>NW_026988428.1:20000000-22500000 GCF_030222135.1 Aotus nancymaae | reverse complement strand
AACTCAATTGCTAATTCTCAGTAAATTTTGTTGACTGTCATTTCCAAGCATTTACATCTGTGCAAAGTCTATTGTGTGGGTTTTTGCCCAATCTTATCAATGTGTGTTTTGTTTGATAAATCTCTGGCAAATTGTTATGTTCTACTTTTTAATTCTATCAACCTTTTTTTGGTATTATTATGGCATTAACACCAGAGCAGCACAAACAGCAATATTAACCAATTCTGGAATTGTAAGAATATGAGTTATTTCTAAGCAAAAGCATTAGATTAGAATTGCATGCAGTAAATGCAAATGAAATCACACAATTGCTTAGATAATAAGTATAATGTATCCCTATTCACAGACCACTCATTAACTTTTCCTATGTGTTAGGAAGTTAGATGGAAGCTGAGAGTTTAGCCAAAATTATATTTCATACTTTAGCATAAGCATATTGTTGCTGTATGTTTGCTAATTTTCATTTCATTTTTCTAAATTTCTAAAGAGAACATATAATAGTATGCAAGATTATTTGAAAGTCTAATAGATTTGGAGCTCATACATTAGCCTAAAATTTTTATTTGTGAAAGCAGCAATTATCTTTGAACCACTATATTTGTTAAAAATTTAATTCAGGAAAGAATACTCATATGACATGTCTTATAATATCATCAGCACCAGTTAAGGAAAAGTTCCTGAGCTCCTCTCAGCACCTGAATAGTACAAGAAGAGTTGTATATATGAATAAGAGAACCATTTGATGGGGGTACCTAGGAGTAGGGAAAATTCCATTGTATTGATTCACCATCGCTAAAACATATTCCTCAAAATAGCAGTAGCTAGTGTCCCATTATAAAAATATTTTTAGAATAGTTTCCATAATTTAATAATTTTTAGAAAATGTTACATAGTGTTTCCCTTTGACATAGTGTTCATTTGTATATTAAAAGCTCTGACAAATCCTAACACAGAAATCCTACATTTGTTTTGTTTTGTTTTGCTTTATTTTATCTTTCATTCTCCAATGCCAGTTGATAATAAAACATTTTCTTTAAGTAGCAACTATTGACATGCTTTGGGAAAAATACATTCCAGAAAACACTTTGTGAAAGATATAAATAGGTCTTTGAAAAAAAAAGATGAAAACCTACATGGAGATGAGGTATACAGTTCTTATGGCATACTGGCCAGTCTCTCACAGAAGCCTTTTTAGGGAGATGCCAATTCTAGGTTCACTTAGGTATTCACTGCTCAGAGATGACCTATGCAAAAGAAAACCCTCAGAAAAGCACTGGAAGCACAGTGACTCTGCCACTTCTTAGAAGAATCTTCTACAACCATCAGACACGTTTCAAGGAATTCCCCATTGTTCTCTATAATACTTTCTGGGAATTTCTATCTGCTAAGAACAATAGGCTTTCTAAAAACCACATCCCTTATCAAAACATGGCCAAGGACCAAACATACCATTTAACAGTGAACCAGAACAGTTGATAAAATACATTTCTTCCCCAACTAGTGGCCTTTGGCCTTTGGTAATTAAACAAACATTTGTGGAGTCTTTACCATATATATATTTATTCCTGTGTTAAGGTTGGATATAGAAAAATTATAAAGGAAAGGCTTTAAGTTTGGATATAGAAAAAATATGAAGGAAAGGCTTTAAAGGAGTAACAACCACAACAAAGTATGATAAATGCTTTACAATAGCATAATTAAAGCATAATCGGAACACCAGGGTGTTGGGAAGATTACATTCTGCTTGTGAAAGACCGATGTAGAAGATGGACAAAATTTCATAGAGTAGGTTACATTTAGGCTGGGGATCAGAAATAATTTACCCCATGAAAAAGAACTTGGAGAACTGCTACCTAGTACTGCACAGAGCCGCACTATTAAGTTGGGCCACAAATTGTCAGGAACAACTACCTATACCAAGCAATGGTCTTGAGTAGTAATGGCTCCTGAGATGCTCATTCAACAAACATATTTGAAAATTTCCTGTATGTAAGTCGTATATGCAAATGAATCCAAATACTTACACATTACAAGTAAAGCTCCCTGGTTAATCTCTAGTTTGCTCACTACTGGAAATATTTTCCTGTGGATTTTGTACATTTTCTGTTGTTTCTAGATCCCTTTATTTAGCTATAGATATGGGATAGGTAAATGAAGAAAACTTATATACGTTATTGTCTCCTTTTTTAGGAAATTTGCACATGGGTGCTGAGATGGCAATAATGCATTTCATTCTCCAATTCTTTCATAAGTAAAACCTTGATACTTACTAAAGTATTTTACTTTTTCATAAGTAAAACCTTGATAGGAAAACGCAACTCTGCAAGTGAGCTGTACATATTTAAGTAGAGTGATATAAAAGTTGAGCATTTATCTTTAAATTCAGTAATATATAAGTGTATGTGTGAATAAATCTAGAAAAAAATTTAAAATACCCACACACACAATCATACATAAACACACGCAATCATTATTAGGAAGAATATTTTGTTTCCCTTCAAAGCACAGTTCAAAAACAATTTATTTAGTCTAGGGGGTTCATCTTTGTAAAATTTTAACTTATAAACAATGTCTCACCTATCCCTTGATCCTTAACATAATAAACTAGCCCTGCTGCACAGTTAAAACGTGGTATCTATGTTGATGGACACTTTGCTCTCAAACGTTGCAGAAACACTGTGTAGTATGGTACAGTGTATACTATCAGGGAACAGAAACATTCTGCACAGATGTTAACAAGTGTAGAAGTCATACACCATCCCGCACCAAGTTCTTAGCAGTAAATGTGTGGCTGCCTTCTAGGCTGGCTGGTCTGCCTCATTCCACACACATATACTCACTATGATACTCTCTGGAAATTTCTACACACACCTCTATCCAGCCAAATATCAGAGATAATTTCTGAACTTTTCTGACCTTCTAAAATTTTTATTATTATTATACTTTAAGTTCTGAGGTACATGTGCAGAATGTGCAGGTTTGTTAGATAGGTATGCATGTGCCATGGTGGTTTGCTGCATCCGTCACCTTGTCATCTACATTAGATATTTCTCCTAATGCTATCCCTCCCCTATCCCCTTTTTATATTTTTTAAAGAAAAAAATTACAATTTCTTAATAATCATCTACTAATTAATAAAGGGGCTGAATGTACCAGTGGCATTCAAAAACAACTACCCTACTAAGAGGAGAGTACCTGCTACATCTTGATTCATTTTGTTTATACTTGAAGGTTACTGTATTCAAGTGGGAAAAGTAAAGTGAAACAATAATTGATTACCAGATGGCATCATTGAAATTATAGAAAAGGAATCTTAAAACTTTGCATGATACTGTATACTGACTGGAATGAAGGTCTCAATACTCTTATGTATTCCACGTTTGTTCAAAAGTTACTGTTCATTACTAGAATGTAAAGATAGTTGCACCTGAGCAATTGAAGACAACTTTTCTGGAACTAAAATCTTTATCATTTCAAAAAATTCTGCTTCCTTATTTTTGTGTTCTTTACATAATATACTTTTATGAATTAATTTATAATACAAAGTGGTGACCATCTTCTCCAGCTCCTTTTCATCAGATTCTTTCAGACAGGATTCTTATAAGATGCAAGAACTCATCCTGAACACCTGAGATATAGCTCCAGAGCAGCTGTTGTTTGTTAAACTTCCTCTTGTTCTCTGATTATTACATTTCAAAATTAATAGTAGCCTATCATATTTCTGATCATGATTCTAGCAAGCCTTCACAAACACACATACAATTATAGGTTTCCATTTTCATGAGGCTGCCAATTTATCTATTCTAGTACTCACTGTGGTCATGGGGGCTTAGGAGAAAATGACTACATATTGTGAAATTCATAACAGCAAAGAAGATAGAAACATGTCTTAGAATTTATAAAATAGGTTGACAAAGATTGTCATATTCCTTCCTCCTGAAAAACCTTGAAAGGAAAAAAGTTTAAGAAGTATCAGTTGATCAAAATATAAAACTTTGAATCTACAATTAAAATATTCTTATTAAGGAAGAATTAAGTTTCATCCAAACAAACTAAAATGAAATTTTAATTAAGATTCTCAGATTTGCACATGCTATTTACAAACAAGTTACTATATGTAGAATGTAGTTAGGATCTGTGGTGTTCTAATCTTTGGAGTTTGGGTTTGAAATTCTCTCTTCTCCCCAGGTCTTTGACTTTGAGTAAGTTACTTAAGCACTTGAAGCATCTATGTCTTCCTCTATAAGTGGGAATAACAAAATTACCTATCTTAAAGGTTTCTGATGATTAGATTGAATAGTATTATAAAGCAATTAGCTCAATGCCTGCTTTGTAATAAGTATTTTATACTGGTAGTCATAAAGAAGTAGGAGAAGGGGCACTTGAAGAATAATAAATATAAAAATAAACAAAAATAAGAAACATTGAGGCATCAAAGATGGTGAGACTTTGAAAATATTCTACAGAAAATACAAGGCTGATAACTTCATTCATGTTTTAGGGTCAAGCCTTTACTGACCACTGATTTAATATTGCAAGTATCCCTCTTTCACCTTTAAACTTCCTATTCCACTTCCCTTCTTAAACTTATCCATCAATCAATACTAGACCAGTTCCTGCCTCACAATAGGTGCTAATATTTGTTGACTAACAAAATGAATAAATGAATCAAATGAATGATTAAGTGGAACAAAGATGAAATAAACTCGTTGGCTAGGGTAGGTGCTATAAAGTCACTGATAACAGAAAGCATATTTACATTTATATTTTTCCATAACAAAGAGTATTTTCAAAATAAAAAGGAAAAACCAAGTATTGAAAAGGAGATTAATCTTTGCACAAATGAGGATAGACCAATCTGTGCTGGAGTAAAAATAAAGGCTTCAATTTTATAGTCCAAAGTGGGCCCCAGACTCCTTGGCAGGAGACATGGCTTTATGGGCTCTATGTTGTGTTGCTGGTGTCTTAACCACAGGGTGGCCAAGTTCACTATGAAAGGGAAGAGTAGAGAACTGCACAAAGATTTTATGCCCAGAGTTACATATTATATTTCTATTTCTCTCTCTCTCTCTCTCTCTCTCTCACCCCCCCACCCCCCACACACACAGATCACAGGTAATGTCTCACCAGTTACTGGCTTTTAAAACACAGTAACATGGTTCATATGATGCAGTCACATAACTGCAAGGAAGGCTGGGAAATGATCCTCTAATATGCCCATGAATAGGAAATGGTTTGATGAAAACTCCAGACTGTCTCTGACACAATGCTCAAAATACATAGTCATTTTAAGTGAACATGAGTTCTAATCCCAAATTAACTGTCATTATGGAAGGAATCTGCACGTTTAATTGTAGAATCACTAACAGTAATCATATTTAAATTTTGGTAAATAGAATTAATGTTAAAAAATTAAGGTGGAAAATGTTTCCTCAAATTTTGTTTTCACCAGGGTGAAAAAGAAACTCTAAAAGACTTCAAACTGAACAACATACAAGTTATCTGTACAACGCTAGAAAAGAGGAAGAATCAGATGGTTTATGAACCTCCCAAAAGGAAGTAAAGAGAGCTAGGAGTTAATGTTGGTTTACTAAGGAATCACCAAGTTGGCAAAACTATCAAATTAGTTCATGACCTAAGATGGCCAAGACAGACAACAATGGAGTGAATAAAAAGGTAAAGCTTTATACTCTTTGAATTTGCTGAAACAGGGAGACACAACTACTATCCGATGTGAAAAGACAACAAGCATTAGGGCTGGGCATGGTGGCTCACGCCTGTAATCCCAACACTTTGGGAGGCCGAGGTGGGTGGATCACTTGATGTCAGGAGTTCGGGATCAGCCTGGCCAACATGGTGAAACCCCATCTTTACTAAAATTTACAAAAATTAATCAGGCATTGTGGCATGCACCTATAATCCAAGCTACTCAGGGTGGGGAGGGGTGCTGAAGCAGGAGAATCGCTTGAACCCAGGAGGCGGAAGTTACAGTGAGCAGAGATCGCATGACTGGACTCCAGCCTGGGGGGAAAATTATGATAAAGGGATTAATCTGGGGCCAGGTGTGGTCGCTCACGCCTATAATCCCAGCACTTTGGGAGGTGGAGGCAGGAGAATCACTTGAGGTCAGGAGTTCAAACCAGCCTGGCCAACATGGTGAACCCTCCGTCTCTACTAAAAGCACAGAAATGAGCCAAGTGTGATGGTGCACTCCTGTAATCCCAACTACTCAAAAGCCTGAGGCAGGAGAGTTGCTTGAATCTGAGAGATGGAGGTTGCAATGAGCTGAGATCAACCCCCACTGCACTTCAGCCTGGGCAACAGAGCAAGGCTCCATCTCAACAAAAAAAAAAGAAGAAAAAAAAGAAAAAGAAAAGAAAGTTATCTGTTCTCAGACTACTACATAGTGGTAAAATAACATTGAGTTCAATATAAATTGTTTATTAGCTCTACAAAAACACTGCAAGGCCTGTCATGTCAAAGTGTTATTCCATTTAATTTTTCCAACTAGCTGAATTTATTATTTTTCTGTTAAAACCTTTCCTCTGTAATCACAAGCCTGATTAATGATCTCACTATCCTACAACTGGAAACATAGGAATTGTTCTCCATTCATTCCCATTTCACCTTTATATTTATGGGTCACCGTGTCCTTTGATTACATTTCCTGTCTCCTGCCCTCCTTGTTTTATTTTCTTCTGTAGTATCACAGTAGTCTGTTAAGTAGGCTTATTACTTCCAATGCCAACTCTCTGCAATTTAATCTCCACATTGCTGGTAGTAATATTTCTAAAACATGATCTGACTAGGTTTGTCCCTTACTTTAAGTCCTTCACTTGCTCTCCATTCTCTGTAGGATCCATTCTGAATTCCTCAAAAAGACATGTAAATTATTGCATAATATAGTATTATTCAAGCAGTAGACTATTAGTATCTACTAACAGTAAACCACTAATTAGTGGCTGTAAACTAGATTTACTCTTTTAGGACAAACATTTTAAAAAATAGAATATACTGGAATAGAATTAGCCAAATGCATTACGCATAATAAGGGCAACTATAATTTTGTGGAACTTGAGATACACACACACACACTCACCCATACATAGATAATGCATATATTAATTCATGACATAAAATACATTTCTTACTGTGGATTGAGATTTCTTAAAAATTGCTTTGAGAGATGCTTGAAGAGTGATTAAGAGGAAGATGACCAGGGCTCAAAATTTAATTCTGCAATTTGCTAGTTTTGTAACTTTTGGTAAATTATTTAACATCTCTCTGATTCAGTTCCCTCATTTTTAATGACACTAAATAATATCTATATTTAGTGTTATTTTGAATATGATAATATACAAACATATATATATATATATATATCACAGAAAAAAAATGCCAGACTCAAAGTGTGTATTCAATAAATATTAACTATGCTTTGGGAGGTTTTATTGTTTTGTTACTTTTTTAATGAACCCTGATCTGGTTTGGTTCTGTGGCTCCACACAAGTCTCACCTTGAATTGTAATAACCCCACATGTTGTGGGAGGGACCCGGTAGGAGGTAATTGAATCATGGTGGTGGGGTTTTCCTGTGTTGTTCTCATGATAGTGAATAAATCTCATGAGATCTGATGGTTTTATAAAGGGGAGTTCCCCTGCACATACCCTCTTGCCTGCCATCATGTAAGACATGACTTTGCTCCCTGTTCACCTTCTGCCATGATTGTGAGGCCTCCCCAGCCATGTGGAACTGTGAGTCCATTAAACCTCCTTCCTTTACAAATTACCTAGTCTCAGGTATGTGTTTATTAGCAGCATGAGAAGAGACTTCTACTAGCTCTATATCCTTACCTCTTACGCTTCTCTACATCACATGCTTCACTACAGCTTATTTGAACTTAGAAAGACATACTTAACATTCTTTCCATGCCCCATCAAGTTTAGCACCTCGTATATGAAGAAACTTGGGCAGAGAGAAATTGTATACTTTGCCCAAGTTCACAGAGCCAGTTACTCTTATGTCCTGAAGGCTAGTCCTACTCTGGCTAGGGGAGGACTAGCAGGGGTTGGGGGTGGGAAGGGATAGCATTAGGAGAAATACATAATGTAGATGCCGGGGCGATGAATGCAGCAAACCACCACCATGGCACGTGTATACCTATAGAACAAACCTGCACGATCTGCACATGTACCCCAGAACTTAAAGTATAGTAATAATAATAATAACAAACTACCAGGCTATACTGCCTCTATTACCTTTGCTTGTAATCATCACTACAACCATCTGCACTACCATTCTTTTCACTCATCTTTGTTGTGCACGTACTTATTGAAACATCCAACTATTTCATTATATATCTGCCTTTCATACTGGATTTTATTCCCTGTGCTTGAAATGTCTTTTTCTCAAAAGTTTTTTTTTTTTTTTTTAGAAAAGTCCTACACATCATTCTAGACTCTGCTCACAAATTTCCTCTTGAATGCAACTCCTGGCAGACACAATTAGTTACTATTTCTTTGTATTCCAAAAGTACTTTGTGATTTCTTTCAAAGCATTTTTCAATTTGTGTTATAGAGACCAAAAGTCTTATGAGATATTTTGCAAAACAGGTCATTGCTACCAAATTTTGGGAAATGCTGGATAATGTTCCTTCTTTTTCTTTGAAAAAAATCACAGAATATATTAATAGTTTAAGGGTTCAGAGAAGACCTGGCAGAAAAGTGGTTATTTTTCTTTCCTTTAAACCATTGTCCTCAGATTTTAAGAATACATTTTGAGCCACACTTTGGTGTAATACTTATTAGAGAAACTCTTTTAAAAAAAGACTTCACTGCTAGCATTTATTTGACTAAGTTGAAATTACTCATTCCTGCATGATTTCCACTAGAGTATTGTAGTGGAAATTTATTGTTTTGGTTACTCAATATTAGGATGTTCTTCTTAGTTGAAAAATAGGGATTTATTTACCACCATGGCAGAAGATGCAAGGATATTCATTCCTACTTATAGCAACAGAAGTGGCTGTCAGTGTCTAGTACTATCGGGATAATTGTTTTCCTGTGTCACTCAACTTTTATTGCACAACACCCAATCAAAAAAATCTCAGTGGCACACAACAAAATGATTTGCTTCTCACTCATGTGTTGCTTATTAACTGGCGTTCAGCTGATCTAGACTGGCCATAGATAGACTTGGCTCCAGGCCATGCCTAGTGTTTAAATCTTGTCCATATGGCTCACAGTTTTTTCTGGGTAACCAGCAGCAAACTTGGGACATGCACATTCCAGACATATTCAATGTCTTTGCTATTTCATGCCCACTGAGATTCCATGGTTCGCAGTAAGTCATATGGCCAAGCACAAAGTTAAAACATTAGGAAATGCCCTTTTTTCTATTATGAGACCATGATAAGGTTGTAAATGTATAATTACATTTTATATTATCTATAACAAGAGAAGAGAGAATTGAGAGTATGATCTGCCATATATTCTAAGCATATATTTTTGTTGCTGAATCCTGATTAATCTTTAAATCTTATTGTTGCTACTGGAGAGTGTTTCTCAAGTCTTCCTGTTAATTTGGTGAGCTGCTTGACACCTCTAGCAAACAGTTATCTTTCAGGTCATGTACAATCATATGAGTACCTGGAAGAGGGTTTTAGGGCACAAAGATGAGGTCCTCAAATGACATCAAGAGGCAGTAGCCTACCTTATACCTGAGTATAACCAAATTCTGATTAATAAATATCCATAATACTCTCATAAAATATTTTTTGTAGGAAACATTGATCATTGTGCAGGATAGGATATTTTTAGAAATGTAGTTTTAAAATAATGAACATTATCTTTGTTAGGACACAATAATTTTTTTCATTTTGAATCACTACTCAGTAAAATATTTTAAGCAAGTTTTCACTATAATATTCACTTTTACAAATACAAAAGGTATAAGCAAAGGTATGTGTATTAATCCATTCTCATGTTGCCATGAAGAAATACTTTAGACTGGGTAATTTATAAAGAAAAGAGGTATAATTGACTCAAAGTTCCACAGGGCTAGAGAGGCCTCAGAAAACTTAAAATCATAGCAGAAGGGAAAGCAAACATGCCCTTCTTCACATAGTGGCAGGAAGAAGAAGAAAAGTTGTGCAGGGGAACTGCCCCCATGATTCAATCGCCTCCCAGGAGGTCTCTCCCCCAACACATGGGTGTTACAACTGAGATTACAATTCAAGATTAGATTTGGTGGGGACACAGCCAAATCATATTACTCTGCCCCTGGCTCTTCCCAAATCTCATATTACATTTCAAAACTAATCATGCCTTCCCAACAGTCCCCCAAAGTCTTACCTCATTACAGCATTAACCCAAGTCCAAGATTTCATCTAAGACAAGGTAAGTCTCTTCTGCCTATGAGCCTGTAAAATCAAAAGCAAGTTAGTTACTTTCTGAAAACAATGGGGGTACAGGCATTGGGTAAATACATCCATTCCAAATGGGAGAAATTGGCCCAAACAAAGTGGCTACAGGCCCTGTGCCAGTCTGAAATCCAATGGGATAGTCTTAAAGCTCCAAAATGACCTCCTTTGACACCATGTCTCACATCCAGGTCACACTGATGTAAGAGGTGGGCTCCCATGGCCATGGGCAGCTGCATCCCTGTGGCTTTGCAGGGTACAGCAGCCCCTCTCCCAGCTGTTTCATGGGCTGGCATTTAGTGTCTGTGGCATTTCCAGGCATACAGTGCAAACTGTCGGTGGATCTACCATTCTAGGGTCTGAAGGACAGTGGCCCTCTTCTCACAGCTCTACTAGGGAGTGCTCCAGTGTGGAGATTTCAACCTTAACATTTCCCTTTCACACTGCTTTAGCACAGGTTCTCAATGAGGGCTTTATCTCTGAAGGAAACTGCTGAAGCAACTGGGACACAGGGTACCATATCTCAAGGCTGCACAGAGCAGGGGGGCCCTGGGCCCAGTCCACAAAAGCATTTTTCCCTCCTAGGTCTTCGGGCTTTTGATTGGAGGGCTTTTCTTTTCTATTGCTTTGTCAGCCTGCAAATTTTCCAAAGTTTTATGCTCTGCTTCCTGTTGAATGCCTTACCCCTCAGAAATTTCTTCTGTCAGATGCCTTAAATCATCTCTTTCAAGTTCAAAGTTCCATAGATCTCTAGGGCAGGGGCAAAATGCCACGAGTCTCTTTGCTGAACTGTAACAAGGGTCACCTTTGCTCTAGTTCCCATCAAGTTCCTCATCTCCATCGTGACCACCTCAGCCTAGACTCAAATGTATCACCATCAACATTTTGGTCAAAAACATTCAACAGGTCTCTAGGAAGTTCAAGATTTTCCCACATCTTTGTCTTCTGAGCCCTCAAAGTCTCTAGGAAGTTCCAAACTTTCCCACATTTTCCTAACTTCTGATTCCTCTAAAATGTTCCAATCTCTGCCTGTTACCCAGTTCCAAAGTCACTTTCACATATGTGTGTATCCTTAGCAGCACCCTACTCTGGTACCAATGTACTGTATTGGTTTGTTCTCATGCTGCTATGAAGAAATATCCAAGAATAGGTAATTTATAAACCAAAGAGATTTATGGGCTGAGAAAGCCTCAGAAAACTTATAATCATGGAAGAAGTGAAGCCAACACAACCTTCTTCACATGGCAGCAAGAAAGAGAAGAATGACTGAAGTACAGAGCAAAGTGGGAAAAAGCCCCTCCAAAAACCATCAGATCTCATGAAAACTTACTCACTATCATGAGAACAGCACAAGAACCTGCCCTTATGATTCAGTCACCTCCCACAAGGTCTCTTCCCCAACATATGGGGATTATAATTGGGATTACAATTCAAGATGAAATTTGGGTGGGGACACAGCCAAACTATATCATTATGCATGATTTTTAGTTGTTATTCTTTTCCCATTAGAAACCAAATTTGGGAAGGCATCTCCAAATACTAACATTGGTAAGTAAGATACAACTGAGTGGCGATTGGCAGTGTTTTTTTTTTTTTTTAATTTCCACATAAAGGTAATATTCCTCTTCATTGCTAAATATGTAACTGATAGCTTACAAGTTGAATATTTAAAAGAATACTTCTCTACCTGAGAGTTGACTATATGTATTAGAAACAACAGAAGGCTAGTTAACAATGAATTATGGAAACCAAGGCCTAGAAGGAAGATTTCTAAATTATGTGGGAAAAACAAACAAACCTCATGATCAATCAATGTGAATTATTATCAGTGTTCTTCATTATGGTTAGAAAGTTGACTATTACAGTTAATGCACCTGCACATCTGTGACTGCTGGAGGGAACTGAGTAAAAGCACTACTGTCTATCCAAAAAGAAAACAGCGTTTAAAAATACTTTGTAATGCCAGATAATAAGCTGATATGATTACAAGCTAATAGACTCCATTACAGTACACAGCACCACTTTGGGTTCAGCCTGATATCCCTCTTCTTACCCTCCAGATGCTACTCTACTACTGATTTGTCTCTCTCCTTGTATTGTTAGTGTGCAGATTTACTGTATTTTGTGTGTTTAATTTTGTTCTAATTTTTTTGTGAATTATGGTTTAAGTCGTTATTGCATATCTGAAAAGTAAGTACAAAATAAATGCTTTATAAGCTCTGGAAAAAAATATTGACTAACTCGTAAAGAGATGCATCTTTGAGAGATACAGTTGGTGGCCTACCCTCATGCCACCATCACCACAAAACAGCACTGCTTCTCCAAACTGCATTTTTTTTTTTCTGAAAGAGTAATTCCTTGTGGCAAGTTACAGGCTCCATGAAAGCTGTTTTGGTTAAGGTTTGAGCTTAACTGCATGTAACAGAAAATCTAAACACATCACTCTTCTAGCATACCTCCAAAGTTGTTGCCAAAGTTGTTCTTGGAGGTGGAGATGAACATCTCCAGAAACAGACAAGAAACCCAAGGCAAAGGATAAAAGCAGCAAAACCCAGTGGGTAGCTGGGCTGTGGATCTAGAAGTAGGAGGTGGTGGCCAGGAACTTGGATTCTGTGGAGAACTACACCATCCTAAAAGTAAACTCATAATCTAGCACCCTGAGTCCAGGGTCGACTTCTAGGCCTAGGACTTAGATAGCTTGCTCTCTTTAACGTGTGTAAAAGATGGCTTAAAAAAAACAATAATTTTTTTTATGTATAGAAAGACAAACATAACCAGCCATTAGAATATAATCTGACCAGGCTTGGTGGCTCACGCCTGTAATCCCAACACTTTGGGAGGCTGAGGCACTTGGATTGCTTGAGCCCAGAATTTCAAAACCAACCTGGGCAATATGGCCAAACCCTGTCTCTACCAACAACAACAACAAAAAAATTAGCTGGGCATGGTGGTGTGTGCTTGTGATCCCAGCTACTCAGGATGCTGAAGTGGGAGAATCCCCTGAGCCCAGGAGGCAGAGGTTGCAGAGAGTGGAGACTGCACCACTGCACTCCAGCCTGAGCGATAGAGGGAGACCCTATCTCTCTCTCTGTGTGTTTTATATATATATGGGGTCTCCCTCTATTGCCCATATATATACACATATATGTGTGTGTCTGTGTATGTGTGTATAATCTTATTGAATGGTGGAACACCAGGTGGCTGTGAGAGTAGAAGTATTTGAATTGTCAAAGAATAATTATATCATATAGAGTTAAATAAGCAAAGAAGACTTTATTCAAGATAATTTCAATAGTGGAGAGAGTTCAATCCCTCTTCCTTATTTCCACTGGAACAAAAACTGGGAAATGACAGAATTTTTTGTTGTTCGTTTACTTTTTAAAAGGGGGTTTATTATGTAGCACAGGTTAACAAAAGATAGACTATATAAGACATTTTTATAGTTAGAAAATGAAAATTTTGTAAAACTGTATTTAGAAATCTGAATCACATCTCTCTTCCTCCCACACCATCCCTCCAAGTCCAATGCTAATATACTTATAGGTAACCATTTTTATTAATTTCTGGTTTATTCATCTAGTTTTTAAAAGCTCTTTTCCACTTTTCCATGTATGTGTGTGTGTGTGTGTATATATATACATATATATACACATACATATATATACATATATATACACACACATATATATACATATATATACACACACACACACACATATATATACACACACACACACACGTTATATATATAATATGGTGGGAGATCTTTTAAGCACTGTGGTGATCCAGTGGAAATGTACTGGAGGAGTTGGTTTGGGGTTGTGGGTGGAGCTTGGTCAATGTGATTAGGCCATCTGTCCCTGCTAATTAGTGCTTATCTAAGTTAGCCTCCTACCTTCCCACAAAGACTAGGAAACAGGGGCCTTATCTTTCTTAACAATTACATTTCAAAGGAATGGTTTCCAGGCTATTGAAAAAGACATTCCTGGGTTGTAAAACTGGCCAGAGACTGGGAAATTTGCATCTTAAAAGAGGAATGCTCTAAGTAAGAGTAATTAGGGGCCTATAGTTTTGAAGAAACCTAAAGTTTAATCAAGCTGAGGGAAACGTTAAGATCATCTAAGTGGATTCTACTGATGTTAGAATTTCTAGACCATGGTGATTATAAAAAGCAGATAGAATTTAAACCAACCTTTAAAATTTTTCTTTAAAAGACAAGTTAACAGTCAATACACACCCTTATTGCCTGTACCTCAGGGCAGACTACTCTCAGTGCCCACCAATTGCTATCCTACTGTAGGTGAGATTAATTTTATAAACTTGTCAATAAGAATTTTAAATCCATTATTGAATATTCTCAAAGACACATATGAAGTCATGGCAATGAAATGAACACAAAATTACAAAACAAAGTAGGTAGAAGTGAAACAAGAATAGGTGTACAGGCCAGGTGTGGTAGCTTATGCCTGAAATCTCAGCACATTGGGAGGCTGAGGCAGGAGGATCAATCACTTGAGGTCAAGAGTTCCAGACAAGCCTGACCAACATGGCAAAACTCCGTTTCTACTAAAAATACAAAAGAAATTAGCCAGGTATGGTGGTGCACACCTGTATTCCAGCTACACGGGAGGCTGAGGTAGGAGAATAGCTTGAATCTGGGAGGCAGAGGTTGCAGTGAGCCAAAATCACACCACTGCATTCCAGCCTGGGTGACAGAGTAAGACTCCACCTCAAAAAAAAAAAAAAAAAAAAAAAAATATATATATATATATATATACACACACACACACACACACACACATATATATATATATACACAGCATATGAAAAGAAGCAGTTAGATATATTGTAAATGACAATGATATTTCTTGGAATAAGTATTTCATCAGACTCAATTCTAGAGAATTGGTGAATTGAAGAGTAGTACTATTATTGAGACTCAGAAAATGATACCCCAAAATGAAGGCTTCTAATGATGCTGTCTCTCAGGCCCATTCTTTCCCAAGTTTAGCCTCCCCCAGGTAGGTCATACAAAGCTGACTCCCTTTTCCCCAAAGCCAGCCATAAAACCTAAAAATGTTACTCTAACTATTCCTCTATCTTTCTGTGTAAAAACTGACCATAAAGAAATTATCTGACCTACATTGTTTGATCATAAGATTCCATTTCAGAGATGGTCCTGTCCCATACCTAGAAGAAGGAGTACTGCACAGAGAGGCCAAGAAGAACCAAAATAGACAGGATCTGCAGGTTTCTTCACTCAGTCTATTAATATTAGGTCATACCACTTTTTGTCCAATTATATTTCTACACAGCTGTCCATACTTCATTGAACCTAATGGATAATTTCTCCTGAAGTTTTGTGTCTTCATTCTGAAAGCTCCTATGTTCATGTTAATAAAATTTGTATGCATTTTCTCAGATTAATCTGTCTTTTGTGGGTTAATTTTTCAGCTAAACTTCAGAGGGTAAAAGGGAAGTTTTCCCTTGGCTTCTACATTGTGATACAACTAGATATTCGGCACAAAGTGATAGAATAGTTGTTTGAAAGGTAGCTTGTGATATTCCAATAAATACCTAACGGGAATTCTTGAATATAAGAATGGAGGAAACAGTAGAAAATTAATCGTTAAATGGCAAATAATCACCTTTCTTCACAAATTAATGACACACATTCTCAGATTAAAAGTTTACTCTAAGTTTTTTGCAGGATCAGTCAAGTTAAATTTACATCTAAACGTTGTATTGAAACCTAAGAACAACAGATACACAAACAGAAATGCTTAGAAAGTTACCGGAGTAAATTCAAATGACTTCCAACAAAAAACAATTACAATCAACACATACCTCATTAAAAACAAAAAGAAATATCTAAAAGTGCTGTAGGATAATAGTTGTGAAACTGAGATATTGTAACTTGGTAAGTTATAAGTTATGTGCACAGGTAAAATAAATATATTTTTAGTCATATCATGTCCAAGAGAGTTAACACAAAAAAAAAGTGAAACTGGGAAATAAGAAACAATATTGAGTACATAATTGATAAAATATCTTGAAAGTTAAATATAAAATAGTGATTTTTTAAAGTATAGCTAAGATTTAGAATACAACTGCAAAAATATTTCTGTTCTTGTACACTGTGATGATATAAAACAATTTAAAATATATCATCACATTTTAAAATTAAGCAGTCATATTTCAAGAGGTAACCAAAAATTAGAAATACAATATATAATTTCCAGAGCAGCATCGAAAAAGCAGGAGGAAGGGAGATGACAAAATTTTATCAAACTACCAGAAGGCAAAAAAAGTCCATATATTATTAATTAGTCACAAGATAGGTGAGCAATAAACTCACTTATTAAAAGAGTGGTATAGATGATTAGATTAACAATCCAGCTGCATTTTACTTATGTTCAAAAAATCCAGGATAATTTATATTAAAACTACAGGAAAGTTCAATATAATTACTAGGTCAAAATAAACAATTAATAATTTTTCTGTATACCAGTAAAGATCTAACTAGGAAATATCGTTTTAGAACACTGTTCATAAACTCCTACATTTCTTAAAAGTGAATCCAGCAAGGTCACATGAAAAGTTTATAAAATATCAGAAGCATAACACAGCATTCCAATACATGGAAATTACAATATGCTTATGAGAAGAAAGACTCAATACCTAGAAGATGCTAATGTGCTTCAATTAATCTATAAATGCAATGCAATCCAATTAAAAAAACACAGGAATTTTCATGACTAGAACAAGCTGACTCAAGAAAGCATTGCCATGTACAAGAACAGCTAAAGTAATTTTTAAAAACAACCAGATAGAATAACTTTTTTTCCTGAAAAGCATCAAAATATGCTACTAAAATGTCATCATAATTAAAACAATTTTACTTAGACAAATACACTGAAGGAACAGAATAGTGAGACTGGAAATAAACCCTCATCTGCATGGAAAGTAAAGTATGAGTCAGATAGCATTACCAATCGGTATAACGCTAAAAATGAAAAAACGGTTTACTCAAGAAAATATTGCCAAGGTAATTGGCTAAATGGTAATTTACCAAATGGAAAAAAGCATTAAAATAGATAGATTATAATCTTGTTGTAAACCTGTTTGCATACACAAAATTTGTAATTGATTAAAAACTTTGAAAAACATTGAAAATTTTAGAAAAAAAGGATGTTTATGATTTTAAGAGGAAATGTCTTCTCTTAGAAAATTCTTCAGTAGAAAGCTTCATTTTTAAGAATTTTAACCACAAAAAAAATGTGAACTAAGAATTAGAAGAAGTTTTTAACCAACAAAAGAAGAGCATCCAGAATAAATATAGAACACTTTCCAATTATAAACATACAGACATTCCCCCAAATAAGAATATTTCCAAAACGGACAACAGTAAAACAAATTGACAATCCATGTAAGCAAAACATAATTGGCCAAGAAATACCTAAAAAGAAGCTAGGAGTTAGGCACAAAAGAAAAACTATTTATTTCACCCATCGAAGTGGCAATATATAAATTGCTAACAAAAATAAGTACTAGTGAAAAAAATGGAGAAATATCTTTATTGCTGATGCATGTGTTCGTTGATAATTTCAAGGCACAAAAGACAAATTAGTAAATTGAAAAAACCTGTATCTTCCTACTTAGCAATTCCATTAGAGGTGTATTCCTGAGAAATTCTCCAACCCACATACACATAGAGACATACTGCAATGCTTATTACAGTATTTTTTAATAGCAAGAAAAATTGGAAACTTGCTGGGCATGGGGGCTCTTTCTTGTAATAGTAGCACTTTGAGAGGCTGAGACAGGAGGATAGCTTGAGCCCAGGAGATTAAGACCAGCCTGGGCAACATATGGAGACCCCTGTCTCTACAAAATAATAATAAAAAAAAAATAGCCAGGTGTGATTTGTGGCTGTGATCCCAGCTACTCAGGAAACTGAGGTAAAAGGACAGCTTGAGCCTGGAAGGTCATGGCTGCAGTGAGCAGTGATCATGTCACTGCATTTCAGCCAGGGCAACAGAACAAAATCCCAACTCAAGAAAAAAATTGCAAACACCAAAAATATCTATTATCAGAAGATTAAATAAGTCAATTTTGTATATTTACATATAAAGATATTAAACAGCATTTAATGTGAGTAAATTACAGTTAGAGTTAAATATGTCAACATGAATAGATCTCAAAAGTATAATATTGAATAAAAGAAATTGATTACAAAATAAGTGTAATATAGTTCTTAAATAGAAATTGAAAACATGCCAAATTTATATCTTGCTTATAAATTCTTTCATATGTAAAATAGTATGAAATGCTGAAAAATTTTTAAAAATTCCACTTGGGAAGGAATAAGTCATTCAAAGAGAATTCCAAAAAGGCTTGAAGAAGATTTGTCATTGTTATGGGTTGCCTTTTGTTCCTCCCAAATTCATATGTTGAAGTCCTAAGCCCCAGTACCTCAAAATATGACTTTATCTGGAAATAAGGTCATTGTAAATGTAATTGGTTAAATTAAGATGGGGTTATAATGAATAGGGTGATCGCCTAACCCAATGTAACTAGTGTCCTTAAAAAAATGAAAATTTTGAGCAAAGACGTGCACACACACACACACACACATACACACGGAGAATGCCAATTTCACTTCAGCAAGCCAACAAACTACCAGCAACTAGGAGATGGGCCTAGAGCAGATACTTTTCTAGCACCTTTAAACAAGAATTGTCCTGCCGACATCTTAATTTCAGACTTCTGATTTCTAGAATCATAAGATGACAAATATCAGTTGTTCAAGTCACTCAGTCTATGGTACCTTTTCAGGAAGCCCTAGTAAATTAATACAGTAATGTTTAAAAATTTCTTTATCTATGGCAAACATTATAAAAATTTTAAAATTGATGTAGATTTATTTTCTATGCTTTTCTCTGAACTTGAAGTTTTTTTTATTGCATTTTAGGTTTTGGGGTACATGTGAAGAACATGCAGTGTGACTTGCTGCCTTCCTCCTCTTCACCTATATCTGGCATTTCTCCCCATGCTGTCTCTCCCCAACTCCCCACTCACTGCTGTCCCTCTCCTAGTCCCCCCAACAGACCCCAGTGTATCATGCTCCTCTCCCTGTGTCCATGTGTTCTCATTGTTCAACACCCACCTATGAGTGAGAACATGCGGTGTTTGATTTTCTGTTCTTGTGTCAGTTTGCTGAGAATGATGGTTTCCAGATTCATCCATGTCCCTACAAAGGACACGAACTCATCGTTTTTGATGACTGCATAGTATTCCATGGTGTATATGTGCCACATTTTCCCTGTCCAGTCTATCATCTATGGGCATTTAGGTTGGTTCCAGGTCTTTGCTATTGTAAACTGTGCTGCAATGGACATTTGTGTGCATGCATCCTTATAGTAGAAACATTTATCATCCGTTGGATATATACCCAGTAATGGGATTGCTGGGTCAAATGGAATTTCTATTTCTAGGTCCTTGAGGAATCACCACACTGTCTTCCACAATGGTTGGACTAATTTACACTCCCACCAACAGTGTAAAAGTGTTCCTATTTCTCCACATCCTCTCCAGCATCTGTTGTCTCCAGATTTTTTAATGATCGCCATTCTAACTGGTGTGAGATGGTATCTCAATGTAGTTTTGATTTGCATTTCTCTAATGACCAGTGATGATGAGCACTTTTTCATATGCTTGTTGGCCTCATGTATGTCTTCTTTTGTAAAGTGTCTGTTCATGTCCTTTGCCCACTTTTGAATGGGCTTGTTTTTTTCTTGTCAATCTGTTCTAGTTCTTTGTAGATTGTGGATATCAGCCCTTTGTCAGATGGGTAGATTGCAAAAATTTTTTCCCATTCTGTTGGTTGCCGATTCACTCTAATGACTGTTTCTTTTGTGTGCAGAAGCTATGGAGTTTGATTAGGTCCCATTTGCCTATTTTGGCTTTTGTTGCCAATGCTTTTGGCATTTTGCTCATGAAGTCCTTGCCTATGCCTATGTCCTGAATGGTTTTGCCTAGGTTTTCTTCTAGGGTTTTTATGTGTTAGGTCTTATGTTTAGATCTTTAATCCATCTGGAGTTAATTTTAGTGTAAGGTGTCAGGAAGGGGTCCAGTTTCTTCTTTCTGCACATGGCTAGCCAGTTTTCCCAACACCATTTATTAAACAGGGACTCCTTTCCCCATTGCTTGTTTTTGTCAGGTTTGTCAAAGATCGGATGTTTGTAGATGTGCGGAGTTGCCTCCGAGGCCTCTGTTCTGTTCCATTGGTCTATATCTCTGTTTTGGTACCAGTACCATGCTGTTTTGATTACTGTAGCCTTGTAGTATAGTTTGAAGTCCAGTAGTGTGATGCCTCCCACTTTGTTTTTTTTGCTTAGAATTGACTTGGCTATGCGGGCTCTCTTTCGGTTCCATATGAAGTTTAAGGTTGTTTTTCCAGTTCTGTGAAGAAGGTCATTGGTAGCTTGATGGGGATAGCATTGAATCTATAAATTACTTTGGGCAGTATGGCCATACTTGAAGTTTTTATAATTTTGAAAAGTACAAGAAAAATAAATCCAATCTAAGGGCATAATTAATAAAATGGAAAAGTTGAACTAAGGTGTTCAACTGAGGAAGCTAGAATACGAGTACTAAAAAGTCAGCTTTATGAAAAGCAAGAGCAAAGTTGTAAAATTTGTACATACAGAATTAGTAAACAGAAACACAATACAATCAATAAAATTATTATGTAATTTTTTTTTTGAGATGGAATCTCGCTCTGTTGCCATGCTGGAGCGCAGTGGCATGATCTAGGCTCACTGAAACCTCCACCTCCTGGATTCAAGCAACTCTCCTGCTTCAGCCTCCTGAGTAGCTGGAATTACAAGAGTGTGCCACCATGCCCAGATAATTTTTGTATTTTTAGTAGCAACAGGTTTTCACCATATTGACCGGGATGGTCTCCATCTCTTGATCTAGTGATCCACCCTCCTAGGCCTCCCAAAGTGCTAAGATTATAGGTGTGAGCCACCACACCTGGCCGAATTATTATTTAATTTTAAGAAGCAGACTCTGAAAATTCAATTAATTAGAAAGATTTATAGGCAGAAAATATATAAAAATGGATTATGTCAAGGTTTACAGAGATTTTTAAGGAATAATGATACAATTAGCAAAGTTGTATTCTAATACACTTTTTGTTTTTGTTTTTTTGTTTTTTTTGTTTTTTTGAGACAGAGTCTCCCTTTGTTGCCAGGATAATAGAGTGCAGTGGCATAATCTTGGTTCACTGCAACCTCTGCCTCCTGGGTTCAAGCAATTCTCATGCCTGAGTAGTTGGGATTACAGGCAGGCACCACCACACCCAGCTAATTTTTTTATTTTTCTTTAATAGGGATGGGGTTTCACCATGTTGGCCAAGATGGTCTCAATCTCCTGACTTCGTGATTCACCTACCTTTGCCTCCCAAAGTGCTGGGATTACAGGCGTGAGCCACCATGCCCAGCCTCTAATATACTTAAATATCTTGAGAAAGAAGATGGTTTCTTTTTTTAACTGTAAAATATCTAATATACAATTTTTTAAAACTATAAAACATCTGATGTACATCCAGGAGAAAAATCTTAAAGTCCCACTCTATAAATGTGTAAAATTTGTATCATATTATTTATGAAAAAGAAAATATGTAATTTTTTAAAATAATAAAAGTTTTACATCACCTAAATGCAAATTAAAATGATGAAATATATTGTCACCTATAACCTTTTGCTTCAATGAAACCTATACAGGCATGGAAATCTTGGGTACTGTACTTGGTTGAATCCTAACAAGGAAATGGGAAATGACAGAGGATTTTTATATTATAAAAGTAGAAACATTACCCTGAAAAAGTTCTCGGTATGTTGTTTTGTAAATTCATATATATATATATATATATATATATATATATATACACACACACACACATACACACACATACACACAAATATATGCATACATATATATCTGTGTGTACATGTGTATATGTGTACACATGTATGCATATATACATGTGTGCATATATACGTGTGTATATATGTATATACATATACCTATATATGTACATATGTATGTGTTTATATATGTGTTTTTGTGTATTATGTACATTTATGTGTATCTATGTGCGTGTGTTGCATATATATGTATGTATATATGTGTGTGTGTATGTATACACACAAATGGATAATGATGGCAAAGTTGTAGGTAAAATGTAAGTGTATTACATGGTTGGGCAGAATGGACATTGGGAAACTCTTAGAAAAATGGTTTTGAAAAGTTATCAAAAACCTTCAAAATATTCTCTTTTTTCAATAAATCTATTTTATGTAATTCAGTTAGGGAAATAATCAGGAAGTTAAAAAATGTTTTTGCCAACTATAGTCATCATCTATAATAGGAAAAAAACAGAAAACAACTAGAAAATTACTATGTAAATTATGGTATATCACATTATTCAATCTTTTAAACAAACTTGATTGAGAGCTTTAATGATATAAAGGATGCTTATGATATAGCATGAATCAGTTTTTCTAATTTTACACGGAAAATGAAATAAAGTATGTGAACAATAATGAGAGAGGGAAAATACACCAACATATGAAGACTGCATATCTTCATATGGCCTAATGATCCATTTTTATTCTTTTGTTGATATTGGCATATATATTTTATATTTTGCAAGTCTTCTCGAAAACAATGTTTTATCTTACAGTTACAAAACACACTTTTGAAAAGGTGACTTTTAATTTTTCATCAATGTTAACCTTTGTCTTGTTATGAAATACTTCAGGAAATATTGTTAGGTATCTACACTGCAGTAGGCAAAAAGTTGTTAGGAGAATGAATTTGACAGCAACTCTTCAGACATGTTAGTAATCTAGTTAACATAAAGACATAAAGCAATAAAAAGTAATGTTAAGAGCTTATCATCTCTTGCCTGGATTATTATCAACAGACTTTCACTGCATCTCTGTCTCCTGTATCCCACCCTTCAGTTTATTTTCTGCACTGTTGCCAGAACTCTCTGTCTAAAGCACCAATTAGATCATGCCTTTTCCTTGCTAAACTTATTTGACTCCCCTTGGCCTGAAGCACTGATTCTCAACTATAAATGCACATTAAAATCACCCTGGTGAACTTTTTTTAAAGCTCCAGTGCCCAGACCTTCCTCCCCACCATAAAGCCTTAGAGTTGCTGATTTAACTAGTCTTAGGTAGTGCCAAAGCATCTATGTTTCAAAGCTACTAGAATTAAGCATCTTAAAATGGCACATAATGTCATTCTAGGGAAAGGTTGTGGCTATGTTCCCAGCCATCTCTTACCACTTTTTCTAAGTAGACTCTGAACTTTAGGCTGTTCTTTGAAAATATCATAATATTTCACAATTCTGTGTTTACCTATGATTTTTCTTCCCGTTGTTACCTGGAGTTCTCTGACTTATCTCTCAAAATTCTATCCAGTCACTCACTGATAAAGCCTTCTCTGTCTTCTCTAAGTCAGAGGTAGGTGCCTCTATCCACAGTAGGGGAAGAAGGAGCCCATATACAGCAAAACATGGGGAGATTCAGTCCTGCAGCACAGTGAGCTGCTACAGAAAAGTAGGAGGTGATAGAAGATTTGACATTTCAAAGGTAGAATCATCACTTGATAGAGCCCTCCGTATACTGTTCGGTAAATGTTCTTTTATGTTTCTTTCTTTTCTGTATCTTAGCACTTAGTTCAATGTCAGGCATTTTGTAGGTACTCCAGCAATGTTTTTCAAAATAAATATAAGAAATAACCATTAATTCAGTGTATAATAAATGCCAAATGTATGGTACAAAAAAATATGGTAGGAATTTGAAGGAGAGCAAGATTTCTGGGCAAAGTCTTCATTGCATCACAGTACAAGGGGAAGCTTTGGGTTCACTTAGAACAGGGTGCCATTTACTAGGTGCGTGACTATAAACAAATGACTTAATCTTTCTAAAGCTTCATTTCCCCAAGTGTTGTGAGGATAGCCATCTTGATTTCACAGGTTGTCTGGAAAGTCTGTAATGGGCCTGGCAGATACAGGTGATCAGTGAACGCTGGCTCCTGTTCCTCTGCTTTGTTGTTTATTCCATTGTAATTCAGACCTTCTCTACAGGCTATATGCTCCTTGGAGGCAGCGACAATATGTTACTTACAAGCACTATTTCATGGTATAGAACAATACTTACCACAACCGTTTTTGAAATAAAGAAAAATTATATAAGGTTGAAGGATGGGTTCCTCTTTTTTTTTTTTTTTAAGATGGAGTCTCATTCTGTCACCCAGGCTGGAGTTGCAGTGGTGTGATCTCGACTCACTGCAACCTCCACCTCCCAGGTTCAAGAGATTCTCCTGCCTCAGCCTCTGGAGTCGCTGAGATTACAGGGGCCCACCACTATACCTAGCTAACTTTTTGTATTTTCAGTAGAGACAGGGTTTCACCATGTTGGCCAGGCTGGTCTCAAAATTCTGACCTCATGATTTGCCTGCCTCAGCCTCCCAAAGTACTGGGATTGCAGGTGTGGGTTGCATTTTTTAACATATAAAATGCAGCCTGGATTGCATTTTAATACATAAAAATGTAGCAAGATGGTGAGAGGAAGTAATACTGACAATGAAAGTGAAAAAATAAAGTGTGGAGAGTAAAATGTGGCAGTCCCAGAGGAAAAGTCAACTCAGTGAAGGAGATGATTCAGGTAAGAGATTCAGCGGAAGAGTGTTCAGAAAAGAAGTGGTAAATCATTGTTGTGAAATGATAAAAATAGAAGAATTTGAGCTATTATTTATTATATAACAGGGAGCCACAGAAGCATTTTAAGCAGAAGTGTAACATGCTCTTCAGCTCAAGGTTCAAGATTATTCCTAAGATGTGTGGAGGGTGAAAGGGAGGTAAAACAGATTTTAAGCATTGAGAATACCTACAAGAACTATCATTAGTATTAATTATCGATATTATATAGTCCTGAAATAAAGTGACATCAAAAGAAATAAACATGAAGCATTGGACAATTAATATTACATTTATAGGGAAAGACATAAAGAGCATGCAAAATAAGAAAATTGAAAAATAAGCTTCAGAACTGAGAGGGAAGATCAATTCAGCATTAGACAAGTGGCTGTTGTATATCCAAATAAATGACCAGTAGGCATTTGGGGAGGTAGGATTAGATGGACTCTGTAATTACACAATTATTACCTAATTAACAAATTGCAAGATAAGAGTAGATGAGGACACTGACTCAAAATGAAAAAGACAATGGAAGCAGGCCAAAGTTTGTCTTTCAGGAGAACAAACTAATAGATGTTAGGAACCAATAAAAAGCATACAACCTTTGTACGTTTTGCTGAATTCTGATCTTTGTTTTGTTTTGTAACTAGAAACAATGCTTCAGGGAAAAGCTGAGTCCTATCTTTGGATCCATTTAAGGCAATCATTTTAGGAATTTGATAAATGATTTCCTATCATGTATAGGAACATGCTAGAACATGGAATTCTGCCATGATGATCCATGATTTACTTTCCTAAAACCACATAGTGATTTTTTAATATTCATATGGATAAAAGTTTATAATGAGTTAATAATGTTCCTTAAGTTTATCTCCTATAAAATAATTAGAATTACATAGAAATTTTACCATATACTTTACAATAATTCTTAGTTAATTTCCTTGGATATAAATGAAATTAAATGGCAGCAGTATTAACATTTTAATCTGAAATAATTATGAATTATTCAAAAAGTACCATTTTCAGCATTCTTCCATCTGTGCCTTTGATCTGGATGAACTGATGGGCATTCCATCCTTTACAAATTAATCTCCAATTAAAAGTTCCTTCTTGGGATGTGGGTGCTGATAATTTTAATAAAGAACCATGAAATGAATTATTTCATTACAACTTGGATATAGCAGACTTTCATGGGCTCTCAAATGTAGGGCTTTTTAAAATAAAATTCAAAGTAACCCCAAACAACTGGATATGTTACTTAAAAGTATGTTACTCAAATGAAAATATCTTTTCTGTGCACATGTTCATGTCAGCTTAAAAATTAAATGCATAGATATTTCCTACTGAATAAATACTCTATCATTTCTTTTTCTCTTTTCAAAAAGATTATATCCTTTTAAAAATGAAATACCACTGAAATATCCCGTGTAATATTGGAGTGCTTTTTATAAAAAACAAACAAACAAAAAGGCAATGGAAAATTACAAGCTTGCAAACATAGGTTATACAACACAGAAGTTTCTTAAATTTATAAAAAGTGGTAAAGGAAGAAAGAGAGAACATTTTCTCTGAATTGTACCATATGTGCAAACTCAGTTGCATGGAAAATTGTCTTAGACTAGAAGCTGCTATGACAAACACAAACACTCCTTAAACGCCAAGAGACTCTGGCAATCTACTCATAATACTGTAGTTAGCTGACAGACAGATGTTAAACAAAGCTCCTTCACTCTGTGACTTCCTATTGATATGCTTCATAAACACCTTTCTTCCTAAAACAATAGGCAAAGAACAACCTGGAAGCCTTCTTTGCAATTCATATATGATAATGTTGACAGTCTTAATCCTAGCTCCTTAAGGGTGTTTGTCCGTCAACTATCAAACTGTAAAATACACAGTTTACATCATAAAATTTTTGCTTCCACACATGCAAGTCACTGGTGAATCAGTAAACAAGAAAATTTCCTATATTTTGAGAGCAATAGTAGAAACATGAATAAAAGCCTTTTGTAGCAAGATCCCATTTGAAAAATGTTTGGGAACTAAGGTGAAACTAATCCTCATTAATGATTTTAATTAAGTCTCTAACCATCTATTTATTTCCACTGCAGTTAAGTGAACAGATAGATGCCCAGAGGCAGAGACTGTGCTTGTAAGTACTGTGGCTATGAGATTTGAGAAAGATTCCCACAAACCCCGCTCTGTGCTGGTACCTTCCACTTCCCTTCGAAGCTGGTCTTCTCAGGAATGTCCAACTTACTCAGTGTTTAATGGGCCTCTACTTTGAAAATGATGTTGCAGGGGATCCAAGGGATCATATCCCTCACATCTTACCTGGAGAAAGTAATGTTCTATAATAGATTCTACGTTTATCCAAGCACAAAGGAAAAATGATTTTCCATACTTAACAAGAAAGCCATTGGGATGGAGGATGGTAGGAGTGAGCAAGAAAGATGCACTCATGCCCTCCTGGCGTGACATCAGGGTAGGAGCCCACAGAGCTGAGGCCATTAAGAGGAGCTCTCATTGTCACTTGCCTCCCACACATTTCTAAATAGCTTTCTTACATATGCAGAGCAGATATCTTTCATTTTTTTCCCCCAATAAATAAAGGTCAACTATGTTGGAGACAATGTAAGTGTTCTTAGGTAACTGCTTTTTGATAAAAGAAAAATAATTTCATATATATTTCTTTAATTTTTCTTAAAACTTCTACTTCTGTATCTCAGAGATGCTTGACTTCTGAGCAAACCTAAAGCTACTAGGAGCTGAGCCAGTTAAATAGTAGAATATGTAGAAGCATTTCTGTTTTCTCTATTTTATATTACTGATCTAATTCACAAATACCCTAAACTTAAAACAGAGAAAAATTAGTAATAGGAGAAATATTTTTTGGAAATCTTTTGCAATATATTCTATAAAATCCCCTAACTGGTAGAAGACTAGCTGGTTTTTAAAAATTTGGGGGGGAAAATCAGAGTTGGGAAAATAAAATATCTCCATAGAATCAAAGGCAACTGTCCTGTATTCCATAACTATGTAAAGTAGGATTAAGAGCAGACTGGAGTTGAGTTTGAAATAATTGATCCATACCCTTGAGATACCACTACTGAATATTTATCAAATGTTTTATCTCTAAAGGGTACATTGACTTTTTCCTGAAAAATTCAGTAGTATCATCACCAAGCAGACTAAAATGACAAACTAGCAAAGGCCAGACTATTCTTTCTCTCTTCAAAATCCTAAGTGAATGCTGATTCTCAAAGTAGTCACTTTTTCCTTAGTCTTAGAACTTTGTAACCTCAACTTTTCCTGACACCATGAGGACTGCAACAGCACTGCTTTACACAGTTACCAACGCCTTCCTAATTGCTCATCTAGAATCTGACCCTAAAATAACCAAACCTTTGGGGATCAAAGCAAGTTTGAGGTCCCCCTGAAAATTAAAGGTGAAGTGAAGAATCAAGGAAAGTTGAGAGGGACAACCCTTCCTACCCAATCCCTTTTATACAAGCTCTAGAAAGGTTGTCAGTACTATGAACCAAGGACTTGCAATTCTATTGGCTGTTATGCTTATAGGATGAGTTTTGTTTGAAAAGGGGTAAAAATCCAAGGGTATATAGGGATGCTCTCTCTTCTTTGGAGCAATGTTTAAAAGGATGTTGGGAAAATAAAATGAGGATAAAGAAAATTATTTTCCTGTACAGAAGGCTAGATATTTTATTGTCTATCTTCTCTCTCTCTCTTTGTCTCTTTTCTCTTTGATTCTCATACTAGCTTCAAAATAGAATGGATCCTGAAGGTTTTCTTAAGGCCTTGGGGAGGAATACTCTGTCTAGTTTTCCATCTACCCCACCCCACACTGTTTGTTTGTTTGCTTGTTTATTTATTTTTGTAAGAAGACAAACAAGTTCTCTTGGGGAAGACCATTTCCTGTGGAACTGCCTTGAGAATTGAATATAAAGCCACAGCGTGGAACAAAAACCATTATTCTCCATGATTATTTTTCTGTTGGGAAGCTTATATAGATGTGTGGTTAATTTAGAATAAGTCTAAATAGTATGATTTCATTTAAACTTCAGCTTCCTCATGATGATATTTGTACCAGGAACCTAGGTCTACAAATAGCACCTGAAGCCAGCACATATAAGAGACCAAGGCCCACAGTGTATTACTGGTTATCACGGTTGTTATTCAGGGTCCAGGAGCTCATTAATCAGTAGGTCATGAATCCTGCCAGGTCTTCACTGCAACAGGACAGCACTGAGTTCAATGTGAAGTCCCCCAGTTGCTGCACTCTCCCTCTCCTAAGTGCACATATTTCTCCATGCCACTTGGCTGCTGCAGGGGTGTGGGGGGAAGGGATGGCAAAAGCACTTGAAGCTGGTGTCTCAGTATATCACATGCCCCCACCAGTCCACTGGCCTTGTACCTAGCTCAGCACTAGGACTTGCCTAGGAGTTGCAGTCCCTGTGTCCTATGCCTGAAAAAAATGTTCATTTACAGTCCCAGAGCGCTCCAGCTTTCAAGCCAGGTATTGCCTTCCTCTCTACAGCTATAAAAGTCAGAGACCAGGTGTGGTGGCTCACGCCAGTAATCCCAGCACTTTGGGAGGCTGAGGCGGGCGGATCACGAGGTCAAGAGATCGAGACTATCCTGGCCAACATGGTGAAACTCCGTCTCTACTAAAAATACAAAAAAATTAGCTGGGCGTGGTGGCGCGTGCCTGTAGTTCCAGCTACTCGGGAGACTGAGGCAGGAGAACTGCTTGAACCTGGGAGGTGGAGGTTGCAGTGAGCTGAGGTTCCGCCACTGCACTGCAGCCTGGCACCTGGTGACGGAGTGAGACTCTGTTTCAAAAAAAAAAAAAAAAAAGTCGGAGATAGCATCTTCTTTCAATGGAAGGCTATTTTGCCTCTATTAAAAATTTGTTGTTTAGTGTAGCCATCCTCATCAATTCTCTTAGCTAGATCTTCTGGTTAACTTGCTCTAGCTTCTCCATCAGCACTTTCTGCTTCACCCTGCACTTTGATGTTATGAAGATGGCTTCTTTCTTAAACCTTCTGAACCAATCTTTGCTAGTTTTAAACTTTTTTAATCCAGTTCCTCACCTCTCTCAGCCTTTATAGAAGAGAAAAAGAGTTAGGGCCTTGCTCTGAATTAGGCTTTAGCTTAAAGGGATATTGTGGCTGGTTTGATCCTCTATCCAGACCAATAAAACTTTCTCTAGATAACTGAGAAGTCTGCTTCACTTTCTTATTATTCATGTATTCACTTGGGGCGGGGCACTTTTAATTTCCTTGAAGGACTTTTTATTTACATTTAGAACTTAGCTGTTAGGTGCAAGTGGCCTAGTTTCAGCCTATCTCAGCTGTTGACATGCCTTCCTCAGTAAATGTAATCATTTCTAGTTTTTTATTTAAAGTGAGACATATGTGATTCTTGCTTTCACTGGAATATTTAGAGGCCATTGTAGAGTTATTAATTGTCCTAATTTTAATAGTGTTCTGTCTTAAAGAATAGGAAGGTCTGAGGCAAGAGAGAGAGACAGGGAAACAGCTGGTTGGTGGAGCATCAGAACACACACAACATTTATCCATTAAGTTATTCACTGAAAGCAATAACAATAGGAATATTGAAGATCACTGATCAGAGATCATCATAACAGATATAAATAATAATTTGAAATATTGCAAGAATTACCAAAACATGATACTGAGAAGTGAAGTGACTGCATGCTATTAGAAAAATGGCATTGATAGACATTCTTGACACATGGTTGCCACAAACTTTCAGTTTGCAGGAAACAGTGTCTGTGATGCACGATAAAGTGAGGTGCAATAAGGTTAAGCATGCCTGCACTGAATTAGGCCCTGAGAAAATATAAAATAATACTACCCACAATGAAATTACAACCATTTAAGAAGATTAAACATACACATAAATATAATAGTATTAATATTAAGTGGAATGAGAGAATTAAATAAGACTTAAATCCTTACAGTTTCCCTGAGGAGGAAAATATTTTTTCCATTTAGGGTTATGGAGGAGGGTTCTAAGAAAGAGTAGACTTTGAGCAGAGTCTTGATGAATCAACACGATATCAGCAAAGTTCACATTAATAGTTTTCCTTGTCATTACAGTGATAGAGGAAAGGTATGGAAAATTGAAACTTATGAATATACTTTAAAAATGGAAAAAGAATCTAGTTTGAGAATACTTAGTGCAACGGCAGGATTATAACTCTAAACTTGGAATGGGGTCAGTTCATGAAGAACTTGAGTACTCATCTGAGCTCTTCGTATTTTAGTCTGAAGAAAATGTGGGTCTGGCCATGATTTTGGAACAGAGGTTCAAACTAATGATACAGAATGTTTTGTCTGATAATGTGTGCTTACTATGCCTTCCGAGACCACTATTACTTCCTAGCTCTAGTATTAGGAGAAATACCTAATGTAGATGATGGGGTGATGGTTGCAGCCAAATACCATGTCACATGTATACCCATGTAACAAAACTGCATGTTCTGCATATGCACCCCAGAACTTAAAGTACAATAAAAATAAACAAGAAAAAAGAAGAGTCTTTTTGTTTGCTCTTAAATATGTTTCCATAGTACTTCCAGAGTAATCTCTACATAACACAAAATGGACCATGCCCTATCCAAACCCTTCAATGCTTCCTCAATATTTATGGGATAAAGAAAATGATTTTATGTGACTTCCCAGACCTTCCATAGCTGAGAGCCTACCTATGCTTCAGTATAATGTTGTTTCACTGTCTACATGAAGAGTAAACGATATATTTGGGAGAGAATGTAATAAAACAAAGGAAAATTGAAGTTGACTTTATGCTGGGTGATGCTAAAAACAGTGGTAATCATTTAAATAGCTAAACTAGAAGAAAGAAAGCTGATCCATTAGAAAAAAGGGATAAACATTTTGTATTTCTACTTGTTGAATTTGAGAAACTAAAAATTTACTGGGCTCAGATCTTTTCATATGCAATTAATTTATGGGGTCCAGAACGCAGCTGTCAGAAGAAGTAGATCTAGAAATTCAATATTGATAATTTTCAGCATAATGATGAAAGTGAAAGTTACATGCTTATTAAAATTGACAGGGGGCCAGGAATGGTGGCTCATACCTGTAACCCCACCATTTTGGGAGGCTGAGTTGGGAGGATTGCCTGAGCCTGGGAAGTTGAGGGTATAGTGACCCTTCATCGTACCATAATACTCAAGCCCAGACAACAGAGCAAGATCCTGTCTGAAAAAACAAACAAATAAAAATTTTAAAATTGTCAGGGAAATTACGTAGAAAGTAAGAGGGGCCAAAGATTGACTGACTATAATGTGTACAATTAGTGAATGGATGTAAGATGTACCTAGGAAAACAAACAAACAAACAAAAACTCCTTACCAGAGAGGATTTCTCTAACCTCTCTAAACTAGAATGCTACACACACCACACACCTTCAGGTATGCACTCACTAGCACACACACACTACTCCACCTCCCATCTCCCTGCCCTGCTTTATTGTTCTTAGAAGAACTTTTCACCATCACTTATTTATTCTTACCATGTATAATATATGTCTCTCTTCATGATAACAGAGATTTTGCTTTATTCTCACAATATTCCTGCTTCTGGAAAAGTGCTTAGTGCATGGAGAGATTTTAATATATCATTGTTAAAATGGCCAAATAAAAAACAAAAAGCATAAACCTAGATGATACTGAAATCTTTTCTTTTTTTTTTTTTTTTTTTAAACACGAGGTCTCACTCTGTTGCCCAGGCTGGAGTGCAGTGGCTTGATCATGGCTCACTGCAGCCTCCTGGGCTCAAGCAATCCTCCCCTCTCACCCTCTCAAGTAACCGGGACTACAGGCATACACCATCATGCCCAGCTAACTGAGACATTTTCTGGCAATACTATTTCAGCATTTGGGAATGGAGAAAATGAATAATTCACACAGAGTCACTCAGGATTCTGCATGGAGAAATTCTTAAGAACTATCAGAGATATTGTTGAAAAGATGAGTCATGAAACCAAACTAAGTAAAGAGGCAGGTAAGACTAGAAGGGGATGATGGGCTTGGAGAGAAAGGAGACTGAAGAACCTGAGATCAAAAGAAGAGCAAAGAGTAGCATTTGCAAGCATGAGGACATGAGAAAGGAGACAGTAGGTAGATTGTAGTGAGGGACAAGACATGTTAAATTCAAGATACTGCTTTAGCTCATTTTTCTTTCTCCAGTGATTTTTTAACTATTTCTCTGTCTTCAACAGTTTCTTACTTAAATGAAATAGATTGAGTGTCTGCCTCTAAAGAATTCAAAGAAATCCAGTGAAAGTTAGTTATTATCTTTTATGTATATTTGCAGAGGGCTTCTCCACAAGTTTTCCGACTTACTTCTCTAGATTACTCAAGATTTATAATTCTAATGCTGACCTCAGGCATCTCAGATTTAACTTACTCAAAATAAAATTTAGCAGTCTTCTTCAAGAAAATTTTTATTATTTCCCGGTGTCACAGCAAATAGCATCATTTGCCCAGGTATACAAGTTAAAGGATAAGAATGATTAATTATTCTCTTTTTCGGCCATAGTCATACTCAGTCACCATATCCTGCCAGTTCCCATTCAGAAATGTCTCCAAAATTGCATCCCCATTCATCTGTTCTACTGCCTTTCTCATTTAGGCATCCACCATTATTCTCCTAAACTATTAGAGCAACCTTTTGTTCCAGTCATCAGCTGTATATACATGTCACTGTCCACATGAAGAGTAAATGATGTATTTGGGAGAGAATCCGACAAGCATTTTAAAATGTGAAAACTGATTTAAGTAGATGGAATACAAAGAAGGGAAATTGCAGTTGACTTTATGCTGGATGACTCAGAACCCATTTTCTACACTGTTGTCATTATTATTTTTCTAAAATTTCAATCATGTCACTAACACTTAAGATATCTGATGGCTCCTAATTGGCCATGGAATAAAAACCATTATTTCATTTACTGTATTTTCTCACTGTGCCAGTGCCAAGGGACTATGATGAACAAGGTGGTTGTGATCTGCCCTTCCTATCTTGGCTTTCCTTTACTTCATGCTTATCTATAGCACTTCACTATGCCCTCTCTCTTCTTCATGTTGTATTTATCAATATTCAAGAACATTCCAGGACTTTGCACAATTTATTGTCTTTGTACATGCTGATCCCACTATCTAAGAAATAGTACCTGCCAACATTCAAATGAGAAATGTCTCAAATTCAAATATACATACGTACAGATATATAAATATGTATGTTTTACAGAATGAATGGCATTTGAGATATTTCTCAAATAGCCAAGATATTTTTTTCTTATCTATCCCAGGACTCTGCTTATGCTATTATAATACATAATCATGTTTATCTTTCTCTTTCCACTTTATTATGATCTCCTGCCAAAATTTATTATACCCAAAGCCTTATACAGTGCCTGACACAAAGGTACACTGAATGAATGGGAAGCAGTACTGGGAAGCATATGAGTATACTGGTGATAGGATAAAGCCAATAGAAAGTGATAAACACAGATTTTGGGGAGAAACATCCCTAATTTGAATTCTAAAATCACTGCTGCAATTTGGTTGTAATACTTGAGCTAGTCACCTAATGTTTTTTTTTTTTTACTTATTACGATAGAAATCTTGCCAACAGAGTCAACAAGAATAGTGTTATGAACCATCCCCATGCATTCATCACCCATTATCAGTAATTACTAATACATCTAATCTTATTTAATCTACACTCAATGTATTTTTTCTTCTCTCCATCTGAAGTTTTTTTTTTTTTTTTTTGACAGAGTCTCACTCTGTTGCCCAGGCTGGAGTGCGGTTGCATGATCTCAGCTCACTGCAACCTCTGCCTCCTGGGTTCAATCAACCACCGCCTCCTGTGTTCAAGCTATTCTCCTGCCTCAGCTTCCCAAGTAGCTGGGATTCCAGGCATGCACCACCAGCCTAATTTTTGTATTTTAAGTAGAGTCAGGTTTTCATCATGTTGGTTGGGCTGGTCTTAAACTCCTGACTCAGATGATCCATCCACCTCAGCCCCTAAAAGTGCTAGGATTACAGGGATGAGCCACCTTGCCTGGATAGCCAATGTATTTTGAAGCAAATCTCAACTTTGTAAACTTTAACCCATAAATACTTTAGCACGTATCACTAAAAGATAAGGATTCTCTATGTTTTATAAGATCTTATGTCTCAAAAAATTAATAATTTATTAATATCATCAAATATCCATTTAGTTCAGATTTTCCCAATTATCTCTAAATACTCATACATGTTTTCTAAACCACTAGCTTGTTTGAATCAGGATCCTAATGATTTTCACATTTTATGTGTTGATATGTCTTTAAAGTATATTTTGATTTGTAAGTTTCTTCTTTCTCTCTTTTATATCCTCCTCCCTATTTATCTGTTGAAGAAACTGGGCTTGTAGAGCTGTGCTTCTCAAACATTAATGTAACTGTGAATAATCTAAGGGTATTGTCAAAATGCAGATTCTGACTCAGTAGGTCTGGATTGAGACCAAAAAGTCTGCTTTTTTTTTTTTAATTAAAAAAAATTGGCCGGGCGCGGTGGCTCAAGCCTGTAATCCCAGCACTTTGGGAGGCCGAGGCGGGTGGATCACGAGGTCAACAGATCGAGACCATCCTGGTCAACATGGTGAAACCCCGTCTCTACTAATACAAAAAATTAGCTGGGCACAGTGGCGCATGCCTGTAATCCCAGCTACTCAGGAGGCTGAGGCAGGAGAATTGCCTGAACCCAGGAAGCGGAGATTGCGGTGAGCCGAGATCACGCCATTGCGCTCCAGCCTGGGTATCAAGAGCGAAACTCCGTCTCAAAAAAAAAAAAAAAATTATTGATTTTCTTCTACAAGAAACACATTTCAAGTATAAAGACACACATAAAGGGATGGAAAAAGACATTCCATGCCAGTGGAAACCAAAAAGGAGGAAAAACAGCTATAATTATATCAGACAACATAGATTTCAAAACAAAAACTAAGAAAAGACAAGATCACTATATAATGGTAAAGGGGTCAATTTAGCAAGAGGATATAACAATTTTAAATAGACATGCACCCAACCCTGGAACACCCAAACACACAATGCAAATATAATTAGAGCTACAGAGAAAGACTCCAATACAATAATAGCTGGAAACTTCAACACCCCACTTCCAGCACTGGACAGATATTTCAAACAGAAAATCAACAAAGAAACATCATACTTAAAATGCACTGTAGACCAAATGGATCTAATAGACATTTATAGAACATTTCTTCTAATGACTATAGAGTACATATTCTTTTCCTCAGCACACGAATCATTCTCAAGGATAGACTATATGTTAGGTCACATAACAAGCCTTAAAATATACCCCCAAAATGAAAATAATATCAAGCATCTTCTCCGACCACAATGGAATAAAACTACAAATCAATAACAGTAGGAATTTTAGAAACTATACAAATACATGGAAATTAAACAATATGCTCCTGTATGACCAGGGGGTCAAAGAAGTCTACATTTCTAATAAGCTCTCATGTAATGCCAAAGCTGCTAGTCCATGGGTCCTATTTGAGAAACAAGACTGTAGAATATCTCACATTCTGGATTTTGCTTATTTCATCTTCTTAATCTAATCTGCCATGTTACTCAGTACTTTGTGACACCGTGTGAAACAATAAACCTAGAATTACTGGGTACAGTGGCTCACACCTGTAATCCCAGCACTTTGGGAGGCCGGGATGGGTGGATCACTTGTGGTCAGGAGCTCGAGACCAATCTGGTCAATGTGGTAAAACCCCATCTCTACTAAAAATACAAAAATTAGCCAGGTGTGGTGGCATGCACCTGTAGTCCCAGCTACTCGGGAGGGTGAAACAGGAGAATCACTTGAACCTAGCAGGCGGAGATTGCAGTGAGGCGAGATTGCATCACTGCACTCCAGCCTGAGAGACAGAGTGAGACTCCATCTCAGTTAAAAAAAAAAACAAAAAATAAAAGACAAAACAAAACCAAACAACCCTAGAGTTGTGGTTCTTGACATTGACCTCACAATAGAATCCTCTGGGGTACATTAAAAAATCATCATGTCCAGGTCAAACTTTAGACAGGATATTCAGAATAAAATTCTTTGATTTTTTTTTCTTTACCAGTTTTAAAAACAACAAGGTATTTTCCTAGCATCTTCCAAAGTATTTTACTTAAATGTACTTATTTATATCAATATGTGTACCTATTTATCTATGTAGATATAAAATAATAATTTTTAATAGAAAAAGAATTACATATCTTGCAAGATATGTATTGATGAACCATTTAAATGCAAAATATATTGCTTTCTTCTTGGTGGTGGTGGTGCTTTTCTTCTTCTTTTTTCTTTTTTTTGGAGGGTGTAAGGGCTTTTGTGTTCCCTATTTAGGAGCCCTAAGAAAATTAAAGTCTCAGTGAAGATTTGCCATCATCAGCCATAAGTACATCCTGTAATTTGGTACTCATTGTGCGAAGGCCTGGACTTCCCCAGACCTGGGGTTTTGCCTCCGAGCTACGGGTATGGTTTACTCCCTGCATCCTACAAGCCCCAGGGCAGTGCCAGAGCTGTTGTGGCTCTCTGCTGTCACTAGCAGGATGAAGGAAATTATTTTCCATGTACCCAGAACTTCCCTCACTGTTCTCCCTTTTTAGGCTGAATATAGATTTTTATCAGAAACAATCAAATAAAATATTTGTCTTCGAACAGCGCTGCTTTTCTCTGCAAAATTCCACAAAGCAGGGAAATGGTGGGCTTGGTTACTCGCTCAGAATGGACAGAATAGGTAAAAATATGGACAACAAAATAAACTAAAAGTTGTCCTTGTGACATGTAACTGTTATTGGCACAAGTTGCTTGACTACTTTTTCACTTTCTTAATGTAGCTTTCAAGAAAGCATTTAACGTTAAAATCTAGTCTTAAATTTTACTTTATAGACACATAACTAAAGATTTCATGGATGTAGATCATTCAACATCTACATGTATGTGCCACTAAAAATTTATAGTTAATCTGAAAACCTTTAGAAAATATTTTCTTACGTTTATTTGTCTATTCCAGGGCTAAGAATTTTGATCTGCAGTCTGTCTTCTAATCAGAGAGTTTATATTTAAACAAAGTACTCGAAATAAAAATAATCCACTTGAATATAATGATCAATTTGAGTGGGCTCTTTGATTTTGCAATTTACAATGGGATTTTAAAAATAAAACATACACAAGATCAGGGTACTCTGGAATATTTGTGTAAAATAGCTCTGACTTTTAAACACAGAAGCTAAAAATATGATGAAAATTAAAAATATTGTCAAAAAGTAAACTAAATAATGTGGTTGGATGGAGGCTAATTTTTCTTCAACTTCTGCTGTTGATATTTATCTATTTTTCTTTCTATTATATCACGGAATACATTGAGGAGTGGGTGCTTTGACCATCTACACTGGTATTATAATTATTACAATTAGCATCACACTAAATAAATTACAAAATGTACGTGAGTGTATATGTACTTGTATACCTACTTGAAAACTCATTAAATCATTACAACACCCCTGTGAGACAGGTACTACTTATTAGGATCATTTTATTGAGATGGAAACTAAAGTTCAAAAGGATAAAAGCTCATAGATAAAAATCAGTCTTTTTCAAGCTAGAACTCAGATTTTCTGATGGCAAATCTGTGCTTTTGTGTGCACATATTAGATGATATGTGCTCTGAGATGTATAACTATGTTTAAACCAATTATATATATGATTAGGTATTCAAAAATGATTTGCTAATAATGTTTAATATACAAATAATTGTGCATTTTGATATCACATTAAGAACTTAAAATACTGTTATTACTTTGATATCTTTTTTTTTTTTTTGCCTTTGAGATGGAGTCTCACTGTTGCCAGGCTGGAGTGCAGTGGCACAATCTTGGCTTACTATAATCTCTGCCTCCTGGGTTCAAGCAATTTCTTTGCCTCAGTCTCCCGAGTAGCTGGGATTACAGGCGAGCACTACCATGCCCAGCTAATTTTTTGTATTTATTTTAGTAGAGACAGGGGGGTGTCACCGCATTGACCAGGATGCTCTTGATCTCCTGACCTCATGATCCGCCCACTACTTTCATATCATTTTAGCCTGCCAAGAAGTGAATGAGTTAGTACTTGAACACCCAACTGACAAGTTCATAAGCAGAAGTCTAGTAAAGTTACAGATCAAAATTACTAATTCATATTGCAGCAAAGCCAGAAAAAGATTCCAGTCCTTCTGATTCCACTAAAACTACTTTACTTATAAATATTTATCTGGACTAAAATTTAGCAACAAAATCAGATTTAGTCACTTATACTCATTTCAGGACTACAAAGCTGTTTAAACTACTGTGGAGGGAAAATATGCATATGAATGAGAGAGTGAATTTTCTTTTAGAAAAAGAAAACAGCTATGTTTGCAACTTGCAATTATACAAATCTGCTACACTGTTTTATATGTACTGCAGCTAACCTTTACCCTACTAATTGGTTTAATCCTTTAGCTCAGTATTTAACCATAAAGCAAATTATAAAATAAACATTTTGTGGAAATGAGAACAGACATATTTTGTTTCCAAAGGTAAGGATGTTAACTTGCTTACAAATTACTCTCTGAGATACATCCTACATCATTAAGGCTTTGACTGTTATCAACATCATACTTCCAGGATTTTCTATCTCAGACAAATTTTGCACAGAGAAAATGAACATATTGTGCCGTAGAGTCCCTAGGGCCTCGCAAACCACACAGCTGAAAAAGCTCTTCTTTTGAAATGAGTTAGGCTAAAGTAGAAAGGTTTATTTAGGACCTTATATGAGATAATTCAGGACAAAAGTCATTTTCAGCCCAATTACCACCAGCTGAGTTGGGAAATCTCTCTTGATACCTTTATCCAAGAGACGAGTATTTGGATACCCAATGTTTAATGGAAACTGAGGAGAGGGCCGATACTTAAACAGCAAAATATTCAGCCAAATCTCACACTAAAATTTTAAGTACTTCTCATAGAAGAAGAAAGTAACTGCATAGCTTACAGTGACACCAAAGATTCAATGTGAATCAAATATGTTTTGAAGATTCTAAAAGTCTGCTGGAAGCTTCAGACAGCCTGTCAGCAAACTAACCATGTGACTAACCAGAGGTAGCATCAGAACTGCCAGTTTCCCAAGCAGGAAAGCCTTCCAAGAAGCCATATGCCACTAGAAACGTGTCTGTCAAAATTTAGCCTCTGAATCTAATGCTTGATTTCAGATAAAAGATATCATAAAATGCTTCAACTTCCTACTGAAATTCTCTCTTTCCTTCAATTAAAATGTTATTTAGTGCCCAGAGGGTACAATGAGTAGATATGAATTATTTTTAAAAAGTCACTAAGAAACAGGGATCTTAAACTTTGAAGCAAATAACCTTATTGAAATATAGTGGACAGTGTTATGATACACAACACTACCCCAAGCCTTTTTAGTCCCTTCAAGGTCTTAATTCTTGAATAATGAAACCCAAGTATAAGAAGGATACTGAAAATATCTTGCATACAGGTATGAAATATAAATATGTCTATGTTTCCAGGGCTGTTTGAATGTTAATAGGGACCAAGAAACCTTAAGTCAACATAATGACACTCTAGGGAATTACCTTCAGGCACCAGTGAGCTGGAGGGAGAAGTATATTTCAGGGCACTGGTCCCTGTTCAGCATCCCAGAAATCATAGTACCTAACAGATGAGTACCCAGCTATCTGCAAGTTTAGTCCCTAATTAGACTGTATTAGTCTGATTGCCTATAAAGCAAATATTTATTTTGCTTCAATAATAATAAACCAAAAATAACAGTAAAAATATGATTAGCACTGTATGGTACTTATGCATCTATTATTTAATCTCAACAACCTTGAGTTATGAAAAGCACTTATCTTTATATCCTTTTTTTTCAGAAATGAAAAGGCAGACTTGGGAGGTCTAGATTAGTTGCTTATACATGACAAGTCTTATGAATTAGAATAAACTTCTGAGCTGATGAAGCTGAGTCCTCATCTATTATGGTAGTGTGCCTAATGCCATGAACATTTTTATTCAATAAAAAGTGATATTAGTAGCTATTACTACACTGGAAAGTGCTATGAGCATGAAATGTGGGAAAAGCAAGCGCAGAGAATGGCAAGAAGACTATAATAAAAGGGATTAGTGAAATTAAAGGAAATAATGAAAGAAATGAAAATGAAATCAAAGGTAATAATAAAAATATCCACAGATACTCTAATAGCATGTTTCTGTTATTTGAAAAAGGGAGAAAATTGATTATGAATATCATATATAAATATTTTTCTTGACCTGTCTCAATGAGATAAAGAATTTAAATTGTGAAAATTATAATAATCTTCTAAAAGGTCACCCACAATCTTGACCAAAGCACATTGTAAGTTGCTGCCAAATGATTAGACAGAAAGAAAGGCAAGAAACCATTTCTGACCACAAAATAATTTCTGCAGGAACACATAAAGTTTCTGCCTAAAGATCAAGCCTGTGAATATGATTACCTTGATTTCATTTTATAATATTCTTCAATAATGACCACCAATGAGATATATCCATATATCCAAATAAAACTGGGGAATGAATAGAGTACTCAGAATAGCTAGACAAACCACTTGAAGCAAGCATTAGCAATAGAATGCTGAGCAGGGTAAATTATTATACTTATATGTATTTATTATATATATTTCAGGGCACTGAAATAAAAGGTTTGGGATATTCAGACTACTTCAGATATTTTTGATAACCCACTTCCTACCTAGTTTCTACCATATTCCTAACAAATGTTAAAATATTATTAGGATAAGTCCTATTTCTAAGCCTTGATAACAATGTAATATCATGGAGGAGAGATTAAGGCAATAGAAGCTCCCATTTCATTTTTCCAATATGCTCTGAGGTAAGCTCAAATGTGCAATATCATTAGGAATTATGACAATATGTTTCATAAAAATTGAACTAAATTTATGTAAACATGATGAAAAATACACATTAGGAAATTGTTTCATATTAGCTAAAATGAGTTCCTCCATTTTTACCTTCACACTTATCTAAGATTTGGGGTAAACTTAAGGCCTACATTAAATGAGAGCCTAAATGGTTAACAAAATTATTGATATTGCTCATTTTCTGTTGCGCTCATGCCAGACTCTTAAGGGAAAAATAAGATTAGTTTAATACAGAGAAATAAAAGGAGTTCTGAAGGTTAATGAAACCAAGGATAGCAGAGAAGGAAGATGTTAGTTCTGACGCACCAGCTGCGTATTTCAAGTACAGAAGCATCTGTCTCCTGTCTGTGGGCCTATTACTATTAAATTTGTCAAAGCAATGGCACCTAATGGAGCCTTATGTGTTTTTTCAGGGAAAGGGCATTTGTTTGACAAAGTCAAAAAAGGGTTCTTGAGTTCATGGAAAACTCACAATTTGAAAACGTAGTTTCCTCTATACATTCTGAACTTAGGTCTTTTATTTCTTGCCTTCATCAAGTCTTATAGACAAGCTTGGCCAACGTAGTGAAACCCTGTCTCTACTAAAAATACAAAAAGTCAGCCAGGAGTGGTGGTGGGCACCTGTAATCCCAGCTACTTGGGAGGCAGAGGCAGGAGAATCGTTTGAACCTGGGAGTCAGAAGCTTCAGTGAGCTGAGATCACGCCACTGCACTCTAGCCCAGGCAACAGTGCAAGATTCCGTCTTGAAAAAACCAAAAACAAAAAAGTCCTGAACAGATCTGAGTGCAGATGTCCAGGGCAATCCCATTAAGAATACCACCTTTAAGGAACCACACAAATAAAGGGGTACAAACTCAGCATGGCCAGGCTATACAATTACTGAACAGAGTATTTATTAAGTTTAACATCATATGTGGGTACAGTTTGTGCTGCCCCAAAACAATTTCAATGTAGCATAAAAGATTACTGATCATAAGTCACCACAGAAGATATAATAATAATGAAAAAGTTTGAAATATTGTGAGAATTACTAAAACGTAACACAGAAACTCAAAGTAAGCACAGGATTGCCACAAAACTTCAATTTGTAAGAAACGCAATATCTGCAAAGTGCAATAAAGAGAAGCACAATAAAAAGAGGTACACCAGTATACCCAATACTTAAATGTTAAAAAAGGCATAAACAATAATCAGTAGGTTTCCTATATACTGGGGAGAATATATATATTTCCTATGAGAAAATTTGCTTCTTCATATTTTCCTGATTAGATTATAAATGAAAATATTTTGGAAAGTAACTTTTTTGACCATATATTTCTAGGAAATTCTCCTATACAAAGAAAAAAAGTAAGTATAAAAAAAAGCAGCCTTAAACACATGATGTTTATCTTTATCTATACAAGTGAAAGATAGGAGGCAACATAAATGTTTAGTAATACTAAATGGGTAAATACCCTCTTGATGTAAGTCACACTACTATAAACAATGGTGGTTATGTTTATTCAAAATAATATAGAACGTGCTTATGTTGCTATGACAAATTTTTTAAGTATACTAAATTATTTATATAATAGCAACATAACACTTTATTTAACATAAATCAAACCCTGAACATAATCATAGAAAACTAGGACACATACCAAGTATCACTTATGGCTATTTTTATGTGATGAGAAAATAGTTGTTTTTGTCTTTATTTCTTTGTCTAGGTATTTTTTCTCATAATACCTTGCATACATTTTATAATGGAAAATATTTGACCTTTTAATTCAATGAGTGAAACAGACAATTAGACTTATAAAAGAAAGAGTAGTTAATGCAATTATTGTCTGCAATCAGTACTCTGGGCATAACAGCTTTTATAACCTACTCAATAGATGCACAATCATAAATGTCTTTGTATGCTTAGTAGTTCCTTAAACCCCATTTAAGTATACACCCCCTATATATTTTATTTTTAACTGGTTCTATTACTTTTTCCTATATCCAAAGTTGAAGTTCAGAGCTTTTAAACTATTACAATAGGACATCATCATCATCATCATCCTTATCCTTATCACCATCATCCTTTTTTTTTTTTTTTTTTTTTTTTTATTGCATTTTAGGTTTTGGGGTACATGTGAAAAACATGCAAGGTTGATGCTTAGGTGCATACGTGGCAGTGTGATTTGCTGCCTTCCTCCCCTTCACCCATATCTGGCATTTCTCCCCATGCTATCCCTCCCCAATTCCCCACCCCCCCGCTGTCCCCCCCACTCCCCCACAACAGACCCCCATGTATAGTGCTCCCCTCCCTGTGTCCATGTGTTCTCCTTGTTCAACACCCGCCTATGAGTGAGAACATGTGGTGTTTGATTTTGTGTTCTTGTGTCAGTTTGCTGAGAATGATGGTTTCCAGGTTCATCCATGTCCCTACAAAGGACGCGAACTCCTCGTTTTTAATGGCTGCATAATATTCCATGGTGTATATGTGCCACATTTTTCCTGTCCAGTCTATCATCGATGGGCATTTGGGTTGGTTCCAGGTCTTTGCTATTGTAAACTGTGCTGCTATGAACATTCGTGTGCATGTGTCCTTATAGTAGAACGATTTATAATCCTTTGGATATATGCCCAGTAATGGGATTGCTGGGTCAAATGGAATTTCTATTTCTAGGTCCTTGAGGAATCGCCACACTGTTTTCCACAATGGTTGAACTAATTTACACTCCCACCAACAGTGTAAAAGTGTTCCTATTTCTCCACATCCTCTCCAGCATCTGTTGTCTCCAGATTTTTTAATGATTGCCATTCTAACTGGTGTGAGGTGGTATCTCAATGTAGTTTTGATTTGCATTTCTCTAATGGCCAGTGATGATGAGCATTTTTTCATATGCTTGTTGGCCTCATGTATGTCTTCTTTTGTAAAGTATCTGTTCATGTCCTTTGTCCACTTTTGAATGGGCTTGTTTGTTTTTTTCTTGTAAATCTTTTTTAGCTCGTTGTAAATTCTGGATATCAGCCCTTTGTCAGATGGGTAGGCTGCAAAAATTTTTTCCCATTCTGTTGGTTGCCGATTCACTCTATTGACTGTTTCTTTTGCTGTGCAGAAGCTGTGGAGTTTGATTAGGTCCCATTTGTCTATTTTGGCTTTTGTTGCCAATGCTTTTGGTGTTTTGGTCATGAAGTCCTTGCCTACGCCTATGTCCTGAATGGTTTTGCCTAGGTTTCCTTCTAGTGTTTTTATGGTGCTAGGTCTTATGTTTAAGTCTTTAATCCATCTGGAGTCAATTTTAGTGTAAGGTGTCAGGAAGGGGTCCAGTTTCTGCTTTCTGCATATGGCTAGCCAGTTTTCCCAACACCACTTATTGAACAGGGAATCCTTTCCCCATTGCTTGTTTTTATCAGGTTTGTCAAAGATCAGGTGGTTGTAGATATGTTGTGTTGCCTCCGACGCCTCTGTTCTGTTCCATTGGTCTATATCTCTGTTTTGGTACCAGTACCATGCTGTTTTGATTACTGTAGCCTTGTAGTAGAGTTTGATGTCTGGTAGTGTGATGCCTCCTGCTTTGTTCTTTTTGCTTAGAATTGACTTGGCTATGCGGGCTCTCTTTTGGTTCCATATGAAGTTTAAGGTGGTTTTTTCCAGTTCTGTGAAGAAGGTCATTGGTAGCTTGATGGGGATAGCGTTGAATCTGTAAATTACTTTGGGCAGTATGGCCATTTTCACGATATTAATTCTTCCTAACCATGAACATGGAATGTTTCTCCATCTGTTTGTGTCCTCTCTTATTTCGTTGAGCAGTGATTTGTAGTTCTCCTTGAAGAGGTCCTTTACATTCCTTGTTAGTTGTATTCCTAGGTATTTTATTCTCTTTGTAGCAATTGTGAATGGCAGTTCGTTCTTGATTTGGCTCTCTTTAAGTCTGTTATTGGTGTATAGGAACGCTTGTGATTTTTGCACATTGATTTTGTATCCTGAGACTTTGCTGAAGTTGCTTATCAGTTTCAGGAGATTTTGGGCTGAGATGAGGGGGTCTTCTAGATATACAATCATGTCGTCTGCAAATAGAGACAATTTGACTTCCTCCTTTCCTAATTGAATACCCTTTATTTCTTTTTCTTGCCTGATTGCTCTGGCTAGAACTTCCAGTACTATATTGAATAGGAGTGGTGAGAGAGGGCATCCTTGTCTAGTGCCAGATTTCAAAGGGAATGCTTCCAGTTTTTGCCCGTTCAGTATGATATTGGCTGTCGGTTTGTCGTAAATAGCTTTTATTATTTTGAGATACGTTCCATCGATACCTAGTTTATTGAGGGTTTTTAGCATAAAGGGCTGTTGAATTTTGTCGAAGGCCTTCTCTGCATCAATTGAGATAATCATGTGGTTTTTGTCTTTGGTTCTGTTTATGTGGTGAATTACATTTATAGACTTGCGTATATTGAACCAGCCTTGCATCCCCGGGATGAATCCTACTTGATCATGGTGGATAAGCTTTTTGATGTGCTGTTGTAATCGGCTTGCCATTATTTTATTGAAGATTTTTGCATCTATGTTCATCATGGATATTGGCCTGTAGTTTTCTTTTCTTGTTGAGTCTCTGCCAGGTTTTGGTATTAGGATGATGTTGGTCTCATAAAATGATTTGGGAAGGATTCCCTCTTTTTGGATTATTTGGAATAGTTTCAGTATGAATGGTATCAGTTCCTCTTTGTATGTCTGGTAGAATTCGGCTGTGAACCCATCTGGACCTGGGCTTTTTTTGGGTGGTAGGCTCTTAATTGCTGCCTCGACTTCAGACCTTGTTATTGGTCTATTCAGGGTTTCGACTTCTTCCTGGTTTAGGCTTGGCAGGAGGCAGCTGTCCAGGAATTTATCCATTTCCTCCAGGTTTTCTAATTTATGTGCATAGAGTTGTTTGTAATAATCTCTGATGATGGTTTGAATTTCTGTGGAATCTGTGGTGATATCCCCTTTGTCATTTTTTATTGCATCTATTTGATTATTCTCTCTTTTCTTTTTTATTAGTCTGGCTAGTGGTCTGTCTATTTTGTTGATCTTTTCAAAAAACCAGCTCCTGGATTTATTGATTTTTTGAAGGGTTTTTCGTGTCTCTATCTCCTTCAATTCTGCTTTGATCTTAGTTATTTCTTGTCTTCTGCTAGGTTTTGAGTTTTTTTGATCTTGCTCCTCTAGCTCTTTCAATTTTGACGATAGGGTGTCAATTTTAGATCTCTCCTTTCTTCTCATGTGGGTACTTATTGCTATATATTTTCCTCTAGAGACTGCTTTAAATGTGTCCCAGAGATTCTGGTATGTGGTGTCTTCATTCTCGTTGGTTTCGAAGAACGTCTTTATTTCTGCCTTCATTTCATTGTTTATCCAGTCAACATTCAGGAGAAAGTTGTTCATTTTCCATGAGGCTGTGTGGTTCTGGGTTGGTTTCTGAATTCTGAGTTCTAACTTGATTGCACTGTGGTCTGAGAGACTGTTTGTTATGGTTTCCGTTCTTTTGCATTTGCTGAGGAGTGATTTACTTCCAATTATGTGGTCAATTTTAGAGTAGGTGTGATGTGGTGCTGAGAAGAATGTATATTCTGTGGATTTGGGGTGGAGAGTTCTGTAAATGTCTATTAGGTTTGCTTGTTCCAGGTCTGAGTTCAAGTCCTGGATATCCTTGTTAATTTTCTGTCTCGTTGATCTGTCTAATATTGACAATGGTGTGTTGAAGTCTCCCACTATTATTGTGTGGGAGTCTAAGTCTCTTTGTAAGTCTTTAAGAACTTGCCTTATGTATCTGGGTGCTCCTGTATTAGGTGCATATATATTTAGGATCGTTAGCTCTTCTTGCTGCATTGATCCTTTGACCATTATGTAATGTCCTTCTTTGTCTCTTTTGATCTTTGTTGCTTTAAAGTCTATTTTATCAGAGATGAGAATTGCAACTCCTGCTTTTTTTTGCTCTCCATTTGCTTGGTAAATCTTCCTCCATCCCTTTATTTTGAGCCTTTGTGTATCCTTGCATGCGAGATGGGTTTCCTGGATACAGCACACTGATGGGTTTTGGCTTTTTATCCAATTTGCCAGTCTGTGTCTTTTGATTGGGGCATTTAGTCCGTTTACATTTAGGGTTAATATTGTTATGTGTGAATTCAATCCTGTCATTTTGGTGCTAGGTGGCTGTTTTGCCCTTTGGTTGATGCAGATTCTTCATTGTGTTGATGCTCTTTACCTTTTCGTGTGTTTTTGGAGTGACTGGTACTGGTTGTTCTTTTCTATGTGTAGTGCCTCCTTCAGGAGCTCTTGTAGAGCTGGTCTGGTGGTGATGAACTCTCTGAGTTCTTGCTTGTTCACAAAGGATTTTATTTTTCCTTCACTTATGAAGCTTAGTTTGGCTGGATACGAAATTCTGGGTTGAAAGTTCTTTTCCTTAAGGATGTTGAATATCGGCCCCCACTCTCTTCTGGCCTGTAGGGTTTCTGCTGAGAGATCTGCAGTGAGTCTGATGGGCTTCCCTTTGTGGGTAACCCGACCTTTCTCTCTGGCTGCCCTTAGTATTTTCTCCTTCATTTCAACCCTGGTGAATCTGATGATTATGTGTCTTGGGGTTGCTCTTCTAGAGGAGTATCTTTGTGGTGTTCTCTGTATTTCCTGGACTTGAATCTCGGCCTGCCTTGTTAGGTTGGGGAAGTTTTCCTGGATAATATCCTGAAGAGTATTTTCCAGCTTGGATGCATTCTCTTCGTCACATTCAGGTACACCTATCAAACGTAGATTAGGTCTTTTCACATAGTCCCATATTTCTTGTTGACTTTGTTCATTCCTTTTTACCCTGTTTTCTCTAATCTTGCCTTCTCGTTTTATTTCATTGAGTTGATCTTCGACCTCTGATATCCTTTCTTCTGCTTGGTCAATTCGGCTGTTGAAACTTGTGCATGCTTCACGAAGTTCTCGTGTTGTGTTTTTCAGCTCCATCAATTCGCTCATATTCCTCTCTAAGTTGTCCATTCTTGTTAGCATTTCGTCAAGTCTTTTTTCAAGGTTCTTAGTTTCTTTGCATTGGGTTAGAACATGTTCTTTTAGCTCACGGAAGTTTCTTATTATCCACTTTCTGAAAGCTGATTCTGTCATTTCATCACACTCATTCTCCATCCAGTCTTCTTCCCTTGCTGGTGAGGAGTTGTGATCCCTTGTAGGAGGAGAAGTGTTCTGGTTTTGGGTGTTTTCATCCTTTTTGCGCTGGTTTCTTCCCATCTTTGTGGATTTATCCACCTGTTGACTTTGTAGTTGTTTTCTTTCTGATTTTGGTAATTTTAAGTCTGCTGTGGCAGAACTCATAAACCCCCTGCTCTTCCCCCCAGGTGTTCTGTCCCAGGGAGTTACGGTTTTATGATGTTCCCCTGTGCGGCTGTTTTCCCTGCCCACAAGGTGGCAGCCTAGTCACACTCAGGTTGCAGAGGCTTCGCTAAGCTGCTGTGGGCTCCACCCAGCTTCCGTGTGAACTTCTGGGTGTAGTTAGAACTGCTTCCGATATGTTGGCCCGCCCCTGTAGTGACGGAGTCTCTGTAGTGGCGGATTGCCTTGGTAGAGAACAGCAGGGTGCCTATGGAGAACGCCCCTCCTCCACAGAGCTGGACCGTCCCGGTTTCAGTTGTGTTTCAGGTCTTCTTGCTGGGTAAGAGGGGACACCGTCTCATCTGATCTGCCTCCGGAGCCGCTGCGTTGGCTAAAGCCGCGGCTCTGAGATTCGTGGCGCTGGCCTGGCTCCCCGTTTCAGCTCCCCTTGCTGGCTTATAGGGGACTCAGACTCTCTCACTTTGTACCGTGAGCCGTTGCCTCAGGGTGCCGGCCCAGCGGCTGCGCCGTTCAAGCCAGCGGCGCCAGCGGCGCTGGCGACCTGTGTGGCTTCTCTGCGTGTGAATCTCCTGGTCTGTGGGCAGTAAAAATCAGTCTGGAAATACGGCGTCCACTCACCCTCTGTGCTTTCTCTCGGAGCTGCATTCCCGAGTTCCTCCTAAGCGGCCATCTTCACAATAATATCCACCATCATCCTTATCATCATTATCATCATCTCACTTTAGGCAGTTAAGTAGATACTCAGAAAATCTCTATGTGCTATTCCAGGCTAGCCCTCTTATAAATTCAAAGATTTCTCATGTGCTTTTACATTTGGTGAACTATTTTAGACAACTTTTGTTTCATAGTTCCATCCAAATTTTTTTAGGTCAACTTATTCCATAGACAGAATTCTGTTTCTTTAAGTCTTGAGCGGTCACCCAGGCTGGAGTGCAGTGGTGCAATCTCTGCTCACTGCAACCTCTGACGCCTGGGTTCAAGCAATTCTCTGGTCTCACCCTCCTGAGTAGCTGGACTACAGGTGTGCGCTGCCATGCCCGGCTAATTTTTTTTTTTGTATTTTTAGTAGAGACGGGGTTTCACCAGGTTGACCAGGATAGTCTCGATCTCTTGACCTCCTGATCTGCCCACCTCAGCCTCCCAAAGTGCTGTGATTACAGGTGTGAGCTACCGTGCCCAGCAGAATTCTGTTTTATATTAAAAATATGTGTGTTGGCCAGGCACAGTGGTTGATGCCTGTAATCCTATTTCTTTGGGAGGCTGAGACAGATGGATCACCTGAGGTCAGAAGTTAGAGACCAGCCTATCCAACATGAGGAAACTCCATCTCTACTGAAAATACAAAAATAAGCCAGGCATGGTGACATGTACCTGTAATCCCAGCTACTCAGGAGTCTGAGGCAGGAGAATCGCTCGAATCTGGGAGTCAGAGGTTGCAAGTTGCAGTGAGCTGAGACCACACCACTGCACTCCAGCCTGGGCAATGGAGTGAGACTTTGCCTCAAAAGAAAAAAAGGTGGGGATGCCTCATTGAAAGACTCAAAACTCAAACAATCATTAGTCATTTTAGGAATCCTTGACCCAATAGCCACTATGCATTTATCCCTGGTTTTGTTACTTTATAATGAATAATTATCACCTGCATCCTGGAGAAAGACTTGATAAGAAAAGCTAATTTCAAAATATGCTATAGGGTCTATTTGCCCAATATTTCCATTTTTATTTTTACCATTTCTTTAATTATTATAGATCAAGCTCCTGATTCACATCTTGTTTTAATCAAATCTTTTTAAAAATCCTGATATCAACAGAAGAAGCCAGATTCTATTTAATAATAAAATTACATTGTTATCAACATATCAAAAATTGAATTATGATTCTTCCTACTGTCAAGTAACATACAATGACGCAGTTCACTCTTCCATTAAAATTTCACGTTTGTTTGTTTTTAAACCAAACCCTTTCATGCTCAGCTTGATGGCAAATTATCATATGATTAAAATGAAAGTACCCAATGCTTCTACCCAAACCATTATTGACCCAGACATAAGTCACATACCAAGGAAAATGGCCATTACATTAAATTCATGAAGATCCTAGAATATAAGGGCATATCTATCTATATGGTCCTCTAAAAAGTGCTATTCTTGGCTACAAAATCAATTTGTCATGCCTGTTCTCATTGGGAAAGCAATCAATTCTGAGGCCTTTAAGCTTTAACTGTCTGATACCCAATAGCATAGTCCCATTATGTCCTCATCAAACCTGTCAAACATGAGTAATCACTTGTACATGTAGAGATTGCTTAGTCTTACCTCAGGCCATATAAATTATACATGTAAGATATAAAAACTGTACAATTATGAAACAGGAGACAACTGTAATATCTAATGTAATGAAAGAGGTTAAGATCCAAAGACAAGCTTGATTGGTCCTTTTGTTCTGTGTTGCATCTTTAGGTCTCCAATCTAGTCTTTACCCTGTTCAAAGGAAGAGAGATGGGAGAGGAGCAGGTGCAAACTCCCTTAAATTACACTAAATTCTGGCTTCAGACTCACAAAAAGAGAAGTCCTCTGGGGATACAATAGCCAATGAGAAGAATTTGGGTAAATATCATCTAATCAGACTCTTGCATTCTCTGAAAATGTTAACAGTATAGTGGTCACAATCAAGTCCTGCATTCTCTGGCCTTATTTACCACAATTATTAATGAGCTAACCCTGAAAATACTCTATCTGACACAAAAGGGGTTAAGTTCCTTTAACACAAAGTGTATCAAAGAGAGGGCCCAAAGTATTATCCTGAAACTCTAAGGAGACTTTCAGTATGGCCTAATGCTTCTCTCTCAGGGAGCAAGCCAGAAGCGCTGCATTTTCTCTAAGAACCTCTAACCCTCTTAGCAGTTTATCTCCTGGGCCTGGCCTTTTGTTTGTTTGCCTTAAGCCTAGACCTGATTTAGTTAGAAGCAGCCTCAGCCAGATTCTTGTCATTCAGAATCTCTTCCTGAGCTGTTTTTATTTTATTAATATCATTAGTCTGTTCCTAACACCCTGCAAAGACTTTCTCAATTATCATGTTCCTCGTATATCAACATTTAAATTCCAAGATCAAGGTATAACAAGCTACTTTGGGATGCAAAGTACAACAAATACACAAATACATTTATTATATTTAAATGTATTTAAAAGTCACAACAAGCTTGCAATTTAAAAGAAATGTATTGGGAGTCCTTTTATAAGGCAAAAAAGATTGAAATAAAGAAGTGAGGAAATGTGTATCGGAGTAAGCATGGGTTGTGAGTTATAAGAGTCAGATGTGTGTCCCAGCTCTCCCAAAGGCTTATTGTATAATCAGGCAAGTAAATCATTTAACCCTCCAGCTTCAATGTTTTGTTCTTGATAACTGGAGTGTTGGATTATATAATCTCCATGTTCCCAGTAGCTTTAAAATTTTACTAAATTATGTTTGAATTAACCACCTGTGTTATAAGCATTCAGCTTCTGCCGAGCTTACCAACACAAATGACCCCCTGCATATGCAGTGTCCACTTCTACCCATGAACTACATCTCACACCTCACATGCCACCCACACAAAAGTTTTAAATGGTAGGATAATTTTTTCCTTTGTCACAGAGTTACTGTAAACATTCAATAAAATAATGCATATGCTGGTGTTAGTATATCTGGAGAAAAAAAGAGATTATTTTTAACATTTAGATAGAATTAGAATTGCCTATAAGCCATTGGTTATTCTGGCCTCAAACCATGAGAGATACGTAACTAACGTGAAATTGTTAGTAGTCAAATAATTTATTGATCCATCTTCTCCCTTTTCCCCTTTACTCTCCCTCATCCCCAGCAAGTCTGTGAATTTATCAGTAGCAGAGCCCATGCTCATAATTAAATTCACTGTAATGTCTACAGTGTTTGGCAGTGTATTTTGCACATTTTAGGGCTTCATGTTTGATGAAAGTCATGGTAATTTTGGTGATATACAAGAAGTAGATTCAGAAAAATTTGGAGAGACCAATTAGAAGGCAATTAAAGTCATACAAAAGAAATGTTTGTAACTTAGAAAACAATATTAGCAGTGAGGATGCAGTTATGTGGATGGATTTGAGAGGCATTTATAAGGTAGAGTCATCAGTACCAGCTGATGAAGTGGATGTGAGGGAGAGAGAGAGAGAACAGTCAAGGACAATCACCAGCTTTCTAGCTTGAATTGGGTGAAAGGTGGTGTCCTTTACAGAGAAGAGTGGAGGTTTTGTACATATTAAGTCTGAGATGACTGTGAGCTATCCAAATGTCAAACAGATGGTTGAATATGAGAATCTTGAAATCAGAAGCAATGTGAAAGCTCTAGAAATACAGCATTCAGATTATAAATTAGAAGTGAAGTCATGGAAGTCCATGGAATTCCCTAGATGAAAAGACATAGAATTGTGAACCTAGAAAAGAATCCTGATAATTTCTAACATTAAATGACTTAGTTGAGAAAAGTAAACTTATAATGAGACCAAGGAATAGATGACAGACACTGGAGCAAAATCTGGAGAGATGTTATGAAAGCCAAGAGCAAAAAATATTTCTAGTAAAAAAAAAAGTTACCAACTGTATCATATCCCATTAAATCAGCCAAATCATAAAGAACATTTTCAATATTTATATCATTTTTATATTATACTATTGTAAATTGTTTGCAAACTACAGAAAACTAAAAAGAAAGAAAATAAAGCACTCATAATCCTATAACTCTGAGATAACTCCAAATAACTTGGTATTTAGCCTGCTGGTATTTCTTTGACATACACATCACAGCTATTTTAAATACTGCAATCATAGAATATTATTTTTCATAAAAATAATGTTACTATAGCTATATTTGGCATAAAGTTAAATCAGTATTGAAAGCCTCTTATAATCTGTTTTAGGCATAGGAGATATCAGGACAATCCCAATAACATGCAAACTGGTAAGGTATGAGTTAAAAAAATAATTAAAAAGGTATCAATGAAATAATGGAAAAACAAATAATTAACTAAGGAAAAGCACCATAAAGGGAGAAGTACTCTTCTAAGATCATCATAGGAATTGACTCCATTTCTCTTTGCAACCATCCTATGAAAGCGGCACAATTGTTTTCCTAAATTCATAGATAAGAAAACTGAAGCATAGATGATTAATAACTTATCTGAGATCACACAGCTAATATGTGATACAGCCAGGATTCAACCAAAACAATCTGATAGCAGAGGCTGTGCTCTTCATCACCATGTGATGCTGCTTCCCACAGGACTTTATTTAGCAGAAGGTATGCACAAAAGCTGGAAGATAAAAGTCCATGATCTATTCAAATAAGAGCCAGATGTTTTCTGTAGCAATACAGAGTGTCAGTGTAAGATACTGGAAGAGATTAGACTGGGAGAATAGGTGGCAGTTATATTATAAAAGCATTTTTGCCATATTAAGGAATTTGGACCTTGAGGCAATAGGGAGCCACTGAATGGTTTTAAGCAGGAGGAAGACAAATTCTGTGTGGACTTCCAGTTCAAAATATTGCCATCCCAATTATAGTTTTAATGTGTCAGAAATCACTTGTTAACTTTTCACAGCATTGTATTTTAACTTGTTTTTAGAAGCATAGAGGTATTAATAAGAAAATTAACAGTAATAACTGCTTAGATGGAACAAGTTTGTGCCTCACTCCAAGGGGCTGTTGGGAGAATGCTAGGACATGTACCTTTTTTTAGATATAAATGGCTTCAGAGCGTTTATTACCAATTGGAAGGGCCATCTTCTTCCTGTTTGTTGTGTTGCCCAGGTAGCACCTGAAGAAGGTGCAGGCCAATGACACACTAACATTTAAACTTAAGAGGATACAACTGAGTAAGTCAAGGAACACAAATTTACTACTGGAGGTAATAGCTCTGGTTAGGGTATATATTTTCTAGTACTTTGCTACAAAGTCATTCTTTACCACTTTATGACTACAGCCGATATAATGGATTCTTTAACTTCATGTTCATGTTTTATAGAATATGCACGATGTTACTAGAAAATACAGAATTTCAAATCAAGGATATAACTTAAATATTAGTTTGCAGGTCCACAAAATATTTTTAATGCACTTAGGAATCTGTCAGTTTTTCAAGGTGTTTGATATAATATAGAGCAAGTGTTTTGGAGATGTGAACATTTTAAAATTAAAGGTATCAATTTAACTGATATAAACAGTTTTCTATAGGAAAATCTTTTCCTAGAATTATTGTCATTAAAAAAAAAAGTAGGTTGAAGCTTTAGACCTTGATTTTTATTTCTTCTTTTTAAATGGGAGTGCAGACAAAACCAAAGTGACTAAAAGATATGAAAAAAGGCATAAAGTGTAGAGCTGAATCATTTTCAGAGCACTGGTAATAGGATTTGTTCATGCTCTATTTTAGCAGATGAACATGGAAGGGACAGACGATGTTTTCTTATTTGGCAAATTAGACCATTTCCTTTCTTAGTTAACTGTAAACAACCCATCAGATTTTATGAGCTTCCTTTTATGTTGCAGCTGAAATTTGTAGAGCTATGGATTCTGTTATTCTACTTCCTAGAGACCAAAGGTAATTAGTCATGGTTTGCCAAAATCCAGTCTCACAAGCAGAATATTAAATTAAGGGTGAATAACTATGCCCCCACATTTAGGAAATTTAAGCAGCAGAACAAATAAAAAGGGAAAGGAGTTTTGCTCTATTGGGTAGATTAAAAGCTAGCATTGAGCCTTGAATTCTAAGGCTGAGCTCTGCCACTCCTTTGTTATCTGTTTACGAGAAACTCTGTTTAAGCTGGAAAAATCCTAGGCAAAAATCTCACTTTATCTCTTTATGCTCCCTTCCATCTTTCTTCGACACACTATTCCCTCACACTCCGACCTCCCACCATCAGTTGCCTCTTCTTTTAATCTGATTCACATAAAGGTAAAAATGAGCTGACATTGGTGGGTGGTGTGTGGAGTAAGCAAAGTTAATGCCCAAGGAATAAGTTTCCAATAATGAACATTAGGCAATATAACACTTCAATCAGCACACTATTTTGAAGCTTATGAATTGAGGTAGTTTTCTCAGGTCTTACTGAATGCTAATTAGACAGCATGACTTTGCTCTTCCTGAACTTGAATCCTGGATTCTCTGTATACATACACTTGGACATAACTATAAAAAACCTTGGCTATAATACTTCATCTCTCTGGTTTAACTTTCCTCATCTCTACAGCTGAAATGACAATAATAATACCAACTTCATTATTAATAATAATACCAGCTTCATCTCAACCACCCTATAATACCTCCTGAGTAGCTGGGACTACAGGTGCATGCCATCATGCCTGGCTAATTTTTTAATTTTTAGTGGAGACAGGGTCTCCCTATGTTGTGAGAGCTGGTCTGGAACTCCTGAGCTCAAGTAATCCTCCCTGATTGAGAAAATTGTCCCAGACCAGGAGGTATTACAGGGTTGTTAGGGGGAATAAAAGAGCTACAGCTGTCTTGGCCACAGCAAGCACTCAATAGTTGTGAGCTGTTATTTCTTTATACATTTTCTCACTGTCCTAAGGAAAAAGATAAAAGCTTGGCATCAGTTTTGTTAGCAATTTGCCAAAATCATTATTATTAAGAATAGGGCAGCATGGTGGCACACGCCTGTGGTTCCACCTACTTAGGAAGCTAAGGTGGAAAAATCACTTGAGCCCAGGAGTTCTAGGGTCCAGTGAATGGTGACTGTGCCGCTGTACTCCAGCCTGTGTGACAGAGCAAGACCCTCAAGATATGTGTGTATATATATATATATATATGTCAAACTTGTCATTTATAATTTGTGGGTTAAAATATTTGCAATTTGTTTTGCCATACTTACAGTTTTTGTAGCACTCGCCTTCTCCTTCTTCTTCAACAGAGTCTTGCTGCTCTGTCACTCAGGCTGGAAGTGCATTGGTGTGATCTCAGTTCACTGCAACCTCTGCCTCCTGAGAGCTCATGCGATTCTTGGGCCTCAGCCTCCCAAGTAGCTGTGATTACAGGCATTTGCCACCTTACCCCTGGCTAATTTTTGTACTATTAGTAGATACAAGGTTTCACCATGCTATTCAGGCTGGTTGTTAACTGCTGGCCTCAAGTGATCCATCCATCTCTGCCTCCCAAAGCACTGAAATTACAGGCCTGAGCCACCACACCCAGCTTAGTACTCCCCTTTTTACAAAGAGGTTGGTAGAAGTAGGATTGATGTATCATGATGTAGTAGAAAAATGCTTGGACTTAGAAGACTTTACTTCAAATCCTGGCTCTGCCCCTTAAAAACTAAGCAGTTTATTAAATATCCCCAAATCTTAACTTAGTCCTCTGTGAACTGGAGGTAGCAATTGCCCACTTTGTTGAGTCATGGTGGTATATGGAGGAAATTAGTTACCAGATTAATCAAATAGCATATTAAAGAGGAAGAAGAAGGCTTGTGAAGGTACACAAATTCAGCCATGGTAAGATGTCTCCATCTCCACTTTTCAGAAAATATAAGTTTCTACCAAGTAATCCATTAAGTGTCTTAGTCCATTCAGGATGCTATAACAAAATACCATAAACTGGATGATTCATAAACAACAGTAATTTATTCCTCAGTTCTAAAAACTGGGAAAGTCCAGGGTGAATGTACCAGCAGATTTGATGTCTGGAGAGTGCCTGCTTCCTAGACTGCTATCTTTTCACTACAACCTCACAGATAGAAGGGAAGAGGGAGCTCTCTAGAGTCTCATTTAGAAGGGCATGAGAAAAAGAAAAGAAGAGAAAACAGCTCAGAGCAATCTGGGCTATGTGAGATATGCAGGTTCGCATGAGTGTGGGACTTCAGACTTCAGTCAACTTGCCCCTGCCCCCGCTGTGGCCCCATTATCTTCATGTTGCTAGAATTTACAATACAGTGAGCAATGTATAGTCAATCAATAGCTTATGTTATTTCAATATAAATTTTTGGCAAATACCTCAGGGAGTGCCTTTTTCTTTTAACAATTTACTGGTAACTGCTGAGAATCAGAGTTTATATTCAGGGCAATAGAATCTATGCTTCTGAATTGTTAATTCTCAAGCTTGGCCTAAGTAAACTCTCTACTTACATTAATTTTTGCCTCAGCATTTTCCTTTTAGGTTGACATGTCTGATGTAGCTGGTAGGACTCAGAGTGACTCCCTCTGACTACCTGGTACTTCTCTCTATTTTTTCTTTTTGAGACAGTTTCAGTCTTGCCACCCAGGCTGGAGTGCAGTGGCACGACCTCGGCAAACTGCAACCTCTGCCTCCCAGGTTCAAGCGATTCTTCTGCCTCAGCCTCCCCCGAGTAGCTGGGATTACAGGCATATACCACCCATGCCTGGCTAATTTTGTATTTTTAGTGGAGATGGGGTTTTACCATGTTGGCCAGGCTGGTCTCGAACTCCTCACATCAAGTGATCCACCCGCCTTGCCTCCCAAAGTGCTGGGATTACAGGCATGAACCACCATGCCTGGCCTGGTACTTCTCATGAAAATGACACTTGGAACAGCACAAACTCTTCATCTGTAGAAGTTTCATTGGGTATTTCAGGTGAGTTCTCCTGAATTCAAACCCCCAACTCTTTGATTGGAGATCTAGACTTTATTAGAACTGTTTTCAAACCCTCTCTTTTCCTTTTCCTTAAGAGTGAGACTTTTGGTCTCTGTCTTTAGACAGAAGATTCAGATAAAGAGCTATGCAGAGAACCAGGGCTTTTTATTCTGCCTGTGTCTCACAGCAGACATTTAGGTCAAGGGTTTGGCAAGTAGGCACTGGTGGTTTCATTTTACTTAGCATGCTTTTAAGATTGCAGCTGTTTTCTATTTGTTTGAAACTTCAGACTTAGCTTTTCATTTGTGACCAACTCCCCTTAGTTTTTAACTGAAAAGTGTGCCCCATTTGCTCTTCTCCATGAGCATAATATGAGAGTCTTGTCCTCCATACCTTGAGCACTCTGCTACTGTCTGGCAGTTAGAGGTAGTCCAAGATACATCACACCTCAACCCTAAATACACTCCTGGCCTCAATCACTTTTGAAAAGCTTCTGAATTATGAAAAATCAAACTTCAAAATCTAAACACTTTAAAAAAAATCAGATGAATTTATACATAACATTATGGAGCAGGCTTTTGTAAATAGGAAAATGAAGCCACTTAACCCTGAATTGTCATAAGAATCAGAACCATAATATAGATTCTTTGAAATGTCTGAAATAATTTATTTGCACACACATTTAGGAAAACTGGTTTTAGAACCAAACTGAATTAGAGACCTAGTTTATGTTTGTCCCTCCTAAAATCTGGTAAGAGATTTGAAAAGATTTTTTTTTATATATAGCTCTATGAGAAGTCAGCTTAATTAAAAGCTGATTTTAGGCTCTAATTTTAAGATCCTTCTGCTTTTTTTCTCTTGGATCCTGTTTCTGGGAATTTTTTCTTTTGACTAAAATCCCTTTTAAATGTTTTTCACCCCTCTGTTTGCTTACTATTGAAACTGCCTTTGCAAAATTTTGAGTCAGTGAAAGACATTTAACTTACCCAACCATCTTGCTTCTAAACTCCAAGGCGTCTTTGTTCATTCCTGGGTGTAGGCTGAACTAACTTTGGGAGAAACTTAGTTTATAGTTTACAGTTAAAACAAAGATGGTAACAGTCCTTTCCAAAAGCAAACCTCCTTACTTCAGGACTAGATTGCCTTTATAGGACTAACATTAGCCACAAGATTAGAAATGATGGTTTAGGAGTCATGCAGCTCGAGGCCTCGATTCTGACCCTCCCTAAACTGCTCCTAAGACCAGTGCTTGAGATATTTTGCAGACTCTGCACTTGATGGAGCAGCTGGCACCACTCAGATCAATAAACTGCCTCATCTGATCTTGTGGCCCCCACCCAGGAACTAACTCAGCATAAGAAGACAGCTTTGACGCCTATGATTTCATCCCTGACCAATCAGCACTCCTGGCTCGCTGGCTTCCCCTAACCCACCAAGTTATCCTTAAAAACTGCTCCCCAGGTCGGGCACGGTGGCTCACACCTGTAATCTTGGCATTTTGGGAGGCCGAGGTGGGTGGATCACAAGGTCACGAGTTCAAGACCAGCGTGGCCAACATGGTGAAACCCTGTCTCTACTAAAAATACCAAAAATTAGCCAGGAGTGGTGGCTTGTGCCTGTAATCCCAGCTACTTGGGAGGCTGAGGCAAGAGGATCACTTGAACCTGGGAGGCAGAGGTTGGGGTGAGCCGAGATTGCACGATTGCACTCCAGCCTGAGCAACAAGAGCAAAACTCCATTTCAAAACAAAACAAACTAACAAAACAAACAAAAAAACCCTCTGCTCCCCGAATGCTCTTGGAGACTAATTTGAGTAATGATAAAACTCTGGTCTCCCGCACAGCTGGCTCTGTGTGAATTATTCTTTCTCTATTTCAATTCCCCTGTCTTGATGAATTGGCTCTGTCTAGGCAGCGGGGCAACGTGAATGCCTTGGGCGGTTACACTATCTTGTTGGCATGATTTTTGCTGAGAAAAATGTAAAACTGTATTGATGTTTTTTGTCTGTTTGTCTTTGCAATGGAGTTTTGCTCGTTACCCAGTCTGAAGTGCAATGGCGTGATCTCGGCTCACTGCAACCTCCGTCTCCCAGGTTCAAGCAATTCTCCCGTCTCAAACTCCCTACTAGCTAGGATTACAGGCATCCACCACCACCACACCTGGCTAATTTTTGTATTTTTAAGGGAGACGAGGATTTACCATGTTGGCCAAGCTGGTCTCAAACTGCTGACCTCAGGGGATCCACCCCGCTTGGCCTCCCAAAGTGTTGGGATTACAGGCATAAGCCATGGTGCCTGGCCTGTATTGATGTTTTAGAAAGCTTATCTCCCAAAATTAGTTCCTCTAAGATTTATTCTTCTATTTTCTTTCACTTCCACTCCTCTTTCCTTTTGCCATTTTGATACCACATGAAGAAATCTAGAGGAGACAACTAATAACTCTGAGGTATCTTGAAAAATATAGAAGAAAGCACCACTCACCCCACCCACTTTGTGAAGTTTTCTGTTTTCCTTGTAAAGTCTGAAGAGTTCTGGGGAGTTTCTTCTCAGTTTAAAAATAACTGCTCTATTTTGCACTGTTACCTGATCTCCAGGGATTACTTTGTATTGTAAGTGATAACTTGACTTTTTGTGTGTAATAGCTGACAAATCACCTGTGAAAGTAGCACTTTTGAAAACGGCTGACAGTGGTTGCAATGAATGGATGTAACTGCAGGGGGTTGTGGGTACCTATGTCTTTGTGCACTTAGATAAGAAAGGCACTGCTTAAACACTTAGAGAAATGTATTTTTAGTGGCATGTACTATAGAAGCTTGTGTAGCCCAGCCTCATGGCTTTTCCCTCTTTTTGCGACCCAAAATTCAGTGTAAAAGTGGGATCCTTGATTTTTAAACACGTAGATGATTTGCCTTCCAACTGTACCTACTTTTCAAATTCAAATATTAGACCCTGGAAACTATAAGCTTTCTTTGCCCTACACATTAAAGCACTCCACCCTGAAGTTAGTAATCTAATAAAGAAACAAACTAAGTTGAAAAGATCACCTATCCAACTAGATTGGTCTCCAAATGACTTTCAGGCATTTAGCTGGTTATTTGGAAGCTTTTTGTAAAAAAGAAATTTCCATCTGTAAAGGAAATCTCCATTTGCAATAGCATTTCCCTGCATCCGAGCCATTAGAAACTTTGTTGTTGTTTTTTTCATTGTTGTTGTTCTTGCTTGTTTTTTTGAGATAGGGTCTCACTATGTTGACCAGGCTGGTCTTGAACTCCTGGGCTCAAATGATCCTCCCACCTTGGCCTCACAAGTGCTAGGATTACAGGTGTGAAACACTATGCCCAGCAAGCCATTAGAAACTTACAATGGGAGAGTCTTTGGCTTTAAATTTACATGCCAAACTTTACCTGAACTTGGGAGGTGGAGATTGCAGTGAGTCGAGAGTGCACCACTGCATTCCAGCCTTGGCAATAAGAGTGAGACTTCCTCTCAAAAAAAAAAAAAAAAAATTAATGAGATAAAAGCTTATACATTAGCTATTCACAGTTTTAAAAATCTTTTTGAATAACTTAAAGTTATGTTAAATTAAGTTTAAAAAGTCATAAAATGGTGGGGTATGGTGGCTCATACCTGTAATCTCAGCACTTTGGGAGGCCAACATGGGTGGATCACCTGAGGTCAGGAGTTTGTGACCAGCCCCAGCTCTACTAAAAGCAGAAAAATTAGCCAGGGTGTGGTGGCATGCTCCTGTGATTCCAGCTACTCTGGAGTCTGAGGCAGGAGAATCACTTGAACCCAGGAGGCAGAGGTTGCAGTGAGCTGAGATGGTACCACAGCACTCCAGCCTAGGCAACAGAGCAGGACTCCATCTCAAAAAAATAAAAACAGTCATAAATTGTCTGAGCTATTTATATGATAAAGAAAATCTAAATATATTTAGATCTTTTAATAAAAATTGTGAAAACATCTTTCTAGAAATTATGGAATTGTTTCATCTATAAATTCTGATATAAAACAGTTCAAAATTACCTACTTTTGGGTTTTTCACTGGAAGACAGGATTACTAAGAGTTAAAATTGTAGCTAATATGTGTAATTAAAATTAAGTATAAGAGAAACAATTTTATATAGAGTGTATAAAGAAAGTAATATGTAAAGAAAGATGAAGAGAGATTAATTTTTTTCCTTTTATGTAAGAGACAACTGTGTGTTTGAAATTATAAGAGGAAAAGGGAAGTACATTTTATTTCTAAGATAGAATGCCAAAATAAAAAGGAAATATAGGACAAAACTGATGGTTTAAACAATTTGTAGAAAGTTTGTGAAAGATTGATCTTGTGAAAGGTTCAGTATGTGATTCAATTTGCTAAAATTAGAAGAGGAATAGTTTTTGTAAATATTTATAATTAATATCAAAATCATGCTGACAGAGAAAGTCTGAGAGCCTGTGTTAGAATAATAGGATTTTCTTAGAGTATTGATCTGCTCTTTAATTGAAAATTGTTAGTTTTGCAAGGTTTGTGAAAATCTTATCTTTTTTGGTCAAAGCTAGTTGAGATTGGATGAATTTGTTTACAAGTTTTTGCTAATATGCTGATGCAAAGAAAGAATTTGGTTTTCTCTTTTGTACAGAATTTTCACATAATAGTCATAAGTGATCATTAAAGACGTTCACCTTTTTAGTAAACTGCAAAATAAAAAATAAAGCGAGAAAGATTCTATTGATCTCCTGCTGTCTTTATTAGGTATTTTGATTGTTTAGAAAGCTGATTCTTCTATCAAAGATAAAAGTTTTTGAATTATTATTTTGGTTAATTGAATGACTACTATTTTAGAATGACCTAGGATCCTATTTTTATCAAGTGTTTTAAACCTTTAATATTTGATATGCTTCCAAAAATAAAATTTTAAATTCTAAAATTAAGTCTTCTCTAAAACAACCCCTGGAAAACCAAAAGACTTATTAGGTTCTTATTAGGTTCTTATTAGACTTATGTGGTATGTTAGAATCTTATTACAAACATTGTCAAATAAGAAATTGTGTTTAACTTTGAGTTATATTTATATGGATGTTATTAATATGTGTTCCAAACTTTTATTATATTCCTAAAATTTTGATATGTCTATATATGTTATTAGACATTAGTATAGTTATTATTAGAAATTGTTATATATCACATAAATGACCAAATTTTCTTTACAATTGGCTACAGTCCAAACTTTGCCTCTTTTTTTTTTCCAGGAAATTCATGGTAAAGGACCCTGAAATGTACTCTTGAATACAAGTTTTAAGTTTGGCGATCATATAATAAACTGATTCATTCATGAAGCTTGTTAACCCAACATCAAATAGAACAAAAATTAATCACATGAGACTAAATTGATTAGGACTGACATGATTTTTATAGCTTTTCATTTGAAACTTCGCTGATTATTTTTATATTTTGTTTTCCAGAGCCAGGAAAATGTTTTCATTTGAGCTATTTATAGCTTATAACTATTGTGTAAAAGATATCTTTGTGAGCAAAATTGAAACATTTGCCTCTATCTGATTTTTCCAAAACTTGGAAACTATTTGTGAGCATTCTGATTTTATGATAATCCAGTTATTTGCATAAGCTCAATATGAATCTGTTTTCTGTAATAGGACATAATTGGAGACACTAGTTGTTTTATCAAGGCCACTTGACATGACCTTGATAAAAGTGGCATATTTTCTGACCAGTCTGCTTTGAAGAATTGAAGTTGATTTTTATAGACCTGATAAAAAGCCCTGTGTAAAGCCAGTCTTCACGATTCTCTTTCAAGTTTTCTGAACTTGCAGTAAAATAGACCCAGGAAGCTCTAATATTTTTCAGACCTAGAGAAGAGAATTCACCCAATTCATATAGTACAAGTACAGTTTAATAGTATATCTGGGCTTGGGTTCCTAACATTGAGGCTTTTAAAAGTTGAATTTGAAATTCCCTATAAAAATTTTTGCAATGCCAACTTTAAAATTGTATATGATCAATCACTCTTCTTATTGAACTTTATGCAAATTATCAGGCTAAGTATAATACTACTACTCATTTTGCAAGTAAATTGATTCTACTAAGATTTATTTTTGGTAAAAATGGGAACTATAGAGAAAATACAATTACGTGCACTTGTTAATAGATTTCAGCGCTAATCATTGTTTTTTAATTTTTATTATTTTACTAAAATCTTATCTCCAGTGGAGTAGATGTAGCTCTCATTGTTTTACTTCTTCTGAGAAAATAAAAAAACATGAAATTCCAAGATTAGAGATGATTTAACAAGCAATAACAATTATATAAATCAGTGGCTTGACTGATGACTATCCAGGAATGAGCCTTCCCAGTACTAAGGGATGAGAACCTCTATCTCTATAACCTAAGCAGAAATTTATTATCAATGCTTCCATGGGAAGATTTTTTTTTTTAATCAGTGGAAGGGAAATGAGAAAAGAAAAGTAGCTTACAGTAGTTTGAGTTATATGGATTATGGACACCAAGGGAGACATGAGTATGGGACTTTAGTCATGCCCCTCCATTTCCATCACCCATGCCTGGGAGAAATTATTTAAAAGAATTGTTATTCCCAACTAGCTGCCTCAGCAGTTATCTTCATGTTCCTAGAATATGTGATACAAAGAACAATATATAGCCAATCAATCAACCATTTTGTTTCTTAGATTCTTAATAAACAACTCAGGAACTGCCTCGTCTTTCCCTTTAAAACTCCACTTGTAACCCATTGCTGATTAATCAGAGTGTATATTCAGGGCAACTTGAATCTATGTTTCTGGATTGCAATTTTCAAGCTTAACCCAAATAAACTGTCTACTTATAGTAATTTTGCTTCAGCTTCTTTCTTTTAGGTTGGCAGGCATTAATCACATTCACGAAGGCAGTGCCCTTGTAACCTAATCAGTTCCCGAAGACCCCATTTCCTAATATCATCACCCTGGGGGTGAGGATTTTACATATGAACTTTGGCAGGACACAAACATTCAGACAATAACACTGTTAATCTGGGCTGCATGGACCCTGCTTTCCTAATGTTGGTTGGGAAGATGAATCAGCCCATGTGCAGCATTGATTATCTCTGCTTGTTTGTCCCTTGGCAGCTTTTATATCATTTCTTATTTTCCTCCTATCTTAGTGATCATTATATCTCAGGTTGATTTTTATTGTCTTATCTTTTTTTAACTCCCTCATTTAAAAGTACAGGTTTAGTATTCATTCATTGCCCAGCTGTTATTCAAATGCAACATTCCACTTGGATAATCTCATTAGATTCAGCTACCATTTGTAAATGGGTTACTCCCAAAACACACCTATCTCCAGTCTAGCCTTCTGGGTTCTACTTTGCATTAACCAGCTACTTGCTGTAAACCTCCATGAGATATTCCACAGTCATCTGACACTTAGCCCAGCACTGAACTTAACCCAAATCCCAGGTGAAAAGAGTTGTTTTTTACACTCTATCTTGGAAAATGACACTACTATCAACCTAGTCACTCAAGCCAGAACCTAAAAGCCCTCTTAGAAAAGTGCTTTGTATGTAACCTCCATTATCACCATTTATGTCTATTCTTCCTTGATATTTCTCACATATCTCCAATCCACTACCCTAATTTAATTTAGCCTCTCGTGGTTTCTTGATTGATTGAATATAATAGCCATAAATCTGTCTCCCTACATTTGATATTCTCATTCTTAAGCCTTCCCTCTCACTATGACCAGTGATCCCTCCTATGGCAAACTGAACTTGTCTTTCTGCTTAAAAACTGTAATAGCCTCCCATAGCTTTCAAGATAAAATTTAAAATATATAGGCCAGTACATGGGTATTCACACTCTGGCCTTGACTTTTTGTCTATCATTGGACTATGCGTGCAGTATCCACATTTATCACCCTGAGGTCACAGGACAGTTTCTGACACAGGCATCAAGATCAGCAATTGGATTAAGGCAATGCAACGAATTCCACTTGAGACACTCTCTCTATTCCACCAAATTACTTCCAGAGAGAAAGGAAGGAAGTAAAACTGGCTTTCCAACATTTAAGAGTAGCTGGCCATGGATGTGGAAAACACAGTGACATAATGCTAGTTGGAATCCACAAGCTGGTTTGAGCTAGATGGAGTAGAGAGTACCCAGGCTAATTAGTGGTACCCTTTTCAGACTTGAATACTGTGAGTATAGAAATCATCTATTAATGGACTTTGTATACATGGTGCTTAATATAATTACTAGCACACATTAAGCACTCATCAAATTATCATTTAGGGAATAAAAGAAAAAGCAGTGGGGGAGGATGTAAGTTGGTACCTCACTCACTTCCTACATTTCTTTCTTTATGATAGTATCTGATACGATAGAAGATGAAGAGAGGAAAGGAAAATGTTCACGAGAATTTTAAAACATTTTTGAGGTAGAATTTACATACTGCAGTGCCTCCTTTTCTGAGGTTTCATTCTTCTTCAGTTGTTGCTACCTGTAGTCAACCTCAGTCCATAAATAATACATAGAAAATTCCAGAAACAAGTAATTTCTATGTTTTAGATTGTTTGTGGTTATGAGTAGTGTGATGAAACTTTGCATTGTCTCCTTCTGTCAGGATTTGGTTCCAGGACTGTCCTTGGATATGAAAAGCCAAGGATGTTCAAATTCCTTATATAAAATGGGATAGTATTTGCATTTAACCTATTCACATCCTCCCATGTACTTTAAATCATTTCTAGATTACTTATACAGACACAGAGGGTCAATTATAATAGTCTGATGCTACATCACAATGTCTACATCATTCACATCACTTCATCTCATTATGTAGGCATTTTATCATCTTACATTCTCACAAGAAGGCTGAATATAGTGCAGTGAGATAGAGATTACATTCACATAACTCTTATTACAATATATTGTTATAATTGTTCCATTTTATTATTAATTATTGCTGTTAATCTCTTAATACACCTAATTTATAAACTAAACTTTATTACAGATATGAATGTACAGTCTTAATGTCACTTTTTTTGTTTTATGAGATTGAGTCTCACTCTATTGCCCAAAATGGAGTGGAGCAGCACCATCTCAGCTCACAGCAACCTCTACCTCCTGGCTTCTAGCAATACTCAGCAACCTGAGTAGCTGGGATTACAGGCATCTGCCACTAAGTCCAGGTAAATTTTGTATTTTTAGTAGAGATGGGGCTTCATCATGTTGGCCAGGCTGGTCTCGAACTCCCGACCTCAAGTGATCCACTCACCTTGGTCTCCCAATGTGCTGGAATTACAGGCATGAGATACCGTGCCTGGCCCAGTCCTAATGTCACTTAATGATAGAAATACATTCTGAGAAATGCAGCAGTAGGTGATTTTATTGTTGTACAAACATTGAAAACTGTACATACATAAACTGAGATGGTATAGCCATTATAGAGGTAATCTGTATGGTACAGCCTATTTATTGCTCCTAGGCTACAACCTGTACAGCCTGTTACTGTACTGAAAACTGTAGTCATTTGTAGCACAATGAGAGTGTGTGTGTATCTAAACATAGAAGAAGTACAGTAAAAATAAGGTGTAAAAGATAACACATGGTACACCTGTATGAGGCACTCACCATGAATGAAACTTGCAGAACTGGAAGTTGCTCTGGGTGAGTCAGTGAATGAGTAGTGAGTCAACGTGAAGGCCTAGGACATTACTCTATATTACTATAAAATTAGTGAGCACTGTATACTTAGGCTACACTCAATTTAAAAACAATATTTTTCTTTCTTTAATAATAAAATAATCTTAGCTTATTGTAACTTTTTTACTTTATAAACTTTTTCATTTTTTAAGTTTTTCGGTTTTTTTGTAATAAAACTTAGCTTTAAATTCACATTATACAGATGTAGAAAATATTTTTAATCTGTTTATTCTATAAACTTTTTCTGTTTTAAAAATATTTATTTTTACTTTTTAAACTTTTTGTTAAATAGTAAGACACAAATACACACATTAGCCTAGGCCTACACAGGGTCAGGATCATCAGTGTCACTGTCTTCCAACCTCCCATCTTATCCCACTGAGGTTCTTCAGGGACAATAACACTTATGGAGTTGTCATTTTTGTGATAATAATGCCTTGATCTGAAATACCTTCTGAAGGACCTGACGTAGGCTGTTTTACAGTTAATGTTTTTTTGTTTTTTTTTTCTAATAGGGAGAAGGAGTACACTAGAATAATGATAAAAATATAGTATAGTGAATACATAAATCAGTAACAGTCATTTGTTATCATCAAGTATTATGTACTGTCCATAATTGTACGTGTTATGCTTTTATACAAGTGGCAACACAATAGGTTTGTTTGCACTGGCGTCAGCATATACACTTGAGTAATGCATTGCACTACAACATTAGAATGGCTATTACAATCACTGGTAATAGGAATTTTTCAGCTCCATTATAATCCAGGGGATCACTGTCATATATGTGGTCTAACCTTGACCGAAACTTTGTTGTACAGCTAATGACTACATAGAAATATACAGGGTTCACTACTATTTTCAGTTTCAGGCATCCACTGAAGGTCTTGGAAGATACCCCCGTGAATAAGGGGGTACTATTGGGCAGTAAATGCACAATTATTAACTGTACAGTATAATGCCTTTTCACAAATGTATATTCCCATGTAACCACCACTCCAATCAAGGTATAGAAAATTTCCATCACCCTAATTCTTTCATGATCTTTTTCCATCAATCCTTCACCTCTGCCCAAGCAGCCATGTTTCTTATTTCTAACACCATAAATTAATTTGCCTGTGTTTGAGCCTCATTTAAATGGAATCATTCAATGTACATGTTTTAATTTCTGGCTTTTTTTACTCGTCATAACGTTTTAAGAATTGACCCATACATTTGAAAGTTTCAATTGTAAGTTGTTTTTTTATCATTGAGTAACATTTCACTACATTAATGTAAATATACCCAAATTTATTTATATATTCACTTGTTGGTGAACATTTCCACCCCCCAACACTCCATAACACAGTTTTTGATGATTATAAATAAAGTTGCTGTGAAAATACTTACACAAATATTTCCGGTGACATATGATTTTATTTTGTGGAAGTAAAAACTTAGGAGTGGAATTGCTTGTTCATATAGTAAATATATGTTTAAATTGATAAGAAATTGCCAAACTAATTTCTAAAATAGTCATTGATTTTATGGCAGCAGCTGCTCCAGATTTTGGTAACACTCAAAATTAACAGTGTTTATAATTTTAGCCATTCTAATGAATTATAATTGTAGTTTTAATTTGAATTTTCCTGATTGTGATGGTGACCATCTTATAAGCTTACTGTCCATTATATAATTTCTTTTGTAAAGTGTCTCTTCAAATCTTTTACCCATTTTTAATGTTTGTTACTTTGTTTTTGAGTTATACGTGACAGATTATTTATTTAGATAATATTTATAATACAAATATATATATGTATTTTTTCTGAATAATATTAGGGGATTGTGGGTTTCTTTCCTTAACAATGTCTTTCAAATAATAGAAATTTTTAATTTTGGTGAAGTCCAATTTATTATCATTTTATATTTTGATTAATGCCTTTTTGTTCTAAGAAATCTTTCCTACCCCAATATTATGAATACATTATCTTACTAATTTTGAATTAACTTTTGTGTATGTATATCCATTAGAATTAGATATGGGTTAGAATTAGGTATGACTTAGTGTTCATTATTTTCCATGTGGATATCCATTTGCTCAAGATAATTTTTCTTCCCTCATTTAATGACTTTGTCACTTTGTCATCCATTGACCATATATGTGTTTGTATATTTCTGGACTCTCTATTCTGTTCTACTGTTCCATTTATGGATCCTTACGCCATGTCACACAATTTTGATTGCAGTAGGTTAATAGTATTTGTGACATTAAGTAGTAGACATCTGTTCAATTCATTCTTTCAAGACTATTTTGGCTATTTGGTGTACTTTGCATGTAATAATTTCATATATGTTAGCATCAACCTGTTTCTACTAGGAGAAGAAAAGAAAAGAAGAGAAAAGAGAGAGAAGAGAAGAGAGGAAAAAGAGAAAGGAGAGGAGAGGAGAGACAAAGAAGGGAGAGAGGGAGGGAGGAAAACTTGCTAAGATTTTGATTGGTGAAATTGACATCTTAACAGGTTGAATCATCCAATAAATTACAATATTTCTTCATTTGTTAACCATAGTTTCTCTCTAGTATTTTATAGCTTTTCAATATAGAGATCTTAAACATTTGTATTAAATATATTCCTTTTTTATTTTAAAAAACAGAAGAGGTCTTGCTTTGTTGCCCATAAAATAGTAAAGGAATATATTTCTGGACCCAGGCAATTCTGCCTTGGCCTCCCAAAGTGCTAGACTTACAGACGTAAGCCATCATGCCTGGCCTATATTCCCCTTTTCATGATATTATAAATGATAGAAGTTCTAAATTATATTATCTAACTGTGTTGTTTTCCAAAAATTCTGTTGATTTTTATAGATCTTATAAACCAGGTAACCAACAATTTGCTTAGTAATTCCATCTTTTCTTTTCCTTCTTTTCTTATTTGACAGGTTTTTTTTTTTTATTATTAATTCAGTATGAATATAGTTGACTATGAAAAATATACATTTCACTTTTTCCTTTCCAGTCTTTACTATTTTACTTGTTTTACTTGCTTTATTGCACTGATTTGTAACTCCAGTGCAGTACTGTTAGAAATCAGGAGAACAAATCTTAGCTGTTTCCATTAGAAAGGAAGGCATTTTAATCTTTAGGTATGATGCTAACTGTAATTTTTTAAATAGATGACTTTTGTCAGATTGAAGAATTTTTTTCTATTTCTATTTTATTGAAATTTTTTTTATGAATAGATATAAAATTTGATCAAATGTCATTTTTGCACCTATTGAAATCTCCATACAATTTCTTAAATGTTTCATAGAATTCACCAGTGAAACCATTTGGGTCTAAAGTTTTCTTTGCAGTAAAGTGTCAAATTATGAGTTTAAGCTACTTAATGGATAGAAGGTTATTCAGGATCTCAATTTGTTATTGGTAACTTGTGCTTTTCAAGAAGTTTGTCTATTTCACCTGAGTTGTTAAATTTACTGGCATAAAATTATTAATAATATCCCCATGTTATTTTTGAATGCCTGTGGAATCTATAGTAATTGCTTCCCTTTATTCTTGATATTGGCAATTTACGTCTTCTCTCTGTTTTGTTGTTCATTGTAGGTAAAGTTTCCTTAACTTTGTTTCTCTTTTCCAGAAACAGGTTTAGTTTCATTGATTTTCTTTATTTCCTGTTTCTATTCCATAATTTTCACTTATTTTTAAAACTTTTCTATTCTGCTTGCTTCGGGTTTAATTTGGTCACCTTTTGCTAGCTTCTTAAAGTGGAAACCTACATAAAAGATTTTAGAGCTTTCTTCTTTTCAACATCTATAGATTTTCTCTCTAGCAGCTGTGTAAAATATTTCAGTACACTCTGCTCAATTATGGAGGCTGGTTTTTCCCTGTAATTTAGTTTATCTAGATTCCATTGCAAATGCTGCTTTTTCTTAAACTCACACAAAAAACGTATGATTCTTATTTTTTCCTAATTTTTCTTGATTTCAGCATGGGAGAAATGATCTTTCAAATCCTTCTAATTCTGGCCTGGTGTGGTGCCTCACACCTGTAATCCCAGCACTTTGAGAGGCTGAGGAGTTTGAGATCAATGCAAGCAACATGGTGAAACCCGTCTCTGCTAAAAATACAGAAAAAGTTAGCTGGTGGTGGTGGTTTGCAACTATAGTTCTAGCTGCTTGGGAGGCTGAGGCAGGAGACTCACTTGAACCCGAGAAGCAGAGGTTGCAGTGAGCCCAGATCACGCCATTGCACTACAGCCTGATGACAGAGTGAGACTTTGTCAAATAATAAAAAAAAACACCAACAAACTTTCTACTTCTAACCTGGTTACCTGGTAGTGAAAGTTTTATTTAATGACTTTAAAATACATAACCTGAACATACAGAGGTTCTCCTAAAATCTAGTTTATGAAACATTCATGTATTCTTAGCATCTTTCACCGTTTTCCTGATTTACTCCTGAGTAAATTCCTGGCATATTAATTCTAAATAATCTCAGAAAAATTACTTTAAAATACACAATGATAAATATTAGAGATGTAGTTAGAGGCTGAGCTTCCCCAGGCAAGGAAACAACGAGTTATCATTTTAATTCATTTCTCTAAATATGCTACTAATTTTCTAACTTCCAGAGTAAGTTACTCAAAAGAATCCCTTTCGCACCTTTTTAATTTCTGCTTTAAATTTTTTAAGTAAAAAATGCACTGTAAAGTGATTGTTAAGCATAAAATATACTCAAAAGAGAAAAAAAAGAATGAAGAAACATTTTGTTCTATCATAAGACTCATTCAACAGATACTAAATTCTTTTAGGTAAATTTTCTTTTTGGTCTTTTCAATAAATGACAACTATTACTTGTATTTTAGAACATGTAACATGTACACTTCAATATTCAGAGAAATTGCCAGGGATCTCTAAAGGGTCACCTTTTTTTTTTTTTTTTTTTTTTTTTTTGAGACAGAGACTTGCTGTGTTGCCCAGGTTGGAGTACAGTGGCGTGATCTTGGCTCACTGCAACCTCCACCTCCTGGGTTCAAGCAATTCTCCTGCCTCAGCCTCCCAAGTAGCTGGGACTACAGGCACACACCGCCATGCTAGGCTAATTTTTTGTATTTTAGTAGAGACGCAGTTTCACCGCGTTGCCCAGGCTGGTCGCGAACTCCTGAGCTCAGGAATTGGCCTCCCAAAGTGCTGGAATTACAGGCATGAGCCACTGTGCCCAGCCAGGGTCACCTTTATCATTGTGGATTAATTATATCAGATCACCCTACTGTTAGAAGCTAAAGCCAAACCCACTGGATGACTTTATTTCAATAAATTTCATTTTCTTCATCTAACCGCCACTTTCTCTCTGGTTGAATTTGAGTAAAGCATAGTTAAAGAAGCCACATTGTGAAGAGAATCCAGGAAAAAGCTTTGCTACAAGGCAGGAGCTAATTCATTATATTCTGTAGGGACTGATATTCATCTATCTTTCAATAAAAGCTAATGGTTCAATAGGCCCAATGCACTCAGCTAATCTAGAAAGAAGTTGATGCTTGGGAACAGGTATTCAATCAAGATTGAATCAAGATTCATGCATAAGTGCTATTACTACATATAAAATATACTTACACCTACTTGATATAAGATATGACTAATTTAAGAAAATAACAAACTGGCTTTAGCCTTGGCAACATTGCATAGACATTTGAAAATGTGATGCTACTGAATGTATCAGTTTGGGTAATATAGCAAATGTTAATATCTAATTAGAATATAAATAAATAAATCTCTAATCTGGAAATCAGCCATGCATTCCCAAGGTCCTTTAAAAGGTTGAAAATATTTAAGTGATGCCATTTAAAAATAACTCAGTGACTGCTGTTTACTATTCAGTATTCAGATATTCTAATAAAATGAAATAAGCTTCCCTATGAAAGGTATTTTTGCTGAACATTCCCAAGGGTAAGAGCAATTTCCTTTTTAGATGAGTAATATGTTGGTTAAAGGCACGACTATGCTATGCATATCAAGCTCTGTAAGTAGACAGGAATTCATGAGCAGAGAAAGAAAGCGAGAGAAATCAGGAGCATAAAATTCTGAGACAAAGTTCTTACAAAGGTAAGAAATAGTAGTTTCTACATGAGTAACCGCACGACTTGGGGATAGCACTGGGTAATCAGTGCAAAAATAAAAAGTCTCCTAAAATACATTCTTTTTACTTAATTATATACTCTTTCTTTAGATGGTTAATTTTAGCACAGCGAAATGATAATATTAAATTGCTCACAATTGCATGACGATATAGGTGTTTAAAAATGCGATTTTTATTTATCAGATACTGGTAATATAAAAATCACATGCTACTGTTTCCATCATTTCAGCCACAATAATGTCAACTTTCAATTTTATTTGCGATTTTGTTCTGCATCTACAGGCAAAAAGTTAATTTTTAAAAGGGGTACAATGTCCTCATGATGTGTTAAATGCAATTATGTTCATGTATAGTTATGTGGGATTTTATGTAAAGCACATGCATTTAATTGATATATATTCACTTGACAGCTTACTCACAAGTATTTGAGTATTCTCTGGAATTTGAGTATGATTATATATATTTAATTTTTAATGGTATACTTATGCTGAAACTATTTTAATATTGGTCTAAGCAAGTAGAAAGTGTACCTTTGTGAGTTATTTCTTAATGTGATAGAAATTAAATTAAACCATAAGGGTTGTATTACATATTGAACACCCATTGTGAAAGCTCTCTACTAGGATTTAAATTTGAACGTTGGAAAAATGATGTGTGATCTCTATGATCTCCTACGCCTTTTCTTCTTCCAATATTTTATGTGTTTGTAGTTGTAACTTATTTTAAAGGATCGAAGTAGCCCTAGTATCTTAACCCAGGGAAGTCTGCGAAAGTTTTTAGATTACCAGATTCATCTCTAGATAGCTGTGACCTCTGAGAGATTCAGAAGCATCAGGAACAATTGATAGGTTTTTTATTATTATTTAAGGTTAAAATGCATTGCTTATTCCCTGTAAAATTTAAAGAATGAACTTTAGCCTTCTGTAAAAGCTTTGTTCATCTATAATCCAAACTGGTTTGCAAAATAGTAGCTATTTGGCTTGGAGGCACATCTATTTATTTGCAAATCCTGGAATGAAACTAAACAACCTCACAACAATGGACTAATAATATCTAATATTTACTGACCACTAAATATATGCCAAGAATTCTTCCAAATGCTCGAATATATGAACCCATGCAATCCTTAGAACAATTATTTGTGATAGGTATTATAATTGTTGTTATGCTCATTTTACACATGTGAACAATTAACTTGCATGAAGTATAGTAAGTAGCAGAGTGAAAATTCAACCCAGTCTGCATCCAAAGTCCACACTTAATAATTAATATACTATAGTGTTTCTATGTCATAAATAAATGTTAAATTGAACCCTGTCATCTATAGTTCTACATCACTGATTTTTTTTTTTATCACCGAATTAGATGACATGGAGCATCTTGGTGGTCTGTAACAACTGAGTCCTGCTTGAAAATGAGGTTGTAGGGACCCAAGTTTTCAAGGTCTTTTCTTTCCAGATCTTTGTTTATTAATGTAGTCATTTAAATATTAGCCGGTGTCTTAATCTGCTTAGGTTACTATATAAAAAACGAGCCATAGACTGGGTGGCTTAAACAGCAGATACTTACTTTCTCACAGCTCTTAAGGCTGGGAGTCTGAAATCAGGGTACCAGCATGGTCAAATTTTGATCCCTCTTCCCGGCTCACAGGTACTACCTTATCGCTGTGTCCTTACATGGCTGAGAGAGAACGCTGTGGTGTTTCTTCCTCTTCTTATGAGAGTGCCAACCATTGAAATCTAATTACCTCTACAAAGGCCCACTTTCTGATACCACTACATTGGGGTTTAGAGATTCAAGTCATACATTTCAAGGGTCACCAACATGGAACCTATAAGAGTCAACCACTGTTCTAGGCACTGGGGATGCAGTAGTAAACAAAGTAGACAAAAATGCCTTGCCCACATGGAATTTAAGAGTCTCATAGGGAAGATAGTAAGATAAATGAATAAAATAAATATGCAATTTGATATTAGTAAGTGCTAGGAAATATAATGTGCAATTTGGATAGGATGGTCGAGAAAGCCTTTCTGAGAATCTTGGTTGACTCAATCTGAATAGGCTATTCTGGGAGAAGGCCAATGCAAAAGACTTGAGGGGAGCGCAGGGGGCTTGTTCAAGACAACAAAGCAGGTGGCTTAACTGGTGTGAATTAGACAGAAAGTGTAAGGGATTTAGTTAGAGAAGTAAAAGAAAGGCCCAGACCATGAAGGTCATTGCAATTCATAATATGAACCTCATATTTTATTTTGAGTAAAATGGAAGCTATTGAAGGACTTTGAGCAGAGAAGTTGCATGATCTGAATGTTTATTTGAACAGAATAATTCTGGCTGCTCTGCTGAAAATAAACTGAAGATAGGAACAAGAGCTGAAGCAGAGAGACCAGTTAGGAGGCTAACCTGTCAAATCATTAAGAGATTAGGCAAATGGGTGCTAATCATGCCTCATATGAATTGACCAAATGTTTTATTTGTTGCAGAGAGAAAATGTGAATATGATTTTAATGCTAATTTGGGAAGACTTCCAAGAAAGTTGGCATAGTGCACAATGCATTAATCTCTCAAACTCTGACTGAACAAAAACAACCTTGAATTGGATTTAAACTACATATATGATGAAACTAAACTGGCAACAAAGTCCATATTTAACATTCAGAAAGTAGTCTGCTAAAAAATATAAAATGAAGACATAAATGAAGTATTCTATTATTGCAATAAATATTACTTGTAATACTAAATATGGAAATGAGTTTAAAAGGTAGATGAGAACATTCTGAAGAACACTACTAAATTCTCTATCCTGAAGATCAATAGTGAGAAGTGTTTGTGGATACACTTGCATTCTGTAGAACAGGATGGATAGCGAGCAAGAAACCTCCTCACCATACAAAATAACTTTGATTCCTAATGCAAAAGAAAAGGGAGCAGATCGTAGCAATAGCCAGATCAGAGGAGAAACAAGGGAACAGAAGGTAGGAACATTAGGGGTCAACAAAGATATACTGTGTGTAAATTCAATAGCAAAATTCTGTGGGCCACAGATATTCATATTGGATGTAACTTTTCTGAAGGTTTGTATTCACTTTTGGAAGTCTAGAAATGCCAATAAAAGATGTGGCTCAATAAACCTCTAGAAAAAAACAGCAAAAAGCTGTCTGCATACTACCCTTTCCCTTAGTACCCACTCCTCCAAACAGCTAAATAAACTTAACAATTGGACAAAGGTTAAAATCATCAACAACACTGAGCATTCCAATATAAGATAATTGAGTGCTATGATGGAAAGAAGAAAGTCAAAGAGAATTTCTGCACAGTGTTTGGAAGCAATTATTGGCCTTAGTGAAAGTATCTATACTAAAGTCAAGATTACTTGCAGTATTTAATTGATACAAACATTTTTCAAGTTAATGAAAGAAGATAAAGTTGTGCTTAAAGCATACATAGGTCAGCTTTTTGAATTTTAGAAAAGAATTGCTTACTCTGTCTAGCAAATTAAAGATATCAAAGACAAGATGCAAAACACCAAATAAATTATCAATGGAAAAGGAACTACTACAACTAATAAAATTGATAATTTAAAAAACATATTGAAAAGACCAAAAACTTACTCTTAGTGTTTCTTAAATGGCATACCAGACAAATGAGAAGAGTACAAATAGAACACTAAGAAAAGGGGAAGAAATTAATATTCTCAATGCAAAAACTTGATTGAAAAAATTTGACTGGACAAAGTTAAACAAGTAAGGAAGACTTTATTCAAAGAAACTGCAAGAGGGAAGAAAAACCAGAATAGAATGTGACCTTAACTCCGCTGAAAAAGGAGCAAGAGAATTTTTAATTTCTGGAGTATGGAGATCATAGTCTATCTGTACGTGCTAATTGGCATCACCCAAAAGAAAAGTAAGTTTTCTCATATCTTCATGATGGGAGATAATTACACAACTTGGGGAAAGACAAGCTAGTTTCCTACCTTCCTACAAAGATTGGGAGATAGTGGTTCTATCTCCTTTAATGATAACCTATCAAAGGGATGGCTCCCAGGTCCATGAGAAAGACAGTCCTGGGTTGTAACACAGGCAGTAAGATTTTTTAGAGATTTAAATTTCAAAGAATCAGAGAAAGAATTTACAATGAAAAAAAAATTTTAAGTAAATGTTCTAAGAAAAAGGAAAGAGCTAGTGACTGGGTCGAGGAGAAGATCAGGAAGAAACCTGTCTAAAATATAGTCAAGTTGAGGGTAATGTTGAGCCCATGTTGATCCATATAGATGATATAATTAATACGGAGGCCAGACAATGAAGCTTCTATGCACAGATAAGCATAGAAAATGCTTTCACAGACATAAAGAATAATTCCTGAAATCAAATAATACCTGAATCAGTACATCAAAATATGACTGTTCTAGAACAATTTAACACCAAAGTTTATCTTGATGAAACAACTAAACTTTGAGCAAAAACAGTTGCCAGTTCCCACAAGTTGCCAGGAGCAGCGGGAGCATGGTGAGCATAATACAATTCCAAAGGAGACAAAATATTTATCCAGGCCACCTTCAGACCTCAGACATCAAAAGGTATAGTTCAATGTTATGAGTATTTTCAGAGGCTAGTAGATTGCAGGGAGCAATAAATGTCAAGACAAATAATTTTGGTTTTATTTTATGGGAAAAGTCAGTTTTCCCAACTGGAAATTCCAAAATCAATGCATGTTACAATGTCTCTCCACTCCATCTTTTAAGATTCGGTTCATACATTAACATATTAGAGTCAAGAAGTTCCACACAAGCATATGTAACTTTTGGTAACAAATATTTTCCAAATTATTTGACTGCCAAAACATGTGTTGAGGAGCAACTTTTAATGCTGCTTAAATTATAGTAATGTTCCCTCAAAATACTGCCTTAGGTCATTTGATCAAAAGATCGACATAAACAGATGGGTGTTTGGGGGAGACTAACACAGTGGTTTTGAATAGAATGGATTGAAAGCCAGGAGAGCTCACAAACTGGAAAGCCATTGAGATGACTATTGCAATAAACCAGACAGGGGGAGATGATAGCCTAGAGAGTTATAAAGAAAGAATTGCTAAAATGCTTTCCTGACTTTCTTTTGCTGAAATGGCCTATTCTCTCCTCTCCAGCATGGATTTTAAAGGATTGTTTTTTTAGAAAAATAACTTAAACAAGGATAATATGGTACTAGCATTTACTACTTGAGAAACTATAATCATGAGTTTTCCCCTTATGTCTTCAATATTCTCACCTTCTTTATTTGAATTGACACACAGCCTTTTAAGAATAGATTAACTAATTAAAATGAATATAATAACCAATCAACATTAAAAATCAGTGCTGGTAGGCTCTGCCCACATATGCCATCTCTAAAAGTCGCTGATTATTTTAATAAACAAGGTCAAATCCCACTGCTTTACCTGGAATTCCCAGATGATGCTGTCACATAGTAACTCTGTCATCTCTGAATTATGTTGGCATTTACTTCCTCCATTACTGAAATACATCTTGCCTTAATTTGTTTTCTTTTATGTGTTTATTCTTCTTACTCATCTATATTGTTACCTACTCTATGGAAGGACTCTTCTTTTGCTTTTTATGCAGTACCATCTTTTAGTACTGAACCTATTGCACAAAGCACAAAAAAGTAATAATTGATTATTTTACATACTCTACTTCCCTTGATTTTCTATTATACACTAGAGAGACTATGAATTTTAATAAAGTACTTTCTATACATTGGAGAGAAATGGAATGGAATAGGGTAATTTCTCATGTATGAAAAATTTTTGCCATCCAAAAATATAAACTCAAAGGGTACTTATATACACAGTTAGTTGGAAATTATTATAATTTTTGAACTTTCCATTACATTCATTACAGATGATTCCTGATATAGTTTGGATGTACATCCCCACCCAAATCTCACATAGAAAGATAATTCCCAATGTTGGAGGTGGGGCCTGATGAGAGGTGATTGGATCATGGGGACAGATTTCCCATTAATGACTTAGCACCATCCCCATTGATACTGGGCTTGTGATAATGAGTAAGTTATTGTGAGATCAGTTCCTTTAAAAATGTGTATCATCTCCCCCCAGTTTTCTTGCTCCTGTTCCCACCCTGTGAGATGCCTGCTACTCCTTTACTTTCTGCCATAATTGTAAGCTTCCAGAGGCCTTCTTAGAAGCTGAAAAGATGTGAGCATCATGGTTTCTATATAGCCTGCAGAATCGTGAGCCAATTAATTCCCTTTTCTATAAATTACCTAATCTCAGGTATTTCTTTACAGCATGCAAGAACAGTCTTACACAGTACTAGACTTACAATGTTTTGACTTTGCATTTATCAGGGTAGTAAATGCAGTTTTGACATTTTGACAATGGATTTATTAGAAGGTAACATCATTGTAAGTAAAACAAAATTTGTATATTTCAATGTAAAACAAGATAACTGAGAATATGTCATCAAAAACATTTCACCTTAGAGCTTGTATAGGAACAAAAGTTTATATTCATTTTATTCTAGGCAGTCAGAAGTGAATACAAATCAAGCACTGAAGATGCCTACCGACCTTTTTTAAAAATATCAATTTTTTATAGTGATGCAGTATAATTTCTGGAGCCAATGAAGTCAAAAAAATTTAGTTTTAGGGAAAAACTAGGCAAAACCATTCAGGACATAGGCATACGCAAGGACTTCATGACTAAAACACTAAGAGCACTGGCAACAAAAACCAAAATAGACAAATGTGATCTAATTAAACTCCAGAGCTTCAGTACAACAAAAGAAACAATCATTAGAGTGAACCGGCAACCAACAGAATGGAAAAAAATTTCTGCAATCTACCCATCTGACAAAGGGCTAATATTCAGAATCTGCAAAAAACTAAAACAGATTTACAAGAAAAAAACCCGTCCAAAAGTGGTCGAAGGATATCATCAGGCACTTTCCAAAAGAAGACATATATGAGGCCAACAAACATATGAAAAAATGCTCATCTCTGATTATTAGAGAAATGCAAATCAAAACTACATTGAGATACCACCTCACGCCAGCTAGAATGGTAATCATTTAAAAATCTGGAGACAACAGATGCTGGAGAGGATGTGGAGAAATAGGAACACTTTTACACTGTTGGTGGGAGTGTAAACTAGTTCAACCATTGTGGAAGACAGTGTGGTGCTTCCTCAAGGACCTAGAAATAGAAATTCCATTTGACCCAGCAATCCCATTACTGGGTATATACCCAAAGGATTATAAATCATTCTATTATAAAGACACATGCACACGTATGTTCATAGTGGCACTGTTTACAATAGCAAAGACCTGGAACCAACCCAAATGCCCATTGATGATAGACTGGACAAGGAAAATGTGGCACATATACATCATGGAATACTATGTAGCCATAAGAAATGATGAGCTCATGTCCTTTGTAGGGACATGGATGAATCTGGAAACCATCATTCTCAGCAAACTAACACAAGAACAGAAAATCAAACACCACGTGGTCTCATTCACAGGTGGGTGCTGAATAATGAGAACACATGGACACAGGGAGGGGAGCATCACACACTGGGGTCTGTTGGGGAGCACGGGAGGGACAGTGGTGGGGTGGGGAGGTCAGGGAGGGATAATATGGGGAGAAATGCCAGATGTGGGTGACAGGGAGATGGAGGCAGCAAACCACATTGCCATGTGTGTACCTATGCAACAATCCTGCATGATCTGCACATGTACCCCAGAATCTAAAGTACAATTTAAAAAAAATTAGTTTTAATCACAGCCTATGTTTTACTAGCTAAGTGACCTAAAGTCTGCCATAACAAAATACCACAGGTTGGGTGGCTGAAACAACAGAAATTTATTTTCTCACAGTTTTGGAGGCTGAAAGTCCACACTCAAAGTGTTGGTATGTTTGGTTTCTCCTGAGACCTCTTTCCTCGTCTTGCAAATACCTGCCTTCTTGCTGTTGTCACACAATTTTTCCTCTGTGTTCATGTGAATTCATGGTATCGCTTCATATTGGATTAAGGCCCATATTTATGGCCTCATTTAACCTAAATTCCTCCTTAAATGTCTTATCTTCAAATGCAATTATATTGAGAGCTAGGACTTCAACAAATGAATTTGAGGGAACATCATTCAGTCCCTAATAATCTACCCCCTCCATGACCCCCCCACTTCATGTCCTCTCTCGTGCAAAATACATTCACCCCTCCCAGTAGTCTCAAACATCTTAACTAATTCTGGCATCAAATCTAAGTTCAGAGTATCATCTACATATATAAGTTAGGTAGCCATCAAACTTGAAGTACTATTTATCCTGACGTTAAATTTCTCTCTAGCTCTGAACCTGTAAAACTCGGTAAGTTATATGCTTCCAACATACAATAGTGAAACAAGGATAGGATAGACATTCCCACTCAAAGAGACAAATCGAAAAGAAATCAGGGGTTCCAGGTCCCCAGTAAGTTCAAAACCTAGCAAGGCAAACTTCATTAGATCATACGGCTCAGCATAATCCTCTCTGTCTCAATGCTTGTGGCAGCATCACCCTCACTGCCCTAGAAGGTAGACCCACTACCATCATTCTGTGCAGCAAGGTTTGTTCCTGAGGCACTAGCTGGCAGTAGTATGGCCTGCTGAAACCAAGAATAAAACAGGCTTGACTTCTGAAACCAAGAAGAAAACAACCTTGCACCCTCTGCCTCCCTAGGCCCAAGCACTCAGGTCCAGTGGTGGAGATGTCAGAACTAAAGATCTCTGAATCACCTTCTGAGTCATTCTTTCCTTTTAGTGAAGGATGGTGCATATTTTCAGACAAATAGCTCTCTTGCCCCATCCCTCGGAATCAGAAGACTGCTAGCCTTCTTTTATTTTGTTCTGTTTCTGTTACCTTTTGTCCCAGCTGGCAATGTTTCTATAAACCTATCTCTGTTCCTACTTTCTGCTGATGAAAGATTAAACCCATGAGTCACACTCATCATCTCTTTATCAAATGATTTTTCCAGTCACTCCCTTGGAATTCTCTGCAAAATACACTTTCTCCTTTTTTGCAATATACATAGGTTGGGAAGTTTTCAACTTTACGTCTGACTTCCTTTTACTTAACAATCCCTTCAGTTTATCTCCTCCTCTTACATTTTACTATAAGCAGTAAGGAGAACAAGACAGTATCTTCCAACACTGCTTAGAAATCTCCTTAGCTAAATATCCAAGTTTACCTTTTGTCCCAGCTGGCAATGTTTCTATAACTATATTTCATTTTTAAGTTTTACTTTTTTTAAAACATTAGAAAACAATTGAACCAAGTTCTTTGCCACTTTATAATAAGCCAAGCCTTTCCTCCAGTTTCCAATGACTTATTCCTCATGTCTATCTGAGACCTCACCAGAATCACCTTCAACGTCTATATGCCCACCAATGAGCTCTTCAAGACAATCTAGACGTTTCTCAACATGCACCTCAAACCTTTTCAACCCATTACCAGTTCCAAAGCCACTTTTACACGGTTAGATATACGTTACAGAAGTATCCCACTTCACAGTATCAAAATCTGTATTAGTCAGGGTTCTCCAGAGAAACAGAACGAATAGAATATATAAATAATGAATTTTGTTATAAGTAAGTGGAGTCCAAAATCTGTAGCGTAGGCCAATAGACTCAATACCCAGGAGAGTGAATTCTATAGTTCCAAAGAGAAGATGGTAGTAGCATGGAGACCCAGGAGACCCAACAGTGCAGATGAAATCCAAAAGCAGTCTACTGAATTCCCTCTTGCATAGGGAGGCAGGTCTTTTTGTTCTAGTCAGGCTTTCAATTGGTTGGATGAGGCTTATCCATATTATGAAAGGCAATCTGCTTTACCCAGAGTCCACTGATTTAAATGCTAATCTCATTCAAACACAGCCTCCAAGTTGGCATATAAATGTAACCATCAAAGAGTTAGATTATGTTCATTTATCTTGATTGTGCTTATGGTTTTGTGGGTGTACATAAATATGAAAACTTACCAAATGATATATTTTAAATATTTACAGTTAATTATATGTCAAATGTACCTCAATACAGCTGTTAAAATATTATGAGAAACAAATAAAATAATCTAGTCTTTATGTTAAAGAGCTGTTAAAATATGAAAAACAAACTAGTCTTTACATACAAAATAATCATATAATTTACTGATAAAGATCACTCTATAATTTTTTTTTTCCCCTATTTTTTAAGACGGAATTTTGCTCTTGTTACCCAGGCTGGAGTGCAATGGCACGATCTCGGCTCACCGCAACCTCCGCCTCCTGGGTTCAGGCAATTCTCCTGCCTCAGCCTCCTGAGTAGCTGGGATTACAGGCATGCGCCACCATGCCCAGCTAATTTTTTGTATTTTTAGTAGAGATGGGGTTTCACCATGCTGACCAGGATGGTCTCGATCTCTTGACCTTGTGATCCACCTGCCTCGGCCTCTCAAAGTGCTGGGATTACAGGCGTGAGCCACCGCACCCGGCCCACTCTATAATTTTTTAAGGAAAATCCATAAAGCACAACATTGGTAAGAAAAATTAATGAGAAATAGATGTTTAAGAAAACTGTATCCCTAATGAACGGGGTCATCTAAGGAGTAGGGATCTGCCACAAAAGGTCAGCAAGTTTGCATTTATCTTTGTATTCACTTATTGTCATATGATATATATTACTCAAAAGACATATCTGAAGTCTAACCCCCAATTAAGAAATATTTTAAAAATTTGCCTCATTGATTTTGGCCTATTTTAATTAAATTTGTTTGTTCCTTTACTTTCTTAATCCAGTTTTAAAAAATATGTTTTACATCTATAGTAATTGAATCATTTCTATTTAGTTTGAACAGATTGGTGGTTTTACAAAATAGCTCTCTAACAAGAGATAGTAAGATCAATACATAGAGAAGCTGGCACCAAGTGCCACAAGTCAAAATGTAATGCAAAGTAGATTCAGTAAGTATCCTTGAGATGCAAGTTGTTAAATTCTGTGACGTTTTTCAAATTCACAACTAGCTGCTTCTCCCAAGTTGTATGAAGCTCTGCCTGCTGTTTGTTTATCACTCTGAGCAACATACCTGCCGACTGTTAATAAGCCTTTGACTTGGTATGACGTGGGTGCTTACACAAGTGACAGGTCTGAATTGCATAGCACAGTAATTAATAAATATGAACTGATATAGTCATTAGGATGCAATTAGTAAGTACAGTGAATTTAAGGGAAAAAATATCAACACTTGGGGAGCTCTCTGTATCTGACTCCAAACAACAGAAAGAGTTTTGTATTCGTCCATTAATTTTTCTTTTGAATTGTCTGTTTTTGGTTCTGAGCTATTACTTGTAAATTTATTACTATTTAAGTCACCCACCTACTTATTAGGGAAATTAGGGGGTTATATTATTCTTTATAAACAGAAGGTTGCGTTCATATAGAAGAGTAAATAATTATGTGAATGAGGTATAAAGTATTTTATCAATAAATGCAGCACATGAAACTTTCCTTCTTTTGTAGACACTACCTACTTTGCTTTTTAAATGTCATCCACATTTATCAGACCATGTGGTTCTTGACATTTAGGATTTTGAAAAATCAAATTGTAACTGAAGCTTTGACAACAGTAGCTAATTATCAAGGGAGTGAAGAGTAACTATTTTTTTTTTCAAGCAGTAGGCTATGGTAAAAGTGTGAATTATCAGTCATTTGTGATACTCTTTAGCTGATAATTTTTGCTCATTATCATAACATATTTAAGTCTTTCTTAAAGCACTTAATAGTTCTTGGAAAATTCCATGGAAAGTTTTAGGAGTTAAGTCAAATTTATTAGCCAAGTTATTCTTTCTGTCTTTCCAAGTCGTCTGTGTACATCATATTAGAAACTTGTTGGCGGGGCATGGTGGCTCACATCTGTAATCCCAGCACTTTAGGAGGCCAAGGTGGATGAATCATGAAGTCAGGAACTCGAGACCAGCCTGGCCAACATGGTGAAACCCTGTCTCTACTAAAAATACAAAAATTAGCTGGGTGTGGTGGAGGGTGCCTGTAGTCTCCGCTACTTGGGAGGCTGAGGCAGGAGAATTGCTTGAACCCAGGAGGCAGAGGTTGCAGTGAGCCAAGATCGTGCCATTGTACTCCAGCCTGGGTGACAGAATGAGACTCCATCTCAAAAAAAAAAAAAAAAAAAAAAAAAAAAGAAGAAAGAAAAAAAGAAAGAAAGAAAGAAAGAAAGAAAATAAATTGTTCTGAAAATCTTCCACAAACAAAAAGTTTTACTTGAAGTATTTAATGAAGATAATTATTTCTTCATAAAAACTGAATTAAAACAAATGTTAAAATGTGTTTGATTATTCAAATTTATTTCTTAAAAGCCACATTTCAAAGTATACTAATGACTAGTTAACACTTTATAAACTTTAATGTTTCCACTAGATATATCTTTAAATTATTTATAATCAATTAATATTAAAATTATTTTTCTGCTCTCAAATCAATTTATAATATCATCATCCAACATGTTTAGAAATCTCACGGGCCACATGTGAGGGGGAATATTTACTGGGAAACTTTTGGTAAAAATAGCGGATTTATCAAGAATTGTGAAGGGATTGCGATTTCACCCTATTTCAAGGAAACAAGTTAGTTGACTACAGTTTATATTTGCAAAATATAAATGAGCAAGGAAAACATCAATTCACTTTTTGAGTACAGTATATCCAGATAACAAAACCATACAAAAGTATCGCAAGAAAATAAATGTACAGACCATTATCCCTCATGAATATAGACACAGAAATCTTCAAAGAACAGTGGTATTCAAAATTTATTTCTAAATCAAGAGCAGCATCTCCTGAGAACTGATAGAAATGGAAATACTTGATCCTATCCCAGGGCTGTGGAATCAAAGTCTTCAGAGTAGGAAGGGCAGCAACTGGTATAAGACACAAGACTTCTGGATCAGAGACTAATAATAGTTTATTTCTCACAGCAATGGCTCTAGACAGAGTATCATTAATTTTGCTTTGGTTCTCTGAGACTTGATTCTTATAGGGCAATATGAAAAGGACCAGTGGACATCTGCATAGGTAGTGGGTTGCATTATAGGAGAAGAACACTGAGGTTAGAGAACCTGAATATTTTGTAATGGGCAGTAATTGTGCTTGGCCTGTGCTCTGGAAGGAAACACTATCTTTATTGTCTAAGTTTATTTGTTTCTCTGGAAAATATTGTCTGGTAACATGGTAGTCAATGCTTCTGATCTAAAGGCATTCTGTTTCTGAATAGAAACATGAGAGATCCATAAAGAATTGTCTCTCAGTAGTATTTTTTGATATTTTTTTCTGGATGTATCTTTATTCACTCTACATAGTAACTCCTGTAATGAGTATTTATCATGTGACTGACAGGAAAATTTGTAAAAGCTCTATATATTGAGACTTATCAAATCACATATTGATATAGTACCAATTCACTTACTGTAATTTAGGAATGATGTGTAAAAATCCTTACATTGCTACATCAAGGGAAACTTTATTGCTCTGAATAGTATGTAAATCAGCCATCTTTCTTTGGTTTAATAATTCTGGCTTCTATTAGCAATTCTCTTGTTTAAGAAATCCAGTTCATTTTCTTTTTATTAAATATGTTATTAATGCAGTTTTTCATGTGTAGTAAATATCGAGACTCTAGGATTCAAAGTTGTCACTGGTAGTTAAACAATGGATAGAAAAGGAACAATCCAAAATCTACAACCATCTGCTCCTCTTTTAATGGACTACACTTCATAAAGGCTCTGCTAAAAATCCTTTAAGCTGATTAAGGTATCCTAAATGTGAATCTTTAGAAGAATGTTTTTATTAATTTTAAGATAATGCTGAGCAGCAGCTATGTAACTAAAAAAAATGGAGCTGAAAAGAAATTGTATTAAAATCAAACATAGTTTACTATAAACACAAATAATAAGGTATAAATTAAAGCTAAAATAGACATTGGGAAAAAAATAACAGAGCCTGAAAATGGCCAGTATTTGATATTTTGAGGGTAACCACAGAAAGTAGGATTTAACATTGTGCTAGGGATGGAGTAGTTAGTACTTTGTTTTAGAAAGCTTCAGAGTCCTCTGCTTCTAATGTTATGAATAGATGTGGTTATTGTCATAAGATTTAACCCAAAATTCAGTATTCTCCTGCCTTAGTCTTGCCCATAAAATATGATAAATCAGTGGGAACTACCAGGAATACCAGCACTGAGCCATAAAACCATCACCAGAGAGTGGTGTCCAAGTCAAACACACTAATGCTGGGGAAGACAATGTCCTTGGGATGCTTGGTCAAAACCTGTGCCCAATAAGTGCGGTCCTTATTGGGTGCACCTAAAATGACTCAGTTGGATGTTCTCTTGTGGAGATTTTCAAAATGAGATACACACAAGTTTTAAATAGACGATTATTGATTCTAAGAAAAATGAACCATGATGAGGTTATTTGAGTTGTCATTTAGCTTGAATCACAGTAAAACTTTTTTTTCCTATTCTTCTTGAGTCTGGTACTTATTCAAGCCATAGAGCTGTAACTAAACAACTAAAGATGGCTTTCTATGCTCACTCCCTTCTCCCTGCATTGATAGAATACATCTTCATTACCTAAAATAAACTGAGTACATATCTTGCCTTCAAGGGGGAAGAGTTTCCTTTGTACACAAACATAGGATTTAATTATGAGCAAAGTATATAGTTTACAATAGGGTTAATGTAATGATAATTATGTGCAAAATTGCTTATGCTACATAATGTAATTTTCTGTGGATCTCTCATGGAGAATTCATTTGTAGAAACCAGTGAAATTATTACTTATGTAAGATTAAGGTGAATAATGTCTGTGTTGGCCAAGTGTAGTCCAGACTTTTATTACCCAGGTTATTGTCCACGTCTATATAAATTTCTCTAGAAATACATTTAATATTAATTTGAGATAATTCTGTCTCTGAATCTGAAGGGGCTCAAAATTTAATTTTAATCAAGGAATTCTTATAGATGGAATTTTTACAGCTCCGGGAATTCCGGTTTTAATTCTATTTTTAATTGCCTAGAAGGTAAAATAGGCTTTTTCCCTTTCAATATAGTTTTCAAAATGTATTCAGTATAGTTTTCAAAATGTATTGCCAATTTGACCCAAAAAAAAGTCTTGTTGGATACTCCACATGACACTATGTCTTTCTGTTCTTTCTCTATATATAATGCTTTGCCTATATTTACAAAATCACTGCAGCAGCTACGTATCCTGTAAATCTGTAATCTACTTATGCTGCAATATATTGCAGAGAGTGGCAGGAAGCAGAATTTATCTTTCTGTGACTATTTCTGAGAAGATGGTTCAACTTGAAAATACTTCCTGTGTGCACGGAAGTCTGATTTCTTGTGCATCACTATTTTTTACAAACCTAGTTTCAACGCTGTCTCCTGACCTTCACAGCACTGGTTTTATTAATTATTTCAAGATCAATGGTGTGTAGACTACATATGTATCTATTTAAAGGTAGTCCAATAAGGTAAAACTTTAGCTGTAAAACTGCTTTGTAAATGTCTGGGGAAAAAAGAAAACATACGGGTAAATCTACCCATGTTAGAAATTACTTTGCTATGTAAGATGAAATTGAAGGTTTGATTTTTAATTTTCTTAATATATTTAGGGAGTACAAGAACAGATTTCTTACATGTATATATTGCATAGTGGAGAAGTCTGGGCTTTAGTGTATCCATAAGTGAATAGTGAACATTGTATCCAATAGATAATTTTTCAACCCTCACCCCCTCTCATCTTTGTAAAAGGAAGTACTAGCTATTAGGTTGGTGCAAAAGTAATTTCTGTTTTGCAATGACTTTTAATGGCAAAAATGACAATAACTTTTGCACCAACCTGATAGATGATCTTTAAGGTTTCTACTAGTCCTAACACTTTAAATTCATAAGATCATGGGAGAAATGCCAGATATGGGTGAGGGGGAGGGAGGCAGCAAATCACACTGCCATGAATGCACCTATGCAACAACTTTGCATGTTTTTCACATGTACCCCAAAACCTAAAATGCAATAAAAAAAAAAAAAAAGATCATTTTAATGCCATTCACTAGCCAGTATATGAAAAAAAAAAAAGAAAGAAAAGAAAAAAGAAATATCCTTCTACTAACCACTTCAAAGCTCTATTTTATTTTAGTATTAAAGGTGAACAAAGAATTTGAGATAATTGGTCATAGGAAGGATCTCTTCACTTCTATATAGTATGGCTCTAGTCCACAGACACCAGATGGGCCTCTCTGGACAAAACATTTATCCACAAAATTTTCCCAGATTTTTACTTGAATCTCTCTGTGATTGATGAAATTAATCTATCCAGTCTACAAATGATTTGATGGGAGAAAGCGACCATGAGAGAGGAGAGGAAACTGATGATTCCAAAACAGATGGTGGATTCTACTGTTATCTTGGAGACAGGGTCTCCATGTTTTATTTTGTTTCTTGATATGTACCCAGTTTTCTTGCAGAAGAGCATGCATACTGAGAAATGAGCTGAATGTTTATGAGATAACAAATGCCCAGAAGAGGAAAGACTAATTTTATGAGTGGGTGTTAGATGTGGGGTGAGGAGTTTGGGTAGTTGGAGGTACTAAAACATGTCTCTCTGCCTATACATAGATCCAGTGATAGCCCCTTCTCTTTTCTTGTGTATCTATGGAGAAATATTTGTTGGCCAAAATGCAGAGCAAAAAACAGATCAGTATAGGATGGGTAGCCCTGTTCCCTGGTAATCTGAAGCATTCATCAGAGCTCTCATTTAAAACTTCTGCATGGAGAAAGTGACTAAATGAGGCTTGAGAAAGTAGGCTCAAAGAGAAAGAGAAGAATTAAGTTTTTATCTAATAAAACAGCAGCTGAGGCCTAGAACAGTGGCTCTCACCTGTAATCCCAGCACTTTGGGAGGCAGAGGTGGGTGGATCACCTGAGGTCAGGAGTTCAAGACCAGCCTGACCAACATGCAGAAACACCGTCTGCATTAAAACTACAAATTTAGCCAGACATGGTGGCACATCCCTGTAATCCCAGCTACTCAGGAGGCTGAGGCAGGAGAATCACTTGAACCCAGGAGGAGGAGGTTGCGGTGAGTCGAGATTACACTCCAGCCTGGGCAACAAGAGCGAAACTCTGTCTCAAAAAAAAAAAACAAAAAACAAAACAAAACAGCAGTCAGCCACAAGCCTAAAACGTTACCCTTTCCTTATCTTCAGAATTTGTAATAAAGCCTCAAACATTTGAAATGCTTGATATTATTGAAGCTCTTGTCATGGCCAATGGTAGGAATAGTTGAGTGACAAAGAGCACACATGAGTCTTCATGAGGTGGGAACTGAGACCAAAGGAGTTTTGAGGAGTTAAGTTTGGATTCTTACAGGTGTGGCAAGGGAGTCGAGTGTTACAAAAATGTTATAACTTGTGATTTGAGGGATGCTTATACATCTCAAACTTTATGAGGCCTCAGATGACCTAAATACATTTAGTCTGCCCAGTTACACAAACACATTTAGTATATCCAGTAATTATAATACTACATAATTCGTAAACATAATGACATAATTTATTTTTGCCCTGGGAAGTATCCCAGAGACCATCCCATAGCTGACGGAAGTACTGGACTCCACTCCCTCTGGATCTTAAATTATTCCTTTCTTTATACTTCCTTTAATTACATTAAGACAAAAGGGTACTTCCTAGTGTTGAGAAATTTAGCTGATTTTATGTATTCAAAGTACAGTTGACCCTCACTATTTATGGGTTTCACACCCATGGATTCTACCAACTGCAAATAAAAAAAAATTTTTTTTAATGGATAATTGCCAAATATGTACAGACTTTTTATAATCATTATTTCTTAAATAACAGTGTAACAACTATTTACATAGTTTTTACATTATATTGGGTATTATAAGTAATCTACAAATGATTTAAAGTGTACAAGAGGATGTGTGTAGGTTATGTGCAACTATTATTTGCCATTTTCTATAAGGAACTTAAGTATCCATGGGTTTTGGTATCCATAGGGATCTTAGAATCAATCTTCTATGAATATTGGGGGATGACTGTCCTTAGAACTGTTTCTAGCACAAAATTAGGATTTGATGAATTTTATGTGTTGTTGATATTATCTAATCTGTGCTCTTTTGTAGTACTCACAGATTAATATTTTTCAATCAAATGAAAAATCTTTACATCTTACTAAAGTGCTTTTTGTTATATGAATAAATAAATGTTTTGATCAAAATATATTCTAGATTGTCATAGAGGCATTGTTAGGGAATATTTTATTTTATTTTTTGTTAGGGTAAAGGAAGCATGAAAGCATAAACAACACTAAAAGCTAACCAATTAAAAAACTCAAATATATACTGAAAAGTAGAATGATGTTTCAACAAAAAAAATCACTTGGTTTAACAATTTCATTTTGCAAATGAAGAAACTGAGGCCCAGAGAGTTCGAGACTCATTCTTAGAAACAAAGTGACAAAAAAGGTCCTAGAACTTAAGTATTTTAATCTCTAGAACCTTTGTTTACTATGCCACATACAAACTGCAGGGAATTAAAAAGGGATCAAATGACTTTTGATTCAGAGGGGAAAAATACACCAAAACAAACAAACAAGAAAATGAAAGGGTATTTCCTGTGTGAGATATTAAGTGGGAGCAGGGAGCTTCCAGGGGTAGTTAATTAATAACCTCTTTCTGCTTCCCTAGACCCCCATTAAACATTATCCTTGTGGCTGATTTTTGAAAAAATTAAATGCAAAATCACAGGACAGTTTATGTACTTTGATTCCACATGTGCCTGTGTGCACGTACAAATGAGACATCTGTATAGAAGACACAGCAAATGAGAGAAGTTGCTTTCTCTGGAAAACAGCATAGTGGTTAGAGGAAGATGCAGTTATTTTAATTGTATACAATTATAGGCTGCATGCATTTTTGTAATAGTATGTCACACTTACTATTAAAATGATATATAAACTAACACAAAACGCTAGTTTTGTCTTTCACCTTTTGACTCTGAAAATATGAAATTTCTTAACAACACCAACTATCTTTAAATTCATGCAGACACAGCTACTTCTTTGCTCTGGACCATCTATCTTTTTCTTAAATCAGAAGACAAAAATCATGTTATTTATTATTTTATGTCTCCTTATGTCTCAGTTGGAATATTTATTATAAACCCCTCACTAGGAAGACTTTTAAAAAAGAAAGAAAACATGAAACTCAGTCTAATGTGAATACTGAGATTTATTACAGCAATAATAAACATTGTACAGAATGATTTGCTGTATTTAGATTGGATGTGATCATAAAGAACTGATCTCACACAAGACTACTTATACTTCCTATAAATCCAGAGAGACATTATAAAATAGCAACTACAGTAAAAAAAAAAAATTCAGATGCACTGTGTCTTTAATAACATATTGTAGTCTTGTGATCTCCAAGGAGGCTTTAAAAAATAGATTTTCTTTATGGCAGGCTTACATATGCAATTCTTTTTTGATTACAGTTACCTTCCCATTCTTTTTTAAATCTTTCAAAAGCAGTAGCAACTGAGTTCACAAAACAATTTCATTGCTACTTTTTATTATGTATTTATAAATAACGTTTTATTCTCATATTTTATGACTAACCTATATATGTTCAAAGTAGAACTGCTATGCAGCCTATGTGCATAATGTACAATCATTTCAGAAGTCTCAGATGTTAACATGTTTGAATATTTCAGAACTAGCAGAAAAACAGCCGCAACCCTGAGTTCCCTTAGCACCTCCCCCAGTATTTTGGTCATCCTGTCAAGACTGCAGCAAGATCTAGAACTAATGAGCTAACATTTGAAACAGTGGGGAACCCCTAGGACTCTGCCTTAGCCCCTGTTGATTTGTGACATAATCCTTGTTAAATATTTTGAATATCAAAGGATGCTGATTTGAATTTAAATGTACATTGCATACTATTTTTGTTATAAATTTTATAAGAAAGTAGAAGGAAAAAGTTGCATTTAAACCCAAGAATGTGAGCTATACCTTATCACACTGACCTATCTGGTTGGGCCTAACTGGGGGATGTTTTCTGGAATAGTTGGTGGAGGTCAACTGATGACTCCTTGGACACCACAACCCAGTTTTTGTAAAAAATACAAGATCAGGAGTTAGACTGTCTGGATTTGAATCTTGGTTTCGTCATCCCACTAACTGTGAAATCTTAGGTGATTTTAAACTTATCTATCCCCTATATAATGACAATCATAAAGATTAATTTTTATACATATTTGATAGCATATTTTAAAGCATATTTTATACAATTAATGTAAAGCACTTATAAAAGTTCACGAAAAATATTATGTTAAATAAATATTACTCACCACTCTTGTGTTGATGATGGTCATTATCTGTATTACCGGGTCATAGTGCCATCATTCAGCAGGCCTGAAAATTTGTAGTGATTCATAAATTTAGACCTAGCTTTCAGAAACAATAAGTGTTTTATACAACCTACTCTGGCAGAAGCATCCCCAAAGTAAAACTTATCTTTCAGTCTACCAAATAAAATCGTTCTTCAGAAAGGCACTTGTTATCAATTAACCTTTAATTTAATAAAGTATACTAATGGTGTGGTATTACAATAATTCAGTTACAATTCTGTCTCTGTACTTAGCCTCCTTCTTGTCTGTTCCTTGAAGAAAGAGAATATAGTTAATGAACTTTTGCATTCTGCACAGGTAGAACACAGTAGGAAGCAGAAGAACTACCTATATCTAAGTCTATTATCTTGATTCCTCACAGCACTCTAAATAGCAGCTATCATTATTTGCATTTACAGATAAGGAAAAGGATGATTAAGAAAGGCTAAATAACTTTTCTAAGATTACAGAACTAAGTTGCATAACTGTATTCCAACATCAAATATTTATGCCATTTGTAAAAGTATTTAACAAATAAATAGCCGTGATGAGAGTTGGATAGAATGATCTACGGCAACCCTACTGCAGTATATCTTCATAATCTTAGGATGCAGTTTTAAACAATGTTTAAGAAACGGAAGCTGCTTTTTTTCACCTCAAAATTAACTCTTATGTAAAAACTATATACATAATAGTTAAAAAAGGTTTGTCAAAATAAGCGTATTTTATACTTTCAAATTTACAATATATTACTGATAAAATCCATCACTGAGAATAAGTGAAGCAGTTTTAGGTAAAAACAAACTTTTCAACTAAGGGGTTATGGGTGTCAGCTGCATTTGTCACCCCTGACATTGAATTCATTTTTTCACTTGCATTCACAAGAAAAACGTTTGTTGTATCTTTATTACTTTTGCCTATGGAAACAGTTTTTCAAGTAGGTTTTGTAACCTCAGGTTATTCTTGCACTAAAACTGATCCAAAAGCCTGAAATAGGAACAGAATGATACTGTAGTTTCCAAGTGAAAAATTAGCCATACCTAACATAGATACATTTTTTGTTTTAATTGTTATTATTTTTTATTTATTTATTTTTGAGACGGAGACTCGCTCTGTCCCCCAAGCTGGAGTGCAGTAATGTGATTTCTACTCACTGCAACCTCCGCCTCCTGGGCTTAAGAGATTCTCGTGCCTCAGCCTCCTGAATAGCTGGGATTACAGGCATGTGCCACCACACCAAACTAATTATTGTATTTTTAGTAGAGATGGATTTTCACCATGTTGGCCAGGCTGGTCTCAAACTCCTGACCTCAAGTGATCCACCCACATCGGCCTCCCAATAGTTTTTAATAGTTTAAGCCTGTTTTAATAGTTTTTAAATAAAAGAAATATTCATAAATTATAAAAACTTTTTAAAAATAAAATCACCTAAGAGATTAAATATTTATTTGACATGTAACAACTCACATATAAAATGATGAAGATTCATCTAACTTTTACCTGGTGGTATAGTTATTTGTCTTCTTTGCTTTGCTTTACTTTTTTTCCCTTACCTTCTCTTTCCTTATTCTTTCCTTTTATTCCCCTTGCCTCCCCATTTTCGAGTACCTAATTGTGCTCTATTCTTTCTAGTGCTCTATTCTATCTTTGGAATAGTCTTGACAACTCAGCAATTTCTGATGTTGCTGAAAATAATGCATCTCTCTGATAAATATAAGATTTAATTAAAACCAAGAGAATAAGTCCAAAGGAAAAAGACTTGAATGTCAAAGTGAAAATGGTTTCTTTTCTAATTCTGAGGCTTAGTTTATTCTTTAATTTTTTTTTTAAAAAAGATCCCAGATGCAATAAAATGAGAGCTTCAGCATGTAATATAAATGACTCTGCCATTTAATTTGTTTTATCTTTACCTTGCTTCTCAAACAAAAGAGAGATAAAATTACATAATTAAATCAAACCTAAATACAAAGTTTGAGCTAATTCATACTGCATATGCCCTAAAATGACCAGTGCTTTGTACCTATTTATATCATGAGGATAACATTAGATGACTTCTCTAGTTTCAGGCAAACATTCAGCATGGAATTAGTGAATGATTATTATTCATGGAAAAAGTCCACCTTGCAAAATAGAGTGGCTTCCCAAGTTGATACTATTAATTGTTGCTTCAAAACAACAACAACAAAATAGTTAATGGTTCTGCAGTTGCATAATTTTTCCAGTAAAATTAGCTGGTGCGACCTCTTAAATTTCTGAAATATTCTGCTGTTTGAATATAAAACATTCTCTCAACTGCCAAAGTTCAGCTTCATGCCAAGACAGTAAAGTGCTAAAATTAAATGCCATTCTCATTTTAAACAATTGAAAAGAAAAGCCAGCTCGTACTGAATAAATTTAACAAAAGACTTTGACATCAGAGCATCACTGAGAAAAATCCCCAAACAAAAGCATGTTCAATGTTAGTCAGTAAATCTTTGAAAAGCCCTAACCAAAGAAAAATAACCTATTATAGTATTTTAATATACTGTAAAATGTTTTCAACTTACACAAAATGGATTAAAAGGGGTTGAGCTGTAGGTGTCTTCATGCAAGAGCTTGTCTTTGAAAACAACCAATGAAAGACTGACATCTCTGTAAAACTTACCTTTTCACAGAACTTAAACATTGTACAAATCTAGGCTACTTAAACAGATTGTAATTCACAAGGATCTTTGATTTGGCTTGACTCTGTAGTACGAAGGATATGCTGCTGTAGCATGGTTGTTCATCAAACAGTTCTCTTTGCCCCTGCCTAACAACAGTGTGTCCATGGCAATGCAATTAGTACAGAGCCATGTGAGATCAAGGAATGAGGAATCAAGCTATAGTGCTGCTTCAACATTCTTAGCACCATGCAGTCTCTCCCTGTAATCTTGTATCTGAAAATCAATGGGTAGAACTAAATTATTAAATGGCTAGCCTCAAAAATTTACAATTACATTAGAATCACTAATCAGTCCTGACAGGAGCTTAATCTCAAACGGAGTGTTTCTCAGCTCCAGACAAAAGGTACTGAGAGAAACAGACTAAGACACAAGTTATTATGTATTCCCTAAGTTCTCGAGGTTTGTTCTCATAAAAGTAAAACCATCAGCCACTCCTTTTTTAAAAATTTTGACCTAGGGAGGCTATATATGAGTCAATCATTTTATAAGTTTTTTATCTTTTGCATCCTTTGCAAATCATCTTCTTCATTTTTTGAGAACATTGGCCATTAATTTGTTCGTTGTCCTTAGAGACATGAATACCAGAAATTTCAGTGAAATGTTTAATAAAAACATCTAGATTCCTGTCCCAGCTGTGATACTTATAAGTGCTGTATCTTTTACAAGGCACTTGATCTCTTTGAGGCTTAGTTTTCTCTGAAAGATAAACAGGTTGGACCAGGTAGTTTCTACTACCTTTTCTAGGTTCAAATCATCATAAACTTCTGATGATAGTCTCTCTGATATAGGGTGACAGGGTGTGTCTGACATCTACCTAGTCACTCAGCTCCAAACCCACCTTCCTATGCTCTGGCTCTGTGATGCTTGGGGCTGGAACTCTACAAACCACAATTCTCCTTTGCCATCTGATTTTCTCTTAGATTCTGTCATCAGGAAGCACTAGAGGGAGACTGCAAGGCTGAAGGAAGGAAATGGGACTTGCTCCTTTCTGTTTGCTTCTTGTTCCATGAGCAGTGTCTATCAATTATAACATTGTCCCAAAAATTGGTTTCTGTATCCAGTGACTTTCAACACTCCTACTTCTTTTTCAGTCCTCTATCACAATTTAAGCCATTTGTGTATATCATATTCTGCACTGCCATTTCCAATTTTCTGTCTGGACCTAGACTGGTACTGAGAGCATGGTGCAAGGGATAGAGCCACATGGATCAAGAGGTCATGAATCTAACTGATTTACTTTATTATTCACTGTTGCATTTATGTTTTACATTACTAAAACAAAACAAACTCTCAATACATACTGACTGAGTGAATATGAACTTTTAGATAGGTAACCTTGATTCAAGTTCTAGCTTTACCACCTAAAAGTCCTGTGATCCTGGGAAACTTTTCTAAAATTTCTGATCATCCTCAATTATACAATCTATAAAATGCAGAAATAGAAACTGTGTTTAGTACTTTCTGGTTACTTACAAAAGTTTTTCTTTTTCTTTTTTTTTTTTTGAGATAGGGCCTCACACTATCACTGAGGCTGGAGTGCAGTGGAGTGATTATGGTTTACTGCAGCCTCAACCTCACGGCCTTAAGCAATCCTCGTCTCTCAGCCTCCCAAAGTGTTGGGATTACAAGTATGAATCACCATGCCCAGCTAAAATTTTCTTTTATAACATACCATCCTTAGCAACCAGCAGATGATCTGGCTCCCAGTTGATTTTCAATAAATGTATGTTGATGAATAAAGTGAAGTCTGAATGTAATAAACAAAAGCAATTTTTAAAATTGCTAGAACATCGTAGGTATTTGACACATTTTGAGTATGTCATCATTATTATTGTTTTGTGAGAGTCAGGTTTCCCCAAAGAATAGAAAGTGTGTGGGTAAGGACTGTATTTTACATATCTTTCTGATGTCAACACCTAGCATAGCACCTTGGCATCATTAACATTTATGAATAAATTATTGAAGCATATTGTGAATAGTGCTCAACTACACTAAGTACCTCAACCTGCTCAACATTTTTATTACTTTAGCTGCATTGTGTATGGACATGGTAAACTTTTGTAATTAAGGACTTAGGTTTCTTGGGTTCAAAATCCATCTCTACAAATTACAAGCAGTTACCATCTCTGCTCCACACCTTTCTCATATGTAACTGAGGATTATAATAGTACCTATCTCTTAAAGTTAGCTTGAAGATTAAATAAATTACTGCATTGAAAGTTTTTAGAAAATGTGAAACACGTGGTAATCATTAATAATCCTAGCTATAGTATAGAAGCGTTAACTTGGAGCAGCTGATATGTTATTTCTGAAATAAGTAAGGTAGATATAAATTATCAATAAACCAATTACTGAGCTGACAAGAGTATTCAGTTGATCATACAAAAATATATTGAGGAGAGAGATCCAAGATGGCTGATGATTAGCAGCTCGGGCACGTACCTCCCAGTGAAAGCGCAAAGAACGAGAGGACGCCACACTTTCAGACGAAAATTAGTTGTTCACGGACCAGGAGATTCCCAGTGGAGGAGATCCACGGGTCGCCAGGGCGACTCTTGTGGCCGGCGTGGCGGTTTTGCTGGTGCCTTAGCACGCCAGTTCTTGGTGCAGAGTCCGGAGATTCCCGGGCAGAAAAGCACCATCAATCTTAACACCGCTGTTTGGGCCGGCTCAGTGGATTGCTCAGATTTCGGCGCAGGGAATCAACAAGTTGGACGTCAGAGACCCAGTTAGAAAGTCAGTAATTATAAAGACGACAGACGGACAAATATATAATGAAGGGAAGAAACCAGCGTAAGAAGGTAGAGAATACTCAAAATCAGAATGCCTCTCCCTCTACAGGGGATTGCAATTCCTCATCAGTAACAGAACAAGGCTTAATAGATTACACCTGTGTTCCAATAACAGAAGCAGGTTTCAAAACGTGGGTGATAAGAAACTTCTGTGAATTAAAAGAACTTGTTCTAACCCAATGCAAAGAAACTAAGAACCTTGAAAAAAGGTTTGACGAAATGTTAACGAGAATGGACAATTTAGAGAGGAATATAAGTGAATTGATGGAGCTGAAAAACACAACACGAGAACTTCGCGAAGCATGCACAAGTTTAAACAGTCGAATTGATCAAGCAGAAGGAAGGATATCAGAAGTCGAGGACCAGCTCAGTGAAATGAAACGAGAAGACAAGAATGCAGAAAAAAGGATGAAAAGAAATGAGCAAAGTCTCCAGGAAATATGGGACTATGTGAAAAGACCTAATTTACGTTTGATAGGTGTACCTGAATGTGATGAAGAGAATGAATCCAAGTTGGAAAATACTCTTCAGGATATCATTCAGGAAAATTTTCCCAACCTGGCAAGGCAGGGTAATATTCAACTCCAGGTAATACAGAGAACACCACAAAGATATTCTTCAAGAAGACCAACCCCAAGGCACATAATCGCCAGATTTATTAGGGTTGAAATGAAGGAGAAAATACTAAGGGCAGCCAGAGAGAAAGGTCAGGTTACCCATGAAGGGAAACCTATCAGACTTACAGCAGATCTCTCAGCAGAAACCCTACAAGCCAGAAAAGAGTGGGGACCAATATTTAACATCCTTAAAGAAAAGAACTTTCAACCCAGAATTTCCTATCCAGCCAAACTAAGCTTTATGAGCGAAGGAAAAATTAAATCTTTTGCGAACAAACAAGTACTTAGAGAGTTCACCACCACCAGGCCTGCTTTACAAGAGCTTCTGAAAGAAGCACTATACATATAAAGGAACAACCAATATCATCCTTTCCAAAAATACATCAAAAAGCAAAGAACTTTAACACAATAAAAAATTTACATCAACTAATGGGCAAAACAGTCAGCTAGCATCAAACGCCGGTATTAAACTTATATATATTTTAATTGGATAAAAAGCCAAAACCCATCGGTATGCTGCATCCGGGCCCATCTTACATGCAACAATACACAAAGACTCAGAGAGAAGCAGGAAGATTTACCAATCAAACAGAGAGTAAAAATAAACTAATAAACAAAAAGCAGGAGATGCAATTCTCGCCTCTGATAAAGTAGACTTTAAAGCAACAAAGATCAAAAGAGGCGAGGAATGACATTACATAATGGCAAAAGGATCAATGCAACAAGAAGAGCTAACGATTCTATAGATCAACGAGATAGAAAATTAACAAGGATATTCAGAACTTGAACTCAGACCCGGAACAAGTAAACTTAATAAACATTTATAGAACTCTCCACTTCAAATACACAAAACATACATTACCACCTCACACCTATTCCAAAGGTGACTACATAATTGGAAGTAAATCACTCCTCAGTAATCACATAGCATTTCATAGGTTTAAATTAAATATTGGTTGGCTGTTTGTTTGTTATCTTCTTCCCTTATTCCTTCCTGACTACATCATTAAATATAATTATCAGTATAAAAGAGGTTTTCAATACCCATTACTAAATTGCATTCTAGCCTGAGCAAGAAAGCAATACTCCCATTCTCTCTTCCTTTCTTTTCCTTCTTCCTCCTCCCCATTCTCTCTCTCTTCCTTTTTCCTCCTTCCTATTCTCTCTCTCTCTCTCTCTAAAAAATATATATATATATATATAGATACTCATTTTTTATAATATTATTTTATCAAAGGATTGTGAAGGGGTAAAAACATAACCTTAACAATATCAGGTTCATATAACACCCTGAAAACTGGAATATACTACCCGAATCCAAGAAGAAAAAGTATCTAAAATTATAATTCTCATTTTTCTACAGCTTAGGTAAAGATGAGACATAAAATAAATGTTATAGTTAAAAAAATGCTACCCATGCTGTCTCTGAACTCTGTTTACCTATTTCTCTATCTACTTATAAATACTTCTTAGCACCTACTAAGTGTTATTTATTTTGCTTGTGAACATACAAAGTTGTATCATGACCTAACAGAAAATCAAAACAGAAACCTGCTAGCCTTTTCTTCTTCTTATCCCATACATCTAACTGCTCACTGTGTGCAATAGAAAAATAAAGATGGCTCTTTTACATAGTTTATTTGTTTTACATCCAATTGTCGAGTCTCCATTGTATACCAGGCTTTGTGCTTGGTGCTGATATTAAGACAGGTAGAATAGATCCCTGATCTAAAAAAGTTTAAGGGTATGTTTTTTTTTGGCAGGAAAAAATATATACAATTCTATGGCTGGGTGAAAATATCTCTACAGGGTTTTGTTAATACAAGATACAGGTGTGCTTCAAGGCACAGTGGCTCACACATGTAATCTCAGCATTTTGAGAAGCCAAGGTGTGAGGATTGCCTGAGCCCAGGAGTTTGAGACCAGCCTGGACAACAGAGCGAGACTCCATCTCTACCAAAAATTTTTTAAAAAGTTATCTGGGCATGGTGTTGTGAGCCTGTGGTCTCAGCTACTCAGTAGGCTGAGGTGGAGGAATTGCTTTTGTCTGGGAGGTTAAAGCTGCAGTGTGCCGTGATTGCACCACTACACTCCAGTCTCACATGCAAAAAAAGTAAGTTATTTGCTGTAGAAATTTAATACATGAAATTTATTTGTAAAATTGTGTATACGTTAATTTAAGGTGGTATAATTTGTGCTCAGTCTATGGTACATTGTATGACTAGCCAAAGAGGACATCAATATATAAATGGTTTCTATATCCTCCAGCCCAAAAAGTGAGTAGAAGTGGAGCAGAAACATGGTTTGAAAGGTGCAGAACTAGAAGCTAGTCTGTGAAAAATCCTTCCAATCTTATAGCTCATCCACAAAAGAACTTGACAGTTTTCCAAAATTAGACAGTGATTGTAAAAATCTGTGTGGTATTGCCTAACATGGCTTCTAAATCTAAAGCAATTCTTTCTTCATTTCCCCTTTCCTTTTCTTTCTTTCCTTCTTTCTTTCTTGTCAGAGTCTTACTCTCTTGCCCAGGCTGGAGTGCAGTGGTGCAATCTTGGCTCACTGCACCTTCTGCCTCCTAGGTTTAAGCGATTCTCAAACCTCAGCCTCATGAGTGCCTGGAATTACAGGCACCTGCCACTACACCCAGCTAATTTTTACACTTTTTGTAGAGATGGGATTTCACCATGTTGGTCGGGCTGGTCTCAAACTCCTGACCTCAAGTTATTCACCCACCTTGGCCTCCCAAAGTGCTAGGATTATAGGCATGAGCCACCACGCCTGGGCTAAAGCAATTACTTCTAAACTCTGAATAAAATATTCAATCTTAAATGATAGAGGAAGAACTAAATTGTTTTTAAAACTTACCTCTGTAGAAAGTGATTTAGGAAATTACTGTTCTAGGAAGAGCCAATTAGGAAGTCTGCAGCCAAGGTTTGTAGAAAAAAAAATTATAAAGTTTAATGAATACAAATATTACTTTATTTTTAAACTCTGTGAAACCATGGTCTCAACTGGCTTTTAACTAATTTTACCTTATTTTTATTTCTTTTTTATTCTTAATAAACATACTTTGTGTCTATTTTTAGCCCAAATTTTGTTTTTATAAATTTATTTTTTCCTACAACTGCAATAGGTGGTTAGTGTGTGTGCGTGCCCATGTTTTTAAGCCCCTCAAATTGTCTAAGTTCAGGGTCCCTTTCCCTCAACACTGTTGTTATCTCTGGTTTACAGGAGAGAAAGCTGAGTCATGGAGCCAAGTCACACAGCCAGTAAGTGGCAGAGTAGGATTACGGCTATGATGTGTTAAGTATGATGAGAAATGCAAAGGTTACAACTATGAAAAAAAAATCCAGAGCAAACAGCTCAAACAGCTAATGTGAAGGAGAAAAGTAAAAAATACATAAGTATTTTAAGGTCAGAGAGGTGTGTGTGTCCTGAGTAGATTGAGGGGTAGAGAGGAGAGCTTCAGAAGTTTTGAGATTAAGGAGATGCTCCTGACAGTTTGGGAGGAGGTAGGGAAGTAAAGCCAGAGAAGAGAGAAGAGAAAGATGAAGATGACCAGAGAGCAAGAGTCAGAGAAAATGAAGGTTTTGGTTTGACTGAGCAATCTATTAGGGTTCCACCTCCAAAGAATAGACGCCTACTTGAAAGTTTTTGAGTTTGTTTGTGTGCGAGGAACATATGCGAAGTATCTAGTGAAAATTTATTATTTAGCTCTCTTAATATTAGCTTACAGTTAAAAACATTATAAGAATAAAGAACCTTGAACAAAAAAGATGAAATAAAAACCGTAGTTATTCCAGGTCTGAATAAAATTATATATTATTATTCCACACATAGTAATAGACAAGAAAACAACACTATTACAGCTTAGAGAAAGTTTTAAGTTAAAGCTCTTGACTTCAGGGAAACTTTATTGCATGGTTTGGCTCTGCGTCCCCACCCAAATCTCACCTCTAATAGTAATCCCCATGTGTTGAGGGAGGTGTCGGGTCTGTCCTGTACCCTGGCCAACAAATGAAACGAGTCCTCAGACACAAGTATGCAGTGTAAGAGCAGCTACGTGACTGTCTGGCCCAAGTGGCCAGAGAAGCCGGAGCTACTTGCCTTTATTCCGTGCAGGCACAATGCTAAAAACCTGGAGAAAACACAACCTGTAGGTAATTAACATTTTACTGTTCCCCTTTCCGGGAACCTCACACATGCAGATGATCAAGGGTTAGTTCCTGGTCAATAAAGTAAATAAACCTGTTTAAGATAAATTCCCCTATACTCTCTTGTACCTACTTCTTGCCCTCTGCAGCAGGGTTACAGAACGGCTGCCATTAAGCTATTCTCTCCTGCGGTTTTGCAAAACCCTCCGTTTGCACTCTGACGGATCCCCCGCAGGGAGGCACCTGGTGTGAGGTGATTGGATCATGGGGTAGTTTACCCCATGCTCTTCCTGTGATGGTGAGGGAAATCTCACGAGATCTGATGGTTTAAAAGTGGCAGTTTCCCCTGCACTCTGTCTCTCTCCTGCTGCCTTGTGAAGATGGTGCTTGCTTCTCCTTTGCCTTCGGCCATGACTGTAAGTTTCTTGAGGCCTACCCAACCATGTGGAACTATAAGCTAATTAAACCTCTTTTGTTTATAAATTACCGAGTCTCAGGTAATATCTTTACAGCAGTGTGAAAACAGACTAATATACTTTATTTGCATTGAAATAATAAAAAATAGATTTTTAAAATAAAAAGGGCTTTAATTACTTAATTACATTTCCACATGGCACCACCAAAACAAAGGTAATCTGCAATCGTGAAATATTTTATCTAGATTGTTTATATTTTCATCTGTTACATTTTTCCATCAAATCAGAGTATATAAAATGTAACAGGGCGGGGTGAGGGGATAGGGAGGAGGGAGCATGATCTGATGTCTTCCCCAATGTGCCCAGGTACTTGACCTCTCTTACCGCAGGAATAGGGAAGGGGTCCTGGAGGCACGGTGAGCTGACCATTTGAATAAATATCACAGACCCAAGGAGTTTAGCAGTGAAGTGATTTATTAGGCAGAGACAGAAAGACCCCACGCTGCCATGGCAGGGGATCCAAGTGAGGAATCCATACAGGTAAGGGGCAAGGGGATTTTAACCCCAGAGTTATTTCCACCCCATTCATGTTCTCATCCAATGAGAGGAGTTCTTTTAAACTTCCTCTGGAGTGATTGATCTTTGACCCTGATACTGGATTGGCTGCTACCTCCGCAGCAGAGGCCCTTCCTCCCAGAGCTTTTCACGGGCTTTTTGAACAAAGCAGCACACCTGGAATTTCTAACTAGCCTGCAACCTGGAATTTCTACCTAGCCTGCACTGGGAAAGTCAAACAAAGAACTTTATGTTCCTGGATGGGTGTGTGGATGGAGGCATGACACTGGGAAGCTCTTGCCTTTGAAACCATGCCCCTTGTGGACTCGGTTTTCATTAACATAGTCCCTCATAAAATATCTATCTTAGCCAAAGGTTGAGCCATGAACCAAAAAGCTGTTTGTAATATTGGTAATCATTCCTTCACTCATGTATTGAAAAACTATTCAATGCAAATTGTGTTCTGAGCACTGTGCTTTTCGCCAGGCAAACAGTGGTAAGGAAATTGAGGCACAATCACTGCAATCAAGGAATATACAGAGTAATAGGGGAACAGACATTAGTCAAATAACTACATAAATGAATATATGAATTCATTGTGAGATAAATACTTTCAAGAAAAGTAACAGAAAGGGAACTTTCCTGAGGATGTGTCTTTTTGAAGCAAAAGTAATGGACAGAGAATGTTATACCCAAGGAAATCAGTTATGTTAAGTTTCCCTGTGCCTTAGCCTAAGAACTAAAAGTATTTTAAGGGTGGAGAATGCATAGAAGAGGAGAAAAGTGTGAATGAAGAAAGAGTAGGTATAAGTGACAATTGAAGTAGGACAGAAGACAAATGGGGTATCATGGGTTAGATAGTAGTGTTGGAGATTGGGAGAAATAAATATGTAGGAGATAAAATATAAAATATTTATTGATTAATTAGATATGAGAGGAGTGGTGAAAATTAGGGCAGACTCATGAATAATTCCCAGATTTCCAATGTATGCTTCTGGATAGATAGTTCCATTTATTAAGATGGAAAACACCAGAAATGATGGAATATATGGGGTGGGAGGATGGTGGAGATAAGGAAAGTTATTGGGATTACATCGGGCCATTCCAAAGATCTACTGCTAATACAGCATTATTCTAAGGCTCAAAGCTGTATGCTAAGCTACAATTGCCTCTAATGATAAATAGCCATAGAGGTATAAATTGCTTAGTAGTGAGCAGTATTTCATCTTCTTCACAGATAATTCTATAATAGGACCAAGGGAAGTATTCCAACACAGATTACATTTTGTTCTTTAATTAGGTGGCTTCTTCTGGCTCATATAATTGTTAATTTGGTATCAGAACAGAAACAGCATATGTAAACATAGACACAAGCACAAAGGTGGCCTTCGAAAAATCTATGCTAAATGTTTTTCTCTATATTATTCCTAAGTAGCCTTTCTGGAACATGTAATCAGTTTAGTATAATCAATTTATTGATCTCATCTCCCAACGTAATTTAAACCAGAGTGAAAATATTTTATTTAACAACAACAAAATCTGGTAAACTTTTATACTTGGTTAAAATGTATATTTCTAAAGAGTACCATGGTTAAAAAAAAATTCTTGCATATCACAAACTGCATTTCTACACAATTTGCATTTAAAATTTTTTTTGACAATTGATGGTACGTAAAACAGATGAGAATTATTTATTCATATTACATTTTCAATAGATTTTTGCTTCCATCAGAAGATAATAAATTTGTTAATATGTTATCCTGAAGATAATCCTAATTATTATAGCCCCATAACTTTGTTAATTTATTTTCATTCTTTGTGGATTCTAGGAACAGATGTTGAATACACATCAGATCTTGATTGAATCATCTTATTCCCGCAGTGTTAAAAATGCAACGGCTCTTGGAATTTAAAAAACTAGAGCTAATTTCAGATGAGAAAAATCAAAGACCAGAGAAGTGAAGCCATCCTTGGGCAATCACATAGGAAGCTCCTGACCAGAGGAGGACTTAAGTTTTAGCCACATGCATCCAAAGCAGGGTTGTTTCCACATCACTATGCTCTGCTTCTCCACCAACTGGCTTTTTTATTTAATACCTACCAGGTGCTATATAAACTACTTGATAGTACATCCAATGTTTATTCATCTCTTATCATCTCACTTTTATAGATGAGGAACTTGAGGCATAAGGAAATTAATAACCCCAGTACAGGGTCACTCTGAATTCCAACCTGTGCCAACTGACTTCTGCATTAGTACAGTTAATCAATACACATGCTGCCTTTTAGAAAGGCTTTTGAAAAAAACAAATTTGACAATGCTTTTTCTTTTTTAATGATTTAAGAATTAATTTTGTATAAATATATAAAAATGTGTACTTTTTTAATGTGAATAATTTATTTTAAATATTTTCAAGGAAATATTCTCTTGTCAAATTCTAGGAAATGATTATGAAACCTTAGTCAATAATATCCCATAAAGTTAATTTAATATATTTACTTCTTTATATGCTAACATTAATTATATTCTTTGGAGGAATTCTCATTAATATGACTATTGAGTCAAGTGTAAAGTCAGCAGAGAATCCCTAATAGTATTCAAAAAGAATAACGTAATTCAATATAGGTTCCAGTCTGGTTAGTTTCCTTCTTTTTCACAGTGAGGAAGTGGTAAAGTAGTAAAGAAAGTCCCAAATGCCTTCACTTTCTCATTGTAAGCTTATCATAATGTACTTATTTGCACAAAATTCTACCCTGCTTTTTTTGAAGCTTTCTGTTTAAACATTCATTTTTAAACACCAACATCTATTCTCATCAGATGTGATAGAAAAGAATACTGAATGAACTGAATTAAGCACAGTTAATATTTTATGGGATTTTCTACCTTGATATTCTCTATAGACATTAAATCTTTATTAGAACTAGGGAGAAATGTATTAAACAAAGAGGAAAAACATTGTTGAACTAGGTTCTAGGTATTTTCATATAGGTTATCTTATTTATCTTTTATTACAGCTCAGAGATATCCATATGTTTTCTTTATTTTACAAATAAGAAAACTAGGGCAGCAAGACCAAAAATACTATTCAATCTGCAGCCAATTATAGGCAAATTCAGGGTCCAGATTCAGAAATACCTGAACTATAGCTGAATCTTTTCTCAGTAGTTTGTATCAAATAGCCTGCAAGGGTAGAGATAGCTTCTAAACCTTTCAAAAAGAGAGAGAGAGAGAGAGAGATAGAAGCAAGATGGAAAATTTCGTTTAAAGAATCAGAAGTATTTTATAGAAAGGTAGGTAGAAGGGAGAACTGAGGTAGAGAACAGTATGAATGTATGGTAATAGTTTGGGAAAGAGGAAAAAAATGAGAGAGAGAGAGAGAAAATCCATGTACTGGGCAGGCAGAACAGGGACAGGTTAGGGTAACAGAGGGAGAGGAGAGAGAAAAGTATTTTCTAGGAGTTACTCTATGGCATAGGTGAGAGACAGAGAGAAAGAAGATTCTGAAGAAGATGTATAAAAAATGTTTTCAGAATTTACTGTCCTTGGAATATCTTTTAAAAGCTAAAGCAAAGATGAATATTTTCTTCTGCTGGAATTTTGTTACTTGTTTCAATGTAGTTTTGCATAAAATCTGGAATGCATGGGACCTCGATTTTATTAGTATTACAGATGAATGATCTATACTGATAAATTTTATTCATAACTATTCTTCCGTATTACCATCAGTCTTTTTCCCCTTTCTTTCTTACTACGAGGGAAGGGAAGAGAAGAATATAAAAGACTTAAAAACATGTAAAGTAGTTCTTTCCACTCTAGGAATAAATACAAATATAACATGTTAGCATTAGGCATTTTGGCTAAATTGAAGAAAGTTGAGTTTTATGATGTTGTGAATCGTTTAATTTAGGCACTAGTGACTAAAAGTGTGATTTTTAGCTACTGCCGTACACCTAGATGCACATGGAAAATATGCTTCTCTTATGCCCCAATATTATTTTTAGACATTCATCGCTACACTGCTATGCCGTTTTTCTCTACTTTCCTATGTGCATTAATTATATGTCCTTTTGGGAGTCCAAAATATCCTGATTTTGTTCATTTACCTACTTAACAAAAACAGTAAATATCTACTTTGTTCCAAATTCCCCATGAAGAATTGCCTCTTATGTTCACGATTTTTGTGCTGCTGCCTGAATGGGTGTGTCACATATTACAAACAGAGTAATATAATTACAATAGATCTTAGAGTCCCTTCCTTCTCCTAATGCAGGACTACCTACCATGTCACCCTAAGGAGATGGTAAAATAGTTTCAGGCCAGGAAGGTATGTTCTATTTTTAAGCAAAAAGTATAAAATAGCTATTAAAATCTTACTCCTTTTCAAATCAAACTGCCTCTCTAGACTAAAGCTTGAAAGTGGCTTAAAAATTTAAAGAGAAATATTCAGCCTAAAACAGAAATGTAAAAGGTTGAAAAATCCTCCTCAATATGTGAATTATACGGGGGATAAAAAATATGAGTTCCCCATATGCCATCAACTGACTTTTGGCCCCTTCTCATTCAGTGTGTCCAGGAGCAAAACACCCTTTCTCTCCATCATTGGAGGATATCTCAGGGTACTAGCAACCATCAACTCTTATTTATTTATTTATTTATTTGATGGCGTCTCACTCTGTCACCCAGACTGGAGTGGAGACTCTGCTCACTGCAACCTCTGCTTCCCAGGTTCAAGAGATTCTTCTGTCTCAGCCTCCTAAGTAGCTCTGACTACAGGTGTGTACCACCACACCCAGATAATTTTTGTATTTTTAGTAGAAACAGGGTTTAACTATATTGGCCAGGCTGGTCTCGAATTCCTGAACTCGTGATCTCCTCACGTTGGCCTCCCAAAGTGCTTGTTCTTGGCACAATCATTAACTCTTAAAGAGACTTACATTTGAAAAGAATCTCAAAAAGTATAACAGTGTCTAGGAAAGCATAAATTTAAAAAATTACCTCAAAAATTTGTTAAGTGTTCATATTAATCATTAATAGACACCTAAAATATAGATCAAATCAAATTTTTAGAATAGATAAATATTTGGGTATTTGAAAGTTTCCAGAATAATAACAAAGGTTAAATTCTCCCCAAATTATTTTAAAGCTCAAAATGGTTTGTATGTAAACTTAAAATGTTATACAAAGAAGAAAGTACAGTTTACTATAATTTATAGAAGGGAAATCTTGCGGGCACAGTGGCTCATGCCTGTAATCCCAGCACTGTTGGAGGCCGAGGCGGACGGATTACCTAAGGTCAGGAGTTCGAGACCAGCCTGGCCAACATGGCGAAACCCCGTCTCTACTAAAAATACAAACATTAGCCAGGCATGGTGGCAGGCACCTGTAATCCCAGCTTCTTGGGAGACTGAAGCAGGAGAATCGCTTAAACCCAGGACGCAGAGGTTACAGTGAGCCAAGATTGCACAACTGCACTCTAGCCCGGGGGATACAGAAAGCAAGACTCTGTCTCAAAAAAAGAAAAGGGAAAATCTTGAGAAAAATCCTTGAGAATTTCATACAGCAGGATGAAATGCCACAAAAAGTTGTGTTTATTCCAAGGAAAAAGAGGATAACTAAACATTAAAACATATCTTTTTTTAAAATTGTACTTTAGGTTCTGGGGTATATGTGCAGATCATGCAGGATTGTTGCATGGTACACACATGGCATATAAAAATATTTTTATTAACTCCATTGTACAAAGACCTGTATAAGACTTTTTAAAAACTATAATCAATTCGAATCATTTAATGAAATTTAACATCTTTTCCCTAATCTCAGAAGCACTCATAATCTAGTGTTTCCCAAAACATACTTCCCATAATATGAATAAAAATTTTCCATTTGGACCTACAGTAAACATCAACTTTAATGGGGTGAAATTCTATAGCAACGCTATCCAATAGAATTTAGAGCAATATTGATAATGTTCTTGGCATTGTTCAATACGGTGGCACTGGTCAAATAAGGTCGTTGATCCATTGAAATAATAAGAATTTTAAATTGCATTTAAGGTAACTTAAATATATATGTAAATGTCACATTTTGCTTAGTGGCTATTATATTGGAAAATGCAGGCCCATATGCAAACATCTTAAATTCATGAATAAAACGAAGATAAATATTATCATTTCAGTTTTTTACCACATTCCCTAAAAATTTCAGACAATGCAATAAAACAAGAAAATATGTATAAAAAGAGTTGTTAAAGTGAGAATAAAAAGATGAGCGTGATGCTTGTATATGAATAAACAAACCAACAAGACGGAATAGGAATTTAGGAAAGAATATAAGGATTATGTAATAATGGTCATAACTAATAATGAAACTTTTCATTGCTGAACATACACTAAGTAGCTCAATATATGGCATTAGCAAAACTGGTATTTGGAAAACCATTCAATATACTTATATCACATTTTATAATGAAATATGCAGATGAGTTATAGACATAAAACTTAAAATCTATAAAAGTACTAATTCAAAATATATTTATAGTGCCAACTAAGTATCAGGAACTCCTGTGTTCTGAGGATACAAGGGTAGAGTTGAATAGATCTAACTCTTTCCCTTATTACATTAACATCCAGTTTATCTCAAAACAAGCAGCAGTATTATTAAGAGTACCCACAGATCTCATTTTGGCCTGCTGACTTTCTGAAAAAAATACGCAGAATTTAAAAGGAAAAATATAAATAGATATTCACTTCTATTTTATATAAATAAAACCCCACTAGAATAAAAGCTCCTTGGAAAACAGACTTTATTTTGCTTACTATTGCATGTCCTTGCTAAGAATAGGGTATAGCACATAGTGGACATTCAAAAAGTCTTGAAGAGAGAAAGAGAAAGAAGAAGGAAGGAAGAAAGGAAGGAAGGAAGGAAGGAAGGACGGACAACATGGTTTTTCTGTTCAATCTTAAAATGCTGGATTATGGCATTGATGTTAAATTATTCGATAACATTGATAATAATGTAAGAACAGATTTAATGAGATTTTCTTACCCCTGGGCCATTTCTAATGCAAATTACATCACTTAGGCCTACAACAAGATTGCTCCAAATATTTAATAAGGTGTGTTGGAGAGGATAAAGAATCTTTTAACATTTTTACAAAAGAAAATATATTTCAAGACTCCCTACTGCTATTAATTACCAATTTCATGTTATTCTAGCCAGTGACTTGCAAATCAGTAGGAATTATAATGTATCTAATATCACTATTTTAGAATTGAAAGAGTTTTGTACTGAATGGGGGAAAAAGAGAGGGAAAGCAAAATTAACAAGTCAGCTGAGGGTTTTGGTCTCAAGACGAACTGATCCCTGGAGAAACAAAGGTCTAGCGACCGTGCAGGTGACACTAAGAGCAGGATCCCTGTCCCTTGAGCTATAGCGCAGGGAAAGAAAGTGTGCTTTAAAGTCAGATTGATCCAGATTCCAATTTTTTCTGCTGCAAGTACTGACTTTGTGACCCTTCAATTCTCCATGTATAAGTTTTTATGATAATAATACTTTACTACAATAGTACAGCTGTTTAATATAATGATAGAAAGCACTAGCGCTGAGCTTGATGAATAGTGGGCACTTAATAAATGCACAATTCAACATGGAGACCATCTATCCCTGCTCAGTATCTTGGTACACATCTTAAAAATGTTTTATTCCATGGTCAGATAACAATTTGCATCGCTGTAAAAGAAGAGTTTTACATACACCCAAAATGTCACTAGTAGTACTTTAAAACAAGTGTTTATTGTCACAGAAACCTCAAATTTGCTAATATGGTTAGGTTTTTTAGTGCCCTGGACTCTTTTATTGAAAGTTCTCCTGTTTTTGTAATTCCAGTCAATGAAAGCGGGAATATCTCTTGTTCTTCAAAGACCAGTTGTGGATAAATTACAAATAAGAGACCACACCTAGTCTGATAGAACTTTTTCAGTCTAAACAGAAGTCTTTTCATGTAACCTAAGCTCCATAAAATAAGTGAGCTACGTTTAATTCATGTTTCTCAGCAAGTTTCTATATGCACGAAATCCCTTTGAAAAACTTCCATATTGACCTTGACTGACTCTTGTACTATTTCTGTCACAGACCCTGATTAATTACAGGGAAAGGTAGGTTGGGATTGAAAAATGAAAGATGAAGTAGGACTAGGAGGACATTTTGGCCTAATTTTTACTTACAACTCCTATCCCCCAGCTTGCAGGAAAAATGTAAAATGCCAAGTATTCCTTTAAAAAAAGATTTCAATGGAATAAAAAAAAATGTGATATGCTAACTTTTCATTGAGATGTTAAGAAAGTAAACTTGAATATAAAAAATGATACTGGGTGGTCCTTGACAAGCTCTTTTATCTCCTTTGCAGGAGGACAAGATTAGGAGACCTTCTTTATTTGATTTTGAGAAGCTCTGTTTCATTTCAATGTAGATTCAGTTTTCTTTTAAGATTGACAATGTGGCCTAGCTTTACAGTGCATTTCTTCCAAAGGCAGTGTACTGAAACAACATTGCAGTATTGATTCATTCTACATGGTTGATAGTGTGATTGTATAATTAGAAGAACTGTGAAAACAGCTTTCACAGCTCTGCCCTTGTTGAAGAAATAAACAGCTCCATAGGCTGAATCTTTAAAACATTAAAAGATTTAAAAAGCAAGTGCTGTGTTTGTGATTTATGCAGCCCATAATAATTAGGATTACAGTTATTATTTAGTTACACAGAAAGATACTTGAGTGAGCAAAATTTTCTTAGAGAAGAGAAGGCTTAGCTATTTCTTGACTTACCATAGATAACAGCAAAAGTTAATGATTAATGCTTAAAACAGTAGTTCTCAAAATTTAGCATGTATATAAATCACCTTAGTATCTTATAAAATTTCTATTTCCTGGCCTCCCTTCCTGATGTTCTGTTTTAATAGGCAGGGTTTGGGTCTAGGAATCTGCATGCTGGAAGGCTCCAGGTTATTTTGTTACAGGTTGTCTTAAGATCACGTTTTGAGAAACACCAGAGTAGAACAAAACCTCCCTCTTATGTTGGCTAAAAATATTTGTCTTTCCTTCACCAAAGACAACTTTTAAATCTACCTAAAATATAGATTTAGTGCATGTAGATTTACACTGCAAATAAGATATAGGAAACAACCCCCCACATATATATTATTATATGTATATACATATATAAAATAAGATATAGTAAGATATAGTATAAAATAAGATACAGTAAATATACATGTATACATATATATAATTTTATACATTGTATATATTTATAAATTGTACATAATATATACAATTTATATATACATGTATACATATAGTAAATATATATAAAATATATAAATTTTATATATACATGTATACATATTTACTATATCTTATTTTATATATGTGTATACATATAATAATACAATATGTATACAATGTAATATGTATATACATGTATACATAGATATCTTACTATATTTTATTTTTATATGCCACTACAGGTGTGTACCACCACACCCAGATAATTTATATATATATATGTATATATTTATATGTATACATATATATAATTATATGTATACATATAATATCTAAAGATACATATGCTATATAAATATATAAAACATCTTACTGTATGTTTTATATATATACTGTATCTTATATGTATTTTTTTTTAACTGTATGTATGTACTGGGGAACAATCCAGTGACACAGAAATCACTGAGGATATAAAATTATTTCATCACAGCAATGAGGAGACCTAAGACCTTAATCAGAAATGTAGGAAATACCAGTAAAAATCAGATACTGTGGTTTGGAGGGGTTTGTTCCAGTTTCAGGTCTGACACATAAAGAACTTCAAAATCATCACTCCAGTCATTGTAACAAGGACACACAGAAATCAGCAATTATTTGGACCCATTAGAGAAATTAGCTTTCATGGTAAACTGACACACTGAAACTTGGAGAGACAGAACAGTATAAAGAGTCACATCGGAGATGAGTTTACTTGGGGTAGAAAACTTGGAGCCATAAATTAACTAGTAGTAACAGTTGAACAGTAATTTTGATGAATCACTAGAGGTTGTGTGAATGAGCATGAGAACGAGAAACTCTTTGGGCTACAGTCTTAGCAGGTCTCCCTTCCATTGTAGGCTTTACTTCCAGGAACCTCACTAAGTTCTCATATTGAAGACCAGAGAAAGATACCTGCCCTAGCTCTGGCAAAGAGAAGAAACAATAAAATACAGAACAGATTATTCAGGAATTGTGGGACAATTAAAAAATATGTGATACATATGCTATTGTAATAAGAGAATAAAGAGAGGCTGGAGCAGCAGAAATATCTGACTTAATAATGTCCAAGAACTTTCCAACATTAATGAGAAGCCCCAAACAACAAATTCAAGAAGGTCCAAGAACAATAGAATAAATATAAAGATACTATCAAGCAAAAAAACTTATGCATTTTTTTAGTTTTTTTTTAATTGGCAGATACTGTTGTATATTTCTATCGTGTATAACATGACGTTTGAAATACATATACATTGTGGAATGGTTAAATCTAGCTAATTAACAAATGCATTACTACACATAATTTTTGTGGTAAGAGCACATAACATCCACTATCTTTGCATCTTCTAAGGATGCAATATATTATTAACTACAATCACCTTGCCGTACAATGAATCTCTTGAAATTTCTAACTGTAATCATGTATCTCTTAACTGACACCTCCTCATCCTCCCTTCCCCACTAACCACCTCAGTCTCTGTCAACCACTGATACAATATTTACTTCTATACTCAACATTTTTAGATTCCATATATGATAAAGATTGTACAGTATCTTTCTGTGCCTGCTTTATTTCACTTACCAAAATGTCCTCCAGGTTCATTGCTGCTGTTTTAAATGGCAAGATTTCTTACATTTTTGTAGTTGAATAGTATTCAATTGTGTGTATATACATTTTCTTTATCCATTAATCCACTGATGGACACTTACACTGATTCCATATCTTGGATATTGTGAATAGTTCTGCAATAAACATGGGAGTATATATATATATCTTTTTAACAAACTGATTTCATTCCTTTTGGCTATATACCCATGGGTGGGATTGCTGGATCATATGGTAGTTCTATTTTTAATTTTCTGAGGACCTTTGATATGCTTTTCCATTATGGCAGTACTAATTTACAAACCTACCATAGTGTATGAGAATCCTTTTTCTCCATAGACTCATCAGCACTTGCTTTTGTCTTTTTGGTAACAACCATTCTAACTGGAGTGAGGTGATAAATATGTAATATGCATACGATTTTCAAACTGCGGAAAAACAACCACAAACTGAAAGTCTTTATTGAAGCCATAGTATAAAAACACTGTTCCAGAGAGGAACAAAGGGGAAAGTTACAGTGGGCTTCAGACTAGAAAGTAAGAAAGTAATGAGTGGAATGAAATATTTAAAGTGATTGGGGAAAAAATAGACCTCACCAATCTAGAATCTTATATCCTGCAAAATTATCTTTCCAAAGTGAAGGGAAGTACAAAAATTCTAGCAGACCTGCTCTGCATTGAATGCTAAAAACAATTCTTCAAGCAAAAGGCAAATGATGTAGGTCAGAAATTTGAATCTATACAAAGGAAGAGCACCAGACAAGAAATAAAGAAAGGTAAAAGATTTTTACTTTTTATTATTAGCTTAACTAAAATATAAGCCTTTAACTAAATTAACAATTTACCAATGTGCTAAATGATTATAGAATATGGATAAGTGACTGATAGCAATATCCCAAGATATGGGAAAGAATTGGGGACATAATATTCTATTAATAAGATTCCTCTTCGATAGGTGAAGAGTACAGGGTGATTTCAGAGTTTAATTAAATTAGTTAAACATGGAGCAAATATATATAGTAAATTCTAGAGCAACCTCTAATTAATGTGTTAAGGAAGGGGATTAAAATGGATTCATCTAAAATGTTCACTTAAAACCAGAAGAGGCAGAAAAAAGGAGAACAAAACAAAAACATCATGAATATAAAACAGTTACAAACAGGTAGGTATTAATTAAACTAAATTAATAACTAAAACTAATTACAAATTATCTAAATGTGCTAATTAAATAACAGAAATTTCCCAAATGAATCAGAACACAAGACCCAACTGTGTACTACCAGAACATGCATTGAATATAAAGACTATATAAAGTTAAAAGCAAAGGGAAAGAGAAAGATGTGTTATATTAATAAGAATCAAAATAAAGCAGCAGTAATTAGTTTTATATCACAAAGATTTCAGAGCAAAGAAAAATATCAAGGATAAAGAGTGGCATTACATAATGATAAAAAGTTTAATTCTCCAAGAAAGTATAGTAATTTTAACTTCATATGCACCTTACAACAGACAAAATTTGTGAGGCAAAAATGGATAGAATCATGTTAATGTAAACAATGGAGTACACACCCCTAAAACTTCTTGCCTTCATAATAATAACAACAACCAAGAAATAACTGGCAAAATTTTTCAAAGTCAACCTTTCTAGAATGCTGGAAACCAACCAGAGTATGGAAGAAACTCAGGGAGCATTCATTCAATAAACAAACCAAACAGTTAAATCTTGGAAATAACAATGATCTTTGTGACATTTATCTTGCCCTAGTCTCATCTCTTCTTTCCAGCTATGCAGTAGTTTTAAAAATTAACACCACAAATTCCTAATGCAGCCTGGGAAGTTGTCTGAGGAAACACAATTTGTTTACAGCATTTTAAAAGCCTTATGCCAAAAGAATTGTCATTATTTAACCTGCCTGGTGGTTCCCTGGAAGACCCTAATGCAAGGCTGCTTGTATCTGACCTAACAAAGCATATCCCAGTGGAAAAAAGCCCTTTCTCCCACAGTTGTTTGTTGAAAATAATTACAGCAAGCGTTTTAACTTTATAGCTGTCTGGAGTGGTGAATGACAGTGCAAACAATAGACAAACTGTAAAGCTTCAGAGGAAAACCTGGAGAATAGTGTGCCTAGAGTCATTTTGAAAAACTCTGACATTTTCTTAATAATCTAAAAATTCACATGCATGCTTGTATACATACTGAGGATTGTGTGCATGCCTAGGAAAAACGTGAGAGGCCCTGAACATTCACCTCCAGCTAATACTCAGGCAGATAATGAAAAATAAAGGCTAAGATAGAGATGTCAACTGCTTACCTGAGGGTTGAAGGAATGCACTAACATGTACAGAGAGACTTTAGCAAAGATTGGGATATTAATTGGTTCCAAGCAATAAAGAAAATGTCTGTTCGGTATTAACTGACCAGTAAGCTAATTGAGCAGAGATTTCAATGGTCATAACTATAAAAAATACATATTTTGCAGAATTAATTCAGAAACATCACTAAAACAAATGTAAACTGCAGTAAACAGCAACAACAGCAAACTCTGGTGAAGGGAGAGAAACTGGTTTCAAAGATTTGCCACATTATATTATTTTAGATATCTGGTGTTCCACATGGAATTATGACACATACAAAGCACAAGAAAGTGCAGCTTATAAACACATAAAAATAGTAAATAGAAACTGTTCTTGTAGAAGCCCAGACAGTTGACTTACTAGACAAAGACTTTAAGACAGCTATTCTAAATATGTTAAAGAGCTAAAGCATGTTTCTTTTAAATATGGTTTAAAGAAGTACAGGAAAGTATGAGAATGATGCCTTATCAAATAGAAAATATCATTAAAGATATAGAAATTATTAAAGGAAACCAATATAAATTCTGGGGTTCAATAGTACAATAACAGTAACTATAAAAAAAACTATGAAAAAATCACTAGAGGAGCTTAGTAGCATATTTGAGCAGACAGAATAAGAAATCTGGAAACTTGAAGTTTTTTTTTTTTTTTTTTTTTTTTTTCCTAAGACAGTCTTAACTGTCACCCAGGGTGGGATGCAGTGGTGCGATCTTGGCTCACTGCAAATTCCGCCTCATGGGTTCGAGGGATTCTCCTATCTCAGCCTCCCAAGTAGCTGGGATTACAGGTGCATGCTGCCATGGCTGGCTAATTTTTTTGTATTTTAGTAGATATGGGATTTCAGCATGTTGCCCAGGCTGGTCTCAAACTCCTGAGCTCAGGCAATCCAGTTGCCTCAGCCTCCCAGAGTTCTGGGATTACAGGCATGAGCCACTGTGCCTGGCTGGAAACTTGCAGTTAAATGAGATTGTTCAGTTTGATAAAAAGAAAAAAGAATGAATAATAATAAACAGACCCTAAGAGACCTGTAAGATACCATCAAACATATCATGATAGGCATAATGATAGTCCTATGAGGACAGAAGAAGAAGAAATGGGCAGAAAGAATATTTAAAGAAATAATAACCAAAGACTTCCTATATTTGATGAAAACATTTTATGTTCAAGAAGCTCAATGAACTCCAAGTAGGGTAAACTTAAAAGATCCTCTCCTAACCACATCATGTTCAAATTGTCAAAAGCCAAAGGGCAAGAGAGACTCTTAAAATCAACCAGAGAGAATGACTCATCACATATAAATTATCCTCAATAATATTAATAGCTAATTTCTCATTAGAAACCATGGAATCCAGAACACAGCTGTGTAACATATTCAAAGCGCTTTTAAAATAAGTCAACCAATAATTATATATACAAGAAACTGTTCTTCAAAATTAAAGGAGAAATAAGACATTATCAGGTTAAAATAACACTGAGAGAATTCATTGATAGCATTATATCAACATTAGTCATAATAGCTGAAAAGTGAAAAACCCCAATGTTCATCAACTAGTGAATGGATAAATAAAATATGAAATATTCATACAATTGATTATTATTCTACCATAAAAAATAATCAAGTACTGATACGTGCTACAGATGGATGAACCAAGAAAACATTATGCTAAGTAAAATAGCCATATACAAAGAATGACAAATTATATAGTTTCATTTACTCAAAATATCCAGAATGGAAAAACTCATAGATATAAAATGTAGGTTAGTGATTGTGAGGAGCTAGGGTGTGAAGTACAGAATTGCTGCTAATGAGTATGTGGTGTGGTTTTTTTTTTGTTTTGTTTTTTGTTTTTTGGTGTTGCAGGGAGGGGTGATAAAAATATTTCAGAATTAAGTAGTGGCTACTATCATTGCACAATTTTAAATATAATAAAACCCTCTGAATTATATACTTTGGTATATTTTATGACATATCTTAATGTAAAAGTCTTGCTAGAACTAAAAATAGAAATAAATTAATCCACTCTTAGAGACATCAGTACTCTCTATAAATAATTGATAGATGAAGCAGGCAGAATATCAGTAAGAATGTAGATTATCTGAACAGCTCAATCAACCTATTTAATCTAATTAATATTTATCCCAACTATAGCAGAATGCATATCTAAATTATTTACTAAGTGAACCACAAAAAGCTAAAATAATCAAAGCTATGCTAAGCAAAAAGAACAAAAGTGGAGCAACCACATTATCTGACTTCAAATTATACTACAAAGTTATAATAACCAAAATGGTCATGGTACTGACATTAAAGAGACACATAGTATAGTCTAGTGAAATAGAATAGATAGTCCAAAGATAAATTTATACATCTACAGTAAACTCATTTTTGACAAAGGTGTCAAGAACATATGCTGGGGAAAGGACAGTCTCTTCTATAAATGGTGCTGGGAAAACTGGATATCCATATGTAGAAGAATGAAACTAGACTCCTATGTCTTAACCATATACAAAAATTAAATCAACATGAATTAAAGACTTGAATCTAATACCTCAAACTACGAAACTACTAAAAGAAAACATTGGGGGAAACTCTCCAAAACATCAGAGTGGGAAAAGTTTTCTTGAGGAATAACCAACAAGCACAGGCAACCAAGTAAAAATGGAAATATGGGATCACATCGAGTTTAAAAGCTTCTGCACAGCAAAGGGAACAACAAAGGGAAGAGGCAGATAGAATGGGAGAAAATGTTTTCAAACTTTCCATCTGGCAAGGAATTAATAACAAGTATATATAAGTTCAAACAACTCTATGGAAAAAAATCTAATAACACAATTACAAAATGAGCAAAGATCTGAATAGACATTTCTCAAAAGAAAATATACAAATGGCAAACAAACATATGAAAAGGTGCTCGACATCACTGATCATCAGAGAAATGAAAATCAGAACTACAATGAAATGTCATCTCACCCCAGTTAAAATGGCTTTCATCCAAAAGTCAGATGATAACAAATGCTGGTGAGGATATGGAGAAAAAGGAACCCTCATACACTGTTGGTGGGAATGTAAATTAGTACAACCACTATGAAGAACATTTTGAAGATTCCTCAAAAATTAAAAACAGAGCTCCCATATGATCCAGCAATCCCACTTCTGGGTATATACCCAAAAGAAAGGAAATTGGTATATTAAAGAGATATCTGCACCCCCATCTTTATTGAAGCACTATTCCCAATAGCCAAGACTTGAAAGCAACCTAAGTGTCAATCAACAGATAAATGGATAAAGAAAATGTAGTACATATACACAATGGAGTACTATTCAGCCATAAAAAGAATAATATCCTGTCATTTTCAACAACGTGGATGGAACTAGAGTCATTATGTTAAGTGAAATAAGCCAAGCATAAGACAAACATATGTTCTCATTTATTTGTGGGTGCGAAAAATCAAAACAATTGAACTCATGGAGATAGAGAGTAGAAGGTTGGTTACCAGAGGCTGGGAAGGGTAGTGAAGGGTTGGGGATGTGGAAGTCAGGATGATTAATGGGTACAAAAAGATAAAAAGAATGAATAAGACCTAGTATTTAGTAGTACAACAGGGTGACTGTGGTAAAAAAATGTGTACTAAAAGATATTAAAAAGATAGTAATTGGATCGTTTGAAACACAAAGGATAAATGCTTGAGGTGATGGATACCTGATTTATCCTGATGTGATTATTACGCATTGCATGCCTGTATGAAAATATCTCATGCAACCCATAGATATATGCACCTATTATATGCCCACAAAAATTAAAAATTAAATAAATGTTTACCAAGATAGACAACATTTGGGCCATAAAATATAATTTGATAAATTTAAAACCATAAAAATCATATCAAGCATCTTCTCAGACCACAGTGGAATTAAACTATAAATCAATAACAAAAAGATAGCTGGAAAATTTCTAAATATTTGGAATAAAACAACATACTTCTTAATTCATTAGTCAAAAAATAAGCATTAAGAGATATTTAAGAATATTTTGAACTCCATGAAAATGAAATAAAAAAATTGTGAGAAGCGAAGGGTTTAGAGGAAAACTTATAGAATTGAATTTACAGACTTGAAAAAAAAGATATAAATTCATTAACCTACATTTCTAGCTTAAGAACCTAGAAAAAGAAGAGTAGTTTAAACCTAAACAAAGCAAAGGAAGTTTAAAAAAATTAGAGCAGAAATCCATGAATTTGTAGACCAAAAATTAGAGAAAAACAATAAAACTGAAAGCTTGTTATTTGAAAAGGTGAATAAAAATAAACCTTTAGCCAGACTGAGAACAAAGGAGATAATAAATTGCCAATAGCAGATATGGAAGAGGGTTATTACTACTGATATAATGAACATTGAGGAATAATAGATACTTTCACATGCACAAATTTGATAACTTAGATGAAACGGATCAATTACTTGAAAAATACAAACTAAAAACACTCACACAAGGAGACATAAGTAATCTGAATAGATCTATATCAATTAAAGCAATTGAATCTATAATTAACAACCTTTCAAAAAAGAGCACAAGGACCAAATAATTTTACCAATTAATTCTACAAAACATTCAAGGAAGAAATGATACCAATATTCCATAATCTCTTTCAGGAAATAGAAGCAGAAGGAATATTCTCTAAAGTATTCCATGAGATCAGCATTACCTTAATAAGAAAATTTGCTAAAGACATTATAAAAGAAGGAAAAATAGGCCAATATCATTAATGAACATAGATGTAATAATCCTCAATATAGCATTAGCAGATGTTCAAAAATGCATAAAAAGAAATATACACCAAGACTAAGTGGGATCAATTCCAAGTATTCAAGTCTGGTCTAACATTCAAAAATCAATCTACCATACCAAAAGGCTAAAGAAAAAGACATTCTATCCCATAATTGATGCAGAAAAAGGTTTTGACCTATTAATGATCAAAATGTCCAGCAAAGTTCTAATAGAGAAGAACTTCCTAAAGTTAATTTTTGAAAAATTTTATTAAAAACCTACAGCTAATATAAAATTTAATTATAAGAGAAAGATATTGAGAAACCTCTGTTATTGTTTATAACACAAAGATATCCTTTCTCAGAATTTTTATTCAGCATCATACTTTAAGTTCTACCTAGTGGAATAAGATATAAATTAATGAATAAATAGCATAGAGATGGAAAAGAAAGGCAAAAAAAGTTCCGTTCCCAAATTGCATGATGGTCTATGTAGAAAGTCCGAAAGAATATTACCAAGAAAGAAGAGTACTTAGGTACTAATCTGAGAAAATATGTACAGGATCTATATCTATAAAATTGCAAAATACGAATGCAAGAAATCAAAGACGAATTGAATAAGTGAACTACTTCTTGTTCATGGATTGGAAGACTCAATGCTGTTAAGACATCAATTCTTCCCCTATCAGATCTTTACATTTAATCAAAATCCCAGAAAACTATTTAGTTGACAAGCTGATTCAAAAGTTTATATAAAAAGGCAATACCTTGGCTACTCAAACAATATGAAATGACACCAAAGTTAAAAGGCTTACCCTACCTATTTTTAAATCTTACTATAAAAGCTGTAGTAATCAAAACAGTGTGATAGTGGAGAAAGAATATAGATCAATGAAACACAATAGAGAGCCCAAACTGACAAACTCAAATACAGTATACTGACTTTGGAAAAATGTACAAAGTCATTTCAGTAGTGAAAGATTAATACTTTCCACAAATGATGCTGGAACAATTGACCATTCATATGCCAGAACTTAGATGCAGACCTTACACCTTTCAAAAATATGACTCAAAATGGAGCAAGGACTATAAAATACTGAACTATAAAAGTTCTGGAAGAAGACGTAGGATAATCTATATAATCTTGTGTTTGATTCTGAAGTTTTAGATAAAATATGAATGGCCCAATCAATGAAAGAAAAAAAGGACTGAAATGAAATTTGAAGTTTTAGATAAAATATGAATAGCTCAATCAATGAAAGAAAAAAAAAATGGACTGAAGTGAAATTTTCCACTGTGCACAATTCACTTGTAGAAGGCTTAATCATCTCAAAGATGTAGGGTCCTAATCTCTCAAACCTGTAAATATTACTTTATATTTGGAAAGGGAGTCTTCACAAATGTGAGTAAATAAAAGATACTGAGAATGTAGACCCTAAACGTAATCACAAATGCCTCTATAAAAGAGATGTAGAGGCTGGGCAGGGTGGCTCATGCCTGTAATCCCTGCACTTTGGAAGGCCAAGGTGGGAGGATCACAAGGCCAGGAGATCAAGACCATCTTAACCAACATGGTAAAACCCTGTCTCTACTAAAAATACAAAAATTAGCTCGGTGTGGTGGCACACACCTGTAGTCTCAGCTACTCGGGAGGCTGAGACAGGAGAATTGCTTGAACCCGGGAGGTGGAGGCTGCAGTGAGCAGAGATGGTGCCACTGCACTCCAGCCTGAGTGACAGACAGAGTGAGACTCTGTCAAAAAAAAATGTAGAAATAAATTGTATACAGACAAAAATGATCACAGTATAACCACAAATGTAGATATTGTAGTAATGTGGCTATAAACCAAGGAATTCCAACAGCCTCTAGAACTGAAAGAGGACAGGAACAGGTGCTTCCCTTGAGCATCTGGAGGGTATGTTACCCAGCCTTGCTTTTGGCCCAGTGAAGTTGATTTTGGAATCTGACCTTCAGTAATATGAGAAATTATATCTCTACAATTTTAGACATTTGTGGTAATTTGTTACAGCAGCCATAGAAAGTGAATACAACACTGTTGTCAGAATGAAAAAAGCCAAAGACTGGGAAAAAATATTTTAAAAGTGTGCATTTAATGACGAACTCGTATCTGGAGTACATGAACCCCTTATAACTCAATAACCATCAAATTTAAAAAATGGGCAAAAGATTTGACATATATGACAAAAGATAGGACATATATATATAAGTATATATATACTTATATATGTCATATCTATATATATACTTATATATATGTCATATCTATATATTTGTGATACACATATACATCACATAAGTATTTTAAAAGGTGCTCAATATCATATACTGTTAATAAAATGCAAACAAGGGCTGGGTGTGGTGACTTATGCTTGTAATCCCAGTACTTTGGGAGGCCGAGGCAGGCAGATCACCTGAGGTTAGGAGTTTGTGACCAGCTTAACCAACATGGTAAAACCCTGTCTCTACTAAAAAAACAACAATTAGCTGGGGGTGGTGGTGCACACCTGTAGTTCTAGCTACTCGGGAGGCTGAGGCAGGAAAATTGCTTGAACCCAGGAGGCAGAGGTTACAGTGAGCCAAGATTGCATCACTGCACTCTAACCTGGGTGACAGAGCGAGACTCTCTCTCAAAATAAATAAATAAATAAAAGACAAACAAAAATATCAGTGAGAAAATATTACACAGTTATTAGAATGGCTACAATAAAACAAAAAAAACTGTCAATACCAATTTGGTAAGGATATGGAGCAATAAGAGTTTTCATTCGTTATTTGGGAAGAAAAAATGGTACAACCACTTTGGAAGACAGCTTGGCAGTTTCTTACAAAGTAGAACATAGTGTTTATATATGATCTAGCATTGCACTTCTAGGTATTCACCCAACTGATGTGAAAACATATGTATATATAAATCCACATGAAAATGCTTATAGCAGCTTTGTTTATAATCACTCAAAACTGTTAGCAACCAAGATATCCTGCAACTGGTGATGGATAAGCAACCTGTGATACAGCCATATAATGGAATGCTTTTTTGCCATAAAAATGAATGTGCTATCAAGCCACACAAAGATATGAATGAATCTTAAATAAATATTTCTAAGTGAAAGAAGCCAGCCTACAATAGCAATGTATTTTATTATTGCATTGAAATGGAATTCCTCAAAAGGCAAAACTGTAGAGACAGTAAACAGATAAGAGACTGTCAGGGGATTGGAGGAGTGAGGAGAAATTAAATAGGTGAAGCAAAGGTGGTTTATTTTTGGTGGTGAAACTATTATGTGTGATATTGTAATGGTGAACACATTGCACTATGCTTTTGTCAAAACCCACAGAACTTTACAGCACAAAGAATCAAACTTCATGAACGCAAATCTTAAAAATATTTTAGAAGTCAGGGGAGTTCAGGATAGGATGCTAAACATGACAAAAGAACCTAATTATTTTATGAAAGTATGAAGCAACTTCACTTAATGGGGTAGGGGAATAAAATGCTGACCTAAGTAACTTTGGAAATGAATGTAGTCTTTTAAAAAAAAGACAAAAGGACCTATACATAGCACTGTACTCTGGTTGATAAAGTTGGTTTCCAAAGGGTTACTTGTTAGTGATTCTGAAATTATATATATTATAATCACACAGTGAAGTAAATGGAAGAAGTTGGGAGTCAGTTTTCTCACTGAGTGGGAGGTTACTTGTAATTAGGGGGCGGAGGGTAGAATGACCCATGTGCTAATGGACTAAAGTGGCAATACCAGTTATCAACTCATATCTTGTTTAATGTCAGTAGGCATATTTATATATAGAAATATTTGTAGATATGTATATATACACAGGTTAGTATACACATATTTGCTTTGCTTTCTCAGCTGAGAGTGCTTTTAAACAAATAGTCAAAATTTTTAATTTTGATTTCTGAACTTCCTTTTGAAATTCAAAACATTCCTATTGTTTATCAGTGTGATTTAGCCTTGATTATCGGCTTTATTCACACCTGAATTAACAAAATAAGAAATATTAAACAAAAGAGTCTATTCATTCAGCTTGTCATTCACTCATTCAAAAAGTAATTACTATTCAAAGTAATTACTTGTTCATTGTGAACCACGAATGTTTCACCCTGGGAATGTAAAATCAATAATATTATTGACCTCATGGATTAATGTAAAGGCCATTCAATAAATCTAATAATGATATATGTACTATATATTTATATCATTGATATATTAAAATATTTCTAAAACAAGTAAAAGAAATATGTTCTTATCCTAGAGCATAATTTCAGAGAAAGAAAAAATTCATTTCTTGGCTTGGTATTTGACAATTGCCTACATATTTTTTATCTTAACATCCAGCCTGGTGGTTGCAGCGTCTTCATTAATCCAATTTTGCACTTAATTCAACAAATACTTATTGACATCTAACATAACATATTCATTCCCTTGTTTAACATTTTGGGAAGTTAACTATAACCCTGTCTCTAGAAATTTTCAAGATGAATTAGACTATTACTTATCCTTAAATAGGTCAGTACAATGGGAGAGAAACACAATTTTAAAAATGCCCTATGTCAAGATATGTGCAAAGCATCATGGAAATATAAGGCATTCCACTTAACCTAGCCTGAAGGGCAAAGCAGATTCCTGTTAGATACATTTTTTGAACTGTCAGACTGAAAGTTTAAGAAGGCACATGGACTCCAGAAGCAGGCAGAAAAAAATATAAAAATTGAGAAATATACTGCATAAAGAGCATGAAAACCAAGAAAATAATAAGGTGAACACACAGGGAACTACAAGAAGTTTAGGGTGTCTCTTAGGTCAGGCAGAAATGACAGGAGATGGATCTGGAGAAAGAGGAAGAACAAGATTGTGGAGAGGCTTCTGCCATGTTATAGAACTTGAATTTTATTCTATGGAATGAGGATAGCACATGAGCTTTAAGATGGAAAATTATATGGTCAGATTTAGAAATGAAAGATGTATTCATCTTCTTGAAAATATCACAGCCTCAGAAATCAACTTTCTAAGAGATCGATTGTGCTTAGTCTTCGAAGAAACCTAGAGTTTAGGGATAAAGAAACAAATTCTTGACATTATACCAGTGACAAGGAGAGATACCAAAGATTCAAAGAAAAATAAATACAGTGAGAGTTCTTATTCTAGTGAATTTTTTCTCTCTCTCTCTTATTTTATTTATTTATTTTTTATATAAGAAAGTTGGAACTGTGTATCCCGAGTTCTGAGTCTGATCTTTTGAAATATCTGTTTTAAGAACTGGAACATTTGAAGAGCAAGACATCTCTACAACAGGTTGGCATGTGTAGGAGAACTCTATTTTGTATACTGTGCATGATCTGAGCAGGATCACTCTAATGGTCACAAGCACATATTATTATAATTGAAATTAACCTTTTGGTTTATTCTTGTTAAGAATGTACCTTTTGGTTGGCATTATAAAATGCTTAACACATGAAAGCACCTTCTTTTGGATTTGCTACAGTGATTACAGAAAAACATAACTTTCCTCTTAGTCAGCCAAATGAAGCAAATTGTAGTGAGGGCTGCAAAGAAGAAAATTACATGTTGTCAACAATTTGGGCAATAGAATAATAATTTTAATAAACACTTTACCTATTAATTTTGTCAATCGCTTTCTTCCTATGTGTTTCTGTTGGATGACTAATCCTTCCAATGGTCTAGACAGGCTCACATTAAAAGTTTTCTTCTTTAGCAAAGGTTTTCATGGAACTTTCATAGCATTTAATATTTTTATTCATTTATCAAGAAGTATAATGAAAGTGACTAGTAATAAACTCGAAGTTGTTGAGAAGGGAGATAATTTGAAAAAAAAATCTGACAGTGCACTTAATCTCAGATTTCAGGTGTCACAGAATCCCTTATGAAGGTTATTTAACGTACAACGCCACTGGCTACATCTCCGTGGATCTCAAGAGGGTAAGTAACATTTACATTTTTGATACAGACATTTCTGATGCACCCCAAAAATCTGAGAATCAAGGTTAGAAAATAATGCAAACTTCATGTATCAGTTTAGAAAACTAACTTAAAATATTATACCAAGAATGAGAGTGACTCTTTCCAGCATAATTACACATAAGCTTTAAAATGCTGTTAAATTCTCTGTTAAAATATGCATGTCATCTACAATTAAAAGTTAATAAAAGGTGCTATCTATGCATTAGCAAGTTGCTTAAGCTACTTAAATCTTGGTTTCATCTTCTATAAAATGATCAATAATAGCATTTCTATCATAGAGTTGTAAGGATTAAATGAGACAATATGTAAGGTGTTGGGCCACTCTAAATTTAGTTGTATTAAAACAACATTTAAAAAATATTATCTCTCATAGTTCCTGCATTTATTGGGATCAGCCAAATTTCTCTTTGCTAGGATTTATCACGTGATAGAAGTCAGTGACTGGAACCGGAGACATATCAAAGCCTTTTTTAAAATACTTCTTAATGTTCAACATCATTAATCATCAGATATGCAAATCAAAACAACATTGAGATGTCATTGTATACCAGTCCGAATGGCTTTTATTTAAAAAGTCAAAAATATTGGGAGACCAAGACAGGAGATTCATGTGAGTCCAGGAGTTCAAGACCAGCCTGGTCAACAGAATAAGACTCTACTTCTACGAAAAGTAAAAAAAAAAAAAAAAAACTAGCCAGGCTTGGTGGCATGTGCTTGTAGTCCTAGCTACTTGGAGTCTGGTGCAGGAGAAAGAAGGATCACTTGAGCCCAGAAGTTCCAGGCTTTAGTGAAATATGATTGCATCACTATACTCTATCTTGGGTACAGAGCAAGACCGCATCTCTAAAATAAATAAATAAAAATAGAAAAATAACAGATGTTGGCATGGATGTGGAGACAAGGGAATACTTATACACTGTTGGTGGGAATGCAAATTAGTTAGTTCAACCTTTATGGAAAATGGTATGGAGATATCTCAAAGAACTAAAAATAGAACTACCAATTGACCCAGCAATCCCACCACTGGGTATCTACTCAAGGGAAAATAAATTGCTATATTAAAAAAGATACCTGCCCTCGAATGGTTATTCCAGCACTATTCACAATAGCAAACACCTGGAACCAATCAAAGTGTCAACCAATGGTTGGCTGGATAAAGGAAATATACAGATACAGTATGGAATACTATGTAGCCATAACAAGGATTGAAATCATATTTTTTGTAGCAACATGGATGGAGCTGGAGGCCATTATCCTAAGTGGACTAACTCAGAGGCAGAAGTCAATCAAATCTAATATCACATGTTCTTATTTATAAGTGGGAGCCAAACAATGGGTACACATGGACATCAAGATGCAGATAATAGAAACTGAGGCCTCCAAAAGGCAGGGGAGTAGGAGGAAGTGAGGGCTGAAAAATTACCTGTTAGGTACAATATTCAATATGTGGGTGATGGGGACACTAGAAACCCAATCCCCACTCTGATGCAATATACCTATGTGACAAACAAGCACATGTATCCTCTCAATCTAAAATAAATAAAAAATATACATTTTCTGTTGTTTTACAAGTTTCATATCTACAAATTATTACAAAATAGTTTTTAACATCACATACCCTGTTTCCACAATCATTAGCAATTTACATTAGTATGGTACATTTATCACAATTAATGAACAAATAATGATATACTGTTATTAACTAAAATCCATACTTTATTCAAATCTCTTCAGTTTTACCATAATTTTGTGTTTTGCGATTTCATCCAGGATAACACATTACATTAATATGTTAAATTATATACTATCTTAGACTGTTTTCTGCTGCTATAACAAGATACTACAGACTGAATAATTTATAAAGAAAGGAAATTTAAATCTCACAGTTCTGTAGGCTAGGAATTCCAACAGCCTGGCACTGGCACCTTGTGAGGGTCATCTCATGGAAGAAAGGCAAAAGGCAGAAGTGAGCACACTAGACAGAGAGTATGACTGAACTTATTTTTTTATCAGTAGCTCACTCTCTCATAACTGACTCACTTTTGTGATCATGGCATTAATCCACTCAAGAGGGCAGAACCCTCATGATCTAATCAGCTCTTCAAACCCCCACCTTTTAGTACTGTTACAAAAGCAATTAAATTTTGACATGAGTTTGGTGGGGAACGTTCAAACCATAGCACATACATAGTCATTTCTCCTTAAACTCATTAAACAATCTTCAGACTCCCTTTGCTTTTGATGACCTTGAGAGTTTTTAGGGTTAACAGTCAGGTCACTCATATAATGTTCCTCAATTAGGATTTGCCTGATATATTCCTCATTATTTGACTAGGAGTGTGTGTTTTTTGTGGGAAGACCATGGAAGTAAAGGGACATTCTCATCACAAAATGTCAAGGGAACAGTCTATCAATATGGCCTCCCACTGCTGATTAACTGTATTTATTTTTATTACTTCTGTAACAAGTTATCAATAAATTTAGCAGTTTAAACAATAACAAAATCTTACATTTTTATAGGTTACAAGTCCAACATGAATCTCATTAAAATCAAAATGTCAGCAGAACTGTGCTCTCTTTCAGAGGCTCTAGAATAGTGTTAGGTTCTAGACCAATCTGAGGTCCAAGGGGAGTTGGTGGGCAGGAAGCTGGAAAAACACTCAAGGAATCATAGGCAATTTCAACATGACTTTATTCTCTCTCTGTGCATTAGTGGCATGTACAGAGTCAGCAAAGTAATTATATCCTTTGCAGACAATAGTGGCTCCAAGCCAAGCACAAGCTTACATGAGTGGTCACTTAATGTGCCTCACGTGGTGTGGTTACATAATGTGCTGAGTTGCGCACCTGTCCTCCAAACCTGCTGAGTCATGCTAAGCCGGAAGGCTGCCTTGGCCTAATCCTGACTAAAGTTCAGCCATTTCCCTTACAAATAGCACCCATCCCATGTTTTTTCTTTTCTGGCTTCAGGAGGCTGCCCTCTTTCCTTGACTCCTAGTAACTTTCTCCCACCATCAAAATTAGCAGTGTTGCATCTCTCTGTGTCTTTTCCATTGTCACATCTCCTGACTCCTCTTCTGTTTCTTTCTTTCATTTTAAGGATCTTTGTGATTACATTGGTCCCTCCTGAGTAATATAAGGTAATCTGCCTATTTGAAGGTCAATTGATTAACAATCTCAATTCTTCAATTCTTTCTGCCACCTTAACTCTCTCTTGCCCTGTAACAAACATATTCACATGTTCCAGGGACTAAGACATGCACATTGTTGAGCCAGTATTATGCCTACTGTCATAATCTTGATTACCTGGATTGAGGTAATATTTTTTAGGTTGCTTCACTTAAATCTATTCTTTGTTTCCTCCCTTTCTCCACTGTACTCTCTGCAAGAAAGTCACTATGAACAGTACACAGTTAAGGAGTGAGAAATATATACTCTACTTCCTTAAAAGCAGAGTAATTAAATAAATTATTTATAAGTATTTGTCTATTTTCCCCCATTTGTTTATTTTTGAATCATTTTTATAATATAGACACATGAATATTTATTTTATGCATTGAGTTATGATCAAATACTCCTTAGTTTACTTTGTTTTTAAAGTGTTTTGGCTTGGTTCTTGGGAGCTCATTCAGGTGTCTCCAGTATCCCTTTTACATGCCCTCATAATATAGAGTTTCTTTTTATTTTTGGAGCACTTTCTCCCTTTCTAGAATTACATAATGCTCCAGCATCTTCATGTATACTTTTTGCCCCAGTCCAAGAATCAGTCATTTCTCTAAAAACCCTTGCTCCTTTTATGAAGTCCAAAGTCTGGGTGGTAGGTATATTTGTTGCTGTTAGAGTATCATTGCTTTTAGAATCTTTCAGCTGACAAAGCAAAGAGACATGTGTATGTTAAACTATGCATACACACATATCTATAAATATTTTATATTTAACCACCTGCATCTATGTTAAGCTAATGATGAGTTAATACTGACATCTCCAACTCTAATCGATTATTACATGGATAATGCTATCTTTTTTCCCTTGTGTTTTTATAATATCCTGCTCCAAAAATTAGAAATATGACTGTATTAGTTCATTTTCACACTGCTATGAAGAAGTACCTGAGACTGGGCAATTATAAAGAAAAGAGTTTTAATTGACTCACAGTTCCACATGGCTGGGAAGCCTCAGGAAACTTGTAATTATGGCAGAAGGCAAAGGTGAAGCTGGCACAGTTTTTCATGATGGCAGGAGAGAGAGTGCTAGGGAGGAAGTGCCAGTTTTAAACCATTAGATCTCATGAGAACTCACTTACTATCAGAACTCCTCTCCCACGATCCAATCACCTCTCACCAGGTCTCTCCCATGACGTGTGGGGATTCAACATGAGATTTTGGTGGGAATACAAATCCAAACCATATCAGACTTTCACCATCTTGTTCCACTTTCTTCATTGTTCAATTTCTCTGTACCATATATAGTGATTTTAGAATTGTTAATGCCTATGCCCATGGAAAATAATTTTATCATCTAGAGTGCAATTTTTTTCTTTTTCTTTTTTTTTTTTTAGGCAGAGTCTCACTCTGTTGCCCAGGCTGGAGTGCAGTGGCATGATCTCAGCTCACTGCAACCTCTGCCTACAGGGTTCAAACAATTCCCTGCATCAGACTCCTGAGTAGCTGGGATTACAGTTGAGCGCCACCATGTCCAGCTAATTTTTGTATTTTACCTGGTGGGCCAGGCTGATATCGAACTTCTGACCTGAAGTGATCCTCCTGCCTCGGCTTCCCAAAGTGCTGGGATTACAGGCATGAGCTACCGCGCCTGGCCCATTTTATGTATACTTTATTTTACCTTCAGTATAATACTCTCCACTTATATCCAGAGTTACTTATATCAGCGCTTTATTCTGACACTTCATTTGGTGAGGTTGTTTTACGTATTTGTAATATAGCCATGTTCTTTTATTCCATTTAGTATTTTACCCTGCAATTCCATCAACCCCTAAATGATTTTTTAAGCATTGGCATACGTAAAGATTAACTCTTTGTACAGTAAGGTTTATATGTTTTAACAAATGCTTAATGTCCTATACTCACCATTAAATTGTCATATGGAACAGTTTTCCCACCCTAAAAATACCTTCATGATTCACTTATTCTAACCACTATCCCCTGAACACCTGGAAACCAATGATAGGTTTTTTTGTTGTTGTTTTTTTTTTTTTTAAAGATGGGGTTTCACCATGATGGCCAGGCTGGTCTTGAACTCCCAACCTCAGGTGATCCACCCACCTTGGCCTCCCAAAGTACTAGGATTACAGGCGTGAACAATGATAGGTTTGCTCTCTCTAGTTTTGTCATTCCAAAATGTTATATAAACTGAAATCATGCATGATGTAGGTTTTCCAGATTGGCTTATTTCCCTAGCAATATGCCTTTAAGGTTTATCTATGTCTTTATTTGACTTTATAGTGCTTTGTTTTTATTGGTGAATACTATGCTATTACATAGATAACCACAGTTTGTCTATTCACCTATTATTGCAGAACAGCTCGGTTGCATCCAGTTGTTGACACTTACGAATAAAGCTACTGTAAACATTAATGGAAGGTGTTTGTGTGAACATGCACTTTCAAATCACTCAGGTAAATACATAAGAGCACACATGTGAAACTGTACAGTAAGACTATGTTTAGCTTTATAAGAAACTTTCAAGCCATTTTCTATAGTCATGCCATTTCTTATCTCCACTAGCAATAAATGAGAATTCTTATAGTTTTTGAATCCTCACAAATATTTATATTGTCAGTGTTTTTAGATTTTTGCCATTCTAATAGATATGTAGTATTATCTCAACGTTGTCATAATTTTCAATTTCTTGATGACAAATGATGTTGAGCCTATGGGGAAGGAAGAAGTGTAATATTTCTACAAGTAAAAAGAACATTAAAGTCTTGGACAACAGTTTAGGACAGAGAATGCCAAACTCTTTCTGTAAAGGGTTAGATAGATACTTATACTTCTGGCTTTATGGGTCACATGATCTCTGTCATTGCTACTCATCTTTGCTTTTGTTGTTCAGAACAGCCATGGTCTATGGCTATTTATTTTACAAATAAATTGTAAAATTTATTTACAAAAACAGGCAGTGGGCCAAATTTCACCCATGGACCTCATTTACAGACCTCTGGTTTAGAACAATAATATAAGCAATTTGAAGGGGAAGAAATTCACAAATACTATTTTTGAAATAACTAATTAGGGCATGTTGGCTAGAATAATGGTTTTGGGTAGGAGAAAATGAAGAGTAAGATTGAAGAGAAATCTGTGAGATAGTGTAAATTCTTGAGAAAAGTTGAGGGCACAGAATTTATTATGTTTAAAAACTTACAACATTCAAAAATAATTAATTACATATTTATCATTGAATAATAATATAACAATGTAAAGAGCATGTTAAAATCTGACCATAGTATCATTTCTTTAATGCAGTGGCTCTGTGCATTTTTGTACTTTTCCTGTGTGTTCCCAGAGCTTTCTGACTTTCTCATGCTGCCATACAGTAATCTGTATATAGGCCACTTGGTCCCCTGCATGGAGACTGAGACCTTCTAGAAGGCAAGGAGTTTAATTGTTTCTGTATCCCTGATACTGATCACAGCATCTAGCACTTTAAAAAATTGAAATAAAGTCAATATACATACGTATATACAAATATATATATATACACATATGTACATAAAATATGATATGCATATTACCTATGCTCCTCAACTTAAGATGGGGTTACATCTTGAAATAAATCCATCATAAGTCAAAAATATTGTATGTCAAAATGCATTTAATACCCTGATCGGTTCATCATAAAGTAAAATAATCACAAGTCAAACCATTATAAGTCCAGATGCTTTTTGACTTACAATGAGGTTACAACTCCCCAAAAATCTATCATAAAGTACAAAAATTATAAGCCAAACCATGGGGATCATCATAAATATTCATGTCTGTATATACATAGTTATGTAAATGTGTATAGTTTTTACTGGAGGGATGCCTACTTATGGTTAAAACTAGCAATAAAGAAATATACATAATCAAAAGTAAAAGGTCTTCATTCCACAAAGACAATGTTATTAAGAATTTATATGTACTCTTAGACACTATTCTCTATTCACCCTAACTTCATGTCTATGTAATATTTTAAAATATGTGAACCAAATTTTACACAAAATATATTTTATATGTTTAAATTCAATGTAGCATAGTAAGCATAATTCATATTATCAAATAGTGAATGTGATTATTTTTGTCATGTCTGCACCAAAATTCATTGAACTGATAAGCCCTAATTAACCTAAAGATTCTTCTATTATAGAGCATTTATTTCCTTCCAATATTTGCAATTATTAATAAAGCTTCAACAAGAGTCTTTAAGGCTATAGCTGTAAATAAATTTATAGCTGTAAATAAATTGAATTAGTATTTTAAAATACATTTCCAAGAATAAGATTAGTGAATCCAAATATATATTCCAAGTTATATCATCACCAGTTATGCAAATGTGACTTTATACTAATATCAGTATTGCATATATACGTATATGTATATATATACACACATATACACAAATATATATATTTAAATTGATCAATTTATGTAAGTAAAATTATACCTGATTATTGCTTCTTCTTGTGCTTGATTAATAATGTATACTTATAATGAATTGATTTCTTATTTGTGTTTTTCGTATCATTATCCCTTTTCTTTATTGCTATCTTAATGTTCATATAAATGTGAATGGACTCTTCATGCAGTATTAACCCTTTTAGGTACATGATTAAGCTTTTTACCATTTGACATCCTGTAAGTGATATTTTTATTGCATCCCTTAAAGATTTTACATTGTATTTTTATTGTATGTTTCTGAATAGTGATTTGGTGTATTCCTGACCTACTTCCTCACTAATTTGATAGTAGGGGACTGTAAATTTATTTTCAATTGTTTGAGTTTTTGTTTGTTAAATATATGGTTATATTACTTTAAATATACATGGCAGTCAGGAAAAATACTCTGTGACACGGAATATTTTCTGTGATATTTCTGATTTTATGCATTAATCTAAATCTCATGTGCAGATTATTTTATGACAAATTTTGACAAATATCATTTGGTCACTAAAGGTAATGTCTATTAATTATCTTATTATGGAGACTATTGTTAACTTAATTTTTGTCTGATTTTACCACTTTGTTCAATCAGAATGATAAGAGATCTAAAATAGCCAAAATCTCTCACTTCAATTGTCTTTTCATATACATTTTAAATTATCCCTTTATTCCTCTTTTATGCACATTTAGCATTGTTTGGTATAACTAGATTTAATGTTTCTATGTTTTAATTGGTGCTTATTTTATACTCATAACATTATTTAACAATATATAAACCACAAATTTTGGAACATAGAACTTGAAAGTTCTAAATATATCTACCCCTAGAGAAAACCAGTGTCAACCATTTGGCATACAGTTCTCCCATTTCTCTTTCTTTTAAATGTACATAGTAATGTTTGTAGAGCTACATCTTTTCTACAAATAAAACTGAGTTTATATTCAACATGCTCATTTTTTTAAATTGCAGTAAAATTTATATATGTACAATGTAGAAATCTTGAATGTACAATCCTGTGCATTTTGATGAATATCTATGCAACTGTGTAACCAATGTTGCTGTAAAGATTTGCAGCCAAATGTCTTTTAACAAAGGTGCCATAATTTCAATGGGTTCATTTGTGGCAAGTAAATCTCTCCCAACATACTCATTTATACTACCATAGATAATATTGCATATACTTAAATTTCATGTAAATAATATTATACAACATGTATACATTTGATCTGATTTCTTTCACTCCAATGTTGTTTTTGAGATGCATATGTATTACATGTAGGATGTATCAGAAACTCATTTTTTCCTATTGTTGGAAATGGTTACACCATTGATATAAAATGATGTTTATCCATTGCTCCAACAAAAGATATATGAGTTTTTTTCTACATTTTGGCTATCAAAATCATTAGGAAAAAAGTAACCGCCAAACTATTTTTCATAATGATCATACCATGATACCCTTTCATCTCCAACATATAAATATTCTCTTGTTCCACATCCAAGGGAACTTTAGTATTGGAAATTATTTTATTTTAATTATTGTAAAATATATATAGCATAAAATTTACCATTAGTGACATTTAGTTGTCTAACTATTGCCGCAATGTTGTCTAACTATTGCTGCTATCTAGTGCCAGAGTGTTGTCATTATTCCAAAGGAAAACCCCATACCCATTAATGAGTAACTTTGTCTCCTCCGTGCTCTAGATAATGATCTGTTTTCTGTTTCTGTGTAGTTTTGGCAGTCTCTAATTTTAGCTCTTCTACTAATGAAGTGACAGCCCAGTTTGCTTTAAATTTTCATGGGTTTTTTTTTGGTGAATAATATTTTTATATTATTATATATATATAAAATATATATATATTTTTTATGCATATTGGCCATTTGTATACGTACTTGTATAAAGTGACTGAGTAGTTTATTCAGTTTGGATACAAGTTACAGGGCAGGTCAAATATGTCAGAGGTCCCCAAATCCTGGGCTACAGACTAGTCTGTGGCCTGTTAGGAACTGGACCACACAACAGGAGGTGAGCTGTGGAGGAGCAAACCTTCATCTGTATTTACAACTGCTCCCTATCACTTGCATTACTACCTAAGCTCCACCTCCTGTCATATCAGCAGCAGCATTAGATTCTGAGAGGAGCAGGAATCTATTGTGAACTGAGCATGCAAGGGATCCAGGTTGCATCCTCCTTATGAGAATCTAATGCCTGATCATCTGTCAGTCTTCCATCACTGCCAGATGGGACCATCCAGTTGCTGGAAGAAAAGCTCAGGTCTCCCACAGATTCTATATTATAGTGAGTTATATAATTATTTCATTATATATTACAACATAATAATAACAGAAATAAAGTGCACAATAAACGTAATATGCTTGAATCATCCCGTTAACATTCCCCCACTGCCCAGGTTTGTGGAAAAATTATCTTCCACAGAACCAGTCCCTGGTACCAAAAAAGTTGGGGACCACTGAGATACACGTATTCAGAATATTAATCTCTAAGTTTGTAGCTTATACACATTTTTCATTTCTTTTGATGAATGAAAGTTTTAATTTAATATAGTATAATTTTTCATATTTTAAGATTATTGCTTTTTGTATCTTTTCTAAGAAATATTTGCATATCCCAAGATCATGAAGGTATTCTACACTTCCCTCTAGAATTAAGAATTGTTTCATATATAAATTTTAAAACTCACAATATTGTTAAAATATTGATACTAGCCAAAGCAATCTATAGATTCAATGCAATTCTTACCAAAACATCTATGATATTTTCACAGAAGTAGAAAAAAGTTCTAAAATTTATACAGAATCACAAAAGACCCCGAATAGCCAATGCAAATTTGAATAAAAATAACAAAGCTAGAGACATTACACTGTCTGACTTCAAAATACACTGCAAAGCTATATAATCAAAATAGCATAATTGAAAATAGACACATAAACCAATGGGACACAATAAAGAACCTAAAAATCAATCCATATATTTACAGCCAACTGACTTTTAACAAAGGTGCCAAGAATACACAATCGAGAAAGAACAGTGTCTTCAATAAATGGTGTTAGAAAAACTGGAAATGCACCTACAGAAGAATGAAATTAAACCTTTATCTTATGCCATATACAAAAATCAACTCAAAATGGATGTCTTACATTTAAGAGCCAAAGCTGTAAGGCTGTTAGAATAAAACCAGCTGAAAAGCTTCATGACATGTGTCTGGGCAATGATGTTTTGGATATGACCCCCAAAGCACAGGCTACAAAAGCAAAAATAGACAAATGGGATTGCATTGAACTAAAAAGCTTCTGCACAGCAAAGGAAACGATCAACGGAGTAAAAAGACAGCCTATGTAATGGGAGAAAATACAAGCCATACATATGATAAGTGGTTAATATTCAAAATATAGAAAAAAACTCAATTCAATAGCAAAACAACCTGATTTTTAAATGGTCAAAGGTCCTGAACAGACGTTTTTCAAAAGAAGATACACAAATGTCCAACAGGTATTTGGAAAAAAAATGCTCATTATCAAGAAAATACAAATTAAAACCATAATGAAATATCACCTTTCTCCAGGTAGAACAACCATTACCTAAAAAACAAAAGATAACAATATTGGAGAGGATGCAAAGACATGGGAATTCTTGCACATTGTTGGTGAGAATATAAATTAATACAGTCATTATGTAAAACAATATGGAAGTTTCTCAATGAACCAAAAACAGAACTATCATGTAATCCAGCAATCCCAACTGCGTATTTATTTAGTGGAAATAAAATAATCATGTTGTAGATATATCTACACTTCCATGTTTACTGCAGCATTATTCACAATAGCCAACTTATGGAATCAACCTAAAATGTTCATCAACAGATGAATGAAGAAAATACGGCATACATACTCAATAGAATACTGTTCAGCTAAGAAAAAGAAGAAAATTCTCTCACTTGGGGCAACATTAATGAACCTGGATGATATTATGTTAAGTGAAATAACCCAGATACAGAAAAACAAATATTGTATGATGTACATTGATTCTGAAAAATAGAACTTATAGAGAGTAGATTGATGGTTAACAGGGACTTGGATGGTGGTGGGAGAGGAAGTTTGGAAGATGTTAGTCTAAATTTACAAACTTTCAGGAAGTTAGGAGTAAGTTCAAAAGATCTATTGTACAGCATGGTGACTATAGTTAAGAACAATGTATTATATTTTATATTCTAATTTTTAAAATAATGTATTCACTCTTGAAAAATTTTAAGGGAGATCTTATGTTCTCATCACAAAAATTTTAACTACATGAGATAATGTATAGGTTAATTAGCTTGATTTAGCTTTTCCACAATGTATACATATTTGAAAATGTCATGTTGTTCACAGAAAATATACAATCTGTCGATTTCAAAATAAAATGAAACTTACAATACTGTAGTTCTAATTAGTCCATTCTCATCATTGTGTTGTTATATGTTTTACTTCTACAAAGGTTACAAACTTTACAATAATACACTTTTTTATTTTTTAAATAGTCAAGTGACTTTTGAGGAAATCAAGAGTAGAAAAAATATATTCCTTCATATTTACCCACATATTTACCATTCTGGTGCTCTTCATTCTTTCTGCAGATCTGAAGTTGTATCTGGTATCGGTAACTTTCAGTCTAAAATGCTTTCTTTAGCATATATATTTTAATGTGTACTTCGTTAGTAACTCATTCTCTTGTCTTTTATCTGGAAATTTTAATTTTCATGCTCATCTTTGAGAGATATTTACAGCACATACAACATTTTTGGATTTTGACTGTTTTGTAGTATTTTTGGTCCAGCACTTTAAAGATATCATTACATAATGATACTACATAGACAATATCACTCCACTATCTTATAGCCTCCATTTTTCCTGCCAGTCAAATCAGATGTGATGGTATTACTATTTTCTCTATTCAGTGTATCTTTTCCTTTATACTTAATTTTCAAAATTTGACTAAGATATAGTATGTATGGTTTGCTTTGTATTTATCCTTCTTTGAGTTCACTAAGCTTATTCATCTACAACTTGATATTTTGAACTGAATTTAGATAAATTTCAGATATTATTTCATCAAATATATTTTTCTTTCCCATTCTCTCTCTATTCTCTTTCTTGGACTCCAGCATGCAATGATAAACTTGCTGACATTGCCTTATGGTTACTGAGGCTGTATTCCTTTGTTTTTCAAGCTTTCTTTTCTCAGATCTTCTCATGGAATTATTTTTTTTAGTTTGTCTTTAAATTCTGACCTTTTGTTTTTTAGTCTCAAGTTTATTATTATACTAATTTAGAACATTTTCAAATCGTCAGATATTATAGCTTTCATTAAAATGTTCATTTGGTCTTTGTTTATGTTTCCAATTTCTCTATTGATATTTTCTATATATTAATTATTTATATATTTTATTTAAATCATTGAACATATTACTACCAGTTATACTGAAGTCTTTGCTAATTCCAACATCTAGGTCATTCTGGAGATCTGTTTTTATTAACTGCTGTCTTTATTTCTGGCCACATACTCTTGTTTCTTTATACTTCTAATAATAATTGTTTTAATTATATTCTGGACATTGTGGTTGATAGGCTGTAGAGAATCTGAACGTTGTCTTCCTTAAAGAATATCACATCTTGTTTATTTGGACAAATCAATTACTTTAACACTACTTTATTAGTTACACAATTTGATAAGCCACAAATTTGTCTATGAGATTCCTAGTAAACAGAGGAAAGAAGAAAAGTAAACACAGTATCCATAATGGTAAAAGAAAATCCATATATTTAGGAGAGATAATTATTTTTGACTTGCCAGAATGGTGTGTGTGTGTGTATGCATGCGTGCCCAAACATGTGTGTGTGTGTGCATGTGTTATTGGAGTTTTATTTTTCCTTCTTTGTGCATATCCTTCACAGCTCTCAGCCAAGGACATGAAGGGACCTCTATCAGAGTTCTGTGACCATCTCTCTGTCCAGTTGTCTCCTCTTTGGTACCTTACCCAGTATATTCCAGCCACCTCAGCACCATTTCCAACATCTGCTTCTTCAACTTATCAAAACTTCTGTGCTCTGCTTGGCTTCTATGTCCTTGGATCACCATCTAGAAAGAGACCACAGGCAGAAAGCAAGGGTAAATGTGATGTTTACCTCATGTGTCTCTCTTCTCTTGAGAATCAGAGTTTTTCACTTCCTATCGTTAATGCCCGTTGAGTATTTTATCCAGGTTATGAGTTGGTTGTAGAAGAAGGGCAAATCTAGTACTAATGGGTGAGAGAAGTCTTGACAGTTTACAATCACACTGTATTGCAAAATAATGATAATTTATATTCATAACAATATTACTCTCTCCTTCAATAATTTTGGTCAGTTTACAATCACACTTTGTTGCAAAATAATGATAATTTATATTCATAACAATATTGCTCTCTCCTTCAATATTTTTGTTCTAGAGTAACATATTTACCTTAATTTTTAGCCTTGTATATATCTTTAAATATTTTTCTATGAAGCATATTGTTTGTTAAAAATCAATTTAGAAAGCACTTAAAGGGCTGTAATTAAATTCTGTTGCAATAAAATGTTTAAAATATTGAATATGAGTGGTAAGTTAAAAAAATTAGGATGACTTGGGAAGTAGTGTTAAAGGGACTGATATAACAAAAACCTAGTGAAGGTAATATAGTGTGTAGGTTACCACAAATAAGATAATGACATGGAAATAGAAAAAATTAGATGGTAAGCGATAGGGAGGTTCTGATGACTCAGTGTACCGGATTTCAAAAATCTGTTTTATATATAGGTTACAGAATTGTGAACACTGATGTAAAATAATATGGATTACAAAATCAAAGATAACAAAAAATAAAATTGAAGTCAAAATGCTCAAATCCTAGACCACAAGTTCAAGGACAACAAATTTGTCTATGAGATTCCTGGTAAACAAAGAAAAGAAGAAAAACACAGTATCCATAATGCTAAAAGAAAATCTATATATTTAGGAGAGCATCATTAATTTATTAGTTAGATAGTTTGTTTTTTTTCCGTAACAGTTAAGAAAAATTTCTCTGTTGGGTTCTACCAAAAGTAATATATTTCAGCATGTTCTCTGGCAACACCTTTATTTTAACCACAATGATACATTTGTTCAAGTCACAAAATTACATATTCTGATGTGTGGAGGTAGTGTGGTTTCCTTCACCTTGCTCATCCATTCCAAAAGAAGTATATTCACAAATACTATGTTTTATTATAAAAAGATTGGATGGTATAGTGTTCCGGATCTGCAGTCCTTTTCCTTGATATCACTCATCAGTGCTCCTTAACTCTTTTTTTACATTTTTAATCATAGTAATTCTTTCTTCTACACATAATTCTGCATAACATGCAGGTATATAACTGAATGAATGAATGAATGAATGAAATAGGAGAAAGAAAAATACATCAGTTCTAGATGATAGCCTTCTATGTTGGAAACAAAAATCTATTTGTTGCAATAACATCCATCTACCTATGTGCCCGTTGGTCAAGTGGGAGATTTAGGAGCAATAATCTTCTAGAAAATACTGGATCAAGGCTTATAATTGACCTTTTTGATATTTGTTAGAGTTCAGTCTTCTTGCTTTCTATCTTTCTTTAGACTAAAATGTTGGATCTATGCTAATCTCAACAGGAAATTTTCAGCTTTAGCCTTTCCAGATATAAGAGATATTTGCGTAGTGTGAACTTTATATTGGTTCTTAGGATTCCTCAGATAAATGTCACTGATGTATTTAAAAATGAATAAAGTACATCTCATAAAACTGACATGGAAAATTAAAGAAAAAAATGTGATTTTCTTTAATTCTAAACTCAAAAGTCACTGTAAGAACAAGAAAAAATTTAAAACTTCCTATTTCTGTATATGTTTGGTCATGATCCTTAAATGAATAATCCTACATTGCAAAACAGTAAGAATATTGATTTTGATTATTTTATTTGTTCATGTACTTCCTTCTTTATTTTACTATCACACGTAAGTATGAGTTAGTGTTGTTATGACAACTCAAATTAGAAACACCAAAAAGAGATCAGGTGAAAAAGCAGATGAAGGATTTTAGTAACTGAAGAGAGGTTTTCACACACCTTTTCATCTGCAACTCTCTTCATGAGATGGTGCTTCAAATGATTTCCTGCTCATAATTATAGAAAATAAATAAAACCTTTTCAGAGCAGATTACAGTGAAGTTTATGTCATGATAAAGTGACTAAACAAGAGACATGGAGAGAGACAGGAAGTATAATCTAACATTACAGTTGATAATGTTTTGGTTGAATTAAATAAATGTGATTGCTGATCCATTTATCGTCTGACTCATTGGTAGGAAGAATTACATTAATACATTTCATAAAATATAAGCAATTTTGAATGTATGATCAATAATCCTACTTTGTCAAAGATTTTTTTTACCATATTACTGGATATTTTATTTGTCATTTGATATCTGTAAATGAGATTATTTTAGAAATTTTAATTTCATGCCTTTTTGATAGATTTTTGTATTAGCAATATTCATAATATTAACTAGGCAGCTATCTATTTTCTCTATTTCATGGAAGAGTATATGAACTTTTTAATTTAAAACTATTTCAAAAGCTATTAATTCAGTGATCTGGGGATGTAGCTTGTTTTGGTATAATTCTTTAACAACTTATTTACTTACTTATTATTTGATTTATTTTGTTCTTTTTTCTGTCAATTATGGTCATTTATATCTTCCTAGAACATTACTGATTTAATGTGTATGTTTTCATGTATCATAATAGAATAGCATTCCAAAAACTTGGTTTCTTGAGATACTGGATTCGGGAACTCTTAATAGATATGCCAAGCAATAGTATTCCTTGGTAAAGTAAATTAAACAGGCGTACAAGTCAGTGATGTGCAATAATGATCAATCAATTTTTCTGATTAGCCATGGAGTCAAAATATATGCCTATTTCTGTTTATACCCTGGTATTTTCCAAACAGGCAATGAGACTTTCACCACCTATACACAAACATACTTATGAATATGCTGTAAAGCAGTGCTTTGCACAATAATGGTTTGGAAACACTAGCATACAAGCACAAAAAGTGATCATCTATATTCATTTATCTTTTATTATATTATATATCTTTGTAATTCCATGACAATAAGTGGACACTGCAAAATACATATAAACATAAATGTGAATAAAGTTAGTAAAAGTCTTCATTTGTCTCTTTCAATCTGAACTTTATTTTATAAAATTGTAAATAGAATGATTACCTTATTCTTCCTAATTATTAACATATAATTTAATCATATAAATCATATGCATTTTCATAGTTTTAAAAGATTTTGATTTCTCATTTGAAGCAATCATTTAGACTGTTTCTTTTTTAATTTAATAGTGGATGATTTCTTACTTAATTTTTTGCCATTAATATACAGTTTGTTTACCTGTAATTGGAGATTATGCCTGTATAAACCTGACTATTAGGTACTTATGGAAATATTCTTTGTAGTCTGGTATATAATCAGATTTTTTAAATATGTAGTCTTCTATATAATCAGATTGTTTGATGTTTGCAAAAATATATGGTCATATGTTGTAAAATAAAATAGACAATGTAGATTCTTATATTAATAACTCATTCATTACACAATATTCATTCATTTTAAAATTCACATGAAAATACCAAGGTTGGGATTTCCAGTTGAACACACTAAATAATAGTAGTATAAAGAAATTAAAGATGTTTGCGAAGAAATATTATAATTGATAATAATTCCTTTATTTATTTTTATACACCAAACTAGTTCTTTAAGCAATAAGTCCTTTATTTTAAACTTCTGTTTATTTATTTATTTTTGCCTAATTGGTCTGCATAAAATTTGAATGGTATTTTGAACAATTCAAGTACACTTATTCAATACTTATTGAATTTATAGTGAGTTTTTGCTTTATTTATTTATGAGACAGGGTCTTACTCTGTCCCCCAGGCTGGAGTGCAGTGACACCATCACAACTCACTGCAGCCTCATCCTCCCAGGTTCAACAATCTTTCCATCTCAGCCTCTTGAGTAGTTAGGATGACAGGTACATGCCACCACACCTGGCTAGTTTTGTTTATTTTTTATTTTAAAGATGAGGTCTCCCTAAGTGGCCCAGGCTGGTCTCAAACTCCTTGGCTCAAGTGATCCTTATACCTCAGCCTCCCAAAGTGCTGGGATTAAAGGTGTGAGCTACTGCGCCAAGCCAGTTTTTCCTTTGGGTTGAGTCGTTTATTCATTCAACAAATATTTACTGAATATCCAGTATATTCCAGGTATTTTTCTGGGTACTGTCAATATATTAGTTAGTAAGACAAAAATTGAAAGTCCCTGCTCTCATGAAACTCATTTTCTAGTATCCCAATACCATCTTTGGTGCTGTGATATTTGACAGTAAACGATAATGAAAAGTATGTATTAATTTTGGCTTGCCTTTTTTATTACTGTATCTATTCAGTATAAATAGGCAACTTTGAATATTTGTACTTGTACATAAGTTTGTACTTGCCTGGCATAATTTTTTCCATAGCTTGAATTTTTATTTTACTTCTTCTATTTCTTTATTGATTGCTTCTTTATAGAAAATATACCATTTTGATATCCTAGATATTGTTTGCTCTAATTTTACATGTATGTCTTCTCTTCAGTACCTATGCATCTTGCATAGCCTAGGGAAAGCAGTTTTTCAATTCCTGAAGATAAAGTGGTGTACAATATAGCCAAGATTCCCACTCCCCTGAAATATGTCTTCAAGTGGTGAGAGACAGACTACATTTTAAATATTTGCAAGTGCTATGAAGACAATAAAGACAGCTGAATAGGATAAAGGTGATATGGGATATTCTAGATAAGGGAGCAGAGAAAGATTCTCTGAGTAGGTGGTGTTTGCTAATTTCTGAATGAAGATCCAGTCATGCAAAGATTTAAGAGAAAATTATTCTAGGGAGTAGCAAGAGAATGTACATTAGATTCAGGAATTAGAAAAAGAAGCCATTGCAGCTGAAGTGTGTGGAGCAAGTGGGAGTGAAGGTAGAAGGTATACAGGATCCAGATTACATAAGGCTTTGGATTTGTAGAATGGGTTAAGTATGTGATACAATGTTAAAATAAGACTGTGTGCATGAAGTCTGGCCTCAATTCTGAGAACAGCAGTGCAAAGTATCGTGTTATTCTTGGCAATAGAACTTGCATGCAGGACATGCAAAGGAGGTATCCAAATCTGTGTGTGTCAACTATGAATCCATCTCTCACCACAACAGTATATGAGCAAAGGCCAAGAATTCCTTAGAGAGGGTGGTTTTTATGAAGAAAATAAGAAATTCTGTGAAGAGAGAGTGCTGGTTTCTTCCTCCATCTCCATAGACACAAGCCTGGCACATCCTCCCAGTCAAGTAAAAGGGCTTCTATGACCATATTCAGAAAAGAATCCAGGGACTGGAAAGGAAATACCACTGATATCTGTGTCAAGCCTGAAAACACCTGAAGGCTAGAGGCTGGCTGGAGGGGCCTGGCCTGACAGAGATGAGAAAGGTGTGTTGGAAATAGACCGACGTCCAGAGTTCGGTAGGTAAAGATAGTACAGATTTTCCTGTGGAACACATTTGAGGAAGGTAGCTAGGGGAGAGACCAATGGGAAAGACAGCCTCTGCTGATGGGGTCTGGGTAGTGTAGACTGCCTGAAGGTAGGGCAGGGAGAAGGTCAAAATTCGCTACCAGAGGAACCACTGCCCACATCAGAGTGCTGCAGGTGAGAGATTCTATTGACAAAACTGGTCTAGTTGAAGGAGTGGAGACTAAACTTGAAACTCGCCACCTTTCTACTTATCAGGTGTGTCAGGCATCAGTGAGGGAAGTACGAAAGATTTAAAAGGGAAAAAGAAGTCAGTTGTTGCTTCAAATGAAATCAGACTTTATAAATCAGAAAAATGAGGATTTTGGTCAATATCTAAGAGTGACTAAACATCTTTGAAATCTGGAACGTATTCTGGAGCAAGGGTATGAAAAAAGCCTATTTGTATGATTTCATTTCCACAAGTTTATTTTGTTCAATAAATTGACTGCCAGGGCTTTAATAATTAACTCCATTTATTTTCATAAAGTGACAGTTTTGTCTTACTTTCTGCCTATGTGTAGCTTCTGTTTTTGTTTATGTAATCTGAAAATTATGTTGTATTAATAATATTTTCAAATATTACTTACATTTCCATCAAGAATAATTTTTTAACCTTTATACCATTTTCAACCACAGGAATTACTTTTTAGACAAATTATTTGCCTCTATTGCTCAACATAAATCCTTATAAAATCACAGTTTCCTTATTGTTTCATTCTTCATGTTATTTATTTCTCCATTAGAATTCATCTTTGAGTAGTTTTTTAAAGAAAATATATTAGTCCGAGGATGGTTTTCTGTTGTGTTTGCATAGGTGTGACAACTTGGTTGGATATCTTCTGATTGTGTAAGCTTTTTGCTTTAAAACTCCTTTTTTTGTTACTCAGTATTGCATCAATATCTGCCAAAAATCTGATTTTGATTCAAAAGTATTTATAAAGTTTTCTTTCACTCTTCCTTTGCCCTTTTTATTATCAGAGTTTGTCTACATTTAGGTCTATTTCCCTTAGCTAAAATATCTTTAGAAAGAAGTCCAAGAACTTCTTCCAGGCCAAAAATGTTTTGTTTTTATATTTATTTGATCCTGCTTCCAATCCACCTAGTCTGTTTCTCATTCTAAGAACTGTATTATGTGCAAAATTAAATTTCTTACTTTCTGCATCACTTGGTCCTAAGAACAAACATTTCCCACTTGGAATCTGCAGTGTTCACGTTGTTACAACAGTGTCCTCCCTTCCTGCTTCTCTAGCATTTGTACCTTCATCTAAAAATCCCGTTCTGCCTGGATACTGATTCGCTAACATATATTTGTAAGTAACAAAAGACTGATTACTTGTTTTCTGTTTTCAGAACTGATACAGGCTTTTTCTTGATTTTTTTTCTTTTTTAAAAGCCATTTCTATGTAAATTTGGGAAGAGATTGTATTTGTCTATATTCTAGTAAACATCTTATCCAGACATCCAAAAGCATTTATTTTAAACAGTGCTATATGTGGTATCCTTATGAAAATATCTATATCCACATCTCTGAATGTAATGCCTAAGGTGAATTTATATAAGTAGAATTATTGGCTCAAAATCATGACCATTTAAATATTTTGATGTATATTATCAAACTACTTTACATAAATGTAATATCAAATTTTAGGTCTCCTAATGTTTGGTTTTCATTTTGATAGGCTAAATTGTATCTTAATATTTAAGTAAATTTGAATTTTCTTCCAGTGAGGTTGAACATAATTTCATAAAATAATTTAGTGTTCTGTCGATTACCTTTTCAGCTCTTCAATTTTTTTTAAGTTGGTTTAATATGTCACTTATAAATTTGAAAGAGTTATTTGTATATTCAGAGTACTAATGTCACATATGTTAGTTATGTTAGGCTTCCTGCCATAATAAATATGCCCTTAAAAGGAAAGTCTTTTATTCCTATGAAGATTTTTACTGAACATAGATTAAGGTAATTTTATATATGATTTTAACAAATGCCAACATAGGACTTTTTACAGGTTTTACAAGTAAGTTGTTATGTCTGCTATCTTTCTAATAGATAACTTATACTACATGATTTGTTAGTCTTTTTCTATTTTTTTAACCTCTAAATCTAAGGAGTTAGTATATAGTATTTTGCCAATATCTTTGTCAAGGATTTCTAATTTTAGTTGTTGTTTTTTTTATTTTAGTACAATTACTTTAAGTGGATTTATTTACTTATTATTATTATTATTTGAGATGAAGTCTCACTCTGTTGCCCAGGCTGAAGTGCAGTGGTACAATCTCGGCTCACTGCAACCTCCACCTCCCGTGTTCAAGCCATTCTCCTGCCTCAGCCTCCCAGGTAGCTGGGACTATAGGCATGTGCCACCACACTCAGCTCATTTTTGTATTTTCAGAGATGTTGTTTCAGGACTTTTTTTTAAGGAAAATGAAAATAAATTTGAAAAAAAATTTATGTGTATTGTGGGATTAAGTATGTGGCTCAAAAAATCACATTTTCCCCTTACTGGAAGAATAAATATTCAGGGACAAAATTTATGGAATCTACATGAGAAAGCTGAGTAAATCAAATTATTTCCCAAATTCAAGAACAGAACTGTATTAAAACTTAAAGTGTTCTTGTACACCACAAGTATTTTTTTATATTTTTTATCATTTTTTTCCTGTTTTTCTCTATAAATCACCATCAGGGTAGGATCAACCTCTGTTTTGATCATCAATTTTTTCCCAATACTTGAAAGAATACTCGACAGATATTGTCAGATTAAATGAAATATTTGTCAACTATAACAAAAATCTTAAAATTCTATGTCACCGTATTCTGTGTGTGTGTATGTGTGCACATATTCATCACATGTTCAGTAAGACTACAGAGGTGGTATGTTTTCTAAGCCCTTGAATAGCTGGAAATTTCATTGTCCTCCAACATGGAAGAAACTTTTTTCTAAACTTCTTGGGTCCTAATTGTCCAGTACTCTTTCACTATTACTCCATTGCCCTTTGACCTTCTATTACATATGGTATAAAATTCAAACTTTTTTTTTAACAAAAAGTTTATAGGCTAGAGATCTCATCTCTTTTTGAAATTAAACACTTCTACTGGATATGTCTTGATAAGGATTCTATTTGACTGAGTTTGGGAGTAGTACAGTGATTCCCTTAAGTTATATAATGAATTACTATTTTAAAAACATTTTTCTTCACTTAAAAAAATACTGCTTTTGTTCTTATTTATTCTTCCAGAGAAGTCAGGCAAAGTCACAGTCCACTCATATACCTGAGAAGGATAAATCAATGTTTTTTGTGAAGGCCATTTAATTTTGGGTTCTTTGTTATTCATCATTATTGCCAAAAAGAAAACCCTGATTAATATATTGAAAAACTCATACATTGAGAAAACACCAGAGGCATTTCTTTAAAGTCTGAAATGAAAAGATACCACTGTTGTCATTACTATTTAACATAGTACTGAGCTATTAGCCAATAAAATTAGATAGAAGAATGCAGTTAGAGGAATGAGAATAAAAATTGAAAGAAGTTTTACAGATGGCACGATTTTATATCTGGAAAATCCAAAAGAATCCGTGAAAAAACTACTACAAACAATAAAAGAGTATGGTAACATAACAGGAAATTATCACATAGAAATCAATACAATGAATAACTAATTAGAAGCATAGCAGAGGAAATCCTATTTTCTGTAGTAACAATAACAAAAAACAACAGAAAGCCAGAAAAATGTTTATGTGCAAACTTAATACAACTGTGCAAAATTAAATGAGAAAAACTTTAAAACCCAATAAAAGACACATAATATATTTAAACAAGTGGAAAATAAAATGTCAATCCTTTTTCAATTATAAATTTGCATAATTTCTGTAAAAATGTCAATAGGCTTATTTTTCTGCATTGATTATAAAGTTCATATAGAAAAATTAACAAACAAGAAATACAGGGAAACGCCAGCAAAAAAAAAAAAGACTACTGAGAACCCAGTCCTCCCAGATATTTAAAAATATTATAAAGGCCCTATAATTAAATGTTTATTATTGGTAGAGATCTACCAATATAACAGGGCCCAAAGCCCAAAAATAGATCCTGATGCATATGAAAAAGTAATGTACAAAGAATAGGACACTTCAGGTATGTGGAGAAATAAGGACTTTTTGGTAAGGATTATTAAGGCTAGTCATTTTGAAAGGGATAGTTGAATCTATATTTCATATCGTACTGCATTGTAAGTTGCAAATGGATGAGAAATGTAAATGTAAACACTAAAATCATCACGTTCTTAAAAAAACAATAGATAAATTAATACTTGATGTAGAATACTTTTAACTATGATTCAAATAATTAATAGATTTGCAAATTAAAAGTTGCATTGCAGAAAGCACCATAAACAAAATAACATACTGACTGAGAAATAATATTTAAGGCATAATACACACAAAAATTAATTGTTCTAATATACAGAGATGTTAAAATTTGAGGAAAATAAAACAATAAATTTTTTAACTGCACAAAATACATGAACAGGCTATTCAAAGCAAGAAATGAAAATGGTCCTTAAAATGTTTAGAAAAGATGTTCACCCTTACTCATGATAATACAAATGAGCATTAAAATTATACCTCTCAGCTATTTATCAAAAATCTAAAAATTTGACAACAGACTCAGTTGTATGGAAACAGTAATATTCATGCATTACTTATGGAAATGCAACAAGTTTTAATGCTTATGGTGAAGAACACAGCAATATCTGGAAAAATTTTAGGGAATTTATTACTCTTTCACCCAATAGGACACTTGTAGGAGTCTATCCCAAATATATACCAGCAAACATATAAAATTACTTGGGCACAAAATTATTATTTGTGGTAATATTGGTAGTGGTACATGATTGGAAACAAATAATCTCTCAATATGGAACTGATTGGTAAACTATAATCACCTGCATAATGTATTATTAGATTGGGGCAAAAGTTATTGCCATTTTTGCCGTTACTTTTAATGTCAAAAACTGCAATTACTTTTACACTAACCTAATAATATTACACAACTGCAAAACGTGAAGAACATACCCCTAAGCTGATATGTAGTGATCTGCAGTATATAATATGGAATTAAAAAGAAAAGAAAGGTGAGAAACAGTATACAAAATATGCTCTTTTGTGTAAGAAAAAGGGAATAAATGAATACATGTTTTCTTACATTTCTAAAAACATTCACTAGGTGGATAAATTTTAAAATAATAAAATAAAATATATTTGATACCTGTAGAAGAACTGAGGAATAAAGGTCAAGGATCTAGTGAACAAAAGATCAGACAATAAAGTATCTATTACAATACTGTTTTTGTTACAACTCTCACATTTCTGGACTAAGCATAACATTGCTGGAGAAAACAAGGAAAAGACATCTATCTCTACTTTCTTTCTGTAAGGTAAAAATGTTTGCGTCGTGCTTAGGTCAGAGTACAGATCGTTTTTAGTTGAAATATTATTGACACTATGGCTACTGAAAATTCTTCAGAAAGTGCCAGTATTTTGACGATGAGGCTTACTTTTTTCAATTTGGCAATTTTCTTCCTTTTTTTCTTTCTATATCTTTATAGAGATCTTAAAGGAAAAGAAAATCCAGAAACTGCATTAGACTGCTCACAAAATGTACACATTAACTAAATTATGTAATTGTACTGTTAGTATTTATTATATTTCTAAAACCTAACAAAGTATGTACTACTTAGTCCTCTTCTTAAAATGGTTTGGCTAATCTTGTTTGTTTATTTTATTCAGCTGATATATTCCAATTCAGTCCTGCAAAAGAATAGAACATTTTCCACTTCAAGTTTTACTTAAAATTGCTTAACTCTCTAATTATTAAAGAAGACTTTAAAGATTTAATTGTTCTTGCAAATCCAGATCGTGGTGTACCTCTTCATTTATAAGGTTTATAGCTCAATACTTTTAAATAACTTCCATAATATAATTTTATCATAATTATTGTTAATTCTTTTCTCAATATTTTATATTTTTGCACCAGTTTTTATATAGGACAGCTATTTATTTTGGTATATTTAGTTTTTATCCAGACAGTGCTATCCAGTTAATTCAAATAAATGGAAAAGCATGTTATCTGCAAGTATTTATGATTATGACACCAGGTTTTCAAAAATTATAACCAACATACCTGATTTGTGGATTATTGACCTAATAAAATATCAGGCTAGTAATTCTTTTCTCAATTCAAATTAGAATGAGAATGCCTCCAGAGTTGCATTTAAATATGATGCTGGCTGTTCTTTGAATTAAGAGAGAACTTATCTATAGTTTAATATTGGAGATTTTCTGATATTCTATTCTTTGGACCCACTTTAAAAAGTGGGAATTCCAGCAAATCTCTTAGGAACACATCCCAATAATTAATCAACCTAATTATCAGGAAATATATTTATAACTCATTTGAATCCCTACTGTTTCACTTCAAATCAACTACATCTAATACTATCCCTCATGAATTAAGGTAGTTCATTATCAACATTTTTCTCTAAGTAACCCAGCTGACACAATATTGGAAAGAATTAATTATATCTGATCTGAGCCTCCTCTCAGTTTGGATGAAAATAAATAAAACTTACTTCATATGGTACTTATATGTCTCTGAACCATCACCAATTTTTTCTTGGATGATTTTTCAGAACAGGGTAAATAGTCATATTCTTTCCAAATGCTTTAGTGATCTGTATGTGAAATGTTACTACAGGGAAATTTCTAAGTTATAGCAATAATAGAGAACTTGAATAATGAGATCAGATAATTTGAAAATCCATTCTATTTAAATGTGTGCATACATGAGTTAAATGTTAATATAGCTAAAAGAAAATCTAGAGACGCTAAATTTGAGTGGCTTTTATAATGCCAATAAAAATATCTTACTAAAGGGAGAATGTCTATTATTTGTTGGAGTAATTTCAATGCAGGTACAACTAACTAAATAAAAAAAGAAAACTATGAAGACATGGACTTTAATAAACAATATTCTTATTTATTAATAATTAAAAATAATTTTACCTTAATATTTTAATAATATAATTCATATATTTATATTCTGTTCTGAACTTCAAATAACTAAGGAGAGTTGAGAATTTCTATATATATATCATGTGTGTGTGTATATATATATATGGAGAAAACTTTGGTGCAATTTAGACAAAAGTAATTTAACTTTTAGGCAAGTTTCATTCTTTTAAAATATCAGATTGGATTCCTGTAATTGACATGCATCTAAGATTAAGCAATTCATAAGTAGAAGATGTAGATATCAAGAAACACTGACTTTATCAGTGAATCCCAGGTTAATTTTGTTCTAACTCTCTGTGTTCATTATTCTTCATATGAAAGTTATTACTCCTTCAGTTATTTTCCTATATGCTTCAAAAATATTCAGTGAAGAGTATGCTCATTTGAACAAATACATCATGGGATAGGGTACAATTACTGTTATTACTTCTAATTCCTTATATAACTATATTTTTATGCATGAAAAATGTTCAAGTGTACCTTTGACCTGATGCTGCAAATAATTTGGTAGTAATTTTTAACTTTATTATACCAGAAAAATGTTAATCAAATGAGAATATTCTAATTTTACTCTAAACAATCATTAGGTAAAATAAAATTCTTGGGAAATGAGATTTCTGACTTGAAAGTAAATACGCTTAGAAAATTAGTTTAGCTATATAAAAAATGTTAAGTATGCTGCATAAAAGGTTAAATTTGCCCATAAAATATAACCACGGATTCTGATGACTAAGGATAATATTAGATGATTAGTCAAAGATAAATATAAACATTAGAAAGTCTATATTAATTAGAATGGACTTTGTTCAATTAGTAGTTAAATGCATAGCAGGGCAATAAAAATACAGATTATGAATATAAGACTATATGGTCTGAAGTTCTCACCTTAGAAAATGAGGTAAAACTTTTTTCTAATTATCAAAGAGCACTATTTTTGTATACAAAGATTGGGACGCTTAACACACACAGACACAAATGGACACACACACACACACATGGTATATTGCTTTCAGAAACAACTCTCAAGACTTGAGACAGATATGTACTTTGTTTTAATTCATTGCTAGTTTTCCTGCTTGGTTTGGTAGATTCTAAATAAAGCTGATTTCATGAATAAACATATATATTTGTTAAAATCAGCTGAACATATTTTTGATCAGTGCAGATTTTAAAACTAACTCTAATAATGAAACACTTAGGGTAATATTAATCTTACTTATTTCAAGTTTTATTTTTATTTCAAAATTGGTTAGCTTTATTTGCCTTAGAAACTAAAAATTATAAATCTCCGAATCATACTATTTAACTAAAATTTTCAATTTGATGAAAACAATGACTTACTCTCTTGAAAGTCTTCTAGATATGTGCATTTTGCTTCAATATTTATCTAGAGAAGCATTTTATAAGTATTCCAGGACTGTCTTTATCACTGGAAAGTAGTAAGTGAAATATAAACTCCTATCCTAAACTAACATTGTTCATCCTGGGTCCAACTCTGATAGACAGCTATTCCTTCTTCACAGATTGTCAGTGACCTAGCAAAACATGCAGAAGTTCTAGCAATCAAGCAGAAGAATTAGGTTTTGAACTCCTAAACATTGAGTGTACTGTGATCACCCATCATGATTAAAATAAAAAATCTTTCAAGTGTCACTAATTTAAATAGGGCTTTGTTGTTTTATAAAATTCAATGGACCATTCAGAATAGCTGAATGGTTTTTTTTTTCCTCTTATTATAGCACCAGTAGTCTAATTCAGCCATTATAAAGCAATTCTTCCTATTTTCCTATGACCTAAGCAGAGTTGAAATATGAGGGAAAAATGGATATTATTGATTACTTTTGCTTTTTGTCCTTCTAATTTGGATTTTTCAGTGAAAATGGATTGGGAGAGCAGTGATTAGTATGCTTTTTATTTAATGATATAGACGAAGTGCTGATATAACTGATGGTTAATTCTGCTTTGAAATGTAAAAGCTTCTCTCACAAATATGGGCCATTTGTTTTTTGGAATAAACAAGTGAGCGTGTAAGGGCAGTTACAGGTAATTAAGGCTGATAGTAAGGATACATTTAATTAGTTTTCCTGATTTCCAAAACAATGCATTTTCACCTCTAGACTCAGCTGCTTCTGATAATAGAAGGAAAGAAAGAAAGAAGCAGATGGCATTTATCTGGCACATAGATATTTTACATGAACCTTGAATACTCGCTCAGTCAACACAGATTTATTGAGTTCTCACATGACAATTGCTGTTAATAAACACTTGCGATATAATAATGAACAATACAGATAAACTTCTTACTCTTAAGGAGTTTATAATCTATAAGGAGAAGATGGGAATTTAACAAACAAACTACAAAAAGTTCTGTATAGATGGACTTTTAATTTTGTCTAAGATATAATAGCTTGCAACAGAAAAATGCTCCACTAAAGAACAAAAAGACAATCCTGATAAAATAATTTTTACACTATACAAATTAGAGAACTACTGAGATAACCAGAATTAGGGGGATGTAATCCCTGAGAAACAAGCAGTTTCAAGCTTAAGAAAACCAACATTTTGTAGCCAGTTTGCTTAGAATTCTAAACACAGGCTGTAAACTGATGAACACAGCATGGACGCAGAGAGAAGGTCTCTATTACTAGATTAAGAAGCAGCATGTAGCTATTATTGTTCCATGGAGATAAAGCGACAAAAAGTAAAAACTTACTTAGATTGTTAGTAAGAAGGGTGGAGCAAGAACTGATGCCAATACCATCTCAATTTTCACACAGGATATTTGCCAAATTTTAAAACCACGTAAGACGCAAGATTGAGAAACCAAGGATAAACTCTAAAAAATTGAAGAAACTTTTCAACAGTCTCCATGTTAAACAAATCAGGATTAAGGTTCAGAGCTCATTTGTGAATATTCCAAGTGTGGCTGGAGAGTTACATCCAAGATTATAGGTAAGCCAAAAGTAGACAAAACAACCTTAGTAATACTGAAATCCAGCTTCTAACTCAACCTTGATTGGATTACATTAACCTATTGATTGGATTACAATAACCTATCTGCATTCTATGTGTTTAGCCATAGAAAAATTAAACACATTTTGGAGAACCTCCAACTCCTTAACAATTTTTCATACATAATATCTAATAATTTTTAAAATCATATGCTCTTAAAAAGACAAAGATCCAGCCAAAAGGAAGAGAAAAAGTAGATAATAAAGAAAGACTCATAAATGACATTGATTTTGGAATTAGAAGACAGGAGTTAAATATAGCTATGATTAACATGTTCAGGAAAATAAAAGACACGTTAGAAAAACATTTTCCTGAGATACTTGGAATTTATGCTGTCAAAAACAAAAATTAGTTGAATTAGCTTTTAAAAAAAAGACCAGTGACCCCAGTGGGAAAACTATTCAAGTTCATCATTTTCTACAACTGCTACAACACATAAGATCAAAGGATCAGACTGTGTGACTTTTTAGATCAGTTCCACACTATATGGAAATGTTTTCAGAAGTTCCTGGATCTGTAATCTCCATTAGTGAAAACAGAAGAAGGACAAAGCAGCAGAAAATCAGAGGACATGAATCCCACAGAAACCTCTACATCCACAGAGGAAAGAAATCAAGATCATAAAGTCCAGAAGGCACTCGACTCCTATCTTTTGCATCTCAGAAATATGAGAAACTTTTGCAAAAATTCTTTTGGTCACTTAACAGAATTTCTTTGCTTCTACTGTTTTGTGCATTGTAATGTATGAAATAGCTTATGCTTACATACACTGAAAATGATGATAGTTGTGTGTCTATGTGTCTTTGAAGGTATAATAGAGCTCTCAGCTAACCTAAAATATACATGCAGCAGGACTTCTGTCAAGATGGCCAAATAGGAACAGCTCCGGAGTGCAGTTACCAGTGAGAGAGACACAGAAGGTGAATGATCTCTGCATTTCCAACCAAGATACCAGGTTCATCTCAATGGGACTGGTTGGACAGTGGGTGTAGCCCAAGGAGGGAAAAGCGAGGCAGGATAGGGCACTGCCTCACCCAGGAAGTGCAACGGGCCAGAGGACCCTCCTCCCCTACCCAATGGAGGCCATCAGGGACTTTTCTGGCCATTCCAGCACTCCAGTTCAGATACTGTGCTTCTCCCATGTTCTTTACAGCCTACAGACCAGGAGATTTCCAGTGGGTCAACAAGTGCTGTGAGTTTTCAGCACACAACTGGGCAGCCATTTCAGCCAGTGCCACAGGTTTCCAGCACAAACCTGGGCAGCAGTTTTAGTTGGTGTCTGGACTGCCTGTGAGACACAGCCACCCTTGCCCCTGAAAAAGGGGGGTTGAAGGCAGGGAACCTAGTGATCTGGCTCAGTGGGTCCTACCACCACAAAGACCAGCAAACTGAAACCCACTGGCTTGAGAATTTTGCAGCCAGCACAGAAGTTTGAGCTTGACCTGAGATAGTCGAGCTCGGTGGGGGTAAGGACATCCACCATAACTGAGGCAGTCTGTCATTACCGAGGCAGTTCACCATTATTGAGGCAGTTCTAACCTTACCTGTGTAAAAAAATCACAAAGAAGTTTACACAGCAGCTGCGCGGAGCCTGCAGCAGCTCAGCAACACCTCTACAGGCAGACTGTGACTAGACTCCCTCCCTGCTGGACAGCACATCTCTGAAAAAAGGCAGCAGCCCATTAGGGACTTATAAATAAAGCCCCACCTTCCAGGACAGAGCACCTGGAAAAAGAGGCGGCTTTGATTTCTGCTGCAGCAGACTTAAACATTCATGCCAAGCAGCTCTGAAGGGAGCAACAGATCTCCCAGCACAGCACTTGAGCTCTGATAAGGGACAGACTGCCTCCTCAAGCAGCTCCCTGACCCCTGTATATCCAAAGAGACACATACAGGAGAGCTCTAGCTGACATTTGGCATGTACCCTTCTGGGACAAAACTACCAGAGGAAGAAACAGGAAGTAATCCTTGCTGTTCTGCAGCCCCCATGGGTGATTCCCAGGCAAACAGGGTCTGAAGTGGACCTACAGCAGTCCTGCAGCAGAGGGGCCTGACCGTTAGAAGGAAAACTAAAAAACAGAAAGAAATAGCTTCAACACCAACAGAAAGGATGTCCACTCAGAGACCCCATCTGAAAATCACCAACTTCAAATACCAAAGTTAGATAAATCCGCAAAGATGGGAAGACACCAGCACAAAAAGGGTGAAATCACCAAAATCCAGAATGCCTCTCCTCCAAGAAATCACAACTCCTTACCAGTAAGGGAACAAAACTGGACGGAGAATGAGTTTGATGAATTGACAGAAGCAGACTTCAGAAGGTGGGTAATAACAAACTTCTCAGAGCTAAGGGAATATGTTCTAACCCAGTGCAAAGAAACTAAGAACCTTGAAAAAAGGTTACATGAAAGCTAACTAGAATAACCAACTTAGAGAAGAATGTAAATGACTTGATGGAGCTGAAAAATACAGCACGAGAACTTCACAAAGCATACACAAGTTTAAATAGCCAAATTGATCAAGCAGAAGAAAGGATATCAGAGATTGAAGATCAACTCAATGAAATAAAATGAGAAGTCAAGATTAGAGAAAAAAGAGTGAAAAGAAATGAACAAAGCCAAGGGATTTGGGATTATGTGAAATATGGGATTATGTGAAAAGACCTAATCTACATTTTATAGGTGTACCTGAATGTGACAGGGAGAATGAATCCAAGCTGGAAAACACTCTTCAGGATATTATCCAGGAGAACTTCCCCAACCTAACAAGGCAGGCCAACATTCAAATCCAGGAAATACAGAGAACACTACAAAGATATTCCTCAAGAAGATCAACCCCAAGGCACATAATTGTCAGATTCACCAGTGTTGAAATGGAGGGAAAAATGCTAAGGGCAGCCAGAGAGAAAGGGAGGGTTATCCACAAAGGGAAGCCCATCAGACTCACAGTGGATCTCTCCGCAGAAACCCTGCAAGCCAGAAGAGAGTGAGGACCAATATTCAACATCCTTAAAGAAAAGAACTTTCAACCTAGAATTTCATATCCAGCCAAACTAAGCTTCATAAATGAAGGAGAATTAAAATCTTTATGGACAAGCAATTGCTAAGAGATTTCATCACCACCAGGCCTACCTTACAAGAGCTCCTGAAGGAAGCACTAAACATGGAAAGGAACAACCAGTATCAACCACTGCAAAAACATACCAAATGGTAAAGACCATTGACACAATAAAGAAACTGCATCAACTAACGGGCAAAACAACCAGCTAGTATCAAAATGGTAGGATCAAATCCACGCATAACAATATTAACCTTAAATGTAAATGGGCTAAATGCCACAATCAAAAGACTCTGACTGGCAAATTGGATAAAAAGTCAAGACCCATTGGTGTGCTATATTCAGGAGACCCATCTTACATACAAAGACACACATAAAGTCAAAATAAAGTGATGGAGGAAGATTACCAAGCAAATGGAGGGCAAAAAAAAAAGCAGGGGTTGCAATCCTAGTCTCTAATAAAATTGACTTTAAACCAGCAAAGATCCAAAGAGACAAAGAAGGGCATTACATAATGGTAAAGAGATCAGTGCAACAAGAAGTATATAGCTGCACCAAATACAGGAGCACCCAGATACATAAAACAGTTCTTAATGACCTACAAAGGCACTTAGACTTCCACAAAATAATAGTGGGAGACTTTAACACTCTACTGTCAATATTAGACAGGTCAATGAGACAGAAAATTAACAAGGATATGCAGGACTTAAACACAGATCTGGACCAAGCAGACCTGACACATATACAGAACTCTCCACCCCAAATCCACAGAATATACATTCTTCTCAGCACTACATTGCACTTACTCTAAAATTGATCACATAATTGGAAGTAAATCACTCCTTAGCAAATGCAAAAGAATGGAAATCATAAAAACCAGTCTCTCAGACCACAGTGCAATCAAATTAGAAATCAGGATTAACAAACTCACTCAAAACTGCACAACTACATGGAAACTGAACAACCTGCTCCTTAATGAATGCTGGATAAATAATGAAATGAAGACAGAAATAAAGATGTTCTTTGAAACCAATGACAATGAAGACACAATGTACCAGAATCTCTGGGACACATTTAAAGCAGTGTCTAGAGGGAAATTTATAGCACTAAACACCCACATGAGAAGCAAGGGAAGATCAAAAATCGACACCCTATCATCACAATTAAAAGAACTACAGGAGCAAGATCAAACAAATGCAAAAGCTAGCAGAAGACAAGAAATAGCTAAGATCAGAGCAGAACTGAAGGAGATACAGAATCAAAAAAAAAAAAAAACCTTCAAAAAAATCAATGAATCCAGGAGCTAGTTTTTTGAAAAGATCAACAAAATAGACAGTCCGATAGCCAGATTAATAAAAAAGAAAAGAGAGAAGAATACAGTAGCTGTAATAAAAAAGGATAAAGGGGATATCACCACTGATACCACAGAAATACAAACTACCATCAGAGATTACTACAAACAACTCTATGCACATAAAGCAGTAAAACTAGAAGAAATAGATAAATTCCTGGACACTTACACCCTCCCAAGACTAAACCAGGAAGAAGTCAAATCTCTGAGTAGACAATAACAAGGGCTGAAGTTGAGGCAGCAATTAATAGCCTACCAACCAAAAAATGTCCAGGTCTACACAGGTTCACAGCTGAATTCTGCTAGACGTACAAACAGGAGCTGGTACCATTCCTTCTGAAACAATTCCAAACAATACAAAAAGAGGGAATCCTCCCTAACTCATTTTATGAGGCCGATATCATCCTGATACCAAAACCTGGCAGAGAGACACCTAAAAAAGAAAATTTTAGGCCAATATCCATGAAGCACATCAATGCAAAAATCTTCAATAAAATACTGGCAAACTGAATGCAATAGCACATCAAAAAGCTTATCCACCGCGATCAAGTAGGCTTCACAAAGGGATGCAAGGCTGATTCAACATACACAAACATATAAACGTAATCCACCACAAAAACAGAACAAAAACAAAAACTACATGATTATCTCAATAGATGCAGAGAAGGCCTTCAACAAAATTCAACAGCCCTTTATGCTAAAAACTCTCAATAAACTTCTTTGAGATGGACCGTATCTCAAAATAATAAAAGCTATTTATGACAAAATCACATCCAATATTATGCTGAATGGGCAAAAACTGGAAACATTCCTTTGAAAACTGGCACTAGACAAAGGTGTCCTTTCTCACCACTCCTATTAGACATAGTCTTGGAAGTTCTAGCCAGAGCAATCAGGCAAGAAAAAGAAATAAACTATTATGCAATGTAAAGATATGGAAGAAACTTTTACACCCATTACTGTGTGAATAAGCTGATCTGAAAAAGGTTACATGTTGTAGGATTTTAACAATGTAACATTCTGGAAAAGGCAAAACTGTGGAGACTAAAAAGATCCGTAGTTGTCCAGAGTTGAGTTGAGAGTTGAGGAAGGCAGAATTAGTAGACAGAACATAAAACATTTTTAAGGCAGTGAAAGTATTTGGTATGATACTATTATGGTGGTTACATGTCATTCATTATACAGTTGTCCAAAACCACAGAATGTGCAACACCAAAAGTGAACCCCAATGTAAACTATTGACGCTGGGTGATTATGATGTGCCAAGCCAGTTCATCAGTTGCAACAAATGTACCATATTAGTGGGGGAGGCTATGGTTTTGTGGGGGCAGGGGTATATGGGCTATCCCAGTACTTCAACTCAATTTTGCTGTAAATCTAAAACAGTTCTGAAAAATGAAGACTATTTTTAAAAAGTCCTGCCCTCATGGAAGTTATGTTGTGGTGGAAGAGAAACAAACTTTTTTAAAAAAGAGAAAAAATATAGTACATTAGATGATGATAAAGTATATGTGGAATAATTAAGCCAGGTGGAGGCAGAGAGATTCTGTTGAGACCGTTGAAATGTTAGGTGACAGTAGGCAAAGCTTCATTGAGAAGGGGATTTTGATAAAGGACATAGAGGAAGTGAGGGATTGATCCATACAGATGGAAGGGCATTACAGCCTTGGGGTGTGAAGATCAAAGTCTTGAAGCAGAGATGCATCTGGCTTGTTTCAGGAATAGCAAGAAAACTAATGTGTCTAAAGTGGTGCACAGCATAGAGAATGGGTGTATGACCAGATAATCTTGGGAAGTGTATCAGACAGGATAAAGCCAGATTACATGTCAGTAACTCACAGTAACATAATCTCAGAGGCATAAGGCAATAAATGTTGAGTTTTTACTCCTGCTGCACGTATATATATATTTTATTATTATTATACTTTAAGTTCTGGGGTACATGTGCAGATCTTGGAGGATTGTTATATAGGTATACACATGCCGTGGTGGTTTGCTGCCTCCATCTCCCCATCACCTACATTAGGTATTTCTCCTAATGTTATCCTTCCCCAATCTCCCCATCCCCTGGTATCCCTCCCCTGGACCCCCACCCTGCAACAGACCACAGTGTGTGATGTTTCCCTCCCTGTGTTGATGTGTTCTCACTGTTCAACACCCACTTATGAGTGAGAACATGTGGTATTTGGTTTTCTGTTCTTATGTCAGTTTGCTGAGAAAGATGGTTTCCAGCTTCATCCATAACCCTGCAAAGGACATGAACTCATCCTTTTTTTGTGGCTGCATAGTATATGTGCCACATTGTCTTTATCCAGTCTACCATTGGCTGGCATTTGGGTTGGTTCCAAGTCTTTGCTATTGTAAATAGTGCTGCAATGAACATACATGTGCATGTGTCTTTATAACAGAATGATTTATAATCCTTTGGGTATATACTCAGTAATGAGATTGCTGGGTCAAATGGAATTTCTAGTTCTAGGTCCTTGAGGAATCACCACACTGTCTTCCACAACGGTTGAAATAATTTACACTCCCACCAAAAGTGTAAATCTTTTTAAATGAAAGAATATACATTTTACTGTGTTTGTGAATGTGTTACAGTAACATAAACACAAAACAAAAATTCAGTTGAATAAGAAATACTCTTTTAATGTATGATTATTTATAGGAGAGTATTTTTATACTATAAATTTGTTAGTGTGAGTTCACTTCTTAAGTTTGTTTTTCGTCTAAGAGCTGAAATCAGGAACTTTGAAAAGATGGAAGATTTAATTAAGAGATGAGCATGGGAATAGTTGAAAGAGAGAAAGAAAAATAATGTGGCCAGATAACCCAGGAATCAATTTTTTCAGTCCTGAAAGCCTTTATGGCTAAAATATGCTAAGGACTCAGTACTACACCAGCTTTCTAAAATACAAATGTCTCCAAGAACATCAACAAATTCTGGGTCAGTGAGTTGGATCTTGGCATGAGAGTCTGTTGGTTTTAGATGAACAAACAAGGTAACACTCATTTCACTCAGTCGTTTTAGACCAAATTCATATTCATTAGATAAACTTTGTGGAATTCTTATTACATTCTAGAAAACCTACTAGATGTTTTTGTTTAATTGTGTAATTTAATCTTCATAAAAATCTTGAAAGAGACAGAACCAGGGGTGAAATTCAGCTCTGCTTGACTATGGAGCACAGAGAGTTTGTCAGATACCGTCTTTTAATGGGCAGTGCAATGTCCCAATAGGACACTGAGGATGGTTTTTTGTTTTATATTGGGAAAAGAGGTAGAAGGAACCCTCTTCAGTGCCAAAATCTATGCACAAAATCCTACAAACATATTATTATTTCTATTTTTTTAAAGGAAACTTATTGGTCTTTAAATGGCTCAAATTGCAAATAAACAAATCAGATAGTGGTATCAGCCTAAGACATGTGATGCATCTTTGTCAGTTGGTTTCATAGCACCTCAGTACCCAGGAGAGGAAAGACATCAAAGCAAAGTCACAATGTTAGTAGTTAGGACCCCTAGTTAAATAAGACTGTAATGAGTACACATGGAGATTGCTGGGCCTGCTGACCAGTGTTCCATTGGTTACGAATTCTGCACATGGCACAGCCTATGAGAAATTTGAAAGATGTACATCTCAAACCCTTTAAGAACAAATATTTAACATGAGAAGCTGGTTGTAATATCTAAAGAGTGAGTTCCTAAAAAGCCTATATTAACTTTACATACACACCTGTTACCTGGAATGCCTGAACACATCTTTGACCTGTTGAAAGTAGGACTGAGCAAAAAGAAAAAAAAAAAATACTTTGTTGAATCAACTGTCCTAGCCCCACTGCAAAGAGGAAAAAAAGAATCTGCCAGTGGCATATTTCCCACGGAAATTATGTCTCCAAATAATGTGCTAGAATTCTGCCAGCAAGAACACCATGCAGTGGTGACACAGCCTAATGTTTGGTCAGCGTGTGTCAAACGTATTTTCTGCACTGTACCCAGGTTTGACTGCTTAATGTTAACTTCTGAAAATGTAGCTACAGTGTTCTTCATTATGAACATAAACAGACAAGAATTACTCCTAATAATTCCTATATCAAACTCTAACTTCATTAGTACAAACTTAGAAATGAACAGATGGCAAGCATGAATATTTTTCCGAAGTGTTCTAGTGCAAAGTGCACTAGCACTATTGACATTTTCTTCCTCTTCCCTGCTCCCAGGAGATTAAAAACTTAACACTTACATGCTCACGACAGGAAGAAAGTGATTTCCAGGGACCAGCATCTTAGAGAAAAAAAGGGTTCTTTCAAACATAACTGGTGCTGAACCCTCGCAGTCCAAAATTCTCTTACAAGTGCATGATGGTCCTTCATTTTAGAAAAACGTGGCAGTTTATTAAAAGTGATCAAAGAGCTCTGGAATATTATTTTCAAGAACCAGAGTATGGCACACATTTTAAATTTGGACAGACTCCTAGCAGACAGTTACGTCTCAAGAATCTTCTACACAAAAGCTGTATTCCATGCTGGGCATATGTTTTCTCACCATGACACATGAGGCAGTGGAACCCTGGCGTCAGTAGGAACACATTCAGAGTGATATAATTGGGTATTTTTCAGTTTCTAAATTAAGGTATATTCAAAAATTTCCATGAACAAGTTTACACCAATTTTCTAAGTTAATCACCAGGTAATTAAAGCAGATTCACAGATGAATTACTCTCACATTAACTACATGCAACAACCATACCAATAAACTTTTCTGCTAAATTTTGTGTGACAGTGGTTTTAAACAAGTGGTATAGTTTAACTATCATGTTCACAATTGTCAGTTTTCAAAGTAGTAGAAGACCAAGACATTTTTAAATGATATAAAATTTAAACTTTATAAAAAACACCAGAGAAAGTCACCTTTCCTCCCATTCCCCACCCCTTTCTCACCTTTTTATTAATATTTAAGAAAGACTGCCAGAGAAATACAAACTCACATGCTACATTCAGGACCATTATAAATGCTGGCAATAATGAAATAAGTTGAACTTTGCTTCTTGGTGAAGCCACTTCTTTTTAAAGTAAACTTGACTTTTACTGCAGTTTCAATTTATGCTTTACAACAATTTCCAAAATGTTAAAGTAATTTCAGTTCAATTGAGCCTTCAATGGCAATACTTATAAGTTATATTTGTTAGTGTGGTCAAGATAAGGGAGGAGTTTGGGCATTGATTATGAAATGCAGAATCTTTCTCTAATTCTCTTGGCTGAACTTTTTGTCTTCTTTTTTCCATTCTTTTCTTTGCTGTCTTCCATCTTTCTCACCTGAATTTCTCTCATTAAATCAAAAAACACCTTGTCAACATTAGCTTGTGTTTTAGCAGATGTTTCCACATAGTTAACATTCCACTGATCAGCTCTGTTTTTTGCCTCTTCAACAGAAACCTGCCTTTAATCTTCTAAATCTGATTTGTTACCAACGAGTAGAAATGGAACATTCTCATCTTCTTTTGCTCTTAAAATCTCCTCCCTGAAGTCAGCTGTAGCTGCAAAGGATTCTATTTCTGTAATAGAGAAGACATAGAGGAACCCCTCCCTGCTTTGGAAGTAGCTGTCTCTAATTGCAGCATAGTCCTCCTGCCCAGCTGTTTCTAAGATATCGATCTGTACTTCCTCGCCATCCAGTACTATTTTCTTGTGATAGCTGCCGCCTTTGGTAAGCTCATAGCCCTCCACAGATTCATTGTCCATGAACCATAGAGTCAGAGCTGCCTTGCCCACACCGGCACTGCCCACCGTGATGCCTTTGTGTAAGGCCAAATTATTCTGACCCTTCGGATTCTTTGCGGCCATCTGGTGTCCTAGTTCTCACCAACGGGTTAGAAAGAATCTGCACCTCCAGCCAGTCAGCCACCCCGAGGGCTCGGGAAGCAGCGGGTGTGTAGCTGCAGCTGGTGGGGCTCTGCCCTTGTCACCTGGGAGGCCCTGCACTGGGAGCAGCCAAAGGAGGAGTTTCTATTATTCCTATTTCACCTATGATGAATATGATCCTCAGTTTGCCAAGGTCACTAAGTTTTTAAGAGGTAGGACCAGAATTCATACCCAGATAGTTCTGTCTTTTGGTGTAGTGCTTTTCAAATATTGTGCATGAGATTGACTAGGATATATTATTAAATGCAGATGTTTATTCCATAGGTCTAAATTGTATCTGAGATTGTTTCTCACAAACTCCCAGGCGATCTCGGTGTTGCTGCTGATGTACCCCACTTTGAGTAACAAAGTCCTAAAAAGTTGAATGCTGAGGTATAGAAAGGATGACAAATACAAGAGTAGACTGGTTGAGCATTTGGTATCACTACAAAAAGAGTAATTAGTAATTTCTCCTACAAGGTGCAAATCTCAGTAAGCATCAAGACCATTTATTACATATCCTCTAACATAGAGAAACAATCAATAGTTGAACAAAAATAATGATATAATGGACATAAGAAACCAGACCATATAATTCACTTATAGAGAAGCAGGGGTGGTGGTGGAGAGCCCTTGGGTTTCAGCAGCCTTTTACTTAGAGTTTCTATATGAGTTAGCTGTGAGTTTGACCACACCTTTTCCCCTATAAACCAGGATGCTATGTTGACTATTGAGAAAGGAAGTAAAATGGAAAAATATTCTTTTTCTTTTGTTTTGCAGAAATTGAGCATACTTTGCAGGAGACTGCCTAAGTCATTTTGCTTGACTGTGTTTAAAAATTTTGCATCTTGATTAGATGTCACTCCTTACCTCAACAGAAAACAATATATTAGGCCAAGCAATAATTCTTCAAGGGCTTCTAAGTGTTCAAGTGAAGGAAAGAGTGGCTCATCTCTTCCTTTAAATCAGAGCTAGAAATGTTTAAACTTAAACAGGAAGGCATTTCAAAAGCCAAGATAGGCCAAAATCTGGGCCTTTTGCACAAAACAGTTGGCCAAGTTGTAAATGCAAAGAAAAGATTATTGAAAGAAATTAAAAGTGCTACCCCAGTGAATCCATGAAAGATTAAGAGGGGAAAAAAAGAAGCAGAAGCCTTACTGCTTATCTGGGAAAGTTCATTTTTATTTTTATTTGTTTATTTTTATTTTTAGTGTTCTGGATAAAAGAAGAAAACAGCCACAATAATCCCTTGCCAAAGCAGAATTCAGAGCAAGGTCCCAATTCCCTTCCATTTTATAAAGGCTGAGAGAGGTGAAGAAGCTGTAGAAAAAAATGTTTGAAGCTAGCAGAGGATAGTTCATAAGGTTTGAGGAAAGAAGCCATGTCCACAGCATCAAATGCAAGGTAAAGTGGCAAATACTGATAGAGAAGCAGAAGCAAGTTATCCAGATCCAGCTAAAATATTGATGAAAGCGTCTACAACTAAACAACAAAATTTTTTTTTTTTTTTGAGATGGAGTTTTGCTCTTGTTACCCAGGCTGGTGTGCAATGGCGCAATCTCGGTGCACTGCAACCTCCGCCTCCTGGGTTCAGGCAATTCTCCTGCCTCAGCCTCCTGAGTAGCTGGGATTACAGGCATGCGCCACCATGCCCAGCTAATTTTTTGTATTTTTAGTAGAGACGGGGTTTCACCATGTTGACCAGGATGGTCTCGATCTCTTGACCTCGTGATCCACCTGCCTCGGCCTCCCAAAGTGCTGGGATTACAGGCGTGACCCACTGAGCCTGGCCCAACAACAAATTTTTAATGCAGATGAAACAGACTTTGGGGAAAAAAGTGCCAGCTAGGACTTTCATAGCTATAGAGGAGAAGTCAATACCTGGTTTCAAAGTGTGAAACAACAGGCTGACTCTCTTGCTATAGGCTAATGCAGCTGATACTCCAAGTTGAAGGCAGTACTCATTAACCACTCCAAAAATCCTAGGGCCCTTGAGAATTATGTTAAATATACTCTGTCTGTGCTCTATAAATGGAATGACAAAGCCTGGATGACAACACATCTGTTTATAGCATAGCCTATTGAATATATTATGCCCACTGTTGGGACCTACTGCACAGAAAAAAGATTCCTTTCTAAATATTACTGCTCATCAACAATGTACTTAGTCAACCAAGAGCTCTGATGGAGATGTACAATGAGGATAATATTGTTCCCATTTCTGCTAACAATACCTATTCTGAAGTCTGTGAATCAAGAAATACATTTTGTAAGGCTAGAGCTGCCATAGATAACTATGGATTGATCTGGATAAAATAAATTGATAAACTTCTAGAAAAGATTCACCATTTTACATGCCATTAAAAGCACTTGTGATTCATGGGAGGAAATAAAAATATTAACATTAACAGAAATTTGGAAGAAGTTGAGTCCAACCCTCAGGGAAGACCTTGAGGAGTTCAGACTCTAGTGAAGGAAGTAATTGTGGATGTGGTGGAAACAGCAAGACAATTGGAAGTGGAGTTTGCAATGTTACTTAATTGCTGTGATCTCACAAAACTTGAATGAATGAAGCATTATTTCTTACGGATGAGCAAAGGAAGTAGTTTCTTGAGATGGAATGTACTTCTGGTGAAGATGCTGTGAATATTGTTGAAATAACAAAAAGGCCAGGCACGGTGGCTCACATCTGTAATCCCAGTACTTTGGGAGACCAAGGCAGGTGGATCACTTGAGGTCAGGAGTTCGAGACCAGCCTGGTCAACATAGTGAAACCCCATCTCTATTAAAAATACAAAAATTAGCCAAGTGTGGTGGTGTACACCTGTAATCCCAGCTACTCAGGAGGCTGAGTGGGAGAATCACTTAATCCTGGGAGGCAAAGGCTGCAATGAGCTGAGATCATGCCACTGCACTTCAGCCTGGTCAACGTAGTGAGACTCTGCCTCAAATTAAAAAAAAAAAAGGAAATGAAATGACAACAAAGTATTTAGAATGTTCATAAATTTAGTTGATAAAGCAGTGGCACAGTTGGAAAGGACTGAATTTAAGTTGAAAGAAGTTGTACTATAGGTAAACTGCCATCAAACATCATTGCATGCTACAGAGAAATTTTTCATGAAATGAGGAGTCCATTGATGTGGCAAACTCAATGTTGTCTTATTTTAAGAAACCTGGCCTTCTGCAACCACCATCCTGATCTGATCCATCAGCAGCCATCAGCTTCGAGGCAAGACCCTCTACCAGCAAAAAGATTACAACTTGCTGAAGGTTTAGATAATTGTTAGCATTTCTTAGCAAAAAGTATTTTTAAATTAAGATATGTACATTTTTTATATATAATGCTACTATACACTTAGACTAGAGTGTAGTGTAAATATCACTTTCATATGCACTGGGAAACCAAAAAATTTATGTGACTCACTTTATTGTAGTTGTCTGAAACTGAACCCACAGTATATTTGAGACATGCCTGTACTGTGAATTATATTTTGCAGTAATAGTTAATGAACATTTGCAATATAGCCTATTCATGACATATTACTTGTGTTTCAGAAATTTTATTAAATTGTATTTAATTGATTTGCATAATTAGAAAGTTATTCATTTGATAATAGCTGATGATCCATAGTATGTTAGAGAATAATTTTAAAGATCTCAAAACTGATTTTTGAGAGCTTTTACATTATATTAGCATTTCAGTGACACTTTATTTTAAAAATTGTGTTCAGTTGCCTTCACTGGTTACTTAACAATTGACATAATCAAAGCTTTTAAAAAGCCTATATACACTTGAGAAGCCAAAAACAAAATTGATACAAATAACAAACCAAACATATGGTGTTTTGTTTGAATTGTTTTTAAATTAAGGACTGTATTTATACTTGCTGTGTTTGAGTTATTCATATGCAACTGAGAACTGAATTTTATTTTCCTCCATTGGTTATTATGGTCAAAACTACAAAGTTATTATTTTATTTTTAATTATTATCTATTCTGTTTTCTACATTACATTTCTCTTGAAGCTTATAGAATTTACCATGCCAGTCTTCTCCCCAGGGTGACAGTCTCATTTTCTAGAAATTCTGAAAACACATGAACCATATTTCTTTGTAAGTTTAAAATATTATTTTCTTTTGATTTGCCATGTGAAAATATCGCAAATATTAGTAATAATAATCCCATTTCTATGGAAATGTTGTAGATATTATTTAATTAATCTTGCTAGATGCTGAATGATTCATGAACTACAGATCACCAAGCAATTCATGAATACTTGAATTGAGAGATTCTGTTTTGTTTTTGTTTTTCTTTTTTTAAGTCAGAAATTGGTAAATACCATCAGTGACAAATATTATTCCATCAAATTCAAACTGGTTATGAAATATTTCAGTTTTTAAACTCATCCTGAATGCACTCACAGCAGTGAGAAAGATGAGGTGTGACTTCAAGGTAATGAAACTCATTTTCTTAGATGGTTTGTAAAACCAGCTCTCTGAACACAATTCAACAAGAGGAATTCCAAAAATGTTTTAAGCCATGGTAGCACCTTAGCATCATTATAATCAACATACAGTCTTCCAGGGCAATTCGTAAGAAGGTCAATACTTATTGTGAAATTTGTTAATAATTGTTTTTGTTACTTTATTGTCGTACTTTGTAAGTTGGTATAAAGGCACTTTGAAACAGAAGAAATGCCTCTCAGAGGTCCTTGGAGAGCATGGCACAAGGAGCCTCATTCACATCTGAGTATTAAAAAAAGAAAATAAAGTCACTCCCCTTATGTATCAGTATACATCTGTATCCTGCTATGGATACATTTTTAATTGCTCTCCTTAAAAGCTTGATCCAAAAGCCTTTGAAGTAAACAGCTCTCTACTTTTATCCTATTACAAGTGAACAGCCTCTCAATCCTGCCCTGATTTTGAGAGAGAGGGGAAGAAAAGCATTTGGAAATTGTTCTGAAATATATTTCTACTAACATTTTCCTATGGGTGATCTTACTAGCCTGTTAAACATTTGTAATCACACAGAGCTTAAAATATGGAACTGCAAACATGTTAGCACAGTATGTAATCTCAGTGCTCAGAAGGGATCCAGCACTCATGGTGAGCTTATTTCCAGAATTCTAGCTGCACTAGCTCTCCAGGGAGCTAAAGCCGCCAGTCCACCCTCCTAACTCCCTTGGAGGAGAATAGGTGGTAGAAATAATTTGTGTGGGCGGAAACTGAAGAAATGGAAGAATACCGTAGAAGAGGAGGGGAAGGTAGCACATGCATGACAATGATGGAATAAATGTCACAGCTTGAGTTCAGTGATACTTATGTCCCTGTTTTTAGACTGAGGATGTGTATAACTTCCCCCTCCCTCTTTTTCAATTAGTAAAATAATCCTTACTAAGCACCTGGCCGCCTTGCTTCTAGACCACATCAGTGTCTGTCTCCTTTCATACATCATTCTAGTACAAAATATGAATGCAGTTTCACTGCTTTAGAGAGTCACTGGAAGTCTACTGACATTTTTCCCAAGCACAAGAACACTTAAAAATACATCTTTGTATCAGAATTTCAAGCACTGGAATAATAAAGGGATGATGACAAGAATGAGCAAATGGTTTAGGAGAAAAATTACAGTCTACCTCCAAAGTAACAGTTTTAAAAATCCTGTTTCTAGCACAAAGTCATGATTAAAATGAAATGATAGATTATGTTAATTAAATGTTATGTTTTCAGCTTTTCTCTCTTCCTCCAAAGAGGATAGGGGGAATGTGAAATGTAACATGATTTGTTTGGGATGACATGAATAGTCCAATTACACAAATATATTTTTGGTTGGTTTGGTAAATATTGAAAATTTTGTTATATCAACATATTAGTATGCCATTTTCTTCAACAACACAGATGTTTAAATCCCCTTTGGCTGCTCATGCAAATTCAGCCTAACCACCAGTTCTGTACCTTGTTGCAATTAGCCTTAAAAACACAATTCCCAAGGTAGACTGTTTAAGGCTGGGTGGAAAGGTTGCCCTTAGTATTTCTTACACCCAGTCAGATAGATTATTGTTCATGTGAAAACCTGTGAACCCTCGCCCCTAGGAGGGTGATCTATCCACAGCAGTGATGTTTCTGACTGTAGTTACATTCTTCAGAGGATAGTCTGCTATTATCACCCATTATTTTAGCTCAGACTGTACATAAAGCAAGATGGGAAGATGTGGAAGCTTTAAATTCCCAGTTTCTTTTGGTTCCTGAAGACTTTCACAGTAGTGGTAGCTTAGCCAGTTCTGTGTGTATGGCCTATACCATGAATCAGAACTAGTTATTTTATACCTCTTCCACTTCAGTGTATGTGAAAGCTTGCATACAAAAAGAAGGGGCAACAGCTATACAGGAAGGACAGGCACATACAAACATAGAAAGGTAGATGAGTTAAATGAACTCTTTCAGGACACTTGGTAACAGAAAAATAATTAGAGTGCAAAATTGATGTAATTAAACAGTTACGCATTCAAGAAAATGTTGAATTACGTGTACGTTTCAGAACTCCACTCCAAGTGGAGGTGTAGATACCATCTTATTGTACTTTTGATAAGTGCTTTTTACAAGTTTCATGTTTCAAATGTGTTCTAAACTCTGTACTGCAGAGCTAATGTGAAAATAGCTTATTAGCTTTAAAAACACAATTCCCAAGGTAGACTGTTTAAGGCTGGGTGGAAAGGTTGCCCTTAGTATTTCTTACATACAGTCAGATGGATTATTGTTCATGTGAAAGCCTGTGAACCCTCCCACCCAGGAGGGTGATCTATCCACAGCAGCTATTATTATTATTACAAATCAAAGGTAAAGTTTAAATTACTATGGATTAAATAGCAATCTCATTAGAGAACATCAGAATGATTGCAGAGTCACTATAGAATATCATTGTTCTACGTTTGGGAAATTACTAAATACCTCTTAATAGCCAGTGCCCGAATTTTTAGGATAGCCAAGAACCAACGTTATAAAACCTTGAGGAAACAAATTATCTGCCAAATACATGCATTGAACTAGCTGGTCTCAACTATCAACAGTAGTATTGACCTAAATCAGGAAGTTTAAACAGTTTATGCTCAAAAGAAGATTAAAGCTATCTAAGATGTAAGGGCAATCACGCCAGTCCAAAAAACAATTTTATATTCATAAAATGAAAGCAAAAATGTCAGAGGCATTTGAGACAAGGTTATTCCCTCCTCAGTAGAGAAAGTAAAAAATGCAGAGAAGAGAAGAATCTATGTATTACATGATTCAGCAATTCTTACTGGAAGTTTTTCATCTTTTGGTCAGTACATCAAATATGATCTCAGGAACTACAGAAGACTAAATATACCCATTGTTCCTGCTGTGAAAAAGATGGAGTATGATTAAGCTCTCATACCACCCAAGTACACATACCAGACTCGGCTCACCCAGGAATGAGTCACTGCTCTGATGGACTGATTGCCCTGGGCTGTGCCAAAGCAGTGATTAAATAGCTTAGAGCTTTGGAGCTGAAGGGAACCTCTGCACTAATTCTCCTTCATGTTTAAATGAAAGCTGATCCTGGAAGATATCCAGTGATGGCTGGGATTTAGGAGGATGGTCTTCTGCAAACCAACCACAGGAACTGATGCCAACAGGCTCTCCACTGAGCAGATGAAGTGCGGGCTGGGGAGCTCTTGGGCTAATTTGTTTTCCATGTATAGTGAATGTTTTCAAACATAAATTATTAATTGTACTTTAAAAGTTGACTGTATAAAATGAATTTTCAGTTAACCTACACTCCGAATGGTCTGCAACAAATAACTAAAATACCAAACATTTCTTTACTCAACATATGACTATGTTATTCCTTTAAATAAAACACTACTCTTTTTTTTTCCTGGACTCTGTATTATAATATTTAACATTTATTTTTCCCATGGGAGAACATTATTGTAATGATCCAGAAAGACCCTTTCTAAGCTACTCAAAATAATATATTCTAAATTAATTGGCCCAGTAGTTTATGGTCTATGTTGGTTAGTTTCATTGGTTGAACTTTTTGATGCTGCTGCCAGCGTCACTGGCTTACGTCCTGTGTATCCAGGTGAGCCATAGATATCCATTCACTGCATTTCCAGGTTATTCATAGATATTCATGCACCTCGTGTCCAGGTAAGCCATAGGTATCCATGCACCGCATGTCCAGGTTATCCATAGATATCCATGCACCACATGTTCAGGTTATCCATAGATATTCATGTACTGAATGTTCAAGTTAGCCCCAAATATCTGTGTATTGCATATACAACTATGCATAGAGAAAATTTAAGTTCCATCCCCTCATTTGTGTGCAGTTTCACATCTGATATGAATTTTAACATGTCCACAACCACTTAGATATATTAAATATGTGAGAAGAACTTGATTCAATACATCACCACTGTGAAACTGCTCAAAGTGAATATATTTGGGAGAGTTATTAGTTTAAAATGCATTTACAAACAGTGACTCAAATGCATAGATGGATCCTGGACTTCTATAAGTTTATAAGCAAAAACAGATTGAACTAACTGACTTTCCATGCAGAGTATCTATTGTTATCATGGTGAATAAGGTCATTAAAAATGCATTAAACAAGTGGAATTTCATTTTCAGTTATAAGGTAATGGGAAATGTATTTCTTCTTCTGGTAGAAATAGGACTATAATAAAAGAAACAGTTCATCATGCTTAAAATCTTCCACTCTGATACTGTGTTCCTCTCATGCATTCATGGTTTCTGTTTCTCCAATTTGATTCAAGGATCCTTGAGCAGTGAACTCAATAGTGATGGATGTAGAGTTGAATTGAGAGCAGCCTTCATACTCTGGAATCCTCATTCTAGCTATCTCATTCGAAAAATGTGTAACTCTTCTGAGCCTTGGCTTTCTCATTTGGCAAAGCAGTTTGTAAGCCATAGGGTGCTTTTTAAAAGAAAGGAGTATATTCTCTAAAGTCCCAAACACTTGGTACATGAGGACACATTGCTAAACCACCTTATTTATCCTTCCCAATTGCATATTTAAAATTTAAAATGGCCTTATATTTACGTTTACCTTTAACAATTCAAGAGTAGATGTTATATAATTGGCTAACATAAAGAGTACAAGATAGAATAATAAGAAAGATTAAAGAAAAACATATTTCAATGGTTAATAGAAATTAAATATTTATTTTATTTACTGTATTTACATAGTTTTTAAAGCCTTTTGAGCACTATTTTACTTTTTGTGAGATAATGTTTTGACAACCCTAAAGAACAAAAAAAAAAAAAAAGAAAGAAAAGAAAGACCTCACAAAATCCAATTAAATTTTCAATAAAATTTACAAACAGATTTTCTTCTCTTCTGGTGTCATTCAGCACCACACAGTTCCTTTTCCATCACATACAACTCTATCGAAATGAGTCTTATGGTGAGTTTGCATGCTTTATGTCAATTACTGTTTCTGTCTGCTTATTCTATTTAACTGAAAGGGTAATCTTAATTGGCAGAAATTTATTTGTTAAGAGAATTTATTAATTTTTTTCTAACATTTTTATCCTTCCATGAGAGCTACAAAATGGGAAAGAACAGGGAGATTTTTATACTATTCATGCCTCATCACACAGAAAAATATGAAAGTCATATTAATTTGCACATCACATCTGAAATGCCACACAAATGGCATAACCATATGGAAGATTTACCATCTGAATTAAAATATATTAACAAATTGAAATATTGAAACTATAAATATGTGTTTTAAACTTAGTGAGACATTTACTTTGTGATATAAAAAGAATATAAAAATTAAATTTTAATTCAACTCAGTGAAATACAATAGGGGCATATTAATATTTTTAATTTGGGACTTTTGAATGTATTTCTTTGGTGCCACCTTTAATTCCTGTTTCTATTTTTTGGTATTTTTAAAACTTATTCTTTTATATTATGTGTACATCTATCTAACTCCCCAGCAAAAGCCATGTCTTTCTCAGTTGGTATTCCCATGTGGCCCACTGTATTGTGCCTTACATAGTATAGGAGTAAAGCCATGTTTACGAAAATAAAATAAATAGTTTAATAAATAAGACCATGGATATATAATTGACTATTTTCTAGATATTAAAACTCTATGAAAATATATTTAATAACATGGGAAAATATTCATAAAATAATTTGAAAAGATCTAAGGCAGGATATAAAATTTGTGTAATCATAAACATAATCCCAATTTTACGTAGAAATGTATACATACACAGAGAAAAATGCTGGAGGTTAATACACCACAATCTTTTTTTTATATACCGAGTGTGTTGGGAGCTAGAAGGTGAGATTAGAGATATCTTGTTCCTTTCTCATATATTTCTGTATTTTTCAAAATGTCTACAGTGAAGATATGTTAATTGTTCAATGAATATGCACTTAATCATGTCTCAAAATATATTTTGAATAATAAATTTATTTTTTAAATGAATAGAATTTAGCATTAAATTTTTGAGGGTCACTGCCTTACTTCATCCATTTCCAATCTGATGTTATGCCCAGAGATAATAATGTTACTACTCTACCAGGACAAAAAATACACTTGAGTCTTTAAGTTACTATCACAAATTGAGGAAAGATTATTCTGTGTTCTTTTAATTATGCATTCAACTTAAAATTACATATAATGAATAGAAAAAATAATAAAATTTATGGAATATTTCAGTATGAAGAGCAATGTCAATAAAACTTTATTTTAGGGTTACTGGTGTCCTGCTCCAGTAGTAAAAAAAAAAATTGTTTTTTGTTTTTGTTTCATGTTTTTTTTACAGGATTAATAGAATATGAAAGAGAATAATATTTTTTCTCTGATCTTTTAAACTTTAATTTGGGTTTTAAATAAGTTCACAGAACTTCAATTTTTATATATTTTTCCATTTTGAAAGTAATAAATGTTGAAAGGTTCTATAAAATATAAGTACTGCTTGATACATTGATAAAATAAAGCTACAAAGGAGCATACTGCATAGATAAGACCCAATTGAGCATGAGTTTTAATGATAATCTTAGCTGACACTTACCCAATACTGTCTTTTACTTTGTCATGACACTATTACAGGTACAAGTTTGAGTGGCCCGTAAATCAGAGATTCTCTAATTCTGTCTTCAAAATCAAGGCTGATTTATTTAAATTTATCTGAAATCCCAAGACTCTTAAAGAATGGAATATTAATAGAGATGTATGACTCTCTAAGAGGTGTCAGACATTGCGTTAAGGTCTATAAATGCTCTTAACCTGCTTGGACTTTTATCAAGGTTCTCTATTTCAGAATAGGGTGTATAAGAAAATAATCTGTACTTTATCGAAAGCTTCAATGTATCATGTTTCACCCGTAAAAATTTCTCTTAAACTGACCTTGAGAAGCTTTCTAAGAGAGTGCTTTTTTTTTTAAAAAATGTGAAATCTTCCACTTAAGAATTCTACCCAGGAGGCAGATGGTTTTATCTCTGTTATGTATGTGGAGATTCTGCCAGTTAGGTAAATTTTCTAGTCTGTTTTATAGATCAGTGCCAGATCCTTGTCTCTCAATTTACCACTCTAATAGTATTTTCTCATTCAGCATACACAGTTAAGAGGAAAATGACATATACTTGCATATATTAAATTATTGCCATCCTTTATTAGATTTATATCTCTAAGTGTTTTCATTTGGAAACCAAGAATTTAGGCCTTTCAAATAACATCCAAAACAAATTAAGGATTACGAAACTTGAATTTTAACATAAGCCTTAAAAAAATGTGAGGTTGAGGCCGGGCGCGGTGGCTCAAGCCTGTAATCCCAGCACTTTGGGAGGCCGAGGCGGGTGGATCACGAGGTCAGGAGATCGAGACCATCCTGGTCAACATGGTGAAACCCCGTCTCTACTAATACAAAAAATTAGCTGGACATGGTGGCGCGTGCCTGTAATCCCAGCTACTCAGGAGGCTGAGGCAGGAGAATTGCCTGAACCCAGGAGGCGGAGGTTGCGGTGAGCCGAGATCGCGCCATTGCACTCCAGCCTGGGTATCAAGAGCGAAACTCCGTCTCAAAAAAAAAAAAAAAAAAAAAAAAAAAATGTGAGGTTGAATAGTTACTTGGTTAATACATCTCTATGGTTTCTTGGTTGCCCGATATATTCATGTCTAAAATTTTGATCCAAATTTAATATCTCTTATTATACAATATTTTTTTCTTAATTATATATATATATTTTTAATTGTACTTTAGGTTCTGGGGTACATGTGCAGATCATGCAGGATTGTTGCATAGGCACATACATGGCAATGTGGTTTGCTGCCTCCATCCCCCCATCACCTATATCTGGCATTTCTCCCCATGTTATCCCTCCCCAACCTCCTCATCCCCTGCTGTCCTTCCACTAGTGCCCCCCAACAGACCCCAGTGTGATGCTCCCCTCCCTGTGTCCATGTGTTCTTATTGTTTAACACCCACCCTTGAATGAGAACATGTGCTGTTTGATTTTCTGTTCTTGTGTCAGTTTGCTGAGAATGATGTTTTCCAGATTCATCCATGTCCCTACAAAGAACGTGAACTCATCATTTTTTATGACAGCATAGTATTCCATGGTGTATATGTACCACATTTTCCTTGTCCAGTCTATCATTGATGGGTATTTGGGTTGATTCCAGGTCTTTGCTATTGTAAACAGTGCCACAATATACATGTGCATGTGTCTTTATAATAGAATGATTTATAATCCTTTGGATATATACCCAGTATTATATAATATATATATTGTAGTTCATTTTGTGTCTCAGTGAAAACAGAATATGCTAACTGCAAAACTCCCAGAAAGCATTGTTTTTTCCTGCCTCTAATTGTATCTTTAAAACTTCAGTCCATAATTTATTCTTTTGAAGAAAAGTACCATTTATCATATGGTTGTTAAGATTACTTAGTAAAGTAAGGTAAAATAAACAACTTTTTTAAAATCTGAAATTATCAGCAAGATGAAATTACAGAATTTATAAAAATCACCTCTATCATGAATTACTTTTTACTAAAACAACTCCTAAAAAGTTATTTTCACAAAGACTTAAGAATTACGCTAGTTGCAGTCATCCTTCATAAAAGTTACAGGGACTTAAAGTCTTCCCTTTGTAACAACACCATTTTAGTGCTGGGACATTGGCTGACTGCCTCCCACAAGGTCAATGTTTTATGAAAAATGGAAAACACTCAAAATAGAGAAAACCTCACAAAGCTTATGGGGTTGTGTTTTGAACTAGTCTATGTCTTTCGTGTCTGGTGACGGGGAGGAAGGACAGAGAATAAAATATTTAGCATGAGGCATGGCAATGTTTTAGAAAGATAAAGGAGAAGATAACTCTTGGGATTCAGTTTCTGCCATTGCCTTGCAGAGAACAAATGTGTGCCCCCTCCACTGGCCATAATTTGGAGCACCAGTCAGGTATTTATCAGGAGTAAAATCTGAAGCCCTATGCATTTGAGAATCTGAATAAAACAGGTGAAAATAACTAAGTTTAGGCAGCGCTTTCACACTCCTTTTTTCTAGACTTAGTGGACTGACAAATTATATTCTAAAGAGGGTCTTCTCCTAATGATCTTTTGTAGGGGCAATGGTAAAGGCAAAACATTTTCTGATTTTAGGAAGTGAAAAAGGGAATTCTGGTGGTCTTCTGATGACTTCAATCTTTGTCTTAGAGCTCATTTGCTCCCCATTCCTTCAGCGCCTCAGAGATATCTTGATCTTTCCAAATTGTCTGCAAATAGCTAATATCCTCATGGGTCAATACGTTTACTGGGCAAAATAAAATAAAACCATGCTTCTCCCAACACAACATGCTTACGTAAACTGTTCTTCACTGTGAAGAAGTTAATCTTGAACTAATAGACAAAATCACTCAACAACTTTTTATTTTTAGACAGAGTCTTGCTCTGTTGCCCAGGCTGGAGTGCAGTGGCGTAATCTCAGCTCACTGCAACCTCCGCCTCCCGGGTTCAAGCGATTCTTCTGCCTCAGCCTCCCAAGTAGCTGGGATTCCTGGCGCACGCCACCACACCCGGCTAGTTTTTTTTTTTCTGTTTTTGAGATGGTATCTTGCTCTGTCGCCCAAGCTGGAGGGCAGCGGCGCCATCTCGGCTCACTGCAACCTCCACCTCCCAGGTTCTTGCGATTCTCCTGCCTGAGTAGCTGGAACTACAGGCGCTGGCCACCACGCCCGGCTAATTTTTTGTATTTTAGTAGAGATGGGGTTTCACCATGTTGCCCAGGCTGGTCTCGAACTCCTGAGCTCAGGCAATCCACCCACCTCGGCCTCCCAAAGTGCTGGGATTACAGGCATGAACCACCGCACCCCACCACCCAAACGTTTTTATCTTCCCTCTGTAGAATTATCTATTATTGTAGGTCTAGGAAAATGATATAAAGTTTATCAGCAACAGTAAAAGGAGCACATAGAAAGGTGTTACGAGAAGAAAAGATATAGTAAGAATCAAAACTTTTTAGCTGAAGCAACACTCCCAAAACATGCCAACCATGAATCAGAGGAAAACTGGCACACATCAACATAAACTTAATTAAATCAGTTATTAGAGATAAGATACACTACAATGATGTAGAAATTCTGAAAGTAAAATGAAAAACATATTATTTACCAGATTAATTGAAGAAAAATAAAAGTCAAATCTGAAGTAAATATTAAAATAAGAAGTGGTCATAGGAGAATAAACATGATTGACTGTACAGTGATAGATACAGAGACGATACATGCAAGAAACAGAAAATAAAATTTCCAAATATAGATTAAAATACGAAAAAAGATATAGATCTAGAAGACACGCACAGGAGATCTAACATGTCTATAATTGGAACTGGAATATGTAAAACTAAAATGAAATAGTACAAAAAAGCTAAATGTTTTTAAATGTCCTAAAATTAAAGGAGACCTAATCTTTCCATTAAAAGGGTCCATCTTTGTACTTAGAAAAATTAACCTGGAAGGTTCAAGTCCAAAACATATGACAGTAGAAATTTTAGAAAATCTGTGCTTTAGACAAAAAAGAGCTAAAATGACAACAACAAGCACAAAGACAAATCAAGTCACTTTTTAAAGAAAAAAATGGCATTAAAATCCCCAATAGAAAAGTACAAACTGTGTGGAGCAGTATTTTTAAATTACTGGGGAAAAAAAGTAGTCTAAGCCAAGCATTTTTTTTTAAGCCAAGAATTTTTTATTAAATTGATTTTCAAATGTCAGAGCTAATAAAAACTGACTTAAACATTTAAAAAATACAGAAACTATTTTACTAGAGGAATAAATAAACATAAGGGACAAAGAGAAAATAAAAAATACAATGGTTAATATGTTCTCACTTCTAAGTGGGAGCTGAACAGTGAGAACACACGGACATAGGGAGGGGAACAAGGCACACTGGGACCTGTCATGGAGGCGGCGGTAGGGAGAAGCATCAAGATAAATAGCTAAACCATGTAGGGCTTAATACCTTGGTGGTAGGTTAATCTGTGCAGAAACCACCATGGCACACATTTATTGATGTAACAAACATGCATATCCTGCACATGTGTCCTGAACTTAAAGCATAATAAATTTTTTTAAAAATACAGAAACTATTTTACTTATGAACCAACCTGAAATATTTACTGGTGGATAAGCATTGTCCCACCATGATAGGATTGGAGAAATTTCAAAAAAAAAAATTATTTTTCAAAGAAAAGTTCTAATGAAAACACCTAGAAATAAAGCCACATTACTACCAATAAGCCTAACTATTGAAAATGTTCTGAATATCACTCACAACACAAAGAATGAGGAAACCTTGCAGAAATGGCTAATTGTGAGTCTGGAGCAGTAGAAGTGTGAGACATTCTGAGTCAGAAAGTAGAGAATATATCAAATATTAGTGTACACAAAAGCTAGTTTTATGAAGAAATTTTAACCAAATTTGAAACAAGTTTAGCTTAAAATAAGGAAAGTAATGCTGTAATTGGTATGTATTAAGTAAAATATGGACTTTGTTGGGGGGGGTGTGTGAGAGAGAGAAAGAGAGAGAGAGAGATGGAGAGAGAGAGAAAGAGAGAAGAATTATTCCATTTCTCAGGAAGGGATCATCAAAAGCTACTAAAACTCTAAAACCATTAAGTGAAATGATATTGGAAAAGATATCCACCAGGTACAAAAGTATCACCCAAAATATGTATTGCAAAGGAGAAAACAGTCCTTAACAATAGAGACATTTGTCAATCATAACCTTTACATCACTAAGCTTAGCATCACTAATAGTGAAGTGAGCTGATATATTTCCTGTTGTGACATTTTCTAAGGTATATAGTATCAACTATAAAGTATGTGTTCCAAGAATGCTTAATTTAAATCTGATAAAGTCTGCAGGCATATAACATCCAGTTTATAGGAAACAGAGAGCAATTTATTATAATACTACATTAATTGGAACCAAGAATTGTGAATATTATGATATTTACATCTTACAGTTAAATAATACAAGTATGTGTAGGCAATACACATACAATTTTGTTTTAGTTGTTGAATTTAGATAAAGGGTAAACAGGTGTTTCTGTATTATAGTTTATAGTAGTATCTCCTTGTAGTTTAATTTACGTTTCCCAAATGATTCATGATATTGAATATTTTTAATGTGCTAATTGAGCATTTATATATCTTCTTTTCTGAAATGTCCATTCAGAATTTTTTCTGTTGTTACTAGACCAGTTCTTTTGTTATTGAGCTGTGGTTCTTCAGTCTATAGTAAAATATGTATTACATATACTTTTTCAAATATTTTCCCCCAGTTTATAGATTGCTTTTCTACATGTGACCATTGAGCACTTATAAGTTTAGTAATTTAAATTTAAGCCAAATAGACATGTATAGATGGCGACTACCATATTGGAAAATGCAGAACAATTATATTTAGTCTGTGAGTTTATAAGTAATGTTTTTATTTTTATTCAGTTTCAGGGTTGTTTAATTTCTACAACTTCCTTTTTGAAGAATTAATTGCTTATCAATATATTTTCCTTTCAATCTCCAAAATGTGAAAATTTTAATTTATATTTTTATTTTGAACTTCTATCATAATTGCCAAGAAGGTGAAATCACAGTCTTTATACTTTGCACTTTCTGAAAAATTTTTTGAATTTGTATGGCCTTTTTTATGGCCTAGCATTTAATAAGTTTTTATAATTTAATATTTAATGAGTATTTGAATAAAAGCTATTCTCTCTATATATGTATATATACACACACTTATATACACAGATATAGATGTGTATGTATATATAAACATTGCAGTATGTATATATATATTTCTCCCTCAATGATATCAAGACTTAATTGTGTTATTAGGTGGTAGCTCTTCTATATCTTTGTCTTTTCCCCATAAGCTATCAATAGTAGAGAGTGATATTGAAATCTTGAGGCATGATGGTAAAATACTCAAATTCTTTCTTTAGATGTATCAATATTTACATGAAACTTTAAATTTCTTACATTTTTATAATTGATATGATATCTTGCTGTATATTCACAATGACCATAGGGTGTAAATCCCAATGACTATCAACAAAAAGATAAACAAATTGTTGCATAAATATACAAAATAAATGACTGTACTTACTAACAACAGAAGCATTATGCTAAATTAAAGAAGGCCAAAACAAAAGAAATTCATGTACTGTATAATTCCACTTATATAAAATTCTAATAAAGGAAAAATTAGCAATTAATAATTATTAGTGTTAAAATGGGTATACGGAGGGGATTTACTGCAAAAGGGTATGAAGTTACTTTTTAGGGTGATAGAAATATTCTGCATCTTGAATGCAGTGGTAGTTATATGAATACGTACATTTGTGTCAAAACTTACCCTACAATTCACTTTACACTGATGAAATTTACAGTGTGTAAAATATACATCAATTAAGCTGATTATGAATTCCCAGGAAATAATAATTGTGATAGTAGAACTTATAAAAGCTCAGAATGCAGGAAAATCACAAGTACTTTGTGGAAAACTTATAGCATTAAATATTTACATTAGAAAAGTAGAAAGTATCATAATGAAGAAGTTCAAACATGCATCTAAAGAAACATTAACATACTAAGATATTCAGGGCCTGGACCCAAAATTAGCCAAAATGGATCTGATAAACCTCCACAGAACTCTCCACCCCAAAACAACAGAATACACATTCTTCTTATTGCCACATGGCATGTACTCTATATCAACCACACAATGCGACATAAAACAATCCTCAGCAAATGAAAGTTTATATCATACCAAACACATTCAAACCATAGTGCAATAAAAATAGACATCACAACTAAAAAAAAAACCTATATATATAGGTTCTGGGGTACATGTGCAGAACATGCAGGATTGTTGCATAGGTACATACATGACAATGTGGTTTGCTCTCTCCATCCCTGCATCACCTATATCTGGCATTTCTCCCATGTTATCCTTCCCCAAACTCCCTACCCCCCACTGTCCCTCCCCTATTCCCCCCAAAAGACCTCAGTGTGTGATGCTCCCCTCTCTCTGTCCATGTATTCTCATTGTTCAACACCCACCTATGAGTGAGAACATGCAGTGTTTGATTTTCTGTTCTTATGTCAGTTTGCTGAGAATTATGGTTTCCAGACTCATCCATGTCACTACAAAGGACATTATGGTTTCCAGACTCATCCATGTTACTACAAACTCATCGTTTTTTATGGCTGCATAGTACTCCATGGTGTATATGTGCCACATTTTCCTTGTCCAGTCTATCATTGATGGGTATTTGGGTTGGTTCCAGGTCTTTGCTATTGTAAACAGTGCCACAATGAACATATGCTTGCATGTGTCTTTATAATAGAACGATTTAGAATCCTTTGAATATATACCCAGTAATGAGATCGCTGGGTCAAACAAAATTTCTATTTCCATGTCCTTGAGGAATCACCACAGTGCTTCCACAATGGTTGAACTAATTTACACTCCCACCAACAGTGTAAAAGTGTTCCTATTTCTCCACATTCTCTCCAGCATCTGTTTTATCTCCCAATTTTTTAATGATCACCATTCTAACTGGTGTGAGATTGTATCTCAATGAGATTTTGATTTGCATTTCTCCAATGACCAGTGATGATGAGCATTTTTATGTTTATTGGCCTTATAAATGTCTTCCTTTGAAAAGTGTCTGTTCATATCCTTTGCCCATTTTTGAATAGATTTGTTTTTTTTTTTTTTTCCTTGTAAATCTGTTTTAGTTCTTTGTAGATTCTGGATATTAGCCCTGTGTCAGATGGGTAGATTGCAAAAATTTTTCCCATTCTGTTGCTTGCTGGTTCACTCTAGTGATTGTTTCTTTTGCGTACAGAAGCTCTGGAGTTTAATTAGATCCTATTTGTCTATTTTGGCTTTTGTTGCCAATGCTTTTGGTATTTTAGTCATGAAGTCCTTGCCTATGCCTATGTCCTGAATGGTTTTGCCTAGGTTTCCTTCTAGGGTTTTTATGGTGTTAGGTTTTATGTTTAAGTCTTTAATCCATCTGGAGTTAATTTCAGTATAAGGTGTCAGGAAGAGGTCCAGTTTCTGCTTTCTGCACATGGCTATCCAGTTTTCCCAACACCATTTATTAACCAGGGAATCCTTTCCACATTGCTTGTTGTTTGTTTTTGTCAGGTTTGTGAAAGATCAGATGGTTGTATATGTGTGGCGATGCCTCCGAGGCCTCTGTTCTGTTCCATTAGTCTATATCTCTGTTTTGGTACCAGTACTATGCTGTTTTGATTACTGTAGACTTGTAGTATAGTTTGAAGTCAGGTAGCATGATGCCTCCAGCTTTGCTCTTTTTGTTTAGAATTGTCTTGGCTCTGTGGCTCTCTTTTGGTTCCATATGAAGTTTAAGGTGGTTTTTTCCAGTTCTGTGAAGAAGGTCATTGATAGCTTGATGGGGATAGTGTTGAATCTATAAATTACTTTGGGCAGTATGGCCATATTCATGATATGGATTCATCCTAACTATGAGCATGGAATGTTTTTCCATCTGTTTGTGTCTTCTCTTCTTTCCTTGCACAGTGGTTTTTAGTTCTCCTTGAAGAAGTCCTTTACATTCTTTGTTCGTTGTATTCCTAGGTATTTTATTTTCTTTGTAGTAATTGTGAATGGCAGTTCGTTCTTAATTTGGCTCTCTTTAAGTCTGTTATTGGTGTATAGGAATGCTTGTGATTTCTGCACGTTGATTTTGTATCCTGAGACTTTGCTGAAGTTGCTTGTCAGTTTGAGAAGATTTTGGGCTGAGACAATGGGGTCTTCTAAATATACAATCATGTCGTCTGCAAATAGAGACAATTTGACTTCCTCCTTTCCTAGTTGAATACCATTTATTTCTTTTTCTTGCCTGACTGCTCTGGCTAGAACTTCCAATACTATATTGAATAGGAGTAGTGAGAGAGGGCATCCTTGTCTACTGCTGGATTTCAAAAGGAACGCTTCCAGTTTTTGCCCATTCATTATGATATTGGCTGTGAGTTTGTTGCAAATAGCTTTCATTATTTTGAGATACATTCCATCCATACCTAGTTTATTGAAAGTTTTTAGCATAAAGGGCTGTTAAATTTTGTCAAAGGCCTTCTCTGCATGTATTATGATAATCACGTGGTTTTTGTCTTTGGTTCTATTTATGTGGTGGATTACATTTATAGACTTGTGTATGTTGAACCAGCCTTGCATCCCTGGGATGAAGCCTACTTGATCATGGTGGGTAAGCTTTTTGATGCGCTGTTGGATTTGGTTTGCCAGTATTTTATTGAAGATTTTTGCATCATTGTTCATCATGGATATTAGCCTAAAGTTTTCTTTTGTTCTTGAGTCTCTGTCAGGTTTTGGTATCGGGATGATGTTGGTCTCATAAAAGGATTTGGGAAGGATTCCCTCTTTTCAGATTGTTTGGAAAAGTTTCTAAAGGAGTGTACCAGCTCCTCTTTGAAAGTCTGGTAGAATTCAGCTGTTAACCCATCTGGGCCTGGGTTTTTTTTGTTTGGTAGGTTATTAATTGCTGCCTCAACTTCAGCCTTTGTTATTGGTCTACTCAGGATTTTGACTTCTTCCTGGTTTAGGCTTGGGAGGGTGCAAGTGTTCAGGAATTTATCCATTTCTTCCAGGTTTACTGGTTTATGTGCATGCAGTTTTTTGTAGTAATCTCTGATGGTGGTTTGTATTTCTGTAGAATTTGTGATGATATCCCCTTTATTGTTTTTCATTGCATCTATTTGATTCTTCTTTCTTTTCTTTTTTATTAATCTGGCTATCGGACTGTCTATTTTGTTGATCTTTTCAGAAAAACAGCTCCTGGATTTATTGATTTTCTGAAGAGTTTTTTGTGTCTCTATCTCCTTCAGTTCTGCTCTGATCTTAGTTATTTCTTGTCATCTGCTAGCTTTCGAGTTTTTTTGATCTTGCTCCTCTAGCTCTTTCAATTTTGATGATAGGGTTTCTATTTTTGATCTTTCCTTTCTTCTTGTGGGCATTTATTGCTATAAATTTTCCTCTAGACACTGCTTTAAATGTGTCCCAGAGATTCTGGTATGTTGTGTCTTCATTCTCGTTGGTTTCAAAGAACATCTTTATTTCTGCCTTCATTTCATTGTTTATCCAGTTAACATTCAAGAGCCAGTTGTTCAGTTTCCATGAAGTTGTGTGCTTCTGTGTTAGTTTCTTAATCCTGAGTTCTAATTTGATTGCACTGTGATCTGAGAGACTGATTATTATGATTTCCATTCTTTTCATTTGCTGAGGAGTGATTTACTTCCAATTACGTGGTCAATTTTAGAGTAAGTGCAATGTGGTATTGAGATCAATGTATATTCTGTGGATTTTGGGTGGAGAGTTCTGTAGATGTCTAACAGGTTTGCTTGGTCCAGATCTGAGTTCAAGCCCTGGATATCCTTGTTAATTTTCTGTCTCATTGATCTGTCTAATATTGACAGTGGAGTATTTAAGTCTCCTCTATTATTGTGTGGGAGTCTAAGTCACTTTGTAGGTCTTTAAGAACTTGCTTTATGTATCTTGGTGCTCCCATTTTGGGTGTGTATACATTTAGGATAGTTAGCTCTTCTTGTTGCATTGATCCTTTAACCATTATGTAATGCCCTCCATTGTCTCTTTGATCTTTGTTGGTTTAAAGTCTATTTTATCAGAGACTAGGATTGCAACTCCTGCTTTTTTTCTCTCTCTCTCCATTTGCTTGGTAAATCTTCCTCCATCCCTTTATTTTGAGCCCATGTGTATCCTTGAATGTGAGATGGGTTTCCTGGATACAGCACACCAGTGTTTTTTGACTTTTTATCCAATTTGCCCATCTGTGTCTTTTGATTGGGGCATTTAGCTCATTTACATTTAAGGTTAATATTGTTACATGTGAATTTGATCCTACCATTTTGATGCTAGCTGGTTGTTTTGCCAGTTAGTTGACACAGTTTCTTCATTGTGTCAATGCTGTTTACCATTTGGTATGTTTTTGGAGTGGCTGGTACTGGTTGTTCCTTTCTATGTTTAGTGCTTCTTTCAGGAGCTCTTGTAAGGCAGGCCTGGTGGTGATGAAATCACTCAGCAATTGCTTGTTCATAAAGGATTTTATATCTCCTTTGCTTAGAAGCTTAGTTTGGCTGCATATGAAATTCTAGATTGAAAGTTCTTTTCTTTAAGGATGTTGAATATTGGCTCCCACTCTCTTCTTGCTTGTAGGGTTTCTGCTGAGAGATCCACTGTAAGTCTGATGGGCTTTCCTTTGTGGATAACCCTCCCTTTCTCTCTGGCTGCCCTTAGCATTTTTTCCTTCATTTCAACCCTGGTGAATCTGATGATTATGTGCCTTTGGGTTGCTCTTCTTGAGGAATATCTTTGTGGTGTTCTCTGTATTTCCTGGACTTGAATATTGGCCTGCCTTGTTAGGCTGGGGAAGTTTTCTGGATAATTTCCTGAAGAGTGTTTTCCAGCTTGGATTCATTCTCTCCATCACATTTAGCTACACCTATCAAACGTAGATTAGGTCTTTTCACATAATTTCATATTTCTTGGAGGCTTTGTTGATTTCTTTTTACTCTTTTTTCTCTAATCTTGCCTTCTCATTTTATTTCATTGAGTTGATCTTCAGTCTCTAATATCCTTTATTCTGCTTGATCAATTCAGCTATTGAAACTTGTATGCTTCGTGAAGTTCTTGTGTTGTGTTTTTCAGCTCCATCAGGCCATTAATAGTCTTCTCCAAGCTGTTTATTCTTGTTAACATTTTGTCAAACATTTTTTCAAGGTTCTCAGTTTCCTTGCATTGGGTTAGAACATGTTCTTTTAGCTCAGAGAAGTTTGTTATTACCCACCTTCTGAAGCCTGTTTCTGTCAATTCATCAGACTCATTCTCCATCCAGCTTTGTTCCCTTGCTGGTGAGGAGTTGTGATCCCTTGGAGGAGGAGAGGCATTCTGGTTTTGGGTGTTTTCATCTTTTTTGTGCTAGTTTCTTCCCGTTTTTGTGGATTTATCTACCTGTGGTCTTTGTAGTTGGTGACTTTCAGATGGGGTCTCTGAGTGGACATCCTTTTTGTTGATGATGAAGTTATTTATTTCTGTTTTTTAGTTTTCCTTCTAACAGTCAGGCCCCACTACTGTAGGACTGCTGGAGGTTCACTCTAGACCCTACTTGCATGAGGATCACCTGTGACAGCTGCAGAACAATAAGGGTTGCTCCCAGTTTCTTCTTCTATTATCTTTGTCCCAGAAGGGTACCCGTCAGATGTCAACCTGAGCTCCCCTGTATGAGGTGTCTCTTTGTATATACAGGGGTCAGGGAGCCACTTAAGAAGACAATCTGTCCCTTAAGGAGCTCAAGTGCTGAGCTGTGAGCTCTGTTGTTCCATTTAGAGGTGCTGGGCAGGTATGTTTTTGTCTGCTGCAGCAGAACTCATAACTGCCTTTTTTCCCAGGTGCTCTGTCCTGGGAAGGTGGGGCTTTATTTATAAGTTTCTGACATGCTTCTGCCTTTTTTCAGAGATGCCTTGCCCAGCAAGGAGGTAGCCTAGTCCATCTGCCAGCAGAGGGATTGCTGAGCTGCCGTGGGCTCTGCCAAGCTGCTGTGTGAACTTCTTGAAGTTTTGTTTACAAAGGTATAGTTAGAACTGCCTTGGTAATGGCAGACAACCTCTGTAATGACTGACTGCCTCAGTAATGGTGGATTGCCTTGGTAATGGTGGACTGACTTGGTAATAGTGGACTGCCTCAGTAGTGGTGGACTGCCTTGGCAATGGCAAATTTCCTTCCCCCACAGAGCTGGACCATCCCGGATCCAGCTGTGCTTGCTGTGAAACTCTCAATCCAGAGCATTTCAGATTGCTGGTCTTTGTAGGGGTGGGACCCACCAAGTCGGATCACCTGGCTCCCTGTTTCAGCCCTCTTTTTTTCAGTTGAATGGGCGGCTCTGTCTCCCAGGCATTCCAGGTGCCAGTTGAAATGGTCATCCAGATTTATGTGAGTTTTTGTGCAGAGACCTGCTGTGCTGGCTGAAACAGCTGTGCTGGAAACTTGTGGCACTTCTTTTTGGCCCAGGAATCTCCTGGTCTGTGGGCAGTAATAACTTGTTTGGAAATGTGGTGATCATTCACCTTCTGCATTGTTCTCTCTGGAAACTGCACTCCAGAGCTGTTCCTATTTGGCCATCTTGGATTCGCCTGCCTCCCCAATACATTCCATGAGGCCAGCATCATCCTGTTACCAAAACCTGATAGAGATACAATAAAGAAAGAAAACTTTGAGGTTTTTCTAAGTTTTTAATGTAGGTATTTATTTAAAACTAGCCAATATCCTTGATGAACTTTGATGCAAAAATACTCAACAAAATGCTAGCAAACCAAATCCAGCAGCACATCAAGTTCATCTGGTCAGACACAGTGGCTAGCACCTATAATCCCAGCACTTTGGGAGGCTGAGGCAGACAGATCACCTGAGGTCAGGAGTTTGAGACCAGCCTGGCCAACATGGTGAAACCCCATATGTACCAAAAATAGAAAAATTAGCTGGGTGTTTTTGTTGGGTGACTGTAATCCCAGCTACTCAGGATGTTGAGGCAGGAGATTCACTTGAATGTGGGAGGCGGAGGTTGCAGTGAGCCAAGATTGTGCCATTGCACTCCAGCCTGTGCAACAAGAGTAAAACTTTGTCTCAAAAAATAAAAATAAAAAGTTTATCCACCACTATCAAGTAGGGCTTATCCCTGAGATGTAAGGTTGATTTGACATATACAGATCAATAAATATGATTCATCACAGAAACAAAACTAAAGACAAAAACCACATGATTATCACAATAGAAGCAGAAAAGGCTTTTGATAAAACTCAACATCTTTTCATGTTAAAAACCCTCAATAACTAGGTATTGATAGAACAAATTTTAAAATAATAAGAGCCATCTATGACAAATGACACTCAACATCATACTGAATAGGCAAAAGCTGGAAGTATTCCCTTTGAAAACTGGCACAAGACAAAGATGCCCTCTCTCACCTCATCTATTCAATGTAGTATTGAAAGTCCCAGCCAGAATAATCAGGCAAGACAAAGAAATAAAGGGCATCCAAATAGGAAGAGAAGAAGTCAAACTTTTCTGTTTGCAGATGACATGCTTCTATATCTAGAAAATCCTGTAATCTCAGCCCAAAAGCTCCTTCAGCAGATGAACAATCTTAGCAAATTTTAGGATGCAAAATCAGTGTGCAAAAATCAGTATCGTTTCTATACATCAACAGCCAAGCCAATAACCAAATCAATAATGCAATCCTATTTTCAATTACCACAAAAAGAATAAAATATCTAAGAATAGAGCTAACCAGGGAGGTGAAAGAGCTCTACAGGAAGAACTACAAAACACTGGTCAAAGAAATAAAAGATGACACAAACAAATAGAAAAATAGTTCATGCTCATGGACAATAATTGATATTGTTAAAATGGCAATACTGTCCAAAGCAATTTATAGATTCAATGCTATTTCTATCAAACTACCAGACATTGTTCACAGAATTAGAAAAAAAAAACTATTTTAAAATGCAAATGAAGCAAAAAAATGCATGTGAATAGTCACAGCAATCCTAAGCAACAAATAAAAAATAAAAAAGTTGAAAGCATCATATTACTTGACCTCAAACTATATTACATGGCTACAGTAACCAAAACAGCATGGTACTGCTACAAAAACACACACATAGACCAGTGGAATAGAATAGAGAGCCCAGAAATAAGGCCACACGCCTATAATAATCATCTGATTTTTGACAACACTGACAAAAACAATCAATGGGGAAAGAACCCCCTATTTAATAAATGAAGCTGGGATAACTGGCTAGCCATATGCAAAAGATTGAAATTGGACTCCTTCCTTACAACATGGTGTAAGATGGATTAAAGACTTAAATGTCAAATCCAACTCTATATAAACTCTGGAAGATAACCTGGGCAATATCATTCTGGACATAGAAATTAACAAAGATTTCATGATGAAGATTCCAAAAGCAATTGCAACAAAAGCAAAAATTTACAAATGGGATCTAATTAAACTGCACAAAAGAAACTTTCAAAAGAGTAAACAGACAATCTACAGAATAAGAGAAAATATTTGTAAACTATGCATCTGAGAAAGGACTGATTTCCAGCATTTATAAGGAACCTAAACAAATTAAAAAAAAAAAAAAAAACATAAACAACCCATTTCATTAAAAAGTTAGCAAAGGACGTGAACAGACATTTTTTTTAAAAGAAGATGTACATGAGGCCAAGAAGCATATGAAAAAATTCTCGATGATTTCTCTGACCATTAGAGGAATGCAAATCAAAACCACAATGAGATTCCTTCTCACATCAGTCAGAATGGTTATCATTAAAAAGTCAAAAAATAACAGATGCTGGCGAGATTGTGGAGAAAAATTTTTTCAGATAATCATTCACAATTTTACAAGAGTTTACAATAACCAAAACCAAAACAAAACAACAAAAAATGTATAAACCTACACTGATATTTTGAAAAAATTACTGATACATAATTGTATATATTTATGGAATACTAGTGATATTTTCATACATGCATACAATGTATAATGATCCAATCAAAGTATTTAGGATATACATCACTCCAAACATTTATCATTTTTTATGTGTTGGGAACATTGCTAATCTCTTCTAGTTATTTCAAAATATACAATATCTTGTTGATACATATAGTCACCTTGCTGTGCTATCAACACTAACACTTATTTCTGCTATCTAACTGTATGTCTATACCCATTAACCAACCTCTGTTTTTTCCTGCCCCAGCCTTTCCCAGCCTCTGGTAACCATCATTCTACTCTCAAACTCCATGACATCAATTTTTTAGCTCCCATATATGAGTGAGGACATGTAATATTTATCTTTCTGTCTTATTTCATGTCTTCCTGGCTTATTTCACTTAACATAATGACTTCCAGCTCTATTCATGCTGCTGCAAATGACAGAATTTTATTTTGATTTCATTTCCTTTGGGTAAATATCTAGTAGTGAGATTGCTGGAAAGTATGGTAGTTCTATTTGAGAAACCACCATAATGTTTTTTATAATCACTGAACTAATTTACTTTCCTATTAACAGCAGCCTACACTGGCACTTCTTACATAAAAGTAAAGCTTTAAAACTTTTTAGTTATCGGTTAGTCATGACACAGTAAATATGTGTCAATATAACTAAACCTATATTTTAAATTACACTTATATCCTCAATTTTTATGTCAAAACAAGAGTTTTCTCTCTCACCTAGACTCTCTGTAACAGCACCTGCACGGATTTTTATTGGAATAGTAAATTTGGGTGCTTAAATATTTAGATTCCACGTTGTCAGTGATAATTCAAATGAGATATAACACAAAGCTACAGACACAAATCCATCAACAAAATTTTAATAACTCAAGCTCAAGAAGGTTTATTTCTTGCTCACTTATCAGTTTAAGCAGTTAATCCTGACCTTGAAGTAATTAGGAGACCCAGGTTTCTTCCATCTTAGTTCCACTTTACTGCAGAGCCTCACTGTCATTTCCATCATCCAGCCACTTGTGTGGGAGAGAAAGAGTGGAGCAGCCCCACTCATCTTTTTAACTCTAGTTAAAAAGACACTTTTTAATGTGTCTCTGAGACCTAGGCAATGCAATGCAGTGGAAGTGCCATATCCAATGCATATGGCACTTCCACTCTAACATGTCTCTAAGACCTAGCCAGTGCAATGCAGTGGAAGCAGCACTGGACATGCATTGGATATGGCACTTCCACTGTATTGCACTGGCTCGGTCTCAGAGACATGTTTACATTTAACTCCAAGGAAGCCTGGATTGTAGTTCAGTTGTGTGCCTGGCCCAGAAAAAGAGCAAATAGACTTCAGTAAACAGCGGTTTCTGATATAGAAATTCATTCCAGTTTGTATTTTAACATTTGAACTGTTAAATGAAAAAGCTGAGTTCCTCTGGTGAAAAATACATATGGCACGGTGTCATAAACAGATGAACAAAGAATCATTATACTTGGCCCCTAAATATCTCCATCTTTAACAAATGAGCAAATAGACAAACAATAAACTTCTGTAAATTTGCATTTTGAGCAGTTTTCTGACTGGATTATCTCTAAGATTAGCTACCGCTTTAAAATGCTATGATTATACTTCTGACATTTTCCGTGGAATTGAGCAAGGCTAATGTACAAAACTCCAACAAACTGAAAAAGTGAAGAGTTCATTCTGAAACAAATATTAAGGTTCATATGGATGATTTTTATTACCTATCAAAGTAAATCTATTCTTTCTGTAGAAAGTAAAGTGAGAGTCAAACGGTAGCTATATTATATACCAATTTATTTTAATGACAATTTTTTAAATTTTATATTTTTAAAAAGATTGTGTGCTGACACTACTATTTCTGGCACATAGTAGGCACTCAATAACTATGTGCTGGATTAATAATGCATGAATAAGTGGACAAAATGAATTAAAATATAATTTAGCTATTATAGCCTGTATTCATATCAAAAATATCTTACCCTAGACTTCATCTCCATGATTAATTGAAAAATATATTGAAAAGGCTCCTATAAAATTTAATACTTAAAAGGCAATGCTCTCTGACATTTTCTTCAGAGAATGTTTTTAATGAAATTCAGATTGGTCTAATAATTAAACTAACTCTAACAAAAATCAAAAAATGTACTTCTACAACTGGGAATGGTAAATGCATAGATATTATGTAGTTCAAATGAAAAAGACTACATTTCCCCACAACATATTACATACCGTAATTGATATTTTTGGAGGAATTTCCAAAGGGAAAGAAGTAAATAAAGAAATGTAATATGGAAGTGTTGGGCCTATTTTCATTCATTATTTAACTTAAACCTAAAAATGTAATAGCAATAGAGTGGTAGATAAATGAGAGGACTTTGATTCTAAAGCTGTCATAAAGCTTCAAAACACTATGAAACAATTGCCACATTTCTATTCTCAAATGTAACTATCATCCTGCTCCCACACAAGCTTAGAAGGCAGTTTTCCTTTATTCAGTGCTTATGGGAGAGGAAAATTAACTTATACTCATGTCAATAGAGGCACATTTCCTCCACAATTACATATTCTTATCTAATTAATTCTCACCTTTGTTTATTTGTCCAACAAATATTCATCAGGTATTTCCTTTGGGTCAGGCACAGCTCTAGGTCTGAGTACAAACTGGTGAGATGAAGACACATAGTTCCTGTCCTTTTTCAATTTGTACTAAAATAATACAGTATTGACCAGTATGTACTCTTTATCTCACCGGTATCCCCAATAGTAAATGCTACACCACTGTATTTGCTGAATTAAAAGATTGGATAATTTGCCACTCACCAATTATAGAAAAGCAAAACATTTAAAAACTAAAATTAATATAAGGAAGAGATTAATTTCATGTAAAAAGATAAATGAAGTTAGATAAAGTAGGGTTCAAATCCTATTTTTTTCTTTTATTATTCAGAAGTGTGTGGAAATGCTAGAAAAAAATGTCATAGAACATCTTTTTTTAAAATTTATTTATTGTATTTTAAGTTCTGGGTACATGTGCAGATCGTGCGGGTTTGTTACACAGGTCTACACATGCCATGGTGGTTTGCTGCATCCATCACCCGTTATCTACGTTAGGTATTTCTCCAAATGCTATCCCTCCCCAATTCCCCCACCCCCTGCTATTCCTCCCCTAGCTTCCCACCCACCCCAGGCCACGGTGTCTGATGTTCCCCTCCCTGTGTCCATGTGTTCTCATTGTTCAACACCCACTTATGAGTGAGAATATGCGGTGTTTGGTTTTCTGTTCTTGTGTCAGTTTGCTGAGAATGATGGTTTCCAGTTTCATCCATATCCCTGCAAAGGACATGAACTCATCTTTTTTATAGCTGCATAATATTCCATGGTGTATATGTGCCACATTTTATTTATCCAGTCTATCATTGATGGGAACCGTGCCGCAATAAACATACATGTGCATGTGTCTTTATAATAGAATGATTTATAATCCTCTGGGTATATACCCAGTAATGGGATTGCTGGGTCAAATGGTATTTCTATTTCTAGATTCTTGAGGAATCGCCACACTGTCTTCCACAATGGTTGAATTAATTTACACTCTCACCAACAGTGTAAAAGCATTCCTATTTCTCCACATCCTCTCCAGCATCTGTTTTGTCTCCTGATTTTTTAATGATCACTATTCTAACTGGCTTGAGATGGTATCTCAATGTGGTTTTGATTTGCATTTCTCTAATTACCAGTGATTATGAGCTTTTTTTCGTATGTTTGTTGGTTGCATAAATGTCTTCTTTTGAAAACTGTCTGTTCATATCCTTTGCCCACTTTTCTATGGGTTTGTTTGTTTTTCTTGTACATTTGTTAAAGTTCTCCATAGATTCTGGATATTAGCCCTTTGTCAGATGGGTAGATTGCACACATTCTTTCCCATTCTGTTGGTTGCCGTGTCACTCTATTGATAACTTTCTTTTGCTGTACAGAAGTTCTTTGGTTTAATTAGATACCATTTGTCTATTTTGGCTTTTGTTGCCATTGCTTTTGGTGTTTTAGTCATGAAGTCTTTGCCCATGCTTATGTCCTGAATGGTATTGCCTAGGTTTCCTTCTAGAGTTTTTATGGTGTTTGGCCTCATGTTTAAATCTTTAATCCATCTGAGGTTAATTTTTGTGTAAGGTGTAAGGAAGGGATCCAGTTTCACCTTTCTGCATATGGCTAGCCAGTTTTCCCAACACCATTTATTAAATAGGGAATCCTTTCCCCATTGCTTGTTTTTGTCAGGTTTCCTAAAGATCAGATGGTTGTAGATGTGTGGTGTTATTTCTGAGGCCTCTGTTCTGTGCCATTGGTCTATATCTCTGTTTTGGTACCTGCTTTGATTACTGTAGCCTTGTATAGTTTGGAGTCAAGTGGCATGATGCCTCTAGCTTTGTTTTTTTTTTGTTGTTGTTTTGTTTTTTGTATTTTCTTCTTTAGGATTATCTTGGCTATGTGGGCTCTTTTTCGGTTCTATATGAAGTTTAAGGTTTTTTCCAATTCTGTTAAGAATGTCAATGGCAGCTTGATGGGGATAGCATTGAATCTATAAATTTTGGGGGGCAGTATGGCCATTTTCACAATAATGATCCTTCCTAACCATGAGTATGGAATGTTTTTCCATCTGTGTCCTCTCTTATTTCCTTGAGCAGTGGTTTGTAGAGGTCCTTGAAGAGGTCCTTCACATCCCTTGTTAGTTGTGTTCCTAGGTATTTTATTTTCTTTGTAGTAATTGTGAATGGGAATTCACTCTTGATTTGGCTCTCTGTTTGTCTATTATTGGTGTATAGGAATGCTTGCAATTTTTGCACATTGATTTTGTATCCTGAGAGTTTGCTGAAGTTGCTTATCAGTATAAGGAGATTTGGGGCTGAGATGATGGGGTTTTCTAAATATACAATCATGTCATCTGCAAACAGGGACAATTTGACATCCTTTCTTCCTATGCAAATACCCTTTATTTCTTTCTCTTGCCTGATGGCCCTAGCCAGAACTACCAATACTATGTTGAATAGGAATGGTGAGAGAGGGCATCCTTGTCTTGTGTCAGTTTTCAAAGGCAATGCTTCCAGTTTTTGCCCATTCAGTATGATATTGGCTGTATCTTAAAATAGAAAACAGCTACTTTGTAAGGTAGGTATTATATATTAATTCATTTATTCTTTCCACAAATATTTATTGAATTCTCACCTTAGGCCAAACATGCAAAGATTTAAAATACAGATCAAGGATCTGGTTCATAGCAAGTGTTCTATAGTGGTCGCTAATGTTAGACTCACTTATAGAGTCTTAAGTTCACATAAGAGTAGTCAGCTATGTTCCACATAAAGAAGAATACAAATGGAAAAGCAGGACAATAGAATGACTTTATATAAGGTCCTAAATAACATTTGAGAAGCTTGTAGGACGTGGGCTGAATTGAGAAAAAATATAGTAAAAAATAACTCTGGGAAAATAGAGTGGTAGAAGTTTGATAACTAAGAACTTGTATAATATGTTACAGAATGATGCATAACAGATTTGAATTATGGAAAGTTATTCCAATAGCAACTAGGAGGTGAACTGGAGATGAAACAATACTTTGGTTAGAGAGATAATTTACAAAGCATTTGAAAGCACACATCCATTCCCTCTATGTACCAGGAACAATGATAAGTGACATTGATGTATAAATGAAGAGATATCCACTTGTAAATTCAGCAGAGAAAGGATGAGGCTTGAAAAAAGTTGAAGAAGAGGGAATAGTGAGCCATGAATTTGAGAAAACATTAGGAGGTATGATTAACAAGAACATATGACCAAGTACATGTGGGCTTTGACGAACAGGAAAGCATCCAGGATGACTCTCAAGTTTCTGACTAAAGCAGCTGGATAGGCTAGTGGCAGCACAGGGCTGGTGAAGTGTGTAATCTCTAGAGAAAAGACTGTTTGGGTTCAAATCTGGACTTCATGATTTTTTAGCCGACATATTTTGGATGAGTAGCTTTTCCACTTATTAGCCATGTGCCTGAGGTGGAACAGGGAACACTTGAAGGTCAAAAAAGTAGAGAAATCCTCCCAGAACTTGGTTGCTTTTCTGGAGGGAATTGAATATGTTTGGAGTTTAGGGTCAGTTTTGTTATGTAAGAATATTGCTTTTAGAAATGTACATATGGACATAAGAATATATGTGGAAACCAGACAGCCAAGGGGTAACTGTATGAATATTTGATGGTTTGGGGTACCATCAACATTAGACCCTTCCCTTTTTCCATTGATAAAAGAGGAAATAACATGGACAATATTTGTTCTATTTTCTTCTATGGAGACTGAGGAAAATTGCACCTAATGGTAGCAAAGCTTCATGCAAGTATGTAAAGCAGAGCCCTGGATGTTGAATCTGAATCTGAAGCCAATGATGTAAACACATTAAGATGGTTGGAATCATTAAAATTAGCTGTAACTAAATCCAGAGACAGAAATACCTTGGCTGTTTATGTATTAAGTAAGAGCACTTATAATTCTTACTATGCTTCAGGTCTAGTTCTAGGTGTTTTAAAAATATTCACTTATTAGGAAATTAGTGTATTAGTCATTGGCACTCTTCGTCAAATACTTTGAACTCATGGTAGGATTGTACTCTCTGACAGCCTTCTGGATGAGTGAAACCAAATAACCAGTTTTGGCCAATGAGTTAAGTGTCGGTAGTTCCTTATTTAGCTTGGATATAGAAATGAAAATGACAACATGTAGAGCTGTCACCCACCAACCCATAATAAACATGTACCATAAGCATAAAATGTACCTTTATTTTAAAATTGTTGAAATTTTGAAAGTTGTTACCAGAAAGTAGCCTTCCCTAACCTATCCTGCCCAACACAAACCTCTATGAGGTAAATACGTTATTATTCCCATTTTATAGATGAGGAAACTAAGCCACAGGAAGGTCACCTAAGAGTAAGTTTACCTAAGAATAAGCAGCAGACCCAGGATTCAAACTCAGTCATTCTGGCTTCAGAGCTTATACTGTTAATTGATAAACTCTGCTCTCTTTCTAGACTGTCAAACATAAAGGATGATTTCTGTGCTTTCTAATTTTTATACTTCCAGACTTGCCCTATACCTGTGTGCCTTCTTTATTAGCTACCCATTATTAGTGTGGGCCCTCAAATGAGTTTATTTTTTCTTACCTAACATAGAGTTGTTTTGGTGATTACAACCAAAAACTCCAAAAGACATATTACACATGCATGATTTTCTATATTAAAAGCAATAGGGATTCACTGAACAAGTAAAAATGCAATGTCATAATCCAATTGTATTAAAATAAGACGAATATCCTATAGAGTGAACTTACATTCTAATTTTATGAATTTGAATTGTAGTAGAACAAATTTATTTAAAATAAGGATATTAGTAAAATGTCTTCAAGGTCCCAATGAATTGAGTCATGAATCTCATGGAATTTTAAATATTAGGGAATTTAAATATTAGAAATGCTGTGCTCTCATTATAATGCTAATATCAAATAAATTCTAACTCTAAATATTCATTCCAATTTTTAGAAACTGATTTCTATAATGTTATGACTAAGAAAATATATTCTGAAAGTCCCACGGAACCACTTTTCTATTCACTATTATGTTAAAGTATTTCAAAAATTCTGGTTAAACATTTGGAACTCTATTTTAAAGATAACAAAAGAAGCTTTGAAAAACAAAGACTGGATTTTACATTTGATAAGACTGTCAATTACTTTTCAATTTGGCAGCTAAAAAATATTTAGATAGTAAATTGAAAGTTTTTATATCTACCACTACAAAGTGGTGTTCATCCTCAGAATCCCTAGATAGAAATACATGATAATGCAAAGCCCTAAGAAAATTTTTCGTTACAGTGGCTGGAACCCAATATATATATATCTAAGAAGAAAAACAATACATACTGTTAACTTTTATTATTTCCATAACTGTTTGCCTTTTTAAATCATATTTTTAAAATCTGACACTAATTGAAACAAAAAAATGGTTTTACCCATTATAGTTGAAAACTGCAGATGAATATTATTATCTGTATATGTTAAACCCCTCCTAGAAAACATAGGACTGATGTTATTGCACAAAACTAACCATAATTTCTTAGATTTTAGGGTTCCCAAGGCAGTTAATAGAATGGAAGGATGGTAATTTTGTTTTAGGTCATATAAAAGAAGTTATTCTTATAAAGATTTTTCTTTTATCCTTTTACATAATAGCTTGTTTTTGTTTCTATGTGTGTCTGTTTATTGTAATTTGCTATCTTTTTCAGTGATCTCAATTGCAATTATTTCTTTCTATGTCAAAAGAGAATATTAATAAATTTAGGACCATTGTTTATAACTAAGATTTGCCAAAAGGTCAATACATTCTTTTCTGCAAAAATATAATTGCATGTTTATATTAAGAAAGGATGAATTAACATATGCAAATCCAATGACATTTTTACTGAAGATCTTGCTGCATAACTCTATTATCTTAATCTACTTAAAGTGAAGTTTGTCCTGTTGTTTAAGTTCTAATATGATTGCTAAGCAAGGACCTTTGCTTAAGAAGTACTCTTGGGAATATAATTCAGAGATTCTGTGAATAAATTTTTATCATTAACTTTGCCAAGTCACTATATAAATCTTATCATAACTTTTCTCCATGATGGAGTAGAATGATCTGGAAATTTCCTGCCAAGGTAAAACTATAAGCCAAGAACTCCCTAACTTCTAGTTTGCCCCAGCATAAGCCAGCCTGAGATGCACAGAACCACTAAGATGTTGAAGGTGTTAACTGTCAGGCAGAGAGCTGAAAGCAGTCCTAAAACACCTAAGCATGGCCTGAATATTACTTTTAAGCAGAATACAAAAGGTGCTTGGCCTAATCAGAAAGTACTGTCTCGTCAAGTTTGAAGACTTTCCAAAAATGAGTTACCAGTGTCTATTTAGAATCCAGGAAAAGACACCTAAACTGTGAGCAATTAGGAAGATTTTTATATTTTTCTACTATATTCCTTCAACAGTCAATATGAAAGAAACAGGCTTGTATTGCTTGTTTGGAGAATCTCACTCTTTATTCATCTTCTTATTTACCTAAGTGCTTACTATATAAGCATTGTATGAAGATATACATACAACAATAAAACAGTAGAACAATAGAAAGAAAATGTATGAATTCTAAACTAAGGTTATCTCTGAAGTCTGTCAATTATACATTTTCTTATTCCTCTAAATGAGGAGACACTATTACTTATAATTATATTATTTAGCTACTGGAAAGAACAGAAGGATCTAAACATAAGGTTCAAAATCATAATTAGATGGTTCCTTGCAGTGAACTGAGTAATCCATAATAATTTGATACAAACTGACATTTGGCTAAACCTGTGACAAGTAAAAAGACAAACTTTCACTGGAAAATAAGTAAATAATCTCCTAGGATCTTGAAGTATTGGCGAAAATTATAGGATTTCTGGCTGGAGATAAACTGATAAGTGCTACAGTACTTTCCTTCAGACTTTCAGCAAGCCCACAATCTACAACAGTCCCTAGCATTCCTTTTATTTTGCCCTATCACTGGCTTTTCTTTTCTTATTTTTTTGAAAACTCCCCAGTGACTGCAGACATTTTTCTTAACAGGTGATTTTTCAATGAAATGTCATTTTGGCTTTGTGAGTATCCTTAGTGGCATGTACCAAATGACTCATTTCATTTGTGACCAGAGCCAAATTCAAATTTAATTTTCCAGAGGGGACAAGTTAATGTATAACCTATTGTGCCACCTGGCATCCTAAATTAAATTTCCTGAACTGTTTCACTGAGAACAGAATCAGATATATTGTTGTGTAAAGGCATTTTCAAGTGTCAGTTGTGACTTCAATCACTTTTATAGTTATATAAACTTTTTGTTATAATCAATAAATAATAAATACCCAAGATTCTTAATTTTGGAAATTACAATTATTTGGCTGTATGGAATTCCAATTGCCTGTATTTTGAACATTACAGAAATACTAGAAGTTTTCACTTGGACTTTCATTAAAAATAATATATCCAAATGATGTGTTTTATGAATACAAACTTTGAGTGAAATTTTAATTTGAAATTCAAAACCAAACAAATTTAATTCCAAGGATTTCAAAGCCCATGTTCTTTCCACTACATAATATTAGAGTTGCAGGTATTTTGTTAATTTTTATGGAATGTGTGTATATCATTAAGTTAAACATAGAGAAAAGCATTTTAGACCATATCAAAATGGCATCTAGACACAAAGCCCTGGTAATATTTTATATGTTCAGGTTAAAAAAATCAAGTAATATTCAATAAGGATTCTGTGTATATGAAATTCTCATTTACTAAGGCCACTTTTTGTCTGGAGTAGCCTGACATGTCACCAGAACGCAATAATCATCTCTAGCATAATATATATCCTGTAACTTACCAATTTACATTCCAGTAGCAACTTGCTCATTTTTGTCCAAATATTTAATTTTTCTCTATATGTTTGACTAAGCCCAAAATGAGCCATTTCAAATAGCTAACAAATATTACAGTTTTTTTAAAATTAATTAAATAAGATTTGAATTTATGAATGAAATATTTTCTTTATTCTTATTTCAGAAGCAGTTACTCCTTTCCTTATTCTTAATTGGAAATTAAGACTACAGATTCTGAGTTAGGCCAACCTTCAAATTCCATGTAAGCCATTTGTTTGCTGGGTAAACTTGGAAGATAATAATAATGATTTCATTGGCCAATTATGAGAATTAGGCAATTTCATTTGACTAAAGTACTTCAAACAATACCTGCACATAGTGAATATTCCAAAATCATCAAGAAATACCTGTCTATAATACTTGATTTCTAGTGTATTTATTTTCTCTTTTCCTTCCTTTTTACTTAATTTTTCTGGCAAGTGATAAATAATACTTATAAAAAATTAGAATATACAAAAAATAAGAAAACTTGTGACACCTCCATCTAAGCACATATACTATAAATATTTTGGAGTGTTGCTTCTTTCTTTTAAATTTTATTTTAGGTTCAGGGGTTCATATGTGGTTTGTTATATAGGTAAACTTGTGTCATGGGAGTTTGGTGTACAGATTATTGCATCACCCAGGTACTAAGCCTAGTACCCAGTAGTTAGTTTTTCTGATCCTATTTCTCCTCCCACCCTCGACCCTCAACTATGCCCTGGCATCTGTTATTCCCTTCTTTGTGTCCATATGTACTCAATGTTTAGCTCCCACTTCTAAGCGAGAAAATGTCATATTTGGTATTCTGTTCCTGTAGTTGCTTACTAAGGTTAATGGCCTCCAGCTCCAAACATTTCCTGCAAAGAACATGATCTTGTTCTTTGTTATGGCTGCACAATATTCCATCTTGTATATGTACTACATTTTCTTTATCCAGTCTACCATTGATGGGTATTCAGGATGATTCCATGTCTTTGTCATTATGAATAGTGCTACAATAAACATACACATGCATGTGTCTTTATGGTACTGCAATTTATATTCCTTTGGGTATATACCCAGTAATTAGATTGCTAGATTGAACGGTAGTTCCGTTTTTAGTTCTTAGAGAAATCACCTCGCTGCTTTCCACAATAGTTGAACTAATTTAATTTACATGCCCACCAGCAGTGTATAAGTGTTCCCTCTTCTCCACAACCTCATCAGCATCTGGTTTTTTTTTTTTTTTTTTTTTACTTAATAATAGCCATTCTGACAGGTTGAGATGTTATCTCATTGTGGTTTTGATTCTATTTCTCTAATGATTAGCGATATTGAGCATTTTTTATATACTTTTTGGCCACATATATGTCTTATTTTAAAGTGTCTGTTCCTGTCCTTTGTCCACTTTTTAATGGGGTTGTTTAATTTTCATTTGTAAATTGTTTAAGTTCTTTGTAAATTCTGGATATCAGATCTTTGTCAGATGCATAGTTTGCAAGTATATTCTTCCCTTCTGTCTGTTTGCTCTGTTGGTAGTTTCTTTTACTGTGCAGAAGCTCTTAGTTTAATTAGATCCTATTTGTCAATTTTTGCTTTTGTTGCAATTACTTTTGGTGCATTCATCATGAAATCTTTGCCAGTTTCTATGTCAAAAATGATATTACCTAGGTTATCTTCCGGAGTTTTTACAGTGATGGGTTTTACATTTAATCTTTAACTCGTCTTGAGTTGATTTTCATAGATGTTGTAAAAAAGGGGTCCAGTTTCAATCTTCTGCATATAGCTATCCAGTTATCCCAGCCCTATGTTTTGCATAGTGGGGCCTTTTTCCCATTGCTTGTTTTATCAGCTTTGTCAAAGATCAGGTGGTTGTAGGTGTATGGCATTAGTTCTGGGTTCTCTTTTCTGTTCTGTTAGTCTATGTGTCTATTTTTGTATCAGTACCATGCCATTTTGGTTACTGTAGCCCTGTAGTATAATTTGAAGTTGGGTAACATAAAGCCTCCAGGTTTGTTCTTTTGATTACCTAGGCTATTCTGTTTTCTCTTTTTTGGTTCCATTTGTATTTTATAATAGTTTTTTCTAATTCTGTGAAGAATTCCACCGTAGTTTAATAGGAATAGCATTGAATCTGTAAATTGCCTTGGGCAGTATAGCCATTATAATCATATTGAGTCTTCCTATTCATGAGCATGGAATGTTTGCCCCTTTTTTGTGTGTCATCACTGATTTCTTTGAACAGTGTTTTATAATTCTTCTTGTAGGGATCTTTTACTTCCCTAGTTAATTGTATTCCTAGGTATTTTATTCTTTTTATGACAATTGTCACTGGGATTATGTTCTTGATTTGGCTCTTGGTTTTGACGCTGATGATGTGTAAGAATGCTAATAATTTCTGTATGTTGATTTTGTATCCTGAAACTTTGCTGAAGTTGTCAGCTGAAGTAGCTTTTGAGCAGAGACTTTGGAGTTTTCTAGATATAGAAGCATGTCACCAGCAAACAGGGATAGTTTGACTTTCTCTCATCCTATTTGAATGCCTTTTTTTTTTTTAATCTTGCCTGATTGCTCTGGCCAGGACTTCCCATACTATGTTGAATAGAAGTGGTGAGAGAAGGCATTCTTGTCTTGTGCTGGTTTTCAAAGGGAATGATTCCAGCTTTTCCTCATTTGGTATGATGATGGTTGTGGGTTTGTCATAGTTCTTATTTCAAATATGTTCCTTCACTACCTAGGTTATTGAAGGTTTTTAACATGAAAGGATGTTGAATTGTATCAAAAGCCTTTTTTGCGTCTATTGAGATAATCATGTGCTTTTTTTAAAAGTTTTGTTTCTGTGATGAATCACATTTATTGATTTGTGTATATTAAACCAACCTTGCATCCCAGGAATAAAGCCTACTTGATCATGTTGGATAAGCTTTTGATGTGCTGCTAGATCTGGTTTGCTAGTGTTTTGCTCAGTATTTTTACATCAATGTTCTTCAAGGACATTGGCCTGAAGTTTTATTTATTTGTTGTATCCCTGCCAGGTTTTGGTATCAGGATAATTCTGGCCTCATAGAATGAGTTGGGAGGATACAATTTTTTGGAGGAGTATCAGTAGGAATGGTACCAGATCTTCATTGCACATCTGGTAATATTCGACTGTGAATCTGTCTGCCTGGGATTTTTTTTGTTGTTGTTGTTGGTAGACTATTTATTACTGATTCAATTTCAGAACTCATTGTTTGTTGAGGGACTAAATTTCTTCCTGGTTTTTCTTAGGAGTGCATACATACACTGTTATGATCATATTGCAAGTATAATTCTTAGTCTTGCCTTATTCATATTACAACAGCAACAAAATATTTTCTAAGATACATAGAGACATCATTTTAAATATCTACATAATGGTTTAAATTATTAATATAGAGTAAGTTATCTACATTTCTATTGCAGAGCATTTAATTTATTTTTATCTTTTTATCATTATAGTTAGTATCATGATTCAATCATTCACCAACTAAGAGTCTTCTCTAGCCAAGCGATGTAGTAGAAAACAAAAGATGGAGAATCCTGACCTTTGTGAAATGAATATTGTGGCTGGGGAAGAAATAATATAGACAGAGATAAAATTTCTATATACATATAAAGAAATGTCATGGGCTACAAAGAATACTAAGTCAAGACATAGATATAAAAGGTGATGGGGAGGCTCTCTTTTAGACAGGTGAATTTGGAAAGCCTCTCTGAGGAGGAGATATTTGAACAGACACCTGAATGCAATCCTGATGAAATCATAAAAATGTTAGTGCATAAAATGTCTCATATAAATCTTTTTGAGTATACGTACATTTATACATAGATTAAAAATCAATAGGTGCAAAAATCCTAAATATTTTCATGCCATATCCTAAAGTCACTCCCCAGCAAGCATTAATGTAAGAAAATCAATAACACGGTAACAGCAAAACAAACATATTTGACTCACTGGCTGATAAGATGACAGGTTCAAAATATGGCTCAGAGAGTTACATGATTACTCAGGCCAATTTTCATGTCTGGCAGTTTACAAGTCATAGATCTGAAAAGAAATTTTGGCTTTGTATTTCTCAGCAAAATCTACATCACCTATTTATAAAAAATATGATCAACATCCATGGATGTGATTCTAACAAGCTGATCTGCTTAGATTCAAACTATTGGCAACAGCATATCTACATATTATTATACTTATAAAACAATCTAAAATCTCCTGTGGAATCTCAGTAGACAGAAACCTGTTATATTCAGCAATCTGTAACCTGCAAAGAATTTCTTCTGACAGTCAGGGTGCATAATGGAGGCTGCCTTTGCTTAGAATTTTACATAATCACTGACAGTCAGACTTCCTGCAGAAGTTCCCATATTCAGCACTATAACCCTTTGATCATAATGCAGTAGGACACATGTCAGAAAATATATTTCTATAAAGTGAAATAAATATTTTTCTTTAACCCAGAAATGACTATAAACATTACCTTCATGGAAATTTCACTCATATGCATATATTCAGCATCTGTAAGGAGAACACTGAATGACAATTAGGTAGTAGTGTTTTTAATTGAAGACAAGATTAAACCTTACTTAGCAGATTCTTACATAGCACAAGCTCATAACTTTCGTCTGTATGCTATAGTAAAAACACGACCCTTTGACCTCAAAGGATTTGAGGTTTTTAAATTTTTCTTTGGCTGAAAGAAAAAGTGAAATTAATTTGGGTAAATTCTCTTGATGAGAGAAATTCATACAATATTTATATATCTGTTCTATTCTTTAGTAGTGTGTTTATATATTTACACATAAAACCCAGCATTTCTTTTTTATTTTTTTTGTTTACAATATAGCACTATAGAAGCTCAAAAAACCTAAACAAAGCCTTAGGTGCATATACAAAGCTCAAATTGGAGATACAATGAATAAGACTGGGCAATGGTAAGAAAGAGGAAAAGCAATGAAATGAGAACATATCTAAAAACCCTAGAGAAGAATTTGTGGTAAGAATGAGTACATAAGGGCCAGGCCTGGTGGCTCACACCTGTAATCCCAGCACTTTGGAACCCCAAGGCTGATGTATCACTTGAGACCGGGAGTTCAAGACCAGTCTGGCCAACATAGTGAAATCCTAGTCTCTATTAAAAATACAGAAAATCAGCTAGGCATGATGGTGCACATCTGTAATCCCAGCTACTTGGGAGGTTCAGGCATAAGAATTGCTTGAACTCAGGAGGCAGGGATTGCAGTGAACTGAGTTCGGGTCACTGCACTCCAGTCTGGGTAGCAGAGTAAGACTCTGTCTCAAAAAAAAAAAAAATTAATTAATTAATTAATTTAAAAGAATGGGTAGATAAGAATCAGAAGTACCATGAGAAGGAGAAAGCAGAGAAGGAGGTAGGTAGAAAAAAGAGGCATAAAGTCTTTTTTCTCTATAGATAGAAATAGAATCAAGGAGAAAGTGTAGAGAAAAGAAGTGTCAGTAGAGAGGATTATATCAGCCCTCAACAAAAAGGAGTTCTCACAAACAGCAAAGAGGAGAAAGTTAGAGGCAAAGGAAGGTAAATTCCAAGACTGAAAGTTACAGAATGCCACTACAAGTGGGGATGGATAGATGGATAGATAGACAGACAGACAGATAGATAGAATGCCACTACAACCAGGGATGGATGGATGGATGGATGGATAGATAGATAGATAGATAGATAGATAGATAGACAGACAGACTATCTCATAAGGATACACAAATATCTCAGAGAACACAATGTGTGGAAGTTCAACGAGGTCTTTCCAAGAACTAACACCAGGACTGGAAAGCTGAAAATGTCAAGATCTTTTCCTACAGTCTTAATTTTATGTACTTGTTCCCTTCTCTTTCTGTGGATTGGCTTCTAGTTAGAAGTTTTGTTTTCTCACAGTTGCTAGTTTTTATCTACTTAGTACAATTAACATCAGAGACTGGCTAGGATTCTGAATTTTAATCCTAGAATATCAAGGGAACTTGATCCAGTTGTATCAAGAATCCACCTTTGGTACAGTGGGTTTAATCTGCCTTCACTAGGGAGTTAAAATTAAATTGAGATTAATTAACCTCCCACCTATTAACTGTGGGACAGTTCCCAGGGAAGAAAACCATATTTCATGGTTTAAAGATGTCAACTTCTTAAAAGTAAAGATAATTGATTTAAAAATAAATGAAAGAAGAATGCCTGTAAGGTGGTAATGTAAAAGTAGTTATGAGAGTAAAAGCAAACAGAGGAACAAATAATGGGAGGGAAGGAATATTATGTTAAATAGGAATCTTTTGAATTACAACCAGAGTGCTTCATATTAACATCTGTGTTGGTAAAAATTTTATAATACCATGAAAAGTTAGAGTCTAACTCTACATTCTTAGGGAGAACAGAATGTCTACTTATGAATTCACATAATTTAACATTCTACAACTAATACCTATTGAGGGCAAGGATTAAGCCTTAACTGTTTTTATGCCAGCAGTTCACAAATTTCCAGGCACTTAATCAATGATTATGGAGTAAATGTACCTCATAGTCAAGGTGAAGGTAAAAAAGTTTAGTTAGAGGTATAATCATGTTATTCATATCTGTAAATAAACTAATAATGTACTGTAAGGTATTTCTAGAAAACAGGAAGATTGATGATATTAAATCATACACTGTTAAAACTTTGATGCTATCTACTGATTCAATAAATTACATATTCATTAAAAAAATAACTGTGTCTTCTTTTTACTATACTCATTTTTTTCCAAACTTGAAAGAATATCCATTAGGAAAAATTTGAATAGAATGGCAAACTTGATATACCTGATGCTCAGAATGCTCTAGGTTATGTTTCTTGAGGGAGCCCAGTAAAGAATGTCCTTCCCTTCCTGGATCTTGAACAAACTGGGGAGCAAGATAAGAGACCAGCATGTGAAGAACCAAAATTTCTCCTTTATTATTGACAAAGTTTGAGGAAGGATAAATTGGGGTTTTGGAAAGAAAAAATTAAAAACAGATAGAAAAACAGAAATGAGAGAGATATAAAGAAAGCTTAGGATTAGAAGAATTTCAGCTAAAAATACATATAAAATTTTGGAAAGAGATGGAAAAAGAAAAATAAATCAGTAGGCTTAGGATGTTCATTGATTTTTCCTAATGGCCTCCAGGGCAACTCCTCAAGAACCCAGAGGCAGAAATACCATTTGACCCAGTAATCTCATTATTGGGTATATACCCAAAGGAATATAATTCATTCTATCATAAAGGTACATGCATGCATATGTTTGTTGCAGTACTCTTCACATAGCAAAGGCATGGAATCTACCCAAACTAAATGCCCATCAGTGATAGATGGGATAAAGAAAACATGCTACGTATATGCCACGGAAAACTATGCAGCCATAGAAAGAAATGAGTTAATGTCCTTTGCATTGACATGGATGGAACTGGAAGCCATTATCCTCAGCAAACTAACACAGGAACAGAAAACCAAATACCGCCAGTTCTCACTTATTAGTGGGAGGTGAGTGATAAGAACACGTGGACACATGTGAGTGAACAGCAGATACTGGGGCCTGTGGGAAGGTGGGGGATGGGAGGAGGGAGAGCAGCAGGAAGAATAGCTAATGGATACTGGGTTTTATACCTAGGTGATGGAATGATCTGTGCAACAAACCACCGAGGCACATGTTTGCCTGTGTAACAAACCTGCACATCCTGCACATGTACCCTGAACTTAAAATAAGTTGTAGAAAAAAGAACCTGAGTAACGCAAGGAAAATGAATGAAAAGGAAAAGTTGTTTTAATATGTTGTAGTGGAATATGTATTTTTATATACTTTATTTATACAAGTCTTTATTACTTTCTCCTTCCTTCTGCTTCCCTTTCGGATGGCTACAGATGCATCTGTTTCATGGTTTCTCCCTGAGGTCTCAGCTCTCTCTGGACAGCCTTCACAGCAACGGGAACCAGGGAGCTTGGCTCCTTATAGGTGGTAGTTGTTTCCTGATGCTGTGGAACTCCAGATTTTCTCAGCTTCCCTGTATAGCCTTTCAAGTCTTTCAACCTTTGCAGCCACTTGGCTCTTTGAAATTTCTGCTGTTGAACTAGTTGGCATACACTCTAGTTTTGCTGACTGGATCCTTACAGATAGAAGGATTTTCCACAATTATTTTCCCCCCAAACCCCACAAAAAAGTCCACAAGTGATTGTAAAATTCAACACATTAAAATGTATATATCTGTTTATCAAAAACAGTGAAAATAAAAGACAAAAATGACAAGATATATGTAACATATATAAATGGTTAGTACCCCAGATATGTATAAACATCTATAATAAGCCAAATTAGTAACAATATAAGAAAATGCCATCAATAGGGGAATTCTAACCAAACATTTTTTGAATGGCCCATAAACATATCATAAGCTTAAGTCTGTTAGTAATCAAGAAAATGCAAATTAAAATAGCATCATTTTATACTCTCTAGATAGAAAACAAACTTTACTCTCCCAATATTAACTGTTGACAAGGATGAAAAGCAACCTGAAAATTATTATACAGTGCTGGATGCAGTACAAACTGGTTTAACCAATTTCAGAAACAATTTAACATTATCTAGTATGTACCCTCAGTCCAGTGTTTCCCAATTTTTAGAAGTACATACTCAAAAAATCCTCCATGCTTACAGCAAAAAAATGTGTAAGATTGTTCCCAACAACAACACGGCAGTAGCACAAAAAAGCAAATGTACATTATTTGAGAATGACACAATACATCAGGGTATATTCACATAATCAAGTAACATACAGCAGAAAATAAATGATTTACAGTAACACTCAATCGTATGAACTGATCTCAGCAACCCAAAATTGAGTAGCAAAAATAAATTAGAAAATGAGAGAGAAGAAATTCAATTATATAAAATTGTACACAATTTTTAAATGAACAATTAAAACATGTATTATATGAAGATGTGGTAAACTATAAAGATATAGGAGAATATTAGGCAGCAACTTCTGAGCAGTGGTTATCCTTGAGAGGGGAATGCAGTGGCTTGGGTCGAGGAGGGGCATACAGAAAGCTTTAAATGTAATATTATTTGTTTTGGTCAACTAAATTAGTATATAAAAATTAGATGATAGTTTCATTGTATATTATTATAATTTATGTATGCTTATAAATATTTATCTGTATCTATGCAACAGATCCCAAAGGACAAGTTTTTTAAATGGCATAAAACTGCCAACTTATGCTAATAATTAAATTCTAGAATTCTTCATATGTTAATATGAGTTATTAAACATAATTATTCAATAATTCACTAATATTGGACATCATATACTTATACCAAACATCCTCTCCTGAATAAATTAGGAAAGATATAGTATTTACAATCAGTGTCATTGTAGCTATTTATAAATATATATTATACATCATGTTTATATTATATATTTATAATTCAGAAAATGTCTATAGTATCTTCTAAAATCTAAAATAAGTAACATTTCTTAAGTTAAAAAATATTCTGTCAGTAAAAGACTTAAAATGCTGGCCCTCTTTCTGTTAGCAACATTAAAAATATAATTTTATAATAGTTGAAGTTTACATACAGACAAATTTATCTTGATGTAATGAACTCACATTTTATTTAACTTCTTGTTCATTTTTAATCCCAAATAAGTTTAAGGAATTCCTATTTATACACTGTAACCCTTTTTCTGAGTTCCCTCTTTTAAGGAAATGTCAAACTTACATATAAAAGTCACAGTAAAATATTCCAGAGCTTAATCCTTGAAAATGATTCACTTGTTTTTATTGATGTGAGATGGACTAAAAGCTATACTGACATTCAGGGTTCCAAGTTTTATTTTCTTGCAGGATTGCCTTCATGACCAAGAGAAATAAGTGAATTGCATATCTTAACACACAAAGAAAAAGTCATCATTTTATGAGATATTTTGTTTAATATTTATCTGATTATGAAATAATTAAAATTTAGTAATGTGTTGAAATGCCTAAACTTCTACATGTCTTAAAAAACTAAAATTATGTTATCATGTTTCACTGGAATGTTTCCTCTGTTGCAATGCTTCCTGAAATGTTTTTTTCTCCTTTCTTCTCCATTCCCCATATAGTATGCAACTTAGCCAGTACTAGTTCTCTTATTTTAAATAGAATAACATGGGTATCAAGGGGTTCTTAATTTTAATATGTCAGATTGTGCCAATTGATACCAATTCCTTGCAATTATATTTTTAATTATAACTGAGCAGTTTTCCAAGTTCAACTAAAAGCACTTATTCTAACCCTTGGCTTTATTATTCTATTCTTGCACTCTTAAACAATTTACAAGTATCAGTATCTTCCACTTTAGGTTATTAAGTGAAATCAAATAATAAATGTACATAGCATAATTACTTGATGATGCTCAATATGTTATAATTTTATTATTGATTCCAATGCTGAAAATAGTGGAGGTTTGTTTATCTGGGGGTCTAAATAAAGAGTGCATAGTATCAGGTATCATAATCATGCAGACTTTATAGTCTATGAAGTGAGGGGAAAATATAAATTAATCATACTATTTACATCACTTTTAAACTCGGAAACATATAGGAAAGACATTTATGTGAATGGTATGCTCAACAAGGAAATGAAATGAATATTTACTGTTTATAACAAAGGGCTATTTTCTAATATATGAGAAAGCTTATTAAAGAATATGCCTAAAGATCTTACAGTAGAAAATTTTTTTCACAATCAAATTTAATTAGAAAACTTCTCACAATCCAGTTGGAAGGAAAGCAAAAGAAGTGAACTTCTAAAGTGTTATATGTTTGAGAGCAACGAGATCCCTTCCGTCCAAGCCTTAACAAGCATTTTGAGACTATAGAATAGCACACTGTTGGCATACTTTAAGAATGAACTTCTGGTTACACAGAAGATTGGCATGTATGTGTTTCTCCATCTTTCTTTGAATCATATCAAACATAAAATATGCCTTATCTGTATAATCCTGTAAATAAAAAACTTGTAAATCCAGCGGGTTTGCAATTGTTTAAGTTAAAAATAACTTTAAAATGTCTCAGAAGTAAATGATTTAAACTCTAATTTGGATTTAAGAGCTGCTTAGCTGTACAGAGCTTCCACAGGTGCTGAACAATACAATTTTGAAAGCACATAAAAAATTTGGAGGAATCAAAGATGATTAAGAGGTGGTAAGGTAATACTGGTAAGAGGAAATTAAAGGAAGAGGGTAATAATGTAAAAAAAGAAAAAGAAAAATAGAAGTAGTAATTCCTTTACATACATAGTTTGTTTAACTTTGTAGAAACTGAGGCAATATGCTGATACCTTATTGGGTAGGGGTATCTGTACTATTATGTCCTGAAAAAGTATCAGACATTAACCATGGGGTCAGAGAAGACAGATTTAGTATAAAATTGTTTCAGTAAATTTCCCGTAACTGTAAACAACTTGCCTTTTTCTTTTGAGATGGAGTTTTGCTCTGTTGCCCAGTCTGAGGTGCAGTGGCACCATCTCGTCTCACTGCAACTTCCGTCTCCCAGGTTCAAGCAATTCTCTTGCCTCAGGCTCCCAAGCAGCTGAGACTACAGGTGTGTGCCACCACACCCAGCTAATTTTTGTATTTTTAGTAGAGACAGGATTTCACCATATTAGCCAGGCTGGTCTTGACCTCCTTACCTCATGATCCATCTGCCTCAGCCTCCCAAAGTACTGGGATTACACGTGTGAGCCACTGTGCCTGGCCAAAACTTTCTTAAAGAAAAAAGTTCAATCCAGCACCTCATCAATATTGAAATGAAGTTATATTTCAAGGGTCTCTTGATCCCTTTTAACTCATGAGATCATGACCATCAAAAGCAATACTTTTAACACAAAAACATACAATGTTATTCTCTTTTTCCACTATCTCCTTCTGAGAACATGGAATAATTTGTCTTTTTAAGTTTTTTATTATTAAAATATATATAAAATTAAAAATTTACCATCTACTCTATTTTAAGGTATACAATATAGGGGCATTTAATGTCTTAATAATGTCCAATCATCCCCACCATCTAGTTCCAGAAGACCTTTGTCACCTCACAAAGAAACCCATACCCACAAGTAATCACTCTCCATGGATTGTCTCTTTCCCCCACAACCCTTGACAAATATTAATATGCTTTGTGTCTCTATGGATTTAACTATTCTGGATATTTTATCTAAGTGGAATCATGTAATATGTGCGTGCCCTTTTGTGTCTGGCATTGTTTACTTAGCATAATGTTTTCAAGGTTCATTTATTTTATAACATTCACCAGTACTTTTTTTTTTTATAAAATCATATTCCATCATTGGTTTATGCCACATTTTATCTGCTCATCAGTTGACGGATGTTTGAGTTGTTTCCACATTTTGACTATTGGGAATAGTGCTGCTATGAATATACAATATAGAATTTTTTGTTTAAACACTTGTGCTCTATTCTTTGGAGTGTGTATTTACAAGTGGAAATGCTGGGTCATATAGTACTTGCATGTTTTACTTCTCCGTTTTCCACAGCAGCTGCACAATTTGACATTCCCACCAGAAATATATATAAAGGTTAATATTTCTCCATATCCTCATCAACACTTATTTTCATTTCTTAAATGATTATAGCCATCCTAGTGGCTCTGAATATCACTGTGGTTTTAATTCTCCCTAATGACTAATGATATTGCGCATTTTTCATATACCTGTTGGACACTTATGTATTTTCTTTGAAAACAATGTCTACTGACATTTGCTAATGTTTTAATTGGGTTGTTTTTATTTTCATTGGTGATATGCAAATGTTCTTTACATATAGGAATATTTCATTTTATTGCATTTTGCAGATGTTGCTGCTTTTATTTTTCTTTTCTTTTCTTTTTTTTTTTTTTTTACAAATTGAAGGTTCATGGCAACCCTGAGTCAAGCAAGTCTACCAGAGCCATTTTTTTTCCCAACATGTGCTCATTTTTTGTCTCTAGGTCACATTTTAATAATTCATACAATGTTTCAAATGCTTTCATTGTTATTATATCTTGTTATGGTAATCTGTGATCAGTGATATTTAATGTTACTATAGTAACCGTTTTGAGGTACCACAAATCTCATCAATCTTCATTGATAAATATTGTGTGTGTTCTGACTGCTCCACCAATTGCCTGTTCCCCTGCTTTGCTCCCTCTTCTTGAACCTCCCTGTTCTCTCAGAACAATGTTATAGTTGCACGAAGTAATTAATAATCTGACACTGCTATCTAAGTGTTCAAGCAAAAAGAAGAGTCATGTGTCTTTCATTTTAAATCAAAAGGCAGAAATGATTAAACTTAGTATGAAAGACATGTTGGAAGCCAAGCTAGGTGAAAAGCTAGGCCTCTTGTGCTGTGAATGCCAAGGAAATGTTCCTGAAGAAAATTAAATGTGCTACTCTAGTAAACACATAAATTATAAGAAAGTGAAACTATTTTGTTACCAATATGGAGAAAGTTTTAGTGGTCTGAATATAAGATCAAACCACCCACAACATTCCTTTAATCCAAAGTGTAATACAGAGTAAGATCCTAACTCTTCAATTCTATGAAAGACAAGAGAGGTGTGGAAGCTGAAGAAAAAAAGTTTGAAACTAGTAGAGGTTGGTTTATGAGGATTAATAAAGGAAGTTGTCTCTATAACATTGAAGTACAAGGTGAAGCAGCAAGTATTGATGGAGAAGCTGCAGCAAGTTTTCCAGAAGACTTAGCTAACATATTTGATGAAGGTGGCCACACTAAAAACCATGTCTTTCATATAAAAGAAACAAACAGCCTTATATTGGAAGAAGATGTCGTCTAAGACTTTCACAGCTAGAGAGATGTCTATACCTGGCTTCCAAGTTTCAAAAGACAGGCTGACTCTCTGGTTAGAGACTAATGCAGCTGGTGACTTTTAGCTGAAGTCAATGCTCATTTGCCATTCCAAAAATCATAGGTCCCCTAAGAATGATGCTTTACAAATGGAACAACAAAGCCTAGATGACGGCACATCTGTTTACATCATGGTTTATTGAGTATTTTAAGCCAACTGTTGAGACCTACTGCTCAGAAGAAAAGAATCCATTCAAAATATTATTGTTCATTGACAATGTGCCTGGTCCCTCAAGAGCTCTAATAGGGATGTACAAGGAAATTAATATGTTTTCATGCCTGCTAACACAACACCCATTCTGCAGCCCATGGATTAAGGAGTAATTTTGACTTTAAAGCCTTATTATTTAAAGCATACAATTTGTAAGGCTATTGCTGGCATAGAGTGTGGTTCTTCTGATGGAACTGAGCATATAACTTAAAAACTTTTCTGGAGAGGATTGACCATTCTAGATGCCATTAAGAGCAATAGTGATTTGTGGGAGGTGGTCAAGATATCAAGATTAACATGAATTTAGAATAAATTAATTCTAACATTTATGGATAACTGAACGGTTCAAGACTTCAGTGGAGGAAGCCACTGCAGATGTGGGGAAAATAGCAAATAACTAGCATTAGGAATGAAGTCTAAGATGTTATTAAATTCCTCCAATATCATGATAAAAATTTAACAGATGAGGAGTTGCTTCTTATGAGTAGCACAGAAAGTGGTTTCTTAAGGTGGAATATGCTCCTCTTGAAGATGCTGTGAGCATTATTGAAATAACAACAAGGGATTTAGAATGTTACATAAGCTGAGTTGATAGGGCAGTGGCAGGTTTTGATGATTGATTCTGATTTTGAAAGAAGTACTAATGTGGGTAAAATGATACTAAATATGATTGTATAATACAGAGAAGTTTTTCTTGAAAAGTAAAGTTAATCAATCTGGCAAACTTCATTGTTGTCTTTTTTTTTTTTGTATGATTAGTCTTTCTTCTTTTTTTTGTTATATTCACTTTGGTAGTATATTGTTCAAAAGTTTTTCAGCTATGGAAGTAAGGGATATTGGCTTGTGTTCTTATGATAGCTTTGGCTTTTTATCAGGTTAGGCACATAGAGTGAATTAGAAAGTATTCCCTCCTCTTCTAATTTCTGGAAGAGTTCAAAAAGAATTGGAGTTCATTTTTCCCTAAAATTTTGGTAGAATTAACCCGTAGAATGATCTACTCTTGCACTTTTCTTTATTGGGAGGTTTTGTAGGGATATTTTACATTGTTTTAATTTGCAATTTCCCAAACATAAATGCTTTCAGCACTTCTTAATGTACTAAACATATTCTTTTTTGACATGTCTGTTGAAATCTGTTCCTCATTTTTTAAATTGCTTAACTGTATTTTTATTATTGGGTTTTAGGAATTGTTCATATCTTTTGGATACCAGTGTAATTTGCCTATTCAATTCCTTAAGTATCTTTTGAAGAGATTTTTAACATTGGTAAAGTCTAATTTGTCAGTATTTTCCTTTAATAGTTATTATGTGTTCTACACATCTAAGAACTCTTTAAATGCTCTGGATTTTAGTCTTTTGTCAGATATGTACAGTATAAATGATTTATCTCAGTTTGCAATGTGCTTTTAAAATCTTCCAATAGTGTTCTCTGATGATCAGAAGTTCTTAATTTAACAAAGTTCATTATGTCAGTTTTTCCATTAATGCTTAGTTATTTCCATTTAAGAAATGTTTGCCTATCTCTACCTTGTGAAGATACTCTTCTCTTTGTTACACCAGAAGATTTACTGTTTAACTTTCACATTTAAGTCTATGTTTCAATTCCAATTATCCAATTAGAAACATACATCCAATTGATTTAGTATTACGTATTAAACTTAAATTATTTTCCCCCACTGAATTGTAGATATGCCTTTGTTATTAACCAGATGACTTTACACTTATATGGGAGTGTTTCTGGACTCTGCATTCAAATCCATTGGACTATTCACATAATTCTTTTACCAGTAACACAGTTATGATTGCTGAAGGTATATAATAAATCCTTATTATTTATTAGTATAAGATTTTCAATTCTGTCAAAGTTCTTCAAGAATTTTATGGCTACTATAAGACCTTTAGAGCTCCATATACATTTTTAATCAGTTTGTCAATTTACATTAAAATTGGTATTTAATTGTGCTATAAATCAGCATGAGGGAAATTTATATTTACTCCTCTAATACAAAAATTGGATGTTTTTTATATTTACTTAGATTTTCTTAATTTTTTCTCAGCAATGTTTATAATATTTAATTAAGATGTCATAACCATCTTAGGTTTATTTCTAGGTATTTAATATTCTTTGATGTTATTTTAAATACTATCATTTTAAATTTTATTTGTAATTATCTGTTTCTAATATAGAGAGAAGTTATTTATTTTTACATATTGATCATTTATCCAGAAAACTTGGTTAAGTTTATTTATTAAATTTAAGACCATTTATCCTTTTTAAAAATTTTTTGCATACAGAAAAATGTAATTTTCAAATAATGACATATTGATTTCTTCATTATTCGTAAACACACAGACACACACACAAATTCCTGTGTGAATGTAATTAGATGTGAATTCTATTTCCCAGAATCTCCTCCTATGTATGATATAGAGAGTTGATTCAGCATTACTTGTGTAATATTTGAAAGACAGAAATGAAGTTGCAGCTATTGGTCACTGAAGGTCCTAATACTCAGGTGTGATATCAGACAGACACTGACAAATATATAACATAAAGAACTCGGCAATTTCTACCTTTTCCTTGCATCTCTCCATCCTATACCCAGTTCATCTTCCAATAATGCCCTCAGACCCATAACCACACCCTTGACTGCAGACCCACAGAGACGCAACCACTTTCTATAAATCTCTCTGTAAGTTTCATTTGTTAGATTGTTACTAAGTGCTAAGTTTACAATTATGAAGAACAGATAACTTAAAAACCTCTAACTATTTTGTAAAAAAGCAAACAAACAACAATTTCTCAGGTATTCAGAAGAAAAAATTTTAATATGTAGAAAGGATATAAAATAGGTTTATATTTTATAATGGGTTGCCTGGAAAACATAAGGGTCAAAATTAGAGGAAGTATATAAGGAAATAATTGTTTCAGATAAATTTGAAGAAAACAACACTATAATTAAATCATAAATGATTTTATATTTAAAAATGAAATTTCCTTCGACTTCTAGAGACATTAACAATGTGGACTGTTTAATTTTAGCACTATTAAGTATGTAATTTGCAAACATATAAATTGCTACAAAATATTTTAAAGTACTATATAACAGTTAAAATCTTACACATTAAATTTGAGATTAAAATACACCTCATTGTATTAATGACATTTAATTTCCAGATCAATAATTTTTATGTTTTAAAAACTGTTCAGTTTAAATAAAAATATAAACACATGAATTGTTCAGCTAGGAAACCCACACATAAGCAGAGAAATAAGAAAATTTTGAAAATAATAAAACAATTGTAAGCAATACTCGTCGAATAGATGATATGAAGTTCTTAATTCTTTCATCACGAATGTTTACATTAGACATACCAAGACATTTGGGGTAATTTTGATAAAATGCTTAAGAAAGCTGTATCTTGAAGATATATTTTAATAAGATAAAATCATAGAAATCTCAATTGTATGCACCTAAATTTTTAATAAAGTTATTATTTGACCAACAAATACCTAACCTATAGTCTTAGGAATAGACAGCAGAACAAAGTTAATATCCCAAATTTTAGACCAATTCAAACTTACTGGTACCACCATTTTTACTAGTTCTTTGCAATCTGTCCTCTGAATTTTCTTTCAATTCACTCCATATTAATTCTCAGTGACCTAGTTAACCTTCTTCTAATCAATTCCAAAATCCTCTAATCTGTTAGATATGCCCAGAATCAGCTCCCCATCTGATCCCCGCAACACCAGAATGTCAAATTCTTACTATTTAAGCTAACATGACCACAGTTTTTTCTTTCTTTGGGAAAAGCTTTTCTGACCATTAAATTGAAATGGCTGCCTTTGCCTAGTTACACCTAGTTGTGTGTTTTTTTTTTTAATGTTTTACTGGCATAGTCTGAAACTATTCCTAGCTACTTCATTCTGGATTTTGCCTGCGATCAACAGTGTGCTCTAACCCTCCCAATGCAGACAATACAGAAGCAAACTTGGTAAAGCAATAGACATAACATCAGTAGAACCAAGTTACACTCCTATACCCTTAATTGCTCTGTAATGTTTATCATGCCCTTTAAACAATCCGACTGTTAATTTCATCCTCTGTAAAGTGGGACCAATGGAAATGAGATCAGAAGGCTATGAGAATAAGATGATATGGGTACACATACTCTATAATACACAAAGTATTCCTATTATAAAACATGCCAATTTTGAAAATATTTTGTAATATTCTGACATATTGCACTGATGTTTTTCTACTGTAGAAGAAGTATTAAATATAGTGGTTAGGAATAGTTAATATGAATTATTATTATTAAGCTTTAGGTATATAATGGATTCTATAGAACTTTGTGAATTCTCTAGAGGAGCATTATGACAATCCCTCTCTCTGTCTCTCTACCTCTACCCCATATTTATGTGTGTTTATATATATATAAATATATAATAAGCAACCATCTTACAAATAAACTTTTCATGAAAATTTATTAATTTGCTTATTATAAAGGTACCTGTTGATTTTTTTCTTTATATAAAATTATGATCTAAGAAGCTTTCGCAAACAGGGTTATTGCTAAAAATTGTATGCTAGAATAGTACAAATGGCAAGAGCCTTTTTTTCTTATTCTGTTCCATGAATTTGATCACAAATAAACAACCTCTTCAAAGCGTAATCTCTAACCTGTACCTAATTCTCAGAGTTGAATATTTTTGATCTATGCAACACTGTCATATCTCCTTTCCATAGGCAATTTAAACTTCACAATTTCCACATTGAACTGACATTATTTTAAAAATGTACTTTTTCTGTATTTGCACCCTTAATTAATAACTAATTGAAAATTTTCAATTAACTGACTCAGAAATCTGGTATCCTCCTATATTTCTCCTTTATCACCTCTGCCCTCAGACCTGGAGAAGTCTTAATTTTATCTGTCAAATATCTCCCTAATGTGTTCCATCTTATCCATTTACTATCACTGACTTCATTCGGGCCCACATACATGCTGAGGCTAAGGGCCAGTAAACTTTTCTTGTAAAAGACCAAAAAGTAAATATTTTAGGCTTTGCAGGACATATAACCTCGGTACCAATTACCTACTTCTGCTATTGCACCCTGAAAGCAGCCATAGACAACACATTAACAATAGGTGCTGTTGGGTTTCACAAAATTTTATTTACAAAAAGAGAAAGTCAGCCCTCAGGCTGAGATTCTTGAAGTGGCAATTCATGTCTAATCCTGTAATCTCCCTCTCAATTCCATACTCTACATTTTATTTCCTGCATTGAAAAGAATCTGTCTATGTTTCTCTCTTTTAGTAGTTCTTTATTACTTATGGATGCCGAAGGTTTGTCCTTCACAATACAAGTCCTGGGTAAAATTTCAAATTTATTTTGAGAACCCTGGTATTCTCATCTCGAGTTCTAAAATTGCTAAAGTACTTGCAGTTCTTGGCTCCTTACTCATGGATTTGGTAAACATTTATTAAGTACATATTATCTGTCAGCAAGGACTATTTTCTTTCGTGTGAATCTGTCTCTAGACTGAACACCTGGGGTGTGTCAATCTGGTGTGCCAAATTTGCCTCCTCCAGTTCCTTTGTCAGTTTCACTTAAGGGCTTCACATTTTTATTTACTTCTTAAATTTTTTAATCTTCCCAATGTTTGATTTTCAGTTCTTCATTTTCCATCACTATGTATTTGATCTAGTTTAACACTTCAATGCTCACTCATAGTTAGCGGAACCTAAAATGCATATTTCTGGTTTAAATTTTTGCTTTAGTTTCAATTCTGTATTTACTACCGTCACATACAAATCCTTTGAAGACATCTTCAACCGAACATACCCAAAACCTGAGCCATTAGCTTCCTTTGTTTCTTATCTTGATTAACACAACTATTAAATCAATTACCTAAAGACTCTTAGTTGAATGTAATAAAGACTACATCTTAAGGATGACAGGAATATTCATCAAAATTTGAAACTCAACTTTTATTTATTTCAGCTCATTAATACATGAAGATGAACACCCCCTGTTCTATCCACCTATCAGAGGAAAAGGTAAATTCTCTGTGGATAAATATATTTTGAGGCTCTACATTTTTAATAAAAAATGTGATACATTCTAAAGAAATATAATTTCAAGGTATGCTGAGAGAAAAAAAATGAATGATAACAATCCAAGGTTAAAAAAAATAAAAGAAAAAACAGGAACACAAAGATATTCACAACTGATACAAATACTATAATTAATGGTTAAGCATTTTTTAAATAATCATAATTGATAGTCAATGAAATTAAAAAGGAGAACATGAAAATATAGGAAAGGTGTGATAAAATAGAATTAGTCTTTGAAAATGAATGAAATGGATGTTCTAGAACTGAAAAATAAAATAATTAAATTAAGTGTATTTTATGGATTAAACAACAGATTAAATAGAGTAGAAGACAGAAATCGTAAATAAGAATTAAATTCGATGTAATTCCAAAGAGAAAATAAAGACTGCATATAGAGAGAAAAAGAATAGAAAATACAAAAAGACTATAATACAGAGGTAGATCACAGTAAAAATGGTCTAGCATGTATACAATGGGAGTCCCAGAACAAGAGAAGGTAAAAGAAACAAAGCAATATATAAAGATATCATGAGTGTAAAATTTTCAAAACTGAGGAAAGGTATTAAGCCATAGATTAAGGAAGCTCTGTAAACCCAAAGTAGGACAAATCAGGGGAAACTACAATTGAAATAAGTTTATAAAAGTACTGTAAAACAAAAACAAAAAAATTTAGAAGTGACCAGAGTGAAAAAGAAATGTTTCAAGAACAACAATAAAATGGATAACTTCTCAACAGAAAACAATAAAACGAAATATTTAAATGCTGAAAGAAAATAACTGACAGCAGAATTCTAAACCCTGTGAAAACATTAATTAAAATGAAGGCAAATATGAAAACATTTCACTTCTAGACATGACAAAAGAATGAGTTCCCAACTTGCATTCTGTTCATATAACACTAGAAAACTGGACAAAATATAGGAAGTAACTGTTTTCAAATATTGAACAAGAAATACATAATTACATTACCTAAAATAGGGAAAGAAAAGAGTGTTACAATCATCCTGAAATTCTGCTTTGTACTTTCTGGACTGCAGCTTAGAAAGGAGAAACTGAGGCAGGACATGTAAGTCTGCTTAGCTGCAAAGACACAATCTCAAATCACCTTTGGGTTTGTATGACTCAAAAGAGACCAGTTTGGACAGTCAGAAGCAGCTGAAATTAACAGGGAAGGTTACTGGAAAGGGCACCAAACAGAAAAAGAACAGAGATCCTGAAGTCAGCATAGAGATTACTTTGATTCTTTGACTGAAAACTAATATCCACATGACGGAAAAAGGGAACTTCCATAAGGGTGTGAACTCAACAGCTCACATACGACTGAGAAATAATCAGTTTCTGACCTACTCAAGTGGGGGACCCTGCTGAACACCCAACGCATTTAGTAGAGACCTCAGAGAGGTCATGCTGTAGGAAGAAAGCTACGTATCCTATAGTAAAGGCTACTTTAGATACAACCTAATGAAGCTGAAAGAAGCCTTAAAATGAAGAAGTTAATCTTAGATAAATTAATCTTCATGCCAATATAAAATTCAATACATTTCAAAAACAAAGACAACAACACTCAAGTGCTCAGCAATATAATATTCACAGTGCCCTGTCTTTTTCTTTCCTTAATCAGGAAGAAAATCAGTTAATAGAAAAATAACAGAAATAACAAAGATGATAGAATTAGCAACAATGACTTCAAAAGAGTTATAATAAGTTCAAGTATTTAAAGGTAAACATACACACAACAGAGAAAGAAACAGAAGATAGAAAACAAAACAACATTCTGAAGTTGAAGGCCCAATATCCAAAAGGAAAATTGAAAGGATAAATAAGTATCAAATAAGATACTGAGAAGAAAAGAACAGTGTATAAAGTGACATAGCAACAAAATTATCAACACCCATACTGAAACAAAGAAAAAGAAAAAGTTAAGTATCTGAGTTTTGGTTAACTGTGAGACTATTAAGTCTAACATATGTATAAGTGAAATCTTTATTTAAAAGGAAATGGGTTTAAGGTGGGGAGAAGAAATATTTTAAAGATTAATGGCCCTGACTATAGATTGAAACTCTAAATCCATATATTAAAGAGACTGAATGAATCCAGCCAAAATAAACAAAAAAACTACACACACAAAAATTATACTGCCATTGGTAAAAACAAATGATAAATACTAAACCCTAAAAGCAGTCAGACATGAGAGACTATACATGGCATAGTTTGCAGGGGGGCAGATGATGAAAAATTACTTAAATGTGTACAATATATATTATTCGGGTGATGGATACACTGAAAGCCCAGCCACCACCACCTCACAAAATATCCATGTAACAAAATTGCATTTGTATCCATTACATTTATACAAATAAAATAATAATAATAATGATCATCACATTCAGAGAAAATGAAAACATTTTATGAAGGTCAACAAAGAAAAGAAGTTCCACCCACTTCTATCAAAACCAATGCAAACTATAAAATAATAGAATAAGGCTCTAAAGGACTGAGAAAAACCACATATATTTATCTGTCTAAAATTCCATGTTCAGTGAAAATATTCTTCAAAAATTAAGAATACATTAAAGACATTTTCAAACAAACTAATGCTCAGATAATTTGTGAACAGCTGACCTGTACTAACACAAACGTGATGAGATGTTTTTCAAGCTTCTAGAAATATGAACCCAAATGAAAACACAGAAATGCAGAAAACAATAAAGTAAAACAGAAAAAAAAAGTGGGAAAAGATAAATGAATATTGTAAAACATTAATAATAATAACCTATAGGTTCTATATACTTTCATAATTATAAATGAATTACTACAATTCTACTAAAGGTGTCCTAAGGACAAATAAAGTTAAACATTCCTATTTTGTAGCATTATTGAAAATCTGGTAAATATAAAATATATAATGCATATTAGATTGTAGTAAGCAAAGAATAAATGTTCTATAAAGCAATCACTAAAAGAATAGTAAGAATAATGCATAAATAACAAGCAAATAGATGGAAATAAAACAATAAACATTTTGTTTTCCACAGAAAGAAATAATAAGGAAAAAATAGGAAAAAAATTTTAAGATAAGTATAGATTAAAATGTATACATAATTACATTAAATATAAATGGATTAAACCCTTAGAATATTTTTTAAATTGGAGAGAAATAAATATGCACATGTAGCAAAGCATACATTAAACCTAACAGCATACATGGAATGAAAGTGAAAATATGGAAAAAATATACACCAATAAAGTATTAACCGAAAGAAAGTTGGTGATGTTACATGATTTTTTTTGCAATTACATAATTATTAAGCAAAGTAGATATAACATTGCTAACAAAAATAGTTATATTTTATAATTCAAAAAAGGAGTCAATCCATTTATTAATAGAGGATAAAACAATTTTAAATCTGATTGTTTCAAATACATAGTTTCAGAATATCTTATAAGCAGAATCAACTAAATTCACAATCTGCAATTCATATCCACAGTTGTAATTCAAGTATTTAACATCTGTATCAATTGTTGATAAGTAAACACACACACAAATAATGATATCAAATATTTAAATCATAAAATTTATAAAATGAGCCTAATTGGCATAAGTAAAATATTGCTAACAACAGACTATACATTATTTTCAAGTGGCCATGGTGCTTTTATCAAGATATATCATACGTTGACCAATAAATCAAGTTTCAGCATGTCTTAAAAGATTGAAAGTATCCAAACATTCCATTTAAAATAAAGCTACAAATTAATAAGTAATGAAATATCCCAACTGCTTGAAAATTAAGAAATATACTACTAAATAATCAATGGGTCAAAGAAGAAATTACAATACAAATTAGAAAGTATTTTGAACCGTAATGTATGGAAATGTAGCTGAGGCTATGCTTAGAGGAAAACTTATTCTCTTAAATGTATATATTGGAAAGAATCAAATGCTAAAATTAAATTATTTAAACAATTACTTTAAGAGTTTGGAGGAGAAAAGAGCATGTCAAAAATCTAATGAAATAATAATAAAATTATTTTACTAGGAAACAAGTGTTTAAAGGAAATCAAACAAAACAGTTACCATTTTCAAAATATAATCAAATTCATGAGTATCTATCAAGACAGTTCAAAGCATAGGAAAATAAAATGCTACCACCAAGAAATGAAATTAAAGAATATTAATAAGGCTCTTACTAGTTATTAAAAATACAATGGAGGATATGACTAATAACTTTTTGCCAATACTTAAATTGTTTTATTAAATCAGTAAATTATTTTAAAACACTATTCACCAAAATAGTTTTTAAAAGAAATAGAAATCAGGAAGCCCTGTAACTCTTAAATAAAATCCATTAGCAAACTTTCCTGTAAATACTTCAGTTTTAAATATGGTTACTGGTAAATTTTTTCAAACATTACAAAATAAATAGCAGAAATTAATATGCAACTATTCCAGAGAGAAAAAAATATTTTGCAACTCATTTTACCAGACCATTATAAATTTGATACTAAAATATATAAAAATATGAGAAAGAAAAATTACAGAATAATTTTCTCACAACTGTGTATTCAAATATAAAATATATCTATATATTAGCAAACTAATTTTAGCAATATATAAAACTACAATCCCTAATGCCCAAGTAAAGGATATTCTGGAAATGGGAAAATGACTGAACACTTGAAATGAAATCAATGTAATTTACAAAATGTAAAGGAGAAAATCATATAATCATTTTTATTAATGCAGAAAAGCCATTGGTAGAAATTTATCCTCAAATAATTAATAAAACACTTTCAAACCAGCACAAACAGAAACATTGTAATAAACGTTACCTACAAAAGTCCCCCCAAAACAGCATGTTTAATGCTAAATTGTTTCACATTTTCTCTGAGTTTGGGAATAAGAATATCTACTATCACCACGTTTGAAATTACTTGCCATGCAGTAAAATAAGAAAAAGATTAAGATTGGAAAGAAGTTATAAAACTATCACAATTTACAGATAATTATACACATAAAATTCATTTTAAAACCTTGAGATATTTATGAGTATCAAAGAACATTCAATATATAGTAATAAATCTAATAAAAGTTCTGTGTGATCTCTACCTGAAAATTTTTAGATATTATTAATAAAATTACGGAACGTCTAAGTAAATTGAGGCATTTACCACATTAATAAATTAGGATTTTTAATCAATATTATGAAAATGTCAGCTGTTCATAAAGGTAAGTATAAATGCAATTCACTTAAAAAATCATCCATCCCACAACAAACGTGTTAATTATGATAGATAAAATGATAATGTTATAGTGGAAAAACATGATAGACACAACCTTAGCAGAATGATCAAAGTATCACCAATAATGGAGCAAATCAACAGCATAGCCTTCTAAAGTGGTGCACTGAGAAGAACAGAAGTTAACTTCTGTGGCATTACTGCCAAAAGTATGTAATTTGACTTGAGAAAATGTCAGACAAGCCCTGATTTTAGGGACAGTCTACAAAGTAATTGTGCTGTACTCTTCAAAAAATGTCAGTGTAAAATTCAACCTACTCTTAGATCCTGTCATTTTCACAGAAATGTTCACAGGTATTTTTCTGGTGGTATTATCTGCGGTATTTTTCACAGTTATATTTCTGTGAAAATTGCCAAACTAATTTGAAAAAGCATATTGAAATGCAGAGGACGAAGAATTGTCAAAGTAGTCTTGGAAAAAAATCAACAAAGTATGAAAACATTATATTACCAAATTCAAGACCTATGATAAGGTAGCGATGTTAAATAAAATAGTGCAATATTGTCATAAGGATAGACAAAGCAAACCAATTGAACAGGATGTAGATTCTATTAACAGAAGACCTATGGTATATTGATTGATGAAAGTTGCTACTGCAGTGAAATGAGCAAAGGATCATTTTAATAAATCCTGTTGGATCACCTAGCTATTCATATTGAAAAAAAAATCTTTATCCCAACTTAACATCATACATAAAATTTAATTCCAGATGGAGTACATAAGTGAATGTTAAAAGCGAAAAAGCAAAGATTTTAGGTGAAAACACAGGAAACTCTCTTCATAATTTTGAAGTCAAGGAAGATTTCTTACAATAGACACAAAACAAACCAGCCATAAGGGCAAAATGTGAAAGGTTGTACACAAAGTGTTTATATATACTGATATAGTTTGAATATTAATACTTTGTTGAATATATCTATATACTATAGATATATTCCTGATATATATACACATATACATATATATACACATGTATATGTATATATATGTGTATATATGTGTATATATATGTATATGTGTATATATATACTATATATATGTATATATGCATGTGTATATATATGTGTGTATATATGTATATATATCAGGAATATATATAGTATATATGTATATATAGTGTAAATATGTATATATAGTATATATATGTATATATTGTATATATATGTATATTATTGTATATATATGTATATATGTATATGTATATATATATCAGGTATATATATAGTATATAGATATATTCAACAAAGTGTATATATATATATATACTTTGTGTATATATATATACACATATATATAAAAAGTATACACATATATACACATATATATAAAGTGTATATATATACACACACATATATAAAGTGTATATATAAACACACATATATATCAGGAATTCCAGTGAATCAAAAGGAATGATTTAAAAATAAATAGACTATGGTCAAAAGATCTGTGAAGGCATTTCACAGAAAAAGAAACATGAATGATCAATAAATATAAGACCCTGTTCTCAAATTTCTCAGTATCAGACAAACACAAATTTAAAACTCAAAAATATATCATTGGTATCCACCACATTAACAAAAATTATTAAAATGTGTTGTGATTTCTTTTCTTATCCCAATAAATATAAACATTAATGCCTAATTTGAGGCTATTTTGTTTTTACAAGAGGCTCTAAATGATAAATATTTCTGATCTACAAAACCTGGATCCAAGTCTTACCACAGGTGTATACCCAAGAGAAGCTTGTTTATATGTGACAATGTTCATAGCAGCATTGTATGTAATATAAAATAATGAGAATAATGCAAATATCTAAAGACAGAAGAATGAGTTAAAAATACATCATTACAGTGTGAGGTGGCTCACGCTGTAATACCAGCACTTTGGCAGGCCAAGGTAGGTGGATTATGAGGTCAAGAGATCGATACAATCCTGGCCAACATAGTGAAACCCCATCTCTACTAAAAACAAACAAACAAACAAAAAAACTGGGCATGGTGGCGTGCACAGGTAGTCTCAGCTACTCAGGAGTCTGAAGCAGGAGAATCACTTGAACCTGGGAGGCGGAGGTTGCAGTAAGCCAAGATCGCACCACTGCACTTCAGCCTGGTGACAGAGTGAGACTGTCTCAAAAAAAAAAAAAATACAATTGAACACAATCACTCCTGTAATCCCAGCACTTTGAGAGGCTGAGGCAGGTGGATCAATTGAGGCCAGGAGTTCAAGACCACCCTGGCCAACATGATGAAACCGTCTCTACCAAAAATACAAAAATTAGCCAGGCATGGTGGCAGCTGCCTGTAATCCCAGCTGCTCAGGAGGCTGAGGCAGGAGAATCGCTTGAACCCAGGAGGCAGAGGTTGAATTGAGCGGAGATCACACCACTGCACTCTAGCCTAGGTGACAGAGCGAGATTCCATCTCAAAAAACAACAAGAGTGATAAGAAACAAATTTCAGTTACATAAATAAATCCCAAATTTTACTCTTAAGAAAGCAAGTTGCAGAAATACATATTGAAGCATGATTCTGTGTATAAAGCAACAAAAACAGTAAAACTCATATATATGGTAAAACTATAAAGAATAGCAAAATAATGGTAAACACAAAACACAAGATAGTAGTTACCTTGGATGTGCATCTAGGGAGAAATATCAGACAGGGGAAAGAAATAGGTGATGGCAAAGGTTACCTTAATACTTGATTTCTGAAGCTGGATTGTGGGTGTATTGGTGGCTTTATTATTAACGTTTACAGCACACATACTATTCCCTAATGAAGTTCTAAGAGTTCTTAAGCCCATAGCTAAAACTCAGTCACCTCATTGATTTAGGAGAGTGGCTGAAAATATATCCCTGCTCTAGCTACGTGGATTTCCTTTGGTGTTGATGAAATAATTATATTAATAGATGTGATTTAAGCTGTTCCTACATAAATCTTTCAAGTTACTCAGTATTTCTAGAGTCTACTCAACTAGACTGATAGTCCTTGAAATAGTCACAGCTATTTTTAGTACCTCTTAAATGTCTATTAACATTATCAAGCCATGGCAGTTGAAGATGTGGAAGAGGAGTTACCCACAGTGTGATCTTCCAAAAATTACTCAACATTTCTTTGTCTCAGGTTTTGCAAAAATATTTGTTTTTATTTATACTATTGGCCTCCTGATACTCAAATCTAGTTCTTCAGTTCTACTCAGGATAGATGTGGAGACACACATACAGGACAACTATGGTCCAGGAGATGTCGTTTTTGTTGCATCCGCTCCCTGGAGTGGAAGCATGCCCACAGACAGAAAGCAATCAGTCACGTTTCTATCACCTCTGTCATGCCTTTAATATCCAAAAGTCTTAAATATACAAATGAAAGTATGCCCAGATCCATGACAGACATTTATGCTGGGGCCAGGGGTAGAAAACCTGGTCTCCTTACCCTTTTTATTAGTTCAATGTCCAATAAATGAACCTTCCTTTAAGAGTCCACCAATTCTACCATCCTTCTCTCCACAATTATATTATTAAAATAGTTTTATTTTGTTTTAAACACAGAATCTCCTCCCACCCACACCCAACCCTCTATGGCTTTGGGTCATTTGATTAGTCTCTCTGGACACATTTTCAAATACGTTGAGTGAAGCAGCTAAACTATTATTCTCTATGTGTTCAATTAGATAAAAATCCTTCCTCTGATTTCAAAGGGAATTAATGTAAACTTTAATGTTGCTCTTGCTTTATTAGCAAACTGGTTTTCACTACAGTATATTCCTTTTATGATAGAGTATTTGAAACATATATCATTTGTTTCGTTTCTAAGGCCTTTAGCTAACATTAGCTCAAACCACTTTTATTTTGCCCCTGAGAAAGATTCACCTAAATGATATTTTCCTTGCTAACCTCAACAGCCTGACACAGTATATTACTTTTTGAGTCACTGTCCTCCGTTTCGTTTCCAATATTTTCTTAGCCATATATTTAAGAAAAGGCTTTTGTAAAGCCACACAGAAAATGACTACCTGGTTATTTTCCTTTCTTTGGAAATTGTAAAGTTTTGTTGCTCAATGATGGGGCTCTAACTATCTGCTCCAAAGACTTGACTCCTATCAGTATTCTTTTCTTTTTCTTCACCCATTTCTAGATTCTCTTTATTAAATACCATGGATGTTCAGTAAAAAAAATCCACATGGCTAATTTCTTATCTAATTCTGATATAGGGAGCCTTCATGTTTTTTTCTTTATCAATTGGTTATAAAATCACTAGCAGTAATTCCAAGACAATTGATCTTCAGAAAGATGCGTGGAAGAGAAATCAAAATGATGGCTCTACTGTCTTTAAGGACATTTTCTAGAAAACAAACAAAAAAATAGTGTTCATCAATTTTTCACCACCAGAATTGGATATTTCTTAATTTTAAAGAATAATAAAACAAACTTTTTTATGAAAATAAAGCTTAAATATACACAGTCCCTAAAAACTAAATTATTCATCTCCTAGAAAATGACAGTGTAAGAATATTACATGCAAGACAGATGACTGTTGTCATTTTATGTATTAAAAAACTTCTGCATCCAGATACAGTGGCTCATACCTATAATCTTAGCACTTTGGGAGGCCAAGGTGGGAGGATCACTTGAGCCCAGGAGTTCAAGACCAGCCTGGGCAGCATGGGAAAATCCTGTTTCTGTTTTTTAAAAATGCAAAAAATTAGCCTAGCATGGTGGCACACACCTGTAGTCCCAGCTACTAAAGAGGCTAAGCTGGGAGAATCACCTGAGCCTGGGAAGTCGAGGCTGCAGTGAGCCACTTTCCTGGAAGAGGTGTGCCCTTCCTCCCCACTAAAATGTCAAATAACCCATGGAGGGTCTTCCTGACACCTGCAGAGGAAAATTCAGGCAATGCCTCACATTGATCCATAATGAGATGGCATCAACATCAGTAAAAGATACCCAAGGAAGAAATGACAAGAAAGATTCTCAAGGAAGAAGTAATAAGGCATCACATCTGAAGAGTGATTCTGAATTTAAAAAGACATTTGGCCTTACTAAAGATCTGAGAGTGTGCTTTACTCGAATTCCTGACCATTTGACCTCTGGAGAAGGTTTTGATTCCTTTAGCAGTTTGGTAAAGAGTGGTACTTACAAAGAGACAGAGTTTATGGTGAAGGAAGGAGAGAAAACATCATAATTTTCATAAGAAAAGAAAAGCAAAAACCATATGCAACAATCTTACATGTTCTTCATATGTACCCCAAAACCTGAAATGCAATAAAATATATATTTAAAAAAATAAAAATAAAAAAGAAGATGGATCACATAAAGAAGAGAAAAACAGAGAATGCTTCTAACACAAACACAAATGGAGGAGTTCGTGTCACCAGTTCTCAACCCCTAAGCAGTATTTTACCAACTTCAGATGTGTCACAATGTAATACTCTCATCAGTCGCAGCAAAATCAGACAAGAAAAGAGAACTGAGATAGAATACTATACCCATGAGAAGCAAGAGAAAGGCACGTTGAATTCAAATGCAGTTTATGAACAAAGTCGTTCCTTCCATAAAAACTATACTGAAGATGTTTTCCCAGTGACACCACGAGAGTTAGAAGAAACCATTCCAGATGAAAAAATAAGAAGACTTAAGCAGGTACTGAGGGAGAAAGAAGAGCTCTTGAAGAAATGGGTAAGAAGATGCACTGCACTCTAGCGTGGGCTACAGAGTGAGACCTTGTCTCCTCCTACCAAAAAATAAATAAAAGTTCTTATAACATGAATTAACACCCTTCTACCTTTAACACTTGTAAGTGAAGAATCTATGGCTCACTATTGGCTTAAATGGATGAGATGATGGGAGGAAACCCCATAACCCTGAAATCTGAAAAAAGAAGTAGTGGCAGAAGTAGCAGCAATGATAATGATAAAATGATAATAACAGTCATCAAGTTCTTGCTATGTGCTTGCAACTAGCACTTTATGTGCATTGCTTTTTTAATACAAAGAAAACAATGATAAATGTTATGTTCTTACGTACATATTTTAGGTGAGAAAACTGAGACTTGGAGGGGTTTTACACATTTTTCAAGGTGACAGCCAATTAGTGGTGAAGCTGAAATTCTACCCAAATTCTGATACCACAAAACATTTAATTAATTATCTATCCTGTAGAGAGAGCAAAAAGTATCTTGAGAAACACAGATATAAAGTGAAAAGAATAATAAGATATGCATCTATATTTTTTAAAAAAGAAAAATTTAGAGAAATTAATTATTTTTATTTAAAAAACAATTCTGAGTAATGATATTTATAAATAGCTTTTACCAGACAACTAGTGTGGCTACTAAAGATATAAAGTTTAATGATGTATGAGCCTTGATTAAATGTGACTCTTTAGTATCATTGATCAACCAGGAAATTCTGGCCTTTCCACCAACATGTGGAATTTTCTTGATACCTCTCTCATGTTAAGTATTCTTTCTGTGGTTTACAGAAACCTTGGCTAAGTTTCTACTTAATGAATTTCTAGTTCTAAAGTCCCTAATTCCCACTCTTGCCATAAGACACGTTTTTCTCCTCAGTGCCCCAATCCAATTTAGTTACTATTCTGATCCTGTAGCCTAAAATAGATGGCAAAGGAAGCATGAAAGTAGTAAATAGATGAATCCAATAAAAAAGTAACAAAGAAAATATTGAAAATGAGATCTTGATCAGAGCAAAATGTAAATACAAAATTAATAACACTTTTTTTTTTAACAAAGAAAGAGGAAACAAACCATTAAAATAGATTTTTTAAAAGTTCTGGAAGTAATATCTTTTAAATACCATACAATGAGGGGATAAGCTGATTCTCAATAGCAAAAGACATAGGAATTCTAGATATAAAAGTACTTAAGAAATGGGATAATAAGAGTGACAAAGGGAAAGACAGAACAATTGATCCGATTTTCTGTTTAATAAAAATGAGTCGGCTACAATAGGCAAAGAGATGATACACACTCTCTGCAAAGTATGATGTTGTGTCAGCCATTCCCAAGAGACTGGGCAGAATTTAAGAATGGGAGGGAGAGTTAAAAATCTTAGTATATCTACAGCTACTCTTTAAATAGAGTCTTCAAAATATGTATGTACAGAGAATGCTATTAATTCTAAAGTTTAGCACAATATACATGGAAAACCCATTTCTTAATTTAGCCTGCAGTCTCCCTCAAGTAATATTGGGATACAAACTTCTGATACCATTCACGTTGTCAAGGATTCTGGCCACTGAAAGAGAATGATTGCTGGGTAAGATGTGAAGTAAACAGGAAAAGAAATTGATTAAAATATTGATGATAGAATCAGGGTCTGGAGCAGAAATTTTAAAATCTGTATTTGTATTCTGATGACTAATTTTTTCTAAAATAAGCATACATTTTTTCTACACGCAGCTATTGGTAAATAGGATAATCCTTCTCCTCCCATTCCTCCTCCTCCAATTGCTTCGTCTCCTTTTTCTCCTGTCATTTTTCCTCCTTCTCACCTTCTTCTCCTCCTCTTCTTCACTAAATAATTGAAACAAAATTTAGACCAACTTCTATTATCTTCTTTTCTCCAATTATGAAATTATTTTAAAATAAGGTTTAGAGACTGTTTTGGAAAATGGAAAGTGAATATTCACATAAAGTTACAAGTCTGGGGTGCATTATTTTTACACTTCTACCTCTAATGATAAACTTCCTATTTTTCAAGCATAACCCAAACTCAAGTATTTGTCACTTAGAAGGATATATCATGTTGCCTTCTTTTCTCATATACTTAGAATAAGGATCTTAAACATTACATAAGTAGAAGAGATTTAATTAAAAACCTGAAGAAATGTGTTACTGTTAATTGAATTCTTGCTACATTTACCTTTGCACACCAATGTTAATAAAACTCCAGTTCAAAGTGGATGGGTTTGGGGAATTGAGATAGCTATTTATTTCCCTACCTGAGATGCCAAGATAATCTTCTTAGTAAAATAAAGAACTCAATTAGGAGAGTTCTCATTTGTAGCTATTGATCAAGTTTACACAAAATGCTAGGATTTCTAAGTAACAAGTAAGAGGTTCAAAGGCCTTTAAACGAGGTTGAGGGAGTGAGAAAGGGAAATAGTTCTCTGCGTTTTGAAAGCCTTTCACCTGTGGAGCAGATAATGGACGGACCCCTCTCAGAGCTGGGCTCCGCTCCCGCCCCTAGCCTGGCGCGCGGTCCCTTCCCCCAACCCGCTGAGCCTTCCTGTTCGGTATCTCGGTATTACCAAGCTATAAATTGCCTGAGAGCTTAGAGACAATCAGGTCACCACCGCCCTCACAAGGGAAAAGCTTCTTACTTCCGAGCAGAACGGTTCAGCTGGGAAGGGAGGAAGCAGGGAGAGAATCTATGCTTTAGCCGTCACTGCTCTGGCAAGGGGTCGAGAGAGATGGGGGAGGGAGGTGGCAAAAAATAAAAAATAAAAATAAAAAGCATTTCTAACAATGTCCGCACTTGACCCAAGTCTACAAACTTATCGGTCGCCACGATGGAAACTCCCAGTGCACTCTCCACGGCCTGGCAGCCGCCGCTGCTGGGTGGAGTCGCGCTCCCGGCCCCACCTATGGGACGGAGCTGCTTCTCCCGCATCTCGGCTCCCTCGCACCCTTCTCGGGAAGTCTCCTGGCTTCCAGCAGAGCTCAGCTTATGCCACCCTCGCTTCTAACCCCGAACCCTAGAAGAATAGCAGGATGAGCCTCCGATAGGCTGGCGGGCCAGCTCCCCGAGGCTCAGTTTGAGGACACTTGTGCGGAACCCTTTCAGGTCCCCACCCTGCCCAGCTTTCACAACTCTGCCGTGTTAAACGGCCAAAGACAAACTTCTGCCCCTCCCGGCCCCGGTCCCAGCTTTTCAAAAACCCACAGCTGGCTAACCCACACACGTCGGAACTCCTAGGTCGCCGTTGCAGTCTGGGCATGCTCAGTATCAGGGCAGGTTTTGATTGAAAGTACAAAAAAAAAAAAAAAAAAAAAAAAGCTTTGTATTATGCTCTCTTTCTCCTGTGCATATGGCTTGCTGAACAGGTTGTGGGGCATTCCTGAGTCAACCCAGAGGTTTTATCAGATGCCCTTGATTGTGTCTCCTTGGGATCGGTTCCCCTCTTACTTCGCCCCCTCCCTCACCCCGCCTCCACCCCCTTTCCTAAGTCCCTGTCCGCTGTGGGGATGGAGAGACACTAACAGAACTGGGATGGGCGATGCTGGCTGAGCGGATCCACCTATTATTAGCGCGCTGGGATTGGCTTCTTGGCGCAGCGTACCCGAGGTGGAGCCAATCAGGATGCTGGGGCTGGGAGGTGATGGGCGGCCGCCTCCTCACTGGAGGGATTCCTGGAGAAGCTGCAGTGTGGGGATGCTCTAGACCGAGTACTGCCCCCAGTGTCTTTCCACCTCCTCCTGCAGCAGCGGCAGCGGCAGCAGCAGTTAGCAGCGGCAACTTGAGGCTGCACCCCGGGCAAGACCCCAGGGTGGTGCTCAGCCGAGAAGGGGCTCGGCGCCCCGAAGGGGTGTGTGAAGGGTGGGGGCGGCCAGCTGGGACCAGCTGGTGGCCCTGGAAAACCTCCCACACACCCACACCCACACACCCCTTTTGTGTTGCAGGCTGCCCCTCCAAGAGCGGAGGCAGCGAGAGTACGCGTGTGCCTCGCGCCGGTCCACGCGGGGAGAGCACTGGGGACCGAGACCCGGCACCACCTCCCGGTCCGCCCTCCAGGTAAGGAAGCGGGACTAGCGGCGCGGCCACCTCGGCGGTGCCTATCTGCTCGAATCCATCCCAAAGATTTTCCTTTCGATACACTTGGGTTTTAGTGGTGGGAGTCTGAGACCTAGGGAAGGATCCCCGGGTGGCCTATTGTGAGAAATATGAGACCACATGTGCACCTCCTGGAAAAGCACTTTGCACAGCGCCCGTGATTTAGAGCCTGGAGTTGATGTTGGGCATCCCCCATCTTCTTGCTTCCTCTTTCCTTCTCTTGTTCTTTCTCCTCCGTCCCCCACCCCCAATCTCAATCTTCTCTCTTTCTCTCCCATACCTCCCTCCTCGCCCACCTCCCACCCTAAGCACGCACAGGGTTTCTTTCTTCTCCTGAAGAGGATTGTCTTTCTTACAGGAAAGAGGGGGAGTGAAGAAAGGAGAAAGATTTCTTTCTGTTGGGGAGAAGGATGGGGGGCCTAAACAAAGTAGAATACAACCTCTGCGAAAATCAGAGCACAGAAAGCAATTAAACTGAATAAGGGGTGTAGAGGAGCCATCCAGCTTGGGTTGTCAGGGAGAGGAAGCGTCAAGTTTGACTTGATTTCCTCCTTGCAAGAGGCTATGTCTCTCACTTGATTCGTTCAAATGGAACAAAAATAAACCGACAATCCAACCCACTTTCAACTGCTTAATTGCTGTTGCTTTTGAGTGCCAACCATCTGACTTTTCCTGTTTCCATCTGTCCTGTGGGGCTGACAATTTGGTATTGCACATCAGTGTTAATATCTGAACTTTGAAAGGTTCCTTGAGTAAGAAAAATAAAAATAAAAATAGATTATTACTTTCCTGATGTTCCTTGGTATGGCCTGTTGTTGGGGGATCAAAAATGTAAAGTTTCAAAACATTTGCAAGGAACAACAGTTTTATAGAGAGGCTTAGATTTCTACTTTGAGAAAGATAATCTTCTAGTTAGCTTTGTGTACACGTTGATATTCACTTTCTCCAGTATTAACCCTTTGGTGAAATAAAGCAACTGTTTAACTTTTGTGTGGAAGCTACACTTGTGTACAAATTTTCACTTTATTCCTCCTTTCTACTATCTGTTTGTATTTTATTGTCGATACCAAACTTATGCCTGGCTTTATTTTCTTTTAATAGGAGAATATTTAATGGATGTAAACATGATGTTTATACAATTTCAACACTCCCTTTAGAAGGCACATGGAGGGTCAGTTGGACAAGAATCCTCCCATACTGGAACAAAGTTTAGAAACTAATGCTAGAAAGATAGCCTAAATTTTAAAAATCCCGAAGGGGAAAACATTTTTGTAACGTCTTGTTAAAAGAAGGAAAAATATATCAAAACAGCAACATGCCCCTAGTTGCCTGCATAATAGGTCAAGTAAATGGTACTTGTTGGACAGAGCCTTTACACCAGCTTCAGCAGTCTCTAACTCCATCATTGGAGATAGAAGCTTTGTTTTCCTATTATTCATCAGGGACAGCTAAGTGATAGGACTGTCAGATGGAAGGAGGTATAGAGAAGTGCCTCGTTAGATGTAAGAGGAAAGCATTCCGAATGAGTCTTACCTGAACACAGAAAAATCAGCAGATGTTAGTATACAAACCACTTCTTTCTATTTATCAGGGGAAATATAGAGTCTTACTTTCTTTTCCTCTAGATGTCCACTTGATATAAGAAAAGGTAATCTTCTATCTTAACTCTGACCTTCCACACTAATTTTATATCTCAGAAAGTATTTTTTCACCAGTATCTTTAATATGTAAGTTTACACACTAACTTAGAAAAGAGCTGGATTCATTTACCATCAGTATAATGTGTACTATTTTCAAAACCATTTTCCATTTGAGGCAATGATCTCTCCTACCTAAGCAGAATTACCAAGTCACAAAAGAAGATTTTCTTTCTAGGGCTTTGACATTTAAATTACTTTTAAAAAAAATCATAGTGTCTCTGTTGAAAGCTAACTCTGATTTTTAGAGGTACCACCTTTTGGTTACAAGGACAAAGGGATAATAATCACTTAATTACCTCATGTGTATGTACAACTGAATTAACAAGTTTAGACATGAAAAGATGTACAAAAAGGAAGCTAGCTACCTCCATGTGAGAAAAATAAGATTTTGTTGTCTCATTTCTCCACTGTGTTAGGAAAATGTGAAAGTTTAGGCTTGGTTTGTGACATTTATTTTCATGACTCTTTGCAAATGTTAATTACAGAAATAATATGTAAAAAGATGGATATGACTAGTTTTTCACATACTTCCGAAAAATTAAACATCTATATATTGGAAATCAGAACTAATTCCAGTATATAGTGAGTGGATTGCAGAGAGACCTTAAATGATATATTATAAAAAATTATTACTCTGTTATCCCACAAAATAGTTTAATGTCACAATTTCATACAATCTTTATTTTTTCTCCCTTTGACAGGATATTTTAGTAAATCTCATTAATGTTTCAGAGTAAATATGATAATTATGTCTTTAGGTATTTTTGTCAGAACTGAAGACTGCTAATATATAGGGAAAATCCTAATTTCACAAAAATACCACATGATTGAGAGCTGTTGCTGAGTAGTTTTGAACTTCATTTCACAATGGAGAATATTAGTTATTCCATCTATTATCAGATAGTTCTAATCAAGAAATATGAAAATGAATAACAATGTATTTATATGCTTTGCATATTCAGCTGAAAATAAAACTAAAAAATAGTATTAATTATATGCTTGTATTAATTATATGAAGATGAGCTGGAAGATTAATAAAATAAAATATAGAATGTGTTGGAAATCTGAAAGTTAATTTGAACTTCCTCTTAGCCTAATAACACCATTGACATAATTTCAGTTCATCACTTTGATGTCAGTATATTAAAATGATTTTTAGTAAATTCCCAAAATGGATTTTTAGAGCCACCTAATCTTAAAGAACACACACTTAATGCAGATAATTATACGAGCCTGAAATACAGTTTTTATGATTTCCAGTTTATGCAACAGCCAAGAAGAGGTATCATTAATTCCAAATTGAAACATATTTATTTTCCTAATGGTAATAATTAAATAATTTGGGGAGAACAAAACAGTAAAACAGTTTGATTATATAATGGAGCAAATCTTTGTCTACTATTACAAAAAACCCATACCAAAGTTAGTCTTTATGCCATTGTATAATGTAGGTATGGGTCTTGCATGCATTCTGCTGAAAATATAATATTTTTTAAAATTAAATATCTTATGTAGTTGTAATATTTTTTAATTTTCAAATAATTTATTTGTCATGAATATATCTGTACCAGAAGTTTAATACTTGATGTGCCTGATTTTAACTGAATTTTTTTTTTCATTTAAATTGGCCAAAGCCATTTAAACAAAGTATTTGGTAATCTAAATAATAATTTCAGTTAGGGTTTAAGGATATGTACACATATATGTTTGCATATGTTTTTGTGTATATATATATATGTTCTAAAATTATGTAACTTTTTCAAAAAGAATTAGAAATTCATGGACAGTAGAATATAATTTGCTAAAACTAGGGGGCATTCATGTACAAAGTACCATTTACAGAAAGGTGATGGTGTCTTGGGAATGCTTTTAGTGGTTCTTTGGTTGAAAGTCTGGGAATACTCAGAGATAATATATTAATGGGGACCTAGATTTTTTATTTTAAAATGGGGTGCTATGGCTTTGGGCAGAAGTGATTTTTATATGTGTCATGATTGAAAAAACTCTGAGTACAAGATGATGCACTTCTTTATACAGGTAACAAGTTGAAATCATATTTTTACATGGTTTGGATATGAATATGATGGCTGATAAAAATTCTATCTTTCTAAGGCTTTTGGTAGATGTTTCTTTCAATCTTTGCATTAAGGTAAATGTTCTTAAATATTTATGTAATTGAATGGCATGATTATCATTGAATTGGGTGGGAGAATGTGGAGTGATGTGTTTTCATTCAATTCCTCAAGAAATGATCAATAATTTTCCATAATCTTTTTGCAAATTTGATTTAAACTTCTCCACTAAGTGGGCCCATTTTCTTAAGCAGAAATATAACATTTCCAAAAAAGAAAAAAACTTTTTTTTTTAAATCTTCTTCGTCTTTTTAAGAGGAGCTAGTTTTATGTGTACTATAAGATAAACTGTGGTAGCTGGGCATATGAACATTACTCCATTCATATGTATTAGCAACAGTAAATAAACTTATTTAAAATTTTAATGCAAATGTATGCTAACTGTTACAAGTAAGAGAGCATACCATCATTTTCTGTCTATATCAATACAATTTACTTTTGTTTTATTAAAAGAGGAAAACTTTCCTTTAAAGTGGACAATAAATATATTGCTATGTTGTAGAAATGGTAAACACTAGAGATGCTATTTCTGCAATTTTAAATATAATATTAGAGATTCTATTGCAAAGAATCTTCCTTTTAAAATGGCCTCTACATTACATTATTTTTAAAAAACAATACTTAAGAGAGTTTCAAAAGAAATTAAAATCTACATTAAAGTAAAATAACACATTTATAGTAGTGTTTTAAATGAATTTTCTAACATGTCTTTGACAAATACAAAACAGACATTTTAAAGAATTATTTCTATAATTGCTCTAATTTTTATATTTATTTAAACCTCAAGTTCTAATTTCTAATTGCTGATTTCCATACTTTACCAATGGTGCAAATGAAAGGTCAAAGTTTATCTGTTTTGGTTACTGCTATTGTGGAGATATAAAGAAAGCATAGTGGTTACTCCCATAAATGTCTCACATACAGTATGTTTAACATATTACTTAGGCACATAGAAAGGCATTTTGTTAAAGAGGAGCTCGAGAAAATCATAAAGCAGATGAAGATTTAAAAAAATGCCTCCTATTATTTGTACAAACCGAGAGCTGGGGAATTTCCATGTAGAATGGGATTGGGCTATAAACTAGTGTAAGAATCTGGTGAAACTATTTGGTTAAGATATGATTTCTAAGAGTTCATAGCAGCCTTGTTGGACAACATTTCATCACGGATACTAGCTTACAACAATTCTACAGCAACCATAAATACTGTACACAAGACATTTAGCTAGGTGCCTCAATTAGAAATTAATTTCTGGTTGAAATATCCACTTAATTAAATTCAGGTATGATACTGAAACTTGGTCATACCTTAGCTCAAAGAACCTGTTTCTCTACTTGTAAAATGTAGTTTTGTTAATAAGTTTAAAGTGCTTAGAGTTCAGATATCTTTTTTTTTTTTGGCCGAAGGGTATTATATAAGTAAAAGTAATTGTGTCTTATTTCCTATGATACAAAAATGCTTTCTTTTTCTTTTGAAACAGTTTAACTAAAATCAAAGATAAAACACACATATGCACTCAAATACAAACACATTTGAAGAGTTTGAAATATGAACATTCTTATTCTGCAATTGCTTACATGAGAAGTACTGTCTCCTGTCCTCTTCCATCATGCTCTGTGACAGCAGCCATCATTTCAGTCCCTTGGGAATAGAAAGGAAAGCAGACAAACCCACCTGAAAACTCTGGTGAAAGTGTTTGTGGTGTGGCCTCTGGGGAACAGTCTGTTGCTTTACTTGAGGCTCATTTCCTCCGGGCCAGCCTCCTTGCGTGTCACTCCATGCCTACTGTGGGTAGAAAGCAGGTACTTGGATTGACTGATTGCTGCTTTGAGATTCCTTGACATTTTTTTCATCAACATGAAGGCAAAAGGACATGAATACGCAGTCAAAACATGCAGAACTGTAGCAGAATTATGTGAACACTTTCAAAATACCATACTGAATCATATAATTTTAGGATAATTTATGAAATAGCTTATCTTTCTTGGAATTTCTTTTGTTTACTTATAAGTGATCCAAGCAAAAGATGAGGCTGTTAAACCACGAGTCAGTATAGTTTTTTTTTTTTTTTTTAACTTAACACCTGAGGATAAAGCTGAAAGGATTTTTTTCAAAAGAGTTTCAAATCGTACTTTCAAATCCATCTGTATCTTGCTTATGGAGGGAGACCCTTAAACAAGCACATACTTCATAGTCATTATCCCGGATAATTGACAATTTGTTTTCTACAAAATCTCTAGATATTGTTGTGAAACATCACACTCGAGTTTGCTTTTAGGATGGATTATTAATAATGTATTTTCAGACACAATTGTATGTGAGAGTTTCTGGAAGTGTAAACAACAAGATAACATCACAGCAGCGGGCAACACTCACTAAAGCATCAATTTAGAATTGTCTGCTCTCTCTTTGAGAAGGAGAAAGAGCTAATTGAGTGTCTTTTTCCCTCATGATATACTGGTCTCCAATATCCCATTCCATACAAGCAGCATGATCCTTGCTTTCCTCCTAGGAAATATGGAAACTGTCTACCCGCTTATTTATTAGGGGAAAAAAAAAACTTACCTAGAAAGCTTTTAGACAGATGACTTAATGGCCTTTGAAGCAAGGACCAGTGTTATAACAGTTTATTAAGGCATAGTTGAACTGTAGCAATCTGGTTTTGAGTTATCAAGATTATTAGGAAGAAAAGTCGACACAGTTTCTCAGGAGGAAGACAAGGAAGCAAAGCACTGAAATCTGCTTCTGACTTGGAGTGTCTGCCAGATCCTAGTTTACAAGGCTGGCTTTCTGCCTAATCCCTAGCATTTTCATCAGATTTGAAGAATGAATAAAGTGAACCTTTGGGCATTGGAGCATATTTCTAGAGCACCGAGACCTCTTCTATAAATAGCATAACATCACCCTTCTATTTTAATCAATGTTCAGAATCCAAGGCCACAGGTTTTTATATTTAAATATATATAAACCAGATCATTCTATGCCTGAAAGTACTAGCATTTTATCTGTCTGTGTACAGGAAATTCTTATGTTAAAAGCTTAGTTAACAACATGACATTACAAATAATGTACCTATTTTTAGTGGTTTTATTAAATTATAATGTTAAATTTAAAAAGCCAAGCATTCACCTTGAGCCACATCTGAGCCTGAGAATTCAAAAAGTGACATTTCTATAGAAAGCCAATATAGCCTTAAATTGAAAAAACTGCCCTGCTTTTAAATTGTTTTGTTAAAAAGTACCTGATATGCAAGTTTCCAATGACTTTTTCCTGGAGAATCTTAGATACTTTCTGAACCACTCCTAGACAACACAGAATGAATATTGATGACAGGAGAGAGCTGACTCCTTCAGGCAAAAGTGGATGAGATAAGTTCTGTTAGGCCTTTGAGAATCTGTTTCATCATCTCTACATTGAACACATAGCAGCAGTTTTATTTCTCTTGATTTCTGGACTTTTAGACCTGTATGCATTGAAGCATATTACAACTTACAGCCTGAATAGAAAAGATTTGTTCAGTTCTCAAGCTATAAGAATGATATAGGAATTCCTTTGTGTTCCCTTCCTTTCTGCACATTTTATTCCTTTCTCGTGTCTTCCCTTCCTACTGCCCTTCCTCCTTATTTTCTTCATTCTTTTACCTTTCCTTTTTTTCTTCGTATCTTAATGTAATATTTTCCTATAGAATCACTAAATGAAGTTTTGGTACTGTTGACCCATAGTAATCTTCACTAGCTGGATTTATTTTATGTCAACAACCAAGAAATGTAATTTCTAGTTTATATACATTTTAGGTTAGCTTCACGAAATATATGTATAGATAAGTAAAGGAGCAGTCTTTTAATTTGTTTATGTAATTGGCATACTTAAGTGGAATGTGTCATGATTTGAATGTTTTTAAATTTTTGCATGTAAAGGCTGGCTTGCTGATAATTTCTAAACCATAACTGTTTGCAGAGAGACAGAATAATAATGTTTTAGAGTCCAAAAAAGTGGCACGTACTATTTGGCATGTTTTCTTTATTTTCTATTTTGCCATTGCAATGGTAATAAATTATTGATTTCATGACAGGTGTGCAGCACTGTATTTTTGTTTATTTAATTTATTTATTTTATTGACTTGTTTGATCTTGATAATAAAGAGGTTTTCTGCCTTACAGATGAAATAAGGGAGACTCAATGTTGTTACTTGCCTGCAATTACACATTTAGAAAGCCTCTTGTATTTTTTGTCTATTGGAACTGACTGTCTCAGCACTTAATAAAGGGGGGGAAAGTATGTTTTGTATTTCTTTTAATATGTTAGCACTAGCTTGCCTTTGCTTATCTAACATAATTATTGAGTATAGGATACACAGCCTTTATTTATCTCATTGAAAAATTAAGAAAGATTTGATATACTTTCATTTATTCTTGACTCTAATTGCAAAATAAATTGAGTTTGTGTTTTAAAATTATTCAAGGGGCATTTTTGTAATCTACCAAGAAAAGACACTAAGCCTGAGTCACTAAGCTAAGTTGGCCTTTAGTCATTGCTGTATCACTGTGATGTCAGATACGTCATCTTATTTGTTTTCTTATTTGTAAACTTTGTAGTTCCAAGCCACCACATAGCGTGCAATGAAAAGTGATTGGAATCATAAGTACTATAGCTTTATCACTAGCTTTCTGACCTTATCTCTTATTATTCTCCTCACTGATACTCATACACATCTTCTTGCTGTTGCTTCAAATAACATTAATGAAGTTGTTGAATCTATTGATGCTTTTTATCTTTTATTCCAAGATGGTATGGTTAAACATTCTGCTCTAAGTGAACATATCCATCCCATAATTATTATTCAATTCAAATATGAAGTCTATCAGTTGGCAATTCTTTGTGTTAAGAAACACATTTGGGAGCAACAGCTAATAGCCATACCATTGCAATATGAATTAATATAAGTGTGTTTGTAGCTAATCTGATTTAAGAAAACAGGAATTTTAGTTGGGAAGGGCCTATAGAAAGAATACAAAATTATGTGAGACATAGGATAGGTATTAATGGAGATATTTGAATGAATACAGGTAATGATATTGTTTCTTAAACTATGTCAGGCACTTTTCTATGTACTTTCAATGCTTCACCCCATTTAATATTCTCAATAACTCCTTGGGATTTGTGCTAATTTTTTCATAATTTTGAAGTGAGAAAGTTGTGGAAAAATAATATTTGAGTAACTTTCCCAGGGTCACATTATGTAGTAAGATGTGGAATCAAACTCAAACTACCTATTTACAGGGACAATCACAAGTAGTCACACCATCAATAAATTCATAAATTGCAGAAGAAGAGGAACAGATGGTGGCAAAGAGGTAGAAGTACCCAAAAGAGATTAAAGAGTGACAGGCAAATTGATCCACTTTATAGTTTAGGTCAGTATGATCATGATGGCAATGAGATAAAAGTATGAAACTTAGAGAGCTGGGTTCAGATAGCCAACTCTGGAATGGTGAACTTCAATAAGATATTTCACTGCTAAAGTTACCCCCCACCACCCTGCCAGGAATGAAAATGCAATAATGTTTGCAAATTGTCTAGTACTCTGTTTCTATATGGTGGATCTGACCACCTTTGCTCTCTCTCTCTTTTTGTTTTAAAATTTTCAGAAATTCTTTCACTTGTAAAAATTCCACCTGACTCAAAATGGTTTAAGCAAGAAAAAGAATTTTGGAGCTCATGTGACCATAAAGTTCAGGAATATTCTGGCTTCAGTCATAGGTGGAAATGGGGACTCAAGCCATGTGGTCAAAACCAAGCCTATTCTCCCTCCCACCACTGTACCACTAGTATTCAATAATTTAACAACTGGTATAATTATACCAGTGTGAAAAGTCTATCCATCAGAGGCTATGGTCTGAGTTATTTAATTCTAGTTTTGTCCTTGCCTTACTCTCTATGGCTTCACCTCTTTTTAATACAGAAGGGTAGATCGTCTTCATTCATCTCATTGAAAAGACAAGAGGAAAGTCCTTTACAGGACTTTAAGAAATTCAGCTTAGTAGAGCTAAGAACAGCAAATTGCAGAGCCACTTGTGTATAAATGAGAAGTTCAAACTTTTATTAGTTTTGTAAGGAAGGAAATTTATTTCAAGGAGTTTATAAAATTTTAACCTACATATGCTACAGACTAAACATTATCAATTTGTAAAAATATGTTATACATTTTTATGTTTGCTATACCCCAAATTGAAGAGAAAATATTTGGGAATAATATATTGCTTCAGTAAGTATGATGATGTGCCTATTATATGCCAGGCACCATTTGGATGCTGAGGATACAGAAGTAAAAATAGCAGACAGGTTCTCTGCATGTAGGAGGTTATATTCTTAAGGAAGAAGACAGACCATTAAAAACATAGTTTTATTGGTAGTTATATAATAAATACTATGAAATCATAAAATAAGCTAATAGAGCAATAGTGGAAATGTGGTCAACCAAAAGTTGAGCCTGAAAAGGAAAAGGAGCCAGCCCTGTAACTATCAGGGGAAAGCACTGAGGTCAAATGAAGCAATCAGTGCAGAAGCTCTACAGTGGGAACGAGTTTGTTCTACTTAGGTATGAAGACACTGGTTTTATGTGTTTACTCTGCCTTAATATTTTAATTAAAAATAATCTGCAAACATGATTAAGAAATTTTCAAAACAGTATAATCACATATAATCTCACCATGCTCTAAATATATGCTGTCTCATTTCTGTGTAATATGTTTTCAGTCTGTGTTCATATGCTTACATTTTTTTATGGTGACAATCATGGAATATACACTATTTTTACTTTGATTTTTAACGTGTATTCTCAGGTGTCTCATAGACATATATTTTTATCCTCCAGTTTTATCTTCAGAAGAGTTACTGCTTTTCTTTTGTTCTGTATATTTTTTAGACACTTACTGTGTATCTTTTTTTCTTAAATCTTAATTCTTTCCCTTTCCCCTCATTTCTAAAGAAATTAAATACATGGCTTAACTCCAGTTTTATGATTCCTATAAATTTAAGTGAACACCTTAACTTTTTATCACAGTCATGACATTTTTCAATGTAATTTCCTTTTGAGTATATTTTTGATTATATCCTACAAAACTCTAATTTAGATTTTGAAACAAAAGTAAATAAACATTGAAAACATAATGAAACAAATCATTTTGTGTCGATTATCACTTAGACAACACAGGTCTTATAGCATTAACCGGAAATTATTTTTCCTCTATCTAGTCTCATATCCTGATTTCAAGAACTCAATAACCTAAGTCTACCCAAATTGCTATATGATAGCAAACCAGTTGCTTACAAAGGCATATTAACTTTTGTGAGACTGCAATACCACTCAATCTGCTACACAGTAATGAAGTAATAATTAAAGCATCAATCTTAAATGTCCCTCTTTTTTTTTCTCCTAATGCTCTCTACAGACACTATATTCTGATAATAACATGTTTTGAAAATGGAGTTTTCTTTGCTACACTACTTTCCTCTGTAAGCCTCTTTTGTATTCTAAATATTTTATGTTATACTACGTATATCATACACACGTATATATAGTATATTTCGATTTTTTAAATGCATCTTGTTCCTCTACTAAATGCCAGTTTCTCAGAATTTTGCAATGACAATTTTATCATCCCTGACTCTTCAGTGCCTGACAGATCTTAGGGAGTGAATATTTTATAGAATATTTATTGAAGGAGTATATTAGTCTGTTCTCAGTCTGCTAAAAAAGACATACCCAGGACTGAGAAACTTATAAAGGAGAGGTTTAATGGATTCACAGTTCCACATGGGTGCAGAGGCCTCACAATCATGGCAAAATATGAAGGAAGAGCAGGCAAAGAGAAAGCACGTACAGGGGAGGTAAAGAGAGAGCATGTACAGGGGAACTCCCCTTTATAAAACCACCAGATCCTGCGAGACTTATTTATCATGAGAACAGCATGGGAAAAACCTTCCCCTATGATTCAATTCCCTCCCATGACATGTGGGAATGATGGGAACTAAAATTCAAGATGAGATCTGGGTGGGGACACAGCCAAACCATATCAGTGAATAAATCCACTAAGTCTATATTTTCTAACATTTTTAACTGGCATCGAAATTTAGTACACACCTATATACAATATTAGCAAAAGTTCTATGAAATATTACTTGTTATGCACTTTCAATTATCCTTTTCTATTTTATTAAAAAAATTACTGGTCATGATCAACTAAGTTTATATTACAGTTAACAATACATAACAACCTGTAGTTGTTTGATTCTTTTTACTTTTTGAGACAGAGTCTGGGGCTGTCATTCAGGTGGATTGCAAGGGCATGATCCTCCCATCCTAGCCTCCTGAGTAACTGGGACTGCAGGTGCATACCACCACACCTGGCTAATTTTTGTATTTTATGTAGAGACAGGGTCTCACTATGTTGCCCAGGCTGGTCTTGAACTCCTGGCTGAAGGGATCTCCCTGATTCAACCTTCCAAGGTGCTGGGATTACAGGGATGAGCCACTACACCTGGCCCCAAAATTATAATCTTCTTGCTATATTCACATATAGGTAATTTTGTGTGAGTTTATAATGCATTATTTTAAAGTCCACAATCTAGCAATCTAGGACCAATGCTATTATTGGCCACTCTTAAGCAGATTCATGTCAGTTGGCTACCTTTTAAGGAGTTCAGCTAATAGCTCTTAAGCTTTCTTTTGATTGTCATGGGGTTGATATATTACACTCTTTTTCTTTTTCTTTCTTTCTTTTCTTTTCTTTTTTTTTTTTTAGTTGTGGATAAACTTTCTTGTAGATCAGAAGAGAATACACAGAAGGAATAAGGGATTACTTCTTTTCCTTTAAAATAATGAGTGGAGAACTAGTCTATGGAAAAAAATAGACAATGAAGATTAGCATAGGTATTTAGAGTTTTGTGTTCAAATTAAGAAACAAACAAATAACATACAAACCCTCAATCCATCACCAACTTCATAATGTGGGAATTTTACTAAATGATCTCATTGACACCTTTCAGTGCTAACATGTGAAGTTCTGTAATTGACCATGACATTTTACTGCAAGAAAATTAGACGGGTAAGTAGCCCAGCACATAAAGCCTTTGGCTTCCCTTCTACCATCTGAGTGTTCTCATAGTGGTGAATAAGGTTGATATTATGTCTTTCATCTTTCAGTCATTCATTAATGTACTCAAAAATATTTAAAGAACACAAATAAAATCCAAGACACAATTAGACACCCATAGAATAATTGAGTACCATCTAGTTAAGAGTGAAAGCATAAGCAAGTAATGATTCGCTCACATGTGAGCTGTGAAATAGCATCGTGTAGGATATTCTGTGGTAGCAAATAATACAAAAGCCTCAAGGGCTTCAGCACAAAAGCTTTATTTCTTGCACATAGTGCATAGCCATTGTGGATCAGAGCGTTTGGAGGGTATGTGGTGGGAGAGTGTCCTCTGATTTACATAGTCATTCAAAAATCTAGACTCTGAGGGCTCCAGTGCCCCAGTGTCTTATAAGGCTGTCATCTCAATGTAAAGTTTAAGGGATTCCTTGCAGTAGGGCAAAGAGCACCAGAGAGTTTCTCACCAGCAATTATCTACTTTGACCCCATAAAAGATACATAAAATTTCTGCTCACAGTCCATTAGCCAGACCCAGTCATGTGGCTCCTAATTACAAGGATGTAGAAAGTATAACACACCCGTTCCCACTCTAGGCTTGAAAGAAGAAGATATTGGCAAGTACTTGAAGAGATAAGCTGCATCAGGAAAATGCTAAGCTTTCTGCAAACACATGAGAGTGAATGACAGCTGAGACAGCAATGGCTTCATCTTCATATAGGAGATGATGCATAAGATATACTCTGAGGGACTTTGGTGTTATTATGTTAGGTGTTCAGTTCATTCATCAATGAAAACAATCTCTTTTTAAAAATCTAAGTCTCAAACAATGATATGTGTTTGGTTCAGAATGCCAGCACTCCTGGAAAATTTGGAAGCTGAACTAAATCGTTCCTATCTTACTAGGATTCCTGACACACAGTCCAACCACCTACATGGCAGATCTATTTAGATGGCTGAAAGACATCTCACACTCACCACATTCGAACTGAACTCATTATCTTCATCAACATAGCTAGTCCTTCCCTAGTGTCTTCAATCTTAGTGAATGATTCCACCATTCACCTAATTGTGTTTTCTAGAAACCTAGAAGTTATATTTGTTTCATATGTCTCTCATCTTTAATCTCAAATTCAGAATGTATAAGTCTTGATAAAATTTTTAACTCATAAATATATTTTGCCTATGTTTACTTTTCTCTATCTTCATTGAAATGCCATAATTGAAATCAACTTGCCATCTCAAATCTGCTATCCTTAACTTGACTTTGAAGTCCATGCATTATCTGACCCCCACCTATTCACCAGCCTCATTTATCATACTGTTCTTTTGTTCTGCTACTCTAGCCACATTGTCCTTCTTTCTGGTTTTTAATATTCCAGACTTCTTTCTGCCTCAGGATCTTAGCACATGCTGATTCTGATGTTGGAGGGCTTTCTTTTATCTTTTATCTGGTTAAGTTCTATGCAGCCTTCAGATCTCAACATAGGTATCAGTTTTTCAGGGAAGATATATCTGACTCTCAGAATCCCTCAGTCTGACTCTCAGAATCCCTCAGAACCTTGCATCGTACCTCCTCATAGTGACCTGTACTTTCTCTTTACAGAATTTATCAATTTATGGTTATATATTTATTTGGGTGGTTATTTGATTAGTAACTTCTCCTTCGACCAGATTTGGAGTTTCAACAAGACAGGCATGATCTGTTTTCCTCATCCGTATGGACCAGAGCCTCACAGATAATAATCAGTCATTATATTACATTTCTGCTTCAGATCCTTTGTTATTCCCGTTTTGACTGGCTGGAATGCTCTTGCTCTGTAGTCTCCTTTGATTACTTCTTCAAACCCTTTGTGTTTTTACTCAATTTTTGTGTGCTCTTTCCTGCGCAATCTTATAGTACTTTTGTATCTCTTCTCCTTTCCCCAACATTGTTCTTCTTAGCACTTATCACTATTTGAATACAGTTTTTTAATTAATTTATTTATTTATTGCCTCCTTGTGATCATTAGAATATAAATTCCATGGTGACAGAGATTTTTATATTTTTTATTTTCTGCTCTCCCAATGCCTAAAACAACACATATTTGTTGTTCCATAAATATTTGTTGAGTCAATGAATCAATGAACTGTGAATTACCTCTCCATTAATTAGAAGAGCTCTATGCATCTCATCCAATGAAAAGAAATATTAATTTACCAGTCGAACAATTTGCATAGAGATGACAAGCTTATACCTTTAAAGTGCTTATAGGAAATATTTTATTTGTAGATCAAGTTACAGTTTACAATAAGAAGGCCAAAATGACTTATTTGTCTATTAGGCCATACATGGAAGCTTAAACTTTCTAGTCATAGAGTTGTATTTATTATGCAAATAATTTTCAACTTAGCTATTTTCTGTCATCATCCAGTCAACTCCGTCCTACTGAATTTTTCCTCCTAACTATTGCTGATTTTGTCCTCTAATCTCACATTGATTATTGTAAGAAAAAGACAGAAATCTTTTTCTAACTGGTTTTTCTACCTTAGGGTCCTACTTTCTTCCAACCCATCTTCCTCACAGTCACCTAAGTCACTGAACACAACTCTGATCAGATTATTCTTCTGATTGACATACTCATGCAGCTTCCTCAAAATTAAATAAACAAAAGGGAATGTCTCTCATTACCTATGTACCCATATAATTACCTATGCTGGCTCATCACAGTACTTGTCACCCCTAAATACTTCCCTGTCCGTCTCCATGAACAACTTCCATCTCTAACTACATCCATTTTATATTGCTCCCTTTATTTCTAATTTATTTTTTATGTCTGTTTCTCAAGGGAATTTTCCCCAACCCATCTCTGTAGTTCAAAGCTTGCGTAATACTCTCAGCATATTTCCAGTATTACATTTGTCATGTTGTTTTAGGATTATTGTTTGTATAATCACCCCCCTGTTGGTTTTGAACTCACTAGGTTTAAAGATTATGTCTTATTCGTTATATTCCCATTTACTGGAGGAATGTCTGCCACATAATAGACATTATCAAACCTTGTTGAATAAAAAGAAAATGAGTATATTTAGCCTTGATGGGGGAAACTTCTAAAACATGCACAAAATCAGGCATTTTCTAACTGTGTTTGTAATGATAAACTTGATTATATCACTAGCCATGTATGCTTTGGAGAGAGTAAGCTTCATGCAGTCTAGGGAAACCAAGTAACCTTCACTTGGTAATTTGCCTTTCAAAAGAAGAAAAGAGGAGAGGAGATGAGGAGAGGACAGAGGAAAGGAAAAGATAGGATAAAGAGGAGATAAAAGAAGAAGAGTATCAACTGTCTTTGAGAAGCTTATTCTGGGGCTCATCTTTGACAACAGAAATGTTATGATTTTTTTTCTTGCTTAACTTGACTTATCCCTCAGGCATCAACTTAAATCAGAGAGGCTATTTCTAACCTCTCAATGACAATTTTGTCTCCCGTTATATTTTCCATAGCACCCTGTATTTTTTGATAGCACTTGCACAATTTGGAATTATATACTTATTTATTAGACTATTTATTAAATGCCATGAGAAGCCAATAAGAATATAAGCTGCAAGAGGTCAGGGGCCATGTACGCTCTATGGAAGCAGCCACAATGCAGTCACACACAGAACATCTGACACATAATAGATGCTCCAGAAATGTTGCTGAATAAATGGGAAGATGATAAAGATGCATAGGAGACTGACTGAACTTTAAATGGGTGCTTTCTTTATCCCCTAATCTTTAAAGATGTATGAAGTTTTCTATATTGGGGAGGAAACAGAAAAGAATATTGTAGTTTGGTATATTTGAGAGAGGATGAGCAGGCTCGGTTAAAATAGAAAGCTGAGCTTTCCACAGTGATTGGATCCAATCTGAATACAAATTTAATCACCCTTTGAATGTATCTACTATCATCAGACCCTAAAATTGTAAATTCAGCAATGTAATATGGCTGCCTTTTTAAAAATAAAATTTTATTATTTATATCTGAGAGTAAATATTCGGTTTTTTCATATTATAGTAGTATGAATAATTTGCTTTCTAAAATTCCTCCAGAACTGCCAAGAATTGGCAAACTCTGTGTGGTAGAGAGATTTGAATAAATAATTGCAACAAAAAATATTTCAATAAACCCTAAGTAGACTTTAAGTTTGAAAATGTTGAATACTTAACTGATTTTAAAGAGTAAATATATTTATAAATTCATATCTCATAGGTGAGGGTACTGATGAGACTAAATTTAGTTGATGGAAATCTGAAGTGGGATGCAGAGAAGTGCTTTAAATATGTATTGCTAAAATTTTAACCTTGAGTTTTTTTTTCAATTATTTTGATAACATGTTTTCTCAGAATCAGGGCATCAGAATTTTTTCTTCTTGTTTGCTTCTTTTCTTTGTAATGGGAACAGTCTGTGATCTTACATCCTCTGGGTGTGAAAACACATTTTCAGAAACTATCTAAAAAAGTACAGTGAAAAATAAATCTTCTAGATAAAGATAAAATAGAGATTATTACCGAAATACAGACTCAAATGATTTTTAAAAAGTCTCTTATTACTTGATTACTCAGTTGAGAATAATTATGTCAAAAAATCTCTGAGATTATATGTGTGTATTTCTACATTTTCTTCAAACAATAATACATTAAATTATAAACTTATAACAGTGAAGAAATAATATTTATTGCCATAATGCAAAAATATAAGACTGAATTTAAGGGCTCTATGATTGCAGGAACCATTTCTATATTGTTTGCAATTTTATCTCCAGTGCTGGCCTAGAAACACATGGCACTTACTAAGTAAGCACTTAAAAATTTTTGGTGGATATTGCTGAATGTATCATCCTTCCTGATTTTTTTCATTTGTTTATCACTTATTTGCATATTTCTTTCGAATAAGTGTAATGACTTAATGTGTGGCTTTGGTAATAAGTCTTCATCAACTGAAATTAGATGCAGTCAAGTCTACTCTTCCAAGGTGAAATATGACTTTCTTTGTTTTCTCAGTCTTTGCTTCCCTGGATTAAATCACAAGATAGCTCACTGTTAAGTTTCAAATAAAATATGGCAATTAAATACTAATTTTGTGGCAGACAATTAAGAGTGAAGAGATGATATATAATAATATATTCCAATTCCTCTTTAATGGGACCAACTAATGTTGTGGATTATTTGAGTCGATGTTACCTATCTCTCAAACAGATAATCATTCTTGACTTTCTCTTTTCCCTTTACTGTCTCTCTAGTTTTTCTTCTTTCTCTATTTTTAACTATTTCTTCACATATATTATAAATCTCTATTGCATCCAAAGTGCCAAAGAGTTCTGTTACTGAAAAAGTTATTTCTGTAAAGATATTCAATATATATACTTAATACTATACATGTGAAGTGATATTTTTAGGAAAAGTATGATTCATTGCTAGTAAAGAGCAATGTTTTAAAATAAATATTTTAGCTTGTTTTTTAAATAAAAAATTATTCCATAAAATTATTAAAAATAAATAATCTAATAATATACAAATGGAAAAATTAGTCTTTTTTCAGACATTATTTTCTTCCAGTCAGCCACTATTATTAACTTCTTATATTCTCTAACAGAAATATTAAAAGCCCCTAACAGAAATATTGCATTTGCAAACATCACATTTAAACTCAGTGTTCCATGACATTGACAATGGTCTAAACATTTTCAGTTAGATTATTTTATGTATGTTGGATCATATTTTACTTTATACAAACTACAGTGATTTTTAAATGCATAGTTACATATTTTATATATTAGGAATAGTTTTATCTATTGCTTTTGGTTAATGCATCATTAAGTAATTGTGTGAAACATGTTAATTTGAATTGATTTTTTTACTTTAACTGCACACTAATTCAGTTTGATAATCTTAGTTTTCTTTCTAGTAAAATTTGTGATGATAGTAACAACGCACATGAGGTTTATTAAAGGATTTTATGTATTTGATCATGTTTAAAGATTTTCGTAAATGTTCCACTTTTTTCATACTTCAAAGTATCCTTGTGTTAACAAATTATATAACATCTTGTTTGTTTAATTTTTTCCTTAATAATTGATACTCTATATCATAATCTTATAATTTTAATGTTTGCTTTTCTGTATACATTCAGACATTATTATAAATTCAATTATATAATTATATTTAATATATCTTTGGTTTGGGGCTGCAATTGTTAAGCTTAAGAATATTAAAGCATTTGAAAATGCAAATATGTTAAGAACAAGCTTGCATATGTTAGCTACATGTAAAATATTTTAAAACAAAAAGAAAAAATATGGAATATGTCTGAAGAAATATGAAGTTTTGTCAGTGTTTATAGAATTTGGTAAATTTAATAATAATAGTTTATATGTTTAGAGTTTTCATTACATATCAGGTGCTGCGTTAACTGTTTTTGTATATTACTCATTTAATACTTCAAAACCTCTGTGAAGTTTCAATTATTATAATGCTGATTTTGGATATAAGAAAATTGAGGCACAGAGAAATGATACTGTTTGCTGTAAGGTCATATCTGTTAAATGTTAGAGGATTTGGATTTCAATCCAATAGGATCTAGATCATTTATTACTTCATTAATTCAAAAATCTCAGAGCATTAGTTCAAAATGTTTCAGTAAGTTCTTTACTGAATAAGTTCTTTACCCTAAAATAACTTACCTTTCAGTGGGGGCAGAAAAATAAGCGGAGAAAAGAAGGAAGGAAGGGAAGGATGAGAAGAAAGAGGGAAGGAGGGAAGGGAGAGAAGGAAGGAAGGGAGGGAAAGAAGGAAGGAAGGAAGGAAGGAAGGAGAGGTGCTATTAATAAGCTTTATTTTCATGAATGCTATCAAAAAATAAAAATAAAAACAAGAAAAGGGAGTAGAGAGTGCTCCAATTTGGGGATATGAAGGCATAATACATTTTTAAATAAAATTGTCATTGAAAGTCACATTTCAGCACAGATCTGTAAAAGGTGAGGAATTAAGCGAGGGTTAGAGATCAGGCCATGCCTGGTGATTTCAAGGAAAGCAAGGTCTCCACGTGGGCCACATGGTGTGGGCTGAGGAAGCACTAAGAGCTTTTTTCAGAAAGGTAACACAGAGCCAGAGGGTGTAAGTCCTTGGGGCGACTTTGGTTTTATTTGGAATGAGAGGGGAAACCAGTAAAGCATTTTGAGCATATGAGGAATGAATCAAACTTTGATTTTCTTAAGGATCATTTTGAATAAAGTGTTCTTGCTGGAATAGATTAAATGGGGCCAAGGATGGAAATAAGAAGAGAATTTGGACTCTGTTGGTTTTTGATGGAAGCAAAAGTGCTCCATATCTATTCTATGTATTTCCTAGGTTTTATGGCCTGTAAGCATATTAAGAGGGCAGTAGAAAGCTCAGAAATACACTCCTATCAATTTTTTATGGGAAATGGAGTTTACCTTCCTTCATACGAGGTAGAGCTTATTATAACATTAATTTTTTTAACATGTTATACATGCCTCCTCAGCCACTTTCCCAGCTAATTTGTTATCTTGCGGCAAGTAAATAAAAGTTGGGTTAACTTCAAGGCATCTAGGATAATAGCAGAAAAATATCTTTGTATTTGTTTCTATGATTGAAAGACTTACTAATGCACTCAAACTGTCAGAGAAGCATTGTTAAGGGTTCATGAATATAGAGTGAGTCCAATTCGTTCTAAAAGCTATCCCCCACAAAATTCCTGGAGTGGCATTGCTTTTCAAGTAAGTTATTTTGAGACAAGATGATTTTGCTTGTCAATATTTACATTTAATTACATTTTAAACAAAAACATATTGATACCAACATCCACAATGATACCTACTGTACTGAAGGCTGATTTAAACAGTTGTAAGACAATATATGAAATGCTTTGAAGTTAATCATCATGTAAATGTTGCTTATTATAGTCAACTACATAGCAACAAATTTAGAATTAAAAGATGTTTATAACCATATGCCTGTGATGACCTATGCTTTAATCAGTACATACTCCTGATGTTTTTAATACATAGTCAGCAAGTACTTACCTCTTGCTTGCTCTAAGATGAGCCTGCAGCCACAGTTGAATTAGACATTCAAATTCAGTTTAGAAATGTTTTGAAAGGCTTGGGTTGTTTTCAGGGAGGATATAATATAAACAGCTAAGAAAGACCCACAAAATGCTGTTGGAGAAAAGTGTATGATTATTTGTTATTTGTTGTTCAAATAAAGACAATGGACACTTAAATAAAAGCCACAAGAAATAAGCAGATACAAGCTGTATGGGGTTAAGTCATTCAACACATTTTCATGATCTATATTTAGGCATGAGATTAGACTGGAAGCCCACCAGTCAGTGTAGGATGGAACACCAGTTCATGTATGAAGTTTTAGAAGGAATATTTTTCTTTGGGATTAAGGAAATAATGGTAGCCCATGATACTTGCACTTTCTACCTTTAACAGGAGTCCCCGTTACCCATAATTTCACTTTCTGTGGTTTTAGTTACCTATTACTATGTCTGAAAATATTAAATGGAAAAATTCTAGAAATAAACTATTCATAAGTTTGAAAATTCAAGTTGTTCTGAGTAGCGTGATGAAATCTCACACCATCCTACTCCATCCTGCCCAGAACATGAATCATCTCTTTGTCCAGTATCTCCATGCTGTCTGTATTATCCTCCTGTTAGTCACTAGTAGTCCTGGCAGTTGTCACACTGGCTATCGGTATTACAGTGCTTGTGTTCCAGTAACCCTTATTTTACTTAATAGTAGCCCATAAGCATAGGAGTGGGGATGTTGGCAATTAGAATATGCCAAAGAGAAGCCATAAAGTGCTTCTTTTAAGTGACAAGGTGAAAGTTTTTGAGTTAATAAGGAAAGAAAAAAAATAATATGCTGAGATCATTAAGAGCCACGATAAGAACAAATGTATTCATAAAATTGTGAAGAAGGAAAAAGAAAGCCATGCATAGTACATATAATGATTAGTACTAGCCATGATTTCAGGAATACCCTAGGGGAGCTGGAACGTAACCACCAGGATAAGGGAGGATTTCTGTGAGGTAAGTGCTTTTGTATATTATCTTCCCTATTAGAAGAATTGCTCCTCATAAGTAAAGAAGATATCTTAATCATCTTTATATCCCAAATTATATCTCATAAAGTCAATATTCAATAAATATTTATTGATTGGATGAAGTAGGTAATGAAATAACAAAATATAATTTCAGTATCTAGCCCTTTTTTAGGATAAATTTATTGTTAATACCTGTTTTAAAAACCGGATTGTGTTTCTCAAGTATAATATTGTTGGCTTATGGAAGGTAGATTTACATTTTTAAGGTTTAAATAATTAAAACAAACTAACTGAATGTTATTCCTAAAGAGGACTGCTCAAGTTTTGTACCCCAAAAACTGTGATAGACAATTTAAACTAAGCTATTTTAAAGTTATAATTAGTAATCAAACTCATTACATGAGAAAATTAAGATTTTGTGTCATTGGTAGTAGTAATAAGGAATATAAATTTATAGAACCACAGATATTAAAATATTTGTAAATCATTTCATAAGAAATTTATTTTTTTTTCTATGATTTTGGAGGACTAGGTATTGTAGGTATTGGCTTTGTTTATAGAAGACTACACATATAATTGTATGAAGTTGTTGTAAATGGATTGCTCATATTTCAATTCTTAGAACTCTTCTTTATTTCCTCTCCTGGAAATTCTTATGTACAATTACCCTGGTAAATGAATGGACCCATTTCAATATTTTATATTTAATTTCATTTTACAGAAAAATAGACTGACATAAACATCCCCAATGATACCACTCGGCTGATTTTGAAAGTTGTAAGATATTTTATGGAATCATTTAAAATTAATCATCACCTAAATGTTCCTTATTATAGTCAAATGCATAGCAACATATTTAGAATAAAAAAGATTTTAGCATAATGCTGGACACACAGAAAGTCCTATTAATATTTCTATGATAGTTATAATCATCTTTACTAATTTTGTTGGAGTCGTTCACTTTCAGGAGTGCTTCAAAGATCATTTCTTCCAGCCAGCTTCTGAACTCCTCTTTACTTTTTATAGTTCAGCATACCTCTCTCTACCTGCTGATTGGTTAATATCTTTGGTAGCTTCTGAGTCATGGTTCATCAGGAAGCCAAGGGTGCGATTTGCATTCCAGCAAATCCTCCTCCTTCCTCCTGCTCACTGTCACTTCTATTTTTACTTTGAAGCACAAAGTTCTTTAAGGCATCTTGTATTCTGAGGCTTCCTGCATTTACAAATTTACTACCTGCTTCTCTGTAAGAAATGTGTACTTGGTGACAAATCTTTACTAGAAAAAGACAGTTATAATTAGATTAATACCTAAGGCCAAAGCTTTTCTATACATGTAAACCCATATTATTTCCCCCTTTAAGACTATTATCAATTTTTATCCCAGTTCCTTCAGAGTGCCTGTTGTTGTTGTTTTTTAAGAAAAATCAAAACTTATTTGAGAACCTATAGTTGATGCATTGACAAACATGTATTGTATTTCTACTTTGTCCAGGAATGTTTGTTAAGAACTAGTTCAGGATTTCTTATCCTGGCATCCATATTTCTTCAAGTGTTTCAGAATATTTTCTCCGAAATCATATACAAATTGTGGTGCATATATTTGCGTATGCATTGTTTTTCTGGGGAATGAGCTTATAGCTCCAATCACATTGCCAAAGTGTTGAGAATCCAAAGAAGTTAAGATTCATTCACTACATAGTCAAAAATATGAAAAGCACATGACTTTGGTTGAGGAACTTGTAATATAAGTGAAGCTGACACCATAAATGGCAGTATAAAAATAAAGGTGAAGTGCTCTACAATAGGTAAAAAGACAGAAATCACTTAATCATCGTTTTGGAGAGGAAGAACTGAGAATTGTTCTGGATTTAGAAATGTTGCTTATGAAAGTTTATGGGACTTCTATCCAGTGTGGGAAAGAGCATGAGCAAAGCCTTGGAATTAGTATTAATTAGAGTGCATGGAACATAACGAAGAGCCCATATCTTGAATAATATTGATTTATAAAGAAAGAAAAGCTATTGAGCATATGAGATATTAATAATTCCCATGGTTTAAAATGTTGACTAGTACAATGATACATTTTAGATAATATTTCAGCTAATCACCCTTAGATTTAAACATCTTTGGATTTTGAAAACCTTAAATATTCCTCAAGAATGTTTTGTAAAATGATTCAATCACAATGACAATCATGATACATAATTAAGAAAAACAGTGGTCCATTTCCCAAAGGGGCCAAACACAGTTTTCCAATAATAAATCACGTTATAGCAGTTTATATTGACCCAGACTGCCCAAACTTATTTAGAGTTGAGTTTTATTAAGTATATTCAGTGCATTTTATATCTGGGCTTCTGTTTTATTTGATTTCTAAAAAGTGTTCAAATTTTATGGCTAAAAAGAGCAGACATATCCACTTAAATTTTTCACTGTCACCTGAAAAACAATATATCTTAAACTAGACTGTTCAGGATGCTCTCCTCCCTTCTACTTATGTCATCTTCCTCCTTGTTCCTTTTTCTTCTGAGCTTCACAGTTTCTGTCCATTGCAACTGGTCTTTCATTTCTCAACTCCCTCATCCTTTTCAAAATTGACTCCTTTTCCCCCAAAAATTACTTTCTCCATCTTCTCCTTACACTGTCTTTCTCATTTTCACTCCCCACTATAACTGCATTTCTGATACCTCCAATCTACAATCCAGAGTGATACTCTCTTTTCCCTTCACCATTTTAAATATTGCTCTAACTTCAAGGCTTGGCTGAAGAGTAATCATCTACTAGAATGTCTCTGAATTACAACTATGCATAATTGCAATAATTATGCAATAGAACTTTGCCCCTAACATGAATCTCTCTAGATTTTATATAAAGAGCTCACTATTTTATTTAGACTCAGTCCTACTAATTCCTCATGTATGTGTATATTGCCTATCTTCTCACCCAAACTATAATCTTCTTGTGGGCAGATATAAGTCTATTTATTATTGATTTATTATTTATTTTACTTTGTTTTGTTTTCATCTATCAGATCATTGGGCACAAAACTAGCTCTTGATATGTAATTATTTGTTAAGAAACTGACAAGATTTTAAGAGGGGAATAACATATAATGGCTAACCACCAACATATAATTTACGGTGTACAAAGCACTTTTACATGATCATTCTCATTTACTAATCGTAACAATGCTATTATATATTATCATCCACATTTTGCAGATAAGTAAACAGGTTTAGAGAAACTTGCTGACTTGGCTAGGAATAGGAGACTAGTAAATTGCTAAAGTGAGCATTAAATTCAACATTTTTACTCCATAGCCAGCTTTCCATATTAACATAGCTGTCTTCTAAGGCTGTATTTTGTACAAAAGAGTTAAAAATGAAATTGTTTCTAATATCTGTTTGATCAAAGGAAAATATCTGGAACAAATTTGTCAAGATAACAAACAGAATTTCTAGGTGTTACTGAATTTTAAAGTCTCCACAGTGAAATGATGGTTAATTAACATTTATTTACATATGGAAGAAGGCATTTTTGTCAGCTTTTTAGGGTGTAAAACTTAAGACACCTCAGAACATGTAGGATAAAAGAAACTTTGTTAGGAATGTCTTGAGAGACCTGTGACAATTTGAACTGTGCTCAGGAGGAAGGACACAAATCATGGCTGTAGTGATACCTGTTAAGTAGTCTTCCCTCTATAGCCTCTCCTTAAAAGCTAAGTAATGGGTGGCAAAATATACCAAACTCAAACAGATGCATGTCGTCTCATTAGTGTCTTCTTAGATCCACAAAGCTAGTATTGATAAGCTCAAGTGCTGAGAATTGTTCAAATAAATCCTGTGTGCAATAAATAGAAGATCTAAGAAAACTATGAATAAGTTAATCACTATATATAATTTTATATAATAGTTTTTTGTTCTCTTCCTCTTGATATAAATTATTTTTGTCTCAATTCTTATGAATTGAGGACTGAGTTCTGATTATCTTTCCATATCATATATGGTCCACCTGAACTCTAGATCTGGCAAGTCTTTGAACTATGCTAAGTGGTTTAAGTGGGATAATACTTAACATACTTTGATAAAAACCAGGTGGTTTCCTTCACTTATTAACCTCTTGGATTCATTAATATGGAAAACGTCGTCTTACCAAGTTTTTAACATGAAAACAACCTACCTACTGCCTACCACTAATTTTTAAAATAATAATCTTATCACTGAAGTGATAGAACATTTTAGATTCTCCACATGATATTACTCAGAAATTAGCTTAGTCACATACACCCAGGGGATCTATTATAAAAGATCAAAAAAGTTATAAACTGTTCTTCAATAATATAAAATAGAGAAATTATTTTAGCAATATGAAAAATGACCAGTATAGATCTAAATAATCAGTTGTTTCCCTTTCCCTACCTCTCTAAACACACACTTTCTCCTCAAATTTTAAATTTTGACAAATAAACAGAAGACTTCAATCTTCCATGGAAAATAACATTCATTTTATTTACTGATGGACTGATTTAGAATTAAGGAAAAGAAGAAATGCATACTAAGAAATTGGTAAAAAGGAAGACAAGATTAATTTGATACTAGTGGGATGCAAATGTATATGGATATTTGGTTTAGCAATACATTAATCACCCAAAATTATTTCAAAGAAAGAAGTTTAATGACAACAATAAAGAGGAGAATTATTTTTTGAGAATTACACAATAATAACTAGATATGAATCCTAATTTGAATACAGTCATTTTCACAGAGAACTTAAGAGAAACATAGTCATATTCTTGAATCAAAAAATTGGGACCTATAAATAGCATTATAATGTTTACATAATGGTTTGGATTAGCCCCTAACTAAATTGCCCAAATAAGTTGATCTACTGCTGGCCTTTCCCATCAAAAATATTTACCAAGCTCCAGTAGGATTGTGCAGGTAAATGCAATGGCTGCCATCATTACAATCAGTATGCATGTACTGTGGAGGAGTCTACAAATGAACACCAATTCCTGGGAATTTTTGGGCAATTCCAATATCAAAAGCATCAGTGACTAACAGTAAACAACAGGCTACTTTGTTCAATTTGCTAATAATGATTCTTGCTTTAATTTTTTATTTCCATTGGCTGATTTATCAAAATATATGGATTATTAACACTGACCATAAAGTTATAATCTAGATGAATCATTATTACTTCTGAATACTAAAATGCATATTTTTAAATTAAATTTTTCAAAAATTCAATTTTTTCTCCAAAAGTTGAATCAATGTTAAGCATAACTTTCCAAACCAACTCACCCAGCCAAATTCTTCTCCATCTATATTAAAGAGGAGGACAGTCTCAGTGCCAATAATCACTGAATATTCAAACAAATAAAAAGCCCACAAATTGAGATTCTCATAAAGTCTGAACTATAAGAGAATATCAAGAAAAAGTTGAGGCAAAGATTTTAAACCTTCTATCTGAATAAAATTTATTATGCTCTAATTTCTGCCTACACTAGGCTGGTAGATGACAATGTGTTAATGAAAATAAACTTAGGAGAAACTAAAACCTTAACCAAAAAGATAGGTTTAAGGCTAAACTTTATCTCATGTTTTATAGGTAAGCAAAAAAATAAAAACCATGGTGCAGTGTTAATAAATTAGAAATGAGTTTAATGTATATTTTTATACAGATACTTCTGCCATAACCAAGGCAATGAAATAAAACATTATAAAGTTGTCCTTTGCATTGCCTTGAAGACCTAACTTTCAGAGTCTCTCATGGGCACAGATGCTTCCAGGGACCTGGGAGAATCAGGAGGCTAGCAATGGATATGTTTTGTTTTGGAAAATCTGCAAAAATAAGCTATTTTAACAAATATTGATGAGAGCACTGTGTTCTTTCTACCTAACTTTGTATTCATATTGCTTTTATTTTTTTTTTTCAAAAAGGTTCTGATAATTGTACAAGTGTTGGGAAACTTAACACCTGGACCCACCCCTACATAATGTTTCTCTGCTTCAATATTTCTCCCCGTCAGTCCTGCTCACTGAAATCCTTCCTAGCAGTCAATGCCTACCCTAAATACCTCCTCTTTTAGGCAGTTGTAAGAGTATGTTTACAGTCCTTTGATTGTATCTATTTTCAGTTTTAATTTTACTCAGTTTTAGTTTATGATTTTGTTCTTTTATCTTTTTTTTTTTTTTTTTGTGATCAGCATAATCTAGTAGCAAATGTCTCTAGCCTAAATCAGACTGGCAGAGACTTGTATCCAAGCCTCATGACTTTCTAGCTGTGTAACACAAAGAAAGTCACTTATTCTTTTACTCTGATTGAACCTCAGTTCCCTCACTATCCAATAGGCATCAGAATAATAGGATCATCTTCATGGACTCCTCGCGATTAAATGAAACAATGCATAATAAGTGTTTATCAGAGATCTTGGACAAGGATGAAAACTCATTATGAGCTAGTTCTTACAATTATGGCTATTTAAAGCCAGGCACAGAGCACCAAATACCAGATGATCTCACTTATATGTGGAATCAGAATGGTGGTTGCCAGAGACTGGGAAGTGGGGATGGGGAGCTGTTGGTTAAAGGATACAACATTTCAGTTAGACAGAAAAAGTAAGTTTAAGAGATCTATTGTACATCATAATGACTGCAATTAATAACCATATATTATATACTTGAAAATTCCTGAAAAATAGATTTTAAGTGTTCTTACCACAAAAAAATAATAATTCAGTGAGGTAATGCATATGTTTATTAGCTTAATTTAGCCATTCCACAATATATACATATATCAAAATAGCATATTGTACAATATTAGCGTACACAATTTTTATTTGTTAATTAAAAGTTAGAGAAGCTAAAATTTAAAATTTTAAAAATTTATGACCAAGCCACTATTTTCTGTGTATTCTCCTTTGAGGTTTTCCGTAGCATCCTGCAAAATACTTTGAAAATACATATTTATTGAAATGAGTACTTTATGAGAAAATTCATTTTTTGAGATATAACATTATTTTGAATACAAAATGAGAAAAGACAAAAAAGTGTTTTCTCATACAACTAATTTGTGACATTTAGGATTATAGGATTAAGTAATCAGTTTTATTAAATAAAACAACCAAAAATTCTTCAACTATAATGTTTATTCTGTCAAATTCATAATGTAAAATAATACTTGTTTTGGCAATTACTGAAGAGTTAGCATTTGTTTGCCTCCCACATAATAAACAGACTAAAAAACTACATTTGGTAGCTTGAAAAATGTCATCTTCATATGAAAAAAATGTTTAATATAATAAACAGACTAAAAAACTACATTTGATAGCTTGAAAAATGGCATCTTCATGTGAAAAAAAGAATGTTTCTAAAGATACATTGTCATTTCTTTGTGATTAAGATTTAATTTTAAGTATTTTTAAAAGTATTCTATTAAGGCATTCTATTTGTTATTGTTGATCCATTTATTTAGCCATATAAAAAATATTTTAAATAATATATTTGAAGCCACAGGGCACAAAAATCAATGATTGTGAAATGTGCAAAGTATTTGAATAGTGAGAACTAATTTTAGACTCTTAAGCACAATAAAAAGTACAAGAGTAATAGTAACTGCTAAAATGATCATTCAGGTTTTAGTCCCTATTTTGACCTATGGTCTAAATTGAAGTTTATTGCTTCTGTAACTCATTGGAATTCCAATCTAGATAAATTAGTCACTGTATTATACTGGGGGCCTTATAAAAAGTATAATGGTGTAGGAGAAAGAAAAATGGGTAAAAGAAACATCAGGACAGGAGACAAGCTCAGCTATTTAGTTACCATGCAATGCAGTTATTTGGGGGCTTTTTCTCAAATGTAAAATGGAAATAATTATACCTACTTCAAAGCTAGGTGGTGCATAGAGCACTTGGGTCCATTTCTGGTATACAGTCTGTGATTGAGCTATGTAAATAAATGAATGAATTTATATCTGGAAATCCAACTCTGCATACCACAAAATATCTTTATTATTTTCTTTTTTCTAAGCATTTAATGTAAAGTTTGAACTGTATTTTTCTTCTTAATTTAAATTTGTGCTTGCCCTATCTGAATTTAAAAAGAAAAGTCTATTTCTACGGTTTTGCTAAACAGTGAATGAGTAGTGCCCTCACAGGAATTACAAGAAAAACACACTGAAAAATATGCTTAGAAAAAGGAATATGTGGAAATATTTGATAAAGAAATAACTAGGAAAATGCCCTAGGATAAATTATGAAAAAAAAATTTTAGCTACCTTTTTCTGTTGAATAAATGAGAAAATGTGGTCAATAAACAAGTACAAATCAATTGAGAAAAGAAATTTATCTCCTGCTACCCAAAATTTTATTTTTTAAAAATTTATTTATTATACTTAAGTTCTGGGGTACATGTGCAGATTGTGCAGGTTTGTTACCTAGGTATACACGTGCCATGGTGGTGGTTTGCTGCATCCATCACCCCGTCACCTACATTAGGTATTTCTCCTAATGCTATCCCTCCCTAATACCCTCAGCCCCTGCTCTTCCTCTCCTAGCCCCCCACCCCCTAGGCCCTGGTGTGGGGTATTCCCCTCCCTGCGTCTGTGTGTTCTCATTGTTCAACACCCACTTATGAGTGAGAACATGCAGTGTTTGGTTTTCTGTTCTTGTGTCAGTTTGCTGAGAATGATGGTTTCCAGTTTCATCCATGTCCCTGCAAAGGACATGAACTTATCCTTTTTATGGCTGCATAGTATTCCATGGTGTATATGTGCCATATTTTCTTTATCCAGTCTATCATTGATGGGCATTTGGGTAGGTTCAAAGTCTTTGCTGTTGTGAAACATGTCTTTAAGAAAAGGCAGAATAAACATATTCTGAAACATGGAAGAGGTGAGTTTAACTTGAAATTAAGAGCAACCACCCTTCCTAGAGGAAAAAAATTTCCAAATCCACTCTCCTCATGTAAACAGAGACTGTGCAGTATTAACAATCAACAATATTTTTCTTATTTTTAATGTCTAAGGCTAAGCCATTTAATTCCATTTTCATTTAAAACACTATGAAATACAATATATCTTAAAATACAAAATTAGGTGAAAAGAAGTATTTAAATTATATTCATATCTTTTTGATGAATACAAACAAAGAAAAAAAGGAAGTAGTTTTTACTTTACAATTTCTACATTTTTAGAAACATAATAAGGAATCTTAACATCCAACTTATAAAATATCACTTTCTACAGCAAAATTACTTTCAGTAAACAGAAACCTATAATTAAAAAATTTACCTTCCTTGAGTCTGAGAACCTCACAATAATTTTGACCTAACTCTTCAATCCTTTTGACCTAACAAAATATCTAAATAAATGTATGACAGTGTCAACAGTCAACCAAAGACAACATATTCGAGGTAAATTTTGTTTTAAACTTTTCTTCTACTTATTATATATAGACTACAAAGTAGCACACCTTGCATTTAAATACATAATTCCTTCAAATTAATTCAACTAAAACATGTCATAGCTAGCTTTTATACATTTCTTATTGAAATAACACTTGGAAAACATTCAGGCTAATTTATCTTTAAAAATGTTGAATATCAGAATACTTGTAATGATTTTTGAGCATGAAAGAAAAGCAACTTTCCTCTCTCTGTGTTTCAAAGATACCAATATAGTAATATTACCTAGTAAACTATCCTTTGTGTAGGATTAAATGTTCAGTGAGCAGCAGCTAGATTGTTTTGTTTTGTTTAACAAACTAGGCTCAAACATTGTCCAAACCTGTAAGTGGATCTTCATCATTACATAAAAAGCCTAAAAAATGACAGCCCAAGACAGTTGTATAGAGTCATATGCAAGACTTTATCCTGATCCTTTAAAATGAATAATCAGATGATGCCATAACACTGATACCAATTACATCTCATATGCTGATTTGCTCAATAACACTAACAAGGATCTATATATAATTTATTAAGTGCCACAGGAGGAGCCTGTGCTAAGGCTTTACATCTAACATTTCAAATGCTCACCAAAATCATAATTAACCTATTAATAAGTTTGTACTGAAAATTTTAAATTTGGAGACATTCTATTTCCAGTGTTTTCTGAAATACGTTCATTAGAGAATACAGTGCTGAGCCTCTGATGCTTCTGTGGGTTTTTATTTCATGAACTTACTGTGCACAGCACCTCTCCCTGAGAAGAGCTGAAACACCCAAGTTAGGACATTAACCAAATACAAGAGCCCACTCAGAGCTTGGGTTTTGACAGCCTTCCTCACCTTTAGCTCCTAAAGGATGAAACATCTCAGATGAAAAACCTCACTAACCAAAACTCCTAATTACTAAATAAGACTTCTCTTAACACATTCATAAATGCTTAAATGTCTGAAATTGCAAGTCTATACAGTTGAAAATGCATTTTCGGAATTCAGATTTTTGCCCTTACTACTTAATAACTGTAGAATGTTGAGTAAATTACTTCAACTCAGTGTCTCATTTTCTTATCTGTAAAATTGGAATAAGACTAGCACTGCCTCATAGACTTGTTTTGAGGGTTAGAGTGACTTAATAAATGTAAATATTCTTGGAATGGTGCCTGGCAAAATTATTATTGTTTTACCTTGTTCTTATATAGATTGTCCCTATACCATGCCAAAACCATTCTGTCACTTTGAGGGAGAATAATTAACAGTCAAAATAGCAAGCTGATGCCTGAACATTTACTTTCCTTCTGGTTATTTTATCATTGTGTCAAAGAATTACAAACAACATAACCCCTATTTCCAAAACTTCCTCAGCCCTCTGATCTTCTCAGAGTCACAGAAAGTAGTATTTGAATGGCTTTAATCTAGTTTGTCTTAGTAATAGACCCACAGTCTATCAAGAAACAAATGCCATTCTATGGTCCTAGTTAAACAGAATTCGTGATTGTTTTTTCCCCTAGGACTGCATTGCAACCTCAGACAAGAATGGCAGACAGCCAGCGGGTTCTGCCAGCTGGCTTTGTACTGCACTCTGGGTTTTACAGAACAGGAGCACAGATATTTTTGATCCTGCAGGCCAATTCAAGCACAATTTACAGTGAAGAAGAAAACCTTTAATAGTGATTTCACATGTAGAGAAATTATATTTTTAATATAAAAAATTGTAATTTCTTAACATGCATGCTTTTGAAATGGATACTGACAAATTATCAGCTAACACGCGCCATTTCTTTAAAAGTATGTTTTCCAACAACTGATTGCAAATCCAGTAAAGATATAAAATGATGTAACTTGATTTTGAAATATTTTATTCATTCATCTCTTCAACACATCTTCAGTGAGTGCCTACTATTTGCCCGACACTGGCATGACATTGTATTAACTTTATTATTGACAGCTCTGATGTGGCAAATTCTGCTGTAATATTGTTGTTTATACTGTACTCATACTAGAAACTATTGCTCACTAACTATAACTAGTTTCAAATAAAATATGAGATTAAAATTTAGCATTTAATTTTCTTAATAATTGAGATTATTGCTGAATTCATTATGAATGTTTTTAGTGTGGGGAACTTTGCCTTGTCCCCCAGTGTACTGGAACAGTGCCTGCCAGTTAAGAGTGCAATGTAATAACTAATTCAGTAAATAAGTGTGAAAATCTAAGAAATGCAGAATGTCAATTAGAGGAATTAAGCTAATGATGAAAGGCTACAAACTCTGGAAAAAAATATTTTTATTTCAAAAATCTACATAATATTCTTGAAATATAATTTTTATATTTTAAAAGGTCTGTGATATATATTAAATAGGTATGAATGTATTATAAGATAAAAGATGCATGCCTATATTTAAGTGTGAGTGGAGAGAAATACAGTCTACTCTATTTAAAAGTTTCAAAAATATACTTGTGAGATACTAATATTTTTCACCTAAAAGAGATTTTTCCTTTTTTCTTTTTTGTTATTCAAGAAGATTTTCTCTTTGAAATTTAATGTAGCACTTAAAAATATTCAGTGCTTTTGTTTAATATGCAAACTTAGTATAATTGGATTCTCTGAGCCTGGCTCTTAAAATACTATGTGAAAACTTTTCCTGTAATACACTTAGTTCAATATGCTTTATATTTCTTGTCAAAATGTAATGAATTTCAAAAATAATTGTATAGCTAGATTATTTTATAAGTAAAAAAGAGTATTTTCCAAGATGAAATTCTTTGAAGGGAAGTCATTAATTTTGTTATGTAATTGAATTTGGCTCCTACTTTTTAATCTAGGTTAACTTTTAGAAATATAAATTAAGAAAGTCATATGAATAGATAGACTCCTTATCTAAAGTAAAGATAGCATTATCTTGTACTTGTACAGTAAGACCAAACACAAATGTGGTAAACCAGGTTAATCAAATAAATGGTCATTGAAAATTGCTAATAAATGCATAGTGGTGACTAAGAGAGGTGATCAAATTATATTTCCATAGTTTTCTGATGAAATAGATGTTTTAGATGTAAAAATACTGAAGTGATGTTTATTTACTTATCATTTTATACTTGCTTTTAACAAATGTTGATTTAAATTGGACGCTTTGCCAGACAGTCTTCTATTACTAATACTAGATTTGTGAACAAATCAGATAAATAACTGCTCTCAGGGAACTTACATCTAAGAGGAGAAGGCAGATGTTAATACATTGTAACCATGGTGAAATCAGATGGATTTAAGTGTGAGAAGAAAATAAGAAATGCCAGAGAATGATTTAGGGAGACAGGGCCAATTTAGACTGAAAAGTCAAGAAAGTCTCCTTTGAACTGAGACCCAATGACAAGAAGATGCCAGCCATTAGAAGATTGTGAGTCCTATTCTCTAGGCAAAAGAAGGAGCCAAAGGTTCCAAGGGAGAGAGTTGATCTTGGTGTGTCTGAAAAATGGAGAGAAGGCACATTTGACTGGAGCATGTAGAACTGGAGGAAGGAAGTGGAGAAGAGGCCAGAGCACATGCAAAACACACCACATAGGGCCTTGTAGGCCATGGAAAGAACTGGACTGAACTCCAAGTGCAATGAATTGTGAATAGCATATGGGTAGTATCTTATTTATAATTTTAGGAATTTCTTTTATGTGAAAGAATAGCTGTTTCTTTTATGTGAAGGAATAAAAAATAAGTTTTTATAGTTACATGAATTTGGATTCCTATTGGTGAACATGCTTATTTCTTAATTTGAATATTCAACACAATCAAGATGCATGTAATTTTTAATTCAATGTGGTTTGTCAGAACACAAGGCAATTAAAATCATTTGATATAATATTTTCCTTTTTATCTTTTTACATGAATGCATTTTTCAGTTCTTTTAAAATTCAATTAAACAAAATCTAATCCATTTATTTAACTATATCCTTCCTAAAATATCACACTTCTTTAAAAAGTGTATGGATATGTATCTCTAGTTGATTTTATATTAATCCATTGCTTCTCTATCTAGAAAGAATAGTAATGAACAACATCTTTTCAGGTTAATGATTTAATGTATCATGAATTTTTTTTATGAATTGTATCATGAAATATTTCATGATGATAAAACTACTTATTTTCTAAAAAAATAAATTAACTTTGAATTGAATGTGGACCTCCTAAAATAATTTTTCACAAAAATGAAATCTTCTTCCATGAATGATGAAGATTAGTATTGGTTACTGAGTTTGAGATTTTATTTTAGTGTAGTATTTTTTCCTTTTTCTTCATTTTCCAGACATGAATATCTGCCAAGCAAACACTGTATTTAAACCCCTGAGAAGTTCAAAAGGGATTGGAGACAGCAAAGGGAGGCCTTTATATTTCAATATCCTCTGTAATTAACATTTCTATCTTAGCATTAATAAAACTAAGCTTTTGCCTGCTTTTGATTTTGATTTTAGTAGTTGAAGCCATTATTATTTGTGCAAAAAGACAATCTAGTAACACAAGTGTAAATTGGAGGGTAATTGGAAGAGATAATTTGCTGTTATGAAAACATGTCCAAATATTTGTTCATGTTGGCAAAATTGTGATCATAAGACCAATCCAATTCTCCTCAGACACCAACTGGTTGTTGTTGAGTGCTTGGCCTTCACAGTAGTCAGCAGATCAAACTCCATCATACACGCTTGAAACATCTTAAAAAATGAAGAGTACTCTTAATGAACAAAATATGAGTGCTGCCTCTTTACCGCTACATTCCTAAAAATATACTTTAGTCCTGAATCACGCTGATAGTATAAAGATGATCACAGTTACACACATACTGTTAACCTTATGTGTGTAACTATGCCCACTGATTATTGAAAAAATAAATTGTTAAGAATTCAATTGAAAGCAAGCTCAACATATAGAGTAGTAAAAACATGAAGTTTATCTTAGAGACATCTCTGTACCTTTCACATAAGGCAATATAATACGTTAGAATTTATTAACAGCCATTTTCCAGAATGTTAGTTCCTTATAAACAGTGATGCAAACTGGTATAGGTAATATAAACGGAAAATATGGAAAAGAAAAAAAATTTATCAGCAACAATAGCCCTCAAATTGAATTATAGCAATACTATTGATGGATATCAGCATTCCTGGATTTTTTTTTTTCCAGGAGCTTTCTCATTGCTCTAGAAAGTGGTAGACTAAGTTTTTTAAACAACCAAATAAATACGCAAAATCAAATTAAGGATAGGCAAGAAATTTAAGTGTATTTTTTCATTGATGTGGGTGCACACACATTAACTGTAAAGCAAAAGTAAACTGATAGTTGGTTATTTCACTGGCGACTGTGTTTTGTTTGATCTTGACCCTTTTAGAAAGAAAATATTCTTTCAGCTGTTAGTCATGGAATTTGAAGCCTGCTGTGAAAGACTCTGACACTACTAAAAATTTGAAGCTCTAAATAAATATGCTGGATACATCATTTTCTGAAAGTCATTTGTGGAATTATGTACTAAAGCAAGGACCTTAAATTCAAGTCTTACTCTTCAAATTCTACTAACATAAGTCTGAAAGCTGAATTAGAGTCATAATATTAAATCAGCCGGATTTGGCCACAAGTATACAGAATCAATTCTAAACTCAGAGAATTGACAAAAGTCATTTATATTATACCTCGTATGAAAGTAGTATGGCAGTTCAAAGTTAGAAGTAAAATAAAAAATTGTCAAATCTGAAATTTGTATTTCAAAGTAAATGTAGATACCTTTTATTATTTTATATTAAAAAACAGTTTTGTGTTTTATATTAAAAAAAGAAAATCTCAAAATATTTATATATTTTATGTAACACTTGTACTATAATTATCTGTAAACTTCAATAGGCTTTTATTCTTTCATTTCTTAAAGTTTTTCTTTATTGAAGAGATACACATATATTATAATTTCAAAGCTTTTTCTTCATTGAAGAGATACACACATACCATAATTTCAAAAATTACTGAATGAAAATGGTAATTTACAGTATTCTGAATATTTAAATAAGTATGCATATTTAATTATAATCTTGAATGACAAATTATAAAATAGTTATACATAAATTAATTTATAAATGTGTCAAAAATTTTCTTACAGTTTTCAACCATATTTAATAAAAATAAATTTTTGTACCCTTTAAGCTAGAGGGCAATACTCTTACCTCATTATTTTTTCTATTAAAAAATAACCTATTATTAAAGAACCACGATTGAAGCTATATTACACAAAACTTGATCTGTCTCATTAATAAACCAAATAACTAATATATTCAGTAATAAAAAATTTAAACAGCCATATATCATAAGGATTATTATAATCCCTACTAACCAAAATTTAGTCATAAACCAAAATTACTAATTTTTGTTTATATAGTAAAATATTACAACTGAAAAAACAAACTGGAAACACCAGTGTGTATTAAATTTGAATTTATATTTTCATAGACAATGTTTGCCTGTAAATATTTGTAATATTTCAAATTAGTCATGATCTGCATATGACTGAGCCTTATGATACTTTTATATTAAGTTACATGTGATTTACGCATTGGAAAGCTAATGTCAAGCTTAGATACATCAAAGAGAGATAGTGTTAAGCTGTAAAAGTATAAAATTTTAATTTTTTTCATAAGTATTTAATGTGCACCTCCTCTGGAAAAAAATAATGTACTGGATCTATGGAGAACACAGATATATAAAACATTATAACCTCTCTTCATCAGTTTTCAAGTATCTCTATGTAACTCTGCCCAAAGATGAAACTCATTAATTCTAGAGTACCTCATGATACACAAGTCAACCTCACACACAGAAAAACTATTTTTGTATAGAAAACTTTTAAAAAGGAAAAGTGCTGCAAGATAATGTTGTCATTTGACATTTGAGTGGAAGAGATACATGTTCCTTTATTCAAAAATAATGCACATTCAGCCTTATTACATGAGTAATATTATATGACCCATAATCTATGCAACATAAAAGTATACAAATGGACATACTTAGTGTTCTAATAACATACACACAATTTAACCTGAAAGATCAAATTATATATATAATTGTCATTGTATTACCTTGGCAATTAGACATAATAAAACTAAATGTTTTAGAAGAGATTTTATCTTTTTGGTAGAATATTTCAAAGTTTAGAATCAACTTTTTTACTGCTCAAATCTATTTGATAGTTTTTAATATTGTCCTATAATTCTTGAGTCTCAATTATCATTGTATTTAAGAATCTTATAATGAGAAGGCCAAATGTGAATTAAACAATCTCCTAATAAAGATGTCTCATATAACTCTAGCATTTATTTATTTATTTATTTATTTATTTATTTATTTTATTTATTTAAGTTCTTGCCTGAATACATCCAATAGTAGGCACTGATTACTTCGTAAGGTAATATATTGTTTTAGGACCATTCTAATCTTGAGAAATGTCTTCCAATTTTCTGTGGGCCAGAAAAGTTTATCATCTTTCTTTAGTAACATGTTGCCATAATTTTAGAGAGATTAGTTATCTGGGGCCAGCCCATAGTTCCTTCTTAGTAGAAGTAAAGAAATCCCAGGGTTGGGGCAGAGGAGAACTGACTTATTTATACACTTCCATATAACATAAAATGGGTTTTGCCATTATGATCAGCTTTAGGACTAAGTATCCACTGATTTCATGGAGAATTGGAAACTTTCCCTCTCCAACTTATCTAACTTATATGTTGACAGTGGTGGCATGGTGGTAACTGAAGGAAAATAGTTGTAATAGTAATAGCTAAATTGTCTTGAGCGCTCACTAATATCAGATTTACATTCAATGTTTCATTCAAAGTCGTACAATTTATGTTTGTTAAAATTCCTCAAACAGGAATAGTTTGGGAAAAGGTAATCCATCCATTCTTCTCCCCTAAACTTTTATTACATGGCACCTGCAATATATTAGATTTTGCTTTTCTTTCTGTTACTTATTTTCAGTTTCAATAAAATAAACATAAATATCTGAACATTGGACTATTATTCCTTTTAAGGGAAATGACCTAGAGTTTTTTGACATATTTAATTTTTTTTAATTACAGCACGCTGCAAGGCTATTAAAAGTGTTGTAAATAATGTAAAACCTATTTAAAACTCTAATATGGAGAAAAACTACTCTAATTATATGTAATGCAGCATCAAGGAAGTTTCTTACCCTGAAGGGTTTCTCATATTTCATAAACACTGATGAGTTTTTCCTTCACTGAGGTAACATCAAAATTATATTTGTAATTTAGAAGTACTTCTCCTTGTCAATATATTTCAAGGAATCTGAAGAAATGAAAGCACTATTTTTAGCATACTCCGATCAAGCCAGTAAATAAAGATATGGAATATATAAATATTAAGAAATTTGTGATTTAGAAAGTACAATTATAAAAGATGTTTCTTTCAATAGAAGATGACTTACTGAATTATTTTCAGTAACATTAAGAAAGTCTTGAAATAGAAACAAAAATCAAATCAAAGCAAAGTTATGGTGATTGATTTTATTGTAGGCTTTTGTATATATATTCAAAAAATAGGAAGATGTTCTAAAGGAAAAATATATTTGCTCATGACAAGTGGAAGTTTATTCAAATATTTAACAAATAGTGATGAGTACCTGCCAAGTACATGATTCTAACAGCTGAAGATATAGCAGTACACAGGACAGAAAAAGATACCTACCTTCATTTAGTTTATGGGATAATAGATAGAAGCATATAGACATACTAAATAGTAAAATATTTGGCATGTCAGACACTAAAATACTATAGAGAAAAGAAAGAGAGAAAGGGCATACTAGCAGTAAAAATGTGAGTTGTTTGTGGGACACTAACTCATGTGACAGCGTTCAAGGTTTGAGGGATACCCTGGAAGTCCTGCACTCTTGTGGAAATTAGAGTAAACAGAGGATTTGTTCTGCCTGTCTTGATGCAGGACCTGGTCAGACTGGGAGTGTCCTGTGTAGGAAATGACCATAGTCCTGCCAGGAGGAAGCAGTGTTCTGGGCTCTATCTTTACTCTGCTAGACCACCAAGGTATCCCTAGGTTATACTGATCATTCTGTCATTTTCAGTTTAACATCGCATCAGCAAAACATTTATTTTAGTGACTACTGTGTCAAACATGCTATATCCTGTGAATACAAAGAAAATTAAGACTTTATAACTGCACATGAAAAGCTTAAATTCTGGCACTTCAATAACACTTATTGGTATAACTTTCTGATGTAAATTATTTAAAGATAAGATTTTCATGTTGTATTTATTAAAGTATACATTTATGGCAAAGTATGGCTAGGCAGGGATTTAACATTTATTGAGGTCCTCCTCTTGTTTGTGTTTGTGGTAGGTGCTTCATGTACATTACCTTATAAAATCAGTAAAATATTATCTTGAGTTGGGTGTCATGATTCACATTTTAAAAGAAGAAAAAACAAGATATCTAAGTTCATAAAGCAAGGAAGTGGCAAAGCAGACAATTGAATCTTAAGTCTTCATTTATTCTTTCTGTCAAAATAGGATGTCTACAAAAACCACCCCATAAAATAGATTCATTCTGTAGCTCAAAAATATTATCATAATTGCCTAAAAAATATGGAAAAGTCGATTAGTTTATGAAAATACATTAAATCAGAATATATTACATAATATATTATAGAATATATAAATAGATTGATATGTAAATCAGAATAAATCACAATAATATATAATATATATTAGTTATTTAGAATATCACTTTTTTATTGAAGGACCAAGAGATTGAGTCTTTGTCGCAAAGCAAAGTGATCAAGTTTAGGTGATGATTCTTAGAGATTTACATCCTCAAAACAGTCTTTCTTTCCAGAAGTTGCATACTTATTAGAGCACTCAACACTAAATTCTTCTTTTATGCACTGATGAAAGTATCAGACAATGAGCTGTCTGAAGCCAAAATATAAAATGCCATGTGCAGTTAGGTCAAACACTCAGATCTGCCCAGTTATTACTGTCATGAAGCTGCTTTTTATTTTGTCAAATGAAATAAAAATGTGAGTTTGCCTATGCTTTGCAACCAAAAAAGCATCATCAGAACCTCAAGTTCTTAGGACTTAGTAGAAGCAAAATAATCAAAATGACTGTTTATGCAAAGCATTGATTCAGTTCTCCACTTCATGCTTTGAAGGTAATGAGTAATTTTAATTTCCTCTCAGGTATATAGAGAAAAGTTTTTCTCCAAACATTTCTTAGAGTCTGAAATATGTGGAATTGATCAGTCAGCAGTCATGTTATCACATAGAAAATATACAAATTTTGGTTTTGCCTAAAGTAAAATAATAGGCAATCACACCATGCTATAATAATCTTACTTTTTTTTCCTGTTTTTCTCATCTTGCCAGAATTTTCAGAAACTCAAGGTTAATAAACTCTCAAGGATTCTTCACTGGCTGATCATCCTGAGGCAAATAACTTCATCTTCCTCAGCCTCGTTTCCTTATATCCACAATCTCCACAATTCCGTGAAAATCCTACTCATTCAACTAATATTCATGGAATTTCCCATTTCTAAGCACAGAGGGTCTTTTTTATTCCATTATTTTAGTTGAAATGCTGCATTTTAACTTACAAATTTTGAAGACTGATGAGGTTTTCTTTAAGTACTAGTTATGTTATTTCTAAATATAACGTTACCTTAAGGGCACATGGTACAACTTTAAAGAAACCAGAAGCTCAGGCTACAGAGTCATTTTCGTAAGAACATGTCTCAACAATATAAAACTGAACAGAACTCAACAGTTCACTCTTAGACCAGAATCTATGTCAATCATTCTGCTCTAACGATCAGTACTTAAAGTCAAGATACTTTCCCTAATCACTAAAACGTGATTTTTCCATATTCTAATGGTTATGTGATAATATTTCCAGTTTACCCTGTATTATAACTTTCTGTATTTCTATAAATTAAATAGGCTTAATAAAATATTGCAGTGGAAATGAGTAAAAAGGACTTATAAAAAGAGTTGGCAGAGTCCACTATTTTGGCCCTGAGTAAAATTATGACATGTCCAGGTTTAACCTCTTACCTGGAATATCGATTTTTTTTTAACTTTACTTGGGATTGATTAGGTTCTGGGACACTGATCTCTATTATATGCTTTCATAAAGAAATGATTTAAAAATCAGATCATGTTTTGTTAATGTATAATTAAGGCATTTCAATCAACCAAAAGATTCCTAATCCCTGCAGGACAAAGAGGGCATGGAAGTTGCATTTTATGACAGACTCTCTACTGCTTCTTCATGTGAATATGGAGTGATTTCTGTCCAGAAATGGCTATCTTATTGGTTTTACACTGAGAAAATATATTACAGTTCTCTTTTTCTCTCACCTCCATGATTTTTTTTGTGCTCCCATTCACAATTTTATTAACTTATTGTAAATATTTCTAAAGTGAATAGTTATCTAGTATAAATGTATAATTAGTTTAATGACTTTATGAAATTAAAGTATGCTATGATTTATCAGCCATTTATTTATAACATCGCTCAGGGTAAGTTATTTCTAAATTGCTTTGCTTCATCTGTTTCCTTATTTTGTAAGTAGGATAATTATTTATTATTTCTTTCTTATTATGTCTTCAAATTGTTTTAAGGATTTATAATTCCTTTTTACTCTTAAGATTCTAATTAAATTCCAACTGCAACAAAAATAACAAATATAAGCTTATGCTTTACCCATAGGGAAAAAAATCCAGTGACATGTATACTTCCTTCTTTCCAAAGAGAATTGTTATAGAAACCATTCTAACCAGACTTATTTGCTGCCATATTTTTCTTAGAGTTAAATTTTGGTCCTCTTATAATCTAAGCCTAAATAGACATAGATATAGATAAAGATTTTTGTCTTCATTGTCTTCCATGAAGGAAAATTACAAATAATGACTAGTCAATATAGTATCTACTTGTCTTCTTGAACATTGCCATCTGTAAACTAGTACTTTAATAACTAACACCTACCTCAATATAATCCATTTTACTTTTGGTTGTTATAATTCATCTTACTAAAATTTGATACCTTGTTATTCTAATTTTGTCTTCAAAGTGTCAAATAACAGCCACAACAGGTTGTTCTTTTAATTTTTAATAAATATGCTCTCTCTTTAAACAATAGTCATTCATAAAGTTATCAGATATTACTGATGGCTTAGTACCATCTTCAATATTGTTTGACTGCACCCCTTCTTCCTCTTCTGTTCACATATGTCCAGCTTGGCATTATCAGCCCCAACCCTGCTATTTCCTGCTTTATTCATGTGCATCCCAGAATCACTACATGTCTAGAAATAAATTGGAAGTTCCTTCCTCACCATTGAGTGGGTTTCAGAACTATTTATCTACTAGATTATAAACTTCCTAAGGACAGTCACCCAAATGCCTAGCATAGTCCGTGTGGCATCGTAGGTGTTTAATAAATATTTGCCAGGTAAATTGGTGTGTGAATAACTGGATAGACAAAAGCATGAACCTAAGCCCTGACCTCCTTGCCTAGTTCTTACTAGTTCCTTTATTGCATATCCAGCATCTGAGTTCCTAAACACTCAATCTCTGCCTAATGCCTTCTGCCAAACCTGGGTTAACTTTTTTAGAATCTAGATGTCAAATTAAAAAAAAGGCTTAGGGATTTTTCTGCCCTTTTAATTGATTCCTCAGCTTATCTTAAATCCCCGGATATTTATACCCATCCAGTTCAGACTGCAAACATTTATTTGTTGATTCATTCAATTGGTGTATATTGATTTTTTTTATGTAGCCTGTTAAATTTTGCATACAATGGGAAGTAAAAACAAGCCCTTGCCTTCATGAAAATTGCCGTCTAGACAAATAAAGTAATTAGATAATTATCGCAAAAACTGCAAAGTTACAACACTGAAAAATTCTACAGAAGAGGGTAAAATATGCAGAAGAATCTAGGCTTTCCCCAGTAGGGTACACATGAGCTGACCCAGAAGGACAAACTGGAAATAACCTAGATGATGTGCATGGGAAAGAGAATCCAGGCAAATTATGGAGAGGGCAGACAAAGGACTGAAAAGTCTCCTATATGTGGAAGTTCAGGCAATGCAGAAAAGCATGTGTGAGAAAAGATAAAAATAGAGATAGGTCATGTAGGGCCTTTTAGGTTATGGTGGGATTTGTTTAAGAGTAATGGGAAGCCTCTGAAAAGTGTTGAACAAGGGAGGAAAGTGATCAGATTTGATTTTTAAATTATCATCCAAGCTTCAGTGCTGTAAGTAGATGAAAGGAGCACTAAGGTAGATGTAGACAGATTAGTTTGTTGTCAAGATTAGTTTTCTGGCTTGTACAACTAGACGGATGTGGGTGTTATTCATTGAGATAGAAAACACAGAGTGTGTGGGAAGGCTGTGAATTTGATTTTGGACAAGAATATGTGTTTGGAAATAAATCCTAGAAGAGATATCTCATAGAAAATTGAATATATTGATTGAGAACTCAGAGGAAATAATTTGTGTTTAGGTAGTAATTTAAGCTGTGGATATGGAAGAAAGCATACATAAAAAGATGGAGAGCCTAAGACTGACTCTTGGGGTGCTGCAACATTTCATGTCTATGTACAAGAGAATGATCCTGTAAGTTGATAGAAGAAAGACTAAAATAAGGCAAATATGTGAGAGAAGACCTGGGAAGAACATGGATTAAGAGTGAGAAAAGGCATTGTATCAAAAAAGAAAAAAGTCTGCTCTGAGATCACCTAAAAACTGAAAAATGTCCATTAGATTTAGTAATATGGAAGTCACTGGGGATTCCAGCAAGAGCTGTTTCAGTGGAGTCATGGCACCAGACGACACAATGGTGGGGGGTGAGGAGATAAGCAAAGACAACTCCAGCCTCTCGGAGATTTTTTGATCATGATGTTGGTGACTCCTTGGGGAAGTGAGGAGACTTGAATGCTGGGGAAACATTTGTCATTGCCTCATTTCTTTTTCTTAATTCCAAACTTGGTAGTGATAGAGTCCTATAGGCTTCCTATTGAAACTAGCCACTTTGTTAAATTACTAAATGTGATGAATATGTGCTGACGATAGTATCTAATTTGTACTAATAGAATCATAATGTCTTCTACAAGGCTCAAGGGCCAACATAATTGTGACATCTGTGTCTGACTTCCAATATTCATGACTTCCCAGGTGAGTTTTCATATTCCTGTAAGTTTTCTCAGTAACATTTGGAAAATGGAATTTAGAATTGGGATATATAAGAAAGATAATATCAGGGATGGAATGTTAGGTGTGTATCTGTCATTTGTGATATTTTACAAAGTGAAAATGGATTTATTCATATATTTTTACCCCATTTTCTTCCTTTCTTGTTCTTTTTTCTTCTTGTTTTCTTTAAGAAATGAATACTTTATGTTTATTCTGTACTGTACAAGGCATTAGATGATAAACAGAAAAAGGAAATGATGAGATAATGATAAATACACTGAAATTGCTGAAACAGAAAGGCTATGTCAGAATGAATAAAGATAAGGTTAAAGAGAATGGAATTGAGAAGACAGGTATGATGGATACTTTTGAATGCAAGGCTGAGATGTGGTGGTGAATAAAGCAGTATTGAAAAATAACATTTAACAGAGATTTCTTAGCAGCTCTGTGAAGGTCTAAACATAAAGAAAGGTTGGTATTGTAATAACCTGGATATCAAATTTGGGGAGTGAATATAAATGAAAAGCATTATGTAATGGAAGTAGTCTGAAGACTCAGTAATAAACAGGGACATGCAAAGGTAAAAGCACTGAATTTGAAATCAACAGGAATTTTTTAAAAAGATACTTTAAAAGGGAGATTTTTTAAATAAGTAAAATTATAATTATTGGCTTATTGGGCATCATGTGTTGGTAGGACATCTAAGTGTTCATATCATAAGGCAGGAGAAAATGTTCACACACTTGGGGTTGCCCTGAACTAACTTCAACTTATCACTGGGAATACTCACTCAGTAACCAGCATTTTCTAAGAGATACTCTACATTGATAAAAACAAATGAAAATGTCCATTGATTGAAAATATGTTACAAATCTATTAGATTTATTTACATAAGACCAGAAAGTTACACTTTACTTTTAATTCTAAGTAAAAGTATTTTAAATGTATTCACTTCCACTAGATGTTATTGAGACTCTTAGATTACCTAAATAGAACATTTCAACTTTGTCATAAAAAATGTACACAATAATCTTGATTTGCCATTTAAAATTCTTATAAAGAAGGCTTATTTTTAAGGAACTACATTCTAAAGTTTATTTATTTATTCTTCATAGATAGGTTTTATTTAATTATTGAATTTTCAGTTTTCTTTTAAAATAATTTTTAAGCATATTTATTTTGCATCAATTTACACCCATTGTAAAATCTAACATTGACCTAGGACTAGTAGGTAAATTTGAACTAAGCAAAATATACTCCTTTTATCTTATTAAATGTATAAGTATTTAAGAAAATCCTTAAACTTTGAAAAAATAATATTTCTTCAAGAAACAATTATTAAATTTCTATACAATGCAATGTCAAATACTTTATTGATAGTTAAGGAACTTTATATATTTTTTCTCTAGATCTCATAATAATTTAAAATCCATGCATGCTTGAAAAATGCTTCATATGCTCATTTCTTCAATTGTTTAATGAAACATGTCCTCTGATGATGTCAGTGATGACTTTTTATAAAATGCAGAATTCCTCATTCATTCCTTGTTCTGAATAAGTCTTTAAGTAGATTTTTTCAATATGAGTTTTTTGTTTTGTTTAATTTATGCTTTGCTTGATTGATAATCAGATTGATTGCAATATTTGGTCTGATAAAATATGTGATTTATTTGATACATTAAATGATTAAACTAGTAGTAATTACAGTCTAACCATTAATCAGTGATATAAATGGTGAACAAGTTAACCTTATATATCACTAGTCGCATACATGGGAAGATTGGAAGAGTATATTGCTATCCAAAATATGTATTGTGTCTCTCTAGGAGTCTCATAAAATTTTAAATATCTTGGGAAAAGCAGACATGTTGTAAAGGGCATTGAATTGGATTTGCCTTGAGAAAATCAGTTAATTTCATTTAGTGTCAGTTTCTTCATTTGGGAGATATAGATAATAATTTTTACCTATTGCACAATGTTATTCTGACTATAAATTAGATAACGTATTTAGCTTTTCAAAATAAAAAGATGACATTAATATTCAATTAATTATTCTTTTGATCACTTATCAAATTAATCACTAATCAAAATTCTGAGGAAATATATATATGTGTCTGTGTGTGTGTAAATGTAAAAGGAGCATTGGGAAATGATTGTAGATATTTTATGTAGGAGAAATGAGTTTTGTAGTGAAGATGCCCTGGAAATTATTTCTGTGAGTGGGAAAAAGAAGGCTGTTGTGCTAATAATGAAGAGTGAGATGCATAACTGGGACTAGAAAGACAATGGAAAACTTCTATTTCCCAGATTGTCCTGGAATCTATTCTGGTAACAGTCTATGGATTCTGCACAGATGTTTTTGTATGGCTTAGCCACCAAGCACTTTAATGAGTTAGGCCCACTATAACAGCAACAAATTATAAGGTAATTTGTTTTTATTGATTCACATGTTATAGATAGATAGATAGATAGATGTTTCCACTTTAATGCCCTCATTTACGTAAGTTTAAATAGATGTATGAATTACAGCTCAGGCTGATTTGACTTCATTAATGGGTTCCTATACCTTTTGATGTTAGCCAAAATATATATTCAGCTTAAACGCTATATTAGGAATATTGATTTTTCTTCTTATAAAATCTCTGAATTCAAGAATATTATTTTGTTTTCTATGTCTTTTCAAGTATTAATTCATATAATTAAATATCTACTCTTGTGTGATATGGACACAGAATACAGTTTGTACATATGCAGACAATTATAATGCAAAAGTGAAGATTACAAATGCCATATGAGTAATACAGAATGTTTGGGGATTCCAAAGAGGGAGTGATGTCTTGTCACAGGTGGTGAAAGTGGGCATCTGGAGGAAGTGTCTTTTGAGCTGTGCCTTGAAAGATAACTAGTTATCTCTTTAAAAAGATAGATTGGAACTCAACTATGAGCTATTGAAGGTTTTAAAACAGAAAGGTGATATCATCAGAGAGATGCTTTAGGAAGATTGAAGTAGTGGCTTGAACCAGGTGGATTAGAAGGCAGGGGATGATTCTGCCTTCTAATGCAGTCAAATCGCTATTTTAATAATAGATCAAAGGCTCCAAAACACTGAACCCCCTGCTACAGAAACATCTGCAGAGACTTTTAAACTGCAAATTTCCAGGTCCCTCCTCAGAACCCAGTTCAATTGGTATTAGATATAGCCTCAGAAGTAATACTAAAAACCTACAGAGTGATTCTGATGCATAGCCAAGGTTAAGAACCACAGGCTGCAATGAGAAAGCTTCTGGCCTTGCTGATAAAGACTGGAAGCAGGATGAGAAGACAATGGGGTCAAAAAAGAAAAAAAAAAGTAGAAATGACATAGAAGGTATTTTAATTTCTGTTAACTGCCCAACATTCAAAATAATAATTTCTACTGTTATTTGAATTTAATAAAAAACGCTTGCCAAAAAGTTTGTCTTTTAGATGTATTTGTCTATATTTTACCTACAGATGTATTGAATGTTTCTTTTACTGCCATTTTTCTATTATTTACAAAACAACAAATTTTGTCTGAATAAGCTTCACATATTTCTTTTTTCTTCTATTTATTCTGGCTAGAATTTTGAAATCATTTTAATATTTGATTTTTTTTACAATTACACTGATATTTAAAATGACTCTGCTTTCTACCACAGATATTTTTAAGAAGAAAAATATCAGTTGATGAGAAAGAAAACCATTATGTTTGAGACCATTTTCAGGGATTTGTTATCTACTTTTCATCCCAAATTCTGTGTATTTTTGTTAAGATTCCAAAATGCTTAAGAATAGAAATTATAATTTATTTTTAAGTGCTAAAATATTTTAAGTGTTAAAATATTAGTACTTAATTATGCTATGTTAATAGGGATGTTTTGTTCTAGACTTTAATCAGATGTTTCTGTGCCTAAATGAAATTTAGTCTTATTTTAATTAAATGGTAGAACATGCCATTTAATGGTAGAAATGATAGTTAAAGCTACAAGAAATGAACCCCAACAGAAGACTCAGGTTTCAGTTATCAGTTTTGTAGATGTAACATAGTTAAGCTCTGTAGTGAACCTGCCAGACAGGCATTAAAATTATGGTACAGGATTCATCTGTTGAGGTAATATTTTCTCTTTTTCAATTTTATTGAAATATCTGAATAAATAACTAAGCTAAATGTATGGTTTCTTGTTTAAAATGTATAAAAATCATGGCATAAAACAAAATTCTCATATGAAGTAAATAATAAAAATAATTGTGACTAGGTCACCCAAAACATTTTTTTAATAAAGAAAAATTTGAGGAGGGCTCAGATTTGGTTATTGAAACCAATATTCCTTTGATAACTTACTTCTCTTTTTTCTTTCAAAGTTCAGACTAGCTAAATTGACTTATTTTCCTCTTACTCTACTCTTTAATATTCTTGCAACTAAGTAAATTTAGTTATTTCTTATTAATCTGTTTTCTTGAACCATCTATCTTTTTTTCCTATTGTGTATGTATAAAATAAGCAAAATATTCTTTATTTATAAAGGCCTTGGTTAGTTGTCCCCAGTGAAACAATCAAAACCTATTTTAATTACTTCTAAAACTCTATTCTCTGTTCAAGTCTCTGTGTTTAATATTTAATATTGAAACCATCATTTTTACTGTTTTGCTACCTAATTTCTTTTTGAAGTCTTTATTTTTTTAGAGTACTTTTAGGTTGACAGGCAAAATTGAAAGGAAGGTACAGAGATTTCCTATGTACCTCCATCCTCACATTCATTTCTTTTTTAAAAATATAAACTTGAAAACCTTTCTTTTTACAATCTTAATATAAATTCTCAAAGCATTTACAGTTGACCTTGTTCTTTATTAGAAAGTTCTCGTCCAGGCTGGAATGCAGTGGCATGATCATGGCTCACTACGGCCTTGGCCTCACAAGCAATCTTCCTAATTCAGCCTCCTGAGTACCTGGGACCACAGGCATGTACTACTATGCCCAGCTATTTTTTGTATATTTTGTAGAAAATAAAAGAAAGAAAGAAACTTCTTTCCTATATTGAGTTGAAATGTTTTCTTATATTTCCACCAATAGCTCAATCCCTTGTGGTTATACAGAACAAATCTTACTCTACACAACAGCCTTTCAAGAATTCAAAGACAGTTATATTTATCCTCCTACATCATCTCTGCTCTTGGCAGTTTTTTATGAATCATTGCTTTGACTTCTTTATCATCCTGTCTTCTGAATGTATCCCAATTAGTTTCTATACCCAAAGTTGACTGCAGGACCCAGTTTTAGTCTGAACATCACAGCAAAAGGTAAAACCAATTTTGTTCTTGAGAATATATTTCCATTAACACCCTTTACTGCCCACCCACACATTGCCACAAACCTGCCTGATCAGATTAGCTTTAAGATGATTGTTTCGTAATCTTGACTCATATTGAATTTAAGGTTGACTAGAATTGGAGTCTTAGATAGAAGTAAAGCCGACGTTGCCAGATAGACTAAAACACAAAATTTGTTAACTCTTAAGAACTCATGTTTTCTATGGAACAAAATATTTTAGGAATTCTAACTCATATATCAATAAAGAGATTTGTTATGTCTTTTGTAAGGCTTTTAAGTACTCTCTTATTAAATCCACTATAATTTAGCTCAGAAATATTAAAACAGTATTAAAATAATTTTTTTGGCTTAAATAATTCATTAGCCTCTGTAACTTTTAGAATGTACAAAATAATGCCAGGATTTTTTTTTAGCTGTCTTTAAATCTGCTAGCAAGCTAAAGAAAAGATTAAACTTTTTCAGACTCTATGCTTTATTGAAAACAAAAGCATGTGTTTTCTTGCAAATAAGTGGATAACTTTTCTATTTAAATTTGGAGCAAGACTGTGCACCATATATGCTCCGAGTGGGCTTGACTCCTCCAGGGAAGAGGCCAGGAAAAGCATTGATGTGAAACAGCCTTTCCCTCGCCATTCTCTCCATTCCAGGCAGGTTATCTGCCAAGAAGCTCATCCCTATCTGTAAAACTGCCATCATCAGTTCATGCAGCATTCATGTGTAATTTGCTTTTTCTGGAGAGCCATACCAGGGCAGAGTTGACTGATTGAGGGAATTAAAAGCTACAGAATCAGGGAAAGGAGGGCTGCCCTGTGGGCATATGAGCTGGTTACATTTTGGTCCTGTTTCAAACCAGGGATATACAACTCTAGGTGTGTATAGGAAAGGCAGAACTGCCTATACTGACAGCACCCCTGAGCAGCACAAATGATCCACATGGCAAGCACATCATTCAGAGGACTCATCAGAGCAGCACCCAGACAAAAACCAAACAAAGCAATACACAGAGACTAACTGGGGCCAAATTTTGTATATAAATCATTCCTCATAGAATGACTTATAATGGGAAGAAAAAGGAGGCAGTCTAAATGGCAAACTATTGCAGTACATCCATACAAGGAATTATTATGCATCTATATATGATAATGGTAAAGAAAATCCTTTAAGATCTTCAGAAGAAATATTTAAGAGATAGTAAATTAAATACCCAATTTCAATGCAATATGTATATTGGTACCTCATTTTTAAAATACTTAACTAATGTGTTTGGAAAGAGAAGTAGTAATTGAGATCAAGATGTGGAGACAGGACAAATGAAAGAATATAATCAAAATTTTAAAAGATTTATTTTGAGATGACAGAGTTATTGATAACTTTTCATGATTTTTAATTCCTGTCTTTGTGTTCCTATGTGTTATGCAAATATTCCACAGACAATAAAGTTACTACTTTTGTAATAACAGTATGTAATTAAAAATTAAAAAACAATATGACAGGTATGAAAGTTTCTAGTTTATGAACAATAAAAACTAGCTCTGGGGACCTTGAGCAAAGTAATGATGGGTTACAAGGTTATTAAAGAACTCCTGGAATCTGCTGGGTGGCTGGATCCAAGCTTCTGAAAGATGTCAAGGGAGACTCAGTACCAGGTGAGACCAGGGAGCTGAACACAAAGCTGGATCAGGCAGATCAAGCGAATAGTCTGCCTACAACTGGTCCACTTGACAGTCAATCTGTGCCACAGCCATTTGACCCTTGGGCTCTCATGCCCTGAATAATCATTAGTTTTCCTTACATTTTTGCTTTATTTTGCAAAGATACAAAAATGTAATATGATGTAGTATATATTATTACCCCATTGCCCATGGCATATGCCCATGTCTGAGCTTCCAGAGACTTGCGTGTATATTTACTGCTTCCTTTGGCTTCTAGTGAAGCACATCTCATATTTTGAGATTTCTATAACTCCCTGCCTCCAATAGAAAGGTATTGGATGCTAAGTAGTGGCAAATGTCCTGCATATGAAATACAATGGTAACGTATTGTGTTCGCATATCTCTGGATATTCTTAAAATCCTTAAAATAAATGTTTACCTGTGCAAGAAAGTCTAATTATGTGTGCCACAATTCCTAAGCATCTAGAACATTTCAATAATTTGTATTATATAGTTGAGACATAATACAAATACATTTTCCTAGTGATCAATGTATGCTCTGATTTATATATGCTTTGCCAGCGTCAGACACCATATATTAGTAGCAATATACTGTAGAGTTCCATTAGGGTATTTTTTTTTGTTCGAATAGCTATGATATTTAGACTTTTTGAAATACTAAGGCAGAAAAAATACTAAGCTAACTACCGAAATTAAAATTTAAAAATATACATATAAATTAATATTTTTAGTTTTTAGTGATATGTAGTAATTTGTCTTTTTATTAATGGATTTGAATGAAATATGCAAACTAAGTTGAAATCATGGAAATCCATAATTGGGTTAACAGTCTAGTGACAACTTTTTACCAGAGAAACAATAACATTTAATACGGTATGCTTTTTTCTTTCATAAGACGTTTTACAGGATAAGAAATAAAGTTATAGATCTAATAACTGCAACTGAGTTGTCTTATGAGCTAATAGATAACAGTCAACAAATGAAAATGAAAAGACAAAATATGCATCATAGAAAAATAGATGATGCCATGACCTATGAATGTGCATTGTAGGTTATTGGAATGGCTTTAACACATTGAAGTTGGTCTAATAAAATTTCAAGAAGCAGTTTAGTTTCTAATTCACATTTTTTAATTTCCTTTTTTACCCATTCATGTACATGCATTTTTATAAACTTTTATAACCAAAAGTTCTCTAAATAAGCATTTTTTTATTAAAATAACCACATTGAGAATAGAAAGAGCTCTTTAAATATTGCTATTACCTTGGTATATACAAAGTAAGTTTCAACTGGCAATTCAAAACTTTCTATGATCTATTCAGTTGAAATTAATTCCCTTCCTTTCCCTTCATGTTTCCACTAAACTTTGCTTCTACCTGTATTATCTGATTCAAATTTGCATTATATGATGCTGCTAATGATGGCGATAATGAACTTTTAGTGATTTGCAAATCAAAGATTAGACAGATTAGCTAATTTGTTCAAGACCATGCAGCTGACAAATAAGGTAATAATACTAAGATTCAGTCCTGAGCAGTCAGACTTGGGTCACTACTTTCCATTTCTATGCTATTGATAGATTATCTATTTTCTTCTCTGCATCTTACTTTTTTTGAAGGTTAGGTATTGATTTTATTTAATATTATAGCTTTTAAGATACTTAGGACCACAATGACCACCAAATAAGTAAAATTAAAAGAAAATATACCAAAAAGTTTAGTACAGTCGTTATATAGTGTGATAAGTACTGTATCTCATGCTTTTACCACTTTATGTTTTTAATATTCTATAATGAATGGAAGTTAGCATAGGGGAATAATTAAGAGTGGATGCATGAAACATCCCTTTTAATTTTATTACAGTCTATCACCTAAAGCAGCACAGTCCAATGGAACTTTCTAATGTGAAAGAAATATTGCTGTATTTATGCTATCCAGTATGGTGCTTAGTAGCCACATTTGCCTTTTGAGCACTTGGTATGTGGCTAGTGTGATTGAGGAACCAACTTTTTTATTTTGATAATTTTAAATAAGCACACATGGCTGTTGCACATGCAAGCACTTATTGGGCAATGCAGTTTAAGTTCTATATCAAAGCTCTTCAATGTTTTCTTTATTGGCATGTGTGACAACTCCTACTTACATGTGAGACACTCTCCCATAGATATAGCCTGACAAGACAGTAAACTAGTGACTAAAAGTTTAGATGCTGAAGATACTTAAGTTTAAATCTTGGCTGTGGTGCTTACTTGTATGTTACTCTGAGTGTAGAGCTGACTTACCCTTAAATTGGGATGATTATTAAACTACACCATAGAACTGTCTTTAAAAAACATTTTATTGTGATGTAATTTCATATTTCAGACGTTCAGAAAAAAGACAAGAATTATACATAGAATAACTGCATGAACTTCACTTAGAATCTATTTCTGAACTCTCTCTCTCCCTTCTCTCTCTCTCTCTCTCTCTCTCTCTCTCTGTGTGTGTGTGTGTGTGTGTGTGTGTGTGTGTGTGTACACTTCATTATTTTCCCGAACTATGTGAAAATAAGTTGCTGGCTTACTCCTTTTCTTTTAGATGAGTTTTTTCTAAAAACAAAGGCATTATCTCAAATAAATCAGGAAATTAACATTCACTAGTCTTAATACTATTATCTACCCTACAGACTTTATTCAGATTTCATAATTTCCCAATAATTTCTTATATAGCTAAAGAAAATATCATCTTATGCCTTGCCTTCCATTTTCATGTCCTTGAACTTCTTTATTCTAAAACAGTTTCCAATCTTAATTTGTGTTTCATGACATAGACATTTTCTAAATAATGTAAGCCAGTTACTTTGTAAACAATCTCTCAATTTAAGTTTGTCAAAAGTTTCCACACAATGAGATTTATTTCATGCACTTTTGGTGGCAATACCACAGAAGTGATGATGTGTCTTTTGTAATGCATCATATCAGAAGGCACACGATATCCATCGCTCCATTATGGTGATGTTAACTTCAATCGCTTTATCAATGGGTTAAGGTGGTGTCTATCAGAATAGTGTTTGCTAGTTAAGGTGATGTCTGCCAATAATGTCAGTGTATTTATTATTTTTTCCCTCTGTAATGAAAGGTATATTGGGGAAAGTTACTCTGAGAATAACTAAATATGCTATTGCTGCCTTGAATTTTTACCCACTTATTTTTGCAATTATTGATGATTCTTGTGTATATTCTTACAGTGATTGCTAGAGATTTTCTAATTACATATTTTCTTTACATTTATTAGTTGAGTTTCTACCTGAAAAATGACTTTTTTCCACCTAATTATTTATTGCTATCCTGGCAGACCTGCATTATTCAATGGGTTATAATCCTTTTTATCATTGCATATATGTAAATATATGTATCTATATAGATAGACAGATATAGATCTATATTTCTTTGTATCTTTTCTTTGATGCTCAACTTGTCCTGGATTTGAACTAAGGGAGATCCATCAAGCTTGCTTCTATGTCCTTGTGATGTGTCTCCATAATTCCTTGAAAAAAATCACTAATTTCTGGCACAAGATGAGGTTTCATACTGTTCTTCTGCTTTTCCTCACTAGCCCTGGAATCAGTAATTTCACCAAAATTCCTTGTTTTTTTTTTTTGAATGAATAAAAATATTTAGAAACCAAGATCATGAGGCTAGGTCTTCTTGCTGCTACTGAGTGTCATTGCTTCTAGGCCTTCTCAGCAGATAGCCTTGAAGTAGGACAGAAATATTCATGAATATATAATTATCTATATAAATAAATACATATACAGGCATATATATTTATATACATATATGAGTATATGTATCACTACATACCTATGCCTATTTTTATGCCTATCTATATATCTAGCTATCCATCTTTTTAAAAAAAATTTATTTATTTTACTTTAGGTGCATACTGTATCTGGCATGGGGAGAAATGCCAGATCTAGATATCCATCTTAAAAGTCCTAAATTCTAACTGACACCTCTAAAATCAACACCTTGGAGTTCATTCCATCTTCTGCCTTTCCATAGTTGTAATCCCCTTCTCTAATTTAGCAAAACCTAGTTACCATTGGCCACAATTTATTTCCTTTATTTGTTCATCTTACAATATATAGAAACTAGTTTCCAAATTGTTAATCTATGAATCTAAACAAAGGAAGCTACTCACTAGAACTGAATATTTGTTCAGAGTTCTTGGTCTTCAGACTGATAGTACATAGTTCAAATAGTCAAAGTTCATATAGTTCAAAAGTTAACTGAGGCTCCTCCTATGCTGTGTGGCCATGTTATTCATTTGAAATGTGACTCTGTTCGCGTTTTTGTTTTAGGATTTTAGATCTAGGAGTTTTTTCCTTCCACGCTTGTTGGTTCTCTGTTCTTTTAAAAGTAGGTATGTGAAACATTAAAAATTCCCAAAAGTCAGAACTATACAAAAATTATACTCAAGAAAGTGTTATTCCATCCTCCCTTTCTCCACAGAGCCATTTTGAAGTGTAAATAATAGTTTAAATGTTCAGATTTTGCACTACCTGGCACAAATTTAGGTCTTAAAAAGTCTAATCTAGCTATTCATCTAACAATAGTGCTTTTTCTAAGTTCAATTACACACTTACTAAGTACTTCATATCTTTTTCTCAATTTATGAAACCAAATTGAAATGCAAATATGTGAAAAAAAATCTTCTCAAATTTTGGTATTTTAACTCTTACTAGCAAAATATTATTTGCAATCTTTCTCACAATCGATCACAAAACGAACTATTATGTCTGATTTCCCAGCTAAGAAATAATAGCTTATTTTATTCCTTAAAAAGTGGACCATGAATGCTGCGTGTGACATAAGCATAATGTTATTGCAGGAGTAATATAGGAAACATATCAGGGTCAGAACTCATTTAGTGGTGCCTTAAATGTGAAGAAAATAGCTGTAATTCTGCATAAATGTTATAATTGTTAGATTGCAGTGAAACAAATGAAGAGTCCTGAGGCGTATCTGAAGAAATGAGCAGATTACATGCTTAACTAATTCTGGAAGATAAGGTTTCTAGATTAAGTCATGCTCTGCAAGAGAAACAAATAAAGCAAGCACTACATCATTAGAATCAAATTTATTTTAATGTATTTCTTTAAAGAAAAAGCTTTGCTTCTGGAAATGTCTAACATCGCTGTGTTTTCCTCATGAAGTCTTCTGTGCATACTTAACTAGTGATTCTAATATGTATACTTTACTAGTGATATTCAATAAATATGTCAGAGAATAGATTTCTTCTCTTGGTTAAATGCTTGCAATAATATTTCTGGATAAAATTTTAGTTATTTTCCTATTTTGTGAATCATATATTCTTAATAAAGCATCTTTTTACTTCTTTTTTGAGCATGTATAAAAGTTATTTAATATAAGAAATTTCAAAACATTTAATTTTATTTTGATCTCATAACAGAAATAAAATTTTAAAAAAGAAGTATATTAGAGAACCCTTGAATGACAAAACAACCATAAATCTTAAACAAATAAATATGATACATCAAGATCAAAATGTAGCATCCATATAAGTATTACTAGCATGACAATCTTTCTAAGATATGGTTACTTTTAGATATACTCTCTATATTCTTCATAGTATATAGAAACATTTTCTTGTCCATATCTTAATAGCAGGGTGAACTTAGAATTAAGTTACGAGTTGCATACATTCAAATGTTAATTTTAGTGCACCTTTGGTGTGTATTTTATATTTCAAGTTGAAGGAAAATTTTAATTCTGTAACAAATATCTTAGATGCTTATTCATATATCCAGAGACTTTAATAGATACCCACTTTTACCAAGAATTTTTGTAAAGGAATATGCAGATGCGTAATGATTGGTTAGTACCCGTCTTTCACATTTCTGAGGTCTCATCTTCTAAATGAGGTAAATTCAATAACGTTCCCCAGCTGTAGCACCTCAGGATCCAAGTCCTCTCCGTGCTGCGGCTAGGGCTTCCAAAGACCCTCATTCCCCACATCACCACTCCTCTTTAAGATCTCCTTCTTTCCTGATTTTTCATACAACCGTTTTATACCCACCTCTGTCCTTGATGTTGGAGGGGTAAGTGCAACTGACAACATTGTCACCAGATGTGTATGAAGTCCAACCTCATACTGAACCCCAGATTTCCTTGGGCTGTTTTGAACACCCAATCTTTGTGTAAGATTATTTTTATGAAAATTTGGTTTCAGCTTTCTAAACAATCGAACTGTAAATTTTACTGTAAGATTACTGTGGGTCTTTTTTAAAATTTTGCGTCTTCCATGCATTATGAGATATGTCCCATTCTGCAACCTCTGACCATGGAATCAAGCCTAAGTTTTAATGACCCTTTTTGAAATTACATAAGTGTCTTGAGTTTGTTTTTAACTAATATTCACCCTCCCCCTTGTTGGTCTAAATGAAGGGGAAATTATCCTAATAGCTTTATTTTCCTTCTTCAGATGGAATTGGTAGCATGGCAAGGAAAATAAATGTATTAGCTTTTCCACACGGCAAGGAAAAAAATGTATTAGCTTTTATTCCAATAAGATTTCCAGTAGCTATCAGGATAATTTAAGGCTTCTGGTGCTACAGTTGCTTGCCTTTCTCTCATCTGGTTTTGAAATTATCATTAGGAATAAAGCATGTGTACTTTCTCCTAGCTAGCCGTCTATAGCACAGTGTTAAATATCCCTTTAACACGATGCTTCTGTTTTCATTTCTGCTACTTCATTCTACTAATTTTCCCTATTCATTCACCCAAAAATCTATGGATTCCTCTGTATTTTGTTTTTTATATTTCTCCCCATGTTCATCTATGGGAATTTGACAGTATGCACTTGAGCTTGAAATAAATAATAGTAATTGACACAATGTAAGAAATATTCTGCTATTACAGGATGGAGAGAGAAATAACTTAGACATAATTTGTAACAATAATAAAAGTTTTAAATATTTTTCCTTCTTGGCTGACTTCATTAGTAACTATCATAGAAGCATTTGACACTTCATTTTAAAGTATAGGCATCCCTGTTATTCTCCAGGGGATATGTTTGAAGACCCCCCAGTGGATGCCTGGAACTGCAGATAGTACTGAACCCAATTGCTGTCAATCAGTACATGTTTCTGTTCATCTTCCAACTACAAATTTAATACTTCTTCCACCTTAAGCAAGCACTTATCACGCATTCTAGCCATAACTTTTATAGTGAAGTATGACAACAAAGCTGGCAAATTTTCCTTCTTCACGATTTCATGAATAGAAAATGCATTCTTGCCATAGACCTTAGCAACCTCAGCATACTTTTTTTCTCTTTCCTTGAGTAAAGAATTTTCACCTTTTCCCTTAAAGGAAGCACTTTCCAGCTTCTGTTTGGCATATCCAAATTCTCACCAACATTACTCTTGTGCGTTGAGCCATTATGAAATTAAATAAGGGTTCCTTGAACACATGCACTGTGATATCACAGACAGTCATCTGAGAACAGAGATGGATTCTAAGTGACTCGTGAGCAGGTAGTGTGGACAGCATGGATACACTGGACAAAGAGATAATTCACATCCTGGGCCTGTCGGAGTAGAATGGCATGAGATTTCATCAGCTACTCAGAATGATATGCAACTGAAAATTTAGGAAGTGTTTATTTCTGAAATTCTTTATTTAATATTTTCAAACTGCACATTGACCACGGGTAACTAAAGGCATGAAAAGCAACACCTTGAATAAGCAGGGAATGCTATGTAAATATCTGAATCATACTCAACTGGGGATAATTTACATAAGATACAGCATAGGTATATCTGTATAAACAGCACAGATTTCACTGTGCAAATCTTCTTAAACATGAACTTAAGATTGTTAACTAAAAAAATGGTGGTAGAATATTATATATAGTTTTATTTTATATCTTAATAATAATCAGGAAATTGGGATAAATATACTAAAAGTTATCAGCTGCTGGGCGTAGTGGCTCATACCTGTAATCCTAGCACTTTGGGAGGCTGAGGTGGGAGGTCAGGAGTTCGAGACCAGCCTGGCCAACATGGTGAAACACCATCTCTACTAAAAATACAAAAATTAGCCAGTATAGTGGTGCATGCAGGTAGTCCCAGCCACTCAGGAGGCTGAGGCAGGAGATTGCTTGAACCTGGGAGACAGAGGTTGCAGTAAGTGCAGATCACGCCAATGCACTCCAGACTGGGCGACAGAGTGAGACTCCATCTCAAAAAAAAAAAAAAGTTATTAGCAGCAATTAGTTTTATAAAGATAGGAAGAATATTTATTCAGTAATTTTACTTTCTAACTTCACAATTTATGTAGTGTTTGAATGATTTACAGTTAGCAGTTATTACCTGTCTGAGTAGGAAAAGATAGATATTTTCAAAAGACAAACTATTTTAAAAAGCCAAATGATGTAATGGAAGTTGTAGAATTTACAGTCAGAAAATGTAGCAGCCATCTAACCATGTGACTTAGTAGATGTAATTTACTCCTTGTGAGCCTCAATATTCTTACCTGTAAAATGTGATTAATAATTACCAACCTAAAAGTTTGTTCTGCAAGCAAAATATGATAAATGCAAGCTGCAAATAGCAAGATACAACTTCTAGTTTTATATGTGTGATTTTATACTGACTTGTAGATACTTACAATTCAGAAATAATGTGGTAGGGAGGGGTGGTAGTGAGTAGGCCCGTTTGTAAAATGATGATAACAAAATTCAATAAAGAAAGCTCATGTTTCTGTGAAGTGGGCTTTTTTAGATTATGCAAATAGGTGAGGTCATAAGTGGACAGATGGGAGGAAGAGGTATGGAGAAAGGGGAGCTGTTGATCAAGGGATAAAATTTCAGTTAAACTGGAGGAATAAGTTTTAGTAATCTATTGCACTGCATAGTGACTACAGATAATAATAATGTACAATATATTTCAATATTGCTTATAATAGATTTTAATGTCTTCACCAGAAAAAATCAGATGATGAATACATTAATTAGACTGGTTAAATTTTCCTGCAATGTATCGTTGGATCAAAACATCACATTGTACTCTATAAATACACACAATTATTAACTATCACTTAAAAATAAATTAGTGGAAAAAGAAAGCTCATGTTGAAAATTGAAGGCAGAATGGGAAGGAAAAATACAATGCAAATATACTGCAGTACATTTTCAATCAACGTTAAAATAGCAATTCAGTGCTGGAAATAAGGGGAAGGGAAATTAAAGAAAAAGTAACATAGTAAACAAAAAAGTCAAAAGTTGGGGAAAAAAAATAGGTAGAGCTGATGACTCAGAAACTTTTAGAAATAGCACCAAGCTGTGAAGCCCAAGAATGGTCATTTGATTTGGAAAGGATGGTGGAGGTCTCTATCACTTTTGTAGACAGATAATGACAGGATTAAAATATTTTTAAAGACCATCTTAGTTATGCTACGTAGTTGGAGGTTGGGAAGTGGTGAAAACTTAAACATAATCAAGTGATGCAAGCAAAATTTGATCTACTGAATGTAATGCTCCTCTTCATGGCTTCAGGTTACAGTGAGCAACAGATATAAGCTAAACTTTAGAGTAAGATAGAGATTTGTAATCTTGTGCAAATTGCTTTTCTTTCTTCAGCCTCATTTTTCTCATCTGTTAAATGAGGTTAAAGATAATAGCTATTCCATAAGGCTGTCAGAAGGAAATAATGTGGTGCAATACTTAAGACTGAATAAATGGTAAATATTGTTATAGTTGGAAAATTCTCCAGACATTGTGCATCACTGATTTAAGAAGTTAAATATTCAGGCTGGGTGTGGTGGTTCACACCTGAAATCCCAGCATTTTGGGAGGCAGAGGCAGGTGGATCATCTGAGGTCAGAAGTTTGAGACCATCCTGGTCGAGATGGTGAAATTCTATCTCTACTAAAAATACAAAGAAATTACTAGCCGCATTTGGTGGCAGGCGCCTGTAAACCTAGTTACTGGGAAGGCTGAGGCAGGAGAATAGCTTAAACCCAGGAGGCGGATGTTGCAGTGAGCCGAGATCGCACCATTGCACTTCCGCCTGGGCAATAAGAGTGAAATTCTGAAAGAGAAAGGAAGGAAGGAAGGAAGGGAGGGAGGGAGGGAGGGAGGAAAAAAGGAGAAAAAGGGAGAAAGAGAGGAGAGGAAGGGAGGAAGGGAGAAAAGAAAAAGAGAAAGAGGAAGAGAGGAAGGGAGAAAGGGAGAAAAAGAAAAAAGAAAGAAGAAAGAAAGAAAGGAAGGAAGAAAGAAAGAAAGTTAAATATTCAGAGATCTTCCTTATGTCCATAGAACTCAGACGTTAATTCACATCTTGAGAATCAAAATTGATTACTTAGAACTGAGTGAACAAGTGTGTAGGAATGATATAGATTTATCTATTTCTCTCTCAGCAGTTATTTTAACAATTTTGTTTTGAGACTTCTAACAGACTTTCTGGAGCTGCCCTACCAGCTGCTATTGTTCTGTGCCCCTTGCTGGCAAGTACTGCCTTTCAATAGAGATGAGCCAATTTATTTGATGCTGCCTCTGGAGAAGAGAGAGGCCCTTTGGATATAAAGTGTGCCTGTCATGCAGATGACTTCTCTAATCTAATGAGGTAGAGAGCTGAGCAGTCAGGAGAGGATGGAGTGTTGGTAGAAGCAGAGTCTGTTCTCTGCACCCACTTCTCCATCTATATATGAATAGCTACTACAAGAGCCAATTTCTACAAGAATTTTTAAAATTTGACATGACTTAACAAGGATGACTATCCTAGAGATGGTCACATCTGAGTGTGTGCATGGCTGGTGTATCAGTGCAGTCTGTTTAGACGGCCATTTTCCTCTACTGCAACGTGTGTTTCCTTTTTATTCTTCGTGACAGTTTGGCTTATAAATTCTTCCCTTAGTGGTGCAATTGTGAGAGACTAAATTTCATTCTTCCCCTAAATCTGTAACATCGTTAGAATATAATCCGAATATCCAAATTTAGGTTTTTGGTTTGGTTTTGTTTAATTAATTTTATTTAACCATAAATGCTTCTTTAATGAGAAACCAATTGTAGCGTATACAATAACCTGATATTGGTGATGAAGGAGATGTATACCTGCTGCCTTAATGCTTTCTGTGCCTCAGTTTCCTCATATACAATAACCTGATATTGGTGATGAAGGAGATGTATACCTGCTGCCTTAATGCTTTCTGTGCCTCAGTTTCCTCATACATATAAGTGGGAAATATGTCACTATCTTTCGTCTCATAGGATTATATTCAATGACAATTATATTTGTTCTAAAACACTTGAAATATTATTCGTGGCTTCAAAATTATCTGTCATATAAAAATGCAAATTTTGAAAGATGCTATTGCAATGAGCTGTCAGTTTAAAATACTTTGATTTGAACTTTATTGAAAAACTAAAACCCAGTTTAGGTTTTCTATGTGAAATGCTTAAAATTTGTGTAAATATTAACATCACAAGGAAATCATATTCTATTTAATTTTATAGCCATCATTTATTTTTTATCTGATGTTCTTCATAATTTCCAATTGCCTTCAGGGAACAATATGCAAACTCTTCAAGAACTCATTTAACTCATATCAATTTGTACCAATAAAAATCAAAGCTTCTATAGTATTATGCAAATGTTTTATTTACTTGGATAAGAGGGAGTCCATTCAATTCTACTAAGTCAGTTCTTGTATTAAAATAATTATTCATTTTATTTCATCATTTCAATTATAAGCGCATAAACTCTTATATCTTTTCTCAAACACAAGATCTCAGAACGTCTTTCATACAAAAAATTTATGCTCTAAATAAAGCAAATTTCTATCACCTTACGATGTCCAAAATTGTAAAGGTTATTGGACATCACTCCTGGTATCCTTGGAAATATTTGTTTGATTTTGAAGAAAGCCTCTAAGAAGTCAAGTTGAGTAATATTTTTAACTTACTTTTCTCTACTTTGAAAGAGTGTACCTGTGAAGAAATATCTAGGGCATAGATATTTCCTCGTCTCACTTTATCATTTGCTTTCTACCCTGCTGGTCTGCATATGGCTAGATGAATCTGTGTGTCTAATATTAGAGCAATCTTGACCTCAGTGTATCAACTTCTGTGAGCCTGATTTGTCCAAAATGAATTGTTGGCTGAGTTACAGAGCCTCTAAGAAACTCTTACTAGAAGAAGGAAGCCAAAAGTTTGTGGTGGGCAAGTGAAGAGGTCAAAAAAGGAGCTAGAACTTACTAAATAAACATTTTAGCATGTATTATCAATATAAAACTAACTCAGGAGAACCATTGTTATGGCTTCTCTATACTTTAATTTAGTGATAAAAAGAATTTGATTTGGGCTTAAATGTGATGTTCTATTTCTTAAGGTCCTGTTTGTCAAGGTCCCATTTCTTTTCACTCTAAACTGCTTATCAAGCTCAAGACCATTTTAAAAAAATAACATTTTGCTGGTATAGTTTAATCACCATCTCATTTAAATGAATAGAGATTATATGTCAGATGCACTCAACTTTGTTACAGATCACTTTGTATACTATCTGTTTTAGCATTAGTTTAATAATTTTTGATAATTCATCATAAACTTCCATCACAGATATTAGCATGAAATCTACAGGACAATTTTTTTATAAGTCCTTGTTTTACCTTATCAAGAGACATATAAAGAGTGAGAGAAAAGTGAGAGAGAGTGATGTGGGGTAGAATCCGATAAGATTTAGATTTAAGGGAATATGTCTGCTTTATGTGTTTGCTTGGTTCTTTCCAGAAACATAGGAAACTCATTAGGGGAAATTGAATATAATGTTCTGTATTAAGTAATGCAGTTTATATGCCTTTTTGGTCAATACAGTTATTCCCTTTATTCAGGAGGATATGTTCCAAGACTGTCAGTGGATGCCTGAAATCATGGATAGTAGCAAAACCATATATACACTGTTTTACACACACATACACACACACACACACCACCTGTTGATATGGTTTGGCTGTATCCCCATCCAAATATCACCTTGAATAATCTCCACGTGTCAAGGACAGGGCCAGGTGGAGATAATTGAATCATGGGGTGGATCACTTGAGTCAAGGAGTTCAGATCAGCCTGGGCAACAGGGCAAAACTCCATTTCTACAAAAAAAAAAAAATACAATTATCCAGGTGTGGTGGTGCACACCTGTAGTCTCAGCTACCTGGGAAGCTGGGATGGGAAGACCACCTGAGCCTGTGGGGTTGAGGCTGCAGTGAGCCGTGATTGTCCCATTGCACTCCAGCCTGGATGACAGAGCAAGACTCTGTCTCAAAAAACAAACAAAATAACAACAGCAAATATACTTGTCTTATATCATGTCTGGAATTGAAAACACCTGCCAAGTGGTCAAAAACTGGATTAATTGTCTATGTGGAATATAAAAAAACAAGAAGCTGAAGTGAAAAATCTGGAGCAAAATATTCAGATTAAAAAATAAAATGTGAGCTGTTTTTTGAAAAAGATACACAGAAATGTACTACACAAATAAGTCAAGGCTCTCTCTGAATAATGTGGCATATAATCTTTGTCTTTAGAAAGTGGTAGAAGCATGGCTATGGCTGCACAGCCTCCACATCCTCTGCAGGTAGATGAAATCTTGAATTTAGGAATTCTAGCTGGTCATGCTCTCTGCCCTTAGAGAAAAGGTATTACATGTTGGTAACTGAAGTATAAAAAAACAAAGCCCAGATCTTGTCTTATACGCCACAGAAATCATGCCTTGCCCAAGTCTATAAAAGGCTGAATTCATTTCCAATGAATGAAATGCAAAAACATGGAAAAGACTAAAATTGAAACTGTGAAAATTTAAAAGATTTAAGCTGTGAGGATAGTACATCCTGGACCTAGAGAATTTTGAATCTGTCTTTGGACAAGTGGGCAACCATAGGAAGCAAGTAGGTGTCTGGAGATGGTTACAGAAACATCCCATCCCCTCGGTGGCACTGATTGCATTTTTCATGAAGGTTGCTCTTAAAATCAAAGCAGACACTGCTGAGAAGGCTCTGAGAGGTTAGTTCTGGGTCTCATTGATTCAGTTAATCATTTATTCAATTAATAAATTTTGAGCTCCTGTTGTGAGTCAGGCAGTGTGCTAGGCCCTGTTGCTACAATATAGGCATAGTTCATGTTTTCAGCAAACGACATTTTACTGCTTTGGTAAAAATAACAATTCGCCAGAAGAAAGGCTATATGCTAAGTTACAGAACATAACAGAACTAAGACCCCTCCAAAAAGGAATATGAATATACAAGAATGAATATGGATACCCTTACAAGTATGGGTTCAGGTTGGATAAAGAAAACTATGGGATTAGTTGCCCTCGCTTTATGCTGAGAATTAAGAAAAACAAAAACCTTTCATGTTAATCCTCTCTAAGGTAAACATGCTTTTATATTCTGATTTTTATTTTCCGTTTGCCAATGAAAGGCTCTTAGATAGCAGTTAAAAGAAGTCTATATAAATTAAAACAAAAAAGGAAATTCTTCCTAGGTTACTAAGTATTTAGAGCTACAAACATATATAAAAACTAAAAAACCTGTTGTAAAGCCATTTGGAAGGGAGTATACTTATCTGTAGCCCCGTAAGTTATATCATAGGGCAGAGTAAGCCCATCTTGATCATATAATCTTGAAACCAGAATCATGTTAGCCTCATAAAATATTTCCAAGTATGAAGAGTTAATTTTTTTTTTGATATAACAAAGGAGAGACATAGCAATCTTAAATCCAAGGCAAGCATTTAGGTATAAGATTTTTAAAAGCTTAAAGAAAATTATCTTACTATAATAAAATCAATTATTGAGAACCACTGTATTTATGTAACTTCTTTTAGAGTTACATAGAAATTTTAAGCTTTGTCTACAAATAATTACAATTTAAAAGAAAAATTTCAGTGTAGGAAAGGTTAACCAAAGGAAAGATCCTATCATATCTGGGAATGTTTGCTTAGATAAGGACATAGTATTCATTGTTTCCTCATCTGTCATATGGTGGTTTAATTAGCATTATCTCTAAGTTTCCAGGTAACTTGAACACTATGGTTCTTAAACTCTAAGGAATCAGAATTCAAATGATGACTTGTATGCTTGCTACCATATAACTGAAAAGTTAAACCTTGGTTATTTACTGTTTCTTAAATCATTATATATATGTTACATCTTTTAAGCAGCTTTTAGTATAATTCTTGTAGATTGACTTTGTAGGTATGCCTGTTTATTTTCTTTATTTATTCTTTAAATTGAGGATTTATAGGTAATTAGGAGGTAAGATTAATTATAATTTTTCCTTAAAAAGCCTACTTTTATGTTCACTAAATAATTAAAAAATGCATGTTCTTTATTTCTTAGTATATGTAGACTGTATTTTTCTGACTTTAACGCAGTTTGGCAATTTTTCATGAATAAGCAAGGAACGCTTTATTCAAGACTATTGCAATAGGAAAGAAAGGCCAGAATTTAGTCTGAGCTCAACTCCACTGAAATAAAAGGCAGATATGTTCTTAAGAGCTGTGGTAGGGGAATGTTAGACCATATGTGTTTGTAAATTGTCTTTACCAAATGGAAAGGAAAATTTTCTTGTATCTTCCAGTCAAGGGTCGAGGGATGGCTTTACTACTTGGAGCAAGGTACTCCTGAAAGTTAGGCTCCTACCCTCCAAAAGACAGACGAATAGGAGCTCTATCTTCCTTGATGACTACATTTCAAAAGGATGGCTCCCAGGTTCTTGAGAAAGATATTTCTGGGTTGTAAAACTGACAAGAAGCTTTTTTAAAAAAGATTTACATTTCAAAAGGAGGAAAGATTTTGCAATTATAAGTTTTCTAAAGCAAATACTCTAAGAAAAAAGAGATCAAGGGCCTAGAATCATGAAGTAACCTGCCTAAAATTTAGTGGAGCTGAGGGGAATGCTTAGTCCAACTCGGCCAATATATTATGCTGTAATTTAACTTTTTTTCAAGGTTCTGTGATTGTGGACCTTCTGGATATGACTCATTTGGACTCTTGGAGATTGGGGGAAAGTAGGGACGATGCTTTGAGTACTCTCCTTTACTTCTGCTGTCCACTATTTATTTCTAGAGAAGTTTTTGTGGCCTTCAAATTATATTAGTTAAGTCAAAATTAAATATTTATTCTGGTAACAAACAATGAAAAAATCAATGAGACTGCACAAAATTATCATTGAAACACAATCATTAATACTATTTTAAGTACTTTTTTTAGAACATAACCATGATGGTGAATAAAAAAGGGAGGTGGTTATATTACAAAGATGAATAAATTCAAAAGTAAGTCATGATAAGCAACTAGTTAAATAGAATAGCCATATTCTTACATTAGCTGCTTCTTACTTTCCAATTGAAGTAAAAAGAGAAAGGGTGTTTATATCATTTTATTAAGAAGACTGTGATCATTACAAATTCCTTTTTCCTTCAAAATCTTCTCAACAAAAAGCCAGTTTCTGGAAAATTCTATAGTGTGCTATAATGCTGAAAATGATTCAGAATAAAGTTGCTCATAAAATGTCAATAAGAAAAGCTAACTAGATAATTTTTATTTCTCTGAAAGCCAGAGCTCTCTAATATCTACTTTTGGAATGCTGCTTAGGGTAATTAGGTATGATTTTCCAGTTACTTGGGGATGAGCAGATGTGACTGGTATTGCTGGGATCCTAATTTTATACTGCTAATGTGAAGCTTACCGTACAAAAGAATGTGAAGGTGAGATAGTTAACAGTCGGTGTAAAGATCGGAAACTGGGAGTCTTTGAACTGTATTTAAAATAATTATAACTAGGGCTAAAAACAATTTTATTTTTGCATTTCTCTTTTTTCTTCTTTCTTTGTTTCCACCTGAATTCTCAGGGCAACTCCTCTCCCTTTCCACCCTTTTCCACCCTTTCCCTTCTATTTCTTTCTCTTTTAACATGACTTTTCTCGAGGAAAATAGGACACAGAAAGAACATCTACCTTCAAACAGCCATCAGCGAGTAAGTCCTGATCACGCCAGTACTCAGTAAGCCATGTCTGACAACTCACCCTTTCCTCGGAGTTTAATAGGATAAGCCAGTAGCGGAATAGAAATTGAGACATGTGGCTCTACTGATAAGGAAACCTTGTCATAAAGTATGAATTAGCAGCAGTTGAGCAGATTTACTTCAGGAGTGTTTCATTGCTTTATATTGCCAGTTTTATCCTTTGGCTTCTATAGATATATTATCTGAGATAATGACCTTCCATCTATTTGCACTGGTGCAAGTAAAAAGGTCCTAAAATGGACACAAAAACTCACACACATACACACATCCAAGCATACTAAATTATAGTAACAAATAATTCAATAAAGTAAATGTTATAAAGTCTTGTGACTCATCATTCATGGTTTACTCATCACACAAATTAAAAAATAATTTTGAAATAAGTTGACAGATTGGACCAGAGGACAAATCTAGGCTATCCAGAAAGTCTAACTCTGTACAGTAACACTAAAGGAACAGCTGTTGTCTTGAGTAGCTCACACACAGGCTGCTTTTATAGACCCTAACGAGGACAAAACCGATCAGCAGATTAGAAATTGCCAAAAATCAGAGACTCTCTGCTTAAGAATCATTAAACGTGAATAATATTTTGGCTAATGCTATTCTTTGTTCATCTAAAGATTTATGGAATGAGTGTCTTATGTATAAACATCTGCTTCTTCAGGGGAGCATCTATCATGCAGCCACCAAATAACATGACAGATGGGTACCATGTGCATTTTAAAAGCCTTAAGATCTGTGGTATTGCTCAAGTTCCACCGCAGATTAAAACTTTTAATCAGGTAGTTTTTTTTTTAATAAAATGAACCTGGCTCATAAAATGAACTGTTGAACAGTTTAATGTAAAAGAAAGCATTTCAAAGGATATTTCATTTAAATGCAAATGTGGACTATGAGTTATTAAAAAGAATGGAGCATTTCATATTCTTGTTTTGCTAGACTCCTGGGATCAAAGTCACCTTTTGAACTTGCAAAGTAAGCTTCTAAACTTATATCTTACTGTTAGGATTTAAGTTCCTTGTTTTCACTACTAAAAGACAAATGCTACCTGAAGCTTTATCTGTAGCATTAATTGTCCCATAAAGGCAAGGGAACTGAATTAACAGGGGAAAGGGTAGGACTCTAGAACATTTAGGTCATGGCTTTGGAATCTGAGCTCTCAGCAGTTTCATGCTTTGTGGATAATTAAAATCGATACGAAATAATTACAGAACTAGAAGGATATCCAGATACCTAATCCAGTCCCTTGTCTCCAGGAGAAACTACCTCTAGTCTAAACTAACTTCCACATAGACACTCGGGTTGTGTGAGAGAAATTGGGACTCCAGATTCACTTTCCACACTTACCAAGAATATTGCAAATGTTTCTTGGTAACCAGTGTTCAAAAACAGATTATGGTTTTTATAAGCATGACATTGGTATCATGAAACTATCTCTACAGTCTCAAGATAAGTAATGGAAGGCAGTGGTGGCCAAAATAAGATTTATCTCTCACATTACATTTGCAGAGATATTAGAGTTTCTGACAATGCCCCATCTGCTAGGTTGTCTTGTCATTTTTTGTGGCTCTTATATCTTAAAAGTTCAGATCGGGTGCTACTTTCTCCATGAAGCTTACCAATCTCAATTCTCACTGGTTATTTTATTTTTGGTTCCTTTATTTAATAAGGCTTTAGGATATATACATAACTCTATAGTAAAACTATAAATGACCATATAAAGCAGCATTTGCCTTCTCTCTACTTAGATGAGATGTGCTTGAATGCTAGTCCCCAAAGCCTAACACAGCACTCTTTACTTAGTCACTACTAAAAAAGTGCTGGTTGATGATATTTTTTTCTAAATTTGTTTGAAATTAATTCTCTTTATTATTCTGTTCTCAGGGAAGATGAGGACAAGAATGAGAAGTATTGAGTCTCCTGATTTCAATTCCCTATTCCAACATTGTATTTCTCTTTATACCATTTTTAAGGCTCCTTTTTGTTATGAACTCAAACATTAGAACAGAGTGAAACAAATATTTCCAAATTCCATTAATATTCCATTTCTTTTAAGTGCTTTTAAAGAAACAGGGTCTTGCTCTATTGCCCAGGCTACAGTGCAGTGGTGCAATCCTGGCTTGCTGCAGCCTCAAACTCCTAGGCTCAAGTAATCTTCCTGCTTCAGCCTCCTGAGTAGCTGGGACAGTGCCTGCTGCCATGAACAGCTAATTTAAAAAACAATTGTAGAGATGGGGCTGTTGCTTGGGTTGGTCTTGAACTCTTGGTCTGAAGTATCCTCCTGCCTCAGGCCCCCAAAGTGCTGGGATTATCAGCATGAACCACTGCATCTGGCCACTTTAAGTAAAATTTAATGTGACAATATTACTTTGCAACAAAAGTTTCTGGATGATTCCTTGGAGTTTAATTTTATTTTTAGATACATTTTCTTCGTAAAAAAAGGGCCACAATTATTGAAGTATTTTGTAAACTAGTAGGATACAAAATGCCTAAGATAATATGTCGAGTTAGATTAGTGGATTGGTCCAACAATACTTTCTCTTTCAGAAAGGTCAACATTGAAAACGTATGTGTGTCTTCATTACTGAATTGAATTGGCAAGTTGAACATTTAATTGTGTGCTGTGTGAGAATAACTGCAGTGAGATACATGTCATTTAAAACATTTCTTAATAGAACCTACACACACACTATGTAACACTTTAGAAGAAAGAGATGGATCATTTTTATTGTTAGAGAAAGTCTTAAGAAAATTTTATATATTACATCTACTTTGCAAAATAGAAGAGAGCTTCGCAAAAATAGAGGACAGATTTTAATCAAGAGTTAACATTAGGCAGTCATATGGAACTGCATCCTATTTCACTGAATCTTGCCATCCTTGACTACTGTTCAAAATGAAAGACTGCTATTACAGGAAATGTTTCCCATTGATTATTTCTACAACCAACAGTCTCCACCATCATTTTTCCATATTCTCTGACTTGCATCTTACATTTCTTTACAAATACTTCTTCTTCCTCCTTGAGCTAATAGACACCTGGTTAGTTCATCTGCCAAAAACTCAAGACATCCCAGATGCAGGCTATTCATCATTACACCAGGTGGGGGTGAAAAGAGAGGGAGGGCTGAACACAGAGATGACATTCTCCTCAGTTTCCACTGCCATTCAAGGACCATCTCTTTCCTCTCATGGAAAACCTTTCCTCTGCACACACATCCCAGCACTGTCTTCTAATCACTGAGGACACTGAAATCTGGCTTACCATTTTCATTTTAGCCTCTTTTGTACAACTTTAGTGTCTTTGTGGAGAACCCTTCAATATGCCAACCTCCTCTACTGACATTCGATTCAGCAAACATCAAAACTAAGGTCCAAAGAAAAGAATTAACCTTTATTTGATTCCATATTAAAATCTCTCTCTTTCTCCATTCAGGCTTTATGTCCTTTAACCCTTTCGGTCCTTTAAAATTATCCATTTAATCTTCCAAAAGCACCACATTATTGCAGACAATGACTGCTTCCCATTATCACATGTCCAATCTTCTTATCCTGGAATTCAGTTAGCTTCAAAATTGGTTCTTAATCGCTGTCTCCAGACATTTCTTTAATTACTTGTGTGAGATTATAACTCCAAATATGCCTAGCTTTCTAGACTCCAAATCTTTCTCGTGGCCTCTTCCATATTTCCAATTATCTTCCTCCCCGACAACCCTGAATAGTTATTCCTTTTAAAACCCACATTTCCAGGCATTCCATGACCTTTCCATTTGAAAGTGTTCATGTCCTTCTCTAAACTTTTACAGAATTGTGTCCCACTGTCTGAAAGCATTTACTTTCTTGCTTTGTGGTTACCTGTATATTTATCTAAGTCTCCTTAACCACTTGGAAGATAGAACCAGCTTACTGTATTAGTAAAATAGGATATTAGTTCAGTTTCTGCTTCTAATTAGTATTTCTGACTTATCTCTTCATGTGTATGAACTACAATTGTAAAATATATCATGCAAGGATACTGGTTACAGTGCTTTGAGTTCTGTATGCGTTCTATGAAATCATCAGAAAACTGGACCAGGGCTTTCTTTCCTATGTTTATTTTTTCCACATCACTCTTTGTGTAGTAGCCTAATAACAGTAGATATTCAATGAGTGTTCATTGACTAAGAAGAAGGTATTTACTAAATTCCTTTGTATAGAGCACAATAATTTGTAAGGAGTTTCTAATCTATTCAAGTGGCTAGTTCTTCGGTCATCTACTACTTCTTTTATCCCATCTGTGGATGGAATTTCTCATGGAACCTCATTGTGTTCTGCTGTTTTTGCATTGCTGTAAAGAAGAATCTGATAGTGGGTAATTTATAGAGAAAAGAATGTAATAGGTTCATGGTCCTGCAGACTTTATGAAAAGCATGGTCTTGGCATCTGCTTAGCTTCTGGGGAGGCTTCAGGAAGCTTACAATCATGGCAGAACGCAAAGAGGAAGCAGGCACCTCACCTGGCCACAGCAGGAACAAGAGGTGAGGGGCGAAGGAGGTGCCACATGCTTTTAAACAAATGAATTTCTTGAGAACTCATTCACTAGCTTGAGGACAGTACCAAGGGTATGGTGCTAAGCCATTCATAAGAAATCCGCCCCCATGGTCCAATCATCTCCCACCAGGCCCCTTCTCTGATACTGGGGATTACAATTCAACATAAGATTTGCCAGGGGCATATATTCAAACTATATCACCCATCTCACAGACCACAGCTTTGGCCTATGGCAAATACTAAAACTAGTAGAAAAAGCATGGCATGTCAGATTTGGCAAAACAGATTTTTAAGTAATAGTGACAAGTCATACCATGTTACAATGCCATGGTTGCTTTGAAAATACTTTGCAAAACTTCTCAACTACAATTCATCATATAGCTCTTGTACCTTGATAATATTTCTGTAATAAAATGACATAAAATTGGCACCGTTACTCACCATTGCCAAGGCTCCATCACATGATCCATCTGGCTTGAACCTTAGTTACTAAGTCAGAAGTTATAACTTCTTTCTGTTGACTTGGTTGCCTATCATCACTAATTTTGCATAATTATATAGATGTTTCTTTAAATGATGGTATCTTGTAAACATTGCAATTTATATTTTTCAGAAGCTTATACCTTTTGGTTGTATGTACTGATAATATTTAAAATTAGTTTATTCTTATAAAGATTTCAGAATTTTAAAATCTCTGAGAAGCAATATAAGCTAAAAGATGCTTAATGTTTAGCGTAGCTGAAATATGTAATATACTTAGAGGAAGCTTTTTCTTTTTAAACAGTTTAATAATGGTAAATTTGGCAAGTACCATACCACCCCTCTTCTTGCCATGTGTAGTACAGGAGTGGTGATAATGTTAGCTATTAGAGATACTAATTTTATTTACCTTTGTCCTGGAGATAAAGGCTAAGTAAAAGATGAAAATATTTCTTGTAAGGAAGTTACTACAAACAGCATAGTTTTTATTTAAAAAGTGAAAAAAGCTTCTAACTCAGTCTCAGGACATTTATTTTATTTGTGTACCATCTAATATTTGATTTATTTATTTTTTTATTTTTTAAATTATATATATATATATATATTTTAATGAAGATGGGGTTTCACCATGATGGCCAGGCTGGTCTTGAACTCCTGACCTCAGGTGATCCACCCACCTTGGCCTCCCAAAGTGCTAGGATTACAGGAGTGAGCCACCGCGCTCGGCCACCATCTAATCTTTGTAAGTGGACTTCATTTTATCTTGGAAGTTCAGAATGCAAATATAACAACAAAATTCCTTGGGGGGGAAATGCAGTTATTGAAAACTCCCTTAGAGAATTATTAAAATGTTACTTTATTTACTACAATAAATAAAAGAATATTGTGATCACAACATGAAAAAAATGAAAATAATCCATATTTGATGCAGAACAGAAATAAAATTAAGTTGTAATAAATTCAAAACAGAAATGTGCCTTATTTGTAATTACCTTATTTATGACAGCATTTAATTTTTCCTTTAAATATAATTTTGAAGTAACTAAATTTTTTGACTAATTTTTTATTTTAATCAACACACACACAGTGTAGCCTTATGTCATAATAACTAAGATTTATATACAGTATGCCAAAGTACTTGAGATTAATGTAGAATAATTTTGAAGGAAAAATGTTTTTTCCTTAGATGTGTGACATGATTCAACATTTGATACTTAGAATTTCCTTTAAAATGCTGCAGAGACAAATTGTACTCAAATTCAAATAAGAGCAATTTCCATTATTCCATACCAATCCTGGAAACGTGTGTGAGAATTACAACTTCAATCACCACCACATCAGTTTCCTTCCTTGTTGATTTCTTAGTAAAATCAGTATAAAAAAAAGTGTACCTACAGGTATGTATAGACAAAACTGAACTTAAAAAGAACACAGCAATTCAGCTGTTTGATTTGCAGTTTCAGAATAAGTAAATATTTAATTTTTACAAACTATTTCTGAACTTTGGAAATATAAATGAACCTTGACTTGATTTTTTTTCTTACTTGAACATCTGTGGATGATTAATTGGATATTTAGCCTAACATATTCTTTTATGTATGTTTTTCTTTGTAGGAAGTTATAAAACTATGCACAGATATACATATACATATATAATTACACATATGTATATGTTATACATATGCATATATGTATATAATATATTCATACATATCTTACATGTATATTATGTCTGTGTATGTGTGTATATATGTGTGTGTATATATATATTTCTTTTTTTTGTAAAATTATGCAGTTTTAGGTTAATCAATGATGTGATTAGGCAAGTGTTTTCAAGCCAAACCTCTCTCCCCTGTTCAGGAAATGAGATTAGCAGTGCTTATATGACACACTCCTTGAATCATCAGTCTTTGGTACTAATTTAGTCAAATTAGGGTTATGCTTCATTACTAATGTAGATTTTGACAGTGTAATCCACAGACATGAATCTCATAATATTAGTAGGAAGTCAATTCCATTTGTATAGAGAGAGTAAAGAATGGACAATTTCGCTGGTCCGCCCTTATTCAGTCCCTGGTTTTGCCTCCCACAACCAACATGCCTCACACATATCCTACCTATAACTGAAGGCAGCCCTTCTTGGTTTTACCACTTTTTCTCAGTTCTTTAGCCTTGGTAGAAGAAGGTTTAAGGGGAAATAAAAGATGTCTAGTTCTAAATATCCAGTTTCCTCTTCAATGGCACCACTCAACCTAATACTGTTGAAAGAAAAATTCAGGACCCTTTTTTTTAAAAAACAGTAACATCCATCAAAAATTTTAGGCTCTAATAGACTAGTAATGCTGCAGCCAATTAAAAACACGCAAATAGTTATATATTAGAGAAGTCTTAAATAAAACTCCTTTGTTTTTATTTCAATAAAATGTCCCTTTAAAAATATTTAAAATCTGAAGTAAAAATTTCCAAAGGATCATCTCTTCCAATGAGGGAACAGGTTTAGTCAAGCCTCAAGAATTTTTAGGGCATCTGGTGAATATTAGGTGTCTCCTAACTGAAGATACAGCAGGAAACAAGAAAGACAAACGTCTTGTCTTTGAGAAGTTTACATTCTAGTCATACTTAATGGATAAAAGTGGGTATTTGTAGCCAGGGCACAGTAGCTTACACCTTTAATCCCCGCACTTTGGGATGCCAAGGCAGAAGGATCTCTTGAGACCGGGGGTTTGAGACCAGCTTGGCCAACGTGGCGAAACTTTGTCTTTACTAAAAGTACAAAATTTAAGGCATAGTGGCACAAACCTGTAATCCCAGCTCCTCGGGAGGCTGAAGCAGGAGAATCACTTGAACCTGGGAGGCAGAGGCTGAAGAATTGCTTGAACCCAGGAGGCAGAGGTTGCAGTGTGCCAAGATCATGTCACTGAACTCCAGCCCTACTATGCGCCAGAGTAAGAGTCTGTTAAAAAAAAGAAAACACACACACAAAAAAATTTGTAAAACTCAGAGCTATTATGAAACCCACTAAACTCAGTAATTCTGTAGTGCCTCTACCATTATACTAAATAAGTAGTAAATAATTTTCTGATGATACACATACCAGATTTGATGACCAGTGAAGATATGTTTTTAGCCAAAATATTCCAGCTTTGGGATGAACAGTAAGTGCACTGGATTGGATTAGAATGCAGTTTAGATATATCTATTTGTTATAAGTCTACCTCTTAATAAAAAGTGTATTTTATACCACTCTGCTTTCAAAAACACACCAAAACCCAAAACCCAACTTTTGTTTCCTAAAAATGTTTAATGACATTTATTTATTATATCTGAATGATTTATTACTGTATTGTGGTACAGCATCACTTAAAGTTGTTTGGATTTTTAAAAACTATTCCTGAAAGATTTGCAGCTACTTTCTCCTGCTCTCTTGGTTTCTTCCTATTCTCACTGTAATGTGAATGATGTCTCTCATGTACTGCTGATTTCTTGAGCTTTTAGGTACCACCTGGCAAATATATCAAACGACAGAGAGGAAAAATGAGGGTATTGTTACACTGAAATTTTTTTTCAATGCAAAGCTCTTTTCCTAAAGGAAACATCACTCATGTTTAGGTTAGATTATGTGTTCATCATGACCTAGAATTGGAAACCCAGTGGCTACTGAATTGGGGCTCTTCTAAAGCCAAACCAAACAATTTGAGCTAGAATTATGGACCATTCACACAGGTTATTAAATTTAGCCAGATGAGAAAGGCAGTGTCTGACAAAAGTTTGAATCTAGTAAAGAAAAAGATTCACTTTGGAGAAAATGGCTAATACAAAATTAAAACTTTAAAATATGTACTAAATTAGTGTTCTCTGGGCTGATAATATTCTTAGTGTCTACAGAATACAGAAAAGCTAGAAATAGTTAACGTAGCTTTTGAGGATAACAGGAATTTTGTTTGGTTTTGTTCTTATGTTTTCTTCAAAATGTTGTATTTTATAGAAGTATTTAGGTTATTTTCATTGGTTAAAAAACCTTGAGTCTATTCCAGGAGGGATTGTTTAAAAGAAAAGATTTTAAAAAGGTTGAGCCTCTACATGAATGAGAAAGAAATAAGTCAATATGTCTTTTATATAAATCAACCTCTTAAAAATCTTAATAAATATTTTATTTTAATCTAATAAAATACCTTCATAGCCTACTAGCATTCTAAAATACCAGCTATAAATTTTCAAGTTCATTTTTTAGAGCTTTGAAAGAATAATAGATATGTTATATGAGAAAGTTGATGAACTTAATAATCGTTATGGAAAAAGATACAAATACAACAATGAAAGATCCTGGAGATTATTTTAACCATTTAATTAAGAAAAAGAGAGAGCCCCATTACTCAGATAATTTTTTAAAGTCAGTAATACTATAACTCACTATATTAAAGACTTTCAAAATGAAGGAATTAGTCATGAAATAAAATTTTGTATAATTAATGATATTTAATTTTTTTATTTAGTCATAGTGCTATCTTTACTGCTAATCAAAATACAATTTACAGAATGTATTATTTTGTCTAGAAATTAACAGCTGGCTTGTAAGAAACATTTAAGTTAGGTTAATTACTGCCTTTTACATTTTTATAATACACTGTGACAGAAAGTTAATGATGCTCACAGTATTTAGCATAGTTCATAACCCATATTTTAATGAAAATATAGTATTATTAATGATACAGATATAATATAGTCTAATTGCTGGTCATTTTATGTCTGTTCTATATAATTCTATAAAATGAAGCCATATTCATTCTGCTTATTAATTTTGACTTCACAGAGAAAAATTTGCATTTAATATATTCATGTGTATATTGGATTATGTGAATTTAATCAACCTAAGGCATGACAAGTGGGGTTTGACTGACAGTTTCTCAAGATTCTAATCTGGTCAAGAATTCATTTTTCTTTCATCTTATCACAGTCATATGAGAATCTTAAATTAAACTGAACATGTTAGCATTTTAAGTAGTATCCATTTTCTTCCTCTGCACTGTGCCAAAAGTGAGATAACTACTTGCATAGTGTCCATGAAGAGGTGTTTCCATAACATGCCCTGATATTAAATTTGTGACAACTCTGGTTCTGGTGTCTCAAATGTAAACTTCTTAGAGAGGCCTAAGTTAAATTTTTTTCTTTTTCTGTAGCAAAAATCAAGGTTCCTTATATTATATCTATGGCCAAATTTAAGTTTCTCGAATTGAGTCACTGCTTTCTTTAGTCCCACTAAATTCAGTGATAGTCTTTATGCCGATGGCTAGTGATTGGCTATAGGACTTCTCCAAACTAAGGAATACAATTATAGGAAAGAAATGGTGTACCTCTGAGCTAATATGAGAACACATATTTTTAGAACCATAGGCAAGAAATACTAGGAAAAATGTCTTAGCATTTGTGCTGGAGAAGGATAATTTTGAAATATGGGACTGCTGTGAAATGCCTGCAGAAAATTTAATAAATATATTTCATGAATAGTCAAGATGACTATATTAATAATGAGTGTAAAAGAAAATTTTATTGCTCTTGTAAATTAATACCAACAAACTTCTGTGCAGGGCAATGATAATGAGTAAAATATGTCCATTGGTTTCAACATACTTCCAAGTAAATTTAGAAGATGTGAGTTCTCACAAGATAATATAGCTCATTAAAAAAAAGTTAAATAATATCCAGTTTAAGAGACTTCAAATACCATTACATTTCTAATTCACTTAGAAGTATCTATATTCCAGAGAATGACTGACAATGGCAAGTGTTTCTGAGTCGTTGCTATAGAATATACCCAAGATGGGTTATTGCAGAAATAAAACTTCCCCTAAAAGAAGAGAATTCAAAGGAGCCTAGTAAGAAAATTCACTTTTAAGCGAGAAAATATAACAGATTTTCAGATTTCTCGTTTTGGCTTATTGGGCATATTGAGAAAGAAGCACATCAGAAAAACAGAGAAGCCACAGAGGATAGTAGGGCAGTTCTGTCCCATTAGGATGAAAGGACAAACAGGAAAATTGTGAAACTTGGCAACCTAAATTCCACTGGATTATCTGAACTATGAAAACCTTTAAGATATGCTTATCTCTAATTGAGTAGGATGAGGAAATAAATATTACAATCAATGTTTGTACATAGCAGCAGAATAACTTTTTTTCAAAAGTTACAAATATTTTAGCATTTTTCTGTTGTCACAATTCTCCAATTATTTTTTCAAAAACCCAAAGAAACTAAAAGCGTCCCTGTAATTATTAGTATATACTCTAAAAGTAACTGCAATCATCAGTTTGGTGTGAATCCCTTCAGACTTTTGATAGTGCATGAATATATAGTTTTACATTAAAGACATTTTTCTATAATACTCTGCTGTAGACTAGTTTTTCATTCAATCATGAGGCATATACATTTTATATTATTACATATGAACCTACCTTAACATTGTCACTACAGTGTTTAATTAAATAACTGTTTCATAATTAAATTAAATACTCCTTATTGAAGTATCTTTTAATGTAGTAATATAAATTATCATGTAGCATATGTAAATGAACAATCATGCAACATACATACTTCTACTGGAATTTACATTTTTACAGTTTCTAATAAGCCTCTGTAATAGGAGGGGACTAGTTTCAGTGAAATATAAACAGTTCCAGGGACATTTTTAATATATTATTTCATAAGATTACAACATTTATTTGTGGAAATTGTGAGCACTGTTTTACAGTAGAAGACAATATGTTTCAAAGAAGTTGAAAAGTTTGTTGAAAGACACATAGCTAATATACGGCAAAGCAAATATTCAAAATCAGTTGTGTTTGGATGATTCCTTGCTCATTCCAGGTCAACAAACTGCAAGAAAGGCTCTTTAAATGTGTTTGTATTTATTTGATTAGATCATGCTTTTTTAATCAGATGGTTTGAGTCTCAAACTGTCTTCCTTAACCACAAATCTCCGATTGGCTTTTCTAAACAGTACAAAAAGTGTACTGTTCTGATTTTCACCTAACATCCTTAACAGGAAACCTGGCTACTCAGACAAAAATGGAGTCGCCATTGCACTCTAGCCAAAAGTATCATCTGGCAAATTGTCTCAGCAGGAATGATGGGTTTCTTTATCTTTACATTTTAAATACAAATTGACATCACCATGGACATCAGAGACAAAGTTCTCCCATCCAATGCATTTTATAGTATATTGGAACTAATTGGTTTGGTTGGAAAATGAGGTAATCCTCTATATAAATGAATACATGTATTCTCTCCAGAATAATAGTGAACTCCAAACTCCAGTATATGGATTAAATCTTTTCTCTAATTCAGTAATCCCATGGTTTTCATAATAAATCCTTACTTCTAACTTTTTACACAACAAATTTTTTTTTCCTTTGAGTAAAAAGCGTTCATTATCTCCTAATATGTCAGGCATTGTGAGACCAGGAATTCATCTATTTATTAATTAAACAAAACTTATGAAACAATTATTATTTCCTAGATCTATACTAGACTCTAGGGATATAAAAACAAATTAGACATAGAAACAATATCTTCATATAATAGTTACCAATATAGTAGGTAGGAAAGTTATATGGACAAGGAATTGTGATAATAAACAATATAAGGTGAAATTATAGTCCAAAGTTCATTTTAAGCTCTAATACAGGAGACATATGAACACCAGTGTTATTTTGCTTTCCAGGACAACATTAATATGATATTTAATAACATAAAAATGTTAAAGTAATTGGACTACTCCAAGATGGAGCAAACACTAGTTTAAAATGTATTATTTAATATGTAATGTCAATATGTAATTATGCAAAGAAACAAAATGCCTGGTTAACATTAATTTAAGACTCTCCTTGTCTGTATTTTGAGTTAGTACAGTGAACAAGTTAGTCAACCTACCAGTGAGCATCATGTTAAAAGCCAGATGAATGACCAGATTTTTTTGTTCACCTGAGTGGGTATTTTGCCATTGTCTAGTCGCAACCTCTGTGCAGCTCCCAGTGATTTGGTTTCGAGAGTGCTTTCTGGAGCTTATGTGTCATTCAGGGCATCTCTGGCGTCTGCACTTCTGTCTGTTCTAATGATCACACTCAGCAAGCACCAGCTTTCGAAGGAGACTCCACTAATTAGCTTAGTCAACATAGCATCTGGTAACTGGTTGGTGGGATAAACAGAAAAGACTCCTGAAGTGAAGGATGGAAAAATGAATTCTCCAGGCCACAAAGAGCAAAATGAAATTATGAGCATACAACCCAAAGCTATGAAGAAGCTTGATCATTTACATTAGCCGCATCTGTAACATTGCCTGGCACGAAATCCTGGGCCAAAATGGAGATAATTGGAATTACACAATACTCAGCGCTTCAGTTTGGCATCAGTTTCATAATATAATAAAACTTATCATTTGTAAGCCTGTCTGCTTTTTCAAAAAAAGACCTAGAACAATTTGATCTGTCCTGCTACAGCAGACACTGATGCAGGTGGTTTAAAAACAAAGCATTTAATCAGGCAGGGTTTTACTTAAACTACTTGATGATTCATCATCCAGCCTCTGCTCATTGTCAATTGTGCCTCTCTGAGCTATTATTTATAGAATATTTAAAGAGCCTGGACTGCATGTGTCTCTGTCTTGGGTTCTATTGTACTATAAATTATAGGTCCAATTTGTTTCAAATTCGGCATGGACTGTCATGATGCTATGACTCATCCTCTGTTCAGATGAATACTGTATATGGCCAAACCAAAAAAGTACTATTGTTACTATCAGTTTATTGGTAATTCTGGAATATTGCTAGAGTACAGTTTTGTCATGTTTTAGATCCACAGAATCACTCTATTCCTACATTCCCTTATATTCTTCTTTCCCCAGGGTAAAAATAAATTAATGGCTTTATGAACACTATGTACATTCTCATCTCCAAAAATGGCCACTGCTAAAGGAGGTTGTTCTGGATGACATAACCCTTCCTCCATCATGAAAACAGACCAGTGTTTCCTAAGTAGAGACTGCATGGATTTCTTGAATCACATTCTACATGCTGAGGGATTTTTGTTTTGTTTTGTTTTTCTTAAGCTGACTATTAATAACAAAGTAAGTCAGAATTGGATTAAAGAAAAGAAAAATTGACCTTAAATGAAAAAACCATGAGGACAAATTTTTTATGTCTCATTGTTAGCACCTAATAATTGCAATTAAATCAATATTTGGTTTACTTCATCCCCACAAGCTCCTTGGAAGCATAACTGTCTATTTTCTTCATTATTTTAGCCTTTAACACATAGTAAGGGCACAATAAAAAGAGTGGTGTTAGGAATTGATGCATGAGTGAATAAGTACAGATAAGTTGTGTGGCTAGACTATTGCGAAGCTAGAGAAAGTGGTTTATTTTTTTAAATATTAAAGTGGGAGGATAGAAAACTGTATGATATAGGAAAGAGATGAAATGGATATGTTTGTATCTGGTCTGAGCGTTCACTACAAAATGAACACCCCCTCTTCAGAGCACACTTGCATTGCTCGTGTGCTGCTATTGCACCCATCATATTGATTTGTTATAGCTCTTAGGGGTTACTTAGATGGATTAGTTCATCTTTTTATTTCCAGCATAGACTGTGGCACATTAGAAGTATTCAAAGTGCATTTATGAATATACTGACTCATACTAGATGAACAGTATCGTCATCAGCCAATCCTTAAAGTCTTGCCCTGTTTAAGGAGCTTTGAAGTATTGTCTTGAAAAGTCATGCAAATTGAAATAATGCACCAGAAGCAATGTCTAAAAGAATTTAGGCATTCAGCAAACACAAATTTTGATGAAATTTGAAAATCTAAACCACAGTATGACATTAAGAAAAAACAAATATTACTTATCCAGAAGAAAAATGGTTTTGAAATTTTTCATAAAATATTTAGGAAGAAAGAACTTGGATCATGGAGCAGTAGAGTGAGAAATAAGGAAAGATACGTGGGAGAGAAGAGAAAGGAAAAAGAAAGTGGATCCGATTTTTTTGTTAGCACTAAACTGGCTTTCTTTGAGCCCCTAGCCAGGGTTGATTTTTAAACCTATCCAAATATTATTTTAAAGTCCTCAATGATATTTATATGCCCACTAACATTTCAGTTATTTTTATAGGGTCAGTGATATGAAGGCAAATCACTCAGATTCACATGGCTAACAAAGGCACTTCATAGAATTCTTGGACTACTTAGAGAATCAGAAAGATATTTTCTCTAACTGATACTTCATTTGTGGCCTTAGAGAAATAATGCATTAATCTGCAATTAGATCATGTCATCTTTCAGGATATTTAGCTAAGGTGAAATGTGTAATTAGACATTTTAAATTGCATGTCACCTCCACCCACAGGGTTGACACATGTTTTCTCTTTGGTATAGCTTTGTGTAAGTATTCACTCAGCATATCCAGAAGTCACCTTGACCATGAAAATAGATCTGCTGCAAATATACCCTCACAATTAATTCAAACATTATCTTCTATTATTTGTGTTCTCTGACTTAAGTGAGCGTGTATTTGATAAATTTTTTACTTTTTACTTATTAATTTAACATGAATTTTATATTTGAAGATAAAATGATTTGTTAAATTATCACAATGATGGTATTGAGTGATAATCTTAAAAATGATCTTATGTGGTACCCTGTGTACCTTTTCTTATGATAAAAATATACATGGAACGTCAGAGAGAGAGAGGAAGAGAAATATGTGTAAATACCTTTTTAATATTGAGCTAATTTAAGCTTCATCAGCTTGTTGTGCATATGGTATTACCCTATAGATTTGTTTTCAATAATGGCATGTTTATTATTATGAATAACTTTAAATATAAGTATTTTTCATTTAGAATTTTGTTAAATATTAGCACATGAGGGAAAAATAAAATATGTAACTCATCTATCTGTGTAAACTAATGAATGCTAGATCTAAAAGAGCCATTTGCTAAAATGTATTTAAATGCAGTATTGCCTGCATTATATTTCTCTGCTCTTTTATTGCACTATCAATCAGAAATTTAAATTTCATTTTTGAGCTTGTGATTATCCTGAGTACTATATGAAAGGGAAGTTATGATGGAATTTTTATTTTAGTGTTATTAACAGTTTTCAAGGGAGATAATCAAGATCTTTATCTGAGGCTTGAAGATGAGATAACTGTGTAAATCCGTGTGCTGAGTTCATGTGCCTTTTGAGATTTGCTTTCAATCTTGTAATTTCACATTTCTGGTTTTTAAATTATGTATCCTATAAAAGAATTTTTTGATGTCATTAATGCTGATTCATTTTGAAGTGACGGTTAAACAGAGTAATAATTTAACAGTTCTGTTTGGTTTTGTACAACGTGTTATATTCAAGTGGTATCTGAATGATCAGCAGGATCAAAATTCAGGAGACAAGAAAATTGTTGCTCGATCAATTTTCGAACACACATTCAGGTTTTGTTAGCAGATCTTGAATGCCATTAACACCAGTTGTGCCTTAGTGAAAAGTATATGCTTACCTGTCATATAGATTTTTAGTTGGTATCTTAGGCCATTTGGGTCACTATAACAAAATACCTTAGACTGGGTAATTTATAAATAACAGAAATGTACTACTCACAGTTCTGGAAGCTGGAAAGTCCTGGATCAAGGCAATGGCAGATTCTGTCTGGTGAGGGCCCATTCCTTATAGGTGGCAACTTCTATGAATCTTCCCATCACAAAAGGGGTAGGCAGGGTTCCTGGCCTCTTTTAGAAGGGCACTAATTCCATTCATAAGGGCAGAGCCCTCCAAAATGCCCCACCTCTTAATGCCATTTTTGGAGACACAACAATTCAAACCACAGCAATTGGCATAATTGGTGGTTTTAGTGTCATTGAACTACAAGCTTTATAATGGTCAGGAAGAAAACTTTTTTTTTTTTTTTTGCCCTTAACCTAACAGTTTACTTGGTCCATGCATTTTATTTTCTGCAAGAGATTGTGTGTGTGTGTGTGTGTGTGTGTGTGTGTGTGTGTGTGTAGAGAGAGAAGCACTCAAATACAATGTCTGCACTATTAATTGCATTTTCTTCTGTCTTTTGAAATTTCAAGGTCAAACTCATAGTTTAAGATTAATATTTCTCTTTGGCTGAAAATAAATGAGTTGATCTGTGTGGAACAGGGTGATGATGTAAGAGATCAGGGTGTGTGGGTAAGGATGGAAACTAATATAATATGAAAAAAGTATTGCAAAATGAAAGTGCTATTCTCTGTACTGATATTCTGTACAGATACTTTTTTGAATGGAAATGTAGTATGTAGTAATTTGGGAGAGACTATCTTAGTAATAATGGAGTACCAACATTGACAAAATGACTGGTATAGGTGGTTTTTTCCACTTCTGTGAAGAACAGTAGCAACAATAAAACTGAGTTCCTGGCCGGACGTGGTGGCTCACGCCTGTAATCCCAGCACTTTGGGAGGCCGAGGCGGGTGGATCATGAGGTCAAGAGATCGAGACCATCCTGGTCAACGTGGTGAAACCCTGTCTCTACTAAAAATACAAAAAATTAGCTGGGCATGGTGGCGCATGCCTGTAATCCCAGCTACTCAGGAGGCTGAGGCAGGAGAATTGCCTGAACCCAGGAGGCGGAGGTTGCGGTGAGCCGAGATCGCACCATTGCACTCCAGCCTGGGTAACAAGAGTGAAACTCCGTCTCAAAAAATAAATAAATAAAAATAAAATAAATAAATAAAACTGAGTTCCTTTAGAATGAATGAAACCATTTGGTGAGCTAAGTGTAACAGATGAATGTTTTCACATGCTCCCTGCTCTGGGACATCCTGGGATTAAAAGGACCAAGTACAGAAGCCAGTGCAGAGTAGCACCATTAGTATCATGTTACGACGGGGGTTGCAGTATTCTCAGGTACCTAGGAAGGATTCTCACTTAAATCAATAGGGTTAGAGATGGCTTCTGGGAGATGTTACCTGGAGATTCTTTTGAAAATTTTCAAGTGGAAAAAACTTAACCTAGCTAAAAGTTTTAAAGAAGGACCTACCATGTTTTTTCCTGTAGAACTGAAAATATTAGTTTATACTTGAATTGCAAGAATGTCCATTAGCCCAGTAGATTGCGTCCACATCTTAGCACTTGGAAACATATGGTAGAGGTGGAAAGCAATATAAAACTATCAGAATTGTTTTATATAGCCCAATATGGCTCTTTCATCCATTAGTTTCTTTAAGTTTTCTTCAAAAACACATATATGTTCATTCTTCCTTTCTAAAATAGTTTATTTCTGTACTCAAAATATTCATTGTGTTGAATATTGAGTATTTCTTTTGTTGCTGTTTCAAGTTTGCTACTTCAAGGTTTATTTTTTAAAAAATGTTTTTTAGAGACAAGTTCTCACTCTGTCATGCAGACTGGAGTGCAGTCGTGCGATCAGAGTTCACTGCAGCCTCCAACTCCTAGGCTCACTTTCTACCTCAGGCTCCAGAGTAGCTGGGACTACAGACATGCACTGTCTACTCCTGGCTATTTTTTTGAATTTATATTTTGTAGAGACAGGGTCTTTTTGTGTTGCCCAAGCTAATCTTGAACTCCTGGCCCCAGGTGATCCTCCCACCTCAGCCTCTTAAACTGCTGGGACTACAGGCATGAGCCACTGCTCCCAGTACACTTCAGGCTTTAAATTGTTCTTACCCTCTTAAATTCTAGTGATACAAGATTTCTGTGAGTGTGTTAATTTTGAACCAATCGGCTGCCTTCATGTCTTCATGAAAATTGATTATACCTCTTTGTCTTGGTAGAAGGATAAGATTTTATCTTTGTAACTGTGTCTCCTATAGTAGGTTGGTATTTCTCTGGATCGCAAGCAGTATGGCATATAAACATGAGAAGGTAGTTATAGGATACATTGCTTAATAATGAGCAGTTCTCAGGCATTACTAATGGCAACTTGAAACTATTTAGGCAGAAGGGCTCTTAGTACAGATAAAATGACAATCCTTCCATAAGATGTAAGCTGTATAGTTGAACTGGAATAATTGTTGAACATAGTCTTTTCTGCTTGATATGTCACATTTTGGTAAGTAGACATAATAATTTACTAAGTAGCTGATATTATACTTTAGCAACTTCACAGTGACACCTTTTTGACTCATAAGTTACTAAGAACCTATCAAAGATGAAGGGTAATAATGTAATATTCTTATGACATAAAAAATAACTAAATACAATACAATCTCTTTAACTAAATTGTATTGAGATGAATGTATTGGATTATGTTCTTTGTTGTTTCATAGGTTTCTTCTCTTGTTTTTGTTTCTGGTTTTTGTTGTTGTATTTTTGCTCTGTTTGGCTTGGTTTGGTTTGGGATAAGTTGAGTTTAGGTTTGCTTACTTCAGTGTTTTGGATTGTGCTGACATAGAGAGTCTACACAGAAGTTTGGGTCACTCAGCTAACTTAGGGAAATATCTCAATGAGGTTGGGTATATAATGGACCAAACATACATAGGAACTATCTAATATGATTGTTACAAAGATTAAATAACTTAATACAAGGTAAAATATTTTGACCACTGTTTGGCCCACAACAGTCACTCAATAGCATTCTTTTTTGAGTGTTATAATTAATAATATCTTTACTTCATAGGTCACATACCTTTGCTTTTCTTTCATGTAAACATGCTGTATAGTCTAATGATCAATAAATATTGGACATCACTATTAGAAAACTGTCTCAGTGTTTATGACTGAATTACATCAACCAAGTGGGTAAATTTGTAAAGAGACTGGAACAATTGAATGAGTATATATATGTGAGGTGTGTGCATATGCATCTCTTGTAGCAGAGAGAGGGAGAGGTTGGCCTGTGTGTCTTCTCATTCCTAATCTCTATAGGATATTCTAAATCCAAGCTGTCATTCAAATTATTTTTTAATAATGTGGCTCATAAGAACAAGGAATTCGATTAATAAGAATTGGAAAGAAAAAATTGTGTAGTTTAACTTGTCCATTATTTTTTCCCTGAAATTACTCACCACGACACAGCCAAAATGATATTTCAAAAATTCAGGTCTGATTAAGTAGAACTGCCCACCCGATTAACAATTTTTAATGGCTTTCTTTTTTATTTTATTGTGGTAAGAACAGTTAACACACGATCTCTAGAATTAATTCATTTTCATAAACTGAAGCTTCATACCAATTGCCCAACTCCCCAGTTCCCCTTTCTCCTAGTCTCAGGCAACCACCATTCTATTTTTTGATTCTATGAGTTTGATGATTTTACCTATCTCATAAATTAGAATCATGAAGTATTTGACTTTCTGTGACTGTCTTATTTCATTTACTGTAATATCCTCAAGTTTCATTCATGTTGTTATATATTGCAGGAATTCCCTCTCCTTGAAGGCTGAATAATATTCAATCACATATATATATGCATATATATGTGTGTATGCATAAATATATATGCATAGATATATATGTGTGTATATATATGCATATATATATATGACTTTTTTAACCCATTTATCTGTATTCCTAAAATAAACATAGGGAAAAACATCATGACATTGGTCTTTGCAATGATTTCATGAGTATGAAAATAAAATCACAGCCAACAAAAGCAAAAATAGCAAATGTGACTACATTTAGCTAAAAAGCTTCTGCACGGCAAAAGAAACAATGGAGTGAAGAGGCTGCCTACAGAATGGGAGAAAATGTTTGCAAACCATAGGTAATAAGGGGTAAATTTTTAATGTAGGAACTCCGACAAATTGATACCAAAAAACCCACTGACAACCCAATTTAAAAATGGCCTAAATATCTGAACAGACATTTCTTTAAGGAAGACATACAGATACCCAGCAAATATATGAAAAGATGCTCAGCATCACGAATCATCAGGGCAATGCAAATCAAAACCACGAGATACACCTAACACCTATTAGGATGGCCATTATCAAAACAAAAACAAAAAAAGAACAGATGCTGGTAAGGTTGTGGAGAAATTGGAATCTTTATATGCTATTGGTGAAAATGGAAAATGGTGCAGCTGCTAGAAAAGCAAGAGGAGGCCCCTTGAAAAATTAAGAATAGTACTATCATATGACTCAGTAATATCACTTCTGGAATTTAGTCAAAAGGATTAAATCAGGATGCCAAAGAGAAATTAGCACTCCCATATTCATAGCAGCAGTATTCACAATAGCCAAGATGTGGAAATAACCTAAATGCCAATCAGCAGATGAATAGATTTTTTTAATGTAGTATATATATGCAATGTACTACTGTTCCACTCCCACTTTGCTTTCTGTGCTTCAGCTGTCCTCAGCACATGCTCACTCATTTCAGAGGAACCTTTGTGCATGCTGAATCATCTTCCCAGAACACTCTCCTCTCCAGTCTCCAACCAACTAATTTTTAATCATAATTTAGATAGTACAAAGGCTGGCACATAGTAAGTCCCATAAATATATGTAGGATGAATGAAAAAAACAATGAATAATTAATTAAATGTGTATTTTCTCAGAGGCTCTGGAATAAAGGATAATTTGAAGAATTTTCATTAGTGGTTTTCCCTCTATTTGAGTTAGTTTTATATTAGAATTACATCAAAACCCAACCTAAAGCTTCTCTTTCTTATATTTCATAATCATGTATCTGAATTTTTAAAAGATTCTTAGCAGGGCAACAGAAAAGAAATCCTTTATCTGCTATTATTTTCTTTTTAAAGTTAGGGTTAATGCATTAAGCAGGGGAGGATAATATATACTCTCTTCAGAATTTTGGAAGATTTGAGATAAGGCCAAAAACTTAGCTCACTGAAAATGGAATGACTGCATGAATCAAACCTACCCTGAATGGTCACAATTGAAATAGTGAGTATGCTGTATATGGCATAAACTATTTTACTATTTGTGCTCTAAAGGTGTTATAAAACTATAGTCATACAAAGATAATAAGATTTAAAAATCTTAAAGTAAAATAATTCCTTTTACTTTATGTTCTAGGAACATAAGTGTTATGACCTTAATCTCTGGCAACTGTCTCAGTCCCCTCTCACAGAAGCCTTGGTTGTTTAGAGTGAGTAGCCGAGACAAAAAGAATTCTTTTGAAAGAAAAAATATTTGAGCCCCAAATGCTGATAAGTTTTCTTCTCCTCTTAGAAGAACAAAAAGAAAAAGATACAGTCTCTCAACTTTACTTTTATATATAACAAGGTTCTTGTGGTCAAATAAATGTGAAGAGTTTAGAATTCTACAAAATTATAAAATAATGATATAAATAATATTTTATTATTAACTACTACTAATGCAAATATATTCTGATATGCCACTGAGGAAAGTGATATATTTTATCCACACTAAATAAAAATAGACCCAATCTGACAATGAGAAATTATTCCTAACCTTATTTCTAAGCTTTGTAAAATTTGTAATTTTAAATCATTCAAAATTTTATATTCACTTTAATCTTCCTCAATTTATTAGTTCCTCGCCATATTGAAAATCAATATTTGTTGTCTGATCTGTTTCTTAAATGATAGGAATTAAATATCATGGGATGTATTAGGCCTTTAAGAGATGTCACTTTTCCTTTTCAGTTTATGAAAATGCTGGTTGTCATTTTACGTATACAGATTAGGGGGCTACTAAGAGCACAGAACAATAATACTAAGCAAGTAATGCACAATCTCTGCTCTCCTGGAGCATATAGTCTATAATCCTCTATTTCCAGCTTCCTACTAGATATTTGTGCTTGGTTTTCCTATTGGCATTTCAAATATAAGATATTTAAGTCCAAATCAAATACATGTTTTCTCCTCAAATCTACATCTCATACTAATACTTAACATCTTTAAAACTGTAACCCAGTAAATCAAATATTACTTTAACTAGCCTTCAAAAGAAGCAACTTTTTGAGGGTTTTCACAGGTGAGAAACAGGAGGCTTAGTGGGCTCAGCCACTTGCCAAGAATCACATAGTTAATAAGTCCCAGAGCTGATGCTTGAACCGAGATCAGTCTCCCAGCCACTTCTCCATCATATGAAACATTCTCGAGAGAGAGATCCAAGATGGCTGATCACTAGCAGCTCGGGCTCCTAGCTCCCAGTGAAGGCGCAGAGAACGAGAGGACGCCACACTTTCAGACAAATATTTGTTGCTCACGGACCAGGAGATTCCCAGCAGAGGAGCCCCACGTGTCGCCAGGGCGACTCTGGTGGCCGGCGTGGCGGTTTTGCTGGTGCCTTAGCACGCCAGTTTTTGGTGCAGAGTCCGGAGATTCCCAGGCAGAAAAGCACCATCAATCTTAACACCGCTGTTTTGGCCGGCACAGTGGACTGCTCAGATTTTGGCGCTGGGAATCAATAAGTTGGACGTCTGCTCAGAGACCTAGTTAGAAAGTCGGTAATTACAAAGACAACAGACGGATAAATATATAATGAAGGGAAGAAATCAGCGTAAAAAGGCAGAGAATACTCAAAATCAGAATGCCTCTCCCTCTACAGGGGATCGCAATTCCTCATCAGTAACGGAACAAGGCTTAATAGATTACGAGTGTGTTCCAATAACAGAAGCAGGCTTCAAAACGTGGGTGATAAGAAACTTGTGTGAATTAAAAGAACTTGTTCTAACCCAATGCAAAGAAACTAAGAACCTTGAAAAAAGGTTTGACGAAATGTTAACGAGAATGGACAATTTAGAGAGGAATATAAGTGAATTGATGGAGCTGAAAAACACAACACGAGAACTTTGCGAAGCATGCACAAGTTTAAACAGTCAAATTGATCAAGTAGAAGAAAGGACATCAGAAGTCGAGAACCAGCTCAGTGAAATGAAACGAGAAGACAAGATTGGAGAAAAAAGGATGAAAAGGAATGAGCAAAGTCTCCAAGAAATATGGGACTATGTGAAAAGACCTAATTTACGTTTGATAGGTGTACCTGAATGTGATGAAGAGAATGAATCCAAGTTGGAAAATACTCTTCAGGATATCATTCAGGAAAATTTTCCCAACCTGGCAAGGCAGGATAATATTCAACTCCAGGTAATACAGAGAACACCACAAAGATATTCTTCAAGAAGACCAACCCCAAGGCACATAATTGCCAGATTTATTAGGGTTGAAATGAAGGAGAAAATACTAAGGGCAGCCAGAGAGAAAGGTCAGGTTACCCACAAAGGGAAACCTATCAGACTTACAGCAGATCTCTCAGCAGAAACCCTACAAGCCAGAAAAGAGTGGGGACCAATATTTAACATCCTTAAAGAAAAGAACTTTCAACCCAGAATTTCCTATCCAGCCAAACTAAGCTTTATAATCGAAGGAAAAATTAAATACTTCGCAAACAAACAAGTACTTAGAGAGTTCACCACCACCAGGCCTGCTTTACAAGAGTTTCTGAAAGAAGCACTATACATATAAAGGAACAACCAATATCAGCCTTTCCAAAAATATATCAAAAAGAAAAGAACATTAACACAACGAAAAATTTACACTAACTAAAGGGCAAAACAGCCAGCTAGCATCAAATGCTAGTATTAAAGTTATATATATTCTAATTGGATAAAAAGCCAAAACCCATTGCTATGCTGCATCCAGACCCATCTCACATGCAACGATACACAAAGACTCAAAACAAAGAGAAGGAGGAAGATTTATCAACCAATCAGAGAGTAAAAATAAACAAATAAAAAGCAGGAGATGCAATTCTCGCCTCTGATAAAGTAGACTTTAAAGTAACAAAGAGTAAAAGAGGCAAAGAAGGACATTACATAATGGCAAAAGGATCAATGTAACAAGAAGAGCTAATGATTTTATAGATCAACGAGACAGAAAATTAACAAGGACATCCAGGACTTGAACTCAGACCCGGAACAAGTAAACTTAATAAACATTTCTAGAACTCTCCATTTCAAATACATAAAACATACATTACCACCTCACACCTATTCCATAAGTGACTACATAATTGGAAGTAAATCACTCCTCAGTAATCGCATAGCATTTCATAGGTTTAAATGAAATATTGGTTGGCTGCTCGTTTGTTATTTTCTTCCCTTATTCCTTCCTGTTTACATCAAATATAATTATTGGTATAAAAGAGGTTTTCAATACCCATTACTAAACTGCATTCTAGCCTGGGCAAGAAAGCAATACTCCCATTCTCTTTCTCTCTCTTTTTCTTCCTTTTTCCTCTTCTTCTTTATTCTTTTTCTTTCTTTCTTTCAAAATAAAAAATAAAAAATAAAATAAAATAAAATACCACCCAAGAACTTGTCTGTCCTTGAATATGTAGTTTTGTGTTTCTTCTCTCTCTCTTTCCTTCCTTCCTTCCTTCCTTCCTTCCTTCTTTCTTTCTTTCTTTTTTTCTTTCCTTTCTAAAAAAATAAATAAATAAATAAAAGAAACATTCTCATCAAAGATCTCATGTTGCCTGGAACCTAGTAAATCATCAAAAATATTCTTGAATAGACTGGGCGTGGTGGCTCACGCCTCTAATCCCAGCACTTTGGGAGGCCAAGGCAGGTGGATCACAAGGTCAGGAGTTCAAGTCCAGCCTGATCAAGATGGTGAAACACCATCTCTACTAAAAATACAAAAATTAGCCAGGCACAGTAGCAGGCACCTGTAATCCCAGATACTCAGGAGGCTGAGGCAGGAGAATCACTTGAACCCAGGAAGCAGAGGTTGCAGTGAGCTGAGGTAGCACCACTGCACTCCAATCTGGGGACAGAGTGAGACTCCATCTCAAAAAAAAAATTTCTTGAATAAACAAATATAATCAACTTTTATTAATTCAGAGTTCACATTTTTACTATGTCTATTTCCGTTTTGTTGACAGGGTAGTGGGAAGGGACCAACATTTGCTGAACATCAAACATTTATATACCTGAATCATTTATTTCTTATATGCCATCCCATTTTATCCTTATACCTCTAAATCGGTACCATTATCACCATTTTAACGAAGTGAAAACCCAAGAAATTGAACAATTTTCTCAAGATTCCTGGGCCAGTGTGTGTTAAAGTCACAATTCAATTCCAAGACTGTCTAATTCTAAGAACTTACAGTTTTTCTACTATACCATTTTGCTGATCCATTTTGCCTGACAATCTATAGAGAGTAGTTTCCTTCTTCACATGTGTAGCTTTTCAAAAGATGTATGTCAAACACTTCTGCCATATCACTTATGTCAGATAAGTCAGAATAAAAACATTGATGAGATGTCACCTACTTACTTACAGTGCTTCAACCTGAACCCAGAAGCTTGATTCAAAAATTCAGGCATGTGTGTTAATTTCCCTATGATGTTGGAGAAAGTACTTATTCCTTCTATATCCTACAGATACATATAAAGCATACCAAAAAGTTAATACTGATAACAGTATTTTCTTGCCAAAAATAGTAAGACAAATTTAAGAGAAATAATCATTGATTTTTTAGTTCTCTTAAATTTGTCTATTTTTGAGTTACATGTAAAGTCAATATATGCTTCTAAATTCTCTTTAACTTTTCCAGTATGTTACAGTTTTTAACAATCTGTTGTTCAAAAACTAAATGCTAGAGATTTATAAAATATTAGATCATATTTGAGCATAAACTGTTGACAGCAACAGTGTGATTTTCTTTCTTTATGTCAGAGGGGAGCATCGCATCTCAGTCAGCCTAAACCAATGATGACATATTTTATGTTGTTTTTACCCACACCTTATACTTAATTTAACAAATATTTATTAAGTGCATAGTTGGCAAGGTGACACTATGGAGGAGATGAAAAAGACTAAGATATCATTTGTGTCCTTCAGGAATTAATAATCTGATGGCAAAAGCCAACATGTATACAATCAACTGCAGTATTTCAAAGGATAAAACAAGTCCTTTAATAGCAATATAAAGTGCTCTGTTAGTATTGAGAGAGCAAGGCTAGAGGGCAGAGCAATGTGGAGCTTGGATTGAAGTGGCAGGATATTAAAGGCAAGACATCAGTTACGAAGCTAAAGCACATATAGACAATAACATGATAACGGCCTGAATTAGTCAGTGGACTGATAGAATAGAAGGAAAAGGAATACCAGGGGCATTTCAGTGGAAGAATCAATAGTATGTGGCAATCAGATGTGAGAGTGGAAATTAGGAGGTGTCAAAGATGAATTCAAGTTTTCTTATCAGATACTGAGCTAGGGAACACAAAATTAGAAAGCTGTGGGAGAAGCATACGACATTTCATTTGAGGTTTGTGGGTTTAATATACCAGCAAGCCATCTGTAAGCAGATAGCCATCAGTGGGAAATTTGAGTCTACAGTACAGTAAAGAGACCAGCACCAAAGATATACAGCAGAGCAGTAATTGGAGTACATAGAAGATTATAGAAATAGAAGAGTGCTGAGGATAAAAACTCGGGGGAAATTAAACACAGATATGATAAAGGAAGAGTAAGCAGAAAAATACACTGAAGTAAAACACAAAACTAGAAAAGCCGAAATGTGTGTGCATTGACACAGAACCAAAATTTTGAAACAAAGAGTGAAAAGAAACTCAACAATATTAACAATGTTGAGAAGTTCAGAATTGAGAATGAGGTATGGTATTTGACAACCAGGACTTTTGTGATGACTTTAGTGGATGAATGGGGAGCCTAGATTACTAAAGATTTTATATATATATAGATGAAGAATTATAGCTAGGAGGTGCTAGAGCCTAGATTTGAACTCAAAACTGTCTTTAAAAAGAACCCAATGACAACCAAGAACTAATAGCTTTTAATAAATCAATTATATGTTTTTAATTGAAAAATTTTAAAATACTGTAACTATCATTCAAAAGATTCTTTTCTTTTCTTTTCTTTTTTTTTTTGAAATGACGTCTCACTCTTGTTGACCAGACTAGAGTGCAATGGTGCGATCTTGGCTCACTGCAACCTCCACCTCCGAGGTTCAAGCGATTCTCCTGCCTCAGCCTCCCAAATAGCTGGAATTACAGGCCTTTGCCATCACGCCCAGCTAATTTTGTATATTTAGTAGAGACAGGGTTTCACCATGTTGGCCGGGCTGGTTTTGAAATCCAGACCTCAGGCAATCCACCCACCTCAGCCTTTTTCACATAAGAGTCCATTCATTGTTTCTTAAATGGACTTTATAGTAAACTGATAATAATTATATATAATAATATATTGTTTCAAACTATTTAAAAGTTTAACTATATTAAATAGCATAAATATTAACAAATTATGCTTCATGGAAAGATTTATTAAAAGACATCTTTTGAAACAAGAAACTAAAAAAAATTTAAAAACACGTCGATGTTCTTCTGGTTCTCAAGTCTCCTTTCTCTAGAAATCTGAAATTGCCTACAAAGTATTGCTCTTGTTAGTTACCCTGTCCAGTCACACATGTCAGAAAGTCTGCTGCGCTTGGAGCAACTGAATCCTGTGCAGAGTAAACTTCTAATTTCCTGGCTTATTCAATCCAAAAATTATTATTAAATGGAGGGTTATGACTGACATTTACTCTGACGTTAGTTTCCTAAAATGTGTGTGTGTGTGTGTGTGTGTGTGTCTGTGTCTGTGTCTGTGTCTGTGTGTGTGTCTATAGAGAGGGAGAGAGAGTTTTTTTTGTGCTTTTTTGCTTTTCCCAAATTTATTCTCCCAGAGTTTTTTTCCTGCACTTGAGACCAGAGTTTACCTAAATTCCTACAGTGGTCAAAACTATTTCCAGTATTGGTATTATTAGTTATCTAGTAACCAATATCCAATATATCACTCTTCACTGTTCAATAGATCATGTGCCTTAAAAATTATCTCTTATGATGACTATTATTAGCAAATCTCTAGACTAGATCCCTTTCTAACCAAATTTATCTTATAAAGGAGTCCTAAACTCTTTCAAATAATTTAAAATCAATTTTTAAAAATAAATTTACAAAAGATAAAAGAAATACATTCATCTGTCCTCACTAACAAAGGACTAGAGAAAGTGAAGGCAATCAGTTGAACAAAAACAGGTTGTTAAAATTCACAGCATAGTCTGTGTTGAGATTTTAGAAATAATAAAAAAGTGAATGTAGATGCATTGTTCCAGGGATTAAATCAGACAAGAGAGCTAAGCTTTTCAAATTCACTCTTCTGAACAATTCAGAAAGAAAAATTATATAAAGTTTCTTGTGCCTTTCATTTCACATTGAATAATATGGTAAACAATTTTTTCCCAACATTTTTGATACAAAAATCAAACAAATTCTAATTTTAATAATAAAGCAAAAACTTATTTTTCTAAGTATCTTGTGCTATTTTAACTTTGTGATTCTAGAGGCAAGTAAAGTCCTATGATGGCTTGACTTGAACTATGTATTATAGCAGAGGCAATATATAGTCTATAATGAAAAGCGTACTTTTCACTGACTAGACTGAGAATCCATATATATGAATGCTACTTCAACTATGCTACTAATAAGCTTTGGGCAAGTAAATCCCATTTCTGAACACTAATTTCAAGGAAGGGAATCACTGACCTCTTTTAAGAGTCTGGTGAAAATGCGTACACACATATAATTTTATAAACTATTTCAAGAGGTTTGTGGACTTCTAGGAATTAAAGTCCCCATTAATGAGTAATTAAGTGAAGACATACATAATCCTAAAGTGTGTTTACATTCTGTTTCTAAAACAATTTGTAATCATTTAATTCCCAATTATTTCTTAAACTAACAATAAACAATTGAGCGGCGTAGGTGAAAGCTTCGCTCTTCTATTTTCTCCTCCATTTGCTGCCTTTGCCCTTTGAAACCAAGATTCTTCTTATGTAAATATCATGTAGGATATCTTGCCACAAAAAATATTTCAGTGTAATTATTCCTTAAATATTCATGTCTCAGGTAATTAGCTGGTATATCATCTGTGATTTGCTTATACACAAGGTCAAAAACCTGAGGTAATGCATCATAAACTAATCATTTCTACTTTCTTTGCCAAAGTTCACTGAATCTTTTAACCTACATTGACTATGATAAAGTTAATTTTCCATATTAAAGCAATATTCAAATTAGCCTTTTAAAAATTATACTATGGGAAAAAATGAACACACGTAAGTCAAAATTAAGGGTGCCATAAGCAAATAACTTGGCAGGTTTTCTTAGCAAAAAAAAAAAAAAATATATATATATATATATATATATCTGAAGCACATTTCTCTAAGTTATTTAAGGTGGTATATTAAACCAATTTATATCTAATCCAGTGAAATTTATGGCACAAATATTAATTAGGGTAAAATAATTGATAAATTAAGAAACATTTCACTCTGTAAAAACTCATTATTTCTATCTCATTAGATTTTTTTCTTTCATCTTTTAGTTTTTATGAACTTATGTATATGCCACAAAAATATCATAGTGATATTAGAAAATGTAAAATACATACATTTGGATTAAGTTATATCCCCAATCTCTCTGCCAAATAAAGGGTACCAGACAGTCCACTATCTGCATCTATCTCTTAATTGATAATAACTAAAGGATTCTGAATTTTATGTAACCATCAAGAGAATATGCTGAAAATAATTGGCTCTTACTCTACAATAATTGAACTTGAAGTCTCAGAGAAATATGTTAAGACAAATATACTTTGCTTTCCCATTAGCCTCTTTATCTTCTATTTTTTTATCCATTTGTTTTGTTCAATCGGGTTTTATTTATACTTTTTAATAAGCTACAACTCTAATAACTGTTTATTTTAAATTTTTTTTTAATTCACAGGTAAAATTATATGCATTTACACGTACAACATGGTGTTTTGAAGTCTATATGCATTGTGAAATGACTAGCACTCGCTAATTAACATGTGCGTTACCTCACATCATTACTATCTTTGTGGTAAGAACACTTTACATCCACTCTTAACATTTTTATGACTACCTTATGTTATTAACTACAGTTACCATGTTGTACAGTAGATCTCCTGAACTTATTCTTTCTAACTGAAATTTTGCGTCCTTTGATCAACATCTCCCCAACCACCTCAGGCCCTCATAACCACCATTCTATGGAGACTTCTCAAAAATTAAAAATAAAACTACCTTATGATCCATCAATCCCAATACTGAGCATATATCCAAAGGAAATGAAAACGGTATGATGAAGACGTATCTCCATTCCCTACATATTGCAGTGTTAATCACAATAGCCAATGTATGGAATCAATCTGAAGAATGTTTTTAGTGACAAATAACCGGGGACACATTTTATTAATCTGATATGCTACACCTTACTACGCAAGTTGACCTTGCATAAAAGCAAATTTACAAGAATATTAGCAGTAAATAATTCCTAACATCTTGGAGACAGTTTTTAAAACGATACATTTGTTAACTCATTCAAGATGTATTTACTAAGCTACTACTGTTCTATGCCAAGTGATAGTCTAGGTCCTACACATGCATCATAAACCAAACTGAAAAAAAAATTAACTCTTGTAGATTTTCAAAGTTACTATAGTAGCGAGAGGAAGAGACAAACAGCGAGAAAAAAATATATGTAGGCATTCCTTACTTAACGACAGGGATATGTTGTGAGAAATGCACCGTTGGGTATTTTGTCATTGAGCGAACATCGTAGAGTGTACTTACACAAACCTAGATGATACATGCTGACTATACATGTCGTCTAGATGGGATGGCCTGTTGCTCCTAAGCTCCAAACCAGTATAGCATGTTACTGCACTGAATACTGTAGGCAATTGTAACACAATGGTAAATATTTGTGTATTGAAACACAGTATAGTAAACATATAGTATTACAAGCTTATGAGACCATCATCTTAAATGCAATTCATCATTGACTGAAATTTCATTATTTGGTAGATAGCTAGGTTAGATAATGATAAGTACTATGAAGAAAAATATAGCATTACTTACACATTAAGAAAACAGATCAATCTACCAAATATCAGGTCATCCAAAAATTATTTTTAAACCAATATAATAGTTACTCCTGAGAATAGGTTCAAGAATTTTTTTAAATCATGATAAATGTCATCTCCTACCCCTCTTCATTCCCGCCTCCATCTCAATCCATTCTTCAAAGAGCAGCTAGAAGAATTAGATCCTCCAGAGGCTTCTCATGATCCCCCTCACTTAGACCCCTCAGCACAAACTGACCCATGCCCACCTCCAGCTTCATCATCCTCTGTGTTTCTCTAAACTCACTATATTTGAGCCATAATAACGTTTTGTTTTTTTTCAGTCTGTCAAACATATAAAGCATCTTCCTGCCTTAGGTCTTCACACACATATTGTTCCCACCTTGGGCCCACCCCCACCTCTCTAATCCCAACCCATCTCCAAACCCAACTGACTCTTGCTCATTTTTTAATACCTAAGTATGATTTCTGCATGGAAGCCAGTACTCAATGAGGTTACCCTGTTTGCAGTCTTTAAGGGTCTTTACCTATCCTTTGGGAACTTATTACTATTTAAATTATGTAAACACTTATGTTATACTCTGTATATTAGTCAAATATACCTCATCAGATTGCAGGCTCTGAGGGATGAGGCAGGAGGAGGGGTGGAGGCAGTTGTTTCTCTCCTTGGCCAGCGTACTTTCACTGCTCTACACCCTGCCTGACATAGACTAGGCATTTAGGAAATTGTTCCTGAGAGAATTAAAGAATAAATTTTCATCAAAAATGTCTTCAGTTTACAACATGTAGTTTTATGCAACACATGGCAAAATGGGTTCTGGTGGGAGCTGTGAATATCCTTTAAACCATGGGAATGAGCAAATGATTCTAGTTGAATCTGTGTTGTTTAATCTGTGTTTTTTAATCTGTGGGGCTCTTGCTCCAGACTCTGCTGGAAGTCTACTACTCACTTGTAAGCTCATAGTCCCAGTGACAGATAGTTTTTAATCTTTGCTATTTGGCTTCTAGGATGGGTATGTCTTACTAAAACTCATGTATTTTCTTTAACATGTAGAATCTGACTCTGATGGCCATTCCCTCTGAGGAATAAGATACTTTCTGGGACTTGTAGCCATGGGAGAAAGGTTTAAAACACTTTCAGAGAGTTGAGGAGAAGCCACTTTATGCTTGGAATCATTGTTGAAAAAAATTCAGTTATGAAAAATCACAAATGTGTAAACCATTAAATAATCCCAGACAGCAATAGCTTAGGGAATTATTGTTCAGTCATCTCATGCTAAGTATTCTAAAGAACACACGCACACGGCAAACACAGGTTTGGTGATGTTTTCTACGTCTTTCAGAGTGAGAAATTAGAATTATTTTTGAGGATGAGAAGAATCTTTTTACAATGACTAGCATATCCCAAATTTCCACCATGACAAATTTATAAAAATATTTTATTTTATTTCCATTTATGTCACCCCAATTTTTTCAGAGGCAAGAACCTATCTTTTCTTTTTTTTTTTAATCCCCAAGACCTGGCCAGAAAGAAAAAAAAAGTTTAAAATAGACAGTCAATTAATATTTATTAAATAAATCACAGATAGTAAAGAAGTATTAGAAGCAGCCTGAGCTGAAGCTAACTCTCCCTTGTCTCTATCAGCCAGGCAAATTATAGCTCAGAAGCCACTCAGGGAATAGAACTCTCTTGTGAAGCATCTATTCCTTTAAACTAAGGCCTTAAGTTTTCCCAAACCCTGTAAATTCCCAGGTTCTTCTGTATGGATTTATGCAAGAATGATTCCAATCCACTGGTTGGCAAAGAGAACGGTTTAATAACTGCAGAGGAAATATAAAATTCTATTCAGAATACAATGAAAGCTGTAGGGGATTATGTATTCATTTATCTTGTAGTACAAAAACGCAAATCTTCAAATAACAGAGTGTTGCCATGTCAGCTTCCTCTGGAGAGGTGAAAAATAAACTGTGAAGACAGCAGAATGATGTGATTTGTATCAGAGTCATTGGAATTGACAAAACCTAAATTCTTTTTTTTTAATTTATTTATTTCAGTTAACAAATGACAGATTTTATAAACTAGTGGTATACAATATGATTTTAATGTATGTTCTGCTATGCAAAGCCTCAATTCTTAATTGATCTACAGGATTCAGCTGATAATGTGAATTCTGTCTACCTGTGTTTTTACATTTGTGAAAGAATTATACTACTTTATTACTCAGTTTTTTTGAGATTCCATATTCTAAAATTATGACTTTCAACCATCAAATACAAGGTAGTAGAAATACGGGTCAAAAGTTTTTGCAGTTTTATATCAAAAAAGTAGATAAATGCAATAGGGAGTGCATTAAAGAGAATAGAAAGAATTTTTTTTAAAGGAACAGGGAAAAAAGAAGAGAAAAGAATGTAAAAGAAAAGAGAAAGGAAGGGAGGCCGAAAGGGCAAAGAAAGTGAGGAAAGAAGGGAAATATTAAAGTATTTGATAGAGCTTCCCTACCACTCAGATGCTTTTGTATGTGCAGTATTTCAAAGTTCTTCCTAGGTAAATAGCAATGTCTTTCCTTTTTATTAGCACTGCTGCAGCTGCTGTTGCTCATAAAGAGATTCACAAATCAAAATAGACTCAGTTAGATTTTCAATAATTCTGAAAAGGTAGGAGAACATTGCCAGAGAAGGATAGCACTCCAGTATCCTAACATGGAGTCCTGTTAGCAAAACGAAGTGTGAATTGCTTAGAAAATTCCCTGCTGTTGGTAATTCCACTGGGTGCCTTCTGTGGCAGCACAGGCTATTTCTTCTCTATAGACCTATGCCATTGAACAGGAGATGTCAGAATAATATGAAAAAGTTGCTCTTTTGAAATGTTTAGTCTTTTAGATTTTTTTAAAATGTCAGCATGATTCATACCTATTGGTTCTTAGCCTGGAGCACCCAGCACATCAGGAATTGAGGAAGCTAGACCAGGATGTGAATAATGAATGGGCTGCATAAGCAGAAGTCTATACTCAGTCAATAGTAAAGGCATGTGCAGAGTTGCAGGCCAGCATTTTCACAGATTCTTTCTATTATTCTCTCTCTCTCAAGGGAAAACAGGAAAACTAGCAAGAGCTAGCAAGAACTAGCAAGAGCTTGAACAAACACCTGGACTCAGATTGGAAGACTGCTTATTTGTCTACTGCTTCATTCCTGGAAATCGCACTGGAACTGCCTGATTAAGGTATTTGGAAAAAACAAATTTTGATACATTTTGTTGATTATCGACCTCCTTTATCCATCCATATCTTTTGATATGTGGTGGCAGGGTGGAGGGGGTCGTATTTGTGCCGAAGATTGGAAGATTGAAGAAATGTATCTTTTTCAAATTTTTTGTGATATTAAGGGGAAATTAGTATTTGTCACATCTTCTGAAATTATTACTAGTATTAATGTTTTTGAAATGCTGGTTTCGTTGGTGGGGCACTGGCTCCTTGTATAACATGTTTGCTTTCTCCCACTGTCATTTTGTACTCCATCAAATCCAAAGTTGTCATGGTTCATTATCTGTAGATGATCTTGAGCAGCCTTGCATTCTAAAAGAATATGCCATGGCATCTGCCTCTGTGCTTTTGTGGCCTGATGCACAGATGATATTTTAGCAAGAGTATTGGGTGAGGGGCTAGAGGAGAGAGCAGAATTTGTCTCAGACCGATGTTTCTTTGTACCATGCTGTGTCTCATTCTTTCATACATGCCTAATTCAGCAGTGAAGTACATATATCACACTGTGACTGTTACATACGTTAGAGTACATAATTGGGGTTGTAAAGTATCTGTTGAATGTCTTAACTAATGAATTCCATCAAATTCAATTATCATTCTTAGACTCTTCATTAACCAATCAAATTACTCCTTTGGTATAAGTCATTTCTAAGACACGTTTATTAGACATAAACACAATTCTATGAAGTAAATGCGAAGTGATTAGATTATCTCATGATCTTTACTTGGCGTCCACTGCTACTGAAGTTTGGATTTCTAAAGAATAGCTTTTCACATTGCTTCCATTGTATACAGGAGAAATAACACTACAGTGTGAAGCTCTGTCCTTAAGACTATTTTACTACTATATCTTAAACTCTTTCTTTTCCCTGAGGAAGTTTGCTACAGTGAGTCACCAATGCAAAAATACATAGAAATATACCAACCATATATGTCGATAAAATTAACCTACTTATTAAATAAATATATCTATAGACTTATGCCATACTGAATCATAATGTTCTTCACCTTTTAGGAATAAATTATTTCAATGTTAGAACTTTCTCCTGTCTCTTGCAGTAAGATACCACAGTGTAGGATCACAGTTGTTATTGTTGAAACTTTTTTTTAAAATTATTATTTCTCTACATGGCTTTCTTTTGAAACAAAGTAGTTCTGGAAATGCATATACCCAGTATCAATAGTACTGCAGTTTTCTAGGAAATAATTGCCACATTACTAATTTACATTGGCTATTTCAATCATTTTACAATGAAGGGCAGGTGCCTAATGTCCTTGCATATGATTCTTACCATACAGATCTTAAAATATTTCCACTTTGTTCTCTTCTACTTTGATGTCTTTTAGGAACATTTTCTTCTTCTGTCCTACAACCATTTTGAGAAACATCTCTAAATGTGATCTAAAGCCAACCTACAAAAATATGTGCCTGGGTTCCATGCCAAACTTAAGTCAGAATCTTTGGGAGTAGGCCCTAGGACCAGAATTTAAAATATACTATTAGGTGATTACAATGTACTCCAAAGTTTAAGAACCACTGCTTTACAAAATGAGAGCAAGGAAACAACTGATAGAAAAGCATTGTAAAACTACAGACATATAACTGATATCAAAAATAAAAACATCAAAATCAAGTTAAATTTGCATTTTAACTTTTTCTACATGTTTTCATTTCTTGGGGCTGCACTAAGCATTCTAGGATGTTTATTTCCCCTTTAATATAAGTCTAAAATATTTTAAATTAAAATTTTAATATTTAGTGTTAATTGAAGATATTAAGGATATGGATGTCTCTTATTTAAAAACTTTTCCAAGTTGCCTAACAATGATTGATATTTATAATGGTAAAAGGTATTAAATTCACAGTTTGCATAATTCATTATTATTTTCTTATTTGAATCTTTAGTTTTACAAACTTTGTAATAACAAGTCTTTTAATATTTTATATATCTAATAAACACCACTTTTTAAAGATTTCAACCTATGTTTTTGTTATGGTTTCCATTGTGATGAATTACCTGGGTGTCTTACTTTCAAAAGATGCTTTATTAATACAACTAAATTGAATTCTTTGAGCTTAGATTTGAATATTTCCATGTTATCTAATGTTAGTAAGATAATTTTCTCATTGCAACAAGTAAGACATTGTTTGCCAATTTAAAATACCAAACTCTAAAATAAGTATATACTCAAATGAGAGTTAGGGGACAAAGAACTGTCTTCTGAACCATGAAAAGACAGAATGTCATGATTACCTCAGGCACTGAAAGACAGCAAATATCAACATTAGTTCTAGTAGAAAGACTACAGAGAATGTTTGACCCATAAAATTAATTTTTGCTTCCTACATAGCCAACTCCATGGAGACAAAGCCTAAAAAGGGAAAATGGTCAAAATCTTAGGTTTGTAGGTTAACTCACTTTGTAAACTAAATATGTCCTGAAAAGACTGGAATAATTTAAATTCTTTCCATGTCCATAAGAATCATTTTATAAATCAAAAAGTCTTTTGTTTTGAGCTAGTTTTAAGGTTGTATTTAGATTATGGACAGGCACTACTGTAGTTGGGTTGTGTTTCAAAAGTTTTATTTAGAAGTTAAATATTTGGGACTCAAAACTTATTTTCAAATAGAAAGAATGCTATACATGATGTTTCATGCCCAGATTCAATAATATGAAATCCACAAATTTATAGTAAAAGTATATAATTTATAAAACTAGAGAATTGAAGTGAAGAATCATTGAAAATATATGATCCTCAAAATTAAGCCAATTAGATCAAAAGTATTAAATTATACATTTACTTTGAATATCAATGCTAAAGGAAAGTAAATTTGCTTATAAATAAATGAGAAATTAAAAGAGATGGTAGGATATTTTTCTAAAACACAGAGAAAGTGGGGTTCTAGCAGAGCAGTATTCTTCCCCTGAGCAGAGGAAAATGAGATGGAGGGGAGAGATGCCAGGTAGATTTAGAGAATCAAAAGCAAAAGGATCTCAAGTATGGGTGGCCAGCAGCATCGAACTAGCTATTAAATAGAAAATTTGCTTGTAAATGGTATGTTTATAATCCAGAAGAAGAAGAGTATTCAATTCTTTTTTGTTGTTGTTTGTTTGAGGCGAAGTTTCACTTTTGTTACCCAAGCTGGAGTGCAATGGCGCAATCCTGGCTCACTGCAACCCCCGCCTCCCAGGTTCAAGTGATTCTCCTGCATCAGCCTCTGGAGTAGCTGGGATTACAGGCACGTGCCACCACGCCCAGCTAATTTTGTATTTTTTGTAGAGATGGGGTTTCTCCATGTTGACCAGGCTGGTCTCAAACTCCTGACCTCAGGTGATCCACCACTTTGGCCTCCCAAAATGCTGAGATTACAGGCGTGAGCCACCACGACCAGCCTCAATTCTTTAAAAATGAGTAAATAACACATCCATTTAGAAAGCAGCTGTGTAGAGGAATGGTTAAAGAGAGAAAGTGAGCATACATGCTAAGTCAGTGAGTGCCAACTAATGGAGTGACGGGAGAGCTAATGAACCTCTGGCCTTCTATCAGTGGCTTTTTCTCTGAGTGAATTAACTCCTTACTCAACCCTTTAGTGAGCTCCACTTTCTAAGGAATTCTACCCTTTGTTTCTTTCTAAAAATTCTGCATCAAGTGAACCAAATTTACTAATTTGCTGCCTTTGTGAGCACAGTTGTTCATTTAATTTACAAAATATTTATTGAATACCTACTATGTAGTCAGCACTTTGCAAATTTTGTTACTTATAGCCCAGACTTTAAGACACAAAGAATATTTTGTTGTATTGGAATTTTAGTATTTTGTATTTTACCATTTCTCTTTATTGTTTGTTTCTTAAATTTGGATAGTCAAAGGGAACAGAATGGAGGGCTAGCAGTGTGGATAACACAGAGAAGAAGGCCGAAAAAGGAAGTACCTGTCTTATTCTTCTATTCTTCAGATTTTAAGGAGGTCTTAGCAGCACTAAATAGAGCCCCCATCACTTCCATTTAACCTTAAAAACAATTGTTAGAGATGGAAAGACAAAGAGAACTATTTGCTCATGATAAAAATTCTCCATTCAAAGTGAAGAAAAATTAATACATTCAAAATGAAGACCTGCAATATAGAGCACTTTTTGAGCTGATGTATATACTACTAGGCTAATCTATGTATAAGAAGCAAGAAGTCCGGAAGGCATCCTGGAAAAATGGCCCGTAATTCTTCATCAACTGTAATTTTCAGTAAAATAAAAGTCTAAATCTCCATTACTAGTTAGTTTGAAGTATAGAAGATCATCATGTAAGTTTCCAATATTCCTTCTAACTCTAGAAATTCTACTGGAGAGACAGATGAATAAGACTGGGAAAAAAGAATGGCTCATCTTTTATTGAAGAAAGATGTTTAGAGGAAGTTTTAAATATAAAGCACCCCTTCTTTCCATTCCATTTTCAAGAAACAAGAGCAAAGGATGAGTGTTGTCAACATTCAAAGAAGTGTCTTAGGGCAGGAATGGTCAATGTCTATGTTGAGTTATCTGAATCTATTTGGCAGCTTCTGAAAGCTACTGTACAAACCTGGACTCAATAAGAGGATGATGGTATAGTCTCACAGCCTTGTGTGAATTTTCCAAATGGTTTTTTCACCCCAAGCCTTAGAAGTGATACTTCAAAATTGTATGACTGATGCTGTATCATCAGTTATACTCACGTATAAACTTGCTTGATAATATTTCCCATACTTAAGTTTCCAGTCAATCTGTCTTTGTTTCTTACACTTCCCTGATCCAACAAATCTTACCCATCATGCAGCCTGAGTTCACACCTTTGTTTATTCAACAATTTTATTAAGCATCTATAACGTCAGTCATTCTTCAAAGCCTCTTGTCCAGGCCTCTGACCTCATGGAGATTACATTCTAGTACAGAGGTAGACTATAAACAAGAAACAAATATACAAATAATAAGACCCACCAAAATCTTGTTTATTCAGTAACTTTAATCGTATTTTTGTTTAAATTTTCTTCCTCCAAGTTGTTTTCAGTAAGTAATCCTACTCTTTATTTTAGCCTCATTGATTCTTACTGTTTTCAACATCGCACTCAAATTAATAAAATCCACTTATTTTAACTCTTTTAACACTTTCCATCATCTTAAGTGGAAGGGACAAAGAAATTCATAAATTTGCATATTACATAAGATGAATTGCCTGAGAAATCTAATACATATAGCTAGATGTAAGTAATACTAGAGTGGCTCCAATGTGGCCGTTATGGAATCAAATAACTCACAGCTCAGGCCTCAAAGGCATCTTTTCTTATCATAAGATTTTTCTTAATTACATTTGCCAGTGGCTAAGTGTCCCATTTCAATACATTCGAATGCATTTTCTGTAGTAAGTTGTCAGTGATCATAAACTATCTGGCAAGAATTTTTTAAATTATCCCAACAACCTCCTCCAGGATCTCTAGCTTAACCATTCTACATTTACTATGTCTATGTGTACTTGGCACCAGACAGTATAAAGGTTTAGCCACTAAATTGTTTATAAATTTTTCACACTATTCCAGGATATTAGAACCGGATAGTCATTTACATGTGTACACATATAAGTGTCTGAATGTACATCTTGAAAATGCAATAGGTTATGTCTGATGATGGTTCAAGAACTAGAAGGATAATCTTAAATGAACACAAAAATTTCACATTTTAAGTTATTGCTAAGAAGAATAGCAATGTAAGAATTTAGATAGCTGAAAAAGTAAAGAATCAAGGCAGTTTAAAGTTTCCATATTTTAGGGTACTTAACTAGCTGTTAAAAAGAGCACCTCTCTGACATCATTGAAATTTCAAAAATTTGATACATAAAGATGTATCAGTAACAAGTTTGGTCTTTAGCAATATTCCACTAATGATACTGTCTTTTTCATTCAGTGAATCCAAGAATGATAGTTTTCAGGCCTAAATATTTACAACCACAGTTTCATCAAAATGCAGAGAACATATATTTTATTGAGCATGCCTTTATCTAGGACAAATCTTAATAGCATCTAGATACAGACCAACTACTAAGACAAATTACTGAGACAATTATTAAGAAATTTGTATAAATAACTTTATTACTTCTTAGATTTTAAAAATTCTCGAAACAATTACAACCTTTACATACCTGTGCTGGTTTTTTATTCCATGGACAATTTTTCAGCAAATTAAAAATTCAGAGCACCCTAGCAACACAGTAGTATATTTACTGTTACAGTATTCCCATTTGATTTATTTTTTATGGAAAACACCCTAATGTTTTTATTTATTAACCTATGCAATATTGGATGAAGTATAACATAACTACAGTAAAGTGAATAAAACATACATTTTATACAGCACAATGAGTCTTTTTTCTCTTGCTTTTTGGCCATTTGATCTTGAAAATTTTTTTTTTTTAGTTATCATGATGATGATTTAATATCCAGAATATACAAAGAAATCCTACAACAAAAACCTAATGTGTCTATTTATTAAGATAATTACAAATTAGAAAACAATGAAGAATAGGATTTAATTGAATGGAAAATATATTAAATGTTTGTATTCATGGAAGAAACACACAGAAAGATGAATTATAATTTTCTATCAAATATACAGAAAATTAGATGGAGTTTTTGATTCAGAATAGCTGACAAGTTGACAATATCCTAATGTTAAAAATAAGCATTCTTCTAAAGTATTTAAATAGAAACATAACAAAAATAATCCTGGGTATGATAACTTTGTTAGAGATCTGGATTCAAATTTAGATTCCACAACAGAAAAATAATTAACAACAAGGTGGAAAGAGCAACAAAACCACAGTTATTTACAGTTTATAACATAATCTTGTAAGAAAAGAAGTTCAAGGTGCTAAAATTAGAAAAAAGAAGGAAGCATCAAATACCATTACAAGACACATTGTACACTGAGGACCAAAAAGCAACTTACTGAAATTGTAGAAAAGAACAATGAATGACATGATGCAATATTCTGAGAAGAGAATGTTGAATTTTCTTCTTGAAAATTTTTAAAAAACAGTTATTTATCATTTGTGGAAAAGTGTAATACAGTTCCGTTTAACAATGAAGAACTGCGTCACTGTATTACATCCCAATTCTCACATATTTGTAGATAAATATTGAAATGATACTTAGTATAATAAACCTAAATTTCTGAAATATGAGCACTATCACAATTTTCTAGGTATTAAGTTATTATACGATCTTGTTATTTAACTGTAAGCAAGGGAGAATCTGAGAAAAAACTCTTTCAGAAGAATGTATTCTCTTTCTAAAATGACTCCCTTTCAAGATGGCAGCTGAATACATAGAATAATCAAATTGGTCATTTGGGTTTAGTGGTTGTTTTTATGTTATATAGAAGGAGAAATGACCATTCTCTGATGGCATCCAAGAAAGTGTCTCTACAAGGATAGAATTTTTACCCCAATCACAATTGCTCATTAACCCCTTTCATATTAATGGGCACATTCCAAGTAGAAGATACGATACTAAACTCCTTATGTTCTTTTAGGACTTTTAATTCTAAAAATATTGGGACTTCTTATATACTGCTGGTTAACTTCTGAGTATGAATGTAAGGAAATTCTGTTTTACAATTTAATTTTATAATTTAGGGTCTTGAATAAGACTTTATAAATTGATTTATGATCAGTATGCTTCAAGTTTACTTCGGATATCAAATGTTCCCTTTATTGAATCTACTTAAATCAACAAAAGAAGGAATTTCAAACACTATTCATCCAATAAACTGTAGTTAGGAAAATGTACATTAATCTAATTTTATTTACCAAGAACTTTGTCCTTTTCTTTAGAAAACACATTGAAGGATGGAAAAATGAAAAACAGAAGGAAAGAGAAATTATATACAACTATAAAAATTATGTGCAGTTTTGCATGCCTTTTATGTAACCTAGTATTCAAAACGTATCTGGTTTTATCAGATTCCATCATGTTATGGACACACAGACTAGTTTCTTCTAACTAGGAAGAACATTCAAACTGAAAATCTAAGTTAGTGTTTTTCTACTGAAGGAAATGTCGCTGGTTTTGAATACAGAAAATGATTTATGTGCATAAAACTGACCTTATAAAAATAATTTGTGTTCATCATAAAGTTGAATTTTATTGCTATGAAACATTTGTTCCAGTTTCTTTTCGTAAATCTCTGATACACCATTAGTTTGTAGATCTCTGATGCCTTAGAATACATAACAGTTTAAAAATATCTATTGTGTTTTCCCAAAAATTCTTTTATTAGTCAGTAGTTTCTTTTGATGAAACAGTGACAACAATTTCTTCCATGGTTACAATTTTTTCAGGGTTTTAGCTAAAATATTTTACAAACTGAAAATTATCTTTGCCTTTGATTCAGAAATTAAAAATTAAATATATTTATTAATTCACAATTATATCTCCAAAGTAAAGTAAAGGTTATTTGGTTTCTGATGCTGGTAATTCTTGTTTATATTTAATAGAATTCACATTTCTCCTGACAGGGAAAAAAAATTATTTCTCCACATTAAGAAAGCCTTTGCATTCATGTCTTGAAACTACATATTTTTGTTCTGGAATATATATCATCTATCTATTTTATATATATGCTGAAATTTAGTTTGTGCAACAGAATATGTATCTATCTATATGTCTCTCTGTAATAGAATTCTGGACTGTGATGAGTTGTTCTCCATATACATGAAGGATTAGATACATATCTTTCTTCTTTCCAAAAATGCCATCGGCATTGTCAGTCTCAGAAAACAGGTGGAAAATTGCCTCAATGTTTCTGATATCTCTTATTAAATATAGTCACAATGCAGAACTGAAAAATACTGAAGTTTTATGAAGCATGACCATGAAATAATAATTGTTTTTAAATAAAGGACTCGTGTATCGAAATTTATATCCAAATGAGTGTTGTCCTTCACTGTGGTCACCTTAGATTTCAGAAATGCTTCCATCTTTCAAAACATTTTGTTCTGTGTTTGCAACTTTCAGAGCCAGTTTATGCACCAGGAAGCAGTCTTCGACAAACACCACTGTGAAGATATTATGTCATTATGATCAGTACAAATGAGGAGGCAGCCTTTCTAAACATGAAGAGCATTTCTTTTAATGAGTCTGTGCTCTCTCCAAAAGAAATATGCATTCATCAATTACACTTTAATTCGAAATGGTGTGTGCTTTTTAGACAAAAAGACATCTTTCACAAAGGAGGAGCACTCTGGGGCTGATGGACTCATGAGGTCATGTGTTAGCTAAAAGACCTGATAGGCTATCCCCAGAACGTTAGTTAAACCTTTTCAAGATTTGGGGAAAAAAGAAACATAAAGTTTTAGGCTGAATCAATGAGACCACTTTTTACTCAACTCTTGTTATATTATATAGTTATATCCTTATCCCAGATAGGATATAAGGTCCTTTCAAGAACCCATGAGGCTATACATGACCTTCCCCTGCTACTTCTCTTTATTGGAATATAAAACCTTACTTGAGCCTCCAGTACTCTGCATGCATAGTTACCATTTACTATTTACTTTGCATTAGGGATATATAAAATAGACCCTAAAAAGCCAGCCTCTACCAAGCTCAGATGAGCTCACTAGCGAATTTTACAAAACATTTAAAGGAGAGATATTACTGGTTCTCTATGATCTCTTCCAGAAGATAGAAGCAGAGGGAATATATCCTAACTCATTCCATTAGGACAGAATTACATGAATATCAAAACCAGACAAAGGCAATACAAGAAAAGAATACTACAGACCAGCATCTCTCATGAACATAGATGCAAAAGTCCTCGACAAAAGCCAGACCATAAGCCATCATGCCCAGTGAAAAGGTAGTGGAACTGTAGAGGGATGTTCTGCTTTCCATTTCAAACCATTCATTTATTCAACCAATATTTACTTTTGTGAGGTTGATTCCATTTGGTCAAGAAATCAAACTTGTCATCTTCTCATTCAGTCAGTCAATAATTAATTCACTCATTGAATCAATATTTTTTCAAAGCATACAATGCATTAGCATTATACCTTGTGCTAGGGGATACAATAGTCAGCAAAACAGGTCAAATTCCTGTCATCATGGTTTTACATTATATTGGAGAAACAGACAAATAACAAGATGTTAAGCAAATACAATAAATCAAGATTTTATATATATATATATATATATATATCTTGTTTATTATCTATTTCTCCAACATAATGTAAGATATATAGTAAGATTTATATTATGTATAATAATATTATATAGATATATAATGTAAAGTATGCTAGTGATATATGCTAAGAAGAAAACAAGAACTTCACATGTACATAGGGGTGAAATTTATGTAGATTGTTCAGAGATGGCCTCACTGAGAAAATGACTTTGTGTAAAACCCCAATAAAGAAAAGAGTCTTGATAATGTTTCCTGGAAGAGCATTGCAGACCTAAAGAATAAGACAACAACAGAGGCTGGTGTAGAATGAGTGAGGAAATATGCTTGGAGCTATGAAGTCAGAGATTTAGATGCAAATCAAATCATGCAGAGCCTTGTGAGAAATGGCAAGGAGTTTTTATTTTCAGCCAAATGTAATGAACAGCCTTTGGAGAGTTTTCAACAGGGAAATGCTATAAAATGATTGACTATTGTAAAAAAAATTATTCTAGTTTCTGTACAGAAGACAAGATTTATATGTCAAGAGTACAGGCATATAGAACAATAGGAAGTTACTGCCTTACTCCAGGTGAGGCAGCTACCAGAGTTGGTAATTTTGATTAGACTTGTAGCTATACAGTACTGAGAAGTTAATAGACTAGATATATTTTAAAAGTAGAACCTATATTTTAAAAGTAGAATCTAATATGATTTATTGATGGATTGAATATGGGAAATAAGAGAGAAGGAATCATCAAAGTAATTACCCTACATTTTTTCCTTGAACACTTTGGTGAAGCCATTTATTCTGATGGGGAAGACTCCAACAGAAATGTGTAGGGGAGGAGAAAACAAATTCTGTTTTTATATATTAGGTCTGAGGTCATCCTTGGACTTCTAAGAGAAGTCAGTTAGGCAGTTAAAATATAGAAGGCTGAACATCAGGGAGAAAGACTGGGATGAAGATGTCAGATTAGGATTTGTATGAAGTAAAATAATCTCAATAGCAAATTAAAGAACACCTTACAAAACTTTGCTTAAATATTACTGATATTTGTTATGTCACTTTATATCTATGTATTAAATCCAACTCTAGAGAGTACCAAGATTTATTCAGTAGATAATTGATATCAAAACCCTGGGTCAGCCTCTCTGGGAGTCTCTGAGCCTATACCCCATGTCTTCAGACTTTGTGCAGCATCTCAAGCATCATATCCTCCCACAGCAACAGATAAGGCAGAGTCACTGCAAGAAGAACATGCAGAAGAAAAGGGTTCTTTTTAAAGTTAGCTCTCTCTCCTGATCATAGAGAAGAGAGAAAATCTCTTCCAGAAAATTACCAGTGGATTTCCCTAATGTCTTCTTCCAGAGCTACATCAAATGTCCATCCCTATGCCATCCTTTGCAAAAGGGAAGTGTATTATCTAAATTTGAGAGGACAAGTATGAGTTATTACTTGTGACTGAGGTTCCATCATCAAAGAAAAATCTAGGACGTGTTGGGAAGGTAACCATCCACGTCTGCTACAGTAGGCATCCTTTTATAGATTGTATTTAAAATCAGGACCAAATGATGTCCCCAAAAATACACCAACTGTGCACTCAAGATATCTTCATCCTCTGTATATAAAACTCTTTATGGCTACTGGAAGAAACAGATTATATCAGCCTGAGAAGGGAATGGGCAGATCTATTGAATCATAAATAGAACCAGAAGAAATAATAAAAGAGCTTATAACATTCCCAGAAAAGTAGAAGAAACTGAATTTCGGAAAATAAGTTTCTGGGTTTTATACCATAATTAGAGATTGTGGGATGGTATTTGAACATGAGCTAGTGCACCTGAATATCTTAGGTGCCTGTGAATGCTGCCATTTACCAGAAACCTCTGTGAGAGGGGTTAATAGGTACTAACTGTTCATTTGTTTCTGAGACTCTCCAATATACCAGGTGCTGTGCCTGGAGCAAATAAAAGGTAGGCCTCTATCCTCAAAAAGTTCAAATCTCTGATGGTGATCTAGGTAAATAAGTATTGCATTAAATAATTTTCCAAAACTCTCCTATTATTGTAATTTTTTCTGACTTTAAAAACTATAACCCAAGCAATCTATTGACATTTAAATCACGACTATCTGGTTTACACTGTCTTTCCAGACATTTACTTGTTCTATTTGTTCTATTATAGAAAAGACAATACGAGTTGATATCTGCATGTGTTTTTAAGTACAAATTCTTATCTGTGTCTGCCATATCACACTGTATTGTGAGAAGTCCAAAATTTAGGTTCTTTCTTAAATTTAATTATCTGGTACTTTCCTACAAAACAGTGTGTCTCCTATTGACATTTCAAATTTCATTTTGTTCACATATCTTGTGTGTGTGTCTCCTTGATATTGATAACAATGGCTGAAGAGTTTATCTCCTCTTGATTCCGAAAATGTAATAAAGAAGGAAAATGCAAAGTAACAGCCACATGTGCCAGTTATTCAAGCAACCATCCAACTGCTGTATGAAACTAATATTGGGGGAATATGGTATGCATGCTGCAGCTCAGGCTCATTCGTGTCAAAGAGAAATACGGATGGCAAGGGACGGTGCTGCTTTGACACATACATGAAGGAATAAAGTATTGAAATAAAACAAGTAAATGGTCTTATGAGAACCTTTGTTTTACTTAGAAGGCAGTTTCATGCATGTGGTCTTGTTTATTATATTACTCTTTTTACTTCAAAACAACAGCATTTGTATTCTTATCTAACAGATTATGAATACAAATAACATGAAAATCGGGAGATATTTTTACTCTTTATTTTGATTTTTATTCCACATACTCCACTTGAATATATATCTAAGTAATCGTCAAAAGTAAGTGGATATTTGAGGAAAAAAATATAATATTAAAGAACCTCTGAGAAGTTACATAGTTCTTGCCTTGCTCTAGGCAAATTTATAATTTGTAAAGATCTTCTAAAGAAGAAGTTTGTATAACCTATTGTAGAAATTCTTCCTTATTTCTAACTCAAATATTTTATATTTTGTATTAAGCTTGTTGAAGTTTTTTCTTAGAAAATTTGTAATAAAGCATCATGTTTCTTTGGCCTATAGCAAATGAAAAAATCTTACAGTTAATTAATGCAGAGATTTTAAAATTATAGATCTCTAGATAACTCATTTTGTTTCCTTTGTATTTTACACATAAAAGTAAACATTGATTAATAATTAAAAGAGGGGAAGAATTTACGATTTGCAATCATTTTCTGTAAAAGAAGAATAGAATTAAAGATCTGTCACTATTTAAAATTGGAGATCAGGCATTTTTATCGAAGAAAATTCTGGAGAAATAATTTTGATTTTCAAATATGATTAGAAAAACTCAAACATTCAGCCTTGGCCTTTCTTTGAACTCTTTCTTAGGCTAACAAGTTCTCCTATGCTCATAGTTTTAGGTGCTGTTTATAAAATTGATAGTTGTACATTTATAGATTTTTAAAAATTGTGCTCATTTTGTGGATAAGTATCTTTATACCAAATTTATTTGGCTTTGTGAGGATTACTGTTTGAAAAAAGACTGATCATTTTGTAATGAGTATCATTACATGAAGAGCTATTATTTCCTGGAAACTTTATTCTGCAGCCTCAGAACATAGATCAGGGGCCCTAGTAAGTTAAGGGCCAGGCTCCTCATCAAGGTCATTGTCCTCTTTATACCATTGCCCTTTCTCCAACTCAAAGTCAGCCTAATAGTCAGGAAGATTCACTATAGGGAAAGAAAAGGAACAGTGCCTTCTTTACTAATGCCCTGCATAGCAAGTAACAAATTCCAGGTTATGATGAACTCAAAGTCATTGTGGAGACTTGGAATATCCAAGAGTTTTAGAAATGGTTATGGTCAGACACCTGTGTGTGACCCCGGGCAAAGTGGCTAAGCTCTCCAACATATTGTCCTTTATACACAATTATTAAAAAGTGTCCTCAAAACATCTTTAAGATACGAAGGTAGTTATGGTGTTTCCAAACTATTTTGACTTGTACTTTGTCAGTAGCCTGAGGCTATTAAGATATAACTTTTCATAAACAGTGGATGACTATGGAATCAAATTAGTGACTTGTGATTGGCATTTTGAATAAAATAAAACAGAAAAAATAAAGGACATAAGTTGCACCAAATGCAGTGAGAATCAGTATTGCTTTGTGAAACTTTGCATATGAAATTGTGCTCTAAAATGTATTTCCTACCATATGTAAAAGTTTTCCAAAAATTTTTAAAAGATGTCTACAGAACTGGACTATCTAGTGCAACATGAAAACCTCCTAAAAAAAAAAAATACAATACCTCTCAAAGATACAGAGCACAGACGAGTATTCGGGACCACTAGAAAGAAGCAGTGCAGTGATGCTCTTCAGGGTCTGTGATAGCTTTGGGTAGTCTTCTTGTTGCCATGTTGCATTGAGAAAGGTAGCTGAGCTGTAGATGTCATGTGGGTGTAATAAAAAAAAACTCACATATGTCCACTCAGTTGGACACTTATGGGAAAAAAGCAAATAAAATAATGTGTCCTTACTTAGTTTATGTAAGAACTGCTTTTAGGTATCTTTCCTCAGAATTCATGGTACTATGATGACTGCAGAGAAAATTATCTATATGTTTCTTTTACATTTGCTCTCTGGCATTTTTTTGTTTGTCAGCAAAAAGATGGTTACTGTATACTAATAAAATCCCTGTGCATCTACCCACAACTCATCCCTTCTGATGGCTTTATATCTAATTACTTAAAGCCTGTATTATGTTTCTCTGTTTTCTAAAAACACTATATGAAACTGTCAGGCCTAAATTATCCTGAATCCCAATCTGTGAAAGGACACACAATGATGGGAAAAATATATTCCTTATCAGAACAACCAGGTGTTCTCAAATATTGACTGAGCTGCATAATCATTTGGGCAAAGTATATCTTGCAAGAAAAGATAGTATGTTCAAATTCTTACATTTTTATTTTCCATGAGTTTGGTGTTTTCCTTTCAAAATAATAATTTTTCATGTTCTTATAAAATCGAGTTGATGCGTCAAGTCAGCCATCCTTGAAGGTATGAAGCCTGTGACATTAGGTCCTGTGATGTTGTTTACATGTTAATTACTGGCATGGGTGCCCATTCAGAAATTCTGTTCTACCAGGACTCCACTTTTGTTTTTCTAGAAGCAATTGCATCTCCATAGAATCTATCTTCTGGAAAGAAAACCTTCAAACAAAACACACTCTGCACTTGTTTATGTTAAGCCACATTAAAATTTTAAAAGGCAAACAACATTTTAAAAGTATGTACATGAACCATATGAAATTGCTGATATTTTAGTTTTTTTGACCTATAAAAATGATGATATCATATAGCTCAATCTAACATTACTTTTCTAAAAGCAAGGCAATATTCTAAACCCAATAGGCAATTGCTTTTAAATATCCAAATTCTTTCCGTTCAGTTGGTATTAGAAGTAGTCTGATGCTTTTCTTCATTCTCATATTTAACAAATATTTTCCTAAGTTTCTACTATGTTCAGAGTACCAGGCACCTGGTAAAGAAAAAAAATAAAGCTGACACAACTTAATAATTATGAAACAATTTTTTCTGATGATAGTAAGTTGTTGGCAGAACAAAAAAATTTATATGTTTCCTTTGCTCATAAAGTGACCCAAATATTTATAACTCCTTCAAATGTGTGGTTTTTCTTAAGCATTTCCTCAACTTGGTATTGTTTCTATCAAATTGCCTTTCTTTATTTCCTCCTGAGTAGATTCACTCAGAATCAACCTGTCAGTGTACTTTAGTCTCTCCCAGGTATTGTTCTCTAATTTTTAATGTAAGAATTAGCCTGTCTCTCGAACATTTTTTTGAAACATTAACAATGCATGTAAGTCTTTATCATTTGAATTGTACTAACCACGATAAATAAAACATTTGTTCTCATATGTTATTGTTCCTTCAGTTTTGAGGAGAGAATAACAAGGGGATGTCTATGTAGTTTGTCCCTTTGTAAGACATTCACTGAATAGACTGCCTGATGTTCTATCTAGCTCTTTCACATTTACTTGAGAAGTTGCATCATATTTTGTTTTCTCTTTTCATTGCTTTCTTTTTCTTCTCCCTTTTTTTCTTTTTCTTTTTGATTGGTGAGCATTCTTTGTTCTAAGGATCATATTTTTTAAACAAATGCATCCCACCATCAATACCCGATGCTGCAGAGTTTCTGTTGTTTTTTTTTTTTCAGAGCTCTCACTTTGTTTCTCTAAACTTGATTACCCCATTTGTGATTGCTGCACTGAAGCTCCCCAGTCTATATGCTGAATACAGTAGGGCAATTCATGGAAGCCAGCGATTCTCCACCTTCACTTCACCCTGGATCACCTGGGGAGTTTTAAAAATACTGACACCTGGGTTTCACTCCCAAGATTCTGATTAAGTAGGTCTGAGCCAAAGCCTGGGCATTAGGATTTTTTTAAATCTCCCAGGAGGAGCTTAGTGCACAGTGAAGCCTGAGAACCACTGATTGAAGTTTTAACAAGAATCCCCAGGCAGAGCCTTGTGTCTTTGACTTCATTGAAACCAGGCCCAAACTTTGGAATAGGCTAAAACCTCATGTCTATATCCACTTTTAGAAGCCCATTTTCATAATTTGTTGGCTACCATTTATTAAGTGTTTTCTATCCGCCCAAAATTTATCAGAGTGGAGTTCAGATCTCAATAAGGGTGAGAAACAATAACCATAATAGTCTTGAAGTCATTCTTTGGTATCCACGGCCGGATTATGCTACTCACCTGACAATTTGGGCAGCTTTCTCCAGAGAGTAATTAACATCTGTGTAAAGATGTAATCACCTGAAGCAGCTATGTAAGCAAGAACGATCTCAAGAGCTTTCATTTCTAGCAGCAAAGAAATTGTATTACAGCAGCATTTTGCCAGCATATCTTAGAACATCAGTGTAATCAGTATTAGAATGAAGCATTGTAAGACTGAATAACAGAAAGAGATTAATTTCTATTAAATATCTACATCTGTTGGTTCCCCAAGGTAGATTAGGCTGGGAAAAACTAACAGAGGATTTTCTTTAACCCAGCTTCCTTTCACTCCGTGCCCAATTCCTGCAGTTGTTGCTGAGGTTCACCAGACGGATTAAACAAATAAGAAGTGGCCCCAAACACGTAAGCAATCCCCAATTAATTGCTGTTTGAGTGAACTGTGGTGTTATTTGCACTTAGTCATAATTTACATGGAAAATGACATCTTTTTGCTTAGAAACAAAGATAGTTTTCTTTCTCTAAGTAACATTACTCACTGTGGGATCAAAAACTTGCCTGAAGTCTCTGAATTGAACTTATTGTTGTCCATAATGTCACTAATAACCCAGGTCTATCTCCAACCACGATTGTTACACTAAGGTCTACAGGTGAAATTATGGGTATAATTTGACCTCTTTTTTACTACCTTCATACCATTTACTTGAAGAGGGTTGAAAGATCTCTGTCAATTTTTGCTGAACTTTATGCTTCGCTGCCTCAGGGCATTAAGTAAACCATAAAAAGAGGCATTAGTAGTAATTTTCAATGAAAATAATATCCAGCTGCTCTCAAGAGAATCCCTTGATCACCTCTATTGCCATGATTTTGGCTTAGAAAAATATTATTAAGTGCTGACTTCTACCTTAAGGAAGGGTTGGTTTAGGATTTTATAGGGGAATCTTACAAAGGCACCTTTTCCCTTTGACCAGTGTATTGAGACCAAGTTAGAGAAAAGCATGAAATGGGAACTCTGCTGGGTTTCTGTTCTGTTTTGTCAGAACTTTGTTAAAGCCCTAGGGAAGAGCTTTAAACTTCCCTTGATGGTTATTTTAGACACTAATACTCAAAGATATTCTTTAAGGTCCTCACAGTTCAGAAAAGCCACATTGACGCTGTTACCTATCAAGAGTTAGGTTTCCTAACACCACATCAAATAGCATATGCAGAATGAACCCAAGAACAGTATGATTTGAGGATGCTGTAGAGTTCTATGCCACACCCTACAAATCCATATACCTGCTTTTCCTACTCAACTCTAGTTTGCCAAAATACAGAAAATGGGTCAAATAAGTCAGAGAGATAAAGAACAAAAGCAAACTAACAAAAGCAGCCTGGGAAACGCAGTGCTTTAAAGGAAACTCAGAAACAGGGTTTGGATTATTCACAGGATAAATATAGACCTGGTCACTGTATGAAGAATCTTTGAATGCTAAGTCATAGAAACCATGTGAGCTGATCTCAGTGATTTTATCAAAAAAAGACACTGGGATATCTACAGAAGCCAAGGACGCATTAAGCTTTAACATCTCAAAGAGAGAGAGATCAAAAGCAAATGCAGGGAGCTCAGCAGCGGGAGTCTGGTCTCCAGGTTTCTGGAAGTCTCCTAGAGGAACAACAGCATATGCCTCTACATCCCTCAGTTCCAATTCCAAACAGGCAGGAAAGTCATTTGATTTTTCTATTTTGGATAAGAGGCCCATCCTATATTAATTAGTAATAGCCAGGAAAGCTGTTCTTAGAACAAAAACATGGCCCTTGGGAATCATTCCTATGGACAGTGTGGGCAGTTCTCACTTAGAAGGACCTAGATAGATAACTCTGGAAGATTCTGTTATGACTATTTTCACAGAGTCCTTAAAATAAAAAGAGGTCATTAAAATATAGGGAAACTTATGTATCACTTTATTCCCAATGCCTTGGGCTTTTCTATTTTGCCTAAATTGCCTTATATTCTTGACAGCTAGATATTAAATAATTATGCATTGAGAGAAGGTGGTAAACTTTGCTTTTAAAAATAGGATTGAACTAGTCTGTGAGAAACTTTGAATTTCTTTTCTCTTGAGTTTCTAAGTGATACTTGAGGAGTAGAGTGCACTGAAGGTATCTTCTCCCCTTCCAGAAGCCACCTCTTACCCTATTAATGTATCTTTCCCCTTTCTCTTTCCCTTTTCTTTTTTCTGTTTTTCTTTCTTTTTTTGGTGGGGGGAAGAGAAATGGAGGAGAAAACAGTGGAGTTGGGATGAGAGGATAGGTAGAAAAGGCTGTGAGAAAGAAGAGACACATGGGGAAGAGAAGACCACGTTTAGCAGAGAACACTATTGTTAAACAAGGTATCCCCTCACCCAGCACCCTCATGGAAAGAGAGCCACTGCTTCAAGGAATAATTCTGGAGAAGTGAGACTGACTCCACAGTCACCCCTGTCTTTCTCTTAGTGGCCCTATTTCCTGAAATGACTTTACAAAAGCTCAGACCCTCAATCCACATTTAACAAGGAGAGACTGGATTGATTTAAATTCAAAACAAGTGACAACTTGGCTCATATTAGATCTTTGCCCCAGACCAGGTTTTGCTAGATCTGAGAACAAATGAAACAAAAGAATTACAATAATCTGAAAAGAAAAAGGAAAGAAAGAGCAGGATCTGAGACCCCCCTCCAAAATGACTCTTGCTCTCTTCATAGTTTTTCTGATGCTGTCCTTGATTAGAAGTAATTTTATGAAGTGTCTGTTTATATCCTTCACCCACTTTTGAATGGGCTTGTTTTTTTCTTGTAAATCTGTTTTAGTTCTTTGTAGATTCTGGATATTAGCCCTTTGTCAGATTGCAAAAAAAATTTTCCTGTTCTGTTGGTTGCCGATTCACTCTAATGGTTGTTTTGATAAAAAGGTCTTGTTTGTAGATAGTAACATTGATGTTCTAGAGCAGCAACACTCTGGACTATATGACAGAACATGGCTTATTTTAGTTCTCTGCCCTATCAACTAACCAATAAATAAATTATAAAATTCAAATAGAAAGCTCTGATCCGTCAAGTAATTTTTGGAAATCCGTATCTGGTGTTTTTCATCTACATTAGTACCATTCAAGGAGCAGTAGCATGCTCTTGGCTGTGGTCCTAAGTGTTTTTGAACCTTCATTTGTAACATTCTCTCTAGAAAGGCAGCAAACCATTTAGAGGCAACATGATGGCGTTATTTATAAAAGGTGATTCCTTTGTATATCTATAGTTTCACTTTTGGGGGTTGTAAGAGTCTAGATCTTTGACATGTTTTCTATATTTTTGTCTAAAAGTGGGAGACTAATAGTGCTAATCAAAACCAAGATAACCATGGCGTAAACTGCTTCTGAAAGCCCTTCTAATGACAAGTTTAATTCTGATTTATATCATCCTACCTCTTCTTTTCTAATCCCTCCAGCCTGGAAGAAATAGACCATTTTGGATGAAATGTATGTCTGTCCGAACACATGTGATTAATAGCAACTGGAATTAAATTAATCACACCCTCAATATTTGAATTTGTTTGTTATAGAGAGGATAGGTGTGTGTAATGCAGGATCCAGTGTAGTACTTTGGCCGCTGAATTGAGGTAATTCAGGAATCAGTCACTGTCATTACTTGATGTATTCCATGTTAGTGATAATGGGGGAGGGGATCATCAGAAGGTGTAGAAGCTTGCTAATATCCCTACAAAGAATTCATTAACTGCAATGTGATGTGATGTGATTTGAAAGAAAACGTTCTAATCTTCTAATCACACATTTTAAATAAGCACTTGCACTTAATAGGTGCCATGGTTTTGATTTTACAACTGGATATTATTTCATACTGAGAAATACTGACCATTTGAAATGTATTGGTGAAGTTCATGGAAATATACAAAATGTTTGAAGTGTGAAATAAATGCAAACATTACGAATATTAGATCAGATTATATTAAATTGGATTGGGGTATGTTAGAATATAGGACAGAGTACATCTCTAAAGTAATTCAAAACTAATTCACCATTACTAAGCTGTGTTTTAGCTGCAAACAAAATAGAAAGCAGAGTGCAATTTTTTTTCAACTAAGCAATGGAAAGATAAAAAATTGTAAACTTCTTGGAAACAAAATGCCTCCCTTGCTTTTTAACATAAGTGATATTTAAAAATGACTTTTTAGAATTGCTTTAACTGCTTCTTTTTTCGTTTTCCTTTCCTTTTCTTTTTTTTTTTTCTCTTTGAGACAGAGTTTTGCTCTTGTTGCCCAGGCTGGAGTGCAATGGCACACTCTTGGCTCACTGCAACCTCCACTGCCTGGGTTCAAGCAATTCTCCTGCCTCAGTCTCCCAAGTAGCTGGGATTACAGTTATGTGCCACCACACCCAGCTAATTTTGTATTTTTAGTAGAGATGGGGTTTCACCATGTTTGTCAGGCTGGTCTCGAACTCCATCCACCTCAGCCTCCCAAAGTGCTGAGGTTACAGGCATGAGCCACTGCACCTGACCACCTTAACCACTTCTTAATTTGAATATATAAAGCTTTTAATCCTTAAAGGGTAATTATACTTTGTCTCTATAGTTGAAGCTGTCAAGACTGAGGTTGGATTTTCTAATGGTGCCTTAGTCATATACATTATTTTGGGGCCAAAGGGCTCCAATCAGCATTTTGTTTGGGGAAGGAAATTTTTTGTCATCATGATTTAATGTATTAAATATTGTTGTTAGACCAAGTGGTTTATCTTTTACATCAACATCTACTAGTCAAATACGTATATACTCAGATTCTCCAAGAAATGCCAATTTAAATGCCCTAAAATATCTCTACTTACAAAAAATAAACAAAAACAAACTTAGCCACACTGTCAACAGGAAGTTTCAGATAAATTAGATAATTGGACAGTGCCTTTCCAAGAATTCTGAAAGTTTACAGTTCTAATGTGTTTGCCCATGTGATCCTTTATCTGTCCATATCCTAATTCATATACTATTCTAGTGTGAAAATTACAGTATGTATAAGGGGCTCCAAGAAATTTCTAGTTTAAACATCAGTAGCTAAAAATTGCCATTATGTAGTCAGTTTACCTATTTTATGCGCTACATTTATTGGACTAAAATGATGATATTTTGCAAATTCTTTACACATTATGAAATTCATATCTTTAAAAAATATCCCTATCCCTTTAATGAAGCCACCGTCAGTAGTACAGAAGAACATTATGAAGTTTCATCATTCAGAGAGAACATTAACTTTAGTTCCTATTATTAACTGGAGTCAAATATCAATATTTAGTTGTTTTCTCTTCCTTTTGTGCACATTTTAACTCTATTTTATAAAAAAGAATACAGTTCAAACAATGCATTTAAAAAGAATCTCTGACTAGACTGGAGAAGACTAAAGATGTTACACTGCTCTCTCTACAATCCATTCTAATGGTTGGAAAGATCATGTGCTATTAGTGACTATATAAAGGCTCAAGGAGTCAGTACACCACCATTATCTGACTAATTGCTTTGTGAAGTGCTTTTAGAAAAACTGGAACTGAAAGGCACTCCATACTACCAATTTATGTTCTATTCTTAGTGTCAATGATGCTTGAGAGAACAGCATATTGTGAAGTATGTTTTTCTGGTGATAATATTTTTGTCAAAGTGATGCAGATTTTAAAATACTCTCTTACTGAAAGGTACAAACTTATCATCTGTTTTTCCTGATGTGAAATTTATCCTCTGGATGTTGATTTCTTCAACTTTCTTCACTTAAGCTAGTTTTTTTGGCACTTGCTTTGAATTTAAAAGAAGCTAAACAGAGTACATGGATTAATTTCAGTGGTTGAATTAACTGAGACGTTTTGCTTTTGGTGATTTCAGGGTTTTATAATTCTATTTTAAGAGCATTCTCTGCTTTAATCATCTGCATGATAAAATAACTAAAATATTTAAGGAAAAAAACACTGCAACATGTTACATAGAAATGTTTACAGATCACTTTTATTAAAAATGTATGAAAATACATATTTTGTTCCTCATCTCTTTCAAACAATTCAATTTTATTATAGATTTATTACAATCTATAATAGTAAAAAAATGGTTAAAAAAATTAGCAGAAATAACATGGATAAAGTAAGCTTATCCATGGTTAAAAAAAAATAGCAGAAATAACATGGATAAAGTTAAAAAAAATTAGCAGAAATAACATGGATAAAGTAAGCTTAAGCAAGCATGAAGTGCATCAATGCAGTGTGCTCCCTCCCCAGTCGGAAGACTGTGAAATAAAAGCAATCGTGGCATATGCTTGCTGCTCCTTTGTTGTAATTTTCATTTATGAACAACTTACTTGCTCTTAGCTGAAATTTCTTCAGTAGGAGGAATAACAATATACTTATGATTTCAACATGAAATATTCCATGTTTGGTTTTTTGCTCATCGCCAATTTTTTTTTATTATGAAGGGAAATTTTGCTTAAAATAATGTCTCATCATTTCACATTTTTAAAAGTTTTTCCTAATGAATGAAAATTTGGGTTTTGGACCTCAATTTCAGTATCCAGATAGGGAGCTACACAGAAAATGTTCTTGTGCTGTTTTTATCGAAATGCCCTGAACTCTTGCCCTGAACTTATTTCATTTATATTCCAAGTCTCCTGTAACTGTGAATCCAGTTTAGCATCACTAATGACTATATATTCCTTGACTCTCAAATTCACTGAATCACTCCTTTGTGATCCTTCTGTTGTTGTTAAGGAGATAAGGAGGTAAAATAAGGCAGAATGAGAAAAATGGGAGCCCGCATTTTGTTTGGAAATGATTTTATGAGATTTAAAGTATTGAGTTTTAAAAATATGTCTGTTATATTAATATCAGTATGTAGCTTCCTTTTAAAATGAGTACAAGATCTTACATTTATGCAGCACTTTTCATCCCTAAGGAATGTTACAAACTATACAGAGTACAGAAATCACTTGACCCACCACTGGAGTGGAACACAGCAGTTGTTTAACAGATCACAACAATACTGCAAAATCATTTAAGAAAGGAATTGAATGAGAGAGTACAGCATCCAGAAGAAATTACAAGGAGACTTAGAAAAGCAGACTACAATCTCTCAACTTAGAATTTGGCTAAAATATTCAGGGCAAACATTTCACTCCATTTTTTTCCCTTAAAAATTGTAGTGCCTTTGACCCAATGATTGGTATCTCGAAATTTAAGTGTTTCTATCACATGGCATCTCCTAGACATAGTCACTTGGAAATTACTTGTCTAGAACTAATCCATCCCCCGGCAAAAAATAATTCCACTTAATGACTTGCAATCTTCAGTCTTCTAGTGTAGCTGGCTTCCTACCTTCACGTATCCTTTCCAAACATCGGCAGTCCTAGTCAACGTTAGCAATATTGCAACACACGTTATTTAAAACCCACAGAGGCAGAGTTGTAGCTTCTCAAACATCTCATAAATATGAAAAGACACACACTTAAGACCACTGCAAAATTAGAAAAATTTAGACAGACTCAGTGAAGTAAAGTAAATAATGTAATAGTAAAATAAACCTAATATGCATCATTGATTGGTTGTTGCTTCTTTGTTTCTGATTACAAAAGGGTGTACTTTATTTTATATTATACTGCAGATCTTTCTGAACTCCTGAATGTGGCCTATTCATACTTTACATTTTGATGATGTAGTCTACTTTCTCAATTTGTAAGTGTTGGACAGTTCCATTTCATTTTACGTAATTCTATAGAAACTACTTCTACAAAGAAAAACGTAGGCTTTGAAGTCAGATTAGAGCTTTTTTTTTCAATCTGGCAGGTTTGAATTATTACTGTCTCTATAAGGGTTAATTTCTTTTGTTACAATTTTAAAGCAACAATTGTCAGCATCTTGAAAAGTATCATGTGGAAAAACAGCCCTGAGCAGAAACAATAAGAAAATAGTTCACCTCCATCGTTAGAGTAACTGCGATGCCACTAATAATTCCATTTTCTCTGTTCCCAAATATCTAACGACCCTGCTTTTTAAAATCTAATACTCTATTCAAGGAAAGGTAATCACATATACTTTCTATGTATAAGAAATGATAATGAAAAAGCGTTCATATTCACTGGAATTTTGTTTGATTTACAGTTATTAGTGAAAGTTATCAGTTGTCTAAAATTCTTAAAGATAACATAGTTGGACATTGTAAAGTATACTACATTATTATTAAAAACAAATTATATCATATATATAAAAGTGATGACAATTACGATTTTTGTCAAAGTAATTATAGCATGTGACTAATTCAGCTAATTCTCACTGACCTCTCTTATGTACCTGATCAATTCCAGGGTTTGGATATGAAGCACTGAGAACAGTCTTGGGAAATATTGAGCTCTATACAAATGTTGCCATTTTTATCATACCATTTTTTTCTTTAGTTGCATGAATAGTTGGATAAATTACCTTAGTTAGCATAAGTAATTTGAATGAAATTTCAATAAAATATCAATAAAATAGCTATTTTGTTTTGTTGGCTTGGGGCTAAAGATAAGAAATATTTGATGTCGCAATTGCTTTTGGATATTTCATTAGTATAGTAGTAATTGTTCATAAATACAGAGTAAAAATAATAATGTAATTTTGATATAGATGTGAGAAGACTCTCTAGGCCAATATTTTGTGAGTATCATATTAATATGTCTCAGCATCCTTTAAGTACTTTATCTCATTTCATTTCATAACAACATTATTGAGAAAATATTATTTCCATATTTAGATAAAGCAAATGGAGCAGAAAGTGGTTCAATAACTTGCCCTAGGTCACATGGTTATAAGTGATAGATCAATACTGCTAACTCTAAGATCCTTTCTGTTAAACAATAATATTGGTTTGGTGAATAATATGCTCATATAATTTCAAACTTTCAAAGCAGAGTTTACACAAAAATATGAAGCTTAACTTTACTTGTATAATATCTCCATGAAACCCTAGGGTTCCATAGGAGGTAACTTGAAAACCATAATAGATAGCATCTTATAACAAGATCCTTATTGTGTGGGCATGGTAAAACTTTCCTTTAGCACTTTCAGTACTAGCAAATAAGGCTTCTCTGTGACCATGCTAATTTAATTTGTCCTAGCTATACATGAAGTCAGCAGAGAATCTTATTTCAAGGGTGCAACTAACATGTGTTACAGGCCAGCCATATATTTTTGAAAGAGAGTATGAATGAACTCATAATATATCGGAACCTATTTATTAATAATGTTTAGCATGACAATATTTTATTCATATCATGAAATTCGATTATATAAATGCTTATTAATAGAAAGCATACCCCCATGAATATTAAAAACATGGAATTTAAGGTCCCACAAACCTGGATTGCATTCCCAGTTTTCCCTTTGCTAGATCTAGATCTAGGACAAGTGATATTAATTCGCTCATCTCCAATTTCCTTATAGGAAAACTCAGGCTAAAAATAATGTTTATCTGAGGGCTGCTGTACATTAATCATGTATTAAATTAGATAGTATATGTAAAACACTTGATGGGCTATCTGACCCACAGGAAGCCCACAGAAATGATCTTTATTATTTTGATATATGTAATAGCATTATTATTGATATATATCAGATACTAAACAAGGTTCTTAATAGTAAATAGACATGGCCCCTACATAGACATGTAGGTTATGGACTGAAAAGACAGGCAGTTAAACAAGCATTGGCCATGCAGTTTACTAATTACTTTGCCAGAAAGAATTAAAATTGTCAGAGTTCCAAAAGTTTCACTGAGTTCAAAATTCATTTCAAGTTGAGAACTGGTCACATTGAAGGTATATATGTCATGAGGGTCCCAGTCTAAACTCACATTTTCAAATTGTCCTTCCCACCACGGAAACACCTCACCACTCATGGGTGAGAATCATATACCCCAAGGAGTACTGCCATTTGGACAGGTGCTCAGTTTGCCTACATTTATTTTCCTTAATTGGTTTGCATTGAAAGGTTCTAGTACACCATTTAAGATGCCAAAAGACCCAGGTGTCATCTCCTAACAACCAGATGTGACTGTGAATAGGAAGTTTAGAGAGGTTTCTCATTCAGGGTTTTCTTCTCTGGAGGACCAAAGTCTTGAAATTGACTAGAAATGCAATTTCTATTTTAGCTTGGAGAGGACATGATGGCATTCATTACTTTCAGGATTTCCTGTCTCCAGCAGGTCACCTTGTGACCATGTAGAGGATCACTTATATCAGGTTTGGGAATTAAAGTGTTAGATCTGATCATCAAAGGAATGCTTGATTAAGACTAGCCTATGGACCAAGTTGGCTACTGTATGACTGAAACTGGAATGCTGTATTAGGGGAAAAGCAGAAGCAGCAGTGACTGTAAATGAGGTCTATGCAACAGGTGCTTTTCTTGAGAAACTGGTCATTTTACTAAAAATGATGATGATGATGATATATGTTTGGCTTTTCTTGTCTTTTGGCAGTCAGTAGGGATGAGTATTTGGTGCCATCTTCTGAGAGCCCCTGAAATGACATCTGTCCCATCTGTTTTATTAATTTGTGTGTGTGATTTCTTCCTTTTGTTTTGAGTTTTCTAATCTAAAATATACTATGTAGGATGATAAGATATTTGTGAGAAGATATTCTCAGAAAGCCTCAGATCTTTACGTAGTAAGTCTGATTGCAACGGAGGAAAAGGGGAGGATCCTGATCCTGCAGCATCGTTCCTACTTTCTCCATGATGAGCCATGCTGTTGCTTTTGGCAAAACACATTATTATCACACTTAATTGCTTTGAAACACAGTTTATTTATAGGTAATTAGGATGCCTTGCATTGATTATTGACTTTGGTTGATAGATAGCTTCTGATATGTTCTTGCTTTGTAAATTTTTTCAAGTCACTAGCAGAGTTCTAAAGAAAGAAGTAGGTTTGTATCCTTACAAATATACTCCTAAGCTGCTCTGCCCATTAACATTTCAGTTTATGGAAGTTTTAAATGTTTTCAGTGTGAAATTATTCAGTTACTGTGATGGTCATTTTTCAGCAAAAGGGCCACTGCTCCTGCTGACAGACATGACAGCCGGCCAAGAGGAACTGGGCATAGAGGAGAAGCAAATCTCCCCTCAATATTAAGTGAGGGGAAATTACATAACTAAATATAGCCGCAGTTTAAATTCATCCATAGTTCAAGGACCATATCAAGTGCCTCCTCCTCTGTGATGCTTCTGTAATTACTCCAGGCCATGTTGACCACCCTGTCCTCTGGACTTTGATGGCTCTCAGTTTATTCAGGTATTTAAAATTAAAAGTAAGACATATTAGTCATTGAGCACATGAAAAATATTTTCCCAAAGGGTGAAACATGCATGTTTTATGTGATCATTGTATTTTTTTTTTTTTTTTTGTAGTCAGCTTCATTACCATTATTAGGAGATCATTGCCTGGATCAGTCCCGACCAAAGCCTTTTAACTGTCATGTAGTAGTAACAGTACTGCAGGAACTTGATGCACTTAAGGACCTCTATGTTCAAATATCTGGAAGTTACTTTCTCTTAATTTAGTAGATCATTTGAACTCAGAAGGTAATGGAAGGTTAATTTGGGAGTGGAGGGCAAAAGCTAGATCATACTTATACCTTTTTTTGTTCCCATACGTCAACCTTCATTTCCTGGGAGGTGTCAAGAAAAGGCTTTGGGAACAGAAGGTGAATAGCAGATTTGAGAGCTCAATTCTCATTAGAGAGGCAATGAAATAATTTCAGTGCAAAAGTTCATCAAAGACAGAAAAGCATGTGGGAAGTAGATGGCTTCAGAGATAGGGAATGCATGTGGATGAAAAGTATGAGTAATGGCCCCCTTCAGTCATTCAACATTCAACTAACAAATGCTTTCTAGGTGTCTGGCACTGGTTTTAGGAAGCACTTGGAGATACAGTAATAAATATGTTAGCCAGGATTGCTGCCTTCAAGGAACTTGTACTCTAGTGAAATAAAACAAGAAAATAAACCACAAGCCTATAAATAGTGATTACTGTGGTGGGGGAAACATGACGATTAAAAGGGAATAATGAGGAGTAACTTGGGAGTAGAAGGTTCATTTGTATGAGATAGTCAGAGAAGGGCTATCTGAAATGGTCACCTCTTAGTTGAAACCTAAAGAATAACAACCATCCTGGAATATCCGAAGGAAGAGGGCTCCAAGCAGAGGATTCAACATATGCAAAAGTCCAAAGGCCGGAGTGACTCTGGTTTGTTCTAGGAGCAGAGAGACGGAGTGTATGGCTAGAGTTTAGTAAAAAGAAGAAGAGAGTATTGGATGAAATCGTCAGGAGCACAGCATGTAGAATCCTATAAGCTGTGACGAGTGGTTGAATTTAATTCCAATTGCAGTAAAAAGCCACTGAGATGTTTTCAGCAGAGAAATACTATGACCCTAGATTATATTCAAGAAATTTACTCTAGCTATTGGGTAGAACATGGACTATAGGGAAAAAAGTTTAGAGTTATAATAGTGAAGCATTCATTCAAGGGAATAATGAAAGTGGTTTAGACTGTAATAGTGGCTGTGAGAATGATATGAAGTCGTTAGATTTGGACCACTTTTTGGAGATGAAATAGATAGGTTATGATAATGTAGAGAGTGAGAGAAAGAACAGAATCACAGATGATTTCCAGGATCCTTGACTCAGCAGCATGCTGGATACGTAAGGAGCTCCAAATACCTTCTCGGCCATCTCCCGTTGCTTATTGCTTTTCGCTAGCCTTGTTTTCCTGCCTACTGTCCTGGACGAGTGCGCCCATGTCTTCTCTCCATACCATGTCTAGCATAGCTTGAAGTACACACCAGGGGTTCAGTTACAACTCCATGAATTTATTTTCTCTACCACCTGGAAAAGAAAATACGATTCAAGAATAATTTTCTTCTGTAGAAAAAACATTTTGGTAAAATTTATGGAAACTTTAGCTTTGCTGTAAACATGTTTATGCTTCTAAGATTACTTGGAACACTGTTGTTCTGTTTAGTGCCCTTGCATCAAATTTAAAATACTAGTTGTTCACTTTCATTACATACTTAACTTGCATGAAGATACCTCTTTTTGTTTTTATGTGACAACTTCTGTTGAGGCTGTTATTAAATACAAGATAATATTTTAAGAGTTCTATAAATGATTAGTACTTTTTAATAAGAAAAGACATCTCCATGATTACTGTGTATTGTATTTTCCTATACTAATACTTTAAATCCTAGTGACTTTATTTCTACAATTTAGATAAAGAGCCCTCTGGTTGGTTGATTGTTGGTTTTGTTTGGGAATTCCAATTATTTATGCAAGGCTATATGCTCTGTGGATTGTCTATAGCGTTGGCAAACCTACTTTCAGTCTTCCCTGACCTCCAGAATAATCTTTGGTTGTCTGCACACTCCTTATGGATGAGCATTAGCAAATGCAAATCATAGCTATTAATACTAAATTACATGCATTAAGTTCTTACTTGCTCCCTGGCACCATGATAAACACTTGTATGTTTTATTTCATTTAATCATAACATAATTATCCCCATTTTACTGATAAAGGCTGAGGCTTAGAAAGGTTGAACATTGTGCCTATTATCATCTAGCTGTTCAATCAGAACTGCAGTGAATAAAAATCCACAACTCAAACCCTTGTTTAGATTTTCATCATTTGAAATTCTATGTGCTTTCACCTGCATCTCTTACTTGTTTCCCCATCAATATCAATTCCATTTGTTTTATTATCCTCCTATGTTTTCTTTCTTTTATTTTTGTTTCCAAACCTAGATTTGGTGCTTTACTCCACAAGTACTTAGAGCTTAGCACAGAGACAGCCTCCTCCATATTTCAAGGCACTTGTCCCTCACTGCTGTCACCGTCCTCTCTCCTGGATTCACAATACTGAGCTCTGATAATATTGCCAACATTTCTTACTTGCCTTCAAGTGTCTGTGAATGGAAAACTGCTGTGTGAGTCTGAGATTTATACAGGAGGTTTTACAGGCTTCTTGTTATTGCTAGATGAATACTGTAGGTTATTATTATTACTGTAGGTTAATGTTTCTTCATCCTGTTCTTTCAATATTTTCCTAGAATGATGGAGAGAGAGGTTGAAAAATCAATAGAATTAGAATTGAAAAGAGACCATGACAAGATGAAAATTGGATAGAAACAAATTGAATGATTTTTTTTTCCAAGTTGAAGTTCAAGATTAGAGTAAGGAGATATCTCCAGCTTCTCTCAGAAAACAAAGGGTGGGGAATGTCTCACACATATCTATCACATGCCCTTTTCTCACTTTGGTTGCCTACTATGGAATCCTCCATTTCATTCTGAACAAACTCTCCTCTCAAAATGCTTCCTTATGTGTTCATAGCAGGGACCAAGTTGTTTGTAGTAACATTTCCTGCTGCCTCCCTTCATGAAGGTCGCACCTCTTTATATGAAAGTGAGGAGGGGAAGTATCTATATTTTAACCCCTAACTTATTAAATAAAGCCCACTAAACTATTCTCTACTATATTTTTTAATTAAACCTGGATTCCTGGTTTAAAACATCAATTCCTCTTTAATGCCTCCAAAATACCCATATCTTCTAATCTTTTGATTCTCACTGATTATGCCTTTATTCCTTCAGTACAGACTCATAAAGTCCTTTCTTTCTATCAGTTTTCAGACCATCCCTGTGGAAGTTCAAAAATTTTTCTAGAGCCCATCCTAATCAGTTTTCATTTCTATCTGTATTTTTATTATTCATTCCATAAAGACAATTTTCTTCTAAAGCTAGATCCTCTAAATGTACCCTTCATTTAATATTTACCTAATTCCTGAGCAATCCTGCCCCCATAAGAATTTTTCATTTTCCAAACCTATTTTATTTCCCCTCAAAGGGAAGGAAGAACAGAGGTATCTTGGTCTAGGATTGTACCCTTGCACAGATGGTGACAGGTAGCCAGATTTATATCATTATGCCAATAGTTGCCAAGAAGTTCTTCCAGAATCTTCTTTCTATTTCTATTTTTGTTTGTTTGTTTTTGTTTTTATTTTACTTTAAGTTCTGGGGTACATGTGCAGATCTTGCAGGATTGTTACATAGGTATACACATGCCATGGTGGTTTGCTGCCTCTATTCCCCCATCACCTACATTAGGTATTTCTCCTACTGTTATCCCTCCCCAACCTCCCCACCCCCTGGTCTCCCTCCTCTTGCCTCCCATCCCCTAACAGACTCCAGTGTGTGCTGTTCCCCTCCATGTGTCCATGTGTTCTCATTGTTCAACACCCACCTATGAGTGAGAACATGCACTGTTTGGAATGGCTAAAAAGTTGCATTAGAATCTAATATGAAACTTTACACAAAATGATATACTGTCATTAGTGAAGAGGAATTTAAGGAAGAGACCACAGTCTTCAAGTAATAGAAACATTTATCTAACATTTATTGCCTATTTTTTCATGTAATAAGTATTTATTAGTCACTAGGTTCTCTGGTAGATATTAAAGATTCTGTTGAGCACACAATAAACAATATCTCCTTGACTTTACATACTAGCTCAGAAGAAGGCCAATTAATCAGTTATTACAAGGAAATGTGATAAGTGACCAGATTGGGAAATTACAAAGAAGTATATAAACTTATAGTAGGGCATTCTATCTAGTGAAGAAGAAAATGACATTTCATCAGAAACCCTAAGAATAAATCCTTTCCCAAGAGTTAATCCTATCCTAATGTTAAGGAGAGGAAGTTGAAAAAAAAATGCCCTGACCTCAAAGAACTTACAACACAGGAATCTATATACTTTCTGAGAGATTTTGCTAGAAATAGTTCGAATAACCTAGGAAGAATTTTTAAAACAATAGCTGCTAATTTTGCTCTTAACAGTTACCTGAGCTTTGTAAAAACAAAACAAAAGAAAAAAAAAAAAAAACACCTGTGACCAATCACCATTTAAACCTCCTGAATTAAAATTTCTAGGTGTAGATCCTGGGTATCTGCGTTTTATAAGCTCCCTGGGTGATTCGTATATATACAAATAATTGGGAAACATTGCCTAAAATATAAACATAGGTTTTCTTAAGAATCACCTGTGAGTGTTTTATGCTGGGCATGGTGACTCATGCCTATCTATAATCCCAGCACTTTGGGAGGCCAAGGCGGGTGGATCACCTGAGGTTGGGGGATCAAGATCAGCCTGGCCAACATGCTGAAACCCCGTCTCTACTAAAAATACAAAAATTAGCCGGGCATGGTGGTATGCGCCTGTACTCCCAGGTACTCAGGAGGCTGAGGCAGGAGAATCGCTTGAACCTGGGAGGCAAAATCTACATTGAGCCAAGGTCATGCCATTGCACTCCAGCCTGGGCAACAGAGTGAGACCCCCATCTCAATTAAAAACAAAGGAATCATCTGTGGGTGTATTATATCTACATATTCTCAAGTTGTACTTGAGAACCTGGAATTTCTAGAAGAGGCCCAGATATTTTCAGGAATCAGCACAGTCAGTGCTGCTTGAGGAGTTGATAGACCACACATGGTAATTGAGTACTCTAAAGTTCTACCACAATGTTATCTATTACAGAAGACAACTGTGGACTAAATACTGATTTAAGTTTTAGAGGCAGATTGGATCACTTGGATGATGCCTTACTTTATGACCACATTTAGCACGAACCGTCTCTTACTCAAGCATAATTGAGCAGGTGCTACTCTGATACACAAATGGCAAACACTTCTTTGTTCATAAAAATGTAAATATATGTAGAACTGTCAATTTTTAAGGAGAGAATCACTTTTCCAATTCTATTATTTGTTATTGTAGCACTTCTGGGATCTATGTGGTCATGTCACCAATATATAGCCTTTGCTTTCGAAAAGAGCTGGAGGGAGATATTATTTTATTATAATATCCCCTTGTTCTTTGTGAAGTGTGTAGGCAAAAACGGACAGCTTTCTATAAACAAGCGTTCAGTGCTTCTGAAAAGAGCAGAGTGCACCTTTTAACTGCTCCCTGTGCCTCCTTCCAGACTGCCTCTGCTTTGTAGTCAGAAATTTTCCTTCAGTGGTTTCTCCTTATGCTTTATGATGAGGTAACCTCCTTAATGTCGCCTGCTGTGCTTTTCAGGATGTACCCCAGCCCACCTCCAGATGCATCCCCACTCTTTCTCTGCTTCATTAACAGTGTCACACCCTTTTCTACTACAAGCCCTCCTCCCATGCAATCCCTTCCACCTGGAGGTCTCTGCCACCTCTGCTTGCTTCCACACCAGCCCAGCTAACACTCGTCTTTCACATGTCAGCTCAGGAGTCACTTACTAAAGAAGCCTGCCTTGATTCCCGGTCAAGGTCAGTTATTAAACACTATTTCTGTCTTGTAGAGTGCTCTTATCACTTTTTATTATCCTTGCTTTCATGAGTTTATTTGCCTAATATCACCTTAACTAGATTGAATGCAGGGATTGTGTGTTGGGGTGTGCGTGTGTGTGTGTGTGTGTGTGTGTGTGTGTTTACCATATTGCCTAAGCATAGTAGGTATTCCATAAGTATTTGTTGAAGAAGTGAATGAAGGGTTTAAAACACTCTGAGAGCATTAGGTTTATGATTTCAGTTCATTGAGTGGGTTCATCAAATAATTGTTCAATATTTGCTATGTGCTGAGTCTAGTAATGGGCACCAGGAACTCTAAGAGGGATTAACTGTTTGTAAACTTACTAACATGCACCCTGAGTTTTAGTCAACTCTCTTACAAGTAGATGCTGTTGGAACACCCATTTGTATAAGTGGTAGTCCTTTCTCACTAACTCATCTTCCCATCTTATCTGCAAGGATCTTAAGCATATTTTACTATATTTCTTCTGTTTCTTCCTCTGTAACTCCTAGGAGGTCTTAATAAAAATATCCAGTTCAGTCCAATTATAGAAAACAAACAAAAAATCAGATAGGTTCTTCATTTACTATATAAAACCACTTTGATTCTAGATCGTTATATAATATAAAGGCTAGGAGAAAATATTAGAAGGGTAAGCTTATAAGGTTTTCTTCATATAAGACCAAGATTCTACCATTTCCATTTTGTTAGAAAATAAGCCTTGGGTATTTTTGACAACTTCTAATGAAAAACCAGTGCAAATACTTTAACCAGCAACAATTCTCAATAGTTAGTATCGTTTGTTTTTTTCTGAAATTTGACCTGAAACCTACATTCAGATATGATTCCCACTCTTTTCAAATACTTTATACTATTTAGAATAATGTTTAGAATTCTTCCCTTTAATCATTCCTATTTTAGTGCAAATATTTCTTCTCTTTGAAAATGCATTCTAAAACTTTGATATTAAATGTAAGTTAAAAGTTTCAAAGCTAAACTTGCACTCTAATATAAGCTTATGCTGCATAGACCTGGTTCCAATTTAAATATATTTGTAATATTGTCCTTTTAAGTAACAATAAGTATCTGACTTTTTAATTTGCTTTTTCTAATTTTTATAGCTGTGCACATCAATTTCTACTATATATTATCTCTTTGACAATTTGTTTTATCTGATTCATATTGTTGCTGTCTCTATCACTTACTACTTTGCTAATGGTTTAAATGGTTTAAACTAGAAGAATCAGAGCCTAAATTGCCAGAAAAATAAGTTTATGCACTAAACGTATTTATCTAAACAAGATAAGCAGCCAGAATATATGTGTCTAATGGACCAAACTAAATATAATCACTCCCATTTGCTTAAATGAATCCAAAGTACCTAGTTGTCAAAACAGTTCTGAAGTTCAAATGAAAGCAATTTGCTTAAAGGCTTATGTGAAAGACACAGTAATATTCTTATGCCATCATGTTTATCCTTTATATCAATAATCCTCCATGTACATACCTATTTAATGTATTCTGCTAGTGTTTATTTTTGCTAGGCTAGGTAGGCAAGGATTATCTGCACTTCTTCTAAATGAAAAATCTGAGGTAAGGAGAGGTTAAATTACTTTGCCAAGGTCGCACAGTGAGTCTACAGCAGACCTAAGATGAAAACAAAGTGTAATGAGCCATGGTGCCTCCCTTCCTGGAAAATAATTTATCAAGCACTTATCTCAAATCAAGATTAATAGGGTCAGATGATAACTCTTCCTTCACTGAAACACATTCAACTAATACAACTGAGATCTGTTTTTATGTTAACATTTCTAAATTTTGTGTGTAATGAAACACAAAGACAGTTAAAAACAGAAGTTCTTTCTCTCTAGTAATATCAAAGATTTCATATCTTTTCACTATCACAGCATCTGTGTGAGGTAGGGCATGTGTAGTGAATTTATCACACATATGTCCAGATAAAAGCTAAAAAGAAAAATAGGTCCATGGCTCCTCAATGCTCTGATATCATACCTGTTTCTAGAATTAAGGCTGCATCTAGTGTGTTTCCGTAAGCATTATGCTTTCCTTTGGTTCCTGTTTAAACAGCTGTCCTCAGTGCAGCTGCTTTCATACTGGTTGTAATTATATTTCAACAGAAAACCATTGTTGCATTGTTATTTATAACTTGGGGAGGGAAAGCCACTTAAACTACACAGAGGTCAGTTTTTCAGAACTAGAATCAGTTAAATTATTTACTAAGGGCGCCAGTGTCAGAAATATTATCCTCTGCTATATTTATACATTTAAACGGGAAAAACTCAATTATAAAATCCCTGAGCATTAAATGAGTAGCAATGCTTTCTGCAACTTAATTTGAAGTGAATTTTTAAAATCGGTGGAAGTTGTTGCTAATGATGTCATAGAGAAGGCACAGTGATTAAGTTAAGGTCCTATATGTGCCCAGGATTTAAATATCTGCATTTGGTCTCCCATTCAGTTTGTAACAGCTTAATAAATAAATACCAACAAGGTATAAATTTGGGAAAATTGTAATTTTTTATTTGAAATGTAGTGTAGTATGAGGGATAAAGGCCACCATAAATCCACTCCACTATATACTAACTATGATGACTTTGGACATTTTAAGAGGCAAAGCATTGGTCTGTTTAATTGTCTGCTCCTAGATATGGACAAGGGGCTTTTTGTGTTTACATAAGCTTTCTTACATCCATCACTTATTGACCTATTAGAAATCCCTGATGAGAATGGAGAAAAATATTGTGATTCCCTAATATTGCACAAGACTGCCAAAGGTGGCTTTAAAAAACAACCTGAAGTCAGCTACCTGAGAACTGGGAGCTTCTCTGCTTTATGATATGTAGATATTCCCATTTAAGAAAAAAATGACTTAAGATCAGAAGATAAGAATATTAGAAATAATTGTAGTACATTCATTTTATACTTACTTGGGTACTAGGCATTTATTTTATATCAAGCATTATGCTAAGTGTTAAGCATACCAAAATAATTAATCACAGCCCTTGTCTTCAATGAGTTGTCTAATAAAATAACCAAGCATGTAAGCAAATAACCACAGTGCAGTGGCAGAGTCTGTAAGTGAGGCACATAGACCAACAAAGAAAAATTAACTAGGATATTTCAAAAATTGTAATAGAGATGTTGTTGAAGAGATAATGGTTTAATGATTTTTCAAAGTATTTTATTTACCAGCAAACTGATGGATGAGGAGGGAGTTGTCAACAATGTGTGTGATACAAAACTAGGAAATCTAAAAGGACATGACACATTGTGGGGAGGGGATGGACTTCAAGATAGTCAGAACATGTAAGAGTTAGGAGCCAAAATTGGAGGAAGAGGTTGGAAATACAAAAACAGGTTAGGTTAATAAAGGTCCTGCATGCTCTGCTAAGGAATTTCAGGAAGCAGCTGTTGAAGATTTTTAACCAGAAAATTGACATGATTAGATTGTACTTTGATAAAATGTCTCTGTCAACAAGGAAATAAATGGATAGGAGTAACATGAGTCATATAAAGCTAGTAGCAAAGAGTCTAGTATAGAAGCCATGGCAATGATCCAGGCTGAAGGTGAAGAGGTCACTAAGACTGGTTTGAAATAAAATTGCTTATTTTTGTTAGAAGAGTAGTGTTGCATGGATGGCAATGGATAATGAGGGCAAAGAAGCAGATGAATATTTCTTCCATCAATAACAGGAGATCTAGGTTTAGGGAAAAAGATAATGTTTTTTAAAAGTTTTGCATATTCATTAAAATCTTTCCTCTGTATGACACAAATTCTAAGTGAGAACCAACTGCCAAGAAAAGAAAGAGCTGCTAGAAGTGGATTTCCCTTGGTTGGATGGGCCAAACCTAAGTCCTATAAAGCTCTAAAGAAAAGCAATTGACATTTGGGGGTGGAGACTTTCTTTTTTTTTTTTTATTGTACTTTAGGTTCTGGGGTACACGTGCAGATCATGCAGGATTGTTGCATAGGTACGCACATGGCAATGTGGTTTGCGGCCTCCATCCCCCCCATCGCCTACATCTGGCAATTTTCCCCATGTTATCCTTCCCCGACCCACCCCCCACTGTCCCTCCCTTGGCCCCACCAAACAGACCTCAATGTGTGATGCTCCCCTCCCTGTGTCCCTGTGTTCTCATTGTTCAACACCCGCCTATGAGTGAGAACATGCAGTGTTTGTTTTTCTGTTCTTGTGTCAGTTTACTGAGAATTATGGTTTCCAGATTCATCCATGTCCCTACAAAGAACACAACTTATCATTTTTATGGCTGCATAGTATTCCATGGTGTATATGTGCCACATTTTCCTTGTCCAATCTATCGTCGATGGGTATTTGGTTTGGTTCCAGGTCTTTACTATTGTAAACAGTGCTGCTATGAACATACATGTGCATGTGTCTTTATAATAGAATTATTTATAATCCTTTGTGTATATACCCAGTAGTGATATTACTGGGTCAAATGGAATTTCTATTTCTAGATCCTTAAGGAAGCACCACACTGTCTTCCACAATGGTTGAACTAGTTTACACTCCCATCAACAGTGTAAAAGTGTTCATATTTCTCCACATCCTCTCCAGCATCTGTTCTCTCCAGATTTTTTAATTATTGCCATTCTAACTGGTGTGAGGTGGTATCTCAATGTGGTTTTGATTTGCATTTCTCTAATAATCAGTGATGATGAGCAATTTTTCATATGTTTGTTAGCATCATATATGTCTTCTTTTGAAAAGTGTCTGTTCATATCCTTTGCCCACTTTTGGATGGGTTTGTTTGTTTTTCTCTTGTAAATCTGTTTTAGTTCTTTGTAGATTCTGGATATTAGCCCTTTGTCAGATGAGTAGATTGCAAAAATTTTTTCCCATTCTGTTGGTTGCTGGTTGACTCTAATGATTGTTCCTTTTGCTGTACAGAAACTCTGGAGTTTAATTCGATCCCATTTGTCTATTTTGGCTTTTGTTGCCAATGCTTTTGGCGTTTTAGTCATGAAGTCCTTGCCTATGCCTATGTACTGAATGGTTTTGCCTAGGTTTTCTTCCAGGGTTTTTATGGTGTTAGGTCTTATGTTTAAGTCTTTAATCCGTCTGGCATTAATTTTAGTGTAAGGTATCAGGAATCGGTCCAGTTTCTGCTTTCTGCACATGGCTAGCCAGTTTTCCCAACACCATTTATTAAACAGGGAATCCTTTCCCCATTGCTTGTTTTTGTCAGGTTTGTAAAAGATCAGATGGTTGTAGATGTGTGGCATTGCCTCCAGGGCCTCTGTTGTGTTCCATTGGTCTATATCTCTGTTTTGGTACCAGTACCATGCTGTTTTGATTACTGTAGCCTTGTAGTATAGTTTGAAGTCAGGTAGCGTGATGCCTCCAGCTTTGTTCTTTTTGCTTAGGATTGTCTTGGCTATGTGGGCTCTCTTTTGGTTCCACATGAAGTTTAAGGTGTTTTTTTCCAGTTCTGTGAAGAAGGTCATTGGTAGCTTGATGGGGATAGCATTGAATCTATAAATTACTTTGGGCAGTATGGCCATTTTCATGATATTGATTCTTCCTAACCATGAGCATGGAATGTTTCTCCATCTGTTTGTGTCCTCTCTTATTTCCTTGAGCAGTGATTTGTAGTTCTCCTTGAAGAGGTCCTTTACATCCCTTGTTAGTTGTATTCCTAGGTATTTTATTCTCTTTGTAGCAATTGTGAATGGAAGTTTGCTCATGATTTGGCTCTCTGTTAGTCGTTATTGGGGGCGGAGACGTTCTAGAGTTGGGCAGCAAGACATTCCTGGAAGAAAAGTTGTTCCTTATGGGTATCTTTATTTAGCTTCAATAAGCATAGAGACTGGATTCTTTGAGAGTTAAAGAGTTTCCTTCTAATAATTTGGGAAAGACATATGTTAATCCCAGTTCCATGAATTACTAGTTATAAAACTTCGTATAAGTCACTTTGATTCTGAAACTCAATTGTATTATGCTTAAAATGGGAGAATAATATTTGTCTCATAATCATTTCTAAAATTAAATGAAATAGTATGAGGTGTTTTGTATTCTGCTTAGCACATATGTACTTTGTAAATGGTAGCTATTTGTCGAATTCCTATTGAAAGTAGTACACATGTCCATTAAATTAAGGAGTTGCCAAATCTCAGTTTTATATTTCTTTATATCTTGGTTCTCTTTTTATTCAATCAAAATGCAGTTTTTGAACTCTTGCCCTGTATGAAGGGGTCACAGATTTCCTGGCTATGGTCTGCAAATCTAATGGACAGAGAGAAATATTGTCAAATAAAGATGGTACAATGTGATTTCACGGTCTACAAATATATATGAATACTACTTCATTCATGAGTATTCTGTTAATGTCCTTCTTAAAATAACTTAATTTGGGGATTTGTCCTTAGAACTTTGCAAAAATTTGAAGCCACATTAAGTTACCCACAAGGTAACTAGTTTGAATTACTATCAGAATTTCCAGGGTTATTTTTCAAAACCTATAGATGATGTAACTAAGTAAACCAATCTACACAGTGATAATATCATGATAATAATCATAACAAGGGTAGGTAAAAGTTAATGCAAATGTAATAATTCAGACTGCCTACCGAGCACGGTTACTATCGATACAGATGTAATGATCAAGAACACAACAGACATTTTATCTATGATTCATCTGCCTAGTTGGTACTATGTTAGTTACTTTTAACTTTCATGGGCAAAATGACATTGGGCTGGGAGAAAATAGAAGTAAAGAAACAACCTACAGTTTTATGTTTCTCCGGCATGAAAGGAGTTTAGTAAATAAATAAATAAGGCTTATTTAGTAAATAAGTAAATAAGCCTTATTTATTTATTTACTAAACTCCTTTCATACCGGAGAAACATAAAACTGCTGGCTAGAGAAACCAGGAGTAGAATCTGTAAGTGAAGCAAAACAAATTCTAATCAATTCTTGTTATAGTATTAAAATTCTTTCATTTTCATAACCCATTTAACAAGTAGATGTTTCCTATGATGCAAAAATACATTTTTTTTCTTTCCACACCTCTACAAATTGCTTTTGTGTGATATACTGCACCACAGGACACTTATCCGAAGAGCTAATGTAAAAACCTCATTTTGAGAAACAAAAGTAGTGTCAATTTATATGTCAAGAGAATGAATACTGCATTCCAAATTGACGTAGGATCTGACATTTCAAATCCAAAACAAATTATTTGGAAGACCCACTATCTTTTTCCCTGACCTCTGTATTAACAGCTTTTGTGACCTTAAATGCAAATGAAGTACACTACTAAAGATGTTCATCAGTATGAATTAGAAGTTCCTTAATGTATGTTTCTGTGATCATCAGTTTATTTTCCAACGTTTTTTTTTCTCCCTAAATCAGTTTAACCAGGAGCATGTTGCGAATGTGACTCATGTCATCTGTGCCTGTGGTTAACATTATGTTGCAGCAACAAGTCCACCTGACAGATTTTTTGAGCCTAGGAAGTTGTCCATTTCAATTAACAGAATGCCCAGGACATTTCCCTGGCAGAATAATCAAAGTGCACACTGGTTCTCCTCCTCTCTGAAAAAGAAGAAAATATTATGTACTATTGGCATAAAGTCAACTTTCTATTTTTTTTAAAGCCCAGTCTTAGCAGGAAACCAATATAAATAATGAAAAATAATAGGTATGTGCTAAAACTTAAAGAAGTGTGATTTCTTTATTCTCTGAATTATAGTATACAGGCCAGGCATTCCTTTCCTATTCTGTCTCTTCTGTTGAAAAATAGATGGGTACATCTATGAATTTATATTGCTGCTATTGCCTGCTGTTCCCTGTCCATTGCAATAGGTCTGGATTTTCTGTGCTCTGGAAAGGAAGTACTTTGAAGAAAATGCATCATCCTAATGTTTAAATATTGTTTACTCTGTGAACTCTTTGAAGAAACCTGTGGTGTTTAATTCCTAGGCCAGTGCTAAGCAAGGCTACCTAATGGGTGGTAAAGTAAAAACACAGTGTGATGATGACTCCAAATGGCTTCATGAAGAATTGATGCAGCTTCTCAATAATACTTTAATGAGATAGGAAACTCTGACATTGTCTCACATTTAGTCAACACTGGTCTAAACATTTAATAAAATTGCATTGTAAACCATAACTCTTTAAGTCCAACTCAATTTCTCTATGTTCTATTCTTGATTTTTTTATTCTTGTTTTTTTTTTGTAAACCTACATCAGATAGGAGACCAAAAAAAAAAAAAAAAAAAAAAGAAGGAAAGAAACTGAAGCAAAGCTCCATTCAGCTATTAAAACATCCTTCCAAATGTATGCAGGCACTCCTAAGATATACCATTTTGTATGGTTGAGCTTCACCAACTCATCTCTACAGCAGGCTGCATATTTGGCTAGGAGACAACTGAGTTATAAAATTGGTTTTGGACCGTTGAGAAAAGAAATGGAGCTAAAGGACAGAGATTCTATCATGAGCCTCGTAAAGTAGGAATTATTTCTTCTGGTAAATTTCTCCTCTAATATTAGTTTATTTTCTTTTATATGAAATCTGATCATTATCAAGTTACCTCATCCTGTTTCTCCATGCACAGTGATCCTCTATTAAAATTGTGCATATATAGTAGTGAAGAGATGAGCCTAAAATACTGCAAATATCTCCTTTCTTTGAAAAAATCAATTATTACTAAAAATAGTATGATAGCATTAAACAATTGATAAATTATAGCATTAGGAAAAATAATTATAAAGAAAAAGAACCATAACATCATACAATTTGGGAGCTGAAAGGATGATCAGTTAACCCCTCCAAAAAATATTTTAAAGATGAAAACTGCTGTGCACAAATGTCGATTTGCACCAGCTCAGAAAGATAGCTAGTACTGGAAGAACAGAAGTTTAGGAAATTTATAGTGCCCAAACCTAGGCTTTTTAAGAAAATAATTTACTGTAATTCTTTTTATTTTATTTTTAAAAGAATTGAATTTTGTCTAAGTAGAAAATTTAACTCACCCATTAACATTTTTATTCTGTTGCCAAAATAAATGTATTTTTTATATTTTAATGTCCCTTTTATTTTTTCGAAGCATCTTCAAATCTATTATTTTTGTCATCATAGCTATTCTGTAAGGTAGCTATAAAAATTTCTGATTTACTTTTTTACACTGAGGACACTGAAAAATAAAGATAAACTACAATACTTCCAAGTTCACAAATCAATGTCACTACAGACATTGACTATATAATTATGAGTGCCAATGAATTTGCAGAAGAATAAAAAAGAGGAAACTCACTTTCACTGAATACAAAGTTATTTATACTGAAAACTATTGAGAGAAGTTTTATATTTATTATTTAATTATCTGTAGAGAAGCATTATCTCAATTTCCTAAACAACAGACTGTGTCTTTCAGATAGGATAAGTAATTCAACTGAGGCTTTAAAACTATTTAGAGACAAAGGTGGGATTCAAACTCAGGATTGTCACTCCAAAACAAGTGCATGGTCCACTACATGAGTGGCTCTCAAAGTATGATCTGGGTACCTGTAGACCCCAAGATCTTTTTAAGGAAGATTCTGATATTAAAACTATTTTCATAATAATGCCATTTAAAATCTTGTTCTCGGACATGGATGAAACTGGAAACCAACATTCTCAGCAAACTGACACAAGAACAGAAAACCAAACACCACATGCTCTCCCTCATAAGTGGGTGTTGAACAATGAGAACACATGGACACAGGAAGGGGAACATTACACACCGGGGCCTGGGGGTTAGCGGGGTAGGGGATGAATAGCAGGGGGTAGGGAGGATTGGGGAGGGCTAACATTAGGAGAAATACCTAATGTAGATGGCAGGGCGATGGATGCAGCAAACCACCACCATGGCACGTGTATACCAATGTAACAAACCTGCACGCTGCACATGTACCCCAGAACTTAAAGTATAATATATAAATTAAAAAAATAAAGTAAAATCTCATTCTCTGACAATTGTACACTGGAGTTTTCTAGAGATTACCTGCAGCTGCTTAACTGACAAAGCAGAGTCCAGCTGTTTTCTCTTAAATCAGACATTTAACAAGATTTGCAAATATGTAAAATAATGTCATGCTCTCATTTGTTTTTGTTTTGGAAAATTATTTTTAAATATATTATGTTATAGGTTAATTGTTTATTTCAAAACAAATTAATTACAGTTTATCTTTTTTTACTTTTAATATCTAGTAGGTTATATATCTGTAGATGCAGCTCATATGCATAAAAGCCCTCATGCATCCTTAATTTTTAAGAGTATAAAAGAGTTCTGATTAAAAAAAAAATTTTGAGAACGACTATGCTAAATTAAGCTTCTTTATTCAGTAAAATTGGAAGCTACAAATACAGCAAAACAACCGAGGATCTAACTTTCAAAAGACAGGCAAATCTCTGTGTACCTTAGTTTTAGTGTTAGAAATGACCTTTAGATAAAATCTTGCTTCCCTGCTGTGTTTCTATATAATTTATCCTAGAAATAAATCAGTAATTATTGTTCGTTGCTTGGAGGTCATGAGTTATAAGTTGTTACTGTAACCAGGTATTTCAATCTGACTCTTTTGACTTAAAAGGTCTAAAAAGCCAAAGAGGAAAAGATGGGTGATGAAACTTGCACATTCCAAAGTGAGGGGCTAGAGTCTCCATAGAGCTTTCAAAGGCAGCTTTAAAAATTGGTTTGACAACACTGCTTCTACCTGAATAATATAAAAGAGTTGAAGTAGGAAAAGACAATTTGTTGGAAATTAAATAATTTATTTAGATGTGGCTGTCACTGTGCTCTGAATCTTCACGGGGGAGGGAAGAAGAAAGCTTCTCTCTCCCACAAAACCTGAGGAATAGGGCTTTAGAGATTCCATCTGGAGATTCTCAGCTGTAACACATGGTGTTTCTGGTGCCCCACTGCAGATATCTGACCCATGGCAGGAAAAGTCAAAGGTGGGATATTGTGGCTGGGTCAGCCCTCAAATGAAGGAGCATGCATTGGAGGCTTCATTGAGAGCAATCTGTACTTACAGAGACTGACAGCCAAGAATGATGTTTCCTCTGGGACCAGATATTGAGGAATCAGCCTGTAGCCATTGTTTTTAGTAACTTTTTATTTTTTATTATATGTTTTATAAGTGATATTATATTCATTATGATTACATAATTATATTGCATTTTTCATGCCTGCAGAAAAGTTACAAGACAAGCACAAAAAATTCCCATATACTCTTTACCAAGCTTCATCACTTGTTTCTGTTATCTCATTTGCTTTATTATTCCATCCATCAATCTCTCTCTCTCTCTCTGTCTCTTTCTCCATGCACATTCATTACACATACACTTTTGTTTTCCAAACCATTCGCCTATAGGTTAGAGACATCATACCTCTTTACTCCTAAACACTGAAGTGTGTAATTCCTAAGAATAAGCACATTTTCTAATATAACTACAGTACAGTGGTCAATATCAGGAAATTTCACATTGATGAAACAGGATTACCTAACATATAGCTGGAGTTGTTTTAAATTCTTCCCAAGACTGCCTGGAAGGGCATCCTAACCTCACAGAGGAAGAGAACTGCTATTTTCCCAAAGCTTGAAGGAGGAAGTGTGAAGGGCAAACAGATGAAAATGCATAGTGTTCTAACTCAGTCTTGAGTATCTAGCAACAATTCTAGGAAATTGGGGCTGGAAATAGAACAGACTCATTTACCAAAGGACAATTCAAAGACATATTTGCTGGGTAATGGGATTGAGAGAGATGCGTGGCCAGCAAGCAGCAAGGCAAACTCAAGGATGGGTTGGAGAGCAACTACCCCAAGCTCCTGTTTGTGCCTATTGACTAATGTCAGAATTGGTGGTAGAACCTAGGATTGTGCTACTTCAAAAAGTAAAGCACTTTTGTGCTCAGCTGCCAAGGTTAGCTACTATATTATTATTCAAATTCAGAATTTTGCTTGACAGTATGTTAATATAATGTATTTTACCATTCTAGGGCCATAAACTCATTTATTCATTTAATAATCAAATATTAACTGAATGTCTACATGGTAAAGATTCCTGAGCAGTTTGTTCAACATTCATTCATTCAACAAATGTTTACAGATAAGACTAATGTACCAGACTTTCTAATTGCTAGGAAAACAGTATTTGACTAAAATGGGCAAGACTCCTGCTCTCCCCTGGAAACTACTTTCTAGGGTACATTCTGTTGTCCTTGTTGACTTTAGCAGTGTCATTACTGTAGGGGGATGCCGAAATGATGTTTTGGTATATCTGACATACTATGGTTTTTATTCTACAGTTATTAAGGAAAGATTTGGAATGGGGAATAACACTAAAGAAAATTTTGATCTAGCTTTGTTCCTCTGAATGATCCAGTATCCTCTTAAAGTCCTGTTTGTTGGCTGCATATTTTGTTATTTTTAAATAGTTCCAGGATAGTAGGTACTTTATGCTGCATTTATTGTGACCTTCGATAGTCTATGGCAAAGAAGAATACTCTTATTTAAAATGTGCTTATAGGATGCTTCTTTAGGCAAATAAAATTTACACATTCTTGAGCAAAAGCTTACAGATGTATACATTATTGTTAATGGATTAATTATTATGAATACCAAGTCCCAGTGTTGATTTTATGTCCTAACTTCCATGTGTGTTTTTAATATTTAGGAAGTTATGATTTGTCTACAAGTATTTTGACATGCTACGTATATTAAACACTCAAGCCTGAATTCAGAGTAATTTTCCTTTAGAGGCAAAAAAATATTATCTGAACCATCATTTAGTTTTACTTCAATGTGAATTATGAGCATCATCAACATGATTCCATTTCCTCTAAGTTGACTTTAAGACTTTTAAACTCAAAGTCAAAGCTGTAATGACATTTGGTTATTGAGCTTTATAGAAGCATTGGGAAGCCTGGAAATGATGCTTAAATTATATTGAACCTTGATATTTCTAGTAGCCATTTTTTAAATCATGAGAAATTAAGTTTAGTAGCTTGCTTTGGGGATATTATTTCTAGACACACAAATCCAGAGAAAAGTACACTGTGTCAGATTTCTGGCTATTACACATTGTAGGATAAAAACATGATCAATAGCTTAGGCATACACACACATATAATACAAATGCATATAGGTGATATATATATATTTGTTGTACATATATACATATATATTTCTTCTATACATATATATGCTCTGTATTTTGTTCTGCAGTACACGTAAAGTATGCATATATATATATGTTTATGTATGTGTGCATAATAGCTATTAAGTGGTAGCACGTTATAAAGCCTGTTTGACTCTAGAGCTTTTTAAAAAAATACCAGGCATTGTAACTGTATAAGTGACCTTTTCAGAAGGTTAGTAATATTGATAACCACGTTGGGAAGTGTGTTTTGATTTTACTAAATAAAAGTAGATTATGTTTATATATGAATGTGAAACTAAAGTGAATCTTTTCCTTGGTGCTACATATAAGATACTGAAAATAGCTATTTTAAAAGATCCTTGAAATGCAAATGCCTTTGGCATAATATTATGATAAAGCATTGTGTTTTAAACCCTGATTTGTTAATTTTATGCATCATTTATTTGAATTTTATATAATTTTTAAAGGAAATATTACCATTCAAGTGTTTTAAATCGCTTCCTTTTATAATTCTAAGTTAACAGATTGCTTACAGCAGTTAATGGTTCTAGTCAAACACTTTAAAGATAGAAGAAAGTTATTAACTTGTTGGGCATAGAAATTATATCTGTTCCATAAACATGTTCCAAGTACAGTACACAGAGTTATTATTGCTTCTTGATCAAGGAGGAGTTCATGTCCTAGTTATAGAAATGAGGAAGTAAAGATTCAAGAATTAGTTGCATTATCTGATGTGTAATGCATTTATATATTGAACATTGGAAAAAATGCTCATTCTTATCCATTTAATGTGTTCTTTCTTGATAAGAAAATGCCATTATGCAGTTTTAAAAGGTAAAAAGTTATAATAAACAAAACACTATGCTTTTACATTATTGGAATCACATGGTTTATTTATTTATTGATTTTTAGCCATTAGAATATATTTAAAGCTAATTGAAAATCCACACAGAACTGCATACTGACTTAGTCCTTTTATACCTTTTAACAGACCACTTGAATTTATCTCAACAATAATCTGATCTTAGCATTTGGAAAATACTTAATATTTTTTAATGTTTAATTGACACAGATTATATTTGAGATGTACAATGTTATTATTTCATATATGTTTACCTTGTATAATAATTTCCACAATGAAATTAACACATCCATCACTACCCATGTTGTACCTCAGATCTTTAGAACTTTTTTATCTTATAACCGAAAGTTTGTACCCTTTAACCAACATCTCCCCATTTCCCTCACCCCTAGCCCCTGGTAATCACTTTTCTAGTCTCTGTTTGCATGAGTTAAATTTTTTCAGGTTTCATATAGAAGAGAGATCATACAGCATTTTTCTTTCTGTATCTGGCTTATTTAGCATAATGTCTTTGTGGTTAATCCATATTGTTGCAAATGGCAGGCTATCCTTCTATTTTTATGGTTATTCTTTATATATATATTTATATATGATATATAGAAATTAAATTAATGAACACATCCATGGCCAATTATATAAATATATTATATTTATATAATATAAATATATAAGATAGATCGATCTTATATATATATCAGAATATATGATATATAGAGATATATATATCAGAATATATGATATATATGTTCTGCATTATTAAATAATTGCAGCATTATTCACAATAGCTAAGATACGGAAACAACCTAAGTGTCCATTCTGCTGCCTCAAGAGGTACACATACTATATATATGGTATGTATATACATATATATACTATGTATATATATAGTATGTATATATAGTGTAATTATATGCCTCAGTATACATTTTATATATATATCAGTATGTATGTATATCAATATATATACTGATATATATATATATATATATCACATTTTCTTTGTCCATTCGCTATCAATGGACACTTAGATTGTTTCTGAATCTTAGCTATTGTGAATAATGCTGCAAGAAATATGAAGTCGGGGGGCCGGGTGCGGTGGCTTACGCCTGTAATCCCAGCACTTTGGGAGGCTGAGGAGGGCGGATCATGAGGTCAAGAGATTGAGACCATCCTGGCCAACACGGTGAAACCCTGTCTCTACTAAAAATACAAAAAAATTAGCTGGGCGTGGTCGTGTGCACCTGTAGTCCCAGCTACTCAGGAGGCTGAGGCAGAAGAATCACTTGAACACAGGAGGTGGAGGTTGCAGTGAGCCGAGATTGCACCACTGCACTCCAGCCTGGTGACAGAGCAAGACTCCGTCTCAAAAAAAAATAAAAAGAAAAAAATATGAAGTGGGGATATATCTCTGAGATACTAATTTCATTTCCTTTGGATTTCTCAAAACCACATTGAGATATCACCTCACACCTACTAGGATGTCTTCTATTAAAAAAAAAAAAAAAGCAGTAACAAGGGTTGGCAAGGGTATGGAGAAAAGAGAATCCTGTACACTGTTGATAGAAATGCAAATGGTACAGCCATTACGGAAAACAGTGTGGAGGTTCCTCAAAAAATTGAAAATAGAACTACCATACAATCCAGTATGTCCCACTTGTGGATGTACTCTGCTTTATTTAGAGAATTGATGTTCTTGCTATTCCTTGAACACAAACAACTGTCTGCTGCCTCAGGTCACTGGGCCTTCAGCTCTCTCCATCTGGAAGTTGCTTACCTGTATCCTCAGCTGAATGTTTTTCTCACTTTACTCTGGTTTCTGCTGAAATATTTTTCCAGAGATGCCTTTGCTGACCACCCTACTTTAAATGGGCTCTCCTCCCTGTCTCCTGCTTACTTCCGTTAAGCTTTAACTGCCTATATTTTTTTTCATAGCCATTACTACCTAGATTTATATTGATTCACTTTCGCATTGAGTCCATGAAAGTGAGGACTTCATCATATTTAACACTGGAAAAACTGTCTATCATTAAGGAGGTGTCAAAAAATAAAGTGCAAATGCATATATAAAGCATATATATGTATACTTTTTATTATATATAACAAATAATATATAGATATTATTTAGATATGTATACTTTTCAAGCCCTCTGTAGAATAAGTGCATTGGGCAGGCTGAAAACCAGAAGCTTTTAGGCAAGTGACAACCATACATACTTGAAGTCAATTTGTGATCTTAAAAAAAATTCATTTTTTTCCACAGAAGAAGTCAAACTAAAACATAATATTCTATGGATATTTTAACTTGGATCAATAGAAATAAATTCTTTAAAACCACAAATAAGAAGTTTTATTAAGACACATTCTGTCTGCAGCAATATAAAGGCATAGCACCACACCAATTATCTTGAGTTTGCTTTAAACAGATGAAGACCAGCCATAGAATTCACATCAACCACTGGCCAAGTTTTCATGATGTGATAGCCAACTGTGGATGGACAGTTCTCCTTATACATTCCCAGCTTGTATGCATTTGAACTTGTCTATTTCTTTATGCAGTCATTATAGATTGATAAAGATATCCACATTAGATCAGAATAAAGGGGGGAAAAAAGAGGATACTGAATATGACCAAATCCATAAGATGATATTATCACTTGCTTGTTCAATTAATATTGTAAAAACACATGGTTAATTTTGTCATCTCGAAGGTGTTTCTATGATGAATGTCTTCAAAAACCAGAAAAATCACGTACTGTGTATTGAAAGCCTCTTCAAATTTTCTGTCTGTTGACTTATTATTTGTATTCTACTAACCCTGTCAGACCTTACCAGATATTTCTTTCCTTCAATAAAAATTTGTTTTTAAGCATACATTACTGTATGCTTAAATTATTTACATTATTGTTCTAAAATTTTAAGTGTAAATGCTAAAGAGTAATGTGTATTCCTGACTAATCTAATACTATAGAAGTTCAAAATTCAAAACAAAGAAATAAAGTAATATGGATACAGCTGAGTGCTATTCAAGGTTTTTTCTGTAGAGAAAATTAGAGCCTGCATATTCATTGCAGAGACTGTAAACACCACGAGAGTAAAGTCCCAGTATGCACCGTGGGCCTCGTATCCAGGCACTTAGTACTATATCAGGCACATAGTAGACACTCAATACATCTTCGTTGGATAAACAAAAATTTGAGGCTATGTAAATCATCCCTTCTCCCCCAAAATTAAAATAATAATAACACAGTATTAGCCATTTATGTATAATTGGTAAATAGTTAATATAGTCTTACTTTGGTCTAAAATGTACTTGCTCTTCTGAATGTGATATTGAGAAGGAATGAATTATATTCACCAAGCTACGAAATATATAAGCATGATAGTTTTATAATTGAGTGAAGATGTTATGCTGTTCCTTAAGTAAAAACTGCACTTTACTCATGACCTTGTCTCAAGAGCAATAAAATAGTTGAAATGGGACAAGATATAGAAAATGTATGTAGAGGTTCCTGCCTTTCGAGGTGGAATAATAACAGTAATGAATTTTCTAAGGGCATTATTTCAAAGGACTTTTATGTTAACAGTAGTCACACAAATATTTCATTTTTCTATATCTAGTGTTGGGGGCATTAGTCTCTTATGCAGAGATATGCACAAAATATATTTTTGCTTTTGAAGTCCTACACGGTAGTAGGATACTTTCTTGTTCCTAGGTAATTTCTACTAATGCTGATATCAATTGTGCCTTCAAACTATTCAATATCTCACCCTTGTGTGCTATGGGTAGTGCACGTTGTTTTTGTTTTATAGCTTTTGTTAATGCATTTGCGGACTGCACTGAAAAGAGCCTGAGAAAATTACTCCATATATCAGCATCAACAGTACAAATTGCTTTTGTTTCTTTTCCCTTTTAATCCACACACTGTGCTAGTGTGCCATATTGTACAAATCAGTAAAAAAAATAATAATAAGTGATTAAAGCTATTCTGGAAAGTTGTAGTGCTGAAGCAAATATTTTTTTTCGATGTTTCTCAAAACTAAGCAACAGAAAGATTACAGAAAATAAAATGTGAAGCTGAGCATGCATTCTGCCCTCTTCCAACCACAAGGATTCGAAACATTTGCAATTTCTGACTTGGTGATTAATTTAGCATCACTTGTGTAATTAGTGAAATTAAAATATTTTTCATGCATATAATGCTATTCTCTAGCTAATGAACCTTGAATGAAATTTTATTTATGTAGATATGCTAAGCGTGGACATAGGAGGTTACATGGTAATTATAAGTTATTAGTAATAGCTGTAATAAATGATATTTTAAGAAGTCTTACAGTGACATTTTACAATTAAAGATTATTTTGTAACCAACTGTATTATCAAGATAATGATTTTCTTTACTCAAATGTAGACAGAAAAGTAAGCTAAATTATATGTTGCTAACAATATTGTATAAATTCTAATACATTAGTTTTTATGTCAGACTTGCTTCATCATTCACACTTTTTCTCTTCCTCCTTTAATACAGATCATCAGTGCCATATAGAGTAAACTATGTGATATTTTGTGATTTTAAGTCAATCATGTTTTCTCTTCAACATGTGATGAATTTCAGTGTTAAATACACTTACTTCTATGAAAGAAACAAAAATGTTATATACTTCATAATTCACTTTTTAAATTTTGCCTTACAATATTTTAGTATTGTGACACAACATTAAATAAAACATTACCTGATCAAATAAATGCTACCAAATTCTCGGGCTATATTAATCTTCTGAGTTTATCACTGTTATCATGAGAAACCTGAATTTGCTCTTTGTTGCCCTCTGTAACGTTATTATAAGGATATCTACAATATGGTCCAATCTCCTTTTCCAGTCTTCTTTCTCTCTCCTTCGCATACTTACTTTAATCTCCTGCCACATTAACTTACTGTCTAGAATCCAAACATACCCAATACTTTTCTCCCTCTATAACTTTGCTCCTTCATAAAACTGAAACACTTTTTTCTATCAAAACACATAGAAAGAATGGTCACTCGTCAAGGACCATATGCCATAAGGCCTTTTGCTGTTCCACTGAGCTTTCATTGGTATGCATGGAAAACTCATCATAGTCTGCCTTGGGTAGAGTTATAACTGGGTTTAACTCTCTCTTTCCCACTCCATCTTCTGGATTAAAAATTCTTAAAACCAGAAATTTCTTGAGATTTCTCACTTTTCAATTTTAAACAGTATTTGTGAAAATTCTTTGCCCAAAATATTCTGTCAGCAAAATATATTGAACCAATATATATTTTAAGTGAATTGCATCAATAACTTCAGTGAGCCCATTCTAAAATAAAAACAATAGTTCTTTATACAGTTTTATGTTTAAATTAAGTGAAGGGGTAGAGTGATGCCATCAGCTCTACTTTGTCTTAGAAGTATACCTATGTTGTCTTTAAATAATGACTACATTTAGATGAAATAGGTTGAATTTTCCTCAGAAATACGTCATATCTCCACTAGAAGTATAATATTCTTCAATTCTTACCTCCAATGTGCACTCACTCCCAACAACCGCCATCTAAACTTTTGGAGCTGCTCATTTATATATATTCCAGAAGGAATAAAATGCATATGTTTAAATATATAATAAACATATTTTTAAATAGTTTATATAAATAATATCTATTAAAATTAGCTGCTCAATAAAATCTATACTAATTGAAATAATCATCAAAATAGTATTGATTATATTGATATCAACTATTAATGTCACAATTATTTGACTTCTCTTATGTAAAAACTCTATCATAGAAAGTAAATGATAAGAACATTTTCCTGACTTAATACATTAAATAAATGCAAATTTTATTTTATACCTTCTGCAAGTACTTCTCATTTTCCTTTTTAAGTAATAATATAAAATTTGAGGTTGTAGCAAATTGTGCCTAATGTATTCATCAGGGCTTACATGTTAAGTTATTTTCTTGGCTTTGCTTCTTTTCAATAAAGAAACATGAACAATGTACAACGCAGAAACGACTTCTCAGGCTTGTGGATAATCTGTGATAGCTTGTCAGAAAATGCAGGGGAATTTTATATTTCTGGCTTGAATATCCCTAAATCACCAAGTCATTCAGCTCTTACTCCCTGTTAAGATGATAGTTCTTGTTAGTACCCTATTATATAACTTTCATATTAAATACATCACAGAATTAATCCTGGCTTTTCCTTATAGAACTTAAAAGAAAAGTGAATGACGGCATAGTTAATGGCAAGAGGTTTGTAAGGTTTGAGGTATAGTAATTAACAGACTGGGAAAGAGAATAAATGAGATACAGAATAAGATATAATAATACTCTACTTTTGGAATTCCTAATCATGGAAATGTCTAGAATATATGCCCCACATATGGCAAAATATCTCCTGTACCCCTTTTTTTCTTTCTATTAATGGTCACAAAGTATGTTTAATTATGCAAGCTGGCATGTAAGCCTTTATGAAAATATATAGGTTATCAATCTAAATAAATAAATATCATGGGAGATAATTGAAAATTACTTTTATGTCCCACATAATAACTAAATATCTTGTAGAAATCATGTAAGTTTTTTCATGATTACATAAAAATCGGGAGCATAGCTAGTATCAAGCCTAAGTATAATTGTAGCTTCATGATTCAACTAGATTGGCAAGATAAATTCTGAGTGAGAGGATGCTGTGTTAAGAAAGGGGACTGATTAAGTCCTTTAAGCTTTTAGTTCAACAAATATTTATTTAGAAACTTTTATGTATATGCCAGGCAATGTGCTAGGTACTGTGAACTACAGATTAGTCAGACAGTGTTTCTTGGGGAGCTTCTATTGCCGTAAACAACAATAACAAAAACAAATGTCAGTGTCATGCATTACATGATATATGATAGAGATACGAGTTTTATAGGCAGGGACCTTATCTTGTACTATTTTTTACACCACACAACTCCTGGAATAGTACCATTGAAAAATTTATTGATATTTGCCTGTTTTAGAGATCAAACTTTGACTTCACTGGGGGCTAACTCCAGCGTATTGACAGTGAGAATACTGTGATTTGTATTCAGCTAGAAGGGCTGAGCTTCCCATCAACCTCTGCCAACCAAGTTTGCTACTCTTAATGCAGTTCACATTTAAATGATTTCATTATGTTGACATTTTAGTTCATGTTACAATAGTTAGTAAAATTAAAAATCCACATGTGGTAGATGGTGTTACAAGATTCCATTAAAGTCTGTTAAAGTGAATTATTATATGATTATTTTCTGATTATTCCCTATTTCAAGGATATGAAGTAACTGTAATAGTCAGTTTCTTGTCAAAAATAATATAAACTTTAACTATAACAAAAGAAAATATTACAATGCTAAGGGATTCTATGGCAAATACCACAATGATGACACTGAAGAGCAAAGCAAAAAATCACTTGCTATATTATACAACTCCAAAAGAATTTAATTTCAAATTGAAGTCCAGTCAATTTAGTTGAGTTTTATATCAGAAGACCAAAAATTCAGATCCTTATAATCTGCCTTGAGTTGTACCTCCCCAGAAATTTGCCTGTTCTAAGGAATTAATTTGATATTTGTCTTGAATATCTTCTTTTGTCAGTAAAAATTAGTTGTCATTTACATTAGACACCTAAAAGATCAAAGATTGGAAGTTGAGAGAACAGCTCATCCATGTTATTGCTTCGCTTGATCGCTGTTATTCTATTCATTATATCATTTCATGGGTGAAATGAGAGTCTCCTTCAAACCAATCAAATAGTGTCAAAATTGTAAGTGAAATTGCATTGAACTCTTCCCCAAATCTCTCACCATAGTGCACTCAATTGCTTCTTCTAGTGAAAACTTTAGTAAGACTTAAGTATACATTCCTCATATAATTTGTTGAATGCTGTCCATTTCTCTCAAATATAATTACATTACTTTAAAAGCATCTTGAATTCTCCTCAGACTAAATCATTGATTTAGAATTTCATAGAATTGCATTTATGCTCATTTTAACATTAAAAAATAATTTGATCAGAATTAGGTGGTTGGTTCTTACTTTTGGTGAGCTTCTTTCTTGCATCCCCTCCTACCTTTGGTCTTTTCTGTTTATCAGTATGTTTTCATCTATTGAAGGGGTATCTAGAGTCTAATATTGTGAAATCATGGCTTCACAAGTACTCCAGCTTCTGAACTTCTAAGTCTAAGAACTAGCTTTTAAAATGTGTTTTAGCTGCTAAAGTAAATTTTTTAAATTTTACTTGTAGGGCTTTTAGAATTAAATAAATGCTGTCTATTTAAAAGGATTGTGACTATTTGGGTTAATGTGGTCTTTTGTGATTTCAAGTCTCCATGTAACGTATCTTACCCATCTCTCTAGTACTTAGATTTCCACTCATATTTTATGGACTATAATTAAGATAAAGCATATCTCTAGACCTCCATAGCCATGTGGTTTTATTTTCTACCTAATGTAATTCTATGTGAACTATGTAGAAATAGATGTTCTGGAGTTAAAAGTAGTATGACAAACGTTTTGTACTTCTCATAAATTTATCCAAAAGCAAGCTCACAATGTATAATCATCATATGTAGATGAAGCTGTCGTGTTGATTTTGAATATTTTTATTTAATATAAGAATCATGCTGTTCAGGCAAAAGCCCCAGAAAAACTGATCAATTTAAAGATGTTAGTATCTTGAAAATTCTTTGGAAAGCCTTTTTGCTTTAAGGGTTTTTTTCCTCTAAGATTAGATAAATGATTTTCAGAAATCTAAGATACCTCAATAAATTAGCAAATCTAGTCTCTTTCCTTTGGGTAAATATTGCTTTCTCCCCATTTTACACATGAAGAAATTAAGATGAAGTAAACGTATTAATATAAAGGTAATATATCTAATAAGTGGTAAGGAATGTCTAGAAAATACATTTCCTACCCTTTCAAAGTCCATTCCAGCATTTTAGAGTCTTTTTTGGAAGAAAAATAGGGTTTGGTTACAGACAGAACTGAATTTAGATCCCAGCTCTACTACTTATTAACTCCAAAGAAGTTATGAATTGAGTTTGCTCATATGTAAATAGAGATACTTAATGCCTACTGCACCATTTCCTTGTGAATCTGAATGTGATAAACATATGCAATCTGCTGAATGCAGCTTATTAAATAGCAGTTATAATTTTTTTAAACAATGCTGCTTCTCCATAAATAGGCATATAGCCTCCTCCAATCAATCTCTGTAAAGGACAATTTTCATGTGACTATAAAGATCCAGGATATCTGTGAACCAAGCTGTATTGTTTATAATCTGACACCTTTTTAAAAAGTTTTATTCTATTTTTAATTGACATATTCCCTTTTGATATACCTGTAAGCTTGTGTCTTAAAGACAGGGATAAATAAGATGATGTCTTTAGAGTAATTTAGCATGAGAAGTTGATTATTTCTTATTTTATTTCTACAGTTGTTCTCTACATTGATGTTCAATAGTGGAAACCAAAGACCACTTCCTCTAGGCTGTAATTTTTATCCTTCCCACCATTGTCATCACAGGGTATGGTGCTGAGCTAAACTCAAATATAGCAAAGCACCTGAAGAGCTGCTAATCAGCTCAGAACTATAAAAATCTCATGCCAAATCCCAACATACCACTTACTTATTCAATGACACAGTGCTGGGTTTGAATATGGAGCAAACCAAGGTTTAAATACATCATTTTCTCTTCTTTAGCCTTCAGCATGTATTGATAATTGCTACCCCATTCTCTCTACCTCACTTTCCCAAAAGTTGGGAAAGCTGAGTCAATTTATGTTCATTGTTTATCATTTCACCAACATACTCCATCCTCTTAGGAAATGTGCACAGTTTAGGCAGCTACCCTCAAGCACTTTGTAAAGATTTTTGGTTGGCTTCTCCTTTTTATAAAGCCAAAATTATGTATCTGTTTTATCTCAATATTCTCCAGTCTCTAACTGTTGGAGCATCAGAATCTGTGTAGATATCAATACCTTCTAGAAATGAACCAATTCCTTTGCATTCTCTTTCCCTTGTGTCTTCCTCCTCTTCTGTAGCCCCCTTACTACTTCCTGCCCACAAAGCCACCCATTCTGCCATCACTGCCCTGCCAGCTTTCTTACAGGAATATTGCCATGGTGGTCTTGATTTGTACACAGAATCATAAGAGACATTCTGCTGTTTTGATAAGGCTGAGAAAAAGACTCTTGCTCAGCCCTGTAGACTCAAATGACAAGGACTTGAAGCCATAGCTTCAGATGGTTTTAAGGCTTTTTAAATAGACCTTTCTCATTAAAGAAATATACCTTTGAACCTCTTATGATAAATGTCCTGGCCTCTCTTTCCACAAACACCTAATAGAATATGACAATGAGAAAAAAAAAAAAAAAAGGTAGCAGCATCACAGAAGTCCAGGGTCACCATCCAAGCTTCATGCCTCAGAAGTCATCTTTGGCAGCTGCTAATCAACATTCCTGTCCAGTTTTTAAGCTCAGAGTATTTTCTGATCATCTTCATTCATTGATGAGAGTTTATTTAGCATCTACTCATTTTAAGTACCAAATAAAATGGAAGCACAAATATATAGTGAATAGCCTCCTCTAGTTGTCACAACAAAACCAGCATTGATGAAACTGAGAAAATAGAGAGATCATGTATAAATAAGTGCTGAATTTTATGTTACAGAATGTAAGTACCTGACAAGCTTATAGGAAAGAAAACACCTGAGGAAGCCACTGTTGGTATGGAAGGTTTTATGGTGGTGTCAGCAATTGCCAGATGGGTACTGAATTAGCTCTTCATGGAATTAAATATAGATGCTAAGAATTTATTCAGTTTTCTCTCCTCTACAATAGACAGTCTCAATTCTATGACCTTGTAGTAAAAGAATGTTTACATAAACTCCTACCATTTTGTAGCGTCTTTTGAACACTCTTCATTTCTCTTCACTTGGGGATGCTAAATGTGGATGCAAGAACTGTGCAGAGTCACTCTGTAATAAAAAGAACAGATAAAGATTTCTATATATGCATACTTGTATCAATAGTACATATGAATGTCACTTCACCGCATACAAAAACCATAAATTGCCTTTTGCATTCTCACTTTTAAATTAAAGTCTCTTTCAGTGGTACTTATTTTTCATTATTTAAATCAGTGCATTGATCCTTTATTCATATTTTCTATTTTTTCTCATATCTCTTTTTATAACTCATATCAGGCTATTCTGTTTCTTGAGAGTGTTCACAATGGTCCATTTTAATAAACGGACCTGTATACAGAAATATTTAGAGCTAGAAGTCACCTTGGAGAATCACCTTTTCCCACTCTCTCATTTCACAGCTAATGAAATCAAGGTCAAAATAGATGAAGTGATTTGCCTAAGGTTACGGACTGAATAGAGGCAGAGTCAGAAATAGGATTATAAGACACAGAATTTTACTTGTGTCATTATGTAACCTTATTCACTGAATAAACATTTATTTATGTGACAGGCACCATTCTAGGGACTGGAGGCCAACCAAAACCCGCCCCTAGGCACAGTTCTGCTCCTGATAGTCACATTTCTGCAAAGTTCTGTTAGATGTGCTCAGTGTGATTTTCTGCTATACCTTTTCGTAAATAATTTTGTTTCTTCATGCTTTGATAGTGCCCTTATCTTCACTCAGTCCCAATTAACTTCCCCAAGCTTCTCATTTAATTAGTTCACATCCTTTTTTGTTTTTCAAGGTACATACTGGCTCTCCTGACTTACTGCCATCCTCCCTCATTATCATCCCCCCTTTCTAAAATAATTATTTTGAGTATAATGAAATGTTAAACATGATTGAACCCAATATGTGATTGTTGTAACTCTGGCTGCCAACAGATGTTTTCACATTTATTGACTTGTATAATAAGTGTCACAACAGAAAAATGAGTAGTTCCTTCATCCCTGCCCCCTCTCCCTTTTTAAGTTCTTTGTTGGTAAATATTTGCTTCTATCATAATGAGAGCAGGCTTGTAGACTTATGCCTTTTAAATGGTTGTCAATGGTTAGAAACAAAAGAGAAAAAATAGAAAAATTCTTTTGCTCTAAATAGGAGGTACAATCTTTTGGCCTTCTACTTTCATTTTCAACAAAGTCCATATTCTGTACCATTGCCTTCCATACTGTTCCTACCAGCAACACCACAGGTACTTCCAGTGGTTACCTGTAACTACAGAACATGTCTTTGTTTACTCTATGACTTCTTGGATTCCTTTTCTTTCACTGCCTAATACTCTTCAGTAGTTATCCAGATAAACATTATTATCTTTTACAGCTGTAGACACAATCAGATAATGTTGTGCCTAATGAACAAACTGAAATAGCCACAGTTTTGTGTAATACAGTATTGATAATGAAAGTGGCATTTTATTTTTGTTTAATATTTTTAAAGGGTAATTATATGGTCTTTTTTTTGGTAATGTTTATTTCTCTGAAATTTTAAACTCTCACAAAAAGCTACAAGGATAGTACAGGTTCTCATATGCCATGTACCTTGACTCACTAATTGTTTACATTTTGTCATATATCATCCTTTCTCTTTATTCTCTCTATATATGAATATATGAATATATTATATATATGATATATAATATAGTATATGATTATATATTATATATGTAGTTATATATATAATATATAATTTATATGTATAGATGTGTGTATATACACGTGTGTGTGTGTGTATATATATATAGAGAGAGAGAGAGTTCAAAAATTTTTTCTGAATCATTTGAGAATAAGTTGGAGAAATGGTATGCCGTATCTTAAATACTTAAAAGTATATTTCAGTATATTGCTAAGAACAGGACATTTTCTTACATTACACAGAACAGTTGTCCAATACAGGTAACTTATCTTTAAAATAATACTATTATCTAAATCACACTCTATTCAAATTTCATCTGCTGTCCGAATAATGTTCTTAACAGCTAATTGTTTTATTCCCCCCTGGTCCAGGATCTAATCTAGAATCATGCAATGAATTTAATTGCCATACAGTGCTTTATTTTTGTGTTGAAAGCTTACATTCACAGTAATGATCTGGACAGTGTCCTTTTAAAAATAATCTCTGCGTGCTGACTGCTGTTTCAAGAATAAGAATTTAAGCCAAAAGATACGCAACAAGATCCCCTAGGATTAGTGACATCTGTGCTAAGGATATCTGTGCACATCAACCTTGTAACTATTTTCTAACCACAAGTTTTGGCATTTCAATGGGAGAGGGTCTAAGACAGAAAACCCTGAGTTTATTAACACATTACAGTTTTCAAGTACAAACCTTAGGATTGCCATTCTAGTCCATTATGGGTTAAAGAGATAGTGTTTATAAGTAGTCATGGAACAAGGGTTCACAATGCATTATTTAAAACCAATCCTAAACAAATATTTAGCTCAGTGCTATGCTACTGAAGCCTCAATTAAAATCAATATTTTCCCCAAAAGAAATGTTTGCTATATTTAAAAGCAAAACCTGGATGTAAATATGAATTACTTGTCATTCTTTAAATTAAGTCCTCTTTTAAAAACTTACAGCTATGCACTTTTGAATGTCCAACACTAAAATGAATATAAATAGTTGTCTTCCTCCCCCAAAATGCCATAAAAATTATTTGTATATTTATAATTCCTAAAGCATACAGTGTTTTGCTTAATTCTGTAAATAGACTATGGTTAAGGCTACAGGGTATGAGCAGTTTGCTTTCTAGCCTCTGTCAAAGCAATAATAATCCCTAAGTCTCAGATATTTTTTCTCCATGTCATGTTTTATCCTGCTTCTAAAACTGGATTTAAAAAAACACTAAAATGTCATCAGCTTTACCAACTATGAATGTATATAATATTTTGTGAAAAACATATACAGATTAATGTTCTTTTAAAAGTATTGTACAAAAACCTGAAAGTGTCAAGGCTTAATACGAGAAAATTATCAGAGTCAGTTAATACCAATTACATTACCGAAAAGTCAGATAGATGATGGAAGGTGCAAAATAATCCTGTGCTATGTTCACTTTTTCTCTAAAATAAAGAGAAGGCGTTTATACATGCAAAAGACAGAAATTAGCTACCAGAAAAATGCTGTGCACATCCATATTCAGAGCATAGATTAAGAATAAAATAGTTGTTTGTCCCCTGCAGTAGAACAAGTTTGCCCATTCATCCTTGTGATAGATATGCATGCACAACCAAAATGAAATCAAATCCCTACAGATGGCTCATAAGTCACAAAAACTGTTTAATCCTTTCACTTCATTTCTTTGGGAAGCCTGGCCCTTGGTAAGTAAAAATGTACAATGTATATAGTGTCAAATATTCTCTTATTTTTAAATAGAATGTCCTTGTTATCTTTAACAGGGTTCCCCCCATATTTCTTGTAAAAAGCTCTGTGTCACTCTGTTTACCTTAATGTGTATGTCCACAGAATCTTGCTGTAGTTTTTGTTTTAATAAAAAAGAAATGTCAGCATACTAAAGCTATACAAAGCATATCTAAAATTGATTGTGGCTCAAAGTCATGTTTTAAGAGGCAGTCAGGCAAATCTAAGGGCATTTTAACATTGCTCTTCCTAATGGATTTTACTGGGAAACAGTTGAGTTTCAAGCAGGAATAAAGGAAAAGCAGATCTTGAAGATTTAAATGTTGAACAGATGCAGTAAATGCGGCTTTGGAAATACAGCTGTCACTTCAGATCTTTTCTGCTGAGTAGCTATGTCAGCCAACAGCTAGAGCTGACATTAAAATATTTTTGTAATTCTGTTGAAAATAGATGCCTTGAGAACTCTTAAAATCAGAGTAACGTACCTATTATAAAACCTATTTTAAATATTTTATTCTTTCCTCATTTTCATGATACCTAAATTTTTTGAAGACTAAAAATGATGAGAACTTATATGAAAAGGTACTTGTCTCTAGCACCATGGAAATTGTCATTTATGAGTTGTAAACATGTCAAACCAAATCAGAAATTCCTAATATCTTTATTACATTAAAGCAATTCTTAATCTTGCCTCTTGAGGATTTAATTTTTTTCACTCTTTAAACTGAAAGTTGATCTTTTTTATGCAATGATGTACAATTATTTTTCTCCTAATCCCTGATGGGCTTCTAATATAAACATATTTGTGTGTGTGTGTGTGTGTGTGTGTGTATACACACATATCTATTAATGTATATAAACATAAGTAAATTTAAATACATGTATGTTTATCCTATGTACTAGAATAGTTAGTAGGTTACATCTAAACATTGATTAGATTCTGAAAATAGGCAAATATGAATAACATATTGAAGTATTTCTAATATCAGTGACAAATATAAAATTTAAAAGTAACATGGGCTATACAAGGTTGATTTGTAATAATTATATTGATACTCGAGACAATACTAGACATTTACTTGACTAAGAATCGTGATTTATTTTAATGAATGTAATATTCTCTAATAATATCTGCCTAGATTAGTGTTATTCTAATTTCAATTTAAAACACTATAGAAAGCATAATTGACTTTTCACAAATCAGTATATAAACTATCCACAGACTCCTGATCTCTAACTCATCAAACAACTTTAAAATCCAACCCATATGTATTATACTATATATACCAAATATGGTTATATATGACATTTTTATTGGAATATATAGTAAGATTTTAAGTAGAAATATTAAATAATAAAATTAACATATGTATGACAATCTGAAATAATACTGAACTATGTGTAGTCAAGTAACCATTGTATATATTGTTTTCCTTTTAGAAAAACAAAATAATTCTGAAAGAAAGAACACAAAGAAAAACATACTCCAGAATTCCTAATATAACAGTAAGTACTTTAATGACACAATGATGATAATAAATCTGTAAAATTAGAGCTTATAAATGTCTTTTATAGAAATACTAACCTTCCTATTTTCTAAGATAATAAATTAGCAGAGTAAGCAAGTTGAGCTGTCTCTCAATTTACTGGAGTAAACTGAAAATCATTTGTCCTATAATCCTCTTAAATAAGAGGACAAGGTAATCTTTGTGATACATTTATGGGGCAGAAAATGTTTATGGTGACTCCATCATATCTTTTGGCTAGCATAGTATCATCTTAAATTGTAAAGAAGAAAACAGTAATAAGCTAGTTGTAATCAAAGTGCCTCATTTTCTCCATATGTGATTAAAAGTTTTTACTTATTTTGAACAATATTTTAAATAACATTGATGTGCTTGTTTATTTATAATCACTAAATTGGAATTATTAAAAAAGGCAGCTATCTGCAGCCTTAAAATCTGCAGCATATTCTCATTAGTACATTTGTTTCTAATCTCACAACGTAACTAAAAATGTATTTCCTAGAAACGTATTTCCTTGCTATTGTTTGATGATGATAATAGTTTTCCGAAATATGTTTTCACTAAGCAAAGTTAAGTACATGTTGTGTCAACCTTTATGATAAAATTGGTGAAACCATAAAAATTTCAAGATGCAGGCAATTTTACATTTTGAATATATGAATATGAAGAATAATAACATAAAGATAGAAAAGCGAAATCCATGTTGATGGCCCACGTTGTATCACATTTAATACCATTGAGTTGGAAAATGCAGTATCAAAAATTAGAAACAAATATTAGAGTAAAACGTCATATAATAAATTAACAAAATGAAAACTCTATATATTAAAATATATCAAAATAGAGTCAAGTTAAATGGAAAGAACGTAAGTTTGATATAAAAAGTAGAAATTTCTAAACAATTTTTATAGAGTATATACAAATTATTCTTACATAATAAAATTTTCTAGCCCCGAAGAACTTTGATGCATAAGTCACATCTTAATTTTGAATGATTAGGTATAATTAAGCATCATTATGATGATATAAATGAAATGTATCTGAAATATATTTTATTTATTTATTTCTCTCTGCCTCTGTGAGAGAAGCAGAGAGAACACATTTTTTTTCTTTTACCTGCTTGTCTGAAGATTATTATGTTACAACTTCACACAAAGCACTCTGCCAGTTACTTTTTGGTGTAGTTATGAATGGCCATTTATTTTAAATCAGAAATCTAAAAAATTTGTAATTTGAAATGTTCACAGTTTTAAAAACTGTGCTTTGATTTAAACGATTAACTCCAAATGTATGAAAGTTTATTTTGAGTTTTCAGAGCAGGTTATAGGTGTGTTTACATCATTCTGGGTATAAAAGGATAATTTAATAATCAGATTTTTCTGTCATATATAATAATTTTTTAAACTCTGAAAATCTGAGTTACAAGATACCAAATAAGTGAGAAATTTCTTTTTGACATAGAAATTTTTTATCATCTTAATAACCTAACATAGTCAATGAAATCATTCAGCCAAAATAAACATTTTTCAACACCTAAAAGACTAGACTGTTTTAAAGTTTTGTTTTTATGTATATATTTCAGTTTTTAAACATAATTTAAATTCTGTGCAATATTCATTGGAAAATGGTTGAAGTGTTTTAAATGACAGGACCAGACATATTTGTTATAAGCTCTTTATACAAGAACCAAATAATATCTACTTCACTCCCTTACAATTTCTCTGCCCTCTGAGTATAATTTCATGTGAAAACAATCATCAATGACTCCTTTTCTACTCTGATTTATGTATAAGTTATTTGGTCTATGGTTCAAGTGTGTCCTGTATAAGTTATTTGGTTGGAACTGCAATTTTCACAATTGTATTGAAATAAGATTTAGCACAGCATATATAGGAGAGATGTCATTCAAGTAATGAGATACTCTGTTCATTTGGAGTAATCTCAAAAAAAAAAAAAAAATACATGTTTCCAAAGAAGAAATCATGCCTCTTTTTGATGAATTTTTATGTAGTTTAAAGCAGTTTTTCATCTCAGATTTTAATTACCTATTATTAATAAGTGTATGCCAAATCACTCATAAATTACATGCAAAGAAAAATGACTCAATTCAACCTCATGTAATAAAAATATAATTCTTTAAAAATTTTATCAGATATTTAGGAAAAAGAAAACTCTGAATTAAATGAAATTGTCAACATATAAGAGTTCTTAATATGTCTTAACCACTAAGGAGTTCATGAGTTAGTGTTAGACAATACATGGAATAAAACATGATATCAGATGAATATAATGGATAATAGAGTGACTACACTTTATCTATAGACTGTGCATGTGTTGCTAGCCCATGAATGAGTTTTATGAATTGTATTTGAACCAAAACTTTATAAATGAAAGATTTTTAGCATAGGAAATCTTTACAAACCTCTTACAATTTTGCTTTTAAATCCATAGCTTAAGAACAAGTTGATAATTGATTAAAATATTACTATACTATTACTAAAGAAATGAAGAGCACATTGCATTTATTGCTCACAAATGGTTTTGGTGCTTAAAAAAGATAAGAAATATAAGATAAAAGATAAAAATATAAGATGCATTCTTATAAGAATAGAAGAATAAAAGACCATTGGAAAGTATATTCTAAAATACAGCTAACCCTTGAACACCAACTCCCACGAAGTCCTAAAATTCCATGCCTAACTTTTAACTCTCCCAAAACTACTAATAGCCTACTGTTGACTAGAGGTTATCGATAACATAAATAGTTGATTAACTTATATTTTATATTTTATGTGTATTATATACTGTATTCTTAACAATAAAGTGAGAAAAGTTATTAAGAAAATGTTACTAAGAAAATCATAAGGAAGAGAAAATGTTTTTACTAGTCATTAAGTGGAAATGGATCATCATAAAGGTCTCTATCATTGTCTTCACATTAACTAGGCTGAGGAGGACAAGGAAGAGGAGGGATTGGTTTTACTGTCTCAGCAGTGGCAGAGGCAGAAGAAAACCTGTGGCTAAGTGGACCTGCATAGTTCCAACCCATGTTGTTCAAGTAGTCATTTTTTTCTTGATTACTGAAGCTCAGTAGTACTTTCAAGAACTTCATAGTCTGCTCCTTATAAACTCTAATTACACCGGATAGTAATAATAAAGAAGGTGTGTTTAAAAAAAACTTCAGATGCTCAGACATCCTTTTTTGGAAACTATTCCTATTATTCTAGATTTCCCAATTCTCATTAATACAACTGGGAGTTGATACACTTACTCAAAGTGTGACAATTATTAACAACCTAGCTTTCCTAGAAAACCAAATACAGCAAAAAGTTTTCAGTAAGAATATTTCTTATGAAAAGCAGATTTTAACCAATAAAACATCTTGTGGCTCATTAGAAAATAAATATTATTTGCCAATACCCCAAATGTTACCTGCAAATGCTCCTGACAAGTTTTACTTAGTCAATATTTCCATATTAGAATAATAACGCCTTGCAATAAAAAAGTATAAGCCTTTGAGTGTGTGTAATAGTGGCATAAAGCTAGGAGAAAATTTAGAAGTCACCTATCTAATATTTTAATTTTATAGAGGTTACCTCCTCTAATATTCTCATTTATACATAGACTGATAGGTCATTTGCCTAAGTTCTTATACCTAGTGATAGAACTGAGAAAAAAAATCTGTTAACCATCCACCATTTTTTTCTACCTGCCGTATTGACTGAAAGTGCAGTTATTAAAATATGAATATGTCTGAACTGTTTAAAAAAAAAAAAAACTCTTCTCCAAATTTAATCTTTCTTCAACCAAAATGGTGAAAATTCATGTAAATTATTGTTCAATGTCTAGTAGTCAAAAATTGTATTTTGATATAGTTTTATTAGGATGATGTTTATAAAGGTCATATATCTCCACTATATAACATATATATATACATATATATATGTATATATATCCACTATGTATGTATAAGGAGAGCTGAGGTATATAGATATCGATTTATTTATTTATGTTTAGATATATATATATCCACTGTATATGTATAAAGAGAGAGGTAATCTGAGTCTTGGCTTAATCCAACTCCCCCTACTATTTATTAATGATAAGTAGTAAAGAAAAATAATATGTGCACATTAAGCATTCATGTGCAGAGAATCCATAGGAGAAGGTGAGGACATTCAAGATTACACAGTTAAAAAAACTACTGGGTAATAATAATAGGTAATAATACATGCATGCAGTCTGCCATCAGCAACACATAAGCAGTTACCTCAATGAGTCTCTCTTTTCCCATCTGGGTAATGAAAGATGTCTGCCCAGCATACTTCCCAAGATTCTCTGAGATCCTATTAAATATATGGAGATCTCAATAGTGGTATTTAATTAAAAATTCTTATATATATATATATATATATATAAAATATATAAATTCTTATGTATAAAATAATGCATACTAATGTTAAATTATAATATTGACAAAATTATTAAAAATATCATATATCACTAATAAAATATATTTATTTTTAATTAAAAACAAAATTTATATATAATAATTAAACAAACACTTATTTTTAAATAAACAATTATTATTACATAAAATCTTAGACTATAGTATTATAAAAAGAAGTTCTTTTGTGAACATTTGCCTTAATTGTTTTTGGAGTACCATGTATCATTTTATAAAGGCATGTTTCTGAGAAAAACCAAAGTTGTTCGTTGATTTTTGCTTTAGGCAATAATGGTCATCCAGAAAAAAAAAATTCTCCTTTTCTTGAATTTATAAGTATCTTTAATCCTCATCAGTGTTCTCACACATAAGCCTAAGAGAGTTCATATATAGAAGGAAGGGAGTTGGGAAAGGAAAGGAAGCATTTATTGAGCTCTCATTTTACGTCAGGTGTTTAGTAGGCATTGAACTAAATTTCATTTAATTATTCAAAGAACTCTTCTGATGTTATTAATGGTTTTACAGATGATAAAAATGCGATTGAAAGCTAGATAAGGTTAGCCTACTTAGTATGCAGCAGAGTTACCATTTAAACTCAGATCTGTCTATTTTTCCCTTTTCAAGTTAGGATTCAACTAAACAGGGGCAACTAGTGAAAGTAAGGCATATTTCATCTTCCTATATGAGTGTCTATGCAAAATAATGTGCGCATATTACTTTCTTTACTACTTATCATTAATGAATATTAGATTACATCATGCATATTTGTCCTTCAGATGTTACAAATAAACCATGGTAAGAGAATTTAATTATTAAAGACAGCAATCTTTTGATAGGAAAAGTAGAACCAAAATCAAAATGGATTATAACCATAAGTATAAAAATTCACCCAAAGGAGAAAAACAATATTTATTTTGTTTTTAAATAACAATACAGTGGATATTCACCATATATACTTAGATTTTTATACATACTACATTATCTGGATTTATTCTCTTTAAAAACTTTGATACAACTTTGGAAATTTATTCCTTTATCCTTCATTCTTTATTCAACAGCTGCTATTGATTACCCACTGTATACATAGTTACAGGTGTTTTAAATATAGGAATAAATAAAGCATAGTCTCTGTCACCAATAGTTTATATTTTGAGTAATTATAAATATAGGAAAGTTTCCTTCATAAAGAGAATAACAGTTCTGTTGACTTATAGTCATAGATTTTCTATTCAAGCTACTCATCTGATTAACCATGATCAGATTATGTTTTTATTTGTCAAGTCATTCGATGTTTTGTCACTTTCCTTGAATATTGAGTAAAATGCATTTCCCACATCATCATTATTCATGATAAAGCTAAACCATATTTCACAATTTATAGTATTTTTAATACACTAATAAAGAAGTCTATTATAATCTTATTACAGCATAGTACTGACTTTGGAAATTCTCCATATTCAAATGCTAGCTCCACCACTTATTCACTATGGGATGCAGGACAATTTTGTAGACCTCTATGTGTTTTGATTTCTCCATTGAGTAATTGTGATATTCAAATGAGTCAAATATATGCAATGTCTTTGTTTATATAACAGTGTCTTGCTAATAGTAGGTACTGTATTCAAGTTGGCTATTATAATTAGTTGATAGAATTCAGTCCATTGTTTCTAAAACTTCTTATTAATCTTTGACTTGGAAGCTCTAATGGATATTAGTCTTTATTTTATTCTGAAAAACATTATCATCTTTCTTGACTGATATATAAATTGTATAGTTAAAAGAGATAAAGTGGAAATTATTTAAAACCAGCATTTACAGTTTTAAAGAAATCATGTTAAGTCCAAAGTTAATAAGAATTTAAACCAAATGATTTAGCTATACAAATTATTAGTTTTGATCTGCTATAACATTATGATTTTTTTACTTGTCTACAACAGGGTATTGCTTTGGGTTGCATTATTCTCTTTTGTAATTAAGAATGTTTGCACTGGATAAAAAAACTGTGTTCAAGTGCTATTTCTGCCACTTATTACCTGTGTGTCTGCAGGAAGACAACATAAGCTGCTTCAATATCCTCATTTATAAAAATGAAAATGAATCCTATTTTATAGGTTTCATATGAGAATAATAACATGTTTATTAACTGCTTATTACAGAAATTAATATAGTAACATAAGTAAAAATTAATGTTGTTATATTTGTTATTTAAAACATCTTCTTAGTAATATCAAAAGGGCATTCTTTTCTTTCAAATTTATTTATTTATTTATTTGAAATTGTTGTGCCACCTAACATTTCAGACAATGATGGACTGCATATACAGCAGTGACCCCTTAAGATTATCACATGAGATTTTTACTGTATCTTTTCTATGTTTGGATACACAAATACTTACCATTGTGTTACAGTTGCCTACAGTATTCAGTACCGTGACATGTACAGGTTTATAGCCCAGGAACAATAGACCAAACCATACGGCCTAGGTGTGAGGTAGACTGTACCATCTAGGTTAGTGTAAGTACAGGCTACGGTGTTCAACAACAGCAAAATTGCCTAATGATGCATTGCTCAGGATGTATCCCTGTCGTTGAGTGATACATAACTGTATATATTAATATACTTGGAATAAAGAGAAAGGGAAAGTGTGAAGGAAGGAAGAAAAGGAGAAAAGTCTGGTTGGAAATTTTGAAAAGAAGATGAAATTTGGATTTGGTAGAGTAGGACGCAAGCTTACTTTGGGAGGAGTCCACCATGAGCCCTCTCCTTGAAGGCCACTTCCTCCTTAAAGCAAATACAGAAGTTAGACCATCTTTATAGCATTATTCCCTTTCTGAAAGGTCAAGAATAAGGCTTGAAACATTTTGACAACCTTCATGGCTCTAGAAGTAGGCTGACTCAGTATATATTATGATGTGAAGGGTAGCAAAAATACTTTCTATCTTACCATGAAACTATTTCCTTTGGAATCACAAAGGGGCCCATTTTCTCCAGAGAAAATAGACCTAACCAAACTGTAGGCTGAGTAGATGTCCAGAAAAAAATTACATCCAAGACACTGATATTACATGCACCATTTTAAAATTAAGGGCAGTATGATGCCATTACAAGGCAACTCTCACTTTTAAAAAATTATAAAATTTTGTATATGATGCCTGAAATTGAAATCAAATCATTATTCTTTTACCAAAGAAATCTCAGTCAACAAGGTTGCTTATTTTGCTGCAATTTTCCCCTCGTGATACAGAATACTTTGTTTCTCCTCATTTTAAAATCTCAATTAATTATCTTCAGATGAAAATTTTCATATTCGTCATTTTAAGTGGCTTTGTTGTTTGAGTCATTCTTTTGCAAACACCATAAAAATCCCTTTATAATACTGACATAGACTATCAATCCTAACACCACTTCTCCTTTCAATACAAAATCTTGTTATGCCTCTAAAGATGACTATATCCCAATCTTAATAAAAACTATTCTTCTTTCAGCAGAAAGTAATTCATAATGAATATTTTAGCATTTTCCTCTTTTCCTTGGAATTGAATCATTACAAATACTGACAATTTTATTTCTTTTCTATTCTTAAAGATGAAAAATCTGGTTCAGCATATGCTCCATTGTACATTTGAGCAATTTATGTCCCCTGTTCTTATGGTTAATATGAATTGCTTAATCCCGTGATTGTTTTTGTTTTCCACTTTCAAAGGGATCCTGGCAAAGCCTATGTTTATGAATTTAGTACAAAATGTTTCAGACTAAGGAAAATGTCTCTAAACAAATGCTCAAAATACATTGGTTTCTAACTCATATGACCCCCCAAAGTGATATTATATGCTTTTTCAATAGTCTGAAATATATTGTAAGAAATAGTTCTTAGCAGTAGTTTTGCAAATTGCTCAGGATTTTTGATTATCCATTTTACATTTGTATGTAGCGTTGACATAATTTGCTATAACATCTCCTAGGAAGTTATTTATTTTTTATTATGCATATACTATTTGAGCTATGAAGGCTAGTCTTAGATGTTCCTTCTCTTTTGTATTTTAAATTTTTTTTCTAATTTTAGACAAGGTTTTCTTAATATCCTCTATGTCTTAGATTCACTGCACAGCGGTGTCCAAGGAAGAGAATACAGTCATGGGTTCTTAGTTTCTGTTTCTGGCTGGGCCAGTAAAGCCCCTTCTTCATCCCTCTTTTCTGCTTATCATTAGACACAGAAACCAAAAACTATGGCTTCAGGCTGCTAAAAGCCCGAAACAAAACAAAACAGAACAACAAAATAAGGCAGGTTGGACAAGCTCATGAGCATTACATATGTCACTGCCTTTATAATAAATACCATTTTATTACAGAATGCAACAGATATTTATTTGAATTATGCCCAGTACCGTAATTCCAGAAAAAAATAGGTTTTCACAATTTTATAATTATAGACATATCCATTGTTCCCATTTTAAGAATTGAACAATAATTACTGTGGTTTTTTTTTTGAAAGGCAAAGCCAGATCTGTCATTAAGTGAGACAGCTAAAAGAATGAAAGCAATACAGGCAGTTCCCAACTTATGAATGAGTTATACAACAAAATGCTTTTAAGATATTTTATTTCCATTTTAAAAGATGGACATTTATCCAGAGTAGCCACAAAAACAAACCTGTGAAAATGCACAGCTTACACTGAACGACTATATTTTTAGCATTGGTTATGGCAACGGTGTGAGAGGGACATAAGGAAAAAAATGTTTCTCCATTTTTCCTGATATTCAATTGATCCTGCCCAAAATGTGAAAAATAACTAAAGCCAGCTTTTCAAACAGCCTTTTCTCTCTCTCACACCTGTGTGTTTCTCCTGAGGTAATTCTGCTTCACATCTGATATTCTCTAGCTGCCTTTTCTTTAAAGTGGTTCTGGCTTTGAATTTTCTAACCCAGCTTGTCTCTTGATCAGAAGGACTCAGTACAGCTGGTTTGGGGAAATGTCTAAGAAAAAAGTAACTGGACCCAAGTGTTCACACCAGCCCTGCATCCTGCATCCCCTCTGCTTCTCCATTCCCCCGCCCTCACCCCACAATTGTTAATTTCAATAAACAAATAACTTAAGGAATTTTCGGCAATGTGGGGTCCTGGAGTGATAAATGTAGTTGGTATGGGTGATGATATTTGCAGACAGGAACTGAGATAGGTGGGATTTCAGCTTTAAATGCAGCATCCCCTGTACTGCTCTTGAAGTAATACATCTTCTTCAATTCTATACTTAGAAGCCTATAGTTTCTTTATTTTAACACATACACATTTTCCCAGTGAGTCTCATGAAGCTTGTGACAGAAGCTTTGTTAATGCAGTGTGTATTAGTTTGTTCTCACACTGCTAACAAAGACATGTCCGAGACTCGGTAATTTATAAAGAAAAGAGGTTTAATTGACTCACAGTTCCACATGGCTGGGGAGGCCTCACAATCATGGCAGAAGGTGAACGGGGAGCAAAGGCATGTCTTATATGGTGGCAGGCAAGGAAGCATGTGCAGGTGAACTCCTTTTTATAAAACCATCAGATCTCATAAGACATATTCACTATCACAAGAACAGCATGGGAAAGACCCGCACCCATGATTCAATTACCTACCATTAGGTCCCTCCCACAATAGGTGGGAATTATGGGAGCTACAATCCAAGATGAGATTTAGAGGGAGACACAGCTAAACCATATCAAGGTGTAATAGGCTAGAGATAACTGTGCTTTATTTTCTCTAAAATGTAAAAGTAAATGTAAAATACACGATTATATAATATTGTTTGCCTATATTTTAATTCTTTTCAATACCACAAATGTAAAACTATCCTCTTATAAAGTAAATTTTAAGAGTTACCTCTATGTGAAGGAAATCGTTATTTGTATTAGCTGTACCATTCCTTGTACCTGACCACCCAAAAGAAGAAAATAATCAAGTTTTTAATTTTCAGTTTTCATCATAACGCTGAAAATAAATATAACTAAAATGTTTTCAGCAATAACGCTTGCACAATGATCAAACAAATGCTGTTTGATCATTGTGTGCTAGCATCAAAAATCATGAAAGTGGCTTGGTAAAGCCAGGACAGACCTTTGTACACAGACAGCCCCAGACAGCCCATCCCTCTGACCCAGAGCTTATGGAAACAGTGGATGCTGGTAACTGAACACTTACTCCTTGCCGCATGCTTCCCATGTCATGTGAAGTATACATTCATATCTATATTTCATAAATGAGGAGACAGATTCTGAAAGGCAAACCAACTTGCTCAAAATAAAATAGCTTATACATTTTGAGCCAGATGCAGACCAAAGTCTGTGTAATGCTAAATCCTGTGCTCTTAGACTTTATGCAAACTGTTTCATGGGCTTACACTGGAATAATATCTGATGAATTTCTCTTTGCATAAGAGAGAAGCTCCACAAGTGTGGTAAGCAGAGCATCTTCATATCTCAGAACCTGACACACCAAAAGTGCTCAATGCTGAATGAACCAAAGTGACAACTTTTTTACCTAGCTCTATCAAAGCAGTAACTTTACTAAAAGTTCTCTGTTCCCTTACTTTTTCTCACAAAAGGTATCCATGTCCCCAAACAAAGCCTATGTCCCTGTATCAAAAAGCTTTTATTTTCAAGAGCTGTATCTTTAGCCTTTTTTAAATTGTGATAAAATATATACAACATCAAATTTACCATTTTAACCATTTGTAAGTATACAGCTCAGTGGTATTAAGTACAATCACACTGTTGTTCAACCATCAGCATCATCCATCTTCAGAATTTTTTCAACTTCCCAAGTTCACTCCAAACATATTAAACAATAACTCTCCACTCCCCCTCCCCACAGCTTCTGGCAGCCACTGTTCTACCTTCAATCTCTATGAACTTGACTATTCTAACTACTTTATATAAGTGGAATTATACAGTATTTTTCCTTTTGTAACTAGGTTTCATGTCGTATGATGGTATGATGTCAAGGTTTATCCTTTTTGTGGCATGTGTGAAAATTTTCTTCCTTTTTTAAGGATGAATAATATTCTATTGTGTGCATATATCACAGTTTGTTTATCAATTTATCTGATAATTTACTAAATAATGTAGTTGTCTGAGATAGAATCTTTTTGCCAATTCTTTAATGGAAGGATAAGATGCAAATATAGAAATGTAATGAGTTCATGATTTGTAGAACATCTCTCTTTTTATATCATAAGCCCTAAAATTAGTCAGGGAAAATTTGTTCAGTTTAGGCAATTGGCAAAATAAATAGATAGGTTTAAGATAATTTAGGATTTATGAGTTATAAATATGCCACATTTTAACTACTCAGGCTGGAATTAGCCTGTCTTCATTTGATTGTCTGTTTTTATACATTGACTGTTCTTGAGAAGATTCATGAAACTAGGGGTATTTTTAAATTGCCAGTTCTCTAAAATTAAATAAAATAATAGGGAAGGGGAGCATTGATTCTAAATAAGAATGCAAATTTATAGCTGTCAAATTTTCTAATACTATCATTTAACTTCTAATCAGTATATTATGGAATATTCTTGTTCAAGAATTGGTGTCTGAATCTTAAATGAATAAGAAGGAAATAATCTATACAGTTTTTAGTATTTTCAACAGCTTTCCTTATGTGCTAACCAATAATTTTTTAGCTGGGATTTATCAATGCAAGAGACACATTCATATACACATATGTATATATCCTCTAATACACAAACATTATCCTCTACTCCTTACACTGAAAAGTAGACGTCATCACCATTTTACAAATGAGGAAGCAGGGGATTGGAAAGGTTAAGTGACTTTCTCAGTTAATAACTGGCAGAGTCGGCATTTGAGAACAGGGCTTCTAGATAGATATGAGGCTGCTGCTCTGGCACCTCACACTTCCCCTACATCTGTGCATGGTGCTGGGGCCCAAAAATGGATGGGATAGTCTCACTCTGGAATAACTTATACTGGAATGGATGGACATTTTTAATTAATTAAAATGTAATAGTATGAGGATTAGAAGTGCTTTTGAAGCCAGCAGGTAGACAGAGCTTAACAGTGCCTGAAAAGCTTTGCAAAGGGAAGGGCATTCCAGCTTGGCTTAACTTGACTTCCTTCCACGCTGATTTTCCATTTTAATTAGTAAAGCATTTAGTTAAGCACATGGTACGATTGGTTAAAGTTGAAGCTCTAATGAGATCATGAAGGTTAAATTGAAGTGTTTGAAGTGTATCTTTTAGCAGTGGAAAACAAATGTTTTAATGTTTTTGTTCGTGTTATTTCTTTCTGCTTAATCTACCGTTCTGTAGAAGCCTTAGCAATAAAACAATAGTAGGAGAAGAAAAAGATAAGTTTTTAAAAACAATCCTTTTATGAGCTATGCTAGCTTATTTTAGTGTTCTTGCATTATAGACATGATTAAAGATTTTAAGTGTGTGACCTTGCATGTTGATCAGAGTTATCATCTTTCTCAAGTGCTGCTCAATAATATGATCCATAATGACATTTTGTTGTTATTTTCTGAGCTGTTGGGTGAGGCACTAAAGCTAGCTTCCCTAGGTCTATGTTGCTTTAAGTTACTGTAGTGAGGAAATTTCACAGTGCTGTCACGCTTTTGGTTAATACAGTTTTGTGTTTTGCTTGGGAAAGACAATTCTGAGAGTGTCCTATTGATTCAGATGTTTTCTGACAGTAGCTGCCTACCAGGTTTGCCTTCATTGACTTTTCAATGTTCTGTTACAAATAACTTGCATGTACAATTTGATATTGAAGAGCCTAGAAGGTTCCCCACTGTGCATGAAGTTAGAGCAGCCCTGAGCCATGAGGTGGTGAGTGCTTATTATCATTCTGAAAATCATCCACTTGTCCTGGGCTGTTGCCATAAAAGAGTTGTGTTTTCTCTGTTATTCTTTTTTTTCTTTTCCTGCTTCTTTTATTCTTCCAGACATTCCAATGCACTTCTTATTCTTGAAAGGTTTAAACTTCATTCTTAAATATCCCCCATGGTGACTGAAACTTGAAATATAAAGTCACAGGTGTTTTCTGATGTTTTTGAACACAGGAAATGTGAGATGGCTTGGATTGCAAGTACTTACTTTGTTAGTAAAATTTAAAAGAAATCTCTTCTATGAGGTTTTTCTAAAATGGTGAATGGTTAGAAACGTATTTTATAATAATAAGAAAAATACCATTTATGGAATGCCTACCATCTGCCAAGATCTGTGCTTAGCAACTTTCATGTTATCTATAATATTGACAACTGTGTACGGTAGATATCATTAAACTATTTACAGATAAAGAAGCTAAGACTTTGAGAAATTAAGTGACTTGTGCAAGAGTGATTACTTCTATCTTTCTAACTGTGGTTGACTTTTAGTTATCGAAAGTGATAGTAATATCATTTGAATTTGCAGAGCACTTCACAGTTTACATAGCAGTTTCACATATGCCACCTCCTTTAACCTCACAAAACTGATAATTACATTTTGCATTTCATCTTAATCTTTGTGAAACCATCTTGAGGCTCCAGATCAGAAATGGAGTACGGATTGTGCTGAAATATAACCCTTTGTTAAGTCGACCTCATTTGCAATAATGGTTTCATTTATACCATTACTAGTTTACGCTTGCATTTTATCAGCAGAGAAGGCAGCTTGAGAACTTGCCTGTTGATGCCCTTGAAGAGTTTGTGGGATTATGTTTACCCAGACAATAGCTGCCTTTAGTAAAAACATAATAATAATTTTGAGACCCAACTGCTTTGCCCCTGAAAACTATGTAGGAAATACTTACATAGCTGCTCTTTCCTGCTGTCTCCTCCCAGGATCCCAGCCTGTGGCATCTCTGTCTTTCAAAGACATTCTACTGTGCAGTCTGTCCCTATGTCTGCTTGTAAACCAAAGCATAACGTTCATTTATACATAAAAGTGGGGAAAGGAGATGGAGAACCTTATAGTATTACAAATAACATAACATGATAATGAGTAATAAGTACATTTCTGCCTCATCACCAGTGTTTCCAAAACCCAATGGCATCAAATTCTCTGAAATAATTTAGGACTGTGAAGTGGGAATTGACTAAAAAAAAGATAAGTAAAAAGGTTGTTGGATTCAATAGAGAAAAATAATAAAACAAATACAGCAACACATACAGTACGCTCTATCCCCCATGGAAACACCAAAGCAAACCACTCACTGTTCCAAAGACTATCATTTTTTTCAAATCTCAGAGCTTCGACCCAGGAGTCTGACCTCACTTTTCCTGACCTAGCTCCTCCTGGGGAGGTTAGTTTCTCCCTCTCTTCTGTATTCTCAAAGCACCTAAGACATGCCCCTGCTTCAATATCCATCTCCTCTACTGAACATGAGCAAAATGAGCCTCCTCCTCATCCCTACCATTCCAGAGAGCAGTCCATCACTTGGAGCGCAAAGCTTAGTGCACAGCAGATGATTCCATTCAGCCATACAACAGAACCAGACCCTGTGCTGGTACTGAGTGCTACATTTGGAGAATGTTTAAAGAAATGAGGAAAGAAGAAAGGGAGTGAAGAAGGTAGGGAATGTAGGAATGAGAGAGACAGAAAGAAAAGACTAAAGGAGGAAGGAAAGAGGGAGGGAGGAAGGAAGAAAATAAGAAAGCCTGGCCCAAGATGTGAATAAGTGTGTGATGATTTAATTTATCACATAGTATTTCACATAATATCTATTGTTTACTTTCCGCAAAGAAATTTATTTTGAGAATATGAATATTTCAGAGGGATAGTCCACAGTGGAGATGGGGAAAATGGTTTTGTAGAATACTAGATATCAGTTCTTAAATGTTTCTCTTTCCACTAATTTCAAAGTTTATTTTTCTTACTACTAAAATATTTCCACTTTTATGTATGTGAAGATAAAACTTGCTCACTCCGGCTGGTCGCGGTGGCTCACGCCTATAATCCCAGCACTTTGAGAGGCCGAGGCGGGTGGATCACGAGGTCAAGAGATCGAGACCATACTGATCAACACAGTGAAACCCCGTCTCTACTAAAAATACAAAAAAATTAGCTGGGCATGGTGGCGCGTGCCTGTAGTCCCAGCTACATGGGAGGCTGAGGCAGGAGAATTGCCTGAACCCAGGAGGCGGAGGTTGCGGTGAGCTGAGATCGCGCCATTGCACTCCAGCCTGGGTAACAAGAGCGAAACTCCATCTCAGAAAAAAGAAAAAAAAAAAAAACTTGCTCACTCCTTAGCTAATGCATTTTAGAAACTGTTTTATATGTTTTTATAATATATGAAATGAGAATACTAAGGAATTTTATCCACCACCTACATATTACCATATTAAAATATTCCTGAATAGAGTAAACCATACCATAAATGTGGAGGACGGGCGACAGGGGTATGATTTTTCTTTTGGGTCTATGAAACAGATTATGCTAATTTACACCAGCATTTCTAATAGCAACTAACCCTTCTGCACCCCAAACATACACACACCATCTACTCTTCTCTCCAGCACTCTGTAATGTTAGTTTAGTTTCCCTCTTTTATTCCCTAGCTCCACCCTCTTCAGACCTAAAAAAGAGAGAGAGAGAGAAGAAGAAGAAGAAGAAGAAGAAAACCTCTTCTCATTTCTAGGGCTCCGAGGCATCACATTGCTGCCACTCTACCATTCTTCACACATTCAAATTAGAAACCCAAGGGTGGCCAGCACAGTGGCTCGTGCCCATAATCCCAGCACTTTGGGAGGCTGAGGTGGGAGGATCGCTTCAGTTCAGGAGTTTGAGATCACCCTGATCAACATGGCAAGAACTCGTTTCCACAAAAAATACAAACAAACAACAACAACAAAAGTAGCAGGCATTGTAGCACACACCTGTGGTTCCAGCTACTAGGGAGGCTAAGGTGGGAGGGTTGCTGAGTCTGGGAGGTGAAAGATAGAGGCTGCAGTGAGCCTTTAGTGTGCCACTGCACTCCAGCCTGGGCGACAGAGTCTGGCTCTGCCCCAGAAAGAGAAGACGAGGGGAAAGGAGGGGAGAGACAGGGAAGAAAAGAAACTCAAGGGTGCCATGTATATCAGAGGATGCTTTCTTGTCTGCTTAATCTCAAATCTGGCCAGAAATTTGAATTTCTGGCAAGAGGATAAACAGGAAAATAAAAAATCATCTTGAGAAAAAAAAAGTCAAGGATGATTTTGAATATTATTATAGTATCTTGAAATCCATCATAATCACTTCCCAATTTCTTCATCAAATCTGACCAACATGTGCTCCCACTATTTGTTGAGATCTATAGGAAAGTCAAAATGATACAATTTCTCATTGTATCATTTTTTGTGCACTTATGTACACAGAAGCTACTGTGTGAATTGGTTTGAAGTTTCCTTCTTTTCATTATCCATTATCTTAATGGCTTAATTGGTAATGAGCAGCAAATTTTAAAAGATTAAAAATTGCAGGAGGGAGAAGAGAGGAAAGTTAGTGTCCTAGATAGAGTGACAAAAATTACAAAAGAACAAAGTAATTATTTGCAAGATGGGGAAAATATATAAATGAATTGAATTATGGATCAGACAGAAAAGACCACACACATACACATCCACATGTACAAACATTCACAAACCCAAATACACATACACACTCATGCACATACACAAAGACATGCACACACGGTCTACACTGCACACATATCCACCCACACAAATGCAGAGACCACACATTTGCACATCTGCTCACAAACACACTCACCCAAACATGGCAAAATTATGCTCCCAATTTAATTAGCGAAGAATATATTTTACAAGAAGCAAGGCAAAGATCACACAGAATAATAGCATGTATCAGAGTAGCCTCCCTTGATCCCAGAGTCCCTGAGGGGGCTCACAACCACCTATGAATGGGACATGTAAGCAGACCTACAAACCTAATTCTTCCTGCAACACTGAATGTTTATACGCCAGATGTCCAGGATGATGTCACAAAATCTCAAACTTACAATCTTTGTGCCTCTGACTAACATTAAGCATCACATCTCTTGGTTCTCAAAAAAAAAAAAAAAAAAAAAACAAAACTTTAGTGACATAGAGGCCATGTCATCATCTGGGAAGAGAGAGCAGAGTCAGTGAGCAGAAGCCGTGAGCAAAATGGCATTACCTTGTAATAAATATTGTGAATTATACTTAATCTAATATTCAGTTTATAAATGGGAATAATTAATAACTAGCGCCTAATGAGAATAAATGAAATAATATTGGTAACAGATAGTACAATGCTTGGCACATAAAGATGCTTAAAAAACCAGAATGAGGAAAGGTGAGACAGATTTTCATTTCTTTGTTATAATTGATGATTATCCAGTTGCTCTTGGTCTGGTTGGTTTTCCTCACATGATCGATTAGCTTAGACCCTAAATAAGTAATTGCATTTTCCAACTTGATCACTATTTAATGTCCCAAGATGTATTAATATAGGCAACTGGATCTACATTAATATGCCTCTGAGACCTGAATAAAACCTTAAAACTTCCAGGGATAGGTTAGAAATACAAATTATGTGAGTGTTACTATACATTGCTTCTATGCAGTGTGCTTTGTGATCATACATCAAAATGGTGGGGAAATCTTTCTGCCACAACAAGCCAGTTAGTTTGTCCCACTGTGAGATTCACCCCAGATTGCAAAATAGACATGCTTTTTCAAAAGAAGTGGTTTTGTTTAAATTTGTTGAAATGTCAAAAAGAGCCTAATGTTATAGATTTTGGTAAAAGGTAGTTTTCCATTATCAAAGTCATACAGCTCATACTTATTTTTAAATGTCTATTGTACAAAAAATGGTCTTTATGAGTATTGAACTCCTACAGTTGACTTTAAATTCTGCTCTCTGTATTGAGCAGAAAAATAGAGTCATGGAACTGTGGAATTGTAATTTGAAGGTATGTATTTCAATGCCATTTAAATATTAACAGTAGGAAACTACATCAATAAAATGCAGTCATTTTCAAGAGTCAGGTTATTTCCTAGAGGCTTTTATTTTTCAACATTCGAGATGCTTTACTTGGAGTTCCTTAGAGAAAAATTTCTTCAAAAGCTGAGATAATATAAAAACCATAGCTTTCCCAAAACGTTTACATAAACTTCGAAACAAATAACTAGCATGGTATGAATGCAAGTGAGGCCAAGGAATTAGTCTGTAAGGAGACCTTGTAATGCAGAGGTGTAGGGGATTCCAGGTAACACATCAATACCAACTGTACTTTTATGCTCTGTGCTATAGGAAGGCAGATGAGAGAAGTCGGGATACTGACATAGGTCCTGGACTTTTTTTTTTTTTTTTTGCATTTTAGGTTTTGGGGTACATGTGAAAAACATGCAAGATTGTTGCATAGGTGCATACGTGGCAGTGTGATTTGCTGCCTTCCTCCCCTTCACCTATATGTGGCATTTCTCCCCATACCATCTCTCCCCAACTCCCCATGCCCTGCTGTCCCCCTCCACTCCCCCTCAACAGACCCCAGTGTATAGTTCTCCCCTCCCTGTGTCCATGTGTTCCCATCGTTCAACACCCGCCTATGAGTGAGAACATGCAATGTTTGATTTTGTGTTCTTGTGTCAGTTTGCTGAGAATGCTGGTTTCCAGGTTCATCCATGTCCCTACAAAGGATGCAAACTCATCGTTTTTGATGGCTGCATAATATTCCATGGTGTATATGTGCCACATTTTTCCTGTCCAGTCTGTCATCGATGGGCATTTGGATTGGACATGCACACGAATGTTCATTGCAGCACAGTTTACAATAGCAAAGACCTGGGTCCTGGACTTTTAAAGATTCACTTAAATTTCCCTACTTCTTTATCCTGGCACACATCCTCCCCTGTGATCAAACTGCCCTGTGCTAGAAATAAAAACTCAGAGTATATTATTTGTTCAAGATCGCACAGATGAAGTAGAAATCACTATAGAACATATTATGTGCTTCCATGTTTCAGGATTGAATATAATCATTTGGTAATATCACCTCTACATTTTTATTTCTACCAAGACTCATCCATGTGACAAGCCTTAAAGAAGGTGGCAGCAATAGATATTATTCCCAGAGTTCCTGCTGTTTTGAGTCACTCAAGGTGATTGGCAAAATATTAAAGGAAATATGCTTTGGATTACAATCTTATCAATTTGGCTTGAAGTTGCAAAAAATGCAGGCCAAAAAAGGAAGTTTGAGTATTTTATGAAACCCAAACACACTTGTCAAACCTAACCATGCAAAACAGCACAAATTAAGTCCACTTTCAATCTGGTTTTGTGCCAAATGGAATGAAACCTCTGGTGGGCTGGACAGCTCTATTTCCTGCTTTCAATTTTGGAGAGTCCAATTAGTAAATCAAACTTTAAAAAGCTGTCTAAAATAATTAATTAGGTCATAATTACTCAGAAGCATATTTTATAGTGTACTCTAATCTAGTATCTAGTCTAAATACTTGAAAAGGGTATCAATTTCATTATTAAAGAATTAATTATAATTGGGCCTAATCCTTTGGTGATGAACGTTGAAAAAATACTCTGGGGATAAACTGTTCACATATGCAAAGTGGATAAGTTCTTTCAGAGCTCAAGAATAATAGTTATGCTCTGGAATTGTTTTCTGCTTGTATTAATTCCTTTATTAAAAATCTTTACAGAGATCACCCAACAAATAAAGAGGTTCTTTTTCCTTTTCATAGGAAAAAGAGCCCTCTGTTTAAATGAATTTATCACATATGGACAACTGATTTTCCTCCTACTCTATCCCAAAAATTTTCCATAATCAGTACATTGGTACAAAAAAAAGAGAAAAGAGAACTAACCTGCCAGGCATGGTAGTTCATGCCTATAATCTCAGCACTTTGAGAAGCTGAGTAAGAATTGTTTGAACTCAGGAGTTCAAGACCAGCATGAGCAACATAGTGAGATCTTGTCTCTACAAAAAAAAGTTTAAAAAAAATAGCCAGAATAGCCAGGTGTGATAGTGTATGCCTGCAGTCCCAGCTACTTAGCAGGCTGAGGTGGGAGCACTGGTTAAGTCCAGGAGGCAGAAGCTGCGTTGAGCTGAGATCACGCCACTGCACTCCAGCCTGGGCGACAGAGCAAGACAATGTCTCAAAAAAAAACAAAGAACCAACTTTTGTAAGTGCACATATTGCATCAGTCACTCTGCTAAGGAGTTTTACCTACATTATCCCTTTCAGTCTAATAATATAATAATCATCCTGTGATAAATATATTATTTTTATCTATTGAGGAATTGAGTTTCAGGGAAGATAAATCATTTTCATCATTAATAAGGATAAGAACTAGGGATTGAAGTCAGACCTATCTATTTTCAAATCTCACCCTAAGTTTTACTATTTCAGCATTTATCATACCTCCCAGTAGCATGTTTTCCTTGGGGTTTATAAGCACTATGGAATAATTTTTAAAAATTATGCTCTCTCATTTCCATTACAATCTAAAAGTGTATATATTTCACGATTTATGAATATAAAACAGCTATGTTAACAGTGATCATTCAGAAATGAAAAACATCTTAATATAATAAAACTTTATTCGTTAAGCCATGACTTCTCAAACAGAATTCTCAAGCCCCACCATGTATCCTCAGTGATGTTTTCCTTTGAAAGACACTTATATGTGACTCATACTTGCAAAACCCTACCCTACACTGCAATGCAATATTCCTTACAGACTTCTGAGTATTTTAAATTAATTTTTCAAATTCCAGATTGTGGGCTTTTTTTAAAAAATTTTCTCAAGCACCAATGATCTTCAAGCCTCTACATGTTACAATATCAACAGGTATGAAGAAATATCTAGTTATGAACTATTGGATTTGAGTTATATAATTGTAAATTATGAAAAAATTTTATTTAATGAACTACCAGGAACCAATATGGGTGTCTGAATCAAGAGTAGATTTTTGATCAAATGATTCTAAAGATAATACTTGCTGTTTTATGCATTTAATGTTTTTATTAATATTATCTAATTTCAACCAGACCGCTGAGTTATCTTTTATATATTGTTTATTTGCTCCTAGTTTGCACATGTTTTAATGAGTTTCATGAAGCCTGGTGTGATAATATCTTTGTCTCTTTCATATGCTAGTACGGTATGCTCTTATTTGACAATTAGTTTTTATCAACAGGATTTTAATGCCACATTCACAAGTGTTCTAGCAGAAATGCTAAATACAATTTGTTTTGTCAGTGAGGTGTGATTATGAAGACATTTCCATCAGAAAAGATATATGAAAGGGATACTATATGAAAAATAGGAATTATAATTACCTTACATCCTAATATTGATACAAAATAATATAACTTCTTACCAATTGCAAATAGAAAGAAAAAACTCTTCTTTAAAGACAATATTATATCTTCCTGTAGAAAATAATTCACAATTTTAATTTGATAATAGAAATCCTGTCTGTAAATTAATCTAAAATTTCTTTTTTGGAAAAGCAGCTTTGTGTGTGCATATGTGTGGGAACTTACATAAAGATTCATTTTCCCTAATCTTTTCTTTCCTGTACTATGAAAAAGAATGCCAAGAGGGAAAAATGTTACTAGTTCTTTAACTTCCTTCTCATTTCTTCCTAATGTTCTTTTATAATCTAGCAAATCAAATTTAAAAACTCAACGTATCATAAATAACGACACCTGAGATCAGTATAGCTTACCTCTTTTTGTCTACATCAGAGAGAATAAATAAATAAATAAATATAGACCATTTCAATACCCTTCCTGCATATGTAGGTCAACGAGAATTATAAAGCCAAAGCTCTAGAGCTCAATAAAGGAAAGTCAGCTAATGATTATACTTTCAGGGGTAAATTGTTGTAGTGAATTAATGTGTTTTTCAGAAGAGAGAGAATAGGAATGGCAGGTGTTCATCTATAAATGGCAATGAACAATGTGAAACCAAGACCACAGGTAGTATTTCTGTGGTTTATACAAGAGTATAAACGACAGCAGCTAAAAACAAAACAAATACATAAGTAGACTAGTCAGTCAAAAACATATTTTATGCAATGTTTTGTCTTTATTTTTAGACTTCACAAAATATAATACATACACGACTAAGGCCACAACACTGACTTAAGCTCTTATTTAAATGCATTTTTTGAAAATAATTCAGAAACTTTTTCAGAACTTATGTTATTTTTATATTTGTCTATACACATTTCTGTTTTTTTTCAATTGTGTTTGACTGTTGAGACTCTAAGTGATTTCTCTATTTATGGAGATTATAATTTTTAAAACATAAAAAGGAATCTAAAAATCCCTGTTATGTAGAATGATGGCTACTATGACTCACATGTGACTTGACATTGACTGAAAAATATTCAAGTATGTCTACAAATGAACACATAATAAGTATGAACTAAGGATATTGTCAGATGTTAAAATCCGTTTCTGGATCCTAGTCCTCCTGGCAAACATAAATGTTGTGTTACTCTTTATATTTTAATGGGAGCAAAGTGTTTGGGTGAAAGAATAAATTTTACTTTTATCTCTTTCCAAAAATACACGCACTGCTGTTTTCAGATGCAAAATGGAAAAATTGAATAGAATAGAATTAAATCTCATTGTTCAACAGTCAATAAATAATAAATAAATGAGAAAAATAAATATAAAGAGATGTTTAAATATAACCTTGAATATAATGCTTTTTGCAGGATTGTAAGACTTTTCAAATGCCTTTCATTTTCATCCTCTTAAATTTTTCAAAAGCTACTTAAGGTGTTGTAAGTAAATAGTAATGCTTCCATTATAACCAAAGCCTATTTTTTGAAGGCTGTTTATTACCCATTTCTGCTATTTTATTAACCATAATGGACCTACCAATAAGATACAATGAGTGGCATACACACTGATCAAGATAGACCCAGGAATCTAGATACACATAAGAATATCATTTATCAAATCAACATTTTTGCCTCCAGAATCCTTCATGGATCTCAAGAAATTCTAGCAACACTCCCAAGAGGACATTTACTCTTATTAACAATTTAATGGCAAATTACTTTGCCCAAAGACAAAGAAAGTCAGATTATGGTTTTCAGGCTAAATTTTTTTAGTTCAATTGATTATCGGCATTGCATTCTCTTTTTTAACCTTGAAGTCCTTTTATTCTCATAGAAATGTGGCGTTGTTTGGTACTGTGAATCTATATTGTGGCTATACTTATGCTTGAGATTGCACTGCTATTTTAAGTTCCTATTTCCAACATCAAGTTTTTTAACGTCTTTCTCCTCTCTTTTTCTTTTTTTTTTTAAGTTTTACTTTATTCTGGAAAGCTAAACTAGAAAGTTGTACTAACAATTGTTTGGCATTGGGTACACATGACCATAAACATGGGAACGACAGACACTGGGGATTACTAGAGAGGAGAGACAGGGATGGAAAAAGGCTGAATAACTACCTGTTGGGCACTATGCTCACTACATGAATGACGGAGCATTTGTACTCGAAACCTCGGCATCATGCAATATACCTTTGTGACAAACCTGCATGTGTGCCCTCTGAATCTGAAATAAAAGTTGAAAGAAAAAAAACAAAGAAAATCGTTTAGTTTTGTTCCAATTAGCCAAAATTTGAGATAAGTAATAGCTGCAGGTAGTAAAAAATATTTTATGCTGTGTGTACCTAAGAGTAGGTAACTCAAACCTTGGTTCCCCTCTAAACACAAACTCTAAGTAAAGGAAGAGAGTTCTGCCTTTCAAAAGTGAAGATACGTAGACGAAAGAAACCAATAACTTGAAATGCTAAGCCTCATTCTTTTCAAAAAATATTTAAAAAACTAGTAAAACAACATAAAAATGCAATTCATGTGTGTGTTTGAGAGCAACAGACCCTTCTTCAGTATATTTTTGGCTGGAAGTGTGGAGAAGTCTTTGTAAATTTTATTTAAAGGCAATTTATTGGCTAATTCAACATTTTATTTACTACCTTCTATGGCAGAACTACTATGAGTTCTGAAGTTACAATAATAAATGATATGGATCTTCTCCTTAAAAAGCTCACAGTCTAAGAGAGTGGGGGAATGCAAAGATAATAAATCTGTACTGAAAGAGTACAAGGGAAGAAGTAATCATTAATACTTTTGTGGACAATAAACATTATTATAGATCAGAAAACTGGTTCCCAAAGCATAAATGTGGTTAAATGCCTATTTTATTTGTTTGGTAAGACCACCATAAGACACCACCAATTTGCATAGCCTCAACAAAAGAAATGCATTCTCTCACAGTTCTGAAGACTAAAAATCCAAACTCAAGGTGTCAGTCAGGCAGTGGTTCCTCTGAATGCCTCTAGGGAAGGCTCCTTCCTTGCTTGTTCAGCTTCTGGTAGCCCCGGGCAGTTCTTGCCTTGTGGCAACATAACTCTAATTGCTGTCTCTGTCTTCACACAGCTGTCTTCCCTCTGTGTCTGTGTCTCTTCTCTTCATTTAAGAATACCACTCATGTCGGATTTAAGGCCTACCCTACTCAGGAATGACTTCACCTTAATTACATCTGCAAAGATCCTATTTCCACATGAAGTCATATTCATAGATACCGGGGATTATGACTTCAATATATCTTTTTGAGAGGCACAATTCAACACAAAACACTTACTCAGCTAGATGCTCATTAAAACACTGGATTTCTGCCCTTCTGGATTCAAAAGGTAATGATTTAATTAAAACATCAAACAATAAAACGACATATTAGTGTTTTGCAGTTTACAGTTCTATATATAGGCATGTATATACGCAGCTGCCATTATTTCATTATTATCCATAGAATTACTTATTTTGTCTTTAAATATAAAAAGGATTATCTTCTCTAAACAGTAAAAAATGATAAACTAAATTTAATTACCAATTAAAGATGTGGGTAACAAAGAGCAACAGCACCTAAAACAGAGTAATCATGAATATTGTGTAATCTCTCTCTCTCGTAGCTTGTTTATACAGGGAGACTAATGAAATAGAATGATAAAATCATGTCCAGCGATGAGGAGGGTTATTAAATGACATCTGTTCATTTAATATGAATATCATAAGCTTCAAAGGCAAAAATGTGAATATAATAAATTTTGAAATTTTTGAAAATGATATGATACATAAACATAAATATGTACGTAAGATTAACACATTTTATATATGTTATTTAAATTTATATACATATCCAACCTGAAAATTGTTTAATATTTGAGTTTCTTATAGTCTTTAAGAATGCATAAATGGTATGCAAAAATATTTTCAATTTCTTGCTTACCATAGCTGAATGTTACAAACTTATGTATCCAGCAAATTCCAAACTGTATACTAGAACCTACAGAGAAAACAAAATGTTTTCCATGACACTAAGAGATAAATAATTATTTAATCATTATACTAAGAGATTTCAGCAAGATGAGAATTAAGAATGGGATGAATATTCCAGAGAAACGGAACAATTAATTCGTTCAATTAAGATCTGTTGAGAGCCTGCTTTATAACAGGCACTGGTCAAGGTATTGGGAACACACCAATGAATACAATGTTCCAAGTTTCTGCCTCAAATGGCTTAACCTCAAATAACTTAAATTCTAGGTGAAGGAGTAAGGGGAAGGAAGGGAAAAGGGATGAATTCTAGATAAATAACAAATAAATTTTTAGTACAAGTATATTCCATGCAATATTTGGGACACTTAAATAAACAACAAGTTTTCAATATAAGTAACGAAAAGGAGAAGTAATAATATTTTTCATATGTCTGATGCAATAGTTAGAACATGATTATCCTTTTTCTTAAGACAGGACATCTCACTCTGTAGCCATGCTGAGGTGTAGTGGTGTGATCATAGCTCACTGCAGCCTTGAACTCCTAGACTCAAGCCATCTTCCCATCTCAGCCTTCCTAAAAGCTGGGACTATGGGCACATGCCACCATGCCTAGATTGGACATAATTAACTAAAAAGTTTTTTTGTTGTTTGTCTGAAGTTCACATTTAACTGGGTGCCCTATTTTCATTTGCTCCATCGAACCATCTCAGCGGGAAGAGATAGCAAATAAAGGCATTTTTAAAAGTAGTATGCCATATGGTGATAAATGCTTTGGAGGAAATAAGGCAAAGTTAGGAGAATTCAAAATGTTGTGAGAAGTGAGGGATCCCTACTCCATACATCAGAAGGATGACCTCTCCAATAACGAAGCATTTCAACAGGGACTTGAAGGAAGTGAGCAGGTGGTTCAAGCCACCAAAGCCTTCCTGGCTAGAAGGACAGCAAGTGAAAATCCCTAAGGCAGGAGAACGGTGGATCTCTCCAGGAACAGAGAATCCAGTGGACTGGAGCAGAGGGAAGGAGGAGAAAAGCAAATTTTTGCTTACCCTTTCAGTATTTGTTGTTAGCCAGAATTAATTCTTCGACATTAATCAAAACATGACCTTCAGCTGTATGTGTCCGCTCACCTCTGTCTGCCTGTCTCTCTTTTCCTGTCTCTCTCTTTATCTCTGCCTCTCAGCACAGGCACCTATCTATCTTCATATATAGCTTACTTATAGACCGAACACAAAGTAATGTCTGCTGCAAGAAAAAATAATGAGCAACTTAATTAATCCAGGCCTTATTTACACTCATGTTGTCAATTTTGATCATTTGCTTATTTAACTAAATTGTTCTGCTTTCATTCCAGTCATTAGCTTCCATCTATAAATAATAATGTGTTCACATTCCATAAGTATGTTAGAGTTTCACATATTTTGCATTTTGCAAAACAGACCAAGACTCTGGAGTGTTTTTATTTCATGAAACCTCAAACAGATCCTGTGGATTTACTAGTAATTAATCTTTAAAATAACACCATATACAGGACTTTAATACCCCAATTTGTTAACCTCATCTTTTGTTTTGTTAATCGCCCTCCATTTAACATTCTATCACACTGTATGCTGCCTCGCTCCTGCAGCCTTCATCTCCACACAGCTATGGTCTACATGGCTCCAACATGTGGATTCAGTACTGGCCCCCAGTTGTAAATGAGAGGTTTAAAAGGCTCCAGATCCAAGTGACACATGCAGCATTTCTGTTCAGGTTCTGCCTCCATCTTCGTGCCTAAATCTCTGTGTAGCTCCCCACAACTGCATCTCTAGAAGCCTGGAACTCTACCTTTCTCCTGTTAGTAACTCTTTAAAAAATCTACTTGTTCCCTTATTTCTAGCCCAGTTGCTGATATAATTTCACCTGCTGATAAAATGTTCTGAATAAAATGTCAGAATATGAATCACCCTTCATTCGTGAGTTTAGCTTACTCATGAACTGCGACATCCCAAGTCAGCCTCTTAGACTCCTATTGTTGACTTTTCCCTAGTCTTGAGCTCTGCTGTTGTCATGCTTCTTGACACAGGCCAAGGTTTACCTGATAGACTAAACTTTCTCTGATCATCCGCTGATGCTCTTGGGCTTCACTCAAGCCTGATTCAGAATGTGATTCCAGATTCTATTGTCCCCGTCTGCCCTCGTTGGATTTGGCAGAGCTGAGACACTTAGGGATAAGATAACCTCTGTCCCTCTTTTTAATAATGGGATTGGTTGGAAATTGCTTTTTATGTCCTATTTTCCATGCAGTGGGAATATGAACAAAAACACTGTGTACTTCTGAAGTCCCCAAACAAAAAATATCATCAGAAATATCCTGGATCTCAAATTAGATGTACCATACACATATTGTATCACTCTTCCAGACCAGGGATTAGAAGAACAAGCTCTATATTTGTAAAAATACAAACCTTAACTAATTTTTTTCTTTTTTTCTTTTTTTTTATTTGAGACAGAGTTTTGCTGTTGTTGCCCAGGCTGGAGTTCAATGATGCAATCTCGGCTCACTGCAACTTCTGCCTTCCGGGTTCAAGCGATTCTCCTGCCTCAGCCTCCCAAGTAGCTGGGATTACAGGCATGGGCCACCACATCTGGCAATTTTGCATTTTTAATAGAGATGGGGTTTCTCCATGTTGGTCAGGCTGGTCTCAAACTCCCTACCTCAGGTGATCTGCCTGCCTCGGCCTCCCAAAGTGCTGGGATTACAAGCATGAGCCACCGCGCCCAGCCTATATTTCTATTCTTTTTAATTTTACATACTGATGCAAAAGAGATACCAGGAGTTCCTCCATCAATTCATTCAATTTCTTGCTTCTTGGCCAAAGTCTTCAAGGCCTCTGAATTTCATAGTGAATTTCTCTTTTTGGTCTGTGGACCCACTCTTTCTCTTTATTACATCTCTTTTGAGGTTTTCCCCTTATACCTACTAGAACTTCTTCTTCTTAGTGCTAATCCAAATAGACTTTTTGGCCTTGCCCTAGCAAACATTTATCATCTTCTTCCCAGCAAGTGTCTGTCTCTAAAGCTTGATGCATAGTTGCCAAAGAACACTTTCTTAATGTAAGTAAACAGAACCAGGTTTGATTGGGCTTTCAGATGAAACAGAGAATTGTCCTTTTCACTGTGGTGAAGTACATCTGATGCTTTAACATTTATACTCTAGATCTGATAGTCTAAAGTCTGCACTATCAGATTGTGTGACCTTAATCCCCAAGTCTTGGTTTCCTTATTTGTAAAATAAGAATATTGGCTATTTGATCTTCAAGGTCACCTACACCTCTGCCGCCTGTGACACAACCATTTATCACATTTAGCAGATGCTCTTCTCTTTAGAAAAATCTCAAGCCTTATAGAACCAGATAGAATTTAAATGATCCCAGGCATCATTTTGCCCTCTCAGGATTTCTATCTCCATAGTCATATACACATTTTTTAGAAAACCCCAAGAGAGAAAACCATGCATATTAGAGGTAAATGTGTATTAGATGATTATAAATCACAAATTATATCAACCTTGTAGGGGAGAAAAGATTTCTTTTCTCACCCATAGCTAGGTTCATGGCTGAGACCTTTATAACAAAAGTCATATTAACAAGAGAAAAACATACATTTTTTTATAAAAATTTTATGACATGTTACAATATTACATTATGTAACACGGGAACCTTCAGAAGTGAAGAGCAAAGGAACAAGGAAACCTATGACCTTTATGCTGAGTTTGGTGGAGAAGTGGACAGTTGTAGAAGTATGATGTGATCTAATGGTAACAAGTTGGGGGGAGTTTATCAGGGCCTATTTGTTCAGATTCTCCTCTGTGTCCCTGTGTCTTCAGAGATAAGGATGTTTCTTTCCTCTGGGCTTAGGGAGGCACCTCTAGAATGAGGGCTTTGTGACCTGCTTCAGGGGAGAAAGATCAGGGGAAGGTGACAGCGACCTTCTTGCTTCTGTTGTTTCCTCAAATGCCAAGATACAATATTTTGTGGTAGTGTGTCCTGAGCTCCATCATATTTAAAAATAGAGAGACTGTTACTAAAACTTTCTGAAAAGAAATATCATACCATTTTATATATTGTTACTATTTTATTTGGAGGTGAATACATAAAAAGTTTCAGAATTTTCAAAATTAACCAGATCAGGTGAAATGCAGTTATGATCCCTGGCCCTCTGTTTTTGCCTTTCATAGTAGATATTATAAATGTAAAACATTCAGTGTGAACATATTTATAAGACTATAAAGTGTCAAATCCGGGCAGAGTAGCTCACGACTGTAATCCCAGCACTTTGTGAGGCCGAGGTGGGCGTATCACAAGGACAGCAGGAGACCAGCCTGACCAACATGGTGAAACCCCATGTCTACTAAAAATACAAAATTTAGCTGGGCCTGGTGGTGTGTGCCTGTAGTGCCATCTACTCAGGAGGCTGAGGCAGGAGAATTGTTTGAACCCGGGAGGCAGAGGTTGCAGTGAGCTGAGATTGGGCCACTGCACCACTGCAGCCTGGTGACAGAGCAAGACTCCGTCTCAAAATATATATATATATATATATATATATATATATATATATATATATGTATGTGTGTGTGTGTGTGTGTGTGTATGTCAGGAATAATTGTATCATAAAGCTCACACTCTTTATGACACAATATACTCTAATTTACAGACAGGATTGTCTATAAATTAATAATGTTTAACAAATATATTTGAATATGGAAACAACCACTTTAAGAGATCTCAAATAATTTTATGAACTAATGTTTAAAATGAATTGAGATAATTTATTCATCTAAATAAATATGCGTGGTTTATTAGTGGGCTTGTCGTTGCAGAATTCCATGCCTAGATTTCACTAGTATTTACAGTGATAGTTTTTAGCCTGACTTCCTTCCTATCCCTAACCCCAACTCTTCTCTGTATTTTTCACTTGCTGGATGTACTCTGTCAATTACTGAGCCAATCTTCACAAAGTTCAGGTGTTTTATTGCACACCACAGTTCAACATGCACAAGGTTTGGAATGTCTTGCAGAATAACTTAATAAGTTCTAGCTCTGCCTTTATTCTTTTGTCCCAGCTGCTGCATTAACCACCATGAAGTTTCTGCTTTGTTCTGCTGCTGAGCCTGAGCTCTCTTGGATAAAGGCTCATTCCTGCTTGGTTTCTGTCAGCCCCACCTATAGAGAATAAGAAGCTATTTATTCCCACAACATTGCTATGTTCCTTCCAGAAATTGGCTACTTTGCCCAAATACAAAGCACTGCCATCCACCTAATTCTGATATTAAACATATTGCTTTTTCTTCCATGACTATAGTGCATTCACACTATTGGATTCAACACAGCCAGTAACCACATAGAGATCTAATATTTAATACTGGATAGGACCAAGGGCAGGTATACCTTCCAGTTTCCAGTTGCTTGCCCATTTCCTTTCCACTGTCTCTTGTTGATGAAATGGCTCTCTGGCCCATTCTGACAAATTCAAATAGTGAGGAAAATTAGGTAGTTCTTTGGGTCAATTATCATGTTCTTGGACAAGTAATGGGAAAAGAATTGAGGCAATATATGAATATTCCTCTTTTAAAATATTAAGCAATGTATTGAAGGGTCAACTGTACAGTATTTCCAAGAAATAAATGAGAATTAATTCAAGATATAAACTTTTACAAGAGCATTACATACTTTCTACTTTTCAATGTGTTGTTGCTTTTCCTACAAATTGGTAGCTGAAAGGAACTATGAAAAGCTGATTAAAAATAATGTCATATAGAAATAAGCATTGGGCTGTTAGGTATATTATCATGACTATCTTGCTGGTCCTATTAGAAATACTATGCCCTATTAAAAAATTGTATGCTTTTTTTTCTGGTTTGATAAATTTTTGCATTTAAATTTTAAATCATTAAAAAGCACTATTCACATTTTTTATGATACATTTTCTGAAATATTTTCACATTAGTTTATATGCTAGTAGGTACAGAGAAATTTTTTTTTAAGTACATTTGAGAATACATTTTTGGAGTTTAAAACTTGTTTTTCATGAATTTTTTTTACTAAAATTTCAATAAGCTTCAAAACTATCAAATTAAGGTCACCTATTTCCCTTTACTCATTGGTCATTGTCCAGTTATAATTTATCCTCCTCACCATCACTTGAGAGCCAGAGTAATGTTGTGGAAGAAGCAAGTTGACTTTAGACTTAGAGTTGTGTGCCTTCTCCCCTCACCTTCACTCTGTTCTTGTCTCTCACACTCTTTAGCACTCATATTTTCTCATATCTAAACAGTAAGAATATCAGTATCTTCTCTAGTAGAGGTCATTGTAAGGGCTTTTATAATAACCAATATATGTGAAGCATTTAGTTTAGTACCTGATGTACAGTAGGAGCTTAATAAAGTAGTTACTTAAAATGACATAGTAATTACCAAGCTCTGATGGAATTAACCTGTTTATATTTTCCATTATTTTTTTCTAATACTGACAACCTGCTTTGTTTTTTCTTCAATATTTTTAGTTCCAGGGTTCATGTGCAGGTTGTACGGGTTTGTTACATAGGTAAATATGTGCCATAGTGATTTGCTGCACAGACCAACCCATCACCTAGGTATTAAGCCCAGCATCCATTAGCTATTCTTCCTGATGCTCTCCCTCATTCAACCCAACCCCTCAACAGGCCCCAGTGTGTATTGTTCCCCTCCATGTGTCCACGTGAATAAACTGCCTTCTAAGAGAAGAATATATATATTATATGTAATATATAATATATTCACATGTTATATGTAATAGATAATATATTCTTTTATGTTATATGTAATATATAATATATTCATATATTATATCTAATATGTATTATGCATATTCTAAAAAAATGATTCTGGTATAAAAATCAAATCTTACAGGATATTTTACACCTCAAAAATTAGTTATGGCTTCTTCTCTTAAAAGGCAGTTTGTGTATACACACACACATACACACACACACACAGAAAGAGATAGGAGCACTATTTCCTGGTTTAGATTTTCAAGAAGGTCTTGTATATATTGTTTGTCCCTGGATGCAAATGAATACTTATGCTATATGGTGTGACTTCATGGAGAGTCCATTGCACTCAATGGTAGGTGATATATTCAGCTATATTAAGAGGAAGAATTTAAAAGGCACACGAATTTAAAAGGATGCATGAAATCCACCTAAAAATTCTGTTCTGACAGGGTACTAATTTAGGCTACAACCCTGAATCTCCAGTATTTTTAGCTCTTCTGATGTTAGGAATACCATATAACTAAAGAATGAATAGAAAATATTTAACTTGCAATCATGGTAAAATAAAAGTGTAATATAGAAACTATTGTCACAAGCTGGCAAGAACATGAGAAAAAAATTTCAACTGACTTTCACCTCTCCCTACACAGAGATTAATACAGTAATAATTTTACTTTGATGTATAATCCATATTAAAACACACAGAGTGATTTAAATGATTCCTATACTATATGAAGCATTAGCTACATCAAAACCCTCTGAATTGAAGCTGTAAAAGCCTTGGAACTTTATAAGAGGATTGACATGTATTTGTGAGATTATTTTTTAGAATGTAAAATAGGAAATTTTACCTAGCTAAATTTAAAACGCCACTAACACAAATTATCATCTCATTTAAATTAAGATATATAGTTGTTATTTCAATTAATTACCTAGATATTTTATACATAGATATGTCAAATACAATTAATGTATCAGAGTATGATAGTAGAAATGACATTTTCAGATATTTGAATTCTTTTATTTTTTCTTTTATTATAGCAATTTTCTGTATCAACCACAGAAACTTTGAAACATGCATGTTATGTTATAAACATATAAATAAATAATTTTATTCTTTTGAAAGGCCACAATAATTTCAAAGAACCATTTGCAGTTGACATTGACCAAAATAAAATACACTGAAGTAATAAAACAGATTTTAGGTCTTAAATGTAATCGCTATTGTTAACATTGAATAGATCCATAAACATGAAAAATGGGCCATCTGTCCTTTTTGCTGACTCAAGGAGAATACCTTAAAAATAAGTTTAATACTTTCAGATAGCTGCTGATTGTTATGGATAAAGAGAATCTTAAATTCAAAGTACAAGATTTTATATTCTTCATCTATGAGTCATTGTTACCAAAGTAAAACCTTTACTTCTTCAATAGCAAACTTTCTGCTCTTTCAATGAGATTAAGCATTTGACTAGTCCTTATTTTATATTTAATATTAACTTAATGGTCCTATAGGAAAACAGCCTCAGGATTTAGTATATAGACATTTACCCAATGATATAACATCTATGTATTTGGACAAGAAAGAAAAATTTATGCAAATTACTTATTTCTTTTTACGTTAGACAGCTGCATATTTGGGACATCTGGGTATTTGATAATCGTGAACCTCAATATGATTAAGCATTTCATTTTTTGTCTAAATAATCTGGCACCAAGGCAAAACAGACTTAATCATTATTAATTAACCTTTAGGTCAAAGGAGAGTTAGAGAAAGTTCTGTTATAAGATATAAGAGAATCCATTCACTATACTAAAATTATACTGCCTAAATCTTAATCTGAAAGGAATCACAATGGATTGTGGTGGATATACATATAAATACATTTTCTTCAATCTTTAAGATAACAAACATCACAAAAAGGTGGTGGGATTGAGTATTTAGGTTTTATAGGATAAATGTCATCGCTTCTCGACCTTTTGGCTAAGATCAAGTGTAGGATAAATGTCACAAGCAAAAATTTAATGGAAAGATATACTGGCTCCCATATAAATTAGCAGCAATTATACCAGGCAATATTTAGACTCTATTATAATCTTAAAGGCATTCGGATTTTACCAAGTCCACAAGGTATCTACTTGGATGTAATAGCTCCAGAGAGGCTGCCTAGCAGCCACAAGGATGCTGTTAGACTAATTAGGTTAGTACCTTCCACTTTGAAGACTTCGTCAAAACAGTTTAAGATGACAGATGGGGTAGGGAATTTAGGAATCCAGGTAATGGACATGAGATTGGAGAGTGTTTACAGCCAAGTTGTGGGTTTATGATAAAAGCAGATTAAAGAAGATACTATTGTGACTGGACGGGGATTTAGGTCATGCTGTAAAACTCTTCAGATGGTATAGATATATATGTTAGGTCAGTGCAGAGGCTGAGGGTAGTAGGAATGAGTCTGTAGAGGAACTGATAAAAGTTTGGGACTGAAAAGATTTTAAAAAGACAGACATCTTGGAAGAGTTATCTGTTATGTTAGAAACAATTGTGTGCATGTGCATATGCATGTGTACGTGTGTGTACATAACCTGCTGCTTAATCCTCAGCTCCTGTGTTTCTTCTCCCCTTCCAGAGTCTGCCATGTATTTATGAACGTTTTAGAACTCATATATAAACTTTACAAAAAAAAAGAAAAAAGTAAATTACTACATTTTTACCTCCACAATGAAATCTGGGATACCATTATGTCACACAAATTCAAATTCACATTTTCTTTTCTTTTCTTTTCTTCTTTTTTTTTTTTTTTGAGACAGAATCTCACTCTGTTGCCCAGGCTGGAGTGCAGTGGCATGATCTCGGCTCACTGCTACCTCTGTCTCCTGGGTTCAAGTAATTCTCCTGCCTCAGTCTCCCGAATAGCTGGGATTACAGGTACCTGCCACCACGCCCTGCTAATTTTTGTATTTTTATTAGAGATGGGTTTTATCATATTGGCCAGTCTGGTCTCAAACTGTTGACCTCAGACAATCCACCCAACTTGGCCTCTCAAAGTGCTGGTATTACAGGTGTGAGCCACAGCGCCACGCCCAAACTCTCTTTTTCTACAAGTGACACTTGAGGCTTGTTCTGTATCTAGTCATTTGTTCTCATTTCTCTCTGTATTCCACAGTCTCTTCTTCCTATCAAATTTAAAATTAACAATTTGTTCCTCTGATGGAGTATATTCTCTGTCAATTCAAGTACTTCTGCTCTTCTTTCCCCAGGAGCTTCTAAGACCACAAAGGACTGCTTTACCATTGAATTCATTTCACTGTAAAGGAGTGTTTGTCACTATATGGCTCTTACTTTCATACATGATAGCTGATGGATCATGTGACATTACAATCTTGGTTTTTCTGTATCTCAGTTAGAAAAATAGAAGTAGTTCACTGTATGTACTATTCCTATTTTGTAGAAAATATTTTTCTATGCAATAGAAGTAGTACATATATTGACATAAAACTTTTTCCTACTCAAACTGTCGTGGCCAAGATTAATAGTGTAGTAAGCTAGACCTCAAATGCACCTCTATTGAAAGGCCTATGTGGATTCAACACAGATTTTGGAAGGAATTTTGACCCTTTTATAAATTCTATCTTAGAAAGGAAGTTATGTAGACTTTTTCAGACTTTTGTCCTTTATTTATTTATTTATTTATTTATTTTATTTCTAAAAATTTTTGTGTGTAGGTGTCTTTTGTCTTTTATTCTGCATGTTTCCACAAAGACTTATAGACCCATCTCCCACTCAACAGTCTGCAAGAAGTAGCTTCAATAAGCATCACAGGCTAGCAACTTTCCAGGTGAAATAAGGAAATCTAATCATTCATTTATTAGTTCATTTAACATAAATTTTTGTGCACCTACTGTATCTCTGGAAGTACCCTAAGCACAAGGATGTTTGCTCTGAACAGACATGATCCCTATCCTCAAGAAAATGGTACAACAGAGCAGAAGTCAGACAATACATGAGTAAGAAATAATATATACATAAACATATACCTTATAATAAGTGTGACAGACAAAGTAAGTTGAGCGGTAATAGGAAATAGCTATCAGAGAATATGGGAAGAAGATGGCTTGAATATATCCCTGAACCCTTGCTGCTGCTGTATCTGAGCCAAGCAGCTGCTGAGGCCTCCTGCCCTGCTGAAGTCTTGAAAGAAAGAGCTAGGGAAAGAATTTTTACTTCATGAGCCTAGGAAGAGCAGGGACCAGTTAGGGGAGGTCTAGGGGAAGGCCTCAATGCATGTGTTAGTTCTGACAAAAGTCTGGCCTGAGGGGTAAGGTGAGCGAAACTTGCCTGTGAGAGTGGTCCTTGCCAGGTGAACAAATCTCCTCAGGCTTTGAGCAGCTTCCAGGAAAAGGAAGAATTTTTTAATGAAAAAAAAAAAAACAAAAATAAAATAAGCAATAAAAGAAATGATTGTTAAAGATAACTCCAAGAGGATTAAAAGAAAAAAATAAATGCATATGTAAAAGAAGCTAAAAAATATGAAAGGACAAGTCAAGGCTAAGAAAATATATTTAGAAAACAAATAATCCAGAAGAAAAAATAAATAAAAGAGAACATCAGCTATTTCATTGAGGAAAAAACTAGAATGTCAACAAATATATCAAAATATGTTAAAGTTCACTAGCAACTTCTGAAATATTAATAAAGGAGATTGATCAAAATTAATTAATTTTTAAAAACCAAGATACTAATAAAGATGTGAAAAGGTAAGACTTACATACATTACTGACTGATGTGTAAATTAGTACCACTGCAAAGGAGAGTATCTTCAAAACACCCGGTGAATATGAACAGGCTCATGAGCTATGACTCAGCAGCTTTAGTAGATGAATTCCCTAGAGTAGCTCTCGCACATTTCCATAGGAATTATGGGCCAGAATGCTCGGGCCAGCTCCCTTTGTAAAACTGAAACATAGCAACAACATAATTGTTTTTCAGAAGGAAAATAGATAAATAGTATTGGCTGAAAAAAATTATGCTAGCCATATGATTTTTAAAAAGGAAATTGCTAAAAAAATAGAGTATTAAAGTATTTAAAGTTGTAAAACATATATTAAATGTAAAAAAGCATTTATATACAAACTTTAAATCTAGAAAATAGCATTACATATATTGTTTATATATATATATCCATATTTTATGAAATATAAAATTATGCAGATATGTAATATATACCAACTTCAGCAAAATGATTGCATTTGAGAAGGAAGGGAGGACAAAAGGATAGGAGAAGCTTTAGCTGATGTCTAATATTTGATTCTTAGAGAGAGAACACAGATGCAAAGATGTCAACTTGAACATCTTTGTGTTCATGGAAATGGACATCCTTTGTAATATTATTTTTATATTTCATAAAATCAAAACTACAATGGAAGGTTCACAAATGAGCATATATCCTAACAAGAATAAAAACTGCAGTTTGTCAAGGAGAGAGGCAGGCTGAGGGTGTCCAATGTTGCAGAAGTGCATACATATAAGAGTAGCTGCTGGTGTGCTTTGGGATCAGGCGTGGAACAATTCAGATTAACTATTTACCAGATATAAACTTTTAAAAGACTCATTTCTCCTTTTAATGATTTAATTTTTTCATTAATAAAGTGGAGATAATAAAGGAATCTACTTCACAGTATTGTGAGGCAATGTACTATCGCCTATATAAAACAACTGTCACTGTGCCTAGAATAAATGTTCCATAAATGTTGAAGGACACAATTTATTCATTCATCTAGATATTATTAAAATGTCAAGAATAAAAACATAATTAGCATAAAGATATGATGAGGGTAAATGGCAATTTAATAGTTAGAATTAGTTGAAAGTACACTAGTCTCCAGCTACCTTACATAATTTACCTGATACCCTCCAAATAACCATGCAGTGGTGACTCCATCATTCTATGTAAGGAGACCAAGACTCTAAGAGGCTCAGTGTTTTGCCTAAATCTGAGGTCCAGATTAAAGTTCATAGCTGACTGCTGCATTCTTTCACTTATAGTGATATTCACACTGGACTTGCAAAGGATATGACAGCTTAAACATATTTGAGAAGCATAATTCTACACTACATTGTCTTTATGAATACTAGTAGATGTTTGCTAAGATTTAGAGAAAGGCCTACACAATTGGCCAATCTACAACTTTGATGACAGTATAATATATTAAGTATATAATACAAGTAAAATTAAATTGCTTAACCTTAATCTTATAATTTTGTTAATATAGATAAATTAGCTAACCAGATGTATAAAGAAAATAATAGAGGTTGAATATCTTTTAGCCCAAATGCTTGGGACCAGAAGTGTTTTGAATTTTGAATTTTTTTCAAACTTTGGAATATTTGATATACAATGAGATTATCTTGGGTTTAGAACCCAAGTCTAAACATAAGATTCATTTATATTTCATATAATACTTACACACATGACCTGAAGGTAATTTATACAATGTTTTTAAAAATGTTTGCATGAAGCAAAGTTTGTGTACATTGAACCATCAGAAAGCAGAGATGTCACTGTCTCAGCCACCTATGTGGACAACCTGTAGTTGTTTGGCATCACCATCATTCCTGACTCTGAATTTATATGCCAATGATAAGCAATCATTTTCTTACAGTTACTTACACATAAGTATTAGCCGTAAGAAATAGGATATACCATTAATATGAGAAATTAATGTGTCAGGGTAAAATTTTCCACTTGTGGCATCACGTCTCTGCTCAAAAAGTTTCAAGTTTTGGAGCATTTCAGATTTGGAATTTTTGTGTTAGTGATGCTCAACCTATACAAAAATGACTCTTATGCTTGAAAATCTTCATGTCTTCTGGTTTTTAAGTCATCTGGGAAGTTTATATATGGCATAAAATGCAGCTAACCACATCCCAGGGCAGAGGCTGCCTCCAGTGCTCACGGTGGAGGCCACTGAAGTGTTATGACCTTGTTCTGTCAGTGATGTGTTCCTTTCTTTGGGCTCACAGTGGCATAGAAAGATGTGACCTAAGTCCGGGGAGTTGGGTGCTAATTAGAGAACTGCCAGTAACCAGGAGTAGGACCGTGACACCTGGGACTCTCAGCTTCATCTCTCCAGGTCTGTTTTGAATCCTACAGCCCTTTATTCAGTTGAAATTTTAAGCAAATGTCAAATATGTAAATTCGAGCCTGAGATGGGACTTTGAGTACTCTCCCCAAATCCTCGGAGACATTTCAAGAAGCATTTTGAAACAACTCAGAGAAATCTTTGTAAAAATTAGTGGACAAGATGAATTCTAAGATTGAATTAATTATGGAGAAAATCGAGGGTCCATTATATGATCACCAGGCTTGAATCCCAGATCCTCCAGTTACTAGTCAGTCTGATAGTGACTAAATTACTTAACTATTCTTCAAGCAGTTTGCTAACCTTTAGGGTTACTGTGAATATTAATTAAGATAATTCATGTGAAGCACTTAGAAAATAACTTAGGACTATCTGTGACCAATTTACCACCACCCTCATCACCACCATCATTATTGTTATTATAAATGTAATCAAATGTATGAGAAAAATCTAGCAGTTGTCTGGCACAAGGGAGCTACATATATGTATACGTGTGTGAGAGAGAGCCTGTGAGTAATTTTTTAGCTTCCATCATTTTTTCTACTTTCCTGTCAAGATATCTACTCTCTATCAGGTGCTAGAAATATAAAATGTTATTAGTTTGGATTAAAAGGTACTGAGAAATGAAGTACCAGTCTCAGAACACAGCGATGAAAAATATTTTCTACAGATTAAAATGAATATCGAACTAATATCATTTTTGTTAGAAACTTTCCTTCATCCCCAGAAGTTTAGTATTCCCTTTTCTGAAAATTTTAGTGGTTGAATCATTCCTGGCTACACAGGATATGAAATGATCATTAAAAGAAGCATCATGGTCGCTGCCTTGTAAAGATGATTCTAACAGCCTAGTTCCTTCTGAACTACTTGTGTGTTGGCTGGCCCTGACTTTGCACAAGTTGGCCACTGAGGCAGAAAAATCACCGCCAGGGTTGTCAAATATCATTGGTGCAAGGTGCCTTTCTGTGTGCCTGGCTGAGCAGCTTCCAATGACATGTGATGTGGGTTTTCTCCCAAGGCTGTGGCATGCTGTGTGCAGCATTTCTAAGCTGAAAGACTAGTGCATGGCTGGGTATTCTCGGTAGGCCTCCAGGCATTTCACATTCATTTATAAAATGCCTTTTTTCTACTTCAAATTAATCTTATGTTCTTTCCAATCACCACTGTAATACTCTTTTGACTTTATATTCTGACAAGCTTGAAATAGCCATATAGGATTGAACTGAAGTATAAAAAACCAGAGTTATAACAGTCAGAAACAAATGAAAAACTGAAACCAAGTCTGCAGAGTTACCTCCATAGCTGTGTTAGTATACAATTCGGGTCTTTTCTGGCTTTATGATTCTAAAGCACGTCTTTGTTTTGAATTAGGTTGCTGGCATTATGTTTGCAGAGCAGTTAATCCATCTCCAAAATCTGTAATGTTCCTGGTTATTCTGTGACTTTCACTTCAAATGAAACGTCAGTGTCTGGTTTATGGGAGAGCTATTAAAAAAACAGAAGGAGAGTTATCACAAGTCTCTTATGGAACTCGTTAACTTATGGTAATTAATCTAAATAGGACATTTATTTGAATTCTATCTAAGCAAACCAAAGCAAACTTTCTCTTCCTAGATGTGCAGTTTAATGCTTATTTATATTCAAATATTACATATTTTTAAGTTATTAGTCACAATTTGTGTTGCTGGGTCACCCATTCATTTAACAAGCATGTATTTGGCACTTCTTGTGTGCCTGAGTCTTGGAACTGAGAGATGAATACGACTAGTTCCTGTCCTCAGAGAGTTTCTAGTCTGGTGGAGGAGAAGCTACACAAAGATTGAGTAACGTGCATCAAGCCCAATGGGAGTAACATGTACCAGGCATAGGGATAACAGAAGAGAATGGCATTAACTCATTCTGGGAGTTCAAGGAATACTTTTTGAAGGAAGTGATGTCTGAACTGGATGATAAGGAGTAAGATAGTGACAATCCATAATGGAAGCTCATGTTTGATAATTTGTTACACAAAAGATTCCCAGTAATTGAAATAGGGTATCTGAACGATTTGCATGGGGCTTTCTGTTTAGCACTTTCCTATTTTCACCTCTTCATTTTTTCCTCCCTCTTACAGAAACTCCCTGAGATACATAAATTGATACTCCTCTGATTTTTCAAGTTGGAGAACTGGCTCTCAGGGTACACTCAGTGACTATTAGTTGAATGAGATAACACAACCAATATTTATTTTTATTGAGTCCCTACTGCCTCTCTGTGCCTTAATTCTTTATTTGTAAAATTTGCATAATAGCCATGTCTGTCTCCTACGATTATGGTGAGGAGAAAATGAGATTAATACGTCATGTAACATAGACTAGCATTGGCTCAAAATCAGGATTATATAAGCCAGTTATTATTACTAGTAATTTTCTAGATAACAAGAAATTTGTTTAGGGGTGAAGGGAATCTTCTTTACCCACTTCTTAAGGTTCAATAATTTGAGTCTATAAAACAAACTGACAGTAGACAGGTTAACAGAAAACAGGCATACAAAAGGATACTAGTTGTGATAACTAGTACAGACATGCCACACACTGTTTTAAGCACTGAACAGCAGCAGAGCAAAGTCAGGCTTTCATGCAGTTTAAACCGTGGGGCCAGAGTGGAGTGGCTGAAGAGGGGAGCAAATAAAAAGAAACGAGTTGAAAGACTTGCTGGAGGAGAGAAAGGCACAGATTGCAGAGGGATTTGTAAGCCATGATGAGACTACAAAATTTTAAGAACAGAAGAGTCAGAAGGTTATTCAGATCATAGTGGCTTTGGGTCAGAATGTGTGTGTGAGGGGGTCAAGAGGTCAAAATCTGGATATATTTTGAAGGTTTACTAGGCAGAATTCGCTAATGGAGTAGATATATGGCATTCAAGAAAGAGATTCCAGAATTTTGGCCTAAGCAGAAAAATAGAAGCTTCCATTTCTTGAGATGGGGTTATGAGAAAGAAAATTGGCTTCAACAAATGAAAATTTCCATTTTAAACATGTTAATAATAAATCAGTGAATATAATATGGTATTGCAAAAGACCAAGGAATTAACCTGGGTTAGGAAAGATGGATAGAGATTTTAAAAAACGAATGAAAGAAAAATGTATTATGGCTTCAAGATCCAAGGTGAGAAGTGGGAGACAACAAGCCTTATAAAAGAGAAATGCTGTTTGGATCTGAATCAGAAAAATCACACAGCATGATAATGAGAACTAACTGGACAGAAAAAGTCAGGGTTTAGAAGGCTAGCGTGAACGGTTTGAACTCATTTACTAGTAGCTTGGCAACAGTTAAAATTTTCAAAACAAGTTGATTTGAGCTAAGTATCTTAGCATTTGCCACATTATACTGAGTTATCTATTTCTGTGTTTTGCTCTCCAACCAGACTATAAATTCTGCTATGTTTTATTCATCTTTTTACTGCTCCTGTGTAGCACAGTCCCTGGTACATGCTTGGCACTCAGTAGTTGCTTGTGGAAGTCAACTGAAAAAAACAGTGGCTTGTGCCCAAACAAGGACCCACATTGAAATAATAGGATAAGCTCCATTGGTTCAAATTCAAACTATTCCCATATGCAAAGGATGCAAGTTTGCTGAGACCCCAGATCCAAGGCCCAAGATACCTGTCTTAAGATGATAACAAATGGTTACACTCCCTCACATATCCCAAAAATAATTTTTAGTATTCTGCTACTACCTCATTTTATCTCATACCAGAATTGAGGGCAACCATTCAATGTTTCTTTTTCTCTTACATTTAATTTGCTAAACTCCAAGTCAAACTGAACCCTGGTCTACTTGAAGAAAATACAGTGATGTAGTTTCTCCTCCCCTGTGCAGGCTCATTTATCTATACCTTAATTCACTCAAAACTCAGAGGAAAAAGACATCTGTATTGAAACATTTGTATGGCATTGATTGCTCCCCATGTGATTATTCCAACAACAACTATGTAACAAGGTTAGGGTGAAAATAATCTCTGTAGCTTGTTTGGTGTGGGCTAACACTCTAGTGAGATGGAAAAATAGACTAAAAGTCTGTCTACTTTTCCCTGAGACTTGTCTTTTCAATAAGAGCTTATTTAGTATACATCATGCTTGCTTTTAGTCACTGATATGTTTTGAAGATAGAACAAATTATCTTTTCTACTTGAAAACACAATTTATTTTTATCATAGTAAAACTATCCCATTAAAAATTTTTTAAGATGTGGAGAATAGATCTCATTTTAAGTTGGTACAACCTGTTCAAATTTTGATACAATAAACCAAACTGAAGGTGTAGGATAGCAAATATTTTTCTCCAGTTCCACTTAATAACCAAAACTGCATCATTCCAATATACCTGCCTCCATTTGGTTTCTTGCTCTTTCCTATCTTCCCCCAAGATCTCTCAAAACACCTCTCATACTTCCCTGTTTTACCCATCAAGCCAATACTCCCTCATTCCTGAAAAATTAGGCCCACCAGAGACCCATTAGCAGTACCGGAGTTCATGTAAATCATAATTTTTCTAGATAACAAGAAGTTGGTTTAGGGGTGAAGGGAATTTTTCTTACCCCCTTCTGAAGGTTAGATAATTTGAATCTATAAACCAAACACACTAGACAGATTCACAGGAAAAAAGCATGCAAATTTATGACATGCATGTGCACAGGGAGCTACACAAAATATGGGACTCAAAGAAGGACCTAAGGTTTTTATATGATACAGAAAGAGAGCCCTGCAGCTCCTGGGGGCTGTGGTGACAGGTTATGGAAGGGTAAAGGGAAGAAATGCACTGTGAACAAGGGTTGTTGTTTCATTGTGCAGATAAAGCTTCTCAGGTAGTAGCCCTCAGAAAGAATAGATGGTAACCTGTGGTAATATTTTCTCTGTCAGATCTTTAAAAGTGTCAAACCTGTCTTTAGCATCTTTTCCTGTGAGTTAATCTTTCCTGGATTCAGATAAAAGGACCTCAGAGAAAGCATCTGTCTGCATCCCTTGTTTGCTTTATTAATATATAGATGTAAATTTATTTTACAAAAGGATAGATTTTCAGAGCCATGCTTGTGTCTGCAGACCCTCTGAATGGTCATCTCGAAATATGCCAAAGAGGCAAACTTTGGGGTGGCATATTTTGGTTTCCCACAGCCCCCTCTTTGAAATTTATTTCCAGAAAGTTTTACATATTAAAATATGATTGATAATGGTGGAAAATTTAAGTTAGACATTTTGAGATAAGACACCAGCAAAGGGAAGAAAAACGTAAATTGGAATAAGTAGAAAATGTCTCATTTTAGGAAGTGGTGTTGCAGGATTCCCACAGTTAGGTCACTACATGCTGTAAACAAACAGGTTTTTAATATGAGGCATCTCTAAGGAAATAAAAGAAAAACAAAAATTAATAATTGGAGCAGCATATAAGCTAGTTCTGAGTCCAGCAGTTGAAAAGATTTCTAGATCTGGCCTCAAAACATCTTCAGTTGAAGTTGGGATAGGCAGTGACAATCTGACAGATTTTAAGTTGTTACTGTGATTTCTCTGGAGTTTATCAAGTCAACTAGCTTCAGCTTTCGGGGCTTCAAGAAAAAGGCACATCTAATTTCAGTGATTTCGAGTCAGGGAAAAAATGGGAGAAAAAAGTGAAAATGTTAGTTGGGAGAGTTGCAGCCAGACATTAGAGGAAACTAAACAATTTCAGAATCCAGTCTAAATCATAAATAAACAAAATCTCAAAAATAATGAACAGACCTAGAATCGAATAACAGATACATTATAGTTTTATTTTAAATCATAGTATTTCTCTCTCTTGTTCCCCACTTTTAACCAAAAATAATCACAGTAAAACTAATTTATTTGCAAAATAAGTTTTAAGCTTGTTATACTTTGCCTAATAATTTACATAAGTACAGCAAAATGATGATTAATCACATAAGCTCATTTTCAATTTTACTTTGCTGGAACTTTTCACAAGGAATCTCAGATTAAGCTTTTGACAGCCTCTTGAGGCTGGGAAGCCAATCCAAAAAGTCACCCTCAAATTGTGCCTGTAATACCTTTAAACTCGGGTGAATACTTCTGAAAGTTCCCCAAAATATCTTCAGGTTCCAGGGCCTCTCAGGAAGTGACATTTTTTACTCACCTATAAAGCAACCATGTTAATTATTTATCCAAGGTATCACGATAGATTTTCCAAGGGGTTTTAATTGGATTTGTAAAGTAAACTTTAATCCCTTAGAGCAATCTGGTCATAGCTGAAAATAGGACATCTCAGGCAAAGCCTTCGAAATATAGCTAATGTTTCCAGTTGTGTCCTATTACAAAGAGAATAGATTATTCTTGAATGTAAGAAAATAACTATATTGCTATTGAAATAAAAACACAAATGGCCTCCACACTCTGGAGGGATCAGGTAGGTAGAAAAAAAAGTTTCAATTCTGCACACAAAAGTACTCCTTCCTATATTCCTATAAACTATAGATAGCTGAAAGAAAAAAAAATTTCATGTGGAAAATGAAATATAAAATAATAAGCCATATTTCAAACAAAAAAGTCATAAAATCATAATCTTTCATTATTTTGGTCCCATGTAATAATTCTTATCCTACTTGATGTTGGGTTAGCAGTTTTATGAGTCCAGCTTTTTCATTAGAGTTCTGGATTTCTTACTCTTACCCAATCAAATAATATGATCTCAAAATCATCAGAATCCTATTTTCAGTGGTACTTGTCAGAGTCTTTTCTATAAATTTCATTGAAGAAAAGCAATTTGGGGCTATAACTGATTGCAAGATGCTTTTAGAGAAGAAGCAAAACTACTGTCTGTCTATGACAAAAACTTCCAATGAGAATTAATAACAAGTCATTGACAAGGAAATGTGTTTGTGGCATATAACTTCTTAATGTAATAACCATAATTATTACTGATAATGTGCAACAGGACTATAAATTTCTAGAAATTTTATACAATTTTGGAATACATGTGAATAGCATATCTATAAAAATATAACTCAGAGACGGTTAAACATCATTTGCTATTTGGAGTGCTTCCCATATAACTTCACCTATTAAATAGGCCTAACTTGTTTAATATCTCACTTTTGTACTTTTAGGGGTCCTTCTGGAATGCCCAAAAGTTAGTTTGAGATCAAAAAGACTTAATTTTGATTTGGGGAAGGTTGTTAAAAACAAAGCTTCAAAGCATTCCATCAAAAATAGGATCACAGGTTACTGTGAAATAGTAGTTATTCATTTAACCAGAATGATAATTAAAACACTGCAAAAGAATATACAGGAAGTAACATGATTATAGAAAAATTTTAACTATTTAACCCAATTTTCCTAAGTTAATCAAAGACCTAATAATGACAGTATAAAGCACAGGAAATTATTTTGATAAAGTATAAAACATTTACCAATACTTTGTTTTTGAAAGAGAAGACCAAATTTAGTTTTGTATCAGTGTACTTCTTCTATTAAAGCTCATTTCTAAAACCTTTAATTTTATTCACTTTTAGTCAATATTTTCTCACCTTACAATATTTTCTCTCACTCTCTTTTCCAAACTCTCTATGAACTATCATTCAGCTTTTTATATATGATTTCTTCATTCTGAAACAGCCTTTAAATAACCTTTAAACTAAAAGAATTATTTTTTCTTCAACAACAAAAATATCCTCGTGCCTTCCTTATAACCTTTCTCACCAAAACACATCCTAGTTTCCTTGTACACTTACATACAGAATTGTTTCTCTTATCTCTAGTAGTTTTTAATTACATATATTAATTAGAATTTTAATTCTTAGTAATCTTATTTTCCAGTGAAAATCTGAGAAGTAAACAATCTTGAACTGTCATGTACCAACACATGTTATCAATACAGATTTCATAATTTCTAGAAACATAAGCTTTCTCATAAAATAATTTTTCAATATGGATCAGGGTATATTTACTAGCTGACCCAAATATATTTAGTTCTCTTGTAATAAAAAGTCAAAGTAAATACACTTAAATGTGTGGTTAGCAATTACTGTTCCAATATTATGTCTTATTTGGAAATGATCTAAATATTTAATGAATATTCGTTATCTAATTTAGTTTAACAATACTTTCAGGATGTAGTTACCTAAAAGATTTGAAAAACCTTTAAAAGTACATAGTATGAAAGATAATTATTGTTAAAAAGTAAATTTATGTAGTTTTATCCCACTTACATCTATTTAATTTACTTACTTTAAAACCAACAGCATCAAACTAGTCCTATTTGTGAAAGATTTACCCAAGTCACAGGAACTTGAATAACCTTTGAGTTTCTTACTATATTTCTAGCATTTTAAAAGTATTTAATTTATGAGGACTAATTTATCTTTAAGCCAATTTGAAACTCTTCCAAGGAAATTTATCTCATGTAGATATAATTTAACCATACATGTACACATTATAAACATATACAAACATACAAATATGATACAAACAAAAATATTACCGTTTTTATTTTAAAACTTTAGACCAGTACAATAATATAAAACTCACCAATTTATAAAGCATTAACCAAGTTAATACTATCTGTTTACATGGTCAAAACTCTTTATCAATATTAATAGAAAAGGCCTTCAAGATTTTTCATTTCCTTTGAATTTTTAAATAGCTTTTTTTTTTCCTGAGGATATAGTGCCATTTTAGCTTAGGAGAGATGGCAAAGAAATTCTTATCATGCTCTGAGTATGAACCAGAGTTCTAAACCAAAGGTAGATCTACAAGAGACTCAACACCAAAAATAATTCTCATGACCTAAATTAATGAGCCTTTTAATGGCTTTAACCAAGTGTCTAACATTAGAGCAAAAAGATGTAGGCTGTTGAAAATCCAAAGCCGCTCCCAAAAGAAAGGCAGTCAAAAAGAAAGAAAAGCTTTGCTAGCCAAAAATGAGGTACAACCCACACTTCTGTCCAGCTATATTTGTGGGGCTGTCAACCTTTTGGTAGGCCACCCACACATGAAGGCCTGATAACCTGTGTGCCCTCAATAGACAAAAGGTTTAAAAGAGACAACAGTTGGTAAGACAAACAGGAAAACAAAAGCCGTTCATCGGAGGGAAAAGGATCATTATCAAATGAGTACCCCAAAAGTCAACAGTTATACAAATTCAAAACAAATAATTCAAACAAATTCTTATAAACTAATTCTTACAAATATTTATCTCCTGATCTAAAGAAATTTACTGAAAAACATGGAGGTGGATTCAGAGAAGGGTAGTTTTAAAATCTGGAGCCCAGAGATCCAAAAGATTTTCTCATTTAAAAAGATTTCAACTTTATTCTAAAATTAATTTTTATTATTTTGATATTGCTAAGGGAGTCTTTAAGGTTAACAGTTATATTTACTTGTGTCTCTTCTTTTTTAAAAATTTGATCTTTTTGTAGCTATAAATAGTTGAGTTTTTCTAAATATAGCCAATTTATTACAAAAGTGATTCAAAACAACAAAAGACCTCATTTATAGACATGTTTTCACCAGCAAATCTAAATTTGAAAGAAAAAGAGACAAACATGACTTTTACCACTCTTACTCAACTAGGCATTAAAGGCAGAGATCTGGGAATACTGACCTTGGTAAAAATTCTTACCTTTCTTTGTTGGCTTTTTTGTCAGTCATCCCAGGGTCCCATTTATAGGCTCAAAATGAGCAGAGTGATTTGCTCTCCGGGCTGGGCTCACCAAACTGTTAGGGATAAAGGGAAATTTTCTCCCTCCTCTTTCTGAAGGTTCAATAATTTGGGTCCATAAAACAAACTGACAAGAGGCAGATTAAAAGGATAAAAATGCATACAAATTTATTACATGCACATGAGCATGAGAGTCACACAAAATATGAGACTCATGAAACAGCCAGATGGCTGATATTTTTATGTGGTACAGGAAGAATAGAGGCTTGGAGGTCCTGGGGGCTGTCGTGACAGGTTATGGGAGGATGAGGGGAGGAAATGCACTGTGAACAAAGACTGTTGTTTCATTGTACAGATAGTCTCTCAGGCAATAGCTCACAGAAAGAATCGATGGTAACCTATAGTAATAGTTTCTCTGTCAGACCTTTAAAAGTGTCAGACCTTTCTTTAATTTCCTTTTCCTGTGATTTAATCTTTCCTAGTGTTGGAAATAGATGCTCGGTGCCACAAAGAAAAATTAGCACTGAGACAAAGGATCTTTCAGCAACGCAATTTTTACTTCCTGGACTGCAGGAAGGGTACCCTCACTAGCCATCATGCCACCAGAGTACAATGAACAAAGGAAAAACAGACAAATTTATCCCTTAGGTATTTGTAGTCATCCTTACTGCTGAGTCTGATCTCTGTTGGCTGGAGCCAGACCTCACAATCTAAACTAAAACACGATTGGCTAACAACTTTAAACTTTTCTAAGCAGGTCAAAGCAACGGAGAGCTGGAACATGCCTGTGAGCACATTCAGCACAGATAAGTACAAGGACTTAGAATGTACTACATGCCTGTAAGTATGGCATGTCTAACAACTACATAGGAAAGAGCTTAGCAAAGATTTATTAGCACACTTAATGATTTATTTTTTAACAAGAAAGGAAACTTTACAAATGAACTTTTCTACTTCCCACACCTAGGTTTAGAAAAAAAGGACCTCAGAAAAAGCCTCTGTCTGCAAATTTTGTTTTCTTTATTAATATAGATCGATGTAAATTTGTTTTACAAAAGGATAGATTCTTCAGAACTCTGCTTGTGTCTGCAGCTGAGTAGCCATCTTGAAATATGCCAAAGAGGTACACTTTGGGGTGGCGTGTTTGGTTTCCTACATTGATCAGGTGGAACAATATACCAGCTAGCAGAGATCTTTTGATCTCCTGAGAGACAGGCCATGTAAATAAACTTTGCTAAGTGTGATTAAGGCTCAGAGGATATGTTTCTTAACACTTCCTGGGGCAGCTGAGGAATATCACATGCAGAGATGATGTTTAGTTGAACCTTGAAGGATAAGAGGGAGTATTCCCATGAAAGGGGGCATTTTAGGTGAAATAAGCAGTATGTTAAAAGGAATAGAGGAATGCAACAATATGATCCACTGGGAGAAAAGAAACTAGGTATGATTGGAAGGAAGAATCCTGAAAGATCAGGGGTAGATACTGGCGAGGCAGCTATTAAAGGCATTTGAACAGGAGCATGACATCCTCACATTGGAAGCAATGTGGAATTCAAATTAGCTTTAGTACCCAGTTCAGATAAAAGTCCATTGCCATATTCACAGTGAGGTAAAACAAAGGCAGAGTCAGAGAGATTAAGAGGCTGGGAAAGATTCAAGAGATTTTTAGGGATCGGAATTCACATCAGTTGATGACAAGTACAGAAGGGCAGAATAGCAAGGAGAGGAAGTAAATGATAATTCCTGGGTGCCTTATTCACAATCAATTGTGGAACAGACATTGGCTGATTTTGGAAGTGTTGCATTTAAGGGGACTTTGATTTGAGCTAGTTATGTACTTGGGAATCTTTACAAAAGCAGGGAGATTGAAGCCACAGATGTGGATGTAATTACTAAAAGTAGAAGAGGTAGGGTGAAAAGGGACATGGAATGAAGCAAAAGCAACATTTGAGACTGTCCAAAGAATACAGGTATATTACCTTACTGCAGTAGTCAAAGTCTGAGAGACTCTGAATAGGCTGGTCCTTCTTAACTACTCTGAGGGCTACCAGCCATACATCTGGGAGATAAGCATATATTCCTTGGCTTAAAAAATTAAAATAATATATTATCATCCACTAAGATGCATGAGACTGCCAGAATGACCCATTAGCCAGAGGTCATTGATATCATCTATCCACAAGAATTTAAACCTCTGAGGTCTTAGAAAGTAGTTTTTCGAGGTGCTATAGAAACAAATGTTTCCCTTTTCTATGACTCTCTATGGCAGGCAGTATCACGTAAAATACTATGTAATCTTTGAAAGTCCCTCTAGAAAACAAACATACTCCCAAAATAAAGCTAAGATTTTGTCAAATGAGGCCTTACCCAGCTTTATTCAAGAAGGAAAGCAGTCCTATTGACCTCTGGGAAATGATCTATTTGCCTTCTCCTCCAAGGAATAGCAGTAAAACTATAGCAACTGTATATTTATATATGATAATGATAGAAAATTTTAACTTTCAAGTATCCTGCTTAGAGATGAAAAGGCAGGACTCCCAAAGCTACATTGCTAACCAGGGAAAAGCTTACTTTCTTTTCCTTCTTTAATGTGAAAAAAGAGTCCATTTTGGGTGTGTGCGTGTGAGTATGCATATTACTCACACATACGTGTTTACCTGCAATCTACTAAACATTGCATGGTCTTTTTAAAACTTGTTTTGTTTTCCTGAAATGTTTTCTATTTTGTTTTCTCTTAGTCTCTCTGGGCTTGTTTTATCTCAGCCACCATTTAATGAGTTTCTATGCTGTTCAAAATCATGTTTCACATTCTTCATATCATTTCATTTTTCAATATTTATATGAATGAGATGTTAACATCCAGTTTTATACATGAATCTCCCTCTGCAAAAGGCTCAACAACTTGCCCAAAGTAAGTCTTTCTGACACGAAAGCCATCACTTCTTCCACAACACTCTCATCTCCAAATGAGCTGGATAGAAAGTGGCCCCTAGTAATTCTAAGTTAACTTGAACCTCTTTATTCTAGAATTCATCACCTAATACAAAATTTTTATATGCCAATAATAAAACTAGAAGTAAAAAATCTCAAAGTATTAGCAACAAAAGTCCAATAAGTATGAAACACCTGGCAAAAGAAACTATTTATATTGGCTAAATCTAAACTTGTCTATGTCAGTTAATATTATTTATGTTATCCTGTCTCAAAGGATACACTAGAATTTCAGGTTATGAAGATGTGGTTTTAATTAAATATTTTAAAGTAGTTCTCAAAACAGTTATTTTACAGTGTCCAGTTATTCACTAAGAAAAAAACATTTGATGTTCTGGTTAGTGGTGACTTAGTACAAAGTTTCCATCCTTGGCCTCTTGGTGCCTTGGCCCCAGTCCAGTAATAAACATGTTGTACCCTGCAGTGATACAACAGGAGAAAACCACCTGTTACAGAGGCTCCTATTAAGACCTTTGAGGAACTGAATCTCTTTGTGAATAAGCAGCTCCTAAGAAAGATCTGATTTAAACATAACATGAACTCAAAATTGTTGCCTCTCCACATGTTATTTCAGAACCTGTGAACAGCACACTAAACAGCTTGGTAGAAGAGCAGCTTCAACTGGTCCAAGCGTATGAGTACCAACTTTTTATCCTTTAGAGCTTTACTGCTGCCTCTCAAGGGCAAATTAGGAAGTAATTCCAAAAAGTGCAGCCAATGGTAATTTTCTACATTGTGGAGCACAGGAAAGGAGGAAATAAAAGAAAAGATAAATGGGTTACCCTAGTGCTATCCTTAGTAACTCTGTCCAAACTTGGCAATGACAAACCTACGTAAACTTTAACCAAATAAAGGCAGTGCAGCCTGAAGGTGAATTTTGCTACTTGGCTCACAGTCCCGATCCTGAGAAAATTGTTAATTCCCCTGATGTCCCTAAATACTCCCTACCAATTAAGAAATGTATTAATTCAAAAAATCCATTTTCCACATAAAAGAGAAGCTTTAGCACAATAATGTTCTTTTTGTCTAAACATTATTTATTCATTGCTACTGAGAATTTTAAAACAATGCAATTTGGAATAAACATATGCCTGGTTAATGTTATCCTTTAGAGAGGAATAAAAATTAATAATTTAAAACCATATAGTTATAAGGTATCTGGTTTGATAGAAATGTACTCTCGGTGTAGAACAGTGCACAATTACTCAAAAAAGTTAGAAATATTGGAGGAATCACAACTTCTTGGACAGTTAGTCTGTCTGTAAATACAAAGTAGAGTTTTTAATCCTTATATTGCTTGTCGTTTCTAATAATGTGAAGAAATGTGTTGATAAATATCTTTAAAAGAATGAGTTTTTTAAAAATCTTCTGGTTAAAAACAAACACTAGTATACTTTGAAAGAAATTGTCAATAATAGCCTGTGTGATTTTATATAAATAGCATAGACACTAATCCCCAATTATGGCAATGACTGGCTTACTGGATTCAATTGGAGGTTAATCGAGTTCACATTTTTCAAAGCACAGCACTAATACTCTGGACTCCTAATCAGGATCTTCCACATTAGAATCCCAGGGGAAGTATTTCCATTCAACATTCCAGGTAATTGTAGACATGATAAAGTTTTAGAATCACAGTAATCATATGTTACTGTAGAAATTTCCAAGGATTTGTCACATTATTTAACACTCGATTAAATAATTGTACATGATCTTTCAACTTTAAGGTAATAAAATAATATGTTATTCATATGTTATATTTAAGTATATTCAAAAATAGATTTATGTTGTATAATAATAACAAACACTTGGAGTGCTTCCTTGGAGGTATTGTTTTAAGTAGCAGTTCATTAATATGAATTTGTTGAGTACTCACAGCAACTGTATGAAGTATTACATTTATTCTCCCTTTTTATGATGAGGAAAAGAGGTAACTAATTTTAATAAATTGCCTGAGGTCACACAGCTAGCAAGTGGCAGAGCTAACTTTGGACTCATGCAATCTGGCTTCCAAACCTCTTCTTAACCACGAGGTCATACTATATCTTAAAGGTTTTCCATTGAAAACTGGTCTACTTAGAAAGTCATAATACTAGGAAAATGCTTGTAACACATTATTAATGGAAAACAAGAGGAAGAAAAGGGAAGGAGGAGGCAGGAAAGGAAGGAAAGGAGGAAGAAGAGATAAAGGATCTTACAAAACAATATAGACACGACTGTTTTGCAGTCAAAATATGCAAGAAAAAAAGACTAAAAAGGTATAAACCAAGATACTTATTATCTGATGATGGAGTTGCAGTAATTTACTGTTTTCTCTGTTCTCCAAATTCCCTGTCATAAGAGAATGAATGATCATGGATTGCTCTTATAATCAGAAAACAAAAATTGAGTCAGTTTACAGACTGATTACATATGTCTTAGTTGACCTGTTTCGTAAATATACAGATTGATTTAGATTTTTAATTATACTTATTACTTAGCTACTTTTAGAACTACATAGCTATATAACTAATAACTTTTTTAAAGAATAGTTTAATCCTTATATAAATTTTATATATTTGTGTTATGTTTAGTTGCTCCATGAAGAAAAAAATGCAGAGTACATTGTGGCATTAAAATAAGTATGCTATTTCTACACCACTTCAATGGAAAACATTCCAATCTTATTTTGTTCTCCAATATTATGTACATACATAAATAAGATTATTTATCAATACATTTTATGTTATATGTATTTCATTATTCTAATCAGAATTAATTTTGTTAGAATCAAGAAAAGCTGTACCTTAAAATGAAAGAACAAATATTTGTATACTCATGTTCATAGTAGCACTATTTATATATGATAATATATATGATAATATATATGAAAATATATATGATAATATATAAGCATCATTCACAAGCATCATTCACAAGCAAAACAATTCATAGCACTATTCACAAGTGCCACTCAGTGGATAAGTGAATAAACAAAATGTGTATAACTATACAATGGAATATTTTTCAGACTTAAAAAGGAAGGAAATTCTCACACATGCGACATGAACCTTAGAGACAGTATGCTAAGTGAAATAATCCAGTCACAAAATAACAAATATTATGTGATTTCACTTATATGAGGTGACTAGAGTAGTTAAATTCATAGAGACAGAAAATAGAGAGCTGTTTACCTAAGGCTGAAGGAAGGGAAGAATGGAGAGTCAGAGTTCACAAGGTACAGAGGTTTAGGGAAGGTGAAAAGTTCTGAAGATGGAAAGTGGTGTTGGTTGTACACTGTGAATGTAATTAATGGTATAGAACTGTCCGCTTAAAATGGTTAAAATAGTCAAGTTTGTGTTATATATAATTTTCACAATAAATAAGCTTGGTGTGGCAGCTTGTACCTGTAATCCTAGCACTTTGCAAAGTTGAGGTATGCAGACCACTTGAGACCAGTCTGGGTTACATGGCAAAACTCTGTCTCTACAAAAAGTACAAAAATTAGCTAGGCATGGTGGTGCATGCCTATAGTCCCAGTTACTCGAGGGCTGAGGTGAGAGGATCACTTGAGCATGAGAGGTTAAGGCTGCAATGAGTTATGATCACACCACTGCATTCCAGTCTGGGTGACTGAGTGAGACACTTTCTCAAATAATAATAATAAGTAAAATTAAAATAAATTAATAAAATAAAAGATGTTAAATACTATTTTTTTCATTTGTTATTGTGTTCAAGACAGATCACACTCTCAAAATTCTTTTAATTACCTATTCATAAGAGTTGTACTCCTAAAGACACTTTAATAGATACCTGTTTTAGAAACCTTGCATTTATCTTCTCCTAATTTGTCTTTGATCATAATATATCCCTGCTTATTGAACTCCTCCTGTGGCTATCATTAACATTATAAGTAAAATCCGAAGTCAAAGATACAAAAGATGCTTTATAATATTGGTTTCTGTACATAGAAATATACCTACACATGTGTCTCTTCCCTCTTTCCTTCTCTCTTTCTCTATCTCTCTCTCTCTCTTTCTCTCATCCCTTCCTACTGCTGCACAGGCTTCTTGCTGTTTCTGGTACATACCAACTTTTTAACATTGTCAAAGACATAACACTCAATACTTCCACTCCTAGAAAGCTTCCCCTAGACTTCTGTGTTCTTTTGCAGCGAGGTCGTTCCTAAGGGCCCCATCCAAAACAGTGTTGCTTCTAAGATGCAGCCACCCTACTCTCTAGCCTTCTTTCTATGTTTCCTCTTTAGCACTTCATTAACTAAAATGCTGTATGGTTCGCTTGTGTGCTTGCTTTCTTTCTGTAGTGGAATGCGAGCTCCAGGAGAAGACACATCTTGACTGTATCTCCAGTGACACAGCACTTAGCACAGCGCCTGGTACAAAGTAAATACTCTGCAAATACTGGGTGTGTAACTGTTTGTATAAACATATTTAAGATACCTCATTGGCTGTCATTGATATTTGTGGTATAGATAAAATGAGATTGAGGCTTACAATAGTAAGGATGAGATTTCTGAATCAACAAATTGTTAAGTAGGTGGTCATTTGTTCTCTGAGATAATATCCTGATTCTAGGTAATAGAATTTCATAAAATGGACCCAACCTTTTTCTCCACTGAGAAATAATTTGAAGACAGACATTTGTTATGTATTTTCTTCAATACTTTACATTCATTGTAGCAGTTCATCCTCACAACACAATAAGGTAAATATTTTTATTACTATCATTTTACAGATGCAGAAACTGAGGTACAGAGAGCAATTTGCCCCAGATCAAATAAGTATTCAAATTGGACTTCACTATTAGCAATGATTCCCAAGCCAATGCCTTTAAGCAGCATTCACTGTGGCTTCCCCTAAACACAGATAAGTTTTATCATGGCATTTTTTACTACTGATTACATTTAAGATGTGTGCTCATTCAGAAAAGTGAAGACATGAATATTCAAATAAAAAATATACAAGTCATTCCTAATCCTTTAATTAGACATTACCACTTTTAAAATAAATTGTTCTTATCTTTGTGCTTTGCATAGACAACTTAAAATAAATCAAAGTGAAAGAGGAATGAAAATAGTGAACTAGTAAAATTCCAGAGTAATATCTAAAAGATATTTTTTTCATTTAACATGCTAAATGTTTTTTCAATTTTATCCATTCATTTTTTTTTTACTTGATGAACTGGAAAGAGGAGTGAAAGTTCGCTTGCTACAAGATTTTGTTTAAAAAGTGACCTGTTTTCCCAACGTGGGGAGTTGGGGAGAGATATCATGGAGAGAAATGCCAGATATAGGTGAAGGGGAGGAAGGCAGCAAATCACACTGCCACGTGTGTACCTATGCAACAATCTTGCATGTTCTTCACATGTACCCTAAAACCTAAAATACAATAAAAAAATAAAAAATAAAAAAATAAAAAGTGACCTGGAAGACAGTAGGTATATTCTTTTATGTAAGTAAATATAAAATTATTTAAAGGGTTTTCAAAAAGTTTTCATTGAATAATATAGCATAATATTTATTCCATATAATAAAAATATTTTAAGCAGTTATTTTAGATTCATAGTGGCTTCTAATATCTTTAGGGAAATAAGAATGATGTGACCTATTAGTGTCCTTCTCAACTTCCCTGGTTTAACTGTATCTGTGAGAATTAATCATATTTTGAACAGATTTACTCTGAGCAGGCATTTTTCATATGTGTGAAAATGAGCTATAAGAGTTTTAACAGATAATGGCAGTGGATGGGGCTCTCTTAAGAATATGTACTTACCCACATTAGTATTGCAGTCTTACCCTTGGGTCTGTAAATTTAACTTGATAGATATTCCACATGTATATTGTAAGAATATAAGGCAGGAAATAGAGAAAAATTAATGCAAGAATGCTCCCACAGTGACAAATAATAAAATTATATTAAAAATAGCTGCACAGGGATTGTTTTACAGTATTATTATAGGCTGTTGTCACTGGAAAATAGTGTTTGTCTTGCAATACATTGCAATGTTATATGATAGGTTATTATAAAAAAATTATGTTGACATTCAATGGAGTCAAAAAATTTTTTTAATTTGGTCTACATTAGACAACACTCATCTCAAAATGTACTTCAAAATACAAAGAATTCTTTTTTCAAATTTAATACAGATTTAGTGAAAACTACAGAAACTATATAAATAAGGATTTTATGGTGCTTACAAAACTGGATGAAAGATCATACTTCTCTTTTGAGAACTTACAAATTAGGAGGGAGTGGGATTTTTTAAAACACAATACATGATATATACAATGCGTATACAGCATGTTCCCTAATAGCTACAAAACGTAAAGGCAATTGAGAGGAAAAATCAACCATAACAACTATGATTAGGAAAAAATGGGGAGATGCATAAATCCTGATGTTTCATCAGACTGACGGCTTTAATTCGGATCCTGAAGTATTAGTTGACTATTAATAGGCAAGGATCTCTTTATCCCTTACACACATGCTAATTTAGCATCATACTATGAACTTGTCCAAGGGCTAGACAGAGCAATTGAACAACACTAATTGAACCCCTACTCTAAAGCCTTCCAGTAAACAAATACTAGATAAATTAGGTAAGTTCAAATACTGATAAATTCTATTATAATAATAAGATAGGATAATAGCAGAGTGAGTAAGTTGCTTGAAAGAGGGGAGAAAGGGGCCTTTTTGTGAGGTAGGGCTTTCTGAAAACACAGTATCCAAATAAATATTAAAAGCCAGTCTCAACTAGAGCATTTCAGAAAGAAAAATAGCAGATTTAGAGATTCTGAGATTAAAACAATGTTGATCATGAGTTCACGAAACAATAACTAGAACAAAATGGAGGTAGTGCAGTATGAGGTCAGATTAGAGAGGTAGACACAGGTCAGACTGTGCAGGATCAAGAAGATACTCAAGGCAGAAAGAACAGCAAGAGCCCAAATATAATTCAGAACACATAGAGCACAATGGTTGAACATATGTGGCTATTGGGATCGAATGGCTTGGCTTCAAATTCTGGCTCTTCCACTTCCTGGTGGTTTAGCATTGACCACATTATCTATTTTTTTTGAGCTTCAGTCTTCTCAGTTTTAATGCAAAAATAATGATGATGCCGGCTTCCCATGTGTGATGAGTACTACTTGGTATAATGCATATTCAGAGCTTAGCAAAGTGTCCAGCACTAACAAAGTAACCATTCTAGAGTATTTTGGAGAACAGAATTCAGTCCAGTTAGACTGTTACATATAAGGAAGAGTAATGGAAAATGAGTCTCCAAATAAAATAGAAACTAGAGTAAGCAGAATATGAAACATCAGATTATTTCATAAGCAGGAGAAAATCCTTGCACCCCTTTGAGCAGTAAAGCAATGTGTCAACAGTAGGCTTTGGGCAGACGAATATATCAATTGTTTATAGATTAATATAGCAATTGTTTTGGATATTGGAGATATGAAAATAAACGATTTAATTAGTTCTAAGGTAGAGACCAAAGAGAAGGACTGGATTGCGGACATCCTGGAGGTTAACTTGGCAGGATTTTGTGACTAAATGAATGAGTACAGTCTTAGGAGCCTGAGAGAATATATAACTGAAATACAGATGGTGGGGAAGGAACCAGTTTGAGTCAGAAGAAAATGAGTCAACTGTAGACCTGCTGCTCTGAGATTTCTACAGCTATCCAGCAAGCAGTTGGAAATGCAAAAGTAAACTAAGGGGAAAAGTATTGGTTGGAAATGTAGGTTGGAGAATTACTAACATTTAGATTTTAGCTGCAGCTTTCTGATTGTCGGTTGGATTGTCAGAAGAAAAGAATGGAGATAAAAATGCAGAATACTAAGGATATAACTCCAAGGTCCAAGTGTATTTCACTAACAAGACCAGAAGAATGAGTTTATGAATGAGATAGGGGAGTGATCCACATGGTCCAAGGAAAGCCAGAACAGGGATCATATTCTACATGTCAATTGCTGGATATAAATGATACCTAAATAATGAATTTAAACATTTTAACTCAGATATTCAGTTTATGGGATAGCAAACAATTGATTTTAAAAATGTTTATAATATTTCTTGCTCATAATGAAATGATGTAAAAATTCCAACTCTGTGTCTTTTTCCTGTATATATCTAATTTACTTACAAAACTCTCATAGGGAACTTTTTTTTTAAATGTTCCATTTTTAAAGCCTAGAATAACTTCCTAAGGAAACTGTGAAATATTCAGACCCAGAATAGCTTCCTAGAAAGTAGGTCTTACTAATAGGGAAAAACTTTTTCTTTGACATAACAGCTAAAGGTGATGAAATTATTTCTTCTTTAAATGACTCTAGTCCTATGGTGGCATTTAGAAATGGATTTAAGTGAAGTGTTATCATAAAAAGTCTTTTCTTTCTGATAGTTTTTCCACTACTTTATCTTTAATCATAGCAGAAACAAAGTATAAACAAAATCAGCAAATATAAATAAAATTTGTATACATTGTTCTATTTTACTTGTTGTTCAACTCATGTCTTACTTTGCATTGTATAGACCAGAATTCAGGTTCATAGGAAAAAAAAATTGTTTCTTCAAATAAGCATGCTTATTTATAAAAATAACATTATGAATGAGATTAAGAAATAATAAAACCGATTTAAGATATTGAAATACTATGACAAATATATGTTAATAAACTTGAAAATGTCAGTGAAATAAACATCTCAAAAGCTAGAAATGATCAAAATTAACTCAACATATAAAACATAAAGAGTTCAATAAACAAGAATTAAATTTTAGTTTTTACCCAAGAACTTTAGGGCCAGATATAGTTTACCAATATTATTTTAAAATTCAAGTAATAGCTTGCATAATATAGAGAAAGTGAAATGGCTATTATTGTTTCTGATGATTACAAAATTTGATCAACAGTATGAATAAATATAGTACTATGATGCTGCTATTAACATAGATGAATACAAAAGTATAAAATATATACCAACAAGGTAATTCCAATAATACATTAATGTATTGATGACATAAGATAGGTTTGTTCCAGAAATTTAAAAAATATTAAATCAATGAATTTGAAAATTTGTAATATTCACACTAAAAGTATTACCATTAAAACCAAAATATGGCATACTTATTCTCTCCATTATTTTCGAATAAGAAAAAATTATTATTTGCAGGGCTCATGCTTACATGTATAGAATACCCCAGAGGTTTATTTGAAAACTGTCAGATATTCTTAAAGACTTCAGCTACAAGAATTTAGATACAGTATAAATAGCCTAAAACCCAGCAACCTGAATATCATTGATGACTACTTACAAGACTGAAATAATTTATTATCAATTAAGAAAAAAAAACTAAAACATATCCAGAAAGAATCCTAACAAATCTGTGGGAACTTTACCAAGAAAACTATAAAGCTTTATTTAAAAAACAAAAAAAGAAATAAACAGAGAGATGTACGAGATGGGCTACTGAATGGAAACAAATATTGTAAAAATATGAATCATAAATTTAGAGATTTAATGCAATCTTCAGCAAATTACTAGAATATTGTAAGAACTTAGCATAACTCTAAAGTACATTTAGAGCAATAAAAGTAGAAAGACAGCTACAATTAAATGACATTACTTTTTTCATACAAGAAAAAAGAATGAATGATTTTTTAAAAGAGCAAAGATGAAGATATGTGCCAAGCTGATAATGATACTAATCTCTTGGGTATGGAACTAAAAGGGATTGATGGAGGGGTGAGGCTATTTGTTTTTTCCTGTATTTCTTTAGTGAGAGCAATTTTTACTTTCTTCTGACTGTATTTTTCAACTTAAAAAAAGTTATTAAAGCAATAAAAGATGAAAATCTAGGAACTATAATCAATATAATGAATGTTTAATATCGTTGATAAATAAAGATATGTATCAGCTATAGTACTAAATATATTCTAATAGAAAATTTTATAAATATTATCAGGTAATTGGCACTGAAAATAAATTAAAAATTTAACATAACAAAAAAATACATTTTTAAAGTAGAGGTAGCCATTTTATCTTCATAATTTTGTGATTTAAATGTTAAGACTGATAAGGATACAGTGAGAGAGACCCTCCTGTGCCCTTTGGATAGGAATATAAAAGGGGAAATGAAAATCTCCAGTTGTTGAATCATAATGCATTTTTATTTTCCTTCTCATACATTTATGGATTTTAAAAAAATTCTTAATACTACACATTATTTCTATATTAAGGAAAAAAAAATTTCAAATTCAAGAAAGTTATGTTTTAACTAAATGCAGCAAGCTAGAACTTTTAAATATAGTACTCCCTTAAAACACCACTTTTCTTAATTTATTTATGAGTACTGAACATGGTTACAGTCTCAATTTCTGTCTCCAGTAAGCTCATGCCTAACATTTTAGTCATTGAAATGGAAATACACAGTGTCTTCTCCTAAACATAGTGGTATGCATAGTAATAACTATCATAATGTTGGTAATGTTGTGGGAACTTTTCCATAGCTCAACTGAAGATGGATGTCCTTATCACACAACCACAAGAAATCAGGCTTGCAGACAATTTGAAGCGTGAGGAGGGCAGGGATTATTGGGTGAAAGGAAAAGAGGGAAAACAGGGACTCTCTGCAAGGCCAGAGGCCCTGCTAGAGTGCTTCCTGCCTGGCAGATGGAATCCCAGGTTCTACCCAGGAAGAGGAGGGGCCAGGCTCTTCCCTGCTGCAAAAAACACAAACTTCTGTGGCTCTAACCCAGTACGCACCCCTCCCAATATGCAGGCCAGTTGGAGGCTTTGCCAGGGAGCCCTTCCCACCTGGCTGTCTCAGTAATCGTCAAAATATTGAACATTTTCATATGCTGGATACAGTGTTAAGCTCTTTGAAGGCATTAATACAGTTAAACATTGAACCCTATGTGATGGATATTATTGCTTTCACCAAAAGAATTGAGGGTCAGAGAAGTTACATAAATGTCCAGGATGGTGGGCCCTGGAGGAGGAATGCCAACACCTATGCCCAGCCAGATCACTTATTTGTTTTCTATCTTCCCTGAGAGGCCATTTAACGTACTGGAGTCAAAAGGTTCTCAACTCAGCTGTAAAATGGAAATAATAACACTTGGCAATGTTGTGAAACCCAAATGATGTAATATATGTGAAAGCACTCTGAATAACAAATTCTATAAATTTAAAGCAAAATGGAGATTAAGTATTTACATAGTTTCCCTCTTAAAAGTATCTTTCTTATTTTACCACTTATCTTTGCCCCAAACTTTAAAAATTGTGATATTTCATAGGGGAAATTATTTTTTCTTATTGAGTCCAGTATCTGAAATTTTGTCTACTCAGTGTTGCTAGTTAATGTTTTATTGCAGACTAACCTATTAGTGGCCTCTTTAAAAGTAAATCCCATCCACAGAACCTGTCTTCCTGTGTAGGACTTTAGATGCAGCAAATAATAATGTATCTACAGAAAGCTTTCCACTATATATTGCTACTGCCAAATAATACCAGATGAGATATGAGAGAAAATAAATTAGTCTGATATGACTCAAAATGTAGTGAACACTTTGCAAACAAGTATTTTTTAGCATCTTAGATAATTTTGGTTGAATTCCATCTCATTTATAACACCACATTTCATCCTAATTTCAGTTGTTTTCCATATTGTCTCCTCTTTACTTCTACTCCATTTCACAAAAGCAGTAAACCTTTTTTTTCATTTCTGAACAGAACATTGACGGAAGACCCTGCCATGAGTGTAGAGTCCTACACAAGGAATAGCTAGAGATGTAGTTCAATTACTACCAATAGGAAAAAAAAAAGTGAGACAATCTCCAATTTTTTATCTTAGGTTTTCTCTGTGATATGGCACAGGAAAAAATAATAAACAATTTGAACAAAAAGGCAGCTTTTTCAGTTCCATAGCAATTTATGAATAGGATATAAGAAATCCTTTTTTCCTTCTAAAATAAGGACTGTATGGGGTTTTGATCTTATTTTTTTTTTTTTTTTTTTAGTGGTTAGAGAATCTGATCACTGAAGTAATAAGAAACAAATGAAACTCTGGAAAACATTTTACATTTTGTTACATATTTACAAATAGCATGTTTTCACTTTCATTCTAAAGCTAATTATTATCAGAAATTTGTATCTTATCTACATCATTGGTTAATAAGACAGATTTTTTAACTTATAAACTTTAATTCTTCATATAGCAGTCTGATTGAACCAATACATTTTAAAAATTTTTATCAGCTAATTGAAGTATAACTTGAATTAAACACACATAGACTTGAAAAGAAAGCATAAATAGAAGTGCATGGAAAAATGAACCTGTGATTGGTTCTTAGGAAATTAATAATAAAGGCCAACATTTGTGGAACTCTTACCAAGTATGACATGCAGTAACCAGTTATGGTATGCATTACTTCTTTTAATGTTCATAATAATTTTATAATTAAGTACCATTGCTATTTTATAGTCAAATAATTAAGTGATTTGCCCAAGAACATGTAACAAAAAAAGTGATGAACTTGGATTATGCAGGCACTGGTCAAATTCTACAAGCAGTGTTCCTCACCTCTCATCTACACTGTGGGTAACATTTATTTTTCAAAATATTAACTATATAAAGTATATCAATTAAAAATGAAGAATGTTATAAATATAAATTGTCCTCACTTAAAAAATGTTAAAAAAAAAAACAAAAAAAACAGCTACAATGAAAAGAGAATCCTTATGTGTCAGCATGATCTAGCGCAGTATTCCTAACAAAGTTGAGGCTGGGGGCAGTGGAACAAAGAAGGGAAAATCCCTAGAGGAATATATTAGAATCAAAAAGGAGCATTTTCATACTATGCACACATCACCTCCCAACTCTAGAATTTCCCCACCAGTTTTTCTCATGCCTTACATACCCTTTCAAATACTCTTTCTCTTCCTGGAACACCTTTTCTACCTCTCCCTCACTTCAGGGCTAAGTTCTGCAAGTTGGTCTCTTCTAGACTGTCAGAACCTTCTAAGCAAGGACAACGAGTTTTTTATTCATCTTAATGTAATAATAAACTGTAATAATAATAAATTATAAGTTATAACAATTTTAAAAACTATCATAATGCCTGCCACAGACTCAACACTCAGCAAGTATTTGTTGAATAGACAAATATATTTCAAAGTAACTCACAGTTTGCAATGCATCTTCTCATAATACCTCATTTAATTTTCATGGTAAGCCCCTATGGTGAGTATAATAATCTCTCTCTCTCTTTTTTTTTTTTTTTTTTTTTTTTTTTTTTTTTTTTTTTTTTTTTTTTGTGACGAAGTTTCGCTCTTGTTACCCAGGCTGGAGTGCAATAGTGCGATCTCGGCTCACTGCAACCTCCGCCTCCTGGGTTCAGGCAATTCCCCTGCCTCAGCCTCCTGCGTAGCTGGGATTACAGGCATGCACCACCGTGTCCAGCTGATTTTTTGTATTTTTAGTAGAGACGGGGTTTCACCATGTTGACCAGGATGGTCTCGATCTCTTGACCTCGTGATCCACCCACCTCGGCCTCCCAAAGTGCTGGGATTACAGGCGTGAGCCACCGTGCCCAGCCTCATTTTTAAACAAGAAGAAATCTGAGACACAGAAAAGCTAAGAAACTTGTCTAGAATCACAAATCCTGCAACAAAAAGAACTGAGACTCAAACTCATGCCTTTCAATTCTGCATCCAGTATTGTTTCTCTCATAGCTCGGGCAAGAAATAGGTCTGGCAAAGTATAAGGGCTACCTCTCAGCTACCAAATTTCATGCTCTAAAAAATTTTAGTACAGTGAAGTGGTTACATTCCACAGAAATTTTTTAACTTTCATTTCAAGTTAATTGTTTATTGCAGAACACAGTGGTAGTAAATAATAGATAGAATCTTTGCCCTTGGGAGAACTTTAGTTAGAAAAAATCAGGAAAAAAAAAACACACAAAACTGCAATTCAAAGCAAGAAAGAGATGCTATAAGAGAGTCAACACAAATTTTATTAGGTAACTAATTCTATGCACCAACCTTGATACAACGTGCTAGTACATGAGGAATTTAAAAGAGGGGATTGTGGAGTCAACAAAAAGAGATATTCACAGACTCATGGATATGGTAGAATCTGAGACAAAACTTGAAGAGCAGGTTTACTTTTAAAAGACAAGTATAAAGGTAGTCAATCTGAGACAATAATGAGACATTAAGTAAAAGCTACAATGTGGAGATGTGTGGGGCGTGTTTTGGAGAGAGCCAGTTTAGTTAGAGTGATAGCAAAAAAATATTCTATTTCTTAAAATATAAGAGTGAAATATTAGGACCTTAAATGCCAGACTAAGGAATTCATTCATAATTCGATAAGCAATGTGCAGCCATTGAGAGTTTTGAGCAGGAGAGTGACACTATTGAAGCTGAGGTTTATAAAGATTAACCTACCAGTGAATATAGGATGCTGTAAGAAGCTCAAAGTTGGGACACTAGTCAAGGTTTCAAAGATAAGGATGATAAAGTAGCATCCCTTAATTATACCATTATATCTCAGAAAATACTTCAGTGATCTAAAATAAACACATTTTTTTAGTTTATTCCCTCAAACAGATAAAACGATTTTAAGAGAGTCCCCGATGATGAGTTTTTATACTAAACAAAATGTTTATTCGGGTGAGAGATTGCAACTCAGTATGGTTAAATTAGATTTGTTATTTCTTAGAACTACACTCCCTTTGGTACTTGTAGAGAACTTCTATTGCAGATTTAAAAAGAAGAACATAAAGCGTATGACAATTTTTCATAGTTATTACTGCTGACATCTAAGCTGGCAGAGTGCAGACAAAGGAAAGGCATATAAATTAGACAAATAAAAATTTCTTTAGATTCATCCACAAACACCAACAGAAGTGTATAAGGAGATAATGAACTTGCCTAGGGTCAGTGCTGCTGAATGAACAAGCCCAGATATCTATCAATTCCAAAATGTATTTGAAATAATAGTCGTTATTTTTTATTGCTGTTTTCAAAAGCCACCATTTTTAGAATATTTGTGTTTCTCATATAAGTTAACCAAAATATTTTATGTATGGTGTCCATTTTAATGTTGTCAATACTAAGTATACTATGCTAATAATGACCATGACTACTGGCATCTCTAAACAACATAGAAGGTCAATTTCATTGATTTAACTTGATGTTTTTAGCAAATAAAATAGGAGAATATTTGCCTTGGTGCTGACTATTGAGTATGGCACTTACTGGCACTGAATAAGCAGTTTTTTAATAACTATCTTATACTAGAGAGGTATGACTTTGAAACTACATTGTATCCATTGGCCAAAAAATTTTACAGCTATAAATTTTGTTAAATTATCTACAAAAAACTTCTATTGTCAATTGAATTTTGGAAATTTGTATATCTTTTTATTTTGGAGATACATACTGCATAGTCGCATATTAAAGTCTAACACATGCTATGTAAAAATAAAACCTACTTAACTTTCTTTAACCCAGTGCCTTCCTAACTTATTTGACCATGTAATTGATTTATCTTCCTTGAGCATCTATTCAGATTCTATGCTGGCTTTAGGGAATATTGCCAGAGAACAAGGAAAGCAGCATTACATGCCAGAGAAAGTGAAATTTTAATGAAAGATCTGTGCACCACTGATCCTGGGTCCCCCAGAAACTGCTATAGTGTCCTGGTCTGACTCAGCCCAATAGGCGTTCAAATTTACATCAAAACATAGGTGTTTACAGGATTTTTATAGTCCTATCCAATTATGCCTCAAAAATAGAAAATTATCTCTGATTATTTTATCTCCCCATCTCTGCTGCCTCCCTCCATTCATTCAACCACGGCTTTCTGTTCTGACTCCACAACGGGAAGCATGATATATGCTTGAAATGAACTCGTGGGTAGAACTCGTGGTCCTCACCTTCGCTAAGCAAGCTGGGTAGTAGAAGAAAAAGACAAGGAAAGAGCCTGATATGTCTTTGCTAAGGAAAATACCTTGTGTTATGGGAACTGCCTTGGTGGATAAAGGTAGTTCTGTGAATAAACCAAAATCTGAAGGATGAGTAGGTATGAGGGAAGGAAGAGTTTCAAACAAGGTCTTTATTTGGGAGAGCATAAGTGCAGTAATTCATTCCATCCATGCAGTACAGAGCCTAAGGGAAAATATTTTTTACTATTGGATTTCTCTTGTCAGGAAAGCTTAGAAACACTAAGCAATACCTGTAGGGTAATCTGGAGGCAGAGTGAGGTGGCATCACACCTCTTACAAGCTTGACCTTTGGCTCTGTAATCAGGTAGCTACAGGTATTAGGAGGTAAGGGGGCTGACGCTCAACTCCTCCTACCCCTAACTCCCATGTCTTAAGTCCAGCGTGTCAAAGGAGACCCACCTACATCACAACTCCTCCTACAGTGCTTTTCCTCTGGAGTTTTATCCAACCTTGGAGAAATTCCTTCATGCAGACTCCGGGTCTTTGCAACTGTACTTTCAGGCCAGAACACTTCTTTTTTGAGATAGAATACAGCCTTTGAAGTGTGTTCCCAAAATACAAAGAATGTTGGAATATTTCTGACCAGGCCTCTATTGATCTGTTTACTTCTTGTCAAAAAATTAATTTGTCTTTGAGGAGAAGACCCACCAGATTTTAAAATCAATGTGTATGCCACATATAAGCAAAATTAAAGAGTTTCTACGATTGAAAATTTCAGCATTTTTCATACAAGCTCAAAAATACCAAACTGGCAACATTCCAGTAAAATGAAGATTAAATTTTTTTTAAAAAAAAATGAAAAACTGGAATATGTTAGTATATGCAATTATTCTACATTTTTAAAAGGAAACATTCACAGGAGAGTGTGATCATTTATCATCCTGACCAGACCTCTCCCACTCTTTTCTCTTTAAAGTTGAAAATGCTGCAATTATTCTGTTACGCCTCATAAAATAGTAAATTATCTCCAATTACTGTAAATTCACAGTAGCAGTAAAAAGCTTGTGTAGAACAACATACTCCCCATAGTCATCTTGAAATTTATTACAATATCATAAAATTATAACTCAGAAACGAGTTTCAAAAACACGTCTAGTCCATTTTGGTTACCTCTGGGCAGGACTGAGCTGCAAATAATTCCAGGAAACTATCTAAAGAGAAGAATCAATAATTAGTCTTGTTAGCTAGAGGATTCAATCACACTCATGTAGTATAAATATTTTTCCTATATGATACATTTCTTAAATGTTTCTTCATGTTCATATACAGCTAAATTCTCAAAATTCACATTCTACCACCTCAACACAAGTGAATGGCCTCTGAGCAATACATAAATAAATAATTTTACCCTTATGAACTTAGGGAAAACCTTTCATTTATTTGCCTTCATATTTCTATTTTCATCTAAAAGACAGCACTACCTAGAGAAATTTTTAGCCCTCTTAGAGGAAATATCAAAAATACTGTTTTAACAGCATGATGGTAACCTAGCCTCTGCACAAAAACATCTTGTTCTTCCCACAGAAACCATAAAGTAAGCACAGCTTCCACCACTGATATTGTAGAATATGAAGTAATTTTTTAAAATTATAATTGCTAATTTTTGTTGGGCATCAGAGTAATGCCAGATACCCTTTCTAAAACTTTAACACAACCAACTGTTCTTTCATTGCTCTGCATGCCATCCAGGCTCCATCCCGGGGCATGCCCTTTCACAGTTTAGGGTTGCTTTGAATATTTCTACAGGAGTTTTCAGACATTAGCCTGTCAACCAAATATGTAGTAAGTTCTCACAAAGTTTCTCACTTCCTCACACTCTGAAATCTATAATGGGCAAACAGGGTAGACTCTAATGTTGTGAACAGGAGAGCATAAAACATTTGAACTTAGATCTTTGTTTGATACCTGCTTCTGTCACTATCTAGCTGGACCTTGGATATATCATTTCATTTATTTGGAAATAAATTTCAGGTGCCTTGTCATTAAAATGGGTATCATGATGGTTGCCTCATAGGTGAGAATAGGATTAGTTGAGATAATTAATGGAAAACAAATAATAGCTGGTCAAGAAAACTGGCCCTCAGCCCATGTTTATAGTTACTATGGCTGATGTTCTTGTTGTTCCTAGTACTACTATGTCTGTTGGGAGTGCCAGAGGATGATGGCCCAAAAAGCCTAACAAGAAGTTTAGGATTGGTATTAGTGTTAACTAGGAGAAGTGCTTGGGGTTTTACACTGGCAGAGATGTACACAATATTCAACAGAGGAAAAGGTAAGTGAAATTTAAGAAGGCAAAGCATTTCCTCTACAGGTTGATGAGGTGTCGACTTAGGATCCACACAAAATCTCTAATCAAGCAAAACATTCTCTTGTTTGTATCTTACTTCATAAATGAGGAACTCACAGCATAGAGTATTAATAAAACATGTCCAACGTGACTGAACTAAAGGATTTAAACTTAGGATTTCAAAGTCCAAAGTGAATGCTTTCTTTATTCACTTTTACCAGGCTCGCCCTCTGCCATTTACAAAAGAAGTCTTTCCCATATTCTTCCCTATGCAGACTACCATTTAGTCCTTTCCTATATTGAATTCCCATAGTATGCTAAACTCACTTTATTATAGGATAATTACTTGCTGTATTCTATCACTTTCTACTAAATTGTGAGCTCTGGGAGGTCAAAGAGAATTTTGAATTTTCCATTCAGCTACATATCTCAAAGCCTACACCCAAATCCTGAGATTCACCTTAGTTGCTTCTCTCCCTCTCCAGTGAGGAGGGCAAGCAGGATTCTATCTGGCCTCTCTGAAATCCACAAGCAGCTCTGCAAATAGAGAAGCGTTGATGTAGAGACTGATTGGCAATAAAATTAATGAGGAAGCCATGGTACCAAATTTTATAGCCTTTCTGTTCTGAACTAAAGTCAAATTCTTGAGTGTTGGAGTTTCTTCTTTAAAGCCCTGTTACTGGAGAGATTAATCTACCAGCAATACACAAAGACAGATTAGTGAGAGGTGGTGGTCCCAATAAAATCATTCATAGGCTACTTAAATTCCTCCTTCACTCAGTTTTACTACAATTAAAATATAAAAGGTCTGTTTACATTTTTGGTGCCTGGATATGTATTGAGAAATACGATATTCTTAAGCAGGTTTTCACTTTGCATTTCTCTGCTTTAATATAACGAAGTCATTATCCGTGTGGGCCCACAGTGCTCCGTGTTAAATTCACCAACTGCTGTTCTGCACATTCCCTCAGCCAATTTATTTCAATTTCAGAAGGAGCAACTGACTCCACAGTGGATGACTGCTGACTGCAGTTCCACACCATCACTCTTCAAGAGTAAACTCAAATCAAGGAAAAAGCTTCCACATGTGAGCATGGGTATGATCAATCTCCTGTTAGCAGCAGCCGCAGCTTCAGGCCTGATAGACCCCAGTTTCTGCACATGGGGTACAAAGCTACAGACAGCTCACCTACCTCTACTACAGGACAGGCTTTGTGTGTGTGTGTGTGTGTGCTTGTGTGTGTGTATTAATTACACATACATATATTTGATTATTCTCAAATCCATTATTTTCCACTGTTACCTTTCTTCTCAACCTCAGATCCAGATATCCATACACACACACACATATATATATTATTATATGTATTATATATATGTGTGTATATATAATGTAAAAGAAAAATAGGTTGTATAGAGATTTTCAAACCAATCATTAACACATATAAGAGCTAGGTCATATTTATGGCATTGTTGGTGGTGGCCAGATATCATAAATTCTGTATCATAAATACTTTTAGATGAAATTATATAACTCTTAGGATAACAGCTTAAAACTCATAATTTGCAGAGTTAGGGGGTTAGAGCCTAAATGTTCAGAAATTTTCCACAAATGGCTATCATCAATTGAAAATAGCTATGTTTACCAAATAAATTATACTGAGCTAGACATATGGATTAGCAAATCTATAGCACAGATCTGAGAAAGGAAGCCTTTGGTCCTTTTGACCTACCTGCTCTTGTCTCTGATTTTCTCTGTTTGCTGATTCCATCAGTTAATTTGTTCTTTGTAGAGCTGATCTAGCCTGTTGTTTGACAAGACCCTTTTCTCTTGAACTATATTATCACTTACCCCATTATCATGTACTTGTGAATAGCATATAAGAATGAGTCATTTTGCCACTTACCATGTGTGGTTATGAATTATTGGTTGTGTATTGTCGTACTCCACTAAAACAATGATTTCAATATAGAAGCCGATGCTTTGAGAAATCAGTAGTCTCTCTACTGGGTTGGGTTTTTTTAAATTTGGGTTGTGCATGATCATAAGGTTAAACATTTTTCAAGTGGAACATTAAGAACAATGTTTTCATGTAATTTGGATAGACAAGCCATTTTGCTGAAGTCTATATACAATTTTCATGTGCTAGTCTTGGTGTAAAAACTAATGGTAGACTGTTTTAAAATGATGGTAATCAAGTTTACCATCTCCACCATTTAATGAAGCAAAGAGCACTAGTGTAGAAATTAGGAAGGAAATAAAAGGAGCATTTAGTGAATGCCAATGTTTGATAATACAATGTTGTACATGCATTAGCTCCTCTAGTTTCCACAAAGCCAAAATGAAGTAGTTATTGTCTGAGTTTTAGAGGTATTAAGAAATTTACCAAATGTGCCCTGAGAGCTCTTTAAATGCTGTATTCCACAAGTTCCCCATCCTGAGCACTCTAATTTTCTATGGTACATAATTTACTTGGGTGATCTCATCTCTTTACTTGGTTTCAATTGCTGCTTATATACTCTGATTACTCTCAAATCCATTCTTTTCCACTGTTGCCTTTCTTCTCAACCTCAGATCCAGATATCTAGCTGCCTACTAAACATCTCTTTCTTGTCCCTAGACACTTCATCCTTCAAATTTCCACTTTTGAATTCCCTATTCTCTACTCTGTTTCCTGTATTCTTCAGTGGTTGCTGGTACCATCCAGCCAAAGTAGGAAAGGGCTGCTCATTTTCTTTTTCTCCATTACCCCTAATATATTCCTACAAATTTTACTTCCTCAATAATGTACAAAAGCAACTAGAGAATCTGTGTCTGTCCTCTCCACTCTCACTAACTTCCTATTGTGTCTATCATCATCTCCTGGCTGAACTTTTAACAGGTCCTCCTGCCTTGAGTCTTAACCTCCTGAACTCTGTCCTCCATGCTACTACTGGAGAAGTCAGTGGCAAACAATGCACGTATGAGAGTTTGCTTTTTAAAAACATTTAATGGTTCTCCATTTCCTGGAGAAAACAGGCCAAGCTCCCTAACAAGTCTCTCCTTAATCTGGTTCATGCTATCGTCTATAAAACTTCACCCCTCTTCAGTTTTTGACCCATGACTTTTTTCTCCAGATACACAACCCCTTATATTTTTTCTCACAAAACATGATTTTTCTTTAGTCATAACTTTTTTTCAGCTGAGGTCTTATCTGCTCTTTCACTTTTCCTATCTTACTCTTCACCCTTTAAGATTCAGTAAATGTCACAATCACCAGAAATCCTTTTCTGATCCAGTTTTACAAAAATGTGGAAGGATCTTAAATTTTGAAAGTTGTCACTATCACCAGAAATCCTTTTCTGACCCAGTCTTACAAAAATTTGTAAGGGACTTACATGTTGGAAGTTGTTAACTAAATGTCTAGAGAGTTGACTAGATCAGTAGTGTTAGAACTTAGTGAGCAGAAATATATGCTTGCAAATGAACTCAAAAAACCCGGGACTCACTGAAACAAAAAGGAACATTTCAAATCATTTTGGAAGATTCCTTTACTTCCTGAATTAATTCATAAGTTGGTTTTTTTTTTTCTCTCAGCTAAATTACTTAAATAGCTTTATTCTCCTTTTGAGTAAGGACGGAAGCTAATTAGGCATCCTCCAAGGCGCAGATGGGAAAAACATCATCTCCCTCCTCTTTTCTTAATCCCCAGTATAGCCAGACGTAGTGAAGTTCCCAGCTGCCTCCTAAAGACCTGCTGTGGAACAACAGGAGCTAAGAGACTGGGCCAGCCAATCAAGCTTAACATTTGCATGCGAAGGCCTCCCAGAAGCAAGGAATTCAGCTCTCTGACTCCATATGCGTTCTACTGCTTATGGGCAATAGCACCACAAAAAGAAATGGGCCTGTGCGTAGAAAAGAAAAATATTTACTCAAGTCAGAATGTTCGTATGTGGTGATGAGAAGCCAATCAATTTAAGAAGACAGAGCAATTAATTTATATATTAGTTTTAAAAATACAAATTGACATAAACATGGAAAAATAGACACTGTGGACTACTAGAAGGGGGAGAGAAAAAGGGGGGCATGGGTTGAAAAACTACCTATTGAGCACTAGGCTCACTACCTAGGTGTAATATCCCATGTAGATCTGCACCTGTACCCACCGTATCTAAAATAAAATTAAAAATTAAAAAAATATATATATAAATGCAAAATGTGAGAGGGAGAGCTGCTTAAAGCAGCTTCAAGGATTTTTGTCTTTCTTGAATTTCTATTCAGCAATCAATATTTCACACCCACGGTGCATAAGTATCAAACTAACATATTATCAGTAAAACTGGATTTGGATGGCAGGACTTATACACAGTATCCTCTGAAACATGGTTGTTCCCCACGTACATCAGCTGAGTGAACTATAAGTATCAAAGAAATCTACATGAAAAATGTATGTTTATCTAAAAGTTATATGATGTTTCACATGATTAAATTCTAAGAAAATGTTCCTAAATGTCTCATTCTTACAGCTGCAAAGCAGTGTTGACATCATCCGATCCAAATTCCCTGCTTTATAGCTGAAAATCCAATGCATGTAGTAGTTCAGTGACTTTAATGATGACACAGCCAGTGTTAGCCTAGAAACCAAGGTGCCTTGCCTTGAAGGAAGTTCATATATATATATATATATACACACACACACACACACACACATCTATATATATTCAGGTTATATATATATATATATATATATATATGATTGGTGATAGATGTATGAACATATGCATATATATATCCAGGTTAGGAATCTGTTTTCCTTCAGATTACTCCCAGCCACTGCCTTCTTTCTTCCTTCTCCTCTGGCAAACCCACTTCCCAATCATAAGCATCCCATTGCCCACTTACACATTGCTCACCACCCAGAATCCAGAATGTCGGGATTGAGTCCTACTCCCAAGAGACTCACTTCAAGCCACCTCTTTCCCAGACATTGCTGGACTTGGCATCTGAATGTTTTTGTTCTGCAGTAGATAGCCTCATATGCTAATCAAGGGTTAAAGTTTTGTCTGTTGGGTTTCCTCTAACATCCTATGAATAATCTTCAATGAAACACAGGGAACGCTTTCAATGGCATCAAAAAGGCAGACTGCTATTCAACATTGCTATCCTCTGACTGATTCCAGAAGTAAAGCCTCTGTAATAAAGTATTCAATTTTACACTTCTGTTCTATCCCCACTCAGGACTTGCTAATCATAATCACCCCCTCACTCCACAACCTGCTCCCATGCCTATTTCTTAGTGTGGGTATAAGATCAGGCCACAGACAGCCAACAAGCAATGAGTTTGCTACACTTGTGTACTGAGCCACTAGAGGGGCTAATAGAAAGGAAATTTTCTTATTAGATGCTTTCAAAAAATAAAATTCTGGAGCCTAAGTATTGTATTTAATGCCCTAAGGGCAGATTTTGTATAGAGAAGTCAAACCTTGTACTTGCTTAAATATCAAGAACCTGTCAATGTATTGAATGATATACAACACAGTAGATGTGATTCAAGTCAACTAATGCTTATTGAGTTCCTAACACAAGATAGCCTGATATATACAAAGAAATGAAAAGCCCTGCTTCCATGGTAAAGAGGAACTAGGAAAAGCTGTACTTAACCACACAGTTTAATGAAAATGTTCTGCTCTTGTCATTGCTTTCAGCACTTTTTGAAGTAGATGTCTTCTGTTTATCTTATTTCCTGGCAAGATTTATAAGAGTCTTCAAATTATAGATCTTTAGCACAAGTCTTGAGTACACTCTCATTTCTTCAAACTCATCATCATTCATATAATTAGAAATAAAAGACTGCAGAAAAATATAAAATTCCTTTGAAAGAAATCAATAAAGAGATTCATGTTTTGAATGTACATGAACTTTTAACTAGTTATTGAAATTTTCCAATAAATTGAGCTATTACTAAACTGGAATATACGTAATTCAGATTCCAAATGTGATGAGTAAGGCACATTTTTCTGGTCATAAATAAGTTCCATTCATTGTATTGCCTATAAATTGAGTCTGGTAAGTTTGAGTGAGAGATATTTGAGCATTATGATATTTAAGGTAATGCTTTGTTTCCATCAAGTTCTTAGTAAATAATAAATTCTCAGTTATTTTGAGAAAGATGGCTTTTATTTTCCCCATATTGCCTAAGCCTCCAAGTTATAATTCTAACTGTTCATCCAACTCGCCCTATTTTTTTATATAAATGATGACACCTCCTAAGTAAAGTGATCATTAACATCCATCATTTTTAAAAGTAGTTCCACTGAAAATGAAGAATTATAATGAGAAGAGAACCTAATTTTACAAGAGGGAATTTTACCTTTTCTGTAGAGACAAGTTCTACAGCCACCCACAGGAACTTGTATGTTTAATTCAGTTATGATAGAAAGAATAAAATATCTTCTAAAAGCTCCAAACTAATTTACCATTTTATCGACAAGTTTCTAGTAGGCTCTAACACTAAGCAAAACAGAAGCTAGTAGGTTTCTAGGCAGAACCTACCTTAATGGTCCATCTATCTAAAAATGTGCTTTAAGGTGCTCAGTATTACAATTCCTATCTGGTACTCAGTAACACTCTGTTATTTCTAAAAATCTCTAAAAATGCAATGTGTGTATCGGGAGTGTGTGTGTGTGCACGCGCGTGTGTGTATGTGTGTGTGCTTAGCTACCATCTCAGAAATCAGGTAAGCAAATCCTTGAGAAAACAAAATAGGAAACTATGTTAAAAATAGTAACACCTAATGTTTATTTCTTTTGGTCCTCTAGGTACTAACATCATCTCTATTCTACAGATGAGGAATCTGAGGCTCATAGGGACTGAGTCACTTGGTCAAGGCTATGCTCTTAACCACAGCACTGCATTATTGTATTGAAATCAGTTTGTTTACTTACAATTTAGAAACACATTTACTGCACAAATCCAGTGCTGCTGTGCATAGAACCTTATTATACTTTTTTCCTCTGGCTAAAATAAAATTGAAGCATTTTACGTTTTCTTAATTTTCAGCAGGTGTCTAAAGTTTCCTTTTTTCATTTTCTGGTGTTAAAACTGAATGAGCTCAAATTAGTGATTCCTGATAAATATGGAATAAATAGAAATGCTTTTTAAAAATTAAAGAATATTGGTTCTTTATTTCATTGACCAGTAAATTAGCAAAAAAAGGGAAAAAGTCTTGAAGAGCTTTACTCTTCCCCTTAAGTGAAGACGAGGCTAATTAAATGCTCTCTAATGCCAATAGGAGAAATATATTTCCCACCCTGCTTCTGTTTTTTTATTGCTTTTGTTGTGTTTTCAGATAACATTTATCAAGCACATACTATGTGCTAGGCACTGTGACAAAAACCTGCATCTAAATATGCAATGCTTGTCACAACCCCATGGGGTTTTCCTGAAATAAGCCACATTAAAATTGTCAAAAAGAAAACCTTTCACAAATAGCTGATCAAAATTCATCCTCTAAAAGCCGTCCTCTAATATATTTTGACTCTGCCCTAAACATAGCCAGAAGTATGTTGTCTTTCAAAATTATGTGGCCCGCCATAGGAAAAAATTCTCCAGCACCAATATGATGTAATTGGAAGAACGTAGATTCCTAGTGTTTGAATATACCCTTTGTAACTTTCTCGCTGTATGATCTTGGAGACAATACCAAACCTCTCAGAATCTTCCTTCTCCTATCTGAAAAAGGATTATGCCAAACTCATAGTCTTCTGAGATTACGACTTATGACTCTTCTTTGGCTTGTCATGAGGTAGGATATAGATAACATATAGATAACCTGGAAAAAAGAGTGCCCAATAAATAATAGAGTATTACTCTCACCATCATCATCATCATCACCATCGCCATTGTCATCATCAGCATCATCACATGATGCAATCTTAGATTTTTTGTGGGGGGAAATAGGTAGGAAATGAATAGAAAATAAGACTCCTCCATGTGATAGTTGTATGTATTATACATACACAACAATATATGAAGTCATTTCATGTTTGGTAGCTAGACAATTATATCCCTACTCTTTTTTTAATATTATTAATCAGATGTCCAGTACATAAAGGTTAAAAATTAAGTATGGAGTAATTTGAGTATAAGGAAAGCCAGGAAAGAAAGGAGGGAAATTGAGAGAAGGGGAAAAAGTTGAAATGTCAATTTTTTTTTCCATTCTCTGCCCTTGTGGGTTTTTGTTTTGTTTTTGGGTGGGACTATAACACAGCATATGCATCCTTGCATCTTATTATTTCTCATGCCGAATAATCCAGCCATTCTTTTGTAGGTGTCATAGGGCTTAGCAGATTGCTTTATCACAGGAGGTTAAATCATAGGATCATCAAAAGAATGGGTAGAACTCATTATAAACTGTGCAAATGGAAAATAACATATTCCAATTTCTTTTTCTGTTTTCTTCTTGCTACTTCAGAACTTTATTCTTCTTTGGCAAACATTGTAGAGCAGGAAAAATGTTCAGAGGCTGGATACAGTAGCTCGGGCCTATAATCTCAGCAATTTGAGAGGCCAAGGCATGAGGATCACTTGAGTCCAGGAGTTCAAGACCAGCCTGGGAAACATAGTGTGACTCCTGTCTCAAAAAAAAAAAAAATCAGCTGTGTGTAGTGCCTCATGCCTGTAATCCCAGCCACATGGGAGGCTGAGATAAGAGGATTGCTTGAACCTGGGAGGTGGATACTGCATTGAGCTGTGATTGCACCACTGCACCCCAGCCTAGGCAACAGAGCAAGCCCCTATCTTAAAAAAAAAAAAAAAGAAGAAAGAAAGAAAGAAAGTGCTCAGAGTTCTCAGCATATTTATACAAAATTTAAAATATAAAAACTGCATTATTCCTTTGACTGCTCTAATATCAATATGCAGCTTGCTAATAGGTATATCACATTCCTGAATAAATGACATTCACTCGTCCTGGAACAGGTAGCACCCAAGTTTCTTCATGTCTTTACACAAAGGCCTCCTTATCAAAGAAGACTTTCCTAAGCTCTGCAGGAAGCAAGTTCCCCAGTTTATCAATCACTACCCTCCTTATCTGGCTTTTTCTTTATTTTCTTTAGAGCACTTCTTGCAATGTAACATCTATCTATTTATTTAGTGTCATTGTCAGTCCATTAAAAAGTAAGCTCCATGAGACCATGGATTTTCTTTGCTTCACTACTGTATGTCATGGTAGAAAACTTCAACAATAATTATTTCAATGATAATGCGGTGATTATTGAAGAGTGAATATTAAAGACTATTATCTTCTGGAAGAGCAAAGTTCTAATTGATTATATATCGGAGACTGACAAAAATTAATATCATCACATTTAAAATACATAGCTGATATCTTGAGTGTGTAACCCATATATAAGGCCATTATTAAAAGTGGTTGGGTTTTTTTTGTTTTGTTTGTTTTGTTATTGTTGTTTGTTTGTTTGTTTTTGAGACAGAGTCTCACTCTGTCCCCAGGCTGGAGTGCAGTGGCACGATCTCAGCTCACTGCAACCTCCACCTCCCGGGTTCAAGAGATTCTCTTGCCTCAGCCTCCAGAGTAGCTGTGACTACAGGTGCGCACCACTACACCCAGCTAATTTTTATATTTTTAGTAGAGACAAGTTTTCACCATGTTAGCCAGGATGGTCTTGATCTCGACCTCGGGATCCACCCACCTCAGCCTCCAAAAGTGCTGGGTTTACAGGCATAAGCCACTGCGCTGGGCCAAAAGTGTTTAATAATATGCTAGAATTGTCACTTAAATAACTCCAGTGAAATAGCCACTTTGGAGGATTTATATAAGCAGTGTCAAATAGCTTCATTTAAGGTGTCTATCTGGACACGTCAAAATGGTATAAGAAATTATTTTAAGACTCAGAATAAGATAGTGTCCTGGATAACCTGGATCCGTAAGTGAGCAGGTTTAACGGGTACTAGAGAATAGGGACTCTCTTACCATATCTTGGACTCAAGATTGTAATTAGGGTAGAGTTTGCCAGCGGCATTAACTCCGTGCTTATTTGTCAACCCTATGGTTGTCTATACTCAATTCAGTAAAACTCTGGCTTTCAACTTGAAAATTAGCACATGATACTTGTTTACAATTTTATGACATTGACATTGGTGAGAGACTCCTATGTAGGACTACAGCCTACCAGGAAGAGACTACTGGGTGTCTGCTGGCAGCATCTCTCAGCATTTAATCTATTGTCTCACACTGTTAATTTGGCCTCAAAATTTTATATTTTATTCCACAAAGTGAAAACTTAGGAATTATCTGGACTGATCTTCCTCTGAAAGCAGACATGTGGCATTTGTTACTTAAGTATATTTTTTTAGAGCTTCATTCTCTTCCAGCAGGTTGTTCATCAGAGTGTTCCTCCCAGAGGCATAAACAAGCTCTAGGGGATGGAATTTTCTCCATCTTCCAAATTCCAAAAATAAATTTTAGTGCCCCTCACACATTGGCTTTCTGGCAAATGCCTGACTGGCCCACACTTAATCTGACTTTGACTTAACATAGCACTGGTTGCAAAAGATGTGAAAAACATGGGCAGTTTTCATGAAACAGATTGTGGTTCTTGAGCTTAGTCATGTTGAAGTGCAAGAGTTTAGAAGCCAGTGTGGGTGGTAACAACCATCTGAATGTGGGAGAGTTCCTTAACGTTTCTAAAGCTCAGATTCCTCAGTTGTAAGATGGGAATAATAACAGTACCTAGCTCGGAGGACTGATGTGAGAATACGAGTAAGCACCAAACAACGTTGTCTTAGGCCTGAGCAGAACAGTGAACATGAAAATGACTATCACAGAGCAGTTCAACATGTCTGTTGTTTTCATGTGCTGCCAAAATCCTGCATTTGTGTGGCTGTTTCTGTTTCCAGCTGTCTTTAGTCAACCACACAGAAGACAAGGAAGAGCTCAAAGGAGTCCTGGAAAACAATGGTTACTTTGTCTTTATTCTGAGCAATAGAAGGGCCTTTCTTTAGGAATGAATGTTGGATCAGGCTGGAGATGGTGATTACCATTGTTTAATATGGTTTAAATTCAGCTACTTAGGAAATGAAATGTCTGTGCTGATAATAAAAAGATCATAGATAGATGGGTAAATAGGTAGATAAATGCATGATAGATGAATAGGCAGATGGAAAAACAGAAATAGTTATAGATGGGTGGATGAGTAGATGGGTGGATGGACACAGAGATAAAAACATATCTGGGTGCACAGATGGATAGTTAGATAGACAGATTAGATAGATAAAGAGGTAGCTCACGCACAGTGGTTCACACCTATAATCCTGGAACTTTGGGACGCCCAGATGGGGGTGGATCTCTTGAGCCCAGTAGTTCAAGACCAACCTGGGCAACATAAGGAGACCATGTCTCTAAAATAATGAAAAGATTAGCCAGGTGTAGCGGCTCACACCTGTCATCCTAGGTACTCAGGAGGCTGAGGTAGGAGCACCTGTTTGAGCCAGGAGGTTGAGGCTGCAGTGAGCCACAGCACTCCAGCCCAGAACGAGTTTCAGTCTCCAAGAAAAGATAGATAGACAGTTAGATGATTGATAGATAGACAGACACATAGATAGATAGAAAAAACAAATCTTGGAACTCCCTGCCCCTTTTGAGTTACAGCTGAACACACTTACGTTTTAAGTCTATGCTCTTCAGGCATGGAGCACTCAACTTGCAAGGAAAACCTGGCACATTTTCCTAGAACTTCTGATTTGTTGATACCCTATTAAAATCGTCAACATGCCCCTGCACAATTATATAAAATCCAAATTTCTATATAGAACATAAGAAACCTGTTATTATCATACTTACATCACTAACTTCTGTTCCTGTCTGTACTTCCTACTCTTCGAGCCAAGCTGAATTTACTGGTAATTCCCTGAACGCATTATGGTTTCTACATGATTTCTATGTGCTATTCTTCCTATAATTTTGTGTTTATGTTTAAAAAAGTATAGATATAAGACAAAACAAAAAATTTATATTTATATTTTATAGAACAAAAGCTTAAGGAAACAGTGGCATTTTATGTTAGAGAAGCAAGGCTGTGGGTTACAGTCCCCCTGACCCTCCTGATGGTATCCTTTTTCTCTCCTTTGCCTTTATGGGTACTTTGATGAAAATTTTTAGAAATGCATGGTTAACCAAAGGACTGCAATAATTTATGTGGCCTGACTCATAAAGCCTTCACAAGTTTTGTTTTATTATGCTTTTATTTTAGCAATGTATGAATTCATTTTTGCTAATACTAAATACACCTGCTGTTAAGGTGATGTTGATCGGATGATACGTTCAGCAGAAAGGCAATGAGATGCAATGGAAAACGGAACACAGTTTGCTATGGGCAGGAGATAAAAGGCATAGATGCATGCTAAGCCAAAGAAAGATCAAATACTCAATAAACCCATGAAACTTTCCCTCGTCGGTCTATAAAAGAGCATGGTCAAGCTGATAAAAGTTCTACTGAAAGGAAGAGTCACTGTTGAAAGGAGATCAATTGAGTAGTGTATTGACCATGGATGCAATTTTCTACAGCTTTGTAGAAATATTGATGTACTCTAGGAGGGATTACATTATAAAATGTGCTGCCTCATTCACCATATTTGAGTATTTTAACCCCACTAAGTATGAGTGTCAGCAAAGATTTAGTACTTGAAAGTGTGCTAAGAGTTCAAAATGGTTAAGAATCTGAGTTAAATTTTGCATTTTAAATCAAGACACTTACCAACACCTTTTATCATCATACCAGAACCAGAAAATCAGGGGTGGGGAGGAGGCAGTGGCTTTTGACATAGTAAACTTAAGTATAAATGTATAAAATTCCATTTAAGTCACAGTGCTTGCATGGAATGTAAAGTTATAACAAAGATGATTAAAATATGAGTATATTATAAACATTTACAGAGATGTAGTATTTTGCAAATGGTAAAGACCTCTGCAAATGATCAGATGGAGAGAATTACACATATACAAAACAATTAAGTAACATTTTTAGATTAAAATTTTGCAGATCTTTATCACAAACCTTTATAAAAGCAAGTAAACTTTTTTTCTTTATACATAGAAACATGGAAAATTAGCCAAGTTTCAGTTGGAATGTGGGGTATACACTTTTAGCCAAGAAAGCAGAATTTTTATGCTCATCTGGAAAGAATTTCTTTTCAGGGATAAAGTATTTTTTTCCACAGTAAGCTGTAACTGAGTGATTATATATGTATTCATGTGAGACGCTTTTGAGAGAGAAGGTGCTAAAACAAATTTAAAAGTATTAATTGATCATTAGCAGGCTTTGCCCAGGCTTTTCTATGAGCAAACTGGAACACACAGTTAATCAAGGAGTAATAGCTACTGCTTCAATATCATTTGCCATTGTATGTATTAGATTGTCCACCATCTCTAAACTCTCTGAGTCTCACCATTGTATTGTTCAGTGACCATTCTCCATGGATGTCTGTTTCCATACATCTTCAGAGCACAGGAATTGGGTGCCTTGATTCCAGATGATCTTTTCAAGAACTTTTATATGGCAAAGAGCTTCAGAAGCTAGAAATTTGAAGCAAAGATCAAGTTCATTTGTTTGTATCTTTTATAAGATTTGGATTTTCTAAGATTAGGATTTCTCAGTTCTGACTTAAAACCACCATTCGAACATCATCTGCTTGGGCCATGCCACATTACCCCCATGGGACTTGGGACTTGGGGTGTCAAGGGGAGCTCGCACAAATATAAAGCTCATGCTACTTGTTATGTCATAAATAATTAGGTCCTTTGTCTTTGAACCAGGAGTCTTAAGCCTTCTGCTAGCATCCATGAATTTATAGCAGGCTAACTTGTTAGTTTACAAGTAGGTCAGAACCTCAGTCCCTTCATAGTTCTTAATACAAATCTACAGGGCAAAGGTAAAACAAATAAACATTATAATAGTGATATTCAATCCTGTTGCATGTTAGGGCACTAAACAGGGATTTGGAAATAAACTGTAATCCCACTGGATTACAACCATTTTGAGTTACTCTGAGCAAATTATTTCACTTCTTTCTGCTACTCAGTTTCTTTTTTCCTTTTTTTTATAAAGGAATTTCTGCTAAAATGCAAATGTGTGCATGTGTGTATTCTTTTTTCTTCTTATTTGCCCTTTTTTAAATTATACTTTAATTTCTGAGATACATGTGCAGAAAGTACAGGTTTGTTACATAAGTATACACGTGCCATGGTGGTTTGTTGCACCCATCAACCCGTTATCTACATTAGATATTTCTCTTAGTCTATAAAGTTTTTGAGAGAGGATGGTGACCCTGTAAGGTATAACTATAAATTCTTAAAAGTTCTCATTTTTTTCAGTGTTTTTCATAACTCTGTCCCTTACTCCTTCCACAAGGGGTGTGTGTGTGTGTGTGTGTGTGTAACTTAAAAATCAGAGAATATTAGATATGGGAAGCTCCTAAGAGATTATGTACTTTAGAGACTCCCATAATTATGTTCTGATGAATCCTAGGATTTCTTCAGAGAAAATTTTGGGTCTCCAAAATACTTGATTAAACTTTAATTTATGTATATTTTTTAATTAATTTTTAAACTAATAAAACAACATGTGTACTCAGATGTTATAAGCCAAGTGGTAACACATAGAAGACCATCAATGAGTCAACTTATATATTCACTGACCTTAAAAATGCAAATGCCATAAAATACCATTTCTAAAACAAATCTACACTGATAATATATTTATTTTGACTGTTTTTCTATGGAAAGTTTAAAACAATAAATCACTCTGAACAGCTTATTTTACAAATCAGAAACATGAAATACTAACAGGAATATTATTACAATGAAAGAAGGTAGTTAATTCAAGTAAGGAGAAGACAGTGGAGGCAGGAAGTTGGCTGTGCATGTGTGGAGCTATAATCATATAGTTGAAGATTTTTATTCCTTTTGAGTTGAGGGTCACATTTTTTTCTTTCGAGTTTCTGTAGTTAAATCCTGCAATACTTTGGAGTTCAGTTAACCAGAGTGAGTTTTCTTCCTATTTGAAATTGTTATCAAAGGCTTTGTTATAACTAAACAGCAAAGAAATGAATAATCCCTTTAAAATTATGCAAAGGACAGAATAAACATTTATCAAAAGAAGACATACAAATGGTCAAGTATATGAAAAAATGCTAAACATCACTAATCACCAGACAAATGCAAGTCAAAGCCACAATAAGATCATCTTACCCCAGTTAGGATGGCTATTATCAAAAAAACAAAAAATAACAAATGCTGGTGAGGATGTGGAACTCTCATACATTGTTTGTGGGAATGTAAATAGGACAGCCATGAGGTAAACAGTATGGCGTTTTCTCCAAAAATACCTGAAAATAGAACTATCATGAGATCCAGCAATTTCATGACTGGGTATCTATCCGAATGAAAGAAAATCAGTATATCAAAGGTACTCTTGCACCCCCTAAGTTTATTGCAATACTAGCCACAACAGCCAAGATATGGAATCAACCTAAGTGTTCATCAGTGGATGAATAAAGAATATGTGGTATATTAGTATATATATATATATATATATATATACACAATGAAATACCATTCAGCCTTTAAAAAATGATGAAATCCTGTTATTTGCAGCAACATGGATGGAGTTGGAGGTCATTGTCAAGTGAAATAAACCAGAAGCAGAAAGACAAATATCACATGTTCTCACTCACATGTGGAAGCTAAAAACATAGTTTCTCTCATGGAGGAACAGAATAGCTTGATAGTTATCAGAGGCTTGGAATGTGGCAGTCGGGGTGGGATGAAGAGAGAGAGATTAAGGAGTTAGATAGAATGAGTAAGTTCTAGTATTTGATAGCACACTAAGGTAACCATAGTTAACAACAGTATACTGTGTGTTGTATATTTCAAAATTGCCAGAAGAGGGTTAGTTGCAGTGGCTCACATCTGTGATTTCTGCACTTTGGGAGACTGAGGTAGGAGAATCACTTAAGCCCAGGAAGTTAAGGCTGCAGTGAGCCTAGGTGGTGCCACTGCACTCTAGCCTGGGTGACAGAGTGAGACCCTGTCTCAAAAAACAAACAAACTATAAGAGAAGATTTGAAATGCAAAGAAATGATAAATGCTTAAAGTAATGGATATCCTAAATACCCTGTTTTAATCATTACTCCTTGTATGCATTTATCAAAATATCACCTATACCCCATAAATGTAGGGCTAAGGACCCCACAGGGTCGTGGGTTGTCCCTTATGCTGTACTGAGGCATAGGATCTGAGAAATAAAGAGACAGGACACAGAAGTACAAGGAAAACGCAGCTGGGCTCAGGGGGGCCATGCCACCTATAGGCGGAGACAGGCAAGGCCCCAAATGTCCAGATGCATCTGTATTTATTGAGTATAGGTTTGGTGGCAGGGTAATGAGTGAAGTCATCTTTAAGGATAGTGATAGGGTCGTGAGCAATAAAACAAGGGGTCCACCCCCATTAGGTCACCTAGGCTAGGAGGTGGACAGTGCGCAGCAAGGGGTCCACCCCATTAGGTCATCAAGGCAAGGAAGTGGGCCATGTGCAGTAAGGCGTTCACCTCCATTAGGTCACCGAGGCATGGAGGTGGGCTGTGCGCAGTGAAGAGGGTGCAGTGTGCAATACCTCTATCTATGGGCATGCTACTCCTAAGATCTATAGGAGGATGCTTAAGTCACAAAGCAGTGACAGAGCTGTCAGGGTCTACCGCCACCTGCTGGCAGCTTCCAATGAGTCCTATAGGAGGATGCTTGAGCTAGCACAGTAACAAGAGCTGATAAAGTTCAGTCACCAAGGTGCGATTATCCAGAGGGGTTTTGAGCCCTCGGATGCTTGAGGGATTGCTGGTCTAAGGGCAGCCTTCCATAAGAACTGGAGCAAGCTCCTACAACTCCTTTATCGGGAGGAGTGGCTCTTGCTCCAAGCCTGCCATACAGTAGGTATCTTTATGATACTGAATGCTGCCGCCTGGGTCATGGATTCTTGTCCTGGTATAACTGTTTTTCCCTTAAATCATGTTCTGTACTGTGTCTGCTCCAGACATTCCTCCAACTATAAGCTGCTTATTTCTTAATTCATGCTCTGTACCGTGTCTACTCTAGGCATTCCTCCGATTATGAACTAAGATATAGTTTATATATATATATATATGTATATATATGGAAATAACTGAGTGGTAAGATATTCCTTAGGCACTCATTCTATGAACTAATATATGATTATATATAGAGGATTATATAAAGAGAAATAACTGAGTAGTAACACTATAAACTGAGATATTCTTCAGACACTAATTGTGCCAGGATTCTGCTTAGCTCTCCTTCCTCAGTACCTATATGATGGGTTACCCACACATAAATATTTACAAATATTATGTATCCAAAAAAAGTTAAAAGGGTTTTATATACATCCCTTCTTTGGAATTGCTACCCCTAATGATGAGATGATAGACCTAAACTTGGGAGAAACCAACCAGAATGAAAAAGAGATATATATAAAAGACAATACAGAAGAAAAACCACAGAACTTAATGGCAGGTACAAGTACAAAAAAAAATTAAACATTGCTCTTGCATCCTGGTGACTGGGAAAATGATTATATTAGTGACAGAAATATGAAAGTAGAACAGAGTAACCAGTTTTGAAAGGAAAAATTGGGAACACAATTTCAGAAAGTTAGGAGTTTGAAGAGATAGCAGAATGTCTGCTATAAATCCCTAATGAACAGATCAGAATTGAGAAGAAAGGACTAGATAGAATTATAGATTTGGCAGTCATCTGTGTCCATAGATTGCAGGCTTCATATATCAGAAATTATCTGTTATTCTTGAATCTGGACGTGCTGATCATGTGGCAATTTTCTGCCACTCTTTCCAATAAAAAGTCAACATTCTGATTTCCCTATGACTCAGTAAATTGCCTCAAATCTCATACACTGTTTCTCTTGTTACTGGGTGTCAAACCCAAATCTACCTTCTCTTTAAGTGTAAACGTTTTAAAACTATGTTGTGTATATGCAAACTGAATTGTTACATATTCCTTTACCTGAGAAACATGGAAGCATGGAAAAAAGAATAATAAATCATTTCCCTCAATCAATGTAAGGAATCCAGGTTTACAAAGGCATATTTGAATTACTATAAAAGAAAAGGAGACCTGACAATTTCTGTTTGATTGTGGGATATATAGCATCATCATAATGACAAGGTAAATTCTGAGGGACGTTTTTCTGAATGTTGGAAGAATTGACGGGGTATTCAGCAGAAACTGAATGAAAATATCAGGGTAACGATGGTGATTTTGCAGTTTTTCACACTCTGATGACTGGTACATAGAAAGATTTGATCATGGCTTCATAAAATAAGAAATTGAACTTTCAAAGACATTGCTGGTACTAGAATATACTGGAATGCTCCTTTAGTATGCATTCAAGTTTTTTTAATAGTATATTACTTGGTTAATATTTATGTCTCTTTCATCCCTTAAGTCTATATACTTTTAAATTTATTTCTTTGCACATATAAAATTATTCTAAGCTTACCTCAGACACTAATAAATAAGTAACAAGGGCTCGGTTAGTATCAATTCCATGCCTAGCACAGGGCTGGGCATTATAAGTTTAAGACATTCTAAGAGAATAGAACAGTGGTTGCCAGCGGCCAAGAGATGGAGAAAATAAGGAGATGTTGGTGTAAGGGTGCAAACTTTCCATTATAAGATGAATAAGTTCCAGGGATCTATTGTAGAGCATGGTAATTATAGATAATAATATTATATTGTACACTTGAAATTTGCAAAGAAAGTAGATCTAACTCTCACCACACACACAAATGGTAACGATGCCTTAACTAACTTGATTGTGGTAATTATTTCACTATATATATATATATATATATATATATATATATATACTAAAATATGTACTAAAATATCACATTGTACACATTAAATTCATACACTTTTATTTGTCAATTATACCTCAATGAGGCTAGGCTGGGAATGTGAGCCAGGACTTCTGGCATCATGCTAGTCCAGGCATTTATAAAATGTTATGTAATTACTGTGTTCCTTTGTAAAGGCTCAGTTTCAATAGTTCATAAATTATTTATTCATTATTGGTGTCTCTGACAAGATAAATAAATATGAAACAGCCTTGCACTTAAGGGGGAAAAAACCTATGAAAAAATTACAAGCTACTTGGGAAGCCTTATTTGGATACTAATAAAGTAAGTTGCTCCAGATTTATTCTGTAATAAGGAAGAGTGAGAGAGTTGGATGATTTACAGGAGCATCTTGCTTTCGATAGTAAAAGGCACTCATTGGAACATCAGCTTGTTCAACTCCATGCCTTTACTTTTAGAGCCACAGGAAACAGGGGTCAATGATGGTGAATGCATGCTTTTTCTCTTGACAGAAGTAGGAGGATTGAAAGACAATGGTGCCTTAAATGTGGTTGAATTTCTGAACAAATAAGACCCTTGCAAGAGTAATTAAAATAAGCTGCTAATTAAAAGCTTTGGCTATTTGAACTTGGGGAAGCAAATGAAAGTGCCAAACTTTCACTCCAAGTCATCTCGTTGCTCTGATGCCAAGAAGGGCAGCTTGAGACAGTATTACCTAAAAATTTCTTGAATGCCTGAAAGGAGTTGAGTTGAGTTCAGCTTAGAAGTTTAGATTGGAAAAGATGTCTGTGTTTAAACTAAATCGTGGATTTTTAGATTTAACATTTAGATGGAAAATTACTTAATTTTGATTATTCTAAAAATAAATCTGCCATTCCAGTTAGTAGAATAGACATTCTTTCAGCTGCCATATATTGAACTCTTATTAACAGCCAGACATCTGCTAACTGCATAAGCTTAGTTGAATCTCACAGTAGTATTATGAGGTTGATATTTTAGTTATCCCACTTTTATAAAGAAGAAAAAAAAAGAATGAATATTAAGTAATGCCAAGATTCATTAACTCACAAGGGTGAGCCTGGAGTTGGAACCCAATGTACTGACTCCAAAGCCATTGTCTTTACTACCGTATTTTGCCAAACTTGACCAGCAGTAAACTTCAGGAATCATATATGAATGTACTGGATAAAATAGTTTCCAATTACTAAAAGGCTTCTAATCTCCATTTTTTGTACTACATATTACCATTATACTATTTTTTGTAACTTCCAACATACGTAACACTCTAATAATGATACTGCAATTATTAATAAAAATTGCTAGTGCAACTCTATAATTTTCACTTTTAACATGTTACCTAAAGCATTTTTTGCTTAAATGTTTCTTCTTGGTCAATGATTTATGGCTCTTGCTAACCTCAAAGAAAAAAAAATGTGTTTGATGAAGTTATTTCATGTAAATGGTAAATCCTTTTCATTTAGAAAAAAATCATTTTTCTTGTGTTTTTCATTAATTAGAATAGCAATGATCAATTTTAAATATGGCCTCACCTGCATATTAAAATTGATTTCCTTCTCAGGTTTAGTTCTGCAAGTTTTACTTATTTGGGAGACAAGAAAAATTATAAACTGTTTTTATTATTCCATGTTTGCAAAGTATGGGTAGTCATTTCTAAAGGTCAGATATTTGTTCCAAAATACTATTCCTTTGCTTCCACAAACACCAATAATAAAAAACAGTTAGGTCTAACATTTATTATTCAATAAACTGATATGTTCCAAATACTATACTTAGAACTTTCTTTTTTCCAAGACGGAGTTTCGCTCTTATTGCCCAGCTTGGAGTATAATGGCACAATCTCGGCTCACTGCAACCTCCGCCTCCCGTGTTCAGGGGATTCTCCTGCCTCAGCCTCCCAAGTAGCTGGGATTACAGGCATGCACTACCACACCCGGCTAATTTTTTGCATTTTTAGTAGAGACGGGGTTTCACCATGTTGGTCAGGCTGTTCTCAAACTCCTGACCTCAGGTGATCCACCCTCTGCGGCCTCCCAAAGTGCTGGGATTACAGAAATGAGCCACCAAGCCCGACCGGAACTTTTTTATACTTGGAACTTTATATCCATTATCTCATTAATACAACCATCTTATAAAGCAGCTATCATGCACAATTATACAAGAGCAATAGGGCTTAGGGAAGTTAAATAATTCTCCCATGTCATAAATTACAAGAGACAGGCCAGGCGCAGTGGCTCACGCCTGTAATCCCAGCACTTTGGGAGGCCGAGGCGGGTGGATCACAAGGTCAAGAGCTTGAGACCATCCTGGCCAACATGGTGACCCCATCTCTACTAAAAATACAAAAATTAGCTGTGTGTGGTGGCGCGCGCTTATAGTCCCAGCTGCTCAGGAGGCAGAGGTTGCAGTGAGCCAATATCACGCCCCACTGCACTCCAGCCTGATGACAGAGTGAGAGTCTGTCTCAAAAAAAAAAAAAATTAGAAGAGACAAATGCTGTTCTGAAACCAGGACTACCTGCTTCCTAATACTCATTTTTTACCCTATCACCTTGCTGCAGCCAAGATACCTTTGAAAATATTAAAAATTAAACTGTAAGTATAAAATAAGACCTTGAGTTCATTTAATATTTGGTTTGTTCTTCATAAACATTTTAATGCACACTTTCAATTTTAGATGAATAAGAATTTGATTTGGCTGTAATTCTATAATGTGTTTCTTTATGTAATTGGTATCATATTAACTCTTTGTTAGCCTTGCTGACCTTTCCTAGTACTGGTATTTATGTATATGAGCCTGCTTTATATTGACCATGAGTCTTTCTTTCTTTCCTATTCCCCTGCTTTTGTATTGACTATGGATATTCCTTTCTTTCCTATTTCTCTGCAAAAATCTCTCTGCTGTCATGTTGTTAGCTGATATTTATTCCATTCCTGCAAGCAGTCATGCATAAAAATATGATAATAGATATTCATGTCCTTTCTTAAGCCCCAATACATACTGATTTAACCATCACGTCATTCAACAATATTTATTTCACCATGACAAGAAGGGCAACATAAATAATTAATATTGATTTCCCTGGTCTTGGCTCTAACCCATACAGCTTTCTCAAGTACTGATTGATAGAAAAATACTTTACCTCCAAAGCTCTCTCACATTTAAATATTTAATTCCCATCTCATAGTTCATGAAATATTACTAGAGTACACAAAAAAACTACTAAAAAAGCAGTAATTCAACTAAAAACTTGAGGAATCAACTGAAACCAATGAAAAAGAAACCTCTAGAAACTTACATTCAGAGCATCAAATTTGTATTTTTAATCTCCATGAAAGAGGCAAGAACATTATTGCTATTTAATAAAATCTTGAATGATATTTTGCTGCATTTCCCAAATGCAGTAAGAACGATTACTAGTAGTTTATTGGTGTATAAAAACACTCTCTTATTTCATAAATAGATTACTCTCTCTCACTTCTATTCACCTCCTCCCTTTGACCTTTCAGCTCTGCAGCTTTGGGTAAATTACCTCTTTGAGCTTTACTCGCTTCATCTGTAAGAAGTAAATGTAATTCACGGGATTAAATATGAGTACACACACATAAATATCTTTGTGTGTGTGTATGTATGTGTGTGCATGCATATATATAACAAACAATGCCTGGCTTACATGTAGTAGGTTCTCAAAAACTATGAGTCCCATCCTTCTTTTCCCTTTTTGTATATTTATATCACCACCTGTGTACACACCTAGTTAAATACTTCATATTTTGCGAGGCTTTCGCATACGGTGGGGTTAGGGTAAGGCGAACGTGCCAGTTGCTTTATGCACAAAATTTAAGATGGTAAGAAAAAAACTCAGTAATTAAGGTCAAATAATATTTTTAAGCAATATTTTTAAAAATCAGAATTTATCCAAAAATTTCTGATGAACAAAACCTCAAAATATTAAATAAAGGCAAAGTCAGCATGATTGGCATTTCCTTTGCCTCAGACTCCAGCGTGGTTTAGCCCAGCTCTGCTTTCACCAGCATTATCTACTCATGTCCCATAACCCTGGTCCACACACAGAAACAACATCTAAGACATCTGCATCCTTAGTCCCAGGCCTCCTGCATAAGGCAGCTCACAGCCTCATTCCTTATTCTTGGTTTGAGGTTGAAAGGTTTAAATCTTGAATTTGGAGATAGGAATGAAGGCGGAACTCAAGCTGAGAATTTGAGAGAAAGTAACAATGGGAGAGTCCAGAACATCACAAAGATCTAGCAATGAGGTAGCTTCATTCTGAACTTACCATGGTTGAAAGGCTATAGATGAGCACTGTCTGTTCCCTCACTCTGCAACAGCTTCTTCATCCAGCAATGATTTTCGATGATGACATTGAATAAATATCCATGTTTCTCTAATAGTTTTAGGAGGCACAAAATGAGCTTCTGGTTTCTCTTAGGCTTATAAATGTAATAGAGTATTATATAGTTACTTTTCCTCCTATTGGCCTTGAAAAAAATACCCTATTAGTTATCTAAGTCCTCATCATGTATAGGTGTAGAGTCAATGTTAATAGTACTTTTTGAGAAATAAAAATGATTTGATTACCTCCTGTTTCTATAATACTTTCCTATTATGTCATGTTGTTTCATTCCCAAATATTTAAATACACTTCTACTAAAACCAAATCATAGACTAAGTCGGAGTGCTTGGTGTTACTTGGTTTTGATTGGTTCTCTCCTGAGACAGGATGCCTTTTTCTCTTTGTTTTACCCCAGGAGAAAGTATTGTCACCACTGGACAACCCAGTGAACAGAAAAACCAGGTTACTGAGCAGAATGAGTGAGTGATGGTGTTTCCATCTCTCCATTACCAAATTGTGCACAAAATATATCTGCAGCTGGTGCTGCCATGTATGCAGCATTTCAGGTGGGCTGTGGACTGCCAGGAAAAGAGTATACAAACCTACAGAAAGTCCCTGATTTATTTAACAAGTATGCTGAAGTTAATGGAAACAGGGGCTCTTCATGGCAGGAAAAGACAGACCATATATGGTTTCCCCTTTGCCCCTGGGTTGCCAGAGGGGCACAGAGCTGCCAGAAACTCGCTTCATCTGGGAAGGCCATGCTAATGTTGAAAATATAGCCTAGTTCTTGCTATGCCACAGTCGTTTAAAATGTAGGGCATATAATAACCATATAATATTCCAGGAGAATTTAGGCTAAAAATCTGCATGCTTCTAGTACAGAAGCATTTACAAACTTCAGACTCTACACGTTCTTCTACAAAATCTGCACACAGGAAGCCCACATCCTCTTCTGGAAGGGAAAGCAGTATCAGGTTTCCCTCTGCAGTATATCTGCCTTTAGAATTCTTGTGTCTATAAAAAACTCTTTTCTAACAAAACACTCCTTGATACAGATTTAGTGTGCCTTTACCTAGGTGATTTCCATATATAGTGTGTTCTCAAGATAATAGCAACTTCTCTGAAATTTATTGTCTTTACTGTGTGCAAAGTTAAGTATTTGTTGAGATTTTAGAGCCAATGGATGTGTTTTATAGTCAGGCCTCCCTGACTATTAAAGACCGTGTGCTTCATTACCATATGGGGTTCTACAGATTGCATACATCAGAATCATATGGAGTGCTTATCAGCACTGCATTGCATCTGGTACTGAATCTTTGTCTTGGGGTATGGGGCCCAGGAACTGTTAGTTTTACAAGCTCCTAATTGACTCATACATGCTGAAGTTTGGAAATCATTGCTTTAATTTTATACTGCATCCTGGTTGCACTGATTCCTTCACAATTTGAAGTTCTGGTTGTCTCAGGAAGAGAAGCTTATAGGATAACAGATTGCCAGCACTCCTGTGACCATTACTCTTTGCTTGCCTCAAAAAAGCCACATTGTTGATTGGCATAAGTCCTTTAGTCACTATCCCACCCTAAGCTCAGCTTACCGACATCTGAATGAACTGGCAGTCAAAGTCGTACAGTGTCAAGGAAACAAGTTTCCTAAGAGTTGCTCATGAAAAACGAAGGCCAGGTTTGCCCCCTTGCTTTCTATCTTGAGTTTTGTTAAAACAAAAACTATTTTTAATCTGTGGAAACAAGCATGTGTGCCATCTGTTTTCTTTGAGATATCAAAGTTCTGTATTGTTTTTAATTCAGTCACAAATATTTATTTTGCCCTTCCATATGATGTTTATTCATCCTCGTCTCCTTTCCCTACCAGATTTATCTGATTAAATTCAGTCTATACATTGGTACATCAATATTGTCTTTGTGTTAAATTTGTTCCTAATTAAACCTAAGAAATTTTATATTTTAATGTATTGTGACACTCTATGGATTTCTTATTTCTTCAAAATTATACTCCTTTGGAAATGTACAAATAAAGTACATTTGTACAATTTGTACAAAAGTACAAATAAATGTACAAATACTTTTACCTCTGCTATTACTTAAATTTATTATTTAGGCACATTATATATATATAATATTAGACATGCTGGAATGTGTGGTTTAACTAAAATAAGCTACTTATTTTGTTTTCTTCCATTTATATTATTGTGGTTATACAGGTTAACAAACTTGAAAAACATGAGAACTATATTATAATTAAATTATTTTGCATTCCATAGTCCAAATAAGCCAAACTAATGTTGTTCTGGCATTGACAATGAGAAAAAGAGGGGTCATTGAATAATTGGGAAAAAGATTAAAAATATATTGATTAGTAATGATTATTTAGACATGAAAGAGAAGATAATATCTACTAAAAATATAGATAAACTGATATTCAGACATATTCCACTTGTCATAATTAATTTGAGCCTAGGGTATAATATTTATTGCTTCTAATGCTCTCATAATTTTTTGTGTCTTATTGAGCCCATATTTTCTAAGAAACATCATAGGGCCATATGAACACATTGCCTTCAGATGCATAATTCATTAGGTTAAACAGTGTATGTCATTGGCTTGGGTTTCTTTCTTCAGAGTGCTGCTGAAGGACATCAGAACCCAGTTTAACTGGCAACAATTTGAGATGCAGAATTAGCACATTGTTTCTTGGGGAATGCCCTTGAATGTGCTTGAGTAGCTGGTTGTGTAAGGCATGAGCATAATTGCTAAGAGCCAGAGAATAAATGGATTCCAGGCATCATGCAGTAATCGTGTGTGCCTGTGCCTAGTTTGGTATCTCAGGAAAACTCTTCAGGAAATGTCAGATCATTGTTGAATGATTAACACACAGACAGTGCAGACCAGAGTTATACCTGGGGACTCACAGCTCACTCATATTACAGCACACCTGTGCAGAATTCCAAAGCAAGGGATCCCTGTGGTGCCAGGTAAGCATCTCACCTTCAGTGCCAATGCTCTAAAGTTACACCTAAGAAATTACTGAGAAGTTAAGCTGCAACTTTGCTACAACTTGAAAACTTAACATTTTTCGCCTTTGTGGGGCTGGAGCTTAATATATTTGTGTCCTGGAAGAGACAAAATACAGAAATAAATACAGGGCCAGCTTGTATAAGTATACTAAAAATGTGGCCAGAAAAAGATATAAAGAAAAACAAATCAACCTCCATTGGACCAATAATGAGAGCTTAGCAATATGACTTTTTATTAATCTCACATGCCAAGAAACCGTCCCTTACTAAAATAGATGGGATAGAATATTTCCATTTGGCAAAATGCTTGCGGGTGAAGCAAAATTTAATCAATCAAATGCAAATATTAGTAAAATGAGGAGAAATAAACTCTAGGCAATTCACAATTTCATAAGAACTTTCATTTGTCTTTTGAGCAAAGAATAAAATGGCTATCATTGCTTTTAATCACTGGAGAACCAGAATTCTTTTTAGACTTCTATCACTTACTGTTGAATATGCTTGTGTCTGAGTCCTCCAGTATTCTGAGTTGGAGAATGGTTTATTTATGGGATTTGTGTCTGCTGAAGAATGCTTGGAGGAATATCACTTTTGTTTACAGAAATTGAAATAGGTATGGTAGGGAGATACTCCTGTGTCTGAAGTACGTTTTAAAGTAGGAGGTCAAGCCCAAGTCCTTGGACAAGTGAGAAGCAGACATAATAACAAAACTTCAAACCCTAGATTGTCTTCATGTAACCTTTTGGGTCTATGATTCTGAGAAAATCTTACACTTAAAAAAATTTGGGTGATTAGGTATAGAGAGCAATATACAGTTTTCTCTGATGACTCCAAAAATGGATTGTTAAGAACAGATCTTGTTAAGATCTTTTCATGTTGCTAGGAGCAATTGTTACCATAGGAACAATGATACTAGCGAGCATTATTTATATACCCATAACATGCAACCCAGAAAGTAATTTAATTAAAATACCTTTAAAATTACATCCTGTTGTCTTTTGCAGAATTTTCATGTGTATAGTACAACTTATTAGGCCCTCTTTAAGGCAAGCACATGTATGTTTGCTCACTGGTAACTTTTACTGGTTTGTGTCTTCACTCATTTTGTTACATTGAAGTTCAGTCTTTCTTTGGCATAGAAGAAAAAAGATTTAACATTCTGAGCTTGATTGTCATTTTTGTAGGGAACTTTGAGTCACAGCAGTGATGGGTGCTCAGCCCTGATGGGGCTGCCATAATCAAATAAGAAAATCAAAGAAAACATTGACACTGCTGCAAATTTAAATTGTGCTTCACCCACAACCCAGTTATCTTATCTTGAATATTATTTTGAAAACATAAAATCGGAACAAGTAGTCATCCTCAAATTCTTTAAAACATTCCTTTTCTTAAGGTTTTCATTAAAAATCACATTCTCTGATCAAACTGAAAAGAATTCAGCGCAAGCAATGTTGGATATGCTCCTCTATTTCCCCCCTTAAAAGAATAGTTAATTAGACTATATTACACAGTTATTGATTACGGACTAGTGGTTTGCTGTTCAAAGAATATGCTAGCTCAGGTTACAGATCTCTCTAAAGTCAAAAGATAGAAGTCTGAATTCAGGTTGTAAATTGTTAAAACATTGCCAGAAAACAAATTGGGAGATGCTATCCTTGGCTGTGGATGTGGATTTGTGCCATGATTGTGGATTTCCTGAAATACTCTAAGTAGAGAGTCTTAGGTACTGGGGAAGATAAAGCACACCACACTTCACTGCCACAGGCTTCTGCTAATGGCACATCCATCCTCACCTCCTTGACCAATCATTCCCTCCAAAATTAGCTCATTCAGTGTACAATACATCAAATTACTTTTCAGTTTCTATCAATGAAGTGTGCTATCTATTATTACAACTGTGTAATACACTGACAGGGCACCAAACTCATTACTCCTGAATCCCAAAAGTGGACAGGAAAAGCAGAATCAGTAACACCTGTTAACAAGGATTGTGCATTCAGCAATGTATATAAAATACTGGGTTCTTTAAAATATGATAGAGAACAGAGATGTCAGTCCTTGAGCTCAAATCCCTTCCCTCACATTTTTCAGTGAGAAGCTTCCTTTTTTCCCACTGCCCAGGAGAGCATGTCTTAGCAGTTTCCTCAGCCCACATTGGGATAAAGGAAAGAAGCTTCTGATTTTCTGTGTGAGGACCCTTTCCAAGATCACTCAGACCCCAGGCATCCATGGCCCAGGATGCACAATCTCCATCTGCAAACGACTAGGCTAGACAGCACCAGGAAGTAGGTGGCTCTTAAAACAAGACCCTTCATCTGGGTCAGCCATTGCAACTATTGGTCCAGCACTAGGAAGACTAGGATACCTCTCAAACCTCCTCATACGCTGGCTCATTTCGTTTAAGAGACTTATTTCCCAAGAAATTGGTGTGGGATAAGCTTCTAATCAGCTTTCACTTTAAACCACCAGTAATTCTGTTTTACCTTTCCAGGGATGAAATACTCTTGAATCCATCTACAAAATCAAAATCAAAGCACTGTTTCATCCTATTTAGCTGTAGCCTGAAGGCACTTTCTAAATTCAACACATTCAGAGCTTGGTACCCTCAGTAATGAAGAGTTTCAGAGTCTGACCTTGCCCTGGACAATTTTTTTTTCCCACAAACATAGAAAGAGCAAGAACCTCGGTATTAGCAACGTTCTAAACTTCAGTTTATCTGTATGGAAAATAAAGAACATCACTTTACTCCATAATATTATAATATTAATGAGTATCAAGCTAGATAATGCATATAAAGGTATACAGCACAGCATCAAAAATATAACTCTTTTTCATTTCTACTCTTCCCCCAAATGCTTTAGATGATAACAAATCTGCTTAATATTCTGAAATGCATACTATATATGTCTATTAATATATTATCTAATTTTATAAATCTCTATAGCTTTGACTCATCTTGATTAAAAATGTATTTTTCTAATTTTATTTAGAATGTTAACTTTTTTTGAAAAATATGAATTAATGAAATTTGTCATTTTCTTATATGTGAATTTTAAGGATCATGATCTTCATAACTCATCAGAAACATTTAAGTTAATGTTTATTTTTTATCTGATTTTTTCCATGATTTTAATACTTTTATCTAATTCTTTTTATGCAATAATTAGTAATAGCAAACATGTATATGGTATGTGTGCTTACAATGTCCAAAACATCATAACCATTTTTAATGATTTTTACATATTAAAAATTACTCCTCATGACAACAATCCAATGGTATCATTATCAACAGCCTTGTTTTGCAAATATGTAAATTGTGGCACAAACATTTTATGTGACTTCCCCAACATAACACAGCTAATTTTTCAAACCCAAATAGTTGGACCCCAGAACCCAAGCTTCAGACATAGTGTTTTAAGTCCTGTGGAGAAGAGGGAAAAGGAAATTGCCTAAAAGCAAAAAGCTAGCAAGCACAATAACAAAACAAAAACCACTTCAGACTTCAAGGAGTTTCAATCATGAGAATGTACAGCCTGTGTCCTAACCATCCTTTCAGCCCTAAACATATTCCCACAGACAGGCATCATATTCATACACCCTTAGCCAACTCACTACTCCATCCTCACACTTCATAGTAGAATGAAAGTTACAAGAGAATGTAAGGTAATGTTGTTGTAGAAAACAGTCCATTGGAAGGACTGGGACTAACATAGATTGTCAGCTATATGTCAGGATTTTCCCTGTACTGTCTCATGTAATCTTCATCACTTCAGAGAAAACTGTGGCCTAAGAAAGCTCATTACCTTTCTGAGGACCACATAGATGATTATGAAAGTTCTGGAATTCATACCTCATTCTGACTTCAAAGCCCATGACACCACCACACCACAGTACAGAGGCCCTAACCCAAACTTCTGGTTTGAGAAGACAATGCTTTCAGTAGTGTCAAATGCTTATCTTCTCCAGACATTCACCTCAGAAGCCAGGAGACATTAATAATAATAATAATAATAATAATAAGAGTATCTGTACTTCAACAATTCTAGAAAATAATAAACTTTAAAACATGACCTTACAAAGTGGCATGGTAGAAGAATGAGCAGAGGCTGTTGAAGTTCATCAAAGGATGTTGTCTGAAAGTTTTTAGATCTGACCTGACTTTTTAAAAAATTATGTAAAGTGTCTACAAGGTAAAGGAGATAAAAGGTTAAACACCATATATCTACTTTTAAAAATCAATAAATCTTCCGAATGTGCTCATTGTTCATAAACTGAATATTTGCAATCATTACCAAAAATTAAGCTGCCTACTCTTCATATTTGCTTCCTTCCTCTACCTCTTAGCTAAAATAGTATTTATTCTTAGCTATCATTGTCTTTATTTTCTAAGTACATGAAAAGGAAAGACAGGCCTTTAGAAAGTATATTCTTAATGTTCCCCTAATCACAGGCTTTCTTGAAAATTAAAAGACAAAGGAGCTAAGGTATGTTTAAGGTGTACAGCCTGGGTTTTTTTTCTAGACTTACACTGATTTTTAAAATATTTTTGTGAATTTTGAAACTTGGGGAAAGAGAGTGTTACAATGCTCATCACAATAATTATAACTTAGACAATCTTAAGTAGGCTTTGTGAGATCAAACCATATTAACAGACCTTAAACTCAAACGTTAGGTAACTAATAACAACGTTTCTTACATTATTCAGTACCAAACACAAGTAGCTGATAATTAACTTGAACAGTCTCATCACAATGATTAAAAATATGTCAACTGATACAAAGGAACAGTTACACTTAATGAGTTCATTATAGTCTGAGATTATCTACAGGAAGAAATATCAATCCTGAATGTTTTAATGTTTTAATATTTGTAAGTCAGGATGAGGGTCAAACTTAAAACTTTTCAGGCATGTATAAGGGAATTTGTATTTGGTGAAATAGCAATGAATTTCAGCACTAACATATAATTGGTTTGAAATAGGAACTTTTGATGCCACATCTGGAGAATAGAATAATATAATCCACAACAGGTAGTAATTACTGAAGGTAATTGAAATGCAGCTTGAGTTGTAAACATTAATGAAAAAAAGATTTCTAAGCAAATGAAATCTCAAACATCCAAAAGACAAAAAGTTTGTGATAAATGGTTCATTTAGGCATGCAGTGCTGTGTGGGCAAAATTGGATTGCAATCATAGCCATTTCAAAAAATGAAAACATTAGGAGAAAAGAAAATTGGACAGAAATGGCAGGGAAATTACAGCCTTTGATCCATTCTGAAGAACCTTTTTTTTCTGAAGCATCATCATGAGTGGGCAGCAAACTCCTTCCAATCTTCTGTTAAAACTTTTTTGAAACCTTGGAGACCACGAGGTGAAAATGATCAATTTAGGACAGACCATGGAAATATTTTTCAGTGATAATATTTGTTTCCATAAAATTGTACAAAACTAATTCCAATGTTAAATTGCTATCTGATCTTGAAATTGACACTTTTAATTTCAGGAGAAGGTCTTTCCTGAATCTTTTTTGACCTGTCCAATTAAAGATCAGTTATTAGACACATGCTTCATGGCAACTTATATGGAGATGGCACAATTTCACAAAAATAAAGAGTATTGTAATGCTTTTACTGATAGATCATTGAAAATGTTATGGGTCCAAGAATCATACTCTGAATAATCACACCTTGAAACATAAGTGGGCGCTATCCTATGGAAACAGATCTTTGGCTATTGTAAATAATGCACTATAGTTTCCAAAGGCCTGTGGTGCTTTATCTGTATGTGCAGAAACTTAAATTAATCCCTACAGCTTTGAAACAATGATGATCGTAGACTTGTTCAATCATTATTAAAATGTCTGTAATTTGATTGTAAACCATTAATATTTGAAATTACCTATTGGGTTTCTTTATTAATTACTGGTAGTCATTTTATGAGGTTTTTTGACCCATATTATTAAATCTAAGTTTTTAAATTAGCTTCCAACATTATTTAAATTACTTCTTGCATCTAAGATTATTTTAAGTTATTATCTTTAGAAGAATATTACATCCTAAAATTAAAAAGAAGAATTACTGGCAAATAAGTATAAGAACATTACTTTACATTTGAGTAAATAGTAGCTTTATTCTTCTGAAGGGGCTGTTTAAATCAGATTTACAATGCCTGAAGCAAAATCTAGATTTATTTTCTTACTTTGTTTGACTTGACTACATTCTGTTTTCATTAACATTTTCTATTTGACCTTTTGAATTATAGACCCCTTCTAACCTAAAAAGATGTTATTATGAAAGAAGAATGTGTGTGTGTTATATCTTTAAAAGTGAATACTGGTTTTATTGCTATTTGAAAATATTACTTAAAATATAGGGATGTGAAATTTTAAATGATATGACTGAAATATGTTTTTTTCTGTCAAGATTTGTAATTCAACTATGGGTGAAGTAGTTTCTTTCTAGGATTTATTAATCTTCAAATTCTATAACTAAAATGAATCATTTGTATGATACTTTTAAGGTTCTAATGGTAATTTTTCTAAATGATCCCTAACAACATTTAGTAAATAATTCCTAAATAGCAGTTTTCTTAGGTCATTGTAATATAAACACATTTTTTTAATCTGAAAGAGATGAAAATCCTTGCCCTTGCCCTTGAAGAATCCATACTTAATGGAAAAGATAGATAAGTGATTAATTTAAAACTAGTGCGATGAGTGCTGTAAGGGAGGTGCTTCAACATCACTGCCTCAAGGACCGCTAGACTAGATTTTATCCCCTGTGATAGACTCTTAGCACACTGAACTTCCCCTTCTACAATGCTCCACATTCTACATGGCAATTACGTTTTTCAAATCTGTATTCATAATAGACCATAAACTCTACACAGGCCCCACACCTTCTCTCTTGCTCACTGAAGTATCTTCAATACAAAGCATCATTTCTGACACATAGTAGCTGCTTTATACATACTCACTGAGGAAATAAATGAATGAGGGTAAATGAATGAAAGGTATGGAATGGTGTTTTGTTATTTAACCCAGATTAGACTAGTTTTGAATTTTTTATTTTTAATTGACAAATAATAATTGTACATATCGATGGAGTCCAGTGAGATGATTTGATATTTGTATACAACATGGTATAATTAAATCAAGTATTAACATATCCATCAGTTCATATTCTTATGTTTTCATGGTGAGAGCATTTAAAATCTACTCTTTCAACGATTTTGAACCATACATTATTACTAACTATAGTCTCTAACAGATGAATGGGACAAAGAAAATGTGGTATAGATACACAATAGGATACTAGTCAGCCATTAAAAAGGAAATTCTGTCATTTGCAACAACATGGATGAAACTAGAAGACTTTATTCTAAGTAAAATAAGCAGGCACAGAGAGATAAATTGTGTGGTCTCACTTGCATGTGGACTCTTAAAAAGTCAAACTTGTAAGTAGAGAGTCAAATGGTGGTTACCAAAAGCTGTATTGGAGAGGAGGGGTGGTAAGACTTTGGTCAAAAGGTACAAAGTTTCAGTTAGACAGGAGGGATAAGTTTTTGAGATCTAGTGCACAGCATGGAGACAGACCATACTTAATAATAATGTGTTGTAGATTTCAGATCAGACCATTTTTAAATGAGCATTGAACTGTCATAAAAGAAAGTACAAGTGAACATGATGAGGGGGCACAAAAGCCAAGAAGATAGTCATGCCAAAGCACAGAGGTGAGAAAGAGCACAGAGTAAGCAAAGTCAACTGTGAGGAATACGGAATGACTGGCCATTCATAGAAGTTGTGAAACAATGGTATTACAGAATAATTGTTTAAGATATTATTTTGTATTTTGATATTAGTCTTCTCCATTTCAAGCAAGTAACACATCCTTGTCTAAGGGCATTTTCCTTTCAGAGAAGAAAGGAAAAACAGCCAGGAGTCAGTAGCAGTTCTTGTTTTTCATGAGAGTTTAAATGCATTGAAGAGATACTTTAAGTGTCCAGAAAAAGAAGCATAAAGGGGAGCATGATTTTGAGGGCAAGTAGAGAATAAGAAGAGCAACTTCTCAAGCTAGGAAAGGGGAACTAGTTTGTCAGGACCTTAAGACAATGGTAATGACTATGCCACAGACCCAGAAGCTGCTGGCTTCTCCTGAGAGTCCTTTGTCCCAATGACAGAATGAAGAAAAGGGAGGATGGGGTGAGAAACCCACTGAAGAAACCATGCTGGCTAAGAAATTGAAAGCATGATGGCTAAGAAATTGGGCATCTCAGAGGTGATAAGGGTTGGCAGATGAATTATGACCGGAGGAACTTCCATTTCTGTTTAGCATTCAGTAAATTCCGGAGACTTCAGAACAACCTGGAGATTATAAAATTCCATATGTACTAAGATTAACATTTCCACCTGCCAGGAAGAATGGAAACTTGGAGTCAGTTTTAGGATAATTTATGAACATAAATAAATGTAGTCATTTTGTCATTTGAATTTGAAACTTTAGATTCATACGTGCTACCTAACTGAGAGAGGATTGAGGCACGTCATTGAAGGACATCACATATTGAGCTAATACATTTGAAATTGATTCTGCAGAGTTGGCCATTAATGGTTTTTAATCAGGAGAATAATAGCAAACATCACCCTAATGGCCACAAAATGATGGACTGGACAGCAATAAGACTAGTGGGAAGTTGACCAGGTACAGGCAAGAATTCAGTCGAGTTGACGAGCTGGACCTAAGATCATGAAAGGAGCTGATGGTTTGAGAGATACTTAGGCTATAGAATCATCTTGATTAGATGTCTGTGGTGAAGTAAAAACAAACCTCAGACAGCTCCCAGGTTCCTGGTTCACAGCAGGGCAGTATGGGAAAGATGTAATATCATTTGTCCCAAAAACTGTGAGGGTTGTGCTGATGAGAGAAGGAAGGAAATGATACGGAGTTCAGGAGAGAAAAATTGGGGGCTTATCAGCAAAGTTGAATGTAGAAGCACATAAAAGAGACATGGTCCAGAAACATATATATAGTAAAAGGGCTGAGGAAAGGACTGTGTGTACTGAGGAAGTTTCAAAGAAGACTGATGAAGAGTGAGCACAAAGCTAGGAGAGCAGTAGAGGATGATGTCACAGGAGAAATGAGAGGAGAAGTTTTCTGGAAGGAGAGAGAAGTCAGCTGTGCCAGATACTACTAAAGGGAGAGAAACTAACATACCTAGGAAATTTGAGTGATAAGACCTTAGATGACCTATGAGAAAAGAATGTGAGGATGTGGAAACTGAACTTCAATGGGTCAAAAAGGCAATCTAAGTGATGATGTAGATATGTTACAAAATTTGATGAGGAGGAGAGAGGGGGAGATGCAGGACCCCGAATGGGTTTTAGGACATAGGAAGTTGGCAGCAGAAAGCGGGGGTGAGATACAGACAGACACACCTCTTCTATTGGCATGGAAGGGGAGTTAAATCTTTATGAAATCAGAATCATTTTGCACTTTGTACAGGACAGTTAGAAGTAGAAGAAAAGTGCCAACTATCAAGGAGATTATTGTTTGCCTCTATTTTCTGAAAGGAAATATATGAGAGAGGAATTATCTGTTATATAAGGAATATTATGTGAGGAATTATCTATTCCTAATATAATTTCATATTATCTAAATATTTATCCATTACATCTATTTTATGAGAAATTGTATGGAGGTATCTCTATTAAATGAGAGAGGAATTATAGGCTGAGAATGAGGACATAGCTTGGAAGATTAAGGGTTTAGAAGTAAGCATAGTAAGTATTTGAAGAATAGAGTGGAAAGGGAAGCTTGACTAGGAACAGGTGAAAGGGGGATTATAGAAATTTTGCCAGGAGCAAAGCTGTCCTTTTGGGTCCAAACTATGGAAATTAATTTACTGATGATGCTTCATAAAAGCAAGAAAAATATTAAAAAATAATAAAAGTAAGAGACATTAAGCCCTAGCAGAAATCTTAGGTTTTACCTAGCAATATGACCCTTCTTATTTATATATAAGAAAATTCAAGACCCTACAGGTAAACTACATTAATCTTGATAATAAGCTATAAACACCTGTTTCCCAAGTTGTCATCAATGACCCAAAAACAACCCAAAAAAAGGCATTAAACTCAAAAGGAAGCCTCACTGAGAGAGGTTGAGGGAGGTGGGGCTGAGTTCTAGCTCAAGACCTAGGTATTTGCAAAATTATTTAATTTCATAGGTTTCTCAGCTTTTGTCATCTGGAAAATAAAAGCTTTAAACTTAATAGCACTTATGATCCCTATAATCAATAGGATGCCAATCAAATCAAATTCACCTAGTTTCAAATTTAACAATAAACCCATGCCTCTGGCTAATTTTCTGGAAAATTATACGTGGGAAGAAGATCCATTGAACATGTTAGAAAACTCTGTTCTGTTTCACTCTCTAAAAGAAAAAATGATTTACAATTTTAATGGTTTATTGGCTACCCTAATGCATCCTATGTTATAGAATGCTGTGATTAAAAACAGAGTTGATGAACAATAGAGACACATTAATTATGACTGGAAAAAATAAACATAAGCACAGAAGATATAATGCATTTTATATATAAATTATTCCACCTTATGATAATCAAACTGTGTAGCAGTGGTAATCCTTCTTTCACTATAATGGTTATTTTCAAATGCTTTTACTTCACTGAGTGGAGTTCATAGATGATAATCTCTAGCATGAAAAATCATTCAATTGTCATCACTATTTCTTCAGAAAATTTGGGAGTTCATAGGTCTTTACCTAAAATGAGTCATTATGATGATTCTATTTTTCTTTCTATGGTTTGTCTGACCATATATTCAATTAGACATTTGAGGTTCAGAAATAAAGTCAAGTTGAATATTCATCAGTTGGATATAAAATATGTACCACATGGAAATCACTGTTGCTAATAATATTGCCTCTATTTTACAGTCAAAGAAATTGACATTCAGAAAGATTAAAGAACTTATGAAAAACAAGCAGATTTTAGTTGGCAAATCTGAGAATCAAGCCCCTGATTTTATAAACTTCAAGTCCATTGATGTCCACTCCATATCTTAGACTTTAGCTACCTTCTGCCAATCATTAGTGTGAAGTTAGGCTGAGATCCACCAGCTCACGTTAACATTAACCTATTCTTGGTTAAATTTCTGTGATGTATATCAGAGTGAAAATATTCAACGGTATGTTAAAGAGCCAATGAAGAGCTAAAATTTGAGAAATGTAAGAGAGATGAAAATAAAGCAAGAAATTATAAAGAGACATAAGAAAAATCATTTTATAGAAGAGCTAATCAAATATTAGAATGGGCTGCCAAGAGGGATTATAGAAGCTCTGTCTCTGAATATCAGAGGGGAAGCTGTTCATCCTTATTAATTAAAAATTCAGATGTCAGAAGGCAGGGACTCCCTAGGATCCCACTGTTAATATAGAAATCCATACTCAGCTGTAATCATTGTCTCTGAGGCATTAACAATCCAAACATGCTTGAATTTCTCTGCTGACATTATATTCTTTTAAAATAGGGTAAAACTTTCTTCTCATCTAGGCAACAAATCAACTGTACATATTTTGTTTAAAATCTGTGAGTAATTTAGTAGTGTCCTAGATTCACAGAATGATGTCCCTAAATAACACAAAATATTTTAATGTACTTTATATATCATGAAAGACAGCCTATTACAGTTATGTTTCCATTAATGCACTCTGTATCACAATTAGAAATATCTAGTTGCACTTTTAAAATGTTTATTAGAATGGAACAAACTTCTCTGACAGACTTTTAGTGATGACTTCATTTCAGAAGGAAAAAAGCCGAAAGGGAATTCTTCTGTTGCCTTCCGTCCCCTCTTGTGTATTTCCTTTTCACAGAGTAGAACTTGAGTACTTTCAACCAACCAATGTGAGATAGGAATTTGTTAACAATTACATAACCTCAGTGGATAACTTGATTGCCTAATCAGCCATTGTTACAGTGTGGAACAGATTACTAAATCATGTACTCAGTCTAACCAATCTTCCTGGAGGAAAAACATATTAAAATCTACTTGGGTCTAACATCTGGTCATTTTATACCTATCAAGTACTAGATACCAAGTGTGTTACATATACAACCTCATACTAAGAACAACCTTGGACAAAATGAGTACTATTATTATTCATTGTATAAATGACAAAACCAGGACTCCATAGGATTTCAGGAATGACTAGCAGAATTGTGAAGCTAATCCAGAGAGGTTTATCTGACTTAGAAAGCCGACCATCAGTGCATGAGGCCATATGACCTCATTTTAATTAGAGAAGCTCACTGGTGTTCCCTGTATACACAGATAGGTTGTATGGGTAAATTATCTGTGTATGTGTGTGTCCCTTTGAGGTTGCTTGCCTTCAGTGACTATGCTTATCCCCAAACTGCCTGAAAAATGCAGGCTGTTCAGTTCATTTTTAATTCAATTATGTAATCAAAAAAGTCATCAAAATTTAACACAACTTAAAAGTTCTGATTAGATGTGCTCAGTGACTTCACTCAGAGAAGCGTCCTGCTTAGTGAGCATTACTGTCAATTGCCACAAGCAAACACTTCCAGGTCAACTTTCCTCTCACCAACCCCAGGCAGGAAGTGTCCAAAGCTTCACTTCTAGGGTTGTCTTAGGCAAGAGAGAGACAGACTGATGGGGAGAAAGAGAAAGAAGCGGGAGGGAAAGGTGATGTCAGAGTGAGGTACAGAGAAGAGATAGTTGAAAGGTTCAAGTAAACTGCCTAGACTGATCCTGGGTCTGGGTCATCCATCCCTGCTCCTGCCACCTCTGCACGTGCTGCAGTTAGTACCCTGTCCTTTCCACTGTCAGGCAAGCTTGTTCCGCAAGACAAAGTGAACTGCTTGCCGTTTATTGCAAGGGAACTTTTTAGCAGTGACCTTTAAAAGCACCATATCCTATAGGCATGACTGTCATTCACCATTTGCATTGATGCAGCTGGCTGGAAGTATGACACCAGGTTATGCACCTTGGGCAATTAAAAATTGAAAAAGACAGACTGACACAAGGTGAAAAAACTGAAATAGCTACTTCAGAATCAACCTCCATCTTGCCGCTATTTTAAGACCTCCTTTTTGAAATAGAAAGTGACAAACAGTCCCCCACTTTAAATGAAACCTAAACATGTTTAACTCTCTCTGTACAAAGAATCTGACAAAAATAGTTTACCCATTTGACCTTATACGATAAATCTGTGCTTCTATTCCATGTTGGTTTGATGGCGCTGTTCATCTAATAAATACTCGTGAAGTATTGGACAAATGTCAGGAACTAGGTTGGGTATTTAAAATGTAAAGAAAAAACAAGACATTGTTTCTGTCGGGTAAAGACTGGCTTTTTACTTGGGAAGGCAAACAATTAGAGGACTTTGTACTAAGAGCTTTAACCTTACTATGCACTGGAATTCTTCTAAGTGATTTAAGTATATTAACTCAATAATTCTCCCAACAACTTTTTATATGGTTGCTGTTATTATCCCCATTTTACTAACAGAGAAAATAAGGCACAGAGAGGTTAAGTGACTTACTAATTTATTTACTAATACCTGCTGAATCTAGACTCAAACTCAGGCAGCTGACTCCAGAGACCACATTTATATCCACCATGCTATAAAGCTGTGGTCCCCAATCTTTTTAGCATCAGGGACCAGTTTCATGGAAGACAATTTTTCCACAGACCAGTGGGGAATGGAATGGGTGGTTTGGGGACGATTCAAGCACATTACATTTATCATGAACTTTATTTCTATTATTTTTACATTGTAATATATAACGAAGTAATTATACAACTCACCACCATGTAGAATCAGTGGGATCCCTGAGCTTATTTTGCTGCAACTAGATGGTCCCATCTGGGGGTGACGGGAGACAGTGACAGATCATCAGGCGTTAGGTTCTCATAGGGAGCACACAACCCAGATTCCTTGCATGCACAGTTCACAGTAGGATTGGCTCTCTTATAAGTATCTAATGTCACTGCTGATCTGAGAAGAGGTGAAGCTCAGGCAGTAATGTGAGCGATGAAGAGGGGCTGTAGATAACAGATGAAGTTTTGCTGCTCACCTGCCACTCACCTCCTCCTGTATGGCCTTGTTCCTGACAGGCCACACACTAGTACTGGTCCATGGCCTGGAGTCTGGGGACCCCTGCCATAATCATCTAAAATTAGAGAGTGACTCTTTCAGAGGAACCAGGAAATACTTTTGAACAATGATGTTAGATGATAAAAGGCCAGGCATGGTGGTTCATACCTGTAATCCAAGCACTTTGGGAGGCTGTTGGGTGGATTGATTGAGCTCAGGAGTTCAAGACCAGCCTGGGCAACATGGTGAAACCCTATCTCTACAAAAAAATACAAAAATAGCTGGCTGTGGTGGAGCGTACCTGTAGTCCCAGCTATTTTGGAGGCTGAGGCAGGAGAATCACTTGAGCCCAGGAGATCGAGGCTGCAGTGAGCTGTGATCACGCCACTGCGCTCTAGCCTGGGTGACGAGGTGTAACCTTGTTCAAAAAAAATTTGATAAAAGATAAATTGAATTTAGTCAAACAAAAGTATTTCAAGGCAAAGTATGTAGCATGTCCTAAGGCAACACAGTTTAAGGAACCTTAATAAACTCTGTAAAAAAAAAAAAAGGTATTTAAAGTGTGTGGGAGAAATGAAGAAAGGCAGAGAAATTACATTAGGACCAGATTGGAAAAGGTCTCTTATGCTATGCTGAGGAGATTGCATTTTTATCCTGCAAACAATAGAGAGACAGCCAAGGTTTCCAAAGCAAGGAAGGAGAGGTGAATGGTAAGGTGGAGCATAGGCTGGTGGGTTCTCTCTAAATTATAGAAAACACAAAATATAGAAATCAGGTATGTTTAGAGATGATGCATACATATAATATTCTGCATTTTGTTTTCGAAGACTTATTCTGAGGACTGACAAACAGAGTACTTGGGAGTGAAGATAGAAAGAGGAAACAGAAGACAGTGGCTGGGAAGGTAGAGTAGTCGCCCCTTATCTGTGGTTTGCTTTCGAAGGTTTCAGTTACCTATGGTCAACCACAGACTGAAAATATTACAGTATTTTGAAACAGAGAGAGAGAGAAACAGAGGGACAGAGACCACATTCATGTAACTTCTATTATAGTATATTATTATAATTGTTCTATTTTATTATGGTAATTGTTGTTACTCTCTCATTGTGACTAATTTATAAATTAAACTTTATCATAGGTGTGTATACATAGGAAAAAAATCATAGTATTTATAGAGGGTTCAGTACTATCTATGGTTTCAAGCCTTCACTGGGGAACTTGGAACATAACCCCTATGGATAAAAGGAGGTTACTGTACACAGAAAACCATTAGCATGTTTCATCAAATCTAAGGCACCGTCAACTGTGAAGCACATTAATGTTAGAAATTCTAAGAAAGAAAAATACTTCCAGTTAAACACCATCTATTATTAGATGAATTCCAATTTCTCGGATGTTAAAATGTAGCAGTGAATGCATCTCAGAATCTATGAAATATTGTTAATAACTTAGGCAAAAGTAGAATTGATCACTGGTTCCAGTCACTGAGTAAATGAGAACATAAATTAATTACAAAAATACTTATTGAGTGTTGCAGAAATACTTATTGAGTATTATATAGAAATATAATGGAGATGTTAAGAATAAGTGGCAGTTGTGATTGAGGGGAAAAAATGATAACAATTTAAGGTATTTAGAAAATAGAACAATTAGGCTTTTTTGTGCTACTGAATGCAGATGGTGAGGGAGAGACCTTTAAGTGATGTCTAAGATGGCTGACTAGCTAATGTCTTTAAGACCAAAAGGGCAAAAAGAAGAGCATGTTGGGCTATGATATCGAGTTTGGCTTTGGACAGTTTGAGGTTGAAATAGAAGTAGGACTTACATGTGGGATCCTCAGCAGGCAGTTGGAATATTGGACCCAGCTCAGAAAAGAAGCTAGGACTGGAGGTATTGATTTAGGACACATCTAAGTGATGTATGTGGTCAATGAAACCATAGAAATGGATGAAGCCACTCCCAATAAAAAGTCTGGCTAAGAGGTTATGTTCACTTGAACTAAAGGAAAGCATTAGCAATAAATAAAAGGAGACAGATTCAAGACCTACTGTAGGTCTTGATAACTGATGATCTTTAGGTATTAAGAGAAAGATGGTTCCAATAAGAGATACAAGGAAGTTAAGAAATACAGCAGTTTAGTTGAAGAGGAGTGAAAATTTCAGTTCTAGACATACTATGTTAGAAGTGCTGCCAAGACATCAAGTGAAAATGACCCAAGAATAGTTGAAAATGTGTTCTGTATTTCTGGAGATGCGGCAGATCTAAAGATTTAAATTTGAAAATCATCTATTCATAGTGAGAGTTGGTGCTGTGGCATAAAAGATTGTCAAGAGAAAAATATAAAGAAAGAGTAAAAAGGATTCAAGCATAGAACCTTAAAGTAAGTTCTACTTCGCAGAAGTCATGTGGTGCATAATGACATTTTGACCCACTACAGACAGCATTTATGACTGTGGTCCATAAGATTATAAGACTAGGCCAGGCATGATGGCTCACACCTGGAGTCCCAACATTTTGGGAGGTCGAGGAGGGTGGATCGTTTGAGCCCAGGAGTTCAAGACCAGCCTGGCCAACATAGCAGAAACCCATATCTGTTTTTTTAAAAGCACAAAAAATATTAGCCAGGCATGATGGGCTCACCTGTACTCCCAGATACTCAAGAGGCTAAGATGGAAGGATCACTAGAGCCCAGGAGGCAGAGGTTACAGTAAACCAAGATTGTGCCACTGCAATCCAGCATGAATAACAGAGTGAGACCCTGTCTCAAAAAAGTAGGGATTATAAGACTGTATTTTTACTTTACTTTTTCTATATTTAAATACATGTAAATATACAAATACCATTGTGTTATAGTTTTGCCTACAGTATTCAGTACAGTCACATGCTAGGTTTGTAGCCTAGGAGAAAAAGGCTGTATCATATAACCTATCTGTGTAGAAGGCCACACCATCTAGATTTATATAAGTAAATGCTATGATGTTTGCTCAGTGACAAAATCACCTAGCAATGCATTTTTCAGACTGCATTCCATCGTTGTTAAGTGATGCATGCCTGTGGTTCGATCTTATGCTAAATGATACTATTTAATAAAATACTAAAACTACTACTATATAGTGAATGCTGATAGGTATAAGACATTTTACATCTTGTTTACAATACTTCTAACTGCACAATAGATAATCAACTGTCTATTTTACAACTGAGGAACATGTAAGGTTTAGTAACTTTCCCAGGGTCACACAACTAGCAAGTGGTGCGTAGGGATTTGAACCTGAGGCTTTTGCTTGAAAGTCCTCATGTTTTATAATGCATCCAGCCTATACAAAGCCTATCCTCCTCTAACTTTTACACATTGCTCTTACGTCTTTATAGAGTACACATACCAAACCCAAATTCTTACAAAAGACACAAGTAAGTAACATATGAGAGACCCTAGCTGGGCCTTTCCCCAAGGATATCTGGAATTGTATGATTCTGACACTGGCATGCTTCTTTTAACTATGAAGATATATTCTTCAATTACACATACACACACACATACACACGCACACACAAACAAAAAACAGGGTTTTCTTCAAATATGTGATCTTCTTACTTTATTCTCAATTTTCCGACTTTTGACTGAAACATAGAAACAAATATTTCTCTACCATAATAAAGCAACAGTGTAAGATGATGGTAAAAGCACCAGATATTTGAATTCAGTTTTGTGTACAATAAGGAATGGTGAGAACTATTGCAAAATGGAGAGTAAAGCCCAATCTAAAAAGGTGGCAAACCCTCAAAGTTCTGTGTTGCTAAAATTTCAGATTTTGTAAGGGAAGATGGAAACTTAAAATATTAGGTGAAACCTCCATCTATAGTGTGACTCATTATTTTAAATAGTATGCAAGCTAAAGAAAAAAATGCCTGTCAGCAAAATCCACTTTAAAAGATGATACTGTGTGCCACTGCATTCCAGCCTGGGCAATAAGAGTGAAACTCTGTCTCAAAAAAAAAAAAAAAAGACAGTACACTGCCTTATATTCTCCAATTTTAATATTTCCAATTCCTTCAAGTGTTTATGTTGGTTGATTTACAAACTTTACTCTCCTTTGAACAGAGACCATTCTGTTAGTGTTCCTTTTAAAATATGACATCTGGAGCTAAACAAAATCATGTAGCTTCTCTCTGGCCTTCTCAGAATTCAGTGAAACTGCTGCTATATTTGTGCTGAGCACTGTATGCTAATGTAACCTAGTATTGCATTAGCTTTTTCTTTTTTTAGCATTTACATTTTACTGTTGCCTAATGAGTTTTAGTCCATAAAAACCCTTAGTTATTTTTTCACATTAACTGCTGAGATAAATCTTAACTCATCCAATACTTATAAAGAAGCAGCAATTTTGTTTTGAAATTAAATGCAAGACTTTACATTTTCTCTATTAAATTGTTTATGGTCTAGATAGAGTTGAATAAACTTTATTTTATTTATTTGGGCTCATTATTCTAGATTTCAGGCAGAGTTTTCAATCATCTGTCTCTTTCCACAGCTTCAAATATAAGGATCTACAATTCATTATATGTACTGTTCACAGGCACAATGAATGTTCCTGAGAAGTCTCATCCACCAAGGTGCACACAATTTTAAAAGGACCAAATCAGAATTGACCCATAATTAGAATATTACATTAGCCTTTAAGAACTATCCCCACAGCACCCTACAAATAATGACAGCATTATCTGCATTTGCCTGCATTATTTATTTGCACCCAGGGATGCCACATTGAGTGGAACACCTACTGCACACAGGAAATAATTTCAGTGATTTCAGCTATTTGGCTGCTTCTGCTGTTATCCAGAACTTCAGCCTTACGTCCTCTTCAATGTTCATCTTAATTATAAAATTTTCTTTCTGGCAACTGTAAACATATGTTTGATGGTAAAGAACATTCTCTTCCTGTTCCTCTGTTTGAAAGAACTAACCAATAAACATCAATTTATCTGACTCACTGGGGCCTTGCACTCCACATGGCTTCCTTTCAGGGAACTGTGTAGGCTACAGTATCAATAATGATAGCAACTCATGCATCCCAAGGGGTCACTATGTGCCAAGCACTATCCTGTGCACTTAATGTAAGTCATCTCCTATATTCCTTGATAACATGGTCTAAAGAAGGATTTAACAGCCAAGGAACTAAGACATACAGAACTTGAGTAGCCTCACAAAGTCAGTAATTGTCAGGGTCAATTTTCCAATAAGTCTGTCTACACTGAAAACTCTGCTCTTGATATTACTGTTCTCGTTCCTACGCAGGTCATCTGAACTTTCCTTCGGTGTAGTCAAATTACCAGATGGACAGCAGAACCCACCAGTACTAAAGAATGCCCTATGTTCTGTGTTCTAAAGACCTTATTTGGCAGGCATGTATCAAACCCTAAACTAGAGTTCCCTGATAGTCCACTACTAGGTCTATACATTTTAGCCTTTTTAAATCAAGGGGAGAATTTTTCAAACATTTTTCTCTTTGTTAGGTCTCTGCTTTAGAGGTCAACATACACCTTTTTTTCTTCAATCAGGCTGTTGGTAAGATATTGAATGAGAAAGAATTCTGGGCTGTGCCATTGTTGTATCACTATCTTTTTTCCACCATGATACAGATAATTGACATACATATCTGTATGAAGTTCACAATCCCCATTGCGCTTCTAATTCTGAAGCTTCTTTTCCATTAAAAAATAAGATCACAAGCATAAAATAAAGTAAGCATGACATTATCATAGGGACAACATCAAATCAGTTTTACTTTTTAAAGGAAATAATTAAGAAATGTTGGTGCTTTACTATCAAGGATAAATTACTGGTGTCCCAAGACACTACTGCAGAGGACCATTTAGCTTGGTGCATTCACAGAGAATTTAGTGGCCATCTTTTTTTTTTAAACTTCCATTGTTCCATCAACTATTAATTCTTCTAAACCAGATTGCCCTCTGATTCTTCATTTTTCCACTTGTTTTTACAAAATATATTGCAAGAAGTTGTGTAGATGCCTCACTAAATTAAAAAATATGTGTATATGAATAAATATTCATTATTTTTCATCCACATCAGGCTTTGCTGCCATGAGATGAGAATAAAGAGAATGAACTATGTCCCTTTACCTGCCTTAGAGCATTCCCAGAAAAACACAATATAGAGAGAAATCCTTAGTAATTGCTTCTATCAATGGCTGCAGTCTCTGCTGAGCCTCTTGTTTTGTCTTTGGAAATTTAATGTTTAATAATTTTTAATATGTCAAAATTTTAGTTTATCGAGAGAGGCTGTGCAGTAACAGGCGTTTGGAGATCATTGTTTGCTTTGCGAAGTGGATAGATTAGATTTAAATATTTTTATTGGATCAAGAAATATCCAGCTTTTACATTTAATAAGTAAGAAATGGCAAATGAACAAAGAGAAATGGTGATGTAGACAGAACCGTGGTGCATATCTAAATTTCTGTTGAAGGAGATGTATCCCTTTAATTTAAGACTTTGATATAAAGTAAAAGGCAAATATCTGGAGAGGTGACCTTTTGGCTATCACTAGTCTTTTGTGAAGAAGTTGGACACAAATTTTGGTAAGACGTAGAAAGAGAAGAATCTTATACTGCAATCCATGTGGAAGTGAGAGGAAAGCAATAATAGGCTTTTTTTCCTATTATCTTCAAAATTTTTGCTGACTAGTGTTAGTGTTTAGAAATGTACTTTTTCTTAGGCAAATATCAGCTAAGCTCATTTAAGAGAAGCTTGTTCTGGGTGACATTTTTGCTGCATTTATCTTTAGAAACAATTTTTAACTCTGCTTGTCTATGTCATTTACAGCTGAAAATTATAATTGAACAGTTAGAAAAAAATCTCTGTTGATTAATTACATAGCTTATGTGGTATTTAAATAGCCAAATTTATTACATATTTGTAGCTTGAGAGGATTCTTCACAAATAAAAGCTTTTTTCTGGGCTGGGCACCATCCCAAATCAGATTTAGAATAATGTTGGAAAGGTTTTGTTCACTAAATGTATTCCAAAATTCTAGTGTTCTTTAAGGACGATATGGTTGCTGATTTTATTTGATGGTTTACTGTGAAGACTCTTCGATTAAAATGTGTTTCACCGAAAATTTATTCTTCAAGCAGACGCCTTAGAAATTTATCTTGATTGCAATGGAAGATGGCAATTTAGAACAATTATTTATCCTTATAATAACTCAAGAGCTTTTATCATCAAGCACTTGCTATTTGAAGACCTGACTCCCATTGCTAAATAAGTGAATATTCATCTGATTGTTTTTAGTCCTTATAACGTAACTTAATCTTTTGCTAGCCTATTGCATGAACTGAGTAAATATTAAACGGGACCTGAATTGTCCACCTTCTCCACTGTTTATAAAGATATATATTAGATATGTTACAATAGAATGAGTGCTAAAGCACATTTTCTTTTGAAGAATAATATTCTAGGAAACGTAGCTTTCATTACTTGCTAAAGCTCACCCATGGAATTCAATTTTTTCTTAGTTTTTCTCATTTTGACTACCTGCCTCGTTACACAAAAACATATTACTGTTTATAAGAAATCATTATCCTTCATTTTCAAATGGAAAAGACAAACCAAAGACAATAATCAAAATTGGGTGTAATGCCAGATTCATCATCTTGGAGTTCCGAGATTTGATTATTCAAAACGTGGAACAGTATCTATAAATTTTTTTTACCTTTGTAAGCCATGTGGAACCCAAGAGCCATCAGAACTGCTTTTGTAAAACACTGTTCTATACAAATAATTTCTCAGAAGACAATTTAGAGTTTTGAAATACATTCCAGTTGTCAGAGTCTGTCAAGTTCTGTTTATCATTAATTTTTTAAAATTTCGATTATGGGTAAACTCTACCATAATAATAGTAATCGAATACATCACTCATGACTATAAAAGTTTAATGCAATGCATAGAATAGAATTCATAAGCTGACAATAAGAGTGGTGGCTTCATAGCCTATGCAGGGAAGCCCAAGCACTAAACTGATATATATACTGCAGAGAGTAGGAGACAAAGGTAATATTCTGAAGAAGAATATTTTAGGGAGAAAAAATGAGAAATTGAATAGCCATCTAGGTGATTTTTTGACCAAAATTTTATTTAATTTTGTTTTTATTATGCAATGACCTAGTAATGGTTCAATAGCATCATAAATAGTCCTAAACCTTGGGTGATAACATATTCTCCTTCTATTTTTAGAAATGCAATTGGCATCAAAATAGGTATAAAAATAAAAATACCTACCTCCCTAGGTCTTGTGAGGATCAAATGAGATGATGTGAATGAGAGACTTCAGATGCTATACAAATGTTAGTTGGAGTCTATGGGAAGTCTTCAGAGATTCCTTTGCACAGTGGAAGGATCCTTGGACTTGGTAGTTGAAAAATCTCAGTTTTGCTAGCCATGTTATCTTGAGTAAATCATTTAAATTTAATTCCTCTGGGTCATACTTTTTACATGTAAAATGGGGATAATAATTTCTACCGTAGTGCTGTTTTGTAAATCACCTCAAACAAAATGATATCTATAATGAAAGTACTTTATAAAAATGAAGCATAATGCTAATAATGTAACAGATTGTTAATAGAGTACTTCTTAAATATGGCATAAGTAAAGGAATGACATTTGCAACAAAATAAATACAATTGTTTAAGTTAAAATTATATGTAGAAAGGGTTGAGAATTGAACTGAGTTCTTCTGTTGAATACTTACCGTATTGCAATCTCAGGGTCCCTGTGAAGAGGACAAAGTCGTGGCCTTGCAAATGTTAGGATTTCAAGAAGAGGTAGGGCAGACTTTGGGTATCTACAAGATATAAAGGAAACAAACCCAAAACTAAAAGTTGCATTATAAGCCACTTTTATGATTAAATCTCATTCCTAGCATGATTTTTTATTGAAAATTCATTGTATAGAAAACTTATGTCCTGATTTGTGGGAGAGTGTTTGTGTTTGTGTGTGCTATGCGTAGTGGAAATGGTTCTGAAAGGTACACTGCAAAAGAATGTAAATATGTTTGCTTCTCTTTCCTCAAGCTTATATATTTGAGAATCATAAATTTTGATAATGCAAAGAATCACAAAATAAATATCAAATGACTTACACTAGGATGTACTATTGAGACTTACTAAGCCTACTATGTGGAAAATGGTCTTTAATTATTTTTACCAAAAAAAAAATGAAGGTTTAAATGTCAGGGACTGAATATTTGTGACTATACTTTCCCCAAAAATCTAATAAACTGGAATTAAAACATTAAGAATTAAGAATAATTATGCTTAAGACAGCGGTCCCCAACATTTTTGGCACCAGGGATGTGTTTCATGGAAGACAGTCTTTCCCTGTGGGGCGCAGGGGGCTGGAAACGGGCTGGGCCTTAGATTCTCATGAGAAGCGCAACAACCTAGATCCCTCACGTGTGCAGTTCACAATAGGGTTCACTCACCATACAGTTCACGCTCCTATGAGAATCTAATGCCTCTGCTGAGCTGACAGGAGGCAGAACTCAGGCAGTAATGCTCATTCGCCTATGTGCCACTCACCTCTGCTGTACAGTCTGGTTCCTAACAGGCCATGGACAAGTACCCATCCATGGCAGAGGTTTGGGTACCTCTGGTCTAATACATATGTATGTACTTAAATTCTTCATCTTCCAGTGATTCCTTTAGAAATGTGAAGAGATCTGGAGCTTAGGAGAGACAACTAGATCTGGTTAGAGCCTTATTTGAGTGAAAGTTATCAGTTTATCTCCCTAAGCCTCAGTTTCCTTATCTGGGGGGAAAGTCCGAATTCACTGGGTTGTTGTAAAGATTCAGCATTATAATGAACACAAGTGAACCAAAACTGTGCCAGGCAAATGCTTGAGTCTCAAAAAAGTGAGTGATTATTCAGTGTCTCAGTAATCTTTATTCTTAATAAACCCACCAAGTGATAGTTTGATCTGGCAAAGATGGAATGGGGCACCCAGCACTAAACTCTTCTTTGCCACAGAATATTGCTAGTTTTTACCAGTGAATTACTAATATTTACAGACTAAAGACACCCGTTTATTACATTTTAGTTTTAAATTTACATTTTAAATTTTTCCGATACAATCACTGGAAAGATAAAGGACAGTTTGTTATAGTTAGAAAATAACACAATTTTCTGAAGTCCTTTTCATGAAATGTTTTAAACTAGAGCTTTGTCTTGGGAAATTCCTGCTCTTGGGCATAGTTATCATGTTGTTTGAGGTTAGCAAGGATGTGATTTTGAGGTCACAACCAGCTATTGTTTACTGAATGTGTGTAAGATAAAACAAGATGAGAGGCTAATTATCTATAGGTTTGCCTTAATTAGCAGATAACATTTTCTAATTTAATGAGGCCTCCGTGATCATAATCAACAGTCAAGTTTCTAAATAGCTTTCCCATATCTTTGTGGGCCATTAATTCCCTCATCTTCAAGTTTTCTACATTCTTTTCAAGGCATCTTGAATACTTGAGCAGCAATTTTCCCTGTTTGCAGCAATCACCAGTTGAATGCTTTTGTGAATGAGAAATTAAATGGGTTTTCAACAATGTAGATAGTTTTAAATGAGAGTCCCAATGAAATTATGGATGAATCAAGGGACAGCAGGAAGTCTGTGATTTTCTCCATTTGCAAATGTCTTTCTAAAAAATGCCATCCTGAGAACTCTTTATAGATATTAACCTATTAATGCCAATGCCTCGTTTTTTTGAAGAAATTCTTATTCTTTTTTTATGGCTCCAAAAATTCACAGAAGAATAGTTAGTAAAGCAGCAGTGAACTATACTCACCAAATTTCATAAAGTGCATTAAATGTACTACTACTCACTGGAAACCTCTTTCAAAATGTATACATCCAGGACTTCCAAAAGTATCGATTATAAATGGTATGAAAAATGCTTCAACATTTAAAGAGAATGTAAGAATTTCTGTAGGGAAAAAAAAGAAATATGTACAATCTTATTTAGTGATCTGCTTATTATCACATGAATTTGTGAGCAGAGTGATCTAGAGAAGGCTTACAAGATGTAGTGAGACAAACAGAATTTTGAAAACTCCTCTGGAAGAAGATGGAATCAGTGAAGATTCAAATTCACCTGCAAAAGTTACAAGCAGATGTGAACTGTGTAACCAAATCTAGCTGCACCTAAATATGAAAGGACACCATTGAGATTTGCCATGTATAGTTCTGAGAAGGAGAGTGGTATGAGTAGAACTATGTTTTTTTCTTAACTTTTAAGTTTAGGGGTACAAGTGCACATTTGTTTCATAGGTAGACTTGTGTCATGTGTGTTTGGTGTACAGATTATTTCATCATTTAGGTATTTATCCTAGTACCCATTAGTTATTTTTTCTGATCCTCTTTTTCCTCCACCCGCAGTTCCAAAAGGCCCCAGGGTGTGTTGTTCCCCTCTACGTGTCCATGTGTTCTCATCTTTTAGCCCCTATTTAGAAGTGAGAACATGTGGTATTTGGTTTTCTGTTCCTGTGTTAGTTAATGACCTCCAGCTCCATCATGTCTCTGCAAAGGACATGATCTCATTCTTTTTATGGCTACATAGTATTCTGTGGTGTATATGTACCACATTTTCTTTAGCCAGTCTATCATTGATGGGCATTTAGGTTGATTCCATGTCTTTGCTAATGTGAATAGTGCTGCAATGAACATACACATGATGTGTCTTTATAATAGAATGATTTGTATTCCTTTGAGTATATAGCCAGTAATGGGATTGCTGGGTCAAATGGTAGTTCTGTCTTTAGGTCTTTGAGGCATTGCCATGCTGTCTTCTACAATGGCTGAACAAATTTACACTCCCACCAACAATGTAAAATCATTCCTTTTTCTCCACAGCCTTGCCAGCATCTGTTATTTTTTCACTTTTTAGTAATAGTCATTCTAAACTGGTGTTAGATAGTATCTCATTGTGGTTTTGATTTGCATTTCTCTAATGATCAATGATGCTGAACTTTTTTTCATATGATTATTGGCCACATGTATGTCTTCTTTTGAAAAGGGTCTGTTCATGACCTTTGCCCACTTTTTTTATGGGGTTGTTTGTGGGGATTTTTGTAAATTTGTCTAAGTTTCTTATGGATGTTAGATATTAGACCTTTGTCAGATGCATACTTTGCAAATATTTTCTCTCATTCTGTAGATTGTCTATTTACTCTCTTTATAGTTTCTTTGGCTGTGCAGAAGCTCTTTAATTAGATCCTATTTGTCAATTTTTGCTTTTGTTGCTATTTCTTTTGGTATCTTTGTCATGAAATCTTTGCCCGTACCTATATTCTGATTGGTATTGCCTAGGTTGTCTTCCAGGATTTGTATAGTTTGAGATTTTATACCTAAGTCTTTAATCCATTTTATGTTGATTTTGTATATGGAAGGGGTCCAGCATCAATCTTTTGCATTTGGCTAGCCAGTTATCCCAGCACCATTTATTGAATAGGGAATTTTTCCCCCATTGCTTGTTTTTGTCAGGTTTGTTGAAGATCAGACAGTTGTGGGTGTATCGTCTTATTTCTGGATCTCTAGTCTGTTCCATTGGTCTATTTGTCTCTTTTTGTACTAATACCATGCTGTTTGGATTACTGTAGCCCTGCAGTATAGTTTGAAGTTGGGTAGCATGATGCATCCAGCTTTGTTCTTTTTGCTTAGGATTGCCTTGGCTATTTGGGGTCTTTTTTGGTTCCATATGAATTTTAAAATAGTTTTACCTAGTTCTGTGAAGAATGTCAAGAGTAGTTAAATAGGAACAGCAGTGAATCTATAAATTGCTTTGGGCAGTATAGCCATTTTCACGATATTGATTCTTCCTCTCCATGAGCATGAATGCTTTTCCATTTGTTTGTGTCATTCTGATTTTTTTGAGCAGTGGTTTGTAGTTCTTCTCATAGAGATCTTTTACCTTCCTAGTTAGCTGTATTCCTAGGTATTTTATTCTTTATGTGGCAAGAGTAGAACTATTTTTAAGGAAGATGATTCTTGCTACTACTAAATAATCATAGAAGAGGAAGAATCATTTGGCTTTCACATGAATCATGTATTATAAATAAAATAGGCCTTTCAAATTAATTCTATGTTTTATAGATTCCTTCCATAATTCAACTATTCAATTCAGTAAAGGCTTAGTCTGCCAATATAACTGCATGATTTTCCAAAGGAGGTATACAGTAGAAAAGTGATTAGAACCATAGGTTCTGGAGTTGGACCACAGGGTTTTAGATCTTGGCTATACTTTTGGCTAGCTGTGTGACAAGGATGAACTAGTTAATCTCTCCAAACCTCAATATCCTCAGTTCTCCCATTATTAATAAAATGGGTGTAATAATCATGTCTTCCTCCTTATTTTAATGAGAGGATTAAATGATAGCATGTTGAGAAAGTACTTCCACAGTATCTGGCATATTATAAATGCCCAATAAGTACTAGTTATTGTTAGAATTTCTAGATTTAAAGAGATGACTTATTTTTAAGGTATCTTGATTTTTACTACTAAATGCAAATCTTTATCTCTTTTAATTATTTATTTAATAACAGAAAAATAAAAACTGAAATATTCAAAATTTATTTTCCAAATGCTTAAGTAATTTCTAAATAGAGATATAAACACTTTTAAGTTCACAATAATATTGCATGTCACTGGAGTTTTACATCTACTCCTTGGTTCTAAATTCTTTGAACTAGATAGTTAAACTTCTCACATTTTAAACCTTCTTCCAAACATAAAATACATTCATTGAATAACCTAACTTTAGGTATATTGAGACTTTATTTTATAATGAACAGTTATATGAAGAGTGCTTGCTCCCAAAAACGGACTTACAATGTTTCAATTTTAAGTGGTAAGACATTTATTGAGATACAGAGTAAAATTACAGTGAAAAATGTGAAGATGCTATCTGAGTAATGATAAGATAATTTTATTGTCTATTTAAAAATAGGCCTTGGTAATTGGAAAATATTAGTTAAATCTTTTTTGAGCTTTTTGCTGTTATTGTTGTTTTTATTATTGTATTAGTTTTGCTTTCTCTTTTCTATCTTATAATTTTTTCCCTAAACAATTAGAGTTAGTTATATGGGGCAATCTAATATGGTGGTATTTATAATGCTCTGAATTAAATTATTGAGCTAAAAAATCAGTCCTAAGATTTGTCAATTTTATAGTGAATTATAAAATTTATCTCTGTAAAGAGTTCTGATTATGAAACTTCTATGAACTCTCATTATTTTGCAACTTCTTTCCCTTATTTATTTTATAGAGTAAGGCATTTAAGCCTATGTTAGCAACATCTCCCCTTGGAAATACTATGATCATTTGATAATACTGGGTTTCAAACTCTAGATGCCTTTCTCACATTGCCATCATAGTTCAATTCACAAAGTTTGTGTCAAGATACTACTACTAAGATTACTAAGAGCTCCTGCTCTCAAAAAAAAAAGGAGTTTTGCATGTCCAGAAATAAAATAATGTAGCAGAAAAGATGTACAAAAACTCTTGAGATTTTAGAGAACTGATTAATAGCATCTCTACCTTTTCACGTCAGAGTCCTGAACCAACTAAGAGGTAGAACAAAGTATCAAGCTGCTACAGTTCAGAATAGTAGTTTTTTGCACTATAGGCTTAAATGTGTAGCCCCAGTTTGGTTCCTTGAATTGAGCTTACAATTCAGATCAGCAATGCTCCCTATCAGCAAGTTCCCTGTAAGCTCACTATACGTCTGATAGAGCAGCCTACAGCCTCTCAGGAGGTAGACTATGAATAGTAAGAACACTAAATGTCCTGGACTAAGCATGCTTAATTTCTTCCCCCGTATGTGTCAGTCAGGCCAGGCATCCTTCCCATTGCCCCACCTGGGGAAGATGGATGAACGAAAGGAGCCCAAAAGATATGTGTTCTTCCCTTTTTTCCCTTTAGTGCATGCAGTGGAAATTCCCCATCACTCAGTTGGAATGTGAAAAGTAAAAATAAGTGTTCCCATCCTAAAAGAGACAACATGTATTGCGATTCAAAGAAGAAAGATTCCAGATGGTTGGAATGATCAGGAAATAATTCAGAGAGAAGATAGTGTCTGAGAAAGGCTTAAAAGAGGAGTACAAATTATACAGGAAAGATGAAAGAACAGAGATACCATAAGGAGCCTGGTAAAAAGTCCAGAAGAAATAACTGGAAGAATTTCCAGGCATCAAAAAGGACCCAGTTAACACTGGAGTGAATTTTTAATGAATTTAGTCAGTATATTTGAGACTTTCTTTATTAATATTTAGAAGGCAAGGATAAGGCAGATATCATAAGGTGTTTACAGTTAACCAGTGCTCTAATATATATTTAAGTTAATGTGGCACTCTAAGAAAGTAGTGTGTCATTACAATAGATGTTGTTCAGTTCACACTTCGTTGCTGGACAAACAAAACTAGTATCTGTGTCAGTCTAGGAGGAGTAAAGATAGGAAAATAATGAACAGATTTATAGGGAAAAGTAGAGGACAGAAGTCTATAATGAAAGAGAAATTTCAAAATGGATGATATAGAAAGTAGATCAATGCCCACAGATAAAACCCACACTACAATTATGAAAATCATTAGAATTATAACAAAAGGAATTTTGAGGGCTAAGTAGCAGAGGGTCATCAATTTATGCTGAAATCACTAAGGATGTTTCTAAAAGTTTTGGCAGAATGTGGTGTAAGCTAGTGGAGAAAGATGGATACCCATCCCAGTTGTTGGTGACACTAATGAAGAATTTTATATCGCATAAGTACAGAAAAAAATAAGTGGCTTCCATAAGTCCTGTTGGTTAATAATCTGGAAGTGGTATGGGGTGACAAATAATGTGCAGATCCATTCTCCTGCCCTTATGGAAAAATAGGCTAGGAGGTATCAGGGAGAAATCGGGTTTCAACTAATAAAAGGTGTAAAGAGCCTTGAAAAAGATTTAAGAATTTATTACAACGTGTAATAAAATGTAGGTAGTCAATAACATATGATGTATGAGATACTAATAAGGAAATGGGCCAGAGTATGTGTGGCCTGGGAAATAAGAGAGATCTAGGTAAGAAAAGGAGTTGGGAATTACCAATAGCAAGGATTAAGAAAATGGGTTGAGAGAGAAGCTCCAGGAAAATGCTGACAGTACAGAAGGTGGAATAATTTAATCACTTCAGTCCTTTGGAATGGTATTGCCAAGTCACTTTGGGATGTTAAAAATTATATTCCTTCAACACTTTATAATTAGGAACAGGAATTGGCGTCATTCTATTGGAGCTTGCTGCTGACAGTGTGGGAGTTTTTAGAGACAGATACGAGGTCTTGCCAACACATTCTAATGTAGTCACAATGCCATCCAGTGGTTGGTTTGGTTACTTTACAGGTACTTTCCACTGCTCTTTAAGAATAAATTTTATTTTCTAGTCAATATTCATCAAAGTTTTAGAAAGCTTGTATGGAAAGTGTTTTATTATACCTTCAAAAATTGCATAGCAGGGATTCGATTTGCTATGTACTTCTAAGCTAATGGAGTTATATCCAGCTTGTTTTCTATATGTGTTATGCTCTGGGAAACATGATTTAGCCTGTCCTCTGTCGAAATTAATGCAATAAGGAACCATGAAATAATGGGTCTTACACTGTATTCAATTTTAGTCCTAATAGAAACACAATGGAAAATAACATCTGCGACATAGGCCTGGATGATCAGAGGACAGTAATGGACATTTGTTGCTGTGATTTTATTGGTGCTATGGGCTTTATCCTTCACGGTATGCTCATCAGTATAGAGATAATGTAATAAATACTTTTGACTTGATTTGTAGTTAGTCTCAGTTTGTCTGTAAGGTCATAATGGGCACACTTAAATGGGAAACTTTAATTTGGCAGCTGACAACATAAAATGAATCTAGCTGCCATTAGCAAAGACCTTTCTTAAATTTTTTATAAAAGCACAGCTTTCAAGTTAACTGCACATCTCTTTAACAACGTATTTAGAAGTAATTTCAGAGACATCTATTTGGCACACTCAAACTTTTGGTGATGAAATTCCCTATTGCCACAAAAATTCATTATTTGAATCTCCATGGTAAATTAGCTTTATGAGTTAGCCATTGTAATTATTTTTCTGTGAAGCAAAGGCATGAGTAGAGACAATTTCATCATCTTACCATCATTTGTATGTGGAATCACTAAAGAGTTTGGCCACGTGGAACCATGAAAGTCCCTGGTTTACCCCTCTATCAGCAGGCATAAACATATCTAAACCACCCTAGAAAATGTACATTAATATTGCTTCTAAAGACCTGTGGGTTGGGCATGGCATCACCACAGTCAACAATGTTAAACTGATCAAATATTTTAAATAATTTTAATGCCAAAATTATTGGATCCATTTCTTGTTTGATTATTTTCACACTGTTGGTCTTTTTAAACTTGGTTCAGAAAATACAGAAGCAGGCGAACATGGTGGCTCACAATTGTAATCCTAGAACTTTTGGAAGGCTGAGGTCTGGAGTTTAAACCTAGCCTAGCCAACATGGTGAAATCCCATCTCTACTAAAAATACAAAATTAGCCAGTTGTGGTGGCACATGCCTGGAATCCCAGCTAACTGGGGAGGCTGAGGCAAGAGAATTGCTTGAACGGAGAGAGAGGCAGAGGTTCCAGTGAACCAAGATCACTCCATTGCACTCCAGCCTGGGCAATGAGTGAAACTTTGTCTCAAAAAAACAAAAACAAACAAACAAAAAAACCAGAAGTGATTTGGAAAAAAATGATATTGATGTGAATGATGGCACGGCTGCAGATTTTCAGGTGTGTGGGAGCAAGAGATCTAATGTTACCCAGACCAAGTGGCAAAATTGGAGATGATGACCACAAAAGAAACACTTTACAATTCACAGAAGTTACAGTATTTTATCTTCACTCATATAGCTAAATACTCCTTGTTGATGTTAATTTACCAATACTAAATTAAGCTGAGTAATTTTTTAATAAACACCGTTACTCTACAACCTGCTTCATACAATACATTGACTGGGGGCTTTGTTCTTGTTGTTGAGTTCTATATTTTTTTAACTTTACATTTGCAAATGTTTTAGACTTACAAAAAAAGTTGAAAAAATAGTACAATGAACACATATATACCTTTGCTTACACCAAATGGTAACCTCCTTGCCACATTTGCTTTGACTAACAATTTACTTTTTTTGAGTAAACTAGATAAAAATAAGTTGAAGACACTTCCACCTATAACCCTGTAAACCTTAGGGTTTACAACCCTAAGTAATTCCATAATATCTTCTAAGAATAACAGTACTATCCTATATAACCACAATGTCAATCTCACATCCAAAAATTGAATATTCATGCAATAATATTATCCAATATAATCTCTGAATTTAAATTCCCACAATTACCCAAACTTGCCTTGATAGCTTCATTGTAAAAGCATATTTCTACTATCATTAATATTCTCTGCCCCAGATATCTTCTGCCCAGTGTTTTCAGCATAGTTAGCCCTTGCCTGAATCACTTATTATATTGATTATTGTAAAACTGTGATTTTCTAATTCTATCATTTCCTTTACATTTTGAGACCATTTTTTTCTTTAAAGAAAATTCTCTTTCTTTTACTTAATAATATCAATCAGCCACATAGATTCCTTTCTATTTCAATTTTTTGTAATCTGTTACCATCAGTTTTCTTTTTTATGCTCATATTGTCCAAAATTTAGCTGGTGAGAGCTCCTGAAAACCAGCTTCTGTGTCTTTTTAACATATCCTCAATAGACTTTGGGCATGTCCTTACTTACAAAATAAGGTATTCTAGGCCCACTTTGTACCTTGCCTGTTCCAGACTTAGAAACAAGAAGTCTTGGTTTTTATTTTTGTTTTTTTCCTATGGGCAATGACATTTGGAAAGCTACAGTGCTCATTTTTACTGTAATATTATTCTTCTAGGCTCTTTTGTTGGACAGAGTTATATTTTTTTCTTAATAATGAGTACATAGTTATCCCTCCAAGTCAAATCCAATACCATAGGATGCTTCCCCACTTTTCTTCATTTCATATGTTTGTCTCATATCTCCTGCTGGAAAAACGGTGGTTTCTAGCATCATTGATCTATTTGCCATTTGCTCTGGCCTAAGTTTCAGGTTTTTAATTATTCATTTTTTGTCCTTGGACAATGTACCACTAAGGGTGTTTCACTTAAAAATGTATATTGAAACTAACTTTATATCAGTTCATAGAGATATGCTTAATTCTTTTTTATGGCTTCATAGTTCTTCATTTTATGGATCTAACAGAATTTACTCAACCAATCCCTATAATTTGATATTTGGGATTTTCCCCAATATTATGCTGTATTGACTTACTTTGTGCATGTTATTTTATATTCTTCAAGACGTATCTTCAGGGTGAATTTCTAGAAGTGGGATTGCAAAGGCAAGAGTTGCTAAAGATATATGCTTTCATCAGATATTGCCAAATTTCCCTCTATAGAAATTGTACCATTTTGCATTTTCACCATTATACTTCCTAAAATAACCAAAATCATTATTACTCTTTGATCATATGAACAATATTAATTAATTAATATTAAAAAATAAAGAGTTTTTCTATAACAAGCATAAGAATTTCTTATACACTATCCTCACTTCCTGATTCCAAACTCAAATTTTAATTTTATAGGTAGAATATGCCACTGCAGAAACAGAGAAGACTATAATACTAGACAAGCCTCAACATATGTAATCATTTAAAGCTTTAGTATTGGTATTAGTCCATTCTTACATTACATTAAAGAAATACCTGAGACTGGTAATTTTTTTTTTTTAAAAGGGGTGGTTAACTGGTTTGGAGTTCTACAGGCTGTACAGGAACCATGATGCTGGCACCTACTTAGCTTCTGAGAAGGCCTCAGGAAACTTATAATCATGGCAGAAGTGGAAGGAGGAGCAGGCATCTCACATGGCAGGAGCAAGAGAGAGTGGGAGGGGAGGTGCCATACACTTTTAAATGAGCAGATCTCAGGAAAATGAACTCACTATCATCAGGACAGTACCAAGAGGATAGTGCCATAAACCGGTCATGAGAAACTGCCCCTATGATTTAATTACTTCCCAGCAGGCCCCACCTCTGACATTGGGTGATAAGGTTTGGCTGTGTCCCCCAGCCAAATCTCATCTTGAATTGTAGTTCCCCTAACATGAGAGGGATTCAGTGGGAGGTAACTGAATCCTGGGGGCGGTTACCTCCATGCTCTCTTCATGATAGTGAGTTAGTTCTCATGAGATCTGATGGTTTCATAAGGGGCTTTTCTCCCCTTCACTCTGCACTTCTTACTGCTGCCACGTGAAGAATGTGTTTGCTTCCCCTTCCACCATAATTATAAGTTTCCTGAGGCATCCCCAGTCCTGCGGAACTATGAGTCAATTAAACCTCTTTCCTTTATAAATTACCCAGTCTTGGGTATGTCTTTATTAACAGCATGAGAATAAACTTATTCATTGGGGTTTACAATTGATCATTAGATTTGGATGAGGACATAGGTTCAAATAATATCAGTATTTATGATTGCATTTCTCTTGAGCTAATTAAAAATATAAAATAAAACAAAGTCATTCATTCTATAGAAATTTGGAGTGGAAAAAAATTCTTGGGGATTTACTTTTATGGATCATATTTGCAGAAGGTGAAGTACTGACAATATAAAAATGATTGAATGCATATCACATTGTTTTAGAGTATGGATCGATCTATATGGCATTTTTGTCACTTTCTACTCAAAATACAATCTCCTCTCCCTTTTATTCTTCTAGGGCCCTCATTGTTCTCCGTATCAACCCTATACCATTTTAGATGTCTAATATATTTAAACAGTCTCTGAGATCCTATGATCTGATTTCTCAGTTTCCATTCCCAAGTCACTAAGTGTGGCAGACCCGGTCATGTGATTGGAACCATTATATATCTCCACATGAGACATCAGTGGGCTTCCACTGCTACTCAGTACTCCTGCTGCTCCAGTCTTCAAATGTCTGAAATTCCCCCAATGCCTCTAATACCTTCTCTTTCAGCTGTTGATCTTGGTTTTCACCTCATATGAAGACCAACAACATCCTGTTTGTGTTGCTATCAATTTTATCATCCCTTTTTCAGAACATCTTTGTTTTCACTCTTTTTTCTCTTTCTCCAAGATAACCCCACCCCTACTTCATCTCCTTACTCTTCCTCTGAAACTCTGTCATCTCCTTTTTAATTTATAATGTTTTAAATCTTTCTCACTTCTGGTAACTTCTCTTTGTCTACACACATGTGTAGGTCTCTAACATTCTAAAGATACCTTTTAACCTTGTTAGGCTGAGTTACTACTTTGTCTTTGTCCTTTCAACTGTAAAATTCTGTACTATTTTAAAATCACAGCTTTTTACTTACTTGTCAAGCCCTGGTAATCCAGCTTCCACTTCATAATGCTGTTCTCTTAAAAGTTTCTAGTGACCTCTGATCTCTAATTTCAATAGTCTTTTACTGGTCTTCATCCTCTGTAAACTTACTTTAATGTTTGGTATTACTGATTGATTTTTTTTCAACTCCCCTTCTGTGATTTGTCAGGATAATTTGGTATAGTTTTATTCCTAAATGCTCTTATTCTCTCTTGTTCGTTAGTGTGTCCCAACTCCTAAAATTAAGCATTCTCTGAAATGGAATGCTTAATTTTAAACCTATTTGAGTAATTCACCAGATGGACAAGTTGAGTACCACCCATGAGGATATACTCCTGGATTGTGAAAATGGCATAATGCATCCTGGGGACTCAGTTGACAAAGCCTCATAGTAAAAGGAGAAAAAACTATAGATATGGGTAGGTCCAGATCCTATGCATATTAGTTCAAGGACTTTATTTTTTAGGACAATACATATTACAGTTAATCATATCAATAGTTTTTAACTGACTGAAAGCAGAGATCTGAACAATAATTTAAAAGCATAAATGTTTACCTTCTTCTAGCATTTCTGCTGAAAATATTTTCTTTCAATCTAATAACCTAAAGTAAATTCCATAATATTAGTGTGTCTAAACTGCCCTTAGTTAGGGCATTAGTAATCATCTGTTACTTCTCATTAGAAATCAGTTTCCTCATTTTTAAAGGCCTAACAATTTTGGATAGTTAAATATTGTGTACACATAATATTATTACAGTTTCATTTGATGTAGGTCAATTTCTGGTGCAACCTTATCCTTGTAATAATCATTCAGAATAAGAACCAAATGTGTTATGTTCTTTTTAATTAGGAATTTAAGAAATATTTCATCACACCTTCATTGCCTAAGTCAACAAATGTTTATTGTGCACTGATTATGTGAAATTCACTCTTCTGAGCATTAGGGATTCGAGCTAGACAAACATTTGCTTCTGGAGCATGCACATTTCATCTGAATGAACTGAACTGTCAGAGCTGTTATGGTATATGTAGCTTATATATGAGGCACCATTCACTTTGGGAAGAGCCAAATCTTCTGCAGTGACTGGTGCTTCATAGAATGTACCAGCTTTTAGTGAACACACTAAGTTGGGCAGACAGGAAGATATTTGTCTTCTGTAGAGAGGAACTGGTTCATCTTGGCCAGTAGTTCTCAGCCAGGGATGATATTGCCCCCAGGGGACATGGGCAATATCTGGCGATATTTTTAATTGTCACAACACAGGGGAAAGGGTGTTACTGGCATTTAATGATGCTGCTAAACATCCCAAAATGCACAGGATAGTTTCCCCCAACCACCAAACAATTATCTGTTCCAAATCGTCAACAATGCCAAGGCGGAGAAACCCTGCTCTAGGCTAAAGGGTCATGTGGCTTAATTACTGGATTCTTTCTTAGAAGGACATACACCACGCTTCTCCCACAGACCCTCTCCTCCCTCTGACCATATAGATTTCCTTTCAAGCTAGTTTTTCCAGCCATTTTTTATTCCATGGGTTAACAGAGAATGTTCAGTTTAGATCTGTACCTTCTATTTGTTTTTCAAGCTGTTCTCAAGGGTCAATCAATGCTTACTAAAGTTTTCGAGCAAGCACTAAGGTAGTAAGTTCTATGCCTGCTGGGCATAATTATAGGAAACAACTTTGTTTTTAAAATCTCATAACAAGAAGCACAAGCACAATCCAGAAATTACAGTTCCTTTGCAGTGTGTTTGTACCTTTAGCAGCTCACAACAGGGCCACATCATCGTCTCCGTCAGCCACCATTTTTCTAGCTACCTTCCTAAAATATCAGAAACAACAAACTTCCCAGGGTAAGGAAACATTCTGCAGTTTTGCCCACATGGATCAGTATTTTTCCCATTCAGTCATTATGTTGCTATAAAGTAGACAATAAATTATTATGAAAACATGAATAGAAAGAGGAAGTGAGTCATGTGAATCATTATTAGTATTCTATTTCACGTGGTGGAAAACTCACAGGGATCTTGATGTTAGTCCAGAATTAACTCATGCTTTCCCTTTCTTTTAAATGCTGGGGGAAAAAATTGAGTTGTAATGTTATCATTGTACTTGTAGAACTATATGGCTAGGTATGAACTAAGTTACTTGGCAACAGTTGAGCTCCAAATGGGACTTATACCTTTGTTAGTTATGTAACATTAGATACATTGTTTACCCTTTCAAGGGCTGAATTTTGTAATATGTTAAATAAATAATTTGAGCTAGTATCTGGCATGAGAATCCTGGTTTTGAATTTGGCATCATCAGTTTCGGGCCATGGGCCATGTGGCCATGAGCAAGCCACCCACTGTGCAGAGAGATTATAATGAGATGAGATTAACATGGGCATTACAAAGATTTTTGCCATTGCTGTTGTCATCACCAGATAATTATCTTGCATGTGTCTTGTATAACACAACATAAAATCACTGTAAACAATATTAAGAGATACTATCCAGCATTCAGAATATCTAAGTTTGTCAGAATTAGGTAGGTTTTAAAACTCTATGTTTCAGCATTTTTCCAAGTCAAATATGAATAACTATAATGCACATCTAGGAATAAACCTATAAAAATGGACATCTAATTTGCACCCCAGTGGTTCTTGACATCATCTTTGTTAACATGCACACTCTAAGTATTTTAGATTCACTGGGAAACTGTTGATATTTAGAAAGGGAGTATTTCTCTTTAAAGTAGTAAAGCTTAAGCATCTCTTTTGAAAATTCTTCTATCCTAGGATCTCTTCTTTCCTGACGTAAAACTGTGTGAGCTGTGTTCTTATAGCAATAGCATCTTCACTAGCAAACAGAAATTTCACCCAGCAAAAGGAGGTTTCAAGAAGTCAGTCAGTTCTCTCCACTAGGAACTGCCAATTTTGGTCTGTATTACTGATCCTCAAGAGCACTAGTTATGCTCAGAAATGGAACCTCAGACATTATTTACGGATTCTGTGAATTTCTAATTACTTTTGTTCACAGGAAGTCAACCACAAATGCTTATGAGGAGTCACTTGTTTGAATGACAAATAACTAAGTGCTGGGGATTTATAAAAATGAAATTAAATGCTACTTCATTTATCTTTCACCTATCCATATGCATTTCTATTTTTCCAGACTATTTTTCTAGCAGTTCTTTTGAGTATAGTAAGGTCTTCACCTCCATCAGGCACTTTTAGGGTTGAATGCACTTTGGAGTGATTCTAGTGTGAGATTTTACAGAACAACTATTCTACCTTTCCAATATCCCTTCTGTGTTAGATTTATCCGGAGTACACAGATAATAAGTGGCCACATTATATCTTGTTGCATAAGTTTGCACTGCAGAAGGAATGGTCTGAGTCTTCAAGGAGCTGACATCTTTATTAGAGATAAAAGACAAACACGTGTAAAAAAGAGTAGCCCATTCAAAAAACATCAGTCCATTACAGCAAATCATCATTATATCAGCTAACTACTAGCAGTATGGAATAAAAATGTGGAACAGTGGTATATAGAAGTGATTTGAAAATATCCATGATTATATACCAGTTCCATTGAACCAAGTGCTGTATCAAATAATGATTATTTTATATATACAGGCTTTTTCTATAAAGTATGTCCTATATTTCCACTAATTGACATTAGAAAATGAGAGATATTCTCCATTTTTTTTAATTTGCAATATTTTTGGCCAAAAAATATTTAAATGCAATCCTGCAGCATGTAACTGCTTTACTTTCTGACATTTTAATTCTCAAAAAGAGTTCATTTGGTGTTACAGCATTTTTAATATCATCTTTCTTTGTTCAAGAAGCTCCTTCTATCACCTTTTCCTCTGAAACTAAAGGATTTTCTTTATGTTCAAGGATCCCCTCATATTTACATCTTCAATAACTTTCATGTGATTTTCTAGTGTCCTCCAGATTTTACTTATTTCATAAGTATAAAATTTTTATAAGTAATATGACATAAAATTCAATTACTTTATCAAGTCTGTACATTCAGACTTTCTCTTATCTATTCTACCTCACTTGCAAGATACCTATGTTAGTTTGCATTTTATTTATATTTTTTGCACAAAGCCATTGCTTTGTAAAAAGTATTCTTATGGTATACTGGAAAGAGTACAGAAAACCTGGGTTCCAGTCTTACGTTGCTTGATATTTTCTTTCCTCAATATTAGAATGGGAAGATTAGACTTGACTGTGTTCCTTTGCCCGTAACTTTTATGTGTGTTTTTTTTATTCATGTGCACTTCAATTTATTATCCTCCCCAGGTCTAGAAAGGAAATTGAACTTTTGAAAGTTTTTCCCTGAGAGAATTTTATTCATGATGTCCATTTCAGTTAGTAAAAATGTCTTTAAGAGGTTAAGTGGCTCCCCAAAGATTAGATGTCCAATAAGCAATAAAGTTGGAAGTGGACTCCTGGCTCCCTGATTTCCTACATCGAAGACTAGATGCCATATATATTTCCTCTTACCAGGTTTCTCTTGAAATTGTAATTTGTCATCTTCTGAGTAGTAGGCAGTGAAGGCCTAAGATTTGTTTTCCTTGCAAATGAATAATTAGTGAATGTCAATTTCATGATTTCTTTCAGACTATGTGAAAGTCAAAAATAGTCATGTTAATTATACTTAGCAGGGACTTTTCTGTGATAAGACACCAATTCCTGGAGATGACATGTAAATATTATTGTTTTCCTCCTTAAAAGATCATCTAATCTGGTATTAAAAGTTCATTTAACATTGTCTTCTTTGTAGATAATTTCAAAAGTGTTTTGCTAATTAGATAGAAGACAGTCCCCTCATCTAAACATTATTTTATATACACTTGCTTTTAGGTTTTTATTGTTTCTTTTCTTTTTTTTCTTCTACACCTCCTTATAGCACAAGGTATCTCAAACCTCAAGCAGCAACCATCTGGCTTGTTTTATATAACTCTCTCAGCCCATTCAAGTGGCAATACACCAGTGAAGAATAAAAAGATATATATTGGATGAAGCCCAAGAACTGCACCCAAAATAGCTTTTTAAAAGTCATTGAGCATAACAGTGGGAATAATAGGACTGTCTTAAGCGGCAGCTGCTCAGGGAGCACTGGAATAATTCTCCCATCATCATGCCGCAGGTATTGTCCAGAAAGCAATGCTCCTAGCACCTCCACTTTCTCCTTTAGTTTTTATGTCTATCTCTCAAATTGCAACAGCTGACAAGCACCTGGGATTTAATTCCTGCTGGATTTCATACATTCACATTAATTTTGGTGATTTCCCAATTGTAACAGTGAGAACCTTCTCCAATTTGGGTGAGTAGCTTTAATATTTCATTGCATATTCATGTATCACCTCACGTTATTTTTAGTTTCTAATGGAGATAGCAGACGAGGCTTCATAAAAGATTAGTAGGAACCCTAGAAATAGCTTTCTCTGTTCCAGTATATTTCTTTTTTCGAGAGAGCAGTAAAGAATTCCCTTCAAAGAAGGCATATTTGGTAGCGAACAAAAGGGAATCTTCCCAAGACCACTAGCAATCTCATTGATAATGTTAGAATGTTTAATTTTGATTCTCTCAATACAGACTACCACAATGCCCCTGTTCAGCTATTGTAGGGCACAAGCCCATCTTGACATTTTGTTTCCTTCCTCCCAATTCTTCCCATTTGAATTATTTAAAAACTATGTCATGTTTCATTATTTCTACATTTCTTTTACTGAAATATCAAGACTTCAGAAAGAAATACATCTTTTTTAAACACACACATATACAGCACAGTTTATTCCTTTTCTATTTCAAATAATTTATTCACATTATATTGGTGTCTTTTAACTTTCATATTGACTGTGCTGCTTTTTAAAAATAATTTTTCAAAATGAAATTCCCTGTATCATTTCCCTTATTCATCCAGAGATTTTTATAATATCGTATAGCATGTAATATGGTAAAAAGCTCAACATACCAGAATGTATTTTTAGAATAGAGATATTCTACAAATGGCAGGGGTTTTTTTTCCATTTTATGCCTTATGAAAAATGGATTTGGAACTTATAAAAAATGTATCTGGAACATCTGAGTGCAAGATTTTTTATTGGATTTTAGAATTCAGATCTATGATTTAAAAGCAATTTCTTCCTTTCTGAAAGTGGCCATGTCAAATTGATTTTTAAGGATAAAGAAAGGGTGTAATTTGGATTTTGAACCCTTTTCTCACGACTTAGATTGTGTTCATTTGTGTTGGCTTCCTTTATCCTTATTGCATCCTCATGGAGTGGGAAAAGCATGTGTTATCACAACTTTTTTTTTGCAAGGATTGACCACAGGCAAAGCCATAAATAAGGCTTAATTCTTCTTTGTTCCATTTCACCTTTCTAGCTATACATCTATTAAACGCCAGTGGCTTTCTAGCTAATACTCTTTTTTTTCTATCTTGAAGGGAACGTCTTAATATTTTGTGGCATCACTCCAAAAAAGAATTTGCTTTCCCCCCCTCCAACAAAGAGTAAGGAGAGGAAATAGTCAACACAAATGAATTCGTCACTAATGGCTGACTTTTCAAGTAAAAATCCAGTGAATGTGGAGTAGTTGTCTAGGAGATGTAACTGGAAATTTTTCAAGTATTTGAAAATGCACAGAACAATACAGAGTCCCACTTTATCATTCTTATAAAAACCAAAGATCTGAGTATCAAATCACTAACCTATTTTTTTTTTTTTAATCTTGATTCTTAAGTTCTGAAAGTAGTTCTTTCTCTATCAGGCTTCTAACTTCTATGATGGTTGCATCAACTTCAATGTTTTAATTTTTAGCACAGCTAATGGAGTAAAAAGGTAATTGAGTAAAAAGATGACTAGAGCACTCTCTAGTTTTCTGACTTTTGGAAGCAACCGTCCCTTTCTGAATGTTATTTGCCTCCTCTAAAATTAGGAGGCACAAGCATATTTTTAAAAAATACCTCTGCGATAAGCTTCTTCGGTTTTAATTTGAATTCTATTACTCTACTAGTTCTGCGGTCTTGTTACAAACTATATAATCTGTCTACACTTTAGTTTCCTTACTGTAACATGGAGATCATTGCAAAACCTACTATGGAAGGAATTCTATCGAATGATGTACATGCTTAGTTGGTTTTCAATAACTTTTAGCTATTATTTGATTCAGAGGTATGTTAAAGTCATTATAGCTATGTAAAACAATTAGAATAACTGACACATGTAAACAGTTCCTAAATATTTGTATAATAGCTAACATTTTATTGTTTATTAAATGTAAAACACGAAGTTCTTTATTTGTGTACTTAAATTATTCCTCTCAGTAACACAGTGTAGAAGATACAATTATCCCTGGTTTACCCATGAAAAAATTAACCTAGGCAGAGCATGGTGGCTCACACCTATAATCCCAGCACTTTGGGAGGTCAAGGCAGGCAGATTACCTGAGGCCAGGAGTTCGAGACTAGCCTGGATAACATGGCAAAACCTCATCTCTACCAAAAACACAAAAATTAGCCAGACATGGTGGCACTTTCCTATAGTCCCAGCTACTCTGGAGGCTGAGGAAGGAGAATCACTTGAACCCAGGAGATGGAGGTTGCAGTGAGCTGAGATCACACCACTGCACTCCAGCCTGGGCGACACAACTGTGTCTCAAAAATAAAAATAAAAATAAAACCTAAATAAGAACATAGTCACACGAGTGAAAGAGTGCTGGGATTGTCATATAAATGGAGGCATGTTCGCCCCAGAGTTCACTCTTTTAATCACTGGGCTGTATTACCTTCCACTCTGGTGTCCTCTGCCTTCAGTCTAGATGACTAATGCATAATTAACTGCAGCACTATATTCTAATGAATACCAACCTGTCCATCTTTCTTGAATTTTTTTTATAATTAATATCTGATTTACATTACTTATTTTCCAAACTTGCCAGAGAACTTTAGAACATGATGTGTATGTATTTTTCACGCATGCAAACCCACGAAGTCAAAGAGAGTTTTCCAACCACAGCTTGTTACTCCTCTACCTTCCTTTCCTGTCAAAATCACCTATGAAGAATCAAGTTTCTCAGAAATCTCAGCAACTTGTTGAGATTTAGCCTGGAATTCACGTAAAACTAGATAAAATTAGTGCTAAAAGGCCTATAAGAGCACCATAAAAGAATTGACATCAAAGCACACACAGACACACACACTCACACACACACACACACACACATTTTCATTTCAAATGTAAGAAGTCAGAGCTCTGACCCCATTGCTTTCCATAACTGGTGAAAAATATGACTTTTGAAATCGATACATTTCAATCTCCATGTTATCATTCTAGTACAGTGCTCCACAGCGCTGGGAAGAAACATCAGTGTTTCTTTCTCCAGATTAATGCTCTTCTTTCAGAGAAACGACTTTCAGCTATTTTAGACTATATGCCCTTCATTTGAGAAGCAGTTTATATTCATTTACTTACAGTCACTATTCACTAATATCATGGATTGATGGAGCTAAAAAAGCCTTTCATTATTTCTGTTAGCAAGGCCAATTTTTATAGCATTTGATCATTTTACTTCTAGTTGCCCCCCTTTTTTTAAGGACTTTGTGTCCCCCTATCATTCTTTAGATAGAGTAATATATTACATGTTTTTATCTACAAAGATGTGCCCATGTCCCCAATAATGAAAGCAGCTACTCACACACACAAAAAAGGTTCCTGTTCCTTGTACTAATTATGCACAGAAAGTTCCACCTCTCACTTACCCATGAGATAATTGAAATGTGAGTCTTGGAGCAGAGGATCAGAGGTTTGGATGCTTGTATAATACATATATTACTGGCTAGTAATTTGTACAGAAAAAACATAAATATAAATATATATGTGTGTAAACTCTTTGCTCCATTTCTCAAGTATCTTATTACTTGTTTATTCTTGCAGAACTTGTTATTGCTAAATTCAAATGAGTCACAAGTTCATTCAAGATAAATACTATTCCATGGAACTGCATACCAATTATAAAAATAAGGAATGTCTTGATGAAACTTAGATATGGATGTAGAATACATATTCCTGATCTCTAAGTGTACATCAATCGTGGGGTTCTTTCCTCATTAAATGTAACTTATCAATAACATATGTAAAAACTCTATTCTGCTATTCAAAGATATTCACATGAAATTTTTTTGTGTGAAGTGGCAGATCTGAGTACATGAAGAGCCTTGGGAATAAAGAAGAGACAAAGCCTTGTAATAATAATTCCTGTTAGTAGAAATATTTATAATTACAGTATGACATCCTGTTTTTAGTTGCTATGCAATTAACATTTTCTCTTTTCTTCTGCTTCCTCTTACACTTATACACATGAGGATATGTGGGTTTCATTATACCAGGACGATTAGGTAGAGATATTGGTTGATATTTTAATTTTAGGACATTTTCTAGACTTCTAAAATGAGTGGGTAGTTATTTATTTTTTATTGTCAAAAACTTGTAGTGGACCTTGCTATGTTTCAGGGACTGCACACATACATAACATCTTCTTTAATCCTCATGCAACCTCTGAGGACTTGCTGGTCTAGTATGGAATATGGGATATACACCTGAATCACCACAACTTAAGACACAAAGCGGTGACTGCCATGAGCAAAGTACAGAGATAAGTAGCAATAACCAGAAGAAGAAAATGTTGCTTCTACCTGAAGAAATATAAAAGGCTCCTTTAAGAGGTGACATTAGGAGCTGACCCGAGGGGGGAAAAATGGTACTTTTAATATCAATCTAACCCCTAAAATCTCCCCTTAACTTTAGATGTGTATCATTAGCATTATTCTTGTGTTAAACAAACAACATTAGGAGGATGCTTTGGCAAGAACCTGAAATGAAGACAGGGGTGCAAGTAAAAAGGAAACAGATTGAAAGCCAGAGAACGTCAGAAGCACCTGGCAAGGACTAGGATTGAGAAGGAACAGGAGTGTGTGTTTTAGTGAAAGGAAACTACGTAGAATGAAAGGAAACAAAATCTATTTCTAATGAGTTAAAAATAAAAGGATGGAGAGTAGGAAAATTATTGTTTGATACTCCTTTGATACAATCACCAGATGATATCATTAAGACAGTCTAGTTTATTAGTTGCCTGAATTGACCTATTCAGATGCCAAAGGAGACTCTTTGTCTTCAGGATGGTAGGGATAAAGTGAGAAGAGTTTAATTTCTGACCCCATGTATAGGACGTTGGACGCTCAAATGCTCGTTACTTGGGGAATACCTATGAGGATAAAACAAGAGGTACATTATCTACTGAGGGTCTGGAAGTTTACTATTGTTAATACCTACAATGTGGAGGGTGGGGAAAGGATGCAAAGGAGAAAAATGCACTTGTTTTGAAGGTAGCCAAGATGACCTTTACCCTATAGCTAAGCTGAATGACCTTGCTTGTAGGTGAAGTATTTTGTGAAATCATTCTGGCTCACTTAGGGGCCAGCCTTGTGGATTGTCATTATTCAGAGAAAGACACAGTGTTTGTTCCCAACGTTGACCCCACAGTATGAGAGTTAGGTAATGTGAATTAATGAATTATTTATAACTTATTCAAATTTAAGATTCACTGGTCTCTAATAGAAACAAAGAAATTTTTTTCTTCCTTCTTTTCCAATAAGTTGACACCAATATCTATGCTTCTGACAAATGGATTCTCTAGAATCAAGTGATTCCTTTCAATACTGTGGGCTCTCAAACTAGCTAATTACACCTGAATTAAGGTCAGTCCCATTCAGGTGGTTCTACATTTTATTTTACACAATGCCATAGCCAGGATGACCCAAAACAATTTCTTAATTGCCTGAAAGAGTTCCTCAACTTTCCAACAAACTTCAGGAAAAACACATAGGATAATTAAATAATTCAGGGAAACAATTTTTTAAACATTTGCTTTATACTAGGGTTGAGCAAGACACTACCTAACTTTCAAGGAGTTTACAGTATGACTTTTTGAAGCATTATTTTTACAAATATGAAAAAGATATGTCAATAATAAATATAACACTAGGCAATAGGACATAAGAGATGTACTAGGGAAATAAATAAATTTTGACTTGGCTGGCTTAGAGAAGAAGAAAACAATTGACTTACAACCTAAACCATTACAAGGATTAGGATAGTCAAGAATTAAGTGGGAGTGGAATTTGGGTAGAAAGTTTGCCAGGACTGAGGAAAACTGAGCTCCTATCAATATGGTGAGTTAATTAATAGAGTTAAAATTCAGGTGTGTAACCCAATAATTTACTTTCATTTCCTGGCTTATCATTACTTATTTCCATATTTTAGTTTTTTGCTATTATTAAGATTCATCAAAGCTAAGTACTGTGCTTCACACCAGTAATCCCAGCTATTCAAGAGGCTGTGGCAAAAGAATCACTGATGCTCAGGAGTTCAAGGCAGCAGTGAGCTATGATCATGCCACTGCACTCTAGCCTGGGTAGTGAGACCCCCATCTCTAATATTCACAAAGTTATCATGACCAAAATATCTTTTGTTTAATACATGAATAACGGATGAAGCTAACATTAAATATATTCTTATATATTTCTTCATCAAATTCCATATTTTTTATTTTTAAAACAATTCATTTTGTATTGTTTTATTTTTTCTTACTTCTTAGGTATTTTTAAATCCCAATACGCTCTGATAAATAATTATCATAGAGCATATGATTTTAAGCAGAAGTGTAATTGACTTTAAAAAATACAGACCCATCATTGTCATCATCTAACTTTTGTTGAACCCTAAATTTCAAATTTTTGCTAAGCACTGCAACTCATTTAAAATTATTCAGAAAAGCAGCATTTTATGCGGAGTGAGCCTCTGAAAAAAAAATTATCTATAGTCTAAAAAACTTTTGTCAATAGGCCTACTATGAAATTCAGTAGACTGACTTTTCCTGTCTCTCAGTAAATCTAATATAACATTGAAAAAGATCACTATGCTTGGTTTGAAATCTAAATGAAATAATGGGCTTGAATTAAGAGCCATATTGTATGAAAAATATAATTGCTTATACTATTTTTTCCTGAGCGGTAGTGTCACCTTTGTTTCATAATGTAACTACTGCAGTGTTTCTTAAAGATAAGACATATCAGAATCACCCGGAGGGCTTGTTAAACTCAGTTGCAAAATTCTACACTTAGTAGGTCTAAAGTGGGGCTTAATAACTTTTTTATTTATTTTTTCTTTTTTTTGTAGAGACAGGTCTTACTATGTTGCCAAGGGTAGTCTTGAACTCCTGGCCTCAAGAAATCCTCCTGCCTTGGCCTCCCAAAATTAGAATACAGACATGAAAGGATTTTTATTTTCAATGGGTAACCAGTGTTGCTGATGCTGCTGGTCTAGGGGACGCACTTTGAGAACCACTGTGTATACACATACACACTTGAAACACATAAATATCTACATCTTAAATTAATTTGTGATCATGAAAGGTATATGTGTGTATTTAAATACCTGTGTGATTGTGCATCATTCAACCAATTACATTTTTTAGTCATTAGTCATTTCCTAATTACGTGGCAGTGAATATAACCACTTCTAATCTATAGAACTGTTTTGATGTGCAAAGCTTTCAAAACCAGTTCTCAGCTGCTTGGAATGCCTTAAATGCTAAGGTCAAATTGTCAGTAGAATCCTGCCTGTGTAGATTTAACACCAGTAAGATAGGTCTAAAATTGGCATTTCAATAAGCTATTTTGCTAAACTTTAATAACGCAAATTCTGTTAACCTTGAAGCCCTGATTAAAACACAAATAAGTGAGAAAATTCCTATTGTTAACTGAGCCCATTTTGCATATTTATTGCTACACCTTTTAATTTGTAAGGCCATGGCAGACTGTATAAACTATTCTCTAGTTGCTAGGTCTTTCGTTTTGTCTTTTCCATATTATATTACATGTAGATGCTGGACATAAGTGTAGTAGCAGCTTACCTATATTTGGAGAAAATATGAAAACCTTTGAAAAAGTGTTATCATTCTGTCATTTCTTTCTTAAGTCTAATTTTTTCCTACATTTGTCCATAATCTGTTTTCAGAGCCCAAAAATTTTAACTAGTTTTTTCACTCCACCAGAATGAAAATTGTAACTATTTCTTTAAAAAATAAATAGTTAAATAAAATTTATATAAAATAAATTTAACTATTTATTTTTTAAAGAAATACTGTATTTTGTTGGGTTGAGTAGTATATAGAGTCTACTAAGTGCTTTGGTTAATTCAAAGTTATCTTTTGCACAATCATATACTTGAAAAAAGAAAGGTAACCCTGAAAAATAAAAAGAGAGAATACAATATGAATGAGCTGCGATTGGACAGTACTGAAGTTCAGAAACATGTGGACTATTTGGCACCCAAGAAATAAACCACATAGTGATCATCAGGCGTTGGGACTGTTTATGGAGAAGAAAGACAATGCCCAAAGTAGTTTAATGAAACACTGAAAACAGTGATTTAGGAACAGATCAAAAGGTGCCAAATTCATTATTTCATCACATGATCTGACTTTCTTTGCAGTCTAACTTGGGAGAAACTAAGGAAGAAAGCATGTCAATCAAATTACCTGCTTTTCCTTTTTTAATAAAATTATGTAAAATTATAGAAGACAAAATTAAAACTACATGTCTCATTTCAACTACTATATCTGTTGATCTTTTACCAAGAACTGTCTCCAGTGTCACAAATAATTTTAAATTGCTTGCAGTGTTTATATTTGAAGACTATAAATTCTACTTATTCCTTCATTCTACAGTATTTGTTACGCAACTTCTGTGTGCCAAGTGTTAGCTGAAGGAAATATAGTTGTGAACAGACATCTCTTGCCCAGCCAGGTAGTTAAGACATACTAAGAAACACTAATAGCAATAAAATGTACAAGAAGCTATGTACATTTCTAATTTGTTTTTGTTTTTTTTTTTTTTTTTTTTTTTTGAGATGGAACCTCACTCTGTCACCAGGCTGGAGTGCGGTGGCGATCTTGGCTCACTGCAACCTCCGCCTCCCGGGTTTAAGCAATTCTTCTGCCTCAGCTTCCTGAGTAGCTGGGACTACAGGCACACACCACCATGCCCAGCTAAGTTTTGTATTTTTAATAGAGATGGGGTTTCACCATGTTGGCCAGGATGGTCTTGATCTCTTGACTTTGTGATCTGCCCACCTTGGCCTCCCAAAGTGCTGGGATTACAGCCGTGAGTCACTGCGCCTGGTTGTTCATTTCTAATTCTATAATATCTGGATACTCCTCTCAAACTCGAAGAACCTTAGTTTGGAATTTAATTTTAATTATATGGAGGGAAAGGAATCAGTCCATCCTCTATGCCTTTTCTTTTAGTAACAACTACAGAGCAGAAATGTGTCCCTTTAACCTTTGAAGAGGCTATTTTCTCTTTCAACACAGGGGAAGAAAGCTTCGGGTCAGAACTAATTGTTCTGTGATTGATTGATAGTTTCCCTCTTGTTACTACATACAGCCCAATGACATGCATTGTACACACAACAGGAGGTAAGAGAGTCAATAAATTAGGGAAACAATTAGTTCCAGTTTCTGCAATTCATTTGATGTAGATGAAATTGCCTGAAAATATTAAGAACATTAAAGATCAGTGGTGAAACTTAAATAAATACATTTATATTCAAATTTTAGAGGCAGATGCTTAGTTGATGCTGCTCTTCTGCAGATAGACAATGTTAATGCAATAACAATTACAATTTGGCAGTGATTAATAAATGGACTGTCAGAATCAGTCAAGTTGCGTTCATGGTTTTGGAAGGCTGCTGATTTTAGCTTTGACAAGATGTGGCTGAAGTGTTGCTGAAAAACTCAACATGATTAATTAATTTAGAAGATATAATCTGTGACTCCCCTTCTAGGAGTAGTAGTTGGAAATGAGGGAATCCAAACATTCAGTGCAACCTGATGCCTTCTTTGGGGTCCATATTTAATTAGTATTTATTTCTAGTAAGTGCAATATATAGGAGTATTCTAAGATTTATGAGATTGATTACATTGCAACCAAGAAAATATGAGTCAACTTGGAGTAATATAATTTTATGAGATCTTCAGGTCACAGAGAATTCTAGATTTAGAGCTTTTGTTGTAATATTAGGGCATAAAACTCAGGGTGGGGAAGAAATTAGGATGGGCTAGGGGGTGATGGGCTAGATCTAAGTGAACTCAAAGCTATGTCTCATGCAGAACAATGTGAGAGACTGAGGTCCCTCTCTTCCTTGGATTAAGAAAGTAGAAAGTTAATAAAAATGATCAAGAACATTTCATTCAAAACAGTGGAAAAGGGAAAATGCTTAAGAATTTTATTATATTTCTTCTAAAGCAAAATATAAAAATGAGTTTAAAGCCATAATTCCATTCATCAGATTTTGAGTTTATATGTTAACCTATCCTTTATTATGATCAAAGCTGCCTAAATCTAGAAAGTAAATCCTGATTAGTTTCACATTATCTATTCGTTTGTTCAACAAAGAATAAAGAGAATATTGGTGTTAACATGTGTATGTCTACAGTGTCTAAAATCTAACACATTCTGAGAAAAATGTCCTAGAGTGGCTCAAATTTAATCCCTCAGAGAAAATTTATATTTTTTTAAAAAATAACACTGTTACTTTGATTAAATTTTTTGCTAAAAATCTCTGGATACAACTAAGACAGCAAAGACATATGGAAAGCAATAAATCATCACTATCACCCAGAAAAAACAAGGTAATACTAACAGAGAAAATTAATTCTAAACATTAAATCCATTTCTAGACCAAAAAGAAAAGAATTCCCATTATCTTATTTGGGTTTTTCTAACCTTTCAATGAAAACCTTGTAGAAATTTGCTATCAAAGTTCATTTTGTAATTTAATATTAGGAATTAATTAGGAGGAAAAAAAATTGATATTCTCAGCTCCTTATCTTTGGTGTTTTAGTACTTATATTGTCTTTGGTGTTTTAATTAATTTTACTAATCCCTTTAGTTAATGAATAAGTAAATCAGGACCAGGGGAAAAATTCATCAATTGGAAGAAAAGTGTAGAAAATTGTTAATTCAGAAGTAACCCATAACAACCACAGTGAACTTGTCAGTATTGCTTTGCTCTCTTGCTAATATTCTAATTTCTGTTTTATTGTTCTTCATAGAGCAAAATGTTTCACAGTTAATCTTTACAGTACTTTTGTTTCTAAGCCTTCTAAAAAGCATTGATTTGGGAATAGCTTTTGATTTGGGAATTCAAATATTTGGCTAAATATTTGAATATAAATTGATTTTATACAATACACAGAAAACAAGTATTTTATTGATTTAAATGGTTTCTTTATTTGTAGAATTACACTTAAAATTATTTTGAAGCAGCATGAACTCTCTCTGGACGGTATTAGAATTTCATGCCTAAATCAAGTTGAACATTACTTTTATATGAGCCTTTTGTCTTCTGCAGTAGCATAAATGCCTATGGTTGGAAGTGTCAGGGGAGTAGAGATGGAGATAAAAGCTTCAGGAAACAAGATGTAAGTGTGAAAGATGACAGAATGTTCACGTGGGAAGAAATTGCCGTAGCTTTTTTTTCCTTCATTCCTCTTTCTAAAAGAAATACTTAGATTTAAGGACTTCAGTAATTTTCTTTCAATCTAGTTGAAAATAACAGGAGACTCAGGCTTAACATATTAATTAACACAGAAAATGCCCAGACATCATAGAGACAGACATGAAGAAGGGGAAGCCTGTGTGAATTTTTGGAATGACAAACCTTGTGTGCTGATACTCTGATGTCAGTTGACATTCTGATATTGATTTTCCTTCACTGATGAAGTAGTTATAATCTTTAACCAGCATGGCCAAGAAAGAAGTCTCAAGGGCAGTGGAGACTTCCGCTATTGTCTAAGTTCTTCTTATCCTCTTTAATGCCACACCATTCTCGCCCCTTTGGAAGGCTGTTTCTCATTCACAACCATCTCAATTTAATTCAGTCTCTGATGATGGACTTCTACAAAGTGCATCTTAATCAGCAGATTTCCACAGAGACTTTTTCTCTCTCTAACACCCTCTGCAAAATGCTGGCTGAAATTCTTACTTGTTACCATGAATAACAGCATGATTTTGCAGCTACATGTTCCCCTCTTTCAAAATTGAATGCTCTATATCCGTTTTTCCCTACCAGCTGCCTTCCCTCTCTCCACTGTCAGCATTTTGTGATGAAAAAGATTCAGTTACAATATGTGCCCCATATTGTGTAGGGTTTATATTCACTTAGGCTTTGAGTCAGGCTTCCATTCTCACCATAGAAATGCCCTATCACCTCTCCAAATACCAATTCTCTCTAAAATTAAATTTAATGTGATATAACATGCAAAACCTAGAAATGCATTCAAAGCCTACTTCTGACACCAGAGAAAAATAAAAAATCATGAGCAAATTCACCTAAGTTTACCCACATTTATATGTTTTACTCCCTTTTAACAGAGTAATGCAATATTAGGTTTATACCAATATAATACATATCATAAGCACTATGAAATTTCATACTGTTGTAGGGATTGAGACATTGTGGTGAGTACTTCAAATACAAATGTGAATAAAATCCTTTCCCGAAACTCAGGGAGCTCAGAGCTGATTGATGAAATAGATATATAAGAAGACAATCATGATATATAATTCTAGAAATGCAATAATAATTCATAAAAGTTCTGATCTTTTCCTTTTCCCAATATAATGGTAAGGAAGTTTGTTTAAGAAAATATATTTAAGAATTTTATACTATAGTATAAAATTTTTTTCATTAGAATTATAAAGAGGGCTTCTCTTCCTGGTGACATCTTAACCATAAGAGATTATTTATGCTTCCTTCCAAAAGCTACTAAAATATTATAATAGAAGAGAGATGAAAAAAGTGAAGGACATAAAATTCTGGGCAACATGAAAGTACCTTAACAAATCAGAAATTCTGAATTGTTTCCAAAACATAGAAAGCATTTTATAATAATTAATAAAGATACCAGATCTGACAAAAAAAACTGCAACCCAGAAGTGCTTGGAAGCAATGTGCTGCAGAGAGAGGAGCCATTTTCCCCAGCTGGCCCTTGATAGTCTAACAAATTGCCAAAGGATTTCTGCCTGGAGGGTAATTACAGTGGAGTAATGTATTAAAGGAGAATTGCCTCCTCACAGCTGGACAACTGGCTTCCATTTACAAAGAGGCACTAAGAGCCACTATGAGGGCTTTCTGAGTAATGTGGACAGGGTGTAGGACCAAACAAGAAGCAAACCACGGTCCTCTGAAGCTCTAAAGGATATGAAAGAGTAAGAATAGTCCCTCTGCCAGACAGAAAATCCTGTCCACCCACAGAGAAATGCCTCCCTTACCTTGAAAATTGAGGGAATTCCTAGCCTATCTCCTGCTACCTGCCCAGGCATTTAGAAGAAAAGTCTGTGTAACCATGTATACCATGCTTTCAGTCAACACTTTCATTCAGAGAAGAAGCTAACTGGGGAAAGAGATTTGCCCAATTAACAAAATGTATACCAGTCGTAAGATTAATCAACGTAAGATTCCAGCATAGAGTTCCTAGCTTCATAGCCAATGCTGTTATCCAGATCATAACTGAACCAGTCTATATAATTCAGAAACATAATCTGTCCACCCTCCCTGTCATATTTATCTTGATTAAAGGGGATTTTTTTGTAAGCCAGATTCATATTCAATTGGTGAATCACCAACCTGTACAAATAGTGAAATGGTAAAAAATTAAGGAAATGTATTTTGAATCAGAGGGTTATCACATGGGTCAGCCAGTCACTTCATGGAGCCATCCTTTGATCATCTCCCGGCTGTTTTCAATTCTCAGGACTTTTTACTTTCTTCATTGCTGATGCTGTGGAGCCTCTAAAAGGCTTACAGTTTTTTAGGCTAACGTTCCTAAGAGCTGTAGTGGAATGGCCCATGCTAGGCAAGGGGTGATTTTTCACATGTGTATATTCTGGAAGTTGGGACATGTAAATAGTTGACTACCTCTGAGTGCCATATAAAGCTAAGCCAGAGCCAATGAGAGAGTCTAGCGAGTTTCCAAAGAATCCTGAATAATTTCTTCGGCAGCAGCTATCATTTTAAAATTTGCTAAATCTGAGAATATCTTTAGACCTTATTCTATAAAGAAAGGCTTCATCAAGGAATTGACAAAAATACTTTCAGTTGTTTATGTTGCTATAAGACTATTGGTGTTGCTATAAGACCAAAGGATAGTGAAGTAGGGACACAAAAATTTAGCCATATTCCAGGATCTGACCTTCAAAGTAATAGGCTCAAAAATTTGTTTAAAGTCATCTTTTGGTATGACTCACACACAAGGGGCTAATATATAAGCCATAATTCTAATAACTGTTCAGGGACTAGACACAGTGTCTTTAGATCTGTGCATTCTCTCCTAGTAGAAAAATCTATAGGAAAACACTATATTGACCTTTACAAAATCATAGTAGAGTTCTACTCTCTAGTAAAGTTACAGTGTGCATATTCTTTCTACTTCTAGTATGGGAAAACTTCTAAGTTACCTTTGTAAAAATCTTTCTCATGTATTTCAATTTGATTTTATAATTTTACTCCAATTATTTTAGTGGTGCTTTGGTAGCATTCCTGCTTTTCCTCTTCTTTCTTTCTCTCTTTTAGGCACAAAATTTTGACACAATCTTTTGGGATTCTTTTTTCCCTTCCCATTGATTTTGTCTTTGATTGCAAAAGCCCTTGAGTGGTTTCTAAACATAAAACTGCTGGTAAACAAGAGGAATTTTATTGTCATATCTTCTATTTTATTCTATATTTCACCTTCTATAATATAAGGTGAATCTTTTAGTTGATTAAAATCAACACTCATATTTTATTCATGCTATCAGTGTGCTTCTTAGCTTAGTAAAATGTTAGTTTATCTGTAATGTAATATTCAGTTATGAATATTATTTGTAATCGTGTGCCCTCACTCAAATATGTCTCCTTAGCCAGTTGGATATTAATTGAGATTTAGCTACTTATATTACGTATTTTAAGAAAAAGCAATTGCATATGAATGGCATGGAAGAAAAAATATCTGAGTAAATATAAACAAGTTTTCTTCCAACAATGCATCATAGTTTATATAGTTTATAACTAGACTGATGAAACAAATGTGGAGTCCTAGTCATCAACAATCTGGAGCGACACCGTAGGAAAAGATGCAGATCTTCCATACATCCATTGCTTTACAGTAAGGTAGAACTGACTTCTACTTAAGATTATTTAAAAATATAATATGGCATTTTGAGAATAAAAGACATCCAACAACTTTTAAAGTAGATGTTTGGCACACTCAGTACAAGTACTTTAGATCATGTTTTAGTTTTCTTTTACTGTCATAATGTCAAATTATTGATCAATAAGTATGAAGAAAGTCCAAAGAGATGAGGCAACTGCCTGTAGAATGACTTCATGTCAATGAAATTAGAGTATCTGTAATTACTGAATAAAACATGAAAAGGCAATTTAGCTCCATATATTGCTCTTGTCAGTAAGCCAGCATGCCTGTTTATCATGCAAATAGGATAGTATTTACAGATCATGCTTCAAATCAGAAACTATATTCTTTCTAAACTTTTTCTTTGAAGAGCTGAGATGCAAACTGTGGTATATTCGTCAGTCTTATTAAGCCATTCAGATGGAAATGGCATTAAGTCCAGGCATTGGCCAAAGTGAAAATAAAAGTTAAAGAACCAGAGATAATGACCTTTTATTAAAGTTACTTATTTCACAATGTTCAATATGATGCTCCAATGTGAGATGTGACTCAATGGTATTTTATAGGAAATCTGTTCTGAACCCCACTTTCTTAAAGTGGTATCTGCTGGGTTTGTCAAGATGAAAGAGAAGATGTGAAAATTCATCATGGACATATCCCTAACTTTATTAAAGCATGACTTGTTGAAGAAACAGAAAATAAATTATTTCTTATGAAGAAACAAAAGCAAAGAAGAAACAGAAGGAGACAGGGAAGAATCAAAAGAAAAGGAACTTACTAAGAAACACATGGAAACTATGCCACATAAGAATCACAATAGGGCACCTGCCTTTCAAATATGCTTTCCAGTCCTCCAAGTCCTCCTGATTTATTTGTATAGTACTCCTGATAGATCAAGGTGTAGTTGTCCACTGCCCCCTCACTCACAGACTTTGATGAATGATGGACACACTAAAAGGTAGAATATTCCATTGGAATGTAACATATAAAATTGAACCCTTACCTAAACATTTCAAATATTTTAAATCAGCTTAAACCAATCACAAAACCATTTTTTTCTTTCTCTTCCTTCCTTCCTATTTTCTTTTCTTTTCTTTTCTTTTCTTTTGACGATGTTTTGCTCTTGTTGCCCCGGCTGGAGTGCAAGGGCTGATCTGGGCTCACGGCAACCTCCGCCCCCAAGGTTCAAACAATTCAAGTGATTCTCCTGCCTCAGCCTCCTGAGTAGCTGGGATTACAGGCATGCACCACCATGCCTGGCTAATTTTGTATTTTTAGTAGAGACAGGGTTTCTCCATGTTGGTCAGGCTGGTCTCAAACTCCCGACCTCAGGTGATCCACCCGTCTCAGCCTCCCAAAGTGCTGGAATTACAGGTGTGAGCCACCATGCCCATCCTACCAATTTTCTTATAATTCACATAAACTCAATTCATATTTATCCAGCTCCACAGGATGCAGGGTGCTGAACTTCACCATAATTTACAGAATGTAGGGAAGACACAACCCTGTTTTGAATAGGAAAAAAAAGGTGTAACGAAAATCTCTTAGACCTACTAGGAGTCAAATGCTTCAGGCACACAAAAGTAAAGAGTATTAGCAACAAGGCAAGTTAGCTTTGCCTAGTAGAAAATAAACCTATGGAAAAAATAATTTTTTATTGTGAAAATAAGATCATAAAGTATTTGTGTATGCTTGTTTTTGGCTACAAGCAACAGCAGATGCAATACAAAATGAATTAAACCATAAGGGAAATGTATTATTTTCCATTATAAGAACTCCCAAAGTATGGTGGTCATGGGTTGATTAACACAGCTGCTCAATGTCATCGTGAGGTTATGGTCTTTCTGTTTGTAGCTCGCTGTCCATAGAGTATCTATCTGCCTTCCCTTTCACCAGATTCTCTCAGAATCATGACATGGCTGCAAGCAGTTCCAGGTACCACATGCAAATGCATACCCAGCAGAGGAGACATTACTTCCTCTGCATGTCTTTTTAAAAATTAGAAAAACGTTTCCAGAAATCACCCAACAGAATTCCTCTCATATTACTACAGTTCCAAATATTGACTCATATGCCCTTTCCTAAACCATCGGCAAAAAGAATAGGATTTCCGTGATCAATATATAGACTAATAAGATTTTCTCATGAAATAGGAATAAGGTAATCTCCCTAGAGCAGTACTTGTCAGGAAAAAAAAAAAAGGTTTGTCTTAAATTGAAAGGAAGAAATAGCTGTTAGGTAAAAAACCAACACACTGTTAGGTAAACAGCCAACAGTGTTGTTTACTATTGTCTTGTAGATTGTGGATACTGTTCATTCTTGTCTCATGTCCCCAAATTAATTCATTGGCACACAATAGAAGGTAGAATTTCAGGAGAAGTAAGACAAATCACCACTTTTTACACTTCATATTGGATATATTTAGCATATAAACTTAGTTTCAGGCCCTGCTATACTCAGATATTTTAAATCGCAATGGTTTTCTATGTGGTGTGTTCTCTCAGTACAGTCTCCTCTAACTATTTATACTAGAGTATATTTTGGATTTTAACCATCTGTGTACATGGCTGTATCCCCAGGCATTCAAATGGTGAATGAATTACTTGAGAATTATTCAAAGCACCTAGTATAATATTGGACACATTGTAGACACACAGTTTATTCATTCGATCAACATTTATCTATTCATTTATTAGTGAGGCAGACTTCCATGGACTCAGAGCTGGCCTGTTTCAATTTAAATCCTGGCTCCACCACTTACTAGCTGTGCAAACTTTGGCAAGTTCTCCCATCTATAATAGAGAGACACTGTAATAATATTGCCTGACTCATGGGGTTTATTTTGTGACCATTATATGAGCTTAGATGTTTAAAGCACTTATAATAATGTCTAGGTAATAGTATCAGCTTAATAAATGTTAGATATTTGTATTTATTATTATATTATTTCTAACGGGTAGATTGCAGCATTTTCCATCATCCTATTTACTTCATTCTGAACTGTGTAAGGATGGATTTTAAGGTTTTGCTTCACTGTATGACAAAACAATGACTGTTTGAACACAGTGTGATAAAAGAGGGCTGTCAGTTGCAAGCTCAGATTTTCTGTCAAGTGCCTGCAGCTCAGACACAGCAAGAATTCAGAGATGAGTTTCAGCAAAGCAATGGAGAATGGAAATTCCAAATTGTTTATTTGTAACTTCTATAAAAAAACACTATGAGAGCCAAATGGATTTCTCCAGCTAAGCTGTGTCTCTTCATAACTACCAAAAGCATCTAGTACCATCTTACTATACAAAAGTTAGAGATCACTTCAATTATATACTATACAGTGAGCACAGTCACTAAGAAAAGCTATGTCAAATTGATTCATGGAAGATTTCAATTCCATCTCTAGGCCGTTACATCTACCTTTTCTATCAAAGGGGGGTGTTGAACAATGAGAACACGTGGACACAGGGAGGGGAGCATCACACACTGCGGTCAGTTGTGGGGGACTAGGGGAGGGACAGCAGGGTGGTGGGGAAGGTGGGGAGGGATAATATGGGGATAAATACCAGATATAGGCAATGGGGCGATGAAGGCAGCTAACTACCTTGCCATGTATGTACATATGCACCTATCCTGCATGATCTGCACATGTACCCCAGAACCTAAAGTACAATAAAAAATGGAAAAATAATTAATTAATTAATTAAAGAGACACTTATGTTTTAACATTTTTTAAAACACTACAAAATACACCTGAAGTTTTTATAATGCATTTGAAAAGACTCATATATTTTCTTGATTATGAACCTGCCATTCTGACTAAAATCTTGGGAGGATTTTTAAAGTCAGAAACATTCTACATCATTCAGTGGCACTTTAAAAATAAATGCGATTTTTGAAACTGTAATGATAAAATATTATATTTGTGGAGAACTGGATGTATAATAAATGGATTATTAGCAAAATGATGTTAATTTTGTGCATTCATCAATGAATATATTTTTAGTGACAACTCTAATGTACCATATATTCAAGATTTATATCCCTATTGTAGGTGGAAATTTTTAAGATTTGTATAAAACCTTCTAATTTTCTGTATATTATTATAGTAATTTAGTACTTGAGTTTTCTCTTGGATATGTTTTTGCTTGTTTGTTTCCATTCTTTTGTTCTCTATAGGTCCAAAGGGGAAAATAACATAGCAATGAATATAGTTTTCACTTGCTTATGGATTTATTTTTATTTTAGCTAGTTCTTCTGAAATTTATGTTGACAACAATTGCTAAATATAATTGTAATTGATCTTCTAAGAATAAGAAACACAGTTAGTTTAAAAATTTTTTAAAGTTTTCCCTTTCCAATACATTACTCATAAATAATATTCATATTTCTCCTCATTCTTTAGGAAATATGTATTTCATGTACTCTAAGAGATCATTAATTATAAGATGCACCATTATTTTATAAAGCACTAAGAAAAAATATTGCAAAACAATTTCAAAAATGGTTTTGTTATTTGAATTTTATTTTGTATTAAAAGATCATTTAGACATTTAGACAGATTTCATTTTGTCACTCTTGTACACACACAAAAAAACAAAAATAAAAGCAAAATAAATTGGTTAATAAACTTCTAAAATTTCTAAATCTGTTTTCAATATTCAGATTTGATAATGCCCTTTTTTTCACACACCATTTTTGCAAATATTGCTTTACTGTTACCTCCAAAATCTTCCAAATTGTTTGTGTCTCATTCTGCTAGTTTTGATGGTACAGCCAATATTGGAAGGTTTCAGACAACAACCCAGATGCAGATCCCTTCTTCAAGTCACCTTTGACTGATTTATTGACTAGAACATCAGTAGGAATAACAACTGTGTTGAGTGTACATCGAGCAAAATGACAACCGAGTCTGGCAGACAGTGATAGTAAGATGCCACATATTGTAAGAAAAATCCCCATTTCAGAGATGTAAAAAATGTTGAAAAAAATATTGTGAAAGAATGTATTCAGTTGAGTGTTCAATCCATCACTCAACAATCAGTCTCCATGGCATTTTCCTTAGCTTCCATGATGGGATCCCACATCACTCAATGCTGTCAGTTCTAGTAGTCTTCCATGTACATCAGTTAGGAGTGCAAAGTGAAGACTTACTGACAAAAGTCATCACTTCTGGCTATAAATTCAAATGATGAAGAAACTAACAAGACTAGTGACTCCACATAGTAGAGTCATAATACTTTCTTGATTACAAGGTGCATGTATACTCAGATCACCATCAAGTGTGAGAATTTGTGGGATACTATGTACTGAAACTCAGATCGAGGTGAAAACCAGATCAATGGAAGTGGAATAACCGCGAAGATGACATTGCATAGTGATCACAGATGTGAGCCCTGGGATCAGATAGCCATACTGGAATCCTGGCTTCACCACTTATTAGCTCTGTGATGATGAGCATGCTTATTTTTTTCTCTATGCCTCAAGTTTCTTCAAAGTTTTTCATAGCTTAAATTCCTAGGGAAAGATTCTTATTTGCGTAACTCACCTTTTCATGCCAAACAGTGTCATTGGCCTCAATCCAATGAACTGCGCTTGAATCAGGTACACATTCCTCCTTAAATTTGCTGTGACTATTCTGTAGGGTGTGGTCACACAATGTGCATGAGCTGTTTCCCACCTTTAGAGCTGTGAGAACAATTTTACTGAAAAGGAGCTATCGATGGGCACACATTGGATTTCATACTTCGAGTACATCTCCCACCCACCTTGATTAGGATCAAGGGTTAGATCCATCTCTCCTTAGAAAAAACAAAGTTTTTTGTTTGCTTGTTGTGATTTGATTTGATTTTAGGTTCCAGGATACATGTGCAGAATGTGCAGGTTTGTTTCATAGGTAAACGTGTGCCATGTTGGTTTGCTGCACTCATCAACCCATCACTTAGGTATTAAGCCCCTCATGCATTGGCTGTTTGTCCTGATGCTCTCCCTCTCCCTGCCCCACCTACAAGGCCCAGTGCATTGTTTCCATCCCTGTGTCCATGTGTTCTCATTGTTCAGCTCCCACTTAAGAGTAAGAACATGCAGTGAAAAACAAAGTTTAAAGAAAGAAAAAAAGATAAAGAGATGTTAAACCAGTTAGGCCAGCTTGGAAATAAATCTAGAAAACAATGACACTTTTTGACACAGGACGTTATGATTTTTAAATAATGAAAATTAGAGTTAGATGGGGAAATAACTAAATTCTTAATATAACCTGTCTCCTTCCATCTTTAAGAAAGATGGCTCTTGAGCTTTTGCTCAGCTTGAAGAGACAGGGATTGGAGTGGATGGACACTGGAGAATCTGGAAAACTAAATTGCCTCACATAAGAAAAAGACAGGAAAGAATTCTCATTAACAATATGAAATTTTCAAGTTGGTAAGTCAGTTTTCCAACCTCTAGAAGTAGGATTAGCTAGGTACTTAAACATTTAACCCCTAGTTTTTAACATAGACTTTTGCTTTTTAAGCTATTTGTCCATTTTGAGAAACTTACAGCTGCATGTCTCTGTGCTTATCCCTTTTGGGCCCAAATTTCCTAATTCCTCATCCTATTTGCTACTTCTTATTTATGCTTTCTCACCTGCTTCCTGGAAATCAGAGTCATGTTCCCAACTGTCTAACTATGTCAAAAAGATAACTATGAATTGTAATTTACCATTATCAGTTTCAGGAGATGCCACTGTGGGGTATATTTGAGTTTCCATAATGGGAGGAAGGGTCAGCAAGCAGAAACTCGTGGGCTGTTTTAGTGGTGTGAATTGATATCTGATTCTGCTATTCTCCAACTCCACACAAAGCATAAACCTCACTAAATTCTCATTACTTACATCAAGTCCTTAGTACATGGTAAGTAGGACCTAACTAAAAGTGATTCTTGTTCTCCCCTTAGGGAAAAAAAATCAAAAAAAGAAAAGAAAAAGTTAAGACAAGGAGGGGTTATAAGAGAAAATAGAGACTGAAGCATTTTGATCAGAATGAGAAGAGAGAGACAGGAGACAGGGGTGTGAGAAGGAAAGCCAATAGGGCTGTAGGAGGCTGCAGAGAAGTTTTGAAGAAAGAAAGAGAGAAGACATATAGCATCTTCAATAGAGCCAGAAACCAGGGGAACAGAGATGTTTAAAGGGGATTCTTAGGAAAAGCATTTGGTGAGCATGCAATATTTCCTTCTTCTTACATTCTTCCAAAGACACCTTCAGCATAACACCTCTACGCACCTCTTCAATGTTTGTATTGTGGAATTTATGAGATTGGGGAAGAATTTTTGTTTGTTCCATTCTTAAAGTAAAGCTAAGAAGGTCCAGCTATATTCAATTTGCAAAAGCACTATGAGAAATATTTCCTGGAAGGCATACTCTTTAAAAAAAATTCTCCCTACACCTCTGATGAAACTTGTGTGACTTGTTAAATGGGTACAATCTGGAGGTAACTAGATCCACTTGGAAAAGAAATGAAGAAGAACCCAGGCACCTGTGTGCTTTATGTTAAGCAAACTGCTGTGCTTCTGGTTGTTCCAAGGTCTGAAAAACAACCTTTCATCAGTAGCCCTTCCTTTGGAACTACCGCTGTTTAAGTCAGCTCTCCTCCATAGTGACAGGGCTGCACAGTCTCTTGCTTCCTTCTTACTTCCCTCAAGAGAAATTATGTTTGAACTAGAGAGAGGATATACCTCGAGCCTGACATTCAAACATCTGCAAACTTGTGGAAGATTTTGATATGCTGCTAGGCTTTACTTAACTGCCTAAGGATCTTTGGATTCAGAAAGAATTTAAATGAAAGTTTTGACAATGGTTCATTTTTTTCAAAAATATTTAAGAGTAGGTGTTATAGGTCAGATTCTTTGGGAACCTGTTCTCAATCAGAGATAGTTTACTAGGAAATGTTCTCCATGTAAAAAACTGAAGGAAGCAGATGTATGAAAGGGGAGATACTTGCTGAACTGATATGCTATAACGACAGGCTTTAGCTGATCCTACAGTGTCACTCAGAGATGAACTAAATCGAGCCAACATCCACCACTCATTGCATGAAGGGTATTCCTGGGTAAGAGGCCTTAACCTTCGGCAAAGCAGCTGCTTTTGGCCAAGGGCAATTTCTTCAGAGTGACTCCCTGGCTGTGAGCAATCAGCAGGCAGCACTGCCTGAAGCCGAGAAAAGAGGCTGAAATCCTTATTCCTGAAAGCCACGGGGCATGGGAAGAAGTGAATGTATGTGGCCCTCACTTATGGATTCTAGCTATACCCACAGCAGATCAAGGAAAACTTGGATGTAATAAAATCGCTACATTCTGCCCTCCACCTCAAAATATACTCTGACACCTTCCATAATATCTCCTAGATTCTTTTAAATAATTATTCCAATAGTTAGTTTCAATATGGGGCTTTCTGCATTAAAATACTTCTTTTAGCAATAATATTTTTTCGACCTTCTCCTATAAGTGCTTTAATTTTGCATGCTATTGTTATAAAATGCAATACTTAAATAGAAATAGAAGTAATGCTTTGTCTAAAAACCATGATGCTATTGCAGTAAAGTAGATTTTCTTACTATGTAATCTGAGTAATCTATGTCAATTTGTAGATCTAGAGATAGGTATAACTAAAGTCCTACTAAGAAGAATAATTCTAAGGGGACAGCGGGAAGTTGTCATAGCAACCAATGTCCGGATTTTCCTCATTTTATACCACAAAACTATAAACTTTTTTCATATCTCATGTTTTATAAGTTATTGGGGTACAGGTGATATTTGGTTATGAAGTTCTTTAGTGGTGATTTGTGAGATTTTGGTGCGCCTATTGCCCAAGTTGCCTACACTGCACCCTATTTGTAGTCTTTTATCCCCCACCTCTATACCACTCTTCCCAAGTCCCCAAAGTCCATTGTATCATTCTTATGCCTTTGCATCTTCAGAGCTTAGCTCCTACATATCAGTAAGAGCATACAGTGTTTGGTTTTCCATTCTTGAGTTACTTCACTTAGAATAATAGTCTCCAATCTCATCATCACTGTAAATGCCATTAACTCATTCCTTTTTATGACTGAGTAGTATTGAATAGTATAAATGTACTGCAGTTTCTTTATCCACTCATTGCTTAATGGGCATTTGGGTTGGTTCCATAATTTTACAATTGCAAATTGTGCTGCTATAAACATGCGTGTGCAAGTATCTTTTTCATATAATGACTTCTTTTCCTCTGGGTAGGTTCCCAGTAATCAGATTGCTGGATCAAATGTAGTTCTAACAAAAGTATAAACTTTAATGATAACTTCATATCTTTTCTATATTTTATTTTAACCAGAGCCCATTTCACATATTTGCTAAATATGTAGCTGCATCATTCATTCTTGAGATTCAGCTTCTGAATACATTTTAAAGTATTTTTTGAAAATCTGGCATTAGGAAATTAAACTTCTTCTGCAAGATCCTTTTTTCTCCAGAATAAACGTTTTGAAGATTTTTTTCTTTTTCATAATTTAAAAAAATCAGGTTTACAATATATTGAGAATGTAGACATATAGGGGAAATGTAGATATTCTACCACAAGGTTAACACTTTTCAATGCATCCTTCCAGCCTCTTCTCTACAAAAGATTTTTTAAAGAAAAATGGGACAGTTTATATACTGTCTCATAATTTGTGTTTTTACCTAACACTCCCATGTATTTCCAGGTTTATAGATGGCTACCTTTTAGTAATTTTTATAACATCATTTTGTAGATCACTATAATTAAGAAGTTTCTCTGTTAGGCAATTTCTGGTACTTCTAATGTTGTAAATAATGTTACAAACATCCTGATAGTAAATTGCTTTTACATCCATCTAAGATTAATTTTTATTGAGAATTCCTAGAAGAAAAATGACCCTTTCTAAAGCTTTTGATATGTTCTGTTAGTTTGGTAACTATAAAGTATCTTTCTAATCTATTCTCCTTCCTAATTGCCCATTTTCTTGTACCCTCACCTTCACTATCTATATTTAGCCAGATTTCTAAATGAATATGTCACTTCACTGTTATTTTAACTTTCAGTTCTTTATTTGTGAAATAAAATTGTTTATGGTTTTGCTTTTAGTTTTTCTTAGGAGGCAGAGGAGTTTGTGTTTCTTTCTTTGAAAATTGCTTGTGCTGCTATTTACAATAGGAAAGACTTGGAACAAATCCAAATGCCCATCAATGATAGACTGGATAAAAAAATGTGGCACGTATACACCATGGAATACTATGCAGCCATAAAAAAGAATGAGATCATGTCCTTTGCAGAGACACGGATGAAGCTGGAAACCATTATTCTCAGCAAACTAACACATGAACAGAAAACCAAACCCTGCATATTCTCATAAGTGGGAGTTGAACAATGAGAACACATGGACACAGGAAGGGGAACATCACACATCCAGGCCTGTCAGGGATGGAGGACAAGGGGAGGGGGAGCATTAGGACAAATACATAATGTATGCAGGGCTTAAAACCACCATAGCACATGTTTACCTATGTAACAAACCTGCACGTTCTGCACATGTATTCCAGAACTTAAAGTAAAATTTAAAAAAGAAAAGAAAATTGCTTATGCTGGACTTTCTTTTAGAAGATAATTTAATTTTTATTCAATAATATTTTTCTTGACAATTTAATTTTCTATTCAATAATTTTTTTGGTATATTTCAGGACGCTAAGTTCCACTTTAACAAACTAAATGACTGTGCCTCTAAAATTAACCTTTTAGGAAGATGACTTGTGTCTTCCATTTACTGGCAAGTAGATTCAAAAGAAAATCATAAATACTTCTTCAGTACTGATTTAATTGTTTAATGATGCTTACATGTTATTATTAAAGTAGACCAGTGGAAGGAACCTTGGATCAGGCTAAATCTGTGTAGGACCAATTACACTACCCTGGGAAAGCCATAGTGCAGTTTCTTCTGTAAAATAAGATTGAGTTACTTTTCAGAGTTGTAATAGGAATTGAGAATTGTCTCCTTCAATATCAACAACAGTATTTTGGCACAAAGTAAATGTTCAATAAATGGAATCATTAGTTTTTATTAGCCTCTTTTGGTGTTATTTTATTTTAACATGTCCCTTATTTTACTGGTTTTTCAAACTGTACATCTCAAATCATGAGTGGATTGTGAAACTAATGTACACAACTTTGAGATACAACTAGAGCTTTTCAGAAAGAACAAAGCAGAATTAACTATATCTAAGTATTTCACAGAAGTGTGTTTATGTGAAACTTTTCTTTGGTATATAATATCTAGGCAGAGAGAAATGTGTACACTGGATGACAGTGTAAAATGACCTCTTACTATGAGTTGTATCTAAAAACTCCTTCACAAATGGGATTATATTAGATACTTGTCTCATAGTTTGCAAGTCTCTTGATGCTATAGTGGCTAAGACACCTTGGTTCAAATTCTGACTCCATTAATTACTACCATATAACTTTAACTGCCTGACTTTTACTGTATAACCTCCTATGCCCTAGTTTCCTCTCCTAAGAAAGGGGTGATAATTATTCATGGAAGTAATATGAAAACTACTGTATTCTTTAATATGTGTAAACCACTTAGCAGGTGCTTAATAACTGTTAGCTTATTTTATAAAAACTGATTAAAATAACTTTTTTTTCTGAATAAGCAAACAGTATACATAAAAGAATATAAAGTCATCAGTCCGGGCTTGATGGCTCACACCTGTAATCCCAGCACTTTGGGAGGCCAAAGTGGGCAGATTACTTGAGGTCAGGAGTTCGAGACCAGTCTGGCCAACATGGTGAAACTCTGTCTCTACTGGAAATACAAAAGTTAGCCAGGTGTGTTGGTGGGCACCTGTAATCCCAGCTACTCAGGAGGCTGAGGCAGAATTGCTTGAAGCCAGGAGATGGAAGTTGCAGTGAGCAGAGATTGCCCCACTGCACTCCAACCTGGGCAACAGAGGGATACTCTGAAAAAAAATTAAAAATGAAAAAGTCATCACATTAGCCAGGACTGAAGAATCAGGTAGTTTTTCCATCCACAAAAATGATGCTTCATAATAAGCATCTTATTTCCATAAATATGAATTTTCAAAAACCAAGTAACTATTCTTAGTTTTGCTATTTACAAAAAAATATTATCTCTCAAGATATGAAGGAATAAAAATAAAACACTAATTAATCAATTAGTCTTTGCCAGTATATTAGATCCTCAATTACCCATTATATTTTTTTGTTTTATGAATTTTTTAAATTTCACAGTGGTGTGCACTAAGTAAAAAGAACTTTGTCTATATTTAGCCTAACAACAGAGCAAGATCCTATCTCATAAAAGAGAGAGAACTAGTCAATTATAAAATAAAAATTCCTATCTATGTATATGTGTTAGTCTCAGCAATGATCTCCTGGAAGTAGATCCAAAATCTCTGGTTTTGATTCAGATTGTAATAAGAATCCTATGCATCTGAGATTACTCTATTTTCAATTGTACTTTTACTAAATTACTCTATTTTCAATTGTACTTTTACTAAATAAGTGTGCATTGCTAATTCACAAATTGTTTGAATTTCATTTTTTTAAAAATTGTTTGCTGATTATCTCCACGTCTTTGCAAAATAAAAGGTTTTTATAAGTTCAACCACTTTTCTATTGAGAATATGAAGTGAATCCTGTCCAGGCCTCTTTACTTACCAATTTATGCCCCAAATCATGCCCATTCTCTCATCAGAAAGCCTGAAATCTTAAGTTGTGCAGGAAAATTACAAAGTCCAGAATATTTTTAGATTGAAGAATATTCATTTCTACTCCTTTAGAATACCTTCCTTGCAATTGTACCTTCACATGTTCTAAGAAAAATCTAGGAAGGACAGGTTTTAGTTCCTTCATATTTCAGAAGGTGGACAAATTATGAAGTCAAATGGCTTGTTAAAGTTTACTTAGCTAGTGAAGAAGATGAGAACTCACGTCTTCTGAATTCACAGCTAAGATATATTTATTGATCATTTTATTAATTGTTTTGGGATATTTGGGAAGTGAACAAATGCTTAAAATAATTGAATAAATTAAAAAAATAAAATATTCAAATTAAATAAGCTAGATAAAGTAAAATAATGAAACTTATGAGCTGTGTTTCATTAGCAGGATTTTGATGTATATAGTCAACCATGCTACACTTATAGTGACTTTAAAAAATTACCCAGCAAGACAAGTGAATTATTGATCAGAGTATTGTTTACAATAAATGTCAAAAAAGTGATTGGGGTGAAAACTTACCATCAATAAATAATATTCAAGAACCAATCATTGTAATACATTTATAACATGTTTGAGTATCAATATTATAAATAGTATATTTATAACCATTTTAAAGTCACTAGCATTTTGAATGTATGTTATCATTTATTAACATTTCCAATATAAATATTACATCTCTTTTTTCCTTTTAAAAAATACAAAATATTTAATATATAGAGCATGTATTTTGTCAAGAATTGTTTCATACACATTTTGGTAAGATATGGGTTAAAAGTTAAATATACACAGCAAATAATTGGCTCTATAAATAACTAATAGATTTGACAGTATACATAGTATTGTTGGGAGAGAATGCTATTCAGTAACTATGTCTGGTCTTACCTTCTGGGGAAGAGGTCTTTACTCACTGTGGTTCCATAAATATTTCATGAACCAACACAAAGCAATATGCTAATGATGGACTATTTACCCAGTGAGCAGGTGCCACCTCTGATGCTGTTTCATCTCTGGAATATCTTTGATGTGGGAGCAGTTAAGCCATTTTGAACTGTTCTATCTTTGCTTCCCTCCCCTCACAGCTTCACCTGAACCTAAAATGGTGAGCGAGAGTCACCATGAGGCCCTGGCAGCCCCGCCGGTCACCACTGTCGCGACTGTTCTGCCAAGCAATGCCACAGAGCCAGCCAGTCCTGGAGAAGGAAAGGAAGATGCCTTTTCTAAGCTGAAGGAGAAGTTTATGAATGAGTTGCATAAAATTCCATGTGAGTATTCTATATTAGTACTTAAGTAAAAATAAGTGGTTGAAAAACACCCTATCTTTTGGAAAGAAAGCTCCTTTTAATATACTATAAATTTACATTTAATTTATTACTATAGGAATGATAGTATCCCAATATAAAATGAAATATTCTTGGAAATGGAATATTCTTCCTGTCTTTAAATATACTTCATAAATGAAAATTCAGTTTATAAAAAAAATCTGCCGCTTGTCTTCAATGTAGGTAGGTTCTTTTCTTCGGTGTCTGTTTCTCTCAAGAATATTAATGTTTAGGGTTGTGTTGTATGTATTTTGGATTTGTATTTATGAAATTATTTCATTGTAAAGATTGTTTCTGCACAATAGCTAAGGTTTGCTTTCCCAATATCGCAGGTTTGATTTTCTGTCACTCATTTGTCAACATTTAAAAATCTTATTATGATTTTTTAAAGTTTCTTTATTGTGATTTTAAAAAACTGCACTTAAGTTTATTTGGATAGTATAACACTAAGTTCAATCAGTGACATTTAACTTTTTTATTGTATTTTTATATTGACAGATAAAATCATACTGTTGTACAACATAGTGGCTATCATTAATAATATATCTATGGTGTATTCCAGAAAAATGTTAAGAGAGTGAATATAAAACATTCTCACAACAAAAATGATAACTATGTGAGATTACACATATGTCAATTAGCCAGGTTTAGTTATTCCACAATGTATCAAAATATCATGCTGTAGACAGTAAACATCATGTTGTACAAAAGATCTCTCGAACTTATTTCTCCTCTCTAACTGAAATGTTGTATTCTTAGACCAACATCTCCTCAATTGCCACCTCCCCCGAGCCACTGGTAACCACCATTCTACTCTCTACTTTTATAAGATCATCTTTTTTAGATTTCACATGAGTGATATAATGTCGTATTTATCTTTCTGTGCCTGGATTATTTCACTTAACAATGTTCACCAACTTCATTCATGTTGTCATGAATGCCAGGATTTTATTTTTTTATAGCTGAATGGTACAAGTGGATGTACCACAATCCATTCATCCACTGATAGACACTTGGGTTGATTCCATGTCTTGGCTATTGTGAATAATACTGCAACAAACATGAGACTGCACGTATCTCTTTGTCATATTGATCTCATTTTCTTTGGATACATACTCAGTGGTAGGATTGCTGGATCATATTGTAGTTCTAGTTTTAATTTTTAAAGAAACCCCCATACTGTTTTCCCTAGTGGTTGAACTAATTTACATTCCCACCAACAGTGTGCAGGGTCTCACTTTTCTCCACATCCTTGCCAACACTTATATTTGATTTTTGATCATAGACATTCTAACAGGCTTGAGGTGATATTTCATTGTGGCTTTAATTTCCATTGCCTTGATAATTAGTGCTGTTGTGCACTTTTTCATATTTCTGTTAACCATTTAAATATCTTCTTTTGAAAAATGTCTATTCAGGTGATTTGCCCTTCTTTTGATTGGGTTTTTTGTTTTCTTGCTATTGAATTATTTGTGGTCCTTATGTATTTTGGCTATTAATCCATTAACAGTATATAGTTTGCAGATATTTTCTCCCCTTCTGTAGATTATCCCTTTATTTTGTTGATTATTTCCTCTACTGTGCAGAAGCTATTTAGTTTGATATAATCCTATTTATCTGTTTCCTCGTATTGCCTGTGCTTTTTGGGTCATATCCAAAAAGTTGTTGCCAAGACCATGTCATAAAACTTTCTTCCTGTGTTTTATTCTAGATTCATAATTTTGAACCTTATATTTAAATATTTAATTCATTTTCGATGATTTTGCATATGTTGTGAGATAGAGTATAGTTTCATTCTTATGCATTCGGCTATCCAGTTTTCCCAACACCATTTACTAAAGAGACTCTTCTTTCTCCTTTGTGGGTTCTTGGCTCTTTTGTTGAAAGTGAGTTGGGAGTAAATGTGTGGATTTCTTTCTGGGTTCTCTATTGTTTCATTTGTCTGTGTGTCTGTTTTTAGGCTGGTACCATGCTGTTTTTGTTACTATAGCTCTGTAGTATAAAACTATAACTCTGTACGTAGAATATTGAAGTCAGGTAATGTGATGCCTCCAGCAATGTTCTTTTTGCTCAAAAAAGATTACATTGGCTATTTAGGAATTTGTGTGGTTCCATACAAATTTTAAGGTTGTTTTTCTATTTCTGTGAAGAATGTCATTGGTATTTTGTAGTGTCTTTGTCTAGCATTGCTATCAAGGTGTTGCTGGCTTTGTAAAATGAGTTTGGAAGCATTCCTTCTTCAATTTTTGGAAGAGTTTGAGAAGAATTGGTATTAGTTCTTTAAATGTTTCATAGAGATCAGCAGTGAAGTTATAAGGTCCTCACTTATGGGAGATTTTTTATTACTGATTCAATCTTTTTGCTCATTACTGATCTATTAAGGTATTCTATTTCTTCATAATCCAGTCTTGGTAAATTGTAAGTGTCAAGGAATGTATCCATGTTTTCTTGGTTATACAATTTGTTGTTGCATAATTGTTCATAATAGTCTCATGACCCTTTGTATTTCTATTGTATCAGTTGCAATATCTCCTTTTCTGTTTTTTATTTATTTTAATCTTCTCTCTTTTTTTCTTAGGTTTGCTAAAGGTTTGTTGATTTTGTTTAACTTTTCAAAAAACCAGTTTTGTTGATCTTAGTTTTGTTGATCTTTTCTGTTGTTTCTGTAGTTTCTATTTCATTTCTCTCTGTGCTGATTTTTATTGTTTCCTCCCTTTACTAAATTTAAGTTTAGTTTGTCTTTGTTTTTCTAATTTCTTGAGGTTCAACATTAGGCTATTTATTTGAGATTTTTCTTCCTTTAGTGATATAGACATTTATTTCTATAAAATTCCCTCTTAGAATTGCTTTTGCTGTATCCCATAGGTTTTGCTGTATTGTGTGTTCTTTTTCATTTGTCTTAAGAAATTTTTTTTGTCTCAAGAAATTTTTGTTTCCTTTTTAATTTCTTTAATGATCCATTGTTTATGCAAGAGTGTGTTGTTTAATTTCTATGTATTTGTACATTTTCTAAAGTCCCTTCTGTTTTTGATTACCATTGTAGTCAGAAAAAAAAATCATTTGATATAGTTTCAGTCTTAAATTTATTGAGACTTGTTTTGTAGACTCACCTATGATCTGTTCTGGAGAAACTTTCATGTGCGGTTGAGAATAATGTGTATTCTGCAGCTGTTGGACAGAATAATCTATGTATGTCTGTTGGGTTGATTAGATGCAGATTGTAGTTTAAGTGATGTTTCCCTACTGATTTCCTATCTGGATGGTCTGTCCATTACTGAAAATGGGGTGTTAAGTCACTGTTATTGTATTACAGTTGATCTCTCCCTTCAGGTCTATTATCATTTGCTTTGTATATTTAGGTGCTCCAATGTTAGGTGCATTTATGTTTGCAATTATTACATTCTCTTACTGAATTGACCCTTTTTATCATTATATAATGATCTTTCAATTTCTTTTTACAGTTTTCGTCTTAAAATCTATTTTATCTGATACACATATAGTTATTCCTGCTCCCTTTTAGTTTCCATTTGCATTAGATATCTTTTTTCATTCCTTTATTGTGTATGTCCTTACAGGTGAAGTGTAGGCGGCATATAGTTGGATCTTTTTAAAATTCATTCATTCACTCTACGTCTTTTGATTGGAGAATTTAACTTATTTACATTCAAAGTAATTATGAATAGTTAAGAACTTACTTTAGCCATATTGTTAATTGTTCTCTACTTACTTTGTAGATTGTTTATTTCTCTCTTTTCTTTTTTGCTGTCTTCCCTTGTGGCTAAGTGATTTTTCTCTAGTGGTATGTTTGATTCCTTGCTTTTCATTTTTTGTGTATCAACTAGCGGTTCCTTCTATATGATTACCATGAGATTTTCAAAAAACATCTATAGTTATTAGAGGTTCTTTTAAGCTAATAACAAATTAACTTTTTTCATGAAAAAACCTCTGCAATTTTACTCCTCTACTGCTCACATTTTGAATTTTTGATGTCAAAATTTACATCTTTTACATTGCATTTTCCTCTAAAAATTATTGTAGCTATTATTATTTTTAATTGTTTTGTCTTTTAGCCTTCATACTAAAGTTATACATAGTTGACACATCAGGATTACAGTGTTAACAGTATTCTGCATTTGACTGTGCACTTACTTTTACCAGCAAATTTTATACTTTCAAATGTTTTTGTGTTAATCATTAGCAACTTTTTTTTTCAACTTGAAAAATTCATTTTAGTATTTTTATAAGACAGACTTGGTGGTAATGAACTCCCACAGCTCTTGTTTATCTAGAAAAGCCTTTTTCTCTCCTTTATTTCTGAAGGATAGCTATGCTGGGTACACTATTCTCTGTTGGCAGTTTTTTCTTCAGCATGTGGTATAATATTCTACTCTCTCCTGGCCTTTTCTTCAGCATGTTGTGTAATATTCTACTCTTTCCTTGTGCAGTGGTGCAATCTCAGCTCACCGCAACCTCTGCCTCCCAGGTTCAAACGATACTCCTTCCTCAACCTCCCAAGTAGGTGAGATTACAGGCATCTGCCACCACACCCAGCTAATTTTTTGTATTTATAGTAGAGGCAGGGTTTTACCATGTTGGCCACGCTGGTCTTGAGCTCCCAACCTCAGGTGATCCACTCACCTCGGCCTCCCAAAGTGCTGGGATTACAGGTGTGAGCTGCTGCCCCTGGCCCTGACTTGAGTTTTTTTAAAGATCATTCTTGCTACAGTGAAAAGAAAAGGCAGGGGAGGGAGATAGAGAGAGACAAGGACAGAAAACAGGTTCCTGTAATCCAGATGAGAGACTTATAACCTGTATAAGAGAATTATTCTATAAGGACACTGAAAACCTAAATGAAGCATACAAGGAATTAGTTTCTTATTCCTCTTATTAATGAGGAATAAGCAACTTGTTAATTTGCCGGTCCACTTTTAAGAAATTCAAATTGATCTAAGACATACTTTTAGCACAGTTGTCAGTAATTACCATTCTTAACAGGAAGATTTGTAAGCCAGTAGAGATGAAGATGATCCAATACATCGAACCCATCAACTGGGAAACACAAAATCTCAATTGTCCTTGCTCTGCTCCTGTGTTAATGGACTGACATACAAACTCCAGGCACTTTTGATATAACTTTGAAGTCATAACTACATAAACCAAATACATCTATTATGGGTGTAAACGTTCACTTAAGGAATATTTTGTCAAAATGTTTACATAGGATATGTTTTAGAGAAGCAGAGAACACAATGAAGACCATAAATCAAATGCATATCCTGCCTTTTGTTTAACACCATCTTCCTCTCTGGAATAATAAACAATATGAGACACATGGCAAGGCTGATTAACTATATGATTGAAATGCTCACTGTATACAAGCCTAACTCATTTACCCATTTCCTTTCAGTCTTTGCCCAATATTAGCACCTCCCCAACCACAATATTCAAAATTGCAATCCATTCATCTTGCCCTATCTTTGCCAGTATTTCCTGTCCCCCATCCTTGATTTATTTCCCACCATATTACTTAGCACCATTTTAAATAGCATGTATGTTATTATTTGGTTTTAAATTGTTCTAGCTTCCTCCAAAATAATGTAAGCTCTATGAAGGCAATATGTTGGGTCTGTTTTATTCATGGTTATATCCACGCTCATCCCTGGCATATAATGAGGCATTAAATATCTATTTGATGAGTGGGTGGATTAATGACTACCAATTCAACTTGTATCCTGAATCACTCTTCTTAGACTTTGAGGCCTTAATATTCTGAAAAATTTAAGCATATTACTAAAGCATAAATTTTAAATTTCAAACACTTAGGAAAGCATCATTTTAATGCTTGACTTTGCAATAAACATTGAAAATGCAATTGTTTCTATCTTTAGTGACAACTCCTCCATCTTTTAGCCTTTCCCACTTAGAGTCAGCTATTACTTTATTTTTTCCTCCCTATTTGTTAGTAGGAAAGCAATCAGCTGAAAAAACTATCTATGAAACTCTTTCCTTTCTTTCTTTTGTTTCTTTTGGGTAATCTCACCTCTTTCCTTCCCAAACCATTGTCTTAGTCCTGTGTCCCTTTATCAGGCACTGGAAATCAGACCAGATAAACAATCTGCTTGTCCATGGTGATTTGCCTTTGACAAGCAACCTAAAATAATAGAATGTCAAAGAATCTGGGTACCACCCCTAAAAAATATTGTTGCTAGCACTCTCCTTGATTTAGTAGGAAGAAAAAAGTAAGAGAACTAAAATCTTAAAGTGGTATGGTAAATCAGTGTTAGAAAACACTGCATCACAAAAATGTGTAATAGTACATATTTTACACTTTTATTTTAATCCATCACAATTTTTACTGCCTGTGTAATTGACATTCCTAATAGGATTTATATGCAGGAAGCAACACTAAACAAAAGACACATCCTTAAAATCAAATTTCTTTAGGACCATATGTTATATAAAGGTTATCACTTTTGACTTGGCATAATATAGTGTGATACTAATGACAGGTAACAAATTAAAATATTAATTGATTTCAGTCTCTGAACTAAATCTTGGCTATCTGGCAGATGCGTTTTTTGCAAAATTGATAGCAAACAGCTTTAGTCTGTCACTTGAAATTCCCACTTGTAAGAAGAGAGGTGTCACAATGGCAAGGAGTGTTCCTGTCATTAGTTGGGTAATCTGCACAGTCCAGCATGAAACATAGTCAAACCAAATTGCCTGATGATATCATCCATAATACCACAGGGCTTAAATTTTTTCAAAAAAGGAGAAGGAAATGGTAAATGCTTAGCATTTTTATCTTTCAATTCATTCTGCACGCTGTTATCTAAATGAAGCAGACAAGGTTTTTCAGAATGTTTTTTTATTTTGCAACTTTGATTTTAATATGACTAGGGCCATGGTTGGTTTGTAAAGCATGAACTCATGTCATCTGAATAGCTGTGATTAAGGCTTTGATATTCATGAGCTTCTTGAAGTAGAGTGCACCTTTCTTTAAGCACAGTAGAAAGCCAAATAGCCAGAACCTGACTCTTAGTCCAGAATAAGAGCAAGTGGATTAAGAGTAGTTGTATAATTCATGCAGAAATGTTATTGGATAGACAGTTTAATTCAGAAATTAAAAATACAAGCTCTAGACATAGACTACTAGAGTTCAAATCCTAGCTCCACTGCATACTGGCTCTGTGACCTTGGGCACGTTAATTAATTTTTCTGAGTATCAGTTTCCTCCTTTATAAAATGGAGATGAAAATAATAATCCCATCATAGGGTTGTTTGGTAAAGGTGTCAAGGCATATGAAATGCTTAGCAGTGTGTCTGGCACTGAGTAAGCGTTCTATAAATGATAGCTATTATTAAACTCAAGCTGTCACTTTAACAAGTCTATTTCTATTTTAGAAAAACCCTTTATTCAGGTCCGTAACCCAAATTGAGAAAATTCTGGAAACTTTGCAGCCAAATACATGTGCATTGCATTCTTTAATCCCATTCCAGTGATGTCTGTATTAGAGAAGGTAAATTCCCTCTTGGCATTTCCTCATTTCATCTTCTCCTTTAATTTTTTTTTGGGGGGGTCCTGTAATTTTACTTTCTCCCTCCTTCTTTCCCTTTAGCCTACACACATGATCAAGATTCACATATCTGAAAGTGCTTGGCAAAATTCCAAGCATAGTAGATTCTTAAGAAATGCCAGTTTTCTTCCTTTATACTCTAAAAATTTCTTCCCCTACTTTACCTCTCCCATCATGCTATCATTCTCTCTCTTTCCTTCACATCTCCTCCACACTTATTTAAAAACATAATCTGGACCCTGACGTCTGTTTTTTCCACTCTCATTAACAACTCAATTCCTTCCACTCTAATTTCCATCCTTTGAGTACTATTAAAATTGATTTCACTAAAGTCCCCAGGTACTTCCTGATATACAGTTATGAGGATTATTATCAATATTCAGTTGCTTAGATATTTTCTCATTATTATCACTATTGGCTTCATCTTCTGAAAACTCTTTAATTCCAGAACCACTCTCCTTTCCTCCTCTTCTTTCTTCCCCTCCTTATTCTCCTTCACTGACTGGTCCTTCTTTTTTATTATTTTTCTCCCCCTAGGTATTAGAGATCCTTGTTTTCTGGGGTTTCTCTTTTAATCCTATTCCATTTTTATTCTGTATGCTCTCTTTGGGCAGTTTCAATCACTTAGCCATTCAAATAAAACGGCTCACTGTCATTCTTGACTCCTTGAGCTATTTCACCACCAGTTCTGTACCTGCATTTAAGTTACGTGAATTATCTTGAACACCTTTCAAAACCAGCCAGCACTTCACTACAACAGTGTCTCCCCTCATGATTTTCTCTCTTCCTGGACTAAATTACAAAAATTAACATTATATCAGTGTGGTTCTTGTGCCATGCTTGGAGGAAGTGTGATCTAGAAAGCAGGAGTTTTCAAACTGTTTTAGCCAAGGATTGCTATGTTCAAATGCAATATTATACAGATACTTGAATGTATAAGGTCTTATTTTATCATCTTCTTTAGTTTATAATTTTAGTTTAATTTTGACTCAAAATATAGAAAGTGTGTGTGTGTCTGTTTGTGTGTGTGAATACTATGTATGTGTGTTTTAAGAGTTACCTTAAAAGCAATTTTGTGGAAAGTCTGGTTCATCTAGAGCAGTAGTTCTTTTTTTTTTTTTTTTTTTTTTGAGACAGAGTTTTACTCTGTTGACCAGGCTAGAGTGCAGTGGCACAATCCCGGCTTACTGCAACCTCCACCTCCTGGGTTCAAGTGATTCCCCTGCCTCAGCCTCCCAAGTAGCTGAGATTATAGGCGCCCACCAGCACACCTGGCTAATTTTTTATATTTTTAGTAGAGATGGCGTTTCATCATGTTGGCCAGGCTGGTCTTGAACTCCTGACCTTGGGTGATCCACCTGCCTTGGCCTCCCAAAGTGCTGGGACTACAGGCATGAGCCACCACACCCTTTCGAGCAGTAGTTCTTAATAGAGATGGCACTGCTCCTACAACAGATGGCAAATATTTTGGGGTCATTTTCAGTATATTAAAAAAGTGGGCATGCAAGAAACTCCTGGCATTAAGAGGACATGGTCACAAGACCCTACACATTCTGCAAAGTGTGGGACACTTTCACAAAATGAAGAATTTTTCTGCATCCCACATAAATTTCAGAAGCCCCATAGGACATACATAGAGATGGAAACCCTTTTTATAATTATCTGAACCTAAAACTATTTTCCATATAAACACAAAGTATTTTTGCATGACGCTCATGTATTAATACATGGAATGGTCTAGCTTGTGTTCTACTGTCCACCTTGAGTTTAACCTCCAATTTTCTTTTGATTTTTAAAAAATCTTCTAATTGTCTTCTCTAAATCTAAACATCGTTTTTAGTATTAAAAAGTTTCAAGCATTCGGTTATTTCACTGTCTTATTGTCTAGTTGCACCTGAGGATTTTTGTACTGAAATATAAATCAATTACTATGTTATTTATCCATTATATTATAGTTGGCACATTTTATTAATTTTAAAATTACTTGTGTAAGTATGTTATATTATTATTTAAACTTGGAGACAGAAAAAAGAAATATTATAAAATATTTGTTACGAACTGGAGTATTGTGTACAATATGTGTTGGAAACAGATGCTTGGTGCTGCAAAAAAAAAAAAATAGCATTGAGACAAGGGATTTCTCAGAAAATCAGTTTTTACTTTCTGTACTGCAGGAAGGGTATTCTCACTAGCCATCTTGCCACAGGAGTACAATGAACAAAGGAAAAGCGGACATACTTATTCCTTATGCATTTGGAGTAGTCCTTACTGCTGTGTCCTTACTGCTGTGTCTGATCGCCATCGGCTGGGGTCAGACCTCATAATCTTAACTAAAACCCAATCGGCTAATAACTTAAAACTTTCCTAAACAGGTAAGGGGCATAGGCTGTGAGCTGGGACATGCCATAGAGCACGTCCAGCACAAATATCTTGGTTAAAGTACAAAGACATAGACTGTACTACATGCCAATAAGCATGTCTAACAGCTACATAGGATAGGGCTTAACAAAGAGTTATTAGCATACTTATGATTTATTCTTTTACAAGAAAGGAAACTTAGAAGAGAAACTTTTTTACTTTTCACAATATGGATTTTTAAAAAACAAATGTGTGAAAGGACTCTATCAAAATTCCAAAAGCTAACATTCTACTGATGCTGCATTTCAGGAAAGGTTGTTTATATGTGTCCTTGGATTTTGCTTTATAAACTAGTGTTGAGGGGATTTTATAAATTTCCAAAGCATAGGTAATAATAAGCATAGTAAGCACACAAAGGCATCAAGTAGATTAAAATCGCAGATATGGTTCTAAACTTGATTCAGCTGTATTCCATTAGCATTTCAAAGATATTAAGCAAACAGAAACACACCTGAGGAAAATGAAGGACCTATATCCAAAATGACTCAGGAATTATCTTGCTGCAATACCATACAAATGTACTTTAAAATAGCTTTAAATGTCTACTTTGTTTTTGCCACGTAGCAGATACATTGCAAACTACAGGCTACATTTTCACTAAGCAAAATCTGACTACAAAAGCAAATCTGCTAAGACCACAGAGTGAGAGAAGCTGGGAGACTGCTGTTTTCTCCTTACTCATGACTATGTAGATCTCTTACTGCATTGCTGATCTGTCAGGTTTGAGTCAGTTTCTATTAAATTGAGTAAAGAATTTAGAAGCAGAAACCAGAGGGAATTTATGAGATGTACCATTATATTTTTAGCACTTGGCTTTATTTTTCTTTGTTTTGATTTTCATTTACGAGAACACTATAATAAAGAGATTTGTACTTGATATCTTCTGAGTCCATGGGTCTCCCCAGCCTATCTTCTGAGTGAACCTAAGTAACTTTGAAATAAAGATTAAGAAAATATTGGCCCATTTAGAGTTCCTCACTAAGTAACACTTTCATTGACACTGCTGCCCTGGAAAAATTTCAAAACCACTTGAACCCTCTTTTTTTTCTCTCCTCTTTCAAGTTGTTTTCACACATATAAGTTTTTTTTTTTTTTTTAAGGATAATAGTAGACAACGAATAGAAATATATGTGAACTGATAAATATGCCATTTTCCAAAAGTAGTTTATACCTGTCCATAGAAACTCAGAAAAGAACCAGGATCTCAGGAGAATAAACTATAACTGTATAATTGACTGAGTCACATTGTTCAATGCCTTGAAGGTAAAATATTATTGTAAAAAATTCACTTTTGTAAGGATTTGGATCAGATTATTTTAAATCAGGAAATTATTGCAGTTGATTTAAAACATTGCTTTTATAATCATGCAAATATTACTACCTAAATTATTTGGTATACTTCAGTAGCCCAAAAATGGTGGCAATTTATCCATAATGCTGTCTTAGTCACTCAGAGACTCTGACCCAATATTAGCAACTAACCCAGGTCAGGGGAACATTGTTTGCTAGAATGAGAATCTATCAAATGAGGTCATTTGTAGTATGAGCTACAAAGTTGGTCTTCCCAAGTTCAAAATTCTGAATCTACCATTACTAGTGTATGATCTTGGGCAAACCATATAATTTATCTGTAAAATAAAGACAATAATAGTACTTTACCTCTGGGAAGATGTGAGCTGTAATGTATCCATATACATAAAGTTCTTAAAACAATGTCTGGAATATAATAGCCACATTCAAAATCCATAAGCTTCCACTGCATTTATAAAGCACCTACTATGTGCTAGGCTGTATATGGCATGGTAAGGAGTTAAATCAAAGCACATAATTTTTCTGAACCTTAATAGCATTATAACTCAGAACTTTCCTGCTAGAAAGACTTCTAACTTAAAATAACAGCAAGACAGCAATGGCTTCTTATGATATGGCCCTTGCATATGCTCCAGCCTCCTCTGCAACTATTGGCCCTCACACAGTTTGCTCCAGCACGACAGAACCTCTTAACAGTTACTCAATGTATTATCCATAGTTTATCTTGCTTCCAGATCTTTATACAGACTATCTCCTCTGCCTGAAATTCCTTGCTTGCCATAGCTTGTCTACCTAGACTTCTAGTTAGCCCTCAGAACTCTACTTTTGCTTAAAGCCTTTCCTGTTTTCTGTTACCAACTTCCTAATCTACTATTCCTCAGCAATTCTTCCTCCATAACAAAGTTTGTACTTTGTATATGCTTATAATTTTTACTTTTATTATTTTGTATTTACTTGAGGCCAGGGACACACTGTCTTTTCATCTTTGTGTCTCCAGTCCAGCACAAAAATCTGGCTCATAGGTAGGCAGAATTATTTTTCTCCTTTGGCTCAAAGGCCCTCATATCAATTTATAAAGACTTCCAGAGAGCTCTTACGGGAAAAGAGTGAGAGAGGGCATAATAATCAAAGGCGACATTCACCGTGAAGCTGAGCCGAAGACAGGCAACCTTCCAGAGCCATTGTGCCTTGCCCTCGACCCCACTCTACTCTATAATCCATCTTTTCTTTTTCTCTCTCCTTTTATTTTTTTCTCCCTTTACTCGACCTTTCTTTAACATTATCATCTTCTGTTCCCTTTCTTTCCTCCTTGCCCATGCTGACTTAAAATGTTCATTGTTTATTTTGTTCTCTATCTGCCTCGTGGCAGCCCCGTCTAATTCAGACTCAAGATGAAAGCAGCCACCAAATGGGTCCTCCAGCTAAGCAGTGTCCCCACCCTCAAGCATGTTTATTCCAAGTGGAGATCAGGAACTCACTGATAGCTTCATCTTTTTGTTTTAAAAATAATGGATTGTATTAAAGTGTCCAGGAAATAAGATTAGTTCATGTCATATGATGATTATTATATAACATAGCCCAGTATCCTGTGTTTTCACTGAGAGAGTTCAAAAGATAGCTGAATATGCTGTTACAGTGGCTTTTCCTCCAATGGGTACTTGTGTGAGGTTTGCTTTGCTGAGTAGCTGTTTATAGGAAACTTATGCTTCTGTGTTTCACCCTATCAGGACCACAAAGCACAGCAATTTCTCTTTTCAGCTACGTTGTCAATATCACCACAACTGTGGATATCATTTGAAGTGGTGCTTCCACATGACCTTGACAGTCATCTTCTGCCCACACTGATTGGAACTGTTCTGTGTCACCTCACCTTTCTACAGCTGCTGTCATTCATCCACCTTTCTTTTCCAGATCTGCTAATGTGGCTCTGATGCAATTTACCTGGCTGTCTTCCAGGCCCTCATCAGCAGTGAATCTGTTTTGCTGTTTTGCATTAAGTAGTCTTAAGCACCAGTGCTATTGATGTGAAAAGCAAGGTACTTCCATAAGAGCTTCAGTGTAATAATTTTTCTAACAGTTGAGCCCTGCATAATTTCACCAGTGCTGAAATTACAGAAAAACATATAGGCAGTTTCCCAAAGTCAGTTCCACTACTGTTATCTTCCTTTGCAGATTGATGCTGCCTTGCCTCTAATCTGGATTACTTGATTTGGCCTCTTAGGTAGGGATAGTTGGATCTATATGTACAAGGCACCCAACACAATGTACCTTACTGTTATTGAAACTCTCCCCTCCCTTGGCTTCTGATACTCAATATAACTCTTTCTTTCCTTCTAACATTCTCTTTCAGTCTCCTCCAATTGCCTGCAGGTGGGTACTCTCCAAGGTCCTGCCTCTGACATTCTTCTACCCCTATGATTTCTTTATAATCTCAGGATTTCCAATACTATCTTTATGTAAATCACACTCAAAACTCAGTCATCTAACTCGATGTCTCTAATGAACTCTCCTTTTTTGTTACATTAACTTTATTGAAGAATGATTTACATGCATTAAGATGCACCCATTGAAAATGTATAGTCAAATTGCTTCTAGTTCCTTTCTAGCAATTTCTGCCCTACTATCTCTAGTTCTGGGCAATTATCAATCTGCTTTCTGTTACTACAAATTAGTTATAACTGTTTCAGCATTTTATTAAAATAGAATCATGCACTGTCTTCCATGTCTAATTTCTTTCACTTAGCACAATGTTTTTGAGATTCATCTTGCCTGTTTCAGTAGTCCATTTCTTTTTATTGCTGAGTAGCATTTCATTGAGTGGATATCCACAAGTTGCTTATCCATATATCTGTTGATAGACATTTAGGTTATTTCTAGTTTGGGGCTCTGAAGAATAAAATTGCTATAAATATTTTTGAGCAACTCTTTAAGAGAACATATATTTATTTATGTTTTTGTTTCTCTTAGGAAGCACCTAGGTATAGAATTGCTATAGAATTGCTACATATGGTAGTATAGAAGTATATTTACCTTACTTTATAGAAAAAACTGCCAATCTGTTTTCTAAAGTGGTTATATTGTTTGTATCTCCACAGTTGATGTATGAGAGTTCTAGTTGTGCTATATCCTTGCTAACACTTGGAATTATTTAAATTATTTAGTCTTTTTCATTTTAGTTACTCTAGTAGGTGTGTAGAATATATCATTGTGGTTTTAATGTGCAATTCCTTGGTAACTCACAATGAATTGCAGACTAAATGTAAAAGTTAAAATTGTAAAACTTCTAGAAGAAAACATAGACAATAATTTCATGATCTTGATATAGACAAAGATTTTCTTAAGAGGTCCCCAAAATCGTTAAGTATGAAAGAAAGACTTGATAAGTTAGATTTTTTCAAGGAGTCAAGACTTCTGCTTTCTAAATATACGACTAAGAAAATACAGGAAAAAAAGGCAAGTCACAGAATGGGAGAGAATATTCATTTTTTTATATATATATATATAATGGAAATAACTTCTATGTCATTATATATATTCTCTATATGAATTCACATATATATATAGAATATATATAATGACATAGAAGTTATTTCCATAATATATATTTTAAAACTTCTTACAATTCAATACAAATATGAGCAAAAGATTTTAATAGACACTAAATGAAAGAAGACATGAATGGCTAAGTTTATGTAAAGATGTTCAGCATTCTTAGTAAAAAATGTAAAATAACAATGAAATGCATTTTTAAAGCTCTCTTTTAGAGATTTGTTCATCTATATACCCATTAGCAATTGAAATTCAGTATGTCCAAAACTAAATTCACCTTCTTTTCTTTTTCCCCCAACAAAACAAACAGATGCATGTTTCTTGACTCTGAAGCTTAATCCCAGAGCTTATATTTAATTCTACTCACTTTGGACCCCATTGTCCAACTAGTTGGCAAGTCATATTTTCTGATTTACTGTCTTCTCTCTACTCTCAATTTCCACTGTCATTATTCTGATTTGAGCCCTCATCTATATTGTAAGAGTCTCTTAAGAGGTGTTCCCACAACAATTTTCCTTTATGGCCAGCCCATTGTACGTAAATCTTTCAGATGATTTTTCTTAGAGCCCAGCTCTGAAAATACAAGTCCCTTGTTCAGAAACCTTTAGTACTTCACCTTTGGCTGGCTTTTCAACTTCTTTATTTGGCATGCAAACTTCTCTATAGTTTAATCCCAACCTACCTTTCCAGCCTCTTTCCAGCCTCTCTTTTAAGTGCTCAGTACTTTGTGAACAGAACTAATCACTGTTCTACAGATACATGCTTCCCTTTCCTGTCTTTTTACCTTAGTCCATGGTGTTCTCACGTCTGAAATGGCATTACCCTCATCTCTGCATATTCAAACCTTCTGTCCTAAAAGACTAAGACTCAATTCAAATGATAGCTCTTCTATAAAGCACCTGCTGAATACCAGTATTACTCATTTAATATACTTTTTATCTTCCACCAAGTGGTATTATTATAAGCTCAAATTTTTCTTACTAGATTTTTAAGATTACTGTAGAAGTTTACCCATTCCTACATAGTGCCAACTATGTGATATAAGCCCTATGAGCAGAAAACAGTCAACATGTTTGTGGCATGGATAAACAGCTTGATGGTGGGATATAAAATAGAATAAGTCATCATTCTTACAATCTGATAAGAGAAATAGGATATGCATGGAAACAATAACAACATAAGAATGTGATGCATAATAAAACTTGTGACAGATGTGTAGAGGAGTCATCATAGAGTAATTTGCAATTAGGTTAGAGAGGTCCATCAATATCAGGATGTTTAGACTTTATTTAATAGTTAAAGAGGAGCCAGGAACCATTCAAGATATTCAAACACAGAAGTAACATAATTACAGTTTTGCTTTGGGAGCATCAATCTGGCAGCACTGTGTGGGTAGAATGGTTTGTGATGGGGGAACCTGGAGAGCGAGACAGGCAGGACAGAGGGAATTGAAGGAACACTAGCATGAGATAATGAAAGACTAAATTGCTAGCAAAAGTGCAGATGTGACAGACTCTGTGAACATGCTGTTGACAAGCACTGTGTCTGGGTCTGGAGGTGTGTAGAAAAGAAAATGAAATATAATTTCAGAGAAGCTGGGTATCCATTCCAGGGTCATGCCATGTAGGGACTGGAGAATAAAAGAAAGAGTTTAGCATTAGAAATTGAGACTTCTTTGACCACATACAAGTTTAGGTTGTATTAAATAAAAGTGGATATATGTTATTAGTAATACTACATAGAGGGGGGAAAAAGAGAGAAATCCAGTGATAAATTCCTAAAATACAAAACTCATGGAAGAGTAGAGAAGTTGATGAAGACATAAATGAGCTGACAGAGACTTTACGTAAAATAGAACAACAGTGACTCATGGAAGCTAAATAGAGAGTTTCAGAGAAACAATTGTCATTTCAATGTGAAAGAATGTTTTCGAAAGTACTGCTTAAAGTTTGGAAGAAACAAAAAAAGGGGAGTCTCTGAGCCTACTCCGGCTCCAGAGGCTGCCCATTAAAATTTTTGAATTAAAAAAGAAACAAAAATGATTAAAGCAGGCAATCTATTCTTATAGTGTTTTCGGTCTCATGGGGCAGAAGGAGCAGACTTCATTCACATCATCACCATTCCCATCATTTTCCAAGTGCTTAGTACAGGCTGTCATCTGTATACTTAATTATAATTTTGCTAACCCTATACATTTATGATCCCAATTTTATAGTGGAGTAGAAAGTCTCAAAGATGTTATGCAGAATACATTTTAGTACAGGGCTAAATGAAGTAAATATTAAAGAGAGATACAAGTAAGCTCAAAGAAAATAGAACTGGTATGGGAATAACAGAAAAGGAGTTAAATGAGTAACCTCTAGACCATGCCTTGAACCAAAGAAGAGTTTGCATAACCAGAGAGTTGATAAAAAGTCATTCTACACTGAACGAGGTGAGTATCATCAGAGTTTTGTGGTTAACAGTGAGGTTGGTGTGATTGCTTGATGTACAGTATTTTGTATATCCTACAACTTACTGTAGAATACATTTAGTGGCATGGCTAGAAGAGAAAGCGTGTGACCCCATTTTCTAAGAACATTTAATGCCATCCTAAGCAGGATTTATGCTGCAAACTCTAATCCTCTGTGGGCTTTAGGGAACAGAATATGACCCAACTTAATGTTTTTTTCTTTTTGGACCATTAAAGAAATAACTAGACATATAAGCATTCAGGCATGGCAAATGCTTCAGAGAGATCACAGAAGATTATGCCTGAAATAAAAAAAGCCAGTGGATTTAGAGCGCTTCGTTGACCTTGGAAAGCCTTGTTTCATTAGAGAGCTGTAATCAGAAGCCAACTTGCAGGGTGCAGGGTGAGGAGTTAAGAAGTGAGAAAACAGAGTGAGAACATGAAAGCAGTAAGCGTGAACTGTTCTCTCCCATAAGAGGACAAATAGAATTACAGCTCATGCACTTAACAAGATGCAGGGCAATTGGGTAAGCGTTGCAGTGGTGAATAGAATGAAATGAAAATAAACAGGTTTTATTACCAAAGGCAAAGCTAACTCTCTTGCCTACTTCCAAATGCCACCATATATCCACACCCTTGATCTCATTACTAATTCCTCTTTTTTTTTTTTTAAGATGGAGTTTCGCTCTTGTTGTCCAGGCTGGAATACAATGGCATGCTCTCAGCTTACCGCAGCCTCTGCCTCCCAGGCTGGTTCAAGCGATTCTCCTTTCTTAGCCTCCCAAGTAGCTGGGATTACAGGCATGCACCACCATGCCCAGCTAATTTTGTATTTTTAGTAGAGATTGGGTTTCTCCATGTTGGTCAGGCTGGTCTCAAACTCCTGACCTCAGGTGATCTGCCCACCTTGGCCTCCCAAAGTGCTGGGATTACAGGCTAATCCCTCATATTTTTTGCAATAGAAGTTACTTGTGAACCTGGGACAGAAATGTTGATGACAATCTAACTGATAATCTTGAATGTGAGAAATCCTTTTGAATATATTCATATGGCTAATTTGCTTTGACTATAAAGTGTGTTGCTGAGACCACATTAACATATTTGTGATATTTCCCCAGTTTCTTTGATCACAGTCTCCCTGTCCTTGGAATTCTCCATAAGCCTCATGCATATAACACTTGCCAATTTTATTTTTATGTTCCAGTTATTTGCCTTATTCTTCCAGATTATCCCACATTCTTTGGTGGCAGAAATGGACATTTAATATGTACTGTTCCTATAGAGCAGACACTAAATAATCACTTTTGAATTGAAATAATTTTAGAGACTATGTTTCTCTATTATAAATACATGTAAAAAAATTGACTTGTGGAGATATATTAATTTTCTATTGCTGCATAAAATTTTACCACAAACTATGCATAACTCACAGCCCTAGTATAATCATGAGAAAAATATCGGACAAATCCCAATGGAGAGACATTTTGAAAATACTTGACCAGTACTTCTCAAAACTGTCAAGGTCATCAAGAACATAGAAAATCTGAGAAACTGTTATAGCCAAGAGAAGTCTAAGGACACATGACAACTAAATGTAATGTGGAGTCCTGGAATGGAAAAACCCAGAAAATCTGAATGAAATATGGACTTCAGTTAATAATAATGTATTTATGTTGGTTCATTCATTGTAATAAGTGTGCCGTATTAATGTAGATATTCATAATAGGGAAAACTAGGCATGAGGTATATGAGAAATCTCTGTACTATCTTAACGTTTCTGTAAATCTAAACCTATTCTAATAAATAAAGTTTGTTTAAAAAAACATTTGCTGAGGAGATCCAAGATGGCCAGTTAGGAGGAACTCGGGATTGCAGCTCTGAGAGAAAGCACAGAGGGTGAGTGGATGCCGCATTTCCAGACAGATTTTTACTGCCCACAGACCAGGAGATTCACAGGCAGAGGAGCCCCATGGGTCACCAGCGCCGCTGGTTTGACTGGCGCAGCCGCTTGGCCTGCACCCTGGGGCAGCGGCTCCCTATGCAGAGTGAGTGAGACTGAGTCCCCTCTAAGCCAGCAAGGGGAGCTGAAATGGGGAGCCAGGCCAGCGCCACGAATCTCAGAGCCATGGCTCCAGCTGACGCAGCAGCTCCGGAGGCAGAACAGATGAGACGGTGTCCCCTCTTAGCGAGCAAGGGGAGCTGAAACAGGGAGTCAAGCCAGGAGATTCCCGGGCAAAAAAAGTGCCACTGCAAACACAACTGAACACGGGACGGTCAAGCTCTGTGGAGGAGGGGCGTCCTCCATTACGGAGGCACCCTGCAGTTCCCAGGGCAATTTCCATAACCAAGGCAACCCGCCACTTCAGAGACTCTGTCACTACAGGGGCAGGCCAACATAGCGGAAGCAGTTCTAACTACACCCATATAAACAGGACTGCAGGGAAGTTCACACAGAAGCTGAGCGGAGCCCACAGCAGCTCAGCAAAGCCTCTGCAGGCTGAGTGTGACTAGGCTGCCACCGTGTGGGCAGGGAAAACGGCAGCGGCACAGCAGAAAATCATAAAGCCCTAACTCCCTGGGACAGAACACTTGGGGGGAAGAAAAGGGGGTTTATGAGTCCTGCTGCTGCAGACTTAAAATTACCAAAATCAGAAAGACAGCAACTACAAAGTCGACAGGTGGATAAATCCACAAAGATGGGAAGAAACCAGCACAAAAAGGATGAAAACACCCGAAACCAGAGTACTTCTCCTCCTACAAGGGAGCACAACTCCTCACCAGCAAGGGAACAAGGCTGGGTGGAGAATGAGTGTGATGAAATGACAGAATCAGCTTTCAGAAAGTGGATAATAAGAAACTTCCATGAGCTAAAAGAACATGTTCTAACCCAATGCAAAGAAACTAAGGACCTTGAAAAAAGATTTGACAAAATGCTAACAAGAATGGATAACTTAGAGAGGAATATGAGCAAATTGATGGAGCAGAAAAACACAACACAAGAACTTCACAAAGCATGCACAAGTTTCAACAGCCGAATTGACCAAGCAGAAGAAAGCATATCAGAGGTCGAAGATCAACTAAATGAAATAAAAACAGAAGGCAAGATTAGAGAAAACGGGGTAAAAAGGAATGAACAGAGTCAACAAGAAATATGGGACTACGTGAAAAGACCTAATCTATGTTTGATAGGTGTACCTGAATGTGACGAAGAGAATGCATCCAAGCTGGAAAATACTCTTCAGGATATCATCCAGGAAAACTTCCCCAACCTAGCAAGGCAGGCCAATATTCAAGTCCAGAAAATACAGAGAACACCATAAAGATATTCCTCTAGAAGAGCAACCCGAAGGCACATAATCATCAGATTCACCAGGGTTGAAATAAAGGAGAAAATACTAAGGGCAGCCAGAGAGAAAGGTCGGGTTACCCACAAAGGGAAGCCCATCAGACTCACAGCAGATCTCTCAGCAGAAACTGTACAGGCCAGAAGAGAGTGGAGACTGATATTCAACATCCTTAAGGAAAAGAACTTTCAACCCAGAATTTCATATCCAGCCAAACTAAGCTTCATAAATGAAGGAAAAAGAAAATCCTTTGTGGACAAGCAAGTACTCAGAGATTTCATCACCACCAGACCAGCTTTACAAGAGCTCCTGAAGGAGGCACTACACATAGAAAAGAACAACCAGTACCAGCCACTCCAAAAACACACAAAATGGTAAAGGGCATCAACACAATGAAGAATCTGCATCAACCAAAGGGCAAAACAGCCATCTAGCATCAAAATGACGGGATCAAATTCACACATAACAATATTAACCCTTAATGTAAACAGACTAAATGCCCCAATCAAAAGACACAGACTGGCAAATTGGATAAAAAGCCAAAACCCATCAGTATGCTGTATCCAGGAAACCCATCTCACATGCAAGGATACACAAAGGCTCAAAATAAAGAGATGGATGAAGATTTACCAAGCAAATAGAGAGCAAAAAAAAGCAGGAGTTGCAATTCTCATCTCTGATAAAATAGACATCAAAGCAACAAAGATCAAAAGAGACAAAGAAGGACACTACATAATGGTAAAAGGATCAATGCAACAAGAAGAGCTAACGATCCTAAATATATATGCACCTAATACAGGAGCACCCAGATACATAAGGCAAGTTCTTAAAGACGTACAAAGAGACTTAGACTCCCACACAATAATAGTGGGAGACTTCAACACACCATTGTCAATATTAGACAGATCAACGAGACAGAAAATTAACAAGGATATCCAGGACTTGAACTCAGACCTGGAACAAGCAAACCTAATAGACATTTACAGAACTCTCCACCCCAAATCCACAGAATATACATTCTTCTCAGTACCACATCACACCTACTCTAAAATTGACCACATAATTGGAAGTAAATCACTCCTCAGCAAATGCAAAAGAACAGAAACCATAACAAACAGTCTCTCAGACCACAGTGCAATCAAGTTGGAACTCAGAATTCAGAAACCAACCCAGAACCACACAGCTTCATGGAAAATGAACAACTTTCTCCTGAATGTTGACTGGATAAACAATGAAATGAAGGCAGAAATAAAGATGTTCTTCGAAACCAATGAGAATGAAGACACCACATACCAGAATCTCTGGGACACATTTAAAGCAGTCTCTAGAGGAAAATATATAGCAATAAGTGTCCATATGAGAAGAAAGGAGAGATCTAAAATTGACACCCTATCATCAAAATTGAAAGAGCTAGAGGAGCAAGATCAAAAAAACTCAAAACCTAGCAGAAGACAAGAAATAACTAAGATCAAAGCAGAATTGAAGGAGATAGAGACACGAAAAACCCTACAAAAAATCAATAAATCCAGGAGCTGGTTTTTTGAAAACATCAACAAAATAGACAGACCACTAGCCAGATTAATAAAAAAGAAAAGAGAGAATAACCAAATAGATGCAATAAAAAATGATAAAGGGGATATCACCATAGATTACACAGAAATTCAAACCATCATCAGAGATTATTACAAACAACTCTATGCACATAAACTAGAAAACCTGGAGGAAATGGATAAATTCCTGGACAGTTGCCTCCTCCCAAGCCTAAACCAGGAAGAAGTCGAAACCCTGAATAGACCAATAACAAGGTCTGAAGTCGAGGTAGCAATTAAGAGCCTACCACCCAAAAAAAGCTCAGGTCCAGATGGGTTCACAGCCGAATTCTACCAGACATACAAAGAGGAACTGGTACCATTCCTACTGAAACTATTCCAAATAATCCAAAAAGAGGGAATCCTTCCCAAATCATTTTATAACACCAACATCATCCTGATACCAAAACCCGGCAGAGACTCAACAAGAAAAGAAAACTACAGGCCAATATCCATGATGAACATAGATGCAAAAATCTTCAATAAAATACTGGCAAGCTGATTACAACAGCACATCAAAAAGCTTATCCACCATGATCAAGTAGGATTCATCCCGTGGATGCAAGGCTGGTTCAATATACACAAGTCTATAAATGTAATTCACCACATAAACAGAACCAATGACAAAAACCACATGATTATCTCAATTGATGCAGAGAAGGCCTTCGACAAAATTCAACAGCCCTTTATGCTAAAAACTCTCAATAAACTAGGTATCGACGGAACGTATCTCAAAATAATAAAAGCTATTTATGATAAACCAACAGCCAATATCATACTGAATGGGCAAAAACTGGAAGCATTCCCTTTGAAATCTGGCACTAGACAAGGATACCCTCTCTCACCACTCCTATTCAATATAGTACTGGAAGTTCTAGCCAGAGCAACCAGGCAAGAAAAAGAAATAACATGTATTCAATTAGGAAAGGAGGAAGTCAAATTGTCTCTATTTGCAGATGACATGATTGTATATCTAGAAGACCCCATCATCTCAGCCCAAAATCTCCTGAAACTGATAAGCAACTTCAGCAAAGTCTCAGGATACAAAATCAATGTGCAAAAATCACAAGCATTCCTATACACCAATAACAGGCTTAAAGAGAGCCAAATCAAGAACGAACTGCCATTCACAATTGCTACAAAGAGAATAAAATACCTAGGAATACAACTAACAAGGAATGTAAAGGACCTCTTCAAGGAGAACTACAAATCACTGCTCAACAAAATAAGAGAGGACACAAACAGATGGAGAAACATTCCATGTTCATGGTTAGGAAAAATCAATATCATGAAAATGGCCATACTGCCCGAAGTAATTTACAGATTCAACGCTATCCCCATCAAACTACCAATGACCTTCTTCATAGAACTGGAAAAAACCACCTTAAACTTCATATGGAACCAAAAGAGAGCCCGCATAGCCAAGTCAATTCTAAGCAAAAAGAACAAAGCGGGAGGCATCACACTACCAGACATCAAACTATACTACAAGGCTACAGTAATCAAAACAGCATGGTACTGGTACCAAAACAGAGATATACACCAATGGAACAGAACAAAGGCGTCGGAAGCAACACAACATATCTACAACCATCCGATCTTTGACAAACCTGATAAAAACAAGCAATGGGGAAAGGATTCCCTGTTCAATAAGTGGTGTTGGGAAAACTGGCTAGCCATATGCAGAAAGCAGAAACTCGACCCCTTCCTGACACCTTACACTAAAATTGACTCCAGATGGATTAAAGACTTAATCATGAGACCTAACACCATAAAAACCCTAGAAGGAAACCTAGGCAAAACCATTCAGTACATAGGCGTAGGCAAGGACTTTATGACCAAAACACCAAAAGCATTGGCAACAAAAGCCAAAATAGACAAATGGGACCTAATCAAACTCCATAGCTTCTGCACAGCGAAAGAAACAGTCAATAGAGTGAATTGGCAACCAACAGAATGGGAAAAAATTTTTGCAGCCTACCCATCTGACAACGGGCTGATATCCAGAATTTACAACGAACTAAAACAGATTTACAAGAGAAAAACAAACAAGCCCATTCAAAAATGGGCAAAGGATATGAACAGATACTTTACAAAAGAAGACATACATGAGGCCAACAAGCATATGAAAAAATGCTCATCATCACTGGTCATTAGAGAAATGCAAATCAAAACTACATTGAGATACCATCTCAACGCCAGTTAGAATGGCGATCATTAAAAAATCTGGAGACAACAGATGCTGGAGAGGATGTGGAGAAATAGGAACACTTTTACACTGTTGGTGGGAGTGTAAATTAGTTCAACCATTGTGGAAGACAGTATGGCAATTCCTCAAGGACCTAGAAATAGAAATTCCATTTGACCCAGCAATCCCATTACTGGGTATATATCCAAAGGATTATAAATCGTTCTACTATAAGGACACATGCACACGAATGTTCATTGCAGCACACTTTACAATAGCAAAGACCTGGAACCAACCCAAATGCCCATCGATGATAGACTGGACAGGGAAAATGTGGCACATATACACCATGGAATATTATGCAGCCATCAAAAACGATGAGTTCGCATCCTTTGTAGGGACATGGATGAACCTGGAAACCATCATTCTCAGCAAACTGACACAAGAACACAAAATCAAACATCACATGTTCTCACTTATATACGGGTATTGAACAATGGGAACACATGGACACAGGGAGGGGAGCACTATACACTCGGGTCTGTTGGGGGGAGCGGGGACAGTGGGGGGTGGGGAGTTGAGGAGAGATAGCATGGGGAGAAATGCCAGATATAGGTGAAGGGGAGGAAGGCAGCAAATCACACTGCCACGTGTGTACCTATGCAACAACCTTGCATGTTTTTCACATGTACCCCAAAACCTAAAATAAAATAAAATAAAATAAAATAAACATTTGCTACAATCTTAGTGACTTAAAACAACACACATTTATTATCTCACAGTGTACCTGGATCAGGAATCCAAGCACAGTCTAACAGGGTCCTCTGCTCAGGGTTTCACAAGGCTGCCATCAAAATGTCAACTAGACCTCGGAAGAGGGAGTCAGGGCTTTTTTCCAAATTCTTTCAGACCTTGTGGCAGAAATTCTGTTCCTTGAAGTTATAGTACTGAGATCCTCAGTTCCTAAAGACAGCTCTTCCTTATGCAGTTTACAACATCGTGACTGCTTCTTCAAGGCCAGTGGCACAGCTCTCTCATCTCAGGAAGGGCCTAGCCATGCTTTAAGGGCTTTCAACCGGACTCGCCCAGGACAGTCTCCCTTTTGATGAACTGAAATACAACTTATTTGGGACTTTAATTACATCTGCAAAATCCTTTCACCTTTGCCACATAGCACAATCAGTTATAGTCACAGATCTTTCCCATACTCAAGGAGAAGGCTTACATAGGGCACGTATGCAGGAGAGGGTGGAGTCTTGAAAACCATCTTATTAATAGAATTCTGCTTACCAAAGATTTGGAAAGAGAATGAACATATGAGAGGGAGCAAAAGGATTTTTTACTTTATGAAAAGGCAATAGAGATTACCTTTTATCTAAATAACGTCAAATTGCACTACTCTATCTTTTACAAAATTCAAAGGATTTGACCTGGAAAGCATCTCCTTATTCTCATTTTCTTCTCTTCTTCCTTTTGATGTCATTCCATTGTAGCCACCAAAATAGTGTATTTTTGCAGGGCTAGCAGCAACATGATTATTACAGTGGTGAGATCTTCCAGTGCAGATTCCTTAGAGTCTGAGCATTGTTTAAAAAGAATATGAAAGCTTTATCAGTTTACTATTAATCATTCTCAGTCTAGTGAAAACTTCAAAGCTTATATTTTGCTGATGGTGATCAGTTCACATCAACAGGTTCTGGAAAGTCTATGTCCAAGACTATGAAAACAACATAGATTCCAGATTAGAAACATGGTTCCAATTCCAAACTTTTGCTTAAAATAAAAAGTGATTAGGAAGAAGTAGAGTTTCTGTGCTTAATTTGATTTCAGATGTACAACTCGAAATTGTGAGCTAGTATACATGGGAGTGGTTATTAGAAATTGCTAGCTTGACACATTCACTTTTTAAAAAATAATTATATATTGCAAGGTGTTGATACTGTCTTTTATAAGAAATATGCATCTAGAAAAACAAAAATGTAGAGGATAATATTTTATTTAAAAAAGAAAGGGCTGAGCACAATGGTTCACACCTGACATCCCAACACTTTAGGAGGCCATGGCAGGAGAGTAGCTTGAGCCCTGGAGTTTGAGACCAGTCTGGGCAACATAACAAAACCCCATTTCTATAAAAAATTTTCAAACCAGTATCACAGGCACATGCCTTTAGTCCCTGCTACTCAGGAGACTGAGGTGGGAGGATTGCTTGAGCCCAGGAAGTCAAGGCTGCAGTGAATTGTGATAGTGCCACTGTGCTTCACCCTGGGCAACAGTGTGAGACTGTGTCTCAAAACAAAAACAAAAACAAATGGTAATTAAAATCCTGAGGAAAGATTCTAGAAAAAAAAATGATTTGTTTACTGAGGAATGATTTACACTGGCAACTTTTTTTTCTTTTTTTTTTTTTGTTGTTGTCTTTGTTGAGATGGCGTCTTGCTCTGTCTCCCAGGCTGGAGTGTAGTGGCATGATCTCAGCTCACTGCAGCCTCCACCTCCCTGGTTCAAATGATTCTCCTGCCTCAGCCTCCAGAGTAGCTGGGAGTACAGGTGCATACCAGCACACCTGGCTAATTTTTTTGTATTTTTAGTACAGATGGTTTCGCCATGTTGGCCCGACTGATCTCTAACTCCTGGCCTCAGGTGATCCACCCACCTCGTCCTCCCAAAGTGCTGGGGTTACAGGTGTGAGCCACCATGTCTAGCCTATGCTGGAAACTTTTGAATATGTTTCCCAAAACATAAAAATTCACGTTTTTATAAAGCATAGGAAAATGACAGTACAAAATAATTGTTGCTGGTAAAAAGAAAAAAATGTATCTGCATTAAGGAATTAGAAATGTATTTTTTAAACTCAAAAGTAGATAATGTGTGCTGCAGTTCAAATCACGTGCCCCATACCATATGTTCAAGTACTAATCCTTGGTACCTGTCTGCAAGTGTGACCTTATTTGGAAACAGATCACATTTTTTTTGAAGATCTAATCAAGTTAAGGTGAGGTCATAATGAAGTAAGATGGCCCTTAATCCAATATGACCAGTGTCCTTAGAGGAGATAGAGAGACGTAGGGAGAAGACCATGTGGCAATGGAGGCAGAGATTAGAGTAATACATCTGTAAGCCAAGGAACACCAAGAATCGCTGGCAACACCAGAAACTAAGAGAAAGACACAGAACAAAGTCTCTCCTAGAGCATTCAGAGACAGCATGGCCCTCTAATACCTTGATTTCAGACTTGGAGCCTCTAAAACTGTGAGAGAATAAATTTCTGTTGTTTTCAGTCACCCAGTTTGTGGTCATTTGTTACAGCAGCCATAGGAAAGCAATATAATGGATGAGTTGCATGTGGATCACCTAAGTCCTTGTGTACAAATGCTGAGATGACTTTACCATCTCTGCCCAGGATCATTGTCAATCACTGCTCCTAAAAGAGAGAATGCCACTTAAGAAGAGGGTTATAGAACGGCTTGGGAAGCTAGGCTTCATCTACTTATCATCTTCTCTTGGGCTACTTAGGTCTACTTTTGATTGTGTGAGGACAAGGAAAACTCTGGCCAGAAGCCCTTTTGCAATGAGAGGCTCCTCCCCTGTGTGCTTAAAATACCAATTTATGCACTGGAGCTTGATTGTCCTAATAGCCACCATTGACTGAGTATGCACCTAGTAATGCACAGGCTGATATTGACTTTTCAAGCAACAAGCAAAGTGATATTTTTTTAAAGCATGGCTTCTACACAGAAGTACAACAGTTTCAGAAATTGAAGACCAGAAATTGAAGATCAGAAATTCAAGATAGATTTATTAACCAAGATTATTCAACTGCCAAGTAGCAGGGCAGGATTCAAAACTAAACCAAAACTAAGTTCTTAAACCAACCAGGTTCTCTGCTACTACATGCTGCTTACTCCTCCCAAAATGCCAGTGGAAGACTGTGTTGTATTTAGTATGTAACTTGTATTGTACTTGTGTATAACTTATGTAACTTTTCATTGAATATTGTACCTTGCTCCTTTTTCCCTAAAATGGTGTATTAGTCCATTTTTATGCTACTGTGAAGAAATACCCGAGACTGGATAATTTATAAAGAAAAGGAGGTTTAATGGACTCACAGTTCCGTATGGCTGAGGAGGCCTCACAATCATGAGAGAAGGCGAAGGAGGAGCAGAGCACATCTACATCTTACATGGCGGCAGGCAAGAGAGCGTGTGCAGGGGAACTGCCCTTTATAAAACCAACAAATCTCATGAAACTTATTCACTATCACAAGAACAGAAGGGGAAAAACCCGCCCCATTATTCAATTACCTCCCATTGGGTCCCTCCCACAACACATAGGGATTATGGGAGCTACAATTCAAGATGAGATTTGAGTGGGGGCATAGCCAAACCATATCAAATGGTGTTCAAAATGTTTCCATTTTATCTTTTTTATGTTTGTTTTCTTTATGACTTATTAAATAGAATTTCTTAAATTACCCTAGCACAGCCACATGCTTTCTCACACTTCAGTGTCAAGCAAAACATCAAGTACAGGGCATATTTTTCACATTGATGCAACTTTGCTGGTAAATTAAGATAAGAATATTTATTAGATCCCTTTTGTGTTTATGTATTAAAATAAATTATAAAATAAACTCAGCACAGTTAGAATAAATTTGAGGACCTTCCTTGGGAGCAAGAATTGTCATAGTTGGAGACTCAGTGCAGAAAATCAAATTCCTTTTCTCTGCTTCCAAATTCAAGCATCATAAAGCATTCATACTGGCAAACAGGAAGTCTCTAAAACTAAAGTCACTCCAGAATGGCAGAGTTGTCACTTTAAAGATAGGTCTTAACTGTAATGTTGATTTCAAACCTCTACTCCTTAAATATACTAAGTATCCTTATCTCAGAAATGTAAAACAAAGTTCACAGGGTCTTCCAAGTAGAAAAAAAGGTAACATTACAAATTTTCGTAGCATAAAAAGTAAGAAAGGAGAAAAGGAGGGAAGGAAAAAAAGAGAGGAAGAAAAGGTGAGAAGGAAGGAAGAGAGGAAGGGAGGGAGGGAAGGAGGAAGGGAGGAAGGAAGGAAATACAGGATGGGGTGGCTAAATTATACCGAATAAAGCTTAGAATGTGGTAAATTTTTTGACATGAAAAGCATAATCCTGTATACTGTATCATAAAGTAAAAGAAAGTTGTTATATGTTTTACCAGTTACATAATGAGCTCTTACACCACATTTTTCAAATGTGTTAAAACAATTGATCAATTCACCTTGATTCCATTCTGGGCACTATAAAGTACTGCATTGAAAGACTGCATACTGATAATTATTAGTGTTCTCTTTTCCTGGCCAAAAATTAAGGTGCTCTTATTAATACCTTCATGATTATCATTGGCTTTCCACATGCCATACTCTCATTTACTTTACAACTTGCTAAGCCTTTTTTGTCTCTTTTGGTAATCTTGATCCTCAAGAACTTTCCACATTATTTCTTTCATAGTCCTTTTGCATTTTTTTTTCCTCCTTAGAAACTTTCATTTTTTTCTACACTGCCACAAGAAACTTCAAATTTTGATCATAAAGCTAAAATGATGGCCAGGTGCGGTGGCTCACACCTGTAATCCCAGTCCTTTGGGAGGCCAAGGTGGGCAGATCACCTGAGGCCAGGAGTTCAAGAACAGCCTGGCCAACATGGCAAAACCCTATCTATACTAAAAATACAAAAAAATATTAGCCAGGTGTGGTGGCGCCCGCCTATAGTCCCAGCTGCTCGGGAGGCTGAGGCAGAAGAATCACTTGAACCCAGGAGGCAGAGGTTGCAGTGAGCCAAAATCACTCCACTGCACTCCAGCCTGGATGACAGAGCAAGTGCCTCAAAAAAAGAAAAAAAAAGCTAAAATGATCCACGGTTATATTAGCCTTGCCTCATAAGTCTCTATACATCTTGATTGAGTATTTATTGAGCTAGGGAAGCTGGGCTTCTAATTTGACTTTTGAATGACTCTTTTTTTCAACTGAGATTTCTATCTTTAGTTTCTTTTTCTAAGTGACAAGAATGGAATGAGAACTTTAAAAGTTACTCAAAAACTTTATCTGATGAAGTAGGTAGCTGTCTTGGCAAGTAATGGAATTCCTGAAAATTTTTTCCACCAGAATGATAGCTATTATGGCTACAAGATAAGGTGTGAGCAATGAGTTTTCTTGCCGAAGGAATGGCTCTGAAATTGTCATACCTCTGTGCAGAAGCCATGCTTTAAAAAATATCACTTTGCTTTTGCTTGAAAACTCAAACATAAATAAATAACTTCTAACCTGGCTTTGACTTCATAAGAACTTCATTATATATGTAATTGTGCAAAACTTGTGAGAAGTAATGTTTATATGAAGAAAAATATCCCAAAGCATTGTGGCAAAAAAAGAAAAATAACACAGAAAATAATTATGCAATTTTGCTAATCCTACAACCAAAGCAAGCTGTTTTGGGGAGTAACTCAGGAGAAATCTCTCAAACTAGCTTCTATCACTGTTTAATTACATTCAACATGATTTCTTACAGATCACATAGTTGGATAAATATAGGTGAGATGCTAAATGAACATAATACATGATTTCATCAGTTCTAGAAATGTTTTACAAAGTAGTTCAAGAGGATTTCATGAAAAGTAAAAAGAATATATACTAGTAGACTAACACCTTTTTTTTTTTTTCAGGAAAGGAAACCACATCAGCAAACGCTTAGATGTGGCCTGAACAGGGCATAATTGAGAAACAGAAAGATCAGTTTGGTGGCAGAAAATCAACCCCTGCACCATAGTATGGGACGTATGTTTAGCATCTTAACATGAAGTACTTTTAATATCAATTTAAAGTAGATTATTTTTTATTTTAAAAATAGGGAGTTATTAAAGATTTTTGCTGGTATTTTAATCATAAGATTAAACTACTTTATGGAAATTATGCAAAAGACTTAATGGAGAACAGATTCTGAAGACCAGTAGATGTATTAGTGGTCAATTCCAAAAGACAAGGCAATTTGTACAAAAGATATTGTTCTCTTTTCCAATATGGTACTTATTTTCACCTCTGCTCTTTTATTCACATTGCATCTCTCTCACCCACCAGCTTTGCATGTATGAATTTTGCACATCTTTCATGATATCACCTTTATAAGTCCATTCTAGTTTTCCAGTTCTTCCCTTCTTCCTCTGAATTTCCACATTTTTTTAAACTTTTGCCTCTGTCTTAGTCCATCCCTGCTGCTATAACAAAATATGTTAGACTGAATAATTTATAAAGAACATAAATTTATTGCTCACAGTTTTGGAGGCTGGTAAGTCCAAGATCAAGGTACCAATAGGTTCAATGTCTGCTTAGGGGCCTGGTCTTTGCTTCTAAGATGGTGTCTTGAACACTATCTCCTCACATCGTGGCAGGTAGAAGGGCAAAAGGGGCAAATACTATGTGAAGCCTCTTTTATAAGACCTTAATCCCATTCACAAAGGAGGAGCCTTCCTGACTTAATCACTTCCTAAATACCTTGCCTTTTACAACTATCATACTGGTGATGAAGTTTTAGCATATGAATTTTGGGCGACACATTCAGACCATAGTAGCCTCTGAGGCAATTATCATTAATTCTATTTGGAAACCTAGTCATTTATCTCTTATTTCAACTATTATGATTTTCTGGAAAATTAAGATGATGTCTTGATCTCTTTTTATCACCCTTATCCAGTCCAGTGGCTGGAACATAATGGTTCAATATAAGGTTGACAGAGTATTCACGTGTTGGGGATGTTACAGAGGTAAAGTGACAGAAGTAAAGCTGTACAGTTGCTGAGAAGTCAAAGAATAAAAGCAAGAGATTCAAAGGATGAAAGATTTTTTTAATTAAAAATTTTAAATTTGTTTCTGATACCAAGTGTCATAGAGGTTGGGAAAAATAAAGATAGTTACATTTAATGATTAGTTTATCACCTGTGACTTTCCAGTGTATGGTTTTTATAGAGCAGATATTAAAATTTTAGAAAGGATATTCAAAAATCAAGTATGATCAGGCGTCTTTTCTCACCTGTATAGAAAATGCATCCTCATTTCTCCAATTTACCGGTACTTTCAGTTCACTGCTTTTAAAAAGATATCTGAAGTTAAAAACCATCTAATAAGTATTACTCATGAGGCAGAGATGACTTTTCTTATAATTAGACTTTATAATATTGTTTTTAAACATTCTTGGCCTAGAACTAACATGCCACTATTGGGATATATAGAGTATAATGCAAAGTAACACAAGCAAAGACAATGATACACAATTCTTCCTTATGAGAGAAACAATTTATGGGAAATTATTAAGAACTCCCAGTATTATTAGCATCTCACCTGCAATTGGGATGGATGTTAATATATTCCCTTAACACATGGTAGATTGTTTTGCAACCACCTACACATTGGCCATGGATCACCAAACATTTAATGAGTGCCTGCTGTGTACTAAAGAACCTTCTAGAGTACACAACAGTGGCCGGAGAAGACATCTACAATACCATAGATGCTTATAGCACACACACATAGATGCTCAAAAGGGTCACAGTTATACAAGAAAAGAAAATATATATATAAGAGTTGAAAAACAGTTTCCAGAGAAGTATTTCAAAAACCACAGGAAGCTACAGTATAAATCTAGGAAGATGCACAATGAAGAAACACAAAGTATAAAAGTAATAAGAACCATCTTGGGGGGTGAAAATATTTCTCTTAAAAAAGAACATCTTCAGTTGGGTGTTTAGAAAATGAAGGTCAATAAAGACCTTATTGGTTAGAACAAATAGCAAAGAATAGTCCAAGTGGTTAATTCAATTTTTTAAAGTTCACTTAGAAAGAACTAAGCCCGTTTGACCCAGTTGACACAGTCCATTTAAATCTCCCTTAGGATGCCCCACATTAAAGCAGGTGAACTAATTACATAACATTGGTGCAAACCAATGACATTTCTGAAAAAAAATACTTTAAGTGAATCCTCCATTAATGGAGAGTTGAGAAGATTATTTTTATATCCAAAAAACAGAATTTAATAATAAGTGGAATAAGTGAGATGGATAAAGGGTACAGTAAGATTAGATTGCTTAAAATAAAAATATATTAAAAAGAAACTAGGAATCAATAGAAGGAGAGATTCAGTTGTGCAGGTGATGGAGAACTTCTATTGTACCTGACATTCTTAAAAAAATAAACATATTCAAAAAAGAAAAAATATTTTGACAATAGTATGAAAGCTAGAGACCTTTCTTGTCTCCTTGTTTGGAAATTATCATCTTTTTTTACATGTCAGTGTACTTTATCCATCACAAAATCAAAGTCTACGAAACAAACTCTCACAAATAATAACCCCAACATTGCACAAAATATCACCATGTATAGGAAAACACAGAATAGTCTCCAATTAAATTAAAAGAAAACTAACAGAACTTTTTGAACATGATAATAAATATATTCAAAAATTTATAATCATTTTTAATCAAGAAAAATAATTTTCTTGTTATAACTTTTTAAATTTTACTTTAAGTTCTGGGGTATGTGTGCTTTGGAAATTATTATAGCAGTTTAGGCATGGAAATATCAAAAGGAAGGAGGAGTATGGTGTTTGTGAAAATGAAAAAGCTTTAAGTTTCAAAAATGCCATGGAGAGGAATTTGGCAGTGGATAGAATGTAAATGAGTACCAAAGAAGATGGAGAAGGCTAAATTAACCGAAGACTAAAATGAGAGACATGAGTAAATGGTATGTTTAACAAAATGCAAATAGGCAAGAAAGGCTTGATTCTGGAACATATCAGCTTCAGATCTTACACAAACACCTCTGGGCCAAAAGTTGAAATCAACTGGAGACCCTTGACATTCTAATTGAGAGTTAGCCTTGCAAAGGAGCTGATAGATGAAATTCATTCTAACACATAACTGATTGCATAGAAAATCTGAGAACATTGACCCTTTAAAAATGTATGAAATTAATTCTCTGTTTTAAGAAGTAGAAGATCTTTGACAGAATAAACTGATTTTATTTCTCTGCATGTGTTTTAGCTACTTCTGACTCTCAAACATGTTCCATCTCTCAAGCATACGGCTTTTCCAGCTTAGAGTTGTTGAAGGGCAACCACTGTACAAATTATTCCCTCTTTTCTTTATCTCTTTTTAATCTTCCATCCGAAGAGTTGGAAGTGTGAGTGGTGAGAAATCAAATGCATCCAGAGGAGACAGACTATGTAGCACATACACAACTCGATGGAGGACTAGACTAGCTGCCCAATCAGGTATTCGGAGAAAGACCAAAAGTTATTGGCTTTTTTTTTAGGGAGATTGCATCAAAACATTTTGAACCAGAAGTAAGTGATAAGTAACTCCAGGAAGAAAGGTAGAAACAAGGGTCTGGTCATTTAGAGATAGACAGGCAGGTAATGTGGCAGCCAGTAGCAGCAGCCAGCCTTGGGGATGACTTTACTCCTATCAATGAATCAACAAAAGGTTTGGTCCCTAGTCCTGGAGAAACAGAATTTAAGACTTTTCATATCAATACCAATTTAGAAGAATAAAGCCCATTTTAGTAATTAGACTAGAATGTAAAATATCAAAGTTTTGAACCCCAACATCAGAAGTGAATCTCCAAATCAGAATAAGGCAAATTAAGAAATCTAGAACTCCTTAAAGTCCTCAGACCAAATTTAAAAAAAAAAAAGGTTTGGGTCCAGAACCTGTAATATGATCATTATCATTAATTTAGTGATTATTAAGAACTTTACCTGAATCATCCATGCAATTCTATAAGATGAATATTATCATTATTTCCGTTTTAGAGAAATTAACTTACCCAAAGTCTTACAGATAACATGTGTCTAGGAAGATACAAAATCTATCTATAAGTGGGTGACAAAAAATACCACTGTGTAGATAAGAGGAGGATTCAGGACAAGAGCTGAACATCCCTTCTAGTAGTCCTTCCAGAAAAAAAAAGAGCCATGTCTGAGTGTGTCTGACTTCCAGAATATGATATCTCCCAGTAAGAGAAAGATCTTGTTTATTGTTCTTACTCACCCTTTATTAGTAAATACAATTCCAGTATGTAAACATATTCCTCATGTTCTTATTAAGGGCTTTCCTGGAACACTCAAGTTGAATCACCCTCAAATATGTCAACTTTCTTGAGTCCAGCAAGCATAGATCACTTAAAATATTTTAAATTTGAGAGTAATTCTCGTGAACAACTTTGTTTTATCTCTGGAGATGTTTTTATATCTTTGGAGTTGTATTTATAATTTATACTGCAGCAATAATAAAATATCTATGAACAACATGGTCGAGTCAGTTATTTTAGGATGATACAATCTGGTCATTTTGTTATAGTAGACCAGAACTAGAAGCATCTTCATATGATAAATGGGCTGATCTGTGACTTATATTTTAGGTGGGAGGAACTCAACTTCAACCTGTGTAAGTGTTAACGGGATTTATTATTATTATTATTATTATTTGGTTTAAGAATTAAGAAGTAGCCACCTACCCTGGCTTCCACAAAGCTGGACACCAAAGATCAAATTATGTTATCAGCATTTAGTTTTTACTTTTTCCATCTTTTGGCTTGGATTTCTTCGGGTCTTAACATCACTCTTAGGCAGGTGTCCTCTACATGGTGGCTGTCTGGCAGCTCAAGGTTTCCATTCAACCAGCAGAGCAGCTCAGCATAAAGTGACTTTTCATTCACTCAACAAATAGGTTGAGTGCTTACCATGTGCCAGCATTGTACTCCACTTGGAAATGCATCAGTAAAGAATACAGGAAAATTTCTACTCTTCTGTTGCCTTTTATAATTCTAGAATTTGTCACAATAGTCTCAAGTCCAAGTACTACTAATATTGACTTGGGTCATGTACTCATCTATGGACTAATTATTTTTCTCTGGAGGAAGGAATGTCCTGACTCACCAGACCTGAGACTTATATCCACCCTTAAAGAAGGGAAGAATCATTAATGCTCTAATTACCCTGATTAGCAATGAGGAAGCATTATTTTTCCAGAGAGAAAGTTGAGTGTTTATATCAAGCAATGTATGTAAATGTGGAGAAAAACAAAATTCAATTAAAACTTCAAAATCCAAATTCAGGAAAGTTAAATGAGGAAATCTCCCCAGAAAATAAATAGAACTTGTTCAGATAAGAGAGAATGGAAATTTGAGTCAAAATAAGCCTCCAGAATCATCAAATCTAGATGCTCCTTTATCTAGTCAACAAGCACAGGTAGGAAAATAGTCTTCCAATAAGGAATAAGTTGGTGGGTGAAGTTGTACTTCCATGGATAATCACTCTCTGTGGTCATTGTCTGAATGCATTGTCTGAGGTTTATAACTTCTATTTATAGAAGTTCAGCACTCACCAAGTGAAGGGATCTGGGCTATAGATAACTTGCTTCTTTCCATGGACAGTAAAAACTGAATTCAATCTTGACTTAACCCCAAGTAAGTAGAACACAAGCTGTTAGTGGTTGAGGCCTCAGGATTTTTAATTTATAAAATATACTTTGCTCTTCTGTGTAATGGAGGAAAACCTGCCAACCTCCATGCTTTGGAAAAATTGATTCAAAATTTGTCTAACATGCTGACTTCAACTAACTGTACAGTTACTGATAAATATCTCCTAATGGAGTTTTATCTTATTTTTTCCAATAACAGTGTTATGGTAGTTGAATATATTTTTTTCTTAGCAAGATACATGATAGATAGATAATAGACAGATGTGTATCTATATATCTATATATGGATATGTGAAGAGCAAAAATTTATAGATTTATGACATGGTAGAGCATGTTAGTTAAGAGCATAGGTTTCACAGCTACACGGCCTAAGTGTAGACATAATGCTATTAGATACCTAACAAGATACAGTATAGTGTAAACAGAACTTTTATATGCACTGTGAAACCAAAAAATTCATGTGACTCACTTTATTGCAACATTCACTTTATTGTGGTGGTCCACAACCAAGCTTAGCTGTAAGGTATGCCTGTACAAAACTGATTCAATTTGGTCATAATCCATCCCACACATCTGGGAAAAGGGCCTACTATTCATGAGTAAATGAATCCTGCATAATAACGGAACAAAATCAGCATTCTCTTAGCAAAGAGTAAGGAAGAAGAATGTCTATGTAGCCAGGAATATTTTTCACAAGAGTAATGGCCTTCTATAAGACTCTTTGTAGAACTGAAAGATTTCTTAAAATGAGGTGCCCTTGCATTTGCTGTATATGCAGTTTTGTCCCAGGAGAGAGTGTTGGATCTGCTGAGAAGAAACTGACGTATCCTGATAAGTCTCACTGCTTGTGTATTATAGTGGATAATGTGGATTTCTAAATAGATTTGCTCAGCCACATTATTAGACAGATGCCTAATAATATAATGTACACTAAAGTATGTTAATAGGAGAATGTATAATCATAAATTAATTACCAAGATTATGATTATCCCAACTTTAAACAGTGCTTGAATTAAAATATATCCCTAGAATACAAAATGAGTGGAGGCTTAACTGTGTTCTATGGTGAGAGATAAGGGATCTGCAACCCCTGGTGGCTTTGGAAAATGATGCGTTTTGCAGTTTGAAAGCATGGATTTCAGTTAAACGTTAAAAGCAGATGACTGCCATTACTTTCTATAACATGATCATGCAGGACACTGAGAGATACGTAAAAACAATTCTGCCTTGTGGCACATATTTTCCCTACTAATATTTGCAATTCCAATTTTCAATAGCACAGGTGTATTTAATTGCCTCTGAATATTGTGATGCAAACCCATTCAGTGTTGAAAACAGGAGCCCAAAAAGGAATCCCAGGCTTTGTTGGCCTGCAGAATCTTGTAGCTGCAGATTGATTTTAATATACCCAGGGAATGTTTTTTCTTTGTCATTGTGCTTTCTTTAGAAAGGCATTTAAATTATCAAACCATTACCTTACCAAGCACAAATGTTCTGCCAATCCTTGTGATTTCTGAGTTATTTGTGCTAAAACTGCATGAGTTCTATTGACTATTTTTATCAAGTCCAATGATGGAAACATGTATTTTCTAATGCTGTAAAAAGAGTTGGTCAATAACTCAAAACCATTTTTTGATGAAGAGATATACACTACTAATAGTAGAAATCCTTCCAAAAGCTTTTAACAATAGGAATACTTCTAAAATTTTTAATGCCAATTACTCTGCCTGATGTAGAAGAAAAATTCTATCTATTCAAGTTAATTAATCCAGTTTCTCATTTGTTTGCCCTACATTTGAGTTTTATCTGAGTAACAATATTACAAAATGTATTTACACAGTATGAAAATAATCTATTTTTCCTTGGGTATACCCATGATTCATCTTTAAATTAACTTTAGAAAATCTCAAATCAAAACTTGCTAATGTTAGCTTTAGCTCCATTTCCAAAGGAGACCATGTTGCTAATAAAAATAGCTTCTAGCAACTTGATAAGAGAGTCTCTGTGTGTTCACGGCCAAGATAAATTATCTTAAAGATTTAGGGCACAAAAGACAATTTTGTTGAAATTAGCCTTAACAGATATTTAGTAGCATATATCAAAATTCAATTTTGTCTGAAACTGAAGAAAACCCATCAGATATTATAATAAGACAATAACTCAATTCAAACTTGTAAACAAAGGTGATATCAATCAATTGAAATGCTGAAAAATAGTCAACCTGTATCCTTCTTATACCATAAATCAGCATGTTTGATCACTGGAAGCTTCATTTTGATGATTAGCAGTCACGTCTTGAGGCTAAATGATATGTTTGTCTCACAGCTAACAATAACTAAAACTGTTTATCATCTTGCCAGTGGTACTACAGTGAGGTCACACTTTTGGTGCAGAACAAAAAGAAACCAGGAATCTGTCAACAGCATCCCATTGTAACATTATTGTTGAATGAACCAAGAAAGAAAGAAAAAAAAGCATCTGACTGTTAACCTTGTATACTTTTGGAAATGGATGTCTGTGTCCACATCCCCTTTTATATACTGGTTATGGCCTTGGTGGTGAAAATCCCTTACTGTATATAGTGGGTCAAAAAAGTAGGATGAATGCTAACAAACATTTTAGGATGCATCACAACATCTGAATTCTCCCTTCTGATGCTTAGCATTTTATTTCACAAAAGGCAAGGCTACTAAAAGAATATATGAATCAACTCTTTAGATGAGTAAGCAAAATTAAGTAGTAAATGTAAAAAGTGATTATTTGGGTTTCGCTATGACAATAAACAAGATATCTCACTCTCAGAAGAAAGTCAGCTAAAGTATACCTTTATTATACTTATTTCTATGGGTTACACATTTGAGAATATTAAGGAATAGTAATTCTGATTTATTTTATTTCAGAATGACTGTGACGGTGTTAGCAGGATTTTTGCTTCTTTTCTTATGTTTTTTTGACTTAGTATCTTATCTGACTTTCAAACAGTTCCAAGGAAAGAGAGTACCAATTAGACAAGAGAGGAAGGTGAGAGACTACCTGAACAGTATCACTTTTGTAAACCGAGAGTTACTCCAAGGATAGAGTGTATAAATGCTGACCTACATTAAATACAAGTGGCATGGATCTCTGGGCATGTGGGATGGCTTGGTAATTTGAGTGACAAATCACCTATGGTGCATTTACTACTCTTCTGTGGTTTTAAAGTTAGGTAATTTTAACTCCACAGCATGAAAGTTCAAAGAGCTGTTAAGATTTCTCTGTGATGTGTGAGGGTTTTCTTAGGAAGACAAAGTCTAAAAAATTCCCAAGAAGACACTTATGTGCAATAAAAGCATAAAGAAATGTACATGAAAAAAAAAAAAAACATTAGATTTTGTGTAGAGGTTACCTCTTGGGAAGAGAGCAAAGAATGCAATCAAAGGTAGTCATATGTAGCCTCAGCAGTACCCATACTTCTTTAGTTCTCCACTAAGTGTGTAAATAAATATCATACTTTTTTACTTGACTTAAATTTTAATAATATTTGAAAGAATTAAAGAAGTCCATGAGATAATGTGAAAATTTGTAATGAAAAGGCCTGAATACAAAATTGTATATGTTATGAAGACAACTCTAAATATTTGTGTGGAGATGGGGTCAAGAAGAAAGAGCTAACTTTCTAAGGTGGCAGAATTATGAGAAATTTGGACAGAAACTGATGAGAAAAGTGATTAGGTGATGAAGAAAGGGAGACTAACCTAAAGAAAATTGAAGCTTCTTTCACATAAAACTAGGAAATATTTAGCATAAATCAGTTTCACCAATTTGAACCTGGTCTTCTATCTGTCCTCTCCCTTGTACTCACCAAATCATTTTACAATCTTCCAATTAAGGAAAAATACTTCCTTTGTATGAATGTCTAGAATTAATATTTATAGTTCTATAAAAAAATTCAGAGCTCTAAACCTAAAACAAGTGAAAGTACATTCACAGTTTTTAAATGTTACAAAGACAATACCTGACATTAAACTGTATTTCCTCTATATTGCATATTCTAAATTTAACATTGTCTAACACCTTTAGGCTTAAAGCTTAAATTAGGCATGTAAAACAAGATAATAACAAAAGAAAAGAAGGCCGAGTGTGGTGGCTTATGCCTATAATCCCAGAACTTTAGTAGTCAAGCACTGGAGAATGCCTGAGCCCAGGAGTTCAAGACTAGCCTGGGCAACATAGGGAGACCCCATCTCTACAAAAAATAAAAATATTAGCCAGGCATGATGTCACACACCTGTGGTCCCAGCTACTCAGGAGGCTCTCTTGAGCCTGAGAAGTAGAGGCTACCGTGAGTTATGAGTGTGTCACTGAACTCCAGCCTGGGTGGCAGAGTGAGCCCCTGTCAAAAATAAAAAACTCATATTTATTTTCAAAAGGGACTTGATTATATGGAGCAAAGTGAAAATATACCTCAAAACTACTTAAAAATACCTATTATTTTTTCTATAAGTATCCACTGCCAAAAAGAGCAAAACTTGCTGAGTATGATTGGCAAAAAGATTTTCTTTTGTTTTGATTCCACTGTTCCTTCTATTTCAGGCCTTGAATAAAGTCAAATATAGCACTGTTATGAAAATATTCAGTGTAGAACGTATAATTTAGCTACTATTGTTCTGTTGGATTTATTTTATTTTGATCAATTTCAGTCAGATTCCCTTGATTTCTCTGAAATTGGAGAGTATTGTATTCTAAACGAATGACTTGTCTTTACTGGTTGAAGTAAATAAGCAATTAGAGCAAAAAGCTACTTCATAGAACTTCAAAGAAAATTGTTTTTAAGATTCTGTTGTTCTGTGGCCCTTAATAATGCGGCCAGTCATTATACTACAGAAATCTGTCAGAGAATAAATTTTTATTAGAGACTGACTTTACACACACACACACACACACACACACACACACAAACAACTTCAGAAGCAGAAGCACAAGGTACTTCCTCAGAGAACCACAAATATCATGAAAGTCTTATTTTGACATAATGCTACTTTAACAAGAAATTCAGATTTATGGAATGAAAATTGCTGTAGTAACAAGTATTTTGAAACCCACTCTAATACCTAGAAAGTGACAGCAAATCCCAGTGCTTCCGTAACTGAGCCAGTTAAACTGTAGGACAAAAATTCTGCTGTGGTCTGGTATTACTGTCTTTCTGAACTGAGATTGTGTATTGTGCTTTGGATGATAGGAAGCAGTGAGGGTCCTGCCTTTCCCAGATTTGAACTTTTTCAAGTGGTTGAGATCTTCCTTGCAACTCCTAAATTTCATTATATTTTTCTCCATTCCATAATCCCCATCCAGTAATAAAAATCTATTCAAAAGCTGAAATTAGAGATTCTTCCATTTACATCAGATTATTTTTCTAAGGAAAAATTTAAGATTCTGTTTTTACTGAAAGTCTGATTTCTTTTTTAGTAGACTTGGGTCTAAAGCCATTCTGTTAAAGGGGGAAAAGAGTAATATCATTATATTGAAATATCCAACCATATCATGAGATGAAAGCATAAAAACAGCTCGAGGATCATCTGGTGAGTCCCGCTATCTGCAGAAACCCTGCATGTCTGCATTGCTGTGAACAGCTCAATGTGGCCCAGGGGTCACCTCACGGTTGGAAATTCAGTGGTCCCACACAGTCCCTAAATCCAAACCACTCCCCACTCCCACCTGTCATTGTTCTTTGGCGTTGTAAAGGCCATTAAGTGCTCAGTAGTCTTATAAAAACATGCGGATTCCTCAAACAGAAATAATAGTTTAATTTAGTATACTTTAGAGCCGTAAGTTTAAAACTTAGTGGGAGACAATAAGTGATGGCCCGGCAAGAAAAACAAAACTCCCTGCCAACCTTCACTGCCTACGAAACGTAATGATCTATGCCAGATCTACTCTCTGTAAAATTCTTTCAGAAGGTATCAAGTCTCAATGTCAAGAAATGTCTACCTTCCTTCCTCCAATATTTTCAATCCCTCTGCTACACTATGTTTATATTCTCTCACAATTCTAGTAGATCCCATTGTCCAAGGCTTAAAAGCTGTGATTTTATGCTGGATTAACTTTAATCATCTGTATTTCCTCTAAGTTGTAGAGATTACCTTGGGCCAATTTTCTTTTCCTTCAATTTTTAAGAGAGGCAAATCAAACTAAATCTTTAGAGGTAACATAGCAAGTCTTATGTAATTTTATTGTTTGACTCTAATTATTTTAAATATGTTACCAAGTAAAAAATTAATTAGGATAAAAAAGTTAAATTTTAGAATAGAATTTGATATATATTTCTTATTATTTAAAATGGGAAAGGGCATTAGCATTTATTAAATCTCATCTGTGTGCCAGGTATTCATATGTATCATCTCATGTAATTCTCATTTTATTATTATTGTGGTATTATTTCAATTTTCATGTAAACAAAAAAAGTTCAAAGAAGAAAATGACTCACTGAGTTCTGAACACACGATTCTCTGAGTCCAAACCTCTAGCACTTTCTAGAATACCATGAAGAGTGGAAGTAATATATAGCACTAGAATTAATGTTTTATTATTTTATTGTTTTATTATTAAATTACACATTTATTGAAATCCACACATAAACATTTATTTTAATTTAAAATCAAATTATACTGACATAGTGCCAAAAAAGCTGCTCTATGAGACCAATAAATCCAATCTATTCTGATGTAGAAAGGCAAAACCCATGTGTATTGCTTTATAATAGTAATCAAACAGTCATTATGTTTCAGCCATTTCAGGAACTTATTTTTAATTATTGTGTATTGATTATGATTCTGATCAGTTGTGGTTAACAAGTCTTTTTCTCCTTATACTTTGCTTTTTTTAAAAAAAAAGCAAACAAAAAAAAGACTATTTTGTTTTATAGCATGGTTGGACTTTTGCCTAGAAAATTACAAATGTATTCAATATAAGCAGTATTTATACTAACTTTCTGAAGAAAAAGAAACTTCTATTTAACTCCAACCTCATAACTCTTCTCTGATATTTTTCCAGCAGTAGGTGTTAGCATCTGCTGTTGTAAAATCTTTGGTGTTGATTGGTGAGGACTGAGGTGAGGACCAGAGCCAAGATCACTTTTTACATAAAATATTATACAATTCTGCCCCGTGTCCAACTCTATAAATTACTGGAGTTTTATGAAAGAGTGTACATCTTCCAGCTTATCTTAATCATTTCCACATTTGTATTCTTGAGATTATACCTGAGATTCTTATCCACACAATCCTTAATTAAAGCAGCTGACTTGCTTCTCAACAATGTAGGAAAATGGGGGTGCCAACTGCCTCTGCCGACTCCTGAGCACTGTTGAAGCTGAACTAGCTCCTCAACGCTTCTTCTCTGGGAAATGTACTGCAACTCTCATTCTACTTATCACCTCCTCTTCTCATTTCAAAAATTGTGCTGCTCAGAGACATTCAGAAAAAGTCCAAAAGAACAAAACAGCTCCAAATAGCTTTCTGCAGTTCTGTGCTGTATTCTCCCCTCTGTTGATTACCCTACAAGGCAAACAGGCATAAAGCAACTCACAAAAGAGAATACACAAAAAGAGAAAACCAAGGTATATGACAGCACCATGTGCTTCAAGAAAGACCTGGAGTAAAACTTGGAGCACAAGGTTCAGGCAAGAACTGACCTAAGTTAGCATAAACATATGGTCACTTACTGCCCTCTCTGCAATGACCACAGAATGCATTCCTAATTTTCATTCGATTTGTCTCCAATTTGTGATAGGATTTCAAAGACTCTTGATTAAAGAAGTTGTTCTAATCACCACTTACAAGTCAGAGAGCTCCCATTCTGGGGTGAGTGCTAAGCTTTTTCAATAGACAGTAGCACACTGCATTCACTTCTTTGTTGTTCTTTCTTCAGATCCTTCTTCTGGTAATTTTTTCAATATCCAGAGTTCTATTATTTTCTTCCTTTCTGCCTAATAATATTTAATTTAAAATAAATACATCTTTTTCAGAGATAATAATTTGATCCTTAGTAAAAACATTTACCCATATCATCCCACTATATTTTGTGTTTTATATTCTTTGTTTGTTTGTTTGTTTTTATTTTAGGTTTTGGGGTACATGTGAATAACATGCAAGATTGTTGCATAGGTACACACGTGGCAGTGTGATTTGCTGCCTTCCTCCCCTTGACCTATATCTGGCATTTCTCCCCATGATATCGCTCCCCAACTCCCCACCCCCTGCTGTCCCCTCCCCTATTTCCCCCCAACAGACCCCAGTGTTCATTTAAAATTACTAAGATGAACTTCAATTATAAAATTTTATATTGCTTGAAATGCATTTGCCTAAATATGCTATGTGTCTACTGTAGTTTTTCAAAGAACTTTGACTTAAGAAGCCACAAGTATATTAAAATAATTCTATTTCTTCCAGGAAATGGCTGGATTTAATTATCCTATAAGGTTATAAACATTATAATATTTATATATTGACCATGCTCTTGATTTAGATAGTTTCATATAAGCAAAATACCAAATGAAGACAAAAAAACATAGCTATCCCTTTTATTAAGTTTCATCGCTTTTAATTTCCTAAGGAAATCCTTTAGCTATTTCTCTCTTTCACTAAATCATATTAAAATGTAAATTTCCACGAATATTGCAATTCTAGTCAAAGCCACAAAAAGAAAAAATGGGCTCCTAAGTGTTTAAAAAAAAAAAACTATGAGCAAAAACAGCAGAAAATAAAGGTTTCCTATGAATGAATACGGCATCTACATTGGAATTATGTACACAGTAAAGGACTAAAAATTGTGTAGTCCTAAGTAAATTTAAATCCTATCATTATTGATTGAATAAAGACAGAATTATCAGAGATTGGATTAATAAAAAGAGCTTTACAGTTCAAAGAACTAAGCTTGTGAATGGGCCATGATTTTTTCCACGGATTTTTGGGTAGTCATATTATTTTCTGTACCTTAAATTTGCCATCTGTGAATAAAGATAATATTGACTACATGAAAGACTAAGCCCACCTATTTTGTATATTATTCAGTGGAAATATGATAAAATTGTTTCTCAATTAAAAATGATCCTAATCATGTAAATGGGCAAGTAAATACTTATTGAATAATAAAAGTTGAACTCAAGGTAGCTTTTTCAGCCACTTAAAATACTTGGCCAATTTTGAAGGAAGGAAGCAAGCAGCACCCAAAAGTCTATTCTTGATGCACTATAGAATTGAGAGCGTGTTCAAGCAAAACCTAGCATTTTGCCAATGGAAAGACAGTAAAAATCTTGCTACTAATGTCTGTACTGCTCTGTTAAAACATTTACCTCAGGTACTGTTAGCTGGGATGGCTAATTACTGAAAATACAAAGTAGTGCATATTGTTTATTTCCATTAGTACAAATTTAATATTATTCTAATGCTGTTTGCATTATCTGAATAAGGTAAACAGTTGTCAGTCACTGTGACTTCAAAGGACTATTCTTTATTCTCCCCAAAGTTTGATTTACTCATTCTATTATTTATTCATGAATAGCTGCATACTACCAAATGTCTTGCCTTTCAGTTTTTCGACAACAATCTTTATTTTAGAATGTTACTCTGACCTTCTGATATATCATTAAGTTTGAACATGTTGAATGCTTTGGGGGTTGTTTTATACATGTAAAATTGCTTGTATTTCATCTTTCGTTTAGACAGCTTTTATAGTTTGGTTTTTTTCAGCCAAGTTTTCAACATTTTTAAGTTATGAAGTTTACTAGGCGTTGCTGACAAACAATAATAACTGGCATTTTTAAACTCTCCTCAATATCCACTACACTAAGTACTTTACATATTGTAAATATATATATCACAAATCACTTACAAGTTTTTTATATGCTTATCTCCTCTCTCCACCCCTTTTCATTTTATAGATAGTAAAACTAAGGTTCAGAAAGTTTAACTAATTTGATCAAATTTATTTGGCAATTTAGGTGGCAAAACTAGAAGTCAAAATCCATGAATTTTTTATACTTGGCATTGCCCTATTGTTGTTATGATTAATAGCAATTATGTTTTTGGACAAATGATTTTCACTGATTTGGAGTAAATAATTTAAAATTATTTCATTTAAATTAAGCCTGATAGTCCTATACTAACTGATATGTTGCAAAACTAAACTCTTCTTAGCAGTAATATCATTAGCATTTGCTCAGTTTTCAGCATGAACATAAAAGAATGCCAGAATCTTTGGAAAGAGTATGAAAGCTGAACTCCAAGGACCTAAGTCTGATCCTAGCTTTAACAGGAATCACATTACAGGAGCTACATTTTAGATCCTCAGTGTTATAATCTGTAAAATGAAGATAATTTTAGCCACTTTAGCAGTTCTACAATTTGGTGTTTAGGATCAAATCCATTGAGGTCATGTGAAAGGGTCTCAGAAAGTGAATAAAACTATAAACAAAAGATAGAATTAGTCAATACTGCAAGTGCTGCATGCAAGAAGAGTAAAACTATTAGCATTACTAATACGATGTTAAGAAAACATTTTCAAGAGGATTTGCTATGCAAAAATTATTTAGAAAAAAAATAATTGACAGAAAACAAATAAGTTTCTCTGTCATTTCCATGTCTACCTAGAATAAAGAGTAAGGAATACTTGCATAGATTTTCTAAATAATCTGGAAAAGTTGATATATCGCTGAAATTTTATTAGGATTTGATCCATAGTATTTTTTAAGTGTACCATTTAGATTTAATAAGGAGTCCAATGGAGCCATGCTTACACTATACGTAAACAATATTTGAAAAAAGCTTTCTCTACCTCTGATTATATTTTTATGTATTCAATAAGCATTTGCTAGACTTAGTATGTACCCAGCCTAACTGACACTTCATAGAAGGCAAAGGAAAGGAAGAAAGCAGTATCCCTCTTCAGGTAGCCTTCCCCATGCTAGAACGACAAGTCACAAAGCTACTAGAAAGCAAAGATTGATATAATAAAAAACAAAAGGCGTGAATACATACAGATAAGAAACAAAATAAAGGGCTCACATATGGTATTACTTAGGTAGACATTTGGAAGAAATCTTTTGGGAACGATGTCTTATTTTAGCAAAGAAAATAAAGGGAATTCTACTTCGTTAGGAGAGATCTATGAAAACCTACAGTAGCAAGAATCATGCAGGGCCTTGTGGTCATGTGCTTATAGTTTCAGTGCTTAGAAGCACAAACTCTAAACAGAAGAGCCATGTGATGGTAAAAGAAAAAAGTCACGAAGAAAAAGCCACTGTGTGTGAGACTGACAGGTATAGGGAAGTCCCTTCAGATGTAAGAACAGACAATAAATCAAGGATCATGGGAGTTGTAGAATGAAGATAACAGTTTAAAAGCCAGGAAACAAAGAGAAAAAATGCTGCTACAAATTGGGGATTGGACAGATAAAATTGCCATGGAGAGAAACAGAGCAAACTACAGATAGAGAGGAAAATTAATAAGCTTGGTCTGTAGTGGCAGAAATCCACTGGATAACCAAGGAAAAATGTCCCACGGATACTCAGACAAGTGAGGGGCTTTGTTTTCACTGTTGCCTACCTGTCACTTCATATAATAATGAAATTAATGAGCCTGACTCTTCCCTTTCATGACTGTAAAGATTCAGGGAGATCCAAGATGGCCGCTTAGGAGGAACTCGGGAATGCAGCTCCGAGAGAAAGCACAGAGGGTGAGTGGACGCCGTATTTCCAGACTGATTTTTACTGCCCACAGACCAGGAGATTCACACGCAGAGAAGCCACACGGGTCGCCAGCGCCGCTGGCGCCGCTGGCTTGAACGGCGCAGCCGCTGGGCCAGCACCCTGAGGCAACGGCTCACTGTACAAAGTGAGAGAGTCTGAATCCCCTATAAGCCAGCAAGGGGAGCTGAAACGGGGAGCCAGGCCAGCGCCACGAATCTCAGAGCCGCGGCTTTAGCCAACGCAGCGGCTCCGGAGGCAGATCAGATGAGACGGTGTCCCCTCTTACCCAGCAAGAAGACCTGAAACACAACTGAAACCGGGACGGTCCAGCTCTGTGGAGGAGGGGCGTTCTCCATAGGCACCCTGCTGTTCTGTACCAAGGCAATCCGCCACTACAGAGACTCCGTCACTACAGGGGCGGGCCAACATAGCGGAAGCAGTTCTAACTACACCCAGAAGTTCACACGGAAGCTGGGTGGAGCCCACAGCAGCTTAGCGAAGCCTCTGCAACCTGAGTGTGACTAGGCTGCCACCTTGTGGGCAGGGAAAACAGCAACCGCACAGGGGAACATCAGAAAACAGTAACTCCCTGGGACAGAACACCTGGGGAGAAGAGCAGGGGGTTTATGAGTTCTGCCACAGCAGACTTAAAATTACCAAAATCAGAAAGACAACAACTACAAAGTCAGCAGGTGGAAAAATCCACAAAGATGGGAAGAAACCAGCGCAAAAAGGATGAAAACACCCAAAACCAGAACACCTCTCCTCCTACAAGGGATCACAACTCCCCACCAGCAAGGGAACAAGACTGGACGGAGAATGAGTGTGATGAAATGACAGAATCAGCTTTCAGAAAGTGGATAATAAGAAACTTCCGTGAGCTAAAAGAACATGTTCTAACCCAATGCAAAGAAACTAAGAACCTTGAAAAAAGACTTGACGAAATGCTAACAAGAATGGACAACTTAGAGAGGAACATGAGCGAATTGATGGAGCTGAAAAACACAACACGAGAACTTCGTGAAGCATGCACAAGTTTCAACAGCCGAATTGACCAAGCAGAAGAAAGGATATCAGAGGTCGAAGATCAACTCAATGAAATAAAACGAGAAGGCAAGATTAGAGAAAACAGGGTAAAAAGGAATGAACAAAGTCAACAAGAAATATGGGACTATGTGAAAAGACCTAATCTACGTTTGATAGGTGTACCTGAATGTGACGAAGAGAATGCATCCAAGCTGGAAAATACTCTTCAGGATATTATCCAGGAAAACTTCCCCAACCTAACAAGGCAGGCCGAGATTCAAGTCCAGGAAATACAGAGAACACCACAAAGATACTCCTCTAGAAGAGCAACCCCAAGACACATAATCATCAGATTCACCAGGGTTGAAATGAAGGAGAAAATACTAAGGGCAGCCAGAGAGAAAGGTCGGGTTACCCACAAAGGGAAGCCCATCAGACTCACTGCAGATCTCTCAGCAGAAACCCTACAGGCCAGAAGAGAGTGGGGGCCGATATTCAACATCCTTAAGGAAAAGAACTTTCAACCCAGAATTTCGTATCCAGCCAAACTAAGCTTCATAAGTGAAGGAAAAATAAAATCCTTTGTGAACAAGCAAGAACTCAGAGAGTTCATCACCACCAGACCAGCTCTACAAGAGCTCCTGAAGGAGGCACTACACATAGAAAAGAACAACCAGTACCAGCCACTCCAAAAACACACGAAAAGGTAAAGAGCATCAACACAATGAAGAATCTGCATCAACCAAAGGGCAAAACAGCCACCTAGCACCAAAATGACAGGATTGAATTCACACATAACAATATTAACCCTAAATGTAAACGGACTAAATGCCCCAATCAAAAGACACAGACTGGCAAATTGGATAAAAAGCCAAAACCCATCAGTGTGCTGTATCCAGGAAACCCATCTCGCATGCAAGGATACACAAAGGCTCAAAATAAAGGGATGGAGGAAGATTTACCAAGCAAATGGAGAGCAAAAAAAAGCAGGAGTTGCAATTCTCATCTCTGATAAAATAGACTTTAAAGCAACAAAGATCAAAAGAGACAAAGAAGGACATTACATAATGGTAAAAGGATCAATGCAGCAAGAAGAGCTAACGATCCTAAATATATATGCACCTAATACAGGAGCACCCAGATACATAAGGCAAGTTCTTAAAGACTTACAAAGAGACTTAGACTCCCACACAATAATAGTGGGAGACTTCAACACACCACTGTCAATATTAGACAGATCAACGAGACAGAAAATTAATAAGGATATCCAGGACTTGAACTCAGACCTGGAACAAGCAAACCTAATAGACATTTACAGAACTCTCCACCCCAAATCCACAGAATATACATTCTTCTCAGCACCACATCACACCTACTCTAAAATTGACCACATAATTGGAAGTAAATCACTCCTCAGCAAATGCAAAAGAACGGAAACCATAACAAACAGTCTCTCAGACCACAGTGCAATCAAGTTAGAACTCAGAATTCAGAAACCAACCCAGAACCGCACAGCCTCATGGAAAATGAACAACTTTCTCCTGAATGTTGACTGGATAAACAATGAAATGAAGGCAGAAATAAAGACGTTCTTCGAAACCAACGAGAATGAAGACACCACATACCAGAATCTCTGGGACACATTTAAAGCAGTCTCTAGAGGAAAATATATAGCAATAAGTGCCCACATGAGAAGAAAGGAGAGATCTAAAACTGACACCCTATCGTCAAAATTGAAAGAGCTAGAGGAGCAAGATCAAAAAAACTCAAAACCTAGCAGAAGACAAGAAATAACTAAGATCAAAGCAGAATTGAAGGAGATAGAGACACGAAAAACCCTTCAAAAAATCAATAAATCCAGGAGCTGGTTTTTTGAAAAGATCAACAAAATAGACAGACCACTAGCCAGACTAATAAAAAAGAAAAGAGAGAATAACCAAATAGATGCAATAAAAAATGACAAAGGGGATATCACCACAGATTCCACAGAAATTCAAACCATCATCAGAGATTATTACAAACAACTCTATGCACATAAATTAGAAAACCTGGAGGAAATGGATAAATTCCTGGACAGCTGCCTCCTGCCAAGCCTAAACCAGGAAGAAGTCGAAACCCTGAATAGACCAATAACAAGGTCTGAAGTCGAGGCAGCAATTAAGAGCCTACCACCCAAAAAAAGCCCAGGCCCAGATGGGTTCACAGCCGAATTCTACCAGACATACAAAGAGGAACTGATACCATTCCTACTGAAACTATTCCAAATAATCCAAAAAGAGGGAATCCTTCCCAAATCATTTTATGAGACCAACATCATCCTAATACCAAAACCTGGCAGAGACTCAACAAGAAAAGAAAACTACAGGCCAATATCCATGATGAACATAGATGCAAAAATCTTCAATAAAATAATGGCAAGCCGATTACAACAGCACATCAAAAAGCTTATCCACCATGATCAAGTAGGATTCATCCCGGGGATGCAAGGCTGGTTCAATATACGCAAGTCTATAAATGTAATTCACCACATAAACAGAACCAAAGACAAAAACCACATGATTATCTCAATTGATGCAGAGAAGGCCTTCGACAAAATTCAACAGCCCTTTATGCTAAAAACCCTCAATAAACTAGGTATCAATGGAACGTATCTCAAAATAATAAAAGCTATTTATGACAAACCGACAGCCAATATCATACTGAACGGGCAAAAACTGGAAGCATTCCCTTTGAAATCTGGCACTAGACAAGGATGCCCTCTCTCACCACTCCTATTCAATATAGTACTGGAAGTTCTAGCCAGAGCAATCAGGCAAGAAAAAGAAATAAAGGGTATTCAATTAGGAAAGGAGGAAGTCAAATTGTCTCTATTTGCAGACGACATGATTGTATATCTAGAAGACCCCCTCATCTCAGCCCAAAAGCTCCTGAAACTGATAAGCAACTTCAGCAAAGTCTCAGGATACAAAATCAATGTGCAAAAATCACAAGCGTTCCTATACACCAATAACAGACTTAAAGAGAGCCAAATCAAGAACGAACTGCCATTCACAATCGCTACAAAGAGAATAAAATACCTAGGAATACAACTAACAAGGAACGTAAAGGACCTCTTCAAGGAGAACTACAAATCACTGCTCAACGAAATAAGAGAGGACACAAACAGATGGAGAAACATTCCATGTTCATGGTTAGGAAGAATTAATATCGTGAAAATGGCCATACTGCCCAAAGTAATATACAGATTCAATGCTATCCCCATCAAGCTACCAATGACCTTCTTCACAGAACTGGAAAAAACCACCTTAAACTTCATATGGAACCAAAAGAGAGCCCGCATAGCCAAGTCAATTCTAAGCAAAAAGAACAAAGCAGGAGGCATCACACTACCAGACATCAAACTCTACTACAAGGCTACAGTAATCAAAACAGCATGGTACTGGTACCAAAACAGAGATATAGACCAATGGAACAGAACAGAGGCATCGGAGGCAACACAACATATCTACAACCACCTGATCTTTGACAAACCTGATAAAAACAAGCAATGGGGAAAGGATTCCCTGTTCAATAAGTGGTGTTGGGAAAACTGGCTAGCCATATGCAGAAAGCAGAAAATGGACCCCTTCCTGACACCTTACACTAAAATTGACTCTAGATGGATTAAAGACTTAAACATAAGACCTAACACCATAAAAACACTAGAAGGAAACCTAGGCAAAACCATTCAGGACATAGGCGTAGGCAAGGACTTCATGACCAAAACACCAAAAGCATTGGCAACAAAAGCCAAAATAGACAAATGGGACCTAATCAAACTCCACAGCTTCTGCACAGCAAAAGAAACAGTCAATAGAGTGAATCGGCAACCAACAGAATGGGAAAAAATTTTTGCAGCCTACCCATCTGACAAAGGGCTGATATCCAGAATTTACAACGAGCTAAAAAAGATTTACAAGAAAAAAACAAACAAGCCCATTCAAAAGTGGGCGAAGGACATGAACAGATACTTTACAAAAGAAGACATACATGAGGCCAACAAGCATATGAAAAAATGCTCATCATCACTGGCCATTAGAGAAATGCAAATCAAAACTACATTGAGATACCATCTCACACCAGTTAGAATGGCAATCATTAAAAAATCTGGAGACAACAGATGCTGGAGAGGATGTGGAGAAATAGGAACACTTTTACACTGTTGGTGGGAGTGTAAATTAGTTCAACCATTGTGGAAAACAGTGTGGCGATTCCTCAAGGAACTAGAAATAGAAATTCCATTTGACCCAGCAATCCCATTACTGGGCATATATCCAAAGGATTATAAATCGTTCTACTATAAGGACACATGCACACGAATGTTCATAGCAGCACAGTTTACAATAGCAAAGACCTGGAACCAACCCAAATGCCCATCGATGATAGACTGGACAGGAAAAATGTGGCACATATACACCATGGAATATTATGCAGCCATTAAAAACGAGGAGTTCGCGTCCTTTGTAGGGACATGGATGAACCTGGAAACCATCATTCTCAGCAAACTGACACAAGAACACAAAATCAAACACCACATGTTCTCACTCATAGGCGGGTGTTGAACAAGGAGAACACATGGACACAGGGAGGGGAGCACTATACATGGGGGTCTGTTGTGGGGGAGTGGGGGGGACAGTGGGGGGGTGGGGAATTGGGGAGGGATAACATGGGGAGAAATGCCAGATATGGGTGAAGGGGAGGAAGGCAGCAAATCACACTGCCACGTATGCACCTAAGCAACAACCTTGCATGTTTTTCACATGTACCCCAAAACCTAAAATGCAATAAAAAAGAACCATTTGGTTAATGCCAAAAAAAAAAAAAAAAAAAAAAAAAAAAAAAAAAAAAAAAAGATTCAAACACCCTGTTCTTCTCTACTCAAGCACAGTAGCCATACAATTCTCCTGTCAGTGCAATCAAATCTTTCCAAGTTACAGAGAATTCTAAAAACGCACTCGTTTCTAGAATCTTAAAAGAAAAGTCGTGGAGGAAAAAAATTCTTCCAAAAAACAAGTAATAAGGCATTTTTGTTTGCTTATTGCTTATAGCTGTTGGCCTTAAATTATAATATAGCAGGGACTATATCTGCCCCTTTAGCTGATAATCTTTTATCATAATTGAATTTAATCTCAATAACATTAAATTGCTTAGAATAGAAACAGGTAGATATTCAGATATTGAATTATTCAGCAGTTACCAACAGTGGCCATGTTCAGTTCTTGGAATGAATTTCTTTTTCTTGGGCATCTTTGCCAAAATTAAAAAACAGGTTAACAAAATTGTTAACAAAATTGTTAACAAAATTGAAAGCGTCAAAATAAAGCCAAATACAAATTGGGTCAGAATCCAAGAGTGCTTATTGTGAAGTCTTCTAACATAAAAGTTGGGAGGAAAGTTAGCTTCCTTGACAAGAGAAAAAAGACTGATAGGCGATGTGTTTTTAGTTTTGAACTTAGAAATCAGAACTGAAGAAAGACACACTGAAAATTTCACAGGATAAATGGATTTCCCTTTAACCACAAAATTGTGTTGTCCACAGAATGATTGAAAACTGTTACAAACTTCCAGAGGTTTCCGATAATTAGCCTGTGAATAGCCTTCACCTCTGCCAACTTACCTGGCATCCTTCATGTTTACCAGCGCATTTCTCCCTGGAGCCTGCAGACAGCAAGCTCCTGGGCTGACTGTGGAGCCTTATCTAAATCCTCCGAAAGTTGTGCTGGGGTTTATCTCTGCCTGAAGACCCATCATTTTGCATGTCAAATTTCAGACATTCTAATACTGTGAAGATATGGATGGCTTTGCCTTATCATTTAAAGCAGACTAATATTATTATAGGCATTTTATAAAATTAATTATTTGACTAATACATGTGCAGATAAAATGTCCTTCATTCAACTAACTTTCATCATCAAGACTAATCACTGCATGTAGTGAAAAACATCAGTAACCTTAATAAGTTACTCAGTAGGGACTGTGAATTTGTTCAACATCACAGGAAATACAGAAATCAGATGAAAGGGTAGAGGATCTGGTAAAAATGTATTGTGACTTTGTGTATATCAAAACAACATAATATACTTTATTAAAGTTTTGATGTATTGACTGTTGAGTTTATGGGCAAAGAGGCAGATTTCCCATTCTATTAAATGTTAAGATTTTTTTTCTAATCATCATAAAAAGTGTATTCATTTGATGTGTAAAATAAGGTTGCCACGACTATATAGCAGAATCAGAATCCATTAACCATGGATTAACCATTAACCATTTGATTTGTAATTTAACATGCTATGTGGCAGTTTTCACAATATTTAATGTATGTTAGTCAAATCTGCCCAAGTAGACTGTAAACTAATAAATTATTTCAAACTTGTTCAAATGAATCAATGAATGAATGAGTCTCTCTTCTAGATTGCCACTAATCACAATTTATCTACCCTGAAAAGTCACAGGTAACTAACCCAAGTCAATGGCTTGGAGCATTTTTACAATATTTTTGCACAGACATCCAGTTTCCTCTTTGTCAGGAACACAAATTGAAAAGAGAAATAGAACTATGTGGGAGGAGAATGTGACATGTATCCTTAAGGAGACAATTCTGAAGGCTATTTGGAGAAGGCTACATGGATTTACTACAAGGAAACATTTTTTCATCTACTATGATTAAAAAAAAGAATGCAGATTTTTGATGTCTGTGTCATAATGAAAGCTCTGTTTAACAGAGTAATCGCTAGGTGATAAATTAGATTAAAAGGAGTCTGAAAACCAAAGGAAAGAAAGAAGGAAAGAGAAAGGATGAAAGAGAGACAGGTAGGAAAAGAAATGAAGTCTTTCAAATACCATTTTCACTGTGGAGCAAGCAGGGCTTTGGAGCATACCTCAGAACTCACCTCCTCCATGAAGTCTTTTCTGAATTCCAGGCCCTTTTATCTTGCCCTTCTCTAGCCAGCTACCTATAAAGACTTTCTGCTCCACTGAATTTTGTGCTTAACTCTGTATTGTCTCCTATCTCTAGTTTTTTGTTTTTTGTTGTGGTTTTTTTTCCTGAGAGTTAGTCTTTCTAAGTTCCTAGGGAAAGGGAACCATCCTTTCTTTCTGTGTTCCCTGTTCTCCGTTCTCTCACTCCACCCTTACATAGTTTAAACATATAGCAGATTGTCAATAGGAAAGAAATGAATGGTTAAATGACCTGATAAAGGAATAAGTTTTTCTTTGGCCTTGGTGCATCTTGCCCTGATGCTCTGAGAAATAGGCTTTTAATTTGGAGTCCAGTTGTCTTCCAGACCTGAGGAACAATGATCTGCACTCAGGTACCACATATTACCAACCGTATGAAAAAGTAAAGTACGCACACACGTGCAATGCACACACACACATATGCAATTTCCCATGAAGAGTCCACAATTTTATCATATTTTAAAATGGACCTATGATTTTAAAAAGGTTTAGAACTATCATTCTGAATAGAAAAAGATACTTCAATACCCAGGAACCTAGAATTGGTAGTCTTTGAAGCCATTTTAGGCTATAATGAGAAATTCTTCATTTGGACCTCTGACTGATTGATTTAACCTTAAACTATGTTCTGTAAGACTTTATACACTTTTTCAAATATGTGTTTAATATTTTGTCTCCAGAGATGGCTAATGAGTATATTAATGCACATATTTGTAGAACTTTTTTCCATTTGTACTGTATAGTTTAGAAAAAAAAAGATTTTGATTTTTGCCAATTTTTGAAAAATTATTATCTTTGTGTGTTTTTGAAAACTAATCATAAACAGTCCCAAAAGCAAGACTTTGAAATAAAGATTAGTTTTTGTACTAGTTGATAGCAAAATAATTATTTCCATATTATATTCTGCACCTTGCATCTACCTATAATGATCTAGAAAAATGATGAATTGTTTTGGGTAAAACTAGAAATTGGCAAAAAGCATCAGTAAATATAAGAGTGAAGAAATATGTATATTATTCATAAAATGAATAATGCAGACATTCGTGCAGTGGTGAAGCATTCAGAAGACAAATAGAGATATGTTGAAGGTAGAAAATACTTGAAGTTACTGCTGAATTTTTGTAGTGACCATAGCAACAGTATTACCTGTGTTGTCTTGAGGCTCTTAACTGAAATATCTGGGACTGATGCAAATGTACAAGCTTGTATTTTCCAGGGATGAAAATACAGCTCATTCTGTGAAAAAAAAAAATATGGATTTAAGGTTGTTTCTTAATATGATGAATGCAAATGGAGCTAGTAATACAAAGCTGCCCTTAAAAGTTAAACCAAGGCAGAAATATAAAAAAACAGTGAATTATGACATAGATTAAAGCAAGATCCCAGTACATAAATCTACCAAAGTTTCCCAGCCTGGGAGACAGAAATAGCTGACTATGAATGGGAATGAGGAAGAAGAGAATCAGTGCCAAGGAAAAGCCCCTTGGCACTTGGGATGGTGGCGTACTTCAAAGACTGTCCACTCTACTTCTACTTGAGCTTGAGAAAATGGCTATGTGGGTTTCCTTCAAGTCATCTAATATTTATTGAGCACTGACTCAGGCATTTTAGGGACTGCAAAAAAGATCCATTTAGAAGTAAATTCTCAGAACCACACACAGCCTGCCTCCCCTAGGCCATAGGCACATTGTGTCAACTAGAAAAAAGGTTTCTTCCCAATTGTTCATTCAGTAGGTCTGACATTCAGTGAACATCTGAGGAGCAGGCCTCAGATTTGAAAGCATAAACTTAACAAGCACAGCAGCTAGTCTATAATGCCAAAGATTTTCCTTTTTAAAATGTATACTCTGCAACAGCCTGGCTCTTGGTGAAGATTTCGTCTTTGTTTTCACAATGCTCAATTTAAAGAGAAAGATATTTGGAGCATTTACTTTTTAAATATATACAGGTCAGGACTCCTTAAGTAAATAATTTTTAAAAATTTCTGTGTGGTGCCAAAACTCCCTGGAAGAAGAAATATTGATGTTTTTCTATCTGAGGGTTATATTTTTATTGTAGAAAGAATATTTATGAGTTGATTTCATCAATAGTTGTATCCCTGAAGTGCTAAATTTGTATGCAAGAGCCTGTTAAGCCATGTAGATTTCATTTGAAAATGTACCGTATTATGTTGTAAGAGCTCAGTTTAGCAAATATGAGAAATTGAGTTCTTTTAGTAAAATAAATAAGACTGAGATTTTAACACTTGGGAAATAAATAATAAGTTTCATGATTGCATAAACCATCTTTAGTGCTGTATCCCGATCCTGAGAAAAATGCCTTGCACGAAGTAGATGCTCAATAAATATATTCGATTAAATAATTTTTAACTGCTCAATTTATGCCTACTTGTCATGAAAAAGCAGACTTTCTTGATAAAGGAAAATCATTGTCTTTTTCCAACAAAAAACTTGCTAATGCTAATTTATTCCTAAATGGTTCCAAGTATTTCTATTTGTTTGTATTAATATCAGTGCTCATGAATAATCTACAGAGAGCCAAGATTTAAGTCAGAAAGAAATAAATTTCTTGTATAGGAAGGGAATTTATTAAAATACATTTTATACATTTGCATACATTTTATCTCTTCTTTTCTTAATGCATCTTTTTATACCAGTCTAACATAAACCTGTCAATGTATTGTACCACATAGTCAATATTTCTACCAATGGGGGGCAGATTTTAATAGATGTATTCAATATTTTTATTTAAAAATCTGTCATGATAAATGAGACTTGTGGTAAGCCTTGAAAAGGAAATATTATTTGAATGACTGGAGAGGAATAAGAATAGCATTTGAAAAAAGGAATGCCCTTTAGAAAACACAGGAGTAGAATTGAGCAGGAAACAAGTTATTCAGTCTGATATGAATAGAGGTGCATGTGGGGGGACAGTGAGAAATAAACACAAATAAGTAGGATGGGCTAAATGACAGAGGACTTTGAACACTGTGCACAAAATAATTGATAATTACATATTAGAAAGTTTTATCTCATTACAATGAATGGGTAAAACGAACAGCGAAGATAATTGATGGGAAAAGAGATCAGATGGGAGATAATATCAGGTCTACACCTTATAAATAGACATAAAAGAAGAGTAAAACACATTGAAGGAGAAATGGCAAAGCTTGCCAACCAGTTGGATTTGGGAATAAATATTTCCCCATTTTTCTGGTGTGGTAGGAAATGACAGAAGCATTGAGAGAGCCATAGAGCTGTTTTGAAGAACTGGTTTGGGGAGGAGATAAAGAATTTGTACAAAGCATTCTATAGACATTGGAAATACAATCCTGGGGTATAGAATAGAGAGCAGAATGGAGTAACTGATCAAATAGTAAGGCATGGGAAAGGATGTGCTCAACAATGAGTAAATGGGAAGATAAGCAAGAGGCTGAGAACCACCTTAAATAACACATTCAAGACTTGAGAATAGAAGGGGAAAGAGAGGGGAAAAACATAGAGATGTAGCAGGACATGCTGGCAGAGAGCAGTAACATGAAAAATAAAAGCAGAAGAAAATTTCAAGAAGGATTATGTGGTCAAGATTTTCTAATACCACAGCCAATGTTGTTGGGGTTTGACCAAAAATGCCATTCGTTATCTTTTGGAGAATCCCTGGAGAATAGTTGCAAAATGAATATATAGAAAGGGTGGATAAGAAGAAAAGACAGTTTTTTTACCCCCAAGATAGCAGTTTGGAGGCTTTGTTAGTATGCCTCAGCCGCTTGGAAAGAGCGAAATAGTGTGTGTTAACTTTTTTTTTTTTTTTTTTTGAGACAATGTGTCACTCTGTTACTCAGGCTGCAGTGCAGTGGCACAATCATAGCTCACGGCAGCCTCGAATTCCTGGGCTGAAGTGATCCTCTTACCTCAGCTCCCACATAGCTGGACTACAGGTATGCCAAACACTCAGCTATTCTTTCATTTTTTGTAGAAATAGGGTCTCACTATGTTGCCTAGATCTTGAAATCCTGGGCTCAAGTGATCCTCCTGCCTCAACCTCCCAAAGTACTGGCATTACAGGCATGAGCCACCATGCCTGGCCACACACTGTGAACTTTTATAGAAGAAGGAACACAGAAACTTTACATTAAAAGTGAAAGAAACTTCAAAGAAGTGGTAGGCAGCAACTTGCACCAGGAGTGCGGCAGAAAACTGTGAGTCTCCAGAGTGCAAAATGGGGAGAGAACATCACCATTATTCTCATTTCCACTGGAAGGTCTGGCAATCCAGGCCACAGGGGAGCACCTTAACCCTACCCAACATTGAAGCTGATTTCGTGAGCAGTGAGGAGTATTTGAGAAGGAGCAGCCTCAGGACATGCTTTGCAGGCACTCCTAGACCCTAGTGAAACAGAAGGAAGACATTCTTGATCCTAACTGGCCAGCTAAACTCAACCAGTGCTTACAGCTTGCAAGAAACTCCTAACTGAGATTTGTGATATAATATCAAGTGGGGATGAACCCCCAAGGCCAGAGCTGAGCACAAGTGGGAAGTGTGCTCTTGCTACAGGTATGGGAGCTGGACACCCATGCTTTGCAGGTCAGTCCAGGAGGAGTATGGCCTGAGAGCTGTGGTTTGTGTCTTGAGTGGAAAGTCTTGCATCCTGGGGCAGTTTTGTATTCTGAGCATGGACTGCCTGGGATTCCACTGGTAGTTACAGCTCTCTTCAGCAGAAGTCTGCAGTTTTGAGACACACCAGGTCAGGGGCATGGGAGCTGTGTGGGTCTCATTGTGGCCTGCTGTACCTCTCTTCCTATGCAGACTCTTTTGTGCAGAGGAAATGGTTCCAGTCCTCTCTGGAACATTACCCTAGTGGCCAGGGAACTTCCTTTCAACCTTCACTGCTTGCACCTGCACTTGGGGAGCCAGAGCGCACTCTTGGCTGACCCAGCCCCCACACAGCTTCTCCTCCTTTACATGCCTTGGTAGTAGACTATGGATAAAGACTTTTGAGAGTTCCATGGCCCAACCCATCACCTGAGATATCTGAGTACTCTTTCTGGGTAACATAGGCCGTGCATAAATCCCACAGTCACAGCTGGCTCTCTCTTGCAAGTGCCACCTCTAGCAGGAGGTGTCAACTGGCACAGCTTATTACAACATCTGCTGACACAACATAGTGCTCAGAAAGAAGAAAACTTTTGTGCAACCTCAGCTAGTACTATTGCCCATACCCCCTCGCTACTCAGGAGGTGTGGAGCCTGTTCACATGTGCAGTGAGCATGTGAACATACTCGCGATAGCTGGCAATTCAGAAAGCCACCACACTAAGGCTGTTTATAACCAAGAAAATCTTACAGAGTCTACATCACTTCCCTTTCACCCCCATCGGAGCTGGTGCTTGCACCTGCCACTGGGAGACCAGATGACAGATCACACCCCACCAGCTCCACACCCCACCAGCATGGATTGTGGCAGCCCCACCAGGTGGCTAGATCCAGAGGAGCAGGAGGATTCACAGTTTTCTGACCCTAAGGGACTGCCACTCCTAGGAACAGAGGGAGTGCACCACACCGAGGGAGCACCCTACAGAACAAAAGAAACCAGAGTGTCAGCTTTTCTCTACACCAGAACTTCCTGCTTATGGGCAGGGAACAGCTGCACCTCTTTAAGCAAAGGCACAAGCACAGTGCTGGGCTCAGTGGAGGAAGACTGTGGCTCTGCACAGCAGTCGAACAGCCCCAGAGCTCATGAAGAGATTTGGAGAAGGGGACTTCTTGTCCCCCTCAGCCATTGCTGCAGACACAGCCAGCGATTCTCCTGTAAAAGCTCAGTGAGAGTACACCTGTAGACAGCCTTTCTGGAACATTTCGGGGTGACTGCATCCCCAAGGGAGCTGTGCCCTCCAGGTTCCGGCTTGCATGAGGGGTGGAATTCCACTCCCTCTCTACATGGATATTGGTATTCCTGCAGATGGACCGAGATGCCTATCTGATCTGAATACCAAAAATCCTGGGATGGGGGCACGATAAGAAGGCAGGTCGCTTTTGCGCTGGCCTCATAGTGGAGCTGAAATGACTCCTTTCCTTCCCCCACAAATACCTCAATGTATTTTGCTGGGAGCTCCCTCAGCCGCCTCTGTCAGAGCCAGGACTTTTGCTCACTATTAGGCATTGCATTTACGCACCTGCTTCAGCCGCAGGCAGTCCTTACCCTTAGCTGCCTCCTACTGGCCTGAAGGCTGAACTGTTCAACACAATGAAAAAATACTGGTGGGGAAGGGAAGTGCACATGACTGGGTTATGAGGTGAGCTTCATGAGACCTCTGCCATTCTAGCCCCATAGGAGACAGTGAATCTGTTCACACACCCAGTACATCGCTACTACAAGCAGCATGTGAGAAAGCCATTGCACAGAGATTCTCTGTATCTAAGAAAACTCATGAAGAGACTGCCATGGAAAGCACCCAGAGCCAAAGCTGGCAATCATAAACTATACACATTATAGTAACAACTTCAAACTGGGAAAAAAAAAACCAGCTCAATCAAAATAAATTTTAAAATAATAAGAAGAAATGATATCCCCAGATGAGAAGGAACCAGAAAAATAATTCTGGCAATATGGAAAAAAAAAAAAAACAGTTTTACAACACCCCCAAAAGATCACACTAACTCTCCAGCAATGGATCCAAGTCAAAATGAAATATTTGAAATACCAGATAAAATATTGATTGCAAACTTGCTCAGTGAGATCCAAGAGAAATTTGGAAAACAACATAAAAAAATAAAATTCAGGGTATAAATGAAAAAATACCTAAAAACAGATATTTCTTTTAAAAAAAGAACTTTTGGAAATAAAAAGACTTGCTTAGCGAATCATACAATGCATTTGAAATTTCTAACAGTAAACTAGACCAAGCAGATAAAATAAATTAAGAGCTGAAGACAAGGCTTTTAGGTTAAACCAATCAGGCAAAAATAAAGAAAAAAATTTTTTTAAAAATGAACAAGTTCTCCAAGAAATATGAGATTACATAAAATGTTCAAACCTAACAATCACAGGTATTTCAGAAGAAGGAGAAGAAAAAAGAAGGAAGAAGGGGGAAGAAGAAGGAAGAAAGGGGAAAGGAAAAAGGAAGAAGGGGTAAGAAGGAGGAAAAAAGGGGAGGAAGAAGGAGGAAGAAAGGGGAAGAAGAAGATGAAGAGGAGGAGGAAGGGGGAGGGGGAGGGGCAGAAAAGAAAAGGAAGAGGAAGAAGAAGGAGAAGGAGAAGGAAGCAGCAACAAAACGTTTAGAAACCTATTTGAGAGGACAATTGAGGAAATATTCCCTGGTCTTGCTAGAAATCCAAACACAAAAAACTCAAAGAACTCCTGGGAGATACATTGCAAAAAGGATATCACCACAACATATAATTATCATGCTATATAAAATCAATGTGAGGAAAAGAATTCTAGGAGCAATGAGACAAAATAACTCATAAAAGAAATAACTTATAAAGGAATCAAATAACTTATAAAGGAAAACCTATTAGACTAAAAGCAGACTTCTCAGCAGAAACTGTCTAAACCAGAAGGCATTGGGATTCTGTCTTTAGACTTCTAAACAGGGTAACTGTCAGCCAAGAATTTTGTATGTTGCAAAACTAAGTTTCATAGATAAAGGAGAAGTAAAGTCATTCCCAGACAAGCAAATGCTGACAGAATTTATCACAACCTGACCACCTCTACAAGAATTGCTCCAATGAATGATAAACATCAAATCAAAAGGTTGATATGCACCAGTATAAAAACACTCAAAACTATAAATTCATAGAGCTTATATAATAATAACACAATGGAGAATACAAAGCAATTACATAATGATCCACATGATGAATGGAACAGTAACGCACATATCACTATTAACTTTGAATGTAAATGTTCTAAATTCTCCACTTAAAAGATATAAGTTGGCAGAATTGATAAAATACATAATCTAAATATCTACTTCCTTCAGTAGACCAACTTAACACATAAATATTCTTATAAGGTCAAGGAAAAGAATGGGAAAATATATACTATGCAAATGGAAACCAAAAGCAAGCAGCAGTACCTATTCTTTCATCACATAAAACAGACTTTAAATCAACAACAGTAACAGTGACAAAGAAGGTCATTATATAATGATAATGGATCAATTCAACAAGAAGATATAATAATAATAAATATATATGGACCTAACATCAGAGCTCCCAGATTGATAAAACAAATACCACCAGACCTAAGAAAACAGATAGACAGCAATACAGTAATAGGGGAGAATTCAACAACCCACTGACCACAGTAGATTGTCAAGGCAGAGTCAACAAAGGAACACTAGACTGGACTCTGGAACAAATTGACCTAACAAATATTTACAGAACATTCTGCCTCAAAACTGTAGCATATACATGCTTCTCATCAGCATATAGAATATTTTCCAAGATAGATCATATGATAGGCCACAAAACAAGTCTCGATAAATTTTTAAAGATTTAAATCATGTCAAGTATCTTCTCAGACCAAGCAGAATAAAACCAGAAATGAATTTTAAGAGGAACTCTCAAAACTATAAAAATACATTAAACAACCTGCTTCTGAATGATCTTTGGGTCAATGATGAAATTAAGCTATAAATTTTTTAAATTTTTGAAAGGAATGATAAGAGTAACAAGGTATCAAAATCTCTGGGATACAGCAAAAGCAGTGCTAAGAGGGAAGTTTATAGTGCTAAATGCCTACATAAAAAAAAAAGATTATAAATTGACAACCTAATGTCATGCCTCAAGGAACTAGAAAAACAAGAACAAACCAAACCCAAACCTTGCAGAAGAAAAGAAATAATAGAGAGCAGAACTAAATGAAATTGAAACCAACAAAACAACACAAGGATCAATGAAATAAAAAGTTGGTTATTTGAAAACATATATAAAATCAATAGATTGATAGCTAGATTAACCAAGAAAAGAAGAGAATTTAAATAACCTCAATCAGAAATGAAAATGAAGACATTACAACAGATACTACAGAAATATAAAATATTATTCAGGATTTTCAAGGTTACTATGAACACCTCTAAGTACACAAACTAGCAAATCTAGAGGAAATGGATAAATTCCCAAAAAAATACAACCCACAGCCTGAATCAGGAAGAAATAGAACTCTTGAACAGGCCAATAACAAGTCATGAAATTGAATTAATACTAAAAAAATCTCCCAACAAAGAAAATCCCAGAACTAGATGAATTCACAGTCAGATTCCACCAGACATTTAGAAAACTGACACCAATCCTACTGAAACTACTCCAGTGGGTCAAGAAGGAGAGAATCCTCCCTCATTCATTCTACAAAGCCAGTATCACCCTAATACCCAAGCCAGGAAGGCACACAACCAAAGCATCTATGTCCCTGATGGATATAGATGGAAAAATTCTCAACAAAATACTAGCAAACCAAATCCAACAGCACATGAAATGATTAATTCACCACAATCAAGTGGGTTCCATCCCAGGGATGCTAGGATGGATATATATATGCAATTCAATAAATATGATTCAGAATTAAAAATAAACAGAATTAAAAATAAAAATCATATGATCATATCAGTAGATGCAGAAAAATTATTCAATAAAATGTAACATCCCTTCCTGATAAAAATTTTCCACAACTTAGGAATAAAAGGAACATAACTCAAAATAATAAAAGCCAAATGCAAAAAACCCATAGCCAACATCATACTGAATGAGGGCAAAGTTGAAAGCATTCCCCCTAAGAACTAGAACAAGATAAAGATGCCCAGTTTTGCCACTTCCATTCAACACAGTACTGGAGGTCTCAGCTAGAACAATCAGGCAAAATTAAGAAATAAAGAGCATCCACGCTGGAAAAGAGGATCAAATTGTTTCTGTTGGCTGATGATATAAATGCATATGTAGAAACCCCAAAGACACCTAGATTTTATAAATAAACTCAGTAAAGTCTCAGGGTACAAAATCAATGTGCATAAATCAGTAGGACTGCTGTACGCCAATAATGATCAAGCTGAGAATCAAATCAAGAACTCAATCCCATTTACAACAGCTGTAAAAAACATAAAACACCTAAAAATATACTTAACTGAGGAGGTGAAAGATCTCTACAAGGAGAACAACCAAAAACACTGATAAAAGAAATTGTAGATGACACAAACAAATGGAAAAGCAACCCATGATCATGGTATGAAAGACTCAATATTGTGAAAATGACCATACTATCCAGAGCAATCTTCAGACTCAATATAATTACTATCAAAATACCAACATCATTTTTCACATAATTAGAAAAAAATCCTAAAATTCATATGGAACTGATAAAGAGCCTAAATAGCCTAAGCAATCCTAAACAAACAAACAAAAAAAAATCTGGCAACATCACATTACCTGACTTAAAATTATACCACAAGGCTATAGCAACCAAAACAGCATGGTTGTAAAATAAAAGTAGTATAAAAATAGACATATAGACCAATGGAACAGGATATACCCAAAAACAAAGCCACATATCTACAGCCAACTGATCTTCAATAAAGCAGACAAAAACATACACTGGAGAAAGGATATCCTATTCAGTAAATGGTGCTGGGAAAATTGGATAGCCACCTACAGAGGAATGAAACTGGATCCCTATCTCTGACCATATACAAAAAATTAACACAACGTGGATTAAAGACTTCAGTGTAAGACTTGAAACCATAAAGATTCTAATAGAAAACCTAGGGGAAAAAACTCTTCTCAGCATTGGCCTAGGTAAAGAATTTATGATCAAGACCCCAAAGGCAAATGTAATAAAAACAAAAATAAATAGGACTTAAACTTCTGCACAGCTAAATAAATAATCAACAAAGTAAATAGACAACCTACAGAATGGGAGAAAATATTCACAAACTATACATCCAACAAAAGACTAATATCCAGAATCTACAGAGAACTCAGCAAGAAAAAAAAAATCCCATAAAAAGTGGAAAAATGTGAACAGACGTTTTTCAAAAGAAGCCACACAAATGGCCAACAAACATATGAAAAAAAATGCTCCACATCACTAATCATCAGAGGAATGCAAATTAAAACCAAAATGAGGTATCACCTTACAGTCAGAATGGCCATTATTAAAGAGTCAAAAAACAATAGATATTGACATGGATGCTGTGATAAGGGAACTCTTATACACTGTTGATGCATTAGTAAATTAGTACAGCTTCTATGCAGAACAGTATGGAGAGTTCTCAAAGAACTAAAAGTAGGTCTACATTTGATCCCGCAATCCCACTATTGGGTATCTACCCAAAGAAAAAGAAGCCATTATATCAAAAAGACACCTGAACTCTTATGTTTATTGCAGCACTATTCACAAATGCAAAGATGTGGAATCAACCTAAGTGCCCATCAATGAATAAGTGGATAAAGAAAATGTCAGATATAGAGATAGAAATAGAGATAGACATAGACATAAACATAGATGATAGATTAATAGTCGATAGATAGATAGATAGATAGATAATGGAATACTGCTCAGTTATAATAAAGAACAAAATAATGTCTTTTGCAGCATCTTGGTTAGAATTGGAGGCCATTATCCTAAGTGAAGTAACTCAGAAACAGAAAAACAAATACTGCATGTTCTCACTTATAAGTGAAAGCTAAGCCATGGGTATGCAGGGGCACACAGAGTGGTATAATGAACATTGGAGGCTCAAAAGTGGGAAGGGTCGGAAGGGGCTAAGAGATTAAATATTACCTGTTTGATACAATGCACACCATTCAGGTGATGAGTACACTAAAAGCCCAGACGTCACCACTATACAATTCATCCATGTAACCAAAACTACTTGTACCCCTAGAGCTACTGAAATAAATAAATAAGGAGGTAAAGACAGCGGAAAATACATGAATAGCCCACATGAATATTACTCTTGTATAGTCATCTATATACAGCATATATTACAAATTTCTTGAGGTCTTCTTTGTATCACTTGAGCTCCTATTGTTGCTATAATGAATTATTCCAAGTTTACTGGCATAAAAACCACACATATTTATTATTTTCCCATTCCGGAGGTCAGAAATCTGAAATTGGTTTCACTGAGCTAAAATCAAGGTGTCAACAGGGCCAACTCTGTCTTTAAGGAGTAGGGGATTAGCTGGGCATGGTGGCGCATGCCTGTAATCCCAGCTACTTAGGAGGCTGAGGCAGGAGAATTGCCTGAACCCAGGAGGCGGAGGTTGCAGTGAGCCGAGATCGCGCCATTACACTCCAGCCTGGGTAACAAGAGCGAAACTCCGTCTCAGAAAAAAAAAAAAAAAAAGGAGCAGGGGAGAATCCATTTTCCTGCCTTTTCCCTTTTTTCATCTACAAAACCAACAACAGACACTTACAAATCTCTCTTTCTGGGACTCTAACGTTTCTGCCTGGTAATGTCAATTCTGCCTGGTAAAAACCCTAGTAATTACATTGAGTCTTCTCAGATAATTCAGGATAATCTCCCCATCCCAGGATCCTTAACCTAATCACATTTGCAAAGTCCCCCTTTCCAGGGAGGGTAACATTCACAGCTTCCAGGAAATAGGATGTGGACATCTTGGAGGGGCCATTATCATGTCTACCACAAGGTATAAATTAAAACATCAGAAATCGTTTTAAATTAATTTGCCTTGGACTTAATTCTTACGCATCAGTTTACTTTGGGTCAAATATATATGTTGGATTGACTCATTAACTAGAAAATGAAAATAGTATTTTTAATAGAGTTCTTATACCAGTCTATTATTTTCTGCTGAAAAGCCTTTAAGTTAAATGTTAAAATTCTTATTATAAAATTCCACGTAATGGTAGTTGGGTAGCAATAGCAATAAACTGATATTTTCTGCCAGTAGCAGTATTTTGATGAGGCTGTTTTTGACTGAAACTCTATTTTATATTTAAAAAATCACTGTTGGCAGCATTTTATGCTGTTACATAATTTGCTTCACTGGATTTTTAAGTTTAATATGTTCTATTAAAGAGGCTTCAAAGCTAGATACAACTTTTTTCTATGTATACATTTTTAATATTCACATTTTTATCCTAACAACCTAAGGATATATTTGAATTTCTCAAACTATTCAATCTATAGAGTTTTTCCTGCATAAAACTGAAGTGATACTGAACAAAACTGCCTCAAAGACTAAGTTTTTCAGTGGTTATAAATTACCTTCAAATTGCATCATTTCAAATTTCTTCCTGTAATCTCATATTCCAAGCTCTTTAACTCCCTTTGATTAAATAATGTTCCTTTGCTTTCACTATTTTCTTTTTGTGAACTTGTCAAATCATCTTTGTCTTGTCTTAGTATAATTTAAGAGACTCTTATGTAGCTCTCTGAGCAACTATCACCACACAAGTCCAACAGGGAGAATAATTTACGAGGTTCAAAATGAAGAGTCATTATGAATGCTGTCTTTCCTGTAATGAATATGAACACTCTCTTGTTCATGCATGACAGGATTTTAACTAGATCAAGGGAGATAGATGCTTTTACATGAAGTATTATGAATGATATCATTGGTTACATAAAATACTTTTTTAATATTTACATTGTTTAATAAGTTTAGAGAACTGGAAGAAAACATCTTTGGATGTGGGTTTATCTATAACTTTCACGTAAGTATTCTTTTGTTGAAAACACAATTTCAAAAGTGGTAGTTTTATGTCCTTAGGTTAACATCTAGGATCCAGTCATAAGCTGGAATCATATGCATAGTAAGTATTCTGCACAATGATACTAAATGCAGAGAAGAGAGCAAAGAGAGTAAATTTTCTCAGTTTTGAAGACAGGTTAATTCTTAAGTGTTTTTACTTCATCAAAGTACTCCTGACTGGTGTTCAGCAATCATTGGTTCTAGTAATGTTTATTTGGCTATTTTTTTATTGCAACAGACAAATCTAATTACTTCTGATTAATCTCAATAGTTGTGATTTGTATCATGAATACCTCCCTTCCACTCTAACTGAAATCCTAAATGTTTCCGTGTCACTTTATTTTTTATAAGCACATGGTCTAACCAAAATCCTAAATGTTTCCATGTCACCTATTTTTTATAAGCACGTGGTGTAAGGCATACCAAATAAGAAAATGTATCAACCTTTAGCAGAGGGAAAACTGTAATAGAAAACTAAATGTTTATTTGAGTATATTTATGTATATATGTTCATTATTTTAAACAGCCTGGAAACCTAAGCCTCTCCTCTTATCTAAAAATCATCTTTCCTCCTTTCATTCCCTTTGCATTTTCACTAAACTTTCCTCAGTGTACTTATCTTGCTTTTTACATATTTGTCCGGAGCTCTCTGCCTTACCCACAATGCCTTGACTAGAAAGAAATGATAGCTAACATTGGCCAGGTGCCGTGGCTAACGCCTATAATCCCAACACTTTGGGAGGCTGAGGTGGGCGGATCACAAGGTCAGGAGATCGAGACCATCCTGGCCAACATGGTGAAACCTTGTCTGTACTTTAAAAAATACAAAAATTAGCTGGGCATGGTGGCGCGGGCCTGTAGTCCCAACTAGTTGGGAGGCGGAGGCAGGGGAATCGCTTGAACCCGGGAGGCAGAGGTTGCAGTGAGCCGAGATCGTACCACTGCACTCTCCAGCCTGGCAACAGAGCAAGATTCCATCAAAAAAAAAAAGACGGACGGACGGAAGGAAGGAAGGAAGGAAGGAAAGAAGAAAGGAAAGAAAGAAAAAGAAAGAAAGAAAGAAAGAAAGAAAGAAAGAAAGAAAGAAAGAAAGAAAGAAAGAAAGAAATGCTAGCTAACATTGATTGAGTTCTTGCTATGTTCCAGATGCATTCAAAGCTTTTTAGCATATTAATCCCTTTAATCTTCAAGCCAGATGAAATGGGTACCACTATAATCTTCACTGTATAGAGGTGAAACAGAAACTCGGAACAGTAAAGCAATCTGAGCAGAGTCACAGAGCCTCTAAGTGGCCATGCCAAAATCTAAACCTGGATTAGGAGCCACTGAACACATGACCATCACCCACATCTAGAGAACCTCAGTGCATACATTTCCCCGTGACTGACTTGCAAATCACCAGGTACTTCTTCCGAATCTTCACTATTGTTATGATTTTACATTTGCTGTTCTATGTATATGACTAATATCTGCCCCCCACCATGCCAGAACATAGGAATACAACACCTAGTATTTTATAGATGAGTAATAGCAGCTACCATTTATTAAGCTTTTGCCATGTACCAGGCACTGCATCTTATTATTTAATACTCAGAAAGATCTACAGGGCACCTACCAGTTTACTTCCACTTTAGAGATGAGGAAAGTGAGGCAGAGAGAGGTTAGATGACTTGCCCATGATCACACAGCTAGTAAATCGTGGAGCCAGGATTTAAACTTAGTGGTTGAACTCCAAAGCTTGGGTCTGAATGAGTGAAGGGATGCATTCATAGAAACCTAGCTTGGAGAGTCAAGAAAAGCAATAGGGAGGAGATGACATTTGACATATCTGGAAGGGCAAAGTGGGAAAGAAAGGAAACAATACACTCAGTGGAGAAAACAACATGGATAAAGTACTGAGGAATGGTGTACCTGGAGCATAATGGGTGCTCAAAAATGCAAATAAAATGAATATCTTTATAGCCCATGAATTAAAAGCTTTTGCACATCTAAGTGTTGTATGACTAGTGCTCTCTGTGCATTTCTTTCTTTCAGTGCCACCGTGGGCCTTAATCGCAATAGCCATAGTCGCGGTCCTTTTAGTCCTGACCTGCTGCTTTTGTATCTGCAAGAAATGTTTGTTCAAAAAGAAAAACAAGAAGAAGGGAAAGGAAAAAGGAGGGAAGAATGCCATTAACATGAAAGATGTGAAAGACTTAGGGAAGACGATGAAAGATCAGGTAATGTATTTCTTCTACATTGCTCCTTAGATTATTTTCTTTAGAAAAAATAAACAAATGGTTTATTATTTTATGCCATATATTATAGAAATAAACAACTTCTGGACCCATATCATTGTGAGATGCTTTGCAGGCCTTTCAGTCACTGTTCTAGATCCCAAAGCATCGTGGAGGCATTTGGCAGGGTTTTCCAATCTCCTGAGCAAATGGAACAGAAAAGGGCATCCATGATCATCAGGCTCATCTTGATGCATTTGGCATAGAGAATGATGCCTGAATATTTTGATTACATCTGTTTAACCAGTCTTCATTCTGTTTAGAGTTAGAGAAATCAAAGAGTGCCTGAGTGTTTTTGCAACTGGGCAGGGGATCTTTCTAATTTCTACTGTTCATAGTCACTGTTAAATAACTGAGCTTCACAGCTGTTCATCAAACTTGATGAAAGCTGCCTTTCCTACATATCCATCCAGCTGAAAAATTAGTTCTCAAGAATAATGAGTTGTATGGGAGAAGGGAGAGAAATATGAGCCAGTTCTAAGTATCAAGACAGGACAGAATTTTTCCCTTATAAGAAAGTTTTCTTTCTTATTTCTTATAAGACAAAATTTTTATTTCAATTTAATAAGGACAATTAAAACCATAACACTTTGTTATAAAATCCATTTGGCTGGGTTATCTTTCCAAGCCCAAGAAAGCTATTTGGATGTCTTTCATGTTGCTCTCTGTTTTTGGCTAAATTAATTGGACAACTTGGTTCAAGATGACGTTTACTATTACTAATGATAATTATTAAATGCCTCTTCATTTTTGAAATAATATTCATACTGAATATCTCTAAAGAATATTTAATTCATATTTTAAAATTAAAATGTAAATGTACAAATTTTTCATAGAAATAACATTTTCAACTATCAATGTTTTTCATCAAATACAAAAGTTTTATTTATTCCCAAATTGAAAAATATATAGGCAGTTTTATAAGTTCCTCTTATAGTATTATTATTAATCTAACTCTTAAACCTGAAACTCCTTAAGAACAATTTAATCAGGTGTTACAACAGGCATTTTAAATACATTTGCATTGTTTCCTAGTTCATTACACATTCAGGACACTAACTTCCCTTCCTAGCTTAAGTTTTAAACTCTTTTTCCTCAAACACACTATAGTATCTATTGGTAATAATTTTACAAAGGCTCGTTTTTTACTCCCTGCATCTGTGTTTGGTTTTTGGAGCTATGGAATGGATGGAATCCCTGTACTCACACTCAAGAGAGTTTTGGCCTGAGCTCGGAGTAGAAAGGGTTTGATTTTTCTGGCAATTTCTTATCACAGTCACAAAGCCCATGCACAAATATCCAACTACAGATGTCTAATAAGATTTTTCTCTTCAGTTAATTTAAATTGAAACTAAAATTTTAAATCCTGTCTTACTTTATTTACAAACTTTTCATAGTAAGCAGGACTTGATAAAGATTTCTTTAAACAACTTATTGGGAGAAATAAGTATAGAAATAACCAACTAGATGGACATGGACTGAATAATATGTATGTTAATTTTAGCAATACTGTGAAAACAATAATTTGACAATAGATTACTATCTTTTTCATAATTATCATAAAATTTGAATGTGGTTTCCCTGTGTTCTAGAATTAGTTAAAATTGCTGAATAATGTAAAGTGATAACTATAGCATTTCTTCCTAGGATAATAAATCTATAATATTTGTGGGATTTGTTCCGTATGATGTAAGATTGTAATTTACAGCATAGTGGTGGTGTTTATTACTTCTGTTATAACCTGGATAAATGACCAAGATCTCAAATATAGAGAATTAATGGCTGTTAATTTTTCACTGATGATCTATTTTTTGGGTGGGGAGGGACAGAGAAAATGATTGAAACAAAGGAATACTAAGTCAGAGATAGTTTATAATAATCTGTTATCACAAATTATTTAGAATTTCAGCCACTCAAAAAGATGTTTTCAGTCATTTTAAGTAGTCTCAATTTTACTAAGTTATGAACAATTAAATGCACAGAATAAGATACAATTTGGACAGATGAATATACACTCCAGTGATAAACATTTATATAACCATAGCTTATGTTACTTTTTGAAGCAGACAAAAGTAGCTAATAATAGGTTCCATCATTTTATGAAGAGGAAGGATAAAAAAGCAAAACAGAATGTGCAGATTTTAAGAGGATGTTTCATCACATGATGATCACCAGATCACCCAAAATTCAAAACAGTGTAAATACAAATTAAAATTATTATTAAATAATTATATTTTCAAAACACCTTAAGCAGAATGTTGAAGTGAACATGGGGAAGAAAATAAAGATGGCTTATGCCTCTCTCATTTAAAAACAAGACAGATGTGATGGGCATTTTAGATATAATTTCTTAATCTTAAGAAATATATATATAGGCTCTATATACAAAATATAAAGGCTGTAGGACAATGAATACATTTTTTACCTTTCAATTCATATCAAACTCACAGAAATTCAGATTTCAATATTCATGGCTACATGTCTCTTTGGGAAGGTTTTTTAACCAAGGAAGATTTTTTAAATATTCTGCAATGACTACAAAAATTATAGACACTTTATGTTGCATAAGATACATATTTTTGTGTTCTTTCATATGCGTTAAAACTGGAGAACACTAGAGGGAAAATATTCACTTGTAAAGTCATAGGTCTGGAAAGGTCATTTCTCCACGGTTTTCACTAATGTGTGTGGATATTTTAATTTTTATTTCTTCCTTCTATGTCCTTATCTGTGTTGTGTCTCATGACTGTTCTGGACTGTCCCTTGCGGTAGGTTTCCTCTTCTACTTAGACATCCCTAGTCAACGCTCAGATACATTTAGTGGCCTTGGCACCTGGGGCTCCACAGCTGAGGGTATATCATTCTGACATACATCAAGAGGCTGAACTAAATTGATTTTTTTAAAAGATAAAGTGTTCTCATTTTGAACATGCTAATGGATTAAATGTAACAGTATTAGAAAGCTCAGGTTTTAAGTTGATGGATACTGAAAGAAATTCAGTCCCTTGTGCTGCTTTTCTAGTGTGCATTATTAAATCCAAATCTGAACAATGTAACTTACAATGAACAAATGCTCTTTCTGATGGCTGCAAACAAAGCACCTGTTGAATGTCAAAGCAAACCATAAGCATGTGCACTAATCTTTGAAATTTAAAATAAGGTCTGGTGTTCCCAATCCAGCTTTTTCTACTGCAATTGATCAAACCTCAGAACTACTGGGTTTACAAGCTTTTTCTTCCAAATTTTGTTCCATGGAGGGGAAAATAGTGCTCTTGAGATGTTATAATAGCTACTGATATAATAGGTCTGAATATAATGTGATGGTACAGATAATGTCTTGCTTAAGCTCAGCCTTTGGGACAGGAATAGACTTAATCACTTCAGTGATGAACAGTGGCACTGAGAAATTATCAAAAATTTAGCCCTATTTCATGCAGAATAATTGCAGAGATGGTCCTGCCTTCTATTCAGGCAAAAACCACTTAGGGAGAAGGAGATTTAATATCTCAGCTATTTCAAATTGCACTGGGCCTGAAACATGATACATGAATTGTCAGTTCTGAAAGAGACTTTTGAAAAGGTATTTTAATCAATGAATTGTTTTATTATAATGATAGAGTGACATGCAGATTTATCAAACAAATATGTGTTAAATAGTTTGCTATTATTTTTTAAAAACAAAATCTTATAGGGAGGCAAATTACCTAAGCTTCAATTTCCTAAACACATCTACAACAGTGTTAAAGACTTATACACAGCTAAGGTTTTGAAAGGGCAAAGGGATCCCACTGCATAAAGTTCTCTAATTAAACTCAGTCTTTTTTTTTTTTTTTGTCACTTTACTATTATATGTTCCCTTTAGTGACCAAGCCCCTTGTTCGCAAGTTAAACAATTAATAGAAACTTTAAAATATTTTCATGTTGTTTCCTGCCTTTAGCTATTAGTAAGTCAACAGTTTATATTCAAAGAAACAACCAAGTGTAGATTAAGCTTTTCCAAATGAAATGGTTTGTAGCTAACCAAATTTGAAAATGTTTCTACACAGATGTATATCATGATGGCAATTTTCAATTTTCCAAACTCACTGTAGGCTTTTAAGAAATTTCCAGCCAAAAAAGAGGAGGCATCTCTGACAACAGCTCAATTCTATTTATATGATCTTCCCACCTGAATGAGTTCTATTAATCTGTCATACAGATTAATAGAACTCAGTTTTTTAGAATCAAATTAGAGTTAACTGGGTGAAGCCAAATTAGAAAATCCTGTAAATTCAAGGACTGAGGGTGCCATTTGAAACACCACTGAAGGTCCCTGAGTACGTGGGTGGATTGAATAGAGAATCTCCTTCCTGAGAATGATGAATACAGCAGAGAAAAATGACTATGTGGTCTTGGATGTGAGGGTAGCAGAGTGAAGGAACTGCAGTCTGACTGATGCCTCTCTACAGCCTGGTTATACTTCTTACATTTGAATTCTGTTAGAATTCTTAGATTCAATCTGAGAGCTAACAAGAGTTAAGATTCCTTTACTTTGTCAGAGATATAAAACAGTCCACCACTGGTATGTCCACTTTGATTTCTGTGAGATTCTACAGTAATACACGCGTGCACATACATATACAAAAATAGCAATAAAATGCTAAAACATAAAACGCTAAACCATAAAACTAGAAGATAATAATTGTTATATGGAGCACAACAACAAAGCTGAAATTTTTAAACTACAAAGAGTCTTTGTAAATCGATAAGTAAAAGGTGAACAACACATAGACAAATTAGCAAAGGCTATGGACAGGCAGTCCCCAGAAGAAAAAATACAAATGGTTAATATAAAAGTTTTTAATATGTTGAACCTCAAAAGTGGTCAGGATAATGTAATTTTGTATTATTTTTTATTTTGAATAATGATTGTGTGTGAATTTCTAATTAACTGTTCTAATTACTTGAAGCAATAAGAATTGCACATCCCTAGAAACAAAGCTTCATGTACTTATAACCTTTGTAACATTTGATAGTTTTAGAAAAATTTTTGCAAGATAGGAAAATACATTATATATTTTGATTTTTTTAAAAAAGAGCATTTGAATGTAACTTATGAGATAATGAGCTTTCTAGTATTTCCATTTATAGTACACTTAAGTTTTAGGTCACAAATATTCAATTGGTTAGACTGAGTTTTGAGAGTTCAATACAATTGATTTTGTTCTTAAATGCAAAATGAATTTTTTTATACCAATTTGTTTTTGACAAAATTGCAAACCTAACTCTTTTTATATTTTGATATCAAATAGACTCTTAAGTCAATTTAATTCAGCCCAGCTTTTGGTGGAGCTGTTATGAAAATAAACTGGTAAACTGAAATTGGAAGTGGGGTGAACTTTCCTCTAAACATGGATTTGCTGGTGGCATGTTTTTTCCTCTTTTTCATACCATTATAAATGTATATGTGAAACAAAGGGAAATTAAATTTTCTGAGGATCACTTACTGAACTGTCTTTTTCATAGGAAATAAGTCAACAAAAGGACATGCTTTTTATAGTAATTATTCCACTGCATGTAGCGATGATATTTTATATGATGCTGAGCACCTCTTTAAACTACATGAATGTGAAATCTGGCCTGATTAGTAGCATGTTTATCTTTCCTCAGAAAGCAGCAGTTTTATCAGAACCAAATACAACACCAAGTTGACACTTTCTTTGCAACAATGTTGCATTTTTTGCTTGCAATATTCTGAGGGGCTTCTTCCATCGCTTCCATTTTGCTTGCTGATTGGGGAAAAAATTCCGTGCACAAATGGAATTTAAAAAATATGTAAGCAGCAAATGTGAATGTGTGTCAGACAAACAGATTTCCAGCATCTTAGTGCTTGCTTCGAACAACTTGGAAGTATAACTACAGGTCCAGTTAAATTTGAGTTTTGATGAAATTTAGTGGAATTCACATGTGATCCACTTCTCTACACATAGGCCCTCAAGGATGATGACGCTGAAACTGGATTGACTGATGGAGAAGAAAAAGAAGAACCCAAAGAAGAGGAGAAACTGGGAAAACTTCAGTATTCACTGGATTATGATTTCCAAAATAACCAGGTCTGAAGTGGGGAAATGTCTTCTAATTCCATTATGTTTTCTGAAATTACCAAGTAGAAACTGAAGCAAGATACTTTTTAAAATACTTTGTTTGCTGTGAGGGAAAATGCAATTATCAAAGCTATTGATGAAATAATTTCTAAGAACAGGCAGTCCCCAACTTGCTAATTTAACATCTGGTAATTAGAATTTACAGTATTCAACTGATTACATCTACTTGTGGCACTTTCAACAGGCAGACAGAATACAAATTAACTTGAAGCAGTCGGTCTGCTTCTGAGAGCTTCCAGCCACAGTCTCCCCGCCTCAGCTCCCTCAGCCTGAGCTGCAGCAACCTTCCTTGGACTTTACAGATTTAGAACTAGACAGGGCTAGGGGCCTTTGAATTGAGCTACTATTACAGCCAAAGTTTTGAAAAATCATCTAATGGTTTGACAAGGAATCAGAGATGAAAAATTGACTCTGGTTCATTAATTTTAAAAACAGGATTGCCTTATATAATGCTAGTTGAAACTCCTAGTGTTAATGAGTTAGCAATTCTAAGAGTGGGAAGACCAGAGACTAGTTTCTAGTGCCTAGGAATACTGCCCAAAAAATGACAAAAAAAACTAAAGAAGGTAACAAAACAGGCATTTTTGCTTCAATTTCTCAAAAAATCGTGAAATGTCACCGAGATTCATGATAATATTGGCTACCTTTTACTGACTGCCGGCAAATAAAATAGAGATTGCTGAAAGATAACTGTTAGAAAACTCTTTGTAAATTATAAACCATAATAATAATAAAACCCATGAAACCCCCGCCCCCCAAAAAAAGAAAACTCTTTACATTCAGAGACATTCCCGGATCCACAAAATTGATGAAAATGTTCCTTACCTTCTGAATTGTTAAAGAAATGTAAAAGTTGGATAAGAATTAGGGGAATAGGCTAAATTAGAGATCAGGTTCTTAAAAATCTGTAAGACATAGCTCTTCTCCAACTAAGAAGGTTTTAAACCTCTCCAGTTCATTTTGCTTCACTCATCTTTTTGGGCAAAGAAGAACTCATAAATGTAAAATAAATACAGTTACTAGCAATGCAGAGTGTGTTAATGATTCCCAGTTTGATGAGGAATGAACAATAAATGAGTGAGACACTAATGCTCATCTTTGATGACTGCCCAAAGTCAGTAATGCTGTGAGAGCTCTAAGCAGTTGCAGAAATTCTGTGCTTTATTTAGGAATTGATAGTTCAAATAATGCCTTCACTTTCTGAAATTTCCAGAGGGTTCCTCATGAAGAATTTATAAGCATGCTGTCATATTAAAAGTAATTTTTTGATCAGCTTCATTAGAGCCTGGCTAGTTATTACATAATACATTCTAGAAAACTATGTTATTGGCTGACAGGTAAAGGTTTATAGTTATTCCATTTTTAGTTAATTACATATGATATTTGTGGTCACATCTATCACTTCTACCAAAATTTGAGCATCAGGATTTGGTTAGGAGCAAAACCTCTTGTTTACATATACTAGAAAAGATCAAGGACAACTTATATTGGTTTTAATACCTAACATGTTTTCCAAAAATTTAATCTGACTTTCTATATGCATCCAATATTTTTCTCATCATTTATTGTCTATTCATATCTTTAAGTGAAAAATCTACTGGTATCTGATCCTGGTTAGTCATAATTTTAAAGCTTTTAAATTAATTATAAATACTGTAAGTATCATTTTATAAAGCAGTATTTTTAAGAAAATAAATAACACTGAAATTCTTTTTACTAAATATAGTGACAGTACATTTACTGTTCTCTTTCCAGCAAACATCAAATCTAAAAAGATATTTTATTCTGAGAAACTGATGAATTTTAAAATTATTATGCATTGATTTTTCCCAAATGTTCTCAACTAATTTGATTTATAGAGTGATTCCTAAGAAGCAGGAAGGTAAAGTCTGAAAAACTCCATAAACTTTTGATCAAATATATATGTTTTCTTACCAAAACTAAAAAACCCTAAAATATTCTCATTAAGAAGCTTTATGGTAAAGAGAAATGTGACATTTATCTCTTAGGCAGAAGTCAGAATAAAGTTGGAAAAAGTAACGCCATTCTTTCTTAACAGAATATCTAAAAATCTCTAAATTATAAACCATCTAGTTTCTAAAGAGTTTAAACCATCTCTCTGGCATTTTCCCTGCTCAAAAGAAAACTGGTCATAAAAAGTGAGGATGAGGAAATAGAATATTGCTTATTTGCATTGCTACATAAAGGCAAATACCAAATACCAATTTGGCAAACAAAGAGACAGACTATTTGCTTTACTAATCATGGCTATTTAATCTGATGCCTATTTTTTAGCTATTTTAGCTTTTTAATCTGATGTCTATTTTTTAGCTTTTTTTTTTGACCATCTGTCTGTGTTTTGTGTACCTATGATCTAGCACTCTTGTTGCTACTGTTGTATCATGATGCCACAAAAAAGATATTGAAGCATTAAAATAGAAAAAACATAATCATTCGGGGTATTGGTCCATGTTAAAAATCGAGCCACCTAGCCAAAATGCACTTAAGAATACGGTGGGTCACAATAAAAATGGATATGCATTTTTTTAAGGAGGTGAATTGCTTTTTTACTCTACTAGCTAAAAAGGCATGAACTCAAGATTTTCAGGCTGTGATGGAAAAACCTGTGGTGTGACTGCATTTATTGAATAGCATATACCTTGAATAACAATAATAGTCTACTTTGTTTCCTGTATTTATCTAAGTCAGTCCGTTGACACAAAATCTCTAATGGCAGAGTATCTATAATAGTCTACTCACACCTCTTTTTTTCTTTGCAAAAATATTAACAATGCCATAATATGTTAATATTCATAACGAGGCTTAAGAACGTATTGGTTAGAAAACAGACTTGAAGAAATGTAGATAGTTCTGTGGTGTTTGGGGAAAATAAGAAACATAGTTCCTCACCATTAAGAAACCTCACCTCTAATCTCCCTTCCTCTCTATGAAGCTGAAATTACATTTCTTTCACTCCACATCCTATATTTAAACACAGAATCTCATAGATAATAATCATTCTACTGTAAGTGAAAATAAATGTAGCCAGCACACAAGTGAAGGTCAAATATAACAGAACTAGAAGATCTTATTTTTTATCTCAAAATGCCATCCAATTTCTAAGAAATTTCTATTCAGCTGGTCTGAGGCTTTGCTAAAGAATAAAAGTTTCCCACTTTATAATTACAAACTTGTGATTGCTTAACAATGTATTTTCACTTACAAATCACGCCCTGGAAAGAAAAACAATGCACAAGGGCTTTTAGCAACTGGAAAGTTATTTGATTACAACTCTTTTACCAAAAAAATGGATTCCATACTTAACTGCAATCAGCAACCTTTTAAAAGCCTCTTTTGTGCTTAAAACTAGGCTTCCCAGAGCCTGCATCTGTCATAATTGGGTTTCTGAAGTCTACATAGTTCACTTCATTTGCCTTCTGTGTTCAGATTCACAAGAGAATAAGAGTTTATTAAAAATAAATAGAAGTGGGAGAAATCACAATATGCATCATTGTGAACAAATCGATCTTTTTCAAAATCTCCACTAATATTTATGTTTGCTCTATTCTGTCATTTCAGCTGCTGGTAGGGATCATTCAGGCTGCCGAACTGCCCGCCTTGGACATGGGGGGTACATCTGATCCTTATGTGAAAGTGTTTCTGCTACCTGATAAGAAGAAGAAATTTGAGACAAAAGTCCACCGAAAAACCCTTAATCCTGTCTTCAATGAGCAATTTACTTTCAAGGTATTTTTTAATATTTACTTATAACTTTTCCTTTGCTGTTTTAGTTAAAAGACTGATCTCATCCTGACACATCATAGACATGCACATGAATGCTTATTCAGGGACTCACAATAATTTCAGTCAGAATATGCAAACTTCTTATCTTCAGTCAAGATTCAATATTGCCTTTCAGTGTATTCAGAGTAGGATTCACTTCAGTCATTTCAGAATGGAATGGACTAGAACATGACTAGGATGTCATAGTCAATCTAAAAAGTGAGATTGCTTCCTAAAATAAAGTCAAAGGAATGAAATCATTGTTTTTCTGAATTTCAAAGTTAGTGAAAATAGGTACATCTGTTGAAATCCCAGGATTAAGTAAGCTGTGTCCCAATGCTTAAATGGTACAGATAGCTATGATCTTGTTACAAAATTCTATGTGTAGAAGAAGGGCAGTTGGAGCACTTTAAAGTCATTCTTCTTAACTAATCAATAAAAAGATTACGAACATAATGTTTTATTGCATTTCTAGCCTTTTTCCTTTACTGTAGGCTCTGCTCTGATGTTCTTCAATTTGTTGAGGCACCTCGGTTGACAGACAATAACAGAGAGATTCTAGCCATATAATATCTCATCAGGAAAACATGCCCTGCAGGTCTCCAGGATCTCTGTGGATTTGCGGGTCTTGTTTTGAAATCATTCATAAAAATAATTCTTTTGTAGATATCTTTAACATGAAAAAAAACTTTTTAATGCATTACTTAGAACAATATGTTTCTGAAAAATGAATGTCTGTGATGCCAGCAGGCTAATTCAAAATCACCCCGTCCATCAGCCAGGCTTAGCATGTGCCTTGTGTTGGCAAACATTCTGGGGCAAAATAAATTGAAAATGAGGGCATGAGTCATTTTCTCAAGCCGTGTTTTCAATTATGTAAAGGAGAAGTGTCTTTCTATTCACTCTAAAAATTCTGAGTTTTCAAGACAAAAGTCTCTGATGTATTGTTAGTAATCTTATTTAAAATCTGCTTTTTCTGTACCTAGACAGTGAATTTAAAGTAGCAGTAAAAACATTCTGGAAATACTCAGCTCACAAAGAGCTTAATCACTATAGTCAACATACCACAAAACATGAAATGGAAATAAAATTTTAAAAATATTGTAATAGTAATCACAGTTGTTTTATTCATCAGCAGTTTCTGACCAAAATTTAGTAAGGAAATTCTTAAATTATATGAGCTTTTTTTTAATGTATTGGAGCTTTGTTTGTATTGCATTACCTGCATATTATTTCTAAAAAAGTTGCTAATAATGTTATTGTAATTTTATAGTATCAAGTATAATTATTGAAATGTTTGAATTCTCTATAAATTTTATCAAGTCCCATTTTATTTCAGAAATGTTGATAGAACTTGCATAAATCCAAAGTATGATATATTCTGCTATATTTTAAAATACTTCAGTTTTTCTAGCGAACTGGTTAGACATTGTAGATTACTCATCTTGAAATGCCAAGAGGCACTATGATATAGGAATGGAAGCATAAGAGACTTTAAAGAGGGATGGCTTTACAATGGATTTCAGTCACTTAACAGGAACTCAAGATGCCCCAAACTAAATTCATCTTCTTTTCCCCAAAACAAACTGTTATCTGAAGGAGCTATTAATCATTCAAACAATACATATTTCTTAAATGCATCCTCTGTGCTAAGTGTTTTACCTATATTCATTTATCCTCAAAACAGCCCCATGAAGCAGCCACTACTACAGTATTATCACAATTTAATAGATGAATAAACTGATGTTTAGTCACCTGCCCCAGGCCCTTTAGTTGGAAAGTCCAGAAATCTGGTACAAGGTCTGTCTGACCCCAAGCCCAGGTTTTTGACTTTTGCTCTTTTAGTACAATCATCAAAAAGTCTAGAGAGATTTTAGATATACAATAAAATTTTCAAGGGTTTACCCCTACTCTAAAATATTTTGTTTCTTTCTTTGAGAGTCAGCTCTTTGGAAAGGTTTATTTTCCATTCCTTCTAAAATGGAAAAAGTGTGATGCTTACTTTTTAATCATAGCATTTTAATAAAATAATCAGATTCCAAATAGATGATAAATGACCTAAAAGAAAAACTCTTTGGAAAACTAAAATTTCTTGTATGTAGATGGTCCAATATTCTTCCTTTTCTTCCCTCCTTAATATACAGAGTTAATTGAGAAATGTTTGCTGAAGCATAAGACAACCATTTACACTGATAAAATAATAGGAAGTATATGAAAATTGATCAAACCTCTAAGACAAGTCTAAACAATTTCTTAATTAGGTATTTCTACCCAGTTACTGAAGTGTAGCTTGCTTGGATTGCACTGCTTTCACTGAATATTAAAAATGTCACTAATAAACATCCCAACCCATAGCATCTGTCCCAGATATATTTGAACAGCTGGAGAATTCATCAGTTCTTGGCCTTTTGCCACCACTCATCCTAAAGCATGTCATACCCAAGAATGAACTTCAAAACCCATATTATAATGCACCTCTGATATTCAAAGCATCAATTTCCTAGTCAGTTCTTGTCAATCAGCAAATTATTTTAAGGAGTAGGTGAGGCACTTGTGAATATCATTTCAATCCTTTCAGACTCCTAATATAACCTTTAATAAATCATTGCTCCGTTGAACTGTGACTTTTATATGAAAGAGTTAATGGAACATTTGAAAAAACTTATTTGCCCCTCAGTAAGTTACACCCGGACAACATAACTTATAACAACAACAACAAAATATTCTACAAGAAAAACTTATTTATAGTCAAATGCAATTGTCTTGTTTATTCTTTTATTAAAGTATTTATAGCATGACTAATAGCAGGATCCATTATTAATAATGCTAACAGCTTCTAGAACTTTGAAATAAAGCAATAAATCACTATAAATTCCCATTTTCTCTCAAGTAATTTTAGCCTTAAGCAGTTTGTCAAAAGTCTCAATTTAAAAAATAACCAAAACCAAAATTATCTCCCTGTTCTGTTTATGCAACATAAATATTAAATTAAGCACCGTGAACAAGTAACATGTTTTAAGCATTTTTGTAACTGGATATTTTATCCCCATCTCTTTTTATTAAGGTGCCATACTCGGAATTAGGTGGCAAAACCCTGGTGATGGCTGTATATGATTTTGATCGTTTCTCCAAGCATGACATCATTGGAGAATTTAAAGTCCCCATGAACACAGTGGATTTTGGCCATGTAACTGAGGAATGGCGTGATCTGCAAAGTGCTGAGAAGGAAGAGGTAAGGCAATTACTAGCATTTCTAACATCACCAGCTGTACTCGCCAGTTGCTGCTCATATAGTAACTTATTGAGAGATACTCTTTACAAAGGGTAACGTGGGCCTCTAGTTGGTGATAGCTGGTAAAATAGGACCAAAGGCATTGCACCACCTCATTAAAAAGTGTACAGGTCTTCTGACTGTAATTTGAAAGGAGAGAGAGAAATTTGTTTACTGGATCTATAAACAGCAACCCTGGACACACACAAACACACAGGCACACAGAAACTCTTTCTGAAAGCTTACGAAATGCCACACACACACACTACTGTTTAAAAGGACAATGAAAAATCATTTTATTCCTCATATTTTCCACAATCATTTTGTGTTTTCTGCATAGGTTATCACACAAAAATAAAATGGTACCTTTTCCCTTATTGTTTCTGCATATCACAGACAGTTCACTGTTTGTCCTGAAGATATGAGAGTGTGATTGGTGAAACATCAAATATAATTCACAAAGCCTGATATTAAATCCACTTTTTTAAATGACTCACATTTTTATGCAACTCCTCACATTGTTTATTCCCAGTTTTAATAGTTTAGCCTAGTATTTTTCCATGACTTAAAAAGGGAAGTTCAATATTTTTTGTGTGTGCACTTAAGCTTCATAATAATCAATCATATCTGATTATGCGATGCCTGCCTGGCACTAGCATTTTTCTCTGCAAACATTTCAGTAGACCAATACCAGAAAAGCAAAAAACCCTCAGCTCTCCAATCCTTAAAACAACTTTTTTCCCAGTCACTTTATAGTTCCTGACATGTAGCTATAATTACCCAAGGGACTGCCGACAGCTCAGTCATTTAGGATCTCCAGATCCCTAGGATTCCCTGTCCTCTTGGGGTTGGCAGGAAGATCACAGAGATTGCCTTCAGAGAAACTTAACCAAGCCCATCACCTGGGAATCCTCTCAGCCTAAGGTTTTTTGTGACCAATCTGAAGCTATGAACTTCATACCCCCTATAGGACGAAATGAGGTTTTAGAACTGGCTTATTAATTCCCATGCTGAAATTAAACTTTTCATTCTAAAATTGCTATTTTCTATTTGATTTTACAGAAGGAGTCCAAAATACTTAAGCTCTGCTTTCTTTTTGGAAATAAGTATATATACTACTTTCTAAAAGGAACCAGAGCTTAAATACTTTTGTGTATAATATACATGTACACATTGTATGTATACTGTCTCAGTATGTGTGTGTATGTGTGTATATATATACACACACATACACACATATATATACAATGTGTATATATATACACATATGTATGTTTATATATAAACACACATACCTATATACACATATATATGTATATATATACGCACATACATACACATATATACACAAATATATGTGTATACATATACATATATGTGTGTATATATAGGTATATATACACACACGTATATATACCTATACATGTGTATACATGTGTATATGTGTGTGTATATATATACACACACATTTATGTATGTATATATGTGCATATGTGTATATATGTGTGTGTGTGTGTGTGTGTATATATATATATATATATACTGTCTCAAGATCTAAGAATGTTGACTAACCTTTCTTAGATATTTAGACAGATTTAGTTCTCCTGTGGGTATTCAAGAATAACCAAGAAAAATACTGAGTTTTAAAATTACATGATTTCATGGATAGTTCTTCCCTTAAGTGAACTAATAGTAATTTTATGGACATCTTTATGAAAAGAAATTCAATCATTCAATTACAATGCTTATAATTATTTAACAAAGTAATGACATGTTTTGCTGAGTTTTTTATTGAGGTGTTTGACTTTGCATAAATTCTTTGGGTGATAAAGTAGGACCACAGCAAATGTTTATTAACTGATTGGTTTTTATTATTTGGCTGGTATTTGTTTGGCTTGTTGGTTGGGTGTCAGAACATGAACTACTGGTACTTCACAACGCCCACCTGTGCAGGGGGCATGGCTCACACTTGTTACTTTCACCTTGATAATTATGTGGTAATGGCATCCAAGATCACACCCAGTGGGTTTCTGAAAAATTGTGAAAGATTTTTTCTGAGTTAAGGTAATGTAGGCCATTGAGCAAGTTTCCTCTTTCAGAAATCTTTGAGTACCAGCAGAGTTTGAATCTTAACACCAACCTGATAGGTTTCACTCTAGAATTTACAGGGTTAGGTACACTCCTCATTCAGTTTTTTAATCTAGAAAGTGGCCTAATGTAATTTACCCCTTATCTTACTTGCCCATGAAATAGAATAGAATGTGAAGTACCCAGCATAAAGTCTGGCATATGGTTAATGTTCACTATGTGAGAGGTCTCTCAAGCCTTTTTCTTGGTTAATTTTATGTGTGCGTTCTCCTTCCCCTTTTTGTGTGTTCATCTCCCCATTTTTTCTGCCTTTTCCCTCTATTTTTATCTACTTCTCCATTCTTTTTCTCACCATTGCACTTACTGAATATCTGTAGGAGTTATTAATGGGAAATATTAATTTTACCATTACAGTTGTAAAACTCTAGAGACTTTTCTCTTTGATTTCTACTCAGGAATAGAAATTTTTGGCTTTCAGTTGAATGAATGTTTAGCTTACAAAGTATCTCTGGATGACTGGACCCAGTTAGAAACATTTTCATAATAAGGAAATAAGATTTCAATTATATTTTGTATCTGAAGAATTATATATTCTCAATGATATGTGCTCTAACTTTTCATGCCACTGTCCATTAATTGTAGAAAATTATACTTGTGTGAAACAATTGAAGTCTTAGATTGACTTTAGTTTTATGATTTCAAATTAGAAATTGTTTTTTCACTTTACATGAGAAATTTTGTTCATGATTTTAGTTTTGCTTTCAGCTAACAGTGTTAAGCATTATTTTTAATGTCATAATGAGATGAAAGATATCAAAGAAAGTGAGAAAAAAGAATTCAAGGAACAGCTTTGGAATCTAGAAATAGTACTGCTAATCACAGTAAGCTGTTCTCCCAGAGACCTGGATTTAAACAGGTTAAATCAGACCCACTGACAGCCAACTCTGTGATGTTAATTAATTGGAGTAACGTTTTGTTGCCAGAAAGTTGACAACTATAAGTCATAATATGATGAAGCAATTGTGTAAGTTAAAGAATTATGTACTATTTTAGTGACCAAATAATGTACAATCAATTTAGAAAGAAATGGGAAGGAACATTGATAGTGTAAGAACCACATTTGGAAGTGACTAGCCCCATGTTTAAAAAGGAAGTTGTGTGGAAGAGATAAGCTTACCAGGAAGAGCCACAACAAAAGCACATGGTTCCCACTATTCGATCCTATCCCCGGGTGGAAACATCACTGGTGAGGTCTCCATTTGGCTTGATAATGTTCCGCAATTTACATAATCAAAGCCACCTCACTGGTTTCTGTTCACTTGCCAGGTTTTTTTTTTTTTTTAATTGCATTTTAGGTTTTGGGGTACATGTGTCAACTACTTCTTCCTCCGCTTCCCCACCTTCTAACAGATGAAGGTGGAATTTGGCCTTGGAGACAGGTCAACCTTTCTCTTATTTTTGTTTCTTTAAAACAGAAATATGTATCCACTGAGTTTCTAGAGACGGTTATATATAAAACTGTTGTTCCTTAATTTTTTTCTTTCACAGTATATGGCTTCAAAGTCATCCTTTGTAATCAGTATATACAATTCTTCAATTTGCAAAAGGCTACCAATATGTATAGCCCTAAGTAGTCTATGTTGAATCTTTGAGATTTTTCTTTTTAATCTTTCAAAAAATAAGTATTTATGGTACACACGTCAAACCTGAAACCAATCTTTATCCTTTTAGAACAATCTATTCATTTAACATCTTGACTTAATTATTTCGAACATTACAATCAACAGCTATGACTCTATTTTTCTCTTATAAATTTCATTTATGTCCATTTTTAAAATTGTCTCAGTTCTGCACCCCAGGATCAGGTAGATCATCAAGTATTTAAACCCTTTTTATTTTAATATTTTGTTCCTATTTTTAAAATTTCTTTTTTCTTCCATGCCTTCCACTGATGTTTGTTATCTCTAAAAACAACATAAGGAATAGATAGCACCAGAAAAAAACAGAGCCTTTCTTTTTAACATTCTGCCCTGATACGCTGCAAGCTCTCATGACTTGACCAGTACCGTTTTGTTGTTTGTTTCCATTAGAGAATAAGTCTATCACCTCTGCTTTGTGTAAAATTTGGTAAAGAGTGATTTTTAAATGAGATTCTGTAATCCAGTGCAAATGGAAAAAAAATTGATTGCAGAATTGAAACAAGTTGAAGCATAATTTAATTAGTATCCAAGCAGAAGGGGAGAGAAACTACTTTAGTGCCTTAATGGAAAATCAATTTTGCAAGAAAATTTCACATTTTTAAGCTTAATTAGAAAAACATTGACTTCACAGAAAAGCATGTGAAGAATACATATTCAATCAAATGACAACAGTTTTTTAACTTCCAATGGTCAATTCCTTGGTGCTTCTTCAGAATGAGTTAGTCATTATTCCTTACGGCATCTTTTATGCCCAAGGATCATGAAATTAGTGATGATGTTTCTAAGTACATTTAGCAATCAGATGGCAACTATGCTTTCCAAGAATCTCCACCTAACAGTCAATGCCCTGATTGGAAATCCTTATAAAAGATTAATTGATGGAACTTTAAACATGGATGCCAATAAGAACCTTCCTGGTCATTCACAACCTATCACATTTGAGAAACGTAACAAAAACATTAATTTGCATCCACAGCATTTCAGGAAGTTACACTTGTTTCTCTTTACTTGTTCATTGTTTATCTTTCCCACCATCCAGGCAGCAGCCATGTCTATGGTTCCTCACCAAGTTTAATCACAGCGGCCAGAACACAGTAGGCGTGCAAAAATATTTTTGAATGAATGAATGGAGATGTTTATTATACTGTAAGAAATGATTCCAAATGCCCTTTTTAAAGTCTGTGTTAATAGTCATTGTGTTCCTATTTTACAAATGAAGGTTAAAGTATTCTGAAAGCAAATTAGCAAAATGTCCTAGCTCTGAATGCTGAAAATAGTTTAGTGCCTCTTTGGGGTTTTTTTGATATGTTTCTTTAAAGATAGAGGCAGTACAGATGCTTAGCAAAATCAGCCTTGTTATTGTTTATGATTTTGAAAATAATAACAGATTTTGTTTCAATAACTTTTGTTTGTTTATTAAAGGCTTATTCAGTGTCTCCTTCCTCTCTGTAACCCTCTTTTTTATCCTGTTTCCATTATGCACATGGAGCTCATAGATTAGCTTAATTTAACTTTTGTTTAAATTTAAGACTCAGAGCTATGGTGTAAGTCTCTGCTTACATCATGGAAATTGATCCAGAAGAAAATGGGAAAGAATTCGTTCTAGGAAGAACTCAAAGAATGAGAACAAAATCTAAGTTTATCATGCCTAGAATATTTGTTGTTAATCAATTTTATAATATAGTAGATATAGTTTAGTAGTACTGGATTATTTTAATTAGTATATTAAAGCTATAATATGTATTAGTGTACCTAATATCTGTGTGTCCATATCATGGGACTTGGAACATATTGATTTCCCTTTAAACTGCTACGGAAGTATAGACGTGTTTCATTTTTTATGGTATCTTGGGCCATAGCTGTGGTTTATTTGAGTTTGAGTGTTTGGTTAGAATTTCTGTCACCAATTATAATTGTATTCTTATGCATAATAAATGTTATCCACTTCATTATACGGTTTCCAAGAACACGGTAGGCAAAAGCAAATAACTTGAAATATCTCTCTAGTATGTAGGACTGTAATTTGATTACCTTTCTAGTTAAAAAGACTTTTCAGGCATGGGTAGAAGAAATCCAAATTCTTACTTCAGAGTTTCTAAACAAAAATATAATATTTTTTTATTTTAAATTCCTAGAAAAGTAATACAAATTAGACTCCAATTTGAAGCAAGAATTAAAGCGAGGAGAGACCCTGGGCGTTTTCAAAACGCACTTTTACTACCTTCCTTTGTTCTCCCTCCCATTGTCTTACTTTAGCCCCAGTGCACCTGCCTTCCCCGTCACAGTGACAGCCACCCAAAGGTCTTGGCTCACAGTCTGGCTCTCTAGTTTCCAAAGTTCATCTTCAATAAAGCTTATATTAACTTTTCTACCTATGCTATAAACACAAATAATAGCTACCATTTACTAAGAGTCTACTGTATGCTGACAAAAAAAGAAAACAACATTCTCATAACATTCTTCAGAATTGGCATTATGAAATCTGTTTTACAAAACAGGGAAGGAAGGGACCTGAAACCCAGGAAAGTTTAAGTAATGTGTCCAAGTTCACCCAGGCAGTGCCAGAACTAATTCAAACACAGGTCTAAAAGCCTACACTTTCCATTTTTTGAGACTGAGTCTCACCCAGGCTGGAGTGCAGTGGCATGATCTTAGCTCACTGCAACCTCCGCCTCCTGGGTTCAAGCAATTCTCCTGAGTAGCTGAGATTACAGATGCCCACCACCACACCCAGCTAATTTTTGTATTTTTAGTACAGATGAGGTTTCACCATGTTGGCCAGGCTGGTCTCCAACTCCTGACCTCAAGTGATTCACCCACCTCAGCCTCCCAAAGTACTGGGATTACACGAATGAGCCACCGCACCCAACCCACACCATCTTCTTTAAAGAGTCTCTCTTGTTTTTTTCAGATCTGTCTGGTTCCCAAACCCATTTTCACTCTACATTGCCATACTGCCATGAAGAGAGTGCAGGGATATTGTCTGTTTTGTTTATCTATTTATGCCCAGCACGTTGCACTGTGACTGCAACATCCAAAGTGCTTAAACAAATACTTTCAAGTAGATTGGTCAAACAAATTAGAATTTAACAAACGTGTATTCTAATGTTATATCACCTTCGAGAGAGTCATCTTTGAAAGATACCCAGTTATTCCAGTTGCACTGCTTATATGGTATCCCAAAACATTTTTGAATTCCAGTCCCTCTATCCAAATATCTTTCTTAGTGTATAATACATTATTTTATCTGCTCTCAATAATGACTTGTCTTTGTCTTGAAAAGGTAAATTTCATCGAAATGGCCATAACTGTGTAGGGTCAAGTGTAGGCTATTAGTTGATGATCAAATTAGGTAAAACCATTTTAATTACTGTGGTAAAGCGATGAGATGGATGTTCTTGTGAGATTTATATTCTGAGTCTCTCCTAAGTGCTTTGCACACTAACATTGTTACATGGTCTCTCAAATGGGTTGCTATGGGGAAAATTCTCATTAGAAGATATAAATTCTGATAACACGCAGTACCAAGAAAATATAATTGTTTTAATAGAAATCAATGTAAGTATTAGGTTTTCTTTTTATCCAAAGAATAAAATGACTGAGAGTTTTCAGTTGAATTTTAAATAAAGCAGTGGAAAGTGGTTTTGGGAGCCTGATTTCATGTATATAGTCTGGCAAAGCAGAAACTGAGAAGTGGGGGTTGAAATAGGAACAAATATAAAACAAAAAGAGAGTGAGAATAATCATGTAGACAAGAGCAGTCTTGTCTGCATCTGGTTTTTCATATTATTGAAATAATGAAGAGGATTTTGAGTGGGAAGCAGTGTGAGCAATGCAGGAGAATGCCTTGTTCTGTCTTCCACAGATTTAAACCTTTTAAAATGTAATCTTTTCTTTTGAGTTCATCATATGCTTCAGAGCAATTTTTTTTATCTTGTTTGTGAATCTTCAAATTAGATGTTTTTACCTTCTGTCTTACTCCTACCTACCTTTGAGCAGGCCAAATGTTTGTGCTGTAAAATCTTTAATCCATTACATTCTGTTACTCTGCAATTAGATGAAATGTCAGTGATTGAGTTGTACTAGCTGTACTACAGAATAAGGGAGGAGAATGAGGACTTGCTGAAAAACAAGAGCTTAAGTTACTAAAGAATCCAAGGGAGAGGAAGCATACCCAGACACACAAACTTACTTGCTTTAAACATGATTAAATTCCTGCCAATTATGAACAAGAACTTTTAAATACTGCAAATTAATTTTATTTATTCATTCTTTCATGGATTCATCATATATTTATTAAACCTATTTGATAAGCCAGGAGTTGTGCTAATTTCAGGGAATACAGTGGTGAATAAGATAGACACCCAGGTTCGGCCATCTGACCTCCTGAGCTGGCGGGGCTGTGGCACGTTCCTGCCAGGCGCCGTGGGGTAGTGAAGTTCGAAGACTCCCAGAGCACCCAGCCCGGGGCGTTGGGTGAGCCCAGGGGCAGCCGGAGAAGCCCAAATGCCACCTGCGCGAATACAGTTATGGTCACCCAGGTGATGGGGCAGTCTTCTGGAGAAGGAGGGCTGTTTACCCGCAGTGGCAACATTGGAATGGCTTTGCCTAAAGACATGTATGACTTGCATGACTTCTGCAAAGCTGAACTGGCTGCACCTCAACTTATCATCCTGGCAAATGTGGCCTTCATTGGGGAAGAAAGTGGCAGCTGCTGTGATTACCTGGTCAGGGAAGAAAGACAGATGGCAAAATTGATGCCTGTTGGGCATAACAACTTTTCAGATAGTGAAAAAGGAGAAGGACTTGAAGAGTCTGCTGAAATAAAAGGTGAACTTCGTGGACTGGAAAACGTGGAACTGAGAAGTTTGGAACTCAGCGTTATAGAACCTCAGCCTGTATTTGAGGCACCAGCTGCTCCAGAGATTTACGGCTCAAATAAAGATCTTCCTCCTGAAACATCTGGAGCAGAGGACAAAGGCAAGAACTCGAAGACCAAATCCTTTCACTGTAAGTCATGCCAATACGAAGCAGAATCTGAAAAATGGTTTGTGCATCACATCAGCATTCACCGTGCCAAGAAATTTTTTGTGTAAGAAAGTGCAGAGAAGCAAGCAAAAGCCAGGGAATCTGGCTCTTCCACTGCAGAAGAGGGAGATTTCTCCAAGGTCCCTATTCACTGTGACTACTGTGGCTACAATACCAATCAATACGATCCCTATACGGCACACCTGAAACACCACACCAGAGCTGGGGCTGAGGAGCGAGTCTACGGGTGCGTCATCTGCGCATACACAACAGGAAACAATATTTGGAAACTTCAAACTTGGAATTAGGAGACATAATTATTCCTTCAAGTTTTATAGAATATCACTTGGGAGATCCCAAAGCCATAGCTATTACACAGCAAACCTAGGATAAGGGAGGTAGTACGTATGAGTGCTGGTAGACCAGCTACAACTTTCCTATACAGTGAAAAAGGCTAGTGAAACATGTTCAGGCCAGATTTTTAGAAATCATACTTTCTCAGGGATCTCCACAAACTAGTGGGTGTCCTGGCTGTCTCTATGATAGCCTCTTTGTACAGTTGAGGCCTCAAATGAATTGCAGCTATCCTGGTGTTCCCGTGGGGGCACTTTGTATGAGAAAGGGCATGTACTCCAAAACATTTTTGTCTTTGTCCCATTGCCAAAGAGTATGAAAGAATCCAGTGTAGGATTTTTCTTACTGATAGCAGTTATTCATTGCAGTAAAACAGAATATGATCCCAGTAGGGAATCTTGAATTCTGACCTCCCATATTCTATTTAGAAATAACCACTTTATGTTTCATTTTTTTAAATCTGATGATCTCTTTGAGGCAGGTTTCGGATTTTGGCAGTACAACATGAAAGATTAGGAAAAGCATTAATAATCTGTGGGTGGAAAGCTTGTTAAAAATCTGAGAGTGAAGCTTGTTTGAAAATCGAATTGACTGGGAGATGAAAGATTTTTTAAAAGCAGAAGATTCTTCTCTTAAGACATGAGGAGTAAGTTGTGTGATAATGGTGTGTGTTTTGTGGTGAACAAATGGAAATTGTAAATGTTGAATTCTAGGCTCCGACAATCACTGTCAACAGAAGATTAAGCTGCAAATATTTATGCTTTAAAACTTAAATTATAAAGGTAGTTCATTCTTTCTAACAACCAGTTTTAATGTTCATGGGTACATTTTACCTACGTGACCATTCACATTGCATAGAGAAAGATTCACCTTAAGCACAGATTGGCTATCAGGAATTAGTTTGGGGAAGCGGTTTCTTGTGGATTCCTTCATACTACAAAAGAAAAACCATTTACCTTCTGGGGAATTGAACTAAATTCTAATCTAGTCTTTAAGACTGGAATGCTAAAAACAAAAACATGAAGGAAATTAAAACCCCTTATTATTAAATCAATTGGTAAAAAACATTGTTACTGGAAATTGATTGGACTTGATGCCTTCTGCCAGAAAATAAGGACTTGATTGTCAGCCCTGTATTAGGTTCTAAACCTTAATGCCATGTAGTCGTATTTATTAAAAATCTTTCAATGAAAAATATTATTAGCAGTATGAATTTCTGGTCCGGTTGGAAGTTCTTCCATTTGAAAAATGTGATGTTTACATGGAACTGTTTGCATCTTTTTGTTTTCTAGTCCCACTCCTCCACACTGGATAAAATTTAAGTTAGAATTTTCCCTTTTGATGAAAGAACAAAAAATGAATCTGTTATTTATAAATTGATGTTTAGTAACTCGTGATAAACTTGAAATATTAGAATACATTATAAGCCTTACTCTTAGGTAGTCTTATGAAAACAAATCTCTTAAGTATCTTTTGAACCTATATTCACATTGGTTTTCAAGATATTTTAAGTTACTATTTTTTTCCTCTTTTCTTCAGAGCTGCTTCTTATTTTGTGGCAACTTTTTTGTTTTATTGTGTAATTCACAAGGGGCTGCATTGGTTTTTTGATAAGGCCTATAATTATGGCTGGATGTTTTGCTCTAGTCTTCTAAGAAGGGCCATTTTATTTTTTAGAGTCATTTCTAAAGTCATGTGTAATTAACTTTGGAGACTGTTTTATATATGAGTGCTGATACAAATTAAAACTCAAGTAGACCTCATTGCATATCACCCTATGAATGTTGACAATGGAAGGAATACCTTGTCTGTAGTATACTGTCACTTCTGGACTGAAAAGCTGAGGAAGAAACTTAATTTTCTTTTTTGCGTAAGTCAGAAAAACTTAACAGCTAGTGTTCCTAGTTTCCTGGCTGACCTCAGCAGATGAAATGAACAGATAGTGTTAATTCAGATTGAGGAAATTATATGAATCTTGGTTTGTGTAGGTTTACAATCAACATACAATGCTAACTAAATCAGATAGCTTTTACAGTCTCACATGTGTATATAGGTTCCCTCCCAGTCCCTTCCATACCCATTAGTTATTGAAATTTCTAATTCTAATTCTATTCAAACATTACAAGAGTGTTTTGTTGCAAATTTTATAAACTCATGCAGTGCAATACGTGTTATTTTTCTGAGACAAACCAAAGGTAAATTTCTCAAGGTTCTTGCTGCCTTCTTTAGCAGCATTTCAGGGAGGATCTTTTATACATTTGTAATAGATAAAAATAAACCAGATTGCAGATCTTTTTTTTTAAATCTTAAACCATGTACCAAGTTTTTGGTCCAAATTGTGTAGGATAAGTTAAGCTTAAATTGCATTCTATTAACCAATATATGGGTATTTCTGTAAGCATAGTTATGTTGAAATAAAGTTTTTTTTAAAAAAAAAAAGATAGGCCCACTATGCTTAGTCAATTATGAATTAATGGTGAGACAGAACTGCAGGGTAGATTAAAGCTCAGCCTATGTGGATCACTATGACCCCACTAACTACTGATGTGTCCTTGGGCATGTTGCTTAATCCTTACATAAAATGAGATAACATTACTCACCTCCCTGAGTTGTGACACACTCTAAATGAGATAATTCATGTAAAGCACATAGAACAATACTTGGCAGCACATAAGCTCTCAAAAAGTATTAGTGGTTTTTGTTATTGAAAGCATTGGTCAGAGCCCTTATTTCCTTGCCAGCTAAAAAGCATTGCTCTGATGACTAGACTTATATCCTTCCTTTTTTGAGGACACTGGGACAGCCTAAGTGTTCAGAAGGCATTGTCAAACATGGTTTTAATAAAAGAGTAGATATCTGAGCCTAGATCCCATGTGCAAGAGTCTGTGGGGTGTGAAAAGATTTCACAAAGATGAACTCAGTGTAAGGCTCAGCACGTGTGAGTGGGAGATAGTGCTACCCTGGCGTGACGTCAGTGATTGTGTACCAATTAACTCCTAAGCTCTAACACCACACAAAGGAACCAAAGTTTCAGGTTCTTCTGAAATCAGACAGACAATAACAAGTGTTGGTGAAGATGTGAAGAAATTGGAATTCTTATACATTGTTATGTATGTAGCAATGTATAAGAATTGGTATATATGTAGCAATGTATAAGAATTGCTACATATTCTTATACAATGTATAAGAATTGCTACATATTGGAATGTAAAATGATGTAGCCACTTTGGAAACCAGTTTGACAGTTCCTCAAAATGTTAAATCAAGTTGCCAATTCTACTAAACGATTCTACTAAGTTCTACCCAAGAAAAATGGAAACTCACGTACACACACCAAAAAAATGTTACAAGAACAATAGTAGCATTTTTTATAACAGCCAATAAAAGTAGAAACAACCAAAATGTTCATCAAGTGATGAATGAATAAACAAAATGTCGTCCATACAATAGAAAATTACTTAGCCACAAAAAGAAATGAAGTGCTGATCCATGCTATAACACTGATGAACAAAAATATGCAAATCCACAGATGGAAAGTAGATTCATGCCTAAGGGTAGGGGTAGGGTAGGGAATGGGGAATGACAGGTAATGGGTATGGGATTTTTTTTGCAGTGATGAATATCTTCTAGAATTAGATATCAAGGATGGTTACATAACCCAGTTAATATACTAAAATTCACCAAACTGTACACTTTAAATGAGTTAATTTTATGGTATGTGAATAAATACCATTTTTCTCAATAAGCTGTTTCTTATTTTTTATTTTCCTTATTATTTTTAAATTAAATTAAATTAAAAAAATTTTTTTGAGACAGCATCTCTCTTTGTCACCCAGGCTGGAGTACAGTGGCACAATTGTAACTCACTGCAGCCTCAAACTCCCAAACCCAAGCAATCTTCCCACCTCGGCCTCCTGAGTAGCTGGTACTGCAACTGGCACCACCATGCCTAGCTAATATTTTTTTTTTATGGTTTGTAGAGACAGGATCTTGCTATGTTACTCAGTTTGTCCGCAAACTCCTGGCCTCAAGCAGTCCTCCCACCTCAGCCTCGTAAAGTGTGAATCACTGCACCTGGTCCTAAATCTGTTTATTAAAAAAGAGTTTCCAGGGTGGAGATCCTAAACATCAAAGTGTGATGCTCCAGGCTGACTGAGGTCCCATGTGAAACAGCACTCAGGTATGCTGGGACTGTCTTTCCTGGGACTGTTTCAAAAGTTTTGGGATATTTGCTGAAAATATTCTAGTCTCTCTTTAAACTACAACACTTGTCTCCAAAACCACACTCCTTATTACCATTTCTACTGATGTAAGGTCAGTACTAAGCTTTCCTTTTCAGAAATGAGGAACCCAGGCCTAGGACATATGCTAGCCAATGAGAACTCAGGATGTAAATGCCAGTTTTTCTGATTCCACAGCCATTTTCTTCTAGTCTACTGTCCTTTAGGATAAGAAGTTTTATGCTTAATTTCCCTGGTGTAAAAACAAAGTTTTAAACATGAGAACCAGTCTTTTTGCAGCTTGTTTTCATACTATAGCTTCTCAGAGATTCCCCAAGTTGCTCTTTTCTGGACCTTTTTTCTAGCAACATCATGACTTTTTAAATTGAGATAAAATTGGCATGCAGTAAAATGCACAGATGTTAAGTGTACAGTTCGATGAGTCTTGGCAACTCTACACACAGTGTAACAACTCTACGCATGGTGTAACACCATTGCAGTCCAGCTACAGAACATTTCTTGCACCCCAAAAAGTTCCTCATAACTCTTTCCAATGTATCTTTGCCCAAGCCCCTAGAGGTAACCTCTGTTCTGATTTTTCTCACCATAGATTAGTTTGCCTGTTTTGAGCTATATATCATGGAATCATAGTATTTTGTGTCTTGCTTCTTCAGCTCAAGATGATGTTTTTGAGATTCTTCATACAGTAGTATTGCGCTCCTTTTTATTGCTAAGTAGTATTCTATTATGTGAATATATCAAGATTTATCCATTTTCCTATTGGTGGACTTTTGGGTTGCTTCCAGTTTGAGATTGTTGGAAATAAAGCTGTTGTACATGTACAGCTTTCTATGGACATACGCTTTTATTTCTCCTGAACTGCTGGTTCATAGGTAGCTGTGTGTATCATACTTCTTAAAGCTAAGATGACCAGGACCCCAGGTATAATAGTCTACATAGGAACGTACTGTGATACCTATGGTATGGGCTTCAATCATGTTTTCTTTTCATTCTCACTAGACTTCTTGATGATGCTCAGCACTGCCTTGATCCTTGACCTGGGTACTATGTTGCCTATCCTGCACCATCCAGCTGGCACTTCATTATACACACGCTAATTCTTTAAGTGTAGGTGCATAGCCACACAACGCTGTTACATAAAAAGATGCCTTGTTTACCTGTTTCCACTGTCTCGATAGGTAGAATATAAGCTTTTTATAAGTGAGGAAAGTGTCTTAGCACTTTTTCACATCACAGTACTTAGCTCTTAGGAAAAAGTATGGCATAGATCAAAAGAGCATAGAACTCAGAGTCCAAATCACATCAACTCTCTGAGCCTTATTTCTTCATATATTAAATGCTATTGAAAAATGCAAAATAAATTATGTACTTATGTGTTTGAAATTTAAAAGTTATTGGTCTAGCACAAGTCTGTCCATTGCCAATTGAATTCCTAAAATAAGCAATCAGATACATCAAGTAGCCATTCACTTTCACTATTTTATGGGGGGAAACAATCCATTGTTTCCAGAACCATTTAAAAAGTTGAGGAGTATTTTCACTTTTGCTGCAGGGCTGGTGAACATCTCAGCATCTTTATCACCACTCCCTTCCATTCTTCCCAGATTTCAAGTGCCGGAAGGCAAAGTGGAATGACCCCTAAGCTTTTCCCCCTCCCCCTCTCCCCAAAGCGGATAGAAGAATTCCCTGTCAGCCTGCTTTATGCAAAACAACTTCTGGCACTGGCTGTCACCCTGCCAGGCTTATCTCCACTCTTCTTCCTTTTTGCTCTACTTTAAACATCTCTCAAATCATTACTTATATGCAATTATTTTCCCCCTGGGACAGGCCACAGTGAGATTGTGAACCAGAGACGGCAGAGTATTCACTGGGGTGCCTTGCTCCTGGGCTTCAGAAGCTGGCAGACTTCTGGCTTGGAAAACAGCAGAACATTGCACAGTGGGCAAACCTGGGGCACACAAAGCCACCTCAGGCCAAGCTTATCTACTTACAATTTTAAAATGCTTACAGGGCAATGTCAGAGGTGACTGCCAGGCGAGGTGTCAGTGCCCTGGCATCAGGAAGTGGTCAGCTCATGTGTTGGTAAAAAGAATTTACTGACAACAGTATAGGTTGTTTATTAGAAAGAAAGAACACTGCAGAAGAGTGCAGCGGTGCACCTCAGTGAGAGGACTGAGCACACCGCCATGAATTTTTCCTTAGGGTTATTCATGGACCTTAAGGCGGGAGCTTAAGGGTAATTTGGACCATATTAGCCCCATAGGTCATGATTAATGATTACATTTGTAGATATTTTGGTGTGATAATGTCAGCAAAAGTTGCAAAATGAGTTTTGGCATGACATTCCAGAGGTAAGATACTGAGCTATGAAGAATTGATCAAAATTTAAAAGTTTTTAAAGAATAAGAAAGCTACCAAAGATGTAAGATTCCCTAAATGTACTGCAATGTGAACTGTGACAGTGACCATTCTCCTAAATTAAACTTTCTATACATCTGGTGTTTCTATACATCTCTATATAGAAATTTTAATTACTTAGAAAGGTTGAAAAAGGCCTGGAACCAGAGGCCAACTGTATATATTAGGGAAGTCTAATTACTTCTGATTTTCCCAGATAAGGAGTTTTGCCTCTGGTTGACCAGTTTGATAGTCACCAGGTGGTCCTTGCTGCCTTCTAAATTCCTCAGTTAAGGACTTTTTGTCTCGGGGGCCTGTTCAATGATCAGCAGGTAATTTTCACTCTCCTGTTTCCAGCCTCCCCTCTGAAAGCCTTCTACACCAATATTTCTCTTTTCATGTGGACTATAACTAGTTTATATGCAAGAATAAATTTCTGGACCCTGGATAACACTAGAATACAGACAGGAACATTTATGAGTGAAGTGAAAGGCCCCACGTACAAAAGGAAAATTTGAAACTATCTCAAGTCAACTTTTCTCATTCTCAAAGCTGCAAATATACTCTGGAATGTGGACAGAGGTTATGATTTGCCACAAGTTAACCAACTGCTCTTCCCTTTGAGCTGTGATTTTACATAAATAAATCAATATTCCGAGAAGGTGCTCTCCCGAATTTTCACATTCTGCTAGTGTTTTAAAGAGAGGAGAAAAAAATGTCTTTCAGAAACCAACATAGTGTCAGAAATAGTCTGCTCTTAATTGTATCTCTGTGTCAAAAAACAAAAACAGGGTGAGATTGGAATATTAAAATAGGTAGAGAGTGTGGAATTTTCTGTTTTTATTTTAGAATATATTTTTGGATAGTCTAAGTCATAAACAGTGAATATAGAAAGCAGCCTTTGAAATGCCTGCCTGAGGTAAAATCAACATTAATGTTTAACTTAGAATCTGAGGAGAGATGCTTGCCTCTTTTCAAGGTCATTGACTTTCCAAGCTGTGTATACTGATGTGTTTGCACTGGGGCCATGTAGCCATGTTTGAAGATGACGTAAGGCAATGGAACCTATGTGTCACAGTAGATTGCCTGATTTTGGTCAAAAAGGTGCATTTTTGTTTCTTTTTGGTAAACAGTGCTCTCTGTTACCCGGAATATCATGTATTGTGCAAATTTACCTTTACCCATGTTTAAGCTCACGTCTATTAAGTATCTGTTTAAGCCAAGCATTGTGCTGTGTGTAACTCATTTACTCACAACACTGTGGGGTAGGCACCATTATTATCCCCAATGTATAGACAAAGAAGCTGAAACTCAGAGAAGCTGGAATTCCATGTGGCCAAGTAGCTAATAATAGGAGGGCTGAGATTCAGAATTTTGTCTGACTTCAAGGTTCTTATCCATCATGTTAAATTTCCTCTAAGTTAGAAAGAGGTAACAGGACCTACGCTAGGGATGATGTTTTGGTCTGCAGCACATACACTCTACACATGCCCTATAGTTGTGTGTTTCCTTACTCCAAACCCCCAACAATTCTGCCAACACCACAACACCATATGGTACCAAGGGAGGGCTGCAATAGCCAGCATCCATTCAACACCTTTTCCTTAGCTGCTCCCAAGATTTCTGGGCCACTCTTTCCATGATACACATAGGCGTGAAAAATCCCATATAAAATTCAAATGCTTCTGTTTTCAGTTCCCTCTATTCCCCATCCTTTGGTTTATTCCATTCCACGATATTGCAAGTTCCTGAAAAAGGGCAATAATCGCTTCCATCTCTTTCATCACCTTTTCTTTTACCAGATAGGATGAGGAGCATGGAGTAGAATATCCATCCTTGTAATTATACCTAAAACACTAAAGATCAGTGAAGTGTATATGTTAATGTTCTCCAAATAGCACTTAATTAGGAGTACTCAAATATATGAGAAATGTCTTTGCAAAGTAAATGTTCTGTATGCGTAGAGTTTTCTAAGCCCCTGTGTTTCATAATGCAATATAAGCTTTTTATTAGTACCCTCTGGCTGGGGTAAGATACTGAGCTGTGAAGATGTGCCCAAAATTTTAAAATTTTTAAAGATTAAGAAAGCAATGTAAACTATGGCACTGACTATTCTCCTGAATTTCCATCCCAAAACCCTACCCCTCATGAAAGAAAGAAAAAAAAGTAGGGAGAGAAAAAGCACATGCAACATCTTACAAAACTAGATAATTACTAAATACTTGTCATTTGGTCCCCAAATTTTCCTCTTTTGAAATCCTAATCTTTAATATTTTTTATTGTATTTTAGGTTTTGGGGTGCATGTGAAGAACTTGCAAAATTGTTGCATAGGTACACACGTGGCAGTGTGATTTGCTGCCTTCCTCCCCTTCACCTGTATCTGGCATTTCTCCCCATGCTATCTCTCCCCACCTCCCCAACCCCCGCTGTCCCTCTCCTATTTCCCCCCAACAGACCCCAGTGTGTAGTGCTCCCCTCCCTGTGTCCGTGTGTTCTCATTGTTCAACACCCGCCTATGAGTAAGAACATGCGGTGTTTGATTTTCTGTTCTTGTGTCGGTTTGCTGAGAATGATGGTTTCCAGGTTCATCCATGTCCCTACAAAGGACACGAACTCATCTCTTTAATATTTTAAAGAATAAAATGCCTGGAGGTTTCTACGTCATCATTATAGGAATTGTTTTGACCAATTTTACATACAACTCAGCTAAATTTGTCAGCATATTTTGTGTTAGATCTGAATCTTGCAGCATAACTAGTCTATATTAGATGAGGAATGGTTGTTGTCAGTTTCAGTTATGACTCTCAAAACTTCATGTCAGCTGGTGCTAGCCCTGCTGTCCTGCATCAGCAGCACCTTTCTTGGGTAATTTCTGAAGACTGATCCTCACTACCACTGCAAATCCCCAAACCCAACCCCTTCTACCTGCTGGCTTGTGTTCCTTCTTCAGAACTTTCCAATTTTGTGATTCTAATTGCTGGTCAGTCCCCTTGAGAAGAAAAACAATGGACAAGTTCAATTTAAATCTGAAATAACTAATTAGTTCAATGAAATCTCACAAACTATGTTACAGATATTATTAAGTCAAATTTGCAAATGAGGAAACTGAGACTCACAGAGGCTAAGAAACTTACCTGGAATCATATAACTAAGCAAGTAATGGCAGAAATTTAAATCAAAAGTTTGCTTTATTCCAAAGTCTATGTTAATTACTATTTTCTCTATTTTTAAATTCTGTTAAAGCAGGGGCTTCATGTTAAATTTCTAGTATTTGGGAGTTCAGGAAATGTTCAAGAAAAGTTCATTACCAGGTTCTTGAACCTGGTAATGAACTTATGAAAAAAAAGTATCATGTGACTATGGTGGTCTTTCCTCTTTTAACAAATTGATTGAAGGTTTTCCTGAAAAAGTGATCAGGGATAACTTTAAAAGGTGCCTATTTAAATTAGCGTACAGGCAGTTTGAATTCTAATTCTTCCTCTTTTGGTATGGTAGAGGCAAGAAAATAGTTTATCCCAGTGACTGCTACTCCATAGACAACTGAACTGAACCTGAAGATAGAAAAGGGATGGGACATAGCTGAATTTTAACAAGGCTAGTTTAGGCCAGTGCTGCTCTTCAGTGCACTGGGTTTGAGTCTGAGACTAGTATTTACCAAAATGTGTTGTAGAAGTTATCAGGAGATACATTCATGGAAAAACAGAGTACACAGCACAAGGACCAAACTGTCTTTCAGATCCTCATGTTCAGCACATAATGAATTCAGTGCCCTGAGCTAGAACTTAAATAACGGGGAGCAGAAACCAGTTCGTCGTGTCATTTCTACAGGAAGATAATGCTTCAGGTATTGTGTGATCTCCTCCAAGTAGAGCACAGCCACTTGCCCAGCCATTAGTTAGAGTGCCTGGATGAAAGGAGAAAAGCAGAGGCTGGGAATGTAACGGGGGGTGCAGTTAATTGTTCCTCTCAGGCCAAAACATAGTGATGTACCGTTTCCCACCGCTCCTCCCATTATCAGTAAGCAACCTGGTCAATGTCCTCTAAGAAAATGATTCATTCAGCATGCCCCCTTTCCAGTTGAAATCACATACACTTGACTTCAGAACTGAGAACGAAAATGGTTCTTCCTAAATGCAAATTCTAGCATGCCTAAACAGAAATTTTGTAATTAGTGAGCTAAAATCTCCCAAAGAGTTTAAGGCATAACTTATTCAAACATATTCTAAGACTGTGAAAATTGAGGACTCATCTATCCTCAAATGGAAACTGCTGCTGGCATCATCTTCTGTGCCTTATCCTTCCTTTTAAAAAACTCAGATTTATCACTTAAATGCCTGCATCTGTTTGGATTTACTTTCATGTTCTATATATTTCTATTTTTATTAGTCCATATTTGTCCTCCAAATGTAGGTCATCATACAAGTGATAAGTTTCAGTAAGATTCACATTCTCTTTTTTCTTATGGATGTATCAGTGAATATTATTAACATTGTCTCACATTTGCAGGACACTTACATGTGCTATAGAAGCCATTGGAACCCAGCTCTGTATTTCTGAACCAAATTCTCTCCTTCCTCAAACCTCAGGGCGTTGGGCATTCCCTCAATTATGTGGCATATATGGTAGTTTCTAATCTGATTGGGGCTCTTAAAATAGAACCAGAATCTCTTTTTTGGAATGAGAGAATGCAGTGATGCGTATTTATTAATTAAGGGAAAAACCTCCACTTGAGGCAACTGGGAATGACTTTCTAAAGACACTAAAATCCAAATAAAAAGAAAGGCATTCAAATGTGGGAAGAAAAAGTAAACCCAGTTAAGACCCTACTGAAAGTATAAAATGTTGAAATGGATATCTGAAAGAACCAACTTCTTTGGAGGATTTTTAAAAAAAAGAATTGGGGCATGGATTTGTAGTCTTGCTTCAAGGTAAGGGAATAGACAGGTGATCTCCCGTGGGATCTCACAACCTTGTAATTCATCAAAGAAGGTATTTAAAAGCAAAGCCAATGAGGGGTAAAGAACAGTAACATCAATCTAAATCAAGCCTTACATGCATTTTCTCTTTTTGGTTCACTTCTAATCTCTCCCTGCATTTTTGTAAGACCCATCACAGTAGGGCTTACTCTCTACAATTACTTTGACAAACAATGATAACAGCACTTGGGTTTTTAGTGTCTTCCAAAGTAATCCACTTTTGACAGTGAAAAATAGAGGAAACTAATTCCTGATGCTGTGGACTACAATGACAGATTTGGGGATCTGACTTGCCAGAGTGGGTTTCCATATATCAGCCCTGGCTGACATTCTTGGGCAAGTACCCACAGGCACAAACTCTCAATGGAAAGTTGAATAAATGTAATACAAACAATAGTCATATGTTGACTTTCCTACCAGGTACCTTGTAAAAAAATGTACAAAATTTTAAAAATCTTTTATTTCAATGAAGTTTACTTGACACCAAAAAATTCAGTCCAGCAACGTGAAATTTTACATTATGAAGAATTATGGCAAATAGAAACACTAACAAACTAAGCCTCTAGCTGTCATATCTGAAATACTATACATACCCATATTTATGGATGCCGACTTGCTCTAACATAATTTTACATATTAAGATAGGCTCAATTTTCAACAATAATAAAATGGCTACTTATACTATGACTTCGTGGAATATTAGATGGCCATTAGACATACTTATATGGAAAAATGCTTTAATATATTAAATAGAAAAAGTAAAATATAAAATTATATATAAATTATATATATGCTTTTGTAGTGGTTTTTAAAAACATTTGCATATGTATAAAGATAATTTGGAAATCTGAAATGAGAATAATTATCTTAGGAGGCTAAGATTATGGTATTTTTGTTCCCATTTTCAATACACACAAATACAAATGCACACACACAGACATACACATTTGATGTAACAAATGACCACTCTTTCAGAACTCAGTCCATTATATTATGGTTGAAGAACAGACTTACATTAAGTGCTCTGCCATGAGCTTTAAGAAAAAGTGAGTAGACCCACATGACCCTGCCTTCATTCCCTTTTCTCCTCTCAAGACCTCTGCCAGCAAGAGCACACACATTGAGTGGGCCATTGTAACTTAGATCCATCTGATAAGATTATCTTTTTCCAAATTAGTTTGTTCCAAAAGTATCCAGTAGATTGTTCAAGAGAAGCGTTTAGTATTTGCCTTTAATAAATGAGAAAATAGGAAGGTCAAAATGAATTAGCTTTTAAAAATAAGACCAAGCACACCCCTGTGGTGCATCTGTGGGGTCTGAGATGTGCAGCATCATACATATATCACTAGAAACTGAGACATTTGGAAACAGCTAAGAAAAGTCATGTTGCTGAAAATAATCATGACTGGCAAAAAAAGCTTTTTGTGAATATTCCCTACCCTACAAAGAATGGGACAAAAATAAATACATAAAGACTTATACCCTAGAATAATATAGCAGAAAATATCTCATTAAAAGACTTTCGATACCTTTGAGGTACCATGACACAATCATATTAATCCAAAATACTTTCTTGAAGCATGGATTTTTAAAGCTTGCCTTTTGAATGCCAGTTGGGCTGTATTATAAGTAGCCATCAAATTTTTTGTTTCCTTTTTCTGGCCACGTCAGAAAACTCTTTGGTAGTTGGTAAGTTTTCTCTATTGCAAAAAAAAACCTGTAAACCTTGGGATATTCTGCTGTAATATATGAGTCCCATTTAAGTATCTTCCCAGGAAAGGCATGGGGATGGTAGTGGGGCCAAACCATCTGCTTATTTTAACAAGGCCTTTGGCCTGCTTCTGATGATTAAGGAGCGTTAACTCCCTGGCTCACCTACTAGAAGCTCAGAGAATGAGAGTTCCTGGTATTTACAGTGTTACTTTTTAAATCAGTTTAAGAATGTGACTAATACACCTTCCTAGGCAGGAAAAAGCTATGTTACGGCTGAAAAGAAAAGAAGCAAATAAACTTATTTTTGGTGGATGTGGGAAAACAAACCATTTGGATACTGAACAAGGAATAAATACTGTTAAACACTTAATTTCATACATAAAATATATAGTGAACTTATTTTAAGCTTCCTGTTGCCTTTTAGATGCCAAATTCAGATCTAATTATAAATGCCAGTTTTGAGTAATTCAAAAATTTATATAAAATCATTTCCATGAAACAGAGTTTATGGAAAACAGAGAAAAGATTGCCCATTTCATGTAAGGCCTGTGATTTCCTCCTTTTACGCTGACTTAGCATGGCTACAGATAAGGTTCATAGAATACGAACGTCTTTGTAGTCAGACCTGGGTTCGGATTGCCTCTGCCATTTGTGAGCTGTGCAAACTTGAAGTCAGCCTACCTCCCTGTGCTTTAATGTTCTTATGCATAAGATAGAGAATATAAAACCTCATCACAGTGTTATTGTAAGGATCGGATGAGATGCAGTATGCAAAAACATCCAAAACTAACAAGTATCCAGTGAATATTAGCTCCCTTTTCTCTTTTCCTTCCTCTAGGCTCCTGGGCTACTGTAATTTACACATTAATTGTGTAACTTAAATTTCCTACTACCTCTTTAAAATACAGACCATATTTATTGATAGAGGGAAAAATATGAAAAACTTAAAGCATGTAACATAAAATAGTTCCTTAAAGGGTAGTACAGCAAAATGGAACACATTTTCTTGCCCATTCACAGAAAGACAGTGAATGCATAATTATTGGAAAAACTCAGCTACTCTGACTTTTTACAATATCTAGTGATCAAGAAAACCTTTAGATCATATTACTTTTCCTCTCAATGTTGTAGTTAGGCACTCAGAGAGGCCTGTGACAAGCTATAGTTAATAAGTTTTCCATGGTGTCAAAAGTAATAATATTAACGCGCCGTTGTGAGTTAAATTAATTTTGTTTTGTGCACTGGCCTGCATAAACGTGAATGACATTTCGAAATATGATCAGGCAGGAGCTGAGAAGGAGCCAAGTGGCAAGGCAGAATGAGATGCGGTCATTAGAGCAGAGCAGCCAGCTGCAAGCATTTGTGAATGCAGGCAAAGAGGTACAGGATATTATTACAGCAAACTTAGGAGGGTTTCTTTCAGTTCATTTTTCCCTTTTTTAAAAAAAATATTGATTTTGTCTTTAGAGGAAACTAGAGATGTTTGACATCCGGGCTCCGTGTTTGGAAATGAAAGACTGTCTTCCTGCTAATCACTGATTTCAAGTGTCTTTCAACCCACAAATTTTTCATCTCTGCCTGCAAGAGGCAGCTGATTGATAACGGCTTTTAAACTGATGACCAAAAAGTGGCATTTTAAAATCTTAATGGTTGTGTTTATTTCAGAGACTTCTTCAGATTCCCCACCAGCACCACACACAAAGGAATATGCCTCCTGCCAATAGAACAAATAAATATGCTGCCTATAAACAGTTAAAAGATACAGGTTGAGACTAGGAAGAAAATACCTTAGGATCACTCAGGGATCAGATGACCAGAATGGCTGGTGTCATAAGTTTTATACTTATTACAAAATGGCTGGACAAGTCCTTTTCCACTTGAACGCTAGTATTTTAACTACTGTAATCAGAAATCAAATTACAAGAAAAAGAAAGATGTTCCTATTAAGGCAATCACTGAAAACAAGAACTAGATAATAATTTAAGGGGTGCTGTACCCCTTCATATGTTAAACTTGACAATTTAGTTTAGGCAACATCCCATAGTCATGAGTCTCTATATTTCTTTCATACATCTTAGTATCACAACAGTTTTTGTGATTGTTCAGTACTGTTCAGAAGTACTACACCTGCACCAGTCAATTTTTAAATTTCTCTATTTTAATAAAATAAAGAGCACTATATTCAGAGCTGTACATATTGTTTAGTATCCACAGCAATACTACGTGATGTGAAAGCATTGTTATCCTCATTTTACAAAGGAAAAGTAAAGGAATTCCCTGAAAGCCATATAACTGTTAAGCCACAGAATCGTGTATTAACTCAGATCAATCTAACTCCAAAGCCTGTGCTCCAGGTGACATATAGCCACAAATACACATGGCCTATTTCCTTCCAGCAACCAATCCACTGTACCTTCTATGGTAAACAACTATGTTCTGTAGCTTCTGCATTTAACTACCTCAAATGAAAAGGCCCCAGCAAAGGAAATGGCTTATTCTGGAAGATTTTGCATTAATCGTATTATTCACTTCAACAAACTTACATCTGCAGACCAATTCTTGCTGGGCAGTGGTGATGTAAAGATGAATTAGACAGTGATAAGGAAGGGATGATGCTATCTGGAAGTGAGGCATTCAGAAGAGATGGTCAAAATGTGAATTTGAAATGGGTTATAAAGGATAACTAGGAATTAACAGGTTGAGAATAAGGGCTTCTAAGAAGAAGAAGCAGGGCAACCACTGGAACATTTAAAGAACAAGATGTCCAGATCTGATTAGGTTGTAGTACTGTACATGTGAGAGGGGGATGGTGTGAGTGGTAAGCCAGAAAAATAAAGAAGAGTAATGTTTTAGGGCCTTGAAGGTGGGAGTTGACATTTTAGTCTCACATTTGGCAGCCAGCAAGAATAATAAGGCTGTCAGTGGTCATATCAGCTCTGTGTGAGAGAAAGCGAATTTTTTGGCTCTTGCCTCCATTTAGGAGTCTATGAAACTATATGGCTGTAAAGATAGAATATGAACTTGAATTTGGAAAAGTATTTTCAAAAGTAGAATTTACAGAATTTCGTTATCAATCAGATAGAGAGGTGAGGGGAAGAGAGAGCTGTTGAAAAGAATTTTGATTTGTTTGGTTGACTGAGAAATAAGCAAACAGAGCAATAAATGAAATTACAGAAAGATGCACTAATTTTAAGGGAAAACAGTAAGTTCTGTTTTGGACATGTTGATTAAAACGGAGTTCATTTCTATTTAAGATGATGTTAACATCCTTTTTTAACCCTACCACAACTTGTTTTTAATATTTTATATGCAATATTTGATGTTCTCCTAAATTGTACCATGCCCACAGTCAAGAAGCATTGCTTAATTTTTCTGATTCCACTCTCTTTACCAACCTAACACTTTCTAAAAATTACTCACAAAGAAATCCTAGAGCCATATTTTTTTCTTTTAAAAGAATTCCAAAGGAAAAAATACCCTGAAGAATAGCAAGCATGGCCTTTATCCTTGCAGCTGAGGATGGTGTATTTTCAAGTTTCCTCATGGACTTTGTGATTTCCATTTCAACACATCCCAGTTAGCAGCCAGGTGTAATAAACCGCTACACCCATCTGCTCTTTACTGTGCTGATCCAAGCTCATGGTCACAGAGGGGTTAGGTGGAAAATAAAATCCAAACTATGTTATCCAAGCACAGGATCCAGTGGACTTCAACTCTGAAAGACCCATTGGGTGATGAGGCCCTAAGCCACCCTGCAGAAGGAGAGCCTTGGAAAGGGCCCAAGCGTGGTAAAGTACACATCTCCACATAGATGTCTTATAAGGCCTCACTCCATGTGCTCTTCTGTGTGTCTAAGAAAAACCTGGTAAGAGGGCTGACTTAGGGAATGTCTCTATATAAACATACGACATTATCTTTCCATTAATGAATATACTGAAAATATAAGTGTCTGTTACGTGCCAGGCACTAGCTGAGCAGGAAACACACAAAGTTGGATAAAACATTAAAAATTATTCTTAATTATCTATGGATGGGAATGCTACTGTACTGGAATAATAATGAAATAACTAACATGCATGCAGACTTTCCACATTCTAGGCACTGTTCTGAGCACTTTATATATCTCATCTCATTTAATCCTCACAACCAGGTGAGATCAGTACAATTATTATCCCCATTTTATGCAATAGGAAATTGAAGCTTAGAGAAATGAAACAATCTGCACAAGGTCACCTATCTAGTAAGTGGCAAGCCAGAGTTTCCAAGCTGTGTCTGTCTGATTTCAGGCTTCAAACCCCTACTCTGTGTAACCTAACAGGTGCTTCAGTCACACAGCCATCTCTACACTGTATCTGTTGACCTTCAGCCATATGAAAACAGAAAATAGAGTACTTATCACTTGTTTAGAGAAGGTGGCTTGCTTTTATCTTGTTCTAATTCATGCCTTAAAATTATCTCTTTCTTGCATTTATGTATCCTCTTCTTTGCAGAAAGCTTATCTTTCCACCTATTTTATCTTATTTGACCTCATTAAATCCCTATAAGGAGAGAGGAATACATTTTATTACCCCTCCTGAGTCAAGGCACTGTAATACATCTACTCTTAGTCAATCTGTTTGACTCAGGCAACCTCAAGAACATAAAGGAAAATCGGGAGCTTGTGTTCGGACATACTTCTGCTCCTCTGAGAAACACTTTCACCTCAACAGTCTACAGATTTCCATGGAAGACCTTGAGATGGTCATTCAGGAATTGTAGCCTGCTGTTTCCTGTGCATTCAGGAAGACATGAAAGCAATTACAAATTGCTTAACAGATGATGCATAATATTAGAGACGAAGAATCTGGCGGCAATCACTTACACCAGGGAAATTCTGCCGTGTGATTTTTTTTCCATATCAGCACCTTGTGCTAACAGTATTTCACTGGCATAATGTTGAGTACTCCTAAATAATGATTCAGTAGAAGAAGAAAAAAAATTTCAGAAACTTTCACTACATAGAAGAAAGAGCATGACATCTGTGCTTAACAGACCTGTCTTCTGAGTTCTAATAACCTTAGGAAAATTACTTCACAGGGCTGACCCTCAATTTGTTCATTCACGAAATGGAGATAATAACTATATTTCAGTGCTGTGAAGATATGAAATAAATTACATGAAATACCTAGCACATAGAAGTTATTCCATAAGTGATAGTCTGTTATGACATTGAATAACATTTATTGAGCACTTGGTATGTGCCAGGTGCTGTTGTATGCACTTCATGTGTATTAATCCATTAAATCCATACAACAGTCCTTTCACTTAGGTACTATTATCATTTGGATTTTCCTGATGAGGACACAATAGTCCACAAAGTTTAAGAATATTACCAGATCACATAGCTAATAAGTGATAAGCCAGAATTTTTGAACCTAGGAGTCTAACTGTAGTCTTACTTATGGCCCTCGCTGTCTCTAAAATTCTTGAGAAGTAAACATCTTTCAGGCATACAGACTTAACTTCCAGTCTATTTTCATTTCTTACAGTTCCTTATTAGTAAACTTAGGAAATATTTCTCAATGACCCCAGGAAAAATTGCCCCAGCTTAACTCTTTAGCCTTTTCAGTTTTACCCTCACATGCAATTGAGAGGTATTCTTTTTTTTTTTTTTTTTTTGAGATGGAGTCTCATTCTATTACCCAGGCTGGAGTGCAATGGTGTGATCTCAGTTCACTGAAGCTTCCACCTCCTGGGTTCAAGTGATTCTTTTGCCTTAGCCTCCTGAATAGCAGGGATTACAGGCATTCACCACCATACCTGGCTAATTTTTGTATTTTCAGTAGAGATGGGGTTTCACCAAATTGGACAGGCTGGCCTTGTGATCCTCCCACCTCGGCCTCCTAAAGTGCTGAGATTACAGGCATGAGCCACCACACCCTGCCAGAGAAGTGTTCTTAATTTAAAACAACAACAGATTCTTTCAGAAAGCTTTCCCACCTAACTCTACCAATCTCACTTGTAAGTGGCATCACTGGCTCATTTCTCTACCTTGAATTTCACCCTGGATAAATTTAGAAGTCACCTGCTACAATTTTACACATTTTCTTTAAATTTTTCCCACAACATAAACCTGCTCTTCTTTTTTCTCTTAATAGCTTGCAAAAGTAGTCATAAATATCTAATGATTCATCTTCTTCAGCCAAATGGTCTCAAATATTCCAGGACTTCTACTGCCTAAAGGCTTTTTTCAGATAACACAATTGTTCACATACTCTTTTCAGCTTTAAATTCAAAATGATTTTCCTTAGATGTTTTATATTCTCCTAGTTTAAACATTTTGGGGACATCTAAAATTTGTTTGATTTTTTAAATTTATGTCTTTTGAGTTATTTTCTTCTTTCATTTTGCCAAGAATTAATATGCATTTTAAATCAATGGAAATAATTTGTGCCTTTGCAGCATTTTTTATCCTTTTGCAGAATTTGTTAAACGATAGTTACTACTTTTATGAAGTAGATTTTCCATGGACGTCTACAAACTTCTTTAAAGTACAGTGTTAGTAGAAAACATGCTTTTATGAGATTCCACAATGTGGAAAAAAATAACTTTTTAAAAATGTTTAGTTTGATTTCCACCCAATAGGATATCATATAATAAAATTATAGGTAAAAGTCAGGCTGGGCACAGTGGCTCACACCTGTAATCCCAGCACTTTGGGAGGACGAGGCAGGTGGATCACCTGAGGTCAGGACTTGGAGACCAGCCTGACCAACAAGGTGAAACCCCATCTCTACTAAAAATACAAAATTAGCTGGATATGATGGCACATGCCTGTAATCCCAGCTATTTGGGAGGCTGAGGCAGGAGAATCACTTGAAATCAGGAGGTGAAGTTTGCAGTGAGCTGAGACCATGCCATTGTACATTGTACTCCAGCCTGGGCAACAAGAGCAAAACTCCGTCTCAAAAAAAAAAATATATATATATATATATATATATATGTAAAAGTTAAAAATAAAAATAAAGTCATAAAAAAATGATAAAAATTATCTGGTGAAATTGACCAGGAATTTATGGATCAATTTTCTCATTTATATTTTTCTAGAAACTTATTAATTTTTCTTCATCAAAATGTGATGCTCAAAAGTTGAAAGCCAGAATGCCATCACAAATAAGGAGAAAAATTGTCATAGTTTAGAATGCCTAAAGTTGCAATTGCATAACATATGCTGTTAAAAAAATCCTCTATTAGTCGTTTCTCATAAAAATCTGTGATGAACTTTACATAACCAAAGTCCTTGGCATCTCAGCAGGGTCATTCCAGCTGTCAGTGTGAATGCTTGCAAAATGAAACAAACAAGATATACCTATTTGCTTTTTCTGTCTGAAAAGGATGGCTTTCATTCAAATTCACATCATACTCATTTGCAGATAAACTGTATTTTTGCACTGTGTGATTTAGTGACATCACATTTTCATGCAAAGGACCATTGAATTCCCTAATGATGTTCTGATTTTCTTAACAATGAACACCAGTGAACTTTCCCCTAGGCAAACCAGATGGAAACTAAATTGTTTCTGCAGAATGAACAATTTGTGAAATCTTGGCAAATTGAATTCCAGATATACTTAGAGACGATCTTGACTTTCTCTGTAATTCTGCCACAACATGCAATGCGTTTAAGGCCTACATGGGAAATACACTAATTAGTTGCATAACCTTTAAGCAGAAATGAATGAGAACAGAAGATCACCATCGAAGAAATAAGAGTCAAAAACTCTGAAAAAGAAGTAATATGCACATGGGACATCTTCACTAAGAAAGTATGAGTTTAATGTAGATATTTTGGGAGGTGTTCACTTGTCATCTTTGAATTGGTTCTTTTTAACCTATTTTGTGAAAGAGGTAACTCAAGCAAGTGTCTTTACATTGTTTCAAATACATTATTTAGCCAGTTATATGAAAATCTGAATTCAAATTCCTAATCTATGTGTCTATATTTGCTACTTCACACATCTCATATATGCCCCAAAATGGAATTAAATGGACTATGTGTGAAAAAGATTTTGTTTCTATTACCCACAGTCTGATTATATTATTTTCATAGTGATCTTATCCAATAGATGCAACATGCTTGTAGCACAAAAGATAAATTGTGCTTTCTTCCTGACTTCAAGTAAAGAATCCTTACAATTCTCATAGCATTCCATCTACAGAGGGTTATAATTTCCCCAGATGTGACTAAACTGGCATGGCCATAGTTATCATTAGGCTTTATGTCTTGTCTTAGTCTGTTTAGACTGCTATAACAAGATGCCATAAACTGAGTGGCTCATAAACAACAGTAATTTATTTCTCACAGTTCTGGAAGCTGAGAAGTCTGAGATGAAGGTGCCAGCAAATTCGGTGTCTGGTGAAGTCCTGCTTACTGGTTCATGGTCTTTTCACCATATCCTCACATGTCAGAAGGGGCAAAGGAATTCTCTCTGGCCTTCTTTACAAGGATACTCATCCCATGCAGGAAGACTCAGTCCTCATCATCGAATCACCTCCTATTGGTCTCACTTCCTAATACCATCACCTTGGGAGTTAGGATTTCAATGTATGAATTCCGCAGAGGAGACACAAAAATTCACAGCACAGTGTACCTATTCAGAAATTCAAATATTCCACCTCAACTACTATGTCATCAAGTAATGAGGGCTTTTTTGCATTTTTACAGAGTTCACTCATATCTAAATCTAAATATAAATCTAAAGAGGGTTATTTTGCATCTTTACAAGATTCAGCCACTCAATGTCTTTAAAAAATAATGAGGCAAAGTCAGGGAAATGCTTTTTAGAAAGCGTAATTCTATTGGCATTAAACTAGCAAGAAAAAAATGCTGGCATCTTTCATTTATAGAATAGAACAGGTTTAATTTATTAACACTTTTATATTTTGATTTGTTTATTCTTACCAGCTCTTTATTATAAAAGACGGTTATATTATTATTTATAAATATAACAACAAACAACAAACCAGCCAAATTCCCAATGTTATTTATATATCATTTTTCAAACCTATTCATTTCTCTCAAATTGTGATTCTCTTCTTTTTGTCTCATTTACATTTTTATCCTGCCTAGTTAATTCCCCAATAATCTTTATATATTGTCCGTGGCATTTCTACTCTCCCAGAAAGATTGATACCCAAAACCCTACTTCACATTTTTTCCTTTGCTTTTAATAAGAAACCCAAATGTACCTTAACTCTTAAAAAAAAAAAAAGTTACTGAGTATCAGCTATGTGCTGGGCAGCTTTTACTTTTTAATATCACTATTGCATACAGCACAGCTTTTCATTTTTTCCTCACAGTCTTGACCAACTAACTACAAACTTTTCTTACAAAAACTAAGAATGACTATTTTCTCTGTCCTATGCCTTTCCCACAGTAAAAAAACAATCTCATTCTATATTCACCTTTAGCCATATGGTGCACATGGTTAGGCAAACCAATTAAAACACAGGATATGTTTAATGAAAGCAGGAGAGAGGTGAGCAGACATTTACAGCACAATATTGCAAGTGCTAAACTGAGGGTTTGGAAAGGTGTTATAGAAGTGCAAAGAAAGAAGGGCCAAACTCTAGTGAGAATGGTCAGGGAAAGGCTCAGTGAAGAGATGATAGTTGAGAAATAAGTAGGAGACCAGTAGGAAAACACGGGGAGGGAAGTTATACCAGGCAGATGAAGCAGCATGTTCAAAGGCTTGAAAGCACAAGGGTATGGTGCAATCGAGAACATGCAAACGTCAGCTCTCCTTTTTCTATTTCCTACAACCCTATGTGAATTTGCTTTGATGTAGTAAGATTTCTGTTGTGTAAGCTTAATCTCCCTTGATATTTCTTTGATAATACTTTCATCATTTTTCTTTTTATGTCCATAGCCTTTATGTTCTACTCTGGCATCATCTTCATAGGTTGTCCTTGTGTTCTCAAAAATCTTTTCAAGTGGGACCACCTTTTCCAAAAGGCTGTCAAGAGGTTAGGTTATGTTTAACCTGGGCCCTCCCATGTCTACTGTCTTAATTTTTCTTGCTTATAAAGACTAGGAGAGCCAGGAACATTCACAAAGCTGGTCTTTTTTTATTTCTCATGACACATTGACACATCGAACTCACTTTTTCCTTCTCCCACAATTCATTCCCCACTACAGGTAACATTCTTCCCCTATTGATGAGAATCACAAACCCCAAGCCTATCCCTTCAAATGTGTTGACCTCCCTTACTTTATGTTATTGTAAAGTGCTTGTGCTTAATAGTAAATTCCATTCTGCTTCCAACACTGCAAGCAGTGCTTTCCTATGCTTGTACAATTTTATTTAGGCCCCCAAGTCCCTTTCAACTAGATCTTTCTTTCTAGGATCTACTGTCTCCTCTTGTCTGGTAGTCCTTTTTTCTGGAACTTGGGTTTTATCCCCAGAAAATCTGTTATGTCTGTCTGTTTTTCCAGCCTTTCCTTGTATTTCTTCTGTGTTTTTAATGCCTTTCCTTGTATGCCTTTCGTTGTGTTCTCTGGTGCTTTTTTTTTTTAATTCACACTCCTTTCTTAATTCTTCTGTGGACTTCAAACACAGGTCCATGTTTGAAAAGGCAGTGGTTTACCTTTCCTCTGCAAGAACCATCTTCTCAAGGCACTTTTATCTTGGCTCTTGCTCTTTATGACTAGCTTATTTATATTCCTGCTGTACCTTTAAATCCATTCTGAGAGAAGAACAAGTAATATGTAACATTGATAACATTTTCTTCCATTCAATCAATGATAGTTTACCCACACACATACCCAAAATACCCAATGACAACCTCTTTTTAGGGTCCTTCTATCCAAAAACACATACCTTGTGCTAAATTTCTCATGCTACCTTGTCCTTATCTGATACTCTTCCCCAAGCACTTTATTCTCACGTGATCTGTTAACACACATGTAAAGGACATCTCTAGCTGTTCCAGCCACAGCCAGAACTTGTTTCTGTTCTGGATTAAAAGCAGCTGGAAAATAGGATGCCCGTGTTCACCTTGACAGCTTTCTATTCCATACTTATGTTTCCCTGTCCTAACGCCAAATCTCTCTGCTGCTGTTAATGAAACTTCTCTACATCATAATGGGATTTTTCAGTGAAATTGCCATATGACCTATCTCCTGTGTTACAATCCCTGAAGAGAACTAACAGCCTTTGGCTTTAACCTGCTTGGGGAAATCACCAGTGCCTCCTGCTTTTTCTCCCGATACAGCCCACGAAATATATCCATTTTCTCTGTCATCTGAGGTTCACATCAAACTCTTTATATCTGTGGATTTGAATTACTGCAAATACGTCTCTTGGGTTCTTCCCAATTGAACTAATAATTAGGGTCCTATCACATAGTCTCTCTCCAGGCAGCAGCTCTCATCCATTATGAAGTAAATCCACAAAAAACGTCTTTCAAAATCCTTCCACTGCTTTCTCCACGATTCCCGAGTTGACTTTCCTTATCTTCTCTCTTCCTTCTGTCCTCTTCCTAATGGAAGATAAAATAGACAAATTAGCCCTTTTCCCCTTTATTCTCCTCCTCAAGCTTCTTTTTTCCCCTCTATATCTTTCTCTATTTTTTCTACTGCTTTGCCTCCCTAACCATAATTCTTTGCCTTTTGTTTCTGTCTTCTCTCCTTTTCTAAGTGTGGCATTTGCATTTGCTATCGACAGACGCCATAGAGAAGCCAGCTTTGGCACCCTCTGACCTCCCTAACACTGCACTCATTCATTCATTCATTGAGACAGGATCTCAGTCTTTTACCCAGGCTGGAGTGCAGTGGCAATCATAGTTCACGGCAGCCTCTAACACCTGGGCTCATGCAATCCTCCCACTTCAGCCTCTGGAATAACTGGGTTGACCAGAGTACACCATCATACCAGGCTAATTTTTTTTTCATTTTATGTATATATTTATTTTTATTATTTTTTATTTTTGTGGGCAGAGACAGGATCTTGTTTGTTGCACAGGCTGGTCTCAAACTCCTGGCTTCAAGAGATCTTTCTGCCTTCGCCTCCCAAAATTTTGGGAGTACAACATGAGCCACTGCACCCAGCCCCTAACACTGCTTTTAAATAACTCTTCTCATGCCTTTTATGTCCTCCTTTTTGGTTCTCCTCCCGCCAGTGTTGGGCTCCCCTTAGCTCACAGATAGATTGTGTGCCATCCTCACTCATAGGATGGCTGTAATTTACAGTCAATATTGCAGTAGACAAAGCAGATATTATTTATCCATTTTGATGGTGGAAGGAGCACATGCTCAGTGTGCCCCTAGGAGTGGATTAGTGCAGAATTGAGGTCTGCTGGCTATTCACCCTGCTACGGTTTTACCCACTGCTCCCTAATAAGAAGGAAAACTTTCCTTGAGTAATGGCATCTCCAAATTGCGTGGCCATTGCCATTTCCTCCAGATATTTCTTCTTGGTTACCATTGTCCCAGAACTAAAAAGAGAAAAGTGTTCTTCTGATAGAACAGCATCCTGGCTTCTGAGCTTTCTTCATCAAGACCCCAGTTTCCCCATGATATCCTCTCAAGTTAATTAGGATGCACCAGCAGAAGTAGCTACAGAGTGACAGAACTTCAGAATACAAGTCTTTTCAGTCATTGGATATGATTGGTAAAAATATAATGCTGCTTTGTCAGGAAGCCTGTGTATAAATCATTCAGATACATATCTCTGCCACTAAAGATTATGATTCTCAGAGTTAAAAGTACTAAACAATGCCTTCCAAGGCTTATCTGCCATTGTTTTTCATGAACACTCCAGAATCAATAGTCCACTTCCTGGCATATTACTTTAAATGCCCCCTTTCTAACTGCACAGGTCAAATCTGCATTGTTATTTAGAAATATATGTTGTCCATATTTCAAAATCACTTGGTATCCACATTTACATTTTAACAGAGGATAATACTGGTTCCCATCATCCAAATCACTATGAGCCACCTTTATCCCAGAGCCTCAAAGTCAGGTGAGGACAGGAAAGTAGAATGTTTAAAATTGAATTTGACCCAGAAAACCGAGGACATGTGGTTGACAGAGGGAGAATGTTAAAGTGGCAAAGCAACTTGGTAAAGGCTTGTCTTTGGACACTGTCCACAAATTGTTCTCTATTAGTTTCCTTCCACTTCACATGTCCTTAGCTATTTACCTGGATTCCTACTTAGCCCTCTACTGAGAGCAGCACCCAAGCTATGGGGCCAGCCTACCATCTTCCCCATTTTTTGGCCATTTCCATTGACTTAGAGAAATTGTTCATATTCCAAGAAAATGTCAACTAAAAATTTTTCTTTTCTTTTTTCTTGAGACAGGATCTTGCTCTGTCACCCAGGCTGGAGTGCAGTGGTGCAATCATAACTCATTGCAGCTTCAATCTCCTGGGCTCACACAGTCCCCCTACCTCCTACCTCAGCCTCCCAAGTCACTGGGATTACAGGTGTAATCCCACACTCAGCTAATTTTCTTTAATTTTTATTTTTAGTTGCTTTGTTGCCCAGACTGGTCTTGAACTCCTGGGCTCAAGTGATCCTCCTGCCTTGACCTCCCAACACCCTGGAATTACAGATGTGAGCCACCACACCTGGCCAACTAAAATTTCACACTGTGATAGATGTCATGTCACCCATTAGGGAGCAAAACAGTGTTTCATATTGTTTTAAAGGACCTAAAGCTTTAGCTAAAGGTAATAAATGGTAGAATTTCAAGTACCTCAGCACACTATAGCATGAATAATCTTTTGACAAGGACATTTTTGGAATTCACTTTTCTCTACTCTCCAATAAAAAGTCACATAAGTAATTATTTACAAATTCCTCTACCTTCTCTATATTGGTCCTTCCTAATACATGTTTCTACAATGGCACCTACAATTTCATGTTGAATTTTTGTTTATATACTTGTTCACCCCAGCACTGAAAAAGCTTCTTAAGAGCAAGGACATGTTTTAATCATCCTTTGTTTCTAGTTCTTTGTAGCATAACTGGCATATGGAAAACACAAAATAAGGGTTTGACATATAAGACTAAGCTTTACTCATTTTCTATAAGCCACAGATTGTTAAGTGGATCACTAATTATACTTCTGAAACACTGTTTAGAAGTCGTTTATTTATTTGTATTAATTATGTCAGGCTAGGCTACAATAACAAATAGGCCCAAACATGTAATGAGTTCCGCAAAAGAGAAGTCTATTTTTCGCTTGCTCAGTGAGATAAAGAGGTTCCAGCTTGGCAAGTAGGGCTCTGCTTTATTACATCTTCAAGGATCCTGTCTCACTGAACCTCTGCCATCTTCAGTGTGTAGCTTCCAAGGTCACACTGAGGTCACTGTCACAGACATTGGGAAAAAAAATCATGGGTAGGAGTTTTAGGGGGTTGGGTCTAGAAGTGGTGCACATCACTTATGTTGACATTCCATTTTCACTAGAACCCAATCATAAGACCACATGTAACTACAAGAAAGGCTGGGAAATGTAGTCCAGCTGTGTTCTCAGGAAGAAGAGAGTGGACTTTTGGTAAACTACAGAGACTCTGGCAGAGTGGGACACTCAATAAACGTATTCATTCTTTAGCTTCATAAATATGTACTCATAATACGTGTGCCAGGTCATCTGCATATAGATAAAAGGATACGATGTAAAGGAGGTCAAATTCATCGAGGTGAGATACAATTGAATAATCATGCAAATTAATACATCACTACAAACTAATAGATATTTTAAAAGAAGAGTACAAATCACCACTAACAAATCTATTAAAAGGTTCTGATCTAGTTTAATGAATCATTTGAGTCTTCTCTAAATAAATGAATTTTGAGGAGACATGAAAGATGAGTAAAAGTTAACTAAATAAACAGGAGGGTGACGAGAGGGCAGGATGTCAAGCAAAAGTAACTGTTTATATGAAGCCTCCGAAAGTGTAGGTGACGTGGCATAGTTAATGATACAAAGAAGGTTTTCCCCTTGTGGCTGTTGCACAGAGGGAGAAAGGGGCAGGAGAAGAAGCAGAGGAATAAGCAGGAAATAGAACTCGAAGGCTATTCTAAATGATGGTAAGAATTTGGACCTTTGACTCAAGACAGATAGGAGGCCTATTTAAGGATTTTAAGATTTGTTTTTTTTTGTTGTTTTGTTTTTTAGAGACAGGGTCTTGCTCTGTTGCCCATGCTGGAGTGCAGTGGCACAATCATAGCTTACTGAAGACCCAAACTCTTAGGCTCAACTGATCTTCCTGCCTCAGCCTCCTGAGTCAGTGGGACTGCAGGCATGTACCACCATGCCTGACTATTTTTTTGTTTTGTGTAGAGACAGAGTCTGGCTTTGTTGACCAGACTGGTCTCAAAATCCTGGCCTCGAGCTATTCACCCTCCTTAGCCTCCCAAGGTGCTGGGATTATAGGGGTGAGATACTATGCCTGTTATTTAAAAGGTGACTTTGTCGATTGTATTCCAAGGGTAAATTTCAGGAAACCAATTAAGAGGCTATTGGAGTAATCTGTATGAGAGATTATTCAATCACATTGTGAAGATGATAAGGATGGAAACGAGTGAACCTACTGAGAGATTTTATGATAAATAAAAACAGAACTCAAAAGAAGTCAATGGTCAATGATAATGCCCAGTTTTCTGACTTAAGCAACTTGCTGGATGCAGGTATCATTTGTTGAAATCAAGTGAACCAGATTTAGAAGAAAGATCATAAATTCCGTTTTTGGCATTTGAGTCTAAAATGAGTGCGAGATATTCAATGACTAGTGGACGGTTGGATATAAAAGTCTGGGGCTTACAGAAAACATCTAAACTAGAGGTACAAACTTGAGAATCACTTCCATATTATAACTAAAACCATGTACTGGGATAAGACTAGTTTATGAAGAAAAGAAGTCAGCTATAACTATGCCTTGCAAAAGGAGACCAAGAGTGAGTAGCCAGAGAGGCAGAGAAACTAGAATCAGGAAAGCATTGTATTACAGAATCGAAGGAAGAGAAGGGAGTCAATAAATTCTGCCGAGAATTCATAGAAATGAGACCTGCAAAATATTAATGGCTCGGTAATATGATGTTATTTGAAATCTTAGTAGCAGCCATTTCAATGAAATGATGGAAAGAGAAATCAGTAGAACAGGAAGAAATGGGGACAGTTATTGTAACCAATTTCTTTAAGAAATTTGGCTGTGAGGAGCAGAGAGACATGGCACTATGTAGAAAAGAGGTTGTTGAAATAGAAATTTTGTTATAATAATAGTGAACATTCACACAGTACATTTTGTGAGCCAGGAACTCTTCTAACTCCTTTGTACATACTAACTGATATAATTCTGCTGACTCCATTGCTGTTCTTTCATTTTAGAGATGAGAAAAGTGAGGCACAAAAGAGAAAGTACATTTCCCAAGACTTAGTAGGTAATAAGAAGCAGACCTGGGAATTGAACCTGAGTAGCCTGACTATAGAGTTTATGTTGTTACAAAGTCACTGAGGAATCTTCTAAGCATATTTAATGTTGAATAAAAGATCCCAAATATTATTTCCTCTTTTGTCAGTAATAAAATATTTGACACATCCTCCCAATGTTTCTATCTATAAATCATATACACATTGTCCTATACCAATATATGATGTGTTTAATAAAACATATAAATGAAACACAATTTAAAAATATGGGATAAAAGTTAATATAAACAGAAGGTCTAATATTTTCTTCTCGTACTCCAATGGATTGCCTTATGAAATCCGCGATGAAGATAACTAAAGAAGAGAGGGAAAGGATAGAGAGAAGGAACTGAGTGCATTTACTGGTTTTGATTGCATGTGACAAATTTCCACAAATTCTGTGGCTTAAAACACCCATTTATTAGTTCACAGTCCAGTAAAACAGAGAGAACAAGCAGACAGGCAGCTATAATAAAGTAAAATCATGGAAACATATGATTTCCCAGCCAGAAGAACCTTCAGGACCATGGTATCCAGATCTGTTTTATAAAGACAAGGAAGGTGAGGCCCAGATGGTTAAGTAGCTGACCATATTTCACCTCCTTCAAATCCTTCTTACAGAGACCTTCCCTGAACTTCCTGTCTCAAATTGCTCTCCCTTATCGCCCTGGCTACTTTACATGTTTCCACAGCACATACCACACCAAACATGCTTTTTATTTTACTGTTTATTTTCTTCATTGACTTTGCGTTTCTTACTGGTCACTGTGCCCAAGTGCCTAGAACAGTACCTGGTACAGAGGAGGTACCCGATAAATATCAGTTGAACCAAAAAGTAGTGAATGAATACCCATGGCAGTCCAGTGCACTTTCCACCACTCTATACTGTACTTTACTGTCACTTTTTATTTGTTTTTATATTTGAGACAGGGTTTCACTCTGTTTCCCAGGCTAAAGTACAGTGGCGCCATCTCTGCTCACTGCAACCTTCACCTCTTGAGCTCAAGTAATCCTCCCACCTCAGCCTCCTGAGTAGCTGGGACTCTAGGCACGCATTACCACACCTGACCATTTTGTTGTATTTTTTTGTAGAGACAGGGTTTTGCCATGTTGCCCAGGCTGGTCTCAAACTCCTGGGCTCAAGCAGTCCACCCGCCTCAGCCTCCCAAAGTTCTGGGATTACAGGCGTGAGCCATCACGCCAGGCCTACTGTTACATTTAAGAAACACTTTGATTTTCTATTTTCATCCTTATTTTGATCACATCAGACTATCCCCTTTTCTGTTAATTATTATTTCTAACGGGACCACAAGTATATCCATTAATCAAAATATAAATTATGGATATCATGAGGAAATTTTGAATATCTAAATCATAAAGTAGAAATCCATTTTCAATTAAATTACTTGAGTTTTAAACTTATAAAAGAGTAACTTAGTTTAAGCAGTTCAAGGGGTCAAGTACTGCGTACATGTATTCCTGTGCTTAGAACACTCACGCCCTCTTGTGGACGGGGTTCATCCTGACTTCCTGCCGAATCTTCCTTATCTCAGCCCAGGTAAGGGCTCCTCCAGGACACTTAAATGTCCCCTGCCTTTCTCCTCCTCCCATAGACACCAGTTCTGGTTAAATGGGGGAAGCTAGAAGGCTGGTCTTAAAGCTACATTTGTATGGCCTGCACGTTGGTTTTACAAAGAACATGCATTTGGGGTGGCTTGCAGAAATTTATAATCATTATTGGGGGAATAAATCTCTAATTAAAGTCCCCCTCTACTTAGTTCTGTTACTAGACCCTGGAAAGTTTCGATCTTCAACTCCTATAGCATTTGTGCCACTTCCATGGTACAGTCAACACATTATATTGTTACTTATCTAGATACCTGTAGAGCCTAAACTAGAGCCTGGTAGAGTCTATGGTGGAATTCAGTAATTATTTTTTAATAAGAAATGAATGTATATAAATCGATGAATTACAGAGTATCCCCAAAGAATAAGCATCCAAAGATACACTCTTTCTTTCACCTGAACAATTTACTGTACATTTGTACATTAGGCCAGATTCAGTCTTTCTAGCCTGAATACATTACACAGCAACATTTCACACTGTGACCATCTGGTCCATTAGATGTAAATACCGATTTGGCAGATACTTCAGGAGTATGAGAGTAGTGTGGGAATAAAATAAAGCTGAAAAATACTACCATATAAAAGATATATTTAAAGCTACCCATTATCTTATTAAAATTAAAAACATGACATTGTCCTTCATATAAGTGAAGAATGTCTTAGTATTTTTACAATGAGGACTATGCAAATGGTCTGAATTTTCTTCTTTTTTTTTTTTTTGAAACAGAGTCTTGCTTTGTCCTCCAGGCTAAAGTGCAGTGACTTGATCTTAACTCACTGTAACCTCTGCCTCCTGGGTTCAAATGATTCTCCTGCCTCAGTTTTCCTAGTAGCTGGGATTACAGGCACCTGCCACTATGCCCAGCTAATTTTTGTATTTTTAGTAGAGACGGGGTTTCACCATGTTGGCCAAGCTGGACTGAAACTCCTGACCTCAGATGATCCACCCACCTCAGCCTCTCAAAGTGCTAGAATTATGGGTGTGAGCCACCGCTCCCGCCTGAATTTTCATTTCAGAGATAATTGGGCCTCCATTTGTTTTGTCACCTCCAAACAGACTCTCAACCTCAGAGAAAAACCATCTACTCATCAAAGAATCTGTTGCCAATTTAACACATAGAAAAATCTTCCTACAATTAACATAAATAGAATGTCCTTTTAAAATGTCACAGCATCAATTCAGGTACTTTTGAAAAACTCACTCAAGAGTACAGTGTTTCCATCAAATGTATGAACTTGGCCCCATTTGCAAAGGTCACTAAAATGAACCCATCTTTTTACACATAAAACGATGTATGGGGCTACAGAAGCCATCAAATAAATAATTCATTTTAAATCAAGCTTTTTATTTATCCGTTGAAGATGACCTCTATTCTAATTACCTATAATGCTTTTCAAAAAGGAAAGGTATTTTTGTCATTGTCTAGTAAATCATTAATTTGTGTCTTCTCTATTCAGTGGCTGCATTTTTAAAAAAATAATGAAATTATCAAGCTGCTCAGAACAAAGCTGCCTTCTGATTATCAGCTCCATATTCTAAAAGAGCAGGTTAATTTCTCTGAATCTCACAGCTGGAACTTTTCTAACACTAACTGATAGTTTCCACCTAGTGATCAAGGCAATTGACTAAAATACATTATACATAAAGCTGAAATTCCTAATAGTAATAAGGCCCCTTCATGAGATAATCACACCAGCAAAAGCACTCGTGTTGGCTGCAACCCTACAGGGTCTTGAAATTATCTTATAAAATCTATACCTCCAGAAATGTCTTTGTTTCTAGTTTCATGACAGGGCTAGTATCCATAGCACTAGGTTCAAAGGAGGAGCTCCAAAAAAATCTATTAGTTGACTGGATTAAACTGGAGACATTGTTGTTAGAGCACTGACATCAGTGCTATTTACAAAGCAAAAGACTGGTGAGGTCCTCATTTCAATACAGTCAACCGAAAATTATTTAGAAGCCTTTATTATGTGCCTGGAGCTAGGCATAGAAAAGTACTATAGAGTCCCTGCTCTTCTGGAGTCCAAGGTGAATTGAGCTCACATATAAAAAATAAATAGGGAAAAAGTAATCTCTAGGCACCATTCTACGAAGCAATTGCTAGCAGAAATCCATGTGGGCTAGAATAGTAAGGAGGGATTTTTGGCGTTTTTTTTTTTTTTTTTTTTTTTTTTTGGACCACGGACTAGTGCTTACTGGTTAGGAGTAATTTGATTAGGCAGAAGGGAATTAAAGCATTGCAGATGGATTTTCCAACTAAGCAAAAGTCTGGTGGCAGGAAGGAATATAGCTCACAGAGAAACAGTGATTGCTGTAGCAAACTTCCCAATCTTTGTACCATCTTCATAACCAAGGCATTTATTAACTAGGATCTCAGGAGTATTGATGGCTGACAGCTCATAACTGAGTTCCCCCTTCCTGGCATCACCCTCAGCTGAAAAGATGCTGACCCAAGGTGTAGGAGAAGCTCACATCCAATGTTTGGGAGATTCAAGATGATAAAGTCTCATCCTTGTTGCCCCAATTCCAAATATCTTTGAAGAACTCTTCCAGCTCCAGAGTTCCCCATAGAATTGACTGAGGACTTTGACGTAACTGTATCACAGCACAACTTCTCCAGAGGGGTTGATCTAAAGGACCACCCCTATAAACCTCATGTTGAAAATCTGCCTGAGTCTGCTTCCTCAGAGCACTCAACTTGTGACAAACAAAGATGCTGAAAAGACCAACCCGACTTACTCAGTTGTAAGGAAGCTGCATGTTCTCATTCAATAGGCATAGACACTATTCTAATGCTGGGAACACAGCAGTAAGAAAAGCAAGTCTCTTCTCTTATGGATCTGATATTCTGGTGAGGAAAACCTAAATAGACATAATGGAATGTCAAGTAATGACATGTACTAAGACAAAAAAGAAGCAGAATAAGAGGAGAGGCAGTACATGTGTTTAGGACTGCACTGGACTATGTTAGATAGAGTGGCCATGGAAAAAGTCCTTAGAGGTAACATACAAGCAGAAAGCTGAATAAACTAATGAAACAATTCACAGCAGAATCTAGAAGAAGAATATTGCCGACAGAAGGAACATCAATGCAAAGACCTTCAGACAAAAGTGTGCTTGGCATGTTTTGAGAAGAGGAAGTGAGAACTGGAGAATAGTGGTGGGATATGAAGGGGTCTGATCATATCAGGCTTTTTAGAATAAGGAAAAGATGTTATTCTAAGTAAAATGGGAAGATATCAAAGGGCTCTGAGTGGGATTGTCTCATGATCAGGTTTCCATTTTAAAAAGATCATGCTTTCTTTTATGTGAGAAGGAAACTAGAAAGGAGCAAGAAGAGATGCAAAGAGGCTGTTATGAGGCTATTACAGAAGTCTAACCCAGAAGAGACAATGGCATGGACTTAAGGTTGCCACTAGTCATGGCTTGCCTGGGACTGAGGGGTTTCCCAGGATACAGGATTTTAGATCTTAAACCAGGAGGATCTTGAGCAAATCAGGATGTTTGGTCACTTGGACTAGAGTGATAACCTATGAATGAAGACGTGTGGTCAGGTTCAAAATATATTCTAAGGGTTGAAGAAGCAGTGAAGCAGGAGAAACTGGTTTAGACATTTAGGACAGAGGCAAAGTATAAACTTTTTGAAAGTCAGGAAGAGGAAGAGGGGTTCAGACCTTTCAAACATTTGCTTGGCATCAGTATGCAGTATGCACTGAATTTTTGGAAAGACCATAACTAAAGAGGTCTTTAATCAGACTATTTCAGAAAATATGACAAAAGTGTCAATAGGGCTCAAACACAATGCAACTGATGGTAAAACTTGGAGGTGGAGGTGATTGAAGTGGTGGTGTTAGTTGTAGCAGCGATCCTATTGTAGGGTGGAGAAGGCGGTGGTGATAGTGGCAAGTATTATATGGAGATGGTGGTCACATTGAAGTGCATGTGGTGAGGGCAGAGGTTACATTGATGATGGTGGACAAAAAAAAGAAAAAAATCCAACCTGAGAGACATTTACATATTCAGAAATATCAGGACTTGTGGGTTAAATGAACAGAGGAAAACTGAGAAAACAAAATAGGCCACTAGAAACAGATGAGTTAGTGACCCTGACGGATGTTGGAAAGAATAGTTGAGAAGAGGGATTGGTGTTGAATATTAATTTCGTTACAGAAATCAAGTAAGAGTTGAATAATCAAGTGGATGGCCAGCTGGAACATTAGTTTCTATCTTTTCCAGATAGCAGTGTACTAGTAAAGAAAACTCATGATTTTGAGTCAAAAGAGCCTGCTCCAGTTCCTCTCTGAGACAGCTTTGTAACCTACAGCCATCTTTATATATAAAATGGACATAACAGTATCTAGTTCACATGGCTATTCTAGAAAAAAAGTAGACAAAATTGTCAAGGAGCAGCAAGGATCTGATTTGGGTATCTTCTTTTTTCTTTGTAAATTTTCCAAGAACCCTTTAGTCCCCATCACCATAATCCCACCAAAGAAAAACTTTTTTTTAATTTTGAAAATCTTTATTTTTAGAATTTTAGAGTGATAAATAATTTATATTAAATGTTTATAAATTACTACACAGTCATCTTTCTTCCAAACTGGAACGTCAAAACTATGAAATTAGAGTTTGATGTAAAACTGTTCATGTAAAACTATCAGGTTCTTTAAATTCCTCTATGTTGATGGACAAGAGTTACAGTAAAGCCTTCATATGCTAGAGCAAGACTCTAGGGACAGACGTGCTTTCCTTCTCATCACAGATGTTCAGGGAAAGACTTCACTGAGAAAATGAAAATATTTGTTTCCAAAAATTCGTACTGGTATGAGTCTTTAAATCTGATTCAGTGTGACAACACTGCCTTACTATATAAACCACAGACACAATCCTTGTTTTGACTGGGGCAGAATAGAACACACCTTAGGGGTTGACACAGGAGTCCAGAATCATCCTGCCATGAGTGTCCTTCTTGCGGGCGGTATTAGGATGCATATTCTGGCTCTCGTTTCATATGAACTTCAAGTCCCTTATCCTCCACAACATGTGAAAAACACATGACAATCGTATTTGCAAATGTCCTAAATCAATTAATCATGGGTCAAAACGTCAGATAGTAAAAGGAAGTTGCCCTAATTCTCAAACTTTGGGTAGAAAATTATTAAAGCTGATTCTTAAAGCATTAGGGAAAGCATATACTTAGACCTCCAAAAATTTCACTAACAAGACAAAGGTTCGTATAAACTGGATATTTTCCTTGCCTTTTTCTGAAAATGAGTTTTTCTCTACCTTGTTGATGCCCATAAAGGACATAAATTTCAGGAAAATCAAGGACTGAATTTTAAATATCTTGGAGATCCAGAAGTAATCAAATGTTAATACTTTGAAAAGTAACTTCAGTTAATTAATACAAACTACACTTTCAATTTGGCATACCAATTATGATAATTTTATGAGCAAATGAAATTTTACATGTTAAATTTCTTAAACTAACGAAGCAAATGTAGATCTGTAAAGGGTGCTTTAAAAAAGTCACTTTTCCACATTTCTCTTTCTCCCAAAATGCCCATTTTTTTTCTTTCAAACACTTATTCTTCCCCCATCCCATAACTTTATAATTACAAGTAACATCACACACTTCTTCTGCCTTAGGTATGCTTTTTCAAACCATACAAATACTCTCTTCTAAAGATAAATATTATGTAAAATCTTTTAAATTTCCTATGTGTCATAAGATAGAGGTATAAAAAGATATTGGAAGAAAGACAAATTGTAACATTTTTTTGTTTAAAACAATTGCAATGCCCCTAAATTAATCATGGAATTAGATTATGGCCCATAAAGGGAGATGTTATTTAAGAGAGAGCAATCATGTCTGAAATTCCTAATTAGAACAGTTAGAATAACGTGATCCTGCAACACAATTAGTTCTCCCAGGAGACTACTGTGGAAAATAGACAGAATTCTGCAAATAAAAAAAAAAAGGAAAAAGAAAAAAGAGCCCTCCTCCTAATGAGCATTTTAAACAGCAATTTTGTTAATTTACATTTCTCTTGTCCCATAAAGTTCAGATGAATTTGTCCATATTTTATATTAATTTCCGTGATATTGTCTCCCATTCTTTGTTTTCAGAGACTCTGAAGAGTAATTTATTCCACTAGCCTCTCCTGTTATATAAATTAATTTCTAGGAGTGAGTAGGAACATCAGGTGAATTCGGCACATTAGAAGTAACTATTATTTATATTAATGGAAGGGGGCTATGACCTAGATAATTCAAAACAGGTATTTTCTAAAGTTTCCACTTATTTAAGTTTTGAAACTGTGTGGAAAGTGATAATTTAATCATGGATCCTGTCTTCAAGGAGTTTACAGTCATGTGGGAGAGTTAAGACACATACACACTAAGACAAAAACAAAGTTCTTAGTAACAGAGAGATGTATGGTAAAATGCTATGGGGACTCAAGAAGTGAAAGACTTGGAGCCATAAACATACATGGTGATGTTTCCAGCACAGGCATTACTTTAGCAGAAAGAGGCACTATTTCTCCCTCATGTATTGAATGTATTACTTCTCAATTATAGATAAATTATGACCTTTCTCTTTTGAAAAATGGATATAATGAGTACCTCCCCCCAAAAAAAGAGGGGGGGAATTATATTTCCTTACCTTGTTAAATTATATCTAGGCACCTATTTCCATACTGGAGACTCTGGCCAACTTAACACATATGTCGAGTTATAGATAAAGACACATGTAGTCATAATAGGGTATAACTTGACAGTGCCTTAGTACATGGCCTTCTTTACCTCATTTCTTTATTAAAGGTCTATCTGCAGCAGTCTGACACAACTGTTGCCTTCTTTAGAATCAGAATTTGCATTTCATTGGGGAAAATACTAAAATAAATCCTGATTTGCCATATAGCTAATTCTGCATGTCAGCAGGCACTCTAGAGCCTCCAGTATCTGAGGGACATACAACAAACTCTCTCTCTCATACTCTCTCTTATCTCATGCTTATAAATATGAGTGCAAATTCTACTTATGTTGAACAATAACATGATTCTCAATTAGTCATCTTAGAAAATAAAACAAAGGAGGAGAATCAGTAGGAGTCTTTTCTGAAAAAAAAAAGTGTAAGTTCTCTATACCATCATCATTGTAAACACTTGATCAGTTGTTCAAAAATGCCTCAGTACAGGACTGTTGAATGTTCTTTGGGACTAAAGTATGGTATCGACAAAATAACGTGAGAAGTTATGAGATGGGTTTGCATTGTGTTACTGTGGGTTTCAATTTGCTAGCCTGATGCTCAGATTCTTAGGATTAGGAAAAAAAGTCAGACCTCACTTGAGATGAGTAATACTAAAAGTGCAAAAACATATTTTGTTACATTTCAGTTATTAGGAATTCAGAATTTCTCATCAATAAATAGAATTTAATGAAACACAAATGCAAGTCTTTTTCCCAAAAACCTAAATATAGAGTATTAGACGTAATCCTATTTGAAATGTAAAAAGACAAAAACAAGTAGATTGATTCAACTAAAAAAGTGTTAATTTTCAAAGCTATTTAACAAAATTATGAAAATTTTGCCAAGAGTTTTGCAGTGCTATTCAGAGCACAAAGTCTCTTTAAAAAGTCACGTTGTTCTCATTTCCTGCACCATTGTATTATAGATATATTTTGATGAACATTAAAGTATAGCTGATCTTTGTCAAAAACTGAAATAGATGGTCTTGAAAAAAATAAAAGCTGTTATCACTCTTAAGACCTTAATCAATGAAAGGCCACTGTGTAAATCCCAATGGACCTAAAATTTTCAAATTCTAATCAACATAAGTCTCCTCTTGAAGAATTTACAATGTATATGTTAAAACTCTATTTACTTTTATTTGAAAAATTACTAATACTTTCTTTTTGATTTTCTTAGCAAGAGAAATTGGGTGATATCTGCTTCTCCCTTCGCTACGTACCTACTGCTGGTAAACTGACTGTTGTCATCCTGGAGGCAAAGAACCTGAAGAAGATGGATGTGGGTGGCCTATCTGGTAAGCCTGCGGTGTTTATTGATTTTTTTTTAATGCTGTTTCATCGTGGGTACCAAATGCACGGAGCACATGCTGCGACTCCCCACTCCTTAATTGATCACAGTTCTCTTTCCTACGGAGCCTGGAAGCAGTCTCAGAATTCATCCCAACACAGTGCCCCAGGAAGCCACTCTCAATTTATAGCAATTGGCATAGAAGATGAAATCCATTTTCCTTCTTTGGAGCCAAAGTATCAGTTGTCTTTTTGATGACATTGAAAGCTGAAAATGTTTGCTTCTTTTCTGAAAGAGAGTGCTTATAACAGATTATAATTTTGTTGAGGTTAGGAGGTTTTTTTGGTCAAAATTCACGCACAATATAAAAAATAATGTTTTCTCTGAGACTTATTTATTAGGTATTTGATAGCCTAACATAGTCCCTACAATACCATTTATTAAAGACACAGCATTTCAATATATATGCATAATAAAATCTCTGTTTGAGACTGAACCCCTACGGTAATGCATTTAATTCCACAGCTTACATTGAGGATGGGGGAGATGTGGGGATTGAAAGTTCTGTACAACCCAACCTTAGTAAGACATGGTGAATAAAGTACACCCTTGCTCAAAAGCAAAGTCAACTCAAGGACTTGTCACTTCCACGGTTAAACATAATTTTTCTTCTTCTCTGTATGATTAAATCAATTATATTTTTAATTTTCCGCTAAATCATTAAAGTGTGAGGAATTTTCTTGATATGCCACAAGGTCATCATAAATTGACTGCAGTTGTCATTGTTTGTGGCTGAGGAATTACAACCAACATTACTGGTTACTCAATGCTTTCTTTAATAAAAATAATGCAGACTTCAAAAGGTTATCCTAAGGCAACATGGTGATTTTTTATTCTAAAGCATAACAGCTGAAAAGTGCTACAGCTGAGCTTCCCCTCACCCACTCATTTGTCAACCAAATTCTCCTGGTACCTGAGTTTATTTCTATTTATAAATAAGTCACCTGGGGAAGCCATACTAATTCTTTCATGTCACTAAGACCCTATTAAATAACTTGCTGTTTTTATTGTGCCTAGCAGTGTAACACAGCAATTTTAAAGCAATCAGCACAGTTTTATCTAAAAATATAGAGTATTTAATGTGACTATAAGTAAAAAACATGCAGAGAAATTTTTAACTACAATAACAGTTCACTCCCAGATTATTATTTAGTATCCTAAGGTAACATCAGATACCTTTGACTTTTCTCTGTCCTTTGGTTCAACAGCCAATTCCCATGACATGGTTTCTTTGTATACTCTCTCTTAGGCTTTATCCCAAATGCCCATGCCAACCATCCCCTCATCACCTATGTCTAGTACTCTGCTAGTCTTCCTAAGTCATTCTATACGCTTCAGCAGAATTCCAGGACAATTTTACCATGAAGCCACAAAAGCTTCAGGGCCCCTTATTTGTCTTGGCTTCTTCCAGGGTCCCAGAAATGAGTTCCCATCATCACAGATGTTTCAACCACGATTTGTTCATCCCAGTTTGCTGTCTCTTTCCACTGTGGCTTCTCCACTATCTATTTCTTCTTGTTGAGTGGCATCAGAGAGGCTGGCTGCAGGCATTTTGGAAACTTGGCTAAGGGAAGTTAGGTCTAGCAGGTTATTTTTATGTGGCTTACAGTCATATCATGTATAGTCAGGTTATTGCTAGCTATCCCAGAGAAGGAAGGGTACCTGAAACGCACTGACTAACTCACCGTTGTGACATAAATAAGGACAGCCAAAGGTCATACCTAATTTAGTATTCATAACTTTATATTCTTTTTTTCTAAAGAGAACCGGCAAAATCGTATTCACTTCAGGATCCACACCTGAGTTCACCCCTACATTTGAATTACCTGGAATGATTTTAATTATCAAGTAAGAATATTTAAAGAGTAAATATCCTGAAAAAGCCCTAATTTTAAGGGCTCCGCACTGCTTGTGGAATTAAGCCATAATCACTCTAATCACTTGAGTCTAAGTAATGTGGATATGTCCAGCCTATGTCATGCCATATTTCATTTTCACCAAATTGACCAGACACTCTTTTGCAAACAAACAATATGACTTTCTGCCTCAATTCTTTGCTTAGGTCATCTCCTTCACCTGGAATTCCCTTCCTGCCCACAATGTCTCTCTAAATCCTACCCATTCTTTAGGTCCAACTTAAGTATTATCTCCTCCATTCATTCAATAAGCATATATTGTGTCCCTACTTTAAGTCAGCATTGTTTTTAGCACTAGGTTTTACATTAATGGATAAAATAGGCCAAAGACCCTCCCTTCCTGCAGCTTGCATTCTAATGTAGGGAGACAGAAAAGAACCCAACTGATAGCAAAAGCATGAGTCTACCCAAGAGGTAACAGATGCCATGAAGCAGTAAAGCAGGAAGTAGGATGAGAAGTGCTGGGGATTCATTTTAAATGGGATTCACGGAAGCCCTCATGAGTAGGTGGCATTTCAGCAACAACCTAGAAGTGAAGAATTGAGCCATGGGGTGTCTGGGAGAGAGAACAGATATCTCATGGCTCATTTCTTCACTTCTTCCAAGTTGCAGGTGAAATGTCACCTACTCATGAGGTCTTAAGACCTCATGGTTTTAAGATCCATCCCAGTAGAACAAATCTTTGCCTTTTTTAAATGCCACTAGCCATTTGTTTACACCCTCAAACATCATGCTTCTCTCTCACTAGACTGTGTTCTGTATTTATGCCTCCCACAATGCTCTCAGTGACGGGCAGCACTAAGCATAGCTGCTGAATGAATAATGAATTATTTACGAAGGAGCTATGGCCTGAGAAAACAAGCCTTGCATTTCAAATGTGTTTAACCTACTTACCATTAAAATAACTTTAAGCACTTGCATGGTCTGTCTCAAAGTATGTTGACCTGTGTACGAGGAGACCAAAATTATATAATAAGATCATTTCAGGTAATTCAAATGCCAAACTGCATTTGCTGGAAATGGCTAGTTAATTGGAACTAAAGTGGGTTGTTTTGCCAGAGTTTAAACTCCATCTGCCACTAACTAGCAATTTGACATTGCACAAGTTATTTATTTAACTCTTCTAAGCCTCAGCTGCATTATCTATAAAGTAGGAATAATGAGAGGACTTTGTTGATGACGCTATGAGAAATAAATGAAAGCACAGGGCCTGGCACAACTAAGTGCTCACTAAATACTATTGTAGTCATTTCTATTAGTGATTTTGTCAAATCTTGAGCTAAATATGCAACATGGGAAGGCAACCAATGGATGATTTAACCAATTACTTGCTTCAGTGGAGAAAAAAAATGTTTATCTGACTGATGGAATTAGCTGATTAATTCAGGCAAAAGTATCAGTAGGCCCACATTTTGCATATTTTGCATAGACCCTATAGTGAATTAAGATAATTAACAAAACAATTGAGAAAATAAAACATGGAAACATATATAAAATAATTTTCTTATTGCTCTCCAACAAGGTTATTTCTTTCCTATGGTATTCATTCAAAATACATTGCACAAAGATTTTGCCTCTATTTTATATCATTATGACAAACAATGCAAATCCCAGCCCTTCATACTTCACAGTGTCAAGCTTAATTGGACTATGCACATCTCTACAGTAGATCCTTGTGCTTGCATTGTTAATATCCCAACTTTCAAGTGCTTGTGAGCAACAGTGAGGATTTCTGAATTTAACGGCAGTCGTGTTGATTAACGAAAGGCATACATTTTGAGAAGTGTGTCATGAGGTTATTTGATCATTGCACAAACATCATAAACACAAGCCTAGATGGTACAGCCTACCACACACCTAAGCTATATGGTTTGACTTGTTGCTCCTAGGCTACAAACCTATACAACATGTTACCATACTGAACACTGTAGGCAATTGTTAAGTATTTGTGTATCTAAACATAGAGAAGGTACAATGAAAATACAGTATCATAATCTATGAGACCCCATTCTATAGACAGTCCACCCTTGACTGAAATGTTGTTACACAGTGCATGACTGTGTTTGTATCGAGATCCTGAATCTTGCAGGCTGCAAGACAGTTCTTCAGGAGCAAGTTGGTGCTGTAGAATATGTGTAGGTGTTTTTGCCTTGTACTTGGAGAGAATCAAGCCTCTGCCTAGTACACGTGTCTCAATAGCTTTGTTATCTTTTACACATCTCTGTGTGGAGTAAGTCTTCCTTCAAATAATAAATGTTTTTTACTTGGGAAAATTGTGGAAGAGAATAAAGAGGTCAAAGTGAAGGCACTGGAAAAACTGAGAATTCCCAACGGTATAAAGTTGTGTATCTCATAGTTTTGAACTAAAGTATACATAATTTTTATTCTTAAATTTATATCTGTGTAAACTCCCAAGTCAGAGACTAATCAGATACTTTGCTTCTTGTCCCTATTTGTGTCACAGAAACTACTTTCCTCAAGTTTGGTGGTTTTTTGTTTCTGTGTTTGTTTTTGTCATCTCAGAAATGTGAGACTTCTGATTACAGCTTTAAGAGGAATGTCAATACTGTAAGTTTAGTTCAGACTTTTCTATTGTAAATTAAGTGAAATTCTGAAAATTTTCTATTTTAGGACATGGCTGTTTAAAGAAGGAAACACTAAACTTTAAAATCAGCAAAAATTGAAGTGATTATAGCTTTTAAATTTTGATCTATTCAGTAGAAATTCTATTTTTCTACTTCAATCTGAGAATTATTTTTAACTGATAAAAAGTCACATTATCAGTTATAGAACACTACCTAACTTAGAAATCTTTTTTTAACTTGATTTTCTTATGGGGTTCTCATGATAGCCCTATGAGGTAGTTGCTGAAGATAATATTCATATCTTACCAGTGAGAAAATTGAAGCTTAGAGACATTAGACAATGTACATAAACTATCTTCCTGTATGTGTCACATAGATGGGGGTCTTCAATACTTGCAATTGCTCTTAACGCTGCTGACATTTGAAGTCAGCTGATCTGAGAGTAGGACTGAAGTTCAGATCCCCTGGTTCTCAATGCAGAGCACTTTACAGTAGAGCATTCAGCCTAGCCCACACCCTCACCTTCAAGATGGGAGAGTGAGGATTCCTCAGCTCTAACCTGTTAAGGTGCTGCCCCTGCCCAAAGCTGAAACATCAAGATGAGGTCCTCACAGTAGGTAAGACTAGAAATGGAGTCTTAGTGGACTGTTGGAGATGGCGGGATTCTTGGAGACTCGGGAAAATGTTCGTAAATGTAAACCCTTATGGATACTCCCAGTCAAATAGCTCCAGGGCACCCCCTTTTCTTGCCTTCTCAGAACCACAAATTTATTTTCTTGCTTCACTTGTGGTTTCTGGCAGATTCCTCTTCTTGCCGGGCCCAAAATGAAACAGAATGTGGTTTCATAGACCTGTTCTACGTCCCTCATTCCCTGAAGCCAGTAGGTAGTTCTTTTGAGACTTTTTTCTGTGTTTGTACTGCTAGTAGCCATGGCAAATCTGCAAGGGCAGAAAGTGTGCAGTCCTGGTTCCTTTGATGTGGTTCGCATTCACCTAAATTGGGGTAGTGGGGAACATTAAAAAAGTATGTCAAGCATGGGGTCAAGCTGGAAACCCATATGGTAAAGGGCTGAAATCACATCTATCTATTCCAGCAGTCTCCCAAACATCAAAGAGCTAGAGGGGTGGCTAGGAGGTGGGATCAGATCAATGATGGTTGCAAAGTACTCTCCTTCATCATTTTTCTCTCCCTTTCACTCTCTGTTCTAAGCTCCATCCCTAGTCCTCTTCCTGGCCATTGCTAGTCCTGCTTTGTCTCTATGAAATGAAATCTGTACTGTGAAAAGCAACATTTGGGTCTATAGAAGAGATTCCTCGAGAACATCTAAGTCTCCAAAAGCAAAGACAAATGAAATGTTGGAAAGTAGCAGCAACTACTTGAGGGAAATGATAAGCGAGGGAACAGGGGACTCGTGGTGATAAAATAATCACCATCACTATATGTCACACTGCCCGTATGTGCATTATCTGACCTAGGCCAGCAAAATTTACCCTGTCTCTCTCCCTCCACCCACACACACTCCGTTTTCTAGAAGGTGCCATTTTTAAAATGTGGCTCATGGGTTTGTCTTTTCTCTATCTGCTTTTCTACTGTCCTAGAAATGTAATTTGGGAAATGCAGACAGATTTAAATATTTGAGATCATTTAGGGAAGAGCAACTCACCCAACCTCAGGTAACTACTAGATTCCAAGGAGAAACCACGAAGCAGCAGAGGTAGGTCATTCCCTCAGGCAATATTTATCAACGTGATATTTTGCATAACCCCATCAGAATCACCTACGGTACTTATTAAAAACTAAGATTTCAAGGACTAATTCAAACTGAGCTATAACTGAGTATCTAGGAGTGGGAACCTGGAAATTGCATTTTAAACAGGTCCTCCCCATCCATACACACACACACACACAGAGGTTATTTTTATGCATCTTACATTTGAAAACTACACTTCAGAGGCTTAAAACACTATGTCATAATTTTAACTGAGGCCTAGGTCAGCCAAGTTCTGAGTTAGAATTTGTTTTTTGCACAATAGAATATAACACATCTTTTGCTTTATGTAATGGAATTTCCTCAAATAAGAAGTTCTATTTCTTTCATCAGTCCAGTATCCTCTTCCCTGAAAAACACCATGCCCACATGTCTAAATTATTATCTTTTTTCTTGAGCCTCCTCCACTGAAAGAGGAAATAAAAGCAGGAGATGTTTCCTTTGTACATTCTGAAGTTGTTTCTAATACCCTTGACTACCACCCTTATCTGTCCTTCCACTGGTGCTGAAAGCACAACAAAGAAAAACACTCCAAATTCAATTGATTTGAACTAAAAGCCACTAGTCTGGGAGCCGGGCCAATAAATAAAATGGCAAAAACTTATTTGAACCAATTAGATAGGGATATGCAAATTAATTGGCCATGATATCAGGGTCAAGCAATAATATGCAAATAAACTGGCATCTTATTGAGCTAATGGGACAGGAATATGCATAATAAGTTGGCTGTGATGTCAGAAGCTTCATCATAATTTCAGGCATGAATGTTACAATATAATATTAATTCTGGAACACTTCAAAATGCTTAATTATAATATTGATAAAATAATCTGAATTCCTAAAATGTGAACAGATTGGTCTAAAAAACAAATGACAAGTCTTAAAATTGGATCATCCTAGAAAATGAGTAATTAGAAAGGATGATAGCCAAGCCCAGTACAAGTTGGGACCAAGGCACAGTTACTTGTTTTCACAGTATGGATAGAAATGCTGTGCCTGAAGGACTAACAGTTTTAGAGAAATGAGCAGATGTGAAATCAAGAGAAATAAGTGATAGACTGAAATGTATTTGTTCAGAACAGTTAGCCCAAAAACTCCTAAGTAAATTCTTTAGCCAGCAGGTACGTATCCAATCAGTCAACAAACATCATGTGAAAACTCCTCTGTGCCAGGCACCATGCCAATCCTTGGGAATATGAGTAAAAACAGCAGACACTTGCATAGCAGAATATGAGCCAGACACTGTTCTAAATGCTTTACATATGGCTAACTGATTTAATCCCCATTACAACCCTGTGAGGTAGATACTATTTTTAATGTGATTTTATTGATGATGGAACTGAAGGACAGAGAGGTACATAACTTGCCCAAGGTCACAGAATTACTATTTGACAGAGCTAGGATGTCAACCCAAGCAGACTGTCTTCAGACTCCAATGAATAAAACATGATGTCTAGGTCCTTATCATTTCTCACCAGGTTCAACCTGGAGAACAGGTGGATAACTACATGTTGCAGTTTGAAAGATGTGCAAAAGTGACCTGATTCCAAATATCCTCTATACTCACTAAAATTCTATCATGGAAGTCACTAATATAAATCAGCTGGTTGACTGTTTAATTAGTTCTTTGGCTACTTAGACAGCAAAGGTGAGATCAACAAGTCTGCCCGGGCACAGTGCCTCATGCCTGTAATCCCAGCACTTTGGGAGGCTGAGCAGGCGGATCATCTGAGATCAGGAGTTTGAGATCAGCCTGACCAACATGGAGAAACCCCATCTCCACTAAAAATACAAAATTAGCCTGGTGTGGTGGCACATGCCTGTAATCCCAGCTACTCAGGAGACTAAGGCAGGAGAATCACTTGTAACCGGAAGGCAGAGGTTGTGGTGAGCCAAGATCATGCCACTGCTGTACTCTAGCCTGGTCAACAAGAGCGAAACTCCACCTCAAAAAAAAAAAAAAAAGCAAGTCCATAACACCAGACATTGAATAGTCATAGAGGACTTTTATGCTGGAAAGGACTGTATCCGTTTCTCCTTAATGTACAGATTGGTATGTTACTTTAGTGACTAATTCTTCACACACAAAAGAAGATGAGACACAAAACAGTGACATTTCAGCTGTATCTGTGGTGCAGAAGAGAGGTTGCTGAACATGGTGGAAGAGAGTCCGAGTTTAAGCGATTTGAGTGCCTTTTAGGTGGTAGAGAGAGATTAAAGAAAAACTTTACCTACAACTAAATATATCAAAAGCTGATTCTGCTAAGGAATACGTGATATGATTGGGAGAGGGGCAGTGTGATGTAGGAGTACAAAAGCTTACTACCCCTGTAAACTGTTATAAGTCTCTTTGGGTCAAAATTACATACATAAATATTAAAATTAAAGAAATTCAAATTGCATTAGACAACCTACCAGGAAAATACAGCTCAGCTAGATAATGTTAACAAGGGAAATCTACAGATGACAAAGTGGAAATAGAGAGTTCCAAAGATACCTGTTCTAAGGCACTTTCATTAATCACCTTAAAATTCGTAATTTTGAAGGTAAGATAAATGTTTCCAGCCATTGAAATGCAAAGCTCAGTGAGTAAAGAAAAAAATCCAGCTAGGCTGAGAAGGCCAAAAAATGTGGTAGATGAGCTTCCTTTAGGTCAAGCTAAGAAATAATACACTGAAAGGAGAAATTGACCCAAATTAGAGCATAGAGTAATAGGATCAATTATAAATGAAGAACAATGTCACATAGAGCCATCCACTGAAGACATTCATCAGTCAATGTGTCTTTTTTGCTACCCAGAAAAAGACTCGATGTTGTCACAGATTTTATACATAACAGGGAGGGAAAATGCCCTACCTTTGTCCAAGTCCAGAGCTCATTCATGTGTACAATACACATAGTTTTGGTTGTCCACCTTAGGAAAGACAGTGGTGTTAGATGACTATCTGCTGGAGGAAGGCAGCTACAAAAGGGGCTGTGTGAGGACAGGCTAAGGACAGTGGGACTTTGTGGTCTGGAAAAGCAAGGCCGAATATGATAAAAGTGTGAAAATCATGAAAGGTAGAGCTAGAGTAATGCCTGCCTCTTTATCACATCCCACAATACTAGAATCAGGAAGTAACCTTGATGTTTGAAAGAGAACAGATAAAAGGACAGCTATTCAGAATGATCTCAAAGGCACCTTTCTACTCAAAAATTCTTTGTCAAATTTTCTTTATTACTTTACAATTGGTTTGTAAATACGTGTTGCTCCAGGAAATGGAACAGACTGAAATATAAGGCTAAGATAAGTGTATGTCTGTTTTGTGTTATAGGCTTACAAGGAGACATTTCTAAACCTTTGTGTTGTCTTGTAGGAATCCCTCATGCCATTCCATGGGTAACCATAAATAGCCCACAGCTGCATATCTCACTAATCCAACCCAGAATGCTTACATTTGCATCCCTGAGTCGACCACTTCTATTTCCTTCTCTTCATTCAGTATACAGAAAAAAAAGAAAAGGGGGTCAGAATTTCTAAGAGGTGATTGTGCCGGGAGGAATAGAGCCCCATATATTCCTATTTTAAAAAAATTATATTTAGTGGGTTCTTTCAGGAGGTATTTGGGATTTTCTAATAAAATAATTAAAAACATATAGCAAAAGTCTGTGTTTTTTCCCCTTTCTTTTATTAAGCTATAGATTCCTATTAGCAAAACCTATAATAAGTGAAAAAAGCATGCAGAGTTTTCAGTCTCAAACACTACAATAATGCTCAGAAGTGGAAACATCAAAAACAGTCCTTTAAAAAAAAAACTGGGGAGAGAGATCCAAGATGGCTGATGATTAGCAGCTCGGGCACGTACCTCCCAGTGAAAGCGCAAAGAACGAGAGGACGCCACACTTTCAGACGAATATTAGTTGCTCACGGACCACGAGATTCCCAGTGGAGGAGCTCCACGGGTCGCCAGGGCGACTCTTGTGGCCGGCGTGGCGGTTTTGCTGGTGCCTTAGCACGCCAGTTCTTGGTGCAGAGTCCGGATATTCCCGGGCAGAAAAGCACCATCAATCTTAACACCGCTCTTTTGGCCGGCTCAGTGGATTGCTCAGATTTCGGCGCAGGGAATCAACAAGTTGGACGTCAGAGACCCAGTTAGAAAGTCGGTAATTATAAAGACGATAGACGGACAAATATATAATGAAGGGAAGAAACCAGCGTAAAAAGGTAGAGAATACTCAAAATCAGAATGCCTCTCCCTCTACAGGGGATTGCAATTCCTCATCAGTAACGGAACAAGGCTTAATAGATTACACCGGTATTCCAATAACAGAAGCAGGTTTCCAAACGTGGGTGATAAGAAACTTCTGTGAATTAAAAGAACTTATTCTAACCCAATGCAAAGAAACTAAGAACCTTGAAAAAAGGTTTAACGAAATGTTAAGGAGAATGGACAATTTAGAGAAGAATATAAGTGAATTGATGGAGCTGAAAAACACAACACGAGAACTTCGCGAAGCATGCACAAGTTTAAACAGTCGAATTGATCAAACGGAAGGAAGGATATCAGAAGTCGAGGACCAGCTCAGTGAAATGAAACGAGAAGACAAAAATGCAGAAAAAAGGATGAAAAGGAATGAGCAAAGTCTCCAGGAAATATGGGACTATGTGAAAAGACCTAATTTACGTTTGATAGGTGTACCTGAATGTGATGAAGAGAATGAATCCAAGTTGGAAAATACTCTTCAGGATATCATTCAGGAAAATTTTCCCAACCTGGCAAGGCAGGGTAATATTCAACTCCAGGTAATACAGAGAACACCACAAAGATATTCTTCAAGAAGACCAACCCCAAGGCACATAATTGCCAGATTTATTAGGGTTGAAATGAAGGAGAAAATACTAAGGGCAGCTAGAGAGAAAGTTCAGGTTACCCATAAAGGGAAACCTATCAGACTTACAGCAGATCTCTCAGCAGAAACCCTACAAGCCAGAAAAGAGTGGGGACCAATATTTAACATCCTTAAAGAAAAGAACTTTCAACCCAGAATTTCCTATCCAGCCAAACTAAGCTTTATGTGCGAAGGAAAAATTAAATCTTTTGCGAACAAACAAGTACTTAGAGAGTTCACCACCACCAGGCCTGCTTTACAAGAGCTTCTGAAAGAAGCACTATACATATAAAGGAACAACCAATATCAGCCTTTCCAAAAATATATCAAAAAGCAAAGAACTTTAACACAATAAAAAATTCACATCAACTAATGGGCAAAACAGCCAGCTAGCATCAAATGCTGGTATTAAACTTACATATATTTTAATTGGATAAAAAGCCAAAACCCATCGGTATGCTGCATCCGGGCCCATCTTACATGAAACAATACACAAAGACTCAGAGAGAAGGAGGAAGATTTACCAATTGAACAGAGAGTAAAAATAAACTAATAAACAAAAAGCAGCAGATGCAATTCTCACCTCTGATAAAGTAGACTTTAAACCAACAAAGATCAAAAGAGGCGAGGAATGACATTACATAATGGCAAAAGGATCAATGCAACAAGAAGAGCTAACGATTCTATAGATCAACGAGATAGAAAATTAACAAGGATATTCAGAACTTGAACTCAGACCCGGAACAAGTAAACTTAATAAATATTTATAGTACTCTCCACTTCAAATACACAAAACATACATTACCACCTCACACCTATTCCAAAGGTGACTATATAATTGGAAGTAAATCACTCCTCAGTAATCGCATAGCATTTCATAGGTTTAAATTAAATATTGGTTGGCTGTTTGTTTGTTATCTTCTTCCCTTACTCCTTCCTGATTACATCATTAAGTATAATTATCAGTATAAAAGAGGTTTTCAATACCCATTACTAAATGCATTCTAGCCTGGGCAAGAAAGCAATACTCCCATTCTCTCTCCCTCTTTCTTTTCCTTCTCCCTCCTCCCCATTCTCTCTCTCTCTTTCTCTTCCTTTTTTCTCCTTCCTATTCTCTCTCTCTCTTTCTCAAAAAAAAAAAAAGGAATGCACACGTTTCCTTCTGCCTCGGGCTCCAAGAGGGCTTGGCACAGCAGTGCTCACTGATGATCAGGCCTCTCCTTCCAATGCTCTTCACACGCAGACCACGCCTAGATTCTTCCTTTTGGGATGGAAGCCCTGTGCGGGCAGATCCATCCTCTCCCCTGCTTCTCCTGTCGTCTATCTCTGCTCCCTCATAAGGAGGCTGTGTAGCTCACTGAAGGAGCCTTGGTTTTCCTTGCAGCCTCACCTTCAGACAGACAAAAAAAAAAAAAAAAAAAAAAAAAACTGTACTGGCCAGGTGCAGTGGCTCACACCTGTAATCCCAGCACTTTGGCAGGCAAAGGTGGGGGGATTGCTTGAGTTTGAGATCAACCTGAGCTACATAGTGGGACTCCCATCTCTACAAAAAAATTAATTTAAAAAAAATAGCCAGGAATGGTAGCACACATCTGTGGTCCCAGCTGTTTAGGAGGCTGAGGTGAGATCTCTGGAGCCCAGGAGGTCAAGGCTACAGTGAGCTGTCATTGTGCCACTGCACTCCAGCCTGAGTGACAGAGTGAGATCCTGTCTCAAAAAAAGAAAAAAAGTACTTTATTATAATCACCTCTGCTTCCAAAAGTATATACTGTTTCTACTTGGTTCCTTAATCCCTTATTCTTAATCTCAGTTATAAAGGTGTCATTCTTGTTACCTTTACCACATAGTCCTGCCACCTGCTGCACTATGACCTATTTTGAGAGCAGGGATTGTGTCTTCTTATGCTTGTGTTCTCAGAGCCCCTAGCATATATGTTGAAGAAACAGACCTTCATATACCCCGCCTAAATAATCAGTTAGGAATTTTAAAATTCCACTAATCGAACTGATTATTTCGTCTTCATCTTCCAAATGGTCTGACTTAACTTCATTAATTAATGCAATTATTTTGGCGTCATATAATAGTAATCCTATTATAATAGAAATAGGGTTCATAAATAAAAACCAGATAATGGAATTCTTAAAATCAATTGGTTATTTTAGCCATCATTTTCAGAAAATTTTACTTCCTTCCTTCATTTCCCCCCTCCCTACCCTCTTTAGTGGTTAAAAAGAGAAAAAGAAACAGACTATCTCCAAGAGATAAAAGAAGAGAGTCTCACAGAAATGCACACATTACAGTAGTTATACCTCAATGACAGTCATAAAGGCATTTTCAAGGGAAGAAGTAAAGACAGAGAATGATCCTCTGGTCACCTTTTGCCCAGCATGAACAGATCAGGCAATGATTCAGCATCTTACTTGTCCACTGTTTTAAAGACTAACTCCTTATCAAAGGAAGTCAAAAGACCACACCAGCTGACTGCCTTTTGAATTACTAATGGCCTAAGTTTTGTGGCACATCATTTTCAGTGATGACTGGAAAACTAGGAGGCTTCCTGTCATTTTTTCTTTCAAAAATAAATGATATTATTTAACTTTAAAAAAAGAAATAAACATATTTATTTTATATCCTCAGAACCACTGAAACTGCTTTTATCTGAAACTAAAGCAACATGATTAAGAAATTAATAGATTTCAAACTACTGATTTCAGTCAACAATATGACAGTGTAATTAACTAATAAATTGCCCCATTAACAAAAAAAAAGAAGCGAACGCACATTTTGTGATAGTGTACTTGCAGAATTACTACATATACATGTGAAACTGCAAGATTACCCAGTAAGCTACTGGTGCAGCTGTCATTTGTTGAGAATATTATGAACTTTCATATCCTTATTAAGGAAACAAATGCTTTCACAAGTAGCATGTGTTTAAATATTTCCTTAGAATTTTAGTTTTAAAATATAGGAAAGCTCAAGAAATAAAGTAAACCCATACCCCACCACTTCTTTTCATATATAAGTGAAAAAGTAACTCAAATTAGCCCCTCTAATCCCTTTCCTTTCCTAAGAGAGAGTTAATTGACTCAAGGAAATAATTTGAAATTTCACATCCTTCCAGATTTTCTTTCTGCTTATTTCAATTCTATACATATATACAAATATATATGCATTTTACAAAAATGAGATTTTAAACACATTATTCTTTAATTATATTTCACCTAGCAATATATAATAGAGATCCTTTGGGCCAACATATAGATGTGCCATATCTAGTGGCTGCACAGCATCCCGTTGTTTGAATGTATCAGAGTATATTTAGTAATAGTCTTATAAATATAACTATAAGAAAAACTATATAACTTCACCAAAAGACTTCAAATGAGACCTAAATAAATAGAAATATAACATGCTCTTGGATAGGGAGCAATATAGTAAAGATATTATTCCTCCCAAATAAATGCCATAAATGAATTTGAAAGATAAGTAACACACTAAAAGAAAGCTTTGCCTCACATAAACAGATCAATTATTAATATCCCTATAATACAAAGAGTTTCTACATATCAATGAGAAAGAAAAGCAATAGAAAAAAGTCTCCATTTTATTAATGTTCCTAAAGTTTACTTGCTGCTGCTTCTACTACTGGCTGCTCTTGCTGAGAGGTAAAATGTTGCATTTATACAATGTAATTATGCATCTAAATAAGAAAGGATTTTAAAGTAAGATGTAATTACCCTAAGTTCAAAACCTAAAAACGTGTTGCTTAAAAAGACAACCTAGACTGATTGCAAAGAGTACCAGGAAAAAAAAAAAGCAAGCAAGTCATTAGCTTGTAGATTTTCAAATTTTCATCAATTATATTTGCAGGAGTTTGAATCCATTAAAACACTCAATCCAGCAGCATTGTTATGATAACTACCTGAAAACAACTTGAACAGTCACTAAAAGTCAAAGTAAAAATATATACCGCTATGAAAGTCATTTTTAAGGGAATATCCCAATTTCTAGACTTTACAAAAACAAACATTTGAAAGCTGCTTTTACTATAAGTTGCCAATTCAATTTGTGTATCTAGAAAAGACTCCTGAATTTTACAGTACTGTCTTTAATGTAGTGAAAATACTGTGAATGAAACTAGCCTAAAGAGCAATAGTATATCACAGTAAATCTCCAGTTTACTCTAATTAGGAATCTACTTTAATCTTACCTGAAAGACATGTTCGTGTTTTATGTTTATAAGGATTTCACTGAAATTTTTATGAAACAGCTTAATAGAAGAGATTTTAAAAGAGGCAGTGAATGTTTATGAATTATGCAAGTCTGAACTTTCATTTTAATAACTTCATTAAAATATAAAAACCTTAAAAGCTTCCCAACAGGAATTTAACTTTATAGAAATGCTTTATATGTGCCCTGACCTTGCCAAGAGGCAGGCCTAAGGCATGATTTAACAGTTACTACAGGGCAAAGCCTAATAATAAATACCTATTTGAAAATGCCAGCATTTGTCCTTGCCTCCCTGGCCCCCAGTGGGGTTGCAACTCAGCCATAAACAGGCCCTCTCCTGAGAGACAGCAGGGCACAACAGAAAGAGAACAGCCACTGGCCTTGGAAAACCTGGATCGGAAGCCTTTAACCTTTCCGATCCTTAGTCTGCTCATCTATAAAACTGGGGTATTAGAGACAGCCACGTTGTTGAGTAAACAAATGAGATAACGTTTAGTGGAAGCTCCAAGTAGGAAGCACTGTATAAATGTTGGTTATTTCTAAGCAAAAGACAGTTCTTGGTTAACTCTTAATTTTTCTCACCATATCCTGGCTCCAGGAGAATGTGTGTTCCTATATGACTGATATAAATAATACTGTGTGTGTGTGTGTGTGTGTGTGTGTGTGTATGTTCAAAGAATGCCTCTTCATTATTTAGATGGCAGTCATCTGCTTTGACTATCTTACGTTCACATCCTGAAGCTAACAGCAAATCTTCCTCCCATCTCCGGTTACTATGTGGCCAGAAGACCCAGGATATTTTATAAGAAATCAGAGCAGTAGTATATTTCTACCACCTTCAGCTTGTTAAGCTATTTATTTGAGTTAAGACACTGAGTTCTCTTCCAAGTACTTCTTCTATGATACCAGATCCAAGACAAACACAGCTTTAATTGGGCCAACAAATGGGAACAAAGAGGAAGAACAGAGCCTCTGTCATCCTAATTATCAAGTTAATGCCTGGTTGCTGGACAACTATCTCTAAAATGAACCACCACAAAATGGAACCTGATGTTGCAATGTTAATTTGACTAGAAGTGGGAAGACCTGGTCCCAGAGCAGCTTCTGATTGTCTTTCCAAATAATTTAGCCCCAGCTAATAAATACCTAACTGGATACAATATGAGTCAGTATTTGTTGTTCATTGCTGCATAATTGAGTGGTCAAGATTTCAGCTTTCACCTGTCTCTACAAAGTCTCAATCTCCACAAGTAGTCAACACCAAAAACAAGAAAATTACCCATGTAAATTTCTACATCCTTGCATCCAAAGACCCTTTGACCCTCTTCAGCTTGCTTTCCTCTAGCTGAAATTTCATTGTTTATATTAAACAGATCCTAGTCTGTGCACATTTGGCATTTCAAAAACAAATAGAAAAGCCAGGTTGGATTATTCATCTGCCTTCTCCTTAAATCAGATGAATTGCTCCACATGCCGATAGGAAGAGTAGCTCAGTTAACGCATATACTAAGAATCTAGGTAAAAAATGTGAAAAATTGTTGTTTATTAGTCCTACAGCAGAGATGATAGCTTTATACCATTTTTTTAACCATTTAGCATTGTTATTTAACTAATGCTAAATTTACCCATATCAGTCATGTTGAACTGTGCCTCTGTCAAACAGCTAGCAAGACTGACCTGAGGTTGAACCAATTGCTTAGGAAACATCCTCTATGAAGCCATGAACCTGAAAGCTATCTATATTTCAGTCTCTAGAGATGAAAGTGTCAGAGCTGGCTGGGCATGGTGGCTCATCCCTGTAAGCTCAACACTTTAGGAGGCTGAGGCAGGAGGATTGCTTGAAACCAGGAGTCTGAGACCAGCCTGGGCAACATGGTGAAATCCTGTCTCTACAAAAAATATTAGCCAAGCGTGGTGGCATATGCTGCAGTCCTGATTACTCAGGAGGGTTAGGTAGGAGGATTCCTTGATTCCAAGAGGCTCTACGCTGGACTCCAGACTGGTGACTAAGCATGACTCTGTCTCAAAAAAATTTTTTTTAAAGTGTCAGATGAATTTAAGAGGTATATTTCAGCCTGATCCATATTGAGATTAAAGGGCTGCTTTCTTTTCTAAATAAAGGTATGTTTAGTATTTCTACAACAGGATTCAATACAATAGAATTGAAAGTATATGTAAGTTTAGCCCAAAACTAAAGAGAAAGATACTATTCTCAAGCTGAATTACATAGAGTACGTTGATATGCCTGTATCTTTATCTTTTTTTTTTGAGACAGGGTCAGATACATCTTTTAAAAGTAACTTGCCCTCACACTTTTGTAGCACATACAGATTTTGATTCTTGTAACTGTCACTTCAAATTTTGTTTTTTGAAGCTAAATTAGTCCAACCATCTTTAATGCTGCAAGAGGAACTAGTTATTCAAGCTATGGGAACTTAGTATTTGCTTCCAAGCAAGATAGCAAGAATGGAATCTTTTTTATCTTGGATAGGTCAGCGAGCAAAAAGACATTTCTTTTTATTTCTGTGTGCTATTGGAATGGGTGGTTCTCATCATTGCCCCTCTAACTTCCCATTTAATTTTCAAAATGATTTAATCTGAAATGTAAAACAACTGTGAAATCTTATTACCGAGATTATTTATTTCAAAGATGAGTCTCCAGCAACAGAGTTCCTATACTCTATGCTGAGAGGTCTGGAATATTGCATTCACTTCTGCAAACACACTTAAGAGGAGACACACTAACTTTCTGAAGCAAATCCAGCAGGAAATCAGGGTCATGCAGAGGGAAGATACAGTCTCAGTCAAGGAACAGTTCAAGGAATTGGAGATGTTTAAGCTCCAAAATACAGAACTCAAAGAGGATATAACTGTCTGAAAAATGTGGGGAAAGAATTAAACCTACTCTTATTAACTATAAGGATCTGAACTGGGATTCATGAGTATAAGCAATGGAAATCCACACTTGGTTCTTCTTATTTTTGTTCTCAAGCAAAAGCTAGAGGAAAATTAATCAGAAATACTGAGTTAGGGATGGTACCCTATCTACCTGCCATAGGTTAGAGAATTAACCTATTAAATCACTCCAAGCTCCTAAAGTTTCATTTTAAAATTCTAAAAGATCATGCCCAGCCTAAAGATAACATCAGTCCTTGAAGAACACATCTATTAAAGACAAATGTATCCTCACCAAAAGTGATTATTTTATTTTTTCCTTAAGATAATAAGAATGAAAGACTACTGCTGCTAATAATAATTATAGTTTTAATCTAGTGAGTGCTTTCTCTACTGTGCACTTACTAATTTGGTCTTGTTTAATCCTACTCATACTTTTATAAGGTAGGTATGATTATCCCCTTCTATGAATGAGAAAACTAAGGTTTGGAAAAGTGATTTGCTCAAGGTCACAGGGTAAAGAAATGGCGAATGCCCAGCTCGTCACTCCAGCTGCGTCTGTTACCTAAGCCTGCCCACTTACTCCCATCATCCCCCACCTAGACTGTGCACACTGTAATTTCAATTGGCCATAATCCCTGAATCATAGAAACCTCAACTCTAGAAGATAATGAATGCTCTTGAGCAGCAAAATGATCATCAGTTGACTCACAATGAATACTCTCTATAGATTATTTTGACAAAGTAACACTATCCAACTGTGCCTGCAAATGCCAACACATGCAAATCCCTGCGACTTCATAAACAGCAAATGCCCTAATGAGCTAAAGAAACAATTGCTCTTTATTCATTTTTTTTCAGTGTGTTTCTTATTTCTGCTGGAAAATAATGTCCAGAAGGAATTTGTGTTCTATTCAGTGACTATCAAAAAGAGGAAGGTTAGTGTTTACAAGCTTACATAATACAAAAAAGAGTGGCCGTGAAACAGTGAGCTGTGGCTTCCTGGTGGGAAGACAATCATATGCAGCCCGTGAATTCCTGGGCAATTTTAATTTACTTTTAATCATTTCAGAAGTCGTGCCTCAGAGGTTTGAGATGAAAAGGTTCATAGCATCTTGTCTTTTTCTTTCTTTTTGGCCCCTCCTATTCTAGCTTGGTATAATGTAGTCCAAAAAAAGAGGTGAAGGGGAAGAACCGATTTGAGTATTTGTTCCTCCAGGAAACTTCCTCACATATCCGAAACCCATCTTTGTTCGTCTTTACCTTTATACTTTCCACATTTTTTCACTTGATCACCGACTGTTGTGTTCCTTTGATTGTGTCCTATAAATGCCTTTTCTCATTTATGAGATGGAATTGTTTAATCATCAGGGTGGCCAACACCCTCATTATTTGTTTTTCTGTGTTTCCACGGTCCACTGGAGTTATCTCGTCCCATGATTTATCACGCGCTGTAGGTATCCGTGGCTCCTGCTCTGTGTACTCCTTTTGCAGAGACCCAACTTAATTTACTTTTGCATAGACATCATCTAGCATCATCTAGTACATAGTAGGCCTCCAAGGAGGAAATTAAATTAAATGAAAACTAATGGTTCATGTAATCCTCAGTGTTCGACATAGAGTATGAACCGAATTGAGCTGAAGTGAATTAAACTCAATCAGAACAAACCAAAATGAATGGATGTGACTATATTAAGGCATTATTATGTTGGATAAAATTATCAAGATAATATTTATAATTTGTAGAAAAATTGATTAACACAGCCTAGCTATGTTGTGTAATTCCAGCGATGGACACTCCAGATTGCCCATTACGTTACTACCATAGAAAGGTCAGCAGCCTTCAGGCCCAATATTGCAGTTTGTTCTTTAAGCTGAGGCTCTAAGGGCAGACACAGTCTAACTCAGTAAATATTTAAAGAATGGCTGAGAAATGTAGACCAACCTCTGGAAGGCTGACATTATTTCTGAACAAGCAAATGATGTCTAAAGTGAAATGATGCTACTGATTATACAGGAGAGTTCCCAACAAGTAGATCTAAAATTTCATTTCCAGGGCTAAGTCCCCTTCTTGGTTCATGGTTTGCTGTGATCCCAGAGGGAGAGAAAACCAAACCCACAGCAGCCCTCCTCCCTCTCCTTTCTTCTTATCTCTAGCTTCTGAAAACTGGTCCATCAGCACACACCGTGCACCCCTTCAGGGTTCAGCCCTGTGTTAGGCACCTGAAATTTTGACAATAAGATGAGCATTATCTCTCCACTTTTGGGTCCTCACATCTCAAAAAAGAGACTAACAATAAGTACCAAAAATATTAAAATAAATGATCACAAATTCTATCAGGATATGAAAGAGAGAAATGAAAAGGTATTTCCCTCATCCAAAAATGTAGACTCTGATTTAGGAGTATAGGCAATTCTTTTCTCAAAATTATATCCCTTTTCATCAAAAAAGTAATTAGTTGTAAACCAGATAAATAAGCATTTTGTAAAAATGAAAATGACTGGGAGAGAGAGGAATAGCCCCCTATAATCTGTGCTTAACTAGCATAGGTTTGTCTAATGAGACCGGACATCTTTTAATGTTGATGATGTTCACCTATCAGTAAAACTTTGGGAGCACATTCCTCTTTATACATTGATTTGTAGGTTTGCAAGTGTATATTTACTGCTATAGTAATATAAAATAGACATTATAAACTTAAAAGTCAAATGTAAAAGATAAAGCAAAAATAAACATTTTTACAATTATTTTATTTGGTTTGTGAATGATCAAAATGTTACTCTCCCTTTAAAATATAATTTCTATGTTAATAAATATGCCTCATTTTTCTTCAAGATATCAGTTTAACTTTGTAATGTAACAATTCACAAGTATAATATTAGATTCCATTTATTTCAACCCTTAGTTTTATAGACGGTCACATAAAAAAAAGCCTCACAAATGCACAATATTCATAATATTTAACGTGAATTTAGTTTGGAATTTATAGAAAATATGTCAGTATATCACATTGAAGGTTTCGATGTTTTTTTAAATTTTAGCCAACTTCTCTAACCTGAAATAGATTATCATTCTTACCTGTAGACATGACTGATACAGAGCACAGTTGAAGAAGAAAGAGGTACCCACTCTGCTATATTCTCATTTCTCATTCGTGTTTCCATTATCAAGTTTTCTTCAAGCCACAGTTGTTGTTCATGACTCATTTTAGGCAACATGTTCATTTTGTGAGGATTAGTTTGGTTACAATTAAATAACATAATCTACAAACCAATTTAACTGGGCTCAAATAAAGTGCAATACACAGAAAAATGCTAACATTAAATAAAGTGCAGGCCCCGCTGGCACCCTACCGCATGGTGGCGCTTCCATGCCACCCTCAGGAAACCTTGGGTACTGCATGTGAATCATGCCTGAACAGGGGTTCCACTGTGGTACTGTACATCAGACCTTAGTAAATTTTCAAAGCCTTATTTTTAGAAGAAGAAATTAAAGTAGAAACTCTGATATTTTCTCCTGGGTGCCAGAAGTAAATATTAGAGTTTCCGTTTTATTCTTTCCACACTGGAGATCAGAGAAATTAAAGGTTTCGAGTTCATAAACCAAAAGTCAGCCAGCAAATACATTTTCCTTTTTTTCTCTTACCAAAAAGAAAAATGTTATATCATATAGATTAAGTTTTGTCTTTATAAATCAATTACTCATTAACCAGAAGGACAGATCATTGTTATTTGACATCATTGTTATTTATTAATGTGATACCTAATTCTTATTTTAAAATAGTACACATTCTAACAAATGGTAAGTTCTTCGTAATTTTCAGAAATAATGCTAGGTTTTATTAAAAGAAAAACAAGTGTGACGAGGCACTGAACCAGATTAGTTTCAGGACACTCAGTGTCATCAAAAGAATAGGAATGCCTAGATGTTTCACCTATAAAGGAAAAGACTGGCTGGGTAGCAGGATGACCGCTCACAAGAATTTGAAGAAATGTCCTATGGACAAAAGTATGGAATCAGACATTCAGCAAATATGTATTAAATGCCCACTTGCTGAGTACCACAGTTAGGAGCTGGAGAGCTGGCAGTACTGAGATGGACTTTGTGATATTTGCCTGTAAGAAACTTGGAATCAGCTCTGAGAGATCCACTTTAAAATACTGTGTGATTTAAATTAGGAGTAAACTTTTTTTGTAAAGGAGCAGATAGTAAATACTGTAGGCTTTGAGGCCACATGATCTCTTGCAACTAAATATTCAGCTCTGCTACTGCAACACAAAAGTAGCCACAGACTGTAAGGAGTAGGCATAGCTGTGTTCTAATCAAACTTTTTATTTATGGATACTGATATGCAAATTTCATATAATTTTATATGTCATGAAATAGTAAACTTTTTAATTTTTTTCCACTCTAAAAATGTAAAAACTTTTTTAGCTCATGACCTACAGAGATATGCAGGGGCTAGATCTGGTCCACAGGTAGTCATCTGCCAAGAGCTAATTAACAGGATTTCACAAGAGCTCAGAAGAAGAGTACTTAACCTCAACTGGAGATTTCATGGATGCTTCCTGGAGACACCAAGAACTAGGGTGAGGGATTGTGCAGGGCAAGAGGGCAAGGCCAAAGGATAGTGAGAGCAAAGGTGTGGTTGTACAAAACAGACTGGGGAGTGCAGAGGAACTGCTAAGAAATGAAGTTAGAGAGGCAGTGACCAGTCAGGAAAATTAAACTCTGTTCCAGAGGTGCTAAGTAGCCACCGCAGGGAGTTTGTATTGGAAAAGGTACTGTAACATCAATTCCAGCTCAGGCTGTGGAATCAGCTTCATATAGTTAGGATCCCAGTTCTGCCACTCACCAAGCATATGAACTCAAATCATTTTCTTAGCCTCTTCAAATAGCAGTTCTGTCATCCGAAAACCAAAGATAATCCCTACCTTACCGTTTGTTATTCTCTATTCTTGTACCTGTCCACTTCACTTATTGCCCAAAGTGTCACAACTGGTAATATGAATTCCATTGCTAACTTGTTACTTGACTGATGCCCCCTCTAGATTGTGGGGCCATGTCATCATCCATATACACCAAGTGCCTCACAGGGGGCCTGACTCAAAAGTACCTGATGAATAAATGGAAAAAAAATCAACTAACAATGATAAAGCCAATGATCTCCCACTTGTAGTTCCGTCACTATCCATGCTTGCTTCTTGCTTTACAAGGATAAATATGTTGTATCATTGATTTAAAACTTGGAATAAAGTCATAAAGAAAAATGATTAATCATTGTCTATGCAACTACCTTATCCATAATGTTTATTTTCTTGAGCAAGTTCTCATTACATTTCATTTTGGCACATGGCTTTTCCCTCTTCCACTGAGATGCTTCCTCCAAGAAATTTTCTTAATCTAAATGTTACAGGAAAGGGGTCCTAATCCAGACCCCAAAAGAAGGTTCTTGGATCTTGTGCAAGGAGGAATTCAGGGTGAGTCTTCAGTGCACAGTGAAAGAAAGCTTATTAAGAAAGTAAAGGAACAAAAGAATGGCTACTCCAAAAGAAAGGCTACTCCATGGTTGCCCATTTTTATGGTTAGTTCTTGACGATATGCTAAACAAGGAATAGATTATTCATCCCTCCCCTTTTTAGACCAGATAGGGTAACTTCCTAATGTTGCCATGGCATTTGTAAACTGTCATGGCGCTGGCGGGAGCATAGTAGTGAGAAAGACCAGAGGTCACTCTCGTTGCCATTTTGGTTTTGGTGGGCTTTGGCCGGCTCCTTTACTGCATAAACTCCTTTACCTGTTTTATCAGCAAGGTCTTTATGACCTGTATTTTATGCCAACCTCCTGTCTCATCCTGTGACTTAGAATGTCTTAATCATCTGGGAATGCAGCCCAGTAGGTTTCAACCCATTTTACCCAGCTCCTATTTAAGATGGAATTGCTCTGGTTCACACACCTCTAACATAAGTGGACAATTTTCTTTTCTTTTTTTTTTTTTGAAATGGAGTTTCACTCTTGTTACCCAGGCTGGAGTGCAATGGCGCGATCTCGGCTCACCGCAACCCTTGCCTCCTGGGTTGAGGCAATTCTCCTGCCTCAGCCTCCTGAGTAGCTGGGATTACAGGCACGCACCACCATGCCCAGCTAATTTTTTGTATTTTTAGTAGAGACAGGGTTTCACCATGTTGACTAGGATGGTCTCGATCTCTTGACCTCTTGATCCACCCGCCTTGGCTTCCCAAAGTGCTGGGATTACAGGCGTGAGCCACCGCGCCTGGCCTAAGTGGACAATTTTCTAGTTTATATTGCAGTGAGCTGGAAATGAAGCGAAATCTTTCCAATGCATAATTGAGGCTAACTTTTTAACTTAAAGCTCACAGATAGGATAAATGGCCTATTTCATTAATGATCTCTAAATGTCTGCATGACTCCTTATCTAAATTGCCAAAATACCTTTATATTTCAATGCCAGATATCACACTATAAATTGTAAATATATGATTTATCTATTCATTCGATTTCCAGAACTCTTATTCTAAGGCAAGCAAGAAAGCAACAAAATCCATGTTGCATTTTAGCTCATATTGCTCCATATTGTTCAACTTCATTCATTTGTTTAACAAATATCTATTGAATGCTTACTGTGTGCCATGTAGTGTTAAATCTTCCCTTTTAGAGATATTTATGGAACACTTTTTAAGGTGCTTATTTTCTAAATAGCTTAAATCTTAACCACCAATTTATTTTTTAATTTTATATGTGTTGGTAACTGTGGCTTAGATAAAAGCCCTAGCAATTGTAGTGGCAGGGCAAAATATAAAAATTTTCAGGGCTATTTAAATTATAAACAGATTTTAAGAAGCACTGTGTTGTTTTCCGTCATCCTTCTACTTTCCAAGAGAATATATCTGCATCCTGAAATCTAATCGAATTTACATATGACAGAGTTACTTCTGGAAATTCAGACTTTGTCTATATTGTCTTTGTTGTATAAACAACTTAGCTTCCCTTTCTCTCTTTTAGTTCTAGAATTCTTTAGGACTAATTATAGATTGAGGATATCTAGGGTGCTAAACTTACGTACAATTTACTCAACGTATCCAATCTGCTACTTAGGAAAACCCTGGCATTTTTTAAGGAATGCTTATACTTAAATTCTAACTTTTTTTTAATCACTCCAATCTTGAATAAAATTAAGCAGGGGATTATCTGTATGAGAAAATAGATAATTTAATTATTTTTCTAGAAATGAGTTATTTCCAAAAAAACTCTTTTCAAACGTGACAAGATCTCCTGGGATTTTTATAAGTTTTAATTTTCAATTACTAATTTGTTAAGCCAAAAAAATGGGGAGATAAATATTCATTTAATACTGCGGACCAATTTTCTATAAATAGACGTATTTTGTGTGTATATACGTATTCTATTATATATGCTGTAATTATTATCCCAAATTCTAAGGATAATTTAGCATTCTAATAAAATATACATAACATACACAGTATTTAAAGCCTTAATATTCAATTAGGCACATGGTAAATACACAAAAATAGCTGTTGAATTAGTCCACTAAGAGTAAATTCCATTTAGTATTGTTTCACCTTCCTCTTTCTTCCCTGATAGCTTTATTCACTCATTAATTCAAAAAATATTTATACAACACCTGCTATACGCTAGGCATGTCTACAGGTAAAGGATACAGCAGTGAATATAACAGTCAAAAATTCCCTCTCACGAAGATGGCATTCTAGAGGGGGAGAAAAACACTAAACAAAGTAAATTACCAAAACACAAAGTATGTTAGGTAATAAGAGCTTAGAAGAAAAATAATGCAGGGAATATTGATGAAAAGTGGTCAGATTCTGGAGATATTTTAAAGGAAGGGCCAACAAGATTTGCTTTTCACCATGAAAGAGAGTAAGGAGCCGAGGATGAGTGCACTGGTTTTGCCCTGAGCAACTAGAAGAGTGGAGTTGCTAAACCCTGGGATGCAGAAATCTGTACTAGTCCAGGACTAGGGAGAATCCAGTTCAGAAAGAGTGGACAGCATGGGCTTAGTTGGGGACATATGAAGCCTGTGATACCAATGAAGACAACAAATGAGACATCTCCACAAATGGAGATGTTTAATATGCAGTTAGTCACCAAAATTATAACTTCTTATTTCTTAAGTTTTTCAAACTGCCATGGAATAGTCCCTTTCTCATTATCTCACCCATGACAAATTTCTCCTATTTGTCACTGCCAATACATTTGAAAGGTGTTAGCTATCTTGCTCACTTATTTCTCATATTATCTAATTCTTAAAGCTCTTAACTATATAAAATGCCGGCCATAAATCAAGGAGTTTTACCTCATCCTTATTTTTAATTCACATTCCATATTATCAAATTCAAATTCCCTTCCATTAGAAATCCTTGCCTCACTAACTAGAAGAAGCTCAAGGCTTGATTCCTTTATGAAATCGTTGCAATCCAACCCCAGTTTACAGATGTGCCTTTTTCCAGGATAAATTTGGAAACCTTCAGAAATATCACAAATATGACCAACTTTGAAGGATCTTCTATCGTGATGGTATAATCTGTGACACATAAACACAAACTCTTAAAATTTCAAAGGGAATAGTCCACTGGAAGCAACCTTTTTTATTCTTCTTGCTACCAAACAAGCTGCGTGACATAGCCCATGAAGCCAGTTTACAGAAATGAATTTGTAAAGAAAATTGCTGTTTTTAAAGAATCAACTGAAGATAGGTTAGTTTAGTGGCCTCACAGACTTCATTAAAAACAAATCTGGGTCCTGATTTGGCAGTGATTTTCAAACTATTCTGATTCAACAACCACTTGTGAAGGTCAAAAGCACAATTTACTAGCTTCATTGACTATGAAAACAAACAAAATATGACCTCCAGTTGGGTAAAAGCTTTTGATGAGACACTAGCATTAAATCACTAACTCATGCCAGAAACAAAAATATAAAGATTGGAATCTAGGTCAGTAGTGATTAATACAAGGAACAAGCTGGAATGAAACAACCTAAGGACTCTACTTGGGGAAGCACTAAATATCATAACTAAAAATGGTCATTAGATGAATTTACAGCCCAAATTAGGAAAGTTCTTCCATCAGTTACTTGCACACAGAACTTAGGAAATTTATGGAAGTCATGACAGTGACTTCCAAAATCGATACAAAAATTACTGCATGTTTTGAAAACAGACTTTGGGTCAAAGTGTTGCTTTTCAAAATAGGAGTGGCAGTTGGAGATGATACCCTCTAAAATCTTCCATAGTAGTTTCTCAGGAGGAAAATAAAAGAAATTCATTTCATTCTAGTGTTCCTATCATGTTTTTGACAATTTACATCCTCATTTTCAGTTCTGAAAGCACGATTTAGTAAATGGTCCTCAGACCCAATAAGCATATCAACAGAGAATTTTTTAGGAAGTTAATCAAAATACAGGGAAAACAATGAGATATGCTTGAAATAACAAATCAGTTGATTACTTAATTAGGTTAACAAGATTACCATAATGGAAACGCTGTCGTTTTTTAAAACCTTGGTTGAAAATATTTCTGGGTAATGATTCAAAGATTGAAGAAAATTGGCCTTTTGGAGGTTACCAAAATGTTACCAGCTGTGTACCATTCCGAGGAGTCCTCTGAGAACCCTGAAAATACGTATGGGTTTTTGTGAATCATCTTAAAATCTCAAAGAGCACTCTGCTACACAATAATACCTGAAACCCACATGAAACTTCCTGGTGTTTTATGGAAAGTCCTAGTTAGGCCAAGCTTTTTGGATTTGGTTGAGAGCCCTATTTCCAAGCTCCGTAGCAAACCCGTGAAAGCCTGTCCGTTGTGTCTTTTGCCGCTTCATATAGTAACCATGTATATGTTTATATACTGAAGCGTCATCCAACAGAAGTCTAGCTTTGTAAAGTAGGTTTACTAAGAGGATACTAAAATTACCCATAAGATAATTTAAGGGAATTAATTACCCAAATAAAATAATATAACAATAAAAATAACCATAGACATTGCTGAGAGTTTACTTACATGCACTATTATGGCTAATTTACCTTGTTGAAAAGATGAAGAAACAAGCCTAAGGAAACTAAATAATTTGCCAAAGGTTACACCAGAGAGTAAGCAACTAAACCAATCATCTAACTCATGCCTTCTAACTCCATTTGGATCATGTTTTCTGGTTTGTGACTCTAAAACCCCCTTTCTAGAAACAATCTGACATTTTTAGAAAACTTCTTTTAGAATTGACCTATTTTACTGAAAAAGACTCCATTTCTTTTGAAGATAAACCAGAGATTTTAAGGCTAATCTTGGCTTTTATTTCAACATTTCTTCACCACTGTACCCCCACAAAAAAAAAAGAGAGAGAAAATAACAGTTTCTGTCATTTTGATATTTTGAGAAAATATTAATAGCAGAAACAAATTAGCATACTCCGAAAAACAAGTCTCGGAGTTTAGAGCGACTCTGACAAAGATGCAATTTGAGTGTGTTTCTCAAGCACATTCATTCCCATTTTACCTTATTCACAATCAATCAGCAAATGTGGCAGTGTCCGGGATGAAGACTTTTTTGTTTATTTATTTTAGAGACAGAGTCTCGATCTGCCACCCAGGCTGGAGTCCAGTGGCATAATCATAGCTCTCTGAAGCCTTGAAACTCCCCTTTCCTTAGCCTTCCAAGTAGTTGGGACCATAGGTACAAGCCACCCTGCTCTGCTAATTTTTTTTAAGAGATGAGGGTCTCTCTGTGTGGCCCAGGCTGGTCTTAAACTCTTGGACTCAAGTGATCCTTCCACCTTAGCCTTCCAGGTATCTGGGATTACTGGCACAAGCTACCATGCCCAGCTGAACAAATTCTTTCCTAAAAGTGAAGAGGGCTTGTTTAGAAGGACTAGAATAAGCTTCCCTTGCAATTCCCCAAGTGGACTTTGCAAAATGTCCTCCTCCCCTCAACTCTTCCACCTCCTAGAAAACACCTATTCATGCCTTCTTCTTCCTGGAACCCCTAGGAGTTTCCTGGGGTTCCTTGAGCTATGGCAACCCCATATGTCTGATTCCAAATTTAGACAGAGGAATGTAACCTGTGTCCTAGAATGCCAAGCCAAGAAAGAGAATTCGCACCAATATGTGATACTTTGTGTTCCATTAGAGTTGAGATAACTGCTACCTTATTCAGAGCTTACTATGTGCTAGGCACTGTGCTAAACACTTAACTCTCTTTCCCTCATTTAATTCCTACGACAAATCTAGCTAATACTGTCATTATCAACAATTTGCAGATAGGGCTTAGAGACTTAGAAATCTAAAATCCATGCCTTTGGCTACTTCACCATAATTTCTCCTGGGATTTAATAGTTTTTATTCCTTGAAACATTGACAATGAATGGCCTACTATACTATTAAGCTGAATTCCCTGATTCCTACTTTAAAACACAACAGTTTCCATTTTTGAAAGATTATAGATACATCTCTTTTGCTTGCCCGAAAGTAACCCATTCTTTCTTCAAAAGTAAAACTGTACGCCTAAACTTTGTAAAACTCTGTAGTCGAGACTGTCTCAAATTCCTATTGAATCAGATAATTCTTATCAGATCTCCTTGAAAAAGATAAAAAGGACCACCATGGTTACAAAGTGCAGAGCAACAAAAGCCAAGGTCCAGTTAGCAGCACTTCATTGAAATGCAAGAGGCATCTCTGTGTACTGGCTTTCTATCTTAGCATACAGCAGAGCAGGGGGGTTGAAGGATTTGAATTCTGAATTTCTGTTATAATAACATCTGCCAAGAACAAGCCCTGAGTATACTACTTGTCCCTGTAGAGAAAAATGAGGAGCTTATCAGGCAGGTCTTTGTCAAGATAATACCTGCACTTGTTGTCAGGCTAAAGATTTAGATACTCCTGGATGAAATTCCAGGTCTGCTGTGTGAGGGTCAGGGAGCATGGTTGAGCTACAAATTGCCTGGAAGCAAGCTGATTTTAAGTTGCCATGGCAAAGAAAATGCAGAGAATGAGAAGTTTTTCATTAATATTTTCTACATCTTGTTATGATAGGATTGTCCAGCTGAGGGGTGCTTTTTTTGTGCTTCTACTGACATGAACGGATAATAAACACTAATTACAGAGTATTATAATGATTTCTGGGCTTGCCTCAGAGGGGCGTCTATCTGGCTAGGTAATTACTTCCCTGACAGATAGATTTCTACGTGAGAATGGAGCATGATGAGCCTAGTTTATTGCCTGCTGATGAGACCACAGGGGAGGAAGGTCATGCGGTATGCTTATTAAGACCATTTTAGTCAACCTGTTTTTCAGTCCGTCATCAGGGTACCCACCCCTGGTTAAAGAAATGCTGCAGATGAAAATGGCACAGTGATTCTCAGTCGTGCGAGTCTGTTACTTTAGGGAAGTGACTAAATGGTAAGAGACTTCTCAGGTTGAAGTGGAAGGCATTTCTTAAAAATATGATACTTTGTCTATAATGCTTGAAAGTTGATCCCTAGTGTGAAAGAGAGGGCTGGTTTCTTTATGATACTTTATTCCCTGAAAGATTATTTCCCCAGCTAATTCAGATTCAGGTTTCTATGCAATTCTGGATAATGTTTAGGAGGTATACTGACTTCAGGGAATTTATATTCGAAAGTACACAAACACATGCAGTTTTTTCCCTTCTCCTACACCCTAATTGAATTTGCCAGGAAAAAGGGGCAATGATTCTTTCCCCTTGTTATTTACTAATAGATAATAAAGAATATATAGTAGGGTAAAAAAGACAGAAAATCAGAGAATCCAGAGAGGAAAAGAAGTTAAAAAAAAAAAAGCAGGGGGGAGATGGGGCAGAGGGCACACACAAAAAAAGAAAAACTAAATGAAGCTTTGACAAAAATTTGATAGTGTACACATGCTGCCCTTCTTGAAATGACCCATCTTATTCAATGACCTGATTTCAGTGCTTACCTCTTAGTCCTGCTACACCTATGGAAATTCAGAAGAAAGCTAGATTTATCACTTTTTAAATGATGGAAAAATGTTACATGCTCCAAATGCTGAGTAGAGATTCTTGGATTGTGATGAAATATAAAAGCATAGTGCAGTCCCCACTTTGAATTACTAAACAAACTCAAATATTGTAAAAAAGCAGGCATTTCTTGACTACCTCATACAGCATAAACTTTTCTCCCAAGTAGTCTGTGTCATGTATGTAACTGTAGATAATAAATCTAGGATTGCTTGCCTTGTCTTCTATGAATGCTCCACAGGAAGTTCATCTACACCTAAACATAACGGTTCAAATATTTATTGGCATGATATGGTAATAGAGGCCCTTATAGTGCTTTGTAGAACAGACACATATACAGTCACGTGGAATGGGGATATGTTTTGAGAAATGCACAGTTAGGCATTTTCATCATTGTATGAACATCATAGAGTGTACCTACACAAATCTAGATGATATAGCCTGTTGCATACCTAAACTATAGTGTATAGCCTGTTACTTCAAGGCTACAAACCTTTAGAGCATATTACTGCACTGAATACTGTAAGCAGTTGAAACACAAAGGTAAGTATTTGTGTATCTAAATATAGAAAAGGTACATTTAAAACACATCAGCGATGCTGGAGGAAGATCCAAGATGGCCGGTTAGGAGGAGCTCAGGATTGCAGCTCCCAGTGAAAGTGCAGAGGGTGAGTGGATGCTGCATTTCCAGACGGATTTTTATTGCCCACAGACCAGGAGATTCGCAGGTGGAGGATCCCCACGGGTCACCAGGGTGGCTGTTTTGGCCAGTGCGGCTGTTTTGCCTGTGCCCCAGCGCTGCAGTTCCCAGTGCAGAGTAAACGGGACTGTGTCTCCACTTAGCCAGCAAGGGGAGATGAAACAGGGAGCCAGGCCAGGAGATCCCCGGGCAAAAAAGAGCCACGAATCTCAGAGCTGCAGTTTCAGCTGGTGCAGTGGGTCGCCTCACGGGAAATCACACAGATCCCGGTGCCTATTCAACAGGCGACCAGGACACCTGGGAGAGAGCCAACCGTTCAACTAAAAAACAAAAGGCTCTAAGGCAGGGAGCCAGGTGATCAGGCCCGGCTGGTCCCACCCCCACAAAAACAAAAACAAAAACAAAAAAACAGCAATTGGAAACGCTCTGGGTTGAGAGTTTCACAGCAAGCACAGTTGAACTCGGGACAGTCTAGCTCTGTGAGGGATGGGCTTCCACCACTACCGAGGAACTCCACCACTACGGAGGCAGTCCGCCATAGCTGAGGCAGCCTGCCGTTGCCAAGGCAACCCACCATTACAGAGAGAGTCCATCATTACAGAGGTGGGCCACCATTGCCGAGGCAGTTCTAACTACACCCATATAAACAGGACTGCAGGGAAGTTCACACGGCAGCTGGGCGGAGCCCACAGCAGCTCAGCGAAGCCTCTGCAGGCTGAGAGTGACTAGGCTGCCTCCTTGTGGGCAGGGAAGCCCTGAAAAAAAAAAAAAAAAGGCAGCAGTAGGCAGAAACCCATAAAGCCCTAACTCCCTGAGACAGAACATCCGGGAAAAAAAAAAGGGGTTTATGAGTTCTACTGCTGCGGACTTAAACTTACCGGCCCAGCAGCTCTGAATGAACAACAGAGCTCACAGCTCTGCACTTGAGCTACTATAAAGGACAGACTGTTTCCTCAAGCAGCTCCCTGACCCCCGTATATCCAAAGAGTCACCTCATAAAGGAGAGCTCAGACTGACATTTGGCAGATATCCTTCTGGGACAAAGCAGAAGAAGAAACTGGTAGCAACCTTTACTGTTCGGCAGCTGCTGCAAGTGATCCCCAGGCAAGCAAGGCCTGGAGTGGACCTCAGCAGTCCTACAGCAGAGAGCCCAGACAGTTAAAAGGAAAACTAAGAAACAGAAATAACTTCATCATCAACAAACAGGATGGCCACTCAGAGACCCAATCAGAAAGTCAAGAACTGCAAAGTCGACAGGTGGATAAATCCACAAAGATGGGAAGAAACCAGCGCAAAAAGGATGAAAACACCCGAAACCAGAACACCTCTCCTCCTAGAAGGGATCACAGCTCCTCACCAGCAAGAGAACAAGACTGGATGGAGAATGAGTGTGATGAAATGACAGAATCAGCCTTCAGAAAGTGGGTAATAAGAAACTTCCGTGAGTTAAAAGAACATGTTCTAACCCAATGCAAAGAAACTAAGAACATTGAAAAAAGATTTGACAAAATGCTAACAAGAATGGACAACTTAGAGAGGAATATAAGTGAACTGATGGGGCTGAAGACACAACAGGAGAATTTTGTGAAGCATGCACAAGTTTCAACAGCCGAATTGACCAAGCAGAAGAAAGGATATCAGAGGTCGAAGATCAACTCAGTGAAATAAAATGAGAAGGCAAGATTAAAGAAAACAGGGTAAAAAGGAATGAACAAAGTCAACAAGAAATATGGGACTATGTGAAAAGACCTAATCTATGTTTGATAGGTGAACCTGAATGTGACGAAGAGAATGAATCCAAGCTGGAAAATACTCTTCAGGATATTATCCAGGAAAACTTCCCCAACCTAGCAAGGCAGGTTAATATTCAAGTCCAGGAAATACAGAGAACACCACAAAGATATTCCTCAAGAAGAGCAACCCCAAGGCACATAATCTTCAGATTCACCAGGGTTGAAATGAAGGAGAAAATACTAAGGGCAGCCAGAGAGAAAGGTCGGGTTACCCACAAAGGGAAGCCCATCAGACTCACAGCAGATCTCTCAGCAGAAACCCTACAAGCCAGAAGAGAGTGGGGGCCAATATTCAACATCCTTAAAGAAAAGAACTTTCAACCCAGAATTTCATATCCAGCCAAACTAAGCTTCATAAGTGAAGGAAAAATAAAATCCTTTGTGAACAAGCAAGTACTCAGAGATTTCATGACCACCAGACCTGCTTTACAAGAGCTCCTGAAAGAGGCACTAGACATAGAAAAGAACAACCAGTACCAGCCACTCCAAAAACATACCAAACGGCAAAGAGCATCAACACAATGAAGAATCTGTATCAACTAATGGGCAAAACAGCTGGCTAGCATCAAAATGGCAGTATCAAATTCACACATAACAATATTAACCCTTAATGTAAACGGACTAAATGCCCGAATCAAAAGACACAGATTGGCAAATTGGATAAAAAACCAAAACCCATTGGTGTGCTGTATCCAGGAAACCCATCTCACATGCAAGGATACACAAAGGCTCAAAATAAAGGGATGGAGGAAGATTTACCAAGCAAATGGAGAGCAAAAAAAAGCAGGAGTTGCAATTCTCATCTCTGATAAAATAGACTTCAAAGCAACAAAGATCAAAAGAGACAAAGAAGGACATTACATAATGGTAAAAGGATCAATGCAACAAGAAGAGCTAACGATCCTAAATATATATGCACCTAATACAGGAGCACCCAGATACATAAGGCAAGTTCTTAATGACTTACAAAGAGACTTAGACTCCCACACAATAATAGTGGGAGACTTTAACACCCCATTGTCAGTATTAGACAGATCAACGAGACAGAAAATTAGCAAGGATATCCAGGACTTGAACTCAGACCTGGACCAAGCAAACCTAATAGACATATACAGAACTCTCCACCCCAAATCCACAGAATATACATTCTTCTCAGCACCACATCACACCTACTCTAAAATTGACCACTTAATTGGAAGTAAATCACTCCTCAGCAAATGCAAAAGAACGGAAACCATAACAAACAGTCTCTCAGACCACCGTGCAATCAACTTAGAACTCAGAATTCAGAAACCAACCCAGAACCGCACAGCTTCATGGAAAATGAACAACTTGCTCTTGAATGTTGACTGGATAAACAATGAAATGAAGGCCGAAATAAAGATGTTCTTCGAAACGAACAAGAACGAGGGCACCACATACCAGAATCTCTGGGACACATTTAAAGCAGTGTCTAGAGGAAAATATACAGCAATAAGTGCCCACATGAGAAGCAAGGAGAGATCTAAAATTGACACCCTATGATCAAAATTGAAAGAGCTAGGCTCACACCTATAATCCCAGCACTTTGGGAGGCTGAGGCTGGTGGATCACGAGGTCAAGAGATCAAGACCATCCTGGTCAACATGGTGAAACCCCGTCTCTACTAAAAATACAAAAAAAAATTAGCTGGGCATGGTGGCGTGCACCTGTAGTCCCAGCTACTCAGGAGGCTGAGGCAGGAGGATTGCTTGAACCCAGGAGGCAGAGGTTGTCTTGAGCCAAGATCGTGCCATTGCACTCCAGCCTGCGTAATAAGAGTGAAACTCCGACTCAAAAAAAAAAAAAAAAAAAAAAAAGCTAGAGGGGCAAGATCAAAAAAACTCAAAACCTAGCAGAAGACAAGAAATAACTAAGATCAGAGCAGAACTGAAGGAGATAGAGACACAAAAAACCCTTCAAAAAATCAATAAATCCAGGAGCTGGTTTTTTGAAAAGATCAACAAAATAGACAGACCACTAGCCAGATTAATAAAAAAGAAAAGAGAGAATAACCAAATAGATGCAATAAAAAATTATAAAGGTGATATCACCACAGATTACAAAGAAATTCTAACTATCATCAGAGATTATTACAAACAATTCTATGCACATAAACTAGAAAACCTAGAAGAAATGGATAAATTCCTGGACACTTGCCTCCTCCCAAGCCTAAACCAGGAAGTAGTCGAAACCCTGAATAGACCAATAACAAGGTCTGAAGTCGAGGCAGCAATTAAGAGCCTACCACCCAAAAAAAGCCCAGGTCCAGATGGGTTCACAGCTGAATTCTACCAGACATACAAAGAGGAACTGGTACCATTCCTTCTGAAACTATTCCAAATAATCCAAAAAGAGGGAATCCTTCCCAAATCATTTTATGAGACCAACATCATCCTGATACCAAAACCCAGCAGAGACTCAACAAGAAAAGAAAACTACAGGCCAATATCCATGATGAACATAGATGCAAAAACCTTCAATAAAATACTGGCAAGCTGATTGCAACAGCACGTCAAAAAGCTTATCCACCATGATCAAGTAGGATTCATCCCGGGGATGCAAGGCTGGTTCAACATACGCAAGTCTATAAATATAATTCACCACATAAACAGAACCAAGGACAAAAACGACATGATTATCTCAATTGATGCAGAGAAGGCCTTCAACAAAATTCAACAGATCTTTATGCCAGAAACCCTCAATAAACTAGGTATTGACGGAACATATCTCAAAATAATAAAAGCTATTTACGACAAGCCAACAGCCAACATCATACTGAATGGGCAAAAACTGGAAGCATTCCCTTTGAAATCTGGCACTAGACAAGGATGCCCTCTCTCACCACTCCTATTCAATATAGTACTGGAAGTTCTAGCCAGAGCAATCAGGCAAGAAAAAGAAATAACGTGTATTCAATTAGGAAAGGAGGAAGTCAAATTGTCTCTATTTGCAGATGACATGATTGTGTATCTAGAAGACCCCGTCATCTCAGCCCCAAATCTCCTTAAACTAATAAGCAACTTCAGCAAAGTCTCAGGATACAAAATCAATGTGCAAAAATCACAAGCATTCCTATACACCAATAACAGACTTAAAAAGAGCCAAATCAAGAATGAACTGCCATTCACAATTGCTACAAAGAGAATAAAATACCTAGGAATACAACTAACAAGGAACGTAAAGGACCTCTTCAAGGAGAACTACAAATCACTGCTCAACGAAATAAGAGAGGACACAAACAGATGGAGAAACATTCCATGTTCATGGTTAGGAAAAATCAATATCATGAAAATGGCCATACTGCCCAAAGTAATTTACAGATTCAATGCTATCCCCATCAAGCTACCAATGACCTTCTTCATAGAACTGGAAAAAACCACCTTAAACTTCATATGGAACCAAAAGAGAGCCCGTATAGCCAAGTCAATTCTAAGCAAAAAGAACAAAGCTGGAGGCATCACACTACCAGACATCAAACTATACTACAAGGCTACAGTAATCAAAACAGCATGGTACTGGTACCAAAACAGAGATATAGACCAATGGAACAGAACAGAGGCCTCAGAGGCAACACAACATATCTACAACCATCCGATCTTTGACAAACCTGACAAAAACCAGCATTGGGGAACGGATTTCCTGTTTAATCAGTGGTGTTGGGAAAACTGGCTAGCCATATGCAGAAAGCAGAAACTGGACTGCTTCCTGACACCTTACACTAAAATTAACTCCAGATGGGTTAAAGACTTAAACATAAGACCTAACACCATAAAAACCCTAGAAGAAAACCTAGGCAAAACCATTCAGGACATAGGCGTAGGCAAGGACTTCATGACGAAAACACCAAAAACATTGGCAACAAAAGCAAAAATAGACAAATGGGACCTAATCAAACTCCATAGCTTCTGCACAGCAAAAGAAACAGTCATCAGAGTGAATCGGCAACCAACAGAATGGGAAAAAATTTTTGCAGCCTACCCATCTGACAAAGGGCTGATATCCAGAATTTACAATGAACTAAAACAGATTTACAAGAAAAAAACAAACAAGCCCATTCGAAAGTGGGCAAAGGATATGAACAGATACTTTACAAAAGAATACATACATGAGGCCAACAAACATATGAAAAAATGCTCAGCATCACTAGTCATTAGAGAAATGCAAATCAAAACTACATTGCGATACCATCTCACGCCAGTTAGAATGGTGATCATTAAAAAATCTGGAGACAACAGATGCTGGAGAGGATGTGGAGAAATAAGAACACTTTTACACTGTTGGTGGGAGTGTAAATTAGTTCAACCATTGTGGAAGACAGTGTGGCGATTCCTCAAGGACCTAGAAATAGAAATTCCATTTGACCCAGCAATCCCATCACTGGGTATATATCCAAAGGATTATAAATCGTTCTACTATAAGGACACATGCACACGAATGTTCATTGCAGCACAGTTTACAATAACAAAGACCTGGAATCAACCCAAATGCCCATCGATGATAGACTGGACAGGGAAAATGTGGCACATATACACCATGGAATATTATGCAGCCATCAAAGATGATGAGTTCGCGTCCTTTGTAGGGACATGGATGAACCTGGAAACCATCATTCTCAGCAAACTGACACAAGAACACAAAATCAAACACCACATGTTCTCACTCATAGGCAGGTGTTGAACAATGAGAACACAAGGACACAGGGAGGGGAGCACTATACTGGGGTCTGTTGGGGGGAAATAGGGGAGGGACAGTGGTGGGTGGGGAGTTGGTGAGAGATAGCTTGGGGAGAAATGCCACATATAGGTGAAGGGGAGGAAGGCAGCAAATCACACTGCCACGTATGCACCTATGCAACAATCTTGCATGTTTTTCACATGTACCCCAAAACCTAAAATGCAATAAAAATAAAAAATAAAACACATCATCATAATCTTACAGGACCACCATAAAACATGTGGCTCATCCTTGACCAAAACATTCTTGTATTTTCACTTCCTTCCTAACTATGAATACTTTTATCCTGATAAATATGGTACAATGGCAAAATACGTTTATACAGTATAGATGGCTAGTCAAGATATAGTTATTTAAATAAAAAGTAGGGTTTTTTCCTAAAAACAAAACAAAAGAAAATCTCCTCTTGCTTTTAACTACCCTTTATGTACATTTTGTTGTTGTCTTTTGCAGAATATTCAGTGTTAGACAAAACACATGGTGGAATGATCAGAATTTAATTAGGTTTATTTGTTGTTGAAACAGCTTTCAAATTCTTTCATCTTATAAGGAGTGAATCTCTAGATTCCTCACAGACACATGAAAATAAAAAACTACAGAGGAATTTTCACATTGCACTTCAGTTCTTAATCATGTAAAGCACCTGGGCCTTTCTAAAAGATGCAAATCCCTCTTTATTATTTTCATGAGCTAACAAGATGAATTCATCTCTAGAACACTATAAAAACTAAATTGTGAAAAATGACCCCCAACCATATAACCTCTCCTTGATCATGTCTATTATTTGATAATTATCTGGGGAAACTAGAATCTTATAGAAGTATTATTTGTGTCCTAGCTATTTAAGTGGATGATTTACCCTCCTCTAGGCAACTTAATATTGAGAGTAGGCAGAGAGGTGATCATCTTTAGCTGGAAAATTTTTTATAAATTAAGGAAATTGAGTTTACTAGTTAGAGCAAATTCTCCATATGCATCATTTTTCTGTACTGAGTACTGCACTATACAATAAACACAGCAACTGAAGACAAGTTTTCAGCTTTGAAAATATCCAGCAGATTCAAGTATTGTTATTTGGCCTAACAACCTCTTAAACATATGCTCATTTGCAATTGCAAATATGAAAGCATTTGTGCAAAAGGCTTTATAATATACTGTATGCACAAAATATAAACCAAATTTTATATGATTAGATTTGTATGCCAAAAAGAATTTTTCATATATATAATTCTCTGATTCTTAGATATCAAAAATAAGACTATTTTAACAGTTTGGTATTAAAATAAGTGGCAACTTAAATTACCTATGGGGGCATGTAACCAGAGTGGCTATATATGAACAAGGTATAAAAAATGCTTAATATGCAGCTTAACACTAGCATGTAAAGTGTATGTGAATTCAACAAAACATATTTTCAGTGGCTTTACATTCCATTACTATATGGGTTATAGACACAAAGTTATGGCACTGAGATGAATCACTACTTTTGAGAAACATTTTTGACACTCTGACCTGGGAGATCTGAAGCAGCATCCACTGAGAGCCAAAATGATCTTAATTCATAGTTCCATCATTTCAAGCCTTGAATAGAAGCAAACAAGAATAAAAGTTGATTCCCTATGGTTGACAGATGTGAAAAAATATCATCACTTATTTTATGATAGGTCTGGTTGGCTTTTTCCTAAATTACATAAGATGGTATGTTCCTCATCTGTTTGGGTATAGGTGTTTAATACGTTAAATACCCAAATCTTTGAATTATTGTTTGATTATTTACTGTCTTTTGTTAGTGGTTATTCCCACCAAGAAATTTATAATAAACAGCTAATGGGAGAGACTACTGGATTTTTTTTTTTTTTTTTTGAGACAGTTTTACTGTGTCACCCAGGCTGGAGTGCAGTGGTGCGATCTCGCTTCACTGCAACTTCCACCTCCCACGTTCAAGCGATTTTCCCACCTCAGCCTCCCAAGTAGTTGGGATTACAGGCACCCACTACCACACCCAACTAATTTTTGTGTTTTTAGTAGAGACAGGTTTCACCATGTTGGCCAGGCTGGTCTCAAACTCCTAACCTCAAGTGATCTGCTAGCCTCAGCCTCCCAAAGTGTTGGCATTAGAGGTGTGATCCACTGCTCTTGGGCAGGACCACTGGATTTCCATATGGAACAAACTACTATCAAAAAGAGAATTTTTTTTCTAAATTCTACATAGATAGGAACTATATAATCAGTTATTAAAAATGCATTCTCAGGATTGTCTGCATAATTTATTTTCTATGTATTTGTGGATGCTCAATCAAGCTTTATGCATATTCATTGATTTTTTTCCCAATATGATTAGCCTTTATAAAAAATGTTATGCATGTTTGTTTCCCCAAAAAATGTCAGCCACAATTAAAATTAAAATTAGGGGCCGGGCGGGGTGGCTCACACCTGTAATCCCAGCACTTTGGGAGGCCGAGGCGGGTGGATCACCTGACATCGGGAGTTCAAGACCAGCCTGACGAACACAGAGAAACCCCATCTCCACTAAAAATACAACATTAGCTGGACATGGTGGTGCATGCCTGTAATCCCAGCTACTCAGGAGGCTGAGGCAGGAGAATCACTCAAACCCAGGAGGCAGAGGTCGCAGTGAGTTGAGATTGTGCCACTGCACTCCTGCCCGGGCAACAAGAGCAAAACTCTGTCTCAAAATAAATAAAAAATTTAAAAAATAAAATTATGATACCAAACTTACTGGTGGTAGCATGCTAGAATTTATAATTCAAGGTGGTATGAGGGCCGCATTGTATACTAAACTGATTTTGCATGTGCAGATCATCACAGAATTTAGAACAAATTGGTATATTAGGCCAGAGTTACCAATTGAAGGGAGCATCAACCAACTGTGGTTATACAGTCAATTACCTTTTTTTTCTTAATTCAGGAAGATGTGTTGCATATGAACAAACTAAATAAAGGAAATGCAGCCGTTAATAGTTTTTGCCACTAGTGTCTTAGGTGAGAACATATGCCAAGTTTCATAACTCCACTAAGATTGTTATTGTCAGTTAGCTAGAGAAAGTGGTCTATGACTAAGTTAAAAAGCTAGAAAAATCTTGCAGTCAAAAGGAAAACAAACTTTGTTAAGGCTACTCGGGCTGGTGGGACAGATGACGGTGCATGGCAGTGCTGGTGCATATCATTGCTGTGGTCTATAACACTGCTGTAGTGCTGCCCAGCTGCTACTTTAAAGCAGCATTGCTAATTGTGGGCCTTGAATTAACCCTTGAAGGTTGTATGATCCATTACCCTGCTGTTAGATAAAATTACTTTAAATCATTCCTAAAGAAAGGTATCACATCATTCTCCAGAGATTAAGTTATTAGATTCTTAACAAAAAAAAACCCACATATTTATTGAAATAACAAATTTCCAACAAAAAATTCACTATTATAAGAGTTCTTTGAAAATTGCCATGGTTTCCCCCACATACATTTTTGGGTTTTTTTTTTCCTTCCTTATTATTCATTAGTTTTCTATCATATGGACATCTTCTATGCTTATTTTGCTTTTATTAAAAATAAGAAATCTGTATCCTGGTATTCCCTGGTGTTTGAATCTTTAAATACCTATTAGAACCACAATTTCTGGAACATAATAATGCTTTACAAAAAGTCTCAGTGCTCGTTCCTGAAGTTCGTAGTTTCCAAGCCTCCTCGATGCCTAGCTTTGTGCATCCATTGATCTGTGATTGCCCCTGTAGCATTCTCATTGCTGCTTCAGTTTCCCTGTTACCTCCTACTTCTCTTCTCTACAGTTGTGCACTCTCCTTATCCTTCTTACTTTCTCTCTCAACATTAGCTTCACATACGTGAAACACATTCTACAGGAAGAATAACCTACTCCAGAATTTAATAGAGCCATTCTAAACATGTCTGACATAAACATGTCTGCCCGTCGCCTGCCTATTCGGGATAAAGGAAATAAGCTTGATTGGAGATACACATACTATTGCAAACCACAATCAAGGCTGATATCTTAACCTGACTTTATCCTAATTTATCTCTATTTACCTTCATTTTCAGCACTTCTGCTATTTCCACCTTCTCTTACCCACCTTGTAATCTTTGAATATTGTATCTAACTGATATCCTTCATAAAGGGAATATTTGGCAGATACTATGTACTTTCACTTGAAGAATAACCCTCCAAGACAGCAGTGGCCCAGAACAGAGACTAGAAATGTAGTGATAATTCATAAGTCAACATCTGCCTGTCTTTTCTACTTTAGTCAAGTTTAATGCAGAGGGCATTAATTACACTTAGTTTTAGTCTCAAGTCTACCACAATTAGAGCCATAATCATGGGTAAATCGCTTAACTTATCTGGGCATCAATCTCTCAGTGAAAAAATTAAACTATTCGACACATATGGCCCCTGTTATGTTTAAATCAATTTTATTGTTTTTTTACTAAATGAGGTTTAGAATATTGGCCTATCAAATGAAGTCACTGTAAAGAATAATAAAACTTATAGTTAAATAACATTTCAAATATGAAGCTATTCAAATGTCAATTGTGCAGGCAGTTTTTGAATATTTCTAGTCAATTATAATCACTCTTTTCTCAGTCTTTCTATTCTACCTACAAGCATTTGATTAAAGATGATACACAAAATTCTCTCTTAATATGCATTCTATTGGGGATACCAATTAAAATTTCTTTAACTTGTTTACTTTAGAAGTTGTGTATAATGTCAAACAATAGTTGTTAAGAGGATAAGTTTCCCAGTAGATGATCTTGAAAACTTCTATAATATCTAATTATGTATAGATCCAGACTGTTCATGTTTGGCATACAAATAATTGCTGCGAGCTAGAATGGTTTGACTAATACATGCAATTAAGTGCACATATGTTAACCTTTTTCTTAAAAAGTTACTTTGTTATATGACCATTTATTTCTTGGGTGATATATTTAATCCCAAATCTTTGCTATCTCATGAAGACCAGTTTGTCATAAACATTTAATAAATACCATTTTGTTCAGTTAAAACAGAAGAGCATGTACATCCTATGCATACATACTTTTTCTTCTACTACATTGTACAGACATTTAAACCTATGTGTGTATAGCTTCAGGAAACTATAGCTGGAGCTGGGCCAGAAAATGTCTACAGTAGCCTTGCAATAGTTTTCTAGCTCCTTGGTCATTACTATGCATCATTAGTGCCTTTACCTATGTCCTTTTTCTCTTCAACATATATACACACAGACTTTTTCCTGCTCCTTTAAGTGGGGAAAAGCCTGCTAATTCAGGTGAAGAACTATGTGTTTGAAAAAGTATTTTCAAATAAAACACTTGGCCAGTCATGATGGCTCACATCTGTAATCCCAACACTTTGGGAGGGTGAGGTGGGTGGACCACACGAGCCCAGGAGTTCAAGACCAGACTGGGAAACATGTCAAAACCCCATCTCTACTAAAACCAAAAATAAAAAATAGCCAGGTGTGGTGGTGCACATATGTAGTTCTGGCTACTAGGCAGGCTGAGGTCAGAGCATCACTTCAGCCAGGGACTCAGAGGTTGCAGTGAGCCAAGGTCATAACACTGCACTCCAGCCTGGGCAACAGAGTGAGACTGTGTATCAAAATAAATAAGTAAATAAATTTTGTAGTGGTAGAAGTTTCTAAGCAGGGATTTCAATGTTCTACTCATAGGAAAACTTACAGAACAAGCAGGTACTTTAAACCCCACCTTCTAGGGCTAACTGCATCATAAAAATTATTCTATAAGGACTTGATCTACATCATTCCATCACATATGATTCCAGCCCTCTTTGTCTAAGCCTGTGACACATACTTAAACCCTGCCGTTTAACAAACTCCAAGGGAACCCATCTTTGATTGTCATTAAGGATGTATATCTGCAATGCTAAAAACTTTGTTATCCCATAATGTTTAGAAAAATCTGCTTAATGAGTAGATGTATCCTCCTTGTTTATTACTCTGCATGGGTACTCTCGATCTACTTACAACCGAATTGTATGTAATCACTTGTTGTCATTCACATGTACAAACCATGAGAAGAAATAAATATGTGGGAGTATCAGTTCTCTGCATCAAGGGACATCTTTAATAGAATATAGAATATCTTACTAATCAGATATCCTAACAACATATATCTTAGCCATAATTTCTGTACTAAGACACTGAAATTACATCACATTGTAAAAATTGTAGTATGAGGTATTTATATGTTCCTAGCATTGTATCCTACCTAAAAACCCTAAATTAAATAATACACCCAATGAAGTTTAGACCATTTTTAGTTAATTTAAGAAAATAATGGGGCCAGGCACAGTGGCTCACGCCTGTAATCCCAGCACTTTGGGAGGCCGAGGCGGGTGGATCACGTGGTCAAGAGATCGAGACCATCCTGGTAAACATGGTGAAACCCCGTCTCTACTAAAAATACAAAAAATTAGCTGGGCATGGTGGCATGTGCCTGTAATCCCAGCTACTCAGGAGGCTGAGGCAGGAGAATTGCCTGAACCCAGGAGGTGGAGGTTGCGGTGAGCCGAGATCGTGCCATTGCACTCCAGCCTGGGTAACAAGAGCGAAACTCCGTCTCAAAAAAAAAAAAAAAAAACCAAAAAAAAAAGAAAAGAAAAGAAAATAATGTCAGATATTTTCCGTTGCTAAGCATTTGATATGAATAAGACATTGTGCCAGGTACTTTATAGACAGTAGCCCATCTAATCCTCACAGTTAACCTATAAGGTAGATACTGTAATTAATATTATTTGACAGGGAGGAAGCTAAAATGTTAAAAGCTTAAGTACCTTGCCCATAATTATAAGTGGAGCTAGAATTCAAATCAAGTTTGTCTGGCTCCTGAATTATTTTTTTATGCCACCCTCTACTAGCACATTTATATTCAGGTTTCTTTGGGTATCTCACCATGAAATGCTGCCACCCCATTTTAATGGTTGAGGAGATTCAACTTTCAGTTCTACCAAGTAGTAGCATGCAATTTTAGCTATAACTCTAGAAGTATCCAGGAGTAGTTAGTTCAATTTCCCAGCTCTTTAGGTTAAATTCATAGTCTTAATGTGTTTCACTCCAGCTACCCAGTGCAAATTATGTCACTAGGAACAAAGGAATAGTCACTACTTTTAAGATTAATCATAGACTCTAGACCAGTGGTTAAAGCAGTTGTTTCCAATCGGTAAAGTGCATTACAAGTTCTGGGGGTGTTTGTTAAAAATGCAGGTGCCCAGGCCCACCCCAGTGATCCTGATTCAATAGCTCTGAAATAGGGTCTCAGGCATCTGAATATTAAAAACACTTGGAGGTTATTCTGATGCAAAGTCCTGAAGAATCATTTTTTGAGAAGCACCAGCTCAAAGATATACAACAAAAAATAACAATAGGCAGCAGTGATTTCCAAAGCCAACAGTAAAAGAAGATTTCAAAAATTCCTTCCCAGTTCTAAAATGTATACACTGGGGGATGCCAGAAATATATTGCTTAAGATTTTTGAAAAGTTCCCTAGGAATGAAAAAAAAAAAACCCTAATTTAATAAAGAAAACACAGTCCATAGGTCATTAACTTCAAAGCATGTGTTAGGAAGATGGCCAAGAGCTAAAGTGGCCCATTTTCATTATTTTCTGAATGTGGGAAAGATGTTGCCAAGAGCAAAGAAAAGAAAACGTTATCTTTTGTAATCATTGAAATGAATTTTTAGTTGATTCCCCCCAACAGTTTTGAGTAGACCGTAAGAATTACATATGATTACACCACTTAGCAAAGCCGGAGAAAGGAACAAATGGATTTATTTTTATTCAGAATGGCTGATATTTTGTGGTCAGAAAGCAAAAAGTGGTTTCTGGTCTTCTCCTGGGACAGAGAAGACCAGAAACAGCTGCTGTCAATTTACACATTGTCTCTGACTAACCTAGAAGCTATAGCAGGGGCTGCATTAAAGACGTAAAATATTATTTGGCTGTAATCTGCTCTAATGCTTTGGCATTTGGTCACATGTATTATTTAAAATCAGACAAATAAATAAACTGTTCACGTAGCCCAGATAGCTTGGTGATAGCACCTGGTAAATGCTAGGGGTATGTAGCTGGGTATTAACTTAAATTGCAATGGGCCAGCAGATATGAAAATGATTTGGGATATTACCAAAACAGTTGTTAAAATGGAAATCATATTGCTTTCACTGGGAAGAAAAAATTGAAAATAGTAAAAATGCAACTACAAAAAAATTACAGGCAGAAGCTCTATAGTATGTCAAGTTTAACCTGTGTAGGCAACTGATAAACACTGATAAAGATAGATTGCTATGACAGCATATAAAACAGTCTGCAGGATCAGTATCCGAATGTGAACCCATTTAAGCTAATAAAGATCAATACCAACCAGAAGGTGACGATGTACAACCCACCCTTTATTCCTGTGTCTCATATTAGAGGTTAAAGACATTTCAAAATCCATATATTTAAAGATGCTTAACTTTTAAGATAGGAATTGATTTAGCCCATTTTATGTTAAAGAAAAGTGTTTCAGCTCACATTAATAAAATATAATACTTAACTAGAATTCATCAAAAACAGGTTTCTACTGCAACATATAAAAAAACTAGATGATATGTTTTTGCACTTATTCATCACTCAAATGCTAAAACATCTGGACTGTAAATTTAATCTTCCAATGAAATAGCTACACAATAGTGGGATTTTTGCTATTGGGTATATTTGGTTATTACCCTGTTTACCTAAAATTACCTCCATAATTACCAATAGAATTAAAGTTAAGTAGATAAATTTCATGGGAATCCCAATGTTTGAAAACTATTTTCACACAACACACGTAATTTTATTATCTTATATTATTTTTTTAAGGCCAAGATAATTTTGAAGAACTTGATACATAATAAGCATTAAATACATTTGTCAAAGAGATGAGAGAAAAGGAGAAAGGGAAAGAGGTAGAGAGGAAGACTGTAGAAGAGACACGAATCAACCATATCTGCAGTTTAAAAATTCCTCTGAATAGGGCCAGTCGCAGTGGCTCAGGCCTGTAATCCTAGCACTTTGGGAGGCTGAGGCAGGCAGATCACAAGGTCAGGAATTCGAGACCAGCCTGGTCAACATGGTGAAACCCTGTCTCTACTAAAAATACAAAAATTAGCCGGGCATGGTGATGGGTGCCTGTAGTCCCAGCTACTCAGGAGGCTGAGGCAGGAGAATCACTTGAACCCAGGAGGCAGAGGTTGCAGTGAGCTGGAATCACACCACTACACTCCAGCCTGGGCGACAGAGCAAGACTTTGTCTCAAAAGAAAAGAAAAGAATTCCTCTCAATGATTAATTAGAGATTCATTACAGAGATTAACTTTTTTTTTTGAGATGGAGTCTCTTCTTTTGCCCAGGCTGGTGTGCAATGGCATGATCTTATCTCACTGCAACCTCTGCCTCCCAGATTCAAGCAATTCTTCTGCCTCAGCCTCCTGAGCAGGAGCTCACCACCACGCCCAGCTAATTTTTGTATTTTTAGTAGAGATGAGGTTTCACCATGCTGACTATGCTGGTCTTGAACTCCTGACCTCAAGTAATCCTCCAGCCTCGGCCTCCCAAAACGCTGGGATTACAGCCATAAGCCACCATCCCTAGCCCCAGAGTTCAACATTTATTACAGATTTGTTTTTGTTTTTTTGTTTTTTGTAGAGACATCGTCTCACTATGTTGCTCAGGCTGGTCTCAAACACCTGGACTCAACCAATCCTCCCGCCTTGGCCTCCCAAAGTGCTGAGATTACAGGCATGAGCCACCATGCCTGGACTATTATAGACTTTGATAGTAGTCTACTTGATTCATAAAGATTTTTTTCTCTCCTAGTCTACGTGTAGTAAACACTTTACTTACAATGTAATAAAAGGAGCAAAAGAATATAGAAATAATATCAAAGAAGAGAAAAATTAATTTAAACTGATGCATATCGTATTAAAATAAGTTTGAAATAACATGCTCAATAAAGGACTATCCATATTTTCCTAATTTTCTAAATTAATAAATTTAGGGATACATCTTTATAGTTTATAAGACACCCATTGACTATTTTGTTATCATACTATTGCTGCAAAACACTCAATAATGCTCTGTATCCTAAATTAGTTACTACATATAGGAATATAATTTTTAATTGCTTAATGCTTATATACAAAGTTATCTATAACCATTTTTTTTTATGGCAGAGGCTCGGTCTGTCACCCAGGCTGGAGTGCAGTGGCACGATCTTGGCTCACTATAACCTCCGCCTCCTGGGTTCAAGTGATTCTCCTGCCTCAGCCTCCCAAGTGACTGGGACCACAGACACCCACCACCACACCAAGATAATTTTTGTATTTTTAGTAGAGACAGGGTTTCACCATCTTGGCCAGGCTAGTCTCGAATTCCTGACCTTATGATCCGCCTACCTTGGCCTCCCAAAGTGCTGGGATTACGGGCATGAGCCACTGCGCCTGGCCATCTATAACCATTTCTAAACAGAATATTTTAATACTTTAGAAACTGAGTGAGGTATTTAGTATGCTGACATTTTATAAGGTCCAAAGAGAATGCTAATGGAGTTCCAGGTGAGAACAAGAAATTTTTATAATGATGGCCAATTTTCATCTGGGAACCCCCTCGATGCAGAGGGATTGGTTGATGTCATGTCTGCCTTAAATTGATACTATTTCACTTGAATACAAATTTAGAAAAATATGTTGATAATTCTGCAGCATATTGCAAGTAAATATTAATTTAAATATTGAATGTGTAAGTATTAAATTAAATACTAATCCAGTCTTTCTCAACCCTCCCAGTACTTCAGAATCACCTTAGTGGATTTTTAAAATACAGATGCCAGGGCTCTATTCCAAGAGAAACAGTTAGTTGAAGGCTATAGGAAATAATGATTTTTTTGAAAGTTTCCCCAGATGATACTAATCCAGTACAAAAGAGGATTAAATGAAATCATCATATTCCTTTTCTGACAGAATAAGTGAATAGAGCTTCATTCAAAGAATGGAAGTTCTATAAATTCTATATCTAGGCTAAGGGGACACAATCATAGGTTAAGTGGCAAAAACTGTGCCTCAAATACTTTGTGTGGCTTGGTTGAAGGATGATATTTTCAGACAGTGTGTCAACAAATATTTATTGAGCATTTATTTAGTGCCAGGAATTATCATGCTGGTACTAGGAATAGAGAGATTAACATGGTATTTGCCCTTCAGCAACTTACATTCTAGAAGAGAGAATTAAATAATAAACATAAAATAATTTTGGGTACTGGTAAGTGCTACAAAGAAGACAAATCGAATAATGTGAAAGGTAAATGAAGGGGTGGACTTAGCTCCGGTAAACAGAGAATTTTCTTTAAAAAGGTAACATTTGAAAATCTAGAGGAAGAATGTTTCAAGCAATAAGAAAAGTGAGTGCTAAGGTCCTGAGAGGGGAAGAAATTTCATATATGTTGGAGGAATATCCAGGAAGCTGGAATGGCTGGAACTTGGTCCAGCACTGGGAGAGTGGAAGGGATGAGGTCTGAGAGGCAGGCAAGAACCAGCTGCTGTAGAGTCTTCGAGGCCACAGGAAGGGGGTTGCTTGTATTCCAGTTGCACTGGGAAGCTAGACATCAGAGGTTTTATTTTCTTTTGTTTGAGACAGGGTCTCCCTCTGTCGCCCAGGCTGGAGTACAGTGGCACAATCACGGCTCACTGCAGCCTCGATCTCCTGGGCTTAAGCATTCCTCCCACTTCAGCCTTCCCAATAGCTGTGATTACAGCCTTGTTCCACACATCTGGATAATTTTATTTTTCTGTAGAGACAGGGGTCTCCCTATGTTGCCCAGGCTGATCTCCAACTCCTGGACTCAAGTGATCCTCCCACCTCAGCCTCCCATAGTGTTGAGATTACAGGCTTCAGGCACAGTACCCGGCCCATCAGAGTTTTTTAAATAAAAGGAGAGCTGCCTGCATTTTGGAATGTTACTCTGGTTGCTGTGTGGAAGTTGTCCTGAAGAAGGAGATCAAATTTGGAGGCAGGATCCCTGATGCTACAAAACTATGGTAGCTGGGTACTGGGAAGATTCTAATTAATCACCTAAGTCTTACCAATAATGATTTTTCTTTATCATTCTTTTAGTTCAAAGACTCTATGCTACAAGGCTTAAAGATGTGGGGAGGATGTGATTCATATAAAAAGGAAGTATCCTGATAGATTTTTCCAAGTATATGAGATGTCCTCATCCAAACAGCTTTTCATCCATGAAGTTTCCATCAAGTTGTCCACTATACACTGTAAATTCCATATCGCTACGTAGAACCAAAATCCCTGAAGTGTTTGTGTTTCTCAGAAAATGTTGGTGCACCCTTTTAGTCTTGTAACTGAATGAGGTTAGGTTATGTTCATGCCACAAACATTAGATTCCAAATTACTGCTTAAAGTTGAAAGTTAACATTCTAATTGAATTAATTTCTACATATTTTTTCCTGTTCCACCAATTATATTCCATTTGTCATTTATTACATTTCAGGAAAAGTGTTCAGTATGAAAGGTCAGTCTGATCCTCAGAATAAGAGAACACAGAATAAGGGTAGGAGGGCTCTTGCAACGTCATAGGCTGAGCTCCTCTGAACTAATAGGAACTAGCATGTGTTCAAACGCTACTGAATGAATTTCATACTTTAAGAAGATAGAATACTAAGGACCACGCTCTGAGTTCAAAGCAGTAGCTATCTCATATTTAATAATTAATTTGGCTTTTAAATACTGTCTTAAAATATCTTCTGAATTATTATGTTTAATTCTTAACTTATCCTAGTTTTGTACTGTTAGCCAACTTAACTTTAAATTTCCTAATAACAAGGACTAGGTATTATACGAGGCCCATGTGTGTTAAGCCTAGTATGGCATAAAATACGTAATAGGAAGTCAGTAAATATATGCCAAATAAAATAAACGTTTAATAGAATATGGCCCTTATACTCTAGAAGTCAAGAATAAGGTCCTTATACTTTAGACTTTAAAATAGATTTAAAATATGATTAATGTTAACTTATACAAATCAACATGTATAGAATTTGTCAACAGTAAACATGTATCAAAACATTTGCAAATAGGATTTATTGATGAGGAAAACTTTCTGGGATAACATCTAAATTGCTATTTTAGAAGGAAAAGGATTGTAATATAGAACATGAACATGTTTTTAAAATAGTGCATTTTTAGTAGGAGAGGGTAGAGAATTTGGTATCAGGGGCCAAACAATTTTCTGTTCAATAGCGATTCCTCTTACAGTGTTTTTGTCATGACTCTTGTAGCTGATTCCTCTCCAACCCCTGCTCCAAGTCGCTGTCCAGCTCAACATGACCATACAAATAACCAGTACAGTAGATGAAAATAAATCATGTAGTTTCAGGAAGTCTTCCATGTTTCTGTCTGCTTAGTCAATGTTGACACCATTAATACATAGTCCAGTATTGTTGTCCCTGGTCTCCTTTGAAATGCTACAATTTTAAAATCCCATTATTTCAGTGACATTTATTTTCTTAGGGGATTGGATTAGGGCATGAATAAGAAGGAATATTTATCTTTTCCCTGTTCTTTTCAAGTTTTAAAAGGTTTCTTGATATTTTTATTTTTGATTCAGATTATTATATGACATTGAGACAAGTTATCTGCAGTAATTTGAATTTTTTTTTGCCTTTCAAAATTCCAATCATTGTCTTCAGTAGGTAATCTCCAAGAATATTATGATAAAAGATAACATAAAAATGCAGATATGACATTCCTGTTATTTAGAGGTTAATTTTATTTTTCTAGTGAGACAAGATCTCACCCTGCAACCCAGGCTATAGTGCAGCAGCATAATCATAGCTCACTGTAGCCTCTAACTCCTGGGCTCAAGAGATCCTCCTGCTTCAGCTTCCCAAGTAGCTAGGACTACAGGCAGTAGCCACCATGTCCAGATAATTATTTCATTTTTGTGAAGTCATGGTCTTGCTCTGTTGCTCAGACTGGTCTCAAACTCCTGGGCTCAAGCAAACCTCCCACCTCAACCATGAGCCACCAAAACTCAAACATTTTTAGGCCAAAACTCAAACTTTTTTAGGAAGAAAGAGACTAAGAAGGTGGCTGCCCCTGGGACTTAGTAATTGTGTAAGCCTAGCACTGTTTGCCTAGTGAGTGTTTTAGCACTTTCAGAATCTCAGAGCCCTTCACAGATCCTCTAACAGGAGTTGACCCTTGGGCTTCAGTCAATCTACATTTCACCCCTCGCAAGCTCCGATAGTAGAGATTTCTCCCATGAAAAGTTTCCATAATGCTACATGCAAACCCCTTGGGAATAGTAGCTCCTCTTTTGCTTGGAAGTGCAGGCTACTTTCTGGAGCTGCTATGTCCCACAAGGCCAGTAAGTGCTGCCATGTAAACTTATGCAATTTCCCCATCTCAACACAAAATCAAAGCTTCAAGCTTTGGGAGAAAAAATCTGGGTTTCAAGTTTGATAAAATCTTTTTCACAGTAGTTATCTAGGATTGATCAATTCTGAAAGCTCTAATTTCTGTTCTTCAAGCTAATTTAACACAAGGCAGCCTGAACAATGCCTCTCTTGGATGGGCAGCCTAAGATACAGATTTTCGCAGGTGTTTCCTCTGTGCTGCAAACCTAAATAGCCCCCTATATTCAATCACATGGATGCCAGAGGCAGGAAAAAATACTGCAACAAAAGAAGAAAAGAGAGCAAGCTCAGTAAAGCTGACTCCTCAAGAGCTGTTTTGATGTAGAGATCTCTGTGAAAGCTCATTAAATCCTCAGTGTGTGAGGCAGCGCTTAGGGAAAATCAAAATAAGGATAATAAGACACCATATCCATCCATACTGACATATTTGTAAAGCATTCATTAATTAAAATACTCCAAGGAAATTCCATATGACTTCTCAGCATGTTAAGGGCCTGAATCAGCTCTTCTGGTTAAACTACAGTCCAGATTAACAGGTACATACTTGAGAGATACAGTTAGTTTTTGTTTTGTTTTTCATAATACCACAAAAAAACCTATTGAAAAAAGCAATTCAAAGCATGGTTCCCATAATGAAGGACCAGTTGGGTCCTCTTCAAGAGGAAAGATGGCCCTATACGCTATTAATATCTAATATATTTGAATATATGATAATAGGTCATTAGATGATGGGTGTATATGAGAAAAGCTCAACCTATTAAGTTAGGTCCCCACTGCTTTTATTTTCTGGAAAACATTCATAAGGATAGGTGTACCTTCATGCTTCAGCCAAAACCTGAATGGGAGTAAGACCTTCTATTATTCAAGATTCCCCAGAGAAACAGAACCAATAGTGAGGGGGTCAGGGGAAGAGGCAGTCAGGAGAGAAGGGGAAGAGAGAGAGGCTTATCTTAAGGAATTGGCTTATTCAGTTTTAGAGGCTGGCAAGTCCAAAATTTGCAGAGTAGGCCAGTAGGCTGGAGACCTAGGAAACACTTGATGTTCAGTCCAAAGGCACTCTGCTGGCAAAATTCTCTCTTCTTCAGGGGAGGTCTTTTTTTCCCTTAAGGCCTCTAACTGATTGGATGAGGCCCACCTAATGACCTCATTGTAATTTAATTACCTCTTTAATGACATTATCTCCAAATACAGTAGCATTCAGGGGTGCTAAGGGTTAGAACTTCAACATGTGAATTTAAGGTGACACAACTTAGCTCATAAAATACCTTAGTGGATTTTATTTTGATATAGATATTAGAGAGAGAGAGAGAGAGAGAGAGATGGGAAAGGTTGATAAGGACATGTATTTCTCCAAGCAGTGATTCTCAGAGTATGGTCCTAGGTCCAGAAGCATCAGTATCGTTTGGGAATTGGTTAGAAATGAAAATTCTCAGCCCCAACCCCAAATCTACTGAGTCTGTGCGTGGGGCCCAGCAATTTGTTAATAAACCTTTCTTCCTGGTGGTTCCAATGAAGGCTAAAGTTTGAAAACAACTATCTTAGAAGTTGCTTGATTACAAAAATGACGCCACCTAAGAAGCTTTCCAAAAAACATGTGTGTAAATATTGTTCAATCTATGTGATTTCATTAAATATATCAAGCTGAGTCATATTTTATTAGTGGGCCTTGGATCTATTTTACTCTTGTAAATTGAAAACGAAGCCAGAGTTCCAAGGATAAGCATCACAACACTGCAAAGAAACTTGGCCTCTGAGTACAGATTTCACAGGGTAAAATCAAAACTGTGAGTACCCAATAAAGCTAATTTATCAAATACCAGAGCAGTCTAATTGCTGTCTGTCTGGTTGGAAGCCTCAATTACCTTATGTAATTCCCATGAATGGCAGACTAAATTATAAGGTAGAACTTAATAAAATTCATTCTACACTCTTCTTAAAAATGAAAACCTATAAATAGAACTACTAAGTGGCCACTTTTGAACAAGAATGTGGTTTATATTATGTCCCAAAACCCCTTCCACACCCTCACAGCAGTAGCATTTGCAAATATACTGTCATTAAACAAGCCTCTTCCTCATGGTCTTTGAGAATCTACAGTACAGCAGCAAGAGCAAGAAGTTTTAATTCACCTGTAAATTATTTTCAAGCCTTGCTGGTCAGATCATGAACAAGAATGCACAAGACCAACTTATCTGGAGAAGTCAGCCTCATCTGAGCAGATATTCTACTTGGTTGTCAGGTACATGTCTCTAAAGGTAAAGCCTGTATCCAGGAAGCTTACGTGACTTGCCGAGCACAGTTCTCAGCACATAAGATGCTAGATCACATTGCATAATGCAACAAGAACTAACACTCATAATTACTTATGTAAACTATATAGCAAGAATTTCCCAGGCCTTTAGGGAAAAAATGTTTATTTGCGGATCCTGATTTTTTTATATTAGCTATCAAGAAAAAGATTGCCAAGGAGCGTATTTGATTATTGGACTTGGATCTAGATGTAACCTATTTGTAACATTGTCACATAATGACAACCTGAAGGTTAATACATTAGGGCAGATTCTATGTGAGTGAAGCTTCAGAACTACTTGCAAGTTGCACTATTTAACTGTGTCCAGATGGAATAGAGAACATTCTCACACTGAGCAATTATATCAGCAGGCCATTGATTGGGAAGTTGATGTTTGTCTTTTCCAAATGAACAAGGCTGTCCCATTGCTGGAAGCTAGTGCTCTATCATTTTTAAATAAAGAGAATGTTTGTCATTAGCACTTTCCAAAGCATTGGAGATACTTGATCTGGATTTGCCTTTATTTCTTCCTTATCAAATGAAATCTGCAAAGTCTCCATATACTCTTGTGCAATCTTGGCACTTATTTAAATCATAGAAGCTCACAGAATCAAAATTATACTTTTCATAAAAATTGTTAATCCCCAAAATTCCAAACAGGCAGAAATAAACATTACCTAGAGTTCTTATTGGATTTTTCAATGGGTTCCCTCCTAATCAAAGGATTATAATTTAAAATGTGATCGTTTTAACTAGGATTTTAGAAGTTCCTAATATAAATTCAGCTGTGAGGATTACAAAAATAGATCATTAAACAAATATTTTATGACCCTTGCTATATCTCAGGAATTATACTGGAGTTTGACAAATAAATTTCTGACCACAAGTATTCATAGACCCCTGCCCTTGAGTCTTCACAGTTGGGATATACCCTAAGCAATATATATTTCAGTTAAGAATGCATTGGGCTGCAAGTAACAGAAAACCCAGTGTAAATAGTAGAGTAAGCAACTTGGGAATTATTTTTTACATGTAACAAGAGGTTAGAATGCAGAATGGTTTGCCTACTCTATGATGCCATCAGGGACCTGTGTTTTTTCCTTCTTTTCAGCTCCTCTATCCTTAGTATGTTGGCCCCTATTCCTGTGATTGTCTCCTCATGGTGCAGTTGAAGACAATGACTGTCCCAACCAAGTTTTTCCTCCTTATCAGTAAAGCAAAAGGTTTCTCAGAAATCCACTCAGACTTTCCTTAGATCTTATTAACTGGAGAGTTACAGGTCCACTTTTGTCTAAAAGGCTACATGAGAACTAGAGGGACAAGATCATCATGGCTGGCTCCTAAGTACAAGAATGACATAGGAAAGTAATAGTTTAAAAAAATTAATGTGGTACTGAAAGAGGAGAAGTGGAGTCAGTAGGACCAAGTGGAGCATTGTTAATATAATTCTGGCATGAGAACATAAAGGTCTAGGTAATGGATCCTCTTATGATGGCTTAGTTTGTAATACCCTTCATGAAAGAAAAAACATGATAAACAGGTGGTCAGACACTTCCTAAACAACAGTCACGAGTTGTGCTACGTTATGATGACTAGTATGTCTATAGTGGCAGGTTAAGCACTACCCCAAGCACGGAGGTGGCCCTTGGGGCAGGATAGTGCCTCTGAGCTCCTAACGGTTACATATTATAGGCCCCAAGACCCTGAGAAAAGTCTAAAAACTACAGATCTGACATGGGTGCATCTCTGCCTACAAAACACAGTGTCTGCTTACATATATCTTTTTTTTTTTTTTTTTTTTGAGACAGAGTCTCACTCTGTCATCCATGCTGGAGTGCAGTGGTGTGATCTCGGCTCACTGCAGCCTCTACCTCCCAGGTTCAAGAGGTTCTTCTGCCTCAACATCGCAAGTAGCTGGGACTACAGGTGCATGCCACCATGCCCAGCTAATTTTCTTTTTTTTTTAGTAGAGATGGGGTTTCACCATGTTAGCCAGGCTGGTCTCAATCTCCTGATCTCGTGATCCACCTGCCTCAGCCTCCCAAAGTGCTGAGATTGCAGGCATAAGCTGCTGGGCCCAGCCCCATATATCTTTTTCAGTGTTATGTGCCCTGATTTCCACCTTATTCTATACACTCTCTGAAACTTCCAAAGATTCTGCTACATAAATCAATCTCATGCCCAAGTTGGTGGCAGCAGAAATGAAGCTTAACTTAGTCCAAAAGGGTTTGAAGAGAACCAAAAAATAAAGCTAGAACCAGATCCAGCACTATCATTATTCTCGTGCTACTTTTTAAGGTCTTGTCCACATTAGACAGTGACAGAAAACTGATGCTAGAAACACTGAGCACGTAACTGTCACTCACTCTGATCTCTAGTTGCTGCTCCTGATAGTTTTCACCAATTAGCACAGGCTTCTGTGTCAGACTATCTGAGTTTGAATACCAGCTCTGCCACTGAATAGTGGTATAATCTTGGAGAAGTTCTTAAATTATCTGTATTTTTCTATAAAACATTGATCATAATGGTACCTACCTCACAGAATTGTGGTGAGAAAGAAAGTGAGTTAATATTTGAAAGTCCTTGAAAAGTGTGTGGCACATGGCAGCACTCCTAGAATGTCGGCTATTTTTATTACTGCAGCCGTTATTATTCTGGTGTAGAGGTTAACCACCCTGTTTTGGAAGTCATAAAGACTTTGATTCAAATCCTGACATTATCACTTACTATCCCTATGACCCTGGACAAGTCAATTAATGGTTTTAAGCCTCAATTTCTTTATCTGTTAAAAAGGGATAATAATGCTTGTTTCATCGGGCTATAGTAAGTGTTAAGATGACATGTGACAGTGCTTAGCCCCGGTTCTGACAAATGAGTAATTTGTATTCTTTTTTCTCCTCCATGATTCACTCTTTTCTCTGGGTTTATCACTAGAACTCCCCCGGGATGATCTGTTATTTGTGACTAATTATACTCTGTGCACTTGTCCCACTAATATTATTTGAGCGAAACAAACAAATTCAGCATCAGGAACTATCTTGAAAGGAAAATAGATTCATAAGAATAGTCTCTTACAGTTTTAAGAAGAAAAGATGCCATCTTACAAATATGGTAAGGGTCTTGATGAGAGAGGTAGGACCCTGCCACCTACCATGATTCTTTAGCATCAAGTGGTAGTCCCACCACACCGTTGTCTCCCTTCCCCACCAGAACTAACTGATCTAACCACCCTCTAGAGTTGCTTACCCACCATTTGTTGGGAAGCCGTGAAAGCAAAAGAAAGTGTGAGACCTGGGATAGTTGTCCCCATTTGTCATACCATTGGGATAGCTCTGATTGTCGCATTCTCAGAAATGCACATACTAAGCCCTGAGAAGATACAGTCTTCTTTGTGAATCACCTCCATTCCAATTTTTGACCTCACTTTTAAGTGGGGTGTATCTACAACACAGAGTCTGTAATTCTGAGACACATCAAAGCCTATTTGGTGGCCCCTCCTGAAATCAGAAGAGGATGTAATTTTCTATGGTTTCTGCAACTCTTTTGCACACAGTCCAAGAGAAGAAGGTTTTAGTTTTAGAGTGGATGTGGCTGTCCTTTCTCCAGTAAACTCATAGGAGAAGGACACTGCTGTCTTCTTTCCTTCTATCCTTGACCACATCCCTTCTGTATTGTTACTTCTTCCCAGGCTCCTCCTCCCACAAACAACAGTTTTATCCCCTTAATCCTGTTCAAACTGCCTTCTAACATTGACCACCACCAAAAGACATTGCTTCCAGAACAGGCTGAGTGGAGAACCTTAAATGCATGGGGAATATTCCTGACTCTCACCTGGAATCAGTTAGCCCGGGTTTTACACTTGAATTTAAAGCAAATGTATGCACAGACAATCCTGGGTGAGCTACTCTGAACAGGAGATGGCAGTAGCGGCCAAGGATTTGGACATCCCTTTCTAGTCCTAACAGAGATTTCCCATTGATTGATTGTCAGTTCTGGACTGCAGTTTTGCCTCACCAAACCAAGGTAGCTAAACAATATGCCCAAGATCCCAGACCTTGCTGAATCTCACAACTATTGAAGAACTAGAAATTGCTCAAATTGAAGGCTGAACAACCAAGTGAACACTGTGGGGAGCTGTTACTAAGTCTCACTGCAGAGGAAAGGAGGAGCCCTCCAGGAAATAAACAGATTGCCCACTTAGATTGGCATTAGTGGGTTTATTGGAAGGAGCAAGGATCAGAGATCCAGTGTATTTTCTTACTGAGACTTTGAGCAAGTCATTTAGCAATGTGATTCAACCCATGCTCTCATGTGGATTCAAGGGATAAGGAAGTCTTCCTCACAGACTTGACAAAGGGTTAAGTAAGATAACATCCAGGAAAACTCATTTTATATACTATGTCATGCTATAAAAATACAAGAAAGACATTTTGGTTGGTTTTAGGTCATTTCTTCGAGTTTGTCTTGGCACCTCAAATTTCCTAGACCAGTTTTATTTATTTTTTTGTTGTTATTCAAGTAATATGGTCAGAAGCTGTTTGACTATGAGTCTATTACTTCTCTGATAATTATAATTTCAAGAGTTATGGCACACAAATTACTTTGTAATAGCTCTGAATTCTTTGCTTTATCCTGAGTCTACAATTATGCACTTATCCCTGCTCCTGTCATCTGTGGTACTGATTTATGGAACCTTCTGTTCTCAGATCTCATTTCTTACCTCTGCCTCCTTTAAAACTCAGGAAATGTGGCAGCAAGGTCAAATTTCTCATCGGTCCAGCATTACATTCTCAGGTGTAATTATTACTCTCTTAATAAAGCAAGCAGTTAGTTCCACAATGGTCTGTTTAATCCACTAGATAATTGCTAAGCCTTTACAATATAACTTCCCATCCTGTCCCTTGCTATGATTCCAGAGCCACCATGTTGTAGTTGAAACATCTATTAATTTGGTGCATATATTAATTAAAATTTATTTCTAGTGAAGAATATGATGGATCAAGTGCCACGTTAAAAAAAAAAAAAAAAAAGGAAAATATAATTAAATCTTAACCAATTTCACTTGGAGCAAAAACAATGTAACTGGAAAGTTTTCCGGTAACCGCCACACACTCACAGACTTTTTTTTTTTTTTTTTTGAGACGGAGTTTCGCTCTTGTTACCCAGGCTGGAGTGCAATGGCGCGATCTCGGCTCACCGCAACCTCCGCCTCCCGGGTTCAGGCAATTCTCCTGCCTCAGCCTCCTGAGTAGCTGGGATTACAGGCATGCGCCACCGTGCCCACCTAATTTTTTGTATTTTTAGTAGAGACGGGGTTTCACCATGTTGACCAGGATGGTCTCGATCTCTTGACCTCGTGATCCACCCGCCTCGGCCTCCCAAAGTTCTGGGATTACAGGCGTGAGCCACCGCGCCCGGCCCTCATAGACTTTTTTATCCAAAATTTGAAAAAAAAAAATCTAAATTGTAAAGTACTGCAGAATCAGTTTGGTATTATGGCAGAAGATTTATAAGCCATGCAATTATACAACATTTTTGATATAGTTAATACCGCAGATATATTACTTCGCTTTGTTCCACTTGTGACCTAGAGCGAATTTTATTCACAGTAAAATTAGACCTTACTAGGGTCTTATAACTGAATGGTCAAGAGGTAGAGAAATTTCCAGCACAGCCTTATTAGAGAGTGGGATACATGACAAGACCATAATCTAAACCCAGTTCTCAGTTTTATTATTTACTTTGCTGCCTTGATCATTTTTCTGCACTCATTTGGCTTGAAGGCATAGACATTCCCTGTTGATGATCTCGGCTTGGCAGTGGGTTTCTGCTACACATTTTGATTCCTAATATGGTAGTAGGAGAGGATTTTGTATGAGTTCCAGCGAGTTTCTCTGGGCTTGTGGAATGCAGCAAGGAAAGAATCCTACAGAGATGAAAACATGAACATTTGCATTGATAAAGAGAAAAAATGAAAGAAAGAAAGAATCACTCTAATTTTTTTTCCTTTTCTTACTCTGATCATTTTCACTTCTAATAATGTCTTACACTTTTGGGGTGGGAGGAATTAACGCTGTGTTCTTTTATTGCCCATACCTTCATGGCCATTTCAAAAGTTATTTTGAAATGCCTGAGTGTTTTGTTTTTTTTTTTTTTTTTTTTTTTGAGACGGAGTTTCACTTTTGTTACCCAGGCTGGAGTGCCTGAGTGTTTTCACAAAGGCAGTGTTAACAAAATAGTTTTCATCATCATCAAGGTTTGAATCCCTGAAGCACCCTATTCCACTGTTTTGCACATTAGCCACATGAAGAAAACTGAGAGAAGTTTCATGTCACTAAAAGAGAATAATAGGTTGATCATGTATATTCACAGGGTACAAATTACATTGTCTTAATTTTGCAGCAATATGAACTATTGCTAAAGAAATACCTTACTTGCTTATCCATCTATTGATTGTGTTGGAATTCAATGCAATTTTTCTCTCACGGTCAAGTCATTCACAGAATCAGGGGTGTTCAAGGGTAAGAATTCAGTCATGGGGTCTTAGTTTCTGTTTCTGGTTGGGTCAATAAAGCCCCTTCCTCATCCCTGTTTTCCACTTATCACTAACGACGCAAACTTAAATCGTAATAAACCACTCCACTGGTAAGGGAAGAACACCTCAAGTAAGCATGTGTACAACTCCAGTAAACTCACTGTGCAGGCAGCTCTCCCAAATGCTAGCAGGCCACTGTGCATGCAGACAGCCCACCCAAGGGAAGAATCAGGGAAGAAGGGACACAAGACCCCGGAAGTATGCCAACCTGTAACACCCCATGCACCTGATCTTTCAAGTCACCTGTTTGGCCCTCTTCCAAGTGTACTTTACTTCTTTTCATTCCTGATCTAAAGTTTTGTTAATTAAACTTTCACTCCTGCTCTAAAACTTGCCTCAATTCCTCACTCTGCTTTATGCTCCTTGGCCAAATTCTTTCTTCTGAAGAGACAAGACTTGAGGTTGTTGCAGACCTGTATGGATTCACTGCCACTAACATACTTGCTACCTCAAAGAAAGCAACTAGGTGGGATCCTTAAAGGGCCACAGACTGATGTCTTATGCAGGTGGACAAACTGCTTCAAAAGTCACCAAAAATTTGCCATTGGAGCATAACAGAGAAGAAAAGTGTATGGTAAGTCATAGGAGCTGGCGGAGCCAGGGTTCCCGTTAATGTCTGTCTGGGCAATGGGCCAACAGATGGGGAAGGGCTGGAGGTCATCTGAACTGGTAAGGTAAAAACAAGTATAAATCTCAGAGGACAACTGCAAGGGAACCCATATCTTTGCTGCCAAGCAAATGCAGCAAGAGCCGTGGGTACACAAATAATAGGGATTGTGTGTTTTAACATGTGAAGTGAAACTATAGAAAAACGCAGACTTGCCCCCAAGGCAGACAGTCTGGTGGGTGTGCAAGGCCATTGCAGAATACACACAGAGAAAACAGACTAGTCAGTGCAGGTTCTTGGGGAAGAGCTGATTTTAGTTGAAAAAGCAGAGGAAACACCAGACATTGCACAGTGTTAAGCTGTAGCCCTACCACTCTCGCACGTCCCCTGTCCAGGAGGGTTGTTAGTGCCTCAGTCCTACTTCTACTTGGTGCAGACTCCAAGGTCCTTCCCGCCCATCAGGCTGAGCTGAGAGACCCGCCAAGGGGAGTAGAGCCACTGTGGCAGAGAGGAATCGTTCTGGCAGTTGGTTAGTAAGCAGGAGAGCAAAAAGGGAGAAGGAAACCATATATGGGTAGTAACTACTGGGGAACATATCTGTGTTGCACAGAACCACAGTATGTTAGCAGCAGTGAATCCATACAGGTCTGCAGCAACCTCAGTTCTCGCCTCCTCAGAAGAAAGAATTCGACGGACTGGTATAAGGCAGAGTGAGAGACTGAGACAAGTTTTCGACCAGGAGTGAAAGTTTATTTAAAAGCTTGGAAGAGGGCCACATGGGCGATTTTGAAAGATCAAATGCAGTTTGGCCTTTTGACTTGGGGTTTGATACACTGGCATGCTTCCAGGGTCTTGTGTCCCTTCTCCCTGAGTCTTATCTTAGGGTGGGCTGTCCGCATGCACGGTGGCCTGCCAGTGCTCAGGAGAAGCTACATGCACAACGTGTCCACTGGAGTTGAGCCTCTCTTCCCTTACCAGTCAAGTGTTCCTATAAGGTAATATCCCAGTTAGACTCTGCCATCTTGCTCTTAGTTTGCATGCTTCAGCCCACTCCCCCAACTCCTGAGATCTTATCAGGAAGTTGATCACCAGTCTCAGGTTTTTCTATCTATTGGGAGACTGCCTTTCTCTGGTGCTGTCTGCAGCCGGTTATTATTTTAGAGAGGCAGTTAATACTTGCCTGACCATTGCCTCATGGTTGCCTGACATTCATGGGGTGGGGCGGCGGAAGGTCTCTCCTGCCTTGCTTATGTCTGACCAGCTACCTACTGTAACACTGTTGTTAATAATTTTGAGTTTTTCTGTATTAGAAGCCACACCTCAGTTAACATCTTTGTTACTAAATCTTTGCTCATATCCTTAATTACTTTTCTTAGAAGATAGTTTTTCTGATAAAATATTATGCATATCTTAAGGCTTTGATGTGCCAAATTCCTCTCCAGAAAAATTAACATTTTACATTGTTACCCTTCCATCTGAGTATATGCCACTACCTTTTGACCAGCAATGAACGTCATATAATTTTTAAAAATTCTTTACCAATCTGATAAACCAAAACATCAGTCTCAGTTTCACTATGCCTTTGATCACTACTGAAGTGGAACATTTCCCCTGCTTTTATATTTAGCCTTTTTTATTATTGTGGAAAGATAAGAGAGGAGAGAAAGAAGCTCATGGGCTCAAATTTGAGAACACTAACTTCAGACTGCATAGAAAAAGTCTCTGGTTCTGAAGATAAGCCATATATGCTAACTCAGAATGGCAACATAAAAGGAGAGGTTATCCTTCCATTTCAAGGCATTCAATGAAGCTGTCACCTGACCTCTTCCAATAAAGTACCCAGATTTTTCCTCCATTGAAGAAAGAAGCTGCCATGATCTTGGCTCACACTGTGTTGAGTTTGAAGGACACTCTTCATATGTGATTTACAGGTTTTCTCTCAGCACAGTTATTCCCTTGACTTGACTGTCAAGCTCTTGTCTCTGTAGAGTGGCAAGTGAAAATACTCCAAGGGGCTAAAATTTAATTCAAATAGCCAGTAAACCACAAGATCTGTCTGCTCAGCTCTTTTCATACCAAATAGGATATTTCCTATCTAAATTTGTAACTGAACTGGAAACAACTTTGTGCCTTTAAATATTTGATGTTGTGTCACATTTCACTACATTTAAAGCCAATAGAGTAAGTAGCCAGATCACAATATGCCAAACAGCTGTTTGTATCATGACCTGATATTTGCTAAGTAGAGAATTTCAGATGCCCTAGGCACATGCTATGTGTGAATGGGATTGATATATTTTCTTGCTTCTGTATTGTATAAAATACTCTGGAACAGTTAATTCTTTGCAAGTTTTTAAACCTTGTCTCATGCTCAAAGGCTAAATTGTAAATCAAGAATTAATCTAAGAGAGAGTTTGAATACTCTCTCTTAATTCCCTGTTAGATTATAAAGACAAACACTCCGATAATTGCAATCCTAAATAGTAAGGTACAAATAAAAATAGGAAGAAAAAAATAAACTTCAACCTCTATCAGCAAAACCAAAAGTTAAATATTGAACCATAACTATCTCTTTTCCTCTATAAGCCTACCAATTCTTTTCCATATAGGTAAGGAAGGCAAATATGCATTTTTGTTTACAATTTAGGCTGGGACTGCTACAGTGACTCACCTGTAGTACACCACAGCGAAAATTTAGTGGGCAATAACACAGAACACTATAAGCCCATAAAATTGTAAAACGTTATTGGAGTTTGCCCATCCACCAACTGTCTTGCTGAAGTCTATTTTTCTCTTTCTATAGGAGAAGCTATTTAGAGTCAAGCATCATTAAATCAAAATGCAAAGGAAGGAGAAAATGAATGTGGGTTAATTGCATTCTGAATGCAACTGAACCGCAGTTGGTACAAATTACTAGAGTATAAGAATGCAGTGTGCATACCAGGAAGACGAGTAATTAGGTGAAGCCAGATTGGGTGTGTACCAGGAAGTGGCAGCAGATGAGGATTCTGAGTGTGTTTGTGTGTGTGTATATGTGTGTGTTGGCAGGTGGGAACACATTGGATCCTTGTATGTTGCACTAAGAAGTTGGGACTTTATCCTGAAGCATAGATCTCCCAGGAGAGTTGCAGCTGCTGTCTAGGAGTGTCCCATTCTATGCAATTTGGCACACTCTGTGTAATCTTCTCTTCTTTATTGCACAAAGAAGTCCTATGCCTGCAATCTTGCTAGGGAAGTAAAACCTGTATTCCTTATCAGTAGATCTGCAAGGTAATAAAGGGAACATTCTGATGGGCGCAGCTGCAATGGAATTGAAGACCTCTTTCTTCTTGCCATCAATTGCCTGAAGATAAAAGGAATACAATTAATATAAATAAAGGGCAGAAAGGCACAGACTCCAAAGCAATTAATTTTTTGTAATAAAAGTGGAAAGAAAGCAGACCAATGAGGGCTACAAGAATCACAATGGGCTCCTGGGAGGAGGTGATACTTGCTGTCCCTGCCAGACATAAAGCATAATCTTCAGGGCCCTCAAGAATTAAGTGACAGTCGGACTCAAAAAACCATTTCTCCAGTAGGGATATGGTGATGTGCAAAACAGACAAATATCTGGTCTCACGGCTCACCACAGAAAACACAAGTACCTGTATTTTTTTGCAGGGCCTTGTTATGTTACCTGTACCCAAAGGACTTAGGTAACTGTTCCTTTATATATTTTCCATTTTATTTACTTATTTATATAGAATTATTTGCTTGCTTATTTACAATTTTTGTTTGTTTAAGTTATAAAAGTAATATGTGTTTATGACAGAGAAGTAAAAGCAGACCAGAACTGCAATCCTCCCCTGCCCTACCCAGTCCTTCCATTTGGAGATAACCAATGTTAAGTGTTGCATATACAATCTTTCAGAAATTTTTCATACATATGCATGCATGGATTTATGTTATGTATAAATATTATCATACTGTTTTACTTTTTCATGTAACCGCATAGTGATAGCACCATGATGTAGATATAGGAGGGACTCCACCCTCTTTCCAATCTGGTTGGAAAGAGGGTCTTGAAGCTCCATTGCAAAATACTTATAAAAAATAGAATATCGATTTTTTCATATCAAAGAAAGGAAGGTGCTGGAAAGTAGGAGACAGTAAAGTCCCGCCAAGTAAATCTGTGGTTTTGCCAGTTAAACATTTTTGTATAATAGCACGTAGTTGCCTATGATTCCCTTGAGTGAATGGACCAGAATTTCTTGATCATTCTCCAATAGTAGACATGTAGAGTATATGTAGAGTTTTTGCCTTCATAAATAATACTATTTTGAATCCCTTTATACATAGCTTATACTTAGGCAAGGGAATCTATAACACCAATTCCTATAAGCAGAATTTCTGAGTGAAAGAGAATATGCATTTTAAATGTTAATAGATACTGCCAAAATTAAGCCAATTTTCCAGTTTACAGTTAATGGCAGAGAACATTGTTTTTTAAGAATGTCCTTGTAGAAAGAAAGTGCTGAGTAATGCGGCCACAGAACTAGTTCTGCTAGCTAAAATTTCAAAGTCTACCTACTTACCCATTTGCAACTAGGATCCAAGCCAGGCTTTACAAGTTCAGCTTTCTCTCAGCATTTAATAACAAAGCTGTTTACATTAGCAATGCAACTAAACTGTGGAGTGGCATAGTCCCATTTACATTGAGACTCATTTTTGTTTTAGCTTGTGGAAGTGTAAATTACTATTAAAGAAGTTCCATTTCAAATCCAAAGAACGTTCTATTGAGGAAAAAAACTAATGAGAGAGGGAGCCATGAAGGCCAAGTTTGAGCTGCTGACAGCAAGGCAGATAGAAAGAAACAAGGCAAGGCAGAGAAACAAACTCAGAAAATTGAATAAGAAACTGTGTCACAGTCACATAACCATTTAGGTCTTATGAAACAAAAGGCATGGTAGATATTTGCCTGGAAGTCCCTTGGAGAAAGGATGGCAGGAAGACTAAAAGGCAAACGCAAAAAGTTGAACATCTTTGCCATTTTCATCTCATGTTCAAATGCTCCTTAGAAACATACAACCTTATCTGCATTAACATTTTGACATTTTATGTACAGATCCTCTTCTAAATAGAGTTTAGGTTTATATTCATGTTATTGTAGTAAAATAACAGATGATCACTGTTTTTTCAAAGATTAAAAAATATGACTCATAGAAAAATGCGAGCATTGGTAATTTAGCTTCTGGCTTTATCAAATATCTTTTAAAAACTCAGCTAATAATATACTAAGGCTTCTCATACATAATTTATATTATTGATTAAAATCTAAAAATGGAAGGAAAAGGCTAAGTCTAATTTTTTTGCTAAAAGAACAAGTAAAAAATAATCAGCCATGTTAATATTTCACACAGCAACTTTGAAATTCACTTCTGCTTTGAAAGAAAAGTTTGAGACTAATAAGTTCTATTACACACTATTGATAAAGAAGATATAAAAGATACAATATACTCTTAAAAATGATTATATTTTCAATGAAATATAAAAGAATAGCTTCTTTTTTGGTCAGTAAGAAAACTATTTGAAACCCTGTGTAGTCATAAATAGCAAAAATACAACGAAAATCCTAAAATGTATGTGTGTGTTTTCTCTTCTTCAAATTTCCATATCTGATATATTTTTAACTTACTCTGAATTATAAAGCATGCATCAATTGTTAGTTATCAGTTGTTATCAATTGTCAGTTATCAAAAGCATCTCTGACAATTTGAGGTAGCAAAAAACAATGGAACAATGAACATATTCATTTAGTCTTCCCTGCTTTTACAATTTGTCATTGAAACCTGTGTCTTCGTCCTAATCATGTGTTCTTAAATTTTACATTTATTTAGGATTTGGTGATTGAGAGTTTGGGTTTTTTGTTTGCTGATTGATGGTTACTTGGTCATTTGGATGGTTTTCCTTCATCCGGTTGCATACGATGTATTTCTAAAAGGATTTTTAAGGAAATGTGGAATGTCATTTAGTAATATGCCCTTTTGCCCATTCCTCCTAAATATCTCTCCTATCTCCACCTCTTCTTCTTTCCCGAGGCCGGCCTTGGTTTAGGCACTCACCACTTCCCTTCTGATGACAACAGCCTCCCAAAGCTCAGCCCTCTTGGCTCCTGCCTTGACATTACTGCCAATGGCCTCATCCTAAAGCAAAAATCTCATTATGCCACTCTCCTGTTTTAAATGCTTAATTGGTTTTAATTAACTTCTCACTACCTTTATGATGAAATCCAAATTCCTTAGAATGCTCTGCAAGCCCTTTCATGACAAGGCCCAGACCTGCCTCACCAAATGGCATCATTTACCCTATGCTGCAGCAGTAATAACACCCTGCATTTCACACCGGGGAGCTTTGGTGGGTGTCAGTGCTCTCCCTGAACTGTCATCATTGTAGCTCCCCCACTCCCACCCCTCACTTCAACCTGGAGAACCTCTAAAGTTGTGCTTTTCTGCTTTTCCTGTGTGTATCATGTCCTGAGAATCTTGTTAAAAAGGAGATGTTACTTCTGTGAGTCTAAGATGGGGCCTGACATTCTGCATTTCTAACCAGCTCTCAGGCAATGCTGGGAACACACACTGAAGACAAAGCTCAAAAACCTTACTCTGCCATCACTCCCTCTGTGAAAGACTCTCCTACAAAGCTGATCTACACAAAGCGTCCTCTTTCCAATGTTTATGACTTGTATATAGAACATGTACAGATGCTCTTAAATGTCTCACACCCTATTTAATTACCTGGTTACAAGGCTGTCCCTGTAATCACTAGTCAATCATCAAGGGCTGGAACAGTGACTGCTGCTCCTCATAGTCCCAGCGCTAAGAGTTGGTGCGCAAATGATCATCTGATAAGGTGTTGTTAAAAATGTCCACTGGATGGAAGGTTAAAATAACTTCTTAGTTTTCAAATTGATGGGTTTTTTTTTATGTGATTGACAATCTCTCCAATGGGGTTTTGGTTAGGGAGAGGCTTAAAAGTAATTGATTTATAATTCTTTTAACCAACTTGTAAGTCAAGAGGCTGGCCAAGGTTTGAAAAGCCCAGACCTATTAAGACAGTACAACCAATTATCTTTGTGACCTTGTGGGTAACTTCGCCACCCCACAGCCCTGCCTGTTTCCAAAACACCTGGCCTTGCAGAAAAGAATGAAGAAAGAGCCAAGTCACAGCTAATATTCTCCAGCAGAGTTTGGGCAACAAATGATACCTCAAAGATATCTGAGTAGAGAGAGAATTAGTGGACACTGCCAGGCGTGGTGGTGCATGCCTGTAGTCCCAGCTACTCGGGAGGCTGAGGTGGGAGGATCGCTTGAGCTCAGGAGTTCTGGGCTGTCATGCGCTATGCCGATCGGGTATTCGCAGTTCGGCATCAATACAGTGACCTCCTGGGAGTGAGGGACAGGACCACCAGGTTGTCTAAGGAGGGGTCAACAGGCCCAGGTTGGAAACGGAGCAGGTCAAAACCACTGTGCTGATCAGTAGTGGGATCGCGCCTGTGAATCGCCACTGCACTCCAGCCTGAGCAACATAGTGAGACCCCGTCTCAAAAAATAATAATAAAAAATAATTTTAAAAAGAGAGAGAGAGAATTAGTAGAAACAAACATCTATCCAAGACTTCTCGCATCATATCACAAACTTAACAAGAAAGGCCAGCAGTAACTGTCCCAACCATGGTAACCAATGGCCCTGAAATTTGGTCAATATCAGGTATATCAGAGCCTGAGAGATGAGAGTGGTTTTCAATACTGTATGCAGATTAGAATCACCTGGGAAGTGATATTTGTAAAATACAAACATCTGAGGCCCCACCCTAGAACAGCTAATTCAGATTTCTGGGGGAATGGCCAAGGGGTCAGTAGATTTTAAAACTCAGGTAATTATACTGTAAAGCCAGAGCTAACAGCCACTGATAGAGGATAGTACCTTCTTCCCCTATAGGTGCCTCAGAAGTGAACATCTAGCTTCAGCTCACACATCCCACTAATTGGCCTGGCCACTAAGTCTTACTTATTTTAGGCCAAATAAAACCAATAGAAAGTTTTGCCTTTTCTCAATGCAGAAGGCACTAATGAGTCTATAACTAAGAATTTTTAAATTTCTACTCACATTCCTATCACAGAGTTGTTGAGAAATTGTTGAGAAAAAAATGTGAGATGTAGAAAGAAGGAAGCTGAATTCACTTAGAAAACAGAATTCCAAATGAGCTTAATTTCCTTTTATCTAAATCTTAATAATCTACCTTGCTTTTCTTCTCCTTCCACTGCACCCTTTCTCCACGAATTCATCAGTCATAGTGGTGAGCTCACAGTATCCAGCAGCAGATCAGGTGGGATCACACTGACTAACAAAGGATCTGAAGGTACAATGCAGAAGTCGCCAGATAATGGGATTCAATTACATTTATAAGCATAGACTTCTCCAGTGTTGGCTGTCATGCTGCCAAACGTGGAAGAGCACTGTGTTATCTACATGGCAGGCATTTCATACATTTTAGTTGAATTTGACTTGGAGTACCTCGATTTTTTAAATGAAATATTTGAGGTCGCAATAATAAGTATAAATAATAATATAATGAAGGCCTGTACCTACCACATTAAAGAAATAAAACCTAACATCTATAATCAAAATATCCTGTGTCCTCTTGATCTCCTTTCTCCCATTCTCTTCTCAGAGGTAACTGTTGTCTTGAATTTATGATTCCCAACCCTGTTTTCTCATTTTGTTTGTCATTCCGATGTATGTTTTTATGACATACACACACAATTTTGATTTTTTGTGTTTTCAAATATATAAATGGCACTTTATTGTATGTATTTTGTGCATTTTCAAGCTTTATATATTTATCATATATCCTTCTGCAACTTGACTCCCTATTTCATTCTTGAGATGTATTCATGTTGATTAAAGTAACGCTGTCACTTTTTATTACTGTATAACATCATGGTAGGTAAATATCCCAGTTGGTCTGCTAATGGATTTTTTAGTTATTTCTAATCTTGCTGTCGCAGACAATGCAACGTATCTCTTTATGCAAATGTGGATGAGTATCTCTAGATATTTATGTAAGAGCGGGATTGCTGGAATGTAGGGTATGCACATTTTAAAATTCCCTAGATGTATTAAATAACACCCCAACCAGAAGTATGTGAGCTTTCCTATTGCTCACATCCTTGCCACGTTGGTATTGTAGACTTTTAAATGTTCGGCCAATTTTAACTGGTGAGTTTTTCCTTAAAAACCCTGAAGAGGGCAGCATATCCTGGCAATTGCTGTATCCTATACCTGCATTCCAGTTTATAGATCCCTCCCTTCTTTACTGCTTGAAAATCTTTGACCTCAGTTACTCTTCAACCCACTCTCTCACCTCAATCAGCTCTGGGCAGTATCTTAGAAGGACAGACAAATATAACACTATCTCAAAGCCGAAAGTTCCCTCCAGCTTTTTCATTCCACATTCCTGGAACACTTCTGTCCTCTGACAAGGAGGTAGGGAAACAGAAACAAGTCAGTCTGGAATTAAAGCACTTTTTCCAGTTCAAAGTAGCACGAGAGAGATATGTATGATGTGAGTAGAGAGCAGTCTTCCGCCATTCTAAAGCAGTGGTTTGTAATCTAAATAGAAGGGCATTGCACACTATCATAAACGATGCTTATGTAAATGGGAAAAATACTGAGAAGTAGGAAAAAGGATTGCAAAGTGGCGTTGTTTTTCTTCTGGAATAAAAGCTATGTACTCCTTTGCCTTCTCAGTTACACTGTTCCTGGTTCCCTAAGGAAGAAAACAGTGTCAAAGCTTCAGAATATCTCCTAGAATTTCTCTCGTTTAATACTGAGCTAAATTCCTACCACTTCCAGAGTTCTACAGTGGGAATGCAGCCTTCATAAAGATGCTTTCCTTTAAACAAAGCAGATGTGAAATTGAGCCGTACTTAAAGATTTGACATGGCTGCTTTAAGAGAGAATTTATTGTTAGTACTTTCAAAGTAGACCTACAGCTACCACTCTACTTTTTTATTCCTGAAACCGGATTTTAAGATTGTATTGCTTTAAAATAAATGAATGAATAAATAATAAAATTTCATTGGTTGGGGAGGAGGAAGTAGGCAAAGGAAAATGAATTGTTCTTGGATTGATTGCTATTTTGAGTTATTAAATCTTTTTCCCCTCCATTGCGGTAGATCAAACTTTCTCCAAATGAGATCTGCTACTTTTTCATTAATGTCTTGGAGTCTTTTATATGCTTGTGAGTTTTATAAATTTCTAAGGTGTGCCATTTAGAGAGTCTGTGCTTCTGAATTGTTTGACCAGAGTTTCCTTGTTCAAGGAACACTTCACTGGAGTTAAAAGTTCACACTTTGGAAACCACTAGTGCAGCTGTTCTAAAGTTGACTACACCATCATTACTAACCATGCTGGCCAGAAATTCACAAGACCCAATCATACGTCAGTCTTGACTGAAATTCCTTCATGGTAGAATATCTGTCTTGACATTGGTTGGTATACATATTGTTCTTGCACTGAATATTGTCATGGAGACATTCAAAGCCAGTCTAATTTTTGCTTTATCCAATGTGACTTTTTTTTTTTTTTGGCTTAAATTCCCAAGAAATGTCTTTGTTCTTGAATTTTAAGTATTCAATCAGGGCTGTGTCAAGCATGCTGTTATCAATATTTCCTAGAATGTATTATGCTCTGTCAATCTATAGATGTGGTTATTCTTTCTCTTTAGTGAAATTTCCTTGTGTGGTATTTGTGAATACTTTTCCTGTTACATTAACTGAAACTTCTCCTTCAGGGACATCAATTTCCTCATGTTAAGTGCTTTTGAACTCCAATCTGTCACCTTCTAATTCCTTTGGTCCTCTTGTATTCACAAGTCATTCCTCAAGGCCAGTAATTTTATTTGCAGCCATGTTTATTTTGTTCCTTGCTCTGTCACCTTTTAAAAATTCACTCTATAATATTGTTTTTGTACTCAGCTTCCTTAGTTCTGTAGCCTTCCTGTGGTTCTGTCAACTCATCTTTGAGCTCTTGTTTTTCTGAATTCATGTTCTCATTAACTTGATTCATAGTACAAAGCACTTCTGAGGAATTTTGTTTTGCTCTTTGGACTATGTTTTCTTTAAAAGTGGGAGTTTTATCTTTCTTTTGCATGCTATGTTCCTTTCTTTTAAGGTTGATTGGTTTTGTTTGTTTTTATTTGGGAGCATTAGCTCGTTTGGATATTTGTCACTGGCTTCCCCCATCTTATTCATACCTGGACAGCTTTACCCAGACCTTCCCTGTTCTATCTAGTATAGGTGACTTATTGACTAATGTTTTCCCCAAAGTTATGGTTAAAGAACTTGATTTTGGATATCATCCACTTAACTGCAGCCTAAGGAAATGGTGCAGGGAGTAAAGAGGGAAGGGCAGCTCTGCTGAAGCTGTGTGACATCTGAGTTAGAACCTCTGGGCTCTGCACTCTTGGTTTCTCTCTCTCTTTCTCTCTCTCTCTCTCTCTTTCTCTCTCTCCTTCCCTCCCTCCCTCCCTGGGATTCATTAGATGTTTTGAACTACATTTGAATCCCTCTCTTTAATCAGAATATATGTCCATCCTGAAGGGAAACAGTCTAGGATTTTTTTTAATCATTCAGCAAATTTTTAGTGAGTCCCTCTCCTTTGCAAGGCACTATTCTAATCTAGGTGCTAGAAATAAGCAGTGTGAACAAATGAGACAAGATTCCCCTTTCTAATGAGTTTATATGCAATGTAGTATCTTTACTGATACATGTGATGTCAGAAAGAAGCAGCCCACTTCTGTCAAATACCCAATCCACTACCCTTCAGACAAAAATGAGAAAAATAAGGATAGTCATTTAGTTATTTTCTCTCTAGATTTGAAGACCATAGTGAGGACTTAAGATTTCAGTAATTCACCAGTAAGGTTCCAGGGGTAGAGAGGGAGCTCAAGGTTAGAAGCTACACTGTGCCACTCCAAGATCTGCTCTTTTCTGAGCCAGCATTTTATGTGTATGTGTGTGTGTGCACCTGCACATATATGCACACATGTGCATGCATGCTCTGTTGTCTTTTAATGTCCATATTATTAGGTTACAGTCTTTTCCTTATTTCCTTGCTGACTTATTACTAGAAAGGAGGGAGCTAGTGTTTCTTGTTGTTGGCAGCCCTTGTTTTTAGTTCTGAGAGAAGGAGAAAGAGAGATTCCACAATCTGCTTTCATTCTATCACCTGAGGCTGGAGGCCTCAACTACTACTTTTAACTCTAATTAAACATCTTACCGTAGAGTCTGCAAGTATAAGATTGCTATGAAATAGCTCTGTTCTCAGAATTTTTTAAGTGCTTTAAGACGCAGACACACATACACACACACACACACACACACACACACACACACAAACATGAAGCTGAGGTGGTTTGGTTCTTTGCCAGCTTAGCCTCTTACTGTTGGCTAAAAAACATTTCGAGGACTTAAACTGTGGAATACTTCTAAGGAATTGCTTAGTCATATCCCTGGACACTACAAAATGGATTCCCTCAGATTTAAGAAACATATTTATCAGAAAAATTATTCAATTTCATGATACATTATACTCAAGATGTTATTGCACAGTCCCACAGAAATCCAGTCCCTCTTCTAAATATGCCAAACACATATACAGATTGAGGCAAGCAGAGAGGGGAAGTGAGAATGAACACCTGTTCCTGATCTCTACCAAGATACCAGCTCTAGGTTAGCATTAGGAGGCCTAAGCACCTGGATCTATTAACCTAAATAGAAAAAGAAATAACCAAATACTTGTGGGTTATTGTGTGTGTGTGTGTGCACATGCATGTGTGTGTCTTAAAGTACTTCTGAGAGCAGAGCTATTTCATAGCAATCTTATACTTGCAGACCCCAAGGTAAGATGTTTAATTAAATGTTTAACCAACAAGTATTTGGTTATTTCTTTTTCTGTTTAGGTTAATAGATGGAGCATTACCTGCAAATGAGATGAAGCATTACCTACAAATATCCCTCAAACAAGTCATACTTAGTTCAGATTATAAAGATAATATTTTATAAATGCTGTACATATAAGGGAATTTGAATGGCACTAGCTTGCAGCTTCTTGTGTCACTATCATGCCTCTAATGTAATTTCCCCCATCTAGAAATGTAATCCTCAGCCAGTTGCCTTGAAAGCTGGTTACCGTGGAGATGATTATCAGTATTATGATGACCTATTTAGAAGAATTTCTGCATTGCCAGAAAACAAATAACCACAGAGAGAGCCTTTCAAATGAATCATGCTCTTTCTCTGAAAGTGCCTTTACAAACAAATGCCATGGATGTATTGTGTGTGTCTGTGTGCGTGTGTGCTGTGTGTGGATTTACTCATTATTTGGATTTGCAAAGGTTTTAGTGAAATTCCAGTTGTCTTTAAGTATTCCAAGAGTAGAGAGGGTAGTACAAACAACAGGCATAAGCATATAGACATCTGTCCTCTTCCTACAATTTGAAATGCATGGCCATGGCTGTATTGATTTCTCAGCAATGTTAACATTTCTTTCATTTGTACAGTTTTTCTTGCTCATCCACTGTTTTTGGAGCAACTTCCAGGAGTGTTGGAGTGTGGTTAGCAGGTAGTTGGTAAAAACTGGTTTTTACGAACTGATTGATTGGCCATTCATAGCTCCTAAACATTCTATGACTACTTGATGGCTATTTTGATTTTCTCAAAATTATGTCATGAAATCTTCTCTTAACTTCTACCTGGCCTCCCATTTTTCTGTACAATAGTTTTCTATGTGATCGTATGCAGATCTAGCTTTTTTTTGTGTGTGTGTAAGTTTTTAATTTGTCATCCATTAATCATTGCCCTGCTCCTTATAGGAAAGACTGATGTTTCAGCTGCTGCCCTTTTTGGTTTTGTTTTGCTTTTGGGAATTCTTTTTCTTTACTTTTCTTTTCTATTTTTTTATTTGAGACGTTTAATTTGCACTTGTAAAAATTTCAGGGATAAAAATTAAACTTTTATTATGTTCACAGTAGCAGCAAATAACAATATAAGCCAAATGTTACCCCAAATATGTCAAACAAATCTAATATTTTCCTTCCAGCCTATGAAGGTCATGTATTATGGCATTTTATATTTGTTCTTATTGTATTTTCAGGCACGTTCCTTTTTCTACTCTCATCCTTCCACCCATTGTCACTTCCTCCAAGGTAATGGCAGGAATGTTCATGTTTTCTGCTGTTATTTCATATCATCTAGCAAAGTGCTGGATAACAGATGTTTAATAAACCTGACCCATCATATAACTTCAGAGGTTTCAAACACTCTTTAACCAGATAAACTCCATTTTCATCTGTTCATGTTCACAATGGCCTTCCAGTGAAAATTATCTAGGAATCTCCGTTTTTTAAACCATGTACAGGCAGTCTGTTTTCCACAGAATATTTTGGGTTTAAGTCAATTAATTAATTTTGGCTCCATTTTCAATTTCTGTACCATAGACTTTTCCTTATCCCTGAAATCACATTGCTCTGAACTGAGGGCAAATATCAAATTTATATTAATTATCTCACTAATATTCTTGGGCTGATCTAAATGCTATGTAAATCCCAATAAAAATCTTAATATGAGAAAATTTTCTTCCATTCAACTGAATACAACTCTTTCTCTTTCAATATTTTTTTAGAAAGAAGTACATTGACATTTTAATTAACAAGTTCTTACAGTTTAACTCCAAAAAGTCTAGCAAAATATATTTAAGTTGACTGTGCAAACTATTGACTTCTGTCCATCTAACATAGTATATAGGCACAGTTTTACCTGCAAAGTATTAATAATGCATATTGGCATATGGCCTTTGATTCATTTATACCATTTCCCAAAAGAGGCATGAAAGACACAGAGAACTTTTCCATGTAACTCAGAGCCCATAAATGGTAGCTCCTCTTAGAATATTATGTTTACTCTCTTATTCAGTTATTCAACAAAGATTGTTAACTCTCCTTCTAAAGTGGCCTTCAGATTAAGTAGCAAGTTGTGAGATGTTTGAGTATATTCACATCCAGCACTGCTTGATAAAAAAAAAAAATTAGCCTTTCTGAAACCAGATTGGAATCCTAATCACCCAGAACAGATCCAGACAAGATTTAGAATCAGACCTCTGACTCTGACCAACAGTTCCTCTAAATTAATTCACTCTGCACACTCTTGGATGGACTTGGAAGGCAAATCATGAGCTTGCTTTAGAATATTTCCTCTGTCTCATCTTTACTCCTAGAGATGATCATGCTTAGCACTTAGCACTTGTAGTCCTTCCCACCCTGAAGCTAAACTGGGAGGAATGAGAGCAGAGTGTTCTAACCTTATTCATACCACAGGCAATTATTCAAGGAAAAAAAAACATATTTCACAGCCTTTCACTAGATAAACTTGCTTTGTGAATAGAGCACAATCTTCAGAAGAATGATGTGGAATAACTTTTCTCTAGAAACATTCCATGGCTTTATTCCCTCTTCTCTAAGAAAATTCATGTCCTTAACTGCTAGCTATCCAAAGCAAATTATTAGCACCCCATGTGTCTTGCAATGTTGTATGATAGCAATAATCTAATATTAATAACCTGCAGACCTGCTTACTCCAGGAAACTATCAAAAAAATGATAAGTGAAAAAAGTACGGCCACTTAACAGAAAGTTAAGATTTGTGTTTCTAATAACATTTTTTAAAAGGTTTCTAATTAGTGTGAATATATTATGATATGGTTTGGCTGTGTCTCCCCCTAAAATCTCATCTTGAATTGCAATCCCCATAATCCCCACATGTCAAGGGTGGGACCAGGTTGAGGTAATTGAATCATGGGGGGAGTTTCCACCATGCTGTTCTCATGATAGTGAGTGAGTTTCATGATATCTATGATTTTATAAGTATCTGGCATTTTCCCTGCTTGCAATTCTCCTTCCTGCCACCATGTGAAGAAGGACACATTTGCTTCCCCTTCTGCCATGATTGTAAGTTTCCTAAGGCCTCCATATCCATGCTGAACTGTGAGTCAATTAAACATCTTTCCTTTATAAATTACCCAGTCTCAGGTATGTCTTTGTTAGCAGCCTGAGAACAGACTAATACATATTAACTCACTACAATTATTCTAGCTAATAATTTTTGTCATGTTCTATCCAATCTGGAACAGTACCTGTTAGGGTATTTCTGATGAGAAGCTCAGGGAAGTTACTGTTGGATAAATCAACTGTTTATAGCAAGTTCCATTCACCATCATTTTAGTGTCCAGTGAGTAAACTATGCCATCTAAGATTTCCAGGGACAGCTCTTATGGGGCTGTGCCCAAGAAGTCCCACAAGGTTTAGAGCCCTCATTCCAACATGCTAAAAGCATAAACCAAAAATCATGTATTCATTAAAGATGTGCTCATTGAGGATCCATTGTGTGCCATCAGGTTCTCCAGTAGTACTGAAGATATGGTTGAATGAAAAAATAAAAATGGAAATGGCCCCAATCATTATGAGGCTTAGAGCTTAGTGAGGGAAAAGGACATTTAAAAATCACACAAATAGAAAGGGTGAATTGGAATTTTATAAGAATTATGAAAGGAAACTCTGCTTTAGAACAAGAGGTCCAAGGAGTGTCCATGAAAAAATCATGTTGGAGCTGAGCTTAATTAAAGAGGTGTAGGAAAGTGACATGAGGAGGAGGCATCCCAGGCATGAGGCCCCAAAGATGAGTGGAGCACATTTGAGGGGTGAAAAGGTCACTGAGGCTGGAGCAGAGGCAGCAAGCGGGAGCGTCCTGAGCAAAGAAACTGGAGAGACAGTAGGAGCCAGATTATTCAGGACCTGTTAGTCTAGTTCAGACATGTCTGCATTTAACTTATGGCATAATTACTGGATTAAAACCAATATAAGGGCTGGGCGCGGGGCTCACGCCTGTAATCCCAGCACTTTGGGAGGCCGAGGCGGGTGGATCACGAGGTCAAGAGGTCAAGACCATCCTGGTCAACATGGTGAAACCCCATCTCTACTAAAAATACAAAAAATTAGCTGGGCACAGTGGTGCGTGCCTGTAATCCCAGCTACTCAGGAGGCTGAGGCAGGAGAATTGCCTGAACACAGGAGGCAGAGGTTGAGGTGAGCCACCGCACTCCAGCCTGGGTAACAAGAGCGAAACTCCGTCTCAAAAAAAAAAAAAAAACAATATAAGGAGTTATACCATGTTTTAGTCCTTCCTTACACAATGTATATAATCTAAAAATGATAACTAATATTCACTGTGTGACCATGGACTGATAACTTTTATTCTTAAGAACCTCATCTGTAAAATGGAAGTCATAGAACCTACCTCTCAGTGTGACCATGTCTTCATAGACAAATTGGAGAGACGGGGTGGTGCAGTGCCTGGTCAAAGCCTTTTAAAAATTGGAAGGAATATGCAGTACAGCCCTTATACCTGGGAAAGAATGAAACCCATCCTGGAACCCAGCGTTTAGAGGGTCCTATTCTGGTCCTCCCCTAGCGAGACTCTAACAGGGTGAAGAGTCTTCAAGTCCAACAGAATATACTCACTTGGGGCCACACCGAGCTCCATATTCTAGATAATGCTCTGGATACCTGGACCCCAAAGTTTCCTACCAAAATGATTCCATGATGATTCCCAAGGTCTTTAAGGGTCTTTTCCCCAAGCATGAACCATCTGAAGGCAGATGCATATACCATGTCTGAGGGATGGCTAAGGAGCAGTGGTGAATGGAACTTGCACATGCAGGTGGAGTGTCCCCATATGTATATATGAAACTTCTTGGAATGCACATTGTAGCTCAGTGTGAGAAGAGGAGGGGGATGGGGCAGGGCCAGTAATAAACTTTACCCACACTAGCAGCTTCTGTTGTGGGATCCCAGTCTGAGAATTATAAATGTGAAGCTAGATTCTCTGGTCATTATGAACATTTATTTGTCAAGATATGAGAACAGAAAATACATATTGCCTTAGCCCACTTGCATTGCTATAAAGGAATACCTGAGGCTGGGTTATTTATAAAGAAAAGTGGTTTATTTGCCTTATGGTTCTATAGGCTGGACAAGAAGCATAGTGCCAGCATCTGCTTCTGGTGAGGATCTCAGGAAGCTTCCAATTGTAGTAGAAGAAAGGGAGCAAGAGTCTCATGACAAGAGAAGGTGCAAGAGAGAGAGGGGGAGGAAAGTGCCAGGCTCTTCTTAAAACTCAGATCTCATGGGAACTGATAGAGCAAGAACTCACTCATTACCACAAGGATGGCACCAAGTCATTCATGAGGGATCCACCCCCATGACTCCATGACCCAAACACCTCCCACTGGGACCCACCTCCAGCATTGGGGATCAAATTTCAATATGAAATTTGGAGGGGAAAAATATCCAAACTATATCACATGTTAACAGTTTGGATTTTTTTTATTTTTGAAACAGAGTCTCGCTCTGTTGCCCAAGCTGGAGTGCAGTAGTGTGATCTCGGCTCACTACAACCTCTACCTCGTGGGTTCAAGTGATTCTTCTGCCTCAGCCTCTCACATGGCTGGGACTACAGGTGTGCACCACCACACGTGGCAAATTTTTGTATTTTTAGTAGAGATGGGGTTTCACCATGTTGGCCAGGCTGGTCTTGAACTTCCGGCCTCAAGTAATCCGCCCATCTCAGCCTCCCAAAGTGTGGGGCTTACAGGACACCACACCCAGCCTGGATTTTTAATTTATAACTTTATTAGACATATGGCACATGGACTTGCATTTGTAGTGTTAATCTGAGCAAGTAAAACAGGCAAGTCTGAGCCTGTGATTTACAAAATTCTACATATCACAGAATTCCATTTCATTTGAACCATCTTAAGATATACGGATTTCCTATATATGAAAATCACATTAGGTTAATCATCAATTTCTATTATGCACAGAAAGACTAGAGAAAGCTAAGGGAAAAAGTAAGTTCAAAGGAAGACAGTCCCTCTAGTGACCTCTTTCCCTCTCTACGTAAGCGTAACACTATACAAATATCACTGCATTTGTATCTTATGAAACTGTACATCTCTATGTGGAGATGGAAGGAGAAAAAAACATAAAGATGATGTTTAGAATTAACAAAAGGTTAGTTCTCTATCTGTAAAACTTTTTAGTACTCTCTAACTATAGAGCCTCAGATTCAAATTGAGCATTTCCAGCTGAGAGAAAGGTGCATGCCAGCTGAGTGAAAGGTTCCTCTCACAGTTATTGCTGTACAAATCATTTAGCAAGAAAATATACATTATCTTAGTCTATCTTTCCTACTACAAAAAATATAGACTAATATAAATATAATTTTTTAGGAATTGATGTCTTCTATTCCCAACTGAACTATAAGTTCTTTGAAGAACAAATTGGAGTCTACAGTTTTCTGTATGTCTTCATTCTCTTGAAGCCCCTAAGAGTTGCTCAGGAAAGCCAGGCATGAGGCATCATGCCTATAATCCTAGCACTTTGGGAGGCCAAGGTAGGAGGATCACTTGAACTCAGGAGTTCAATACCAGCTTAGGCAACAGAGCACGATCTCATCTATACTAAAAATCAAAAGAATTAGCCAGGTGTTGTGATGTGCACCAGTAGTCCCAGCTACTTGGGAGGCTGAGATGGGAGAATCGCTTGAGCCTGGAGGTTGAGGCAGCAGTGAGCCATGATTGTGCCACTGCATTGCAGCCTGTGCAACAGAGCAAGACCCTGTCTCAAGACAAAACAACAACAACAGAAGAGATGCTCAGTAGATTTTTATACTTAACTGGTTCATTCAGTTATCTAGCACATATTAACTGGATCCCCACCATGTGCCAGGCTCTGTGCCAAGCATGAGGATATGGAGCTGAACAAGACACTGGCTGAAAGATAAATACCTGGCACATAACAGACACTCATCAGTAAATAAATAAATGAATGAATGAATTCTGTACCACAAAGTAAAGAGAAAATATCAAGAAAACTGGAATCACCATTTAAGTTATCTTACATCCTAAGTCATCAAGGTAAAAGATGTCAGCCTGGCAGAATGCCCACAATTCTAGAAAATGGAAAATCTGAGGAAAACAAGACAGTTCTATCATTTGTTCCTCTGGATCATCTCCATGACCATTTGGTATGTGGTGCTAGAATATTGCAAAGAATTTAATCTTTTCACAGTAATGAAATTTTCTATATAAGGAATTTAACTAATACCCTCATTCTCACTTCTAAGGGACAAAGCAACGTATGTAATGAAATTTCTTTTGCCAAAAAATCAGTGTATACAATAACGTTATTGTATTTTTTTTTTTTTTTTTTTTTGAGACGGAGTTTCGCTCTTGTTACCCAGGCTGGAGTGCAATGGCGCGATCTCGGCTCACCGCAACCTCCGCCTCCTGGGTTCAGGCAATTCTCCTACCTCAGCCTCCCGAGTAGCTGGGACTACAGGCACGCACCACCATGCCCAGCTAATTTTTGTATTTTTAGTAGAGACGGGGTTTCACCTTGTTGACCAGGATGGTCTCGATCTCTTGACCTCGTAATCCAACCGCCTCGGCCTCCCAAAGCACTGGGATTACAGGCGTGAGCCACCGCACCCGGCCCGTTATCGTATTTTTTTACTGAGATCTGAAATATTGATGTGTGGTGATTGACTTTAATCACAAATTTGCTTCATAAAAATCTGTGAAATCAGCACAGAATTATATTACTCCATGTTATTTTCCTATATGTTGTATAATATTAAAGCCACACTTTATTCCTTTTTATTTTTTATTTTTTGAGACGGAGTTTTGCTCTTGTTGCCCAGTCTGGAGTGCAATGGCACAATCTTGGCTTACTGCAACCTCCACCTCCTGGGTTCAAGCAATTCTCCTGCCTCAGCCTCCCAAGTAGTTGGGATTACAAGTATGTGCCACCACGCCTGGCTAATTTTGTATTTTTAGTAGAGATGGGGTTTCACCGTGTTGGTTAGGCTGGCCTCGAACTCCTGACCTCAGGTAATCCACCTGCCTCGGCCTCCCAAAGTGCTGGGATTACAGGTGTGAGCCATCAAGCCCGGCCCCATATAATGTATTTTTATTTTCTCCTTCTAATATTGTAAGAAAACTAGAATACCAAGGTAGAAGTTGATCTCTCCTGCAAAGCTCTTTACCTTCTTGATGTGCAGTATGCCAGCTGATTTTAAACAGAATTTTGCAGCTTTATGAAAGAGAACCATATTGGGTCATCAATGAATTAAAATGAAATATCTCTCTGGAAAGATAAGGAAAATCAACATTCAAATATAAAACCTTGATAATAAGGCAACTAACATGTTCAAAGTTTCTATTTTTAAAATATGGCCTACATTATTAATGCTATAAAATTTCAAACCAAATATTAAAGATCTTAAAAAACATTATCACTTTTTCTAATGGGAGAAAACAGGTGCATTGTTCATCCTCTTCCAGGTCCATAGACTCTGCAAAGTCACTTAAGGATAGAAAGGGGGTAGCAAAGGGAAAGAAACTCCCTTAAAAAAAAAAATTTCTTTTCTTTTTCTTTTTCTGAGGCAGAGTCTTGCTCTGTCTCCCAGGTTGGAGTACAGTGGCGTGATCTCAGCTCACTGCAACCTCTGCCTCCTGGGTTCAAGCATTCTCCTGCCTCAGCCTCCTGAGTAGCTGGGATTACAGGCACACACCACCACCCCCAGCTAATTTTTGTATTCTTATCAGAGACAGGGTTTCACCATGTTGGCCAGGCTGGTCTCCAACTCTTGACCTTGTGATCCAACTGCCTTGGCCTCCCAAAGTGCTGGGATTACAGGTGTAAGCCACTACACACGGTCTTATTTTCTTTTTCAAGCAGAGAAAGAAGCACAGAGACATATTCAGCTAAGAAAACTTAGAAGGCATTACCCAACCCCCTAGGAAATATACCCAAACCCTTGAAAAGTACTAGAAATAGTTCACCATGAGGAAATGAGAGTGATTTTTCCACTTTCTGGAAGCATTTCCAGATCTCTCCCTGAATTATCCTCAGATTATCTCAGTCCATACACTGCTTAATTCTTAGAGGGCAGAATGTTTAGAAAGCATGCAGATATTTTAAAGCAAGTGCATTCAAGGAATAGAGAGTTAACGAAAGTAAAATTGATTCTGGCCAAACCAGCTGTATAACTGAGTGAGCCTGAGTAACTCCACTGAAGAGCCTGCACCCCATGTAGTCATATGATATATAAGATACCCTCTGTTCTCACATTGTTTTCATTTTGTACTCATGTTAAATTGTCTAGAGACTGTTTCTATGTGGATAAGAAGTAGCATTAATTCATCATATTACACGTACATTTATTAAAAATCCTAGCAGCAATGTTATAACAATGTTACTGATATTATTTCATCAATTAGAAATGCTGAATTATTTTTTAAAGAAAAATCTCACTAGTGACCTTTCATCTGATGTAAATAAGAAGCTAAGTCCATATCTCAAAAAAAAATCAAGTCGAATTTACCATTTGCAATTTTGTTTGCATTACTGAATCATTTGACTTGTTTTTGTCTTCATGTTTGTAATCAGCTTATACAAACAGTTTATCCTTGGTCATTCCACCAAACTCTTTGTAGTCATCCAGAAAGAATCAGACATTATTACTACTGTTCTTCCACTCATGCATTTGCTCTTCCTGAAAGATTTTCCAAAGAAAAGGAGAAACAGGCTTGAATTATACATGAAGAATTTCACCATAAAAGCTGAATGGAAAATATCCAGATTATACAAGCATAATGTACTTGCCCCTCTACTAAGGATGGTGCTGCAACCCTCACACTGATAATTTCACCTGCCCATAACCATGCCCCACCTGAGAACTCTTTCTCTGCCATATCCTTGTTTTTCAGCTTTTATATATGCATTCCTACATTTTTTGTCAAGAAGCTGACAGTCACAGGCAGTCCATTTGGCAATGTTGGAAATGACTTGGAATTCACTGGTTTCCCCCACCACTAAGAAAAATGCTTTCCATTTATTTATACTAGTAGCAGTTTGCATTTATGTTTTTTATCTGTTTCAAAGCACTCTGCCACCATTAATGAACTAAATCAGCCTTTGCTATTTTATGATGTCTCATTAAAATGGAGTTGATTTTCTCTGTAGTAGTCACTTGCGTAATGTTGTTTTCTTCTAGCAAGCACTGCACTTAACTAATGTAAATTCATTTTTAAATTGTGTGTTTACATAGAAAATTTTCCCAGAATATATTTTTAATGCTGCATCATTACATTATAGGGAGTATTTTATTCTATATAGACATTTTAAACTATAAAGACACTTAAATGCTTTAATGTAGTCTTCTCTAAGTACTTGTAAATTATTTATAAAGACCCCCCTCAAGTAAATGTGTTGAAGCTGCCAGTGACAGAAATTGTTTGCTCTGTGAGCACTATTACTACTTAATTATTTGTATACTATTAAATGATGGGCTTACTGATGAACTAAGGCTTACTCAATAAGTGAACAAGAAAAGCTGCAGTTGGCAAAGAAACTCTGAATGTTAGATTTATTATGTTTTAACTCTGTCTCTGTCACTACTGGGCCACTTTATACAAGTGCCTGATGGCTCATGCCTAGGAATTTGATCTAATGTGGGAAGAAAATTCTCTGCAAATAAGTGCAAGCACACACTTCCAAGTTTAGGCAGAGATGGTGTTCTAGTGACTCTAGGTTGAGAACCTCTATAAACATTGGTTGGTTGCCACCCACCTTCCATTCTCCCTTCTTTCGGCTAGAGCCTTCTGGCTTCTGCTTGAGGAACCACCCTATTCTACTCTAGCCTTGTGCTTAGAATACAATTGAGCTTACCCCCAGTTCCAAGGTTAGGTCTACCTGCCCCTCCTAATGATTTAAAGATAGACACATAACTCAACCTACCTCATCACATTCTTTTAGACACAGGGATTCAGGGATTAATGTAGAATAAGCATTTCATCTATGTTAGTCCAATCAGAATATACTTAGGACTTCCTCTGGGAATTCTGGATGTAGACTGTCTTTTCCCTTGGGTGGAATAGTGTGATGATATAAGACTTGTAGCTGGTGCAGTCATTTGTATCCATAAGAGAAAAGCCTAGAATGGCTGGAAAGGCCAAACCTGGGACTTTGCTGATACTGTTGGATTTGTATTAGACAGGGAACAAACTGCTATAACAAAGAGTTTCCAAAATACAGGGACACAAAAAGAGAAAATTTCCTTTTTTTTAAATTCTTTTTTTGTCTTTTTTTTTCTTTTTGTGGAAAATGGGGTCTTGCTATATTGCCCAGGCAGGTCTCAAACTTCTGGGCTCAAGCTATCCTCCTGCCTCTGCCTCCCTAAGAGCTGAGACTACAGGTGTGAGCCACACCTGCTAAATTTTTTACCTTCCTTACATCTCCTTTTATCTACCTCATAACTATATGGCTGGCCAAGACTGATAAGCAGTTTGGGGTTGTGAGGTCATCTAGGGACCCAGGATCGTCCTATCTTGTACTGCTGTTCTGCTAGAGTATTGTCTTCATGTTGCAAAGCCAATGATGCTTCACCACTCTCCCATCACAGCCATGTTTCAGTTACAAGAAAAAAGAAAGGAAGAGTTGAGGGCAAGAAGCTTATTCTAAGGCAAGGCTTATCAATCTAAGCTTTATTGACATTTTGGGCCTGGTAATTATTTTCTTTGAAGTTGTCTTGTATATTGTATGTTTAGCAGAATCCCTGGCCCCTACCGCCTAGATGCCTGTAGCATTCCCCTCTCTAAGTAATGACCATCAAAAATGTTTCCAGACATCACCAGCTGTCTGGGAGGGAAAATAGCCCCCCACTGAGAACCCCTGCTTTAAGGATATCTATGGAGGTTACACATATTACTCCCATCTAAGAGTCAGAAGGTAACATGTGGACACACTGAGTCATAAGACAGTCAGAGAGAAATGCTTCTAGCTGGGTGAACTTTTGCCCTGGTAAAACTTCAAGGGTTCTATTGCTAAAAAATGAGGGAAAATGGATTTTAGAGGACAATTCACAATCTCTTCCACACAGCTGTACTTTTTCTATCATATTAGCCGGTACGTTACCTTTACAATTTAAACAATTTGGAATAGGTTTTTCAGTCACTTGAAGTTCAGAGCCCTAATTGATACCAATATTATTATCTTTATCCAACACTGTAAGTTGAAAATAATGAACATTATCCAAAGGAAAAAAGATGAAAGGAGTAATACCTGAAGATACTCAGAAGCTGGGTACTGGCTAAGAAGGGATTGAACAAAACAGCTGAAATGAGGCTATTCCTTATCAAGAGAAGTTTGTTTGAAATGGAAAGGCCATGGTCACAGGACCTGCGGTCACTGTAGTAGTTAAGAAAAAAGGCAGTATAATTATGCAAAACTACCAAAATGAAAACTGCAGGCATCTTGCATTATTTGGCTTTGAAGTGCTACTTTCTAGTTCTCATTGTAAATACAAAAAGCATTTAGTGGCTCCTTTATATCTCACACAAAAGGATCACTGCTTACAGCCAGCTGTTTGGCAATTATATTTCTATGAAGTTAGCATAATTTGAGATTCGAACTGCCTGAGAGAAGAAGAGGGTGGTGATAACGTTCCAGGGCATTAAAGTAGGGTATGGAATAGTGATGGGGGAAGCTCTGATTTTAGAAGTAAATGGCCTTTCCAAAGTTCATCTCAAAGCCAACAGTTCTGAATTCAAAACATATTTTCCCATAGGAATCTTATTTTCTAAGTTATTAGATTACCACAGAAGTCCTCCAATACCAGAAAAGAAAGAGATATGTAGTTTATGGTGGTACAAAAGAAAATGCTGCAGGGCAAAAGATGATTTGTCTGAAGGTTCAGACTGAGGAAATCATTAGTAAAGTCTTCAGGGAAGAGGTGACTTTTAAACTAAGCTTTAGCTGAGGAAAGAAAGAAAGAGCTTTTCAGGCTGAAGCACAGCCAGTTCAAAGACATGGTATTTAAAATTCTCTGTGAGGAATAGTAAGTGTCTACCATGAGTATAGCATAGTGTTTGTGGAGATAAGACAGTAAATAAGTTACGATGCAGCTGTGAAGGCATGGTAGAGTCTGGTTTTTTTTTTTCTTTTTGAGTCCACAAGCCACTAAAGAGTTTTAATGAGGAGTATAGTATGATCAAATATAGCTTTAATAATTATATGAAGAATGCTTTGAAATTGAGGACATTACTGCAAGAGAATTGGATTTCTGATCTTGAGACGTGGTAGTCGGTTAGAGAGAGAGAAATAACCAGAGAAACAGCGTGAAGATAAATTGGCATGAGAAGTAGAGAAGAAAGAATCAAATCAAATATGGCTCCAAATTTTTAGGTCTATGAGGTTGGAGTCACAGCACAAGGACAGGCTTAAAAGGGAAGGAACGAGCTCGGTAGGTCTCTGTCTACAGGATAAGAGAAGAGGTAAGGTGGTGGTGGCCTTATCGTATAGCACATGGGCTTCATTTACATTTCTGCAAAACTTGCCCACTGGGTCCCTATAATTGGAGAAAAATCACTTACTAAGTTTTGTACCTAGTTCCAAATTCTTCCTCCAAGTTTACTTTATATTAGTTGTTTGGGATATAGCTCCACATGTTGAAACTGTGCCCATGACACCAGTGTTGGTGAAGAAGACACTGCAATCCTGTGCCAGATTCTGTGGTCAGAAATTTTGTTTAACAGAGGTAGCAATAATATTAGAAGCATAAGGTTACATTATAGAGTGTCTGTGAAAAGGGGTGCAGAGAAAAATCCTATCAAACATGCATTAAAATAATGTCAAAAGTGATATACTCATTAAAATATGTCCTTGAGCATCCTGGGGCAGAGGAAGGGATGGGAGAGAATAAAGGAGGATCATCTCATGCTCAAAGAGAAAAAAAGAGAGCAAAGGAGAGTTTAGCAGGAAGGGTACTGTAGAAATGCCAGCAAAGGTGGGATCAAGAATTACCTGGAAAAGAGAGAATTTCTGGGGTATCTTTTGATCCACATCCAACTTCCTTTTTTCTATTCCCTCTAGACAGTTGAAGTCATCAAACCAACCAAGCCTTTGTACAGCATGGTGGGTGATGGAGAAGGCCAGTAATTGGAACAGCAAGGAAATAGAGGCATATGTCAGATGCCATATAATGCCTATATATCATATATCATCTCTTCTTACTCCCTGGCCAAAAAAGATGGCAGATTCATTGTATCCAGAGTATATTAATGGAGGCAAGTAGGATGGAATGCCATGCCTGAAGGACTAGGTGGAGGTGATAGTTCACGCCACCTAGAGCTAGATACTGGAGCATCAGGGCTAGATCAATCTGCTAGGTACTGGTTGCTGGAAAGAACCCTTCAAAAATGAAACTCCTACCAATTAATATGAGAGAGCTATGTTTCACTCAAAATTAATGCCAGAATATGGACTAAATAAACAAAAAAGAATGGCACCAGGCCACAGGCTGTCTACTCCATGAATTATATTCAGAAGGGCTGCCCATTTGTCAGAGTTGTAGAATTGCTAGTTTATCTTTAGAGTTGCTCATAGACTAGACAGGATCAAGTAATTACAAAACCAGTTGAACAAGGTCTATATCCTCATCCCTGAAAATAACTAGTGAGACCAAAGTAGTCATCTAGTCTCCATGCTAGGATCCTCTGCTTCCTTCTCACATGGCATACTCAGTGTTCTAAGTCTCCACTGTCTTGGAACTGAGGAACAATTTGATTTGACTTGGTAAGTCATATGGCTGTAACTTTAACACAGTGACTTCCTATTCCTCATTCTGAATAGGACAGGGTTTGGGATGGGGGGTAGCTTTACAGCTAAGAGGAAACCAGAAAGAAGAAAACAGACTATAAAATTTTCTCACAGCAGAAAGGAGTCAAGAGAAAAAGTAAGGGAAGATGTATGGATATCACCTCTCTCCAACACCAGCACGTATTACCACATCTCTAACAACAACAACAAACCTCAAGCCTGAGGTATTGTTTTTCTCTAATTCCTCATTTTCAGCAGAATATGGAAAGTAGATAATTCAGGCATAATATGCCTAAGTGTATCAACATTAGCTGGCCTCAGAATCTGGAAAGAAGTTCAGCAAATCGGTATTGATTCAGACTATCCTATAGCCTCAGTAATAAGATTTCACCAGGAACTCGGAGTTTAACTCTTCAGCCCTGTATGATTTGATCTATTCATGTCAGGAGTGGGAGCAAACTGTACAGGATGTTAAATCAGTTTCCCATCTCACGCCGCGAGACCACCTCGTATAGGCAGTGATGAAAGAAACGCTCCCTTTGTCTTTTATCTCATACAGGATTACAATCTTCAAAATGAACCAGTTGTTTAGAGGGGGTATGCTTCTTTCCAGAAATAAACTGGGACTGGGATAGCTTGGCTTACTTGTGCAGCAAACGAGAAGATGTTTTCCCACTAGCTAATGGTGGTTACCAATTCAGCAAAGTGAGTTGAAGGAGAGTCTGATTCACATATGCTGACTTAGATGTTAGCCCTTTCATAAAACCACAGTAATAATTAACAACAAAATGTGCCAGCCACACTTTGAGTCACTTTCCATGTGGTAATTCAATTTAATTTTAACAACTTTATGAGCTAGGTATTATCATTTTCACTACTTTACAATTGAAGGAATTATGCCACAAAGAAGTGAAATAACTTCTCCAAGACCACACAGCTAGAAAAAAGCAGAGCCAAGATCCAAATTAGGCTGGCTCTAGAGTCTGTACTTGTAAACACTGTATTAAATTGTCTCTCTGACAAATCACAAAGAGCAGCAGGTTTGGAGTCAGAATAGACTGGTTTGAATTCTTTTTTAAAAAAATCAGCCTTTTTGACTGGGTGCAGTGACTTAACCCTGTAATCCCAGCAATTTGGGAGGCCAAGGCAGGCAGATCACTTGAGGCTAGGAGTTTGAGACCAGCTCGGGCCACATGGCAAAACCCCATCTTTCTCACCACAGTCCAGAAATGTTCTCTGTTTTTAAGGGCTCATGTGGTTTGATTTTCCCCTCCTAAATAATCTAGGATGATCTTCTCATCTCACGATCCTCAACGTTAATCACATCTGCAAAGTCCCTTTTGCCCTATGAGGTAACATATTTACAGGTTCCAAGGATTACAACGTGGACATCTTTGGAGAGCTATTATTCTGCCTCCCATAATTGTAACTGGTAGGAGCAAATAACCCAATTTGGTATATTAAAAAGGCTTGTCAACATATAAAAGTTTGAGGATAAGTTTATTACAGTGTTATGAAAAGCTTCCAAGTCATAACAACTATTATGACAGAAAGGAGATAAAGCCCAGCAAGGCTGATTTCAGACAAAAAGAAAGCCTGACAATGGTGGATAAAGGATAGCAGTGCCACATCAATAACGAAGCCAAATGAGAGCCCTGAAATTATCCAAGATAAGGCCATGTATCTGCACTCACTGTACCTGCAGTGTGTTGTTGGGAATGAAGAACATTTTTTCTGATCTCAGTTCATCATTTTTCAGAAGCGAACAGTTACAAACATTAGTAGAAACTAGACAGACATCAGAGAACAGATTTCCCTTCTACCAAAGTTTTTTTTTTTTTTAAAAAAGGGCTCAACTATTTTTTTAAGATAAGTCAAACAAAAGAAGTGAAGAGTCTCACGTCTTGCATCTATTTCAGTGGCAACAGGGATTATCTAAATGACGTTGAAGACAGGGTGTCAGTATTTAAATGATGAAGCATTCCATGAGTTCTTGTTTTGGGAAACAGAATAAATCCATATAGTTGCGGAGATATAGAGGGCCTAGAAACAGTAGCCCAGTTTTTTGGTTGCAGATTTCCTACGCTATTTACATGCTTCGAAAAACCTAGTGAATGTTTAGATGTCATGCATGGTGCCCGGCAGTTGTGCTCAGGAAAAGCAAGAGCAACATTCATGAGTTTCATTACATCTTATTTTATTATTTGCATAAAATTGTGTTTTATTATGCAATCATGAGGACTTCTAAGCCATCAAGAAACTGACAAGGATTTTGCTTTGCAGAACAACCCCTAAAGCAGAACATATTTAATTATCCAAAGGCCTATTTTGTAGGAGAGCTAATCTTTGCTTTAGAATTTTAAAAAGTGTGTTCTTAAAGCACAAATGTGACTCATAGGTGGGTGTATTTCCATTTAGAGGACTCAGCCACTAGCTAGGGATATAGGAGCAAGGTCTATGTCTCAGAAAAAGTTACAAACAAGCTAAGCAAGAGATTAGGGATATCACTAAAGGGACCCAAGTTCAGGACAAGACTTCAATACAATGAAAGAACTAGAAGGCACTTAGTTCCCTGGCAATCAAGACTGGAGGAAATTGAGAAGCAATCTAAGACTTCAGATTGTTGGGCCAAGAAGATGCTCAAATGTGCCCATTCCAGGTACATATGTCAAGACTTATCCAAGCACAAAAGCTGATAAAGAACTCTAAGTTACTTCCAGCTTGTTATGATTAAGAGGGGAATTTTGCCTGCAAAGTAAGTGCTTTGGCACCTGCATCAGAGTCAATCTCCAAAGGTAAAGATTGAGACTACCCATTTATAGCAGCTCCAAACCTGCTTCACTTGACTCACTGCAACCTCCGTCTTCCTTGTTCAAGCGATTCTCCTGCCTCAGCCTCTGGAGTAGCTGGGATCACAAGTGTGGGCCACCCCATGCCCAGCTAATTTTTGTATTTTTAGTAGAGGTGAGATTTCACCATGTTAGTCGGGCTGGTCTTGAACTCCTAACCTCAGGTGATCCACCTGCCTCGGCCTCCCAAAGTGCTGGGATTACAGGCATGAGCTGCCGTGCCCGGCCCTCAACCCTCTGTTCTCTTTTTTATATATCACAAAATTATAGAATACATCTGAATCATCAGAACTGGCAGCTTCTGCTTACAAAAGCAACAAATCAGCAGGTCCTAAGTTACCTCTTTGACCTCACCATCTACCTCTGTGCCCCTTGCCTTCTATTGTTTCACAAACATGCAGAATGAGGGGCAACTCAGGGCCTTTGCAGATACTGCTCCTTCTGGTGGGTACAAGCGTCCACCATACAGCCAAATGACTGATTCTTTCATGTCTGTCAGTTCTCAGCTAAAGTTTGTCGTCTCAATGAGGACTTCCTTGATCAATCTTTTTAAAATTACCCTATTCTCCCCAAGGCATTAATAACATCATGTCAGAGCTCTTAGCAAAATCTGAAACTATCCTGTTGGGTTTTTAATTTGCTTACTGAAATGGCAGATGTGCAAGGCTTTTTCTTATCACTTATTGTGTTAAATGAATCAATGAATACTCAGAGTGCTTCTCTTGAGAAAACCTGTGCCTCAATTAGGTTGATAAAGTTTCAACACATGAACACAGGAGGCATATATAGTAGATATGTGTATTTCATCAGTGCCAAAGAACAACTGGAGACATGATTATCTTTGTAAAAGTGTAAGGGGGGCCAGGCACAGTGGCCCATACCTGTAATCCCAGCACTTTGGGAGGCCAAGGCGGGTAGATCACGAGGTCAGGAGTTTGAGACGAGCCTGGCCAAGATGGTGAAATCCCGTCACTACTAAAAATACAAAAATTAGCCAGGCACAGTGGCCGGCACCTGTAATCCCAACTCCTCGGGAGGCTGAGGCAGGAGAATCACTTGAGCCCAGAAGGCAGAGGTTGCAGTGAGCAGAATCACGGCACTGCACTCCTTCTAGCCTGGGTGAAAGAGCAAGACTTCACCTCAAAAACAAAAACAAAAACAAAAAAATACAAGGGGTTTGATGGGGGGCTAGGGAATTTATAAGACAAACAAGGTCTCTGAACCAAATCAACATTGGCTGTGAACAATAACATGGATTATCAGTGACATTTTTTGCTTCCATTTACAACAGTTTACAGTGGATTTTTTTTTTTAACTGACCAACTCTTTAGTTTACGGAGCTGGTTTCTCATCTCTAGGCCTGGATTTTTTGGGTTTTCTTGTTTGTTTGTGTGTTTGTTTTGAGATGGAGTCTTGCTTTGTCGCCCAGGCTGGAGTGCAATGGTGCGATCTCGGCTCGCTGCAACCTCCGCCTCCGGGATTCAAGCAATTCTCCTGCCTCAGCCTCCCAAGTAGCTGGGACTACAAGCATGTGCCACCACACCTGGCTAATTTTTATATTTTTAGTAGAAACGGGGTTTCATGGTGTTAGCTAGTAGGGTCTCAAACTCCTGACCTCCTGATCCACCTGCCTCGGCCTCCCAAAGTGCTGGGATTACAGGCGTGAGCCACCATACCCAGCCGCTAGGACTGGCTTTTAAAGATATTCTTAATTTTGATGAAAATCTTAATTATGATCCCCTTAACTGGATGTAACATTTTAAAAAAATCTCCTAACAACACATATCCTGGTAATGTAGGCTTTAGGGGAGTGGGAAAAAAACAGGACTGGGAGTCAAAAGACCCAGACTGAGGCCCTAAATAAGTTGCACTTATTCAACAGAAACTGAATATGTGCCAGGCACTGTTTTAGCAAATTCAAATAGTGAATATGACAGACAAAGTGTCTGTCCCTTAGGAGTTATGTTCTACTGGGGATAGGGAGAGGGAGATAAAAATACCCTTTTTTCATCTGCAGTTTTTTCTTCTAAAAATAGGTGGGCATTAGACTAGATCATCTGGAAAGTTTCTCCCAGCTCTACATGTTCCGAGAGAGAGGAAAGAAATTTGAAAGGTTTAGCAGTAGTTATTTTGGGGAAGTAAAATCCTAGATTCAAATTTTTTTTTTCTTTTTGGTCATCATTGCTTTCTGATATTTTTTTCTATAATGAGCATGCATTACACATGAAATGGAAAAATGTTTAAGAAAAACAGTAGAGATTTTCCTTCAACTGTGAGCATTGGTTTCTAGTGACCTGAAGGTACAATATTCATCCATTAGTAATGGGAGCTGTAAAAGGGAATTGTCCTGCCCCTCCAGTGACTTATTACTTGATCTTTGCCTAATGAGGCTTTAGGGAAACTGCTCAGGGGATCTGTCTGCTCCTTTTCCCATTACTTTGGTGTGTACCGGTCTCTTCTCTTTTCCTCGAACACTTGAAGTTCTTCTCTACTAGAAATATTCAGGCTCAGCTGGCCTCATCTCACTCTTTAACCTTCACATCTCAGTTTAAATTTTACTTCCGCAGATGCCTTACCAGAGCAATCTAAAACCTAAATTGCCTTCCTACTTTACTATTCACCATACCATCCTTGGTATTTCCTATATTATCTCCATTCTGCTTTTTTCTTACAGAGCACTCTTGTCAACTTGTAATTTCATGTCTTTTGTTTCTATACAAACTTAGTTTATTTCCCCCACAGACTGAAGTTTCACTTCGAAGATAGGGGTAGTCTATTGTGTTGCAGCTATATTCCTAGGACCTAACTGTGCCTATCACATCATAGGCACTCAACTAATATTGATTAAATGAATAAATGAATGAATGAAATGGCTCCTTTGTTCTCTCTCTGTTAAGAGTTTTATTCTCATACAGTGTTATGCTACAGGCAAGCCCTTTGCCAGCTCACAAGAGTGAACTGTTAATTTTTTAGGCCAATTGTTAAGCTTAGTGCCTTGACATTGGCCTTGGTTGGGGTATATATATACCATAGACATAGGGAAATGCTACATGTCAATACTTTTTTTACCCCAAAGAGCTGGTTTGCCAGCATACCACTACTCTCATCTTCTAAATCAAACTATAAATATTGAGCTATCATGGCAAAAAGCATGCCCCATAGGTACCTTAAACTATTTCAGTAACAAATTATTGAATTTTAAAAATACTAAATACATGCTATATAATTATTTACCTGTGGGAAATACTTAATTCTTTTATAAGCTAAATTATAAAATATGTATCTCTGATCTCCTAAAGTTTTTGTTTCCTGTTTTTCATTCAGATCCTTATGTGAAGATTCATCTGATGCAGAATGGCAAGAGGCTGAAGAAGAAAAAGACAACAATTAAAAAGAACACACTTAACCCCTACTACAATGAGTCATTCAGCTTTGAAGTACCTTTTGAACAAATCCAGGTAATGTCAAACATAATTTTATCTTCCCACTCAATTTCATTCCTTCAGACCACATAAATTATACACACAGATCTTGTAAGTTATCAGTGCACATGCCTTCATTAGAACTGCCGTTCTTTCTCCCGTGCACATTTGATGGCTGAGCTACATCAAGAGGGTAGGATAAAATATACAACACAGGACGTGCTGACTCATCAACCAAAAACAGCTGGCACTGTGTTGAGCAGAAATAAAGTCGGAAAAAGAAAATCAACACAACAACTCTGCTAACTCAAAAGTGCAGCTACAAAAGTTAAAAAGCCAAGAGAAAAATGAGCTTTCGCTATTTACTCTTAGGCCATAAGTCAGTCTCCTTGTCAGAGCAAAAAATAGTGGTAAGAGAAATATTTTTCGTTGATGCTAAATATGCAGCATATTGAGTCTTTATTAAAAGATGATTAACAATAGAAAAATTAGGCCAAGTTGCATTTTTAATTATCTAAATTCAGCTTCCTGTGTCTGAGTTGGAATGGATGGCTATTTTAGTAAAAGTGGAGCCTCAATTTGCCAGACAATATTTATGATGGGAAGTATTCTATTAAATGTCCTTGTGGTTAACATGTTCAAATTAAATTGCTATGTGGAGCCACAGTGATAACGTGCAACCTTATCATTTAGGGCTTTTTTAAAATATTTACATTTTCTCACCCCATCTCCATAGTTAGCCTATAAGAATCCAAAGTTCATATCCAATAATTTTGGGCCATTTCTTGCAAATCTTTAATGGGCATCAGAGAGTCAAACTGCATAAAGCAACACTCTTTTTACATTTTATTAAATAATTGGCACAGGTGTATATTTTCAGTGATATAAAAGTTTGCTCATAACTTGAAGGAGAAATGGAGAGCAGACATCAAACCTACGACAAAGGGCCTTCTAAAGGTCCAGAATAACAAATATTCTTTATTTATTTTATTTACCAAATAATAGTTGTACATATTCATGGGGCACATAGTAATGTTTTCATATATATAAGGTATTATCAAATCAGAGTAATTAGTGTATTTATTATCTCAAATATTTATCATTTGTTTGTCTTGGGAACATTCAATATTCTACTTGTAGCCATTTGAAATTATATCATATGTTATTGTTACTATAGCTATCCTATAATGGTATAGAACACTAGAACTCATTCCTCCTATGTAGCAGTGATTTCGTATCCTTAAACAAATCTCCCTCTATCTTCCCTTTCCCAGTCTTTAGTATCCTTTGTTCTGCCTTTTACTTCTATGATATCAACTTATATTTAGCTTCCACATGAGTAAGAACATACAGTATTTAACTTTCTGTTCCTGGCTTATGTCACTTAACATAATATCTGCCAGTTCCATCCATTGCCACAAATGACAGGATTGATTCTTTTTTATGGCTGAGTAGTATTCCATTGTGTATATGTACCACATTTTATTTATCCATTCATCTGTTGTTGGACACCTAGGTTAATTCTATATCTTGGCTGTTGTGAATAGTGCAATACCACTCTGAATATGCCCAATTGTGTGTTCATTTACCTTTAATCTATTCTTAGAAGACAGTATCTTATGAATTAATCACAGCTTTATTCCATGAAGAAAGCTAATATAATATCTACACTTACATTACATATATAAAATATACATGCTTGTGTGTATATATGTACACACACATACATTTTATATATAAAAGATATATTTTATATATATAATAAGTATAACTATATAATATATACATATATAAAATAAGTATAGCTATTATATTAGCTTTCTTCATGGAAACATTAATCCAAAGACATATATATACATATATCTATGTCTTTTGATTAATGTGTGTGTGTGTGTGTGTATATATATATATATATATGTATATATATAATGTGCCTAGGTCCAAGTTAACCACTTTATTTACATAATCTCACTTAATCCTTAGAAGAACTTTATGACAAAAGTACCATTGTTATTATCTCAATTTTATATGAGATATAAAATTGAGATTCTAAACAAACAGGCTTAGAATTTCTTTATATATCAAATAGGAATGATAACAGAATCCTTGTCAAAGTGAGATTATGCATATAAAAGCACTTGGGACAGTGCCCAATACATAGGAAAACACAGTAAATGGTCCTATTATCATCATCATTATTATTACTATTATTCACATGCTAATGTCCTCTCTTTTTCAAGTTAACATTTTATTAGAAAATGGATCTAACAATAAGTTTAAATCAATATATAAATTAGTGCTGTCCAATAGAACTTTGTGATGATTGAAATACTCCGTCATCCATACTGTCCAATAATATGGTAGCCACAGGTGGCAAATGAGTACCTCAGTCACTAATGTGACCAAAGAACATTATTTAACTTCCATGTATTTAAATTGAAATTGAAACAGCTAGATGTGGCTAGTAGCTACTGTGTAATATAGGGCAGTCTTAAATGATCCAAAATAACCAATAACTCCACCATCTTCATATTGGTTGATAGTTTTAAATACAACATTTATCATATAAATTTTCACATAGTGGCAAATTATACATACTTACTTACTTTAACCTCTGTTATATAAATAAATGCAGAGGACACTGGTTCCCTGCTCCCAATAATTTGTTCACTAGCCTGAACCAGTGGGCCCCCTGCTTTGGACTCCCTTGCAAACCCTTAAGACATCAATTTTTTCCAACAATTTATTTTGTAATATTTCTTCAGTGAACTCTTTTGAGTTCTAAGACCTTATTCCTATGGAAACTAACACCTCCTGGCATTTTTTTTTAATTCCAAAAATAATATAAAACAAGGCATTGAGATGAAGACTCCCATTGAGCTACAATTCTATGACTTTAAAATAAATAATCCTTTTCAACTACAAGATGCAGAAAATGCAAATATATTGAAAGTGAAAAACATTAAAAATAAGACACATGTTAGGTTTCTAGGGCATCATTTTAGAGTCAATAACATTTTGTCAGAACAGACAGAAACTGAGCCCAATATAGAATACATTAGACATGGAAATAATGAGCATTCCTTTCTCTGTATCCCTCTTTCTCTGTTCCTTGAGTCAGTTTATTATTTTTCTTTTCCTTTTTTTATAGGAGGCAACATTTATAGTCTTTGCCTTTTTCTAGAAAATATAAGTATTTCGCATGCTAAAATAGGGGGTTAGGTTTCCCTTATCCTGAGGTAATAAAACAATATGCCTGTCCTCTGTCTTTCTCTATCCCTATAAAATGTATTATGAAAGAAACAAAATACACTAATTTCCAAATGCTCATGAAAATGTAACCCGTCCTCCCCAAATATAGAAATAAACTACATATGCAACTGGAAACATTAATCCAAAGCCTTCACAAGGATATTTTGTTTTGAGTGTCACTAATTAATGCATTCCTAAGTGAAAGAATCAAACTTTTAAAACTTCTGTTACCTTTGTGTATAATGTATCCCACCCCATTCATTATAATATGATTGTTTCCTGATAAATTTGCTTAGGACAAGTTCTTAGAATCAATATATCCCTCTTCTTGGTTCCAGAACCTACCCATTGGATAGCTAATTCCTTTAACAATGGAATCACTACAAGGGAAGATTGTCTCTTTTATTGCCATTGTGTTGCATTTTACATTCTAAATTCCACTTCCAGATGGGATTGTTTTCTCTGTTCTGAAGCTGTATATGAATGACATTTCTCATTTCATTAATATAATAATTCAGTCTCAGCATATAAAGTCCACTATAGGGCTATAACTCAGCTGTATCTTCATCTGGCCCTAGCTTTTATATTTTCTGCTACTTTAACTCTGGCCATAAATGTTGCATATTCCATTTATTTTAAACTCTTATCTTTACACTCAGTTGCTAGATTGAAACCATCACATATTCTGCTAAGTAAATTCGTTACTCAGGAAATAGAACTGAAATGTGCTTTTAAAAACTGTATCTTTCATACCATAATGGTATAGATTTGCTTTCATCAGTTCAATCATTCAGAAGAGAAAGTTATCAAATTTTCAAAATCTGATGGAATCACTGAAGTAAATCCTGTATAGCCTAAAAGGATACTTCCATTTGATATCCAGATACATAGTAGTTACTGTATATGCCAGATACATAGTAGTTACTCAGTAAATGTTTACTGAGAGAATGTATGGATGAGAAAAAAAATCTTTATTACTATTTTTTAAAGACTTTCACTGTATTGTCACATTTTATGCTCACAATCATATGATTATTTGAAATTCTATATTAATTTTTTTGTAACATGCTGTCGCCCCCTTGAAATTAGATTATTGCACGTGGTTGCCGTGGGAATTATAATCAAATAGAATGGCCTGAACACCAATGCCAGAACTTTCACTGATGAGGCTATTGAAGCAAATGAATTTAGAGGTTAGCAAAAGTTGACACAGACTCCATGGCATAGAGGTTTACAGGATAGGCGCTGAAAACCAAACAACTCATTCCTTAAACAACCTCAGGCAGGTTATATAACTTCTCAGAGCTTCACCCATCCTTATCTGTATAATGGCAATATTAATAGGATCTGATATGAGAAGTAACAGTTCGTTCAGGAAAAAGACTTAGTGCAAAATATTTAATAAAAAATAATGTTTGAGTATTAAGATGATGATGGTGACAATGATGATATAGTAATGGAAAAAGAAAGATTAGACTCAAGCTTTTACATTCAAGCCATTTTCATCCTCATTCTAGTGGTTAGAGATTGATTCTTTTATTTCCAATTCCTTAGATTTCAAGGACGCTTTCTAGTTGGGTCTTATCTCTAGAGCTAGATAATTCATATTCATTTTGTGTCTCCCTTCAGAAAGTGCAGGTGGTGGTAACTGTTTTGGACTATGACAAGATTGGCAAGAACGATGCCATCGGCAAAGTCTTTGTGGGCTACAACAGCACCGGCGCGGAGCTGCGACACTGGTCAGACATGCTGGCCAATCCCAGGCGACCTATTGCCCAGTGGCACACCCTGCAGGTAGAGGAGGAAGTTGATGCCATGCTGGCTGTCAAGAAGTAAAGGAAAGAAGAAGCCTTTCTGCATTTGCCCATATAGTGCTCTTTAGCCAGTATCTGTAAATACCTCAGTAATATGGGTCCTTTCATTTCTCCAGCCATGCATTCCTAACACAATTCAGTGGTACTTCAAATCCTGTTTTAATTTGCACAAATTTAAATGTAGAGAGCCCCTAAGTTTTCATCATACCACTGCCCTCCAAATCTACTCTTCTTTTAAGCAATATGATGTGTAGATAGAGCATGACTGAAATTATTTATTGTATCACACCGTTGTATATACCAGTATGCTAAAGATTTATTTCTAGTTTGTGTATTTGTATGTTGTAAGCGTTTCCTAATCTGTGTATATCTAGATGTTTTTAATAAGATGTTCTATTTTAAACTATGTAAATTGACTGAGATATAGGAGAGCTGATAATATATTATATGGTAAATATAGTATCGTCTGCATTCCAGCAAAAATATCAACTCATAAGGCACTAGTACAGTTAAACTGATATCTTAAAGGACAACTTAAACCTGAGCTTTCCCAGATAAACTTACACCACATACTTGGTAGGTGAATCCAATTTTTTAAAAATCCTGCACAGGCAAAATAGAATGATCTGAGCAGCAGCATCCAGGCTGACCTCAAGGAAGCATAGCCACAAACCAGAATAGCATCTGTCTGTACATATTTACAAAGCTAAAATAATGGCTTCACTCTTAAATTTGAGGAAGCAACTGAACAGGAGTCAATTATTTCATATTACAAGGTGTTCTGTGTGTGTGTATGTGTGTGTGTGTGCACACGCGCACGTGTGGTGTACACACATTTGTTTGGGGATGGGAGAGAAGAAGCTGAGAGGAGAAGTCAACATTTATGAAATATTGCCTGGCTATTTAAAAAGAAAAAAGTAGCTCTCCGTTATTACCTTTATACAAAATGTGCATCCTGTGAATTCTGTTCCAGATTTCACACTTATAATAATTCCAAAACGGTTGCACATTAGAATTTGTAACAAAATATTTTATTATATAAAACCAGATTAGAAGGAATGCAGAATATTTTTAACACAGCAATCTGTGCTTATTACACAAAATTACTTTGTGGTAAACAGACAGTATTGTGATCCCACCAAAAGATGAAAAAAAAAAAAAAACAACGATTAGCCATAGTTCTGAATGCACTTCAATTAAGCCAAAACAGACAGCTAGTGATCTTTTTATATACTCTTTTTACTTAAATAAGTTTCAATTTGTCCTTTAAAAAAAGGTGAAACAAACCAAGAACAAGTTCTAGAAAACTGAAGCAACCTCTTATGTATACTAGATGCTTGATTTAGGAGGAGTTTTTAAATGTTTTCAATGTTATTATGTAGTAAATGGCACTATTATGAAGCTACTAGTCATTCCATAAGAGTCTTAAAGGACTGCTCTGTGTAACACTGTGACTGCCGTGTGTGCTTAGACACGTAGTTTCCTCAGTGGATAGCACTCAATTTATTCTGTAGTGATATTGTAACAATACTGCCATTCCCTTCTACTGCACTGCCCAAGGTGTGTGTAGCACAAACAGTTCTCATTATAAAGGACCAATTCAGAACTGAAAAGCTATGCATAGGACAAGGAAGATACATAGAATGGGGTGGAACACAGCATTTTGTCAAGCACTGTGCAATATTCCATATTTTTCCCCACTATGGTAGACAACCACTTTGTGGAAGGGCAGCCTGTTATGTCACATTGCATCTACTCACTTTTCTGCCACTCACTTCTGTGACCTATTTTAATTTCCGGGCCACAGACAGTAGTGATCCTCTGAAATGAAAGTTTATCTTCACAAATACCAAAACAAAATGGAGGAAAACTAAGCATTAACCTCATGTTCAGACTTCAGGATATCACACCATGTCTTTTCAAAAACTAAAGAGAATTCAAAAAGGGCTGATGGTAGGCTTTGAACATGGGGCTGGCTGTTTCCCAGAAAATCTGGAATTCCTATCATTACTGTTTCCTTATCAAAGAGGGGGCAAGTGCTTTTGCCTTTTAGCCCAGACATAGCAAACACTTTATAATTGGGACAGACACAAAGGACAAAAGAAAAATACCATCTCCTTCTGCTGAAGGTCCATACTTCTAAAAAACATAGGTAATAGAAAATATACACAAGTCAGATTGTGAGATTAAATCATGGCTTGAACAGAAAATTCAAACAAGACTCTTCTCAATTTAAAGGACCAAACCCTTCCAAAGAGAGGGAGTTGATTGGCTTTTAAAAATTATTGAAATACCAGAAATGACATTTAATTTCACTGTCTTCAGCTTTAAGTTATTCACAATGAACAACACTTTAAAACAAGCAGGTTCAAGCTGCTGAGCAGATATTATTTCTTGCATTAAAGTACTGCTAATGTATTCTCTTGCAACACTGCCAGACATGGGATTGTCACCATAGAATTAGTTGGTACTATGCCATCTTCCCAAGTCAGTGATGGAACCTGCTTTATGACCAAGATTCATCCTCAAATAAGCCACATGTACCTTTCTGACAAAGCTGTGTAAAATATTAGAATCCGATACTCTAGAAAGATCCTAGTTGCCTTTGTGTATATTTACTGCCTGCTTGAGTGTTTCTCTGTGTGGGTTTTTTCTGTATCTTGTAGAAATGTTGGGGTGTTTTCTTCTGCCATATGGCTCGTGGCCCGCGAGCCAACTCCTTCAGCTGTATTTTACCTTCATTTTTTGATGAGGTGGTTTAAATTTTGTTTCACTTTGTGTAGTGAATTCCACAGTAGTTTTCTGATTGTTGTTAAAAATGACTTAACATATTACACAGATATTCAATAAAAATGTTTTATTTCCTGTTGATGTTGCCGCCTTCCCACTCTTTTCCTTGCCTGACTCTGGTGGTAAGCCAATGGCCTATTGACTTTGGGGGACTCCTGGAAACAGCAGCTAAACAAAAGTTTGCACTGAATGCCAGTGTCTGAGTCACTGATGACTGATGACTACAGAATGGCTGGAGGGAAAACAATGCCTGGAGAGCATTTGGCCGTGACTGCTCTGTGTTCCTGGGCAGTGTCATTCTCCACATGTGTTTCTCTATTCCTGTTTGTGATCAGTTCATCAGGCATACTCTGAGGCTTTTCACTTTGCCCCAACATGCATCCTTCAGAGTTTTCACTCCAGAACCCAAGTCACACAGCTTTTCCAGAACGGGATTGCAAACAAGATTGTTTTAACCCCAGTTTCGGAGAACAGCATGATACGTTAAATTCTATACCTACTGCGATTGCCAGGAGAAATAAGTAAACACTTTTTCTCCACTAAATTTAACATTTATCAAGTGCCTACCTTACTGGATGCTGGAGCCCACAGTCTCAGGCTGATGTAAATACGCTATCGCAGTGCACTGTGATGTGCACTTAAAAGTAAGGATCTTAGGTCCCTGAGGATTTTAACTGGATCAATCGTAGTAGATACCGTGGTGTATCACCATGATCCCCCTTCAGCAGAGAGGTATTCTTGCTGCAGCTGCTAGAATTGGTGCTTGCTGATAGCTGACAGCTGTGTCCCTCTGTGCTCTACAGAAGGAAGCTGTCTCACCTAAGTTTATGCATCCTCCCTGGGAGCAGCCCAAGTTTGGCTGCTGATGCAGGATCTCTCTGAAGTGCCATCTCAGTTTCATAGCCCCAGGGGTTAGTGGAGACTGCTTTTGCAACTGTGCTGCAATTCAACTTCTTTCTCTGCCCTGTTGGTTTTCCTCATTGCTTTGCAGGTGTTGTTCCTAAGAGAACTTCCTCCAATAAAACCCCTTTATGTACAGCTTAATCTCAGAATCTGTATCCTCGGGATCCAATCCCACAACACATTCTTTGGGGAGGAGATATCAAGAAGAGTTTTCTAGAGAAGATAACATAGCAAAGTACAAAAGGAACTGGCAGGAGTCACCCAAGTCAAGGAATGGGCAAGACTTCTGCAAAATTTATATCACTTGACAAGTGTATTCATGATAGGGTCTTTGAGGGTTGGCTACATACATCATACTTCCTTCCATCAGCTCTATCAGTCATGGCCAAATAAAAATAGGAACGAAACCCAAACTGCTAAGACAACCAGAGGAAAGATTGCTTAATTACTATTCACTGTGAGGAAGTTGTTGGCAAAGGTTTCTAAATCTAAGTTTTTAAAAGGAAATGTAAGGCACAACTAGGGTTACGAATTTTTAAAAATCAACATTAAATAATCACAATTGTTTGGTTTTCAATGGTGAGGATTTTGTTTCTTAAAATGCTCTTGAAATTTGGTCGAAAACTAAAGAATATTTCTTAATGAATTCTCAAAAAGAAAAAGAAAATCACATCATCCTTTTTCAATGTTATTTTCCCAAACGGTTTGAAGGTCTAATATAAATACATTTAAGATATTTATTTGGTGTACTAGCCAGGAAAACAAAATCATTTCACATATTTCAGTGAGGGAATTTAACATAGAAAACTGACTGCATAAGGGAGAGCTGAGAAAGCAAAGCAGAGACAGTGGAGTAACCCAGAGATTAGTAGATATCACCTCCCAAGCTGGCAGGAGAAAATAGAGAATGTAGTGTTCATGGAGCCCGGGACTGAAAAGGAGGGGCTAGAATCTTGGACAAGGTTGCATGGAGACTGCATGATTCTAGGACTACAAAAGGGTATTGGGTGCTGGTCCACCCTAGAGGTGATGGAACTGCCAGAAAACCCTGATCCATTAGCTGCTCACTATTGCTAGAAGGAAGCTGAAAGAAGCTGAAGGCAGGAAGAGGATCTCTTTTCCCCTCCTCCCTTCCACTCCGACCAGTGCTTCCCATTGGCAGAACCAGCTGGTAAGGGATTCTAGGAAAAATAGTCTGCAAAGGCTCAGACCCCACCCCAAGTATACAGCAGGGTACAAAGACGGGAATGAGAACAGCCAGAAAATGATCAACGCATTAGGAAACCTGTTACCAGCTGCAAGCACTTTTTAAATGCTTTCCTTTCTTTCACAGAGGAGTCAGATGTTTCTGAATCACACAAGTCATCCCCCACCTGATAAAACATGCATAGAAATCACATTCTTATTCTATTTATGCAGAGTTTATTCTTAACAGATTTGAAAATTCCAACCATGATTGTAGTTACCTCCCACCCCCACTGCAACACATCTTTATTACATATGCACAGGACTCTGATGTTTAGCAACTGATTTAGGCTACACACAAATCTTTACCATAAAACAGTCAAATGATGACTTTGGAATAAGAAGACAAAAAAGCAGGAAAATAAAAATGAGAAATAGCCTAGTACTAAATGTCCAAAGTAATTTTCCAAAGCATACAGATCAATAATTATGCAGGAGGAGCCATCAAGAGAGACCCAGAAACGATAGCACTATGCAAACATGCTGATGATTTGTGTAATCTAAGTTTTGAGGCTGGCTGTTATATGCATTTTCAAATCCACATTTCAGCTATATTGATTTCTTCGCCCCCCACGGCTTCCCACCAATGAATATCCCCAAAGTTCTCACATTCATCTTTCCTTAACGGTAACTATCCTGCCAGCTAAGCCTATCCCCTGTGCAAAATATTCTTGCCCCTACTTGGGCACACACAAGGTTAAGAGGTATTTTCTACTTAGCAAGTTGGGACTCACTTTCTTTTCAGCTGTCCACTTTAACTCTGTCAACTTCTTTCCCCTCTGGACTCTGCAGCAAAGTGTTGACACCTTTTATAGGTAAGAATGTTTGAGTTGCAAATGGAAGAAATCTAAATCAAGCTGTATTAAGGAAAAAAGAGAGAAAGAAAGGCAAAAGAGGAGAGAGGGAGAAAGAGATAAACAACTGGCTCACCTAACCAGGAAGTTCCAGGTGGGTGATTACTTTTAGGAAGAGCTGGATCAAGAGCCACAAACAGTGTCATCATTTTCTCTCTCTTTCTCCTCCTTCCTCCTAAACTCTGCTATCCTTAGTATTGACTTCACTGTCAAGCTTCTATGTCCCCCTGTAGCAACAGGGATGATCCTTGGGAGCTTCACACATATTCTTCCAGCTTAGCATGATTGCAGAGAGTGTTTGTTTCACAATTAGACCACCAGCCGGCTGTGGTGGCTCATGCCTATAATCCCAGCACTTTGGGAGGCGGGCAGTTCACCTGAGGTCAGGAGTTTGAGACCAGCCTGACCAACATGGAGAAACCCTGGCTCTACTAAACATACAAAAATTAGCTGGGTGTGGTGGCACATGCCTGTAATCCCAGCTACACAGGAGACTGAGGCAGGAGAATCACTTGAACCGGGGAGGTAGAGGTTGCAAAGAGCTGAGATCGTGCCATTGCACTCCAGCCTGGGCATCAAGAGCAAAACTCTGTCTCAAAAAAAAAAAAAAATTATACCACCAAAATTCCCAAACCTGACTCATATGCTTAGGTCACATGCTCTTAAAACAATCACTATAGCCAGATGATGATACAGTATTTGCTTCAGCCAAAACTAGGCCATGTCTCTAGACCCAGAGCCAAAGAGATGGAGGAAGGATAGCTCCTCAAAAGAAAATCAAAATGATATGGACAAGAAAGAAAAGTAGATACTGAGCAGACAAAAACAGCAAACAGCTACTCTTCAGCTTCTGGTATACCTCCAGCCCTAAGAGGAGGGACAAACTCAGGTGATAGCAGCGTCCTGGTCATTCCTCCTTTTACTAAAAACACTGTTAGGAAATTTTTAAAGTGTGTACCACCTTTCGATTATCTGAAAACTTCCACTTACTTTCCTATTTGTTGCCAGGAAAATCAATCAGTTGCTATATATTTTAAAACAGATTATTATTATTATTTTTGGAGACAGGATCATGCTCTGTCACCCAGGCAATCATAGCTCACTCCAACCTTAAACTCCTGGGCTCGAGTGACCCGCCTCAGCCTCACAAGTAGCTGGGACCACAGGTTCACACCACCATGCCTGGCTTTGTTTTTTCTGTTTGTTTGTTTTTGTTTTGTAAAGACAAGGGGTCTCACTATGTTGCCCAGGCTGGTATCAAACTCCTGGGTTCAAGCAACCCACCCACCTCAGCCTCCCACAGATGCTTTTTTTGAAAGCACTGAGATATTAATACAATTTTAGATTCCTGGCTTCCTGAAAAGAACGTATTGTTACAGAAACTTAACAAGGCAAAAAGAAAATAGAAAAGAACAATAATCACTCTACACAGCACTTTACGCTTTTTGCTTTCACATACATGCTCACATTCTTGGTCCACATACATCTGCCTTCTAGTTTTAATCATAATGTGCATAGAATTTAGTATCAATTTTCTTCACTTAACATGAAAAATAAGCCTTTTTTCTTATTGCCACATAGTTTTTATCATTTTTTTAATGACCAAATGACTTTCCTTTTCAAGTGGATAAACATAAACCTAATCATTTCCCTAATATCAGATATTTAAGTTGTTATTAGTTTAATTTTTACATAAATACATTGCAGTTGATACTTTAGTGACTATGTATAAGACAAATAGCTAGCTAAATGGACAGATAGATAGATAAATAATAGATAATCCTTTCTACTTATTTTCTTGGGATGAGTTTCCTGAATTAGAACTATTGGGGAAAATTCAATTTCACAGCTGCCACTATGGTTTCTTGGAAGGTTCCATCAAAGCACTGCCATTGGTATTACACATTCCAGTTTCCTCAAAGGCTCTCCAGCTGTGGGAGTGGTGACTCTAATGACTGCCAACTGCATAGGTCATGTACCTCGGTGATGACAGGTGTAGAGCTGGAGTATGAGTCTCTCAACTCTGGAGCCACAGTTCTTCTCACTACTCCAGGCAGCTTTGTTGGAAAATCAATGACATGAAGAAAGCTTTGGCAGAGAGTCTGAGAAGGGAGTATGGGAGGAGAGAATCTCAAGGAAAATAACATGTCTGGATGTGACTCTTTCTTCTGCCTCACCTTCACAACAGACCCCATGGACATTCAGCACTGTGAGGTTTCCCAGGTCCTGCCCTGCTCAGTTTGCCCATCGCTCCCTTAGACTTGCAGCATCCTCCCCTTCCGTGCCACAAAAGCTGCCTTTGGCGACAAGTGTTCAGCTGGCTCACAACAGCTGCCCCACCCTGCTCCAGCTCTCTCTGGAGAGGGGAGGAAGTGCCAGCCTTCAAGCCAGCAGCCCTGGGCCAAATCCTGCTTCATTCACATAACTGTATAGCCCTGAACAAGTCACTTAATTTTGAAAGTGAAAGATAATGGACATTAAAACCTGGTATAAAATAAGCATTCAATAAATGGTAGCTATTGTCTTTCTAAATCTAGCCTAGAAGTCAGCAGACTTCATCTGTAAAGAGCCAGAAGTAAATATTTCAGGCTTTGTAGGCAATACATTCTCTGTCACATCTTCTCTCTGTCTGTCCATCAGGCCACCCTTCCTTTCTTTCCAATCCTTTACAAATATAAAAACCACTCATAACTCACCGGTCACACAAATACAGGCAGGTGTAGTTTGCTGACTAGATTCAAGTCATGTCACTCTGCGTCTAAAAAAGCTTCAGCATTTCCTATTCCTTAAAGATTAGCATTGAAATTCTGTAGCATCGCAAGAATGATGAAGTCCATCCCCAGGTACTGTTTCCCTCTCTCAAACCCTGCCCCATTTTCTAGCAACAAAATTCTTAAATAAGCTGCATGCTATCACATCTCCATGCCTTTATAATGTCATCCCTTCCACCTGAAATTTCCTGGCAAAGTCCTCCAGGTTTGTGAGTGAGGTGGGGAGGAAGGAAAGGTGGGGAGGTGCTCAGGCAGTTTTTGGGAGGAGAAAGACGTGCCATTTATTTCAACCTGCACTGCATAGCCCAAGTTCTCAGGCTCGTTCATTACTGCTGTGTTCTTCTAGCCCACAAAAAGTTCCTTCATTTCCAGATGCCTCTGACCCTTAGGCAAACAACAATGCTTTTTAGAGCAACAATGCCTGAAGAACGCACCACTTTCCTTGAACACATTGCAGATTTTTTTTTTTAATTCAGGAGGAAAGAAACACATTTCAGAATATGTAAGCAATGCTTTCTCCAGCAAATGTGAGATAGTAGGATGCCTTATAAATTATAGAAAGGAATCGGAAGATAGGTCCCTGACTCATTTTCTGTCAGTGCCACAGTTGCTTAGTTTTCTCACATAAAAAATATGTGCTTCTGGGCTTCTCATAGCCAGGACTCAGACCCAGATGACTCCAATTAGGCAGGTTTGGGAGAGTAATTATGGGCTACATGACTCACTAACCTTTGCTCTGCCTCAGTCTCTACCACCATTGCTGGTGTCCCGTGGCCAGGAGGGGAAGAGATGAAGGCATCCTCATTTGCCTCGCCAACCTCAGAAGCCACTGTGACTTGAGCTCACCCAGGCCTGCATTTTTACTCTGAAAGATTCTCCTCGTTTGCTGATAATTCTTTAGGAATATGTATGCCATCTCCATCTATTTAGTCTTTGAACACTTGCTCTGAACTAAGTGTTTATCTTTTGATTGGGAGTCTAAGGCAGACCTAGGTGGGGGTCACTGGGGCCTGTTATAGACTGAATTTTATGTTCCCTCCAAATTCATATGTTGAAGTCCTAACCCTCAGTACCTCAGAATGTGACTGTATTTGGAAACAGGGCCTTTAAAGAGGTCAAATGTGGGCATTTGAAAAGTTAAAATGTGGGCATTTTAGTGGGCCCTAATTCTACCCAACATATGTCCTTATTACAAGAGGCAATTAGGACCATAGCGAGCCTCCAGAGGCACCTGGGCACAGAAGGATGCCTGTGTGAAGGCAGCAAGCAGGTGGCCATCTGCAAGCCAAGAACAGAGGCCTCAGAGAAGCCAAACCCGCCAGCACATTGGTCTCAGATTATCAGCCTCCAAAACTGTGAGCAAATAAATATCTCTGTTTAAGCCACCCAGTCTGTGGTATTTTGTTATGGGGGTCTTAGACAAATCCAGGACCCATCTCTTTGGTCCTTGACAGAATTAAAAATGCTTCAACCCAAGCGAAACTGGCTTTGCTGGGACTGTAGATCAGATCTCTCTGGCCCTCTTGAAACAGAATATACTCTCTCCTTCCAAAGTCAACATAGACCCCTTCCTTCACACTTCCCATGCTCCCTTCCTCCTCCCTCTGGACAATATAGAACCTCTCCTCCTGCCTCACTTACATACTCCCAATGCACATACTTCTCTTCCTAGAGTGACCACTATTCTGCAAAACTCTGGACTCTGGAAATGAGGCAGGGAGGTGGAGTAGGGGGTTCTAGATATGGTGTGTGTCTTTCCTTTGTCTCATGCATGTTGTATTAGTCATGTTTCTTCAGAAAAACAGAACCAACAGAATGTGTATATGTAGCATGGAGAGAGAGGGAGACATGCATTTTAACAAATTGGCTCAAGTCATTGTAGAGGCTTAGTAAGTCCAAAATCTTATGAGCTAAGCTGGCAGGCTGCAGACAGAGAAGAGTTGCAGTTTGAATCCAAAGCCCACCAGCTGACAGAATTGCTTCTTACTTGGGGAAGTCTGTCTTAGTTCTAATCAGGCTTTCAAGGAATTGAATGAGGCCCACCCACATTATGAAAAATAATATGCTTCACTCAAAGTCCACTGATTTAAACGTTAACCTCATCCAAAACTACCTTCACAGAAACATCCAGAATAGTGTTTGACCAAATATCTGGGCATGTGGCCTAGCCAAGCTGACACATAAAATTAACCATCACACATGTTATTCTTGTACTAAACTTCTTTGCCCCGTTCTCAATGTACTACTTAGAACTATATTGTCCAATATGGTCACCACTAGCCACATGGTGCTATGGAGCATTTGAAACGGAGCCAGTTCAAGTTCAGATGTGCTGCATATGTAGGATATACACTAGGCTTCGAAGACGAAGTACAAAAAAGTAAAATATCTCATTAATAATCTTTGTATAGATTTCATCTAGAAATGATAATTTGGGGAGTATATGGAGCATATTAGCTTCCTAGAGTTGCCATACAAATTATTGGAAACTTAGTGGCTTAAAACAACACATTTATTATCTTACATTTCTGTAGTTCAAAAGTCTGACTCAGGTCTCATTGCGCTAAAATCAAGGTTTTGGCAAGGTTGCATTCCTTTTGGAGGCCTTAGGTGAGAATCCTTTCCCTTGCCTTTTCCAGCTTCTAGAGGCTGTTCACGCTTTTTGAAGTGGTCCCTTGCTCCATCTTCAAAGCCAACAATGTCTCCTCTCTAGCCCTTCCCCATTCTCACATCTCCCTGACCATAGATTGGACCCACCTATATGATTCTTGATACTCTTTTCTTCTCAAGGCCCTGAGCCATAATCACATGCAAAGTACCTTTGCCATGTAAGAAATATATTCACATTTCAGGGATCTTAGACATTTTTGAGGTTACGATTTTGCCTACCTCATTGGGTTAAATAAAATGTATTGAGATTAATTTCACATTTTAAAAAACTTTTTAAGTGGCCACTAAAAAATTTTTAATTACATATGTGGCAGGCACTTGTGGTTCTCAATATGTTTCTATTGGACAATGTTAGATTAGAAACTGAAAAACATAGAGATTAGAGGGCTTGTCAAAATTTAGCGATCACATCAATAATGATGCTAAGAACTCTGGGGATTTTTGGTTTGTTTGTTTTTTTTTGAGATAGGGTCTCACTCTGTTGCCTAGGCTGGAGTGCAGTGGCACTATCTCAGCTCACTACAACCTCTGCCTCCCAGGCTCAAGTGATCCCCCTGCCTCAGACTCCTGAGTAGCTGGGACTATAGGCGTACACCACCATTCCTGGCTAAATTTTTAATTTTTTTGGAGAGACAGAGTTTCACCTTGTTGCCCAGGCTGGCTTCAAACTCCTGGACTCAAGCAATCCAGCCGCCTTGGCCTCCGAAAGTGTTGAGATTACAGGTGTGAGCCACCGCACCCAGCCCCTAAGAACTTTGAAGGGCCTCAGGGCTCAGACCTCCTCTCTTTCCACACTCATCTTAGGTGATCTTATCCTAATTACTTTAATGCTGCTGCTGCTGCTGCTGCTGTTGTTGTTGTTGAGACAGGTTCTCACCCTGTAGCCCAGGCTGGAGTGCAGTGGCACCATTACAACTCACTGCAGCTGCCTCAATCTCCTTGGCCCAAATAATCCTTCACCTCAGGCTCCTGAGTAGCTGGGACCACAGGTGTGTGCCAGCATGCCTGAATAATTTTTTCTATTTTTTGTAGAGACGGGGTCTCGCCATGTCACCTAGGTTGTTCTTGAACTCCTAGGCTCCAGAGGTTCTCCCACCTTGACCTCCCAAAGTGGTGCGATTACAGGTGTGAGCCACTGCACCCAGCCAACTTGAATGCTATTTACATGCTGATGATTACAGGCGTGAGCCACTGCACCCAGTCAACTTGAATGCTATTTACATGCTATTTTACATACTCCAAAATGTTTAGCTTTAGCCCAGGCCTCACCCTTGAACTAGCCTGACATCCAACTACCTATTCAGTGTTTCCACTTGGATGTCTAAGAGGCATCTGAAGTGGAATGTGTCTCAAAGGGAACATTTGCTCTTCCCAGCACCCCTGCCACTCTTCATCCCCACCCACTACTCATATCATTTTCCCCATCTCAGTAAGGCCAAAAACAATCTTGACTGCTCTTTTTCTTTCACGACCCATGTCTAATTTATCAGCAAACTCTGTCAGCTGCGCCTTTGAAATATATCCAGTATCTAATTATTCACCACCTCTGCCCCTCCCACTTGATCCCAGCCACTATTGTATTTCACAACAGTGAGTACCACAGCCTCTGAACAGACCTCTGTGCCCTCGACCTTCTCCCAATTAGTATATATTCAATTCAGCAGCCAACGTTATTGCTAAAACACACAGATTGTGCCATTTCTCATCTTAAAGTTTTCCAGTGATTTTCCTTCATACTCAAGAGAAAAGCCAAATTTTTTACCATGTTTTACAAGGCCTTACATGGTCTAGCCTCTGGCCAATGCTTTGACCTTTCTACCCAGCACTCCTTCCCTGGCTTGCTCCACTCCAGTCAGGCTTGCCTTCTTGTGTTCTTCAGACATGCCCAACATGCTCCCACCTCAGGGCCTTTGCACCTGCTGCATCTGCTTTTCTTTCTAATTCAACAGTCATTCTCCAGAGAGCTCTATATCTAATTCTTTCACTTTTTAAGATCCTTGATTAAATATCGACTTGTCAGCATCCTTATTCCATCATCCTCTATCCCCCTACCCTGCTTTTTTTTTTTTTTTTTTTTTGATGGAGTCTTGCTCTGTCACTTAGGCTGAAGTGCAGTGGTGCGATCTCGCTCACTGCAACCTCCGCCTTTCTGTTTCAAGTGATTCTCCTTCCTCAGACTCCTTAGTAGCTGGGATTACAGGCACACACCTCCATGCCCAGTTAATTTTTGTACTTTTAGTAGAGATGGGGTTCCGCCATGTTGGTCAGCCTGGTCTCGAACTCCTGACCTCATGTGATCCACCCACCTCAGCCTCCCAAACCCTGCTTTTTTTAATTAAACATCAATATCTGACATACTAAATATTTTCTTGCTTATCTGTTTATTGTCCATTTCTTTTCCTCAAACCCTGGGGACTGAGCATTTCAACTGCTTGTTCATTCCTTTATCTCATGTATCTAGAAAACTTCCTGGCTTGCAAGCCCTCAATAAATACTGACCAATAAATATATGAACTATCTGACTCAGAAAGAATTAGTAACATTAGGCTGAATAATTAGGAATAAGCTGGATAACCATGTGTTCAATATTATTTTTTCCAGAACTGCATTATTTAGTTTGGCAGATATTTAAAGGCAAATTATCAATCATATTAGCCAATTTTCAGATGTCAATCTTATCCACCAAAGATCTAGTGGTTTCAAATCCTAGTTGCTCTTTTGCTATTCAAGATCGGGGTTTTTTTTCTACATAGATAATTGTTTCAATCTAGTCTTTAGAACTGGCAGAAGAAAAATGCAGATAATTGCTGTTATAATAAATGGAAAAGCAGCAAAAATTACTGATTTTTTTCAGTTCATTTAATCCCTAATCAACTGTCAAACAAAACGTCCTTCCCAACTGACAGCCTCAGTTAGCAAATTTAAAGGGCCTGCTTTTCTCAGGTTCCTGTCACATTGCAAGTCTCAGAAAGCAAGTTAATTGCTTATCACTTATGCAGAATGGGAGTGGGGCATTATATTTTCTTACTACTGTGCAATTCTATCTCCTTATTGGCTAATATTTTTGGAGCTGTTGATTTCAACTTTCAAATTGCATGTTTTCCCCAACCCATACCAATACCAGATGTTCATGACTTTGAAGCGCAATCCTCTTTTGCTTTATTTTTCTTAAAATCACATTGCATTCGACGCTATTGTCTACATGTGGTATTGTCATGTTTTAAAGAAACTTCCAAACTACTAATAGCCTTTTTCTTCTTTCCATAAAACCTTGAGCTAATGTTTACATTTTGCTAATGCTTGCATTTTTACCAGTTCTATGGCCCTTAAAGACATTAAGAAGTAGAAGGAGCTGTTCTACTGAATCATTTTAAAAATTACCATGAAATTGGACCTAAAAAGAGAATTAAAATTTTTTTTAAATCATCGTAATCTATAAATGAGGACAGTACTAACTCTTGCTCCACCAGATATTAGAAAGTTAGATGGTCACCACATTACACAGATATCCCAATGGCATAGAAAAGAAAGTCCAGAAAGAGACCAGATATATATATATAGATATATAGATATATATGTAAGAATTTGGTATATGGGAAAGTAGCCATTTCAGGAGTTTTTGTTTTGTTTTCTCTTGAGACAGGTTTCACCTTGGACCCAGGCTGGAGTGCAGTACATGATCTCAGCTCGCTGCAGCCTTAACCTCCTGGACTCAAGCAATCTTCCCACCTCAGCCTCCTGAGTAGCTGGGACAACAGGTGCATGCCACTATGTCTGGCTAATTTTTGTATTTTTCCTAGAGACGGGGTCTCCCATGTCTTGAACTGCTGAGCTCAAGTGATGTGCTCACCTCAGCCTCCCAAAGTTCTGGGATTAGAGATGTGAACCACCGTGCCTGGTCTTCAATAGGTTATTTTTTTAGTGTTTTATAACTGTCCAATAAGTTGAAAAACAAAATCTTTAAATTCTATAACAGTTTAAAATTCTGTGGCTGCAAATAACAAAACAAAAACTAACAAAGGCTTAATACATAAAGATGTCACATATTACATAACATGAAGTCCAAAGACAGAAAGTCCCAGGATAGGTTTAATACCATAAAGATGTTTTCAAATACCCAGGCCAGGGTGGTGACACAGAGAGCATGCTCCTTTAGTATCTCTTTCCTTTTTTTCAGGGACTGACATTGTTTACTTAGAAGCCACCCAGAAGAACTCCTCTTATGTCTCATTGGCTAGTCTAAGTTGATGAGCATTACTTGCTGTAGAGAATGCGGGTTAAACCAGTGTCTGACTTTTTCAGTCTCTGCAATAGGCGATGGACAAGGGAAGGGGCACTGGTAATAGATATTTGGTAGCCAATCAGACCATCAATTACATATATCAATATCAAATACATACTTTTGTCTTTCATGAAAATTAAAAATCCACCCGCTCTATAACCACCTTCTCTGTTGTGTAATACATTAAACCTGCTTTAGAAAAATCTAGAGTCCAAAAGTGCCAGAAAATTTAATTTCTCTTATTTGGTTTCTAAATTTCTCTGCCATATTTCTTTGTCTTCATTCTCTTTAGGAATTCAGTTGTTGTTTTTACTGACTTCTGATTTATACAGATTTCTACTCTTGATTTTTTTTGGCAGGGGGAATAGTGATTTTTGGGGGAATCTACGTAATGGGTACATTTATTTCACTTTCATTTAGTTTTTTTATATAGCACTATGTTTGGAAATTTAAAAGTAATATGATAAAAATAAGATCTATCTATCGAGAAGCAAAGTGAAATTCACTCGGATGTAATTCTGTACATACAAGTACTTAAATGAACTTTTCATTTTTTCTTACCTTGTATTAAAGTTATTTTTGATATACTACTCATTTCCAGCTGACTACATTCCAAATATATATCCAAAAAAAAAGAACAACTATCTTTTGTACAACCAGAAATGCACCAATCCCCAACCCAAATACTATTACATAGAGTTAACAATACTTAAATGCTGATGTGAAGTCAATAAATCTTATGTCACATGATAACAAAGAAAGGAAATAAAATGAAGATATTTTCTTAGTACAAGGGTATAAATGCACAAACATGTTTTTAACAAAAGAAGGGGACAATTCCTGTCCCCTCATGACAATTACAGTCCCTGTTTCTGCAGCTGGTCACGTGGTCATAGCTGGTATTGATGACTACCTTCTTCTACTACCCATTCTGTATGCTCTTGGCCTTCAGCAAGCACCTCAGCAGGTTGTGGGGTTTTTTTTCCTGGTGGAGCAACCCAAACCTTCAATCCTGAAGGGTCTGACCATTTGTAGTCCTGCCTAGATTGGGCTGTTGTAGTTTCCCGTTGACCTTTATCACAGGGCACAGGAATACTAAGAGACACCCTAATGGATCTCTGTCTCTCTCTTTTTTTTAAGTTTTGAAGTCTTTAATTTCAGCCCTCCAAAAAAAAAAAAAAGAAAAACTTATTTTTATTGCTTAGCGACAGGGTCTCACTATGTTGCCCAGACTGGACTTAAACTCCTGGGCTCAAGTGATACTCCCACATCTCTTGCATTCCGTGCATACTCTTCCTTGCCCCTGCTGTGGAGTAGTAGACTAATTTCATCTTGATAGTCTGAGTCGATCACCCCAGTCAACACTGTAACTCCCTTCTTAGCCTGTTGACTTAAAGGTAGGAGGACCCCAAAGTGTCCAGGTGGCAATCTTAACTTCCAGTTTAATGAAATTGTTGTGTCTCCTGGTAGCAGCATTCCTCCCACTGGAACTCAGACCTCTAGGCAAGCAAAACATAATGTCATGGGAACAGGAAGCAAAAATTTTGCTAGTGGGTCACTAGGGGTGATGGTAAATGGTGCCACTTCCACTTCCACCCCTTGATTCCTGGACCCGTGAATCCTGGCTATGGGAGGAACAGTACCATATATTGGACACCAATTCAGAGCATACATGGTCTTCTGGAGAATTTTGCTTCGGCCCTGCACAGTAGTGTCACTTAGTTGGCGTTGTAATTGTGACTTCAAAAGGCCATTCCACCGTTCTGTGAATCCAGCTGCTTCAGTATGATGGGGAACATTGTAAGACCAGTGAATTCCATGAGCATCAGCCCACTGCCACACTTCTTTAGCCATAAAGTGAGTGCCTTGGTCAGAGGCAATGCTGTGTGGAATATCATGATGGTGGATAAGGCATTCCATGAGTCCACAGACAGTAGTCTTGGCAAAAGTATTGCATGCAGGATAGGCAAACTCATATCCAGAGTAAGTGTCTGTTCCAATGAGGACAAACCTCTGCCCTTTCCATGATGGAAGAGGTCCAATATAATCAACTTGCCACCAGGTAGCTGACTGATCACCACCAGGAATAGTGTCATATCAAGCACTCATTGTTGGTCTCTGCTGCTGGCAAATGGGCACTCAGCAGTGGCCGTAGCTGAGTCAACCTTGGTGAGGAGAAGTCCATGTTGCTGAGTCCATCCCTGCAACCATGGCCACTTTGTTCATGGGCCCATTGGATGATTGCAGGGGTGGCTGGGGGAAAAGGCTTAGTGGTGTCCACAGAATGAGTCATCCTATCCACTTTATTAAAATTCTCCACTGAAGTCACCTGTTGGTGAGCACTCACATGGGATACAAATATCTTCACAGTTTTTGACCACTCAGAGAGGTCCATCCACATATCTCTTCCCCAAATTTCTTTGTCACCAATTTTCCAATCATGCTTCTTCTAAAACGCTGATCATCCTAACAAACCATTGGCTACAGCCCATGAATCAGGTTATAATTGCACAGCTGGCCATTTCTCCTTCCATGCAAAGTGCATAACCAAGTACACTGCTTGAAGTTCTGCCCACTGGGAAGACTTCCCTTCACTGCTGTCCTTCAGGATGTCCTAGAAAGGGGTGTAGTTTTGCAGCTGTCCACTTTCATGTGGTGCCTTCATATCGTGCAGAACCATCTGTGAACCAGGCCCTAGTCTTCTCTTCCTCTGTCAGCCGATCATAGGGAACTCCCTATGGGGCCATCCATGCAGGCTGCAGGAGAGAAGGCAGGGTGGCAAGAGTGGAAACCATAGGCATTTCAGCCACTTCCTCATGTAACTTACTTGTGCCTTCAGGACCTGCTAGAGCCCAATCACTTATGTACCACTTCCAGTTGATGATGGAATGCTGCATAACTCACTTTATGGATAGATGGGCCAGAAAGCACTCAGTTCATGATAGGCAGTTCAGGTCACATGGTGACTTGATGACCTACAGTCAAACGTTCAGCTTTCACCAAAGCCCAGTAACAGGCCAAGAGCTGTCTCTCAAAAGGAGAGTAGTTATCTGCAGAAGCTGGCAGAGCCTTGCTCTAAAATCCTAGAGGCCTCCACTGTGATTCACCTATGGGGACCTGCCAAAGACTCCAAATAGCATCCCTATCTGCCACTGACACCTCAAGCACCACTGAATCTGCTAGGCCATATGGCCCAAGTGTCAGAGAAGCTTGCACAGCAGCCTGGACCTGTTGCATAGCCTTCTCCTGTTCTGGACCCCACTCAAAACTGGCAGCCTTTTGGGTCACTTGATAAATAGTCCAGAGTAACCCACCCAAATGAGGAATGTATTGCCTCCAAAATCCAAATAGGCCCACTAAGCATTGTGCCTCTTTCTGGGTTGTAGGAGGGGCCAAATGCAGCAACTTACCCTTTGCCTTAAAAAGAATATCTCAACAGAGCCCCCACACCACTGGACCCCTAAAAATTTTACTGAGGTAGAAGTTCCCTGAATTTTAGTTGGGTTTATTTCCTATCCTCTCACGTGCAAATGTCTCACCACCAAGTCCAGTGTATTTGTTACTTCTTGCTTACTGGATCCAATCAGCGTAATGTCATCAATGTAATGAAGCAAAAACTGATCAAGATCTCTCAGAATAAGATTATGACACAAAGCCAGAGAGTTGATATACCCCTGAGGTAGGACATTGAAGGTACGTTCCTGACCTTGCCAGCCAAAGACAAATTACTTCTGGTGAGCCTTATGGACAAGAATGGAGAAAAAGGCATTTGCCAAGTCAATGGCTGCATACCAAGTACTAGGAGATGTCTTAATTTACTCAACCAATGAAACCACATCTGGCACAGCAGCTGCAATTGGGTCCATTCTCCCTGTCATTTTCAGGTACACCAATCAAATGTAGGTTTGATATTTTCACATGGTCTCATATTTCTTAGAGGTTTTGTTCATTCCTTTTTCATTCTTTTTTTCTCTAATCTTGTCTTCATACTTTATTTCATTAAGTTGATCTTCAATCTCTGATATTCTTTCTTCCATTTGATCGATTCAGCTATTGATACTTGTGCATGCTTCATGAAGTTCTCATGCTGTGTTTTCCAGCTCCATCAGGCCATTTATGTTCTCTAAACTGGTTACTGTATTTAGCAATTCCTCTAACCCTTTATCAAGATTCTTAGCTTCCTTGCATTGGGTTAGAACATGCTCCTTTAGCTTGGAGGAGTTTGTTATTACCCAGCTTCTGAAGCCTACTTCTGTCAATTCATCAAATTCATCCTCTGTTCAGTTTTGTTCCCTTACTGATGAGGAGTTGTGATCCTTTGGAAGAGAAAAGTTGCTCTGGGTTTTGAAATTTTCAGCCTTTTTGCACTGGTTTTTCCTTATATTCATGGATTTATCTACCTTTGGTCTTTGATGTTGGTGACCTTCAGATAGGGCTTTTGTGTGGCCGTCCTTTTTGTTGATGTTGATGCTATTCCTTTCTGTTCATTAGTTTTCCTTCTGTCAGTCAGGCCCCTCTGCTGCAGGTCTGCTGAAGTTTGCTGGAGGTCCACTCCAGTGGAGGCTGCAGGATGCAAAGATTCCTGCCATTCCTTCCTCTGGAAGTTTTGTCCCTGAGGGGCACCCACCAGATGCCAGCCAGAGCTCTCCTGTATGAGGTGTCTGTCAACCCCTGCTGGGAGGTGTCTTCCAATTAGGAGGCACGAGGGTCAGGGACCCCCTTGAGGAGGCAGTCTGTCCCTTAGCAAAGCTCAAGTGCTGTGCTGGAGATCCACTACTCTTTTCAGAACTGGCAGGCAGGAATGTTTAAGTCTGTCCCTTCCCCCAGGTGCTCTGTCCCAGGGAGATGGGAGTTTTATCTATAGGCCCCTGACTGGGGCTGCTGTCTTTCTCTCAGAGATGCCCTGCCCAGAGAGGAGAAATCTAGAGAGGCAGTCTGGCTACAGTGGCTTCACCAAGCTGTGGTGGGCTCCACCCAGTTCGAACTTACTGGCAGCTTTGTTTACACTGTGAGGGGAAAAGCACCTACTTAAGCCTCAATAATGGTGGATGCCCCTCTCCCCACTAAGCTGAAGCATCCCAGGTCAACTTCAGAATGCTGTGCTGGCAGCGTGAATTTCAAGCCAGTGGATCTCAGCTTGCTGGGCTCCTTTGGGGTGGAATCCACTGAGCTAGATCACTTGGTTCCCTGGCTTTGGCCCTCTTTACAGGGAGTGAATGGTTCTGTCTTGCTGGCATTCCAGGCACCACTATGGTATGAAAGAAAACTCCTGCAGTTAGCTTGGTATCTGCCCAATGGCTGCCCAGTTTTGTGCTTGAACCCCAGGGCCCTGGTGGTGTAGGCACCCAAGGGAATCTCCTGGTCTGCAAGTTGTGAAAACCATGAGAAAAGCATAGTATGTGGGCTGGAATGCACTGTTCTTCACAGCACAGCCCTTCACAGTTTCTCTTGGCTAGGGGAGGGAGTTCCCCAACCCCTTGCACTTCCCCAGTGAGGCAACACTCCACCCTGCTTCAGCTCACCCTCCATGGGCTGCACCTACTATCTAACCAGTCCCAATGAGATGAGCCGGATACCTCGGTTGGATATGCAGAGTCACTTGCCTTCTGTGTTGATCTCGCTGGGAGCTGCAGGCTGGAGCTGTTCCTATTCGGCCATCTTGCCAGTCACACGTACCCCTGCATCTTTCAAGTCCTTGATGGTGGCACTAATCTCCACAATCCCTCCAGGGATGCGATATTGTTTTTAATTCACTTTTTTTTTTAGATGAAGCTTCACCCTGTTGCCCAGGCTGGAGTGCAGTGGCACAATGTCAGCTCACCACAACCTCTGCTTCCCAGGTTCAAGCAATTCTCTTGCTTCAACCTCCTAAGTAGAGTAGCTGGGATTACAAGCATGTGCCACCATGCCTAGATGATTTTTTTTGGATTGTTAGTAGAAATGGGGTTTCACCATGTTGGCTAGGCTGGTCTTGAACTCCTGACCTCAAGTGATCCTCCCATCTCAACTTCTCAAAGTGCTGGGATTATAGGTGTGAGCCACCATGCCTGGCCCTACTATTTTTCTTGGTAGAGACAGCTCTAATGGCTTCCATTTGACCTTTCCCACCACTATAGCCCATACCTTACCAGTCAGGGAGCCAATGTGGGGGTTCTGCCACCTGCTAAGTATGTCTATGCCAACTATGCATTCTGTCACTGGGGAAATGACCACAGGATGAGTCTGGGGACCCACTGGGCCCACTGTAAGTCAGACCTAAGCTAAAACTCCATTAATTACCTGACCTCCATAAGTCCCTATTTTGACTGGAAGACCACAATGACATTTTGGGTCCCCTGGAATCAATGTCATCACAGACCCAGTGTTTAGTAGTTCCCAAAATGTCTGATCATTTCCCTTTCCCCAGTGCACAGTTATCCTGGTAAAAGGCCAGAGGTCTCCTTGGGGAAGGATGGGAGAAAGATTCACGGCATAAATTGTAAGTAATATAGTGATTTCCTTCCTCAAGGGGACCTGGCCTCCCCTTCATTCAAGGGGTTCTGGGTCTGTAAAGTGGCTCAAGTCTGGATATTGATTGAGGTCCCATGATTCTCTGTTTTTATAATTCATATCAATCTTTCATCCATTCTACTTAGAAGTTTTCTGCTTATATAAATTAGGTAGGAATGCAGTAGGCTTCCTAACAATTTCACTTCTAGGAATATGATTAATTAGCCAGTGCCAGAGCTCTACACAAGTCAGACTATTCTGATTGCTGCTTTGCCTCTGCTGTCCATTATGGTAGCTACACCCACCCTGCCTTTGACAGTTCAGGGCCACCACTTGGCCCCTGCCACCTCAGGATCCAATTATTCCCACTGTATTCAAATTTTGTAGTTGAGTGACAGTGGTTCCTACTGTTAGGTCTGACATACAGAGAAAAGCAATTACAAGCCTCTTCAAAGATGCAGGTGCTGCCTTCACAAATCTGTTTTGCAAGTCATTGGTCAAGTGTATATCTTCTGAACCCTTCCAGCTGGGATGAACAGGTCTAAAGTGATTAATCCACTCAACCATCCCAATCTTTCTAAGCCTTTGGATCCCTTCCTCTACATTAAACCAAGGGAGATCAGGCATTTCTAGCTCACTCATAGTGAGCCATCTTTTAATCCATATTTCAGCTAACCAAGCAAATATGCATTAGAACATTTTTTTAACTCCCTGAGCTGCAATATTAAATGCAGAGTCCCTACTTAGTGGGCCCAAATCAATAAATTCAGCCTGATTTAACTATGTTCCTTCCACCATTGTCCCACACCCTTAATATCCATTTCTATTCCTGTTGTCTAGATTTCTGTTGATATAAATTAGAAAACTCAAGCAGTTCTTTTCAAGTGTAGTGCACCTCCTCATGAGTCACACTCTCAACCTCACCTGTAAGGGCCTGCCACGACTTAGTCTAGTTACAGGTCTAAAAGAAAACAGGGGTGTTGGGGTGGTTCCTAAGGAGAACATTATCTTGCCTGGAAACTGCCTCAGGGGAGGCCATCACTGTTGCCTCAGGCAGCACAGGGTTTATCTCCTCAGACAAAGGTGGAAAGGCCAATGGCAGCATGGGTCAAGAAGGGGATGTTGCCAGTACCAAAAATGGAGAAGCTGTTTCTTCTGGCAAAAAAAAAAAAAAAAAAAAAGTTTCATCAGAGTTTACAAACTCAGTATCCCCAGCTTCATTGGGGTCCTCCCACACGTCTCCATTCCAAGTTGCAGAGTCCTATTCTTTTCCAATCAATGCCCTCACTTTAAAGTAGACACCTGGTGAGGCTGTGTATGCACCATTTGTTTGTGTCTGCTTCAGTTTCTTTCAATGCTGTGTTTAGTTTTCCTTATAGAGATCTTCTACCTCTTTGGTTAAATTTATCCTTAGATATTTTATTTTTGTGGCTATTGTAAACGAAATCGCATTCTTAAATTTTTTTCTCAAGTAGTTCATTATTGGTGTATAGAAATGCTACTGATTTTTTTATCCTGCAACTTTACTAAATTTATTTGTCAAATCTTGGAATGTTCTGGTGGACTCTTTCCTTTTATTTCATTATCTTGTGTGATTGCTCTGTCTAGAATGTCCAGTAATATGTTGAATAAAAGTGGTGAAAGTGGGCATTCTATCTTGTCCCAGTTCTTACAAAAAAGACTCTTGGACTTTCCCCATTCAATGTGATAATAGTCATGGGCCTGTTGTATCTGGAGGCATGTTCCTTCTATACCTAGTTTGTTGAGAGTTTTTACCATGATGAGATGTTGGATTCTATCAAATGCTTTTTTTTTTTTTTTGTATCTACTGGAGTGATCATGTGATTTTTGTCCTTCATTTTGTTGACATGATGTATCATGTTTATTCATTTGCATATGTTGAACCATCCTTGCATCCATGCAAGAAATCCCACTTGATCGTGGTTTATTTTTTGTTTGTTTGATGTGCTGTTGAATTTGGTTTGCTAGTATTTTGTTGATAATTTTTGCATCTATGTTCATAAAGAATGTTGGATAGGTCTAGCCTATAGCTTTCTTTTTTTTTTTTTTTGTTTTGTTATGTCTTTGTCTGGTTTGGTATCAGGGTAATGCTGGCTTCATAGAACAAGTTAGGAAGAATTTCCTCCTCTTAAACTTTTTGGAATAGTTTCAGAATAAATGGTGTTAGTTCTTTTTTGAAAGTTTGATAGAATTCTAGCCAGGCATGTGGCATGTACCTGAAGTCCCAGTGACTCAGGAGGCTGAAGCAGGAGGATCTTGTGAGCTCAGGAACTTGACACTAGCCTGGGCAACATAACAAGACCCTGTCTCAAAAAAAAAAAAATTATTATGTAAAGAAAAGAAAGTTTGGTAGATTTTGCAGTGATGCCATCTGTTCCTAAACTTATCTTTGTTGAAAGATTTTTTATTACTCAGATAATCTCATTACTCATCAGTCTGTTCAAGTTTTCTACTTCTTTGTGATTCATTTTTGGTAGGTTACATGTGTCTAGGAATTTACCCATTTCTTTGCAGTTTTCCAGTTTGTTTGTGTATAGTTATTCATAATAATATCTTATCTTTTTTAAAAAATTATTATGGGTACATGCTATGCATATGTATTTATGAGAGTACATGAGATGTTTTGATACAGGTATGCAATGTTCTGATGATATTTTGTATTTCTATGGTATCAGTTGTAATGTTTCCTTTTTCATTTCTAATTTTTTTAGGGGGAGGCAGTCGTCTCTCTTTTTTTTTCTTGGTTAGTCTAGACACTGGTTTATTAATTTAGTTTACCTTTTCAAAGAACCAACTTTTCATTTTGTTGATCCTTTATATTGATTTTTAAGTTCATTTTGTTCTGACCTGATCCTTATTTCTTTCCTTCTGTTAGTTTGGGTTTGGCTTGTTCTTGTTTTTCTAGTTCCTTTTGATCCATTGTTAGAATGTTTATTTGGAATCTTTCTACTTTTTTCATATAGGCATTTGTCTTAGTTTGTTTGCATTACTATAGAGAAATACCTAAAGCTGAGTGTTTAGAAATAAAAAGGGTTTATTTGGCTCACAGTATTGCAGGCTGTGAAGGAAGCATGGTACTCGCACCGCTTTGGGTAAGGACCTCAAGAAGCTTCCAGTCATGGAGGAAGGGGAAGGGGAGCACACATTACATGGTGAGAGTGGAAGAAACAGAGAGAGAAGGAAATGCCAAGCTCTTTTTAATAGTTAGGTCTCATGAGAATTAATAGAGTTATTCAGCAGATCACAAACTAAAACAAAACAAAAATAACAAAAAGAGAATTAATAGAGTAAAAACTCACTCAGGGGATCATGGCCAAGATAGCCAACTAGAAGCAGCTAGGGTGCACCGCTGTCATGGAGAGAAATGGAAGGGGTGAGTACAAACAGCACCTTCAATTGAAATATCCAGGTAAGTGCTTTGGGACAACTCAACCCATGGAGAATGGAGAAAAGCAAGGCAGGATGACCACCCACCTGGGAGCCAAATGGAGCACGGGGAACCTACACTGTCTAGGGAAGTGGTGAATGAATGAGCAACCGTAGGAACACATGCTTCTCCCATGGATCTTTGTAACCCTCAGATCAGGACACACCCTCATGAACCCACTCCACAAGGATCTTCAGTCTGATACACAGAGCTATGTGGAGTCTCAGCAGAGCAGCCTCTCAGGCACACACAGAGCCCAAGGAGCCTTAGATACCCAGGCTTCCTGGCAAAAGCAGCTGCAACTCTGGCAAAACAGGACATTAGACTCCTGTACATACCCCTGGAAAAAGGGACTGACTCCAGGGGGACTGAGCAGTGACAGGCTACAGGCCCTGCTTCCATGGCACTTCGCAGGATAAGATCCACTGATGTGGAACTCCAGTCAGCCACCAGTAGCAGTGTTAACCTCCCTGAGACAACATCTTTGCTGTTTAGCCAACTTAATCATTCTTGCCTTCTGGCTTTGGAGAGTCTGAGGCAACCAGGGGTTGGGGCAGACCCCAGCAGAGTACAGATGCTCTACAAAAAGGTGGCCAGACTGCTGTTTTAAGTGAGTCCCTGATCCCATTCCTCCTCACTAGATGGGACCTCCAGATTAAGGTTTCTAGCTATTTCTACCAGTGTTTTCTGGCCAAAAAAAGTTTCAAACCTCCCTGGAACGAAGCTCCCAGAGGAAGGGGCAGGCTGCCATCCTTGATGTTTGGCTGACTTAGCCATTCTTGCCTTCAGGCTTTAGAGAGTCAGAGACAATCAAGGGCTGGAGCAAATCTTCAGCACAACACTGTTGCCCTACAAGAATGTGGCCAAACTGCTTTTTAAAGCAGGTCCCCAATAGTGTTCTCCCTTACTAGGTGACACCTCCTGAATGGGGTCTCCAGCCACCTCCGAAAGTGCATTCAGGCTGGCAACAGGTCCACACCTCCCTGGGACAGAGCTCTCAAAGGGAGGGGCAGGCCACCATCTTGGCCATTTCACAGCCTTTACTGTTGATACCTTCAGGTACTGGAAAATCCAAGGTGACTAGAGACTGGAGCAGATCCCCAGCACGCCATAGCAGCCCTACAGAGAAGTAGCCAGACTGTTATGTGGAAGCCCATTCCCATATCTTCTCACCAGGCAGGTCCTCCAGGCCTCGGCCTCCAGCCATCCACTGCCAGGACTAACAAGCCAGTAGCAGCTCTACAACTTCCTAGACACAGCTCCCAGTGGGAGGGGTGGGTTGCCATCTTCACTATCTTGCAGCCCTTGCCCTTGCTGTCTCCAGGCTTCGAAGAGTCTGCAGGAAACAGGAGCTGTTCTGGACTCCAAGGACAGAGCAACCACCTCTCAGAAAAGTGGACAGACTGTTCTCCGTGAAGATCCCAGTCCTCACTTCTCTTCATTAAGCAGGGTGGCCTAACCTGGGACTCCAGAACAATCACCCTGTCTCCACTTGATCACCACAATCAGAGGCAGCCGAGCATTTCTCCAAGGAGGAAATCCAGAGTCAACCCACAACCCCTCCACCACTACAGTTGCAGAGGTACAGCTGTAACATCCCTCAGCTGGGAAGGAACAAAGGTCCTAGTAATTACACTGGCACCTCCAGCACAATGCAGCCACCATACAGAGAGGAGTCCAGACTCTCTTTACTGGGAACCACCATCCCCACTCTTCACCAGGCAGGGTCCCCAGCTCATGAATGCAGAACAGTTGTTCCATCCATAACTCAAAATACTCACTGGTAGTGGCTCAGAGTTTCCCCTGAGAGAGGCTCCCAGAGGCATACAGCAACCCCTCTGCCACTGCAACAGTAACAGTTCTATCCCTTCTGCCCTTGATCTGGGAAAGAAACAAAGAACCTGAGGACTATAACGAAGTTTACAGCACACCACAGCCACCATATAAAGAGGAGACAAATCTCTCCTTCTTTTGAACATTTGACCCCCCGACTCCCCAACAGGCAGAACCCTAAGCTCACACAAGCAGTGCAGTTACCCTGCCACACTAGCTTAACACCTCCAGCAACAGCCACTCCACGTCTCTTGGAAGTGGAGCCCCCAGGGGCAACTGAAAGATTCTCTGCCACTACTTCTTTAGTGAAACTGTCCTTGCTACCCTTGGACTAAAGAAGCAAAGACCCTAAATGCCTTAAACACGCCTCCAACAAACTGCAGTCAACCCAAGGAGAGGAGGCCAGTGCATTTCCCACAGGTCCCATCTTGCCACCGCTAATTCATCACCAGATAGGAAATACCTGGCTTGGGCCACAGCACAGATGCTCCACCCTGGAATCATTGCACTGAGCAACTTCTGACCTTCATTTCTTTGAGGTAGAGCATCCAGAAAACAAAAGACCCTTGGCCATAACCACCACTAAGTTCCCTTCATCTGCTGCCTCCAAGTTGGGGAAGAAATATAAACCCTGAGATTTCCCCAGAGCTGCAGTGGATAGCACCAGGAGCACCAAGCCACAATCTACAGCCAGGACTCAACTGGGAGAGGAGCCCATACTTTCAGAGCATTGAGAGGGAGCATGGTGGCAACTGTGAAGAAATATAGGGGAGCCACAGAACTGAGCAAGAGCCTACTGACTGACCACCTACTGGATTACACTGCAAAGCTTCAACACCAAAATACCTTGCTAACACACGCCACTGTGAAAGCAAATACAAGAAAATAGCTACAAATAAAGACCCTGCACAAAGCCTCAGCCCTGTGAAAACATCCAGAAAAGAAGTTTATTGATTGTACTCCATCTACACTGCAGTTAAAGGAACACGCACATGCAGAGATGAGAAAGAATCAATGTAAAAACTCCAGCAATTCAAATGTTCAGAGTGCCATACGTCCTACAAATGACTGCCTCAGTGCTCCAGCAAAGGTTCTTAACCAGGCTAAGCTGGCTGAAATAACAGAAATAGAATTCAGAATATGAATAGGAAAGAAGATTACTGAGATTCAGGAGAAATGGCAAAAACAACCAATCCAAGGAAATCAATAATCACAACAAAAATGATACAGGAGCTGAAAGACAAAGTAGCTGGTATAAAAAAGAATCTAACAGATGTGACAGAGCTGAAAAGCACACTATAAGAATTTTATAATGCAATCACAAATATTAACAGCAGAATAGACAAAACTGAGGAAAGAATCTCAGAACTTGAAGATTGGCTTTCTGAAATAAGATGGACAAAAAAGGAAAAACAGAAAAGAAAAGGAATGAACAAAACCTCCAAGAAATATGGGGATTATATAGAGATCAAATCTGTGAATCATTGGCATGCCTGAAAAGTTTGAGGAGAAAGCAAACAACTTGGAAAACATATTTCAGGATATCATTCATGAAAACTTCCCCAATCTTGCTGGAGAGGCCAATAGTCAAATTCAGGAAATACAAAGAACCCCTGCAAGGTTATACACAAGAAGATCATCTGCAAGAGATATAATCATCAGATCTTCCAAGGTTGAAATGAAAGAAACAATGTTAAAGGCAGCTAGAGAGAAAGGGCAGGTCATCTACAAAGGAAACCCCATGAGGCTAACAGCAGATCTCTCAGCTGAAACTCTGCAAGCCAGAAGAGATTGAGGGCTTATATTCAACATTCTTAAAGAATAAAATATTCAACCAAGAACTTCATATCCAGCCACACTAAGCTTTCTAAGTGAAGGAGAAATCAAATCCTTTTCAGATAAGCAAATTTTGAGGGAGCACATTACCACCAGACCTGCCTAAGAAGAGATCTTGAAAGGAGCACTAAATATAGAAAGGAAAGACCACTACAAGCCAATACAAAAGCACACTTAAATACACCAGTGGCACTATAAAGCAACTACACAACCAAGCCAGCATAATAGCCAGCTAACAACACAATGACAGAATCAAACCCACACATTTCAATATTAACCTTAAATGTAAACAGGCTAAATGCTCCACTTAAAAGGTACAGAGTGGCAAGCTGGATAAAAAAACAAGTCCTAATGGTATGCTGTCTTCAAGAGACCTAGCTCATGCATAATGACACACATAGGCTCAAAATAAAGGGATGGAGGAAAACCTACTAAGCAAATAGAAATTAAAAAAAAAACAGGATTGCAATCCTAACTTCAGACACAACAGACTTTAAAACAACATGGATCAGAAAAGACCAAAAAAAAAGGGCATTACATCATGGAAAATGATTCAATTCAAAAGAAGATGTAACTATTCTAAATATATATGCACCCAATACAGGAACATGCAGATTCATAAAGTAAGTTTACAGAGACCTACAAAGAGACTTAGACTCCTACACAATAATAGTGGGAGACTTCCACACTCCACTGACAGTATTAGACAGATCATCAAGGCAGAAAATTAACAAAGATATTCAAGACCTGAACTCAACATTGGTCCAAATGGATATGATAGACCTCTACAAAACTCTCCACCCAAAAACAACAGAATATCATTGTCACATGGCACATACTCTAAAATAGACCACATAATTGGATATCAAACAATTCTTAGCAAATGCAAAAGAACCAAAATCATACCAAACACATTCTCAGACCACAGCACATAAAAATAGAAGTCAAGACTAAAAAAAATCCCTCAAAACCATGCAATTACATGGAAATTAAATGATATGCACCTGAATGACTTTTGGATAAATAATACAGTTAGGCATAAACAAGGTCTTTGAAACCAGTGAAAACAAAGATATAAAATACTAGAATCTCTGAAGCGCAGCTAAGGCACTGTTAAGAGGGAAATTCATAGCACTAAATGCCCACATCAAAAAGTTAAAAAGATCTCAAATTAACAACCTAATATCACAACTGAAAGAATTAAAGAAGCAAGAGCAAATCAACCTTAAAGCTAGCAAGAAAAAAAAATTAAATAGCCAAAATCAGAGTTGAAGTGAAGGAAACTGAGACACAAAAAAAATTCAAAAGATCAATGAATCCAGAAATGGATTTTTCAAAAAATTAATAAGATACATAGGCTACTAGCTAGGCTGATAAAGAAGAAAAGAGAGAAGATCCAAATAATTACAATTGCGAATGACAGAGAAGATGTTATCAGTGACCCCACAGAAATAAAAATAACCATCAGAAACTACTGCAAACATTTTTATGCACACAAACTAGAAAACCTAGAAAACACAGATAAATTTCTGGAGACATACACCTTCCAAGACTGAACCAGGAAGAAATTAATTGCCTGAATAGACAAACAAGGAGCTCCAAAATTGAATTAGTAATAAATAGCCTACCAACCAAAAAAAGTTCAGAACAAGATGGATTCCCAAGCTATTTCTACCAGCTGTACAAAGAAGAGCTGGTACAATTCCTACTGAAACTATTCCAAAAATCTGAAAAGGAGGAACTACTCCACAGTTTATTCTATGAAGCCAGAATCATCCTGATAACAAAACCTGGCAGAGACACAACAACAAAAAAAGAAAACTTCAGGCCAATATCCTTGATGAACATTGATGCAAAACATCATCAACAAAATACTTGCAAACCGAGGGCTGGGCTCAGTGGCTCACGCCTGTTATCCCAGTATCTTGGGAGGCCAAGGTGGGTGGATCACTTGAGGTCAGGAGTCCAAGACCAGCCTGGCAAACATGGTGAAACCTGTCTCTACTAAAAATATAAAAATTAGCTGGGCATGGTTGCAGGTGTCTGTAATCCCAGCTACTCAGGAGGCTGAGACAGGAGAATTGCTTGAACCTGGGAGATGGAGGTTGCAGTGAGCTGAGATTGCACCACTGCACTCCAGGCTGGGCAACAGAGTGAGATTCCGTTTAAAAAAAAAAATATATATAGCTGACCTGCCATGATCAAGTAGTCTTCATCCTCAACATGCAAGGTTAGTTCAATATGCAAATCAATAAATGTGATTCATCACATAATCAGAACCAAAGACAAAACCACATGATTATCTCAATAGATGCGGAAAAGGCTTTTGATAAAGTTGAACATCCCTTCATGTTAAAAACTCTCAATAAACTTAGGTATTCAAGGACTATACCCCAAAATAATAAGAGCCATATATGACAAACCCATAGGGAACATCATACTAAATGGGGAAAAGCTGGAAGCACTCCCCTTGAAAACTGGCACAAGTCAAGGATGCCACCTCTCACCACTACTATTTAACGTAGTATTGGAAGGCCTGGCCAGAGCAATCAGGCAAGACAAAAAAATAAAGAAGAGAGAAAGTGAAACTATCCTTGTTTGCAAATGACATGATTCTATATCTAGGAAACCCTATAGTCTTGGCCAAAATCTTCTTCAGCTGATAAACAATTTCAGCAAAGCTTCAGGATAAAAAAAAACCAATGTACAAAAATCCCTATCATTCCTATACACCAACATTCAAGCCAAAGGCCATCAGGAATGCAATCCCCTTCATGAATGCCACAATAAGAATGAAATACCGAGGAATACAGCTAACCAGGGAGGTGAATAATCTTTACAATTGGAATTACAGAATACGGCAGTATTTGGATAAAATGTTTTATAAATGTCTATTCAATCCATTTGGTCTAAGGGACAGTTTAAATCTAATATTTCTTTGTTAATTATCTGTCTAGATGATCTAAGGCTGAGAGTGGGGTGTTGATGTCCCCAACTATTATTGTATTGGAGTCTATTTCTCCCTTCAGATCTAATAATATTTGCTTTATATATTTGTGTGCTCCACTGTGTGTGCTATATGGTTTATAATTGTTATGTCCTCTTGCTGAATTATCCTTTTATCATGGTATTTTTTGTCTCTTTTTATTGTCTTTCACTTAAAGTCTGTTTTATCTAAGTCTAGCTACCCCTGCTTACTTTTCGTTTCTATTTGCATGGACTACCTTTTTCCATCCCTTTAGTTTCAATCTATGTGTGTCTTTACTGGCAAGATAAATTTCTTACAGGCACCATATAGTTGAGTCATGTTTTTTTTTTTTTCCTCCATTCAGTCAAGTCTATATCTTTTAAATTGAAAGTTCAATCTGTTTTCATTAAAGGTTATTAATGATATGTGAGGGCTTATTCCTGTCATTTAATTAACTGGTTTCTGGTTGCTTTGCATATCCTTTGTTCCTTTCTTTCTCTTATATTGTTTATCATTGTGTTTTGGTGGTATTCCACAGTGGTATTCCACAGTGGTTAACATTTGAGATTTGGTGAACACCACCAAATCTTCCTTATGTATTCACTCTACCAGAGGTTTTTGTGTTTTCATGATGGTAGACGTTGTTCATTTGCTCCTGTGTGTAGATATCTCTTAACCATTTATTGTAGGGCTGCTCTAGCGATGAATTTCTTCAGTTTTTGCTTGTGTGAGAAACACTTTATTTACTCTTCATGTATAAGGATAATTTTATCGGAGACAGTATCCTTGTCAAGCAATTTTCTTTTTCTTTCAACACTTGGAATATATAATTCTATTCTTTCCTGGCCTGTAAGGTTTCTACTGAGAAATCTACTGTTAGTCTGATGGGTGTTCCTTATAAGTAACTAGACACTTTTGCTGTTTTTAGAAGTCTCTCTTTGTCTTTGACTTATGATATTTTGACTATAATGTACTGTGGTGAAAACCTTTTTGAATTGTATCTATTTGGGGGATTCTGAGTTTCCTGTATCTGGATGTTTAAATCTCTTGCTAGGGTTGGAAAGGTTTCACTTATTATTATCATTAAATAGGTTTTCTAACCCATTTGTTTTCTCTTTGCCTTCTGGGACACTGAAAATTGAAATATTTAGTTACTTTATGGTATCCCATATACCACATATGCTTTGCTCACTATATTTTATTTTTTCTTTACTTTTGTCTGATAGGGTTATTTCAAAAGACTATCTTCAAACACTGAGCTTCTTTTTTCTGCTTGATCTAGTCTATTGATAAATCTTTTGAATGTATTTTGTATTTCATTCAGTAATTTCCTAAGTTACAGAATTTCTGTTTGGTTCTTTTTTATGATATCTACCTCTTTAGTGAATTTCTCATTCATATTCATATTCTCCACTGTTTTTTCTGCTTTTTTTTGTACTGATTTTCAGTACTCTCTTGTATCTCACTGAGCACTTTTTTTTCCAGATAGGGTGTCACACTGCCACCCAGCCTTGAGTACAATGGTACAATCTTGGCTCACGGCTCACTGCAGCCTCAACCTCCCAGGCTCCACCAATCCTCCTACCTCAGCTGCCCAAGTAGCTGAGACCACAGGCATGCACAAACATGCCTGGCTAATTGTTAAATTTTCTGTAGAGACAGGGTCTCACTATGTTGGTCTTGAACTCCTAGGCTCAAAGTGATCCCCCACCTGGGCCTTCCAAAGTGCTAGGATTATAGCTATGAGCCACCATGCCAGGCTTTGAGCCTTTTTCATATCAATATTTTTAATTCTTTTTTGGAATTTTATAAATTTCTATTTGATTGGGATCTGTTGCTTGAGAAACAATGTGTTCCTTTGAAGGTGTCACATTTTCTTGCTTTTTCATATTTTTTGTGTCCTTACAGTGATATCTGTGCATCTGATTTAACAGTTACTTACTTCTTCCAATTGTTTTTTTTTTTTTTTTGGAGACAGTCTCTGTCACTCAGGATGGAGTGCAGGGTACAATCACACCTCTCTGCAGCCTTGACCTCCTGAGCTCAAAAGATCCTCCCAACTCAGCCTCCCCAGTAGCTGGGACCACAGGCGTGCACCACCATGCCTGACTACCAATTTTTAAAATTTGCTTTTGTAGGGGAGGACTTTTTCCTGAAGATACATCTATGGTGTTGGTTGGGTAGGGCACTTTGGCTTTGATTCTGTGTGCTTACAGTAGTGTAGTCTCTGTGTGATTTCTTCATTTGTAAACAGTATTAGTGGTATCTGTGATTTCCTTGGTGTCTTAGGGTGCAGTTATTAGTGGAGCCTGTGGTAAAGATTTGCTGGGATCTAGGATGCCATGTGGCCAGTCTTTCTTTGGGTCCCAGTGGTGGTAGTGGTAGGCCAAGCATGCCTGTCCTTATGTCCCAGGGTGGCATACACTGGTACCAGTGTTAGTGGGTCCACACAAGCCAAAACTTGGGCCACTAAGTGACTTGCTTGGATGCTGAGAATGGCAGTGGTGGGTTGGGTGGATGGACAGGTTCTCCAACCCATGGGCAGTGGGCACTGCATGGGTGACTGCAGTAGTGGTGAGGCAACAGCCCTCTGGGACCCAAGTGGTCCCTGCTGGTGTTGGCAGTGGTTGTGATGGGCTGGGAAGACCAGTCCCCAAGCCTTCAGGTAGCAAGTGTGGGTGGTTCCAGCTGTGGTGGTAGTGTCAGGCTCTTGGACAGCATGCTCAGGTACTGGTGGCAGCCCTAGCCAGGCTGGGTAGACCTGTCCTTAGGCACCCTGCTGGTGTGTGTAGATGCTGGCTGTGGGAGGCAGGGGCAGCATGATACCTAGGCCACTAGCAAAATGCTCAGATGGTAGCAGCAGTGGCTGTGCTGCAACCCTTCTACTGGAGAAGGTAGGAATACTTTCAGTGGGAGCAGCCTCACGCAGGTGGCTTGGGGGCACACACTTGGCTTGCACCTCAGCCTTGCTGCAGCTTGCAGTGGTGGTGGCTGTGGGCAGTAAAATCCGTCCTTGAGGTGTGTAAAAATGTGTGCCAGTCACCCCTCTGCTTGGGGGTGGGGGAGGCAGGGTTGCTACCAGTGGCTCCCGCCTCAACCCTGGCTGCAGCAGCTGCAGGCAGGAAATGTTAATGAAGCTCCAGGAATGTGGAGATGCAAGGGCTGTCAGGCCCCAAGGCAGCATGCAGTCTGGTAGGGGCTGGTTTCTCAAAATGGTGCCATGTTGTAGTGGCTTAGGCCTCCAGGGTCTGTGGAATTCAGCAAGAACTCCCTCTCTGGTGCAATGCCATTGCACAGTCTCCAGGAGGCTCCCTATGTTAGTTTTGGGCCTGTGATAGTCAAAGTGTTCTCCTGTGGCTAGGATTGTAGGAGTCTGTGGTAGGCATATGGACCACTGGAGGTCTCTCCTTTATTCTTTCCTTGCATCATGGAGCCTTCAAGACTCTCAGCCAATCCTGGCCAAGCAGGCTGCCTCACTTCCCTCTCATTCCCTTGCTTTTGGTGCTTCTTGTCACTTCTGTTTAAATCCAGTGTTCTGTCTTAGATGGCCTGTTCGAAGAATGCTAACCTACTTGCCGGTTTTCTTCCTCTCTGTGGAAGAGGCAAGTAGTCAGCCATCTAGTCATCTAGTCAGCCATCTTGAAGCCCCTCCTTGGGCAGTTTTTCTCCATATACCTATATCAAAAATCAGTTACTGTAACAGACATCTTATATTTTATATCCATTTTTCTATCTATCTTTACAAAACAAAACAAATTCCTTTTGTTCAATGAGGAAATGTGCTCAGCTAAAAACACCCACCTTAGATCTCCTTATGATCTTGTGACCAAGCTTTAGCAAATGAGAGCTAAGCTGAAGTAATAAGGTTATAGTTCATAGGAAAGAAATTCAAGAGGTACTAATTCTATTGATGTGCCCATTTTGCCTTTTGCCTCTGTCACTTTATCCTCCCTGGAACATAGTCATGGTGCCTGAAGTATAGCCAGCATTTTGCAACTATGAAATTGAAACCCACATTCTAAAGAGAACAGAGCAGGAAGATGGAAGCAGCCTGGTCCCTGATGGCATTATTGAGCTGCTCAGGCTCCAGAACTTCTTTTTATTTCAGAAAAATAAGCTTCTTTCTTATCTAAGCCAAGTCTTCTTTTAATTTTAACAAACACATTCCTAACCAACAGTCACATTTATGATAACATTTTACATAATTTTTTATCTTTGCAATTAGTTGATTATGTTTGGGATTTATAATTCTTATAGTTTTATTGAATATCACCTCAAGCCCTTCTTGAAAGTAGGTACAGTATACCTGAATCAATTAAAAAACCTTATATTTATAAGTATTATAGGTTCTACACTGCAAACTTTGTAGAACAGCAATTAGAAATAAAAATACAAGTGGCTTGCAATGATTTTTCTAAGCCAAAATGTTGATCAAAAAATCTAAAGCCATTAGTTTTTTAAAAAATTTTGTAGCAATCACCTACTACAAATTAATATGTTTGCATTCATAATTTAAATACATGAAAATAAATTTTGTAGTGAGAATTTTATTTTACCCTTTGTAAAACTATAACCACCCGCAAGTATTATAATCTTGAAGTTGGGATGCCAGAACCAGATACATATCTGTATCTACTTTGTTCCCTTTGCATGGAGAAAATCTGACTTCATTCCAGCTCCCAGCACAACCAGACTTGGGAATGCTGGGAAATTGATAGCTCTAAAATATGAGGTAAAATGAAGGGGATATAAATTGCTAAGTATTATCATCATCTTGATGGCATTGTCATCTTTTTCTCTTCTTTAGACACAGATTCATTGGCTGGGAAAAGAGATACAATTGAATTCTATAAGTCTACATGAGAATGGGAAGGTAATAACCCAAACTACTCTCTAAGTTCTATTGAAGATGGGTTGCTTTGCAGTTATGGCAAATTGCCTTGCAATTTTCAAAGGTAACTATAAAGATTTGACATTTTTAGAGTGGAAAAGTAATGAGACAGAATCCAGGCTCATTTAGGAAGTTTCACCCGATTGAAAAAAGGTCAAGGAGGCTGGATGCAGTGGCTCATGTCTGGTAATCCAGCACTTTGGGAGACAGAAGGGGGTGGATCGCTTGAGGTCAGGAGTTCAAGACCAGCCTGGCCAACATGGCGAAACCCTGTCTCTACTAAAAATACAAAAAGCAATCAAGTATGGTGGTGCACACCTGTAAAGCTACTTGGGAAGCTGAGGCAGGAGAATCACTGGAACCTGAGAGACAGAGGTTGCCATGAGCCAAGATCGTAACACTGCACTCCAGCCTGGGTGACAGAGCAAAACTTCATCTCAAAAGAAAAAAAAAGTCAAGGAAATCAAGCACAGTTCTGGAAATTTCCATGCATATTAGTTCTTCATAATTGCAAATGGAATTCTATGGAATGCTGAAGCTGTCACTTAAAAGCCTTCTAAATAACCTTCCATAAAGAGAGAAAGATCAAAGAGGGCAATGCTTAAACTTTGGCAAGAGTCACCTCAAATAAATTACAAAGAATGTACCTTTTAACTTTGCATGCAAAAGCAATCTCCTTCAGGTAAGTAATTAATTGACTCAAAATATATTCTGAGCAATTGACAAATGTAACAAACTCTATTGAGTGCCTATCATTTGTTATCACTGAGATTCATGCTAAGAATACAAAAAACATTTATATGGCAAAAGTATGTAACTTTAAAAGTTTATAACAGAAAAGGAAATATAAAACAAATACAGGAAAAAAATGATGATACATAGACTAAGTGTTCTGCATCCAAGTGACACAGCCAAAATGACTACAGGAATCCAGCAAAATAAATAAATAAATAAACAAACATAATAAATAGAATGCCATGGGTTAAGAACTCTGTAAACAGAATGGGCTTGAATCTCTGTTCCATCCACTTCACGTTTGTGACTGGAAGCATGTTATACAACCTGTCTATGCCTCAGTTTCCTCAACTGTAAAATGGACTTAAGAACTGTACCTACTGCACAAGGATGTTGTAAGGATATTTATGCAATAAATATTTTATGTAAATTACATAAATATGTAATAAACATTTTACATAAATATGGGGATCCCCCACCAGCGTAGAGGCCCCTCCGTGTCTCCGCCATGACGGGGTTTGAGCCCAGACACGTCTCTCTCCACTGGGTGCAGTCGAGTGAGGTGGCTACAGGAAGACGTGGGAAATGTTAAGCTTGCAGAGAGTTACTCTCAGTTCACTGACTGAAGTAATGCCAGATTATTGTGTTTCTCCTGAAGTCAATGTTCTGGGCTAGTTCTATGACTCTATTTACCCGTAGCCACAGAAACATTGAGATCATTCACTGAATCACTACAAAATTGTTCCCCTCCTGATTTATTGCTTGCCCACCTGTCTTAACGTCATTTTCTGTAACAATGGATAAAAGGATAAGAATCTTTTGTGACCTTTAGGTAAACTTGTATGTTGTCCCCCTTCCTTGGTTATTTTGTATTTTCCTTGGTTACTTTGTAACTTTCTGTTCTTTCCCCCGATAATGATTCTGTAAGAAAACTGACGTCAGCCACTGTATGTAAAATCATATATAAGAACATGTGCACAAAAAATAAATCGCTGATCTGAGCATATCTCTTATCAGACCTCCAGACCCATTTCTCTATCTCTCTTCTCTTCCGCGCACTCTCTCTTCCAGGTATTAGGACCCTCTTGCTGGTCAAGAGATCCTTGGCAGAAGTGCCGATCTCACGGCCAACAACGCATAAATATTTATGTAATGTATGTAAAATGCTTCTGATGAAGTCTGGCAAGAGTAAGTACATGATAGATATTACTTTATATTACCCATTATAAAATTATCAGAAGAATGATAACAGAGAACTGGCTCTGCATCTGCATTGGAAGTCTTTTTTAGAGATGTTGCAAAGGATTCAATTTAAACAAGTAGAGGACACGGAATCACTGAACACATGGACTAACATGAATAAACACAGGACAACAGGAATGCATGGGGAATGTTTTGGAATTAATAAATTTGCATGCAGCTGAGCAGTAGTTTTTTACTTTAAAATGAATATTACAGTGAATAAAGAAGCCAAGGGTATGAGTGGCAAATTAACAAATTAGGGAATGATTAATAAATGACCATGGAAAAAATGTATGTTTACAAAGACTCAAAAGTGCAAATTAAAATACAATGAAAGAAGGAGCTTGAGTCAAGATGGTGAATTAAACACACAAATCTAATGATTCTCTGGACCCGAAATCCCAAAAATGATGGGTGTGATATTAGGAAAATAGAACAAAGTGCCACCAGCAGACTAGAAAAGTTGTGAAATTTTTAACTATAAAAATCACACTGCACTGGACTGATGGAGAATACTCAAAAGAATGCGTGCAGAAAAAGACCTCTACTGTGTAGAATGCATCCCTTCTGGAGGTTATCCAAGTTCACAGGTAATTAAAACATGGAGGAGCTGGGATGAATAGTTGTGGGAATTATTGGGTAGCTGCTGTAACAGACACATCCTGAAATCTCACTGGTTTAATACAATAGAAGTTTCTTTCTCCCACTTGAATCATGTGCCATTAGCAGCAAGGATGAGTGGGAGCTGCAGGATGGGGGCGCTGTTTCACGCTGCCCTTCGGTCTGATACATGCTCTGCCATCTTTATAACTTTAGGTATTTCCCTGGGAGGAGAGAAAGGGAGGGAAGCAGTAATGCCTTTAACCAGGGCACCTGAGGCTTTTTTCCTCAGTCATGCCACTCAGGGATCCCTGTGCTTTGGAGCATCTTCCTTGACATTTTCTAAACCTGGTGTCTGGAACTGCCCAGACAGCCAGCATCTTCCGTGCAGAGCACTTCAGGTCTGGACCTGGTCTAACATGATCATAGTCACCAATCTCCCCTCTGAAGTTTTCTAAGCTCACTCCCAGGACTGGGAACAGCCTGAGCTGGAAGTATCATCCAGGTGAGGCACACTGGGCGAGGATTGAGTGGGTTTCAGTCCAGCAGACTGTTCTGTGACTACTTCCCATAACTTTGTTTTTTCTCTAATGTGTCCTTTTTAATTTCTGGTTGCTTTTTAGAGTTTTCTTATCACTACCACTTTTCAGCAATTTTATTATGAGTTGGTGTGGCTTTATTCATGTTTCTTTTCTTTTTTCTTTCTTTTTTTTTTTTTTGAGATGGAGTTTCGCTCTTGTTACCCAGGCTGGAGTGCAATGGCGCGATCTCGGCTCACCGCAACCTCCGCCTCCTGGGTTCAGGCAATTCTCCTGCCTCGGCCTCCTGAGTAGCTGGGATTATAGGCACGCGCCACTATGCCCAGCTAATTTTTTGTATTTTTAGTAGAGACGGGGTTTCACCATGTTGACCAGGATGGTCTCGATCTCTTGAGCTTGTGATCCACCCGCCTCGGCCTCCCAAAGTGCTGGGATTACAGGCTTGAGCCACTGTGCCCGGCCTATTCATGTTTCTTATGTTTAGTGTTTGTCAGGCTTCTCATATCTATAGGTTTATAGTTTCATCAATTTTGGAAAATTTTGAACCTTATTTTTAAAATTTTTTTTCTCCTCTCTCCCTCTTTTCCTGGGAATCCAATTACATGTAGTTTTGACTGCTTGATATTGTCCCACAGATCATGATGCTGTTGTTCTTTTTAAGGCTTCTTGCAATCTGTGATTTTTTTTTTTTTTTTTGAGACAGAGTCTCGCTCTGTCACCCAGGCTGGAGTGCAGTGGCACCATCTCAGCTCACTGCAATCTCCGCCTCCCGGGTTCAAGCAATTCTCCTGCCTCAGCCTCCTGAGTAGCTCACACTACAGGCACTCACCACTATGCCTGGCTAACTTTTGTACTTTTAGTAGAGACTTTTGTACTTTTAGTAGAGACAGGGTTTCACCATGTTGACCATGCTGGTCTCAAACTCCTGACCTCAAGTGATTTGCCCACCTTGGCCTCCCAAAGTGCTGGGATTACAGGCATGAGTCACTACACCTGGACAGTCAAGGGCTAATTTAGTTCCAGTACTAAGATAACACTCTTTGGAGGTTTCTTCCCAATGTGTTGTATGTAATGAAATCTTTCCACTATGTTTGGTGGGCAAATGAACTATTCCAGCCTTGAGCTCCAGTCACGATCCTTCCTACTCCTTTCTGATGCTTGTTATTCTGGTCCTGGAGAATTTTTTACGACAAATCAGCACTCAGGACCCTTCTGTAACTCAGTCTTTCCCTCCCTCTTTTCCCTTTCCTCCCTTACATTTTTTTCTTTCTCTCCTTTTCTCCCTCCCTGTCTATGCCTTTCCTTTCTTGTCTCCTTTGGGAATTACTTTTATGAGGTTAGGTAGAGTTAGCTTGATGGTGTTTCATAATTCTCATAGGCCTTCTTCACTCTTTGTCATTCTTTTTTCCTTTTGCTTCTCTGATTAGGTAATTTTATGTTCTGTCTTCAGTCTTGTTAATTCTTTCCTCTGGTTGATCAAGTCTGCTGTAGAAGTTTTCTCATGAGTTTTCAGTTCAGTTACTGTATTATTTCTAGGATTTCTATTTGGCTTTTAAAAATTATTTCTATATATTTGCCAAATTTGTTATTTTGTTCCTGGGCTGTTTTCCTAATTTCATTTAATTTCTATCCATATTTTTTTTGTGATTCCCTGAACTTTAAGAGAATTATTCTAAATTCTCTATCTGACATTGTATACATCTTCAATTCTAGGTCCATTGGTTCCTTTTGATGGTGTCACAGTTCCTGAGTTTTCACAATCTTTGCACTTTTACATCGATGCCTGTGCATTTGAGGAGACAGTCACCCCTCAAGTTTTTGCAGGTGTTCTTTGGTAGTATTAGACCTTGAATCTTGTCTCTTCCCATTCTGGGGAGGACCTACAATGAGCACCAAAACTAAAACACTGCAATTGAAGTGATTCATTGTCCTGTTGTTATTTTCTGCCCTGGGGAAGACTTATAGTGAACACCAGAACTTAATGTTGCTCTAGAAATATATTGCTGCTCTGCCATTGTTTTCCAGTACAGGGAAGAATAAGTGGGCACTGGAACTTAATCCTGACCTTTTAGTTGTTTCTAGGCCAGGGAAATGCTCCACTCAAGAACCTGGGCTTAATGAAAAATCTGACAGGAGATTCAGGTCTTCCTGTGAATCTTGCCCCTTGTGGCACTATGGCCCCAGCCTGTCTCTTTATTATGGCATCCCTGCTGATGGAAGCACAAAGTATCCATCAAAAGCCACATGTTAGTTGCTGCGATCCATGCCCTGCTCTGTCTGCAATTCACTCCAGGTGGTTCAGCCCTTCTGGCACCTAAATGGTTCCTTTGGGACAGGACTAGAGTAGGATTCCCTTGAAGATTTCCAGACTGGTGGGAGATAAAATGTCCACCTCTAATTCCCTTCTCTCACCTGGGAAATTCTCTGTAAGTGGTGTTATGCAGGCTTGCCAGAGGGGCAGCACAGTCTGAAATGATCATTTCTCTTACATGTCATAGCTTCTCTCTAGTCTGTGGTCCCAGGAGGTTTTTCCGCTTTCTCCCCTGATTTCTGGTGAATTCAGGATAATATTCTTGTCTTGGAGTAGTTTCAAGTTGCATTTTTGGGGAGCGGGGAGTGATGCCATGGGCTCTTCTATCTCACCATCTTGCTCATATCATCTCCTTCCCTCCCTCCCTTCTCCCCTCTCTCCATCTCTCCCTCTCTGCAACTCTATTCTCTTTGGTACTCTGACCCACACATTCTTGGAATTTTGGCCTCCTCAAACTGTAATCTGTCTTTTCACTTCACGGAGAGTGTCAGATTCTATTTGGGTCCCCCTCCCTGTGCTGTGGCCTGGAAACTGTCGCCAGGCAGTAAGCTGGCACAGCCACAGAGCTAACCTTAATTGTTTTCCTTTTCTCCAAAATATATCTCTGTGCTGCCTATTATCCAATGTCTGAAAACTGTTGTTTCATATATATTTTGCCCAGGTTTTTAGTTAAGGTAAGAAAGCAAATCTTGTCACTTTATTCCCCCCTGGCCAGAAACTTCTCAATGTAGCTTTAATTTACATTTCTCTGATGCTGAATTCTTGTTCAAAGAGTATATGCATCTCCAGTGTTGAAAACTACTGCCTACTTGTTCTCCAGAAAAAGTGTTATAAATTTTTATTTTAAAAGTTTTGGAGAGTGAGTATTTTCTTACATTCAGGACAATCCTAATGATTTTCAATCTTAAAATGTTGGATATGGATAGACAGTGATCAGAATAGGAAATACAAATGCCTTTAAACATATGAAAACATGCTCAACCCAATATGGAATACAGAGACCCAAAGCACAAAATTAGAAAAAAAGTAACTTAGTAGAAAGAGAGACTATGCAAAAAGAGAAAATATCAAATAATATGTTTTGTTTTGTTTTGTTTTTTGAGATGGAGTCTCACTCTGTCACCTAGGCTGGAGTGCAGTGGCTCGATCTCGGCTCACTGCAGCCTCCGCCTCCCAGGTTCAAGTGATTCTCCTGCTGCAGCCTCCCGAGTAGTTGGGATTGTAGGTGCCCACCACCATGCTCGGCTAATTTTTTGTATTTTTAGTAGGGACAGAGTTTTGCCATGTTGGCCAGGCTGGTCTCAAACTGCTGACCTCAGGTAATCTGCCCGCCTCGACCTCTCAAAGTGCTGGGATTACAGGCGTAAGCCACCGCACCCCACCACACAATATGTTTTTGATCAGAGAAGATAATGCATTCATAAGACAAGATGCTATTTTTTAAAAGAGACGTGTCAGAGAAGAAAAAAAATACTCTCATAAATTTAAAATGCGATGACAAAAGTTAAAAAAAAACAAAACAAGAAAACCCCCAAGAAACAAAAGAAGGTTTGATAAAAGCTCCCATAAATTGTACACTCACACACACAAAAGGACAAAGTTATGGGACATAGGAGGAAAAAAAGATTTTAAAGAAACAATAGAGCCAATCCAAAAAATCCAATGCTTACATAGTAGGAGTTTCAGAAACAGAGAATATAGAGGAGGAAATTATCAACAAAATGAGTCTGAAAAATTTCCCAAAACTGAGACACTAGTTTAAAAGGGTACAGTGAGTGCCCAATACAGTGGATGAAAATAAGAATGAAGCATATTATGGTGACATTTCAAAACACTGGACCAAGAGAAGATTCTCTAAGTTTCCAGAGAGAAAGGGAGAGGAAAAGGAGGAAATAGAGGAGGAGGAAGAGGACAATGAGAACGAGAAAAAGAATGTAGTGACCATACAAAGAATCTGATACCAGAGTAACATTGGACATCTCAATAGCTATACTGGAAGCTGAAAGACAATGGAAAAATGACTTCAAATGATATCCAACTTAAAATTCTATACTCAAGCAAATATCAAACAAGTGGATGAAGGTGGAATACAGGCATTTTCAGGCTCAAAACAAACATATATATATAATCCCACTAACTCAATATTAAGTAAAATTGATGAATATGTTCTACCAAAACAAGGAAGTAAACCAAGAAAGAAGAAAACATAGTATTTAGGAATGTATGAGATCCACACAAAAGGGAAGCAAATTGAATACCCAGGAAAAAGTAAAGGATGATCCCAAGATTACAGTCATACAACAAGTATAGAGGCCAATCAGAACAGTGTTATTCAAATGACTGTCATATTGAGAAGTATCATGAGCAACATTCTCCTTTTTCTATCATTTTAATCTGAGGATTGAATGCCCAAATAAAGCCTGGCCCAGGTTTTTATATATACTGGCTTATTTGAATCATGTGCAGATGCATCTCTTCACTCCACACCCTGATTTCTCTCCCGTGAAATGTTTTGCTTTGACCTGTTCCTGAAAGTTTGAGGTAGGCCATAGTGAGCTCGTAAGCAGAAAATACAATGCAGCCTTTCTCCCTATTCCTATTGGACGTCCAGTACATGAACATCCACATTCCTTGCAGATACCTCAACCTGTTTCACTGCATTCACTCGCGACCATGTCCCCTGACATCCGCAGAAGAAGCCCCTGAAAACTTTTAGGAAAGCTGAGGCAAGGCTATAATCTAATTATTCTTGGAAGTTTTTAACTAATATTGGCAACATTGACTTTTCCTTACACAGCTAAGTTTGTGCTTGGCACTTAGTTTCTTTAAAATTAAACAATGTTTTTCTTTTTTATTTTTCAGAGACTGAGTCTTGCTCTGTTGCCCAAACTGTGCAATGGCGCAATCTCGGCTCACTGCAACCTCTGCCTCCTGGGTTCAGGCAATTCTCCTGCCTCAGCCTCCCGAGTAGCTAGGATTACAGGCACATGCCACCATACCTGGCTAATTTTTGTATTCTTAGTAGAGACAGGGTTTCACCATGTCAGCCAGGCTGATCTCGAACTCTTGACCTTGTGATCCGCCTGCCTCAGCCTCCCAAAGTGCTGGGATTACAGGCATGAACCACCATGCCTGGCTAAACAATGTTTTCTTAAAAGATACAAATATAGGTGTTACAGCTATACAGAGAAACATCATAATAAATACAAAACTCACATAGCATTTCCTCTGGAAGGGAAAAAAGGAAAGCAATTAGGAAAAAACACAGAGCTCTTTCTAAAGTGTCAGTGATATTTTGATCTGGTTAGCAATACACAATTTTTCACTTTCTAATTATTCTTTAAAATGTGTGTATATATTGTGTGTGTATATATACACACACATATATACATTTTATATATTCATCCATGTGTGATACACTTCACAAACTTTACAATAAAAAAGAAAAAACATATGACAAATAATGTTCATAACTGGAAAAGTGCTAAAAAAGTATTTATGTATTCAATAAAATTGAATGCATGCTATGATTACAACTGTGTGCATTATATGACTACAGGGGAAAGAATGGAAGACAGTTATATCTAAATAAAAACAGTGAATTGTATTTAAAAGGTTACACATGATTTTCTCACAAATGCAACAGTTTTCAAGTGACTCCAAATGCATTATCCCATTTGGTCCTCACCATTCTGTGAGGCAAAGGATTTTAACAACTTTCATATTACTTATGAAGCAGAGGGCTCACATAGTTTAACAGTTTCTCCATAATGTGACAGCCAAGGGGAGTGATTCTGGAACCCAACTCTCAGTCTTCTGGCTGTGACTTTGCCCTTTGCTCTGTCCTCTATGCCATATAATATCTCTATCCCATGCTATTTTCCTACTTTGGTCAAGTGACAACTTACTAAGCCTCAGCTTCTTCAGAGTTATCAGGATTAAACGAAATAAATCATGTAAAGCACTTAGTATAATACCTAGCACATAAGAAGGGCTCAATAATTGCTAAGTTTCAGTAATAATAACGTTAAAATTAAAAACTAATTAGTTGAGTTCAAGTATTATTCAACTAGGCATTAGGCATACAAGAAAGAACATGAGCTCACTGTCCAGAATAGACACATAAACAAATTCAGGAACTTCTGGGAGTGACAGCAGTATACACAGGATGCTACGGGAATAGGGAAAAGGAACATTTGGATTGAAACTGGCTGGGTAAAGGCAGCTGGGGAAGCCTTCCTTGAGATGTTACATCCTCTGAGATGCAGAGTTGCATTGTAAAAGATATCTGAGATGATCATACTATCCCCCCAACTCCACCTGAGAAAAGGAAACATGATGATAGTTAGAGTATTGGCCAACATTACTACATCCAGAGTTTAGTATTACCTTACTGAAAAGGTCTACAGTAACTGTCCAAACAAATAGAAGGAATAAAGACCAAAGATCATTTTTTACAATTAAAAGATAAGTAGCATTAGAAAAACTTGAATATATACTGGGAATTAGATAATATCAAGGAATTGTTACTTTTATTGTGTGTGCTACGGTTACAATTTTTATGTTAATAATTTTTAAATGTCTTTATTAGAAATAGAGAGTTCAGTTCACATAGTTATCTTTAATTTATACATTTGGCCCACAATGCAATGGGATGGAAGGAATCAGGATTATTAAAAGTAGTATCACAAGAAAAAATATCACCAGGAATTCGATGAGAATAATAATTTTATCTTTACTTTCATATATTTTTGACATTTTTCTAATACAAAATTTAAATTTAAAAAAAAGTCGGCCAGGCACGCTGGCTCATGCCTGTAATCCAAGCACTTTGGGAGACCGAGGCAGATTGCTTGAGGTCAGGAGTTTGAGACCAGCCTGGCCAACATGGTAAATAACTGTCTCTACTAAAAATACAAAAATTAGCCAGATATGGTGGCCTACACCTATAGTCCCAGGTACTTGGAAAGGAGGGAAGGGAAAAAGGAAAGGAAGAAAGAAAGAAGGAACAAAGGAAGGAAAAGAGGGAGGGAGGGAAGAAAGGAAAGGGAAAAGGAAAGGAAGAAAGAAAGAAGCCAGCAAATAGAGAAAGACTGAAAAAGTGGCCGGGCGCGGTGGCTCACGCCTGTAATCCCAGCACTTTGGGAGGCCGAGGCGGGTGGATCACGAGGTCAAGAGGTCAAGACCATCCTGGTCAACATGGTGAAACTCCGTCTCTATTAAAAATACAAAAAATTAGCTGGGCATGGTGGCGCATTCCTGTAATCCCAGCTACTCAGGAGGCTGAGGCAGGAGAATTGCCTGAAACCAAGAGGCGGAGGTTGCGGTGAGCCAAGATTGCGCCATTGCACTCCAGCCTGGGTAACAAGAGCGAAACTCTGTCTCAAAAAAAAAAAAAAAAAAAAAGACTGAAAAAGTAAAAGAGAAGGATGATAGATTAAAAGCCCTGATGACAGGCCTGGGTCCTAAAAGGAGAGGTGATTCAACTATCAATAAAAGAGCAAAAGAAACTATTTTTGAAACCTCATCCAATGGGACAAAATCTTCGGCTTTCTTCCAGCCTGATCCCCCACCGTTTTAGGAAGACAGCAGCCATCACCATTATGGCTGGGATAAGGCTATTTTGATGGAAGACCTGACACACTGGAGATGCCAACAAAAAGGAGAGAAAGCAATATAGCTACTTAAAGTGAAAAGTTTCATACTGAAAGACTCTGGCACTGCAGTGAATCATGCCATTCACCCACAGCCCTGCTGCTTCATCACTAAGTTCAATCAGACTTAGTTCCAGCAAATGACCTACCCAACACTCTCAGGCCTCATGTTCAGGAAAGGCAAGAAGTCTGACCTAAGTTGGAGTGAGTAATCAAAAGGGTTAATACAGGCCTGAGGTCACTGGGACAAAGCCGGGGACTGGAAGTGTCAGTATCCACATCAAAGAAATTCTAAGTCTCAAACTCAATAGGTTTTGAGTCTCAGGGGTCAGTCCAAACTTAGGCCAACTTTCTTTTGGTTTGAAATAGCAGCAGGCTGCTTAAATGGCTACTCGCTAACAGTACTCGTGCTATTATTCTATACTAAATTCAGTGATGAAGGAATTTTGGCTCACCACTTCTCTGTAATTGAATTTCCCAACAGTTGCCCCTAAGTTGGCCCCATGGCAGGAGAAAATAATTCAAAATAATCATCATAAGAAAAAAATAATAATTTCAACGAGAGGAATAAAATTATTCCTCTCCTATATGCAAACAGAAAAAAAAAATTTCCAACCTTTTCCCCCACACCCATCCAAAGACATATCTGAATCAGTGATCTTTTGAGAGCCAACAATAACTCCCAATTGTTAAGGAACTAGAATTCTACTAGAATAAATCATTTTCCTCACAATGCCATACAAGGAACTGAGAACTATTTGTTGCACTCTTTAGATGTCTTAATAGGACATCATTAAAATTCCCTTTTCCATTCACCACTTGAGATGCAAAGCCAGGGAAATGGTCCACTACATGTGGGTAAAGACACTCTAATTGGTGTTATTGTAACCCGGGTTCCTGCCCGTGGATATGCTAAATCATGTGAACTGCATGAATAGCTAAATACAGTGGCAAGTGTTTCAGGTCTGCCTGCTGTGCTGAATCTATATTCTGCCTCTAATTAGAGCTACAAAGATTTCCTATATACAAGCCCACATTTCTAACTCCCCACCTGTTATTGACTCTTCCTTGAAGCCACCTCACCCCACAGTCCTCTCAGCAATGCTCACTCCTGTGTGTGTTTTTTATTCCCTGGAACACAGTCCGTTTCTCCTGGCCAGGAATTCTCACTGACAATACCTGGAGAGCAGAGTTATTCTCAGCGAACAGCCTGCCCAGTGCCAGGCTTCATTTGTCTTTCCCTATGGGTCATTTATCACAGGAAGGTGGCCTGTCGAGGTAAATCCCGACTGCAAGCGTGGATATTCTCCTGTGTGCAACCTGATTCCAGCACTGAGCAAAGGAAATTATTTTGCACCCTGCATACAGGGCGCACGAGTACAGAAATGAAAAGCCTCACCAGCTGACAATAACACATGCCCTATCAGTGTCTTTGGAAGACAGTCTTCAGTTCTTAGAGTAATCACATAGTATGGTGATTTACATATGCTACCTGAGATTTCCTTCATGCCAAAGGCTTTCTTCTCCAGTAGCTTTAACTACCTTAACATCAGAACCCAGTGCCAGAAAGTCAGGTTCCTAAAGTTAGGCATGTTCTTACATCCATTCCCTCACCCTTCCCGACCTTCTCTCCACCCTGTTGAACTTGACATTACAGGTAAAATCCATCTGTAAACAACTCAAGTACATTTATTCTTGATTCGGTAATCATCTGTAAGGTTGCTGGTATGCACCAGGCACAATGGTAATAAGCAAATCCAAATCATTGGTGAGTAGAATTCTGATTCTAAAGAATTATACATCACACTAATACAAGCATTCATTAATGATTTTCAATTTTTAGGGTCAATCTATACACAAAACTTCACCTAGATAAAAATATACAGAGCAGCATGTGAATGTTAGCAAAAGTGACAATGTAAAAAACCTAGATGACAGAGTCTGGGAAGTGGAAGGCAGGGATCATTGCTCATGGGGTGCACTGGGGAATCAAGAAATAATTTCTAGGGTCAATGGAAGAATTTTAAAAAGGCATAAATAAATTAAACATATGGAGTTAATTATAGCAGACATTATTTGTGCCTGCCCTATTGCTACCTCCCCTTCTCCCTCTTACTACTGTTCTCCCCCTTCCTACTGCTTTCTTTTGTTAGCAGAGACCAGATTTTCACTCATGTGTCCACATTATCTTCTGGGGTCAGTCATGAGCGCGGAAGGACTGAGGTAAATCATGATTATTGCAGATGATAGTAATGGCACACCCCTTGTCAGTCATGAGTAGTGGTAATATGGCTGGTTTTAGTCAGAGACATGAGGGGGAATCTGCACTGGGCTTCCAGGAGTGCTATAAAGGCAGAAACAGCCTCTCATATTCTTTTAGACATTATCTGAATTAATTAATCTTACGGCTGACTTATCTTGGGACATGTTATTGTGAGGAACTACATTTTCCTTACTGCTTAAATATTGAAATGGATTTTCTATTACTAGTAGTGAATGCACCTTTACATAAGATAAATCACCAAGGAGTTAAAAATGATGATTTAACTATACCAGAAGAAAGGGGAAAAGACGGGGGAGGAAATACAAGTAAAGAAAATTTTCATGTAAATTGTAGAAAGTCAGTAGATAACAGACATATAGCTGATTTTTTTTAAAGGAAATGAAGTAGTGGTATAATACTATTTAGAGAGATGGAAGTAGTCATCAAAATAAACAAGAGTTAAAAATGGGACCAGAGGAGGGGAGGGGTGGGTAAATGTTGCTTTTCATTATTAAGCCCTTTCTCACTATTTTATTTTTAAACTATGTGTATGTGCATGTATTATTTTGATAAAAGTTTTAAAATTGACATAAAAAAGAAAATGAATTTAAAATCACAAATTGATTTCCTCTTCTGGAGGCACTAGAAAGAAAAAAAATAAGACTTTTTCTCTGAGACAAATCAGCAAGTTAATAGAAGTGCTTTTAACCCAGGAAGAGTTCCAAGTGCTCCAGTGCTTTTCCTTGTGCTATGAATGCAGTAGTGTTCTCTGTGCAGATGTAGATTAGGCTTTTGGCAGTGAAAGTGTTTGAAACAGGAAGAGATAAAGGAGCTTGGAGGGCAAATAAAGAGAAAAATCCCCTAGCTACAGTCTAATCCATTTTTCTCTCCCCATCCAAATAATGCAAATGACACAGATTCTCAGATTCCATTTTGTGTTTGTTTGCATGTCTGTTTGCAACATCACTATGTTGCCTCACTACGTTGCCCAGTCTGGAGGGCAGTGGCTATTCACAGGTGCAATCCCAGTACTGATCAACACGGCATTTTTTTTTTTAGATGGAATTTCGCTGTTGTTACCCAGGCTGGAGTGCAATGATCTCGGCTCACCACAACCTCCGCCTCCTGGGTTCAGGCAATTCTCCTGCCTCAGCCTCCTGAGTAGCTGGGATTACAGGCACGTGCCACCATGCCCAGCTAATTTTTGTATTTTTAGTAGAGACGGGGTTTCACCAATGTTGACCAGGATGGTCTCGATCTCTTGACCTCGTGATCCACCCGCCTCAGCCTCCCAAAGTGCTGGGATTACAGGCGTGAGCCACCGTGCCCGGCAGCAGTTTTGAACTGCTCCATATCTGACCTGGGCTGGTTCACCCCTCCTCAAGCAACCTGGTGGTCTCCTGATTTGGGAGGTCACTACGCGGTGGCCTAATGTAGTGTGGACACTCTATCAGCATAGCACCCTGTAGCCCAAAACTGCTGGACCCAAGTGATCCTCCCACCTCAGCCTCCTGAGTACTTGTGACTATAGGTGTGCGCCAGTGTCCAGCTTCATTTTGTTAAAACATTGTTATATGAATTAGATAATTCAGCATGCTGGATTTCTGCCACTAAAGTAACTCAACAATTTTCTTCAAGCTAATTTCACTCTTAAAAGTACAACAGAAAATTGTCTTGGTTATCTTGACAGTCGCCTCGGGGATATGAGCACAGATCACACTTCAAACTGGATCTCCTATACTTCTTTGATGTCATTGACTAAAAGGTACTGATGCCCTAACTTGAGCAACCAGCACTGCTTTAAATCAGCCAGACATTCTTCTTCAATAAATCCCAAAGCCTCCAAAGCTGCAATTGTGTTCTCAGGAGAACAGAGTTATTAAAACAAGTTCTAGGAAGAGGACAATCCTATAACTTCCAAAGTCCATGAGAAATAAACATTTACTTCCAACTTTATTCACTATGTCCTACTGAACTCAGTGGTAAATAGGCCATTTGCTTTAAGTTGTTTTTCAGTAATGCAAGCCATACATATTGGTTTCAATTCAGTTAAAATAAATCCTAAGTTAAAGTTTTCTTTAAACTAACCTATTACAATATTAAATATGTCTTTATCTAGCCATGCATATATCTATGAATATATGCTACAGAAAAACATACAATGTTGTACATTGCAGCATCTTTTCTTGAGGCAAAATATAAAACAAAAACTGGAAACAGTCTGAAAGTCAAATAGTAGAAGACTAATTGAATAAGTAATGAGGTAATCACTTTATGGAACATCATGCAGCTATAAAATCAAAAACAAACTAGATAGAATTCCATGAATTGACAGAGAAAGGTGTTGATGATACATTGTTATATATTTAAAAAGCAAGCTACAGAAATATGTGCCCAATTTTATTCCATTTTTCTTTTTTTTTTTTTTGAGACAGAGTTTCACTCTGTCACCCAGGCTGGAGTGCAATAGCATGATCTCGGCTCACTGCAACCTCCACCTCCCAGGTTCAAACGATTCTCTTGCCTCAGTCTCCTGAGTAGCTGGCATAACAGGCGTGTGCCACCACGCTCAGCTAATTTTTGTATTTTTAGTAGAGACGGGGTTTCAATATCTTGACCAGGCTGATCTCGAACTCCTGACCTTGTGATCCACCTGCCTCGACCTCCCAAAGTGCTGGGATTACAGGCGTGAGCCACCGCACCCAGCTCATTCCATTTTTCTAAGAAGAGGTATGTATTCTTTTTTCATATAACTGAGGGAAGGTATAAAAGGGTATATATCAAACTATTAGTGATGATCAATTTAGTGTATGGAATTAGAGCACAGTAGAGTTTTACTTTATATACTAATGAATGTTTTGAATTATCATATCAATCATACATTATTTTTCATCAAGGGAAAAAATAAAATTTGTTTATTGAGAATGTGGGAAAGTTGTCAAATCTTTCTTTCCAGGACACTCCGAATATCACAATTTAATAAAAATATGTTCAGTTTTTTTCAATATCTTCAGTAGATAAGGATTTTACGGCTGGGTGAGGTGGCTCATGCCTGTAATTCCAGCACTTCGGGAGGCTGAAGCAGGTGGATCACCTGAGATCGGGCGTTCGAGACCAGCCTGACCAACATAGAGAAACCTCGACTCTACCAAAAATACAAAATTAGCTGGGCATGGTGGCACATCTGTAATTTTGTCACAATACTAGTTTTGTTTATCAAAAGGCTAAGATGTATAATATAGTAGGTAATTCGCATGCAGTTACTTAACTTACTCCTCTAATAACAGCACAGGCTCTATTAGGTCCATTTTACAGATGAGAAAACAAAATAACTTAAACAAGATCACATAATTCTAGAAAGTAGCCCAGCCAAGACAGTATATAGACTGGAAACCAGACCTAACTAGAAAGCTAATGTTCTTCCTAACCTTATACTAGATCTATTAGGCACATACATCTAAGTTAAATCATTCACTTCATTTCAAATGCATTTGTAAATGAAAGTAATATTACTATGGGGATCTAAAAAAACCTACCTTTTAGAGTTGTTTTAAAAGGATCAAAGTGTTTAAAAAGGATTAAAGTTTTCCCAGTCTTCAGCAAATCCCTCTTCTTCCACTCATCACACTTGGCTCCTAAAGAAAACTGTCCTCCATGAGCCACCATGTCTTCTGGTACTCAAAGTCATACTCTTCCTGCCTTATATTCTTCCTTCAATCTCTTTTTCTTTTTTTTGAGACAGTCTTCCTCTGTCGTCCACGCTGGAGTGCAGTGGTGCAATCTCAATTCACTGCAACCTCCGCCTTCAGGGTTCAAGCAATTCTCCTGCCTCAGCCTCCGGAGTAGCTGGGATTACAGGTGCCCACAACCACGCCCAGCTAATTTTTATATATTTTTTCTTTTTTAAAAATTTTTTTTATTATTATACTTTAAGTTCTGGGGTACATGTGCAGAATGTGCAGGTTTGTTACATAGGTATACACGTGCCATGGTGGTTTGCTGCATCCATCACCCCAACATCTACATTAGGTATTTCTCCTAATGCTATCCCTCCCCTAAACCCTCCCCTCATATCCCTCCCCTAGCCCCCCACCTCCAGACAGGACTGGTGTGTGATGTTCCCCTCCCTGTGTCCATGTGTTCTCATTGTTCAACACCCACTTATGAGTGAGAACTTGTGGTATTTGGTTTTCTGTTCTTGTGTCAGTTTGCTGAAAATGATGGTTTCCAGCTTCATCCATGTCCCTGCAAAGGACATGAACTCATCCTTGTTTATGGCTGCATAGTATTCCATAGTGTACATGTGCCACATTTTCTTTATCCACTCTATCATTGATGGGTATTTGGGTTGGTTCCAAGTCTTTGCTATTGTTAACAGTGCTGCAATAAACATACGTGTGCATGTGTCTTTATAATAGAATGATTATCTTTTGGGTACATACCCAGTAATGGGATTGCTGGGTCAAATGGTATTTCTAGCTCTAGATCCTTGAGGAATGGCCACACTGTCTTCCACAATGATTGAACTAATTTACATTACCACCAACAGTGTAAAAGCATTCCTATTTCTCCACATCGTCTCCAGCATCTGTTTTCTCCTGACCTTTTAATGATTGCCATTTTAACTGGCATGAGATGGTATCTCAATGTGGTTTTGATTTGCATTTCTTTAATGATCAGTGATGATGAGCTTTTTTTATACATTCATTGGCTGCATAAATGTCTTCTTTTGAGAAGTGTCTGTTCATATCTTTTGCCCACTTTTTGATGTTTTTTTTCTTGTAAATTTCTTTAAGTTCTTTGTAGATTCCGGATAGTATCCCTTTGCCAGATGGGAAGATTGCAAAAAATTTTTCCCATTCTGTTGGTTGCCAGTTCACTCTAATAATAGTTTATTTTGCTGTGCAGAAGCTCTTAAATTTAATTAGATCCCATTTGTCTATTTTGGCTTTTGTTGCCATTGCTTTTGGTGTTTTAGACAAGAAGTCCTTGCCCATGCCTATGTCCTGAATGGTATTCCTAGGTTTTCTTCTAGGGTTTTTATGGTATTAGGGCTTATGTTTAAATCTTTAATCCATCTGGAGTTAATTTTTGTAAAAGGTGTAAGGAAGGGATCCAGTTTCAGCTTTCTGCATGTGGCTAGCCAGTTTTGCCAATGCCATTTATTAAATAGGGAGTCCTTTCCCCATTGCTTGTTTTTGTCAGGTTTGCCAAAGATCAGATGATTGTAGATGTGTGGCGTTATTTCGAGGCCTCTGATCTATTCCATTGGTCTATATCTCTGTTTTGGTACCAATACCATGCTGTTTTGATTACTATAGCCTTGTAGTATAGTTTGAAGTCAGACAGCATGATGCCTCTAGCTTTGTTTTGTTTTTTGTTTTTTTTTTTTAATTTTATTTTTATTTTTTTTTTTTGCTCAGGATTATCTTGGCTATGTGGGCTCTTTTTTGGTTCAATATGAAGTTTAAGGAGGTTTTTTCCAATTCTGTGAAGAATGTCAATGGTAGTTTGATGGGGATAGCACTGAATTTATATATTACTTTGGGCAGTATGGCCATTTTCATGATAATGATTCTTCCTAACCATAAGCATGGAATGTTTTTCCATCTGTTTGTGTCCTCTCTTATTTCCTTGAGCAGTGGTTTGTAGTTCTCCTTGAAGAGGTCCTTCACATCCCTTGTTAGTTGGATTCCTTGGTATTTTATTCTTTTTGTAGCAATTGTGAATGGGAGTTCACTCATGATTTGGCTCTCTGTTTGTCTGTTATTGGTGTATAGAAATGCTTGTGATTTCTGCACATTGGTTTTGTATCCTGACACTTTGCTGAAGTTGCTTATCAGCTTAAGGAGATTTTGGGCTGAGAGGATGGGGTCTTCTAAATATATGATCATGTCATCTGCAAATAGAGACAATTTGACTTCCTCTTTTCCTAATTGAATACACTTTCTTTTTCTTGCTTGATTGCCCTGGCCAGAACTTCCAATACTATGTTTGCTCATTCAGTATGATATTGGCTGAGGGTTTGTCATAAATAGTTCTTATTATTTTAGATATGTTCCATTGATACCTAGTTTATTAAGAGTTTTTAGCATAAAGGGCTGTTGAATTTTGTCAAAGGCCTTCTCTACATCTTTTGAGATAATCATGTGGTTTTTGTCTTTGGTTCTGTTTATGTGATGGATTGTGCTTATAGATTTGTGTATGTTGAACCAGCCTTGCATCCCAGGGATGAAGCTGACTTGATCATGATGGATAAACTCTTTGATGTGCTGTTGGATTCGGTTTGCCAGTATTTTATTGAGGATTTTTGCATCAGTGTTCATCATGAACATTAGCCTGAAATTTTCTTTTTCAGTTGTGTCTCTGCCAGGTTTTGGTATCAGGATGATGTTGGTCTCATAAAGTGAGTTAGAGAGGAGTCCCTCTCTTTGTATTGTTTGGAATAGTTTCAGAAGGAATGGTACCATCTCGTCTTTGTACCTCTTGTAGAATTCAGCTGTGAACCTGTCTGGTCCTGGACTATTTTGGTTGGTAGGCTATTAATTGCTGCCTCAATTTCAAACTTTCTTATTGATCTATTCAGGGATTTGACTTCTTTAGTCTTGGTTTAGTCTTGGGAGGGTGTCAGTGTCCACGAATTTATCCATTTCTTCTAGATTTACTAGTTTATTTGCATAGAGGTGTCTGTAGTATTCTCTGATGGTAGTTTGTATTTCTGTGGGATTGGTGGTGATATCTCCTTTATCATTTTTTATTGCATCTATTTGATTCTTCTCTCTTTTCTTCTTTATTAGTCTGGCTAGCAGTCTATCTATTTTGTTGATCTTCTCAAAGAAACATCTCCTGGATTGATTTTTTTTTTTGAAGGGTTTTTTGTGTCTCTGTCTCCTTCAGTTTTGCTCTCATCTTAGTTATTTGTCTTCTGATAGCTTTAGAAGTTTTTTATCTTGCTTCTCTAGTTCTTTTAATTGTGATGTTAGGGTGTCGATTTTAGATCTTTCCTCATTTCTCTTGTGAGCATTTAGTGCTACAAATTTCCCTCTACACACTGCTTTAAATGTGTCCCAGAGATTCTGGTATGCTGTGTCTTCATTCTCATTGGTTTCAAAGAACATCTTTATTTCTGCCTTCATTTTATTATTTACCCAGTAGTCATTCAGGAGCAGATTGTTCCGTTTCCATGTAGTTGTGCAGTTTTTAGACAATTTCTTAATCCTGAGTTCTAATTACCGACAACCACCCCTTTTCCCAGGTGCTCTGTCCCAGGAAGGTGGGGGCTTTATTTATAAGTCCCTGATGGGCTGCTGCCTTTTTTCAGAGATGCCCTGCCCAGCAAGAAGGGAGTCTAGTGAGTGACACAGTCTGCCTGCAGTGGCCTTGCTGAGCTGCCATGGGCTCCACCTAGTGTGTGTATAAACTTCCAGGTGGCTTTGTTTGTTACACAGGCAAGGTTAAAACCACCTACCAGAGTCTCAGCAATGGCAGACGCCCCTCTCCCCACCGAGCTTGTATGTCCCTGGTCAAGCTCAGACTGCTGTGCTGGCTGCAAGAATTTCAGCCATGGATCTTAGCTTGTTGGCCTTTGTGGGGGTGGGACCCAATGAGCCAGATCACTTGGCTCCCTGGTTTCAGCCCCCTTTTTCAGAGGAATGAGTGGTTCTGTCTCACTGGCATTCCAGGTGCCACTGGGGTATGAGAAAAAAAAAACTGCCGCAACTAAAATGGCTGCCCAGTTTTGTGCTGGAAACCCAGGGTGCTAGTATTGTAAGCACCAGAGGGAATCTCCCAGTCTGCAGATTGTGAAGACTCTGGGGAAAGCACAGTATCTGAGCCAGAGTGTCAGAGTGTCAGGAAAAGTCCCTAATGGCTTCCCTTGGCTAGGAGAGGGAGTTCTCCAGCCCCTTGTGCTTCCCAGGTGAGCTGATGCTCCACCCTGATTCAGCTTGCCCTCCTTGGGCTGCACCCACTGTCTAACCAGTCCCAATGAGATGAATCATGTACCTCAGTTGGAAATGCAGAGATGACCTGCCTTCTGCGTCACTCTTGCTGGGAATTGTGCACCAGAGCTGTTTCTATTCAGCCATATTGGCAGAAGTCCTCCTAATTTTTATGTTTTTAGTAGAGACAAGGTTTTGCCATTTTGGCCAGACTGCTCCCAAACTCCTGACCTCAGGTGATTCACCCACCTTGGCCTCCCAAAGTGCTGGTTTTACAGGCAAGAGCCACCTTGCCCGGCTTACCTTCAAACTATTTTTCAGAAATTACCTCAGTGAAGTCTCTCCAAATTCTCTAGGTTTCTCTAGACTTGACACCTGATCAGGGATCTATAATATTGAAGATTATCTCATGACTTCTAAAAGCTAAGATTGTATTCATATATCTGAATATCCTGCAGGTGTGGTGTTATGTTTTGTACATTAACAAAATAAAAAATATTGCAGACTCATAGTCATTTAACTCTAATACCTTTTTCAGCTCTACTTGCATATGATTTGCCATTCCTGGCCTTGAATTTGTAATATTTGTTAGCAACTCTATAGGGGGGACAGTAGTCAACAATTTTTACAGGGAAATGCTCATTATAGCAAAAGACGAAAACTCAGTAGGGTTTAGAAAATGCAAACCATAGTAAATAAGAAATGGGAAAATACACTAGACATCAGAGAGGAGGTAGCTCTGTCCCCTATTGTGTACCCTAAGACGTGGCTGAATTTATTACTGATTCTGTATTCTCACAGTTTCAGTGACCAGAAATGCTTTTCATCCCATCTCTGACTGGTCCAAAGATCACACTCCCCAGGGACCTAGCACTTTATAATAATGATTCATTATTTATTCTAGCCCCAGGACATTTCAAATGAGTGTTTCAAACCACTGCTGGTTATTATATTGGATTTAACTCTACGGATACATTTATTGACACCACAGGAACCACTGAAATGTAGTGGTCTCCATAGCGCTTTGAAAGCTGCATCTTTATTTGATTTTCTTTCCTGAATCCTGAAACCCAGCATAAGAATCTTTCTATAACAATTAATCAAAAGAAACATATTTGGCAAATGAATTAATAAATGAATATTTTAAAAAACTAGCAGAGTAAAATCTAATGACTTTTAAGTTTTGAGGAATTATTTTTCTTTTCTTTTTTTTTTAATTTTATTTTACTTTAGGTTTTGGGGAACATGTGCAGGTCATGCAGGGTTGTTGCATAGGTGCATACTATATCTGGCATTTCTCCCCATGTTATCCCTCCTCACCCTTCCTACCCCCTGTTGTCCCTCCCCTAGCCCCTCACAACTGCCCGGTGTGTGATGCTCCTTTCCCTGACTCCACGTGTTCTCATTGTTCAACACCCGCCTATGAGTGAGAACATGCGGTGTTTGGTTTTCTGTTCTTGTGTCAGTTTGCTGAGAATGATGGTTTCCAGATTAATCCAAGTCCCTACAAAGGACATGAACTCAACGTTTTTTATGGCTGCATAGTATTCCATGGTGTATATGTGCCACATTTTCTTTATCCAGTCTATCATTGATGGGCATTTGGGTTGGTTCCAAGTCTTTCCTTAATGAGCATACCAAACATTTTCCAAGCCTATGCCAAGATAACCGTGAAGGTAGGAGTGGCATCTGGTGTTACCTGGCATACTGAAGAACTCAATTAATAGTTATTGAGAAAACGAATAACAAACTAGATTACCAAAACAAGTTATCTTATTATTTTTTCTGACATTATACAAGTGCTATGGAGTAGAAATTGGAAACATGTCTACTCCTTTTATATCCACCTTTAACCTTTCTGCCTGGGGACATTACTACCTGAGTCACAGTGTCTATATATCCTGCAAATAGAAAGATACATAGGTCATCAGAGAGAAAATTCAGAAGGGTGCTTCCAAGTCATTTCCAGAAAACCAGTCTTCAGAATCAACAGAAGAAAATGAAACAAAATAACACCCCCCCACCCCCACCCCACATTTCCCAAAAGCATAGATACTGCTAATTAGAAAGGATGCTTTAAGCCCTGGAGAGAAAGCTTATTTGGAGTCTACTACAAGTAAGTCTTCACATTTGCATTTGTTTGAGCACATAAGAAAGGACGTAGAGGAATGAAAAGAAGAGGCTGTTAGTGTAAATGGTCAACCACGTACAGTTCTGTGCCACGTAACATTTTGATCAATGGCAGATCATATTAATGATGGTGGTCTCCTAGGATTATAATACCATATTTTTATGACACCATTTATGTTTGGATATACAAATACTTACTGTTGTGTTACATCTGCCTACAGGATTGAGTACAGTCACATGCTATACAGGTTTGTAGGAACGAAAGGCCATACCATAGAGCCCAGGTGTGTGGTAGGCTGCATCATCTAAGTTTGTGTCAGTACACTCTGATGTTCGCACAGCAGAAATACCTAACAATGAATTTCTCAGAATGTGTCCCCTTTATTAAGAAACACATGAGGCCGGGCGTGGTGGCTCACGCCTGTAATCCCAGCACTTTGGGAGGCCGAGGCGGGCGGATCACGAGGTCAAGAGATCGAGACCATCCTGGCCAACATGGTGAAACCCCGTCTCTACTAAAAATACAAAAAAATTAGCTGGGCGTAGTGGCGTGTGCCTGTAGTCCCAGTTACTCGGGAGGCTGAGGCAGGAGAATTGCTTGAACCTGGGAGGCAGAGGTTGCAGTGAGCCGAGGTCACGCCACTGTACTCCAGTCTGGCACCTGGTGACAGAGTGAGACTCTGTCTCAAAAAAAAAAAAAAAAAAAGAGCCGGACGCGGTGGCTCAAGCCTGTAATCCCAGCACTTTGGGAGGCCGAGGCAGGTGGATCACGAGGTCAAGAGATCGAGACCATCCAGGTCAACATGGTGAAACCCCGTCTCTACTAAAAATACAAAAAATTAGCTGGACATGGTGGCGCGTGCCTGTAATCCCAGCTACTCAGGAGGCTGAGGCAGGAGAATTGCCTGAACCCAGGAGGTGGAGGTTGCGGTGAGCCGAGATTGCGCCATTGCACTCCAGCCTGGGTAACAAGAGCGAAACTCCATCTCAAAAAAAATTAAAAAAATTAAAACAAACAAAAAAAAAGAAACACAAGACTATACTTCCTTGGAATGTCCTTGGATTAAAACACGACTCAAGTCATATAATAAAGCAACTGAATTATCAGATTTAAAAGTCTACTGGTATTAAATGGTTGGGCAATTTTCTTACTCTGATCTATAAAAATTTGCTTATAGAATTTCAAGAAGGCACATATGATCCTCTCTTTCCTAAGAGGCACCAAATACACTAATGGTGGCTAAGTCACAAGCCTATGTATACAGAGATAGCTGGGAAGGAGGACATAGGTCTGGGAGGAGGGGTGAAGGGTACTGGCATTTATTTACTTTTCATGGCCATACTGTTACCATAGCGACCTAAGTAACTCCCACATGGAACACCCTTCAGTGGCTCCCATTACCCTGAAGATTACTCCCCTAACATGATGTCTACCCTCCTTCAGGATCTGGCACAAAACTTCTCCATCTAGGATTTAATCAAATTAAACTTGTTGCTATTACTCATTTTAACTATGAGAAGAGTTAATAATAATTGCCAGAAAATACTAATAGGCCAGGCACAGTGGCTCACACCTGTAATACCAACATTTTGGGGGGCCGAGGTGGGCAGATCACCTGAGGTCAAGAGTTCAAGACCAGCCTGGCCAACATGGTGAAACCCCATCTCTACTAAAAATATATAATTAGCCAGGTGTGGTGGTACATGCCTGTAATTCCGCAACTCAGAAGGCTGAAGTGGAAGAATCACTTGAAACCAGGAGGCGGAGGTTGCAGTGAGCCAAGATCACACCATTGCATTTCAGCCTGGGTGACAAGAGCGAAACTTTATCTAAAAAACCAAAAAAAAACAAACAAAAGAACTAAACTAATAGACTATATAAGTTTTTGTATCAGAGGAGCTAATAGAGTGCTTAAAAACAGTAGATGTATAATGACTAAATGAATGAATGAATAAATGAAAGAACAAACAAATGAGACATTATTCTTATGTAATTCTGTCCAGTTGTTTTGATAAAAAATTTGCTAGTTTATATTCACAGGAGGAAAAAATTTAAAATATATCTACATATGCTAATATTCACAGGAATAAAGAACATATATCTATCCATCTATCCATCTGAAAGCCCAACAGAATAAGGCATTAAAGATATGGTTGTTATCTTCAACAATGGGGATTGTTGAACCCAAGAAAGCAAGGGATTTACTTGTGTTTACTTTTTCTTGTTTTTCTTTTCTTTTCTTTTTTTTTTTCTTTTTTGAAACAGAGTCTTGCTCTGTTGCCCAGGCTGGAGTGCAGTGGTGCAATCCTGGCTCACTGCAACCTCCGCCTCCCAGGTTCAAGCGATTCTCCAGCCTCAGCCTCCTGAATAGCTGGGATTATAGGCACCCACCACCATGTAAGGCTAATTTTTGTATTTTTTTTTAGTAAAGATGGGGTTTCACTGTGTTAGGATGGTCTCGATCTCCTAACCTCCGCCCACCTCGGCCTCCCAAAGTGCTGGGATTGTAGGCATGAGCCACCACACCAGCCTGTGCTTACTTTTTCATTCTCAAGGCTAATTTTTTTCTATCATTCAACATGTCAAAAGTCCCTGAAGCCAACTAAGCCAACCATATGATCGAAAATAGAATTGTAACCTGGTCATCTAGTGACTAGGGAATTAAGCAGAATTCCAACTTACTTCCTTAGTACCATGTTAGTCTGAAAAACAACAACTAAAGAAATCACATGCCAGGAGTGGTGGCTCATGCCTGTAATCCCAGCACTTTGGGAGGCCAAGATGGGTGGATCACGAGTTCAGGAGATCAAGATCATCCTGGCCATGGTAAAACCCCATCTCTACTGAAATACAAAATATTAGCTAGGCATGGTGGCACGTGCCTGTATTCCCAGCCACTCAGGAGGCTGAGGCAGGAGAATCACTTGAACCCGAGAAGCAAAGATTGCAGTGAGCCGAGATCGCGCCACTGCACTCCAGCCTGGCAACAGAGCAAGACTCCATCTAAGAAAGAGAGAAAGAGAGAAAGAAATCACATATTTCTGGTATTAATGCATGACTCAGATCACCCAGGTCACAAATTGCAGGCAACTGAGTATCGGAAAACAAACTGCCATCTAAAAATGTCCCCTGTAGATGTCATTAGTTAAAAAAGTATTAATGCAGCTTTCTAATTACATTAATGAAGTTGTTTAGAACAGAATGACTAATTCCTTTGCACAAATATGAAGAGAACTCTAGAGAATCCCTTTGCCGTAATATCTCCCTTTCTTCCCAATATCACCAGCAACCTTAATAGTAGCACCACTATCTACTCGTTGCTCAAATTAAAAACCTAGTAGTCATCCTGGGCTCTTCTCTTTCACATCCAATCAGTCTGTAAGTCTTGAGAGCCCTGGCTACAATAAATGTCTCTAAACTGACCATTTCTCACCTTCGTTGTTACCATCCCATTTTAAAGCAACTAATAGGTCTCCTTGACATCACATTTGCTATTACATTGGCAAGGAGACCCATTTGACCATCTTCTTGACAGCAGACAAATTGATTTTTTCTAATTACATCAGGCCTCAGCCCTTTCCTGCATAGAACACTCAATAACTCTTCGTTGCAACATGAGTAAACACCGAACTCCTTACTACGGCCCAAAACACCTTCAGTGACCCAGCCTCTGCTTTCCTCTTCAACCTCATCTCTCTCTACCATTCTCCCTTGTTCACCACATCCCAATCTACTGGTCTTGTTTCTATGAGACATGCTGAGCTCAATCTCTTTCCCCTCAAAATTGTCAAATTGTTGCCTTTTCCCCAACATTCAGACCTTAATTCAGATATCATTCTTCTGAGAGAGCTTTCTTAACCAATTTAGGTCAATTTGTAATGCATCACCCTATTTTATCTTTTCATGTCTGCACTTTTATTATTTGTCTCCCTCCACTAAAGTTGAAGCTACTTATGGGCAAAGAGTCATCTGTGCTATCCTTTTCCCTGTCCTCATGAACAGAACAGTTCCTAGCACAAAGTATGCATTAGTAAATATTTGCCAACCACCCAGTACCATCAAAAAAGGATATTCTCCTCCAAATAACAAAGCTTTGTGTTCAGAATTAGCACACCTGGGAGCTCCATTTTGAAAAACAAACAGCTTATCTCTTTGAAAGGAATATGCCAGACCACTGTGTGATACTATTTGCATCCCAAAGTAAAGAAATGACATGTCATGGGCAAACACTCTAGGTAGCTCATCTTTCATTCTCACTAGATTAAGATCTAAAAGTCTGATTTCAACATCCTGAGACCTTCACACTAAACTTGATGAATTATTTCCCTTCTCTGGTCAATGGGTAAACAGAAACTTCTTGTCAATTCTCACTATAATTTACTCAATCTTAAATCTTTGGAAATCTGTTTGCTCCATCTTAGTGCAGTTACAGCTCCACTCTGTGGAAAAACAAGGAAGATAGACAATACAATATAGGTATGTCACCTAAGTGACCAGTGAGAAAATTTGGGAAACTATGCATAAGAGATTATAATCTGTAAAAACATATGCACAAAATAGCAGAATGATAGAGTATTTATTCTTATCTAGAGTTGATATGGTATTTCTAAAAATTAATTATGAATCAGGGACCAGTAAATATTTGATTATTTACATGCTGTCTTTCCTATCTTCTCACCTTTTATTTCCATAGCATACTTGAAGCTGTTCAGCAATTTTCTCTTTTAACTACTGCATCTGTCAGTAGATACTTTGATACATATAAAAATCACAAATACAAAACACAAAATTCATTCTAGTCAGATCCAGAAATGAGACAATTTAAAGTAAATAATTCCCTATGTGTAGATACATAAAGATGCAGCCATGGAAACTAGCAGAGGCAGCACTCCCTTTTCTGAAAAGGAAAAGAATATTTTTCACTGACTTGCATCCCTTGACCTTTGCCTAGGAAAAAAGATCCTTCATAAAACTGCCAATAGTTATGAGTGACACTAAATCAAGACCTAGTCAATGTGAAACTGGCTCAGTTTCCAGGAGATCGGGTGCAGAAATAAGTTAATAATCTCTTCCAAAAAAGCTCAGAAATATTTTCAACATCGCTTAGGATTTAATACATTGCAATTTGGGGTCTTCAAGGCACCAAAGCATAGTCTGATTTCTAGTAACACAGCAACACCCAAACGAAGAGCTACACAGCTTCTACTGGTTTACCATCTAAGACTTTAAAACCATTTCAGACCCAATTTCAATATATGATTGATGGAAATAGTATAATCCTTTCCTTCCCTAGCTTCAGTGAGTAGAAGTTGAACTCCACTATATACTACTGGGTCTTTCACTGGACTAACTTATTAGAAGGCTTCGACTGTTAGTGAAATTAGAAACTAGGCAAAGTTTAATCTTTGGTCACTCAAGCAAGATAAACCATCATCTCCACTCTCCCCCATGCTCCTGCTATTCTTTAGCTCTCAAGTTCTTTTCCTATCAAAACATCCTCTGTGCAAGAGATCTGAACTCCTTAACATTAAAATAAATATTTACTAGAAGCTTCAAGAATGATCTTTCTCAAGGAGCTAAGGAAGCAAATAGGAATCAGAGCTTTGAATTATAGTATGTTTTCCAGAATAACAGAACAGGTAGGGAGATGATAGGGAAGTTTTCCCTGAACCTGTAAAATTGCACAACACAGCAGCCGCCTGCTTTGTCTACACTGTGCTTGTCAATTCAGTTAACTTCAAAATCAGACTCTTCTCTCAAGTAGTTCATAATTCTGACAAGTAAACAATTAATTTGCATTCATGAAATAATTAGAAGAATATTTAAAGGAGATAATTAGTACAAAAAAGGTTAAGTTTTACAGAGGAGGCAATGATTGAGCTTGGTTTTCAAGAATGAATAAGAATTTGTCAGTGGTTGAGGTTAAAGGACATTTTAAGCAATAGGATCAAAATGAGCAAGGTAAGGTGAACTGAAAAGCATTGTATTAGTAGCATGGACTCTAATTCATCTCTCTTTCCCCTCCAGAAGATTCTGACCTTAAGTATTATGAACTCTGCTTACAACTATCAGTGCTCAGTTTTAGAACATAAATATGTGTTGAGAATATTATTGATGGATATTCACTGTGCGGAACACAATGATGAGTAAGGTACAGCCCAACCTCAAAGCAGTTTACAAAATAATGGGTTCAGACAGAAATGTATGCAAATAATATAAGATCACTCAAAATGAAATTCAGGAAGTCCCCCAGTCTAGACATGGTTCTCTGTATGGCTGCCAGCAGCTGCCCATCCCTGCTTAGACCAGCCTTTACTCAGCTATTAGTATGCAGTCCTGTTAGAGTAAGGAGAGTGCAGCTCCAAGTGTTGACAAATAACGCTCCCCCTGTGGCTAGATCAGCATGCCTGCTCATCCGTGATGAAGGCTTCACCAGGAAGCCTTGACTCCTTTGGCCAGATATCCAGCTGATTGTTTTCAACAATTATGAATTGGGTAAATATTTTCTTCAGGCTGAAATTTTAACAGTTTGGGTAAATGCTCTCCAAAGCTTCAGGTACAGAGTCAACCATACTTTTCCTTTAAAAAGTCTCATCCCCTCTCTTTTAACCTTTTAAAGCAGTATGGGCAAGATTGGAGTTCACTGCTGCTTTTCTTTTTTCTTGTTTGGTTTTCTTGAGTGCAGAAGCATGGAAGACCCATGTTAAGAGGTCCTTCTCTCTTGAGAAAGCATCTGAAGTCCAATCGCCTGCCTTGAAATTCCCACTTATGGAATGATTTGAGCCCCTCATGTAAAATGAATGCAGTAACAAAAGATGAAAGCAATCTCAGTAAACACTGAGATTTAATTATATTAAAAAAATGTGAATGAGGTATTCTGTAGTTTGGAATCACAGAAGCATAGACTCAAAAAGACCTCAGAGGCCATTTCATCTAATTTCTCATTTTATGATTTAGGGAATTCATTTTCATTCATTTACTTATTCAAAACTCAAATGATTCATCCTAGGCTAGCATTCATCTTACTGACTCTCAGAGTATAATCCCAGCAGCATTAACATCACCTGGGGCTTCCTAAAAATGAAAATTCTTTAATTTTAATTTTATTTACTCATCTATTTATGAGACAGAGTCTCACTTTGTTGTGCAGGCTGGTTTCAAACTCCTAGCTTCAAGTGATTTTTCCCACCTCAGCTTTGCAAAGTGTTGAGATTATAGGTGTAAGTCACTGTGCCCAGCCAAAAAAAAAAAAAAAGAAAGTTCTTGAGTCCTATCCCAGATCTACTGCATTGGAAGCTGTGGCAATAGGGCCCAAAATCTGAATTTTAACAAATCCCTCAATTTATGATAGTACATGTGAAAGTATGAGAATTATTGCCCTATACCTTATAAGTGAAATGTATTAGTGAGGGCTGTATAGTTTAACTGGATTAAGCAAAAAAGGGAACCCGTGCTCTGTGTAACTACTAAGTTCAGGGAATAATACTTTCTCTAGAATATCTGTGAAAACACCATGTTTTTTCAATGACTCCCAATTTCCTTCCCCATCAACTACATACTCCTCTGTTACAGTTGTACATATCTTGCTCCCAAGTTGCCTAACTGGATTTTCCACTGCTCTTCCACAAGCATCTCAGCTAGACTTTGTGGTCTCCTCTCCATGCCTTGACCATGCCATGTCCATCTCCCTCACTCCCATTTCATCCACGAAGTTCTCCTTGACCGCAGTACTTTCCATTCCTTCCACCTATCAAAAATCCTGCCCAGACATTAAGATTTAAGCTCACATCCTACCACTTACATAAAAAACCCTTTGTCTGCTCCAACCCTCTCTTATAACTTTCTTATGAACTCCCAAAACATTTAGTTTAGGACTCATACGATGTTAATTACATTCCTGTTTTCGGGACTGTTTTATTGTAAAAGAACCCATCTATGTTAGCTAAATAAACGTAGAGAGTGGTAAGGATTTGGATGGATTTCCTATAATCCAATTGCAGGATAATTAGCTAAACCTCAACAGGTTTGAAAGTCTTAATAATTAGATAAGAGTACTTACTCCTCATGTTGCAATATGAATAGACTTATACTGGCCTCTTTCCTTAACCCTCAATCAATCTTGATCAATTATCTGACTGGTGAATTTGGAAGAAGAAACTATAAACGCTTTGTGCTGCCCTTTCCTTTCTTCTCCCTGGGGATCTTCTGTGTGGGGCATTCAAGGGCAGGTCCCCACAGCAGGGAAAAACCAGGGTGGTACAGTAGGCAGCACTGCACTTTTCCAAGTTTGCCTTTGATTAGGTAGATAAGTTTATTTCTGCAGTGAAGTTGGTAAGCCCCTTGATATCGCAAGATTAAAGTTGTTCTCCTGGCTGTGCACAGTGGCTCACACCTGTAATCCTAGCACTTTCGGAGGCCAAGGCAGGCAGATCACGAGGTCAAGAGATCGAGACCATCCTTGACAACATGATGAAACCATGTCTCTACTAAAAATACAAAAATTAGCTGAGTGTGGTGGCATGCTCCTGTAGTCCCAGATACTCAGGAGGCTGAGGCAGGAGAATTGCTTGAACCTGGAAGGCGGAGGTTGCAGTGGGCCGAGATCACACTTCACTGAACTCTAGCCTGGCGACAGAGTGACACTCTGTCTCAAACAAACAAAAAAGTTGTCCTTCAAATGGCTTAAACAGCAATAAAGGTGACACTTTTATTTCCATGTGCATAACTTAATTATCTGTCCCTCAATTGGTTTGAAACTCAGGAGAGGAAAAAGGGGGTGTTATCATTGGTCACACTAAAATTTAGATAATAGGCAGTGATCCTGTCTCTATCTGGAGCTATAAACTTATGATTTCTGCAGCAATCTACTCCAATTCATCTCACTCTAAAAACTAACTTCTTTTTAATTGCATCTTCTGGTTCCTCATTAACTTGGGCTTTTACATGGAACTAGTGTTATTATTAGTGACAGAGACTACTAATTTTCACCAAAATTTAATTTCCTCTGCTCCTTTAGTAACAGAACACCCAAATTAAATGGTGAATCGTGGCCCAGAATAAAGAATGTATTTCTCACCTAGGTGTGATCATGTGTTAAAGTTCTCACCAATGAGATTTAAGTAGAAGAACTGTGCATAACTTCCAGAAGATATCCTAAAAAGGGAAGGAATTTGATCTTTTCTTCCAATTTCTTCCATCCTATTGATTGAAATGCAGTTTTAATGTCTGGAGTGAGAGTAGTCATTTTGGACTATGAGAAAGAAGCAGAGGTGTGCTAGCTCTGGTTTATATGAGCTTGGGAGAGCAGATGGTTAAATAATAAGGAATTCTGCAAGCTGGTTGTTAAACCATTGTAGCTTGCAATTAGCCATGGTGGGAGTATTTCCACCATGAAAACCAGGCAAATGCTACAAATCAAGGCTTTTTTTTTTTTTTTTTTTACAGAGGGCCAGTTTACCAGCCTACCACTGGATAAAAGCCACATGTTGAAAATGGTAGAGCAATAAGACAGACGGTGTCTGAGTCCCTGATGATTATGAAGTGGCTAGCCAGATGAGCCTGAAGGACTGCCTGTATTTGCATGAAAGAAAAATAAGTTTTCATCTTTCAGGCATTGTAATTTTTGCTTTCTGGCCCTTAAAGCCAAATTTAATTGTAAATAATACTCATTTGAGGCACTAGGCCCAACTCCACAATATCTAAATAAAGTTTTGGGGTCATTAAGGAAACTGAGAAAGAAAATGTAACTAGTTCAGCATAGGTCAGGTGTTCACATTCCTCGTACAATCTGTGGGGCCAGAGATGTGGGTTCCATGGTACAAACCTGGCCACCTAAACCTATCCTTTCAGCAGGGACTATTGATTCACATCTGAAAAGGAAGATATGGGCTGACAGGCATCCTAACTAGTTTACTATGCTACATTTACTATATTAGCATATAGTAAATGGTAGTATAGCACAGAGGTTTTTTTCTCTTTTTTTGAGACGGAGGGAGTTTCACTCTATTGCCTAGGCTTGAGTGCAGTGGCGGGATCTTAGCTCAGTGCAAACTCTGCCTCCTGGGTTCAAGCAATTCTCCTGCCTCAGCCTCCTGAGTAGCTGGAATTACAAGCATCCACCACCACGCCCAGCTAATTTTGTATTTTTAGTAGAGATGGGGTTTTACCATGTTGGCCAGGCTGGTCTCAAACTCCTGACCTCAGGTGATCCACCCACCTCGGCCTCCCAAAGTGCTGGGATTACAGGCGTAAGCCACCGTGCCCAGCCCTTATCTATTATCATTCTATGTAGCAGCTATTCCTTTTAAGCCTATTTGTCCAAATTATTTTCCAAAAACATTTTATAAATCAGTTTATATGCATTTTTCCTTTAATTGCTAGATAGAGATTTTCTGTTTTGCCGTGAGTGCAGTAGACTATTTTAAACTCTCTCAGCCACTGAGCACTCTACTATGCTGCCCTGAGTTAAGTATCTTGTTTATTCCAATATGGTCTCTCTCCAGTTATTTTATGTCCTAGCAAACCATTTTGACCAATAATGCCTGAAAAGAGCTGTTCAAATGATGGTGCTGTACCTGCTTAAAGGAACAAGAAAGAGTACCACAGGAGACCTTCAAATGCCTGTTTTACTGCAGCTCTAAGCACCTTCAAGGAAACAGAGAATAAAGATCCTTAGAAGATCCTTAGGGAATAAGAGACTTGTAAAGATCTTCTGACTATAGGAAAACCCTCATAAACATGACTGCATCCAAGGAGGATTGACTGATAATCGTGTGAATATGGAACTAGAAGAAGACATAGATGGAGGCATATCAGACTTTAGGAGATCTGAAGAGACTGGAAAAGCTACTGTCACTGTAGTTTTTCAGTAGAAATGCATTTCCAGTGGACTTTACTATAATGACCTTTTATACTGCTGATTCAGTTACAGCACCCAAATTCAAGGACACAATGCAACACCAAAATGCATCTATTTAAAGTGTATGTGTGTGTGTGTGTATTTCATATCCAAGTTGATAATATTATATTGCTAACCAGATTATAAAGTCCTGGAGGACCTGGAGAGAAAAAAATGAATAAGACAGTATCCTTAACCTATTAAACAGAAAAATAAAGAGAATACTACAAAACACCCTAAAAAGTGCCATGAGAGAGGTAAGCAGGGTGTAGTGTTCATAAAAGTTGACGGATCAATATTCATCCCACCGCATATGAACAGTCTAATTCCACCCATGAGAATCCTATTTCCTTCATTGGCAATTAGTTTCAAAAGTGAACATATGATTCAGTCTTGGTTAATGAGACAGAAGGAAGTGGAAAGTTTTCTGAGAAAGTTTTCTCACTTCTAAACTGGAGACACAAAGAAGAGATGCTCCCTCTCTTGCTCTGAACTTTGGAGGCAATCACCTCCCCAGTGGGCTTACTGCAAGGCAGTAGACATTATTTTAGCAGATGGAAAAGAAGGCCTGGAAAGAAAAAGGTATCTGAGTAGACAGACTTTAAATGCCATAAGGGGAACTACCACTCTTCTTATGGCCAGGAGCTGAACCTTTTAAAACAGGCCAGATCAACTGCTTTGTATAATAACTAATAGCAGAAGTCTTATCCATACTCCTATGTTATAGGGCTAGGACCAAGTCTAAAGCAAGATCACAAGCACAGCACCTTGGCCAGCCCAACTGGCAGTGTTAAGAACAAAAATTCCAATTTTTTTTTTCTAAGAGTGAGATTGAGTATTTGATCATGAGAAAAACAAAATGATCAGTAGGAAACTTTTGGGGGAGAAATGAAACTACTCAATGATCCCTTCCCTAAATTCTTCATCCCCCAAACTACTCATACAGGAGTCTTGCTTTTTTTTTTCTTTTCTTTTTTTTTTTTTTTTTTTGAGACGAAGTTTTGCTCTTGTTGCCCAGGCTGGAGTGTGATATGATCTCAGCTTACCGCAACCCCAGCCTCCTAGGTTCAAGCGATTCTTGTGCCTCAGCTTCCCGAGTAGCTGGGATTACTGGCATGCACCAGCACGCACAGCTAATTTTGTAGTTTTAGTAGAGACAAGGTTTCTCCATGTTGATCAGGCTGGTCTTGAACTCCCGATCTCAGGTGATCTGCCCACCTCGGCCTCCCAAAGTGCTGGGATTACAGGCCTAAGCCACCGTGCTAGGCCCAGGAGTCTTGCTTTCTTCAGGTGCACCTCAAGTACCACATGTTTCTCAAGAGATTGGTATACTAACCAACCTCTATAATTATTTCTAAGTACTGTCCTTTCAGAGTCTTGTTCTATTCTCCACTGGTCATATGAGGTTCTTAACCCTCACTGCGCGTCAAATCACTAGATTAAAACAAACAAACAACTACTGGTCATGTGAGGTTCTTAATCTTCACTGTGCATCAAATCACTAGATTAAAACAAACAACCACACACAAAAAAAGCTTAAAACTACAATACCCAGACCAGTTGAATCTAAAATGAAGCCAAGTCTGAGAACCACTAACTCATTATACCGGGGGCTAAACATCAAGAATTGCAGAGGAAGTCCCGGAGCTAAGAATAAAACTCTACCTTACATTCTATGTCTGGAGAAGTTACAGATGTAGGGGACAGACATCCTCATGAAGGGATTAAAGGCAGTTAACACTTTAATCAACTCTCTTCTCTGATTAAAGACTTGGAGAAAACAGAGGTCATGTAGGCAGGTGACACATACCTGTAATCCCATCACTGCCAAGGGAGGCGGATCACTTGAAGTAAGGAGTTCAACACCAGCCTGGCCAACAAGATAAAATCCTGTCTCTACATTAAAAAAAAAAAAAAAATTAGCTAGATGTGGTGGCACACACCTGCAATCCCAGCTACTCCAGGGGCTGAGGCAAGAGAATCGCTTGAACCTGGGAGGTGGAGGTTGCAGTGAGCCACGATTGCGCCACTGCACTGCAGACTGGGTTACAAAGTGAAACCCAGGAACAAATGAATGAAAGAACGAAAGAACAAAAGAAAGAAAGAGAAAGAGAGAAGGAAGGAAGGAAGGAGAGAAAACAGAGGTCATCCTTAGGGAGATGCATTTTGTTTTTGTTTGCTTGGTTTTTTTTTTTTTTCCGCTCTTGTTGCCAAAGCTGGAGTGCAATGGCACGATCTCGGCTCACTGCAACCTCTGCCTCCTGGGTCCAAGCGATTCTCCTGCCTCAACTTCCTGAGTAGCTGAGATTACAGGCATGCACCACCAAGCCTGGCTATGAGAGATGCATTTTGTAGAGAGCTGACTATCCCTTCTACCATCTCTTACTGTTTGTGGGGTTAGAATGTGACCAGGCATTCCACATGAACTGAAATGTGCTTCCCACCAACACCACTAAGTTGGGGATTGGTGATTGGCTTTGATCTGAAAGTTGTCACATCATTGACCTGACACAGCACCTGATCCTTGGGAGAGGGAGGGAGGAGAGAGGTGCTGAAGCTGAAAAGTGCCAGAAGGCAGACTGCATTGCCATTCTTTGCAGTAACAAGAATAAAGTGTTTCACAGGACACTGATAAACGCCAAGGAAGGTGGGGGTGGGTGGGGTCTTAAGCCTTCATGCTTTTCCATGAGACTGTGTACAATGGTATGAAGATTATTATACCTGAGAGAGGTCTCCACCTAGAGCCTGGTCAGAAATATCCTGTAGAGTCCACTGAGGAATCAGCACATGTGTCTCAAGAGAGACCACATTCAGACTCCTTCCCGTGGATTCGACCAAAGGACAGTCTGTTGGCCAAATAAACAGGCACAACCTGCAGAGAGAAGTGAGGACAAGACAACCTCACTAGAGGCAGGCAGGTAAGAGGAGTCAATGTCAGTTTCAGTTTCTACATCAGAGGGTAACCACAGGAAAGGGGGCTAGGATGTTATAGAACAGACGAAGACCCCGCCACTCCACCCTCTAGTATTTAAGATTACTATACTATTCTGTGGGTAGATAGAGGAGAAAGAAGACTTTTGGATAGAAAATAATTTTTATACTTTTTATTATTTTTATTTATTAATATTATTATTACCTTTTTTTTTTTGAGACAGAATTTCACACTGTCACCCAGGCTGGAGTGCAGTGGTGGGATCTCGGATCATTGCAACCTCCACCTCCTGAGTTCAAGCGATTCTCCAGCCTCAGCCTCCTCAGTAGCTGGGATTACAGGTGCCCACCACCACTCCCGGCTAATTTTGTGTTTTTAGTAGAACCGGGGTTTCTCCATGTTGGTCAGGCTGGTCTTGAACTCCTGACCTCAAATGATCCGCCTGCCTCGGCCTCCCAAAGTGCTGGGATTACAGGCATGAGCCACTGCACCTGGCTACACTTTTTAAATGAATACTTCTGAGTCTTAAGATTCCAATAACAGCATTTTTAATAAACTGGATGTGAACAAGTTATAGAACTAGGCTGCATGAAGGGAGCTTACTACCTAGCAGGCAAAGAGTTTTAAAAGAACACAGTTAATAGCAATTATGGGAAAAATAAAATCCTTTCATGTTTATATCTTAAGGAAAGATTCCCACTAAATTGGTTAAGAATGGTAATGTTTGCACTCCTTGAATGTGAGTTGAAGAGTTGCCTCTCCTAAGTAACGTATTTTAAATGTTTCCAAGGTGGTTTTTATGGAGACAAAAAGTGTTGAAGGACAGTCCTGCGAAGTGGCTGCAACACTTGAAGGTAACAGTGAGTCTTCACCAAGAGTCAGATATGCCTCAGGGTAAAGGTAAATAAATAATTCAAAGCAGAGGCCTCACATTACCAGACTCAGTCCCAACCAACTAAATCATGTTCCTCATTTGAAATTCCTCTCAGTGTCACAAAGGTTATTGTGTTTGTGATGTGGGTTTTGACTGTCCTCATGTTACCAGATAGGGGTCCCAATCCAGATCCCAAAAAAGGGTTGTTGGATCTTGCACAAAAAAGAATTTGAGGGGAATCAGTAAAGTGAAAGCAAGTTTACCAGGCAAGTAAAGGAGTGAAAGAATGGCTACTCCATAGGCAGAGCAGCCCCAAGGGTTGCTAGTTGCCCACTTTTATGGTTATTTCTTGATTATATGCTAAACAAGGGGTGGTTTATTCATGCTTCCCCTTTTTAGACCACATAGGGTAAACTGTCATGTCACTGATGGCAGTGTAGCGGTGAGGACAACCTGAGGTCACTGTCGTCGCCATCTTGGTTTTGGTTTTGTGGGTTTTAGTTGGCTTCTTTACTGCAATCTGTTTTATCAGCAAGGCCTTTATGACCTGTATCTTGTGCTGACCTCTTATCTTGTCTTGTGACTTAGAATTCCTGTCTGGGAATGCAGCCCAGTAGGCCTTAGCCTTATTTAACCTAGCCCCTATTTACGATGAAGTTGCTCTGGTTCAAACGCCTCTGAGTTGAATAAGAAACATTCAAAGAAACCAAATAAAAAGCTTTATGTGGATAGAGAATCAGAAAGACTGTGGTGATAGTTCTGAGTCAAACCTTAGCCATTTTCCCTTCCTTTTCTGTAATGAAATTAGAATCAGGAGAAGTTCCAGGATTTATCAAACCCAGGAATAGCAGTCTACATTTCAACTCTGAAAAGTTTTCTTACTTTGTTTACCAACTATGTGGACTACAACTAAAATATTACAAGAAATAACTCATGTCTCATGACTCAGAGCCAAATTAATTTCACGTATCTATAGTTTGCTACACAAACAAACCCTTTCCCAGAGGCCTCTGTTCCTAGGTCAACAAACACGAGGTGACTCCACGATGAGACTCCCAGGCTTCAGACAAGTCCATAACCTTAGGTAATTATGATCTGAGGTGTTTTTGAAGCCCCTCTTACACACACACACCAATCCCATCCCTCCCGCCCCCTGCACCCCACTCCATCTCTGGACCAAAACTTTCCTTCCAGTGGGTCTGGAAAGTACTGCCTGAAATTCTCAGCATTCCTGTCATTCCACAAGGGCTGAGGCAGCTCTCTAAACATTCTTTCAGGCACCTGAGGAATTGGGCCACCAGCTCTTCTGCAGGAAGCCAGCAGGAAATTAAGTATAAAGAAAGGGCAGCAAAAGTATTTGGGAAGATGACAATGAGGCATAAAGGAAACATAAAGGGTGAGCGTGCAAGAAAAGGAGCCTGGTCTACCTATGCACTTTGCCCTGCATACAGTTCTACCTCTCAGAACGTGTGATGACCTACCTAGGAATGGAATGTGGGCCAGAGGAAGGGAAGCTGGTACAAAGCTGTGGAGGCTGGAAAGAAACCCAGGGCCCTAGAACAAATCCTGAATAGTGACTTTTAGCTAAAATCACTTGCTAGAAGCCTGAAGAAAAAATGTTTTCACTGAGGGCCTAATTGGATGCCAGAAGCCCTCTACAGAAAGCAGGCTCCTAGAGCTTCCTAGTTGCTGAGATGGGCTATCCTGGCAAGAATCCTCTCCCTCCTCCTTTCTTTCCGTCTCTCTCCCTTCCTCTTTCCCCAACTTTTCTCTTTCTACACACAATCTGGCAGTTTATTTGGGAAAATTATTTGGAGAACTGGGGTGCACCTTCAGTATATTCATTTTTAAGCCACGGACACACCACTAGAGGGCAATGTTATCACTAGTCGCTTAAACTTAGCTGATTTCCTCTGGCTTCAGCATTCAGCAGGCCTATCCACACATCCTGCGACAGGATGTTTCGGAACTTTTCCTTCGATTCTCATTGTAAATAAACAGCCTGGGGTGAATACATCCAGATGCACATCACAGTGACATGCAGCATGAATTGTGCAGGGCACAGTTTCTGGTCTATCTGGAACAATCGTGCCTAATACGCACCACAGTTCAGAATCTAGAGCTTAAACTGGCATTTTTGTCTTGAATTTCTGCCTGAATTTTGGAATTTCTCTCAAATGCTATCCCTAAGGGCAAAAGGAGCCCTTAAAAGAAATAAAAAGTTAAATAATACAGCATAGCCCATTTGTAAAGGATTCTATTTTGTTTCCATATTCAAGTTACAAGTATTTGGTTTGCTTAAATGCAGCATTGCCCAAATGGTCAAAAGCTATTAGTAGATTAATCATTTATGCAAGCATGGGGACCAGGGGCCACATGTTTCTCTCTGCTTGAGAAACTGTGTGTATAAACTGGGTCCCAGTAAATTTGGTCCTACCTGGGATGTACCAAAGAAAGCAAAGCTAGCCAGGGGTGGTGGCTAATGTCTGTAATCTCAACACTTTGGGAAGTTGAGGCAGGAGGATCACTTGAGGCTGGGAGTTCAAGGTTAGCCTGGGCAACGTAGCAGACCCCATCTCTACAAAAATAAAAATAAATTAGACAGGCATGGTGGTATGCACCTGTAGTCCCAGCTCTTCAGGAGGCTGGGGTGGGAGGAATCTTTTGAGCCTAGGAGTTTGAGGCTCCAGTAGCTATGATCACACAACTGTACTCCAGCCTGGGTGACAAAGCAAGACCCTGTCTGAAAAAGATAAAAAAAAGAAAGGGAAGAAAGAGAGAGAAACAGAAAATAAAAGGAGACACAAAAGAAAGAAAGAGAGAGAGAAAGAAAGAAAAAGAAAGAAGGAAAAAAAGATAGAAAGAGAAAGAAAGAAAGAAGGAAGGAAGGAAAGAAAGAAGAAAGAAAAAGAAAGAAAGAAAGAAAAGAAAGACTGCTAGAAATCTAAACTCGGCTAGGTACACTGGCTCACGCCTGTAATCCCACCATTTTGGGAGATCAAGGTGGTTGGATCCCCTGAGGTCAAGGATTTGAGACCAGACTGGACAACATGGTGAAACTCCGTCTCTACTAAAAATTCAAAAATTAGCTAGGTGTGGTGGCGGGAGCCTGTAATCCCAGCTATTCGGGAGGCTGAGACAGGAGAATCGCTTGAACCTGGGAGGTGGAGGTTGCAGTGAGCAGAGATCGTGACACTGCACTCCAGCCTGGGTGACAGAGTAAGACTGTGTCATCTCAAAAAAAAAAATCTTAAACTCCTTTAACTTTTTTGGCAGAATCTCCCTTCCTATGAGTTCCACTACTGTTCCTAGGCATACACTCTGCCCTCTTGTATAGGGGCAAACTAGCATCTGATTTTTCTGAGATTAGTATTCAAGAAGTTAGGCAAACTAACCTACTAAAGTTGGTCTTAGACTGAAGATCTGGGTAAAAATGTAAATCAGAAGGTATTCAAGAAATAAGGTAAAGGACGTAACAGGCTATTCATGGACCGGGATACTGCTGCCTCCAGCACCGGTACTTGAAGAAGTACAGCACTTCTTCAAATATTTGCTGATGTCAAGCTTATCCTCTATTTATCAGCAGAGGCAGATAAAGTGAGGAAAATATTTGTAGGCAGAGAGATTTCTGGAATGTTCCTACAGTGCTGCAATACCATCCAGAGTTCAAGTGGGCCATATTTGGACAACGATTGCTATGTTATTTTTTTCTATCTCTTATATTTTCACTGCTATATAATAACATTAACACTCTTTACACAAGGTCAGTTCTATTTACCTAAGACTTTCCCAATCTTTCCCATTCTCTCTCCTCAAAGGGTCATGAACATATTCTATGTTTTGGAAAGGAAAAATATAATAGAGGAAAAGTTTATTGAAATTAGTCAGGTGGGGATTATAATTCACCAAATCTGCATTTACTAGGAGGATGACGGAGCAGAAAACTAGTCCCAGGGTTTAAAGATTACAATTCAACAGAAGACTCTGATGGTTGGGCCAACACTGCATTTCATAGCAGGTGAAGAGAGAGAAAGTACAGAGAAACAAACAAGAACAGAAGTATGGTGTAGGAGGGTGCACAGTGAACAGAAGAAAATGCTATGGAAGACTACTTCTCACTGAGCAAAACCTGACTAGGTGGAATGTGGACTGAGGGTCGAGATGAATTCAAGAGTTTTACAGAGGACACCTGTCACCTAATCACAGCCCCAACGACGTTACCAAGAAAGCATCATGGCTTTTTCTTTTACAGGCACTTTGTTTACAGGACTGCACCCCAGGAAATCAAGGAACAGGCACCTTATCTCTTTCAGATCACTTTTAGAATCCAAGCTTTGGTACACTGAGACAAATAAAAACACATAGTTAGGAAAGGGTAAACAGTAGATGAGATCCCACTTGTAACTTGGCTAAATATAGCTGTTTCAGTACCTGACAACTCAAGTTCAATCTGGATTATTCTAAATGTATAATTGATGTGGCCATCAGTTTCCAGTAGAGGAGCTTTTGTTTTGCTTTTTTTTCCCCGCCTTTCACTCAGAAGGAATGGCTTTCTCATTAGGAAATATTCACATGCCCTCAGAAAATGTGTTTGGAAGAGAAAGACTCCCCGGAATCACAGATTAAAATGCCAGCAGAGTTGAGTATGTTCTTCCCCATTTTGAGCTAGTTAAATGGGAACTCACGCCGTTCTCCATGCAGGGAACTTCTCAGGTAAGACTATTAAAGCCATGGAACCAACTACTTAGTGTGATTATTAAAATCCTGTGGCGCTCTGGTGAACAGTGGTGTGGACTGGCAGCCAGAACATCTTTTCCAATTCTAGCCCCTGTATTTCCTGGATTTACAGAAGCAAAGTAACTAGGAAAGAGCTGTAGGTCTTCTCACCCATTTTGTAGATATTTATCAATGTTTTAGGCACTGGAGTATAGTAATAAATGAGATCTAGCACAGTCCTTACCTTCACAGTTTAGAGTCATGAAGGAAATAAACCAGTCCACTAGCATGGCCATCATGAGAGAGAGAGAGAGAGAGAGAGACAGAGAGAGAGAGAGAGAGAGAGAGAGAGAGAGAGAGAGAGACAGAGAGACAGACAGAGAGACAGAAACAGAGAGACAGAGAGAGAAGAAAAAAGAAAAAAGGAAAAAAAGAAAAAGTAAAGTGTTGGTGATGATGTGAAGCAATCAGAACCCTCATACAGCATTGGTGTCAATGTAAAATGATGTGGTTACTCTAGAAAAGTCCTCAAAAAGCTCAATACAGAATCAGAATAACTATACGATGTAGCAGTATCACTACTAGGCACATACCCAAGAGCACTGAAAATATATGGCCATACAAAAACTTGTACACAAATGTTCACAGAAGCATTATTTATTAATAGTCAAAAGGTGGAAGCAATCCAATTGTCCATCAGCTGATGAATGGACATACAAAATGTGGTATATACATACAATGGAATATTTCAGCCATAAAATGAAGTACTGATACATAATACAACATGGATGAAACTTAGAAACATTATATTTAGTGCAAGAAGCCAGACACAAAGGGACAAATACGGTATGATTCTGTTCATATAAAATGTCCAGACTAGGGAAATAGAGATATAAAGTAGATTAATAATTGTCAGAGGATTGGGGGAAGGAGGAACAGGGAGTGGCTGTCGATGGGTGTGTATGTGGGTTCTTTTAGAAGGGATGAAAATGTTCTCAAATATATAGTGATTGTAAAACCTTGTAAATATATTAAAATCCACTGAATTGCACAATTTGAAAGGGTGACTTTTCTGTTATGTAAACTATATCTCAATAAGACAAGGTAATTATAATAAGATGACGGCCATATTAGAGGGTGCTAGTCTACAGGTGTGGAGGTAGTGTTGAAGAGGTTCAGAAAAACTTTCTGAAAAAAATGACTGTTAAGCAGTGATCACAAAAGACAAGTAGGAGTAAGAAGGAAAAGGAGGAATAATGGATCGATGCTAAAGGAACAGGAGAACATGCCCATGGCAGAGGGGAGAGAGCACATGGTACATCTGGAGGAATAGTGGTCCTGCTGGGCTGAAACACGGTGTTCACAGTGGACAGTGGAGAGAAGTAAGGCTAGGGATAGAAGGAGCTAACAAGCCATGCTAAAGAATTTCTACTTTATCCTAATTATCATAGGATGTCCTTGAAAGAGTTAAAGCACAGGAGTGACAAGATCTGATCTGTTCTTTGGAAAGGTTGTTTTAAATGCAATGTGAAGAATGGACTGGAGGTAAAGCAAGAATACGGGCCAAGAGATTAGTTAGAAGGTTATTGCACTAATACAAGGCAGAGCTGACCAAGTAGGGAAAATTGGAAGGTACTGGGGAAGTTCTTCCAAGCTCCTTGTAATGCTCTGCCAACTATAACAGTACTAGGCTCTGCCAGGAAGCAAGATGTGGTTTCATAAGGAGGCGGCGTCCATGCTAAGGCTGCTAGAAAGCCTTCCAGCAGACTCTATTCCTGCTTTTGGCCCAAGCTTTATACTCAGTCTCCTCTAGACTTGGGTTCCCTCTTCCCTCCACAATAAACATAAAGATCCTCACCATGTGCAACAGAGAGACAGTCTACTGTAAGAGTATGGATTTGAGAGTCAGAAGCACCCAAGTTCAAATTCCTACCCTGCCATGTCCAAGCTTATGTGATAAGATATACTTAACCTCTGATCTCAGTTTCCCCAAATGTGAAATTAGGAAGATATTAACATAGCCCAGTTTTGCGCTGAGGATTATATGTGATTACAGATGTAAAAAAGACTTGCACTAGACCTGCCATTTAGAAGGTGCTCAATAAATGTGGTCTCTGTGCCATTCAAACCCTTTGGATCACAATCCTATAGTTACAATCATAATTCTTCAATGCAAGCATGACACCAAAGGATGAGGCCTGCTACTGTCAAAGTTTTAGTGAGCTAGGAAGGACTATTCCTTATCATTCTAGAAACAGGTATTTGCTAGTTGACAAACATAAGTTATTTGTATCCATGGTTCCTTAAATACCATTTCAAAGTCAAATGTATTTAGGGCAGGTGCAGTGACTCATGCCTGTAATCCCAACACTTTGGGAGGCTGAGGCAGGTCGATAACTTGAGTTCAGGAGTTTGAGACCAGCCTGGCCAACATGGTGAAATCCCGTCTCTATTAAAAATACAAAAATTAGCCTGTCATGGTGGTGGGTGCCTGTAACCCTACTCAGGAGGCTGAGGCAGGAGAATCGCTCAAACTTGGAGGCACAGGTTGCAGTGAGATGAGATCATACCGTTGCACTCCAGCCTGGGCAACAAGAAAGAAACTCTTGTCTCAAAAAAAACAAAATGACAAAAACTAAGTCAAATGTATTTAAATTAACTCCTAAAAGGAAAGATCTGAGAGTGCTTCAGACAAGTCATCAAATCAGGCTTGTTTATGCTCAAGCAGGAAGGCCAAAGTTCCAGGTAAAGGCTCTCCTTTCTAGAATCAGCATAACTGCAAGGCAGCAGACCATATAAATAGTTTGAGGCGTTGAACAAATGGAATGTCGTCTGGAATGATAATGTGAAAGAGTTCATGTTAACACAGCAGGCCATTTAATGTAAAGAAACACATTTTAAAAGCTACGTAGAGCTTTCTAGGCACAAGTGTTTTGTTCAGGTTTTTACACAGACAGAAACACAGTTTAAAAACAAGCAAGGATAGGAGGTATCAAAATGTGTTTTAAAACCTATCTTAAGGAGCTGATTACTATCAGCACTAAAACCCAGTCTTTACTCTTCTTAACCAGGATTTGAAATAATTAGTATAGAACCTTTTAGCAATCAGCCTGAATGCTAAAAACAACTGTATAAAAATCATTTGGTCTAGTCATTTGCTTTAGACAGGTGAAAAGCTATTATTATTCCCTTCTATCATGGGCTCAAGCAAATTCCCAGAACTGATCTAACATAGTAAACAATCCTCAGACCTTTGGAGATGTATCCCTCTCTGTCTCTACACACACACACACACACACACACACACACACACACACACACAGTTTTATATCTTTCATGTATTCCTCACCCCCTCCTTCCGTACTATGAAGTAACATTTACTCCCAAAGAAGGAACAACCTTGTTAAAATATGTTTCCTTCTTTGCTAATCACTGCAATGGAGTTCAGAAAGCACAAGGTGGCAGAAGCACACTAGAAATGCAGCTGGAATAAAAGGCTACGGCAATTTGAACATCATGAAGATAGCAGCAAACTCTTATTTTTTATAAAAATGAGTGCTTTTTCATCATAACATGCTCAATAAAATTTTGACAATATGACAGGTAGAAAAAGGAAAGAAGACTGTATTACCCAGACATATGGACAAACGTTTAATTCTTCCTACTACAAGTATTAGTTGTGATTTTATCATATATGCCACTTTATATACTCCCTTTTAAACTTTAACAATGGGAGCACTTTCAAACCTGATTTATTGAAACATCTCTTTGTTTCACAAAAGATTTAAGGCATCTGCATGTGTCCACATTTTTATAAGCATTTTCAAAAGATCACTGATTAGAACATGGCTAGTTTTATCTAACCATTTTCCCATTAGCAATGATTACTTTAAGTTAAACATTATCAATGATATCTGAGTCAGTAAATTTACGTTTTAAGATCTCATTTCAAAAAACAAACAAAACAGGCTGGGCGTGGATAGCTTGCACCTGTAATCCCGGCACTTTGGGAGGCTGAGGCCGGCACACCACCTAAGGTCGGCACATCACCTGAGGTCAGGAGTTCAAGACCAGACTGACCAACATGGCAAAACCCTGTCTCTACTAAAATTACAAAAATTAGCAGGGCTAATTTGAAATTATTAGTTCCTAATTATTATACTAATAATGGTGAGTGCCTGTAATCCCAACTACTCAGGAGGCTGAGTCAGAAGAATCAGTTGAACCCAGTAGGTGGAGGTTGCAGTGAGCAGAGATTATGCCATTGTACTCCAGCCTGGGTGACAGAGCAACTCCGTCTCAAAATAAATAAAATAAAATAAAAACAGCCATCTGAGAAAATCAGACCTGAACAAATGAAAACATTTATTCCAAAAGAGAAACAAATGATGCTTCCTTTCTGTTTACTTTTTGCACTGGCCTGTAGGTACTTGGACCTTTGTTTTCTTATTTTACAAACCTGTATCTACAGTGTGTGTGTGTATTTAGAAAATCATTTTATATGTCAAAAATATAACAAAATAATTTAAAAAATACTTAAGTATTGTGGTAGCAGTCAAAAGTTATTTATACTTTTAAAATTGCTACTAACTAGATTCGTCCCTGGAAAATTAACCAAAGTCATAATTCCTTTGCTGCTTTGAAATCAACCTGAATGCTAAAAACAACTGTATAAAATCATTTGGTCTAGTCATCTGCTTTAGACAGGTGAAAAGCCATTATTATTCCCCTCTATTATGGGCTCAGGCAAGTAAAGCCAACATCAGTGGGAGACAGGGTGCTCAGAACCCAGTCAAGTATGGGAAAAATTATGTATTTCCAGATGTCTCATGACCTTAATTTAGACCTTTAATCCACAGGTCAAAATATGTAAAATTAGAAATAATGTAATGACTCTTCCCCTTTTTGACTGAAACTCAGTTTTCTCCATTAAATGAGCAAAACAATGACTTCCATGGGAGAGGAAATTCAATTGTCAGGAACAAATGTTATTACATTCCAGCAACTTCTGAATGGTTCGTCTTGAGTCTTTCTTTTGTAAGCACTAACTAAGCAATCATAGGGAATTCTCTTCAAGGAGCATTCTCACTCATGATTTTCTCCATGCCCCAGTGAGAACTCTAAATTAAAGGGCTCTTCACTCTTTATGGCTTCACTTGCTTCTTCCTGGCTTCTTCTTTCCTCAGTAGCTTTGAGGAAATTTCCCTTTTTATTCAAATGCTCTCAACCAGTTCAGAGAGGGGATTTCTTGAATTCTAAGCATCAAGGTTAAATCTTCCATGGTCTAACTAACACCCTGCAAGTTGCAAATAATTGAAGAGAGGGGAAAAGCTCACCTTAAAGAAATTATTAGTATAGAATCTTTCTGCACCTTCTCAACATCTCTTCTCCTTAGGCCTGCATAAGAAATTCAAGACAAAGTCTGGATAATTCAACTATAAACTCAGCATCAGAACTTTTTTTGCCTTCCTATTTGCTAAGGTTTCCCAAAACTGGGCTTATCCAGTCCCAGAGCCCTGGAAAAGATTTGAAAACACGAACTATATTAAAAATAATGTGCCTTGTCTAGAGAGCATACACATTTTAAAAGCCTAGAGATCCTGGCTTGGGAAAGCTAGAAAAGTAAATACCAACTATGATGACTGGAGAAGCTAATCTAAATTCCTTTGCTGAATCTTGTCCCCAAACTTCCAATAAAAATAATTTAGGTTTTGGCCCTCAGAACTATTCCTTACAAAAATTGCTTATCATTATACAAGAATAGCTTCCCCTATTTTTTTGTTTATTTGTTTTTCCTCTAGTTCTATTCTTTCCCACATAGATTAAACCAAAATAAGATTAGCCAAACCTAATTTGATTCTAATCCAAGCCACACACCCTATGTATTCCATTACAAATCAAGTTTAATTTACTGACTTCCCTGGGTCCCAACTGAATAACCTACTGGAAGCTATGAAAGGGGTCACAGAGTAAGACTGCAGGCCAAAAAAAGAATGTGAAAAACACAAGCAAGCCTGGAAATAAATTCACCCAAAAACATAACTTTGTTAAGATGTTTCTTGTGGAATTTGAATGCTAAAAGGTCAAGTCTCCTAAAAGAAAAAGCAGCCAACAGAGAAGCAGATTTATTCACATTCACTCATTCATTCATTCATTCATTCAACAATTATACATAGACCTCCTATATGCATGAACTTTAACAACAGTAGAAACTGGCCAGGTGCGGTGACTCATGCCTGTAAGCCCAGCACTTTGTATGTTGTAAAATATTTACTTTTTATCTGCTTTTAGTTTTTGGTAATTTGGAAGCTGAATTAAAAACACCCTCTTTAATTTTGGCAACCAGTAGCTTTTAGATTCTTTTAATCCAAGAGATTTTTAGACCTTCTGAAGTCAAGGTTTACTTCTAAAGAATAAGGTAAATTTTGTTTGCTAACAATGTGAAAGAAAGAGCTAATTTAATAGCTATATATGGTCTTATACCAGTGATAAGTCATTAATGTTATTATTGCTTATATTACAAACATTCACAATATTTTTGATCCTCAAAATCACCCTCATGACAGCAGTAATACTCCAGACAAGTGTGAGGAGATGAATGAAAAACCCAAAAAGAAGAAAAAGCAAAAGCCCCAGGAGGTTCCTCAGAAGAATGGAATGGAAGATCCATCTATCTCTTTCTCCAAACCCAAGAAAAAGAAATCTTTTCAAGGAGTTGTTGAGCAGTGATCTTAAGAGATGGCTGGCAGCACCAGTCTTCCCAAAAGGAAAAAGTCTTCACCCAAAGAGGAAACAGTTAATGACCCTGAGGAGGCAGGCAACAGAAGTGTCTCCAAGAAAAAGAGGAAACTGTCCAAAGAGGAGCCCGTCAGCAGTGGACCCGAAGAGGCTGCTGGCAGCAAGAGCAGCTCCAAGAAGAAAATGTTCCATAAAGCAGCCCAGGAAGATTAGAATGCAAATGGACATTCTCTGGGACGCGGGGCATACCATAGCCCATGTTGACATTTCCTACCCTGTCCTGTTCCCCAATAAAAACACATTTACACACACACACCAAAAAAAAAAAAAAACCACCCTCATGAAATAAGAGAGAAATTATGGGCCGGGCGCGGTGGCTCACGCCTGTAATCCCAGCACTTTGGGAGGCCGAGGCGGGTGGATCACGAGGTCAAGAGATCGAGACCATCCTGGTCAACATGGTGAAACTCCGTCTCTACTAAAGATACAAAAAATTAGCTGAGCATGGTGGCGCGTGCCTGTAATCCCAGCTACTCAGGAGGCTGAGGCAGGAGAATTGCCTGAACCCAGTAGACGGAGGTTGCGGTGAGCCGAGATCGCGCCATTGCACTCCAGCCTGGGTAACAAGAGCGAAACTCCATCTCAAAAAAAAAAAAAAGAGAGAAATTATGACCCCTTTGAAGATTAGGAAGTGGAGGCTCAGGAAAGGGAAATGTTATGTCCAAGGTCACTTTTTCTAAGTGGTGAATTCAAATCTTTTTGTTGAGACAGAGTTTCACTCTGTCGCTCAGGCTGGAGGGCAGTGGCACAATTTCAGCTCACCGCAACCTTCCCTTACTGGGTTCAAGCAATTCTCCTGCCTCAGCCTCCCGAATAGCTGAGATTACAGGCACCCGCCACCATACCTGACTACTTTTTGTATATTTAGTAGAGACAATGTTTCACCATGTTGACCAGGCTGGTCTTGAACTCCTTACCTCAGGTGATCCATCTGCCTCAGCCTCCCAAAGTGCTGGGATTACAGGCGTGAGTCACCATGCCTGACCCTCAGATCTTAAGACTATCTGATCACTGTTCTTTTCTACTTTTCCTCCAACTAATATTTAGTTTAAAATTTAAGCTTTTGTGTATTTTGTTCTAGGGGTTGGGACTATAAAGCTATACACATATATAAAATTCCTCCTTGGCCTAGGCAACATGGCAAAACCCTATCTCAACAAAAAAATACAAAAATTAGCTGGGCATGGTGGTGTGGGTCTGTAGTCCCCATCACTCTCTGACGTGGGAGGATAGCTTGGGCTCCAGAGGTTGAGGTTGCAGTGAACCAAGATCACACCACTGTACTCCAGCCTTGGCAGCAGAGCCAGACACTGTTTCAAAAAAAAACAAAAATTCCTCCTTATGATTCAAAAGATTCCTACATAGCCCTCAATCTTTGGTTTTGCTTTAAGAACAGATCATCTACCCCATTAGGCTTAAAACCAAAAATTAAAGACATAATACAAACATGAGACTACAAATGCATTAGACTTCCAATAAATCGAACAAAAATGTTCACTGTTTAGTTACAGCATGTCATTTGGTGAACAGAAAATTAGAGAAATGATTTTATTCCCCATTTCAGCATTATTTAACTAGACAACCTTGGGTAAATCTCTCAAGTTCTGTGCCTCTGTTTGTATACACTATCAAATGGGAATAAAAAATTGTCCTTCAGGGCCGGGTACGGCAGCTCATGCCTGTAACACCAGCACTTTGGGAGGCCGCGGCAGGTGGATCATAAGGTCAGGAGTTCAAGACCAGCTTGGCTAAGATGGTGAAACCCCGTCTCTACTAAAAATACAAAAATTAGCTGGCATGGTGGCAGGTGCCTGTAATTCCAGCTATTCGGGAGGCTGAGGCAGGAAAATCACTTGAACCCGGAAGGCAGAGGTTGCAGTGAGCTGAGATCACTCCACTGCATTCCAGCCTAGGCAACAGAGCAAGACTTTGTCTCCCCCAACAAAAAAAATTGTCCTTCAAATTTTATAACCACTACAAAATCATTATATCTAAAATTGTTATATATTTCCTAGTATTACTGGTATAAGAATTCTGAAAAAAGAGAAGAAAAAGCTCACTTTCAGTTTCGTCTCATGCAATAGTTTACAAGGCACTTTTTTCCCCTGCTTGTTTAGTATCTAGAATATTGTGTACACATTCATTAAATTTCTGAAATTCTTTTTACTGATATCCCTTTGGACCCTGAATCCAAAATTATGTAGCCGTTTTCCCTATTATATAAATAGACTGGTTTGCACAGATTACACAGTAAGTTAGCAGCAGAATCAAAGGTCAAAATGTCTGATCGATATCCTAACCTGCCAGGATCTTCAGATCACACCACTGCTAACAAGACAAAACTGTGACAGTCTCTCTAACATCACCAGAATTCTCTAAGCTGAACCTTATTTTAGCTATCAGTTTCCTTCAGTTCTCATGCTGAATTTTATCAAATCTGCTTCTTTCTCATTCTCTATTCATGCCCAATAAGCAAAGTAATAAAAAAGAAAAGCTGTAAAAAGCAGAGCACAGCATCTGGATAATCCACAAGCCAGAAAACCTGACATTTAAATAAGGGTTAACTAAATGGATTTTTTTTTTTTTTGAAACAGGGTCTCACTCTGTTGCCCAAGCTTTGGGCAGGTACACAATCACAGATCACTGCAGCCTCAACCTCCTGGGCTCAAGTCATCCTCCCGCCTCAGCCTCTTGAGTAGCTGGGACTACAAGCATGCACCATCACACCACTCTGATGTTTTGTTTTGTAGAGACAGTTCTTGTTATTTTGCTAAGGCTGGTCTCAAACTGCTGGCCTCAAGTGATCCTCCCGCCTCGCCCTCCCAAAGTGCTGGGATTATAGTCATGAGCCACTGTGCCTGGTTGGATTTCCTGTCTACAGTTTAGAAAGTGAATTTTCTTTAATCACCTAATGAGTCTCATGATATAACAGCAAGGTATAATGTGAGTTTGTGATTAAATTTTACTTTCATGAAATTTTTTGCATAACCAGAATCACAAAACAAAAATGAGGAAATGCATAATTTGATTTACAAAAAAGTGAAAGAAAAAACACACCTGTGGGAACTCCATCACCACAACAAAACAACAAAAACAAAAAAAATCACAAAAATCTTTTAGAAAAGGCAGTCTAGTCACCCAAAGAATTTCATAAATTGACTGGCTGGAGAAGATCTATTGAAAATATACACATAGTCCTTACAAATTAAGAAGTAACATATGGAGTAAGTGATCAAAGCGTATGTGAAAATAAGTGCAATAGTTTTGTATTTATCATGTGATTTATAATGGACTATGCATTTTTTTAATCTATTATTTTACTTAATCCTTACAAATGCTAGATTGAGTAATTTTCAAACTTTGGGTGCATAAGAACCATGAGTTGATCCTGCTAAAAGGGCAAATCTCTATAATCCAAACCCAAAAAAACTTGACTCAGTATATTATCTGAGTTTGATCTAGTGCTTATGTGAGATATTCAACAAACATTTACTAAATTATTTTATGCAATACGTATTAGTACACTCAATTTTACAGACATGGAAATAGAGCCATGAGTATATAAAGTAACTTGCTAAAAGTCATAAAACTTAGATTATTGTCAGCATAAGTACAATAGACAAGGTCTCTCACTTATTCGTTCCTATATTCACTTATGCAACAGGTATCTGAATACTTCCTATAAGCTTTCGCAAGGGAAAGGCATTCAGATGATAAAAATCAATTATTTCTGTACCATTAGCTGAGAGTCCTAAAAAGCTTCCCTCTACCAATGTAGTACTGGAGTATACATCAAAAGGGATGCAAATCAAGAAGCAAGAAAAAGGGGATGTTCTAGTTTTATTTCTAGAGATAGCAGCAATTATTTTAGAAATAGCTGTTTCCTTTAGACACTAAATTTTTTCAGTGGGGAATACTTTAAAAGGTGTTTTTTCTAGGCCTGGCACAGAGGCTCACACCTGTAATCCTAACACTTTGGGAGGCCAAGGTGGGCGAACTGCTTGAGCTCAGAAGTTCAAGACCAGCCTTGGCAACAAAGTGAAACCCCAGCTCTACAAAAGATACAAAAATTAGCTGGGTGTGGTGGTGTGAGCCTGGAGTCTTGGCCACTTGGGGATGCTGAGGCAGGAAGATGACTTAAGCCTGGGAGGTCGAGGCTGCAGTGAGCTGAGATTGCACCAGTGCACTCCAACTTGGGTGACAATTTAGGCAAGACCCTGTCTCAAAAAAAACAAGTTCCTTTTAAATGTCTTTTTCTGTTTAATGTCTTGGTTGTCTTTTCACTGTTCAGAAAATTCATCTACCTCTTTAAATCTGTATTATCTCTGGTAATCCCTATCAATCTATATTAAAAGTTTCCAATACTTTTATTAATAGTTAAAAAGGTTCGGTTTTCTGCTTTTTCTCTTTAATCTCACTCATGGAAAAAATGGTTCCTACTATGTCTGAATTTCTTTTTTTAGACAGGGTCTCACTCTGTCACCCAGGCTGGAGTGCAGTGGCACAATCTCTGCTCACTGCAACCTCCACCTCCCAGGCTCAAGCAATACTCCCACCTCAGCCTCCCGAGTGGCTGAGGTACCACTATACCCAGCTAATTTTTTGTATTTTTAGTAGAGATGGCATTTCACCATGTTGCCCAGGCTGATGTCAAACTCCTGGGCTCTAGCAATCCAGGAGTTTGGCCTCTCAAAGTGTTGGCCTCTCAAAGTGCTGGAATTGATTACAGGTGTGCACCATCCTGCCTGTCTCTGAACTTAAAGATTGACATTAAACTTTATTTTTTATATTCCACAAATTTCGTATAATGACAAGTAAATATCCCATGTTTATGTGCAGCAGAGTACTGACCTACTTACTAGAGAGTATTTATTAGATATGCAAAGTCTAAGAATGGTAAGTGTAAGATCCAACATATTTAAGGAAAAAATACAGCATGAAGTAATTGTCCTGTGTGTATAACTTCAAATTAATACATATAATTGGACAAATAAAATATCCACTTCTCAGTTCAATTCTTTTTCTAGGTCATAAAATAAACATTACTTTCAAACTTGTGGAATTCAGCAGAAAAAAATGTTTTAGACCCTTTCAAGTGCCCCTGTGACCCTCTCCTGCAATGATTAAAAAAAAAAAACAACAAACCCTATTGCCAACACCTATAATTGCTGCCTTAAAGCATGCACATCCAAATCAATAAAAATTGCTTCTTGTACAGGAGGAGGTCAGTAGACAAACAACTTCCTGCTTTGGTAATGCTTCCTGTTTTCTGCTATCAGGACATACCTGTAAGTATGTAGTAATCAGGCTCACTGAAAAAACAAATTGAGAAGTAGAGAAAGAAACTGACTGGTTGCCAACCCACATGAATTCAAGCTAATTCATCCTGTTTAGTTCCTGTTTCAGCTTAGTTAATGACACTTCTCTGGAATATATTTGTTTAGGAGTCCAAGCAGAGACATTTCTTACTAGGAAAACAGGCCGAGGTTGAGCACAGAGATTTGAGAGAAAAAGAAACCTAATTGGGAAACATTTTGAGCTTCTCAAGTAAAGTAACTCAAGAAACTCTTTCTTTCTAAAAGACGTTTTCCTTTACCCAAGATTTTGTTCAATGTTTCTTCAGTAGCTACAATTTACAAATGACTACAGAGATTACATTACATCTGTGTCAACACATACTGCATTCTTTTTTAGAACAGAGTTCTGATTTACTTCAATTGGGTTTCTAAGGGACATAGAGTCTTCCTAGAAAAGAGGAAATTTAAGACCAGAAGCCAGTTTGTTAATAGTCCAGAAACTTCCTTATAAACCCCTTTTTTAAAAAAAATGTTTTTCAGGAAAGACCACCATTATAATCTTCTCAATTTCATTACTGACACAAACCATACTATCTATGAAATGCATTGTGTCACACAATTTACATGCATTATCTCATTTGTTCTTCACAATGACCCAACCAAGTTAGGTCCTATTTTCTTTGCTGTAGAAGAGGACTCTGTAAAGCGACTTGTCCAAGTTGACACAGCTAGTAGTGGTAGAGCCAAGATCTGAATTCAAGTAAGTCTAACTTAGAAGTTAGTGCTCAAGTGGGTCTGATTTGGAAGCTACCACTTCATTAGGTGCTGCTTGTACAGAGAGCCTTAAATGCAGCACTCAAGTATAATAACCATGGTTCAGTCAGATGTTGAATACATTTTTCTAAATATTTCTATGATTGAAACCAATCTTTCCACCTCAATTCCTTCAAAGCTTGCCTTAAATGCTAGATCCTGAAGAAGTCTCTCCCAGTCCTTTAAGGAATGAATGAATCTCTCTCTTTTTTTGCTTGTACACATTCTGTTCTCTATATGTAACTATATGTAAGCTTTTTTGAGAATGGAACCAGGCTGATTCCTTTGAGTATTCCTATGTGCTCTTGGTGCTTCTGATGCAGAAGAAAAAGGACCACATCACACTTAAAGAAATAGGTCTCCAACTGTTGTTTGTAATACTGAATTCATATCATGTTCTAAACAGGCAAGAATAAATAAGCATTAATTTCTACTCTGCTCAAAAATAATTTTTACAAATTCCTATATCATATGGCTTCATAGTATTTTGTAATTCCTAGTTTTTCTTCTAAACAGACTGTGTTGCAGATTATTTTATTAGTGGCTAGATAACTCAATTTTCAGGAACTGGCAGGTATCTGATTTAGTATATATCATCATGTGACATCAAAATAAGTAAAATATCTCCCTCAGTCTTATTTTCCCATCTACAAATAGATTAATCAACTTTTTAAAAGTCAGGAAGATGTTATAAACTCATTTGAGGCCAAATAAGAAAAACTTCTCAAGTATCCTAAGGAAGGAAAGTAGCTCTTATCAATTTAGTTGTTTTAAGAGTTTCAAAAAAAATCAATGTATAAAAAGCTAAATAAATACTATTCTAATGATCCAGGTATAGTAAATCCCCCAAATTGGATCTAATTCCCCTATGGTCTCAAATGAAATAAATCTTTACATAAGAATCACAACAAAAGAACAAAGTGTTTGGACCAATCAATTCCCGTCCTCACATCAAAACAGTAAAAGGATGATGATTTCAACCACAGTGGGTGTTTCTCAAATAACTAGATATAAAGAGCTGTAAAAGTATACTGTACTTAGCTCCACCTCCACTTCGGATCTCAGAAGGAAAGAAAAACACAGGAAGAATAAATAGATTTAATTGTGGGTGACTTTGGGAATTTTATGAGCTATAGGAACTCAGATATTTGGAAATCCATTATAAAATTAAGAACAGAAACTGAGTGTAAATAATTATAAATGTTTTAGAGGATCAGAATGTATGAGAAAATGTGGGATTCTGACCTCCCACCAAGTACTTAATAGCAACTGGCCATTAAAGACATGACTTTTAGGTAAAAATGTAATTCATGTATAGGGGATGGGCTTCAAGATGGCTGACTAGAAGCATTTCATGCTCATCTCCTCCACTTACAAGAACCAAAACAATGTATAAACAATCATGCTTCAAATAGTATCCAAAAGAGAACACTAGAATTAAACAGAAAAGTGTCATGAGATACCAAAAGCACAAAAGGAGAAAGAAGAAAGGCAGTCTGTTTGGCTGGGAGCCATGAGTGACTTCCCAGTATGGGGAAAGATGAGTGACTTTTAGAAGTACACATCTCCACCATGGAATCATGCATTCCTGACCACAGTAGAACCCCTTGATCCTTCCCTTCCTTGAAACTAACATAGAGAGCTGCCAAGAGACCCTGGGACAGAACTGCTATCTTACATACCTTCTGAGCCCTAAGTGGCTACAGCAAGGCATCATATTCAAACCTGGCCATTGGCAGACTGCACTCTGTGCTGGATCCAAGCAGCACTGGTACTGATTGATGAATTAGGGAAACTCAGTCTGTCGTTGCTGGGACTGGGGCACAAACTGACAGCACTCCTGATGGCAAGGCTGAGCAGTGAGTGAGGTGTGAGCTGCAGCTGCCAGTCCTGTGCCCTTTTAGGACTAGGACATGAGACAGATGCACAGTCTCTACCTGCCAACCAAGGTTGTGGCTACTGAGGACAGCTCTGCCCTCTCCAGTGGCAGGGTCTCAGTGCAGCTGCTACCACTAATCATGCAAGCATTCTGCCTGGGACCTGAGATCACCTGGTCCCAGTCCACCAAGGCTGGTGCAGACTCTCACAATTGGGGGACTTCAGCAAAAGCCTACCCAGTCTGGTTTCACCTCTACACCCCAATGAGAAACAGAACACTGCTCAGGACCCAGAAAATTGTTCCGCCACTGCTACTGCCATTGCCCACACAATGCTCAATGCTCAGGGGCCTGATAATATGCACACCTGCCTGTTCCACTGCTGCCACTACTGGAATACAAATAAGCCATCTGGCAGACCAAGAATCAGCCCACTAGTAACTGCCAACACAGGTGACAGCATATGTCACGCTGCGGCACAAAGATAGCCATAGTCAGCCTACTGCTGCTACCACTAGGGCCTGAAAACTGGCTTACCTGACATCCCCGTCCCCAGTGCAACTTCACCAGAGCCTTCACTAAAAACAGTACCCTAACTCACAGAGGAAATCACAGATACTACTAATGCTGTTTATAGCTGAAGAAACAACACAGAGTACATTACTGCATACACCCAAAATCAAAGCCAAACTGCCCTACAAAACCAACACCATAGATATATCTTAAGGAAAAAGTTCTCTCCTACAAAAGTAAATCCAGGCCGGGCACAGTGGCTCACTCTTGGAATCCCACCACTTTGGGAGGCCAAGACAGGCAGATCACCTGAGGTCAGGAGTTCCAGACCAGTCCGGAAAACATGGTGAAATCCCATCTCTACTAAAGATACAAAAATTAGCCAGGCGTGGTGGTGTGCACCTGTAAAAAGAAAAAAGAATGAAAAGTAATGAGCAAAGTCTAGGTGATACTTGGGACCACATAAAGAAATCAAATTTAAGTCAGGAGTGGTGGCTCAAGCCTGTAATCCCAGCACTCTGGGAGGCCAAGGCAGTAGGATCACTTGAGGTCAGGAGCTTAAGACCAGCCTGGGCAACATGGTAAAACCCCATCTCCACCAAAAAATACAAAAATTAGCCAAGCACGATGGCACATGCCTGTAGTCCCCAGCTACTCAGGAGGTTGAGGCAGAGGAATCGCTTGAACCCAGGAGGTGGAGGTTGCGGCAGAGGAATCGCTTGAACCCAGGAGGTGGAGGTTGCAGTGAGCCAAGATTGTGCCACTGCACTCCAGCCTGGACAACAGAGCAGATTCCATCTCAAAAAAAAAAAAAGAAAGAAAGGTAATAGATGAAAACTGCTCAATTCAAGGAAGAGATTTAGATATTCAGATACAGAAGGCTCAGCAATACCCAGGTAGATACAATGCAAAAAGGTCTTCTTCCACGTCACATTGTACTCAGATTGTCTAAAGTCAAAGAGCAAATCCTAAACTAGTCTAAGAACATCCAGTCACCTCTAAAGAAAACTCCATCAAACAGCAGATTCCTCTGCAGAAACCTTATACACTAGAAGAGAATGAGATAATATATTCAAAGTGCTGAAAGGAAAACACAAAACTGTCTGCCAAGGATACTATATGTAGCAAAATTATCCTTCACAAATGAAGAAGAAATGAAGTATTTTCTGGACAAGCAAATGCTGAGAGAATTTATGTATTACCACTAGACTACAAGAAATGCTCAAAGGAATCCTAAACTTGAACACAAAAGGATGCCACTTACCACTGTGAAAACACACAAGAGTACAAAACTCACTGGTAAAGCAGTCACATAAAAGAGAAAGAGAAAGGACTCAAATGGCACCATTTGAAAAATCTACCAAACTACAATGACAAACAATAAGAGAAAAAGAAAAAAATATATATATAATAGCCAGGAAACAATGAACAATTATGACAGGAACATAATAACCCTGAATGTAAATAAATGAATTAAATTCTCCCCTTAAAAAGAATAAAAAAATAAAAATTCTCCCCTTAAAAGATATAGAATAGCTGAAAGAATTAAAAAACATGATCCAACTTTATGCTGTTTACAAGAAACTCGTGTTAGCACTAAAGAAACAGTTTGAAAATAAAGGGATGAAAAAAGATATTCCACATAAATAGAATTAAAAAGCAAGAAAGAATAGCTACACTTGTATCAGATAAAACAGACTTTAAGTCTAAAACAGTAAAAAAAGACAAAGGCCTTTATATAAGGATAAAGGTATGAAGTCCAGCAAGAGGTTATAACACTTTTAAATATATATGCATCTAACACAAGGAGCACCCAGATTCATAAAGCAAATATTACTAGATCTAAAGAGAGAAAGACTGCAATACAACAATGGTGGGGGACTTCAAGACTTAAGTCTCAGCATTAGACAGATGATCTAGACAAAAATTCAACAAAGAAACATGGATTTCAAATGGATGTTGGATCAAATGTACCTAACAGACATTTACAAAACATTCTATCTCCAAACTGCAAAATATACATTCTTTTCATATACATGAGATATTCACTAGGATAGACCATATGTTAGGCCACAAAACAAGTCTTGACATTTTTATGTATTTATTTTTAATTATACTTTAAGTGCTGGAGTACATTTGCAGAAAGTGCAGGTTTGATACATAGGTATACGTACACCATGGTGGTTTACTGCACCCATCAACCCTATTTTTTAAATTTTTTTGAGATGGAGTTTCATTCTGTTGCCCAGGCTGGAGTGCAATGGCTTAATTTTGACTCACTGCAACCTCTGTCTCCCAGTTCAGGCGATTCTCCTGCCTTAGCCTCCCAAGTATTATTATGTATTGTAAACATGTAACAGAATTTCAAATGCACTCCATATATTTGTGCAAAAAAAGTAATAAAATTCATTTAACAAATTAATGGAAACATAAATTTGTGCCCAAAATCCTAAATCATTCTCAATTTCTCAAGATTAAGGGAATAAATCTATCTTTTCCAAACATCGGACCTATCAGCATAATTTTTTCATCACAAATTATGACCCATGACATGTACTGACACCATTTCTGTCGAGAAAGAAGTGGAGTTCAATTCTCATCTTTTGGAAAGTATCAAAGAATACTGTAACCAGTCCTCAATTCTGTGTCAACACTCTTTCACTGAGTAACTAAAAATTAAAATAGTGCCGGCTAGGGTTTTTTTGTTCACTGCTATGTTCCTAGTACCTAGAACAGCACACCAAGTAGGCACACATAAGTATTTGTGAACCAATACAACAGACAAAATGTAAGAATTATAGGTTTCAGATGATTTTCACATTCTGGAAGAAAACAGTGGATCCTTCCTTTTACCAAAATTATAAAGTGGTATCCCAAGTGATGACTGCCAGCAACTGGGCTTTAATCCAGTCACTGCAGAGGCTCCTGGTGGTTCCATCAGCCAAAGGGCAACTTCACAGCTTGCTTTGAGCCATCAACCAACATTTTCCCCATCAGGACTGCCTCACAACCAGCTGTGAAAACTCACCAATGATCAGCACCTCCACACAAATCCTCATTCAGATGTGACTAGAGATAAGTATCTAATCAGGAGCACAATTTGGGTACCACTTTTAAATTATGTATTTAATTTAAAAAGCTCTGATGTCTTTTCACATCTGTACATTTTTACATAGTTATATGGCTATCTATAAATCTATACATTTTAATACATATCTATATATATGTATACTATAGAAATGTACATATACTATATACCTATAGTATCTATACATTTTTACATAATTGTGTGGCTACTACCTAATTTGAACACAACTTTTAAGTGCTTTTAACTATCAAAAAAAAAAAATCTTGATTTTTATAGTCAATCTTCTGAAGTCCCTAACATACATGTAAAGGTTTAAATAATAATAATGAAAAAAAAAAAAAAACTAGATACAGTCATCCCTATTTGTAGGGGATTGGGTCTAGGATGCCCTAAGAATACCAGTATCTGTGTAGTAGTTGCATATACCCCATGTATACCCTCCTGCATACTTCATCAGGCCTACTATTACTTATAATACCTAATACAAAGTAAATAGTTGTAATACTATTTTTAAATTTGTATCCTTTTAAACTGTTGCATTGTTAATTTTTTTCCTAATATTTTCCATCTGTGGTTGGTTAAATCCATGCATTCAAATCCATGGATATACAGAGCCAACTGTATATCTAAGATCTGCCTGTCTTGCACAGAATATGTGAGAAAATAAATTTTAAGAAGGCAAAGAAACAAGCAGACTTGTCACCTTCTTAAAAATTTTCAGTGAAAGTACAAGTTGGAGGCCAGGCATGGTGGCTCATGTCTGTAACCTCAGCACTTTGGGAGGCTGAGGCGGGCAGATCACCTGAGGTCAGGAATTCAAGACCAGCCTGGCCAACATGGTGAAATCCCACCTCTACTAAAAATAAAAAAGTTACCCAGGCATGGTGGTAGGCGCCTGTAATCCCAGCTACTCAGGAGGCTAAGACAGGAGAATTGCTTGAACCCGAGAGGTGGAGGCTGCACTGAGCTGAGATCATGCCACTGTACTCCAGCCTGGGCGACAGAAGGAAACTCTTCAAAAAAACAAAAAATGTACAAGTTGGAAAATGTTTCAAAATCCTTATAGACTTTACAGTTAAGCACTCCATAAAGGGGCTGGGCGCAGTGGCGCAAGCCTGTAATCCCAGCACTTTGGGAGGCTGAGGCGGGTGGATCACCTGAGGTCAGGAATTCAAGACCAGTCTGACCAACATAGTGAAACCCCGTCTCTACTTAAATACAAAACTTAGCCAGGTGTGGTGGTGAGCATCTGTAATCTCAGCTACTCAGGAGGCTAAGACAGGAGAATTGCTTGAAGCCAGGAGGTGGAGGTTGCAGTGAGCTAAGATTGTGCCACTGCACTCCAGCCTCGGCGACACAGTGAGACTCTGTGTCAAAACAAAACAAAACAAAACAAAAAACAAAACAAAAACCCTCCATAAATGCCCTCTGGTTTTTATACCATCTAATAATTTAGATGGTTGTCAGGCTTTAATTACCTGAGAAAGAAGGTAACTCTTAATTCTAGGTCCTGAAAAGGATATGTACAAGATGATACTGGAACATCTTATGCCAGAAAACAAAGAAGTTATTGATAACCAAAAAGATATAGGAGCCAACTGGCCAAAGATGAGATAATTTGGACATAAAAAAAATAATTACCGAATGGAATGAAGCTCATGAAATAAATAAATAAATAAAACTCATGACTTACCTTTGGAGATTACCAAGGCTCTAGCCCATTATTATAAAACTGGTAAAAAAAAGAATTAATATGATTTTATCTTTCTTGTATTTTAGGGAAACCAAGCAGTTGACGAAGAAAAGTTTTTCTAAAGAACTTCAACTACTCATGTAAATGAATCACAGAATTCTAAAACTATCACTTTGCAATACCTAAAGATATAATGGATGTGGGCAATAATCATCAATGTTTGCCAAAATTATCACATAAAATGTTGATAGGGAGCTTTCAAATAGAGCAATAAAGATAGCATCTGAATCTGCTTATCAATCTTATCATTAAAAGTGAGACAACCAGACATTATGTGTCCTCTGATGTGATTCAATTGGAAGTACTATCTATTGAATCTAATAAAGCTTCTACATCTAACAATTAGCAGAAAATAGAGGATAGAGGAATACATTAACACCATAAAGATACAGTGAAATCCAGAATGTGGGAAATTCTATACAGCAAATGATCTAATTTCTTCAATTTGAAAAATGGTCTAAGAATGGGAGAAAGGGAATAATTTATAGGTTAAAAAAGATTCAAGAGACACACTAATGAAATACAATAGGTGACTCTTATTTGGATCCTTAAGTGAATAAACCAACACCGAAAGGAAAATTTTAGAGGCATCTGGAGGAAATTTGAACACAAAGTATTAGACGATGTGACAGTCATAAAAAAAATGGACCTTTCAGAGTTCCAACTTCAGGGTGGGTAACTGACTGGCAGTTTCAGTCACTGTGGTCTGAAACCAACACAGTATTCAGCTGAGGGCACACTTCCTACTGGCTGCTCTGAGCCAACAAATGAGCACTGCAGGATTACAACGGCAAGGCCATACCTACAAGATGTGAGACTGCTCAGGAGTGGGCATATTTGTTTTGAGGATTCCCCAACAGCCTTGTTAAAACTTTTTAGAATTTAATTATTGCTGTAGTTTGGTTTGACCCCCTCCAAATCTCATGTTGAAATTTTATCCCCAGTGTTGGAGACAGGGCCTAGTGGGAGGTATCTCGGTCATGGTTGCAGATGCTTCATAAACAGGTTGGTGCCAAGCTCACGGTAATGAGTTCTAACTCTATAGTGCATAAGAGCTGATTGTTCAAAAGAATATAAGGCCTCCTTTTCCCACTCTCTTCCATCATCTATTGCCACGTGACAGGTTGGCTCCCCTTCCTCTTCTACTGTGAGTGGAGGCAGCCTGAAGCCTTCACCAGAAGCAGATGCTGGCACGATACTTCTTGTACAGCCTGCAGACCATGGGCCAAATAAACTTCTTTATAAATTTCCTCAGGTACTCCTTTATAGCAATACAAAAGGACTAAAGCAATTATGGATTAAGACTTCCTGGCCAGGCTTGGTGGCTCACGCCTGTAATCCCAGCACTTTGGGAGGCCAGGTAGGCAGATCACAAGATCAGGAGATCGAGACCATCCTGGCCATAGTGAAATCCCATCTCTACTAAAATACAAAAAATTAGCCGGGCGTGGTGGCACACGCCTGTAGTCCCAGGTACAGGAGGCTGAGGCAGGGGAATCACTTGAACCCCGGAGACAGAGGCTGCAGTGACCCAAGATTGCACCACTGCACTCCAGCCTGGCGACAGAGCAAGACTCCATCTCAAAAAACAAAACAAAACAAAACAAAACAAAAACTTCCTGCCCAACTATCCTCCTCTCTCCTTCACCAGGTAGGCTTGTATCAAGTTTCAACATCTCTCTCAACCTCCTCTAGCTCCCTCCCCAATTTTCTTCACAAGTGTTTCCCCCCAATAAATCTCATGCATGCCTGCTTCTTAGGGAACCCAAAGTAAACAATAATATTAACATTAATTTTGAGATATAACATTGCAGTTATTCTTTAAAGTTCTTACTATTAGAGATACATACTGAAGTATCTGCAAGTGAAAGGATAATTGGAATTTAACTTTAAAATACCCCAACAACCAAAAAAAAAAGGTAATGAGACAGATAACATAAAATTGGCAGGATATTGCTAGTGATTTTCTCTACTTTTGTGTATTTCTGAAATATCCATAGTAAAGTGAAAGATCCTGCCCAGAACTCAAAACTGTCAAGGGCATCAAAAACAAGGAAAATCTGAGAAACTGTCATATCCAAGAGGAGTTTATAGAGACACAACTACCAAATATAATGTGGTATCCTGGACAGGACTCTGGAAAACAAAAAGGACACTAGGGGAAAATTGAGGAAATCTGAATCAAGTATGAGTTTTAATAATTCTGCATCAATATTGGTCCATTAACTGTGATAAATGCACAGTATTAATGTAAAATGTTAATAATAGGAGAAACTTGGTGTGATGGCATATGAGAACCCTCTGTACTATCTTTACAATAATTGTATAAACATAAAACTGTTCTAAAGTTTGTAAAAGGTAAACAGATGTAGCTTATTTAGCTGTTTAACATATAAGAATATTGATCCTGAATGAATAAATAGAGTCTTTCAATTTTATATGGATTTCTCCCCACTGATAAATTAGCTCAAAAGTGCTATTCATTTTCTGAGCTCACAGAAAGTACATTTTGAAGATTCAGATTCCTCGGGGACCATCCCAGTGTCCATACATACAAAACAAAATTCTACCTCTGATGAAACATACGTTTATTTGTTCCAATCAAGTCTTAAAATTTGACTAAAGTGTATTATTATTACCAAAAATCTTCAGGTAATAACAGAGATAAACCTTAACACAGAAAAACAAAGATTTCATTCCACAGTCTCTTGTACCTGAGAATCCATTTGAGTTCCAGAGAGAATACTAAACTAACGGGGTTATGTCAGGATACCAATGTCCATGATGAGAATTTTCCTGATACAACTTTTGCAATGTAAGCAACAAAGATCAGGTGCCTTAAAAAAAAAATACAAGTTCATGTTATGTTATTTCTACAATGTCTAGAAAGACCAAGATATTTGCTTAAAAATAGAAATGTGGTCAGGCGTGGTGGCTCATGCATGTAATCCGAACCCTTTGGGAGGCTGAGGCGGGCGAATCAAGAGGTCAAGAGATTGAGACCATCATGGCCAACATGGTGAAACCCCGTCTCTAATAAAAATACAACGATTAGCTGGGCGTGGTGGCACACACCTGTAGTCCCAGCTACTCAGTAGGCTGAGGCAGGAGAATCACTTGAACCTGGCAGGAGGAGGTTGCAGTGAGCCAAGATCGCGCCACTGCACTCCAGCCTGTCGACAGAGCAAGACTCTGGCTCAAAAAAAAAAAAAAAAGGTGAAAAGAAAAGAAAAAAAATGCATACTGCAGTGGTTCAAAAACTTCAGCCTGCATCAAAATTATATGAAGGGCTTATTAAAACAGCATGAGCCCCATCCACAGTTTGTGACTCAAGTGTCAGGTGGGGCCAAATAATTAGTATTTTTTTTTTTTATTTTCTCTTTTGAGATGGAGGTTAGCTCTTGTCCAGGCTGGAGTGCAGTGGCACGATCTTGGCTCACCGCAGCCTCTGACTCCCAGGTTCAAGTGGTTCTCCTGCCTCAACCTCTCGAGTAGCTGGCGTTACAGGCATGCGCCACCACGTCCAGCTAATTTTGTATTTTTAGTACAGACAGGATTTCTCCATGTTGGTCAGGCTGGTCTCCAACTCCTGACCTCAGGGGATACACCCACCTCGTCCTTCCAGAGTGCTGGGATTAAAGGCATGAGCCACTGTGCCCAGACAAGAATTTGTATTTCTAACAGGTTTCTAAATGAAGTCAATGCTACTGGTGTCGGAAACACACTTTAAGAACCACTGGCAAACATTTAATAAGACGATAATTGTCATAAAAGTATATTGTAGCCTAAAAGCACAAAACTTTGCAGTCAAAGACTAGCTTTGTGATACAATGTCACCTTACCAATCTGTACACTCCACAAGTTTTTAAAAATTAAACAATATACAAAGCACCTAACACAGCCTGGCACACATGGCTACTGAATTACTAATGAATGCTATTATGCTATAATAAGTTATGGTTAAAATTATGCTCAAGTTGTTACCTAAGATGTTATGCTTCACTGAAACTATTTTGATTTTTATTTATTTTTGAGGCAGGGTCTCACTCTGTCACCCAGGCTGGAGGGCAGCCTACCAAGCAGCTGGGACTACAGGTGCATGCCATCTTGCCCAGCTCACTTTTTATTTTTTTGTACAGATAGGTTACCCAGTTTGATCTTGAATTGCTAGGCTCAAGTGATCTTCCTGCTTTGGCCTCCCAAAGTGCTGGTATTACAGGCATGAGCCACAGCACCCAGCCAGGTATACTGATTTTAAATGGGTTACAAAAAACAAGATGCACTTTTAGACTTCCTATAATCATTAATCAGCATTTCTAAGGCATCCATTAGATTTATTCATCTCATTAAAATTTTCACTGATTTAAATAATAGTTAATATAAACAGACTGACATAATTTTACTTAAAATTAATGTTTACTGTCCTAAGCTATCCATACATAAAATGTTCAATCTTTTTTCTTTTTTTGAAATGGAGTCTCACTCTGTTGCCCAGGCTGGAATGCAGTGGTGCCATCTCAGCTCAATGCAACCTCTGCCTCCCAGGTTCAAGTGATTCTCCTGCCTCAGCCTCCCAAGGAGCTGGGACTACAGGTGCATGGCACCATGCCCAGCTAAATTTTTGTATTCTTTAATAGAAACAGGATTTTACTGTATTGGATAGGCTGGTCTCAGACTCCTGACCTCGTGATCTGCCCACCTCAGCCTCCCAAAGTGCTGGGATTACAAGTGTGGGCTACTGCACCCAGCCTTCCAACTTTTCTTAATACTATCAGATGAATGTATTCTTACCAAATGTGATTTACACATTTTTCAAATGTGAATTTCTTAGACCTTTGACATTGATAGCTTTAGGCTTTTGCACTACAAGAAAAAATTAGACACCTTTCTATTCATTTCTTAATAATTTGTTTCCATAAAGCTAAAATGTTCACTGATGACGTCATCTATCTTTGGTTAATCACAGCAAATAGTTCACATTTTAAAGGAATGCAGATATTTATTTGGATAGAAGCCTCTAACAATGTAAATATTGCAAATTTCAAGTTCCATAGTATTTCAAGTTCTAAACAGGGATAGCAATTGATGATATGTGGATTAACAATATATAGTGAATAACTGAGCACATTTTAACATGAACAACATACACAGCAGTTAAAACTTACCCTGTTTTTCATATGTGTAAAGTATATTCAATCTATTTTTCTTAACTGGCTCATATTGTTTCCATGTCGTTCAACTATCTGACACAAAAAGAGCTTTTTCCTTTCTTTAAAAGGATTTTGATTCAGTCACAACAGATTTTTGAAAGTGAGAGTAAAATTATGCATTTGGTCCAGGATTAAGAAGGAAGTTTTGCTTGCTAGTTTCCTTTTTAACTTATCCAGTTAGACATCAGAATAAAACGAATGGACTGCAAAAGATCTTATAACCAGTCTATCTCTTATATGAAGGTCCAACATTACACAGTTCTTTACAAGAGCTGACCAGGAATGAAACGTTAACATCCTTTAGAGATGAAGAAAAACTGGAAGAATGAGATTAAGAAAATATGTGGGTAGTTTACAGCTGCTAATAGAATTGTGTGCACACATGGGTGCATGAAACACAAAGTGAATCTAGAAGAAAAAAAATAGGGTTTTATGAAGTCTAAGATACAAGGTTCCAGTTTTATTTAAGATTACGAGATCTTGGAAAAATTTACGGGCTTGCTAGTAGAATATGTTCTTACATAAGGACTTGAAACATTTATCTAAACAGACCGATTTAAGGATGCTTATTCACTTGTTAGACTTCTAAGATTTTACTGAGTAGATTTAGAGTTCTAGCAGAAGAGAAAACCGATTAGCTTGTGCCTACATATGACACATTATGTAAACCCGCTTAGTAAAAAGTCTAAATTTTCATATTCTTAGTCCCCTACTTATCTTTTACAAACTTTGAAGGACCTAACGTTCTTTGGACACCATCAGATTTAGTTTATAATAGTTCTGATTTTGAATTAAGAAATTATTCATGTAGTTTTAAAACACAATTAAAATTTTCAGTCAGGCTGAACTTTTGTGCACTTCCTCATGTATTCAAGAAGGCCCACCACTAATGTATTTAGATCTTAATATGATGGTTTTGATTCTCAAATCATTGTCCACCTCAAATAAAGATATAAGAAGTACTGCATATGGTTTCTGTAACAGCTAAATAGATTACTAGCATTATCCTTTAACTTCAAAAGTCCAACTCATGGTCAGGATTTTATTGATGGTATAGGAAGAAAAAAATAACCACTGTTGAAAAATAAATGAAAAACATTTTATTGAGTATTAATTTACACATGCAAATTAAAAGTGAATCTATATTAAGTTGACTATTCCACAATAAACACCTATGCAATGGGAATGATCAAAACTGACTACACAATACCAATATGTTTAATAAATTATCCAGATGTTTTTCCACAAATATTTGGATTACCTGAATTAGCTGATTCAACAAAAGTTAAATTTTGCTTTAATATGGTAGCAGTGGCCTGCTATGAAGAAAAACATATGAATAAAAACCCTGAATAGCATAGCCAAATCTTTCAAGAAACAAGTTCACCAAAGAAGTAGCATACACCTATTTGTTATCCAGAGGAGGAAACAAAACAAAACACAGGCACTTAATCAACATCCATCAAGTGATCATCACTAACATTCTATTATTACCAGAGCAACTGTCTATATGTGAACTGTAGATCAGAACAGACTTAAATGTCTAAAACCAGTAATCAATAATATATACAGAAATACTACCTTGAAGTCACATTTAAATACCATCAACAGTTTGGTGTATCTGATATACAATTAATTCATCACTGCTATAAATTCCTTAAAAGTGTTCTTTTCCCAATGTAACATTATCTTTTTTAAAAAAATGGCATATTTCCCAATATGCATCAGTTCTTTCACTCCACCATTCAGTAAACATTGTAGCAAATTAAATAGAACCTATTAACTAGATCTAAAAATAATGGCTAATTAACAGAAAAAAGTACTTCTGAGTGAACTAGTCAGATTAGACAGGCTAATGCGAAATAAGACTGCATTTTGTGTTACTGACATACACTATATAGATTGTACACTACTAGATGGAAGGTTGGTCCAAGTCCATTTATTTAAAGATTCTGTAATACCTATAACAGTATTTAATACAGCTCCTACATACAATATTCCTGTTACATAGACATAATTATTGTTAGTGAGGATAAGGATATGACTTTAACATGCAATGAGATTCTAGCTAAGTAAAGTAAAAACAATATGGGCTCAGGTTTTCTTAGGTAATATTAGTTCAAGTTTTTAAACTGGGACACAAGCTACTTCCATATACCCAGGAGAAACTTAGCATGGTGGGGAGGTGCCTTAGTTGATGTGCCTGATAAGCAAACTGTTAGTTGTCTATTAGTATTATGTTTTCAGCTTAACAACAAAAGAAAGGTGTCACATTACTTCTCAGATAAGTGATACCAAATACAATCTTGGGGATTATAATTGGGATTACAATCCCCTGGGATATGCCTTATTCATGAAAGCATAGTTCCAATGCAAAAGTCAAGTTTTATGATTACATATTAGGATAGTTTCAGATCCAATACAACAATGTCTAGCACTAACTTTTTAACATGTTAAAGTTCTGATTCCTGAATGTTTTTCTCACTTAGTATCTTCCCTCCAATGACAATCTGGTGTGTTTGGCTTCTTATGCTGAAAATATATGCCTGAACCCTGTAACAAGTTAACAAAATCATGAATAGCTATTAAATTAAGTGCCAGCACTACATGGAACTTACTGGTCACCAACTCAGAACCATAAAACTACATACACATGCAAAAAGAAAACTCCAAAGAGACTGAGCAAGGTGGCTCACACCTATAATCCCAGCACTTTGGGAGGCAGAGGTGGGTGGATCATGAGGTCAGGAGTTTGAGACCAGCCTGACCAACATGGTAAAAGCCCATCTCTGCTAAAAATACAAAATTAGCCGGGTGTGGTGGCGCATGCCTGTAATCCCAGCAACTTGGGAGGCTGAGGCAGGAGAATCGCTTGAACCTGCGAGGCAGAGGTTGGAGTGAACTGAGATCGTGCCATTGCACTCTAGCCTGGGCAACAAGAACGAAACTCTGTCTCAAAAAAAAAAAAAAAAAAAAAAAAACCCAAAGAAAACTATCACTGTACATATGAATACCATCTAGGATATGAGATCAATTACCAAATTCAAGGTCTCTGCTGTTTTGTCTTACAGTGTTGAATATGAACGTTTTTCTATTACACTGACTTGTATTATTTTCACCAAATTATTAATTGGACTCAAAATCTTACATTTTTATTTCTAATTATAAAATCCAGGTTAATCCAGAAAACATAAACCATATATAACTGAGGTAGGTTTTGTACCTTAAGAATACATTGCTTCTACCACAATTTAAAATTTTTAAAATTGAAGAAAAGAAAACTACATGCTCCATATACCTGCCTCTGATACTTAATTTTCTACGTTTGAAACTACTTGAACAAGTGTGACAGTGCTAATCTATTATATTTAGTAAATCCCTTAGTACCTAGAAATACACACCCAAAAGCCCTTCCCCCTTTATCTAATGGTAACTGTTGTATAATAAAATTACCAACTCTAGAAAGATGAAATAAAGATTACTATAGCAATTTTCAATTAATGCATTTTAGAAATCGAGGAAGCAAGTCATGTTCATTTTAAAGATGACCAACTTACTATTTTGAAAATGATCTTATAGACACATTAGAACTTTGGATGTGCTTTATTCTGTCATAGGTTCCCAGGAGATTTAAGAAATAGTATTTCTGAATAGGAATAATAACTTCACAAATACTATCACTTTATTGACAATAGGCAAGTTGTCTAGGGTAGTGCATATGTACTTAAAAACTACCTTCTAACAATCTCAACACTTTTAATAAATTTTCAGGGGAAACTGAAGCAGATCCTACTTTATTTTTCAATAGTCAGTGTAAAAATCTGTATGTAAAATAAATACATATTTTAAAGAGATGGGAGAAAGACTGCATGTGAAATGCTTTGCCTAAGTTGTAAGGATCCTGTCTTTATACTCAGTATCATTATGTTAAAAAGGCCAAAAAAATCACTACTAGAAATGTTCCCCAAAAACTGAAAGAAAAAAAAAATTTTTAAACAGTATTAAAAACTGATATAACATTTTAAAGTGAAGTGAAATGTTTTTAATGTTTTTATGAATTAATTAGAAAATTCAAAGTAATTATTTTAATAAAAACCCATATACTAATATATTTTAGGGTTGAATACTAACAGCATTTTCACAAGATCCAAAGTATGTATGAGTGGCATCCATACAATGGCAATAAGGACATGTATGCCACATAACTAAGGGTAATTAAAGATGAGTACAACCAAAGGTAGAAACTGTGCCTGGCATACCACCCTGTCATGTGGGCAGCAGATCACTGTTCCCATGCTGGGCAAGAGTCTCCAAGAAGGGAAGTCCTTATGCATTAATTCTGCAACTATATTAAATTAGGTAATCTAACATTAAACTTTTTCGTGAACAGTGAATATATATATATACATGGACATATGAAAACGGCCCTGGAGACCAGGTTAATCATTAAACTAAAAGGGGGGAAATGTTGGTAGATAAAATTATGTCAATTCCAGAGTTTTCAACGAAATAAAGATACAACAGCAGCTGCTTCAAAACTAGGCTATGATCAGAAACCTCAGATGATAACCTTTAAAAATTCTGGAGTCCAGAGTCTCAATCTAAACCTACATAGGAACTACAGCCAAGGAATTCTTTGTAAGTTTCTCAAGTGATTCTGATGATCAGCCAAGCTCGAAACTCCTGAACTGGGGAAGGCAGAGAGCCAGTCCAGGTAAATGTAGAGGCTTTTAGAATTCAACATCTGCTATTTATCATTTACTCCACATTTCCCCCCAGCTGTCTCACCTACTCTGTTTTTCTAAAAGTGAATAATAAAAGAGCTTGGCAAGTGAAGGAAAAAGTCAGTAGAGTACCCAAACTGGATGTGACTATATTCAAGCCACTTTCATATATTAACTAGATAAAAGGGTATCGTACTGCTGTTTGAAATTCAATCATCAGGCAAAAATTTCATAATGTTCATGTACTTTAAGGGAGGAGGGGGTTCTTAACATGAAAATGTAATATAAAACAATTCCAAGTAATAATATTTAATAGAAGATAAAGTTTGTATAATTCTTTAGAAGTAATTCTGTTTTAAAAATTTTAATGTTAGGAAGAAAATCCTCTAAATTTGAAATAGGAGAATATTCTCTCACAGGGAAAAACTGTGTCACAGTGTTATTCTTCAGCTTGGAAATTAGGCAAAGTATGTTAGTACTATTTCTGCTTACATACTGTTTTGTATAAATGTTTTAAGTATGAATAACATTTTGGTTTTGATTTTAATGCATATGCTAATATAATTAAAATATGGAATTTTCTTTTACGCTGACTTTGTACACTTTCCAGGCCTGAAGAGTAACTTTTAAAATATCCTATGTTCACTAGCAAACCTTGGAAAAATAAAAAAAGGTAGTACCTACATAAGAAATTTTACATTAAAATTACAATTGTATGTTTTTCAGGAGTTAAAGTGATTCAATTTTTCAATATTCAAACACAAAATAGTAAATTTTTATTTACTATAGCACAATTCAAGTATTCTCTTAAATTTATATTTAGTCAACTAGAACATGACAGTGACTTTATAAGAGCTTTGCTTTTAAAAGGTTACTTTATACAAAAGTATGACTGTATTATTCTAAATTGCTTAGAATATGTGGAAAGAACAAATGACAGTAGACAAAAACCTTTATGAGTGAGTCATAAACACACAAAAGGTTGCACACATCAGTAATAAGGCATTTGTTAAGTAACATCCCAAAAGTATTTGAACTCATGTAAACAACAACTATGTATATTCCTTTAGGGAGAAAATGTACTACCAAAGATAAAATACTCAAAAGCCTGTGACTTCAAACCATATATTAGTTGAATACCACACAAAACCAAAAAGGCATTACCTATCATTTAATAACTGAAAGATATTACTTATTTGTGAGATAAAAGGTTAATGCTTTTTTGAAACCAATAATGAAAGAGAAGTATTTTGAAAATAAACAACCGTTTTCTAGAAATAAATATACATGCTTAGTTATTTTAATGTATTGCAGCATAGGATATTGTTCTAGCATTGACCATAACATTCAGTAGTTTAAAATATTTTTTCAACATTGGGTCTTGAATCTTCTACCTTGTCAGCTGACCAACAACTTTCAAAAGAGTTTTATTTTCCTGCTTTAGTTGTTCATTTTCATCTTCTATGTCATCTAGGTCCTTAAAGAAAAAAAAATCATACTTTAAAAATACTTAAAAATATTCTAAGGGAGATGAAAACACTACACATTCAAAAATAATTCATACAACCAATTAATTTTGAAATGAGGGCAAGCTCTGAAAACAACTTTAGATGTAATTTGTCCCACCTAAAACGACCATCCATTACTTGAATATTTATTCTTACAACAAGTCTATAGGCCAACTCTTAAGATCTTTCAGCTTTTCAAAAGAAGCCAGAAGTCAGAATTTCAAAACTGTGAATCTTCCAATTTTCAATCATCATAAATAAGTTAGGTTTTTAGCTAAACAAACTCCACTTCCCTTCCCTAAAATTGAGGCTAAAAAAAACGTAGACATGCAAGCCATATGTGGTATTGAGCCCTAGGTTGCAACATTGTGTCAAATTAGGCATCAACAGATGCAGGTAAAAGTTCTAGATGCACTCCTACCACTTTGTCTGATCTTTAAAGGTGTGTGATGAGGATAACACTAGGGAGGTGACAAAACTGAGGCCTCGGAAAGGGTATCTGGAGAAATATTGAGTTGCTCTGGTTCAATTTATATGCTGGACTTTTTTCTATGACATTTTGAAGGAGAGGTTTTAGAGCTAAAAATAATTCAAAGCCACTAAATTAAGTATTCACTCTCCAGCTTAAAAAGCAGATGATCCAGCTCTTTTTCCCCTATATTAATCCTTGTCCCAAATACACAACCATCTGGTTAAAAACAATTCACTCTAGTTACAGTTACAAGAAACACTATTTCAAGACAGACTCTTTACTGTTAAAAAAAAAGCAGACATTTATAGATTTATCCTTGCAGTTTAAAATAATAAAGCTTGATGTCACCAATTTGAATCACTGCTGTAACAGCATTCTAATACATTCAGTATATTGCCTTTGGATAATTAGGTAAATGATTTTAAAATTTGCAAAATCAGAATTTGCATTTATTCACAAACTAAATGAATAATGTTGGAAAACATTTGTTAAAACAATTAAAAATACGGGATTTCTAAAATTACTACAATTGAAATCTACCTAAAATTCAGAATTAAATGATAAAACACATTCATGTACCATTATTAGATTATAAACTCTATAAGGGCAGGGGTTTTATTATTCTTATTAAGGACTACAGTGCCTAAGACAGTGCAAAGCCAACAAGGACATCAAAAATATTTGGAGAAACAGGCCAGGAGTGGTGGCTCATGCCTGTAATCCCAGCACTTGGGGAGGCCAGGGCAGGCAGATCTCTTGAGGCCAGGAGTTCAAGATCAGCCTGGCCAACATGGTGAAACCTTGTCTCTACTAAAAGTACAAAACTTAGCTGGGCATGGTGGCTCATGCCTGTAATATCAGCTACTCGGGAGGCTGTGGCAGGAGAACTGCCTGAACCCAGCAGGTGGAGGATGCAGGGAGCCGAGATCACACCACTCACTGCATTCCAGCCTGGGCAACAGAGTGAGACTCCGTCTCAAAAAAAAAAAAATTGCAGAAACAGATAACCTATAGAATGGGAGAAAATATTCACAAACTATGCATCCAACAAAGGCCTAATATCCAGAATCAATAGGGAACTTAAACCAACAAGGAAAGACGACACAATCCTATTAAAAAATGGGCAAAGGACATAAACAGACACTTCTCAAAAGAAGAAATATGGCCAATCATAGTGGCTCATGCCTGTAATCTCAGCACTTTGGGAAGCTGAGTCAAGCAGATCACTTGAGGTCAGAAGTTCAAGACCAGCCTGGCCAACATGGTGAAATCCCATCTCTACTGAAAATACAAAAATTAGATGGGCATGGTAGCACACGCTTGTAATTCCAGCTACATGGGGGGCTGAGGCAGGAGGATCACTTAAACTCAGGAGGCAGAGGTCGCAGTGAGCTGAGATTGCACCACTGTACTCCAGCCTGGGTGACAGAACGAGACTCCATCTCAAAAAAACAAAAACAAACAAAGCCCATTGATGATAGACTGGACAGGGAAAATGTGGCACATATACACCATGGAATACTATGCAGCCATCAAAAACGATGAGTTTGTGTCCTTTGTAGGGACATGGATGAACCTGGAAACCATCATTCTCAGCAAACTGACAAGAACAGAAAATCAAACACCGCATGTTCTCACTCATAGGTGGGTGTTGAACAATGAGAACACATGGACACAGGGAGGGGAGCATCACACACTGGGGTCTGTCAGGGGGAAATAGGGGAGGGACAGTGTGGGGTGGGGAGTTGGGGGGAGAGAGCATGGGGAGAAATGCCAGATATAGGTGATGGGGAGGAAGGCAGCAAATCACACTGCCACATTGAATATGCAACAATCTTGCATGTTCTTTACATGTACCCCAAAACCTAAAATGCAATAAAAAATAATAATAAATTAATTAATTAATTAAAAAAAAATTCGACCAGTGTTCCAGGAAAAGTAACTAAACCGAAAATAAAGTAGAATATTTACCAATGTAAAAACAAACAAACAAAACTAACCAAAAAAAAGGCATATAAGTGGCCAAGAAACATGAAAAAATACACAGTATCACTAATCAGAGAAGTGCAAGTCAAAACCACAATGAGATACAGCTCACACCAGTTGTGATGGTTAACGTGAAGTGTCTACTTGATTAGCCAGTCAAAAATGGCTATTATTAAAAAGTTAAAAAAAGCAACAGATGCTGGTGAGGCTGTGGAGAAAAGGGAATGCTTATACACTGTGGTGGGAATGTAAATTAGTCCAGCCACTGTAACAAGCAGTTTGAAGATTTCTCAAAGAACTTAAAACAGAGCTACCAAGACCCAGCAATCCCATTACTGCCATATACACAAAAGAAACGATTCTATCAAAGACATATGCATGTGTATGTTCAATGCTACACCATTCACAATAGCAAGGACATGGAATCAACCCAGGTGTCCATCAACGGTAGATTGAATAAAGAAAATGTGGTACATATATACTGTGGCATACTATAAAGCCACAAAAAAGAATGAAATCATGTCCTCTGCAGCAACACAGATGGAGATAGAGGCCAGAATCCTAAGCAAATTAACTCAAAATCAGAAAACCAAATACTGCATCTTCTCACTTATAGAGCTAAGCATTGAGCACACATGGATATAAATATGGGAACAACAGACACTGTGGACTACTAAAGGGTAGAGGAAGGTGGCATGGGTTTAAAAAAGCTACCTGTCAGGTATTATGCTCACTACCAGGGTAATGGGATCTGTATTCCAAACCTCATAATCACAAAATACTTCATGTAACATATCTGCAGAGGTATCCCCTGTATCTAAAATACAAGGTGAAATTTTTTTAAATTTGCAGAATTTCTTAGATCAAATTCTAGGATCAATAGAGGAGTACTTGTGTTGGAACCTAAGATGAAAAGCAGTCCATAAAAAGTGGAAAGACTTAAAATACCTGAAGTCAAATACTGGCTCAGCTGATTACTCTAAATGACTTTGAGCAAGTTAAATTCTGAGTTCCACTGTCCTCATCTACAATCTATAGTTAATGCCTCAGAGCTTTATTAGGACAAGTCTGCATATAATGAAGCTTCTCTATTTTTTCTTCTTTCATAGTTGGAGTTGAGATTATTGTAATTATTAAAAAGTTAAAAAACAACAGATGCTGGTGAGGCTGTGGAGAAAAGGGAATGCTTATACACTGTGGTAGAAATTTGGATAGGAGATTTGCTAGTTTTCCCTGAGCAGACTTATTCTTTACTCCATCTTAGCTAAAAGCCTTCTAAAAGGCAAAATTATGGAGTCTTTTCTCATCATTGTTACCTAATAAGCAATTATAACTGCTTCTTAAGCAGCAAATAAATTCTGGGGCTGAAAACAAAAAAGGGAGCTAGCTACAAAGAATATAGAGCTTAGGCTAAACCTAAAGTTGGGGATGCATTAAGTATAACTGGAGAAAAAAAGTGGTGAAAATACACAGACATCCAGAATTTCTTATAGTGATAAAGTATCAATTTTAGAAACAGGCATGCTGGCTCATGCTTGTAATCCTAGCACTCTGGGAGATCGAGGCAGGTGGATCATCTGAGGTCAGGAGTTTGAGACCAGCCTGGCCAACATGGTGAAATTCTGTCTTTTCTAAAAATACAAAAATTAGCTGGGCGTAGTGGCATGTGCCTATAGTCCTAGCTACTCAGGAGGCTGATGCAGGAGAATCACTTGAACCTGGGAGGCGGAGGTTGCAGTGAGCCGGGATCACACGCCACAGCAGTCCAGCCTGGGCAACAGAGTGAGACTCCATCCCAAAATAATAATAATAATAATAGAATAATAAAATAATATAATAATAAAAATAATAAAATAAAATATTTTTATATTTATAAATATAAAATATAAATATAAAAATAAAATAATAAAATAAATAAAAATAAAATAAAATAATAATAATAATAATAATAATAATAAAAGTACCAATTTTCGTTATTTCTTTCTTTTTTCTTTTCTTTTTTTTCCCGACGGAGTCGTGCTCTTGTTGCCCAAGGCTGAAGTGCAGTGGTGTGATCTCATCTCACTACAACCTCTGCCTCCTGGGATCAAGCCATTCTCCTGACTCAGCCTCCGGAATAGCTGGGATTACAGGCGCCTGCCACCACACCTGGTTAATTTTTTTTTGTATTTTTAGTAGAGACAGGGTTTTGCTATGTTGGCCAGGCTGGTCTCAAACTCCTGAACTCAGGTGATCCGCCCTCCGCAGCCTCCCAAAGTGCTGGGATTATAGGCATGAGCTGTTAGTGCCTGGCCAATTTTAGTTATTTCCTGAGGCAATTCTGTGCCAGTGCCCTTACATATGGGGATCAAGTGCCTGTCACCTCCAGACTTTAACAAAACATAGAACAAATCCATAAACCAATCTATCCCCAAAAGAATAAAATTAAGTGAACTAAACTGATAACTGCCTAAAGGAAATCAGTTTATGGAAGAAAATAATAGTTCTTATTACTACAAATTAGTATTTCACTAACAAAAGCACAAAGTAAATAATGCAATTAACAATTTCTTCATATTTATATATTTTCATCCAATTGCCAAAAAAATTCTCCAAATCTGAAATATGGTAAAATACTCACTCTATTTAATAAATCAATTTCTTCTTTGAGTTTTCCAATCATTTCCTCTTTATCTTGCATCAGTCTCACAAGTCTTAGATTTTCTTGTCTTTCTCTTACTACTTCCTGGTAGATACAATTACAAAACAGTAATTAAGAAGTAACTGGTCATTTATAATCTTCCTAAATGGCATACATCTGCCAAGTTCGGTAAAATGTATTACACGCATTAAGATTTCCAATGAATTCCTTAAGATATTTGGTGAAGGAACAAAGATCCCACCACAAAAGGAATCGGAGAATGAGGGGAATATAGGAGCTGTTAGGATGCTCCTGAGTAAACCTATGTTCATATAAGTCTTTAACAAACCTAATATAATAGACTCAATGATTTAACCCCCTTTTTTTTTGAGACAGTGTCTCCCTCTGGTCGCTGAGGCTGGAGTGCAATGGCGTGATCTTGGCTAACTGCAACCTCCACCTCCTGGGTTCAAGCCATTCTCCTGCCTCAGCCTCCCGAGTAGCTGCGATTAGAGGTACGTGTCACCATGCCTGGGTAATTTTTCTATTTTTAGTAGAGATGGGGTTTTGCCATGTTGGTCAGGCTGGTCTTTAACTGCTGACCTCAAGTGATCTGCCCACCTCGGCCTCCCAAAGTAATGATTACAGGCGTGAACCACTGTTCCCAGCCTATGATTTAACTTCTTTAGCTTATCACCACTGTAAGTTATGAACTACCTAATTTCTTAATGGGTATCTTCTTTGAAATAATTCAAAGTTAATTTTTTTTTAAAGTACAAAGTTTAAGAAAAGGAGAGGGCCCAACAGAAACTCTAAACAGAAAAACAATGGTCCTCAATTTTACCTCTGGCTCTGCCAGTTAACTAATAATGGATTAAAAGAAGAAACTAAAATAGATTACTGATTTTTAATTTTTTTTTTTTTTCTTTAAACAATGCAACACCTTTTTCAAAGAAACCTTATTTAGAATCCAGAGCATCAGACTTGGTGAGCCACCTTGGGGGCAAAAGGGAAGCAGAGCCAAAAAGGCCTTGCCCAGAACTTGGCTTCTTTCCTACTAAACTTCCCAGAGAGCAACCAACCATCCCTATCCCTTAGCAGCTGCCAACTATTAGCAACTCAATCCAAACTCTTGTGGAACTCAAGAAACCTTTCTGGGTAACTCCCTTCAAAACTATTAGATTACATATTGTCTAAAGCTTTTAATTTAAAATTAATGAAATAATAGGCTGGCAACAGTGGCTCATGCCTGTAATCCCAGCACTTTGGGAGGCCGAGGCAGGTGGATCACCTGAGGTTAGGAATTCAAGACCAGCCTGATCAACATAGTGAAACCTCGTCTCTAATAAAAATACGAAGAAAATTAGCCAGGCTTGGTGGCGCATGCCTGTAATCCCAGTTACTTGGGAAGCTGGGGCAGAAGAATCGCTTGAACCTGAGAGTTGGAGGTTGTAGTGAGCCGAGACTGCGCCATTGCACTCCAGCCTGGGCAATGAGAGTGAAACTCTGTCTCAAAAATAAATAAATAAAAACAAATGAAATAATAATTCTGAAAAGAAACTACTGCTAAAGCTTAGAAATGTGACCTCAAAATAATCAGAAATGTTATAAAATAGAAACAAGTTTGAAAAATTGTTTCTTTATATAACATATAAATTAGATCTTTTATAGAGAATAATCTTAAGTAAAACAAAACACATTTTCAATAATTACAAAAGAAGTCAACACCATTACTATTTTTAAGGGTTGAATGTCTATGGCACAAACCTGAGACCCTATGCTTAATAAATTTATGCCAATAGTCATCTGAATTGTACTGAGACACTTTTAAACAAGCATATTCTTATACAAAATTTTTTCAAATAGCAAAGATGGACCTAACTCAGATTTACTCCTATAATTTGTAAAGTTACAAATGAAAATCTGTTCAGACAATATAATAAATACACAGTAGTATATATTGCCAGCTCAGACTTCTAACCACTTCAAAAACAAGGACTGTAATACATTAAAGGTAACACTTGCAGAATAGAAGTGCACATATTAAATATTAAAGAATATTATTTCTTTTCCCACTCAGTTGCTATGAAACTAAAAAAAAGAATTCTAATGGTATATTAATTTCATCACTCTTAAAAAACTTATAATCCATACCTTTTCAAGATCTTCAATTTTCTTTTCCAATGTGCTACTTGAAACCAGATTACCTGAAACATTTGCATCCCTGTTATACCTAGGGAACCCACTTCTATCTGTTCGAGGATATCTACTTGAGACTTCTTCTTCAGAGACACTGGTTGTGCTGTGGAAATATAAACATTTTATAAAAATCCCTTAGTATTCAACAAGAAAAATGTCAAGAATATTTTCTATTCAACTTAAAAAAATTAACATTCCCCAAGGACATATGGTTATAAGAGCAACTTATTTGTAACTGTAGAAGTTAATCATTATTCCAACACAATGAAAAAATGTAAAAGTAACATTAATTCTTTTAGCCAAGATCTACTGAGTAGCTGCTAAGTAATGCACTGTTCTGGATACTGAATATGTAACAGCAAACACACACATGGACTCTGCCTTTCATAGAGCTTTCAGTTAAGAGAGAATATAATAATAAAGCAAGATGATCATTAAAATAAGGTCAGTGACGGATACTATGAGAACTATGACAGGATAGATCTCCCAGATTATTATTATTATTTTGAGATGGGGTCTCACTCTTGCCACCCAGACTGGAATGCAGTGGTACAATCATGGCTTACTGCAGCCTCGACTTCTTGGGCTCCAACAATCCTCCCATCTCAGCCTCCTGAGTAGCGGGGACTACAGGCATGTGGTCATCACACCTGGTGAATTATTTTGTATTTTTTTCAGGGACAGGGTTTCACCATGTTGTCCAGGCTGGACTCAAACTCCTGGGCTTAAGCAATCCACTCACCTCAGCCTCCCAAAGTGCTATGATTACAGGTGTGAGCATCTGTGCCTGGCCTAGATCTCCCAGACTATCTGTGTTGAAAAACCTCTTTCCTTTTTCAAAATGCCAATCTTTCATGGACCAATACTTTTATAAAGTAAAATAAAAATGAACTGCTGGAAAAATAAAAGTTTAAAAGGTCATACAAAACACAAGTCCAAATGTTTTATTAGATTCAGACCCATAACATTACAAATAGAAAAAAAGAAAAGAATTACATAAAGTGGCAAATTCTCCACTATAGGTATGCATACAGGCAATTAATACAGAAAACTGCTACCACACTGATCATGTCGTGCCATAATTCTAATTGAATCAAAAGTTCTAAGTAAAACAGCAATTCTTTGAACACCAATTCATATCCTCTGAACTAACAGCACGTCAGTATTTCAAGTTTTTAATGTAACAAATGAGTTTGCTGTATTATTACTCCATTAAAAATTACCCCCAAACTTACACACATTTTTTTTTTTTTTTTGAGACGGAGTCTTACTGTCACCCAGGCTGGAGTGCAATGGTGTGATCTCAGTTCACTGCAACCTCCGCCTCCCGGGTTCAAGCAATTCTCTGCCTCAACCTCCCAAGTAGCCTGGGAACTACAGACGCGCATCACCACACCCAACTAATTTTTGTATTTTTAGTAGAGATGGGGTTTCACCATGTTGGCCAGAATGGTGTTGATCTCTCAACCTCGTGATCCGCCCACCTTGGCCTCCCAAAGTGCTGAAATTGGAATTACAGGTGTGAGCCACCTATCAAAGTTTCTGTTGGTCAGGAAACACAGAAGCAGCTTAGGTGGGTGATGATTCAAGGCTTCTCCTGAGCTTTTAATCAAGATATTGGTTGAGGCTTCATTCACTGGAAGGCTTAACTGGGCTGGAGAATCTGCTTCTAAGCTCACTCACATGAGCGATAACAAGGGCCTCAGTTCCTCACTATGTTGGCCTCTCTGTTGGCCAGTTCATTACATGGCAGCTGGCTTCCAGAGACAAAGTGACAGAGCAACTGAGACAGAAACTGCAGTGTCTTGTCATAACAGAACCTAAAAAGTGATACACTATCACACTGACCTTATTCTATTGTTCACACGTATCAACCTGGTATAACATATAAGAGGATTATACAAGGTGTAAACATCAGGAGGTAGGGTTCATTGGGGGCTGTTTTGAAAGCCAGTTACCACATTTGTTAATCTAGGTTGGACTGATGACAATGCTATTCACAAGGAATATGTATATCTAAACTATTTCTGTGTTTTGTTTTAATAGCACTCAGAGAAAATAGTCTCAAAGGACAGAAATAGGAGTGATTTTAATGCAATTCCAGCAAGCTTATTAAATAAATAATGCAATTCCAGCAAGCTTATAAATAAAAACTTTTATTTAAAATGCAGAAAATTTGCTTTTCAAAATTTGTTTTTAATCTTTTACTGACTGGTATTCAGTTCCAATAATTTATCCATTAAATTTACAGTTAAATGTAAAGTGACTTCTGGTTTTAAAAAATTGATTCCTCGTCTATGAATTTCTTACCCATGGATTTTCTTTTGATAGAAAATAAAAGGGTCCTATCAAATTTGTAATCTTTTCAAATGTGCAATACCAAGATCATCACCTACTTTACTGATAACTGTTACTATATCGTAGAACCCTTTACAATAAGCTAAGGTAACTTTCTCCTCAAATATCCAACTTCCATTTTCATGACCTGATCTTATCTGCCTTTAGAAAGCCTTTGACATTCCTTCTTTGCATGGAAAGCTAAGATCACTTAAAAAAGAAAAAAAGAATAAGGCTATCAGACAAATAAGTCTAACTCACATATTTTAAAAGGTGGGGACCAAACTGGTTTCTTATCTTGCAAAAACACCAAGAGTTCATCTCAAAGTTCAAATACTTTTGACTGAAAGGTTACTTTGACGACCAATGTACACCCTAGCGTATGATAACAGTTGATCAGCTCAACTCCCAAACTACGATATGTAATTTTTTAGAAACCTCAAATTTAATGAATTAGTGTCTGTTAATTCACACTTTTAGTGAACTATACTGTTAATTCAGCTGATATAGCAAGAACACTGTGTAGTTCAGCTGACAACGCAAGACTTTCTCAATGAAAGCAGCAGGACGCTGATTTACATTCTGGTACAAGCTTCAGCACGTTTTTCTTATACCATGCCTGCATAATTAGAATATACTCCTACAAAAGTAAAGCAAAACTCCAAACCACATTTGTTGATATTGTAACCCTTTGCAAGTGTTACATACTTCAGAGCGAGCTGTATTTGTCAGCAATGAAGCTGAAAAATAAATTCTTATTTCCTATCATTGTCTGTTAGCATAACCAATGTGCTCATCAAATTGTAACAAAAACTCCTTTGCTATCCTTATTTGTCTGAGAGTTAGTCTTCTGTATCACTATCCTGTTCCTAAATACATCAAACTATGGCATTGCTGAAAAGTGGTAAGTGAACTATCTTCTTTACTACAGATTCATCCAACATTTCCAAGTAAACATATTTTGTCATTTGTATGCAGCTTTTTAATGTTAGCAACCTCAGGTGAGACTATCAGAAACCCCCAAAATACTAATGATTACATGTGAAATCCTGAACATCCGCTCCTGTCACCTTTGTAATATTCTTTCTTTCAAATAATGAATTTGGTTTTGAACATATTTGATGAATTGGTCTTGAACATATCATGCCTACAAATGCCAATTAAATTTAGATCATTTTATATTGTTTCATTAGCCAGTGTATCTCCAAACAACCCATTTTGCACTGTGACCATCAATTATGGCTAAAAACTAAACATAAGACACATAGTACTTTCCAAGAAAAGTAGTACAAACTCTTTTATTTATATCTCTTTGAAATCACTTCCTTTGTCATCTGGTTTACTACTGCTATTCCATTCAAAAAAGTTCAGTAAATTCTGTTTTGTCATCAGTAAATCAGACTTAAAAATAAATAAATTTTGCTTCCAGGATTTAAATACTTGTAAAAGAAAAAGATTTTTACATTTTATTTTTATTTACTATATATTTTAAAATTATTTATGGGACAAGAATAAGCATGATTATGATATTTTAAAAATAAATGCTTTGCTTTTTTTTTTTTTGAGACAGAGTCTTGCACTGTCACCCAGGCTGACATAGAGCGGTGCCATCATGGCTCACTGCAACCTTGAAACCTCAAAACTCCTGGGGCTCAAGTGATCTTCCCACTTAAGCCTCCCAAGTAGCTGGGACTACAGGCATATGCTACCATACCTGGCTAATTTCTTTTCTTTTCTTTTTTTTTTTTGAGCAGAGATATGTCTTACTACGTTGACCAGGCTGGTCTCGAACTTCTGGCTTCAAGCTATCCTCCTGCTTTGGTTTCGGGATTACAGGCATGAGCCAGCGACATTTTAATTCTTATACATTTTGGATTACAAATGACTAACTTCAAAGTTTCACACATTTTAACAGTCCGGCTGGGCATGATTAGCATGCAACTCACCATGGCACTTGAACTAGTCTACGTCCTGTTTACAGAGTAATCCATGATTATGCACTTGGATGTGATGATGACAAGTCAAAATGCAATTCTAGTTTCTAAATGCTTATTCTCAAGTTCTTTTCTTGTCTTGGACTGACAACAAACAGTTCCAGGACTATACTTTGAGTACCACTATGTTAGAGAAGGTTGAAACTTAATAAAAAGGACAAGAATGTGCAAAAATCCAGAAACTGTGGCCCATTTGAGAAACAGAGAGGTTCAATACGGCCAAAGTATGGAGTGTAAACGTAAGAGAAATAAAATACGAGGCTGGAAAAGAAAGCAGGAAACTTGTTTTTTTTAAAGAGACAGCATCTCACTTTGTGGCCCAGGCTGGAGTGCAGTGGACAATCATAGCTCACTGTAAACTCAAACTCCTGGGCTCAAGCAATCCTCCCGCCTCAGCCTCTGGAGTAGCTACATGTGCAACCATGCCCAGGTAATTTTTTTTTTTTTTTTTTCTAAATACAGAGTCTTACTCTGTCACCCAGGCTGGAGTGCAATGGCATGGTCTCAGCTCACTGCAACCTCCACCTCCCAGGTTCAAGTGATTCTCCTGCGTCAGTTTCCCAAGTAGCTGGGACTACAGGTGTGGGCCACCACACCTGGCTATTTTTGTATTTTTAGTACAGACAAGGTTTCACTATGTTGGCCAGGCTGGTCTCCACTACGTTGGCCAGGCTGGTCTCAAACTCCTGACCTCATGATACACCCACCTCATTCTCCCAAACTGCTGGGATTGTAGGCATGAGCCACCATGCCTGGCTATGCCCAGCTAATTTATCTTATTATTTTGTTTCTGAAGTTAGATCTTGCTACGTTACCCAGGCTGGTCCTGAAGTCCTGGCCTCAAGCGATCCTCCTGCCTCAGCCACCCGAAGTGCTTGGATTAGAAGTCTGAGCTACCCCTGAAAGCTATTTTATGGAAGAATTTAAACTAAGGGCCTCCAACTATTATTCATAATTACATACCCATGTTGGTATGTATGTTTACTTATCTACTATTTTTATAGGATTTACAATATGACAATATAAAATAATCGCCTGTATACCAAAAACAGAGCATATAAAATATGAAAAAGACTAAAATTTGATTTACGGTACAAAACTTTGTTCTCACAAATATTTTAAATGAAAGGATAATTGAATATGCTTCATTATTTCTGAAAATCTTTACACTGTGTGATACAGAGATTCAAAGATTTAATTCTAACATCAGTTTGAACATTTTATTTTTAATGGCTTTCAAAGCAGAAAGGATGCCTTACAACAAAAATGAGAATATTTTAAAGGTTTCACTTAAAACCTCAAAATCAGTATAATAATTTTTCTTAATTTATGAGAACAGATTTGATTTTGTATAGCTTACCAGCTGAACAATGTTATCTTATCTGCAGTTAGACACTTGCCTTGATTTTCTCCATAAATTCCCTAATCCAGACTCACGTATTTTGTGAGTCATAGTTAAAGTAAATAATTCATAAGTCCATGTAGGTGGACATTCAAATTATAGTATTTTATAACATGCAGAAAATGAACAAAGTATGCTTCCCTCAGGACACCTTTAGTACCAAATGACCACCTGATATATAGTGCAAAGAAGGAATGACTAAATGACTATTATACAGTAATAGCTTTTAATAAATGCCTTAGTGTTTTTAAAATAAAAAGAGAAATATGGGTAAAAATTCTAATATTTTCCTCCTGCACCCTAGCAGATTATCTTGCATATCACCCCACTTTGGAGATCACTGATTCAGACTCTACTTAAAGGTAATGGTAAGCTATTAAAGCAGGGAAAGTAACAGTATCATTTTTATAAAATATACTGGAGATGAGATAAACTGGAGACAGGGAGGCCAGTGTGGAGGCTATTGTAATCACCTATGCAAGAGATGATGGTGTCCTAGATTGGCGTGATGGCAAAGAGATACTCAGAAGATAAACTCAACAAGCCTTGGTGAATGAATGGATATGGGCGAGATAGTGAGGGAAAAAAAGTAAGTGCCATAAATAATGTCCTGGTTACTGACTTGAGCAAAAATAGATGTTGATGTCAACTACTGAAATCCATCAGGTTTCACAAGCTTACTTTTGAAAATGCTTAGTTTAGTATGCTTCTGAGATATCTAAAAGCAGATATTTAATAGCTGTTGATTATATAGGTATGAAGCTAATGATGTGAAGGCATCAGCCTTACGTACAGATAGTAATTGAAGTCATTGGAGTGAATAAAATTTCTAGCACAAATAACAAAACCAAAAGAGAATAAAGTCTAAGATTAACAGCTGAACAGGCTGAGCATGGTGGCTCATGCCTGTAATCCCAGCACTTTGGGAGGCCACGGCAGGAGGACTGCTTACATTCAGGAGTTCAAGACCAATCTGGACAACATAATGAGACCCTATCTCTATAAAAATAAAAATAAAAAATTAGCCAGGTATGTTCCTGTAGTCCCAAAGCACTTGGAACTTGGGAGGCTAAGGCAGGAGGATTGCTTGAGCCCAGGAGGTTCTTGACCCCAAGGACCTCACTCACTTGAGGTCAAGGTTGCTTGACTCCAAGAGATCACTCACTTGAGGCTTCAGTGAGTGATCTCTGCAGTGAGTGATCACACCACTGCACTCGCCCTGGGCGACACAGTGAGACCCTGTAAAAAGAAACAAAAAAAAAAAACACAAAAATCAAGTAATAGCAATACATAAAGAGGTACAGGAAAGAAAGAACTACAAATAAGACTAGGAAATATCAGCAAAGGGGTAAAAAGAAAATCACTAAAGCCATGCTATATTTTATAGAAGGTATCACTAAAGCCATACTATATTATAGAAGAGCATTAGAACCATTTCAAAGGATCCATTTTTCACAAAAAAAAGAAGTCCAACTTTCTGGATCCATCCATGACTTTTTAGGTAGAAACTATAATGATGACAGCTACAAACAATCCATCTAGAAATACGGATATCCCTTAGTAGTCGTGTATTTGCTCGATGAACAAGTTTAAAACAATACTTCAAAAAAGTTTAACCTATTAACAAGTTTCGAAACCTTCCATCTTAGGCTTGTCAATACATAAATGGCATCATTATACAATTTTTTTGTTGTTGTTTGAGAGAGTTTTGTTCCTGTTGCCCAGGCTGGAGTGCAATGGCACTATCTTGGCTCACTGCAACCTCTGTCTCCTGAGTTCAAGCGATTCTCCTGCCTTAGCCTCTCAAGTAAACAGAATTATAGGTACCCACTACCACACCCAGCTAATTTTTAGTATTTTTAGTAGAGATAGAGTTTCACCATGTTGACCAGGCTGGTCTCAAACTACTCACCTTAGGTGATCCACCTACCCTGCCTCCCAAAGTGCTGGGACTACAGGTGTGAGCCACTGCACCTGGACTTCATTATGTGAATTTAAAGCCAGGAGTAATTATTAGTGAAAAACAAAATCATTACTTCATTCCCAATACATATTATGTTTTTAGGGAATACTGTCATAATTGTGAGGAATTGTGTTGCTTGATCTTATTGCCAAATTTAGCTGTTTAACCTATTTTGAAGGCCAGATATACGCAGTGCAAAATACTCAGAATAAAAGATTGCTTCATTAACTCCAAAATGTTTATAACATTCTACTTAGGAATGTTAACACAAATCTCTAATATGATCCAAAAAGAATCTTCCCTTTGCTCTTAGCTATGAAGACATGAACTATAATGCTCAGAAAAGGGAAAAGAAACAGTTTCATCAAAGATAAATGCCACCCCTTACTGGAAGTTCTCCCCTTCTGGGAATTTTAGCATCTTATGTGGAAAGACCAGGGGGTGCTATGTTGGGAAAAATTATACTATTATTCTAAAACTATCATGAGAATCAGATTGGCAGCATTAAGAGATTATAGCTAGAGGAATTTTCCACTAAAATAGACATTATAAAGCTTAGCACAATCCCAGCACTTTGGGAGGCCGAGGCGGGTGGATCACAAGGTCAAGAGATCAAGACCATCCTGGTCAACATGGTGAAACTCCGTCTCTACTAAAAATACAAAAAAAAATTAGCTGGGCATGGTGGTGCATGCCTGTAATCCCAGCTACTCAGGAGGCTGAGGCAGGAGAATTGCCTGAACCCAGGAGGCGGAGGTTGCAGTGAGCCAAGATCGTGCCATTGCACTCCAGCCTGGGTAACAAGAGCGAAACTCCGGCTCCAAAATAAATAAATAAATAAAGCTTAGCAATGAGAAGAAATACAACACTCAATGGCAAATCCTACTTTTAGAATAAGTACCAAATACTCAGAAGTACAGGATATATTCTGAAATTCCTAAATAACCAACAAGTACATGACTGGCTTCCATCCTCTTAGTATCTTTCACTGCCCTTTCACTCCCACTCCTTGAAACAGCTCCTTGCTCTGTGTAGGGTTTCTCTCTCTTCTTCCTTTAAGTACAAACATACACATAAACACAAACACCAACAACTAAAAATCAAAATCAACTCTCATTATTAAACTCTCATAACTTTATTAAAATTATGATACATATTTATAACAGAAAACATAAATGAGTGTCACCGGTAATTCCACTAACCCAGAGATAATGTCCATCAACATTTTATAACATATTAGTAAATTTTTAGCCTTTTGGATTAGATTCCTTTTAAAAATCTTATGAAAAATATGTATCTTCTCCCAGAAAAATAAACATTATCTTATTTTACACAAAATTTTAGCAGTTTATCACATGAATAAGCTGGACAATTATACTGAGAAAATACTTCAAATACATTATAATACTTTGTTTTGTATCATACTTTTTTGTAATATGCTCTCTCCTCCATTTTACATAAACAGGTATTAATTTTCTTATGTAATATTTTTCTGTAGCATCATTTTAATGGCTGCATTATAACTTTATAGCAATATATTATAGTTTTTAATCTATCGCATTAAAAATTTAAGTTGTTTCAGTGAGGGAATATCATACATGTTCATTTCTGGTATATTAAATATAGTTAATTATCCTAAAGAGATCGAGTATATCTGGCTGCTCAAATTTCACCAGTTGAGAGCTAGACAAAACAAGTCCAGAAAACACTCTCCAAATATAGTTTATTATATACAGTAGGAACAGCTAAAATTACACACTCCTCATTATCATCTTAACATGGGTGTCCTAAACAGCCAAGCATAGTACTTTGCATCTTTGATCTAGTCAATAAATATTTGACATACAATGTATATTTTGTTGTTTTAAAAAGACTTCAACTAAGCAATATGAAAAATGTCTGTGTACTAAGAATAGCGGTCACACAAAAACTTGTACATGAATGTTCATAGCACATTGTATATTATTATATATATAATACTTCATATTAGCCAAAAAGTATAAAGAATCTAACATATCCATTATGTTAATCCAAATGATAAAAAATAATATAGCATATCCATGCAAACTACAATATGGAATCATCTTGAAAAAAATTATGCTTAGTACATGATGAGACACAAAAAGCCACATACTTGGCCAGGTGACGTGGCTCACACCTGTAATCCCAGCACTTTGGGAAGCCAAGGCAGGCAGATCACTTGAGGTTAGGAGTTCAAGATCAGGCTGGCCAACATGGTAAAACCCTATTTCTACTAAAAGCACAAAAATTGGCTGGGCGGGTGGTGCACAACTGTAGTCCCAGCTGCTTGGGAGGCTGAGGCACAAGAATCACTTGAACCCGCAAGACAGGGGTTGCAGTGAGCTGAGATCACACCACTGCACTCCCCCCTGGGCAACAGAGCAAGACTCTGTCTCAAGAAAATCCCCCAAAAGCCATATACTGTATGATTCCATTTATCTGAAATACCAACACAGACAAATTTATTAGGACAGAAAACATATTACTGGTTGCTGGGGGATAGAGGTAGAAGAAGAATGGATATGAAGGGTATGAAGTTTTCTTCAGGGTAGACAGCAGTAATGGTTGTTTAACACTGAATATCCTAAAAATGCTATATTGTTCACCTTGAAAGGGTGAATTTCATGGCATCTGAATTACATCTCAATGAAAATAGGGAATAGTATGATCAGTTTAATGGTTAATTTCCAAATAAATACACAAAATGCACTTCAAATGACACCAAATATTACATGGTTTATCTTTCATTATAATGAAGATAATTTAGATGCTGTTAGACTTCATAATTCAGAACAAGTTATTGTCTGACACTGCACTATAGCTAAAACAAAGTAAAAATCTGAGTGGATTTGTGAATTCCAGAGCCATATATCCAGAAGTTACTTTTTGGGAAAAAAAATAAAACTCTATGTTAAACAGAAAAAAACTAGTTACCGGTATCATCCAGTTACTTGGAGTTTAAATAATCTCATCAAACTACCACACCATACCCATTTCTTACCCATGCTAGGCAAATTAACATTACTACCATGAGGTAATGCAACATACACTGACAAAATCTGTAAATTACTACCTATTTAATCTCATACAAGTCAGTAAACTTCACTGTTACTCAGTTTACTCATTTGTAAAATGAGAATAATAAAAGCATCTCCCTAGGACCATCAAGGAATTAATTGAATGTAAAATACTTTGAATAGTACCTGGTACACAGCAACATTATAGAAATATTAACTAATACTATTTATGACCCAGAAAAGTTCACAAATCCACCAGTCCACAAAATGTACAAGAATCCCAATTTATTTTAAATGATCATTTTATGACTTTCATGCACTGTTTCAAAATCTGTTAACCAGAAGGGTCACTGCTATTGCATGCCTGGCAGCATTGGGTAAAATACAGAACATATTCTGATATAGAAATAATAGATCTTGCTGGGCGTGGTGGCTCAAGCCTGTAATTCCACCACTTTGGGAAGCTAAGGCGGATGGATCACTTGAGGTCATGAGTTTCAGACCAGCCTGGCAAACATAGTGAAACCCTGTCTCTACTAAAAATACAAATACTGGGCATGGTAGTATGTGTCTGTAATCTCAGCTACTCAGGAGGCTGAGACAGGAGAATCACTTGAACCCAGGGGGTGGAGGTTACAGTGAGCCGAGATTGCACTCCAGCCTGGGCAACAGAGTAAGACTCTTAAAAAAAAAAAAAAAAGAAAGAAAGAAAGAAAAGAAAAATAAATAATAGATCTTGAAAGAAACAGATTTCATTAGGGTCATATACAGCCCAAGAAGACTCTCTTTCTTCAATTACTGAAAAATACATTTGGTCTTCTTTAGTTTGGATTTCTTACCCTTAAAGAATCTGGCTGGTTTCTGGCCAGGTGCAGTGACTCACACCTGTAATTCCAGCACTTTGGGAGACCAAGGCAGGCAGATGTCTTTAGCCTACGAGTTCAGGACCAGCCTGGGCAACACAGAAAAACCCCATCTCTACACAAAAATTAAAAATTAGCTGGGTGTGGTGACACGTGGCTATAGTCCCAGCTACTTGGGAGCCCAAGGCTGGAGGATCACCTGAGCCTGGGAAGTCAAGGCTGCAGTGAGCCATGATTGCACCACTGCACTCCAGCACTCCAGTCTGCGCATCAGAGTGAGAACTTGTCTCAAAAAAAAAAAAAAAAAAAATCTGGCTGATTTTTCCGGTTTTGACCCCTGACCAACAAACCAAGGAAGTTTCAGTCTACTTGGTGATTCTCAAAACAAGATCTACTTACTGATTAAAACAATGATCATGAAGTTCCATTTAGAAAAAAAAAGTTAACATTGTGTTGCAACATCTTACTTGAATGAAAACTATGTTTCTAAATAAATTATTCATCTCTAAACATGAACAGGTTCTAGTCAGTTTCTTATGAAAGAGCTTTGAGAATGAAGTTGAGAACTAAAGTCTAAACTGGCCGTCCCCAACCTTTTTGGCAACAGGGAGCAATTTGATAGACGATAATTTTTCCATGGACCAGGGGTTGGCAGGGAGGATAGTTTCGGGATGAAACTGTTCCACCTCAGATCATCAGGCATTAGATTCTCATAAGGGAGCATGTAACCTAGATTCCTTCACATGAGCAGTTCACAATAGGGTTTGCACTCCTATAAGAATCTAATGCTGCTGCTGATCTGGAAGGAATGAGGCAAAGCTCAGGCAGTAATGCTCATCACCTACTACTTACCTCCTGCTGTATGGACTGGTTCCTAACAAGCCATGGACAGGTAGCAGTCCACAGCCCAAGGGTTGGGGACACCTGGCTTAAAGTATTTCACAGTGTCTCAAATCAAATGCATTTATGTCATGTAGAAGTCTTATTTAAACAATGGCAAAGATTTAGTTTACTGAACCATCTACCCAGAGTTAGTTCTGCTTTAATACAACATAGGTATTTCTAAAAATCAATGTACTATGCAAAAATCACCCAATAAAAACATGAGGGGGCCAGGCATTGTGGCTCATGCCTATAAATCCCAGCACTTTGGGAGGTCAAGATGGGTGAATCACTTGAGATCAGGAGTTTGAGACCAGCCTGGCTAACATGGTGAAACCCATCTTTACTGAAAATACAAAAATTAGCCAGGCATGGTGGCAGGTGCCTATAATCCCAGCTACTTGGGAGGCTGGGACAGGATAATTACTTGAGCTTAGGAGGTGAAGGTTCCTTGAGCCCAGGAGGTGGAGGTTGCAGTGAGCCAGGATCAAGGACTGCACTGCAGCCTGGGTGACAGCGTGAGACTCCGCCTCAAAAAAAAAGGGAGTGGTAATACAGAAAATGAGGTTACAGGTACAATGTTCAAAAACTTCATCAGTGACACATTAAAAAAGATAGGAGCCTAATGTAAAATAGTAGTACAGTTTTACAGGTTAAATAGCTATGAAATACATAAATACAGCATTTTAATCTTGAAAAAGAAGTGACGTTTCCTCATAGAAGCTGGTTGGCAGCAGCAGAATTGTAGCTTGTGGGTTAATATGAAGTGTGAGAAAGATATCTGAAATTAGACTTGAAGTTGTAACATCACCTGTGGAAATGACAGGGACAGGAGGCAGGGAAATTCCGGGCAGAAGAGGGTGGTCCTGGCAAGGGTCCCACCCTCAACCCTTGAACCATGGCCCATGCATTCCTGTTTTCCTGCTCAAATGTTGCCTTTTCCAAAACCACCCATGGCCCACCCTGCTCCCCGTCCTGTGCCCAAAAAAACCCCTAGCTCCACCAGGAGTGAGGAGAGGAAGAGGAAGAGAAGCAGCTTGACTTCAGAGGAACAGCTTGACAGCGCTGCTCCAGGGAAAGATTATCTTCCTACTCCATCCCCTTTCCAGCTCCCCTTTCATTGCCAATATAATCCTCCGTATTCACCACTCTTCAATTCGTTCGTGTGAACCGATTTTTCCTGGACACTGAACAAGACCTCAGGTGCCATGGGTGCAAATGCTAAAGGCTGTCACACTGATGCTCTGCCACCGCTAGCAGAGAGCAACTACCTCACATGAAAAGGCAGAGGACCAACTGAACTGTTTAACACTTAAACTGTCCATAGACAGCAAAGGTAAAAGAGCACTAACTGTAACACTCCTTCTGGGACTTCAGGGGTAATGAGCATCCCCCCTGATACCGCCATAGGGACAGTACAGAATTCCTTACTGCCAGCATCCAAAAGGCTCACCTCTGCTCTTGCATCTGCTGACCTACACTCTCCTTCCCGTGAGGGGAAGAATGCAGTGGGTTTGAGTGAGTAGAATTTGCCCCTGTCGCACCAAAGCGCCCGGGTAGGTCCAGTGCCCATGCACTCTGGTTCCTGCCCACAAAGGGGTCAGGGAAACTTTCCTGCTTCAGAAGTAAAGCTGTAACTCACACCGAGATACCTGGTAGATGTTTGCCAGGTATGCCTGAGAGAATTTTGTGTATTCCTATGTAGCTTGGTTCAGCTGGGTAAGGTTTTCCGCATTTACCCTAGGATTTATGGTGAACAAAATCGTGTATAAGCAAAGGCAAAATTTGAGTTAGGGTCAAATTGTTCCCTAATGTATCAATTAGGACCAATTTGCATTTTTAAAACAAGCATTATAGCAGAATTGACTTCGCAAGAAAATTCTGACCCTGAAGAAAAAGAATCTTAGTCATGTTTTATCCAAATATAGTAGACAGAAATTATGGGTCCCCACAGCAGTGATAGTGAGGATTTCTGTTATATTTATACTACATTTCATTTAAAAGGCAGAAATCACTCAGTTGATACTAGCCATTATTTAGAGAACTTAAAAGGTGAAGATACTCATGTTACATTAGGTGAAGAGCAAACTAGAATGTGAAACTGTACATCCATTATTCTCACAGTTATACATATAAAAAGCCTAGAAAAAAAAAATGGAAAAAGTAAAAGCAATGCTAATTGTGCTTGACTTAGAGTATGGTGAGAATTTCTAATCCTAACTTTCTGTATTTCTTAAATCTTCAATAGTGGGTATGCATTACTTTTTAAATGGAGAAAACAATATTTAAGTTGTATAAAGTTTCCATCTTGATCATATGCAGTAGTTGCAAAAAGTATTAAGTCCTGATGAAGCTACATGAATTATAAAATTATAATAATACTGTGAAACACTGCAGATATGAAATAAGGCTTAACATCAACATTTTGGCTAAGGTTAATTTTTTCTGACATTCGTATCTTGATGTGTCCACGCTCTTTATAAAAACAAAAACTAACAATATTTCCTCTCTTTCTGTTCAGAGAGAATGTGGTAAGAGTTCACTGAACTAAACAAAGCCTTTTCCCTCATCTGTCAAAGACATGCCTGCCCTGGCTGCCACCTGATGAGGCTAACTATTGGATAATGTACGTGAAAGTGCTTTACAAACTACTAAACCTATTAAGGTTACTTGGAAGGGGGAAGAGGGGAGTACTGAGAACCACTTATTACTTCGCACAAATGTTTCTTAATAAAATAATTAATACTAAATTAAACATATTTGTGAAAACAAAAGCCAGTTAATAACTAACTGAATGATAAAACAGTATTTGTCTTGTTTCCCCTGTTGTTTATTTTATTTAGAGTTGGCATCTCACCATCTCCCAAGCTGGAGTTAGGTGGCATGATCATGGGAGACTCAGGGGCTCAAGTGAGCTTCCCATCTCACATTTCAGTCCCTCTAGTGTAGCTAAGACTGTAAGTGCTTACAACAGCACCCGACTAATCTTTTTCTTTCTATTTTTTTTTTTAAGAGATGGAGTCTTGCTGTGTTGACCAAGCTGGTCTCAAATTCCTGGCCCTCAAGCAGTCTTCCCCTCTTAGCCATCTGAGTTGCTGGGATTACAGGCATAAGCCACTACACTAACCTCTCCTGTTGTTTATGAAGAGTAAGTTCCCATACCCTGGCTAATCCTGCCCTTTATAAGTCCTTAAGATTGTCTTGCCTTCTCTTTTCTTTTTTAAAAGTCTTTAACCAATGTACTATAAACTTTCCAAATAAAAATTCTGTTAAAAAAATTATACACTGAGGCCAGGCACAGTGGTTCATGCCTGTAATCCCAGTACTTTGGAAGGCAGAGTTGGGAAGATCACTTGAGTTTGAGACCAGCCTGGGCAACACAGAGAGATCCTGTCTCTACGAAAAAGAAAAAAAAAAAAAAAAAAGAAAATTACACGCTGAAAAAAAAAAAAACCTCACAAATTCATAACACTGATCCATCTTTACTAAATCTTGAGTTTCAGAAATTACGTAACCCTCACCTCCAAATAGTTCCCTAAAGTTATTTAAACACATTTTATAAGGAAAACCAAGAATATGTAAGACACATTCTACATAAGTCAATTCAATTTTAAAATACAGCATAATTAGATTGGGCATGTAACAGACTCAAGGCTAAAAATATACATTCTTATCTGTGAGAAAAAATTAAGTATTTAATTCATAATTTATAAAAGCATACATTCAAATAAATCTTCTGGGTGTCTGAACCTCCTAATGACTTTAAGAGTTATTTCTAGCTATACATTTATATATATATATATATATATATAAATATATATATGTATATAAAAATATATAGATATATATAATTTCTCATAAGTTATTTGGTTTACTGAAAATAGTTTCTATTTTCAGTAATACATATATATATATATATGTAATAAGTTATTAGGTTTACTGAAAATATTTTCTAACATATGATGCCAAGTTTCTTTTACCCTATTCTCCCTTTTCTTCATTCCCATTAGTTAGCAGACACCCTCACTAAGAAACATCTGTTCTCTAGTCATTGCTATAACTTGCTGACAGATTAATGAAAATAATGAACTGTTGATATAAAGCGTAACACATTTCTACTAGTTGAGATAATTTCATATATAGATTTTAGGTTTTTGTGGCTTTTTAAGTTTTTGTTAGTGTCTTTTTTTTTTTAGATGGTATTAAAATGGAGGTGCAAACCAATAAAAAAATGATGAGAAACCTTAAGATATTTATAACAGTATTAAACAGAGGTAAATCTTTGAAAGCTGAAGAGTTAACAAACCACATGCTCTAGGCTATGAAAATACAAGTATGAAAAGTACAAATTCATGGAAATGTCACAAGTAATGGTCTCAAAAGTGTCACAAAAATTCGTACTAAAAGAATAATTTTCTTTCTGATTTAACACAGTGACATGTAAATAAAGCTTTTGATAGGATTTATAAAATTATTCCCCTCTTGATTCTGAGAACACAAATTTGAAAAGTGTCATTCATAATTTAAGATTATAATTTAATAAGAACTAAATGTGTAAGATCCATACAACCAACTTGATAAGTTGCCACAGGTTATCTTTAGTCTCCAAACCATAAAACTTGGTTTGCTAAAAATTTTTTGGTTTGAGGATGTGGTTTAGGAACAGGCCACATCAAGGCTATTTCATAATTATTTCTGGAAAAACAAAAAGGATTTTTTCCAGTTTAAACTATTAATGGTAAGTAAAATTATCAGGCAATGTATACATGTTAAAAAGCTTAAAAAAAAAAAAAAACAGGTTTCATTATACCTACATCAAAATTACCCAGAAATGAAAATAAAAGTAGTAACAGTAGCTAATGTATTGAGTGTTTTCCCATGTGCCAGAAACTATTTCAGACTTATTCACTGTTGCTGATTATCTTGGACTTATCATTTCTTTCTATGGCTAATAAATACTACAGCCCTTGACAAAAATTAAATTTTATTTTTACATAACAGCATAAAAATTAGAGTATTGGTTAGTGTTTTATTTTAGATTAAACAGCTAAAATATTTTAAATTTAACATACAAACACAAATAGATGAAAATAAGGGGTTTATATGTATAAATCTAGGCAGATGGTCTTACAGTTAATAAAAATGTGGGTTCCAGAGTCAGGCTGCCTGAGTTCAAATCCAGATTTTACTGCTGACTAGGTTTATAACCCCAGAAAAATTATTCTACTTATTTAACCTCACATCTCTCATCTATAAAATGGAAATAAATATTATATCTAACTTTTAAGATAATCATAAGAATTGAAAGAACTTTATGTAAAGCACTTTGGACACAGTAAATATTCAGTAAGATTTATCATTCTACGATTATTAGCACAAGTATGACCATATGCTTCTGCAACCTTTATGGCCTCAAGGGGGAAGAAGGAAGTTAATATCCTAGACACCTCCACTGAAAAACTTCTCACACCCAATTCTGATTTTCTTCCTATACATAAACACTCACAAACACATTCTCTGGTAGAAGTATTACTCATGTGTATAGGTGGTGCAATGGATTGAACTATGTCCTCCCAAAATTCATATGTTGAAGCCATATCCTCAGTGAGATGGTGTTTAAAGATGGAGCCTTTGGGAGATAACTGGGTTTAAATGAGGTCACAAGGATGAGGCCTTCATGATGTGATTAGTTCCTTTATAAAGAAGGGACCTCAGAAAGCTTACTTTCCCTCTTCATCCCTCTTTCTCTCTGCCACATGAGGACACAGTGAAAAAGTGGCTACCTGTAAGGCAGGCAGACAGTCCTCACCAGAACCTGACAACGGTGGACATGAGGCCTCCAGAAATGTGAGAAAATTAATTTCTGTTGCTTAAGCCACCACTGCATGGTATTTTGTTATGGCATTCCAAGCTACCTAATACGGATGGGTCTACTTGTATTTCCAATGTTCAAATATATGAGAAATAGCAATTCTAGGCATTTATTTTGCAAATTTCATCAGACCCTTGCAAAATTCATGGTGAGTTTTCAAAGACTGTTGGCATGTCAGAATAAACCATGGTCAGGCAGACATTATACTCCTGCTTACAATGTAATGTATTTTTAAGAGCACAATAGTAAGGTTTCTTACTTTTCAATACGCTACTTTAAACAGTTCTAGTTAAGTCAATGTCAGACAGACATTACAATCATGTCTGTAATATGTTTAAGTCATAAGGATTCTTACCTTTTATATCTGCCTGAAACTGTTCTAGATGGGTCCTGTAAAGTAAAAATAATTATGTATCAGTTTGAGTATGTATGTATACAGTTACTGACTATATAAAATAGCTGATAAAGAATACCTAATTTTGAAAAGACCAATTTGGAGCAAGTACTATTTTTAAAAATTCACATTGCTGGTGAAACAAAACAAGAGTCTACATCTGATTTTTCAACCCAAATCAATCACTTTTTAAAAATTATGTTTTTAACATAGAAGTATTTTAAAAGCTCAGAAAATGGACAAGGGTGGGGGCATCATTCATCACCCAGTCAGCTTAAATCCTTTTGAAAGTCAAGGGGCATTAAAAAGTACCACCATTATATTCTTTATATACTCCCCTTTGTCTTTTTTATGCCATCAATTTTTCTAAAACTTACAACTCACCATATGCATATAGCAATTAGTCCTTATTTTTGAAGACTATATATACAGCTAAAAATGAAAAGTGAAAAAGTACATTTTAATATTGTGCTGATTCTAAGCTACTAAAAACAAAGATTGCTGAAAGTTCACATTAACCATTGGGGTGGAAAAATTATTACCTTCCAAATAACTAGGCAGTCATTTCTCTGTTCAAACTTTTGACAGTCTAGGTTCTCCAAACACTTTTGCAGTTTCATTTTAATAAAACAGGTCAAAATCAAATGATGTCTTTAAAAATTGATATTAACTTTTTTCCTAATTAATCATAAGGTTCCCAAGAGAGAGGCTACAATTAAAGAAGTTCTCATCTAATTAAAGTAAAAGAATAAGTTACTTTTTTTCTTTTTATTTATTTTTTAATTGTACTTTAAGTTCTGGGGTACATGTGCAAAATGTGCAGGTTTGTTACATAGGTGTACACGTGCCGTGGTGGTCTGCTGCATCCATCACCCCGACTCTACATTAGGTATTTCTCCTAATACTATCCCTCCCCTAGACCCCCAGTCCCGACAGGCCCCAGTGTGTGAGGTTCCCTCCCTATGTCCAGGTGTTCTCATTGTTCAACTCCCACTTATGAATGAGAACATGCACTGTTTGGTTTTCTATTCTTGTGTTAGTTTGCTGAGAATGATGGTTTCCAGTTTCATCCATGTCTCTGCAAAGGACATGAACTCATCCTTTTTTATGACTGCATTGTATTCCATGGTATATATGTGCCATATTTTCTTTACCCAGTCTATCGCTGATGGGCATTTGGGTTGGTTCTAAGTCTTTGCTATTGTGAACAGTAAACATATGTGTGCATACGTCTTTATAGTAGAATGATTTATAATCCTTTGGGTATATACCCAGTAATGGGATTGCTGGGTCAAAAGGTATTTCCAGTTCTAGACCCTTGAGGAATCGCCACACTGCCTTACACAATGGTTGAATAATTTACACTCTCACCAAAAGTATAAAAGTGTTTCTATTTCTCCACATCCTCTCCAGCATTTGCTGTCTCCTGACTTTTTAATGATCACCATTCTAAGTGGCATGATATGGTATCTCATAGTTTTGATTTGCATTTCTCTAATGACTAGTGATGATGAGCTTTTTTCATATGTTTGTTGGCAGTCTCCTTTTCAGAAGTGTCTGTTCATATCCTTCACCCACTTTTTGATGGCTTTTTTTCCCTTGTAAATGTGTTTCTCTGCAGATTATTAGCCTTTTGTCAGATGGATAGATTGCAAAAATTTTCTCCCATTCTGTAGCTTGCCTGTTCTGATGATAGTTTCTTTTGCTGTGCAGTTCGTTAGTTTAATTAGATCCCCTTTGTCTATTTTGGCTTCTGTTGCCATTGCTTTTGGTATTTTCTTCATGAAGTCTTTGCCCATGCCTATGTCCTGAATGGTATTGCCTAGATTTTCTTCTAGGGTTTTGATGGTTTTAGGTCTTACATTTAAGTCTTTAAACCATATTGAGTTAATTTTTTTAAAAGGCATAAGGAAGGGATCCAGTTTCAGCTTTCTGCATATGGCATTGGAAGTTCTGGCCAGAACAATCAGGCAAGAGAAAGAAATAAAGGGTATTCAATTAGGAAAAGAGAAAGTGAAATTGTCTCTATTTGCAGATGACATGATTGAATATTTAGAAGATCCCATTGTTTCATCAGCCCAAAATCTCCTTAAGCTGATAAGCAACTTCAGGAAAGTCTCAGGATACAAAAATCAATCATTCCTATACACCAATAACAGACAGAGAGCCAAATCATGAGTGAGCTCGCATTCACAACTGCTACAAAGAGAATACCTAAGAGTACAACTTATAAGGGATATGAAGGACTTCTTCAAGGACAACTGCAAACCACTGCTCAAGGAAATAAGAGAGGACACAAACAAATGGAAAAACATTCCATGTTCATGGTTAGGAAGAATCAATATCATGAAAATGGCCATACTGCCCAAAGTAATTTATAGATTCAGTACTATCCCCATCAAACTACCATTGACTTTCTTCACAGAACTGGAAAAAACTACTTTAAATTTCATCTGGAATCAAAAAAGAATCCACATAGCCAAGACAATCCTAAGCAAAAAGAACAAAGCTGGTGGCACCATGCTACCTGGCTTCAAACTATATTACAAGGCTACAGTAATCAAAACAGCATGATACTGGTATCAAAACAGATATATAGACCAATGGAAAAATAAGCTACCTTTAAAAGATAACCAGTTCCAGAGTAAAAGAGTAAATATTGACTGCAGGATGCAATAAAAGACTAGCAATATGGGGAAACAGTAGAGCAAACCATATGATTAAGAGGATGGATCAGATCAAAGTTTCAACCAGATGGACTACTCAGTAGCTAGAAGACTATGGGCTTAACCTCTATCAGTGTCTCCTTATCTCTAAAATGGAATAACAGTACCTATTTTATTGGGTTGCTGTGGAGATTACATGACATAAGTGAGTAAAATTAGCATAATCCCTTCCAAACAGACTTTCAATTTCAATTGGATAGCTAAAACAAACAGAAAACTAACTAGGATATGGAAAAATCTTTATTGAATTTTCCGCATGCAATTTGAATAAGTCTGTCTTAATTTTTCCAAGTCAGTAAATTCCCATTACAGAAGCCTATATCACCTAGTTTAAGATAATTTTTTTTCTGAGGCAGAGTCTTGCTCTGTTGCCCAGGCTGGGAGTACAGTGGCACCGTCTTAGCTCACCACAACCTCCAGCTCCCGGGTTCAAGTGATTCTCCTGCCTCAGCCTCTTGAGTAGCTGGGACTACAGGCACACACCACCGTGCCCAGCTAATTTTTGTATTTTTAGTAGAGACAGGGTTTCACTATGTTTGCCAGGCTGGTGTCAAACTCCTGACCTGGTGATCCACCCGCCTCTGCCTCCCAAAGTGCTGGGATTATAGGCATGAGCCACCATGCCCGGCCTATAATTTCAGTCTCAATTTTACATGTATATGTCTTGTTTTCTAAGTAAAATATCAAGTGTCTGGCAGATAGGGACCCTCCACTACCAATTCCTTTCTTTCTCCTCCCAAATCCCAGCTCACCTAGTATGCAATAAATATAAACTGACAACTTACGAAATAACTTCTTAAGTAATCTGCAGTTACAAAAAAGTACCACTTGGGAAGTAACCAGTTGCAGGAAATAACCAGGTCAAAGAATACTGGAGTGACTGTGTGTGTGGGCTTGACCCCATAAACAGGCTTAGTTCTGGGGAAGCCAAGCCTTGACAGTTGATACAAAGACATTTTAACCCTTTCTAAGCATCAGGTATTCTTACAGCAGGGACAACAACAAAACCTGGCAACCAACTTTAAAGAGTTTCTTTTCTGCCTGTCATTAAGCAGGTATCTATTAATCTGTGCTTTTGTACCAAACATGTAAAACAAATCCCCTATATAGACATTTAGATGGTTATTTAAAGTAGAAAGAAATATTAAGCTCATGTGTACTCACAAAAAGTATATGTTATTAATGTGAGTGATAACAATTCATACAGAAGTTTTCCCAGCTGGGTGCAGTGGCTCATGCCTGTAATTCTAGCACTTTGGAAGGCTGATGGGGGTGGATCACTTGAGCCCAGGAGGTCAAAATCAGCCTAGGTGAAACTCTGTCTCTACATAAAATACAAAAATTAGCTGGGTTGTGGTAGCATGCACCTATAGTCCCAGCTACTCAGGAGGCTGTGGTGGGTGGACTGCTTGAACTCGGGAGGCAAAGGTTGAGGTGAGCTGAGATCACACTACTATACTCCAGCCTGTGCAACAGAGTGAGATGTTGTCTCAAAAAAGAGGTTTTCCCTTGCCAGTTCCACAAACAGTATTTGGATTAACATTTTGCAAAGAGCTTCTTTTATTAAATTCCCTAATACAACCCTATATTAACTAAAACTAAGGCAAATAATTTGTCTACACATGTATGAGAAAAAAATGCCAGAATCTCTAAAATAAAGTTCTAAAACATCACATATCATTTCTCTCATCTCTCTCTCATTTTGGTTATATTTGAAACATCTCAGAATATGCCACATCAGCTTGATTGCCCAGATTGCCTTTTACTGAAATGAAGTCAGCAGAATTGCTAAATGAGAGCAACCCTTACTAGATTTACTGATTTGTGAGTTACTGGTATATCAACTGAAATGGTATGAATAACTTGGCAACAAACACTATTCTGAGGCTTAAAACAGACATTTTCTGTAATATGGCAAAACTTAGAGGAATAGAGATGTAGAGGAGAATTTTAACAAAAACAAATGTAAAATGGAGAGCATTTTCAGCAACTCTAAATTGCAGTGGCATTATAATAATTTCACACTTTGACCCAATCATAAATAACTTAAAAGTTGGTATCAGACAAGTTTTAAGTATGCTAACCAGAAGTCATGTAAAAATATCAGATTTCTACATTTCTCTATAGTTGTTTTGTTTTGTTTTTAAACATTTAGTCACTTAAAACATACCTCAGTAAGTTTTACACAGTATTTTCCACACTGCTAGCTTGATGCAGTTGATAAAATTAGAACTCCCACATACTAGGATGGTGTGAAAGTAATTGCAGTTTTTGCCATTATAGTCATTCCATGCTCATGTCTGAGACGTATAAATAATCAGAATTTAATCTATACTTATTTGTTGTATATAGCTAATATTTCAATAGTTAAGATTTTGATTCAGACAGACATCATTTAAGTTTATTCTTTATTGGTGGATTTGAATATGGTCTTTTATTAAAGATTATACATCTTGTAGCTAAATGTTATTTTAGAGTGATTTTTGTAATCAAAATACAAACTTTAGGCCAGGCGCAGTGGCTCACTCCTGTAATCCCAGCACTTTCGGGGGCCAAGGTGGGCAGATCACCTATAGTCAAGAGTCTGAGACCAGCCTGGCCAAAGTGGTAAAACCCTGTCTCTACTAAAAAGACAACAATTAACCAGGCATAGAGGTGGGTGCCTGTAATCCCAGCTACTCAGGAGGCTGAGGCAGAAGAATCACCTGAACCAAGGAGGCAGAGGCTGCAATGAGATGAGATTGCGCCACTGTACTCTAGCCTGGGTGACAGAGCAAGACTCCATCTCAAAAAAAAAAAAAAAAAAACTTTAACAGTAAAATGTTCCGCACACTGGATAGATTATATTAGTTACATTAGAGACTGGGAGGGGCAGTAGCCTTCTCATGTGTGTTAAAAATGGGCAATTAGAGGTGGAGTTTAAAGTAATTTCTATATCCTGGCCAAAAAGAGAAAATTGGGCATATCTTAAATTAGAAATGTTAGATAGAAAAAACAAAATTAACCTATATGGTACAGTAAAAGAGCCCCTTATAATTTTTTTTTTAGTTTTATTTTTAATTGACAAATAATAATCATATGTATGTATGGTGTACAAAATGTTATTTTGATTTCAATACATGTATACGTTATGGAAGGATCAAATTACAGTAACTAGCATGTCCATCTAATATATTTTGGATGTCCCCTCCAAATCTCATGTCTCCTGTTGAAATATAATCTCCAATGTTGGAGGTGGGGCCTGTTGGGAGGTGACTGGATCATGGCAGTGGATTTCTCATGAATGGTGTAGCACCAATGAGATCTGGCTAAGAGTCTGGGACCTGCTCCCTCTCTCTCTTGCTCCTGCTCCTGTCATGTGATATGCCTGGCCTCCGCTTTGCCTTCCACCGTGAGTAGCTATCTGAGGGCCTCGTGAGAAGCTGAGCAGATGTTGGTGCCATGCCTGTACAGCCTGTAGAACTGTGAGGCAATTAAACCTCTTTTTCTTATAAATTACCCAATCTCAGGTATCTCTTTATAGCAATGCAAAGAATAGCCTATACAGAATTACCTTAAATACTTATCACTTCTTTTTTTTCTTTTCTTTTTTTTGAGACACAGGTTTCTTTTCTTTTTTCTTGAGATACAACCTGTTACCCAGGTTGGAGTGAAGTGGTGTGACCTAAGCTCACTGCAAACTCTGCCTCCAAGGTTCAAGTAATTCTCGTGCCTCAGCCTCTTGAGTAGCTGAGACTACAGGTGAGCACCACCACACTCAGCTAATTGTTGTACTTTTAGTAGAGACAGGGTTTCACATATTGGCCAGGCTGGTCTTGAACCTCTGGCATCAAGTGATTCACCCACTTCGGCCTCCCAAAGTGCTGGGATTACAGGCGTGAGCCACCACACCAGGCTCTTATCACTTGTTTCTGGTGAGAACATTTAAAATACTCTTATAGCTATTTTGAAATACACATTATTATGAACTATAATCACCTTGCTGGGCAATAAAACAGAAATTATTCCTCCTATCTAACTATAACTTTGCACTCATTAATCAATGCTTCTCCTTTCTCCATCTAGCCTAGCCTCTGGTAATCACCATTCTACTCTCTACTTCTATGAGTTTGACTTTTTTGGATTTCACACATAAGTGAGATCACTGCAACAAAATGGATGAGGGTAAAGGACATTATGTTCACTGAAATAAGTCCCTAGTAATTTTAAGGAGGAAAATGCTTGACATTCTTACATGTTAGAACAAAATTCTACACAAATATAAACGTCACCTTAGATGTCTTAACTATATTTCTGTAGCCACAAAAATTTCCAGGCAAAGGAACAACTATATAATTATTGGGCACTTTAATAATTACTATTCCATATTAAATAGGGAAAAAAAATAGAGAAATACAGTAGTCCTTTTTCTCTTATCCAAGCTTTCACTTTCTAGCTTCAGTTACCCATGATCAAGCCTGGTCCAAAAATATTAAATGGAAAACTCGAGAAATAAACAACTCACAAACTTTAAATTGTGAGTTGTCCTGACTAGTATGATGAAACCTGGTGCTGTCCTGTTCCATCCTGCCCAGGGCCAGAATTATCCCTTTGTAAAACGTATCCACAGTGTCTATGCTCCTACCTGTTAGTCACTTGAAAGCTACCTTGGTTATGAGATTGACTGTTGTGGTATCCCAGTGATCATGTTCAAATAACTTTTTAGTTTTCTTAATAATTACCCCAAAGTACAAGAGTAGTGATGCTGGCAATTCAGATCTGCCAAAGAGAAGCTATAAAGTGCTTCCTTTAAGTGAGAAGGTGTTCTCAACTTAAAAATAAAAGAAAGAAAAATCATATCCTGAGGTTGCTAAGATTTATGATAAGAACAAATCTTCTATCTATTAAATTGTAAAGAAGGAAAAAGAAATGTGTACATAGTATATATAGCGTTCAGTACTATCTATGATTTCAGGCATCCATTGGAAGTTTCGGAACATAACTCCCTTTGATAAGGGGGGACTGCTACACAAGTATTATTGAAACTGCTTGTAAAAAGTACAACTGTTAAGACTGGTACTGGTCTTAAAACTTTCAAAGACTACGTAATTAGATCTTCCCAAAACCCCTAAGTCTGTTATACAACTGATTTCAAATATACTTTTTCTGAAATAATCTTCCTTGCAATGTGATGGTTTCTATTACTAAAGGGAAGTGGAAAGATCTATGTAGAGCTGAGAAAATGTTGGCAAAGCACAAACTTTTGTGTAAGTTTAAATAAAACATTCTGCTTTACTCAGACTTACAATGATCAGTAAGGAAATCCCTATGAACACAGTCTTTACAGGTGCAGTGGCAGATCAGAACTTGTAACGTATAAACAAGTATAATAGCCTAAGTGAAATAAGATCAGACAAATACAAGCCCAGATGAATACAGCAAAGTAATACTGATGTTATTCAAATAACCTAGCAACAAAGCCACAGCCCTCAGTAAAATTATGGCATAACATGCTAACTGGCCCTCAGGACTAACTTAAAATATCTATATTGGCATGTATAATTCAGTATGAGATACTGTTGAAGAAGATATATGCAGAATATGACTGCAGAATAAAATTTCTGTAATGTATAATGACAAAGTAAGAAAATGAAAAATAAACAAGAGCTTTATCAAATTAACAAAGATTTTAAAAGGAAAAACTCATCCTTCCTCTTCCTTTCCTGAACAATTAAGTGCTAAAGCCATTAGGTGGGCAGAGCAACATGGAGAGGAAACACAATGGCTCAGACCAGGGTATCAGAATATGAGAACCTGTCATAAAGAAGAGCTGCTTGGCATAAAGAATTCAAGTCCAAGCAAACTAAGGAGACTGCCCACATAGCAGAGCTCATTCAGTCTGACCTAAGAAATCAGAGCCTGAGCAGAATAAGGAAGATTTGTACAAAGCAGGGAAGGAAACACTTCATTCCTGAGGCAAGGTCAGAAAGGGAGTCTCATAAAGGGGCAGCCAGAGTCCCAAGTGGGATTCTCTTCAGGAGGGTGGCTCAGAAAAGAGTGACAGAACTTTAGAAGGGTAAAGACTGTCTACCCTTCAAGAGGCAACCTGGCATGGGGTATTCTGTGCCAGAGCCCAGGCAGGATGAAGTGAATGTCCACATGGAGTGGCAGTCTGGCCTGGAGGTCTCAAAACCTAATCATGTTGAGGAAGGGTCCCCATGGAGGAGCAATCCGACATGAGTTCTCCGAATCTCAGCAGGAATAAAGAGAGGTCCTATGGCAGAACAGCCTGTCAAAAGATGCCCAAGCCAGAAAAGGGTGAAGAGAGTGAAGACATGCTTAAGGGGAGCCCAACATGTGATGTCAGAACCCACTTTGGTAAGGAAGGCATAAGCGGGAGGAAAGATGGCAATGGGAGATATGTTACAACATACAACTCAAGAACCATAATTGAAAAATTGCCATTAAAATAAATAGTGACTTCCTGGTATTTTTAAATACTCGCCTGTATCAGATAGGAACTGCCTGGATCTAGTAAGTTTACAGCTTCATTCTGCATAGTGTTCTGTTGTGTAATTGCATCTTCTCGTTTCCGCTCTTTCTGCCCTGCTTCATCATCTTCGTACTCATCTAAGCACTGAAAGAAAAAAAGAGTATCCATTTTATTTCCACTATTAATAGACTGTTTCAATAGTATGTGAAAATGTATTTTGATAGTGTCAAAGAAATATCTGTGCATTCAGAAATCAGTTTACACAATAAGTGTTTTTCTTTCAGCAATATATACATTTAATTCCTATAAATTAAATTATCTGCTTAAAAATTATACTTCCATATCCACACCACTGCCAACAAATCTTTTCCCTGAACTCCAACCACCAGTGACAGGGTTTTCCTAAAGGAAAAGTTCATTCATTCTTTATCATTCATTCAGTAAGTTAACTATGTCTACCTTAAACAAGGCATTCTGCAGAAGATAACAAAGGATACACTAAAGAAATGAAATTTATACTCTAGTAGGAAAGATAATACATATATAGATAGATAACACTGAAAGGCCATCTTCTAGTTTTATATTCTATGAGAATATAAAGGAAGAGTATCTTCACGTGGGGAGTTAGGAAAGACTATAAAAAAATCTTGTAATTTAAAGAATGGTTACAATTTGGAATTGTAGATACTAAAAAAAAGAATTACACATATAACAGCATATTGAAAAACTTACAAGAAAAGGTTGCTAAAAAACGGAATCAACACCAGGAATTATCTAACTCTACACTTTTTACATGAAAAAACAAAATAGAAACAAATCTCTATCCATTATACACATTATGGACTGGGTTATTTGTTTCTTGCAACTGAATACATTCCTAACCAATAAGATGCCCTAAAGGTTTCTGTAAGAGAACTCAGGCCCAATCCCCCACCCCTATACACACACACACACACACACACACACACACACACACACAAAAACCCACCTCTCTGCAGAGACACTAAGGCACTGATCATAGCACAGTATGACAATATGTCAGTGATGACAACAGAAATCAAAAAAAAAAAAAAAAAACTGCAGAGAGAAAACACTGAAGTCACTGTGCAAACCAAGAAGGTGCACTGGAATATTTGGAGATAGGAGGAACATACTGAAAGGGGTACCAAGCTTGATAAGCAGCATATTCAAAGACAAGGTCTACAATGGAAGACATGGAAGAAAGCATCTGTCTGAGATGGAGTCTTACAACATTAGAATGACAAGGAGAAGAAGTCTGAGGACAGAAATGGAAAGGGCTAATGAAAGGAGCAAGCAGGCTGAGATTCAGAGTTCTTCTCCTGAAATGCAACAGACTGCTTATATGGGTGTCACCTGGCCCTTGTAGTATCAACCTGTGAAGAATGAGGCTCAGGGAAATAGTACAAGAAAATTATGATTCTGTAGTTACTGTTATTGCTATGAGTTTAAACTGTTCTTGACTCTAACTAACCCAGGAAACTAGTATCTTTTCCCAGGATACACAAGTTGACATGTTAGCTTGCAAGTGGGGTGTGATCTCAAAGCCATCACAGTTTTTGAAGAGGTGACAACTGGAAAGGCACAGACAGTACATAAATAACAGATAACCCAAGAGGTTTAGACTTACTCCATAGCTTGAAAAGATGTTACAATGCTATAAAATTCCTTGGGATAAGAGCAAAATGATAAAAATTCTTTTGGGGAAGAACCTGGATATAGCAATGCAGAGTACAGGAGCAAGGAACTAAAGTGAAAAGACTAGTTAAACAACATAGTAGGCAATTTCATCTTATGAAATATTATGTATCCTAGGCAGAAACAGAGTCAATGAAAGAAATCTAGTACGGGGCATTAAAGTGTTAAGAAATTAGTCCTCATTAAAAAAAAAAATCTCTCTTAGGACTTTTTCAAAAACTTCCTCAAATCAATAGACAATATCATGTTTAATGACAATATACCAGCAAAATTTAAAAGTAAAATCAGTCTCAAGGCATTGCTGTCCACCATTAACATAATTATTAACATCATTCTGAAGTGCTAGTTGACAAAACTAGGTAAGAATAGGAGATTTTAACATTAGAAAGGAGGCAAAATTAACATCGTTTTAGAAGAAGTTATTTTTGTAACAAACAAAAATATTTTAGAATTATGAGTTAAGATTTTTTTTCAGTAAAAAATTTCAGTAAAAATTTTCAGTAAAAAAATTTCCCAAAGCAACATCAACAGCCAGTTACAAACTTTTTAGTAACAACCATAAAAATAAACTAAAAAACAGAGTACGTGTATGAAAAAGCTATAAAACTTTATTGAAGAATACAAATTAAAACCTACTCTTAAATTAAGAAAATCCCAGTATTGGCTGGGCGCAGTGGCTCACGCCTATAATCCCAGCACTTTGGGAGGCCAAGGGGGATGGATCACGAGGTCAAGAGATTTGAGACCATCCTGGCCAACATGGTGAAACCCTGTCTCTACTAAAAATACAAAATAAAATTAGCTGGGTGTGGTGGCGCGTGCCTGTAGTCCCAGCTACTTGTGAGGCTGAGGCAGGAGAATTGCTTGAAACTGGAAAACAGAAGTTGCAATGAGCTGGGATCCCGCCACTGTACTCCTAACCTGGCAATAGAGAGAGACTCCATCTCAACCAAAAAAAAAAAAAAAGGAAAAAAAATATCCTAGTATTGTGAAGGTGTCAAAAACATCTTAACATATAAATTAAAATTCCAATCAAAATCATGATGAAATTTATTTGGAAAGTAGGGGCCCATCATCTGGAAGAATAAATACAAGATATAGATAAAATTACTTTTAAAAAGAAGAGATATGACCAACTGCTCTAGTTAACATTAAAATGTATAAAACTACAGTTATAAAAATACATGATAGAGGTCCTAGAACAGAAAGGATAAAACAGCACACAAGGCATTTTAAATCAAGAATTTCCTTAAAGAAGTGGAGGGGGGGTCAATTATTTCATGAACAATAGGGGAAGCAAAAGTATAAGATCTGGAAAACAATAAAGAATGGTTTCATCTCTAGTCTTCTACTCTGTGGAAGCAATCATCACTCATTCTCCAGCATATGGACTCAAAAATCCCTCACCATAGGATCCAACATCATTAGCTTAAAGTCAGAATTCTTAAATTATCACAGATTAGTGTAAACAGAAAGTAAAGTTGAGGCAGATAACCATGAACTCCCAGAGCACTGGGATGCTATTTTACTTATCTTTGTTTTCATTTTCTGAGACCCAGCCCCACAACATTAACTTTCCCTCCTCCTACCCCCTCAACAAATACAGACTCCCTTACAAGCACATTAGAAGAAACAAAACACTCAGTAAATGTTTCATAAAAGAATGAATGTATTACCAAGATGAGACAAATCATCTTGGAGATTAACTGGGAGATGAACTGTGACATCTCAAGTTAAAATCCTGAATGCTCTTTCCCATGGCAACATTGTTATCCACTGACCTGGGAACATATTCATCACACATAGTATCCCTGTGGATACAGTATGTATCTAACATTCCAGGCAGCTTTTAGTATAGGGATTACTTGATGAATCACATCTTCCCTCCAAAATTTTGTTAGCAACCACTACAGTTCTTTTAGCGACAAGCATCCTAGAAATTCTTAAGCAATCTATTGTAACTGGAATAAATACATTTGGAGGAAGAAGTTGGTGGAAATCATGAGAAATAAGAGAATTCCTGTATCTGCTATACCTAAGAGCAGATGTGGATTCTCCTCATTCCTTTCTTCAACTGCATAGTAATTTTATTAAGTAGATGCCCCTACCATAGTTTAATCAGAGCTTTATTGATGAACATTTGGGTTTTTTACACTTTCTAAGAAACACATGTTAGAAAGTCTTACATATATATAGTTTCTGTATACATACAATGGATTCCTGGATAGATTCTTAGTATTAGGATTGCTGGCTCAAAAGGCAAATGAATATGTCAGTTTGGCAGGTACTTCCAAACTCCACTCAATAGGGACTGTATCATTTTAAATCTCCTTCAGCATGACATTACCTGTTCTCCCAACAGAGTTTTCATATTTTTGCAGTTTTTGCCAATATAATAAGTGGAAAAAAGTTATCTCGGTGTAATTTTAGCAGCTGTTGCTATGGTTAAGAGTCATTTACATTTCTTTTGAGGTCTCTCTTTACTTTTCCATTTCTCTATATGTTAATCTTTTCTTTTTCAGTTGTTTATATATTAGGAGTATATAAATTAAAGTAACCTGTGAGACAGTATCAAGCAGTCTAACACATGTGTAATTGGAGTCTCAGAAGGAAACGAGAGAGAAATAAGCAGAAAAAAGCAACTGAAGAAATAATAGCTGAATTTTATCCAAATTTGATGAAAATTATAAACACACAGATACAAGCTCAACAAGTCCAAAAAGAATAAGCAAAAAGAAACCATACACACATTATAATAAAATTTTTTTAAAAAAGAGAAAATCTTAGAAGTAACAGAGGAAGAATTAAAAAACTAAAAATTTAAATTTAAAAAGAGGGGTGAAAGCAGATTATACGCCAAAGTATATAAGAAAAATAAAGTATGAAGAATTAAAGTGAACTTATCAACAGAAATTATACAAGCCAGAAAACAATGAAATGACGTTTAAGTACTAGAAAGAAAAATTTGTCAAATAAAGGTTCTAAATGCAGTAAAATGTTTCAAAAAGAAAAGAAAAATAAAGACTTCCTCAAATAACAAACACTAAGCAGCAGACCTTCAGCATAAAAAAAAGGTTAAGTGAAGTTTCTCTGTAAAAGAAAAGGATACCACAAGGAAATCTGGAACTGCTCAAAGGAATGAAGAACATCCAAAATACATGAATAAATATAAGAAACTGTTATTTCTTATTTTTTGGTAATCTCTTTAATATATAAGTGATTATTTAAAGAAAAAATAATAATGACATTTGTGGAATTTATAACACATGGAAAGGTAAAATGTATGGCAATAGCACAAAGGCAGGAAATAGAAGTATACTAGTGTAAGGTTCTTACACTATACATAGCAGTATAATATTACATGAAAGTAGACTGTGATAAGTTAAAAGATATATATCTTACAAAAACTGAGCAGCAGACCTTCAGTATAAAAAAAGGTTAAATAAAGTTTTGGAAATCTGGAACCACTCAAAGGCATGAAGAACATCCAAAATGATAAATACATGAATAAATGTAAGAAACTTTATATATATGTATATATTAAACGTTATATATATATGTATTTTATATATGTGTGTGTGTGTGTGTGTATATATATATATAAACACACTGTGTGTTCAACAAGACAGAACATATTGTGGTGCATAAAATAGGATTTGTGCAAACATAAGTTGATGAAATTATACCAAGAATGTTCTTTGACCAGTATTGAATTAAAATCAGCAGCAGAAAGCTATCTGAAAAATCTTCTAAATATTTAGAAATTAATTCACAAATAATCAAGTGAAAAAAGAAATCACAAGTGGAAACTATTTTCAAATAAAGTTTAAAAGCAAAACATAAAATTTGAGATCCACCTAAAAGCAGAGCTTAGAAGAAAATTTATAACAACGCATGTTTATTTTATTAAAGAAGTTTCAAACCAATGATCAAGGTTTTCATCTTAAAAAGCTATAAAAAGAGCAAATGAAACCCAAAAATCAATGGAAGAAAATAAAAATAAGAGTGAAAAACAATAAAACAAAGTAACAGAAAAAAATTTATGAAACCAAAAGTGGGTTCATAGAAGTAATTGATAAAATTAGTAAACCTCTTGGCAGACTGATCAGGAAGAAAAAAGACAAGACAGAAAATCACTACAACAAGTAAAAGTAAATGATATTCTATGGTATTAAAAGATTAAGAAAAAATTATGAAAAACTTTGTGCCACTAAATTTTTTTTTTTTTAAGACAGTCTCACTCTGTTGCCAGGATGGAGTACAGTGGAGTGATCTCGGCTCACTGCAACCTCTGCCTCTCGGGTTCATGCAATTCTCATGCCTCAGCCTGCCAAGTAGCTGGAACTACAGGTAAGCACCACCATGCTTGGCTAATTTTTGTATTTTTAATATAAGAGATGGAGTTTTGTCACATTGCCTAGGCTGGTCTTGAACTCCTAGCCTCAAGCAATCCAGCTGCCTCGGCCTCCCAAAGTGTTGGGATTACAGATGTGAGCCACCACGCATGGCCTATGCCAGTAAATTTGATAACTTTTATAAAATTGACAAATTCCTTGAAAGACTGAAGCTACCAAAGTTCAATAAAGCAGGAGTACATAACCTGAATAGCTCTCTATAGTAAAGAAAGTAAAGAAAATTTCACACCAAGATGGTTTGGTAAACTATCAAACTTTTAAAGAAATACCAATTGTTCACAAATTCTTCCAGAGGAAAAAATATTTCTCAACTTATTATAAGGCTAGCAATGCTCTTGTACCAAAACCAAAAAAAAAAAAAAAAAAAAGACATTCTAAATAAATAAAAAATATAGATCAATGTAATCTGACAAAGACAGACACAGAAGTCTTCACAAAATTTTAGCCAAACAAATGCAAAATATATAAAAAGGACAATCATGACCAAAATGCGGTCTATCCCAGTAAAACACTTCGTTTAACCTTTAAATCAGTGTGATTCATCATCTTTACAGAATAAAGGAGAAATATTTGTGTGTATACATATATATATTTGCCAATACATTAGTAACAAGCATGACACAAACATACCCTCGTGCCAAAAAAAAATCTTAGCAAACTTAGAAGAGAATACCTTAATCTGATCAGAAAAACCCATATCTAACATCGCATTTATTGGTAAAAGAAATCAATCTTTTCCCCTAGAACCAAGAATAAGGTAAGCTGCTTTTACCACTTTTTGTTCTCACCATTTCTACTTAATATCTATCATACTGGCAGTCCAACCAGGACAGTAAGATAAGCATAAGAAATAAAAGGTATACTTACTGGAAAAGAAAAAGTTAAATATCTTTATTCATAGATGGCATTGTCTTCTATATAGAATATTATAAGGACTTATTTAAAAACAAACTACTAGAGCTGACAAATGAGTTTAGAAAGATCACAAGATACAAAAATCAACTTTATTTTTATATACTGGCAACTAATAAACGTGAAAATTCAAATTAAGGAAAAATGCTATTTAAAATACAAACAAAAATAACAAAAAACATACTATACCCTTACATTAAAACTATAAAAATCTTGCTAAGAAAAATTTAAAAGACCTCAGTAAATGGAAAAATATGCTATGTTAGTGATCTGAAGACTCAATTTTGTCAATATGACAATTTCTCCTCAACCTGATACATAAATTCAAGGCAGTCCTAAAATCAAAATCCTAACAGTTTTTTTGTAGAAACTGATTCTAAATTTAAGTGGAAATGAAAGGGATCTAAAATAATCTGAAAAAACATCTTTAAAGAAAAAATAAAGAACTTATACTACTTGATTTCAATACTTACCAGGGACAGTGATCAAGACAGTATGCTATTAGCATAAAGCTATTCATGCAAATCAGAAGAATGCACTAGAGTCCAGAAATACGACTATGCTTTTTGTTTTTTGTTTTTTTTTTGAGACAGGGTCTTGGAGGTCTTGGCTCTGTTGCCCAGGATGGAGTGCAGTGGTGCAATCATGCTTCACTGTAGTCTTGACCTCCTGAGCTCAATCCATTCTCCCACCTCAGCCTCCCAAGTAGCTGAGACTACAGATGCTTGTCAGCATGTCTGGCTAATTTTTGTATTTTTGTAGAAATGGGGTTTTGCTATTTTGCCCAGGCTAGTCTCAAACTCCTGGGCTCAAGTGACTTGCCTGTCTCCCAAAGTGCCGGGATTACAGGCATGTACCACCATGTGCCCAGCCCGGCCCTTTTATTTTCAGCAAAGATGTCAATTGGGATAGAATGATCTTTTCAACAGACGGTGCTGTAACAAAGATATCCATACATTCTCTCTCACTAAAAGGAAAAAGTTAACTTCAATCCTTTAACTCAATCAGTTACAAAAATTACCTCAAAATGTACCATCATAGGCAGGCACAGTGGCTCACGCCTGTATTCCCCGCACTTTGGGAAGCTGAGGTCAGGAGTTCAAGACCAGCCTGGCCAACATGGTAAAACCCCATCTCCACTAAAAATATGAAAATCAGCCAGGCATGGTGGTGCATGCCTATAGTCTCAGCTACTTAGGAGGCTGAGACATGAGAATCGCTTGAACCAGGGAGGCGGAGGTTGCATTGAGCTGAGATTGCACCACTGCACTCCAGCCTGGGCAACAAAGGGAGACTGTCTCAAAAAGATAAAAAAATTGACTATCAAACATTTTTGCTATTCAAAAAATATTGTTAAGGAAATAAAAAGGCATGCCACAGACTCAGAGAAATTATTTGCAAAAACACACACCTGATAAATTTGTAGCCAGAATAGATAATAAGCTCTTAGAATGCAATAAAAAGAAAACAACCCAATTAAAAATGACCAAAAATGTGAAAAGACATTTCACCAAAGAAATGTCAAATAAACACAAATAAACACACAAAAAGATGTTCAACATCATGTCATTAGGGAAATGCAAGTTGAAACTATGATGAATCACCTACCAGAATGACTAAAATTAAAGACTGATGATACTAAGTGTTGGTGAGGATTTAGCAGCATAAAGTCAGGTGGTTTTCTTTTTTTTCTTTTTTAAATAAACAACCCTTTAAAACTACAAAAACCACTCCTGGATCTCTGTCATATGAAAACAAGCCTCTGCTGACCAAATGGCCCAGTTTCTCCAACTTATAAGTTGCAAAAAGAAGGGAAAGATGTATTAATTTGAAACTCAAAGGACATTTAAAACAACAACAAGGTACTCATCTCATTTTCATCCTTATTCAAAGAAACTACTTCAAAAAATATTTAAGAAACAGTTCGAACAATGAATATATACTTGATGAGATTAAGGAACTACTTTTTTAAACTTTTTCAAGTGAGATAATAATATTGTCCATATGTTTTAGAGATGTACACTGAAGTATTTAAAGATGACATAACATGCCACCTGGGATTTGCTTCAAAATAACATAAGAGGTAGGATGAGTAGTGTGCTCGTATAGATAAAAGAAAACTGGCCATGAGTTGATAATTACTGCAACTGAATATGAGTATACAGAGACTTCATTATATGATTCTCCTTACTTCTCTATATGATTAAAATCCCCAAATGTAGTATTTTTAAAATAGCAATAAAATTATCTATGTTTTCACTAAATAACTAAAAGTAGATAAATATTTTATTCAATTTATCCATAACACTTCTGCCTCTGGAGAATGGAATATTATTTGAAAACAGTTTTCAAAATAATGCTGGAAAATGCTTCCAATTTAATGTATGAAAATACGTATGAATGATAAGGATACATTATCTCGTTTTTTTCTTTTTTAAAAAAATAATCTTCTATAACATGGGTGTTGGATTACACAACTACAAGACAAGAACTCAGATTTTAGAATCAGAAACCTAGATTCAGATCCCATGTCTGAACTTAAGATAGGGTACTATTTAGCACTAAAATCCAGTATCTCATAATTCTTACAAAAATTTTAGAGGCATACACAACATACATTCAAGAAGACAAGATAAGAATTAATGGTTAAGGACAGAGTTGCTGAATTGTCCAGTCAGAACTCGAACCTAACCAGTCTAACTCCAAAACCTGAACTCAGTTTTCCAACTGCCAGGTGTAACTATTTGCCAGTCATGAAATCAATGTACTGCACTGAAACACAATTTTTATAAAGAAACAGAATAGAAAATAGCAATAAGCAGTTTTCAAAACTTTGGTTTCAGATTACTTAAGAGTATACTGAGTCACTTTGTAGAACACAGAATTACTGAGCATTGCAGCCAAAAAAAAAAGAGTGACTATGGGTTGATGATTATTATTGCTGGATGACAGTTATATAAGGATTCATCTGGCTCTATAGCTTTCTGTATGTTAACATTTTAAAATATTTTTAAAAAAATTTTAAAGGGGCTATCTGGAGGAATTGTGTCAGGTCTCATTTCCAAGTTTACACCTCGGTCACTAACAGCAGACCCAACTTCCCCAAGTCTCATCCATCACTGTACAGAGTCTCACTTCCGTGTTGCTCTGTACATATCCTAATCTGATCCAATACTGCATTCTTCCTCTCTTCCAAATTATCCCATTCTACTGCCTAAAAATCCTGCTCAGTGATTAACATCTTGCTATCCTCAGATGCAGATTGAAACCTGGCTGGCTCCCTGAAAAAGACTCCCTGTAGCCTCTCAACTAAAAGCTATTTGTTTTAATTCCCCTGATAGCTTGGGACTTGGTAGCAGGGTTAGAATCTTCGGAGAACATCTCAGGAGCAAGTCTCTACTTTGACCATAATGCTCTGGGCTCAATGATTCTTGCTGAGTCAGTCCCATTCCCTAAAAGGCATTATGAAATTTTGTGGAGGCATTTTGGTCACCTTGATGACTGAGGGATGTTACTGGTTTATGGAAAACAGAAACCTGGAATGCTATCTATCTTGCAATCTGAAAACACAGTTCTGGTTAGAAAGAACTGACTTACATCTTCTTTAACTGGGGAATGTAATACTGAATAGGCAAGCAGGTGAAAAGTAAGTTTATAATTATCTGAGCCTAACCATTTACCTATAAAAACAAACCAGGAGAAGTACTGGATTTTAAAATATATATAGATTTTTTTTTTCCCAGAAAACAGCTATCTTGAAAATCCAGAAAATATTTTGTTCATAATCTTATTTTAAAAAGTTGTCATTTTGGAAAATGTCATTAATAGTAAAACTTTTCATGCTATTAGCGTCACTAATAAAGCAATTTTATCTGTCCAAAAAAAGTTTGAAAGCCACTGCTATGTTTTGATAGTTCTACAACTTGGCTTGGGACAATAGATTGCACCATCACAATATTATCATTGCCACAGTATTTCATACTCCTGTTATTATAAAACATGGTAGATGTTGTACATATTCAACAAATGTTTGCTGAACTACCAGGGTGTTTTGTGGAGAAACTAGACTGACTGGACCATATTACAAAGACACTGAGGCCAAACAGGAATTGGGACATAAGTCATAAATACAAAAAAATCAGCCTATCAGGGTAATTTCTTCAACGAATCAGATAAAATATAGCTTTTGAAAGACTAACCTTACCATGATATATATGTTAAATATGGAAATAAACTTCACTTAGTAATCTTAAAGGCCATAGTTTCTTACTACTAGTATTTCTATTACTACAGCTCAAAGGTTTTAATATAGAAATTAAATAAGTTCATAGACCGAAATAATAAAAAAAAGATTCATCTCATGATAGCTTTTTCCTAACAGTTTTATAAAACAGAATTCCACAAAACTCAGTTCAGAAAAAGCAATCAATATACCATTTGCCTATATTAAACAAAAACTGTATTAACACGTTTAAATGTTTCTAATATATGGGGAAGACTATAACTTTTTACTTATATTAATAAGAACTCTTGAATAGTAGGGGTAAACCTAAGCACCTAAGACAATCATCACTCACAGCACTATTATTTATCTAAAACACATCTCTATTATTTATCTAAAACTATGCATATTGAACTAAACAAGAAAATACGATTTTTAAATTTTCAATATAAACATTAACAGTTCAAATTAATTTTTAATAAGTGCTCAAGCCAAAGTTTTGATACTTTGATAGCTTAAATTCTCTAATCTATTATTTCTTTAAAAAATTCAATTAGATATTGTTTCACTTTCTCTATTTTCCCATTTGTTCTCTCTCATAAGTAGTAAGTCTTACAAAATGAATGCAACAATTTATTCATTCTATTTATTCATTTCTATTTTAAAATAGAATATATTTACAACAGTTCATAAGATCCTTTAGATTATATTGAAATTCCTTATAATGCTTGTTTCTTCAATTCAGAATCTTTAAAAAATTTAATCTCATTTTCTTCTATCCAAATAACTGTCGACGCAACATATGCACATCTTAAGAATCCACATAAATTTCTTAGGTGTTTTAATTTTCTAACAAATTTTTGCAAAGTATAAACACTCCACAACAAGGCTCTAATACTAATAAGGGAAACATGGCAACATTTAAATTACAAATCAGAATGACAATAACTACAACAGAACTAAAATGAAATACAAATTTTAAACAGCCAAGTAGGTTTAACTGCATTTATGTATAAAAAATTATGTAAATGTAGTTCAAAAACTATGACTGCCTACTACATCTAAAAAATAATCAAGTAAACAATCTTTGCAAAGCTTCTTGTGGGGAGAATTAGAGCTCCCTAAAAGGAGAGTGGAGCGAGGAGAGTCTGTATTTGGGATCACACAATTACCAACCGTGTGTATGGATTAAGTGCCTGTGCTTTCCAAAATGAGTTACTAAAACCATGAAAGGTATTAGGGAAGTTAAGATAGATTCCACTCATTTTCTTCAGGGAGACCATGTCAATCCTATCAGTACTGCTACTTCTTTATCCACCTCCTTCTCTGGAAATACCATTTTTATCTACCATTAGTCCTTCCTTTATCTAGCATATACCATTCTGTCATCACTCGACCTCTGCCCTAGCTTTACCTTACCTTCCATCCTTGGTCCTAAGCCAAAAGTTACTTTGAGACAATTAAACAACAAAAACACTGAACATAGATAAACTGAAATAAGGTCAAATTATTAAGCATTTCTATGAAAAGAACTGGGCAAAATAAGCAAACAACATCTAATTGAATAGCAAAAAAAAAAACTATTAATCTATGTTATAATGAACATACATTAATATGCTATAGTCTGCTACACACACACCAATACTCACACACAATTATACCTCTAAATTAGAAAGCTTGGGAACTAAGTGGAATAAATTAAATCTTACAAATTTTCAAAACTATTATCATCTTAAAAAAAATAAAAATCATTCTTAATCTTAACCAACTATTATCACTGTGGTACACATCTTTCTACTAGAACTACTTCTTTTTTAAATTCAGATAGTTGTGGATATCCCATTTTGAAGTGTACATACATCATCTCTTCATTTGTAACAAAAATTTTAGTAGCTACATAGTATTATATCAGCTTATGAATACAACATGATTTGTTCAATCCAGTCTGTGTCATGAGACATATAAGTTATTCATGTAAATTTTTGTGTATATCTCTAATTTTTATGGTTCTTTTAAGATACTGTCATTCTTCAGAGTACAGCTTCTAGGTTTCAAAAAAAAATTAAACACACTGCCAACATTGCCCCAGAAAGCTTGTGTAAGACTGGTCTCACCCTTATTTTTTCAACTCTCACCAAACGTATTAGGCAAATAAGGGTTTCACTGAATCCTAATTAATAGGATAAACTTTTGTCATACTTTTATTGGCTTTATATATTTATAGATTTTCATTTTCTTCACTGATGTTCTCTGTCAATTTCATTTTCCTAGTACTTTTAAAAGCAGTATATAACAAGAATGGTAACCTCTGTCCATCATATTGTTAATGTCTTTTTCTAGTTTACCTTTTAATTCTGTTTAATCTTCCTTTTGCAATTTCTCCTTGTGTTTCTATGCTAAGAGAAAGTTTTTCCCACTCCAAAATCAAATCAATATATTTTCTAATTTTACTATTTCATTTTTAACTTAACTAATCTCATATTTAATTTGTTGTATAGTGAAGTTGGACTCTATTGGTTTCTACTTTTATAACAGGCAATTGTTCCAACTATGTACACAGAATAATACATAACTGCAACAATGGCAGTGGGTTGTATGAATAATGGCTCCTACTGGAGTACAGCACTCCCTCAGCCCCACTCTGGGTTCATATCCAGGAACTCTAGATCCTTCTCCTCACTATCAACTCAAAATGCTATCATTATATTTTTATATTTGGGCATATATTTATATTTATATTTATGAGACAGAGTCTCACTCTGTCACCAGGTTGGAGTGCAGCAGTGCGATCTCAGCTCACAGCAACCTCTGCCTCCTGAGTAGCTGGGACTACAGGTGCGTGCCACCACACCTGGCTAATTGTATTTTTAGTAGAGATGGGGTTTCACCATGTTGGTCAAGCTGGTCTTGAACTCCTGACCTCGTGAGCCGCCCCCCTTTGCCTCCCTAAGTGTTGGGATTACAGGCGTCAGCCACCACACCCAGTCTATATTTAGCTTTCAATACTGTTTAAACAATTTATCTGAAGAAAAGCCATATTATTTTTATCATTATAAGTTAATAATATATATTAATACCAATTCTCTTCCTTATTATTCACTTTAAAAATTTTCTTGGCTTCTCCCAGCCAACATATTTTCCTGGTAAAATACTTAATGTCAATACATTTTATTTAATGTATAAATTATGTGGAGAAAATGACTTAACAAGATTTATTAGCAGTATGACCTCATAAAATAGAGACCATGGCACTGCCCACATAACAGAGTTGTTGCTATATAGGTTACTAGTGAGTTAGAACTCACTGGAAATCAAAGAAAGGAAATCTAAAGTAGAATGGACCATGGCTAAACTTAGAGCAAACATCTGCACAATCTGACTGAATGAAGGAGTGGCAAAAGCAGTAAGAAAGAGAAGTAATAAGATGACTTCTGTATTTCTAGCTCATGCTGTCATTCATGTACATAGAAAATGTAAAAGAAGGGGAAATGAAGAAGTTTGGTATTGGACATCTGAAATACTGATGGGATTACAAGATGAAACAAAGGACCCAAGGAAGAGAAGAAAGACTAAGCTTCTTCTCTCAAAAAATGCAAGAAAGGCTCTAACAAGATGAATCCAAATATAGGTAAGCTAGATGATACAGGCAAATGAAAATTGAGGGAATTCTGACAACATTCTCTAGTTTCTCTGAGAAATAATTGTACTCCTCTGCTGACAATCATGGGTAGAAGTTTAGGATAAGATAATGGGCATGAGGTCCCTTAAAAGTTTAAAATAGACATTGTAGAAAACATTAAAGTAAGTGAAATAAAAATACGTAAAAGATTTTCAAATAAGTGCTGATGGTCTGGCTCAAAATTTAGACCCCAAGACTTTTAACAACACTAATCTGTAACATTAGTTGTTACCAATTTAAAGATAATTACTGCTGTGAGTCCAATTCTACTATGAAAACATTCATCAATATTTTCAGCAAGTTGTCTATTTTTAGAATGACTATAGGAAGACCATCCCATATCCCTTAATTGTTCAAACAGGTGACTCAAACATGTCTTGACAAGCAGGATATTAACTGTGCAATTATATTTGAACTTAACTTTGTTGCTATCGTTTTCCATCAATATTTGACATTTCCCCCCACCAATATGTATTTTCTTCTGTTACTTAAGAAAGACCCTAGGATCATACTAATTTTAGGTAAATATTATTTCCTCAGTTTTAAATTATAAACTTTGATTATCTACCACAAAAGTCTTAACCTAATTAGACTCAATACTTAACAACTCGTTGGAAGTAGCAGGCCTAGGTAACATAAAATTTCCTCTACCCAAGTCACACAAACAATGCTAGCAAAACAAAGTAAGCACTAAAGGAAAGAGATTATCTTCAGAAAGAACTGTCAAAACAGGTGAACATGTAAAATGTATTTACGTTAAAGGTATCAATGATGACATGTATATGCTTTTTCTTTTTTTTCCAGCAGTCTCCCTCTGTCGCTCAAGCTGGAGTGCAGTGGCACGGTCTCAGCTCATTGCAACCTCTGCTTCCCAGGTTCAAGCAATTCTGCCTCAGCCTCTCAAGTAGCTGGGATTACAGGCACCCATCAACACGCCTGGCTAATTTTTGTATTTTTAACAGAGGTGGGTTTTCACCATGTTGGCCAGAGTGGTCTTGAATTCCTGACCTCAAGTGATCCACCCACCTTGGCCTCCCAAAGTGCTGGGATTACAGGTGTGAGCCACCGTGCCCAGCCTCAATAATGACTTTTAAACAAGCACAGTGTTGTAGTTGGAATAACAAACATCGCACTCTTCACCTCAATAGCTCACAAATTATTATGCCCCCAGAGAAGCAACAATGTGAATAATATAATCCCAGCACTTTGGGAGGCCGAGGCGGGTGGATCACGAGGTCAGGAGTTCAAGACCAGCCTGATCAACATGGTGAAACCTCGTCTCTATTAAAAAAAAGAAAAAAAAAAGAAAAAAATTAGCTGGGCATGGTGGCACACACCTGTAGTCCCAGCTACACAGGAGGCTGAGGCAGGAGAATTCCTTGAATCCAGGAGGCAGAGGTTGCAGTGAGCCGAGATCGCGCCATTGCGCTCCAGCCTGGGTAACAAGAGCAAAACTCCGTCTCAAAAAAAAAAAATGTGAATAATCAAAGAAAAACCCAAATTTATCTAACTTTCAACTACTGTATTCAAACAGATCAGTATTCACAGTCTTTCTTCAGCTACATTAAATAATGCATCTAATCCCATAGTAGTTATTCTTCTATGGGCAATTAATCACTTGATGTTTCAGTTTTGATATTCAACACTTGATATTCTTCTATGGGCAATTAATCACTTGATGTTTCAGTTTTTCTTATCTGTAAAATAGGGATAATAGCAATAGCTATACTCCCATAAAGTTGTGAGGATTAAAGGAAATAACACACAAAAAGCTAAAGAACAGTGAATGACATACAGCACTAAATATTGTATGTTCATGATTTATTTTTACTTCCATGAAAAAACACTCTGATGGGGCATGGTCGTGCACAACTGTAGTACCAGCTACATGAGGCTGAGGCTGGAGAATAGCTTGAACCTGGGAGGTGGAGGTTGCAGTGAGCCATGATTGCACCACTGCACTCCAGCCTGGGCAACAGAGCAACACTCCATTTCAAGAAAGAAAAAAAAAAACCTCTGCTTATCATTAGTTATTAGCATGTTTATTTGTACTCTGATGTACAAATAGTGATAAACTTTTACTAGACATAATGTACTCATTTACTAGACTATCACTTACTATGTCTAGTAAAAGTTTATCATTAGTTATTAGCATGTTTAGTTGTATGTCAGAGTATAAACATGCTAAGAACTAGTGATAAACTTTTACTAGATACTTACTATGTACTAGGCATTATTCTAATGCTTTATTTAGATTATCTCATTTAATATTCACAAGTACTTATTATTACCAATCTAACATTTCTTCTGAGAATTCAGAAATATTTGGATAAACAAAATGACAGAGTAATTTGTATATATACTTGACCGAAAGGATGGACAGAGCATTAAACCCTTTAGAGTTAGCGATTATCCTGAAATTGTTTTTATCCTTTAAGAAACAAAAACCAAAGAGCTTCTCTGACTCCTTTAGCCAAAATTTCCAAGGAAACATCATTTGGTGAATATTATTAAAAAGAAATTACAAAGTAAGAAAAAGTTATAGGGAAGAGATTCTAGAAAAGAACAAGTTGAGAGTTATGGTTAGGTTTCCACATGCACAGATTAAAGCTCTGTGCCCAAATTCTCTGTAGAATCTACATTTGTGGTTTAGTGTCTATCAAGTTCATCTTCAGCCTTTTTTGCCCCCTAGGAATATTCAACTGGGCTTCAAGAAACTTCACATTCTTGTTATATTTCCTTGCCCCCTATACTTCTATGCACATCCTCTCCCTTTACTCATATATTCATCTAAAAATAATTTAAACTTATATAATGCATACCTTCATTTTTAAGAATTGTTCCTCTCACTAAAAATTAGAAGTTTAGGTCCATATAAAACAAATGAAAACTACCTTGTATGTAAACTAGCAATTGGCAGTGGCTGGCACACACTGTAAGTATTTAAGAATATGTTAGAGACAGAATGCTTGTTCCTAGGTACCACAAGGAAAAATTAGTATTTATACAAAAAGTTTTCTCAGCAAGGCAGTTTTACTTTCTGCAGAAAGGATGCTGTTTGTCAGCTATCTTGCCATGAAAGCACAATGAACAAAGGAAAGGCAGGCATATTTATTCCTTACGCACTGAGTCCTTACTTCTGTATCTGATCTCAGTTGGTTGGAGCTGGACCTCACAATCTAAACTAAACCCAACTGGCTAACAACTTAAAACTTTTCTAAATAGGTAAAGGCAATGGAGAACAAAGAAAAAGAGGAAGTTGCTTGAGAAAGGACGTAGAAAAGTAATAACATTCCCAAATAAGGAAAGGGCATAGGCTGCGAGCTGGGACATGAGCATATCCAGCACAGATATCTTGGTCAAAGTACAAAGACATAGAATATACTACATGCCTGTGATCATGTCCAGAACAAATATCTTGGTTAAAGTGCAAGGACACAGAATGCACTTATTCCCTTATATCTAACAGCTACAAAGGATAGGGCTTAACAAAGAGTTACTAGAGTTAACTAGAAAAAAGCAAGAAGGCTTTGAAGAAACTCTTTAAAAGAAACTATTATTTCTAACATTATTATTATTCTTTAACAAGAAGGAAAACTTTGAAGAGGAACTTTTTACTTTCTACAGAATATCAAGTAAATGAATAAGCAATTTCACAAGTAAACAAATCTACTTTATTTATTTTATTCTTATTTTTTGAGATGGAGTCTCACTCTATTGCCCAGGCTGGAGTGCAGTGGTGCAATCTCAGCTCACTGCAACCTCCACCTCCCAAGTTCAAGTGATTCTCCTGCCTCAGCCTCCCGAGTAGCTGGGATTACAGGCACCGGCCAACATGCCCAGCTAATTTTTGTATTTTTAGTAGAGATGGGGTTTCACCATGTTGGCCAGGTTGGTCGAACTCTTGACCTCAAGTTATTCACCTGCCTCAGCCTCCCAATGAGTTGAGATTACAGACGTGAGCCACCATGCCTGGCCATAAAATCTATTTTAGTGCGGGAGACCAGGCAGTAATTTGTCAAAAGCCCAGCTCATTTAACAAAGGAAGGTTCTGCGTTTATATAGGCTTATACTTTAGATATTACATGTGGAAGAATCTTAGGTTTATAGCTTTAGGAATCACACATGAAAGGTTTCCGGTTTACAGTTTTAGGACTCAATGTGAAAAGGTCTCTGTTTACAGTTTCAGGAATCACATATGAAAGGGTTCCGGTTTACAGTTTTAGGACTCAATGTGAAAAGGTCTCTGTTTACAGTTTCAGGAATCACATATGAAAGGGTTCCGGTTTACAGTTTTAGGACTCACATGTAAAAAGGTCTCTGTTTACAGTTTCAGGAATCACATATGAAAGGGTTCCGGTTTACAGTTTTAGGACTCACATGTGAAAAGGTCTCTGGTCTGATCTTGTTTTAAGTAAAAATAGTATCTTCCAGAGTGTTTCCCCAAGACCAAGCGTGTTATTTTCAGGAAGGAGATTGAGGAGGCGCCAGCTGACCTGCTCTCTCTTCTATTGAGCTGCACAGTGGATGACAGAGGGGGAGAGAATCCCAGATGCCTAAGTCTACTTCCTCATTAGCAGAGCCTACTCCTTGCCCACCAAGAGAAAGACTCCTTATTTTCTTTCCTTAGCAATCTCTTAGTCCTAAATCCTCTACTTCTCTCCCATCCCTCCACCCCAAGACTCAAGGACTTAGTTCTATTTGCTGTAACTTCTTCCTTTACTGCAGACCTTCAATCACACTGCAACCCAAGTAGGCAATTCAACCTTTATAACCAAGAAAGACTTTGTCTTCTCAAGCTCATTAATACTTTGAATAGGGTGGGTGTAGTGGCTCACACATATAATCCCAGCACTTTGGGAGGCCAGTGCAGGCAGATCCCTTGAGCTCAGGAGTTTGAGACCAGCCTGGTCGACATGACAAAACCCTGTCTCTTCAAAAAATACCAACATTAGCCAGGTGTGGTGGTGTGCACTTGTAGTCCCAGCCATTTGGGAGGCTAAGGTGGGAGGATCACTTGGGCCCTGGAGGTTGAGGCTGAGGCTGCAGTGATCATGCCACTGCACCCCATCTTGGGTGCTAGAGCAAGACTCTGTCTTTTTTCTTTTGAGATGGGAGTCTCACTCTATTGCCCAGGCTGGAGTGCAGTGGTGCCATCCTGGCTCTCTGCAATCCCCGCCTCCCGGGTTCAAGCGATTCTCTTGCCTCAGCCTCCTGAGTAGCTGGGATTACGAGTGCACGCCACCACGCCTGGCTAATTTTTTGTATTTTTAGTAGAAATGGGGTTTCACCATGTTGGCCAGGCTGGTCTCAAACTCCTGACCTCATCCTCCCAAAGTGCTGGGATTACAGGCGTGAGCCACTGCACCCGGCCAAGACCCTGTCTTTAAAAATAAAAGTAAAAATTTGAATACACATATGCCTGGCATGTAAAAGAGAAAGATCTTAGGAGAAGACTGATTAGTTGGGAGCACAGGGATATATATTATAGAAACTATGTCCTATAATAGTTTGATGGGTAAAGTTCTTGGATGAGAGCTTGTGAGTTATGTGTCTGTATATCTGAGAGTTTGATGTTAGGGGAAATAACTAAATTGTATATTCTATTACGTTGGCAGTGGCTACATACTAAAGAAAATAAACAGAGGACTAAAAATTTGATCCTAATTTTATCTAGTTATCATACAACACACCCATCATTAAATGTTAGGTTCATTTAATTTTAACTTTCATTAGATAAGATCAAATTCTATTTTACCTTGAATTCTCAGGTTCTGTTGCTTATATAGAAAGGTAATTAGTATTTTTTTTTTAATGTTTAAGAGAAAACACTATTGTTAACTCAAAGGAACAACAGTAACAACAGCAGCTAACAATTACATAGCACCTATGTGACAGCCATTTTTCTAAGAGCTTTTCAGAGCAAAACAACCTTCACAACAACCCTACAAAATAGGTACTATTATTATCCCTACTTTATGAATTTGAAATCAGTTAAGCATTTGCTTAAAGTTATGCAGCTAACAAGTGATGGAGCTGTGATATGAACTCAAGACATTCTGTCCACCTATTCTCTTAACTATAAGGCCACACTTACTGTTTTATGAAAATTAACTTATTCTCTGTTTTTAGCTAGGTAAAACAAGGTCTCAAATACAGCAGATATTTCAGACATTTATTAACAGAATTTAAAAGTCATACGAATTAACTAAAAAAAGCTACACAATAACTCCTTTCCTGATTGTTGTGAAGAATCACAAATATTTGAGATGCTACAAGGGGACCTGGAGTGATGGGGATATAATGTAAAATATGTATCTCATTCAACCTAAGATGCCACTGATTGAAAACATACCTTTATTTTATGTGCCACTGAGAAAGGAAACTGCCAAACTATAACACATTACCATTTAAAATATACTAGTATATAAAAAGGGAATAAAAGTATAAATAAATGATTGAAGTCACTTACCAAAGATACCTTCAATTTAAGACTGCTTAATAGGTAAGACTGTGTACAAGAAAATTAATATTTCTTGAAAGCTGTTATACCTTGTGGAAATTGATGTATTTGGAAGAAATCAAAGACGAGAACAGCCCAAGATTGAGGTTTGAACTGTGGTTGTAGAGAACTTCAGGACAAGAAATGTTGGTTTATCAAACACATGCCTACATTAGGTCATATGTATTATTAAATTGTTTGCTATGCTGCCATTAAAAAATAACACAGACCAGGTGGGTTACATCACAGAAATTTATTTTCTCACAGTTCTGGAGGTTGGAAGTCCAAGATCAAGGTGCTGGCAGGTTTGATTTTTCCTCTTACCTCCTTGGCTTGCAGATGGTTACCTTCTCATTATACCTTCATTTGGCCTTTTCACCGTGTGTGTGCATCCTTGGTCTCTCTATCCCTCTCCTAATAAGAACACCAGTCATATTGGCTTACAGTCTCATTCTTAAGGCCTCATCTAACCTCAGTTACCTACGTAGAGGTCATATCTGCCAATCTCCAAATGCAGTTCATATTGGGGATTAGGGTTTCAACATATGAATTTGAGAGAGACAAAATTTAGTCCATTAATGACATAATAGTTGATCTTATTGGAACCAAATACACAACACTTGGAACCTGAAATGCAAAACATCATTTCTATTATAGCAAGCTACTGTTGAGGTAATAGATTTCAATACAAAGTCATTTCTACACTACGATCAACAACTCAAAGAAAAAACAAAATCATATCAGCTTTTAATTTAAGACTAAAATTAATTACTATAGGAGATTTTTTAAAAATTGTTTAAGCTTAAGACAGCGTCCTTATTTTTGGTTCCGGCTATATTCTTATATACCCATCAATTCACATTTTGTATTACAAAGGCAAATCTTGCTTTCAGGCAATTTTTGCACACTCTTTTCTATACTATGTAACAAGAACCACTGTTAATCTTTGACTCACCAGTGCCTTCAATGTGTGTGGCATAGAGGAACTACTTAATAAATATCAGAGGGAGGAAAGAAAAGAAGGTGGGGAGGAAGGGAGGAAGAAGGAGGAAACTAAGTCAGACATTTATTAATTTATATAGTACCTTTTATTTGCTTTAGTTTGGCACTCTGCAGATTATATGAACCAACATATTTAATATTCAAAGTCATGAAAATACACATAACGAATTTAAGGTACAACACAAACTTCGTATCACAGCTTATAAAAGTAGAAACCAAGAAAATCTTCTGAATAAAACATCCAAGTACCCCTCTCCCCGGCCATGAATGAGCATTTAAATCCTATTTGAAAGTATAAAGACACCACTTAAAAGACACTTCAAAGCCTATATAAAATTGCCAGAATGTCCTCTAGTAGAGTTTTTGAAACCAGCTAATTCTGATGTTTCAATAAATTCTTCCCTCACCTCTTTCTTGGTTATGAGAAGCAAAAAGGAAAAAGAAAAAGAAAAAAATAAAGAAAATTCCTCCCCTGCCCTGACCAAAAAGCAAAACCTACTCTAAATCCTAGTTAATCAGAAATCATCCACTGAGTAGTCAGCTCATTCAGAGTTTATTTATATTTTGGCTCTAATCTCCAAAGGGAAAAGTAAAAGCAGAGTCAGCTAGAGCTATGTGAAAAGAGATACTCAAACATTTACCTGTTATTTTTCAGCTGTCAGGGAGTATAAAAATTTTACATAGCAAAAATAAAGCAATATCTAAATGTTTGGTTAGGTGTTAACAATATAAAAAGTATTTCACTGACACTGGACTAAATAATAGCTAATGTGAACAAACATAGATTTTCGTCTATGCGTCCATGTTGCTCTATAAATTCATATAAGTTAGTATGAAGCAACTGGTAAGACAGTAACACTATTGATTTAGATGTGTCAAATCAAACATTAACATACAACAGTTGTTTAGAAGGGAAAACATTCCTTCAATACAAATGTGCTTATTATGTGGTTTCTCTTCTTTGTAATTGAAATTTTAGATTCATTTAAATTGCCAAAATGTCATTGGGTTTTACTTTATTTTAAAAGGACCCAAAGTTCTTGATCTCATGTCAGAAGGACAGAACAGGACTTCTAGAAGAAAGAGAGAAAACAAAATGTCTACATAAAACAAGTTAATTTGTCTCATTTTTGACATTTACCGAAAACGCTCTTGTGCAGTGTTATGTCTCAAAGTCTTTTAAAGAATGATAATCATATGTCTTTCTCATTACATAGTTCAGATCAAATTATATGCCTAACAATTACAACCATGAAGTATTCATTTACATACCTCCCTTTAGTGTTCAAAACACGTTAACTGTTGACCCAATCACGTAAGTGGAAGATTTAACTAGACACCAGAAGACAAACGTTCCATTTCTCTCTACCTCAGTTGTTTCCCTATTCCCTTTACCAAATAATCGGTACTTAAATAGTGCTCTGCTTCAGAAAGTTTAAACAAATGAAAACTGTTGTCAATGATTCTTTTTTAAAAATCTGTGAGCAAAGATAGAAAGCTTTGTGGTTTTTTATTTTGATAGCAAAAACATTTCCACATAAAGCAAAACTAAAAATCCAAGGTAAAGAAAACACAACTTTACTTGAAGTCTAAACTGAAACTAGGCTTTAAAATTCCCTTAGATTCTAAACAGGTTTGCATTTACATGTCCTAACCCTAAGATAGTTTCCAAACAGTACACCAAAGTGCAGTGAACTCACAGACACCTCAGACACACTTTAAATTTCTGAGGGAAACAAAGTAATTTTAGATATCTGTGGATTACTGTATGAACCACTAACTGAAGAGTCCACTAGATCCTATTTATAATCCTTTCCATAGTATCACATCTTTACAAAACTGAGTCTCTGTAATGTGAAAAAGAAAGAAGAATCATGCTTCCTCTACCCTCACTGCAAAAAGAAAAAAAAAAACCCCACAATGTGGAAGAAGTTGTACAATGTCCAAGAGATGCACACATCTCATTAGAAATGTTGGTTACTTAAGAATGAAGTAAAAATATTTATTCAAATAATTCATATATTATTTATTCAAATGGCTACTAAGTTGTTAGGACATAAATACTTACGTTGTTTGGACCTAATTACTAAAAAAATAAAACTATTTGGCATTTCTTTAGCTCTAAGGATATCATGAAAAGATCACTGGCCTACTAAAAGTGTGATGAACAGCCAAAGTTTGGGAACCTTTGCATATGGGTAGAAACAGAAATGACACTAGGGCTGTCACTAAACATAGTGAAACATTAACTGGCTAGCTTACATTATTACCCAAAGGCCATTAGTGCTGTTTAAGGGCTAGTATACTCTATTTACAAATATCTGAGGGCGAATTAACTGAAATCCAGCTGTAGCCTAAGGAGTACAGTTTCTCTGCAGCTCCCTCCAGGAAGAAATGCTCCTCTGTTCTCATCTGGGCCTGCACAAAATCATCTTCCTTTATCAGTATTTAGGAAAAACATCCAGTGTTATAGGTCTAAAACTCTTAAACAAATTAACAGAGATCCTGGTAACATTACCCTATCAATGGTAACATTATTAATATTATACGGAACTTTTCCAAAAATACTTTAAGAGCTATTAGGGCCTAAGTATAGCGTTTCATTGTATAATCTGAAGGCCCATTGGGCCAGCTCACTGTGATTTGATTATCACAATTCAAAGAAGGAACAGCTTTTAGTAGATAATGCCCAGGATTCACAATTAAGAACAAGTGTTTTGAAATCAAGTTCTGTCACCATGTAACTTTAGGCATGTCTCTCCATCTCCTGGACCTCATTGTCTTAAACCATTTTTAAAAGAATTGTTTTTATATTAATACAGGTACAGTCTCCCTTATCTGAAATACTTGGGACCAGAAGTGTTTCAGATTTGGGTTTTTTTCAGAGTTTGGAATATTTGCATAAAATTGACTGAGCATCCCTGATCCAAAAATTCAAAATCTTAAACGCTCCAATGAGCCTCTCCTTTGAGCATCATGTCAAGTGCTCAAAAAGTTTTGGATTTTGGAGCATTTTGGATTTCAATTTTTTGGATTAGGGATACTAAACCTACATAAGTTTTGTAATGTCCAAATGAAATTAAGCTTACTAAAGGAATTCATAAAATGCTACTTGTTATACAAACAACCTAATGGATACGTCATTCAAATATTTATACACAAAAACTATTATCACCAATGAGGACAGAGTAGTAACACAGAAATATTCCCTTTTCATGGAATTTAAGATTCTAATGGGAGCTGGGTGTGGTGGCTCATGCCTGTAATCCCAGCACTTTGGAAGGCCAAGGCGAGTAGATCACAAGGTCAGGAGTTCAAGACCAGCCTTGCCAATGGTGAAACCCCCATCTCTACTAAAAATACAAAAATTAGCAAAATATACAAATTAGCCGGGCATGGTGGCACACGCCTGTAGCCCCAGCTACTTCGGAGGCTGAGGCAGAAGAGTTACTTGAACCCAGGAGGTGGAGTTGCAGTGAGTAGAGATCATGCCACTGCACTCCAGCCTGGGCAACAGAGTGAGACTCCGTCTCAGGAAAAAAAAAAAAAGATTCTAATGGGGAAAATAATACAGTTAATCTTAGTTCCCTTCCACTAAAATGACAAGAAATTTTAAAAATATATTAGCACATAAAAAGGAAAAGTCTGCATGTAACAGGATGAAAGAAGACAGCTAAATTTTGGACTATAAAAAGCAAATAGACAATTGGTGATTTAGCAGAGCAGAAATTTCAGACCACTGAAATCTAAATGCTAACCAAAAATGGCAGTGGTTGGGAATTACATGAAAAACTGGGGAAAAGCCTTAGGAACCTAAAGTACCAGAAGCTCCTAAAAGCAAGGGGAAAGGATGGGCAAAAGCAAAGGCAAGGGGAAGGGATGGGCAAAAGCTGAAATGAAAGTCTGCAGGAGGTTAGAGAATCATAAATCAGTTGATTAAGAAAAGTTAGTAGTAGCAGTAGTAATAAGGACACTCCTGCCCCGTATACCACCTCAGTCAGGTAACTATCCTATCCCCATGTAGATGGTTTATTCTCTGTAGATATTGAACTAAAGACATGTCTGACTTGGAAACATTAATAATAGTCAAGAGTGGAGGTAGGGAGCAAACCATTTGAGAAATAAGGAGTGAAAGTCTACATAAAAAATACTGGGATTTCCAGTCCCCCTCCCCAACATGCGTCTTCAAATACTAACATGAAAAAAGTGTAATATTCCCATATGTTCATATTTATCAGATTTACTGTATACAACAAATCTTTATAACGGTTCCTGTCCACCAAAAACCCACATCTCACCATCAAAGAAAAAGATTTACTGTGGTCAAGTTTTATACAGAAAGAGAAAAAAGGAGAAAGAATTATATTCAGAGGTTTAAGTAATCTTTAGGAGATGCTTGAAGCAGTAAATAGATAATTCAATACAATTAGGCAGTACACAAAGTGGTTATGTAGTTACTTTAATATACATTAGAAAAAAACACATAGCTAGTATATAGAACCTGTAATTTCACAGATATTATTGCTTAAGCAAGGCAAAGTTTTTAAACTATTAAGTAAATATTAACATAGGCATTTTGTAGAAATGGCAGTAGTATGTGAATGTCTAAACTTTCAGGCACACTACTGCAGAGACAATTACTAAATTGGGTGGTGAAGTTAAGGCCAGATAAACTAAAATTCCATCAAATGTGATTCTAGAAACTTTTAAACATTGATACAAATGCTATACAAAGTTTAACTTTTTGAAATTAGAAAGCAAGTTTTATTGGGATTTACATTGACATAAGATAGGCTGACCACAGACATGCTTTGTCAGGAAAATTTTCCCAAGATAGGAGTTAACATCAAGCAAAATTAATTATTGAAGTTATTGCAAGTTTAAAATTCTAAAAGCAGTTAACAGACAAGCTGAAGAAATAAGAAAGCAATTAGATAAGACAGAAAGGAGGATAACTAGCAGTTATACTGACAGAACTACCATTTTGTTTGAGCTTCTACTACATGCTAGGCACAGAGTTAGGTAATCAAAATAGGTACTCTTTATGCGTATCTGCCTTTTACAGATTAAAAATCTAAGACTCACGTTAAATAATTGACTTGTAGCACCAGTTCTACGGAAGAAAAAGTTGAAGATGAAAAAAGGTAACATAAAGGCAAAAAACCCTTTGATGACCAACTAAGTATCACAATTAAATTCCCAATGTAGTTTTCTAACACAGCGGTCTCCAACCTTTTTGGTACCAGGCACTGGTATTGTGGAAGACAAGACAGGCAGGGGGATGGTTTCAAGATGAAACTGTTCCATCTCAGATCAACAGCCATTACATTCTCATAAAACAGCATCCAACCTAGATCTCTGACATGCACAGTTCACAACAGGGTTCACACTCCTTTGAGAATCTAATGCCCCCACTGATTTGACAGAAGGCAGAGCTCAGGCAGTAATATTCACTTGCTTGCCAGCAGCTCACCTCCTGCTGTGCAGCCTGGTCCATGACAGACCAAGGATCAGGGAATGTTCTAACATTCCTAACCTCGAAATCCTTATAAAATCCATAAAGTAAATAAAATAACTAAAGATGACTGCAGACTGGTAGGTTAAGAGATGGTCAATAAATTAGATTTGGTGCATTTAGCTTTCCAAGAAGGTACTGTGCCCAGAAAAAAAAAAACCTTGAATTTGATAGGACAGATTCATAATGTCCCTCTTATCCTAGCTGAAGACTTAATTACATTGCTTCTTCAGTAAATGGAGTCATACCCGAAACTTCTTAAACGGCCACATTTCCACTTTTCAATTAAAGTCAGAAGTTACTGAGCAACCCAAAACAATACCACCACCACAAACACATTTGGATACATGCTTTAAACTTCTATAATCTGTGTAATTTGTATACAACGGCTGTGTGCAGTAGCACACACCTGTAATCCGAACACTCCAGGAGGCCAAGGCAGGAGGATTACTTGAGCAAAAGAGTTCAAGACCAGTCTGGGCAACATAATGAGACCCTGTCACTACAAAAAGAAAAAATTAGTTGGGCATGGTGGCACACGTCTGTAGTCCCAGCTACTAGGGAGGCTGAGGTGGGAGGGGTCACTTGAGCCCAGGAAGTTGAGGCTGCAATGAGCCATGACTATACCACTGCACTCCATCCTGGGCAACAGGATGGCTCTAACAGGAGCTATATAGACTGTGTCTCAAAAAAAAAAAAAAAAAGGTAAAAGGTCATTTAGCAATTAAACTTAAATCCTCTTAAGTTTTTAGAAATCCTCCTACACTCAGAATATCATAAAAAGTAGTAATTTTATTAAACTGTAGGGAGACTGCTATTCATGCTTTTAAAATGTGCTTTTAATTTCTCTGACTACTAAAGACTATAATAATGTCACTTGGAAAACAGAAGGCTGAGTGAGCATCTGAGGGTAAAAAAGAATGTTTTCACAGACTCACTTGGTAAATACCACTAGCTCTAGCTGAACACTGTGATTCCTTAACTGGAAGCCAATCACGATCTTAATTTTAAAAGTCTCCTTGTTACACAGGGCAATGGGTAGCTATATTATCTCAATTACTCCTTCACATAAAACCCAAGGATTGAACTTTAAAGCATCATAAACATCCATTGCTTTTTACCATATTTCTAACTGCGTCCATACGAAGAGGTCAGATTTAACTGAACTAGTCAACAGGCTCAGATGTTAGTCTAGTTTGGGTACTACAAAAGGCAGCTTTTTCTTTATGTTAAGGGTATTGATTATATATTCTATATAATAGACAATAGACCAATATATACAAAATCATATGTAACATATGTCAAGAATATATCTAACATCTAATACATGTATGTTAGGATACTTATTATAGCATTGTCATATTAAAAAGTTGGAGACAGTCTAAATACCCATCAGTAAGAAAATAGAGCTAGTCTCAGTGGCTCATGCTTACAATCCCAGCACCTTGAGAGGCAAACACAGAAGGACTACTTGAAGCCAGGAGTATGAGAGCAGCCCGGGCAACACAGCAAAATACTGTCTCTACAAAAATTTTTTAAAAATATAGCTGAGCACAGGAGTGTGCACTTGTAGTCCCAGCTACTTGGGAGGCTCAAGTGGGAGACTACTTTAAGCACAGGAGTTTGAGGCTGCAGTGACTCCAGCCTGGTGACAGAGTGAGACCTAGCATCAAAAAAATAAATAAGTAAGAAAATAGTTAAATCAGCAGTCCTCAACCTTTTTGACAACAGGGACCGGTTTCATGGAAGACAATTTTTCCACAGACTACGCTGTGGTAAGGGGATGGTTTTGGGATGAAACCGTTCCACCTCAGATTATCAGTCATTAGTTAGATTCTCATAAGGAGCATGCAACTTAATCTGTCACATGCACAGTTCACAACAGGGCTTCTGCTCCTATGAGAATCTAATGCCGCTGCTGATCGGACAGGAGGCGGAGCTAAGGCGGTAAAGCTCACCAGCCACTCACCTCCTGCTGTGCAGCCTGGTACTGGTCTTCAGCCTGGGATTTGGGAACCCCTGAGTTAAATCTGCATACTCATAAAATAATATAATGCACAACCATTTAAAACAATGAGGTTAGATCTATAATGGACTGGTTATTTCACAAAGTTTATTTAAAGCATTTCATTTTATGACACATCTTAAGCAAATTTTTTTAGAATTCTTGCAGTATCTGCTGAGTTGCAAAGGAAGGCTACAAGCTACATTGGCATTGTACTTTTTACCAACAAAATTGCTAGTTATTAAATTTTTTGTTTTTGTTCTCAATGGATACATGCTCAAATACTAAATCTTCAGACTCATCTGCATATTGCCAAAGGACTGCATGTGAGGATTCATATTCCATATAAACATCTAAGTATATTCAGTAAAACTTACTAAAACACATCAAAGAATCTTTGATCTACTAAACAAGGAGTTGGCAAACTTTTTCTCTGTAAAGAACAGATAGTAAATATTCTAGGTTTTGTGGACCATAAGGTCTCTGTTGTTGAAATCACAGACAATATATGAACATGTGGGGCTGTGTTCCAGTAAAACTTTACTTACTCAAGTCCAACAGAACTTAAAGGTTAAAAAAACGAAAAACAAACAACAACAACAACAACAACAAAAAGACAGGCAGTGGGCTGGACTTGGCCCACAACCACTAATTTGCTGACTCCTGTGCTAAAATCAAGGTGCTGCTAATGCAGTCATCTTCTTTTTAACAGTACCCTACATGCTTGCTGTTATCTTTCAAAGGCAGACCTTTATAATGCATGCTTTCATTTTCATTTTTCAAACATTCAATTTGCAAGTTAGAATACAAGTGCTTTAAGGGAATAATAATATCTTGAGGATCTCCATACAGAACTTACAATGTCAAAGCAATTCTTCATTGTATTAAAGCACAGTAGTGTGAATAAGGCCAGTATAATGGAGGAAATGATTCTATACAAATACATCCTATAGCAATAAACCTGCAATCAAGAAATCTACTTGGGTGCTAGAGTAAATGGCCTTGAACAGAACTAGTATCTAGGAAATGCATAATCACATTAATAAAAATTTCTTTAAAAAAAAAGCAAAAGGTTACATTTCTAAAATTTAAAGTATTTTTCTTTCTTCACACTTAAATTTTTATGCTAAGTGAACGAACAGAAAATACACCATTAAGATGAATAGGCAATTCAGAAAAGAAATACAAACACCTAGTAAATAAGTGTAAATATATGCAATCTCCCAAAAAAAGTAAATTATAACCAGAAGAAATAATCGATTTAAAAAATTAGGGTGCATAATTTGCATCTGACTCTTTCCCTTATAAGACTGAATTCTCAATCCCAGATCTTCATCTTCCATATCTCAGCTTAGCCTCTCCAAATATAGCTGCTCATCAGGTATTTCAGTTTAGATCTGGCCAGATCATCAGGCTACTCCCATATCTAGTCTGGGCTACAAAAGACTCAAGTGACATTGAAAAAAATGAAAGATGATGAGCCAGCCATGGTAGCTCATGCCTCTAATTATCTGGAGATTGAGTGGGGAGGACTGCTCGAGCCTGGGAGTTCAAAGCCAGCCTGGGCATCACAGAAAGACCTCATCTCAAAAAAATTGTGGAGGGAGCTATAATTTCAATGCTTAAATTCCTTGGTCCCTTCTGTAGTGGATTTCTAAACCATCTGTAAGGCAACAGAAGGCAATGGCACAATCAGTATTTTAAATCTGTGCCATGAAAGAAAAAGCAAGCCAGTATTCCACCAACCCACCAATGAATGGATGAAGTGTTAGATACACATAATGGAGTATTATTCAGCCTTAAAAAGGAAATTCTGACACATGCTGTAACATGGATGCACCTTTGAAGACATTATGCCAGAGGAAATAAGCCAGTCACAAAAGGACAAATATGTATGATCTCCCTTCTACGATGTACCTAGAGTAGTCAAATTAGTACAGACAAAGTAGAATGTTGGTTGCCAGAGGGGGGTGGGAAATTAAGAGTTACTGTTTAATAGATATGTAGTTTCAGTTTGGAAAGATGAAAAAGTTCTGGAGATGGATAATGGTGATGGTTACAAAACAATGTAAATATACTTAACGCTACTGAACTCTACACTTAAAATGGTTAAATGGTTAAGTTTTATATATCTGTTATCACATTAATAAAAAAGAAAAGAAAAGATGAAAGCAATTAAGCTTACAACTGTGATGACCCTAAAAACCTTTCAACAGCATTAGTGGAATTTAAATCTTTAATTTACTAAGTAACACAAAGATATTCATTGGCTAAATATACCCTGCAACGCAGACCACAACCTGATAGATGTGACCAGATTAAAGAAGGGCTTTCAATACAAGTCACTTTAGAGCTTTTATGTGAAGAAGCTTCAGATTTGTAATTCTGAAAGGAATGTGCCTTTTCAAAAGCTCTTGGGAAAAAGTTCAATCATAAAACAAGACAAAAATATGGAGCATCATGTATTCCATTTTCCAATCTCTATATTAACCTGCTCCTAAAATGTATTTTAAAAGAATGCATATTCTTCAGCAAATCTTTTCATCAATCACCATGTGAAAACCTTTGGCAGGGACACTGTGCATTCCTGGGAGGATTTAAATTAATTTGTGAGGGACTGAAACCTGGCTTATAAGCTAAGAATTGGATTTAGGATTTGACAAAGAGTTCTTTTCTGAATTTAAAATGTTGTATCATGAATTCACATTTATGTTCTCCATCACCAGTAAAGTAACAAAACAATATAGGACTTAAATTCAATTAAAACTATAGTTTTCTACATATTTATTGTTATAGCTTTATCTGTCTACAACAACAAAGTATTTAAAATCACATTTCTACTTTCAGGAAAAAAAAAACCTAAATTAAATATTCCAACTTAAGAAATCCTATTTCTTTTTTAGTTGTTTATTCATTTTTGAGATGGAGTCTCGCTGTTGTCACCCAGGCTGGAGTGCAATGGCTCAATCTTAGCTCATGGCAAGCTCCATCTTCCAGGTTCCAGCAATTCTCCTGCCTCAGCCTCCAGAGTAGCTGAACTTACAGATGCTCGCCACCACACCCAGCTAATTTTTGTATTTTTAGTAGAGATGGTGTTTCACCATGTTGGCCAGGCTAGTCTCGAACTCCTGACCTCAGGTGATCCACCGCACCCAGCCCAAGAAATCCTGTTTCAATTCATTTTAAAACTCTTACCTGATCTAATTCTAAAAATAGAAGCTTTCTACTAAAAAGCAGAATACATTTTTTAATTGTTGTAATTTCAGTTTTCTTAAATATTTTTCACTTGAATGTTTGCAGTGCTTATTTTTTAAGAATCTGCCTCCTCACTTTATTTGTATTTCAAAATCAAATTCCTCTTTTAAAAAATATCAGACAAACTATTCTAACTGCAGACAACAGGAATTCATTTAATTCTGCAACTTTTAGTTGAGGCCTAAGAACTCAAAGTGATTTATACCATCATTATTTGTATTGAGGTAAATCACAGAAAAAAATCAACCCCAACTGGAGGTTCTACTGTATCTGAATGACATAAAATCTTTCTGTAACAGCTGAATTGTCAGATCAATTTAAAGTCGTGAAATATGTTAAAACAGCTGCTGTAAACATGAGAGAGCAAGATAAAAAGATTAACAAAAATGAAGTGATGATCCTTAAGAAACAGGGAAAACCAAAAGATTTTTGTGAAAATACCAGAAGAATATTTCAGTTCTATGACTCAGGTAAATAGCAGCCTATTGGCACAACAACAGTGCTTCAAATACGGATGGAATTTTCCCCATATCGGCACCCCCTCATTCAATTAGCTTTATGTTTGGTTACATCAAATGATTAAATTTTAAATGACTGCATTTAAAATTTATTTTAAGTACAAATGCTATTCAAAGCACTATCAAAGTGTGGGGGTAGGGGCGACATGGACTTGTCAATCTAATGGTTACAGTGACTAAAAATACTAACAATAAGGCAGTACACGTGATCAATAAATTTTAAAAGGGGGAGGGATGTGCTTCCATATAAATACAAAGCTTGCATCATATCTAAGACACTGGTTCAAAAGACAGCTTTTTTTGTACCCTGTCCAAAAGCAATCAACCCACCAAAGCTCTGGGAGAGCTGGCTTCCCTTCTTAACATGGGAAGCTGTTCATAAAGCCTAGTTCTGGTAGAGGTTTTCCACCTCTATCAGTCCATTTTCACACTGCTACAAAGAACTGTCCAGTTTATAATAACTGAATAATCATAAATAAGAGGTTTAACTGACTCACAGTTCCACATGGCTGAGAAGGCCTCAGGAAACTAACAACTATGGTGGAAGGTGAAGCAGGCACTTTCTTCAAAGCTGGCAGAAGGAGAGTATGAGCGCATAGGAAAAACTACCATTTATAAAACCACCGGATCTTGCGAAAATTCACTATTATGAGAACAACATGGGGGAAACTGACCCCATAATCCAATCACTTCCCTCCCTCTATAAATGGGAATCACAATTTGAAATGAGATTTGCGTGGAGACACACAGCCAAACCATATCACCACCCCATGGGAGAGGGAGTTACCACTTGGATACTGGGGACTGCCAGCAGTTAAATGCCCTTTATTCTTTATTCTGTTCAATAACAATTAAGGAATTCTTTCAGCCTGCTAAGGTGCCAGGTACTGCTGCGGTACTCAAAAGGAGTATCTTTTTTTTTTTTTTTTTTGGCTTAAGTGTAGCATCTCTGTTAGTTTTCTAATGCATTGTGTGGAGGCTTGTTAAGAATGCAATGTCAGGTCTTTAAACAAATCCTAGTCCCTTTAAACAAAATCTGCATTTTAACAAGAGCCTCAGGTGATTCGTATGCACATTAAAGTCAGAGGCATACTTGTCCTATAGTGGCCACAGCTGCCAACCTGACAGCCCCAATTAGCTCCAGACCCCACTCTCCAAACACTTAGGCTTCACAATGAATGTGTGAAAGCAGCTCAAAATCTAAATATAAACTGACAGTTTCTCAAATTCCAGACTAAAAAGCGAGAGGACTTAAAATTAAAACAAAGGTTCCTATTCCTGGCTCTCCTTAGAATTCCCTGGGCAGTAGCTTTACCAAAATATCGGTGCCAAGGACCCACACCAAAGGATTAAATACTGGGCATCAGTTCCCCAGGTAATTTTAACATGTAGCTAAAAAGGATAACCAATAAACTCAGAGCATGGCTTCTTAACCTTTAGAACACCCCTGCATGACCTGTGGATCTGTTAAAATGCAGATTCAGTAAGTCTGTACTGAGGCCTCAGATACTGCATTTCTAACAATATTCTGAAAAGGAGCAGCTCAGCCTCTGTCCTTGTGTTCCATAAACGTAGAAACAGGTTGTCAAAAAGACTTCAACCTTTTGCCCTCGGGTCATGTTTCTCTACAGTCAAGTATGATTGTAGCCTCCAATTCAGAACATTAACATATGTGTCCTAAAATGTTTTAGACGAAGCGAATACAAAAATTAGTATGATGTAAATTCCTATCCTTGTGGAGCATACAGTGTAAAATATGTAAAAGAGACAAATAAGCAATTAAAATAGAGTGCTGATAGAAGGTATCTAACCAGGATCTGGGATCATTTCTGGAGCAATTATCTAAAATAGAAAAGCAAATGTAGGATGGAATTCCTTCAGTCAAAGTGTAGTAAATATCAAGATCTGAAGATGAGGAAGAGACTATCACATCTGAGGTATCCAATATTTCCAAAAGTCAAGAATATGAAGGATAGAATATTTGAGGTGAGATTGAATGGGCAGAGAGAGCAAAGGCCAAAACATAAAGAATGCTGTAAACCACCTTAAATATATTTTGGACTTTTTCTAAAGAAAACAGAAAACTATATGAATAGACTTGTGTTTTGAAAGCTAGCTCTAACTGCAGGATAAAGAACAGACCAGAGGCAGATAAATTAATTATGATCTACTATAGTGATTCAACTGTTTGACATTGGTAGCCTGAACTGGTGTGGTAGAAATGAGAATGGGAGAGAAGTAGATGAATCTGAGCAATATCTAGAACTAAAATTGATAACATATGGTGAATGAATGTGCAACATGGGGGTGAGGCAGGGAAAATTCAGAACATTCATGGCAATGACTTGGAAGAACTAGGTAGATGGTGCTACTATTCACAAATTAGGGAATACAAGAAGGTTCAGCAGGAGAAAATCATGATATTTTAGAAAAAAAGCAGAAAACATCCAATAGGCAAACTAGCACCCAGGTCTCAAGCTCAAGAGGAAAATATGGACTGGAAATACAGATTAATAAATTCAATAATGACATCCCGTTCTCGCCAAGTTGGAATAATTGGGACCAGATTTACCACAATCCCTGAAATAACAACAAAAAAATAGATCAAATATACAAAATAGTTTTCAGAGACTGAACATACCACAGCACAAAACAATGGCCCTGAGAGAAAGAAAACAAACTAGGTGAGCTCTACAATTATTGCAGGTTAGTGAGGGAGAGCCTGGGCAGAGACCAGCACTCTCCCTGAATTGAAAAGATGGAAATGAGAGTCCAGGAATGCCAAGGTAGCTAGTTTTCAGGTCAGAATTCTAAAGAGGAAAAACAGCAGAGATCTCTCTCTAATCTAAGTATTGAACAGCATATTATGCACATGAGGAAATACTCCAAGGCTGGGGAGAGAACCATCTGAAAGGTTTAGAGGGAATAAACCTAAACAAAGCCAATAGAGGCAACATGAATGGATCTCAAAATAAATGTGCTCAATGAAGCCAGATTTTAGGGGAAAAAAGAGTCCATAACGCCTGCTTCCATTTATATAAACTTCTAGAAAATGTAACATATTCTATTGTGATAGAAAGCAGTTGCCTTGGGCTGGGGAAAGGATTACAAAGGAACACAGGTAAACTTTTGGGGGTGATGAATTGTTCATTCAATACTTGGACTGTGGTGGTTTCACATGCCAAACTTGTTGAATTGTACACTGCAAAAAAATGCAAGTTTATTATATGTCAACTATACTTAAATATATTTTAAAAACTATCAGCATACATACAGCAACTAAGTTATGAGGGTGGGTTGAGACTGCTGAGAAAGCCTGTGTAGATTCTGAAGGAAGGCTTGAATAGGACTATAAAGAATACCAACTTTGAGGAAGTAATAAAACAAACATTGTGAAAGAATGTCCAAAGACTTGGAGGAGAAATCTGAAGAGTATGGCAACACTGAAGCAAAGGGAAAATTTTTTTTCTCTCAGGGAGAAAATACAAAAGATTCACAATGTCAAACAAGATAAAGCCTTAAAACGTCCAATGTGCATATGGCAGAAACACTATGAGGTAGGCATGGTGTCGGAAGAAAGAGCACCAAGGCAATCTCAACCTTTATCCAAAAATTTGTGTCACTTTACCTAGAAAGACTAAGAAATCTAGAGGAATTTTTATTTCAGATTTGATATTTAGAAAAAACACATGAATCCTAGATGCCAACAGATTTTACATCTGGCATTGGCACACTCCTAATATGTTATATTCACTATAAACAATAATTAATTGTCCTTAAAAAGTCTTCAAAAGAAATTAAGCCAAAATCATGCTAAGAGTTATTAATGCATACAACTCATTAAGGATAAGGAAAAGTTCAACTTAGAGGTTTATCGTCCCATCTGAATTTAATAAGAAACTAAATACTTGAAATTCTTCCAGTTTTTCTTTTTTAGTGAGTAATAGGGTTATTTACGTTCCTCTTATCAGACAACGAAGCAGAGAAACAAGATTTTTGCCTTGTTTTTGTGTTTGCGTAACATCATCCCATTTACGGCCACTTATTTTATGTCTGTCTTCTCAGAGAGGAAAGAATCTGTAAAACCCATCATTGTATGCCTATAATCTAGCACAATGCCTGATATATCATAATATTCAAATTAATATTCAAATATTATTTACTGAACAAAGACCATTTTCAAACACATGGAATATATATAAAACAGAAGTGAAGGACAGGGTGTAATAAAAAGGGAAATAGAAGTATAAAGACACAAAGAGAAGGCTCAATACAAATTCACAAGTATTTATAGGAAGGACTACCCAAACCTTAATGAGAATGACAGTAACTGAACACTAATTTCATAAGGAAGCAACAAACTAGAGAAATCTGTGTGACAATGCTGCAGAAAATGCAAAAAAGTTACAAGAAAACTCAGAAAAGATTCTTATATCATTAAAAAGATATTTCAAATGAAAAGTGTGGTATATTAAAGTGGACAAAACAATCGTGTAGATATACTATCTTTAGACATCTATGATACTAATCATCATCATTGCTAAAATTCATTAAGTATCTATGAGTCGGACACTACAATAACCATTTACATTTAACCAATCCCTCCAAGGAACTATTCTCTACATTTTACAGGTGAGTAAACCAGGCTGTTTTATCGAAAGTAAAATAAAAAAGTAACAAAAAGTAAAAATAAATTAAAACATCTCAAACAATAACCTAAATGTTGCCACTTTAATAAATGATAAAAAAGATTCTCATGCCAAAGAATAGTATTTTCAAAAAGCTCTATTTTAACTTGGAATTCAGGACACATTACCTAAATGACAGAAAAATCTCAGTCAATAAGCATAGTAGCATTTAGCCAGGCACAGTGCCTATGGTTGCAGCTATGTGGGAGGCTGAGGCAGGAGGATCACTTGAGCCAACAAGTTCAAGGGCAGTCTGGGCAACATGGTAAGACCTCATCTCTTCTTTAAAAAAAAAAAAAAAAAAAAGCATACTAATGCTTAAAAGATCCAGAACTTTAAGGGCTGGAAACAGTAATACAAATCATTTGTAGTTCACATTTGACAAAATAATTTTTACAGATAACATCTTGTTTAATCCTCACAGTCACCCTGGGAATAGGTTTTGATGTATTCTAACAACAAAATAATCAAGGATCAGAGAAGTTAGGTAACTGCTCAGAATAATCAAGCTGCAGAAAAGTCCAAAGCCTTTTAGTTCTTTGCCTGTGACTTTCTACTGTATCTGCTATGGGAGGAAATCTAAATATCCTGTAATTACTAATCTCTTGCTTCCATTCACTTTCTAGTTCTAGACCCTTCAATAATGAACCATACTGCCAAGCTGACCTAGAATTCAGTTCAGCTCGCTTCCTTCTACAAGGCAAAAGTATCATTCACACATAAGGACAAAAAGCAGGAGCCCAGCTCTTTATGGATTCCAGTAAGAAATGCACAAAAGTTTAAACCAAATCACATAAAGCCCATTTACACAAAGCCTTCAATGAAATCACATAAAGCCCATCTACTTTTTCTTAGATTTCTTAGGATTACTAAACTCCTAGCACTTGGCACGTGAAGATTGGGTAAGAAAACATCAAGAAAATGCTGTTTTTAAAGTACTAATTATTAATCACAAGGAAATAATTAAAATGATTCTATGGTGACATGTTGTCATTAAAAATAACTATCCTTTGAGAATGAGAACCTCTCATATGGCAGATATTTTGAGTAAATGCTTTTAATTTATTTAATTCTAAGTCTAAAGATAGGTAGTTGAATCTCCATTATACTAACAAGAAGCCTGTCCACCTACATAATTTTATGCAACAAATAACTATCTCACTCCGAAGTTCATCAACTTAAATCTTTCTGTAATGGGACAATGAGTGGCTAAGATGTTTAGTAGCAAAAGGCCTGCTCCCTTGGTGGGGTCAAAGAACCCCAGTCACTTACTCTGTAGGCTAGGGTTTTGCACATGGGATATGGAGATCTGTATTCTAGGGTTTTGTACATGATACAAGATTTTTATTGGTGCTTTGCCTCTTTCTCCTATCTCTTGTATGGTTTTAAGTGTTGATGCACACATTTTAGAACTATTTCTTAATCTGTTCTTTAGGAACAGACCTGATAGAAATAGGTGCCACTTTTGACTTTTAGTTTACACCTTAATCAGAATTACCTGGGAAATGTAGATTCATCAGTCCTGTCATAGATTCATTAAAGTTCCCTTCATGATTTTGAGGCAAACAAAATTTAAAACTTCATTTACTTTACATTGTGGGAGGCTGAGACAGGAGGATCACTTGAGCCCAGGAGCTCAAGACCAACCTGGGCAATATGGCAAAACCCCAGCTCTACTAAAAAATACAAAAAATTAGCTGGGTGTGGTGGTGCACACATGTAGTACCACCTACTCAGGAGGCTGAGGCGGGAGGATCATTTGAGCATGGAAGGTGGAGATTGCAGTGAGCCATGATCTGCACCACTATACTCCAGTCAGGGCAATGGAGTGAGATCCTGTCTCAAAGAAAACAAAAAACCCTACTTATTTCAAATAGCACAGTGTGAACTTCTGACACAGAAACTTTTAAGAGAAATAAACGAAAAGTTGTATTACATGCAGTGATTTACTAACATTCCAGTTAACTGAAGAATGGTAAGATTACCCAGGCTATGTGTTTATAACATAATAAATGAAAATAAATCCAACTACAAAGTATATGCCAAATATACATTTTATGAAACGTACTGAGTATTGGCAAATATGAAACTGCCAATGTACCAATGAGAGAAATAGCTTATAATAAAATAAGTCCATCTTACATTCCAAAGAGAAATTTACCCATTAAAAATAACTAGTCATAGTGAGAAATTTGGGACTACTTACCACTATTCATAAAGGATTATTTTCTTAAGAGGGGGTACAGAGTAAATCTCCTAAGACAGTCAATGGAGGCCACAACTTCAAGGGTGGGACTGCAACTAGACCCCAACTATTTTTTTAAGTGAATTTCACTACTCGAAAAGATTTGGAGATAAAGGATGATGATCAGAGTGATCTTCTTCTTTCACTCCAACTCTGCAAAACCGTCCCTCGATTAAAAAAAAAAATTATACAGTGAATACTCATTTCTTTACTATCTTAGAGTCTTCTCTAATTTTTAGAACTTTAGGATCATGCCATGCTTCCAGACCATCAATTACCAAAAACTTTAGTTACCAAGTTTTTACACTAAACCTATATTTAAACTAAAACATGCCCTGAAACGACATTTTTGTTTTTAAACTCATGTCATTATCTTGTTTGGGGCCACATATTGTTTTTTAGAAAGTCAATGTTTCAAAATGTAGTATTAAAAATAAGGTCCTAAATGTGCTATCAAATTATTTTAAGCACAGTAGATTTTTTTGGGGGGGGGGGAGGGTGAGGGGGAGAGAGTCTTGCTATGTTGTCCAGGCTGGCCTTGAACTCTTGGGCTCTCAAGTGATCCTCCTGCCTCAGCTTCCCAAGTAGCTGGGACTACAGATACATGCCATCATGTCTGGCTGTTTTTTTTTTTTTTTAAAGCTCCAAGGCCTACACTCAAATAACAACAACAAAATGAGAACAAAAAACATAGTGATTATTGTGTAAGTATAGTTAATATGCATCTACTATTTATGTAAACTGGAACCGTAGTGAACATTCAGTCACTGCATTCATCATTTACAACTAGACAACACCTCTTTAATTTCCAACTTGGAAGAAGGAGCAGCAATTGACTAAACCATTTTCTAAAAGTCAACAATAGTTATACTTTAAGGTTTACTATGTACCTCCAATAAATATGAAAAATCAGATTAACAATGAAAAGATTCAATTTGAGTATGTTTCCATAGAATTATGGTAGTACTCATAAGATTCCCCAGAAAGTCTGATTTTTAAAAAAAATTTTATAAACCATTTTCCAAAAGTCAACAATAGTTATACTTTAAGGTTTACTATGTACCTCCAATAAATATGAAAAATCAGATTAACAATGAAAAGATTCAATTTGAGTATGTTTCCATAGAATTATGGTAGTACTCATAAGATTCCCCAGAAAGTCTGATTTTTAAAAAAAATTTTATAGAGACAAAAATTATTTGAATTTATTTTTCTTATAATCTACAAATATGTAACTAAAACAGATATCTTGACACCCTAACTATGCTATTAAGTTCCAATCTCTAAAACAATTTTCATCAGGTCCAAAAACAACAAGAGATTAAGTCTAATTGGAAAGGATTTATTTTGCTGACAGATTATTCTATTTGGTTCAGCTTCCTTCCATCCTTCAACTCATATCCTTCTCACTTCTAACCCACATTAAATAACTATTTAAACTGCCAAATATTTTAAGATGTATAGATAGTTGGCTCAATAAACTTGTCTCAACATATTTCTATTGTATCATAAAAATTCTGTAAGTCAATTAAAATAAAAATTGTTACATAGAAGAAAACTGACTTCACATTTCATCTCAAGTATATACAAGTAAGGAATTAAGACAACCTTCCCCCTTTATTTGTGCTTAAGAACAAGAATTGAAATTTCATTATGCTTAATTAACCTATTGCTTATACTACTCTGATACACATCTCCTTTCTCTAGACTTCATTCCATTCCAAGTCTTTGTTTCTGGGTTGTATCATTTATGACAGCTTACAAACTCCCTGTCTTGCTTCAAGAGCACTCAAGTTTTTGAAGTAATTCTGGAAGCAAACTAGTTGAGTTTTATAAAATCAAACTGCAGCAAAACTCAACATCCCATAACAGAGCCTGATTTTTCTCTTCCATGGAGTTAATAGTAATATATCTCACAATAAATAAGCAATTTAAACTAATCGCAGACATTATCATGTTAATCTTTACATTTCCATAAGGAAACAAATGGGTGAAAGTATCATAGAATCTGAAAGCTTCCAATCCTTTTTAGACACCTCAAGCAAATTTCTTACAGAGACTATGTAGTGTTAGTTCACACAGTACTAAAATAAGCAACATGTAAGATACAAATTTCATCTTAATAATTTAAGAAGGCAACTGTATTAGCAGAGGCCTTCCTTTCACTTGTAAGTGGAGGTGGTTTCAATTAGTATAAAGGGGGCTTAAAAGTAGTCCTCTCATCTCTTTCTCACATGGTAAAGTGGGTGCAAGAAAGCTTCTGTCTTCTTAAGGAAAAGAAAGAATCAAGCATCTAGGCTATCTTATTCATACAAATTGTATCTCAAGGTAACTAAACAGTTGATTAATGGATATTTCTCTATATAAAATACTTGAGCTAATAAATTACAAAGAAATGATAGAATAGAATATCACCATTTTGCAACCAATAATAAAATAGATCTAGACCAGCAGTAAGCATAGTCCAAGCACTCCTGTGAGTCCCCAAGACCATTTCAGGGGACCTGCAAGGTCAAACTATTTTTACAGTACTAAAATGTTACCTGCCTTTTCCCTCTCCTCATTCTCCCATGAATGTACACAAAGTTTCCAGAGGCTACATGATATGCAATATTACAACAAATTAAACAATGAAGCAAATAGGAGAAACAGCATGTCTTCAGCTGGACAATAAAGAGATTTACAACAATGTAAATCAGTGGACCAATTTTCTAAATATTTGGAAAATAGGTCCACTGATTTACATTGTTGTAAATGTTATTTATATAAACATGCAATGAGCTTTTTTTTCAATGAATAACAGGTATTTCTAAAATTTATTGGTTTTAATTTCTAACAAAGTAAATCCTCATATGTACAGTGATATTACATAAACAAAAACCCTTTAAGATACTCAATAATTTTTAAGAATGTAAAGTCCCTTTACATTAAGACTGAAAAGTTTGGTGTGAAAGAAAATAAATCTTGGGACCCCCAAAATCACTAAGCTAAAGGAAAAAGTCAAGGTAAAATTGCTTAGGGCAAACCTGCCTCTGACCTGGAAGCCCCTTCCCTCCTTCAGGTTGTCCCGCCTTTCCAGATGGAACCAACGTACACCTTACACGTACTGACTGATATCTCATGTCTCCCTAGATGTACAAAACCAAGCTATGCCCAGGACACATGTCGTCAGGACTTCCTGAGGCTGTGTCACGGGCACATCCTTAACCTTGGCAAAAAAAATTTTTCTAAACTGACTGAGACCTGTCTCAGATATTAATATTTTGGATTGACAGCTGATCTAGTGATTTACCAGTGATTGCTAACTTCTACTCCTCCTGGTGGAAGTACAAAATACCATATATAATGTATCCTTGCCCAAAAAAAAGAAAAATACTGAATGGATCTGATCAAACCTCTAGTTTAATTTAAATTTACCAAATTATAGGAAAAAAAGAGTTTACAGGATTACATTAAACAAGACCATAGGGATGCATTCAGCAAAATTCAGACTGTGAGAAACGCTACAGGACAAACAACAAGCTTTATTCAACAAATAAACCATGAAAAAATAACACAAGAAGAATGTAAAGATTAAAAGAAAGTTAAGACACAAGCAAGCAATTATAATGTATAGACCTTATTTGGACAAAATATAAAAGACATGTATGAGACATTCATGAAAATTTGAACACTGGATATTTGATATTAATGAATTATTATTTACATGTAATAATGGAATGTGGTGATCTTCAAAAAAATAAAAGCCCCTTTTATAAATTCATACTATTTACAAATGAAATGATATGATATCCAGTATTGCCTCAAAACAGTAAAAATTGGTAGAAATCAATAAAGTAATATGGGCCATAAATTAATAATAACTGAAGCTGGTTAACATGTTCACACATAGGGTTGATAATATTATCTTGTTTTCTTTTGTTCATTTGATTTTTCTATCGTAAAAATTTGGGGTTTTTCTTTTAATGTTTCAAGTAGAAGAAAATGTACTTACATTGAATCATTTACTCTTAACCGTAAGGGCATTAACAATGTTTCCTTCTCCCACTAAAACTACCTGATGAAGTCCTGTTTCTGCTTCACAAGATAGTCCTGAGGTAGTTTGTCTTTGGCTTTCTAGTCTCTTACTTCTGAACACTTCACCTCTAAAATATTAGAAACGAAAACAACTGGTTAAGTAAGGAAAGTTTTAGAGCGGCAGTTCCCAACCTTTTTGGCACCAGGGACCAGTTTCATGGGACACAATTTTTCCATAGACCAGGCGGGTAATGGTGAGGATGGGTTCAGGATGAAACTGTTCCACCTCAGATCATCAGACATTGATTAGATTCTCATAAGGAGTGCATAACTAGATCCCTCACATGGGCAGTTCACAATAGGGTTGTGTTCCTACGAGAATCAGGGTGCCGCTGATCTGTCAGGAGGCAGAGCTCAGGCAGTAATGCAAGTGATGGGGAAGGGCTGTAAATACTGATGAAGTTTTGCTCGCTTGCCCACCGCTCACCTCCTGCTCTGTGGCCTGGTTCCTAATAGGTCATGGATCAATACAGGTCTACGGCCCAGGAGCTGGGGACCCCTGTACAGAGAAGACAAATATAAGGAGAGGAATCCAGACAACAAGTTGGGGAATTCCTACTGGAAGGAAATACTCTCATCTTAATCAAATACAAACATATTTACACTTCAAACTGCGTGCTGTTATTAAGGAACAGTTCAAAACAAAGCCAGGGAAAGGAATAATGCAGTATATTTTTAAATAATTTTACTTATCTTCTTCTATTCAAATATACAAAAGACTTTCATTAGTCTTCACATTTTAGTTTGAATGACTTCTGTCTTGGTGATATTTTAAAAATTGCCCTAAAAGTTATTGGTGTGAGCTAGGCAGAAGATTCCCTATATAGTGGAGATTATGTAAAGATTAGGAATGCAAAATCAACAATATTAAATTGAGGGTTTCTTGTACAATGATCTTAATAGAACTTCAATTTGCAAAATTAAGAATCAGAGAAGGCCTCAGAACTTTCCCTGCATGGTAGGGAATAAGCCAAATCATACACTAGGGCCATGTCTATTCTCAGAACTATGCAAATTTCAAAATATACTGTACTATCTTTTCAACTTGCCATATTATCTTATATCTTGACTACTGGTTTGGGAAATACAATTTTCATATCCACAGACCTAAGAAACATATTTTTAAAAAAATAACTAAGAAACATATTTTTAAAATATCTCCTCTTCTAATAACTGTCTTAAATTATACATACTTCATTTTCAAGTCCTCCAATGAAAGCAATTCTAACAAACATCTAGATAATCTATCCTTAATTGAGTAATTCTCAAGTGTTCTTTAAAAAAAAATCAAATGATATATGGAAAAAATATTTCAATAATATATTGGAACTGTTAAATAATTTATACAATGAATAAACAGGTATTCTTTTTTTGTTTATTGGGTTTGTTTGTTTTTTTTAAAGGACAGTATCTTGCTCTGTTGTCCAGGCTGGAGTGCAGTGGCCCAATCTTGGCTTTCTGCAACCTCCACCTCCCAGTTCAAACATGCTACAGGCATGCACCACTATATCGAGCTAATTTCTGTATTTTCAGTAGAGATGGGGGTTCACCATGTTGCCCAGGCTGGTCTCAAATTTGTGAGCTCAAGTAATCCACCAACCTCTACCTCCCAAAGTACTAGGATTACAGATGTGAGCCACCATGCTTGGCCTTTTTTGTTCTTAAATGGGTTACTTTTCTAAGAAGAATGTCAATATTTTTAGCCTATGCGTATACAAAATGCTAAAGATAGGTGGATGTTTGAAATAGGAAAAAAAAATTAAGTTGTTAATCACACTGTATTCATTCCTTGCACCACAACATGTTTCTTTTTTTTCCCCCATTTTAAAAAGCCACATAAACAGTCCTAACAATGACAAAACGTTTTAAGCAACTAGTTGGTAGTATATAAGGAAAGTCCAAGAGAAAAATGCAAGGAAAGTTACTAAATTATAAAAAAAGGTTGGTTGGTTGAATTATACTTTCAAAGATTATGGAATCAGGTAATGTAAGCTTAGAAAAACAAATTATCAAATCTGTTCCTGAAACCAAAATAAAATCAAATGAGCAATATATTTTACCAGGAGAATGCCCATTTTATGTGTTACTATTACACATCATTTTTTCTTGGGCAATAAATAAATAAATAAATAAATGCAACAAGTAAGAAAATTCTTCACAGAAAAATCATTACATTTCAAAATGCCAAAAGTATCTCATTCAATGCATTCTGAAAATTCCATCTGACATTAAAAATGTATTTCCTGAGACAGCAAATGTTATAAAGAGAGTAATCTGCAGAGTATCAAGATAATAGCAATTACTATAACTGAACCTCTAACTACACAAATTTATAGACAGATACTCTCTATTCAAATATTAAAACTTCAGTTCACAATTTTTAAAAAAGGCTATCATAAGCTGAACTTCAAATTTCAAGTGTACTTCAAGATTTTGTGATTTTAAAGCAAAGCCTTAGGAGAAAACACAATTTATAAGTGAAATAATTTCCATATCAGGATATATTTGTCATGTTCTTTGTTTAGGGTTTTTTTCACATTATTTCCCTAGTTGATAGAATCACTTTCTTAATCCTACACGTCAAGCAATGAGATAAGTATTGAGGATGCTAAAATAGACTGTCAAGAAAAACCTAGCTTAAAAAGGAAAAACATTACCCAGGCACAGTAGCACAAACCTGTACTCCCAGCTACTCTGGAGGCTGGGGCAGTGTAGCTGGGCAAAAAGCAAGACCTCAGCTCTTTAAAAAAAAAAAAAAAAAAAGAGAGAGAGAAAAGAAAAAAATTACATTCAAATACTAATTTTAAATTCCACTACAGTCTGAAGTTGTTTGGTGTTGTTTAAAACTTTAATTCAACAAAATAGAAAGTACTAAAAAACATCATTGAAATCTTTTTTCTCTAATCCATTTACCATCTAAAATATTCTACCAATTTCAAGATTAAATCCCTTTCACTAGGAGAATCATGTGGCTAGATTTCATCAAAACAGGAAAGGTTTTAATCCATGTACTATACTGGAAACACAGGCCTTAGGTGTATTTAGGGTAGAAGTGGCTTCTCTGAATTCAAATATATGGCTATAGGTTTTTGTAGATATTCTTGATCAAATTGAGGTCATTTCCACCTACTCCTAGTTTACCAAGAAGTTTTACTGTGAATGGGTACTGGATCTTGTCAAATACTTTTTCTCCATCTATTACTATGATGAGATTTTTCTTCTTTAGCTTGTTAATGTGATTGATTACATTAATTGAGTTTCAAATGCTGAACCAGCTGGCATACCTGGGATAAACTGTACTTGGTCATGGTGTATACTTTTTTTTACGAGGCAAGTTTTTTACCATGTCAATTGTTCAGTTTCCTCAATATGAAGGATATAAAGACGAATAGTTCATATAATTGTTGAGGATAATCGAATAAGTTTATACATGTCACGAACTCAGAACAATGCCTAGCATATACTCAAAATGTTAGGTTATTTATAAAGAGGCTCAATCATAATTTCTATAAAAAGGCTACAGCCAAGCACAGTTGTGCACCTGTAGTCTCAGTTACTTGGGAGATTCAGGCAAGAGGATCATTTGAGCCCAGGAGCTGAAGGCCAGCGTGGGCAACATAGCAAGACCCTATGACTAAAAATAAAAATACTAAAAAGCTGTACTTTTGCGAGACATCCTTTTACTGCAAGAATAGCAGTATATTGTTAGTTAATGGCATCACCATCCACCCAATTGCTCTAAAGAAAAACCTATTTATCATTTTGATGGCTCTGCTTCTCAAAGAAAGTGCTGTCAGTTCTACCTCTAAGAGAACGTATTTCTCACCTCTCCAAGGCCCCTATCACTCACCTGGTCACTCTCCCTTGTATTGCTGTAGTGGTCTGCCCTCTCTTTCCTTCCCACACACAGAGCCCATTCTCTACCTACAACCTAAACTGATCTTTCTGAAACAAAAATTAGATCAAGTACCTCTTCTGCTTCGGCCAACAAGCAGCTCCCAATTGCACTTAAACTCCAAACTCTACCATAACCTGGTCTCTACCTATCTCTTCTCACCTACCCAACTTTTGCTCTAAGATGAATACTTCATGAAGTTACTTGCTTCAAAGCCTTTGTAATGTCTTTTCCCTCTACCTAGGATATTTTTTTGTTTTGTTTTTGTTTTTCTTTCTCCCCACAATGTCTTCCGTTTCTCCTACCTAGAATGTTATTTTTTACCCCAGTTCCTTTCCCTAATTTTTACGTAATTGGCTTCTTCCAAAGTTTGGATCTCAACTAAATGCCTTGCTCCAGAGAGGCTTTCCTTGACAACTCTAAAGTGCTACCACCAATCTGCAGCCTCTACTCTCTAGCCTATCTCCTTGTTTTATCCTCTCCAAGTTACTTATCACCAAGTTTACTGTGTGCATTAGATTACATACGTACCCCTCAACTAGAATCAGTTTTATTAATTTGAATGTATCACAAAAAATGATTTTATTTTTCTGGAAAATTTTAAACATATATAGCAGTAAAGAAAATAATAAAATGAATCCAAATTTGTCCATTACTACAATTTCAACAAATATCAATTTCATTTATACTTCTATTACCTTCCCACAACCAATTGTCCTATATTATTTGGAAGTAAATCCCAGGCATTTCTTCTCTAAATATACCAATATATATCTCTAAAACAATTATTTTACAACACACACTACACCATTATCACAACTAAAATAATAATGATTTCTTAATATTATCAAATATCAAGTTCGATGTCAGATTTCTCAATTATCACAACCATTATTAAATGAGTCAAATTAATCATATTTCTGTCAGTCTCTACCAATACAAAAGGAGAGAAGGAAACTGCAGGGCTGGAGAAGGAGGAAGTGATTTGTTCTTCAAGTTTGCTTCCTGTTCCTGTCAGTTTCACCTGAGCCTCACTTATTCACTATGGCAGCATTCATTCAGGTAGTAACAGCTGAAACCAGTCTTATTGTGCCCCTCAGTGACTCCATTACCAGTCAGTTGGAAGTCTCTCATTCAAAGAGCTGAGTCTGAGCTCCTCTTTCAAACTCAGTAACCCAGCAACAGCCAAACCGCACCCCCTTCTCAGAGGTCTGAGATTTTGAGAACTTAAAATAAGAGGTAAAAAAAAGGTAATATACTTCATATTAGCATTTTTTATTCCTCATATAAGCAATTCACAAGGTTAAATTCTTCTATTAGGATGTAATCCCATGTAATAACAACCACCACAAAAAAGAATAAAACACCTAGGAGAGTAAGCTAACTAAGGAGGTGAAAGATTTCTACAACAAGAATTACTACACTGCTGAAAGAAATCAGAGGTGACACAAACAAATGGAAAAAAACAGCCCATGCTCATGGATAGAAAGAATCAATATTGTTAAGATGGCCACACTACCCAAAGCAATTTATATCCAATGCTATTTCTGACAAGTTATCAATGACATTATTTGCAGAATTAGAAAAAAAAATTCTAAAATTCATCTGGAAACAAAAAAGAGCCCAAATAGCCAATACAAACCTAAGCAAAAAAAAAAGAACAAAGCTGTAGGCAACACACTACCTGGCTTCAAACTATACTACAAGGCTACAGTAACTAAAACAGCATGGTACTGGTATAAAAACAGACACATGGACCAACGGAACAGGTCAGAGAACCCAGAAATAAAGCTGCACACCTACAACCATCTGATCTTTGACAAACTCAACAATAACAAGCAAAGGGAAAAGGACTCCCTATTCAATAAATAGTGCTGGTATGACTGGCTAGCCATATGCAGAAGATTGAAACTGGACCCCTTCTTTTCACCAGATAAAAAATCAACTCAAATGGACTAAAGACTTAAATGTAAAACCTGAAACTATGAAAACCCTAGAAGAAAACCTAGGAAATATCATCTGAACATCAGCATTGGCAAAGATTTCATGATGAAGACTCCAAAAGCAATTGAAACAAAAACAAAAATTGACAAGTGGGACCTAATTAAACTAAAGAGCTTCTGCACAGCAAAACATCAACAGAATAAAAAGACAAACTACAGAATGGGAGAAAATATTTACAAACTATGCATCCCACAAAAGTCTAGAATCTATAGGGAACTTAAGCAAATCAACAAATAAAAAAAAAATGACCCCATTAAAAAGTGGGCAAAGGACATGAACAGACACTTCTCAAAACAAGACACACACGTAGCAACAAGCATATGAAAAAATGGGCAATATGACTATTCATTTGAGAAATGTAAATCAAAACCACAATGAGATACCATCTCAGACCAGTCAGAATGGCTACTATCAAAAAGTCAAAAATTCACACATGTTGGTGAGGTTGCAGAGAAAAGGGAACACTTAAACATTGTTGGTGAGAATGTAAATTAGTTCAGCCACTGTGGAAAGCAGTTGAGAGATTTCTCAAAGAACTTAAAACAGAATTACCATCCAGACCCAGCAATTCCATTATTGGGTATATACTCAAAGAATTATAAATCATTCTACCATAGGCCCAGGTGCAGTGGTTCATGCCTGTAATCCCAGGTGAGAAGATTTGGGAAGCCAAGGCGGGTGCATCGCTTGAGCTCAGGAGTTCCCAAGACCAGCCTAAGTAACACGATGAAACCCCTGTCTCTACTAAAAATACAAAAAATTTTAGCTGGGCGTGGTGATGCACCTGTGGTCCCAGCTATTAATGGGAGGATTTCTTGAACCTGGGAGGTGGAGGTTGCAGTGAGCCAGGATCACGCTACTGCACTCCAACCTGGGTGACAGAGCAAGACTTTGTCTCTCAAAAAAAAATAAATAAAAATAAATCTTTCTACCATAAAGACACAGGCATGCGTATGTTCAATGAAGCACTATTCACAATAGCAAGGACAAGGAATCAACCTAGATGCCCATCCACAGTTGACTGGATAAAGAAAATGTCATACACAAACACCATGGAATCCTACACAGCCATAAAAAAGAACAAGATCATGTCCTTTGCAGCAACATGGATGGAGCTAGAGGCCATTATCCTAAGCAAATTAATGCAGGAACAGAAAACCAAATACTGCATGTTCTCACTTATAAGTCAGAGCTAAATACTGAGTATACATGGACACAAAGAAGGAATAGTCACTGGGTCTACTTAACAGCGGAGGGTAGGAGGAGGGTGAGGATACTATGGGTACTACGCTGATTACCTAGGTAACAAAATTATCGGTACACCAAACTCCCAAGACACGAAATTTACCCATGCAGCAAACCTGCAAATCTACCCCCTGAGTCTAAAAGTTGGAAAGAAAAAAAATTAGAGCAAGCTTAATATATTTGTTTTGCTCAGGCTAGTATTTAAAAGGTGAGTGACACTGACTCCATTGTGAAGTTGGAAACAGTAGAAAAAAAAAAATAAAGAATGGAAGCAAGCACCACATTAGCAACTAATTTCTCAAATCAGAAAGCTGAACTTCTCAATGCCTTGCTTTCCTCACCTGTAAAATAGAAATAATAATAGCAGTGGCCCATCTAAAGCTGTTCTAAAGATTTAATGAATCAATACACGTGAAGGACTTAGAATAGTACCAGGCTCAAAAAGCACACAAATGTAATCTCTCATTAATATGGCCTGCTTATTCAGAAATATAAATACCTTTCTTCACCCATAATTAAAATAATAAAATATTCTAAAAGCCAGCTTGTAGTATAAGCAATTTCTGATTTAGTCTTTCAAATTATCATGTGACTCAAGACAATAAGCTCCCTTCTGTACTCCAACTGAAGACAGTAACAGTCAACTAGTCATAAAACTGAAAACATATTAATAAACTGTATTCTACTATAGTGTTCTAATGATTTCACATATAATGTCTCCCTAACTAGAGTATGGCAACAACCTCCCAACTAATCTCCTTACTTCTATTCTCTCCTTCTAATCTGTTCTGTGTACCACAGCCCAATAGCTGATCTTATTAAAATTTTGTACTCACAATATGAACACATCCTGCTCAATTTCTCCTGTAGCTGGACACATCAAACCAAAAACCTTCAGGCTTGTTTTTAAGATTCTTCACTATTCTGCTCCCTCAATTTTACCTGCTATTATTGTTTCCTAATATAAACCCTCTACCCCAATCAGGTTACTAATTCTCACCTTTGTACCAGTACCCACTCTGCTTTCACAGTCTGAAACAGAACTCTCCTCTTCACCTGTCCATTTCTTATCAGTTCTTCAAGATTCAGTTCAAATCTCAACATTCCCTCCACAAAATTACCTGGACCATTCAATCCTCCAGGGCTCCCTCAAATATCTGTACCAAGAGTATGACCTAACATTTAATATTTTATTATACTCATTTTTTAATGTTCAAGAATTATCCTATATAATCTTGTTTTTCTGAGTTAGATTATAAAGTACTCAAGGACAAATATTAGAGTTTGTCCAAATCCTGGCAGTGCTGATAACAGAACAGCTATATTAACTCAAGAGTTCAAAAGGCCTAGTACAGTGTCTAACATGTACTAACAAGATAGTAAATGTATGCTAGCTACACTGGAACATCCAAATTATAGAATATTCTGTAGACATTAAGAATAACACATCTATGATATTTGTAAAGACACTGGAAATAAAAACCTTGTAACAATGTCTGTAGAATGACTAAATTTCTGGATATATACATTTATTTTGTGTGTGACATCAAAGAACTGTATTCCAAAAATTAAAGTACTAGTTATCACTCACTATCCAATGATAATGATTATGAAACAAAAGTGTTTGAAACAGCAAAGAAATAATTAACATATATTATGAAACAACAAAGAAATAACATTTCTTTTTTTAAAAAAAGCTTAAAATGAAATCATAAGACAATGTCAAGTTTAAAGGCAGGTTATAAGACTGTGCATAGAACATAATCCCAATATATAAAAATAAAAATGGAAGAAAATTTGTTAAATTTATAAATAATAATCTATAGCTGATTTTTACACAATCCTAGATTTGCTATTTCATTTCAAATTTTCTAAACACTATTCCTAAAACATGGTTTGGCGATGCCACCGAGTTCCTCTAAGATACTACTGGAGAAAACATTTGTAGAAGTTAAACAAATAATACATGAGGAAAAATTCAAAAGCAATGCCTATCCTTAAACACCTGTATTCCTACCATCTGTATTTCAGAATGAACTAGAAGAATCAGAATGCAATAAACATCTGCTTTTACATTAAAGCGCAGGGCAAAGTACAAACTCAGGGATAACATTAAGCTATAAACTTCTCCATGACTACACTAGAATCAAACTCTAGCAATTTAATATCACTGAAGTTCCCCATCTCCACTGTGTCTGCCCTCCACCCCAAAATGCTCGTTCTCCAATTTATTCATTACATAATTATTTTGTAATTGAAAGAAATCACTTGATACAACTTTGTTTAGATCCTATTCTCTAGTTTCTTTTCAATCCATACGGGAATTTTTATTTATTCTACTATATGTATGTTATTTTTACAGTATTTTATGTGTTTACTACTTTTGAATAGATACCTGCCTCCGAACAAGAAAATCTTTTTAATGATTTCAAATTAAGCAGACAAAACTGTTTTCTTTCTAAACCCTGTGAGAGTTATTTTATAAACAGGTATGGACAGAGGAAGGAAGTACCCAGCCAACAATACTGAACAGCAGAATAAGGTCTGAATTCCTTGGCATGCCATTAAAATCCAACACAATTGGCCCATATCATTCCTCTTTACCTGTTCTCCATTCACTCCCCATCATGAATTTTCTGAACATCAACATTTTCTCTGTTAGAACATATCCTGCTTATTTCCAACAATGATAACCAACATGTGGGCACTGGCAGCCAAACAGACCTGAAGTCAAAGCCAACTTATGCCAGTTTGGCCTTTGGGCAAGTCAAAACTTCTTTGAGGCTCAACTTCCTCATCTTGTAAAATGATAAATACAAAAACCTTCCTCATGAGTTAATGTGAAGATTAGATGTAACACATGGAAAGCCTCCTGTGCAGCACTGGACATACAGTAGACATGCAATATAAAGTTATTATTTCTATTACTTCCCAGTTATATGCCTTTGCATGTGCTATTTGCTCTACCTGAAATATTACTCTGTTTCTTTCTTCACTTGGAAAATCCTTCTTACCAACTAAGACCTAAAGCATAATACCACCGCATCATATATAAAGCCTTTCTCGACTTCCTTAATTAATGGTTCCCTTTAGGGTTTTTTTTGCGGGGGGAGGGGAAGGGGGTGATGGTGGCGGCGGTGATGGTGGTTAGAGAAAAAGTCTCGCTCTGTCACCCAGGCTGAAGTACAGTGGCATTATCATAGCTCACAGCAGCCTAAAATTCCTGGCCTCAAGTGATCCTTCTGCCTCAGTCTCCCAAAATGCTGAGATTACAGATAAAAGCCACTGTATCTGGCCCATGGCTCCCTTTTCTGTGCTAATTCAGTACTTTGTTCTTTTCTCCATAATCGTTCTTATTATACTAAACTATACTTACTTATCTTTTTCCCTGAGAGAAGATTAGAAGTTCCTTAAAGACTGGTGAATATTTTCTATCACATAGCACTGAGCCTGGGACACACAGTAGGCATTCAAATATTTCTGAAGAAACCAACTTATAAAAAATGTTGCAACATATAAGAGGAGTGACAAGGGCAAATGCTACAGAGAAGACAAATGGGATGAAAGAATCTGTCACATTTGGCAATTATAAGAGGTCACAAGTTTATGACACTGGTATTAAAAAAAAAGATCACAATCTTAGAAAGATGCATTTCAATACAGTAGTAAGAAATGAGCAGTCAGCAGGTAAAAATGTTGCCTTTAAAAAACTGACCAATTATGGGGAAAAAACAGTAAGCTGAAGGTAACACAACATTAAGGAAACATTTCTGCACGACAAGATGAGCCAGGAGGTAGAGGCTGAGTAAGTAAGAGGTAATAAAATAAACAAAATCCCTGATACAGAGGTAGTATTCACCTGGTGGAGCCAGGAGCAGTGGGGAATATGCTAGACCTAGCTAGAGGAAAATGGTCAAGGTTGAAATGCAACTTAAGTTTTGAGGTAAATGCTTTCTGGAAAGTCTACATTAATGTTTTGTTTTTTTCTAATGGGCTAGATTATCTCTAAAGATTTTTCCAGCTCAAAACATCCAGTTACGTAATTTTTAATACCATTGAAATATCTCTGCAATCTATCCCTCCTTTCCTTTTCTACCACCATTGCCCTAGCAATCATTATTAGTATACTCTTACATGAGTACTCCCATTTCTCTGCTTCCTATACATCTTCTCTATGTCATTACTTGGATAGATCTTCCCAAGCCATTGTTTTCTATGTTTTTACAATGTTTTACATATTTTAGAAACGTTGATGGGGATAGAGATATCTATGGATAGACATACATGGTATAACATTTGTTTAGAAAAACATGAATCTGTCCCAATGCCACTGATAAAAACATATGTCAGGGAACAAGTTGCAAATAACACTAATTTTGCGTTTGCTTACATGTAAATGCAAGAATGCTCAGCAGGCTCAGAAAACTGCAACCCAGCCATGTGGAACTATATGCATATACACCCCAAACATCTGCCAGTTACCTTAGTTCACTGCATATGTTAAGTGCTACACCCATCCACATCTGTTGTAACACTCACTTCAATTTCAGATAACCTTCTTCCTATCACTTTACAGCAATTCACAAGCTGCACTTTCCAACACTCTTCTTTAAATGTTTAGGTATTTTTCAAAGTAAAGTGTCACATTTATTGTAGTATTCATGTATTTATTAAGCATTTAACATGTGTAAAACTGCTAGTTCTTATCAGGTTTCTGCTTTTTAAATGTTTTTGAGTGTTATGCCCCAAACTCCATCTTCACATATGCCCTACAGTTTTTATTGAGCAATTTTGCATATCATGACGAGTTTTAGGAACTTATCTCAACTATAGCATACATACATTTATAATTACTGCAGCTTTAACCACCAATTTCCCAGTGAAATCAAGGGTTACAGAGGTTTAAAAAAAGAAAAAAACCTCTGATCATCCTTCACAATTACCTAAAGGACTTATACCTATGAGACACTTTCAATGGCACAAACACTTTTCTTGAGGAATGTTTCAGGAAACATAATATATGAAAAGAAAAAAATAGGCCAGGTGGAGTGGCTCAAACTTGTAATCCCAACACTTTGGGAGGCCAAAGCACTTGTGTGCAGGAGTTCAAGACCAGCCTGGGTAACATAATGAGACATAATCTCTACAAAAAAATAATTAAAAAATTCGCCAGACATGATGGTGCAAGTCTGTAGTCCCAGCTACTCAGGAGGTTCAGGTGGGAGGATCTCTCGAACTCAGGAGGCTGAGTCTGCAGTGAGCCGTGATAGTGCCACTGCACTCAGCCTGGGTGATAAAGACCGTGTCTCAAAAAAAAAAAAAAAGAAAAGAAAAAAAAACAGAAAAAGAAAAGAAAGAAATAACTGTTACCTAAGACTATTTACGGGCTAATCAAAAAGCCACATAATAAGGCAGATAAGCAGTAAGGTCCTTTCCCAAAGAAGTAATGGTTAAATATTTTAACATCGAACAGGACAAAACACATGCATCCAATTAGACATGGTGGCTCATGCCTGTACTCTCAGCTGCTTGGTAGGCTGAGGCAGGAGGACTGGCTGAGCCCAGGAGTTTGAGGCTGCAGTGATCACACCATAGTACTGCAGCCTGGGGAACAAGCAAGACCCCTGTTCTCTTAAAAACTACAAAACAAAAAAATCCACATCAACCCCTATTTTTGAAGTTATAGAATAACATCATAAAAATACCAATGATGAGGGGTTACATACACACACAAATCAATAGTGTGGTTCCATTTCTCAAATAGATACACAGAAATAAGATTAGAAACACAAATATTAATATGTATAAGATAACAGGTTTTTCTACCTTTCCTTGACTTTATTTCCATGAGGAAACTACAATGAACACACTGCCTTTTCAACACATTACTTCTACCAGCTGAAAAATATTAGGTTTATATAAATTTAATTTGCATCCACTTTTGCTTGCATTACAGGATATGGAGAAGTCTATCAAGAATTTGAAACCTAAAAGTAACTTCTTTATTTCAATATAATCATACTTTTTATTCCTATTCCTCAAGCACCATCTTTCGAACGTTAACTGTCTTCTTTCTGAGATTTATATTCTTTTTAAACACTACTAAAAAATATTCTGGAAAAAAACTCCAAAAATAGAAAATCAACTGATACTTTATGTAATCTGCAAATTCTAAAATATTAAATAGTTTGCTTATATGACCATAGATAAGCTTAGTCTGAAAGACGTCTTTTTTTTTTTTTTTTTTTTTCTTTTTTGAGACGAAGTCTAGCTCTGTCACCCAGGCTGGAGTGCAGTGGTGCGATCTCGGCTCACTGCAACCTCTGCCTCCTGAGTTCAAGCGATTCTCCTGCTTCAGCCTACTGAGTAGCTGGGACTACAGGCACATGCCACCATACCCAGCTAATTTTCTAAATTTTTAGTAGAGACGGGGTTTCACCGTGTTAGCCAGGATCATCTCGAGCTCCTGACCTTGTGATCCCCACCCAACTTGGCCTCCCAAAGTGCTGGGATTACAGGTGTGAGCCACTGAGTCCAGCCCAAAAGATGTCTTTTTAAGTTAATTTTATCTGTTTCGGTTCCGTATTTCAAACTCTATTTTATTATTTTTATTTATCCTATTCTCTTAATCCCCCTAGAGTTTTGCTTTGTTTGGTTTTTCTGAGCCAGAGTCTTTGTCCCCCAGACTGTAGTGCAGTTGAGCAGTCACAGCTCACTGCAGCCTCGACCTACTGGGCTCAATTGATTCTCCCACCTTAGCTTCTTAATGTGCTAGGATTAGAGGTGTGAGCTACAGTGCCTGGCCCCATATAATTTATTATGAAGAGCCTGAAAACAAAGTTTCAGCTGCTACAGAATTGTAATCTACAATATAAATTCTCTCCTATCTGTTCATTTCAGCAAAGTCTAACAAAATATTAATTTTCAAAATACAACTGCCCTATTTCCTCAACTACTTAAAATAAATGAGACTATCATTGAAAAATACACTGTGACCCACAAAAATTTGTTGAGTAAAATCTCCAAAAACTATCACAGAATAAACAGGTAATAGTCAACTGACATGCTAAGATTTGAACTTGCTGGAGCTGTTTCTACCTTTGAAGTGTGTGATTTTGTGGCTTTTAGAAATTAAGTATTCCTACAATTTCGTTCAGCCATGGTGCCATACTTTTACATAGCCTAAGGAAAATGTAACAGGTGGCTGAGGCTCAATTCTATACAAGTAGGTATATGGCTGTAACACAATTGACTAAGATCTAAACAGAAAGTGAACTCAGCACTTATGCAAATAATATTTAAGATCAACTGCCAGACAGGTCTAATATATAAGATTTTTAATCAATGGGAAAAATTTTTGCACTTGATAGTAGTTTGATAAGATGGCAAAAACAATTGCTTTAAAAATTTGAGTTGCTAATTATCAAATACATTTATAAATGCAATTATATGCTTTTACTTAAAGATACGTAAAACTTAAAAATGAGTGAAAGTAAAGTTCTAATTACACATTTAACTATTAGAGGTGTTTCTGTCATCTAGACTTGTCTAAATTCTGGAAAAGAGGCAAGGCAGACACAGTATTTTGCACTAAGTATGTGACATTACATAAATGTTTAAAGTACTTTGAATTTCCAAGTAGCTCAAGTTGTCTGTTAAAATATGTACAGTTTTTAATTGGAAGAAAAAAATGAGAATGTTTACAATCTCATAGAAAATTAATCTCTATAGTAACTACAATTTATGATTTGGGCATTTTTACAACATTTTCACAAACATCATTTTATTTAATTCATATAACAATCCTGTTAGATAATCAGTATCTATTTCATTTAACGGATCAATAAACTAGTATAGGGTATTTAAGTTAGTTCTTCTCAAACTTTAGTGTGTACAAGAATCACTCAAGTTAAAATGCAGACTCTTAGATAAAATCCCTAACCCAGACTGGGGTGGATCCCAGAAATCTGCATTTTAAATAAATAACACAAGTGATACAGGTAGGGGTGGACCCCCCCCGACACATCTTTTAGGACACTGATTCTAGTAATATAACTAAAGTGGTAAGCGTTGGAAACTCCTTTTTTACTCTGAATCAATGTTCTCAAATGTTTAGATAACAGAGCTTTGCAGTTCTCCATGAAAGATATGTAAAAATTTAAGCAAACTGAAAGTATTACACACCGTTAAATTATTAAGTTTGTGTAAAAGTAATCCAATTATTAGGCTGGTACAAAATTAATCCAATTATTAAGCTGGTGCCATTACTTTCAATGGCAAAAACCACAATTACTTTTGCACCAACCTAATAAACATGTATTATACTGCAAACAAATGGTAGTAGGTGCCCAAGTTTTAAGAAACTTAAAATTGAGATCCTACCATAATTTCATCTTCTCTGTAAAATGTGGGAAAGGCTGATATTAAATTACTTTAAGTTAATAGCTTCTCATAATTTGAATACCATATCACTTTACTGAAAGGAAAGCTAAAACTTAGGCACCACAGATTCTAGGAACATAATGAAAACTAAAGATGAAAATATAAAAGCACTTAAGAGCACACCATGTGAATATTAAAAAAAATTGAACTGTACACTTTAAAAGGGTGAATTTTACTGTATGTAAATTGTATCTCAATTTTTTAAAAAAGGAAAAAAGCACTGAGAAAATGTCAAACCTTAATATTTGCCAATAATTTTATACTTGTAAAACATTATAGCAATCTTGCTATTAAATGGCATAATTATTTAGCATTATAGTGCTAAAAAAATGCAGAAATAATAAATAGCATAAACAGGCTGGGCATGGTGGCTCCCACCTGTAATCCAAGCACTTTGGGAGGCTGAGGCAGGCGGATCACTTGAGGCCAGAGGTTTGAGACTAGCCTGGCCAACATGGTGAAACCCCATCTCTACTAAAAATACAAAGATTAGCTGAGCGTGGTGGCGCACACCTGTAGTTCTAGCTACTTGGGAGGCTGAGGCAGGAGAATTGCTTGAACTCAGGAGGTAGAGGTTGCAGTGAGCTGAGATCATACCACATTGTACTCCAGCCTGAGTGACAGAGCAAGACTCCATCTCAAAAAAAAAAAAAATAGTATAAACAGGTCACTAGCTTGATGATTTTAAATAAGAATTTTAATGCCAGTGTCTATATATTCATTTGTTCTCAAAATTTTCCATTAAAGTCTCACTTCATCCATCCTGCATAAATAGGGCTATTTTCAAATTCTATAGTCATATACTAACAATTTAACACTAAAATATTCTTTGTATTTCTTAAACTAGATATACATTATGTAATACACTGAGGTATAGAGTTAAGATGGTTTATTATACACAAGACTGTGAGTGCAGACTATCTCTCATCTACTTCTTACTACATATATGACCTGAAACGAGTAAGTAACATATCCCCGCTCTGTCCCATTTTCCCATAGGGCTGTGGTGAGAACTAAATGCACTAATAGACGTTAAGTGCTTAAAAGGGTGCCTGGCACTTAATAAGCACAACATAAATGTCATCTACTTTAATTATGTAATTATTATTTTTATGAGAAATGGCATCCCAGCTTAGACAACTCAGTACAAATCCTGGTAATATTAAAATTTCAATTTACTTTACCAGTGAGCTAAAACATTTAGGAAAGTTGGGCTAATATCAGCCCAGGCTTTATACTAAGCAGACTCAGTGTTAACACTATACCTACCCCATTCACAAATCAAATTTTCTCCAACTCTGAGTCATTATTAGTTTCTCTCCTGACTCATCACACAGAAAGGTAGACAGTCTGGGGCATAATGGGAAAAACAAAAGGCATTTCTTAATCAACCTGGATTTATAAAGTTTACTAAGTGGAACTTGTCCTATATCATGTTCAATAAATATACTAACTGATTATGATCTAACCTGTTCACTTAAAACTGCTTTCTATATGCTTAATGCTCCTTTATCTTCCCTTTTACCATCCCAAGTTCAAACTATGAAGTAGGTGTTATGATCCCATCTTCATAGAAAAATATATCACTTAAGTAAAATCAAAGATCCACATTTTCTTACCACTAGACAAAAATAAATTTACATTTTGCTGAGAGTGTGGTGTTCAAAATTTTGCTAATTTAAATTAGAGGGTCAGAAGCAATCTCTGAGTCCACGAATTTGACCTGAAATTCTACTCAATTCCATACCATTACTGTTTTCCTCATTCAGATGTTTAAATTACTTAAGATAATTTTTAGTAAAAAGTTATGTAAAAAATCTAGGGAAATATGCTGAATAATAAAAGCTAGGCTAATTCTTAAAAACTTTCCCTAGATATATACATACACACAAAATGCACAAAAACATTTAAAATATTGCTCTGTTGCTCACTCTCTATGTGATCTTGAATCATTTAAGCTCTAAGTCTCCATTTTCTCCTCTGGAAATGGGGATAAACAGAGTAACTACAACAACCACGAGATCACTGTGAGCATTAAGATAGTAAACAAAGCACTTCAGCCAACCACTGAAGCTAAACCACTTTATCCAACCACTATTTTAAAACAGAAGTTTTAAATACCATATGTTAACTTTTATACTTAAACCAAAACTTCAGTGCCACCTCTCCCTGTTGAAAGATTGTATTTTCTATGGCAACCATCTCCAATGACCCATTCATACAACCCTATTTATGGCAAAAGCGTCACAAGCACCCTGAAAACAAGTATATAACTGTCTAGGAAGGTTTCAACTATCCCTCCTCCTCCCTGGGTTAGGTACCCTGCTCAGACACTAAGTTATACTTACTACTCTGCTTTTCACATTTCCTTTTATTACCTGAGAGCACCTTGTGGGCAAGGCTTACGTCCTATTCATTTCTATGCCCAGACTGCAGCCCAATAGTTCTTAACACTGACTCACATTTGAAGCAAATGGGACTTATAAAAATATTAATGCACCCAGGCATGGTGGCTCACACCTGAAATCCCAGCACTTTGGGAGGCTGAGCTAAGAGGATCATCTGAGGTCAAGAGTTCGAGACCAGCCTGGCCGACATGGTAAAACCCCGTCTCTACCAAAAGTACAAAAATCAGCCAGGTGTGGTGGCAAGCGCCTGTAATCCCAGCTACTTGGGAGGCAGAGGCAGGAGAATCATCCTCAACCCAGGAGGCAGAAGTTGCAGTGAGACGAGATCGCTCGCGCCACTGTACTCCATCCTGGGTGACAGAACGAGACTCCGTCTCAAAAATAATAATAATAATAATAATAATAATAATTAATGCCTGGGATCCATCGTAGATCCATTCAATTATTAGAGGGTGAGGTGAAGGAACAAAGAGGGTAGGGTAAAGGGACAAAGAGGGCAAGAAATTAGCATGAACAAACATTTTTTTAAAAGATCCCAACATGTTACCGATGTGCTGCTCCAGTTAAGAATCACTGTATGCTGATACTTAATATACTTACAAACAGTTACGTATACACATACATATGTGAGAATATATGTAAAAATATACAGGCATTGAAAAGTTTAAGACTCAGGTCAAGATTCTCAACCTCAATAGCTTCTCCCAGCCCAATCATCTCCTGCCTTTAAACACACACTTTTTCCAATAAATAGTTAGTGCTTCATTAAGATGGCTTTTGGCCAGGTGCGGTGGCTCACACCTGTAATCTCAGCACTTTGGGAGGCCGAGGCGGGAGGATCACAAGGTCAAGAGATCAAGACCATCCCGGCCAACATGGTGAAACCCCATTTCTACTAAAATACAAAAATTAGCTGGGCATGGTGGCGTGGGCCTAAAGTCCCAGCTACTAGGGAGGCTAAGGCAGGAGAACTGCTTGAACCCAGGAGGCGGAGGTTGTAGTGAGCCGAGATCGCGCCACTGCACTCCAGCCTGGCGCCTGGTGACAGAGCAAAACTCTGTCTCAAAAAAAAAAGATGGCTTTTAAACTGTTAACTCAGTACTTAAATTTTTTCATGTAATCATGCCTTAACCTTCTTCCTAGTTTACAGCCTTGCTCCTTGAAAATACACACTGCCATATTCTTGTTTTCTCCAGTGCTTAAGGATAGTGTCTTTAACAGGTATGTAACAAACATTTGACTGATCTGATAAACACACACAAAAATTATTGGCAAGAAGTATGCCACGTCCAAATTACGCAATTCAGGTGAATTACTACCAAAAAAATTGAAAATGTAAAAATTTAGAAAAAACAATGAAAAAAAAAACTCTTAGTAAATTTTATCTCATTAAAGAAGCTCTGGATATTTCGAATTTCCATTCATCACACACAATAACCATCCAGTCTCCTACCTCCCAAATCAAACTAGTTTCAGTTTTTGACCTGGTTCCTCACCTATAACTATCTTCTAATCAATTCTGGTATCTTTAGCTGCTTTCAGGTACCTTTATAACAGTATTATATAATCTATAACTAGTAAAATGAGGTAATCAAAGTCACAATAAACGTATCACACAGATGTTTCGTAAGTACTTCCTTGAAGCAGTTTCATGTTTATCAACCATTAAAACAAGATATCTACATACGAACTACATGTTAATCTACTAATATAAACATGGATAGGAATCATGTCTGAAAATAAGAGTCTTACTCAACGTTAGATAAAATATAAGACTACTTCTGAATATAGATTGGTCGTTTTCATCCTTTTACATATTTTCATACCTGAAAAATTTGCAAAATATATATGACTTTTTAAAACAGGAGTGCTAAACTAAATATTACACAAGAAACTCCACAACAACTGGTATTTTCACTGTTGAAACTACTAGAAGAAATGGCACACAATTCTAAAAAAGCAACAATATAAAGACATGAAATTGGCTCAGCTTAAAAGTTTTGCATCACATATTTTACCACTTTAAAATAATCTGAGATACTTAATTTGTTTTAAAAAAATGAAAACATAAGGAGGAGGCATTCAAGAAATATGTCTGTTAATTAGATACTGTGGTAAAACATTATTATGTTTTGTTGGGTCCTACAGCTTGAAACGGATAGAGCCATAGTTACCACTTAAAAAAACAGTCCTCAATTCCCTATTCAATAAAAAGGTTCAAATTCCACAGACAAAAAAAAAAAGGTACCCTTGGTTTGTTTGTTTTTAAGGAAGATTAAATTTAGGAGTTGCCAACACCCAAACGAAAACATTCCAGAGTATTAGACTCCATTGTAGTGGGGAGTCATCTACATTCTCAGCACTATGTTCTCTTACTCAAAAGCAGGGGTATTAACAAAAGATGTTTCTTAGGATCTCACAAGATACACCCTACTTCCTTCCCTCAGTAAACATTATCCTTGTTAAAAAAAAAAAAAAAAAAAAAAAAGAAGTACTTGAAAAATAATTTTAGCACATGCAGCCAGAAAAAAAGTGAAGTTTAACATCTGCTGAGTTATTTCCCAAAATAAGACCCCTGTCAGATGAACAATTAGGAAAAGACTGAAAATGACAAAATCTTTTATTTGGACTATCAGCTACTTTTAAAAATAAAGTTGAGGAATGTAGCTTTCCCAAAGCTTTGTCTTCAATTTCCCCTTAATCTTCATATTTTTAACTAAGAAAAAAAAAATGGAAATTTGATTACCACTCTTATGAATTCCTTCTAAAGCAATTTAATGAATAACAGATCTTTTGTGCAAGGAGCAAACCACAGAGGACAGTTTTGCTGGCTGATAAAAATCTCTGAAACACTCATATAAAAATACACCCTACACAAAGATACACTATGATTTTCTAAGTATGGAAATCATATTAATTCTAAAAATTTAGGTGTATTTAATATACACCCTAACTTATTGCAAATGCTTTTACTTAAACCACAATTAATGTTAGTAAATTCTTAATAGTTATTTACCGGGTGGCAAAGTTGAGTAAAATAAGAAAGCCAGGAAGAAAAAGAGTAGAAAGCTAAAGGGTCAATGAGAAAAAGATGCAACTATTTTAGGTGAAACAAGGTAGTTGAGCCACTTCCTCAAATCCATGAGCTACTATTAAAGTAACCAAAACTTGTTTGAGATTATTGTCTTGTTTCTGGTAGAAGGTGGTGTGATTATATACTTAGTAAAAATGTTTTACCAGTCACTCTAACGAGAAGATGCTGCTACCTGTAGCAACATTTTGAAAATGCTCAAAAATGCAAACAATTAACCCAAAACAAACAAAAAACCCTACCACATATGTATTTCAGATACAGTACTCAAAAACAAGAAGAGATCGTCTTAGCAAACAGAACTGTAGGTTACTAAAGGATCCCTATTGTCCTAAATATCCCTCAGAGAAAAACCTATGTATGTGTTTAGGAGCACAACTTATGAACAGTTGATTTATGTATGAAAGAGTGCATACATTCATTTAGATATACTCATCATAAGTTCACTGGAAGATAAAGCTGTCTTGGATAATTGCTAAGGCCACATTTTCTTTACAGGTGCTATTAAACATTGGTAAGAAAGAGATAAACTGGCAACTTCACACGGGCACGTGAGACCCTAGAGAATGTTGTCACCACCATTAATCAATTTTTCTAACTGATCAAGCATAAACAGCCAGGTCCAGGTGGGCAAGTCCTAGAGCCACAAGTTGTCTTTCCACCACGGTAAAGAAAGATCCTGGATCTGAGACCTGGCCAGGAAGCCTGAAGAGGGCACATGTCCTACTCTGAGTTTGAGGAACTTCCCAGGAAGCATTTGTTGAGAATAAAACTCCATCACTCCCTGCCTGCCTAACTCGGTGAAGGGACAAGTACGAGCCAGAAGAGGAAAACTCCGGGCCCCCGGGACTCCCAGGAGGAAGACAGCGGAGGCGTCTGCCCGCCCCGGCCCGGCTGCGGCCCCCGCCCGACTCACCTCTGCGGCGGGGATGTTGACCACGCCGGTGGAGCGCCGCTTCTCCCGCAGTTTCCTCTTCTCGATCTGCCCTTTGCCTTTCCTGGCACTAGGGCCCGAGCTCTTGCCCTTCTCTGGGGCGCCGTCCCGCTCCTCCTCGTCACGCCGGGGCGGCAATGCCGCAGAAGAAGAGGCGGCTGGGGGCTCGTCCTCCGACCGCCGCGGGCCGGGAGCCGCCCGGGTCAGCATGGCGGAGCCGACCGCGCAGTTCACGCCCCCGGGCCCGGGGGCGGCAGGTGCGGCCGGCGCGCCGCCGGGGAGGTTGTTGTTGAGCTCGTTGGCAGCGGCGGCCGCCGAGGTGGCCAGCGCCCCCGCGGGGGGCTTCCCGGCGGCGTCGCTGCTGCCCCCTCCCGGGGCGGCGGGGCCCGGGGGGTTCTGCTTGGCGCGCATCTTCTCGCGTTTCGCCTTCCACTCCTCCAGGAAGTCTGTGGTGCTGCCGCCGAGGCCGCTGCTGGTCCGGTAGCCACCGGTCGCCATATTCCCAGCGGGGCCGGCCGGGTTCTCACCTCAGGCCGCCCACCAGGGCTCCCGCCGCTGCCGCCTCTTCCTTCCTCCGTCCCCGAGGATGCCAGGGAACGACCTCCAGGAGGGGGCCGGCCACCGCTCCCCCAGCAGCTAGCTGGTCCGAGGGGAAAGACAAAAGGGGGCGGGTAGGGGAAGCGTAAGGTCCCCGCCCGACCCGAGGGTCTGCCCCCGGGCTGAGCCTATAGGAGCCCTCAAGCGTGCCCACTAGTCCCTATCGGCGAGAAGCCGCCGGGTCCCCACCCTGCAAAGTTTCTCCCATGCACCTACAATGAGGACCCCGACGATCGCCGCCCCTCGAAGGGAGGAGAGAGGACTGACCCCACCCCCAAGTTGGCCAGCCCGCCCCGTCCCCACCGGGGTCCGCGCTGGAGGCGGTCGAGGTACTAGGGCCAGACCCGCCACCTGTCGGCCCGTCGTATCGCCTGCTCCGCGCTCTGGCCACCGCCGGTCCGAGGTCCCCGCCAGCGACACCCCCACACCCAGGGAGAGGCGCGGAGCTCCTAGCCGGCTCGCGGAGGAGGCGGGGACCCAGCTGTCCCGCCGAGTGGGGAAGGGGACGGGTGTGAGCAAGCGGCCGGGCAGCCCCTTACCTCGGAGGAGCTTGTAGGGGAAGAGGCGTGGGGCTGGGATCTGGCGCCCAGGTGAGCCGAAGTTGGCGCACTCTTCCGCCGCGCCGAAAGAACCGCAGCAAACTCGCGCTGCGGAGCTCCAAGCAGTCCCAGGACGAAAGGGAGGGAAACGAGAGAGGGAGGGAGGGAGCGAGGGGCGGGAAGGCAGCCGAGCGGCGCCGAAGCACGAGCGGAAAGGGCCGAGGCCGTGCACGAGGGGCGCGGCGCGCGGTGGGTAGGGTCGTGGCCGCTGACGCCCCGCCCCCGGCGCTCAGGTGCGCGGCGCCGCGTCCCGTCCGCAGCTGCCGCCTGTTTCGAGCCCGCCGTCCTCCGCTCTGCACTCGCCGCCGACCACACCGCGCCCGCCGCGCTCCGCCCGCGGCCGGCGGGTTGGACCGCACATTCCTGGGCTAGCAGCCTCGCGGCGTCCGGACTCCCGGCGCCTACGACTCCGGGGCGGGAACGGCACTCCACGCCCTTCTCCTCGCTCGTCTTCTCCGCCTCTCTTTTCTCCCACCACTCTTCCTTTTAAGTACAAGATCGTATTATTTGAGAGAAAATCTCGAACGCTGCTGGCTAAGGGGAAAAGTGCGATAACTTGTGATGATTCAGGGAATGACTAGACAGGATGGGAAAATACCCACGTGTCTCTTTTCCTAGTCGCTGCTCCCTTTTCAGATGTACTTAGGGCAGCGGACAGGAGAATAGAAGGAACAGAAACAGACCCAGCACCCTCCTTCTAAGAAAACTGGTGTCCTGGTGAAAAGGGTTGGCCAAGAGGAAGGACTTACTAATATCTTAGACTTGCGGGAGACAAAAGTTCGACAGTTTATTGTATTGGCGATCCCAGTCTTGGAGTTTTTTTCTTAAGCCTGTCTCTCCATCTCCTCTTTACAGAGAGTTGAATTTAGCAGCAAAGCTCCATACCAAAGCACTAATGCTGCACTGATGCTAATTTGAGATGAGATGGGCAGTGATTGTCTCTATTTTTTCATTGTTAACATGCCAGAGGCTTATCCTCAGATGCAAGTCATCTAAAATTTCTGGATCAGAGGTGGTGGGTGGGCTGCCACTGACGCACCTGAGAAGACCTTTCTATATCCAAGTAATGTCAGGGCACAATTGTGGGCGGCGACAAATGCCAGGTCTCCATTTTGTAAAAAAAAAAAAAAAAAAGTAGGAGAGCCCTAAGTCACACTCTTACCTAACATAAGTTTTTCTTCCTACTTAATATTCCTGTTTTGCCCAGGAGCACGTGGTGAGTGAGCAATCAGTGTTTGCCTGCCACAGAACTGGGAACAGAAGAAAGTGATTCACATGCTGTGTGTTTCTCAGGGAAAGACAGTTCTGGTCTTTGGTCTGGAACGTATGGAGAGAGGTGCGGAAAAATCCTTAGAAAATTAAAGGCTTTTCTTGGGAATAGGACTAAAAGGGTGAGCAGCTGTTTACCTAGCTGGTACCAACCCCAGTGTGCCACCTGAAATTTCTCCATTACATAGTCATTATTTTGTTTTCTGAGTTTTAAGGAGAGTAAGGAAGGGTGGGACATTAAATGTATTCACATTAATATGCTTTGTAACTTAACAGAGGACTTTCTCTTAGAAGGGCTGCAGGATATAGTGGAGAGGGTATAGTCAGCCTGGGTACAAACCTATGTTAAGTAGATGAGAGGTCTTGGGCATGTTTAAATTACCTGGCACTCAGCTTTCTGTACTATAAAATCAGCAAAAATGATAACTGACACTGCACATAAAGTGTGCTTGATTCGAGGAAGGTACTCAGTAAACATAGTCACTTCTAGGGACTTACAGTCCTTGGTCTCTAAAAAGTATATGGGAGAAGAGGAAAGTAAAATAGGTGGGGTACTGAATATACAATATCAACCTAAAAAATGATAGACTTTGAATGAACTAGGATAACACACCACATAAATTTATCACTGCATGGGTTAGACCAGTTCTCTTAGTATTAATAGGTTCTGAGTCAGGATTTTGACTGCTACTGACTTGTGTGGCTTTGGGCAAGTTGCTTAACTTTTGTGCCTCTGTTTACTTATGTATAAAATGGGGATAATAATACTTCCTACATTGTGAGAGTGTTGTGAAAGTGCCTGCAGTCTTCAGATAAAAGATAGTATGTGACTACCAGAGTAGTTATTATTAGTCTATAAAGTTCTTTAGGAACCATGGATGAAAGAGATTATTGAGGTACAAAGCTCTGTGTTTTATTATTATTATCATTTATTATACCTTTTGTCTTTACCATTCTCAATATTCCCGAAGGTATATTTCACAGCCGGACTGCTTCCAACATTGCACCAATGTATTTAGCTGAGTCAGTCCTAAATTGCAAGATGTTTGCGTATCATCAATCTTTATGTATAGCGTTCTGATGAAATAATCCTCAAAGACTCGGAGCTTGGTTTCTCAACCTCAGCACTATTGACATTTGGGGCTGGATAATTCTTTGTTGTCCTGTTTAGCAGCATCCTGGGCTTCTGCCTGTTAGATACCAATAAGAACCCACCACCTGTATTGTGACATTGCCAAATGTTCCCTGGGATAAAATTCTTCCCCCATTGAACACCTCTGAGTTAGCCTAAAATAACCAGTTTTTAGCTATGCACTTGCCTTTAATAATAAAAAGAAATATGATAATGCCGACAAAACATTCATTTTAATATGTCAGAGTGAAACCTATTCTGGATGTTAAAGTCTTAATGCTTTTGAGGCATGGTATTATTAATATGTATGGATAGCTATTATATTGGGAAGTAGCCATTTTGCCTTAAATGCAGATATTTCTGGAGCATATGTAATTCATCCTCTAACACAAAAATATTACATGTGCATACTATAAAAAATTACATACTTTAGTTCTACAAGGAATACAACAAAAAACAGCAATCCTCTCTCTACCTTACCCACTCTGAAAACCTTACCCAAAACTTTAAACTTTTTAAACTGTTTACAGATCTTCATATTTTTTATGTGTATATCTGCTATTGTATGTCTTGATTTTTCCATTTTTAGATATCTCATAGAAGAAGATTTAGCTCTAATATACTAATGACAAAAATACTTTTCATACTCCTACACTACAAATATATTTATATCATGATTTTTATTGAATAAACATTCAATGTTTTTAGTATTATGACTATACAACTACTGTTCACAGCTGAGTCATGTAGTGTACTATGATTGCATTTTTTTACAACTGTTTTTCCTTGTTGCACAACTATACCTTTTGTTTTAACCATTTTTCTGCAGTTTAATCTTGCCTCTTTTTTTATCATCTTTTTTCTTATATACTAGTCCTGAGCTTATACCCAAATTTTCCTCCTCTCAATGAAGTTAATCACATTGAGTAAGCTATTAGTTCTGTTCTATCTTATTCTCTCATTTTTGGGGGGAGGGCAGGGAGAAACATCTCTTCTGGAGCCCTCCATCCCCTGCTTTAATGTGGTTGTTGATTTTTTTTTCTTTTTTTCTTTTGGAGACGGAGTCTTACTCTGTCGCCCTGGCTTGAGTGCAGTAACACGATCTCAGCTTACTGCAACCTCCACCTCCAGGGTTCAAGTAATTCTCCTGCCTCAGCCTCCCAAGGAGCTGGGACTACAGGCACACACTGCCACACCTACCTAATTTTCTGTATTTTAGTAGAGACAAGGTTTCACTGTGTTGCCCAAGCTGGTTTCAAACTCCTGAGCTCAGGCAATCTGCCGATCTCGGCCTCCTGAAGTGCTGAGATTACAGGCATGAGCCATTGCACCTGGCTTAATCTGGATTGATTTTAAGGCTTGTTGCTTTGCAGTCATCCTGGGATTATGCTTCTCTAACATCTTGAGAATCATTTTCTCTGCAGACTTCTTGTTTCCTTAATTCCATACTTTTCTCTTGTTTCTCCCCTTCATTTTAGTGAAGTATATCCTCAGTATATTCTGAAGATAGTATAATTCATTCTTAGAGACCTTGCATATTGGAAAATGTGTTAAATTCATCTTCACACTTGATTAATAGTTTGGTGAAGCATAGGACTCTAGGTTAAAAATTATTGTCCTTCATAATTTTGAAGGCATTGCTATATTATATTCTAGTTTCCAGAGTTGCTGTTTAGAAAACCAATGGCATTTTGATTGCATTGTATCTTCTGTCTCGAAATTTTTGCATTTTCTTACCCAGATCCTCTGAAATATCCTGAAGATATGCTCTGATTGGGTCTTTTATCATTATTATGTTAGGCATTCAGTGGATTTTTTAAATTAGGTATCTGCCTTCCAGTTGGGAAATTTTCTTATTCTCTTTCTTTGATAAGACATTCCTTTTACTTTCTCTGTTCCCACCTTCTGGAACTCCTGTTAAGTAGGTATTGGACTGCTAGAAGTTCTCTAACAATTTTTTTATCTTTTCTCTTTTTTCGTTTCTTTGGCATGTTATTCTACTTTCAGTGAAATTTCCTTCACTTTATATGCCAGTTCTTCTATAGAATTTTCTGTTTCTGACTGTTTATTTTCTAATCTCTTTCTTATTCTCTAGACATTTTTTTCTCTAGCATCTTGTCCTTATGACACATATTGAGCATTTTTTTCTCCCTAAGCAAATTGCCTACTTTTTAAAATTTGTTTTAATCTTCATCTTTCATGTTAGAGCACTTCCTCATCAGTCTGCTGTTTATTCATATTTAAGACTGAAGAACTGAAAAGCTCACTGCACTCACTGAAAGCTCTTCTGTGAAAGGGAAGAGCTTGTTGACTGATGGTCCTCATTTAGGGAGCCGTTGTTTGACCCCAGGGATTTTTCTGGAGGCGTGCATCAAATACAGCATCTGTGGAGCTTCTCTTTTGGCTCAATAATTTTCCGTGAGTAAAACTGTATTTCTGCTTGTGTTGTCAGTTGCCAATGTTTTCAGATGCCAAGTAGGGAAAGGAGACTGACAGAGTCTCATTACTCAATATGCGGATTTTCACATAATCCCTTTACTTGGTATATCTGACATACCCAGTTTCAGGGCTTTTGTAATTCAACATCTGTAAACGTGAACTTCCAGTCCTCTGCCAGGATCAGGAGAGATAGCTTCCTTGCTACTGAGCCCTGCAGAGGGGATTTGATAATTTGTTTATCGTGTAGGTTTCAACTGATCTTTCTGTTTTCACCCCCATCCTTCACTGTTTCAGAGGTATATGCTGCTGCCTCCAATTTCTGAATCTTTTTTCAGGGCTCTGCAAGACAAAAAAAAAGATTACTTCTTATTGGCTTTGTCTCCTGTAGGTTGTTGGAATTTACCTTTCTCCGCTCTGCTAAAGTCTGCTTCCTATCTTTAATCTTCCAAAATTTTGTTCTTACTGCTCATCCTCTTTGTTGTTACTGGTTTATCATTTTACTTTGGTTTTAGTGAAGTTACTTGAGGAAGTAAAGATAAACGTGTGTTCAACCTGTTATATTGAATAGGAAGTCCAATACATCCATTTTGCAGATTTCCAGTTACTTTGCAATCTATTCCATAAGTCCAGATCAGCAGAGACCTCTACATCTTATTTCTGTCTTCAGTGAGTTACATCATAAGCCCATATTGATGTACACTATAAGAAAGAGCTCTAAAAATTGGTTTTATTTTCTATAGGCTGTTTTTGAAGGCCCATTACATTACATAATGTTTCTATTATTAAAAACCTAGAAAAAATTCTGATATCCATATTAAAAATAGATGTGGTTCTCTTTTGCAACTGTTTTTTAACCATTTAGTAAAACTATTTTTATATAGCTAGTGAATATTCTATTTCCAATTGCCTATAGGTAATCTTAGACCAGATTTTTGGCCTATCCAGGGAAGACCTAGATTTTATGATCCCTGAAGCTTACATAATTTGGTGGACTTTCTATAAGAAAAAGAATCCATAAGAAAATAAATATTTAGAATAAGTGAAAAATTATTTTAAATTATGAATGTTAACAAATTGACAAATGCCACAAATATCACAAAAATCCAGAAAAAAATCCCTATTCATTTCCTGACACATTTCTATGCCATTTTGTATGCATTTTATTATTGATATTATTTATTGATGCATAAAGTACATATCTTTACATGCAGATATATCCACTATTTGTAGTACAAGTATATAAGTTTATGTATCACAAACACAAGAACTCTGATAAATTTTACATCAAAAAAATTCTACTTCAAAAAAGAAAATGATGTATTGGCCATTCATAATTTTATCTCTAGCATTGTATCATATATTCCTGATAGGAAAGAATATCTGTTCCTGATAGAATATAAAATGCCAATGAAAACTTAATTCTCTGCTTATTTTACATGTCTTATGATTGGAAGAATTTCCCATAGACTGGCTTTAGTACTATAAGACTATACTACTCTCCACAAAAAGCAACTCATTGTTCCTGTCATCAGTGTACTTCCAAGTTACTCTTACTTACTGAGGACTTTAACTTCTAGCTGACCTTCTTCCTCTCCACACCTCTTTATGTCCAGTTCTTAGTGATAACATCTACAAACGTAATTTATCCAGGCTCCTGGCATCTCAAATACTTGACCTCCTCACTCCAAATAATGTTTTTCCTCTTTACTCCCCACTTTAGCTAGATATCTCTTGACTTTGTCATCATCAGTAAGTGCATCTTCAAAATCTCAGTTCTGAACATTCCATTTTTAAAACACTACCACCTAACTCTTAAGCACACTTCTGTCATACCCCCAGTCCAACCATTTTTTAATCTATTGATCCTACCAGTTTTTCATTATCTATCCTTCCTTTCCATGTCCTAACTTCCTTCCTCAGCTTCAGTTCTAAAGTTTATAATTATTACGCTCTTCTGTGTATACCTGCTCAGCTAAAGAAGGATAGTTAAAAACACTATGGCATGCTTCCTAACCCTACTTTAATGCATGACCACAGTCTCAACTAGGCAGTCCCTCCTATCTGGCAATCCTGCAATCCTAGTAAGCTTGCCCTCTGGTATACCAAAATGACTAGCTTATATCAATCTTTTAAGCCTCTAATACCACCTTATACCAACCTCACTCTCAGTTGATGAGCTTGACTTCACACTTGACTAACTAAAGCAGCACCACTCAGAGTAGGGCTTATCTTCCCAAGACAGCTTTACCCAATCTTCCTGCATCTGGATCTGCTCTCTGCCTTCTTATTTTAAATGAAGTTATCTGCTCCTCTTAAAGGCTGTCCTGCCATCTGTGTCTTTCCTCATTTGAGGGTTTTGCTTCTACAATTATACTCTCAAGCATTATCAGTTTCTTCTTCTCTATTAAATCACTCCCTCAGCATACAAACGAGCTCTAGTAATTCCGTCTGTATTAGTTTTCTCTTTATTGTAACAAATTTCCACAGACTTAGCATCTTTAAAAAGACACACACACACACACACCCCTTTGTCATCTTACAGTTCTGTAGGATACAAGTGCAACCTGGGTCTCACTGGGCTAAAATCAAGAGGCTGGCAAGGCTGCATTCCCTTGTGGAAGCTCTTGAGAACAATCTATGCTCTTGCCCTTTCCAGCCTCTAAGAGGCCACCCACATTCCTTGGCTGGTGGTCCTCTTCTCTCAGAGCAAATAATGGTGCATCTCTCTGCCTTTCCTCCATAGTCACATCTCCCTGGGATTCTCTCTTTTGCCTCCATGTTCTACTTTTAAGGATCATTGGGACCACCTGAATAATCCAAGATTTTAAGGTCAGTTGACTAGCAACCATAATTCTATCTTCACCCTTAATTTCCTTTTGCCATGTAACTTAATACATTAGACGTTCCACAGATTAAGGACTGGAAGTTGTGGGAGGCGGTTATCTACCTACTATGCCCGCTTAAAGAAATAAACTTCCTGGCCAGGCTGCAGTTACTGCCGCTGAAGAGAGACAGCGGAGCAGGTCCGAGTGGGGGCGCCAGAGCGAAGGCTGTGGGGAGCCGCGCTGGGACCCACGGGGGGTGGGTGGCGGGGAGGGGAGCGGCAGCCGAGGCAAAGGGGCGCCGAGTGCCGAGCATTGTAGACCAAGGAACCATGGATAGAAGTGTGGGTGAAACAGAAAATGGCAGTGCTTTTCTTGACCTGAAGAAGCTGCTGCCTCCAAATGCCCCCATCGCCATACAAAAGAAAAACTCTTGCATGTAAAAGAACTCCCCCATTCCAAACAGAGGCCTTGCCTTTCTGAAAAATATGACAGTGATGGTGACTGGGACTCTGAGAAGTGGCATGTCTCTCTTTGCCCAGCTTCAGGTCGGAGCTCACCAGTGGAAAGTCTGAAGAAAGAGTTAGATACAGACCGGCCTTCCGTGGTGTGCAGGATAGTAGATCCACCAGAGAATGTGAGAGAAAATGACTTAGATGTTGTTCTCAGCCCTCACAGATAGAGCTTTGGAGGGGGATGCCACGTGACAGCTGCTGTTAGCTCCTGGTGCTCAGGAAGTCCGTTAGAAAAAGACAGTGATGGGCGTCCTCTGCTTGGTGGAGGTAGGATTGACAGTGGGAGGATAATCTCTGCCCAGACCTTTGAGAAGGATCACCGTTTTAGCGATAAAGCGCTGCGGTACTTGAGAGACAAGAAACTGAGAGAGGGACTTCAGGGACAAGCGTTTCAAGAGAGAGTTTGGGGATAGTAAGCATGTCTTTGGTGAGCATAGAAGAAATAATTCTTACACAGAAGAGAACCAAAAGGGTTCTCAGCTGGACCCACAAGTCAGTCTGAAACCATCAAACTGACTGCCTTCAGTGATAACATACTAGAAGATCACAAAGGGAGAAAAAGAACAAGGCAATGGGACAGCCTCTGTGAAGTAGAGTGCAATGGAGGAGTGGCTGAAGAGGATGAGGTAGAGGTCATCCTTGCACAGGAGTCTGTGGCTGATCAAGAAGTGCCAAGGGATGCCGTCTTGCCTGAGCAGTCCCCAGGAGAATTTGACTTTAATGAGTTATTTAACCTTGATAAGGTGTCATGCTTGGCTTCGATGATAGAAGATGTTTTGGGAGAAGAGTCAGTCTCTGCCAGTTAGTTCAGTAAGTGGTTCTTTAACGGGGGCAGATCAGGAAGCTGATCCAGCAGTCTTGGGTCAACACCACATGAAGAGCTACAGAGACTTGCAGATCTGGAGCAAGTCTCTCTCCTGGACAGAACTCGGGGAATTAATTTGCTCCTATACCATTGGAAGACCATATTGAAAATAAAGTGGATATTTTAGAAATGCTACAGAAAGCCACAGTGGATTTGAAACCCTTCTTTCCAGCCTTTCTGCAAATAAAGAAAAACTTAAAGAAAGCTCACATTCAGGGGTTGTGCTTTCAGCGGAGGAGGTAGAAGCAGGACTGAAGGGCTTGAAGGTGGACCAGCAAGTGAAGAATTCAACTCCCTTCATGGCAGAACACCTAGAAGAGACCTTGAGTGCTATAACCAACAATCGACAACTCAAGAGAGATGGAGACATGAGCGCATTCAACAAGCTGGTGAGCATGATGAAGGCAAGTGGGACTTTGCCTTCTCAGCCCAAAGTCAGCCTAAACCCTGAAAGCCATATGATGTCCCCTGCTGAGATTCCAAGCTAGCCTGTCCCTAAGAATATCCTGCAGGAACTTCTGGGTCAACCAGTTCAGAGACCTACTTCTTCCAATCTTCTGAGTGGCATTTTGGGGAGTGTGAAACCTACAACATCTTTACTGGGCCAAAGAGCACTCGCTCCTCCCTTGTCACAGGTGTTTCAAACTTGAGCAGCCTCAGCAGACTACCTTCGTCCAAGAATACCATCACCAATTGGTTTCACATCAGGACCACAGCAGCTACTCGGAGATCCATTCCAAGGCATGTGTAATCCCATGAGCCCCTTCGTGGCCCAGATGAGCCAGCTGGAGTTGCAACAGGGAACTTTAGAGGGGCTGATCTTACCACATGACCTTGCTGTACAGGCAGCAAACTTCTACCAGCCTAGTTTTGGCAAACCACAGGCGGACAGAACCAGAGATGAATTCAGAAACAGCCAATGACCAAGACAGCAGCACCAGTGCATCAAGGAAATTCCTCTTCCCCACCCCTGCTGCCTCCATCACAAGCATGCTTTCTCCTTTCTGTACCCCTACCTCAGTGATTTGTAAGATGTACAAGGGCAAAGAGGAAAGCAAGAAGGAGCTAGCATCTGAAAAAGCAGCTCTTGGTAAAGAGGATATGCAGAAGGCCAGTGAAGAGAATCTCCTGTCATCCAGCTCTGTACCCAGTGCTGATTGAGACTCTTCTCCCACTGCAAATTCAAAACTGTCAGCATTACAGAGGTCTTCGTGTTCCACCCCACTGTCCCAGACCAACCATTACACCAAAGAACAAGATTATCAACCTAAAGCAACTGGGAGAAAAACACCCACCTTGGTATCCCCAGTTCCCACAACACCTTTTCTCCGCCCTGTCCACCAAGTTCCCCTTGTCCCACTTGTCCCTATAGTTTGGCCTGCTCACCAGCTTCACCCACGTTGGTACAGAGGATGCTGGCCCAGGGAGTACATCCACAGCATCTTCCAAGTTTGCTCCAAGCTGGTGTGCTTCCTCCTGTGATGGACTTGACTCATTTACAGGGAATATCTGGCCCTATCCTGGGTCAGCCCTTTTACCCTTTCTTTACCTGCTGCTAGTCACCCTCTCTTAAACCCTCGTCCTGGAATACCTCTGCATCTGGCAATGGTGCAACAGCAGCTACAGCACTGATTTCTGCATCCTCCAGGCTCTGGTTCCTAAGCAGCAGTTGTCAGCATTCAGACAACCACTCAGAACATGCCCAGCTGGTTAGGCCTGCCCCACATGCACTCCCAGCTGAAGCATTACCCCAGCCAGAGGAGCAGCTCCCCCATGGGACTTGCCAAATGGTTTGGCTCAGATGTGCTATAGCAATCCCTGCCCTCCGTGCTCACCAAAGTTGTCAGTGTAGATGAATTGGAATACTGACGGTGAGCAGGGCAAACAGATTCAACTAAGCCTGGACCTGTGGTGGCACCCTGGGCAGGACTCTGTTTCTTCATCTCGGGTTGGTTTTTGGGCTTTTACTTTGGAGCACTCTGTGTGAAGTTGCTTGGGGGAACCCATGAACGTGATGTGGTCCACATTATGATGGAAGGAACTTAACCAGTCAAAAGGAGTGTACATTGTCTGAATACAGGATGCACAATGTTGTCAATCCTGGAAATGGTCTTTCTTTTTGTAAGATACGTGAATGAAGTGTTGGTGTCCTCACCAAGAGGTGGCACCTAAGGGTTCTAAGGAAATAAATGTATAGACCCTTACGTACAGACCTGTGTATAAGCAACTTTTGTATATACGTATAGGATAGCTTTTTTGAACTTATACAGCTGTACATAAAAGTAGCTGATATTAATTAAGCCTGTGTCAACAGTTTGGATTTTTTTCACTTGTACATTTGGGATTTTCTTTTGGTTGATTAAAATTGCATATGCTAAGTGTGTGAATGAAAAATAAGATAGATATAAGATAGATAGATAGAGATAGATAGATAGATAGATAAACTTCCCTTGACTCCAGAATCTTATCTGGTCAATGTTATAATTCACTGTCAAAATTCTTGGAAGGGTTATCTTTAGTCACTGTTGATATTTCCACCCTTACTGTTCTTTCTATAATAATTTCCAAATGGTCATTAGTCTTAGTCACTCCACTTCTTATTCACCACTCTTGTCAAAATTATTGATAAGCTTCATATCTTTTTTATCCTACCTACCTTTCTGTATTATTCAGAACAAATGACTCCCTCATTTTAAAAAATTCTCCTTCTTACAACTTTTTTAAAAATTACCAAAAAAGTTTTCTTTTGTCCTCCATCTTCATTGGATGCTCCTTCTCAGCCTCCTTTACCCACTCTTCCCTGTCTGCTTAATCTGTGAAAACTAAGGTCTTCTCAGTACTTAGTCACTGGCCGCCTTTTCTTCACATACAACACTTTAGCCCTAGGTGATTCCATGGAATACCATTGGTTTAGGAATCACTCTCATATCCCATTTGCCAATTTGACATCTGTATTAGTCAGGGTTCCCCAGAGGGACAAAACTAATAGGAAAAATGTATATATGAAGAGGAGTTTATTAAGGAGTATTAACTCATGTGATAAGGTGAAATCCCACAATAGGCCATCTGCAAGCTGAGGTGCAAAGGAAGCCAGTCTGAGTCCCAAAACCCCAAAAGTAGGGAAGCTGACAGTGCAGCCTTCAGTCTGTGGCCAAAGGCCTGAGAACCCCTGGCAAATCACTGGTGTAAGTCCAAGAGTCCAAAAGCTGAAGAACTTGGAATCTGATGTTCAAGGGCAGGAAGCATTCAGCAAGTGAGAGAGATGAAGGCTGGAAGACCCAGCAAGTCTGCTCTTCCATCTTCTACTTGCTTTATTCTAGCCGCAGCTGATTAGATGGTGCCCACCCAGGTCGAGGTATGGCCTGCCTCTCCCACTCCACTGACTCGAATGTTAATCTCCTTTGGCAGCACCATCACAGACACACCCAGGAGAAATACTTTGCATTCTTCAATCCAATCAAGTTGACACTCCTTATAGATTAACCATCAAAACATCTTCATATGGATGTCTAATAGGCTTCTCAAAATGAACATGGCCAAAAACAACTTCCATCCATTTCCCCATCTGCTTCCACCTTATTCCCCTCTCATTTCTCTCTCATCTTGGTAAATGGTCTCACCATCCATCTAACTGTTAAAGCAAAAACCTGAAAGACTTCTTTGATTCATCTCTCCCTTATCCCATAAATCCAATTCACCATTCTGTTAGCTCCCATTCCAAAATATATTCAAACCTCACAACAACCAGAATGTTCTAAAAATGTAATCAGACCATGTGACTCCCCTGCTCTCAGCCCTCTATAACTCCCTATTTCACTTAAAATCCAAACTCTTTACATTGGTCTTTAAGACCCTGTATGATCTGGTTCCTGCTTTCACCTTTAACATTGATTCTGATGACTCTCCTCATTTTCATTAAACTTAGCTTTTTGTCTGTTCCTAAAATATTCAAAGCTCATATCTTGGTGCTCCTCCACTGCTTAGAAGCATTTGCCCCCAGATCTAGCTATAACCATCATTGAGATCTTAGCTCAACTGGCACCTCCCCAGAAAAAACCTTCTTTGATCACCCAATCTAAAAAAGCCAAATTCTCCACCCTAAACATCAATTACTATTGTATTGCCATTTTATAGTATTCAGAATACTAGTCACCACTAGAAATTATTTGTATATGTTTATTAGCAGTCTCTCCCACTCTAGAATATAAACATACTGAAGCAGACCTCTTGCCTATTGCCTTCACAGCTATATTTCCAACACCAGTAACTCCCAATAAATATTAGGCATTCAACTTAATCTGAGTTCTGTGTATAGATTTAGAAAGGTCTACAAATCAAGTAAGGAAAAAAAGCTTATTGTTCTCCTCAGTGTCTTCCTATTTGTTTTAAATTTGTCTGAACACAAAGGAAATTATTTTTGTTGTCAATTTATGACTTAATGGACTGCTAACAGATACAGAGGCTGAGAAGGAGCATATAATTTTGATATCATGTTATCTGTATATTGTTAGGAAGTTAACATATGCTGCCCTTAAAATAATAGGCATCTTTTGTTTACACCAAGCCTAGCTTAAGTTGAAAAATATCAAAGAAAAGATGGTTCTACAAAGGCAGGTAGGATCGTGGTGGTCAAAAGTAGTTCACATCAACTTCAGGTATTTCTAAGTCACATGACCTTGGGCAAATTACCTAATTTCTCTGCCACAATATTTACCTCGCAGATTATTGGAGGTATTACATGAAATATATCCTTTAAAAAAAATATATAGGGTCTTACTCTATCACCCAGGATAGAGTGCAGTGGCATGGTCATTGCCCACTGCAGCCTCAAACTCCTGGGCTGAAGCAGTCGTCCTGCCTCAGCCTCCCAAGTATCTATGACCGCAGGTGAATACAAAGATGCCCAACTAATTTCTATTTTTAAATTTTTTTGTGGAGACAGGGTCTAGCTGTGTTGCCCAGTCTAGTCTCAAACTCCCAGCTTCAAGTGATCCTCCTGCCCCAGCCTCCCTTATTTAACTTTGACATAACCACTGAACATACTGAGACAGAAAAGCCATAGCATTTTTAATACAAAAAGATTCTTGCCAACAAAATCAGATTTCAGCAAAGCTAAAAGATCATACTTGATCTTGTAAGTATACAGCCAAAAGAAGAAAGTAAGAATTCTTTATGAAAAAGGGGAACTGTCTTAAGACATCAAAGCCAAGATTGAACAATTCAACTAAATTTTTTTTTTTTTTTTTGAGATGGAGTCTCACTCTGTCACCCAGGCTGAAGTGCAGTGGCATGATCTTGGGTCACTGCAACCTCCACATCCCAAGTTCAAGCGAATTTCCTACCTCAGCCTCCTGAGTAGCTGGGACTAAAGGTATGCACCACCACACCCAGCTAATTTTTGTACTTTTAGTACAGACGGTTTCACCATATTGGCCAGGTTGGTCTTGGACTCCTGACCTCAAGTGATCTGCTTGCCTTGGCCTCCCAAATTCTAGAGTCACCATGCCCAGCCTTGTCACCGTGGGCAAACTTGACTACATTTTTTAAAGTGACAATAGGCAGGGCAGTGATGGCTCATGTTTGTTATCCCAACACTTTGGGAGGCCGAGGTAGGATTGTTGAGGCCAGGAGTACATGACCAACTTGGTCACCATAGCAAGACCCTGTTTGTACAAAAAATTAGCCAGGCATGGTGGTGTGCACCTGTAGTCCCAGCTTCTCAGGAGGATTGCTTGAGCATGGCAGTTTGAGGGTAAAATAAGCCAAGATCACATCACTGCACTCAAGCCTGGGTGACACAGTGAGACCCTAACTTAAAAAAAAAAACAACAGTGACAATAAACAAAGTAAAAAGACAAACCACATGTTGAAAGTAGAAATCTGCCTGGCACATAATATAAAGAGAATTATCCAAAATATTGAAAGAACTGTGACAAATCATTGAGGAAAAAAGCAACCATGTTTTTAAAATGGTCTAATCACACTTGTAATCCCAGTGACCCTGGTGGCTGAGGCAGAACTGCTTGAGGCCAGGAGTTTGAGACTAGCCTGGGCAACATAACAAGACCTCATTCCCAAAAATAAAAATTTTAAAAATTAGTTGGGTAGGGTGGCACATGCCTGTAGTCCCAGCTACTTGGGAGGCTGAGGCAGGAGGATCATTTGACCCAGAGAGTTAGAGGCTGCAGTGAGCTATGATTGCACCTGCATTCCAGCTTAAGTGACAGAGTAAGACCCTCACTCAAAAAAAAAATTGCCTAAAAATATGAATAGTCCATTAATAGGAGAAGAAACTGAATGGCAGAAAAATATAGGAAAATATACACAAAAAATGTCAAAACAAAAAGTATCCTTTTATACCTATTGCACTGTCAAAAGTTAATGTCTGATAATGCCAAGGGGTGGTGGGAAAATGAAGGGAAAACTCAAGACTGAGTATAAATTGATCCAATGGAAAACTTTTGGCAATACTTAGTTGAAGATGTAATTTTCCAACAAGTCAGCAACTGCGTTCTTAGATGTCTACCCTAGAGAAATCCTGATCTATACACAAAGACACATGGACATAAATATTTATTGTGGCCAGGCACAGTGGCTCATGCTTGTAATTCTAGCACTCTGGGAGGCCACAGCAGACGTATTGCTTGAACCTAGGAGTTCGAGACTAGCCTGGGCATCATGGTGAAACCCCACCTATACAAAAAATACAAAAATTAGGCAGGTGTGGTGGTGTGCCCTTGTAGTCCCAGCCACTCTGGAGGTTGAGGCAGGAGGATCACTTGAGCCTGGGAGTTGGAGGTTGCAGTGAGCCATGATTGTGCCTCTGCACTCCAGCCTGGGTGACAAAGTGAGACTCCATCACCAAAAAAAAAAAAAAAAAAAAGAGTAGCATTAATCACCATTTTCAACTTTTAGTTTTAGAATGGATATATATATATAATTATACTTTAGCTTCTGGGGTACATGTGAAGAACATGCAGGATTGTTGCATAGGTACATACATGGCAATGTGGTTTGCTGCCTCCATCCCCCTGTCACCTATATCTGGCATTTCTCCCCATGTTATCCCTCCCCAACCTCCCTATCCCACACTGTTCCTCCCCTAGACCCCCCAACAGACCCCTGTGTGTGATGCTCCTCTCCCTGTGTCCATGTGTTCCCATTGTTCAATACCTGCCTGTGAGTGAGAACATGCAGTGTTTGATTTTCTGTTCTTGTGTCAGTTTGCTGAGAATGATGGTTTCCAGATTCATCCATGTCCCTACAAAGACATGAATTCATCATTTTTTATGGCTGCGTAGTATTCCATGGTGTATATGTGCCACATTTTCCTTGTCCAGTCTATCATCAATGGGTATTGGGGTTGGTTCCAGATCTTTGCTATTGTAAACAGTGCCATGGTGAACATACATGTGCAAATGTCTTTATAATAGAATGATTTATAATCCTTTGGATATATTTCCAGTAATGGGATTGCTGGGTCAAATAGAATTTCTATTTATAGGTCCTTGAGGAATCACCACACTGTCTTCCACAATGGTTGAATTAATTTACACTCCCACCAACAGTGTAAAAGTGTTCCTATTTCTCCATATCCTCTCCAGCATCTGTTGTCTCCAAATTTTTTAATGATTGCCATTCTAATTGGTGTGAGGCGGTATCTCAATGTGGTTTTGACTTGCATTTCTCTAATGACCAGTGATGATGAGCATTTTTTCATATGTTTGTTGGCCTCATATGTCTTCTTTTGAAAAGTGGCTGTTCATGTCCTTCACCCACTTTTGAATGGGTTTTTTTTTTCTTATAAATCTGTTTTAGTTCTTTGTGGATTCTGGTGGATATTAGCCCTTTGTCAGATGGGTAGATTGCAAAAATGTTTTCCCATTCTGTTGTTTGCCAGTTCACTCTAATGATTGTTTTTTTTTGCTGTACAGAAGCTCTGTAGTTTAATTAGATCCCATTTGTCTATTTTGGCTTTTGTTGCCAATGCTTTTGGTGTTTTAGTCATGAAGTCCTTGTGTATGCCTATGTCCTGAATGATTTTGCTTAGGTTTTCTTCTAGGGTTTTATGGTGTCAGGTCTTATCTTTAAGTCTTTAATACATCTGGAGTTAATTTTAGTGTAAGGTGTCAGGAAGGGTCCAATTTCTCTTTTCTGCACCTGGCTAGCCAGTTATCCCAACACCATTTATTAAACAGGGAATTCTTTCCCCATTGCCTGTTTTTTGTCAGGTTTGTCAAAGATAAGATGGTTGTAGATGTGTGACATTTCCTCCAAGGCCTCTGTTCTGTTCCATTGGTCTATATCTCTGTTTTGATACCAGTACCATGCTGTTTTGATTACTGTAGTCTTGTAGTATAGTTTGAAGTCAGGTAGTATGATGCCTCCAGCTTTGTTCTTTTTGCTTAGGATTGTCTTGGCTATGCGGGCTCTCTTTTGGTTCCATATGAAGTTTAAGGTGTTTTTTTCCAGTTCTGTGAAGAGGGTCATTGGTAGCTTGATGGGGATAGAGTTGAATCTACAAATTACTTTGGACAGTATGGCCATTTTGACAATATTGATTCTTCCTAACCATCAGCATGGAATGTTTTTCTATCTGTTTGTGTCCTCCCTTGTTTCCTTGAGCAGTGGTTTGTAGTTCTCCTTGAAGACGTCCTTTACATCCTATGTTAGTTGTATTCCTAGGTATTTTATTCTCTTTGTAGCAATTGTCAATGGGAGTTCGCTCTTGATTTGGCTCTCTGTTTGTCCATTATTGGTGTATAGGAATGCTTGTGATTTCTGCACATTGATTTTGTATCCTGAGACTTCGCTGAAATTGCTTATCAGTTTCAGGAGATTTTGGGCAGAGATGATGGGGTCTTCTAAATATACAATCATGTCATCTGCAAACAGAGACAATTTGACTTCCTCCTTTCCTAAATGAATACTTTATTTCTTTTTCTTGCCTGATTGCTCTGGAAAAACGTCCAATACTATGTTGAATAGGAGTGGTGAGAGAGGGCATCCTTGTCTAGTGCCAGATTTTAAAGGGAATGCTTCCAGTTTTTGCCCATTTGGTATGATATTGGCTGTGGATTTCTCATAAATAGCTTTTATTATATTGAGATACGGTCCATCAATACCTAGTTTTTTGAGAGTTTTTAGCATTAAAGGGCTGTTGAATTTTGTTGAAGGCCTTCTCTGCATCTATTGAGGTAATCATGTGATTTTGGTCTCTGGTTCTGTTTATGTGGTGAATTACGTTTATAGACTTGCGTATGTTGAATCAGCCTTGCATCCCTGGGATGAAGCCTACTTGACTGTGACAGATAAGCTTTTTGATGTGCAGTTGCAATCAGCTTGCCAGTATTTTATTGAAGATTTTTGCATCTATGTGCATCATGCATATTGGCCTAAAGTTTTCTTTTTTTGTTGAGTCTCTACCGGGTTTTGGTATCAGGATGATATTGGTCTCATAAAATGATTTGGGAAGAATTCCCTCTTTTTGTATTGTTTGCTATAGTTTCAAAAGGAGTGGTACCAGCTCCTCTTTGTATGTCTGGTAGAATTTGGCTGTGAACCCATCTGGACCTGGGCTTTTTTTGGTTGGTAGGCTATTAATTCCTGCCTCAACTTCAGCCCTTGTTATTAGTCTATTCAGGGTTTCTACTTCTTCCTGGATTAGGCTTGGGAGGGTGCAAGTGTCCAGGAATTTATCCATTTCTTCCAGATTTACTGGTTTATGTGTATAGAGTTGTTTGTAGTAATCTCTGATGGTAGTTTGTATTTCTGTGGAATCACTGGTGATATCCCCTTTATTTCTTTTTATTGCATCTATTTGATTCTTCTCTCTTTTCTTTTTTATTAATCTGGCTAGTGATGTCTATTTTGTTGATCCTTTCAAAAAACAGCTCCTGGATTGATTTTTTGAAGGGTTTTTTTTTGTGTATCTATCTCCTTCATTTCTGCTCTTATCTTAGTTATTTTTTGTCTTCTACTAGCTTTTGAATTTTTTTGATCTTTCTTCTCTAGCTCTTTCAATTTTGATAATAGGGTGTCGATTTTAGATCTTTCCTTGCTTCCCATGTGGGCATTTATTGCTATACATTTCCCTCTAGACACTGCTTTAAATGTGTCCCAGAGATTCTGGTATGTTGTGTATTTGTTCTCATTGGTTTCGAAGAACATCTTTATTTCTGCCTCATTTCATTGTTTATCCAGTCAACATTCAAGAGAAAGTTGTTCAGTTTCCATGCAGTTGTGCGTTTCTGAGTTAGTTTCTTAATCCTGAGTTCTAATTTGATTGCACTGTGGTCTGAGAGACTGTTTGTTATGATATCCATTCTCTTGCATTTGCTGAGGAGTGATTTACTTCCAATTATGTGGTCAATTTCAGAGTAAGTGTGACGTGGTGCTGAGAAGAATGTATATTCTGTGGATTTTGGGTGGAGCGTTCTGTAGATGTCTATTAGATTTGCTTGGTCCAAATCTGATTTCAAGTCCTGGATATCCTTGTTAATTTTCTGTCTCATTGATCTAATATTGACAGTGGACTTTTAAAGTATCCCACTATTATTGTGTGGGAGTCTAAGTTTGTAGGTCATTAAGAACTTGCTTTATCTATCTGGGTGCTCCTGTATCGGGTGCATATATATTTAGGATTGTTAGCTTTTCTTGTTAAATTGATCCTTTTACCATTATGCAATGCTCTTCTTTGTTTCTTTTGATCTTTGTTGGTTTAAAGTCTATTTTATCAGAGACTAGGATTGCAACTCCTGCTTTTTTTTTTTTTTTTTTTTTTTTTTGCTTGGTAAATCTTCCTCCAGCCCTTTATTTTAAGCCTATGGGTGTCCTTGCACATGAGATGGGTTTCCTGAATACAGCACACTGATAGGTTTTGACTGTTTATCCAATTTGCCAGTCTGTGTCTTTTCATTAGGGCATGTAGCCCATTTACATTTAAGGTTAATATTGTTATGTGTGAATTTGATCCTGCTATTTTGATGCTAGCTGGTTGTTTTGCCCATTAGTTGACACAGTTTCTTCATTGTGTCGATGCTCTTTTCCATTTGGTACGTTTTTGGAGTGGCTGGTACTGGTTGATCCTTTCTGTGTTTAGTGCTTCCTTCAGGAGCTCTTGTAAGGCAGGCCTGGTTGTGATGAAATATCTCAGCAATAGCTTGTTCATAAAGGATTTTCTTTCTCCTTCACTTATGAAGCTTAGTTTGGCTGGATATGAAACTCTAGGTTGAAAGTTCTTTTCTTTAAGGATGTTGAATATTGGCCCCACTCTCTTCTGGCTTGTAGTGTTTCTGTGGAGAGATCCTCTGTGAGTCTTATGGGCTTTCCTTTGTGGGTAACCCGACCTTTCTCTCTTGCTGCCCTTAGCATTTTTTCCCTCATTTCAACCCTGGTAAATCTGACGATTATGTGCCTTGGGGTTTCTCTTCTTGAGGAATATCTTTGTGTTGTTCTCTGTATTTCCTGGACTTGAATGTTGGCATGCCTTGCTAGGTTCAGGAAGTTCTCCTGGATAATATCCTGATGAGTGTTTTCTAGCTTCAATTCATTCTGTCTGTCACATTCAGGTTCACCTATCAAACATAGATTAGGTCTTTTCACATAATCTCATATTTCTTGGAGGCTTTGTTCATTTCTTTTCACTCTTTTTTCTCTAATCTTGCCTTCTCGTTTTATTTCATTGAGTTGATATTCAATCTCTGATATCCTTTCTTCTGCTTGGTCAATTCGGCTATTGAAACTTGAGTATGCTTTGCAAAGTTCTTGTGTTGTGTTTTTAGCTCCATCAAGTCATTGATATTCTTCTCTAAGCTGTTTATTCTTGTTAGCATTTCATCTAACCTGTTTTCAAGGTACTTAGTTTCTTTGCATTGGGTTAGAATATGTTCTTTTAGCTCAGAGAAGTTTGTTATTGCCCACCTGATGAAGCCTGTTTCTGTTAATTCATCAGACTCATTCTCCATCCAGCTTTGTTCCCTAGCTGGTGAAGAGCTGGGGCATTCTGGGTTTTGGTGTTTTCATCCTTTTTGCACTGGTTTCTTCCCATCTTTGTGGATTTATCTACCTGTGGTCTTTGTAGTTGGTGGTTTTCGGATGGAGTCTCTGAATGGACATCCTTTTTGTTGATGTTGAAGTTATTTCTTTTTGTTTTTTTAGTTTTCCTTCTAACAGGCAGGTCCCTCTGCTGTAGGACTGCTGGAGGTCCACTCCAGACTCTGCTTGCCTGGAGATCACCTGCAGCGGCTGCTGAACAGTAAGGGTTGCTGCCAGTTTCTTCTGTTATCTTCATCCCAGAAGGGTACCCGCCAGATGTCAGCCTGAGCTCTCCTTCATTAGGGGTCTCTTTGGATATACAGGGGTTGGGGAGCTGCTTGAGGAGAAAGTCTGTCCCTTATATTATTAGCTCAAGTGCTGAGCTAGGAGTTCAGTTGTTCCATTCAGAGCTGCTGGGCAGGTACGTTTAAGTCTGCTGCAATGGAACTTACAACCACCATTTTTCCCAGGTGCTCTGTCCCAGGAAGGTGGGGCTTTAGTTATAAGTTCCTGACATGCTGCTTCCTTTTTTCTGAGATGCTCTGCCCAGCAAGAAGGTAGTCTAGTCACGGTCTGCCAGCAGAGGTGTTGCTGAGCTGCTGTGGGCTCTGCCCAGCTGCTGTGTGAACTTCCTTGCAGTTTTGTTTACAGAGGTACAGTTAGAACTGGCTCAGTAATGGCAGTCTCCTCAGTGATGGCAGACTGCCTCAGTAATAGCAGACTGCCTCAGTAATGGTGGACTGCCTCAGTAAAGACAAATTGCCTTGGTAATGGCGGACTGCCTCGGTACTGGCAGACTGCCTCAGTAATGGCGGATTGCCTAGGTAGTAGTGGACTGCCTCGGTAATGGCTGATGCCCTTCCCCCCGCCAAGCTGGACTGTCTCGTGTCCAGCTGAGCTTGCTGCGAAACTCTCAATCCAGAGCATTTCAGATTGCTGGTCTTTATGGGGGTGGGAACCTCTGAGCCAGATCACCTGGCTCCCTGTTTCAGCCCCCTTTTTTTTCAGTTGAATGGGCGGCTCTGTCTTCCAGGAGTTCCAGGAGCTAGTTAAAATGGCTACCTAGATTTATGTGAGTTTTTGCACAGAGACCCATGGTGCAGGCTGAAACAGCTGTGCTGGAAACTCATGGTACTTTTCAGCCTGGGAATCTTCTGGTCTGTGGGCAGTAAAAACTCATTTGGAAATGTGGTAATCACTCACCCTCTTCATTGTTCTCATTGGGAACTGCACTCCAGAGCTGTTCCTATTCGGCCATCTTCTACAGTTGTCACATTATAGTTTTTAATATAATAGAACATGTTATAGCATCTCAGAAACATGTTTAAAAACTAGTTTCAAGTGGATATGGAAAGTATATCATTCATATAAATTTATAAAATGTGCAAGCAATATGTATATTGTTGACAGATACATATTTTTGTAATAAAAGCACAAGCACACAAAATTCAGTTTATTAGTTTCTTCTTTGGACATATAGAGAGAAAAAGCTATAGGAGCTGTAATATTTCTATTGTTTATAATGTTTTATTTCTTTAAAAAGAAAGACCTAAGATAAATGTAAAATGTTAACATTTGTGCAATTTGAGTAGAGGTGCTACATAAACTTATCTTCTGTAATTTTGTATGTTTGAAATACTGTATAGCAGGATTCAAAGTAATGTTTAAAAAAAATACCTGGACTTATTTTAATCATTTCATTAAAGTTTTTTTAATTTAAAATGCTAAAACTTTAATTTAAAAATATTAAAGTTTTAGTATTTTAAAATAAATTTTTAAGTTTGCCCCAACTTGTCTTGGGGGAAACTTAAAATGTCAGTATTTTTCTAACAAGCAAACACACACACACACACACACAAAATTGGAGAAAATTTGATGAAACCACATACCCTAGAAATATTTGGTTTGTGGCTTGGGGCAAAAGAAGAAAACTGAAGTCATGCCAATTTTAAAGACATGATCTCCTTTTGAATCACTGATCTTTCTTCTAATATCTGAAAACAGATCCCTAAATTGCCTCCTAAACTGCTTTATTTCAACAGGCAAACAGCTGGACAAAACTGTGGATGCCTCTCATTTTAACCAGCTCTTCATTGTCATCTTTTATTTGTGCACTAGTGCCACTGAAGAAGTAGTCCAATTGTTCTGATTTCCCTTTGGAAACTTGACAAGCCACTGCCATTTTCTTTCTTTCTTTCTTTTTATTTTGAGACATAATCTTGCTCTTGTTGCCCAGGCTGGATTGCAATGGCACAATCTCGGCTCACTGCAAACTCTTCCTCCCAGGTTCAAGTGATTCTCTTCCCTAAGCCTCCCAAAGTAGCTGGGATTATAGGTTCCTGCCACCACGCCCAGCTACTTTTTTTTGTATTTTTAGTAGAGACGGGATTTTGCCATGTTGATGTTGGCCAGGCTGCTCTGGAACTCCTGACTTCATGATCTGCCCAACTCGGCCTCCCAAAGTGTTGGGATTACAGGTATGAGCCACTGCACCTGGCTGCCACTGCCATTTTCAAAATGATGAATACATGTCTTTGTCAGGGAAGATTTTGTAGATGGAATGTTTTGGTTCTCTGGGCACATAATGAGCACCTGAGAGTCTCAGTAACATACCTGATTTGGCTGCTTTGCTGAAGACACTCCATGCATTGTGACTTGCTGCTCTCACCATCAACAGGAACTGGGCTGTGTCAGCAATTCTGAAGGAAGTCTTGTCTACTTCTGTGAAAGTCATCAACTGTATCAGAGCCCAGTCCTGACCCCAGCCTTTTCAATAAATTTTGTCTGGAAAAAAGATCACAGTAGAAAACTCTTCTCTATTACACAGTTTATTGACTTTCCAAGGAACAAATGGTAAAATATGTAATTGAATTTCATGGCGCCAACGGGAAAGGAGGTAACTGATCAGAAAAGTTTTGGAGTTCTTTCATGGTTTTGTTAACATCATAGATGTTTTTGGTCATGAGACTCAAGTAAATCTTTTGATTCAAGATCCTAGAATATTAATGTATGCGGCTAAAAGAAACCTCCACAAACTCTTATAGCTCAGCCATCGTTTCTTTAGTGCCAACCCAATGGAGTTGAGTTATAAAATTCCCAGTATGGAGGAAAGACTTTCTATAGTCTGAGGCCCACTGGGAATGTCTTATTCATTTCTCTGCAAGCAGAAGTCTTCAACACCTAAAACACCACAGAATTCTTCTGAATGTTACTTGTGCTCAGATGATTCATGTTTAATGAGTACCTCATCAAAGATGGTTCCATTGACTTACAATGGTTATGATGAGACATTAATTCAATTCATTCTTGGAGTTTTGACCTATGAGTCAATGTGTTCAGTACTTCTCGCCATGCAAACAAACAAACACAAAAAACAACTGTATGACATAGATGATGTGATATCTAGATTTAATTCTAAAACACAGATTCAAATCAGAAATACTTTTTCACTGGAATTCACTATTGAGCAAAGCAAAAGTTGCCTTTTATTTTATTGACACACTTGAATTTAATTTAAATTACTGAAGATAATATTTTACATAATATTTATAGCAGTAATTTTTTTATTACTATAAGCAGAACACTGTGCTAATCACTGCATATACAGTGTATTAGTTCATTCTTGCATTGCTATAAAGAAATACCTGAGGCTGGGTAATTTATAAAGAAAAAATGTTTCATTGACTAATAGTTTTGCAGGCTGTACAGGAAGCATGGTGCCAGCATATGCTGGGCTTCTGGTGAGGGCCTCAGGGAGCTCTTACTCATAGGAGAAAGTGATGGGGATCCAGAATGTCACATGGTGAGAGTAGAAGCAAGAGAGAGTAGGGGGAGGTTGCAGACTCTTAACAACTGGCTCTCACATGATTTAACTGAGTAAGAACTCACTTACCGCCAGGGAAGGGTGCTAAGCCATTCATGAGGGATCCTATCCCAAGATCCAATCCCCTCCCACCAGGCTCAACCTCCAATATTGGGAATCATGTTTCAACATGATATTTAGAGAGGACAAACATCCAAACCATATCCATGTTTAACCCTGTAACAGACCTATGAGAGGAGCATTAGTTACTTTTCTTTGATCAGAGCTGTGAGGCATAGAAAGATTAAGTAACTTGTCCTGGGTTACACAGCTAGTACATGATAAAGCCAAATATTTCAGCACATCTGTGTGATTCAGAGCTCATCTTTAGATTATACATAAAAGAAATCAGTTTTCAGGGCAATAAAATACACCAAATGCAAACACCACGGTTTCTGTAGCATTTTTCTCTAAAAGATTTGCTTTGATTTCATCAAAATTTCAGGGCTTCATAATCAGTAAAAGACGGAATCACTCATCTATACAAACCACATAATTTGGGCTCCTTAAGGAGTCTCTCTCTCTCTCTCTTATTCCTCTCTCTTTTTGCATCACAGTGTCTGGCATACAGCAGGTGCTCTATGTATAAATATTTGTCAAATGGCATATAATCAGAACCGCTGTCCTAACATGGCCCCAGAAACAAGCTCACTGTCTCCTAGGGCTTTACTTGGGATATGAGGGCAGTTTGTGGTAGAGAAGTATTCTTTGGTATACGTACCATAGCCAGTGTTTGACTCTCAGTCTTGCAGCTTCAGAACTTTTGATTTTATCAGTCCACTGATGGCTCAGGAACACAGTCACATTAATATCTACAATTTGCCTGATATAAGAGCTAAGCAACTCATTGATTTAGAGTGAAAAACATGAAGGTCAGAAACACAGGATTGTTAAAAGTTGTCATGATCAGCATGTGTTCTCCAAGAAGGCAGACCTACATGGGAATGAAAGCATAACTAGAGTTTACTTGGTAAATATGAAGAATGAACAAGAGAGTTGATTAAAGGATTCCAGCGTTTACTAGACTCAGCTAAGACAGCCTAAGGCATCCATCTCCACAAATAAGGAGAGCCCTGTCAAAGTGCATAGAGCAGAATGGCTCTCCCCAGGACCTTTGCCATCCAACTGTTCACTAAGGAGGCCAACTAATGCTGCTACAATTAGCACATTCATTCTGTGTACATGCTAATGATTTTAGTTTGGTTGTGGTCTTGTTTTATTGGTCAGATCTCTTTCAGGTGAATTTGCATATCTCTGTAAAATCCATTTTTTGAGGTTTTCAAAGTTTAATTCTTACAAGACAATTTTATTGGTGGGTGTTCTGCTATAACTTTAGTGTACTAGTGACTAACATTTTTGAAGGCCACTCAAAAGATGTCTAGTCCCTCTATTCCATTGAAAATTGCTCCTAAAGTCAATATGAAAACCACATGAAGAAAAGAACTACAGTCCTTTACTCGGTAAAGATTTTGGGGGCTCACTTGCTGTGTACCAGGCTTGCTCTATGCAAGTCACTGTTCTAGGCAATGAAATGCAAAGCTGGATGATAGCTCCTCCTTCAAGGAACTTGCAGGTGTGTAAACACATGTAAATAAAAACAGGATCAGAAAAGAATATCTATACAAAAAAGACTTGTAAAAATAATGATATTCAGTTCTAAACAGAAATATGAACAAATTACTGTGGGAAGCACAGGATGAAAAAAGAGATGGCTTCACCAATAATAGATTTTTCAAATAAACACATAGGGAAATGCATTCTGACAGATGAAACCATTTATGCAAGGGCACAAAGATGTAAAGTGACTACAAGGAATGGGGAAGGTGGTGCCCTGGATGGCCGGAAGTGGGGACAAAGATGGTCTGGAGGAGACACAGACATAAGGATGAGACTAAATTCTTCAGGGCCAGAGGTGCAAGAGGAGACCTTTCCTACCTCCCTGCGATACTCAACTCTCCTTACTTGCCTCCTGTACATTTTCTGTCTCTTTTAGAAGCTTCTGTCATCCTCAGCTCACTCTTTAAATCAGCAATTTAAAAAATGAGTTTTTGAATGCATAATGCATGTGTGTGGCACAGTATTCAAAAGCTATAAGGGCAAAGTGGAAAAAATCCTACACCTGATAGCTAGCCACATCGTTCTGCTCTCCTGCTCCCTGAGACAATCACTGGACCCGCTTACTGCATATCCTCCCAAAAAGTCTCTACATAGGCAAGCATATGTGTATGTATATATGCATAGATGTGTATATAAGTTTTTAATATATAATATTTCACATGGAGAATAGAATATTAGTATATCTAGAATTCTTCATTCTAAAATAGATTTTGAAGATATTTCCATATGATTATTTTATTCACTTATTTGACAGGTATTTACTCAGTGTCTACCATGTACCAGGCACACTTATGTGGTGAAGATACAGCAAAGGACAAAATAGGCACAATCTCTGCCTTATGGAACTGACATTCTAGTAGAAAAGGTGCAGGAAAAACATACAAAAAATAAATAAGCAATGAAATATATATAGTAAGCCAGATGGTAATAAGTGCTGTGGAGAAAAATAAAGCTAGGAGAGTAGAAAGATGGCTGTGAGGATCTAAAGGATGCAGAGAGAGAGAGAGACTTTCTTCCTTTATTGATCCAGTAGCATTCTATGATTATGCCACAATTTGTATAATCAGTCCCCTTCTGATAAACATTTACATTGTTTCTAATATTTTGCTGTTCAGTGATGCAATCCTTGTATATAAGCCATTGGACACATTTGAGAGTATATTTGTAGATTAACATCATAGAAGTAAAATTTTCATTTCAAAGGGTCTGTGCAGATTGATTAACTGATTGATTTTTGAGGCAGAGTCTCTCTCTGTCACCCAGGCTTCAGTGCAGTGACACAATCTCAGCTTACTGCAACATCTGTCTCCTGGGTTCAAGAAGTTCTCCTGCCTCAGCCTTTCAGGTAGTTGAGACTACCAGTATGCACCACAACACCAAGCTAATTTTTGTATTTTTAGTAGAGACAGGGTTTCACCGTGGTCAGGCTAGTCTTGAACTTCTGACCTCAGGTGATCTACCCACCTCAGCCTCCCAAAGTGTTGGAATTACAGGCGTGAGCTACCGTGCCTGGCCTGCAGTTTTAATTTTAACTGATATTGCCAAATTGCTCATTATTTTCTGTAAGCTTTCTGTTCATATCCTTTAAACAACAATAATCATTCAAATTTTTGCACGTGTGTGTGTGTGTGTGTGTGTGTGTTAGGAGATTGCTTTTGTTTACTTTTTTCATTTTTGATTTGTAGAAACTCTGCTTAGTAAGGAATTTAGCTCTTTGTCTGAGACGTGGGTAGTAAATATTTTACCCAATTTGTCAGTTCTCTTTTAACTATATTTACAAGACATGAAGAAAATGTTTATTATTTTGTGGTTCAATTAAACAATCTTTTTATGGCTTCATAATTTTTTTAACTTCCAATGTTTCCTTCTAGTATTTTTACAGTTAGTTTTTAACACTTAAGTGCTTAATTCATCTGAAATGCATTCCTTATAAGGTGTGAGTCATGACTCCTGATACAGTTTGGCTCTGTGTCCCCACCCAGATCTCACCTTGAATTGTAATTCCTATGTGTCCAGGGAAGGACCTAGTGGGGGATGACTGTGTCTTGGAGGCAGTTTTCTCCATGCAGTTCTTGTGATAATAAAGGGGTTTTCATGAGATATGGTGGTTTTTAAATTGGCAGTTTTTCCTGCTTACTGTCTCTCCTGTCACCACGTAAGACATACCCTGCTTCCCCTTCCCCTTCCACCATGATTGTAAGTTTCCTGAGGTCTCCCCAGCCATGTGGAACTGTAAGTCAATTAAACCTCTTTTATTTATAAATTACCCAATTTCAGGTATTATCTTTATAGCAGTGTGAGAATGGACTAATACAGCTCCAATTCTTTTTATTCCAACTGGTTACACATGTAACCAGTTTCATGATGGGGTTTCACTTTGTTGGCCAGGCTGACCAGTTTTTCATTTGATTCTCTTTAGTTTTCCAATAATCATAGCATCAGCAAATAATGATAATTTTGCTTTACTTTTTCCTATTTCAATTTTTTTTAATTTCTGTTATCTAATTGTGTTGGCTGAATAACAATGGTGATAAAGAAGATCTTTTGCTTATTATTGATATTAATGGGAATGCTACTCTGCTACAAGCTTCTCTGTTATAGTTAGAAACAAAAGTCTCTGGCCAGGTGCAGTGGCTCATGCCTGTAATCCCAACACTTTGGGAGGCTGAGCGGGGAGGATCACTTAAACTCAGGAATTCAAGACCCACCTGGGCAACTTAGAAAGCTCTCATCTCTACTAGAAATTAAAAAAAAAAAAAAAAAAAGTCAGATATGGTGGCATGTGCCTGTACTCCCAGCAACTCGGGAGGCTGAGATGGGAGAATTGCTTGAGCCCAGGAGGCTGAGGCTGCAGTGAGCCATGATCATGCCAGTGCACTCCAGCCTGGGCAACAGAGCAAGACCTCATTGAGAGAGACAGAGAAATCTCCAATGAAAAGTTTTTAAGTTGTCAAATGTGGGGTGCTTCTCAAGGACCAAGTCTTTGAACATGAAGAGGTTTATATATAGGTTATTTCTGGTAATGGGGAATTTATCATAAGAATATTTGGGAAAGTAAGGGGATAAAAAACCTTGGCAGCATAGTTGCTAATTACTTTTCATCTCACTCTTTTTTGCCATCCTAACACTAGAGTATCCTCACATTTTTACACGCATAAGGTAGTCCGAAATGTACCTCCTCAAGAGTTACAGGCTATATGCAGAAGTAAAATTCTCTAAAATGAAGCTAAATTGATAGAAATTACACTTTATTGCTCTGAAATTACTCATTACTTAATGGATGTACTGGAAAACAATAAAATTCCCGAACAACAAGAATAGGAAGGCATGATGAGATCCAACTGACCTGGTAGTACACGAACTCATCAGTCCTCAGTTAGCCAAAGTTTGGTCTTGGAGACTTTTTCCTCAAACATATAAAAATTTGTCCTCCACTGTCTAATCTATCAATACTCAATATTCCTTTTCTAAAAACATTGCCTTGAGATTGTGCAAAAAGGATTTCATTTTGATTCTCCACAATGCCTCAAATAAACAGATGTTAAAAAAAAGACCTGTTGAATGAGTGCATGTTAAGTAATTAGTGCACTGTGTGTGGATTTATTGGTTTTATATTAGTGATATGTTGCAATGTATACTGAACAAATTAAAGACTTTAGTCTGACAAATGCATTCGTTTTTTAAAGATGATAAATGTGGCTCATGCCCGTAATCCCAGCACTTTGGGAGGACAAGGTGAGTGGATCACTTGAGGTCAGGAGTTTGAAACCAGCCTGGCCAACATGGTGAAACCCTGTCTCTACTAAAAATACAAAGATATTAGTCAGGCATGGTGGTGGGTGACTGTAATCCCAGCTACTCAGGAGACTGAGACACAAGAATCGCTTGAACCCGGGGGCAGAGGCTGCAGTAGGCCAAGATCAGGACTCTGCACTTCAGCATGGGCAACAGAGTAAAACTCTGTCTCAAAGAAAGATAATAAATGTATTTTCAAAATGTCATATTATTATAAGAATATCATGTTTATGGATTGCTCACAACTGGATTTGTACTGAAATTTTATCAACTATCGTGGTGAAAATTTACTCTGTCCTCTGCTGTTTTATTTTTTGTTTTCCTTTTAAAACACCCAAAAGACACTATAACCCTCTAACTCTGTTATTTATTAACAGCACATATGTTGAGGTAAGGACATTTTAAGTCCCCAAATTGCTGACTTTTCGATGTTTCAGTGTCTGTTTGGTTTTTCTTTCATGTTGCAATGGTGGGAAAAAGAGCTGAATAACTTACGTTCTACTCTGCAAGTAACAGGACAAAACTAAGAAAATTTTAATAGTCTGAAAAAGGTTTGTCAAAACAATCCCTTTGGCTTAATTCTTTAAACTCTCTTTAGCTATTTGTTTGATATGAGCCATTGCAAATAAAATTACTTAATCCTAGAAATGCAAATAATATATAATTCATCTTCAAATCAATTGCTAGGCACTTAATAAATGATATTAAATGAATTAATGGATAAATAAACTCAATATATCTTTCTTTTTGGAATTCTAACTTACTTACTTACCTAGCTATGGAGCATAGAATTAGTAGATTCAACTATTGATACATGACTAGAAAGAAATGTTTCATAAAATTTACTCAACATTTTTATTTGAAATAGGAAAATATTCATATTTCCCTTCTGAGTCACTTTTTTTTCTTTTAGAGACAGGGTCTCACTCTGTCACCCAGGCTGAAGTGCAGTGGCAGGATCACAGCTTACTGCAGCCTCAACCTCCCACGTGCAGGTGATCCTCTCACCTCTGCCTCCTGAGTAGCTGGGACTACAGATGCATGCCACCACTCCTAGCTTTGTGTGTGTGTGTGTGTGTGTGTGTGTGTGTGTGTGTGTGTGTTTTGTAGAGGCGGGTTTTTGCCATGTTGCCCAGGCTGTTCTCTAACTCTTGTGATCAAGCAATCTGACCACCTGGGCCCCACAAAGTGCTAGGGTACAGGTGTGAGCCAACATGCTTTTCTCTGAGTCATCTTAAATGTTTTAGAATTTCAACAAAATTAAGAAATAAGATGAAAGAAAATAAGTTTTCTATATTGTGCAGTACTCTGATGATGGCTGGTCATCAACATTCACTTAATCACTTATTAATTAAAGGGAATCCTAGGATCAGAGAACATTAGAAGCAACATTAGACATCACCTAACACAGGACTCACAAATTGGTGACTAGCAGATCCCAGATTGGTTTTTCTTGACCAGCACTTTCCTTTTTTTTTTCCTAAATATGATTTTGAACTCTTTACAAGGGTAAAGCACCTCACAATGCTGTAGGTTCCTAAGTTCTGTATTATCTCCTGGGCTTTTCCCCCAGCAGCCTCAAAAAATTGTTTGGATTCCCACGGTTATTTAATAAATGAATTCTAGTCCAACACCTCACTCTACAGATTAGACCAAGAATGTAAGTAGATACGATGTGTTAATGTTCAAAGTCTGCATAAGGCAGCAGTTCTAAAAGTAAAGGATGGATACTTGGGATTTTAGGGGGATTTCTAGATGTATCAGAGGTTAGTTTCTCACATCATTATATATGGCAATAGCCAGTGTGCTAAGCTCTTTCAGGTTGCCAGGGAGAGCTTTATACTCAGGGTCTGTCTGTCTGGTGATGGAGATTTATTGAAAGGATATGAGAAAGCGAAGAAGAAAAGAAACCATGGTAGCAATTGAAAGACCAGGCCTGGGGAACTAAAGCCCAGTGTAAAATACAACAGTGGATTCAGTAATCTTCCATTTTCATGACTTATCAGCTCCTCTGTTTCTCTCTCCACTTTTCCATCCTAGTTCACTACTCCCTGTCTCCTGGTATATATTGTATTAAAAATCCAGAGGGAAAATATTTGATTGATTCAATTGTCACAATATAGAATCATTCCTCCATGGGTTAATTATCACCTCAGGTTCCTGGTTATCCTAGGAATCAGCATTTATCAGGTATTTTGAACATAACTTGCAGCAATAAATATATTTTACATGTGATCTTATGCATGCCTGCATATACTTTTTTTTTTTTTTTTTGAGTTGGAGTCTCATGCTCTGTCACTCAGTCTGGAGTGCAGTGGCACGATCTCAGCTGCAAATTCTGCCTTCAAGATTCAAGCAATTCTCCTGTCTTAGCCTCCCAAGTAGCTGGGACTACAGGCACATGCCACTGAACCTGGCTAATTTTTGTATTTTTAGTAAAGATGGGTTTCACCATGTTGGCCAGGTTGGTCTCAACCTCCTGACCTCAGGTGACCCACCCACTTCGACTTCCCAAAGTGCTGGGATTACAGGCATGAGCCACCGCACCCAGCCATTTATACTTTCTTAAGATAATATTTAGCCAAACTATGTTTTACACTCTGACAATTTCTGTTCTTCACAGTCCTATTATGTCCCATTCTACTCTCTTCATTTAGCTAGTTATGCCATGCTGAATTTATACCATAACTGTAAGTTTGTACAACAATGCTATAGATCAGTGTTTCTCAAACTTTAAAATATAAACAAGTCACCTGGGAGTCTCATTTAAAATGCAGATTCTGATTCAGTAGGTCTGAGATACTGTGTTTCTAACAGACCTCAGTAATGCTAACACTGCCAGTCTATGTCCCACACTTTGAGAAGTAAGCCTGTATGTAGTTTGTCTTTGGTTCTTGTGGCTCAATCCCTGGTTTAGTCAGCCAAGGTGAGAGGCTTAGAATCTTATTATAAAGTAGCCGGGCATCGTGGCTTATGCCTGTAATCCCTGAACTTTCAGAGGCCAAGGTGGGTAAATCATCTGAGGTCAGCAGTTCAAGACCAGCCTGGCCAATATGATGAAACTCCGTCTCTACTAAAAATACAAAAAATTAGCTGGGCATGGTGGTGTGCACCTGTAATCCCAGCTACTCAGGAGGCTGAGGCAGGAGAATTGCTTGAACCTGGGAGGTGGAGGTTGCAGTGAGCCAAGATCAGGCCACTGCACTCCAACATGGGCAACAAGAGCAAAACTCTATTTCAAAAAAAAAAAAAAGAATCTTAGTATAAAGTATGGAGATCTATGCACAAAGATCTTCGGCCACTTTGTTGAGAAAGAGCTGTGGCCATGGTAGGCATTCAGAACAGCAGAGACTCGTACCAAGTATGGTGACATTTAGTTCGGATCTTAAATGCGATAGTGTTTATTTAATGAATATTTATTTATAGAAAATTTACTATGTGCCAGGCCTAGCTCCAGGATAAGACAAAGTCTTTCTTTTGTATTTTATATGTTAATGGAGTAAATAATTAAATCTATAATTTCAGGTTATGGTAAGTGAAATGAAGAGAAATGAAGGAGGGTGAAGGGAAAGATCATGGCAATGTGAGGTGTTCGATGTGTTAGATTAGGTGTTTGGGCAATGCCTTACAAGGCCAGTGGCATTTGACAAAGACTCAGATGAAAAAAGACAACCTTGGGAAGATTTAGCCCAGGTAGAGAGAACAGCAAGGGCACAGGGACTCAGGTGGGAAAACAGAGATGTTGGAGGGTTCAGCCAGAAGGCGGGGCTGACTAGAGATGAGTAAGAGAGGAAAGATGAGGTCAGTTAGGGAAGCAGCCCTGATCAGGGAAGACGTTACAGGCTGAGCCAGGTTTGGGTTTTATTCTGAAGGTGATTGGAAACACTGAAGGGTTTTGAGCAGGGAAATGACATGAAATTTTAGTTTTAAATGACCACTCCGGTGAATATGTAGAAAACACACTATAGAACAAGCTTGTCCAACCCACAGCCCATGGGCCACATGTGGCTCAGGATGGCTTTGAATGCAGCCCAACACAAATTTGTAAACTTTTTAAAAATATTATTTTTTGTGTAATTTTCTTTTAGCTCATCTGCCGTTGTTAGTGTATTTTATGTGTGGCCCAAGATAATTCTTCTTCTTCCAATGTGGCCCAAGGAAGCCAAAAGATTGGATATCTCTGCTTAGGTCAGGAGTAGAAGTATGAAGACTGGGTAAGGCATTATAGCAATAGATCATATTGACTCATTGTGTCCACTGAATGGATTGTACCAATTTGTTTCTTTAGAATAGAGGATAAGTTGAAGTATTCAGCACTGCTGAAAGACTATAAGATTGAAAATATAAAGATACTCATTTATATTAAGAGCTTTGTTGATAATTGACATCTATCAATTCAGGATGCAAAATTCAACAAAGGATAGTGAAAAAATATAATTGATTGCCCTATTTTTCCATAAACCCAGATTTCTAGGTGAGTTCCAAGCCTGCACAGCATCGGCCTGACCTCCATTCCCCAATGTCCAGATATCAAAGTAGAAAATTTCATCTTCCTAGAATAATCAAGTGTTCAATATCCTGAGACTGACTCAAGTAACAGGAAATTATGTTTTTTGTTTTAAATAATAAAGTAATGAATATTGGTTAAAGGCACCATCCCCCTCATCTCTCATAGGTGATAACCTTCTCCCTCTGGGCTGTCTTGTTCTAATCTGATCTTGCTGCTCTTATTTCTCATATTATTCTAAATTTAAGATGTCATCATGTGGACAATGATGTACTATTATTTAGTATAACATAGAGAAAGAAAAGATACCAACACTGCCAATTAAGTAGACATATCAAATATAAGATGAACCCCAACTTCAGAGATGTCAAAATGTGAAAAATATGTCCTTCTTAAAAGTTATGAGGTATGTATTTTTATCATTATCCATCTACTCAGAAACCTAGAGGTCATCGTAGGCTACCCTCTTTCAACTCTGGTCAGGGACTGGAATTTCTACTCCCCAAATATCACAAATTCTTGTCTTTTCTTTCATCTTGGAAATCTCTTATCTGTTCTAGCCTGAAGAACTGTATTAACTACCAAGTCATTCTCCACATTAAAAGGAGAATGATAATCCAAAATATAGATCTGATAATTACACTACTAGATTAAAAACTTCATTATTCTCTAGTTTACTTCTGGGTCTAGTCTAATCTCTTCATAATCTAAACATTCTTTTTGATCTTGTCTCTACCTCTGTTTTTGTTTGTTTTCTTTGTTTTGTTTCAAGACGGAGTTTTGCTCCTGTTGCCCAGGCTGGAGTGCAGTGGCGCAATCTCGGCTCACTGCAACCTCCGCCTCCCAGGTTCAAGTGATTTTCCTGCTTCAGTCTCCCAAGTAGCTGGGATTACAGGTGTGAGCCACTGAGCCCGGCCTCTACCTCCTTTTTAAGTAGGTTCAGGAACATACAAACAAACTAGTATGTAAAAAATGTATTACCTTCTTCTGTAGTGGCTTCACCTTCTCCTTTTATTTTTTCCTTCCTTGAGACAGGGCTTCACTCTGTCGCTCAGGCTGGAGTGCAGTGGTGCAGTTATGGCTCACTGTGAGGCTCAAGCAATCCTCCCAGCTCAGTCTCTCAAGTAGCTGGGACTACAAGTGCACGCCACCACACCTGGTTAATTTTTGTATTTTTTTTTGTTGAGACATGGTTTGGCCATGTTTCCAAGGCTGGTCTCAAACTCCTGAGATCAAGTGATCCTCCTAACTCGGCCTCCCAAAGTGTTGGGATTAAAGGTATGAGCCACCTTGCCTAGCCCCTTTCTCCCTTTTCTGCCTTGAGAATACCTACTTATCCTACAATAATTGGTTTAAATGTTGCCTCCTTAGTGAACATTTTTGGTACCCTCTGTGCCCACTCTCCAAGAATATAAGTGTTTCTTCTTCTACAATAGTTGACTTATAGACCCCTACTTTAACCTCTATCCAATGTTATAATTGCTGGCCCTTCTGCATTGTAAGCTCCTTAAGGTCAGCAAACATAATCTGTATATCATCACATGTTCAACACACAGCTTTGGTCCTGGCACACAAGTAGGCTCTTAGCAAATGTTTGCCATTAATAAGGAAATGATGTGATGCTGAAAAAAAAAATTACCCTTAGTAAATAATATGAGATCTAAAAGTTATAAAATATCAGTTACTCCAATTTTGAAGAGGGAGTCAGGGGCCAAAGAAAAGACATGGTCTCTCTTGCCTTTCTCATCGCCCAGTGTGAAGTCCACTGCTCTTGCATGGAACCCAGAGTACTGTGGAGCCCTGATCCTGGGACCCTATGTGGCTACAGTGGTCCCTGAAGTAAGTTTGTGAGGCAAAGCAACCTGGCTAACCATAGAATGTGGGGATGCCTTTTTGTCATCCATCATTGTATTAAACAAAAGTAGTCTAGATTTATAATCAGTTGATCCACATGGCTTATCACTAGAAATTATTTGATGAATTTTCAATCAGCATTTCAAAAAATCATAATGGGTAATTTTTAAAGTTAGTCAACCATATGGTGAAAGAGTATAATAATCCCTGTAAAACTTTCCTCTATAACTCTCCCTTGGTAGGTGGTAAAAAATCAGAAAATTCCAAAGAAAACTGAATAGTCCAATGTATAAATTGTTCTTTAAATTATTCTAAGGCCAAGGGGATGATTTTCTTTCCATTTCACATCTTTCTACACCATAGCACCTCACAGAGTGCCAGTACCTTGTGGGTACTTAATACATGTTGATGAAAAATGTTGAAAGAAAAATCTTACTTGGAAAAATTTTGTAACTTTAATTTTGCCTTGGGCTTGTTTCTTTCAAACTTGGAAAAATAACAGGGAAGAACATAATCAGTCTCTAAGCCACTAAAATCATGACTGGCTTCCTTATGCCCCTATATTACTACACTATAAATATTACAATAAATATTCAAAGTGATGTTCAAGCAACAGAAGGTCAGAAAGCAATAGAACTATATTAAGGGAAGGCATGAGGACCCAAATTTCTTCTTATGTGGTATTGCTCTAATTATGGTCTACAGAGTTGTGAGAGGTTTGAACAATGAGAGGGAGTATAAGGACTATTCAAGAAGTAAAGGGAGGTATAAGAAAATAATTATATTGAGAAAGACAATTTATATTACATCAGACCATTTTTAAAATGCCATTTTGTAGTCAAAAATGGTTGAAGATATGAGCCTGTAATCCCAGCTACTCAGGAAGTTGAGGTGGGAGGATTATGTGAGCTCCAGACTTCAACCCTCTCTCAAACACGGGGAAAAAAAAATGGTGAAAAGAAAGTATTTTTTAAAATACGAGATATGTTCATGCAATGTTAGTGACTTGAAGGACTCAAAAGAAATGAAAACAGCCCTTCAGGATCTGTAACAGCCAGAGACTATGTAGTATATTGGTTAAGATATGAATTTTTTAAGGTGTTGGTTCTTTTTCTTCTTTTTTTGACAATTTAAAATATTTTTTAAGTAATTAAAATTATATATATTTATCACATGAAACAAGTTTGAAATATGTATACACTGTGGAATGACTACACTGAGCTAATTACTATACGTACTGCCTAACATACTTGTCATTTCATATGATGAGAACACTTAAAATCTACTCTCTTAGCAACTTTCAAGAATACAGTACCTTGTTATTTACTATGGTTTCCATGTATTGCAATACATCTCTTGAACTTATTCCTCCTACCTAACTGAAATTTTGTTTCCTTTGACCAATATTTCTCCAATACCCCCCTCCCCACCTCCCTCCAGCCCCTGGTAACCAGCATTCTACTCTCTAATTTTATGATTCTAACTTCGACTTTAAAAAATTCCACAAATGGGTGAGATCATGCAGTGATCTTCCTGTGCCTGGCCTATTTCACTTACCATAATGTTCTCCAAGTTCATCCATGTAGTTGCAAATGACAACACAGTCATCCTTCTATGTTGTCAGAGGATGGATTCTCTTACTTTTAAGGCTGAATGTTATTCCATCGTGTATATATCTTCTTTATTCATTCATCTGTTGATAGACACAGGTTGATTCCATAACTTGGCTATTGTGAAAAATGCTGCAATGAACATGGGAGTGCAGATATCTCTTTGACACACTAATTTCATTTCCTTTGGATAAATGTCCAGTAGTGTGATTGCTAGAACATATGGTAATTCTTTTAAGATATGGATTTTAAAGTCAGAATTCCTTTAATTGAATCTTGCCTATACCACTTACTGTATGATCTTTGTCAAATTACTTCATTTCTACTGCCTTGGTTTCTTCACCTGTAAAAGAAGAAAACAACAATATTTACTTCATTGGGTTTTTATGTAGTTTAAGTGGGATAAAGCTATAATGAGCTTAGAATGGTGCCTGGCACATACCAAGTTTCTACTGGATGAATGATGTTACTTCAGTCAGTCCTCTTCAGTCAGAAAGGAAACTATGAAGTTAGCAGTCATTTATGTGGGGGCAAATAAGAATTTTGAGTTCCTAATTATTTTTATAGACTTACTAGGGGAGAAGAGGCTTTGGGGTCAAACACTTCTGGATATGTCTTAGGGGAAACTTATTTACCTTTTCTAACATCTAACATCTTTTTCAACTGTAAGAAGGGCAAACGATTATAATAAGTCATGTATTTTTTGTGAAAAGTAAATGAAATTAGTTATGTAAAATCCTCAACAGAAAGCTCACAGGGTGCTTAATAAGTGGTAGCTGTTGCTATCAACATAACTAATTACATTTATTTATATATTACAGGTATATCTTCTTAGTTTCCTAAAATTACCCAATTCAAAAAGAGCTTAAAATGTTATTACACAAACCTATTCTTAAATATTCTGTAGTAACAATTGCCTCCTTAATTTTTTAGAGCTAATTAGAATTATTAAAAATATATAAATTTTGAAGGTATTCTGTATTTTATATAATCAAAATATATGAACAATGTCGATTTCAAAATGAGGACCACATAGAAACATTAAAACAATTACTTAACCTGTTAAAAAAAATCACAGTTTCTAGTTTTAAAGTTCTATGTGCAAAAATGAAAAAGAAAAAAATTGAAACAAAAATACTGTAAACAGTGGGCTTGGTAGCTCACACCTGTCTGTAATCCCAGCACTTTGGGAGGCTGAGACGGGTGGCTCACTTAAGGCCAGGTGCTTGAGACCAGCCTGGCCAACATGGCAAAACCCCATCTCTACTAAAAATACAAAAATTAGCTGGGTGTGGTGGTACAAACCTGTAATCCTAGCTACTTGGGAGGCTAAGGCATGAGAATCACTTGAACCTGGGAGACAGGGGTTCCAGTGAGCTGAGATCATGCTACTGCACTCCAGACTGGGTAACAGAGTGAGACTCTATCTCAAAAAAAAAAATACTGGTAAATGAAGGCACATTTTGTTGATCAGTGCAATGAAGAGGAGGCAACACAAGGTTGGTAGAAACCTAGTAAAGGGAATCCAATATATTTGAAGGAATAGCTTATGTTTTATTTCCCTTTTTATAACTATATAGCTCCGACACAGTGGTGGTCTGATTCATAGGCCTCAACTCTAAGGAGATATTCTTCCAACCAGCATGTTCTTATGAATGGTATAATTTAAATGACGATAATAAAAAGTCAAAGGTAGTTGCTGAAATCAACTTGGAAGAATTGGGAGAGAAGCAGATAGAACATGAACAAGAAAAGGTCAGCTCAGATTGAGTCTTCAAATAATTTTAAGAGGCATTTGTTTAGAAAGACACTCCTAGGGATCTCTATGTTCAAAGAGAATTTAAAAATGATGTCATGGCTATGCATTTGTTTAATGGAAGGGACAACATAAATGGTTATAGAAAATGTGCTTTTATATAACTTGAAAAGGTAGAAATTGATACACAACCTCAAAACACTTCATCAACTAGGAATGTGTTTTCCCCTGAGGCTCAAGAACTTTAAAGTCACATGAAATATTTCATTGTCTTGTGATTCATAATGCTGGCACATCTTACATCACACTCAGTTAAAGAATAGGGCCTGTTTCTATATATCATCTCCCCACAGAGAAACTAAGGAACATGAAAGCAAGTTACATTGTCAGAAATAAGATCTTCACTCCTATATTAGACATTTTTATTAATTTCTTCTTTGATATCTCCATACCTGACTTTTAAGTTTCTGTTTCCAATATACCATATGCTTATATGTTTTTCAATTTCAATTTGCAACAGTTTCATTTTGGTTGAAATTAGGCAGGTACCTGGAGGCCTTCTACATACATTTGTTTTGATTTCAAAAGGAATGAGTCAGTATAGCAGAGTGGTTAAATTTCATTATTAGGTTTCAGACAGACCCAGTTCAAATCCAGATGTGATTTATGTACTTCAAGTCTCTAAACCTCAGTATTCTCATTTGTAAAATAAGTATAATAATAATAATATTGATTCCATCTTGTTGTCTAGAGCATTAATTGTATGTAAGGGACTATGGTAAAAACTAAAGGCATGATAATTATTTTTGAGCTGTTTATTATATAATGTTTGTTGAATTATAGGCATTTACTTATTAAGATGGGAACTCAAGTCTTTATTGCTTCATGGAGTATTCTTAAGAAATAATGTCTCTTCTGCATTTAATATTAATTACATACTTTGAAATACCTTTATTGTAATTTTCTATGGTGGGGTCGAGATTATTACCTCAATGAATAGAATAAAATGACTGGAAATGAGACTTCTGCTTCTGGTAAGATGGAGTAGATGTACTTTTTCCTATTCCTCCCATTAATACAACTTAAAACCCTAGATATTATCTATAAAACAAATATAAATATAATATGAAAGGTGGAGGGAAGAAGGCAGACCAGCTAGGGAACTTGGGATTCAAGGAATGACATGGTAGTGAATTCCTTAGGTTTTCTTTTTTTCATTTTTTTTTTTCTTTTTTTTTTTTAAGACAGAGTTTTGCTCTCCTTTTTTTTTAAGACCCTTTTTTTTGGGGGGGGGGACACAGTCTTGCTCTGTTGCCCAGGCTGGAGTGCAGTGGTGCATGATCTCAGCTCACTGCAACCTCCACCTCCCAGGTTCAAGCAATTCTTCTGCCTCAGCCTCCTGAGTAGCTGGGAGTACAGGTGTGCACCACCACACCTGGCTAATTTTTGTATTCTTAGTAGAGATGGGGTTTCACCATATTGGCCAGGCTGGTCTTGAACTCCTGACTTCATGATCTGCCCACCTCAGCCTCCCAAAGTTCTGGAATTACAGGCGTGAGCCACTGCCACCCAGCTGAGTTTTGCACTTATTGCCCAGGCTGGAGTGCAATGACAAAATCTTGGCTCACTGCAACTTCTGCCTCCCAAGTTCAAGTGATTCTCCTATCTCAGCCTCCTGAGTAGTTGGGATTACAGTTACCTGCCATTATGCCCAGCTAATTTTTGGTATTTTTAGTAGAGATGGGGTTTCAGCATGTTGGCCAGGATGGTCTTGAACTCCTGACCTTAGGTGATCCACCCGCCTTGGCCTCCCAAAGTGCTGGAATTACAGGCATGAGCCACCGTGCCTGGCCAGGTTTTCTTTTTGCTTCATATATCCTGGATTGGGTGCTAGAGAAGGCTATAATCCAAATCCCAACAAGCACTGACCAAAAAGTAAAAGCCCCTCAAAAAGTCTGCTTTGTCTAACTAAAAAACCAGGAAAGGGGCAGCCTACAAGGACAGAAAAGTTTGAGATAATAACCAATCTACTTTAGCAAAACACCATAGAGAAAACTGGCCTCATCCCTCTCCACACCAAGAAAGGCCAAATGGGAGGCCTTAGACCTCCATCCTTTCCAGGCTGAAATAAAGCACCTCAACTAACCCACCAGAGTGATGTCAGAAAAAACTAACTAGGGAGCTGAAACTTTTGTGCCCATTACACAGCAATGAGCCTCCGACTCAAATGCTTCACAATGACAGTATAAACCATGTGGGGGGCTTGGTTTATACTTCCACTACCACCAAGTAATAACGAGATGTCCTCCCTCCCTACTGTGGTGGTATACAGGAGGCTAGGTGGAGAGATAGGACTTTTACTACTGCCTAGCAGTAATGAGACCACACTCCTCCATCCCTCTGTGATGTCAGTAGAAAACGTACGAAGAGGAGTGTTGAGACACTCCTACTTTTCTAAGTCAAGGAGGCCTAGTGTGAAGCCAGAACACATAGCCTTGCCAAGAAACAACAAGGAGCCCCTGACCTGAGCTGTCAATGAAGGCTGAGCACTGAACTTCTACCCCTACCTGGTAATAATGAGATAACATTCCACCACCCCAGGAAGCCAGGTAAAATAGAAAGTTTAAATAAGATTCAGAGTCTCATAACATAATGTTTCAAAAATCCCCATGTCGATAGAAAATCACTTGTCATACCAAGAACTAGGAAGATCTCAAACTGAATGAAAAAAAGTCAATAGATATCAACTCCTAGATGACAAGAGAGTTTAGAATTATCTGGCAAATATTCTAAATGAGCCACCATAAAGATGTTTCAATGAGCAATTACAAATATGCTTGAAAGAAATTTTTTAAAAAAATAGAATTTCAGCAAATAGAAAGTCTCAGTAAAGAAGCAGAAGAGATGAAGAAGAATCAAAAGGAAATTTTAGAACAAAAAATATAACTGGAATAAAAATGAAAACACAAAATAGAGAAGACAAAGCAAAGAATCAGTAAACCAGAAGACAGAACAATAGAAATTACCCAATCTCAACAACAGAGTTAAAAATAGTCTGGGAAAAACAAAAATGAACATAGCGTTAGAAACATAAGGAACCATAACAAAAGATCTAACTTTTATGTCACTAGAGTGCCAGAGGAGATGAAAAAGAAGTACTTAAAGAAATAAGACTGAAATCTTCTGAAGTTTGACAAAAGACATAAACCTACAGATTCCAGAAACTGAGCAAATGTGATAAACCTAAAGAAATATATAACAAGACATATCACAATCAAACTTCTAACAATTGAAGACAATCTTGAAAGCAATGAGAAAAAAAATGACAGTTTACACATATTACTAGGGGATAAACAATTCAAATAACAGTGGATTTCTCATTAGAAATTATGGAAGCAGAAGGAAGTGGCACAACATTTTTCAAGTGGTTAAAGCAAAAAATCATCAACTCAGAATTCAGCAAAAATATCCTTTAGGAATGAAAAAACAATAAAGACATTCTCAGATGAAGGAATATCAAGAGAACTTGTTGCCAGCAGACTTACACTTAAAAAATGGCCAATGAAAATGCTCTAAACAAAAAGAAAATGATGAAAGAAGGAATCTTGGAATATAAGAAAAGAAGAAAGAACAATACAAGAAAGATAAGCAAAAATATGGGTAAATATAGATTTCTTTCTCTTTTTGAGTTTTCTAAATTATGTTTGACGGTTGAATTAAAAAAATTACAGTACTGTATGATGTGGTTTTAAATGTAGGTAGAGAAAATATTTAAGGTAATATAAATGGGGGATATGTAAAAGGATATAAAGGGAGATAACTTTCTACATTTCACTCAAAGTAGTGAAATAACACCACCAGTAGACTGAGATAAGTTATATATGTGTATGGTAATACCTAGAGCAACCAATACAAAAATAAAGATTTTCATTTTAAAACACTGTAGATAGGCCAGATGTGGTGGCTCACGTTTGTAATCCTAGCACTTTGGGAGCCCAAGGCAGGCGGATCACAAGGTCAGGAGATCAAGACCATCCTGGCTAACACAGTGAAACCTCATCTCTACTAAAAATACAAAAAATTAGCCGGGCATGGTGGTGGGTGCCAGTAGTCCCAACTACTTGGGAGGCTGAGGTAGGAGAATTGCTTGAACCTGGGAGGCAAAGGTAGTAGTGAGCCAAGATTGTGCTACTGCAATCCAGCCTGGCAACAGAGTGAGACTCCGTCTCAATCAATCAATCAAGCACTGTAGATAAATAAAAATGGAATTCTAAAAAAATGTTAAGTAACCTACAGGAAGAAACTGAAAAAAACAAACAAAAAACAGAAAAAAGACATTAAAAGGATAGAATAAATAGGAAAAATAAAACAAAATGGCATACTTATGCCTCCAGTTAACAATAATTACATTGAATATAAATGGTCTAAATATACTAATTAAAAGATAGATATTGGCAGAGTGGAATAAAAACATAACCCAGAGAGTCACGAGTGGGACCAGCCGTGAAAATCTCTAGAAGATGATGGTGTTCTTTAAAACATTTTGAAATCATTGGAAGAAAACTACAGCTGGGCTCCGCCTGCTGACCTGGGGAGGCCATTGGCTCTATGGAAAACACTGTGATAACCTACTAAAGAGAGCAGCCTGTCAAGAAGCTCAGGTGTTTGACAATCAACTTATTCATTCCTCCCAATGCACAAGTGAAGAAGGCAACTGTTTTTCTCAATCCTGCAGCTGGCAAAGGCAAAACCAGGACTTTATTTGAAAAAAATCCTGCCCCAATTTTATATTTATCTGGCATGAATGTGACTATTGTTAAGACAGATTATGAGGGACAAGCCAAGAAACTCCTGGAACTGATGGAAAACACAGATGTGATCATTGTTGCAGGAGGATATGGGACATTGCAGGAGGTTGTTACTGGAGTTCTTCGATGAACAGATGAGGCTATCTTCAGTAACATTCCCATTGGATTTATCCCGCTGGGAGAGACCAGTAGTTTGATTCATACCCTCTTTGCCAAAAGTGGAAAGAAAGTCCAACATATTACTGATGCCACACCTGCCACTGTGAAAAGAGGGGTGGTTCCACTTGAGGTCATGCAGATCAAGGGTGAAAGGAACTGCCTGTGTTTGCAATGACCAGCCTTTGATGGGGATCTTGGGCCTCTAAAAATCAAAGCAGCCCACTTTTTCAGCACTCTTAAGGAGTGGCCTCGATCTTGTACACAGGACCTACTACAGAGAGACCTCCCAGTGAGCCAGAGGAGACCCCTGTACAAAGGCTTTCTTTGTACATGAGAATATTATGAAGGCTTGCATCCTACGGGCACAACCACAGGATGCCCTTTCCCAAGAGGTGAGCCCAGAGGTCTGGAAAGATGTGCAGACCTCTGCACAGCAAAGGAAACAATCAACAAAATGAAGAGACAACCCACAGAATGGGAGAAATTATTTGCAAACTACCTATCTGACATGGGATTAATAACCAGAAAATATAAGGAGCTCAGACAACTCAACGGAAAAAAGAATCCAAACTGAAAATGGGCAAAAGATATGAACAGACATATCTCAAAAGAAGACATACAAATGGCCAACAGGTATATTAAAAAATCCTCAGCATCACCAATCATAAGAGAAATGCAAATCAAACTATGAGATATTATCTCAGTCCAGTTAAAATGACTTTTATAAAAAAGCCAGGCAATAATGGATGCCAGCACAGATGGGGAGAAAGTGGAACCTTCCTACACTGTTGGTGGGAATGTAAATTAGCACAGTCACTATGGAGAACAATATGGAGGCTTCTCAAAAAAAAAACTAAAAATGCTCTTTCCGTCTCAGGCTGCCGCTGCGAAGGGAGCTGCCGTCACGTCTGCGCATCTGTAATGGATGGTCGTGCAGAACTGCTCCAGTTTCATGATCAAAAGTAATAAGCAGACCTACAGCATGGAGCCCAATAACTTGAAGGCCCACAATTCCTTCCGCTACAAGGGTCTGATTCACCACAAGACCGTGGGCGTGGAGCCAGCAGTTCTCGGCAAAGGTGTGGTGGTCATGAAGAGGAGATCCGGCCAGTGGAACCCTGCCACCTCCTACGTGTTGACCACCATCAGTAAGAATGTTCGAGCCACGCTTAGCCACATCAGACACATGATCTGCAAGAGCAAGTACCGCCCTGACCTGCACATGGCAGTTATCCGCAGGGCCAGTGCTACTTGCGCAGCCAGAAGCCTGTGATGGTGAAGGGGAAGCAGACCCGCTCCACCAAGAGCTCCTGAGCCCCCTGCCCCCAAAGCAGTAAAGACTCAGCTGGCTTTCACACACACACACACACACACACACACACACACACACACACACTAAAAGTAGAACTATCTGATGACCGCAATCCTAGGCTGAGTATAGGATCCATATAAAAGGAAATCAGTATATTGAAGAAGTATCTGTACTCCCATGTTTATTGCAGCACTATTCACAGTAGCCAACATATGGAATCAACCTAAGTATCCATCAGTGGATAAATGGACAAAGAAAATGTGGTACATATATACAATACAATATTATTCAGCCACAAAAAAAGAATGAAATTCTGTTATTTGCAACAATATGGATGGAACTGGAGGGCATTATGTCAGGTGAAATAAGCCAGGTATAGAAAGACAAATATCACATGTTCTTACTTATATGTGGGAGCTAAATGTGTTGATCTCATGAAGATACAGGGTAGAATGAGCATTACCAGAGGCTGGGAAGGATACCAGAATTGGAGAGAGGGCAATAAAGAGGGATTGGTTAATGGGCACAAAAATATAGATAGAAGAAATAAGATATAATGTTTGGTAGCACAATAAGGTGACCATAGTTAACAGTAATTTATTGTATATTTCACAATAGCAGAGTGGAATTGGAATGTCCCTAACACAAAGAAATCATAAATGTTCAAGTTGATATCTCAGTTACCCTGATTTGATCATTATACATTAATGCTTATATCAAAATATTACTTCTACCCTATAAAATATGTGCAACTATTATATATCCATAAAAATTAAAAATTAGAAAAAAACCCTAAACATGCAACTACACAACGACCCAGCAATTGCACTCCTGGGCATTTGTCCCAAATAAATAAAAATTTATATTCACATAAAAAGCTGTACACAAATGTTTATAGCAGCTTTATTTATAAGAGTCGAAAATAAGGGCCGCATACAGTGGCTCATGCCTGTAATCCCAGCACTTTGGATAAGTGGGAGATTGAAGTAGGTGGATCTCTTGAGCTCAGGAGTTGGAAACCAGCTTGGGCAACATGGTGAACCCTCGTCTCTACAAAAAAATACAAAAATTAGCCAAGTGTGGTGGTGCACACCTGTGGTACCAGCTACTCAGGAGGCTATGGAAGGAGGATGGCTTGAGCCCTGCAGGCAGAGGTTGCAGTGAGCTGAGATTGTGCCACTGCACTCCAGACTGGACAACAGAGTGAGACCTTGTCTCAAAAACAAACATGTAAACAAACTAACACCTAAAAACAATTTAGATGTCCTTCAATCCTTCAGTGGGTGAATGTTTAAAAATCTGTGGCACATTCACATGAATAAAAATAAAATAAAAATCTGTGGTACATTCACACCAGCAATAAAAAGGAATGCATTCTTGATACATACAAAAAACCGGATGAATCTTCAGAGAATTATGCTTAATGAAAAAATAAATCCTGAAAGTTTACATACAAATGATTCCATTTACATAACATTCTCAAAATGACAAAAATCATAGAAATGGAGAACAAATTAGAGGTTCTCAGGGGCTAAGGAGAGAGTCAAGGTAGGAGTGAAATGTGTGCAGCTATAAACGGGAAACAGGGACTCTTGTGGTGTTGGAATTGTTCTGTATCTTGACTGTATTAATGTCAATATCCTGGTTGTGATATTATACTATAATTTTGCAAAATGTTATCATTAGAGGAAACTGGATAAATTTTACATGGGATTTCTTTCTTTCTTTCTTTCTTTTTTAACAACTGCAAGTGACTATCTAAGGAGACTTTTAGAAAAATATTAAATTGACAGGCGCAGTGGCTCACCCCTGTAATCCCAGCATTTTGGGAGGCCAAGACAGGTGGATGACGTGGTCAAGAGATTGAGACCAACCTGGCCAACATGGTGAAAACCTGTCTCTACTAAAAACACAAAAATTAGCCGGGTTTGGTGGCATGCGCCTGTAATCCCAGCTACTTGGGAGGCTGAGGCAGGAGAATTGCTTGAACCTGGGAGGTAGAGGTTGCAGTGAACCGAGATCACACCACTGCACTGCAGCCTGGCAACAGGGAGAGAGTTCGTCTTAAAAAAAACGAAAAATATTACCCAGCCTTAGTTTACTATTTATCTGTAAAATGGAGGAAATAATAGCTGTACTGTATCCTGGAATTGGGCAGCTAAAGTTGGAAAATGCTTAAGAACTTGGACATACTGCTACATACTTGGGTTTACAGACTTCTGGATCACAGAGTTGTTAATAATTTTCTATTTCATTGGTATCCAATTTATTTTTTTTTCTGGACCACAGATTGGACACTGAGGAGACTGGTGGGAAACAGCAAAAGGTGCTTCTCAGACCTTCTTCTCCTTCCAGCATCCAGTCACACTTCCCTCTCAGTCTTGCTTTCATCTGTTTTCCGTATTAGAATTCTGAAGGGTTTTGTAGAAGAAAAGTGGGTTTTACTTACATTTTGAAACCAACTCATCTAATCCCAATCTTTCACTTTACTGATCAGTAGATAGAAAGCAGAGAGGTTTAGTGACTTACTCAAGACACTGAGGCAGTTGGTGGTGAAGCTGAGAACAGAACCAGGACTAGTGACCCCACAGTGTTTTTTCCACTAAATCATGGTGACTTGTATGTTGATTGCTTTCTCAATATTTTTGTCAACGATCAAATAGCTTCTTAAGCAGCTAATAATTTAAGAAAGCAACACCATTTATTGTTGTCTAGAGGCATAATTTTGTGCAGTAATTCTTAAGCATATGGGTAGAATTTTAAGCATTTTGGTAGTTGTGGTCTGGGATATTGTTCAAGGAGTGTCTTAAACATAGGTACATTGTTTAGCGTACATATTGGAAAAGCTTATTGGTGCCACCTAGTGGTTGGAGTGATAGGTATTAGTAGCAATTCAGAAGACAGTCCTAACGCCCCATCCCATCCCACTTTTGTTTATGCTGTATCAATGGATACATTAAAAGTCATCGCCAACCACCTCAGCCACTTTATTTCTATAATATTTTAGGTGAAAAATGCTTTTTAGAATACAAAAGAAGAGACTTGGTTTTGGGTTAGCTGTAAAGTTTATCTCTGCTAATTAAAAACTTTCTTCTTAATAGAGCAAATTATTTAGATGAATTATTTTCGAACTCAAATTACCTGCTAGTTACAATTAATTCTTAAATCAGAAAAAACAGACACTTAGCACAGATCCTTAGGATTCCAGTAAAATGAATAGTTGGGTTCAGTAAGTGTTTAGAAGTACTAATTTTTAAAAAAATTCTGTGATTCAGATTTTTTACTAAAACAGGTATTTTTCTGTGTTAAAAAATCTTGTGACCATATTAAAGACTATTGTCATAAGAGCTGCAATTATAATTAAATGCACAATTTAATCATTAGAAGATTTTAACCATTTGAAGTTTTCTAATGAGCGTACATTTCTTTCAATGAAAACTTATACTGAACAGATACAATCCTTGTCCTAACATCAAAGCAATTATTTGCAGACCAAACTCATCAGTACAACTATCAAATACCTAAAACATTTAATTACATATTTATTCTCACCATATAATTTTTTTCTCTTATGAGGGGTCATGAAGGGAGTGAATCATAAAATAATTTGTTTGCCCAAGGTGTTATTAACTTTAGAAATTGCTGGTCTTCTGGGCTGGCCCACTTATCAAAGCCATTTTCAGAACAATTATGACAATGATGACTAAATACACAAGTAGACAAAAGATATTAGGCAGACAAGGAAAAGGGAAGTTGCTAACAAGTCTGTAAAAGGAACCTGAATAAACCCAAGAATTGCAAGGTACAAAGGTGAGCATCGACAGAAATGGGACCAGTGACAGGAAGAGAACAGAAAAAGGTTTTAAGAAAAAAATGCCCTGGTGTGGTGGCTCACATCTGTAATCCTAGCACTTTAGGAGGCTGAGGTGGGTGGATCACTTGAGGTCTAGAGACCAGCCTGGCCAACATAGTGAAACTGTGTCTCTACTAAAAATACAAAAATTAGCTAGGCATGGTGGCGAGTGCCTTTAATCCCAGCTACTCTGGAGGCTGAGGCAGGAGAATCACTTGAGCTTGGGAGGTGGCGGTTGCAAGAGCTGATCGTGCCACTGCACTCCAGCCTGGGCAACAACGCAAGACTTAAAAAAAAAAAAAAAAGTGAGGTGTCATCATCAGAAAAGGGAGAAAGGTCTGAGATAATACTTAACAGGGCTGAAAAAGTTTAACTAATGGGAGGAATTTGGAAAACGTATTTAAGTGCCCATTTAAAACTTTCAACCTGTGCAAATTATGCTTTCTGGTGTTTTTTTTTCTGAGACGGAGTCTCACTCTGTCGCCCAGGCTCTGGAGTGCAGTGGCGTGATCACAGCTCACTGCAGCCTTGACCTCCTTTGCTTAAGCCAGACTCCCATGTCAGCCTCCTGAATACCTGGGACCACAGGTGCACACCATCATACCCAGCTAATCTTTGTATTTTTTTGTGGAGATGGGGTTTTGCCATGTTGCCCGAGCTGGTTTCCAACTCCTGGGCTCGAGTGATCCTCCTGCTTCAGCCTCCCAAAGTGGCCTGAGCCACTGTGCCTGGCTAAATTTATTTTAATAATTGAGAAATTTTAACCATTGACCAGATTTATATTTTCAGACTGCCAATTCGAAAAGATTTACTAAGAAAACATGATGCAAAGGTAGTCCACTTTCAAGGGCAAGGATCAGACATGAAGTTTTTGGGTAATACTCAACACTCATGTCAGAATATATTCCTCCTTAAGAAAATCTGAACATTGGAACACCCTCAGAATTCTTTAGTTCAGTGGTTTAGATTGAATGTTGAAGACATAGGAGAAAATGTACGAAAGAAAAGTACATGAGAACTTTTGTGTTGATTTGAAATTACATGAAGTAGAATGAGCATTAAGTAAGATATTGTTCAGCTCCTGGCTTCACTGTTTATGCTTTAAGCTCATGAATTCAATTTCTTTCTCTTAACTGAAAATCATACTGTCTCTTATGGTTGTTGTGAGAATTAAATCATATACTGTGCATAAACTGCCTATCAATGCTTGGCACACAGTAAGGTATAAAGAAATGTTCATTTCTTTTTTCTTCATGACTAAACATACCAGATAATATTTAGCAAAGCGGTCAGCAAATCCTTCAAAGTTCCTTCCCATACTTAGTTTTTTGGTTTCACTGGTTTCATAGACTTGTAATGGCAAAAAGTCACAAGTTTTTTTTAACTATACTCACATAAAATTCTTAATGCCCAAAGAATCTATTATCACACATAATTATAACAAGCAGATTTTGTGCATAGTGACATATACTTTTAAATTTTTGAATAACACAAGATAGGAAAACTAACATATTCCATTTTGACTTGAGGTTGCAAATTTCATAGTCTGGAGTCAACAAGGAACTTCTTGAAGAATAAGGGAATAATAAATACATAGGCTACAAAAAGAACACTTCTATTTTTAGGATCAGTATCAAATAAATGTGAAATATTGGTGATTTCTTTCCTTTTTTTCTTTTTTTTAGACAAAGTCTCACTCTGTTGCCAGGTTGGAGTGCAGTGGCACTATCTCGGCTCACTGCAACCTCTGCTTCCTGGGTTCAAATGGTTCTCCTGCCTCAGCCTCCCAAGTAGCTGGGACTACAGGTGCATGCCACCACGCCCAGATAATTTTTGCGTTTTTAGTAGAGACGGGGTTTCAGCATGTTGGCCAGGATGGTCTCAATCTCCTGACCTTGTGATCTGCCCACCTCGGCCTCCTAAAGTGCTGGGATTACAAGCATGAGCCACTGCACCCAGCCAATGTTGGTGATTTCTAAAGAGATTTTTGTATCAAGATTTGAGAAAAATATTCTTGCTTCTATTAACATTTTCAAAGATGTATACATGAAAGCCGGGCGCAGTGGCTCACACCTGTAATCCCAGCACTTTGGGAGGCTGAGGCAGGCAGATCACCTGAGGTTGGGAGTTCGAGACCAGCCTGACCAACGTAGAGAAACCCCATCTCTAAAAAAATTAAATTAAAAAAAAAGATGTATACATCAATACAGACGATAATTTTTAAGGATTCTATGCAAGATTTGCCACCCCTTCCGATGCTATTCCTGTCCAAATCCAGAAACATAAACATGCTATAACAGGCAAAATGTCATTATTGAGATAGTATCTACATTACGGTTCCTTAACAACTCCATAACAATAATCACACACTCTAACATTAATAAACTGTGTTTTCAGACATGTCCATTCAGTGGTTTACTGATGAACTTTGAAAAAAAATGTTGGCATATAGTAAAGTACAAATATAGCCCTTTTTAAAAAAAAAAGTCTGGCAATATTTAAAGTAAAAGTATAGTGTAAATTTTTTTCAAAGTGTAAAATATTGAGTACTAACTATATTTTAGAATAATGCCTAATCATGCCTATTAAATGTATAACTTTGCCATATGAAATTGTTTAACATTTCTCTTATTAAGCTACTAAATGTATTTTTATCCTTATATTTTTCAAGTAGATCTTTCAAAAAATAAGCCAGGCGTGGTGGCTGATGCCTGTAATCCCAGCACTTTGCCAGGCTGAGGTGGGTGAATCACCTGTTGTCAGGAGTTCGAGACCAGCATGGCCAACATGGTGAAACCCCGTCTCTACTAACAATACAAAAATTAGCCAGGCATGTGGTGCATGCCTGTAGTCCCAGCTACTTGGGAGGCCGAGGCACGAGAATTGCTTGAACCCAGAAGGCGAAGGTTGCAGTGAGCCAAGATCAGCCTACTGCACTCCGGCTTGGGCAACAGAGTGAGACTCTGTCTCAATTTAAAAAAAAAAAAAAAAAAAAAAAATTAAGCCCATCAATACATTTCTTTACTTTCTGTGAATTTATATTATCTCTGGATATATATGTTATTCTGTTCAGTTATTCAGTCATTTACTCAGTTTTGAGTGTGCCTCACGATATTGAGGAGTTTGCATTTGCCTGTATCCCTGATGTACATACTCCAGCCAAGGCTTCAAACACTTTGAAGTGCTTTTCTTTGTTCTGGGCAGTCACCTAACCTCATCTTCAGCACAGTTATAGTCCTCCTGCTATACTCCTCTCTCTTCCTGTCTCAGGGGAAGAAGCATAAGAAGTGGGGATAGGAGCTTCTAAATGTTGCTCCGATCAACCCCCCAAATTCAGATGTGAAGGAAAGAGGGCATGTGTAAGGGTGTGCCCCACAGTGACAGCCACTGGCCTCTGCAAGGAGTCCCTGAAGGCGTGAGAATGGAGTGAGTATGATTTTTCACATGTATGATTTTAAGTTGCTAGCACCCGTTCTCTCCTCCACTCCTGCTCATCATTTCCTCATTTATGAATCTTACATTCTAGCTTACTTGCCTGAGAATTTAGCTGCAGTAACTCTTTCTTCCACCTACTGGCTTTTTATCCATTAATCTCCCTAGCTTGATAAGGAGGGGAGAACTAAAAAGGCTACAAGATCAATTCCAACTCTGTAATTCTATAGTGTTCACTAAAGTTTTGTATTAAATTTTATAAATGACAAAGTGCTTCATTAACCTTAGCTTTTATCCCAATTTTTGTCAGATTCTGTGAGTATCTTGTTGTTCTATATTGCTGTACCAGTTTTGCTGCCTGTTATACATGTTGTTCTTTGGTACTTAAAATGGCCTCTAAAATGGATTTAATTTGTACAAGGATGAGGGGAAAAAATGACTCAATTCAGGGCCTTACACAAAAATAAGATATGCTGACTTATGGTTTTATGGGAGGAACTGATTGATGTACTCAAAGCCAATTATAACCACTGTGGCAGAGGCACAAAGTAGTGCCATGAAAACCCGAAGAAAACCCAGCTTCACAAAAGGGGTGCTGTGTTAGCTGGCCCTTGACAGCTGCATTGGAAACAAGGTAGATTATAGATAAAGACATGGAAAGTTAGAGGCCTGCTCTGAGAGTGAAATATCGATGGAGCATAGAGGGGGGCAAATCAAAGTGTGATTGACTTAAGAAGCAGACCTGGCACAGTGACTGGCTTATAAGAGATGGCCATTCAATGTTGAAAGAAAAGAAGATGGATTGTGTCACTCTTCTGCCCAAAATCTTTCCATCACATTTGGAATAAAAACCTAGGACCATACCCTGGTTGATGAGCCCCCACAACGCCTGCCCTCTTCCCCCCTCACCTTATGTTTTACTATTCTTCACCCTGGTTAGTTCTGCTCTGGCCCACTGTCTCCTTCACTTCCTCAAGCAGGTGAAATGCATTTCTGCCTCAGAATGTGCATCTGCAATTCCCTCTGCTAATCTCATTCTCCTTTCAGATATGCATGCCCCTCCATCTCTCATCTCCCTCAGGACTCTGGTCAAATATCTCTTCCTCAGCGATGCCTTTTTTTCTGTCCAACCTATCTGGAATAGTTGCCTTCGGTTATATACTAAATGTTTATGGCCCCCACCCCTAAGTTCACATGTTGAAATCCTACCTACCCCTAAATGTGATACTAGTAGGACATAAGGCCTTTGGTAGGTGACAGGGTCATAAGGACAGAGCCCTCATGAAAGAGATTCATGCTCTTATAAAAGAGAATCTGAAGAATTCTGCATCGGTGCTTGTCCGTGAACCAGGAAATAGGCTCACACCAGACCAAGATTTGAGAAAAATATTCTTGCTTCTATTAACATTTTCAAAGATGTATAAATGAATACAGATGATAAGTGGAAACACTTAGTGCCTTCATTTTGGGCTTCCCAGCCAAGAACTGTGAGAAATAAATTTCTGTTGCTTATAAGCCACCCACTAGTGACAACAATTTGTTATGGCAGCCTGAATTGACTAATACATCCTCATACCAAGTTACTACTCCCTTCCCCTACTTTGATTTTTTTTTTTAATGGAGTCTCCCTCTGTTACCCAGGCTGGAGTACAGTGGCAGATCTTGGCTCACTGCAGCCTCCACCTCCTGGGTTCAAGTGATTCTCCTGCCTCAGCCTCCTGAGTAGCTGGGATGACAGGCACACGCCACCATGCCGAGTTATTTTTATTTTTATTTTTATTTTGAGATGGAGTTTCACTCTTGTTGCCCAGGCTGAAGTGCAATGGTGCGATCTCAGCTCACCTCAATCTCCTCCTCCCAGGTTCAAGCGATTCTCCTGCCTCAGCCTCCTGAGTAGCTGGGATTACAGGCATGTGCCATTATGCCCAGCTAATTTTGTACTTTTAATAGAAACAGGGTGTCTCCATGTTGGTCAGGCTGGTTTCAAACTCCTGACCTCAGGTGATCCACCCGTCTTGGCCTCTCAAAGTGCTAGGATTACAGTGTAAGCCACTGCACCTGGCCTAGCCTGGCTAATTTTTGTATTGTTATTTGAGATGGGATTTCAACATGTTGGTCAGGCTGGTCTCAAACTCCTGACCTCAGGTGATCCACTTGACTCGGCCTCCTGAAGCGCTGGGATTACAGGCATGAGCCACTGCGCCTGGCTTACTTTGATTTTTTAATAGCACTTATCACTGCCCAATATTGCTTCCTTTATTGATTTGTCAATATTCTGTCTCCTTCACTAGGCTATATGTTAAGTCATCAAGCATAGGGATCTCACTTAGCTTACCACTGTTATCTTCAGTGCCTTGTACAGAGTAGGTCTCAATAAATTATTTGGAAGAGGAAAAGAGAGAGGAATAGGCTAGTTGGTGGACTTTGAATACAATGTCCAATTATTCTGAAGGACACTGTCTCACCAGTCAGACCTGTTTTACCCATCTCTCAGCTTACAGACACTTCATGAATTCTTATCATCTTTTGCTTGATTAAATGGGACTATATTAAACACTTAGCATGTAGATGGTATACTATTATGCATGAAGTAGAAACAAAATAAATCAGTGGATATTCTTTAAGTAACAAATATTTGTTAGATACTTATTATTGCCAGGTGCTAGTCCAGGTGCTGGGAATATAGCAATTAATAAGACAGATATACTGTCACAGAGCTTATAGTCCAACAGGGAAAGTTACAGTGAAGCATGATGAGCATGTTATATAAGGGAAAGAGTAGATCCTTTAGTAGATGAAAGTTTATTAGAGGAAAGGCTGTTCAAACTCAGGCCTGAGAGATTCAGTTGGCCAAATAAAAGAAAGATGAAGTATCTCAGAACAACAAGAAAGATGAGTATCTCAGAACAAAGAAACAGAATAGACAAAAGGAAGTGTGAGGAGATCAAAGAAGCTGTATATGGCTGAAAGCTCAAGGTCTCAGTCTTCCAGATGCTTACAAATTCCGTTTGAACACTGAAAGAAAGGAAGACGGATTATGTCACTCTTCTGCTCAAAATCTTTCCATCACATTTGGAATAAAAACCTAGGACCATATCCTGGTTGATGAGCCCCTACAATGCCTGCCCTCTTCCCTCTTCACCTTATGTCTTACTATTTTTCACCCTGGTTAGTTCTGCTCTGGTCTGCTGTCACCTTCCACTTCCTCAAGCAGGTGAAATGCATTTCTGCCTCAGAATGTGCATCTGCAGTTCCCTCTGCTAATCCGATTCTCCTTTCAGATATGCATGCAGCTCCATCTCTCACCTCCCTCAGGTCTCATCCCTCAGGTCCTTTAGGAGATAAGATATGGACATGTAGAAACAGTTATGTAAGAATGCAAGCAACATGGATGGAACCAAAGATCATTATCTTAAGTGAAATAAGCCGGGTACAAAAGACAAATATTGCATGTTCTCATTTATATGTGGCAGCTAAAAAACTGGATGAGATGGAGGTAGAAAGTGGAAAGAGAGATAACAGAGACTGGGAAGGGTGAGAAGGGTCGGGGAGGAGGATGAAGGGAAGCATGTTAAAGGGTATAAACATATGGTAAGACAGAACGAATAAATTTGTTTGACAGCAAAATTGGGCGACTATACTCAACAAGAATGTATTGAACTCAACTGACGAACACCCCTAAATACCCTGACTTGATCACTATGTATTACACACATGTAACAAAATTTCACATGTACCCCATAAATTTGTACAAATAATAAATAAATATGAGCCAGGTACAGTGGCTCACACCTGTAATCCCAGCACTTTGAGAGGCTGAAGCAGGACTGCTTAAGTCTAGGAGTCCAAGACCAGCCTCATGAAACCCCATCTCTACAAAAAATACAAAAATTAGTCAGGTGTGGTGGCACACATGTAGTCCCAGCTACTTAGGAAGCTGAAGCAGGAGAGTCACTTGAGCTTGCGGGCAGAGGTTGCAGTGAGCCAAGACTGCACTCCAGCCTGGGCGACAGAGTGAAACCTCATCTCAAAAAATTAAAAAGAAATAAATAAGAATGCAAGTACCTGTAAGAAAAAGATCAGTGGTTATAATACTGAGTGAAACAGATTTTCAGTCCATTGGAGAGAAAAGAGAGGATATTGTGGGCAGAAGGTGCCTACATGTCCTCAAGAAGCAGATAAGATGCAAGCAGAACATGGAAAAGATGTCTGGAATGTGGCTAGATAAACGGAGGTAAGAAGCCTTCTAATCAGGGGAATCCGTACTTTGGAGAATAGGATGGGCTAGCACTGCTTAGAGTGTTAACATGGGAATGGAGGAAGGAATAAGGTTTGGTAGCAAGATTACAAAAGGAGGCCCTTGAAAATAAACCTGAAGAATTTATTTATTTATTATTTTTTTTTCCTTTTTTTTTTTTTTTATTGCATTTTAGGTTTCGGGGTACATGTGAAAAACATGCAAAGTTGTTGCATAGGTGCATTCATGGCAGTGTGATTTGCTGCCTCCCTCCCCCTCACCCATATCTGGCATTTCTCCCCATGCTATCCCTCCCCAACTCCCCCCCCCCCCGCTGTCCCCCCCCCACTCCCCCGCAACAGACCCCCGTGTATAGTGCTCCCCTCCCTGTGTCCATGTGTTCTCCTTGTTCAACACCCTCCTATGAGTGAGAACATGTGGTGTTTGGTTTTGTGTTCTTGTGTCAGTTTGCTGAGAATGATGGTTTCCAGGTTCATCCATGTCCCTACAAAGGACGCGAACTCCTCATTTTTAATGGCTGCATAATATTCCATGGTGTATATGTGCCACATTTTTCCTGTCCAGTCTATCATCGATGGGCATTTGGGTTGGTTCCAGGTCTTTGCTATTGTAAACTGTGCTGCAATGAACATTTGTGTGCATGTGTCCTTATAGTAGAACGATTTATAATCCTTTGGATATATGCCCAGTAATGGGATTGCTGGGTCAAATGGAATTTCTATTTCTAGGTCCTTGTGGAATCGCCACACTGTTTTCCACAGTGGTTGAACTAATGTACACTCCCACCAACAGTGTAAAAGTGTTCCTATTTCTCCACATCCTCTCCAGCATCTATTTTCTCCAGATTTTTTAATGATCGCCATTCTAACTGGCGTGAGATGGTATCTCAATGTAGTTTTGATTTGCATTTCTCTAATGACCAGTGATGATGAGCATTTTTTCATATGTTTGTTGGCCTCTTGTATGTCTTCTTTTGTAAAGTATCTGTTCATATCCTTTGCCCATTTTTGAATGGGCTTGTTTGTTTTTTTCTTGTCTCTTGAGAATTACTAGGAGAGAGTGAAAGTAAAATGTCAGTGAATAACTGACTCAATAACAAATACTTACTGAGTACCTATTATATGTCAGGTACTACACTGTGCCAAAACAGCAGTGAACAAAACACATCCCTGCTTTCATGGAGGTTAGAAAGAAAACACATTAGCTGATAAAGATATGTAGGATAAACTGGGCAGGAAGATTAGCCCTAAGAGAAAGGGATGCACATGATATAATATATTTGCAAAATAGGAAAAAAAGAGAATTGGGCAATGAATGAATATGGAGAACAAAGGCAAGACAAGAGTGTTGGGTCTTTGTTTTGCTTTCCTACCCGCCATTCTATTTTTCCTCACAATTGAGAAATTAGTCTGAAGTTAAGACTTTTAAAGAATTGAGTGTTGACTGACACCTATTTACTAGGTTATTAAAATGTTTGATTTTACAAACAGTTTTGTAACAATCTACTTAAAACCCCACAGATTCTCTCAGCCTCTCTGCTGTGTTATATGGGTGGCTTACATAAACCAGTCAGGAACTGTGTAATATATAATTTGCAATAATGGTTGAAATAGAAACAATGTATTGTACATAATTAGGCATTCAGTAAGTATCTGTAAATGAATGAAGTTTTCTAATTATTTGCTTTAATAAGTTAGAGCAGAATCAGGGTTTTCTGATAAGAATGTTTTTCTTACTTAGCTGAATTCTAACATACTTCCCTGAGTGTGCTGAGAAAAAAAGGTGGTGAGTAACTTACTGCAGTCAGAAGGGGAATCTCCCATAATCTCCAGTTTGTTTTATCTATGCCAGAGATCACAATTTAGTAGAAAACAGTGGAATGTGAAAGTCATACAGTATGTGTGTCCCGGGGGAGAAAGTATTTGAGATCTACTGCCTTAAAAGTCATCCTCAAATCTCATCATTCTACAAATTAGTTGTTTTCTTTTTTCCATATTCCTTTCCGATTTGCTCTAATGCATACATATTAGTTGTATCCGTATATTCATTTTTATGTACTATCAAGCTGGATATTTAAAATGAAATATTAAAGGTCATTCTATAGCAGATTTTTTTTTACTACATAAGGGAATCCAGTAGGTTTATAACCCAGGCATTTGGCAATGAGCTGTGGCTAATTGCCTTTGTATATGGTAGACTTTCCTTGCTTTTTTTTTTTTTTTTTTTTTTTGATACGGAGTCTCGCCCTGCCTCCCAGGCTGGAGCCCAGTAGTGTGATCTTGGCTCACAGTAACCTCTGCCTCCTGGGTTCAAGCAATTCTCTGCCTCAGCTTCCCGAGTAGCTGGGATTTACAGGTGCCTGCCACCACACCCAGCTAATTTTTTCTATTTTTAGTACAGACAGGGTTTCACCATCTTGGCCACACTGGTCTTGAGCTCCTGATCTTGTGATCCACCTGCCTCGGCCTCCAAAAGTGCTAGGATTACATGCGTGAGCTACCACGCTGGCCACTTTCCTTGATTCTTTAAACTTCTCCGCCTCTGCAAAACCATCTTCCCCTACCCAACAGGTAAGACAAAGGTGACTCATGTTCTTCACACACAAACACACCTTTTACTTTAACTTATATACTCTCTACTTAACACTGGGCCTTCACTGCAGCCCAGAGAGTAGAAAGTGTATAAGTTAATTTTCAGTGGAAATTTCATTCACTGAGAAAAGTTTAATGAAAAAAAAAAAATTATCGCTGGCTGTGGTGGCTAACACCTGTAATCCCAATACTTTGGGAAGCCGAGGTAGGTGGATTGCATGAATCCAGGAGTTCAACACCAGGCTGGACAATATGGGGAAACCCCATCTCTACAGAAAATACTAAAGTTAGCCAGGCATAGTGGTGCATGCCTGTAGTCTCAGCTACTTGGGAGGCTAAGGCAGGAACATCGTTTGAGCTTGGGATGCAGAGATTGCAGTGAACTGAGATTGTGCCATTGCACTCCAGCCTGGGTGACAGAGACCCTGTCTCCAAAAAAAAAAAAAAAAAGAAAACCCAAAAATTACATTACAGAAAATTTGAAATATAAAGGAAAAAATATTACCTATAAAGCTAATCATTAATATAAAAGACTAATTCTGGTCCATTTGTTTTAGCCCTTTGTAAAGGTAGTTTTTAAATTATAGAAGTAATAAAGTAATACAGAGGTTTTGTTTTCAGTAAAGGCACAATAGCTTATATTGGACTGTTTTCCATAGATAACAATTTTGGACCCTGGACAACATTTTTAAAAGAACCAAAAAACTGAAAAGTGACCAAAAGTAGTCACAAGCTGAAAAAGACTCCATCCCGGTACTGTGGTTTCAATATGCCCCCCAAATTTCATGTATTGGAAACTTAATCCCTTAATTTATATGTTGATAGTATTTGAAGGTGAGACCTTTGGGAGCTAATGAGGATCAGATAAAGTCATCAGGATGGGGCCCCTATGATGGGAGAAGAGGAAGGGAGACCTGGGCTGGCATTTCCTGCCCTCTTGCAGTGTTATGACATAGCATAAGGTCATAGCCAGATTTGGCTGCCTGATCTTGAATTTCCCAGCATCTAGAACAATGAGCTAAATCAAATCTCTTTTCTTTATAGATTACCCAGTCTCAGATATTCTGTTTTAGCAACAGAAAATGGACTAATACACCTGGAAGAAGAGAACACTACTTAGTAAAATCTACGTTTAAACAGAGTAATTCCTGAGAGCATTTTCCAATCAGTGCAGTAGAAGGAAGCTAGAACTCAAGCTGAAGTCTGATTGGCTTTAAGTATGAGAGGACAGAATTTGAGGCTGCCAGCACAGCTGGGAATTGGGGAGAAAAGTTCAGAAAATGAGAGCCATGAAGATGGGAGTTCCAAACCTGTGCATTAATTACCTTCAAATCCTTGGATGATCTCTGAATTGCACATGCATGGTCTCAAAAAAGTTCATTGTAAAGCAATAACTTAAAAATGCTCAGCAGAGGCCGGGCACAGTAGCTCACACCTGTAATCCCTGCACTTTGGGAGGCCGAGGTGAGTGGATCACTCGAGGTCAGGAGTTCAAGATCAGCCTGGCCAACATGGTGAAACCCCACCTCTACTAAACATACAAAAAATTAGCTGGGTGTAGTGGTGGGCACCTGTAATCCCACCTACTCAGGAGGCTGAGGCCAGAGAATCACTTGAACCCAGTAGGCCTGGGGGACAAGAGTGAGATTTCATCTCAAAAATAAACCAACAAAAAATGCTGAGCAGAGATTTCATTTGTTGCTCACCGTGAAAGACAGATTTTGCAGTCTGAAGACTACAAAGTCAAAAAGGGGCTTGGTAAACACCTGAAGCTTTCAAGAGAAACTTGAGAGGGGCCACACCTTGGTGTAAAAACTATTTCCTAGGACTAAGGATTTAATAAGGATAAAATTGAAATAGATACAACTTAAAGTTATAAAAATCAAGCTTACACAAGTTCAAAGTCATTAGCCAAAAACTTAGCAGCCTGCTAGAATGGAAATCAGCATTCTTCAGAGGAAGATAATGTGTTATCTACAATGTCTAGTATAAAAAAATTAAACATGTAACAAAACAGGAAAATGTGACTCAAGATCAAGAGAAAGAATAATCAATACAAACAAATCCTGACATGACCCATATTAGCAAGAATTTTAAAGCAGTTATAAATATTTTCAAAGACTTAAAAGGAAAATGTAGTCATAGTGAGTGAACAGGTGAAGGAATCTCAGGAGATATACTATTAAAAAAAAGAACTAAAATGAAATTCTAGAACTGAAAAGTATAATATCTGAAATTAAAAAAAATCTCTGGATGGGTCTACCACCAGAGTTAAGGTGGCAAAGGAGTCAGTGAACATGAAGAGAAATCAACAGAAAATGTCTAATCTGAAAAACAGAAAAGAACCGGATGAAGAAAAAATGAACACAGCCTTAGTGAGCATTTGCACAATATTAAGTATTCTAATGTGCATGCAGTTTAAATCCAAGAAGGAGAGGAGATAAATAATGTGGTGGAGAAGAAGAAAAATTTGAGGAAAGTAATGACTAAAATTTTCTCACATTTGGTGAAAATGTCAACTGAAAATCCAAAAATGTCAGTGAATGCCTAGCAGCAAAAATACAATCACATTACGTACTACTGAAAATAAAGAGATGGTCTTAAAAACAATGAAGGAAAAAATTACATATAGGAGAAAAATTAATTGTAGCTGAATTCTCGTAAAAAACAATGGAGACCAGAAGACAGTGGTATGACAAGTTTAAAAAGCTGAATACAAAAAGGATATAAAAAAGGAATACAAAAGGATGTTGAAGGTAAATGATATGGTATGACAAGTTGGATCTATAGGAAGGAGCAAAAGATAAAAGACCATCTCTATTAGTTTCTTGTTGCTGCTGTAACAAATTACTACAGAGTTAGTGGCATAAAACAACACAAATTCATCTTATGACTCTGGAGGTCAGAAGTCTGAAATGGATCTTTCCTGGGCTAAAATTAAAGGGTTAGCAGAGCAGTGTTACTTCTGGAGGCTTTAGGGACAAATAAATGTCCTTGCTTTTTCCAACTTCTAGAAGCCATATGCATTCCTTGCTCATAGTCCCATTTCTCTATCTTCAAAGCCACCAATGGCTTTGAAGTCAAGCCTTTTCATGTTGCCATTTCTATTGGTCCTCTACTGCACCCTTCTTTTCATTTTAAGGATCCTTATGATTACACTGAGACCTTTTGGATAATCCACAATGTCCTCCCTATCCTAACATCAGTTGATTAGCAAGTGTAATCCTATCTGCTACCTTAATTTTCCTTTACTATATGACCTAACATTTTTCCTTTACTATATGACCTAACATATATAGAACTGCTACAGATTAGGCCATGGACTTCTTATTGCAGGGGAAGGGTATTATCCTGCCTACCACACTAACTTTTTTTCCTCTTAATTTCTTAAGTACAACTATTATTACACAAATTGTAACATAGTATTTTGCCATTAATAAATAAGTAGATATAAAATGTATGATAGCAACAGCGCAAGGTGGGAAGGGTGGTAAATAAGATAAACTGCTACAAGTTTACATGAAGTGGTTAATCATATTAACTTGTAGTAGACTATGATACATTAGGGCTGCATATTATCATCCCTAGAGCAATCATATTAACTTGTAGTAGTTAATCATATTAACTTGTAGTAGACTGTGATATATTAAGGATGCATATTATCATCCCTAGAGCAAAGTATCTTAAATAGAGTTCTATGGAACCTAGGTTTCTGCAAGATGTTGCTAGTTTTGTTAGAGATTATGATTTCTAAAAAAATACAGGTAAAAATGTATTTTTTTTCTGGTCTATATGGCAGTGCACAGTAGGATTGTGTTTATTTGGGTGAATACATTCTTAGTTTTTGATGTGAGATAGGCCATAGATAATCATTAAGTTCTGTATTGCCTACTGGGGAGGTTGGCAGGCTTAGGGTATCAGCTTCTCTCTTGAATTACCTTCTCTAATCTTCTATTTCATACCACACAGAGTTACATTAGTGAACAAGCTCTGTCAGTGAAATAGCAAATGGGAAGAAAGTTTTATTTGTTAAGATTTACTTGCACCCTCACCACTCCACTGTTGTTATAAATGTTGAAAACATAAATTATGTAGGCTAGAAGTAAATTGCATTGTGAAATTTTGGCATTTACACACTTATTTATCATACCTTTTTGTTATGTATTTTATTAGAGTTTACGTTTTACAAAAATGCCTGATGATCTAATATGGTGACTTTTGAAGAAGTGTGAGAAGGATGAGAAGTATTCTAGGCCAAGACTTATTTAAAATTCTAATATGTTAGTAATGAATAATTATAATCTTCAGAGTCATTTCATTATACAAATGCAACAAAGGACACAAAGTCTGTCTTTGCAATAAATGCTCTGTATCAATAGGTTTGATATGGGCTAGGAATCCAAGTTTTCCTATTCCATTGTGTATCATTGGTATTCACCAATTTCTAAATGTAACAGTAGTTCCACCAAAAATGAAAAGACACTTATAAATTTCTACCATTTGATGAGCAGAGGTGCTGAATACTTTACATGGCAAGTTCAACCTCAAAACATAATAAAACTTTTATTTTTTTTAAAAAAGTCACATTCCATGAAAAGTCTCAGAAAGCAAGTTATTTAATAAGAGAACTTATTGCTCAAAAAGTCACACATTTGGTGAGAACATAATGCATTATTCAAAATTGTAGTGAGTTAATGCTAGAACAAGACGCAGCATAAGAAATTGAAAAGTTCCATTCTCGAATAGTTCAATAGTTGACATATTCATAACATGTCTCATGATGGTAAATAAATGTTCTATAATAAACTGAAAATTAGTAGCTTCTCCATCTAGGTTTAAGAGGCAACAGATTTCACTACTAAATGTCATACTGTACCATTTGTAAGATTTATATTAAAGGTAAAAAATTTCAAACTTTTTTTTTTCTGCTGCAAAGAGCTGCCTGTAATAAGCAAAGGCCAAGAGACATTTAATGTTTTGTCCTCATAAATGGAAATCAATGATCAGTCTTAAAGAAACTCTACTGTCATCTGTACTAATGATGCCCCATCAATGGTTGGTTGCAGCCTCTTGTTAAAACACACACACACACACATACACACACACACACACACACACACACAAACACACGCTAAAGAAAATCCTGTTTTCTATGTCGCAGTACTCTATTTTCTTTACAGAAAGATACTAGAGTCAAAAACTCTTAGAGATGAATGCAGTGGCTCAGGCCTGTAATTCCAGCACTTTGGGAGGCTGAGGTCGGCAGATCACGAGGTCAGGAGATGGAGACCATCCTGGCCAACGTGGTGAACCACCCCGCTGCTCACCCTGTTTCTACTAAATATACAAAAATTAGCTAGGTGTGGTGGCATGCGCCTGTGGTCCTCGTTACTTGAGAGACAGAGGCAGGAGAATCGCTTGAACTCGGGAGGCAGAGGTTGCAGTGAGCCGAGATCATGCCACTGCACTCCAGCCTGGCAACAGAGCAAGACTCCATCTCAAAAAAAAAAAAAAAAAGGAAATTTGAAAATTCAGATGATGCTACAAAAATTGGTTAACCATGTTAAACAAAAATAAAGTCACTGAAGAATGTTTTTTAAAACTGCATGATAGGCTGGGCCTGGTGGCTCACGCCTGTAATCCTAGCACTTTGGGAGGCCGAGGCAGGTGGATCATGAGGTCAGGAGATCCAGACCATCCTGGCTAACACAGTGAAAACTTGTCTCTCCTAAAAATACAAAACATTAGCCAGATGTGGTGGCACGCACCTGTAGTCCCAGCTACTTGGGAGACTGAGGCAGGAGAATGGCTTGAACTTGGTAGGCAGAGGCTGCAGAGGTTGCAGTGAGCTGAGATCGTGCCACTGCACTCCAGCATAGGTGACAGAGCAAGACTGTCTCAAAAAACAAACAACAAAAACTGCATGAAAGTCTGGACAACCAGTGAGTAAATCGCTTGCTACATACAGAAATCCAGGGGCTTAGCAGAGGAAAAGTTCTTAGCAGAAAGCTTGAACTTAAAATCTAGCAGGAGGTTTTTTTGTTTATTTTTGAGACAGGGTCTCACCCAGTCGCCCAGGCTGGCATGCAGTGGTGCAATCTCAGCTCACTGCAACCTCTGCTTCCCAGGCTCAAGCAATCCTCCAGCCTCCTGACTAGCTTGGACTACAGACATGACCCAGCTAATTTTTTATTTTTATTTTTTTAGAGATAGGGTTTTGTCATACTGCACAGGCCAGTCTTGAACTCCTGAGTCAATCAGCCTAACTCAGCCTCCCAAAGTACTGGGATTACAGACATGAGCCATTGCACCCAGCCGCAAGAGTACTTTTAAGAAAATAAAAGTGCCAGAGTTTGCTCCATGCTTTGAAATGCAGAATAGCTGCAGAAATGAACCTGCTTAGCAGACATCTTTTATCACATCAAACAGTTGGCTAAATCTCTACAAGACTTTGTAGAAAACGTTTTTATTTCAATTGACAAAATTCTTAGACTTTCAAGGGAATCGAATCTTTGGGAAAATCATGTTGCAGAAAGAAATTTTGAAATGTTTTCACTGCTACTTATTTTATTTTTTTTTTTCAAGAGAGGTGGGATATCATGAAGTATACTTTTTATTGAAACCACCTGGGAGAACTTCAGTATACAACTGAACAGTATTCTCCCTCCCTTCCAATGCAGGAGGAGGATCCCTTTAAGATCTGCTCAGCTTGAGAACATTGAGCTGCAGTCTGATTGTACACTCAAGATGAGAGCTACTGATCTGCCTCTAAACGAATTCTGGATTTTGGGAGGGAGGGTGAGAAAGAGGGAGAGAGGGAGAGAGAGCAAGAGAGAGAGAGCAAGAGTGAGAGAGAGAGAGAGAGAGCGCGAGAGAGCAAGAGAGAGAGAGAGAGAGAGAGAAATCCTGTCATTCATAGAAAAATAATCATTATATGGCCGTGTGCAGTGGCTTGCGCCTGTAATCCCAGCACTTTGGAAGGTTGAGGTGGGTGGATCATCTGAGGTCAGGAGTTCATGACCAGACTGACCAACATGGTGAAATCCCATCTCTACTAAAAATACAAAAAAAATTAGTTGGGTGTGGTGGTGTGTGCCTGTACTCACTACTTGGGAGGCTGAGACAGGAGAGTCGTTTGAACACAGGAGGCAGAGGTTGCAATGAGCCGAGACTGTGCCACTGCACTCTAGCCCGAATAACAGACTGAGATTCCATCCCCACTCCCCCAAAAAGAATATCTTGCTGAAGTTTTCAGGTCCTTATATGTGTGAATAGGCTTATTTATTTCAGGTGAAAATGAATCTGTGTACTTATGCTAACCTATACCCAGAATTGAGAGCCCATTAAGGCACATTATAACCAATATAGGCATAGTCTAACAATGATATGCTTTCAATTTTTCTCTTCAGTCTTCTGTGCTATTGTTACATAGTTACATTTAAATGTTATATTCTTAATATATTGTTCCTTTTTATTTAGCCAATCATTTTAAGAGCTATTATGAAAAAAGTCCTATATATTTACCTATATCTTAAGCATTTCCACAAAGCTTCTCTTTGTGTAGTTCCAAATTAGTTTGTATCCTATTCCTTCTGCCTAACTTCTTTTAACAATTTTTTTTTGTAGTGTAAACGTGCTGCTATTGAACTTCCCATATTTCTCTTAAAAAACATTTGTCATTCATTTTTGAAAGACACTTTGCTGGTCGGGCATGGTGGCTCATACCTGTAATCCCAGAACTTTGGGAGGCTGAGGCACGTGGATCTACTGAGGTCAGGAGTTCGAAACCAGCCTGTCCAACATCGCAAAATCCCATCTCTACTAAAAATACAAAGATTAGCCAGGCATGGTGGCAGGCGCCTGCAATCCCAGCTACTCAGGAAGCTGAGGCAGGAGAATCACTTGAACCTGGGAGGTGGAGGTTGTAGTGAGCCGAGATTGTGCCACTGCAATACAGCCTAGGTGACAAAGTGGGACTCCATCTTAAAAAAAAAAAAAAAAAAAAAAACTTTGCTGTGCACAGAATTCAGAGCCAACAGTTTTTTTTTTCTTTAAAGGTACCATCCCACTGTTTTTTGGCTTGCACAGTTTCTGAAAAGGAGTCTGCTACTATTCTTACTATCTTTTTCTGTATGATCTTTTTTTTTCCTCCACAGATCATCTACAAGATTTTATCTTTATCTTTGGTTTTCAGCAGTTTGAATATCATGAATCTAGATTTTATTTTATTTTTTAAATTCTTCTTGGCATTTTCCAAGCTTTTTGAAACTGTTTCATCATTTTTGAAAAATTCTCAACAATTATCTCGTCTCTTTGTAGCATTAAAATTACACGTTAGACCATATGATATTGTTCCACAGCTCTTGAATGCTATTTATGTTTTGTATTGCTTTTGTCACTTATTTTTCTTTTTGATCATTTCATTGACCTATTTTTAACTTCACTGTTTCTTTCCTTGATTGTGTCAAATGTATGCATATGTTGGTATTAGTCACTTTTTACATCTGTTATCGTGATTTTAAATTCTATCATTTGAATACCTTTTACCTTCTATCACTCTGCTGATTTTCCTTAACTGTCCATGCATGTTCCCTACCTTTTCCATTAAAGGCTAACATTTTAATCATAATTATTTAAAATTTCCTATCTGATCCAACATCAATGGCATCTCCAAATCTGGTTCTCTTGATTGCTTTATCTCTTGAGAATGGGTTTACATTTTTTTTTGGCTTTTTTGTATCTTGTACTTTTTAATTTCTTGCTGCACAGAGTAGGTAGAACAGTAGAAATGTAGATAAATAGTAGTAAGTACTATTTATTACTGGAAATGACATTTCTACTGTTTGCTTGTAGAGGGTTGAGTCAATATAGTCAGGAATTGAGCAAGATTTGTCTTTTGCTGTTGCTATGTTTATGTTCCATGTACCACAGGTTTAAAATTGCACGAGATTTACCTAGTGCTTAAGGTGGGATTTGGTTCCCAGAGGCTTTTTCCTCAATGTCCTGCTCCTTCCTTAACTTTATGCCTTCTCTACAAAGGTGTGCCTCAGAGTTCTCCATGCTTTTGCCTCTTCCGCAAAAGTAGACTTCTGTTGCTTGATACTTGGTACTTGTTATTTGGCACTTGCTGCAGGGGTAGGGTAGAGAGAGAGGTCAGGAGAAATTTCTGTGGTCCTGCCTCAGCCTCAGACTTAGCCAGACCCTGTATCTCTGGATCTAGGAGTGAAGGTTTCTCAGTGATCATATCCCTCACTCAGAGGCAGAAAACCTCTCATGGACTGGATCCATAATAGTTTTTTGCCCCTCCTCCAAATTAGAGGGGTTTGTTCTTTATATTTCTCCCAGATGCAACAGTATGTCACCTGTGTGCTGGGGGAGGTAAGTTTACTGCCCTTACCCTAACAACATAAGTATTTTGTTTCTTAGGGGAGAAGGGTCTGGGTGGAGCTTTGTGTGTTTACCACAGAACTGGCTATTCTCCTCTCCAGGCCTATACTACCAAAGGAGACTTCCTATGAAATCCCTCCCTGACTCCAGTCTTTCTCATCTGTATCCAGTGAAGTTGGTGAAAACAAACCAGCAAGAGAATGCAAACTATCTTTGGGTCTAGGGCTCTCAAGGGTTCTATCTCATGCTACAACAAATTCAGCCTTTAGTAATTTGTTAAGTATTTTAGCTGGATTCTTCTTACCTGCTTGTATGGTGGGCTTGCGTTCCCCTTATGCTTTGCCACAGGTAAGTCAGGGCTTTTCATCTTCTCTCCTCTTGAAGGTGCCTATTTTTCCTTAGAATTTCAGGTTATTTTGGTGCCTTACCTCAGTTCTCGAGTTGGGGGGTGGTTCAAGACAAATTATGATTTTGTTCATTATTTTTTCTTGTCGTTAGCAAAATTAAAACTTATTTCCAGCTTTCTATATATTAGGCAGAAGCTATAAGCATTCCTAAGGATGTGAAATGTCATATTTATCATATTCTAAATTCTCATATATATTTGGATTGATTTCTAGACTTTTTATCCTATTTCATTAATCTATCAATCTATGTATGCACCAGTTACATTAACTGTAGCTTTACTGTAAATAATGATGAGGAACATTTCATCCATCCTCATCATGTTATTTTTCAAAAATTTCTTAGATATTCTTGCTTAGTTCATTTTTAAATATAAAGTGTAACACAATTTTCACTTTAGAGAAAGAACTGAACTTAAAATAGTACATGCTTAAGACAGCACTCTACAGTTGTAGGTCTAAAAGAGACCCTATTTCTAAACTTTTAACAATTTAATAATGTTTTTCTCTTATCAAATCCACACTTATTCACTATAGCAAAATAAAAAATAGATAGTTAAATAAAAAGAGTAAAATTACCTGCAATTCCAGTATCCACTGTTAGCTTTGGACTATATCCTTGTTACAGAACTTTTACTACAGAAGCAGACACATGTTACACCTATTACATATAAATGGTTTCACACTGCATAATCTGCTTTTAAACTTAAAATTTTAAAAAATTAAATATTAAAACATTATCAAAATATTTAATAATCATTTAATAATAGTAAATATTATTAACAACAGTTTACAAATAGATCCCCTTCTAGGACAGTGATTTTCAAATGTGCTGCTTGGAACTATAAGGATTTTTAGAAAACTTTTCATGGAGTATTCTGCATGGGGTTGGAGAATAAAGCTAAGCTTGGCTCTGGCCCACTGTTCTCTCTTCTAGTAGAACATCTATTTGTCTCTTTTATTTCTTAGGATTCTGCATAGGTTTTAATTTTAAAAAGGGCCCCAAAAAGAAAAATATGTCAAAAAAAATCACCATTTTGCACCATCAATTAATTTTGTATGAACTACTTCAGGCATACAAAAAAATAGAATATAATATAAAACTTGAGCATGTATCACTAACCTCAAGGAATGGATATAATTGAAGCTTTCTGGATACATATTTTTCATTCCTCAGAAGCAATCAACCACTATCCTTTATCATTCTTCTGCAAGTTCTTTTATATTTATATATCCTGTAATCCCAGCACATTGGGAGGCCAAGGCTGGTGGATCACCTGAGATCAGGGGTTCAAGACCAGCCTGGCCAACATCATGAAACCCCATTTCTACTAAAAAAAATAAATTAGTCAGATGTGGTGGCAGGCGCCTGTAATCCCAGCTACCTGGGAGCTGAGGCAGGAGAATCACTTAAACCTGGAAGGTGGAGGCTGTACAGTGAGCCGAGGTCACGCCATTGCACTCCAGCCTGGGTGACAGAGTGAGATTATATCTAAAAAAAACATCCTTTCTAAAGAAGTTGGGGCAATTTATATGCACATTAAGAATAAATGAAAGTTCCAGTTCCAGTTGCTTCACAGTCTCACACTCATGTTCTTTTTGGAAATTATTTATTTTTGAGATGCAGTTTCTCTCGTCACCCAGGCTGGAGTGCAATGGCACGATCTCTCAGCTCACTGCAACCTCAGCCACCCAAGTTCAAGCAATTCTCCTGCCTCAGCCTCCCAAGTAGTTTGGATTACAAGCGCATGCCACCACACCTAGCTAATTTTTGTATTTTTAGTAGAGATGGGATTTCACCATGTTGGTCAAGCTGATCTTGAACTCCTGATCTCAGGTGATCCACCTGCCTCAGCCTCCTAAAGTGCAGAGATATAGGCGTAAGCCACCATGTCTGGCCAGTTATGTCCTTTTTAAATTAATTTTTGCCATCCTAAGATAGCTAATTTGGTCTTAATTTGCATTTCGTTAAGAATGAGTTTGCACAGGAGGTTATATAAACCTCTGTAATATTTATTGGCCATTCAGGTTTCCTCTTCTGTTAATATCAAGCATATTTATAGTTCATATTTTAAAACTAATCTTGGAACTAATCAGTACTATGTATTGCAAATATCTTCTCCCATTATGTGACTTGTTTCATTTTTGTATATGTTTTTTATGCAGAAAAAATTTAAAGTTGAATGTAATAAACTATTCAGTATTTTTCTTTATGGTCATCTTTGTGTTTTATTTTCATTTTTTTTTTTTAACCTTACCTTTAGATCAAAAAGATAGTCTCCCACATTCTATTAAAAATGTCAAGGTTTTGCTTTTATTTGGGCTTGTAATTTGCCTGAAAGGTGTGTGTGTGTGTGTTTGTGTGGCGAGATACAGGTCCAATTTTATTGTTATTTTATTTAGATAACCAACTGTCCCAACCATTCTTTCTCTGATTTGTGATTCTACATCTGCTACTTATTAAGTTCTCATAAGTTTGAGACTATTTTGGAGTTCTGTGTTCTGTATCTATTGTTTATTTTTCTATTATTGAGTTCGACATTGTTTAAAATACTATGATTTTATAATGTATTGATAGTTTTTAGGGTAAAACTTCACTTTATCCTTAGTCTTCAAACTGTCTTGGCTATTCTTGGCATTTAGCTCACTCACATAAACTCAAATTCTTAATTTCTGAGCAATAATGTTGTCCCTAAATCATCTAATTTTCCATTTTTGTTAGTATATAGAAATGCAATTGATTTTTGAAACTGGCCTTGTATCCTGAGACCTTGGTAAATTCATTCTTAGTTTTAGTAGTTGTTTTGTTGATTCCTTAGGATTTTTTGTGCAAACAGTATGTCATCTGAAAAGAGTTATACACTTTCCTTTCAGATATTTACCTTTTATTTTTTCTTAATACTCTAGCTAGGACTGCCAATACCATGTTGAATGGAATGAGTAAGGAAGGAACTAAGGGGACATCCATTACTTGTTCCTGATCTTCGGAAGAAAGCATTTAATATTTCACTATTATGTTGGGTGTAGGCTTTTAATTGATGACCATTACCAGATTGAGAAAGTTATTTTATGTTTCTAGTTTGCTGAGAGTTTTACATTATGAATGGGTACTGTATCTTGTTAAATGCTTTTTCTGCATCTATTGAAATGCTCATATTTTATTTCCCTTACTATGTTAATATGAAGAATTGCTTTTCAAATCTTAAACCAACCTTTTGATTCTAGTATAAACCACATTTAATTATGATGATTTATCCTTTTTATATATTGGTTAATAGTGTTGAAGACTTTTGCATTCATGTTCTTAAGGGATACTGGTGTCTAATTTTCTTGTAATGTCTCCATTAGGTCTTGGTATCAGGCTAACGCTCAACTTACAAAATGAACTGTAAAGAGCTGCCTCCTCCATTTTTTGAAGAGTTTGCATGTAAAATGCTTTATTTCTTCCTTAATTTTTGGTAGAATTCAATATGGAAACCATCTGGACCTTTAGTTTTCTGTGAATCACAGCTATTTTAAAGTTCGTTTCTGATAAAACAGTTGTACTGTCAACTTGGACAAGCTGAAACTACATTTCAAAGAATCTCCTTCCGTTTTGCTCTGGATTGGTTGGCCAAAATCGAAATATGCAAGAGATTTGGAAGGCAGAGTGTAGTAGTAGCTAATATACTCTGATGGTCTTTGTGGTGAGAAGTGGTGAGATACAAATGCAGAGGTGCTGGTGGGTTCCAGTCTGTTCTTGTTCTACCCTGCTCCATGCCCAACTTTTATTTCTAATTGCAGAACCTGTTGACCAATTATGACCCAAGGTTCACTACCAAATGAAATGGCAATACCTTTACACAACTTACGCAGCTTTCTTTTGCAGGCCTAATTCAGAACTGGATATGCCTGGCTTCTCAATTTACCTGACAAGCTGCAATTTGGCCAACTATACCTGTGCTTCAGAAGGGCTGGTTCATGACTCTTCTCTGATCCACCAACTAATCCTTTAAGATCCTTACTTCCTCAGTTTCTTCCACAATTGTGTCAAATCCTGTTGCTATAAATTCCTTATTTCATAATACTCACACTGGTTCTGCTTCCCTGATTGAACTTTAACAGAGGTAACTTAAAAATTAAAATTTTCTATGTATCTGTTTTAAATATCCTTTTCCCTTTCTGTTTTTGTAGTCAGTTGGTTTTATCTTCTTGCATGCCTTGTAATTTTTTTGACTGAATGCTGGACACTGTATCAAAATTATAATAACTTGAGGCTCTGGATGATGTTATCTTCTTCCAAAATGATGAACTTTAACATCTAGCAGTGAGTTAGGGTAAGAACAGATCATCTTAATCTTGTTCAGAATTGAGCTAATTTCAGACTTTGTGATGGCTTACTTATTTTGGGTTTATGCTTTTCTTTTAGGGAATAGCTCTTCAAGGATCCCCACTTTAAAAAAAAAAAAGGCTGGTATTTAATGGAGTTCCTCCCCTTTGGCAGGCCATGAACTCCTGTTTTGAATCTCCTACCCTCTGTGAGTGATAATCAGCTGCTCAGTTTTTCAGTCTCTTGGCCACTGGTTATAAATTGTCTTTGGGGAAAAGTGGTGCTGAATTTTAGGTTCACTTTTTTCGAGCTTCTTTTCTTTTTAGGATCCTGGTCCCTCAAGGCCTTGCTGCAAAGCATTGGAAAAAATTATCTACACTAAATCCAATTCTTTCTCTCTCATTCTGATCTAAACAGGATTTCACCCCCACCACTGTAGTTAAACTGCTCTTATAAAGGTCATATTGCTATATCCAGTTGACAGCTCAGTCCTTATCTAGTAACAGCAATCACTGCTTCCTGGAAACATTTTCTTTATTCTCTAGAGCATCAGTCTCCTTATTTTTCTCTTGTTTCATTGGCCAACTTTCATTATTTTTTGTTCGGTTCCTATCTTCCTGATCTCTTAACATTAGATGGCCCAGGCCCCAATCCTGGGGCCTGTACTCTTACTTGAATATCCGTTGGTAATCTCATCCAGTATCATCAATTTCCCTATCATGCATATGCTCAGGCTCCCAGATTCTATCTCCAGTTTAAACTTCTCTTCTGAACTCAACATCTTGACTTAAATATACACATTGGTAAGAATTTCAAACTTAACATGTCCAAAACATAACTTCATACTTTCTACCACAAACTTGTTTTACTGTCTTCTAAGTTAATTGCAATCCATCCTTCTAGTTACTAGGGCTATAATCCTGAACTCCTTCTACTTCAAATCCAATCGTGTGGGCTCCACCTTCAAAATAGATTTAGAATCCTACCGCTTCTCAGCACCTTCACTGTTATCTCCTTGGGCCAAGACACTATCATCTCCCATCTGGATTACAGTAATAGTCTTCTAAGTAGTCTAAGGGAGATTCCTTAAAAATCTAAATCAGATTATATTATTCTCTCAAATCCTTCAAATGGCTTCCAGTCTCAGATTAAAAACTTCAAGTACTTACAATGGTTTATAAGACCATACATAATCTTGCCTCCAAGTATTCCTCTGGCCTCATCTCTCACTCTTGTCCTTGTTTACTTGTCTTCAGCCACATTGGCCTTCTCGCTATTTCTTATAAATCCTTCTGCCCCCTGCCTTTGGGCTTGTTGTTCCAAATGAACATACTTGGAATGCTCTTTCCCAGAAATCTTGATGGATCACACTATCATTTCCTTCAGTCACATCACTGTTGCTTTCCTTAACCTACTTAAAACCAAAACCCTCCTCCCTAATATACTCTTCACCAACATTCCTTAGGCTTTTTCTTATCCCTGCTTTTTCTCCAAGGACTTATAATTCTCCCTATTAATAACTCTGTTTTTCTGCCTACATCCAGTAGCATATAAGCTTCATTATAGTGGAGTTTTGTCAATTTCGTTCAGTGTTTTATCCCTCACACCTAGAATAACGCCTGATACATAGTAGCACTCAATATTTGAACAACTCATCAATTTTCAATAGATTCTGATTAAATTTACAAGTCAATTCTAAACAAGTGGTGATATTTAAAGGTTTAAGCTTTAATGATCAGGTTCCTCTTAGATTATATTCCTGTCATTTATTTTTTGCTTGCGTTTTGTCCTTATTCTGGTTACAGCCTTCTTCTTTTTTCGGGGGGGGGGGGTGGTTTACTGTATATCCTTTGTATCTTCTGGCAATGCGCTAACCATAAACCTTTACTTCACCCTTGCCCAGCGTGGTGAATAGAGACCCAGGACTGATCAATTAGTACTCCATCTCCATGGAAAAACATTAGCTCAAGGGATGAAAAAGGCTCATTTCCTGGGCTTTCAAATACTAGATGTTGGGGTAAGAAATCATTTCTTTCCTCTGTGGTTGTTAGAGTCATCTATGTCATAAGTTTTCTCCATTTTAGTAGGACAGATGAGGTCAACACACAGAGGAGAGAGGTGACACCCAATGGATTCTAAGGACAGCTAGACCTCTGAACTTCCTCGTAACTTCAGCCAATATATTTTATCCATCCTCCCACCAAATTGCCTTGTAGGCAATTTGAGTTTCTTCACTTTTAACTTCATAAGCACTGAATAATATACTCCTCATTTAAATAGTATAACCTTATCTCCCCTCAAATAAAAATCTCTTGTTGGGTTCCTTCTGTAGGGATTCCCTAAAAAAGATTTTTGAAGTGAATCTGCTCCACTTAAAATGAATTCATTTGATTAGAAACTTCTCCAATCCAGTTTCAGAGATTAAGCTCCTCCCTAGCATTTTTCAAATGGTGGAAGCAGAATCAGGAGTGTATTCCAATACAGCCAGAGATTTCTCACCCCACTAATTCTTTTCACTCCTCACTAAGAGCCTTGAGAATTCTTTTTTTTTTTCAACCTTAGTTCTACTTCAGCCCAGGTGATCTAGATTTGAAACCCATTGGTCAGTAGTTCTCAAACTTTAGCTTGCATCATAATCCTTTGGCAGGGTGCTGAAAAAGACTGCTGGGGCCAGGTGAGAGGCTCATGCCTGTAATCCCAGCACTTTGGGAGGCCAAGGCAGGATTGCTTGAGCCCAGGAGTTCGAGACCATAGGGAGACTCTGTCTCTACAAAAAATAAAAAATTAGCTGAGTGTGGTAGTGTATGCCTGGTAGTTCCAGCTACTCGGGAGGCTGAGACCTAGGTGGAGGACAGTGGAGGATCCCTTAAGCCCAGGAGGCCAAGGCTGCAATGAGCCGTGTTCTTACCACTGTATTGCGCTTCAGCCTGGTAGAGCAAGACTCCATTTCAATAAAGCAACAACAACAAAAACCATTGTGCTTCATCTTCAGTTTTTGATTTTGTAGGTTTGGGGTGTGGTCTGATAATCTGTATTTCTAACAAATTCCCAGGTGATGCTGATACTATTGGTCCCAAGATGACATTCTGAGAATTACTAATAGATTCATACATTAACAATATAAAGTGGTTAAGTATATTTTCCCTTAATCCAAGTACCCAGGTAACTGGCAGTCCTGGTCTATCTAGCTGCCTAAGTCATATAGCAAATGGATGCATATTTTAGAAGTAGTAGAGTCCCTATGTTATGCTGTGCCATGGTGATGATGCACTTTACAGAATGCAGAAAGCCTGGGCCTCAAAGATAAGAAAACGTTGTGTTGGCTTTCCTAAGAATTTAAGCTTGCAAGCGATCTAGACTGTAGGACATTTTCCTCCCCACCTGGAATTTTTAGCTTTCTCTCTCTCTAGCAAGCAGAGAAGAGATGTAGGAGATTGACTACTCTTTTCCTGATCAAATGTAAGGGACTATCATTCAGCTGTTTGTCTCATATAAAAAAATCTTTTTCTAATTTGATTTCCCAATAAAACAGATTAGATTTGTCTGTAAGTGTGTTTTTCCTCTGCCATGGAATATGTAGCATGATTGAACACATGATCTTTTATTTTTTAACTATTACTTGTGTTATCCAAGGTTTGATATCTATATGGTATCTTTTTTAATTACTAAGATAGAATACTTATATTTTAAGTTCTCACAAGTGATTTTACTGCTGAACTCTATTTTCATTTAGAAAAAAGACAATTGATAGTGTAAGTTTCAAAATATGGTTTCTGGACCAACCAACAATATCAACATCATCAGAGAACTTGATGGAAATGCAAATTCATGGGTCTCACCCAGACCCTCAATACTAACTTAGAAACAGGAGCAACCAAAATTGTGTGTGAACAAGTTTGCCAGGTGATTCAAGTCTGAAAACCATTGCTGTAGAGGAATAATTGAGCTAAACACTCCTAGGACAAAAAGATGGTGAATATTACACACTGGGATGATATTACTATGATCCCTGTTGGAACGACAGCAAATTTGTGGAAGCACACCTCAATATTTTAGTTGAGACAATGCAGAGACAAATGAGGACAATGTGCATTAAGTGTACAGACCAATAGTAAAATCTGTGAGAAAAAATCATTTTCTGAGAACTGCTCTAAAAATGTTTACTTTGCCCAATGAACTGTTATGATTTTTTAATATAACAATGACATTTATAATGATCAATTTACCTTCTCCTAACTTGGCTCCTCGGAGATTTTGAAACTGTTTTACATTTAAATGTTTGTTTCTTCTAGGTGATTTGGCTTAGTTTTCTAGGTTAATTATCCTCCTTATTAACAGCTTATCATATAATTCTTTTACTGAGAAGTATTTATAGTTATATAGTATTTGTGGGTTTTATTAAGAAGAGTTACAAATTCTTCTTGGGAAAAGGATATAGATAAGATTTTTGAGGGAGCAAGTCTAGCATATAATACATGGTCAATGAGTATCTGAATGAAGTTTTGAATTTAGCTCTCCTGTTGCCTCTCTGACCTCTCCTATTACTCTACTTCTTGCTCACTCCAATATAATCATATTAACCTTACTGTTTCTCTAACATATGAGAACATCTGCACCTCAAGGCCTTTGCTTTTGTTCTTTCCTCTGCATGGAAATGCTGGTCTCCTAGACATCTGCATAGTTTTTGCCCAATCTTTCTTGCAGTTTTGGCTCAGATTATATTCTCAGTGAGGCCTTCTGTAACTGGCTCTCCCTTCGCTCCTGAATTTTATCCTTCCCTAGTTTTTCTCTAGTTATTATCTTGTAAAACAACATGAAATGGTTTATTTTCTTTTCTTTCTTTTTTTTTGAGTCAGAGTTTCGCTCTTGTTACCCAGGCTGGAGTGCAATGGCGCGATCTCGGCTCACCGCAACCTCCGCCTCCCAGGTTCAGGCAATTCTCCTGCCTCAGCCTCCTGAGTAGCTGGGATTACAGGCACACGCCACCATGCCCAGCTAATTTTTTGTATTTTTAGTAGAGACTAAAAATCGTTGACCAGGATGGTCTCGATCTCTTGACCTCGTGATCCACCCGCCTCGGCCTCCCAAAGTGCTGGGATTACAGGCGTGAACCACCGCGCCCAGCTGAAATGGTTTATTTTCAATCTTTCAATTTGAATGTAGCCTCCACAAGACAGATTTTATTTTTGCCTGTTTTGCTTTTGGATCTATCTCCATCACCTACAGCAGTGCTTGGCATTCAAGTGGGAACAGGAACTTGTGAATGACACAAAGTATGCAAGAATCTGAATGTTTATATTTAGTAACTTTAAAAAGCTTTCTTAAAAATCTAGATGCTAGCTAGATTTTTTCTTCCACAGCAGTTACCATAACTATTCATATTTAGTCTTTCCTCCAAAACATTTAGTAAACACCTACTACATGCCAGTCACTGTGCTAAGGGCTGAGAACAAAGATGAGGAGATTCTGATCTTTCCAGGAGCTCATAGTAAAATAAATGACTTTTTAAAAAACCATAAATAGAAGATATGCATAGGGTTTTGCACACAAAAAATACTAAAATTTAGGTCTTTTCCCCTCTGGTTTTTCCTGCTACTAGTCTCAGTAAAGCAAATACTAGACACTAGAGGGACAGTACGGCACAAAGAAAGAAGGAGATGGGCAAGACCAAAGCTTCAGACAAAAGAACGATCGCAAATTATAACATTCTTATGCAGAAGAGCATTATGTAACAAGGTTAGTCTGACCTGAAGGCTGACAAATGGCCCAGATGACCTCAGGATATTTTAAGCAGCATTATGTAAACTTTAAGCATCCACAATTAGTGATAATCCTGACATTCCAACAAATAAAATAACTAAAATAAGAAATATTTTCTTAATTAACAATGATTAGCTATTAAGTATTGATTAAAACATTTACTAGCCCACATTATCTGTCTTTTCTATGGCAAATAACATTTTGTATGTGATACCTATAAACAGCCTGCCATTTTTCCCTATCTTTCCTTCTCTGGTAATAGCAACTAGAGTTCATAAACAAAGCAGACTCACATGAGTAGCAGGTCAGTGTCCCTGGAGTCCTTTAGGACAGAGAAGTGTCCCTCCAGTGTCCCTGGAGTCTTTAGGATGGACAGCATAGTTAGAGGTATACTTTCTTCTTTCCAGTGGTACAAGGAAGTCCTCTGAAATCCACCTCTTAAACCTTTCTCCCTTACTAGTCTGAGTAAAAAATTAGCTGTTTATGGTAACCAAGGAAATTATTTCAAAATTTTGCTTTAAGATATTTTAAGAAGAAGCAATAACATAACGTTTTTGAAACAAGATGCTTTGGATATATACAACTGAGTTTTATCAAATGAAGCTGAGATTCAGATTTAGATGTGATTGAATCCAAAGGCCCATGTCAAAGGTTTACACATCAGTGTCCCCATAGGGTTTGCAAAAGTATTTGCTGGATCTCACAAAATTTAAATTCAATTTTTTTTTTTGCTAAAATGCTTTAATTTTTAGAAACTGTAAAAATAATGTTTAGATATAGGCAAAATTTGGACAATATTGAATACTAACGCACTAACTTGTACTGTGAGGTTATCTTTGTGTGAGGCTTCTCCTACCCTTTACCTGTATTTGGTTTTCACTGTTGAGGAAAGTAACAGCACACTCACTCACATAAACTAGTATACTATTAGAACATGTGTACAGTATATGTATATAAAAGGTCAGATGCATCTGCTCGGCAATGCTGTGGTCACAATCCAAGAATTGTGCAGTAGCAAGTGAAGGAGTCAAGCTGCTGTCATTCAACTGTCTTATAGAGACCCATTTTGGCTACTTTTTTTGGAGGTGGGGAAGTTCATATCTATGAATTTTTATAAATACAAATTTTATGTTTTACATATTTGGTATTCCATACGTTTCCATTGGGAGAGAAAAATCTGTTAAAACTATAGGACTAATAACGTTGCTTATCTTACCAGGGAATAAAAAAGTGTTCTTGGGAATTAAGCTCTGAGCACCAATTTTTAAAAAATCGATTTTTGAAGAATGCAAAAGAAATTTTTCATGAAGGTATGTTAAATCTTTTACAAACTTATAATGGACTACTGGGCATCATTAGAGTTTGCACCAGTGAATCAACTAACTGCTTGAGCATTATTACAGCATTCCTCAATCTAAAACAAAAAGAAAAACAAATTATAGGGCAAAGTGGTATTAAGTAATAAGAAGCCCTAAAAAAGGAAAAATTTAGCTGGTGTGGGGGTGAGGTTATCAGATTACAAGAGAAAAAAAAAAAATCAAGAAATGCCACCCTCAAAGGTAATCAAATATTTTAAGCCTAAGTATATAGACTCAAGAAACTTATGTAATTATATGTAAATAAACTATCAAACTGGTATATGAAAAAAGTCCTGGATTCAGAGTTAGGAAAAACCACCACTGCAAAGTTTTGGTCAGAGTTTTGTGTTGTACCAGGCTTTGGATGCTGAACCACTAAAGAATCTGTAAATCTCAGCTTTCTCACCTGTAAAATGGAGCACTTTAAGGATCATATGAGATATGCTATTGAAACAGACCTGTAAGAAAAAGTGAGAGGAAGGGAAGAGAAAGGAAATCTCTTCTTTTTTACTATCACTCTTCCAGACCTACAACCACGAAGTACATGTTCTACTAGTTATATATTGTTGAGGACAGAATCTACTAATATCCTTCATTTCTTCAAACTTTTCCCCTTTTCCTTCAACTTTTTAAAAATGAAAGTGCAGTTGGTTTATGAGACCCAGACATTTACTGGAATTTAAGCAGGGACGTGTTAGGATAGCTTGGCTCAAAAGAACTTACTTCTAATAACCTTTAGACAACTTTTAATAATAAAACATTGAAGTTACAGTAATAAGGTAGAATTCATTATTTATGTTTCCTTATTATAGAAATAAATCTCACACTTCTGACTCCTGTATTTTTATTTTAAATGTAATCTGGTTATTTTACAGGCAAGGAACAGCAATATAATACTCTCCACATCACTTACCTAAGAGAAAGAGCACTCTTGTTTATATGGCAATTAATGCCAGAGAACCTTTCCAAAATCAAAGTCAAGAAATGGATTTAGTTATAGAGAGATGAATAATAAACATGAAAATAATCAATATTTCACTCTAAACCCAATACTTTTTGGATAGCAGTTCTTATATGTACATTATCCCTGCTGAACATCATACTCAGATACATAGAGATCACACATATACAATGTAAAACATGGACCATCAAAGCAAAGACTGTGCATCAGCTAGCTTTCATCTTTGCAAACAAAGGTTATCATTAGCAAGATAGAGCTAATGAATAATTAATAATTCTTAATGGAGTTTGCACTGTATTCTGCTTATAATGTCAAAGTGAAGGATAATCTACAAAGCTATTTATTATGTCCAATGGGAAATGTGTTGGAATTGGGAGTCATGACTGTCTCAGATAAGCCAGGGAAGACTAAGTGGTAATATACTTTTAAGCAAAAGAAAAAAGTTAGCTTAATGGATTAGCAAATATCCACTAACTTTTTTATATGAATACTTTTCTAGAGTTCTATAGTGGCTTTTCATTTGGTTTTCAAGTATTTGCATGTGAAATGCTTTTTTTTTTAAATGGAGGACAAGTAACAGTAAAACCTACCATTTTGAGCATGAATCGGTAAAGTACTAGAAATAGAAATAATAGAATTCAATCTTTGTTGTATTAAAAACACAGGCTTCCTACTCTATCAAAGTTCCAAAATCAAAAGTGCCTCCTAATTAGTCATAGATGTGTTAGCAGGTCAAACCTTGGACAAATCTAAATTTGAAAATGATCTAATATTAAAGTAAATTGTATGTTTCAATGTAATACTACCTTTATATGTATCACTGAGCCTATGTCTGCAGATAAGAAAAAGCACAGGTTTACTTTTAAAAAAACCACAGAATGTTTATGGAAGTGAAATCTTGTGCTACAAAGCAACTACCCTGAAACTCACTGTTGTTACTATTTTTTACCCACTTATTATCATAAAAAAACTAGTTCTCAGATTCTGCATCCAGACAGCTTTATGTAAAATATATAAACATTTGTCCAAATTGGTACACAGATTGCATAAATATGGCAATTAAGATCGCATTTACAGATGTGCATGTACAATGCTGTGCAAATTATCACAATATTACAATTTCAGAAATTATTCAAATTGGTATCCAAGTAAAGCAATTAGTGAAAAAATACCCATGCAGAATTTAAATATCTCAGAACAAAATTTAAAATTTCTTCATTAAAAGTTCACACATTTAAAATAGTTTTATTCATTTTATTTGTATATGTCAAAATACATTTTTATTTCCAAAATAGTGGGTTTTGCAACTAGTTTCATGCAGAAACAAGGTCTGCTCAATACTACCAATAAAATCAATATAGCACAGTAGCTGTTCAGTTTTAGATACAAAGAATAAATAACCTAAATACAAAACACTAAAATATTAGAAACATGTATTTAATCAATCTTCACAGGCACCCAAACTTCACAAATATAAACCATAGCATGTCTAACTGTTGTGCAACCAGAACATGTTGTGGTCACTCAAACTGATCAGTTATCTATGTATTTTACCTCCACATAAGACCATGGAAATTCTCAATATTCAGACCCACCATTCATACAGTTCAAATATAACCAAAAATAAAACTCCCACAACTATCCTTGTACCTTTAAAATCAAGAATCCTGAGCTTGGTAGTAAGAGCATAACCTTATTATCTTCATAAAACCAATCAAGAGAGAGAGGACTTAAAATCCTGCTTACCAAAACACCCTTCCCCAACCCTAAAGTAATCTAAAATAGGCAGTAGAACACAATGACCTTTTAAAATGAAGGGGTACAAATTCACATTTAATATAGTATACAATACAATCAATAATACAATCAGCTACTATAAGCTTTACAATGTACAATTTATTCAAATGGCTGAACTGTTCAGTGGTTAAGGAGACAGTTATGTGCCAGAAAGATGTAGTATTTTTTGCATGGTTTAATGAAAATATAAAAGCTATTTGTCCAAATAAAAGCCATCTTCACTATGTACTTGGTTTTGCGCTTTTTTTTTTCCTTAAAAAAAGGCCACTGAAATCATCTTCACTATGTACTTGGTTTTGCGCTTTTTTTTTTCCTTAAAAAAAGGCCACTGAAATGTATAAAATGGTCTGAACATGATGGTGGTATCAAAGTTGATGCCTCTTCACATGGCAATAACAGTGCATTTAACATTAACTCACGGGTTAATTTTGCAAATGATTTCATAGCATTACTTTGGCTAGCACAACAGTTTTAGACAGCACTCAGATAAATATAGGTATGTGAAATGTAAAGCAATTATCTTATGCAACTTTAATTATGGTTGAGTACTATCAAATGAAACTCAAAAGCACTTTACAGTAGGAAACTTTTATAAAGACAGGGCTCCACATAATGTGTAACTTTTAAAGTCTTATATCACATTGTTAGCAAATTTTGTTTTTTAACACTATCATGGAGTTGCCTACTCTGCATTAGCAGACATTTGAAATAAGAAAATACTCAAGCATGCTATGTGGTGGTCTAAAAATCAAAACAATACACTTATTTGTATATACAGCATCACTCAGTACCTGCTAAAATGAATGTGAAGATTACAGAATCTAACATCTTATACTACAATAAAAAAAAAGTGACCAATGAAGCAGAAAATAGGAATTAAAAGATCTAATCTCAAATGACTTTAAAGCATTCATATAAGAAATAAATGCATATTGCACAAACAGTGAAAGCATATGTTCCACCAAGCAATTCAGTTCCAGGTGGGAGACAACACAGCATTAGCCTAATACATGACAATAATCACAGAAGAGCAAGTGTTCTTTTCTGTAAATGAAAAAGCTGTGAAAACATAGAAGACTCTGCCACATGAAGAGTTAGAAGGAAAAAATACAAACCCAAACTTAGATGAAAAGTCAAAAAATTTAAATATTGAAAAACTGGAAACTGTGGCACATCAAAAAATGTTGAATAACTGTCTTCTGTGAGAGCTGAAAGTTTTTGTTGACACAAAAGTATTTATGTACAACTAAGGCTTACTGGTTAAATATCTGAGGCATATCTGGCCTTGAACACTTTCCTTATATGCTGGAGCTGTAAACAAGTTTTCTCAGTCATTAAAAAAAAATCTTCTCAGCAGCTGCATTAACATGAAACAATGGTCTTGATTTTTAAAAAAAGAAAAAAAAACCCAACAACAAAAACACCCCAGAAAATTAAACAAAATGAAACAAAAATTCTAGATAAGAGGGCATTTGGCAGGATATCCGAAAATGACAGTCTCCAAGAATTCTTCCCAGGCTTCCAGTGACTGCCAATTATGGTCCACTGGGTTACTAATATGTGCAATTCCATTACTTGCTGCTTTTTTTTTTTTTTAAATTATCATTTGGAAAGTTTGCTTATAACTCTGATCAAGGCCCCATTTTCATCCTTTAGCCTCTGGTTGTCTGCTTTTAGGTCTGGTAACATCTATAAGGAGAAAAATTGAAGATAAAGTTTTACCTTCAATAAAAAGATAAAACATAATTCTTAATAAATGTTGTATTTTCACCACAAAACACATGATCAAGCTTTGTCAGTTATATATATTTCTAGTATCTAAAACATGTATCAGGGAAGAAGGAAAAAAACCCACACCTGTATTTGTAAAGCTAATTAGTTTCATAAGTGCTGGAATGAAAGGTTTATTCTCTCCAAATTTTCCATTGAAATTTACTAAATCACTTGATTTTATGACTCAAAAGCACACCACAATCGAGCAGCCAAGACAACGAAGCCTGTTTTTGTTAGGATAGGCTCTCAAAACAAGTTCTTGTCAGCACTTAAACCAAAGACTTCTGCTTTATGTATGTCAGACCTAAAACCGTAATACTTAATATTGTTGTTCTACAAGAAAGCCAAACTACCTAGAAAAATATTGAGGAAGTGAGAGTTGTTCTAAATTATTAAAATTCCTTAAAGGATTCACCTAAACTACCCCAGTTTAAGTTGTCTAATACAGTGTCTGATCCTAGATAGATGCTTATTAAATGGTAACAAGCAATTACTATTAGAATAGCATATCATTTTTAAGCTAAAGCAGTAAATCTGTATCTATGATCCAAGCATTACAAAAATAACCAATTTTGAAGCAAACAGCCTCCTATCTTCAAATGATGCATCTCAAATTTCTGTTGTTTTACAGACAAACATGATGAAGGGGGTAAAAATGTTTCAAGTTAACTGAATTTTCTACTATGGATGATTAAAACTGAATGTTCTTTGCCAGTTTCACTAGGAAATGAAATAGCTCATATTTTTGGTCCTTAAAACATACTTTCCAAAATAGTCCTCTTTCTCCAGTTTTCAAAATATACTAGGTTATCTAACTAGAGATAAAAGTAAAACTTCTATTTGCAAAACTACCTTAAGCAAAATCTTTAGGAAGATTTAATTTTATGTGGAGCCAATATGTTCTTACCTGTGTTCAGAATCTTTAGATTAAAAAAAATAGTAATCTTAAATTTATTCATTTGAATATTTGTTATAGAAAACTGAATGATTATAAACATGGTTCTGACTTCAAATGACATTTTGAAAAACAGATAATGCATGCTTAATCTTCAGCTTCAAAATATATTAATTATGTATAAAATGTTATACACTTTATAGAATGTTATGTACTCTTTTATGTAATATACTGTTTTCTCTGTAGTAAAGAATTGTACGTAACAGCTGTATTTTAAGTCCTAAAATATCTGTACAGCTAAAAAAAAGTGCAAAAGCTTTACAAAAGTACAAGTCTTTAACTTAAATTCCAAAATCATCCCTAATTTTACTGTAGTTCATCAGTTGCAATATACAATTAGTGACAATTTCTAATTTTCTAAGAAGCCATGCATAATTAGTTATATGATATGCTCCAGACACAATGACATTAATTTGTAAAAGTGAGCTCTCACTAACACAAAACACGCCTACTAATATAAAAACACCTGCCTGGCTCTACCAAGAAGAAATGATGAAACTAAAAATTATAGGTTCACAGTCTCCAGTTGCCTATAGAACCCTGAGCGTTTGGCTACCACTCTTGTCAAGGCCCTATTCTCAGTCAGCAGTCGCTCATTTAACTCCCTCAGAGATTGAATTTGCCTTATTTGGTGCAGGTTCTGCAGGAATCAGAACATAAAGAAATAGGAATAAAAAATAAGAAAATGGAAAAGCGTATAATGAGAATAGAGAATCACTGGTAATAATTTTTAAAAAATATTGTCTTAAAAAAGAGATTCAGAAAGGTAAACACGGTATTCCTAAAATCCTATTTCAACTAAATAATACATAAGCAAACAAAATACACAAGATTTGTCTCCAATCTTCAAAGCCATTCAATAATAATGATCTAATAAGAAACAATTTAATAATAAAACATCTAAATCTTGAACTTCTAATTCTATGGGCACAATATCCTATGCATCAATTAATTAATTCACAATGTGATAAAGATATTTTATGAAGGACAATGTGGTAAGAGGTAATCAATTAACTATGCTAGTTTTCCTGTGAAGACATTCAAAACATAATTATTTCTACAGGTAATAGGGAGTTTGATAAAACACAGCTCTACCTGTTCACTCCCCTAAAGTCCTTTACTTTCAAAGGAGAACATTTTATTTTATATTATCTCCCTCCACTTATTCACCTGCCAAGAAACTACAAGTGTATATAGAAACGTAAATAATAAATAATAAATCCTACATCCTATTATTATTACTGTCTAACTTTTTCTATACCTGAACAGCAAAGTGCTACACAAATTGATTATCAAAATGATTTGGCTTTTATTTTTTATTTTATATTTGCTCCTTCTTTTCACAGGTATTAAGATTTGGGTTTTAAACCCTCTTCTAGCTCACTAAAACCTGGATTCAGGAAGAAAGAGAAGCACAGATATAGATAGTTCACAAATTGGGTAATCAGCTTTGAGAACAATTAATGTAAACCATATCTATAATAGCATTTTAAACATTAATCATAAACAGCACTAGCTCTCATAAATAACATAGTTTACTTACTTTGAGCTCTTCTTCCATTTCAGATATTCTTCTTTCTAGGGCTCTTCGTTCCTAGATCAATTTAAGGTACCAATATTAGTTATGTAATTATTATATTCTTCAGTTTTCTTCTATACTGTGAAATAGTGATACTTCAGAATTAAATATCCAATCAGGAGCAGTGTAGAAAAGATGTGATGCCAGTGATGTGTAAAGAGCTTTCAAAAATTTGAGAAAAATAAATAGGAAGATCCTTATCCTTAGTACAAGCTCTTTCTTTAAAGCTTTGATTTTTCTGGGAGGATGCTATATAACATGTTCAAACTACTTTTTTAGTTCATGTGAAACTTAGAGCGAACCAATACTCAAGGCTGAAAATTGTACAGAAAAGAAAAAAAAACATCTCACACAAAGATGCAATTATATTACAGTGATAGAAGCAGAAAAGCAAGAAGCAAACATGCCTAAAATATGTGTACTTTACAATTTCAAAAGGATGTAAGAGAAGCTCATTTCCTCCACCCATAATGTGTAACTAGCCATTATTTATCCATTTGACTTTATAGCTTTGTATTTAGGTTGACACTGTGTGTAGCATTAATGCGGTGAATCTAATGGAGAAGCAACTGCAGCACTTATTTGAAACTTGTTTCAAGGAGTGACAGGCAAAGCCAACATACAATACATTATTGCAGTGTACTGTTTTACTCTCCCTTAAATAATAAGCATTCTAGAGTGTTAAGCAAACAGCAAGCAGCAGTAATTGATGAGCTGTAAAACTGGTTAGGTCATACCGCCCAGAAGATACTGACTCTTGCCGGTCACCTTTCAGATATAAACCATTTAAATTTAGTTTAATCACACTGAAACTATTTCTAAGACATTCTTTCCCAGATTAATAACAAATGTTGATATTTAGTCAAGCAGTACATTTACTGTAAATGTTAATATTTTTAGGGTATGTGATTTTAAAAAGTAGATAGAATCCTATTTATAGTCTTTTAAGTAACATGTTATTCTAACATCGGCATGTCTAAACATTATTATAGAGACAAAACATTATTTTCAATACATAAACCTTTCTCCTAGTAAATAATAAGTCTTGACAAATTCATACAAATCATCGCACTTCTCAAAACACTAGCACTTCAAGTGTCATACTTGGTCTTTACCACTTTGCAAAATATCAAAAAAAGAATATTTCTTCTGAGAGGTAATTTCCCTATGAGCCTCAATTTTATTAGGTGGCTTCAAGATTTTAACTCAGTGGTAAAATAAGACAAGAACACTACACCCAACTTGCCTGATTCTATTAGCTCAATGAAACCGACAGCTGTAAAATTCTATGCAATTTCTCATGTTTGACAAACAAACGCATTAACATTAAAAAATATGATTGGCCAGACACAATGGCTCAAGCCTGTAATCCTAGTACTTTGGGAGGTCTACGGGGGAGGACGGCTTAAAGTCAGGAGTTCAAGACCAGCCTGGGCAACAAAGTGAGATCTTGTCTCCACAAAGAAATTAAAAAATGAGCTGGGTGTGGAGGCATGCACCTGTAGTGCCAGCTATTCTGGAGGCTGATGTCAGAGGACTGCTTGAGCCCAGGCATTGGAGGATGCAGTGAGCCATGATTGTGCCACTGTACTCCAGCCTGGATGACAGAGCAAGATTCTGTCTCTTAAACAAGAAAGAAAGAGAAAAATATGGTTACGAGAAAATGCATGTAAAGTGTTTAATTTTGTGCCTGCTTGATATATAGAGAATGCTGAATAAACGTTAGCAGTTTCTCTTAATATCATGATTACAGAGAGTGGATTAGCTACTTTGTAATTTATCCACATTTGACAAGCAGAAGAAGGAGATCAGGTGAGCATGTCAGGATATGAATGTCTCTGCATCACGTATATGTTAGAAAAAAAAAGTATCAAAATATCAGTTATCTCTGCATGACAGATTACGGCTAACTTAACATTTTCTTTTTTTTGCTAAAGTTTCTGTAATAAACATTATTACTTTCATAAAAAAAATTAAATATTTAAAATTGTGACTATATCTGAAAAATAAATATTACTTTAAGTACAGTTATCCATGCTTTTCATCTCAACCATTAGTATGAATAATAGAGAACTGATTTTATTATTTCTGCCTATCTGGAGATAAAATTCAGTAATAGTTACACATTCTAACAGGATATAATAATATTCAATTTAATAAAACAATAATATTTTAGCAATTAATTATTAGTTATGTCAATTTTTAAAACATGGCTAAGAACACTAATTTTTTAAACTTGCAGAAATCATAATAAAATGATAGCTATTCCAAGGTATAACTAGCAAATGACATAGACATTAAAAGATTACTTTTATATTCTGTATTTTTTTAAACCATTTCTCTTTTTTTGGTGAAAAAGATAAATTGGTTATTTTTAAAAAAATGGAAGAAAATGTTTTTATATTAATAGCTTCTGAGTATTTACTCTTTGATCATAGCTATCAAGATGTAATTTCTTCTCTGTTCAAAACCCTTCCCAGTCTAGCTACTGCTCCGCCACACCACAAACAAGCTTTGGGCACTTTTATTTTAACTTTTGGATCATTTATACAATCTCAAATGATCAGGCTAAACTTGTAAAGTTATCCTATGGCTACTCCTAACCCCTGAGCAACAACAGTGGAGAGAAATACAAGTGAATATATTACAGTCAATAAAAAACTGCAGAAGGACATCAAGTGGCATTTTCTTGTAATCGATTTTCCCCTGTTTAAAATATCCTGCTTAAGTTAAATATTTAAACTCAAAAAAAAAAAAAAATCATTACATTAACTTTAAAAGAATTTGAAAATTTGATGTTCCAGATTAAAAAACTTTATGTCAAGAATGGAAGTATTTTAGGTTTATAAACAGTTAACATAAATGTTTTTATGATGAAAACGTTTAGGTACATAACCATAAGATATAAATGGCATTCCAAAAATATCAAATTCACTATCAAAATGTGTATAGTGCATTTCAGAATCAAGGCAAGATAGTTTTTTTAATTCATTAAAAGAATTATGTGGTAAATTAATTTTATTTAACAAGGTCACTTCATATCTAGAGAGACCCCATAGAATTCTACAAGGAAGCTAAGCTGTAAAATACATTAATTCAACAAATATTAATTTAAACTTATTAAAATTATCATCTATAACAACAAAACACAAACAAAAACCTACCATTGTTTACCTAAAACAAGAAAGGGAAAAAATAATTATTAATAAGTAAGACACTTACCCTTTTTTCCATTTCCAACAGTGACCTATCAGCAAATCTTTCTTGTCTCTGCAACAAAGTAAGAAATTATAAATGAGGTAAGTGCTACAAAGATTGAGGGGGACCATAGTAACTCTCTTTTAATGGGTACTAAATCACAATATTCAAGTGGAGGAAAACACAGGTTCTTGAGTAAAGCAAAGAGAAAATAGAATTTGTATTAAAATAATAAAGAGTGAAATGAATGTTTAGAAATAGAATGGTAACCAGGGCTCTCATTTCATGTTCTCTATCACTTTCCCCCAGGAACTTTCATAATTTAGTTGGGCGTGAAAGTGAGTACTGTGGAAGAAAAAAATGTAGCTTTCCTTCTGAAGCCGAAATTCTTTCCTTGCCTACACCATCAGCAGTGGCTAATAAGAACGGTCAGATTCCAGGACCTTGATTGAAATATATTCATTACCAGTGACTGTATCCATGCAGCCAGACCAGTAAACTGGCTTTTTTATCTTCTCCCACCGCTACCTTGGTCTTGGCTCACACTCCAGAGGTTTCTTTTCTAATCATCCATGCTCTACAGTTGGCAAGAAGGTTCATATAACTTTCACTCATAAGAAATTCTAGCTGTTTAGCTTTTTTCTGCTAGTAAGCTCAGGCCTTTCATTTTTTCCACTTCCTGTACTATGTAACCAGCTCAAAGTTCATAAAATCCTGAGCTTGGCTTTAGGGGATGGAAAAGCACCTTAGGTTTTAGCCACATGTTGTATCCTGTACTAAAGAGCTCCGGATATTAAGCACAGGCCCCATTTAAAAATAAAAACAAAACAAAACAAAACAAAAAACAGTGGCATCTTAGACACTGATCTTTGTATAAACATCTCCCTTGGAATTGCTGGTCAATTAGCTGAAAATGAATTCCTCAAAAGCCAACTTGGTGAATAATCAATTTTACCAATTTACCAAAAATGGTTTTTGACAACTTGAGCAATGCTTTATGGCTAGTAACCACAAAATACACTTTAAAAACAAATTGATTAAGCACAATTTCACTGTTCAATATGGTAATTTTAAAGATACTTCTTTACATAATTTTCTTTTCTGCCAACCTTTTCAGCATTCACATTTTAGTATTTCTAGGACTTGTAACCAAGCCACTTTTTGATCCTTCTTTTACAATTTTTATGGTTTTGGTGTATAACAGCTGAAGAACTAATCATGGCCAGGTTTTGTTACCTTTTTTTCTTATTTTAAATGGCTTACAAGCTTTTGTGCTTACTCTTTCTGGAAACATAAAAGTCAATATTCCAATTGCTTCTTGTGAGAAACTCAGTTTAAAATTTCAAATATGAGGCTGGGTGAGTGGCTCACACCTGTAATTCTAACACTTTGTGAGGCTGAGGTGAGCAGATCACTTGAGCCCAGGAGTTCAAGACCAGCCTGGGCAACACGGTGAAACCCTGTCTCTACAAAAAAAACCCAGAAAAATTAAACAGGTGTGGTGGCATTGCCTGCAGTCCCAGCTATCAGGGAGGCTAAGGTGGGATGATTGCTTGAACCCAGGATATTGAGGCTGCAGTGAGCCCTGATTGTGCCACTGCACTCCAGCTTGAGTGACAGACACAGTGAGCTGCTGTATCCATTTACAAAAATAATAATAACAATAATTCAAATATGAGTAAGATTGTTCAGTTAATTCTCATTTCTTTTTGGTTTTGAATTTAAACATTTAATTGCTAGAAATATAAAACAAAGGCTGATATGCCACTTGAGGATTTTAAAATGACATTCAAAAGCACCTGAAAAAAAATCAAATAGCCAGAATAATACCATCACATGTATATTAACAAAACTTCACACAGAAAAATAGCATTTCATTAGAGATTTTTTCATATGGAAACATTTTAGCTATTTTATGTGGTTTGCCAATTTCATTGATTAAAAAACATCAATATCAGTTTAGATAATATTTTTACTTAGTTAACTTTCTTGTTAAACATTCCAGTTAAAGCTGTTAAGATCACAATGAGTAAATCTGGTGAACTGGTCGTTTGGCAAAGCAAACTGCTTTCTTGTAAGTTGGCCTATTTCCTCCCTTCCTTGGAGACTATATGGGAAGGAGGGTGCCTGGGTTAGGGCAAGAGTCAAGGATTCCAGAGTCTCTTGGCTAAATACTATCAAACAGACCTAACCTTCAAGATTAATAGTCCATGCTACTATCAAAACTGCCACTGCTATTTGTGGCAAATATCTGACACAAATATTTGTATATTTGTGAATAGTTATGAAGTCAATCAATGCCAAAAAAAAGAGATGGAAAAGTTCATAGAGGATTCAGGATAAATGTCTGAAAGTTGAACCCAAAAAGTTTACTTTAATGCTTACCAGTTTTACTTTTATGAATTATACTTCTCATTATTAACTCAGTATACTGGATGTGACACTCACAGTACCTGCCAAGGCATAAGCTTTCATACTTTTTAATCCTATTTCTCTTGCCAGATAACAGAAATTGGTACCTGACCCACAGGCAACTTTCTATCCAGTGACCTATGAAATGGTCACTAACAAAACAGGCTGCTCCATACTGGGTAGTAACTGGCTAATTCTATCAATTCCCCTCTCTTGCAGGGTTTGAGTGAGATGAGAGACATATAGAAAGAATTATATGACAATGAAGTAGGCAGCAAAGCAGAACACAGAGAAGGCATTAAGTAGTGGAGACACAGATTAGCTGAGTCACCATGACAGAATGCTATAGTAGGGAGCAGTGGACATTATTATTATTATTTTTTTGACATGGAGTCTTACTCTGTCACCCAGGCTGGAGTGCAGTGGTGCAATCTTCCTGGCTTAGCTCTCGAGTAGCTGGGACTACAGGCACCTGCCACCACGCCCGGCTAATTTTTTTGTAGTTTTAGTAGAGATGGGGTTTCACTATTATGTTGGCCAGGCTGGTCTCAAACTCCTGATCTCAGGCAATCCACCTGCCTCGGCCTCCCAAAGTTCTGGGATTACAGGCGTGAGCCACTGTGCTCGGCTGCAGTGAACATCTTTACTTAGAACGAACATTATAATGAAATTCCTAAAGCTGAATCTATGCTCAGAGAACTCATTATATTTTAATATATGCAGGCTGACTAAGCTACGAATGTAACGTGAAGGATAATGACAATTTCATTGATTAAAAAACATCAACATTAGTTTAGATACTTTTACTTAAAGGTTAACTTTTCTGCTAAACATTCCAGTTTACCATGAAGCCTAAATATAAGTCAGTAGTTTTAATGTTTATGACATTCTAAGTTTACAACACCTCACTATAAAACGTATTCTTGTTCTGTTTTACTTTTCCATGTATCTTTACAAAAACCTCCATTAACATGAAGGAATCTGAGGAGCCTTCACAAACTCATGAGGTTAGCCTGACCCCTGGAAGTTTAGCATAGTATCCACTGTGCACAGACAATGGCTTTACAATACAGTAATGGTTAACAAAAAGGATCTGGTAACAAGTAAAGATTCAACAAATAGAATGAACTTTGTTTTTGTTTTGTTGTTTTTTTAGAATTAATTTTCAATAATTAAGAAAAAGATAACTGTAAAGACTGATCAAAGAAAGTATGCAGTCCCATTTGCAGATCTGGATATGGTGTTTTAGATCTATGCTTTCAGCTGGATTCTAAGAGTTGTACTGCAGAAATATGTTTATGCTAGAAAGTCTCAGATTAAAATTGAACATGTTTGTTTTCTTAAAAATTACAGGATGCCTTAGAGCCTTCAGCATATAAATAGACCCTGTAAAGTCTCTAGCATGTAAAATATGTAGCATTTCCCTAGTCTCTTTGATCACAAAGCTTTTTTTTTTTTTTTTTTGAAAGGAGGGAAATAAGGAGGAGAAGATGTACCTATTCCTATCTCCCAGAACTAATGTTCCATGGAAATGGAAAAGTGGCTTGGGAAACAATTCTTAGGTCCTAGTACAAAAGGCTGTGAGTTTTGCTTGGCTAACCCAATTTTATTGTCCAAATTTATCTTCTCTAAGCTGCTGCATAGAAGGAACTTACAAAAGGAGTTATTATTCAAATTATCTTCTTCCAGCACAATACAAAATCACCTTTACTTGAATAAACAGAAAATATTTGTAATAAATAAAAATTATTATAAAAATTTTTATATGGCTATAAGATGATTCTGTATAGATGCTTTTAATGTTTTAATGCCTTGCTACATTTGGTATGCTGGAAATAAGCATTTAAATCCTTGACACACTACAAAATTGGTATTAAAAGGCTTTTTATACATTGACCCTTGACTGAGACTATTTTTTAAATTTACTCCAGAAAAAGTAAATAATCCATAAACTGCATTATCTTCCATTATTAAACTTATATTTAGTGTATTAGAGAAAATTTTAATACCATTTTTAGATGGAATAAATCACAACCATTACCTTGAAAGTAACAAAAAGAAAAGGGTACGAACCTGGGTGGCCTTTTCCAACTGTAATTTAAGATCTGTTAGTTCCATATTTGTATCATGTAGCTGTGCCTTCAGCTTTTCATTTTCAGCTAGAATTTGTTCATAAAGCTACAAAAATTAGGGTAAAAGAACAAATTACTTTTCTGCTCTCCTAATACTTTAAAATTTCTCATTGATTACTTTGTAATATTAAAACAGCTTACTGTAGCATATGGGCTATAAAGGATACATTTAAAAAAACCTTCACGGTTGCAAAGTAGAGACTGTTGGTTATACAAGTGTGTTTGTCCCCTATAAAGTCTTAAAATTAGCTCCAGCATTCAAATATCAAGACTTGACAGAAAAATCAGACTTTTCAGGTTCTCTTAAAAAAGGTTCAGTTATCTGATAATGAGGGACCACATACCTGCACAGCAACGGCGGCTAGGGTTAAGGAGTCACTGTGATCTTTATTTGGAGTCTGTGAGATTTTGTGCCCATCATTCTGTCTTGAATTCCCAAAAATGAAATGGAGTACCTGCTCTATTTATCATTATACTTCTACATTGCTTACAGTAAAGTTAAAAGGCAAATTAGGTATTTCCTGAAATATTTCAAATCCAGGATAAAATCCAAGACCTTCCGCTTTTCTAATGCTTCTTTTCTTCTTTCTTTTTTCTTTCTTTTTTTTTTTTGAGACAGAGTCTTGCTCTTGTTGCCCAGGCTGGAGTGCAATGGTGCAATCTTTGCTCACTGCAACTTCCAACTTCAGGTTCCAGCGATTCTCCTGCCTCAGAGTCCGAAGTAGTTGGGATTACAGGCATGCGCTGCTACTCTCAGCTAATTTTTATATTTTTACTAGAGATGGGGGTTTCACCATGTTGGCCAGGATAGTCTCAATCTCTTGACCTTGTGATCTGCTCACCTCAGCCTCCCAAAGTGCTGGGATTACAGGTGTGAGCCACTGCACCCGGCCTTTTCTTCTTTCTTAACACTGCTTCTTCCCTACCCCTGCTTTACTACTTCCACCATAATTCTGGCTATGATAATCTCTTACCTAAATGATTCTAATTCCCTGATCTCTCTCTAATCTGTTTTATACACAGGAGCTAGCTAAAATTAACTTTTCAAAATGAAAATCTTGTAATTTTCATAGGCCAACCCTTCCATTTCCACTCACAAATTAAAAACTTTTGAATGGCTTTCCAATGTTCTTAGCATACGAAAAATCTTACAGTGGCCTATAAGACACTGCATGATCTATACAACTAGCTGCTGCCTCAAATAAATATTCCTTCCACTCCACTAGCCATAATTAAAATTTAATTATTCCAATGCATCATGTATTCTCCCACCATCAGGTCTATGTGCTTGTAGTTCCACTCCATTTGGAATAACTTTCTCTCCCATTTTTGTCAGTTAACTATTAGTAATCCTTCTGTTTTTGGCTGAAGCCCCAATTCCTTTGGAAATCAATCCACTTTCTTTTGTTATACACTTTTATAAAACTGTTTCTCTACTTCAGGTTAACTGTCTCCATTATTTTACATTCATTAGTGTGACTGTATAATAAGGTCTGTCTTCCCCACTACACGGAAGATGCCCGCAATAGCAAGATAATATCTTCATCTCCATTTGCCCCTGAGTAGAATCTCTCTAGTTAGCATAGTTCAGGTCTTTACTGAATAAATGGTGAATCTTATTCATAATGTAAAATGATTGTCTCCCTCCCCTTCTCCCCTGACTTGGCTTTTAAGAAAGTATATAATTCAAATAGCTGCCAGATAACTGAGGACAGGTACAAATGCCATAAGCTTTCTCCTTCTCCAAGAGACTTCGTGTTTACCATAAGCTCAAAATATAAAGATATAAAAGAATCCCAGATTATTGAGTTTCTGGGATTTATTTTTTCTTAATTACTTCATTCCTTAATATCACTTGAGCTGCCCCAAGTTTTTCAGTTACCTATGAAAAACTATCAATATATTATCTTAGGAAAAGCCATCTTCTCTGTTTGGCTGCTTCCTAGTAAAAAATGAAACAAAGTGTGTATACATTTGTGTGCAGCCCATTTACTAACGCTCTGCGCAATCACAGCAATGACTTGAGATACTTAAATGTAAAATCATCTTGGCTGATTTTCTCTTCCCTTTAATAAACAAACAGCTATTTACATTCTACTTACCATCACTTGCCGAAAATTGAAAATGAAAGTAAGTTATTTCAAAATACTGATTTCATTATGAGTCTTTAAAATAACATTTGAATATGAACATCTCAACATAAAAGATAACTTATTTTTTATTGAATATAGCTAAATAATCCAAGTACCTTTTTAAAGTCAGTTGAGTCATCCTTTTCTAGCCTGCTACTATAAGATTTTCTTTCTTCTAAGTAACTGTATGATCCAGAGCGACCCAGCAAGGAATCATATCGATCACCAGCTGATGTAGAACTGGTTTCATATCTTCGAAAGATGAATTTAAATAAAAAACTTTGTTATAGGCTTTTACAACTTAACATACATCCTAGTACATATATAACTTAATAAGTCAAAAGAGTAGGTAACAATCTTCTGTTATCTAATAAATTTTTGTGATATATAATAAGTGGGAAATTTTACATAACATACACCCTAGTACATATATAACTTAACAATTCAAACTTAACATACGTCCTAGTACCTATATAACTTAACAGTTCAAAAGAGTAGGTAACAATCTCCTTCTGTTATCTGAAAAATTTTTGTGATACACAACAAGTGGGAAGAGACAGGGTCTCACTCTGCTGCCCAGGATGGAGTGCAGTGGCAAGATCCTAGCTCACTACAGAAGCGACTTCCTGGGCTCAAGTAATCCTTATACCTCCCGAGTTGCTGGGACTACAGGCACATGCCACCATGCCTAATTCTGTACTTTTTGTGGAGACGGGGTTTCAACACGTTGCCCAGGCTGGTCTTGAACTCCTGGGCTCAAGTAATTCATATGTCTCAGACTCCCAAAGTGCTGGGAGACTACAGGAATGAGCCACTGTGCCCAGCCTATTTTTTAACACTACTAATTTTCATTAATTGAGGAAGAGAGTCAAAATTTTCACGTTTAAAAGCCAAAACTGGCCGGGCGCGGTGGCTCAAGCCTGTAATCCCAGCACTTTGGGAGGCCGAGGCGGGTGGATCACGAGGTCAAGAGATCGAGACCATCCTGGTCAACATGGAGAAACCCCGTCTCTACTAATACAAAAAAATTAGCTGGGCATGGTGGCACGTGACTGTAATCCCAGCTACTCAGGAGGCTGAGGCAGGAGAATTGCCTGAACCCAGGAGGCGGAGGTTGCGGTGAGCCGAGATCGTGCCATTGCACTCCAGCCTGGGTAACAAGAGCGAAACTCCGTCTCAAAAAAAAAAAAAAAAAAAAAAAGCCAAAACTAGTTTCATATGATTAATTTTAAATTGTATGTTTCCTCCCACATTTTAATATTTCCAAAATCAGAAAATGGCTTACAACTGATGATGCATTATAGTTTAATTGGTAGCATCTTTCCTTTTTTTAGTGGTAGGTAACATGTTTTAAAATGAGTAATGTCTTAGATTTGATGAAATAGTATATCCAAAGTGACAGATAATGGGTTTGTCCTAAACAGGAAAAACATATCTTATTGGTAAAAGAGAACTGTCTTTTTATCTGGTTCTGAAATTCAGGTTACTTTTTCTGATAGATGTCATTGCCTCTGCATTTCTGTTCAACAGAATCATCAGCAGACAGAAATTTATTATTGGTCTTACAGGGCTGTGGTTAACAATTACAAGAGAAATGGAATGGAGATCAAAATCAAGGATCTAGTGCAGGTTCTCTGAAAAGATGGATACTTTTGAAGTACAGATGATATTATTACTATTTTTTTTAAAGACACAGGATCTCACTGTGTCCAGTAAGGAGTGCAGGCTGGAGCACAGTGGCACAATCATAGCTTCCTATAACCTTGAACTCCTGGAGCTCAAGTGATCCTTTTGACTCAGCCTCCCCAGTAGGTAGTAATACAGGATAACGCAATATGTCTGGATAATTTAAAAAAAAATTTTTTTTTTTTTTGGTAGAGATGGAGTTTTAATGTTGTCCAGGCTTCAACTCCTGGACTCAAATAATCCTTCCACCTCAGCCTCCCAAAGTGCTAGGATTACAGGCTTGAGCTAGATGATACTTTTTAAAGTGTCTTCACTGGTTCTCTTTTGTCTAAAGCAAGGATATAAGAGAAGATTCTGCATACCTAATCAAATAAATTTCTGGGCAAGTGTGGGTATTATCAGACCCTGATGTTAATAATAGTTGAACTTAAGAAACTTCAGAATACCTCTGTTGTAGAGATTTGGGAAAAAAATCTTCTTACTGTGACTAGTGAACTAGAAGTAAAGCCTTTAACAAAGAAAGCTAGTAACAATGATAAGGCCATCACAATTTCTGTAATTTTTTTAAATTATCAAATAATTTTATAAACATACGAAATCCAAAAATTCCTAGCAACGCATTTTTAACAAACATAAAAATAAGAAAGTCAGTTAAAAATATATATAAAACATACCTAGAAATGGAATCCGTCTAGAAAGAAAGGAAGAGAAAAACATAGGCATACTAAATTTTTATGCTTTCATTAAACTATTAACCTATGATTAAGTAAATTTAATGTACTATCAATAGCATTTTCACACTATTAAGGTAACATCTATTTCTACATATGCTTTAATTTTACTGAGGTTGTTTTTAGAAAAAGGTTCCAGAATACAGAGTCACTATATTTTCACATGCATACCATCATGCAATTACATGCAGCAATTTATGGGTATCTCCTGTGATTTCCTACAATAACCACTTACATTATTTTTTACTTAGAAGAAAAAAATGAGATTAAGAAACATATCTATTACATATACCCAATGAGCAGGAGGAAGTAATATATTTATATTAAGAAATATCAAGTTTACTATAATATCTCAAAGCAGTCATTTTACTCATTTTTGTTTCTGAGGCAAATAAATAAACACCTACAGTATTTTATGCATGACAGTATACACCTATTTTATTTAAAATTTGCTTCCTGGAAATCTAGCTATAGATCTTCAAGGTTAGCAAATTAGGTGACAGGAAATTTAATTTTCTCAAGCAGGTGGTATGCTACACTGAAGTTCCAGAAAATCTTATCTAAATGGTGAAATGATTAATAGGGTAAATAGTCTTACTGGGGGCCAAAGTAGACTTTTTCAGTAGTCAAATTTAGCCTTTTCTTTTTCTATTGAAACAGTCACTGATTCTATAATTTTCTGTTACTATTCATAATGGTTTGTTAAACTTCTTAATTTAAATATTAGTGATTTCCTATTATATTTATCTTTGAAAACACTGTAAAATTACTGGGTTACTTCTGGGATTGTTTAAAGCCTATTTTGGACTAAAAAGTTTTACTAAAGTCTGTGTAAATTTCTTCTGCAAAACTAATTTTAACTTTGCTCCCTACATTGTTTTTAAGGTAATGCTTTATTTTGTTGATTCATTCTTTGGTTTTACAACAATTAGCAATTTTAAAAAATAAATTTCAATTTTCAAGATATTCAAATTCAGTAAAATAGCTATTCATGAACTAAAATGTCTACATTTCAAACAAAAACAATACATCTCACCTTATAGTCTACACTTACATTCACTGATTGAAATTTTAAAAATAAAAAGTCACAGAAATCACTCAAATTCTATTTGTCTTTAAAAATCATGGTGTTATCACTGATTATTGTTACTATTTTTAGGATGAGGTGTTGCTCTGTTTCCCAGGCTGGAGTGCAGTGATATGATCACAGCTCACTACAGCCTCGACCTCCTGGGCTCAAGCGATCTTTCTGCCTCAGTCTCCTAATTAGCTGGGACTACAGGCATGTACCACCACAGCTGACTAATTTACTGTGGAGATAGGGTATCCCTATGTTGCCCAGATTAGTCTTGAACTCCTGAGCTAAAGCAATCCTCCCACCTCAGCTTCCCAGGGTGTTGGGATTACAGGCATGAGCCACCATGCCTGACCTATCATTATTTAAAAACTTAAGAATTGTGGTAAAAACCACATAATATATAATTTACTGTGTAAACCATTTTTAGAGTATATAGTTCAATATTTTTAATTAATATTCACATTGTTGTATAAAAGATCTCTAAAACTTTTTCATCTTGCAAAAATAAAACTCTATACTCACTGAAAAACTTCCTTTGTCCCCCTCTTCCTAGCTCTGGCAACTACGGTTCTACTTTGTTTCTATGATATCCAAATAGGTGAAATCACACAGTTCCTGTCTTTTTGTAACTTGCTTATTTCACTTAGCATAATGTCCTTGTTCCCTAAATTTTAAGATTAATTTTCCAAAGTAAAAATATCCTTTTTTTAAAGATAAAAAAGATTAGTGCTCGCTTCGGCAGCACATATACTAAAATTGGAACGATACAGAGAAGATTAGCATGGCCCCTGCGCAAGGATGACACGCAAATTCGTGAAGCGTTCCATATTTAAAAAAAAAAAAAAAAGATTAAAAAAAATCAAAACTTACAGTATTTTAAGTTCATATAATGGTATGCAAAGTTCCTCTGTAATTCCTTAACCCTCCATTCTCTAGATAAGCACTATTATCTAACCAACCTTTTTCGGACACATAGTATCTGTGAATATAGAAAATATTGATGTACGCACATACATTGCATCTTATTTATCTACATCCATTCTTCCTGTTTCTAATGATGTAGAATTTACTAGGTTTAGGTGAGATGACATGTAGCCCATGTTGGTAGCAAAATGGCTGCAACAGTTCAGTGATAAGCCCTGTCTATCCTAAGCCAACTATAATCCCATCCTTATGAGCTAAATCAGCCTGAGGATGAAGCTGATACAAAGGACTGCAGAATATAACTGAAGTACAATAAATTTTCTTGGTTTAACCTGGTTTGAGTTAGGTTTTTGGTTACATATAACTGAAAGAACTCTAAACAATCTATTTAAAATCAACAAAAACTACTTAAATTGCAACTAAAAAAACTTTTCTTCCTAGAAACAATATTCTTCTTCATCTTAACAAATCTCATATTTAATTTCAGCAGCAAAACTTAAAACACAATATACATCAATATGCTTCAAAATTACAACTTTAAAAACCAGACAATCTCTCTTCCAACTCCAGCTTGGTGGGGGCTGGAGTCTGAGTGATAAGGCAATGAGAGGTGTCAGCTGAGGATGGTTTACTGATTTCCTCCCCTCTTGTTTACCTGTCCATTGTTTGTCCTTGCAAGATGGGAATTTGTAGGGTACCAGTGGGAAAAAAAGATTATGAACAAACTGATAGAATATAATAAAGAAGGGGCATAGGTAAATTGTGGAGTGCTGACAAGTGATAGGCAAAGAGTTTATGTACCAAAGCTTTAGCCCTGCAAATAATTTAACCTCAGAACCAATTCACTTCTCAATCTGTATGGCCACCTAAGTTACAACAAAATTTTGGGGTCAAAATAGGCAAACTTGGTCCTAAAATAATGTTCATAGTCACCTAGAACAGGTAATCAACTTTTGTTCACTTCATATTACTGTAGATCCTTGCTGACTAAAAAGAAATGTGATAGCTCTATTAAGGAACTCGAACTCAAAATGAAGAAAATAATATTAATATGACCAGAATGCTGTTTCAGGCTAGATAGTGCCAGGTTTAAAACTCGTGTTGTTCAGCTCTATCCCCATATGAATAGAAATATTTAAAATATTTTAGCTTTCTGCACAGCCAAACAATAGGGAAGGGGATGAGGGGAACTTTCAACCCTTGCTGGCTATGCAGCCTTTTCATTCAAACTTGCTTTAGGTCCTTAATCAGTACTGAGAGGAAAAAGATGTCTTTAAAAAAAGATTGTTGGGAAGATAATTGTGATTCTGAATATAAAATCTGTTGGAGACTAGATTTCTAAATACATGTAAAAGAAAGTTAAAAGATGCCTATCTTCTCCAGAACATAACTTTGAAATAAAATCGACAGAAATAAAAAATCTGAGCCTACTATTTCTAGATTTCCACTACTTTTGAGTATTCTTCAGATATTTTCCTTTGGCCAAGGGTACTATTTCTTTTTCTGCTTTTTCTTTTAACTCCAAAGATTAAATGACATACAATAAATTACACCCACTTAGAGTGTACAATTTGGTGAGTTTTGGCAGTTCTGTATATCCATAAAACCACCACTAAGATCAAAACCAGAATATTTCCATCACTTCCAAAACATTATTTTGTGACCCTTCCCAGTCCTTCTAATCCTGATCCCCAGGAAGACACTGATATTGCATATCCAGCATGTAGGTAGAGTATGCAATAACTGTTTTGCATGAATAAATATAATAAAACACAATTTAAAAGTAATTCTTAAAAAACATGAATACTTCTCAATACAAAGAGTAATGGTATTTACCTGAGTTTCTTTCTTATTGGATCCCTCTTCTGAGTCTGATTGTTGTTCCTGTTCGTTTTCATCACTCTAAAAATACATTGCCAATGTACTTTAGGAAATTTTACTAATAATTTCAAAAATTATTTTTTAAAATAATTTTTGGGAGTCCTTATCTTTCAGAATATACTTGAGACATTTGTAGATAAAATGACATGTCTAGGATTTTCTTCTAAATAACATGGGAGTTGAGAAATGGGGTGGGAATTTAGCTGAAAAAATGAATACTTGGGGTAAGGCTCATTATACTACTCTCCTTCTATACAGTATATGTTTAACTTTTGTATAGTAAAAATCAAAAGAAAAATAGAAAACCATTTTTCTATTTCCCCCTATGTTCTTCCTTTACTTCTTCATAATTTATGTCTGATTTTCCCTCTCTTTTTAAACTTTTTTTTAATAGACATGTGCACTCTTGATTCATCAAGTCCAATATATATTTTGTCCACAGCATGGACAATGGAAAGATACGAAAACTCTTCAAGTCCATTTAATACTTTCCCATATTTTTGTGCTATTGTTTTCATATGCCTTAGCTCTTCAGAGATAAAGAAGACCATATAGTGAGAGTTGAGTCAATTTAACAAGAAGACACATGATTCCATGTTCATTCACCGGAAGAATGGATAGTTAGGTATTTTCTTAAAAAAATATTTTTATGGCTGGGCACGGTGGCTCATGCCTGTAATCCCGGCACTTTGGGAGGCTGAGGCAGGTGGATCACCTGAGGTCAGGAGTTGTAGACTAGCCTGACCAACCCCGTCTCTACTAAAAATATGAAAAATTAGCCAGGCGTGGTGGCAAGCACCTGTAATCCCAGCTACTCCAGGGGTTGAGGCAGGAGAATCACTTGAACCCAGGAGGCGGAGGTTGCGGTGAGCCAAGGTCATGCCACTGCACTGCGTGACCTTGTTATAAAAAAAAAAAAAAAATTTTTTTATAACAGAAGTAAATGTACTGCTACATACAATAGCATAGATATATCTTATAAACTTAATGAGTTATAAAATTCATAGTTCTAGTCATATGTTCTTCAAAAACAGACATAGTTAACTATGGTGTTAGAAATCAGGATACTAGCTGACTTTGAAAATGAGGATGATAGGGATTGAGGAGAACATGCGGGCAATCTACACTCCTTTTTTTTTTTTTCCTTGAGACCAATTCTCACTCTGTAGCCCAAGCTGGAGTGCAGTGGCCCAACCTCTGCTTCCGCGTTCAAATGATTCTTGTGCCTCAGCCTCCCGCGTAGCTGGGACTACAGGTGCACACCACCACGCCTGGCTAATTGTTTGTATTTTAGTATAGATGGGGTTTCACCATGTTGCCCAGGGTGGTCTCGAACTCCTGAGTTCAGGCGATCCACCAGCTTTGGTATCCCTGGCATCCCAAAGTGCAGGGATTACAGGTGTGAGCCACCATGTCTGGCCTACATTGCTCTTTTTAGCCACCATTCTGAGTGGTGATTATGTAGATATGCTCCCACTGTGCTAATCCATTAAGCTATATATGTATGAATTATGTTTCTGAACATATCATACTTCAATAAAAGGTTTATTTTCTTAGAAAATGGAAACAAAATCAATGAATAGCAATGTCAGGCACACAATCAAGCATCAGGAAAAACATTCATTTTTTACAAGACTGTTGTAATTTGATAAGCAAAGCACAGTTTCTATTTAGCATGCTTTGAGATGGAAGTAATTTGTAATATAGATGTTATAGTAATATTTATGAAAATGAAATTAGTCTCCTTAGAAATTCTTTAAAGATGTTTTACAAGAAGCAGTTTAGCTATTATAAAATAAAATAATCAATACATGCACTCTGAGCTTCAGACATTATTTCTATTGCATAATTATGTCAGAACTCCTGCTTTTAAGTAGCACCAACAGTCTAAGTAGTTAACTATCCTTATAAAGAATTTTTCTTATTTAACAACTCAACTCAGAAAACATAGTGATGATTTAAGGAATACATAACCTAAGGCATATAAGAAATTATTAGCATGTACTTTTGGACACATTAAGAATACTATCAAATATTGTATTTTAATAGGTTCTCACATCTTGTGTCCAAAATGAAACTCCTGTAGATCTTCTTTTCTCTCTTGGTCGCCGTCGTTCTCTGATTGATTTAGGTTGTGATTTATCTTCTCCTTCTTTTTCCTCTTCTCTTTTTTCTCCCTCTGTTCAGGATTGCAATGAACCACACACTAGCAATATATCTTGACAATATTTTGCAAGGTAATTGTAAAAACAATTCTAAGTCAACCTCCTTTGTGAAACATTCTAAATTTCTCAAATCAGAATTAATTTTTGACCCTCTCTGAGCTCCTATACATTTGATTTATTATTTTATTTTTTGAGACGCAATCTTGGTCTTGTTTCCCAGGCCAGAGTGCAGTGGCGTGATCTTGGCTCACTGTAACCTCTGCCTCCTGGGTTCAAGCAGTTCTCCTGCCTCAGCCTCACAAGTAGCTGGGATTACAGGTACCTGCCATCATGCCCCGCTAATTTTTTTTTTTTTTGTACTTTTAGTAGAGACAGGGTTTCACCATGTTGGCCAGGCTGGTTTTGAACTTCTGACCTCAAGTGATCCTGCCTGCCTCAGCCTCTCAAAGTGCTGAGATTACAGGTGTGAGCCACCGCACCCAGCTTATACATTTGATTTAAACATGTATCTCTATCTCCCATTAGATATGTTAAGGATCAGGATAAAACTTATCTTCATATTCCCAGTCCTAAACTAAAAATGTTGTTTAAAAGACACAAATATTTGATAAAATGAAAATAACGAAACCCTATAAAGAAGAATGGGGTTCTAGTTATTAATGACTGAGAAGGAAATCGTTATTATACTCAAAGCTGACACTATATGGAATAAAAACAGTTCTTAATGACGGAACAGCCAGTGGGAATCAAATACATTTATTAGTTTCTGCTTCTAATATTGCCAGTCTTTGCCAGGCAGTGATACAATATTCACTTCATTTCATTTCCATTAGATAGTATTAAGAGCAAGACTGTTTCTTCTGGAAAATGTTTATTAAAAACAAATCAGCACAAAAATGTTAGTTTTAGTATTTCCGTTTCATTCCTGAGACAGTTAAAATGGCTTCAGGCTTACATACTAGAAGAATATTAGAGACTATGAATATGCTAATAAATATAGATGTACATGAAACAAAATGATTTTAAGACACTCCAATAGAGTATTAAGAGAAGTTTTCAAAGCTATTTTGGAATAGGTTTAGGGCAAAGATCTCAAACTCCAATGCCCATAGCAGCTATCCAGGTAATATCAATGGGTAAAATGGCCCAGGGGACTATCCAGGGGGATGGAAGGCAAGCAGCTGTAACTACACAGCTCCAGCTAATTGTTGATATGTAAGAATTCAGATCCAGTGTTGCCGGATCTGCCAACTTTTCAAGAAATGCCAAAAATATGAAGTTTGAAGTGAGTATCTCTAATTTTAAATGTTGGTTAAAAATTTTCACAAACACTATTGCAGGCCTTACTCACAGCAGTTTAAAGAACTGAAATATCTCAATGACCAACATAAGAAAATATATAGCTGGAAATTGGGAAAAACTTTATTTTCTGGTGTTTATTCTACATTATTACTGATATTTATCAGGACTAATACAATAAAATTTAGGCTTTAAAATATAAAAAGCCTATAATTAAAAATAATTTTATTTAGTATTTATCTCTGATTTAATAGGAATTACTCAGAATTTAAATAGAAAGTTTATATAAAATAATAGGAAATGGTAATAATGAGTATCAATATGCCAATATATAGTTAAGAAAGAAATGTATTTTTCAAGAAATAAGTGTAAAAAATGTGTTTTAGTGAGATCATTACATGTATTAAGTAATTTTAGTTTACAACAATTTCACAAAAAACATTTAAATGATATTATCTCCACAGCAGGCAAGAAATAGCTTAGAGCATCTGAGAAGTACTATATTAATAAACTGCTTCTAGAAATAGTCACCCACCAGTTCAATATTAACTTTTCTTTATAGGTGGACATGAACTTTTGTGAAGCATTGGGTTATAAAAATATTAATATCAACTGCAGGTCATATTATTTTCTATATCTGTTTTCTACTTTTCTCATTCTCAACCTTCATATTCTTTCCGTTTAGGTTCAATGAATAACAAGTTAGGATGTTGTTCCTTTTTTTTTCAAATTATTATTTAGGAAACCCTAATTCTAAGGATTATATTATACGAAGAAAGCAAAGTGTTTTCAAAATTTGGTTTTCTTACCTCTTTCATTTTCTTTTGTTATTCCTCTGGAGTAAGCAGATGTTATACCTACAAGACTATTTGGCCTGTTTAGTTGACTTGAAGCATAGAGTGAACTGCTTATAGTAGAAAGTGAAGAGGATGGAGTGGTTGAACTTGAAGTTGATACTGGCCTATAACGCTGATAAGTCTGTGAAACATTAACATCAAAACCCATTTGAAACGTTAAATACAAAAACATATAAAGTATTTAAAAATTCATTTCAAAGAAAAAGTAGTGATCTAATCATGCCAAAGTAATTCAGATTTCCAGCTAAAATTCTCTGAAGTAGTTTGTATATGGTTTGTTGGTATATAAATCTCTTGTATGCTAGGGACGTAAGAACTGTTCGTATCATTTGATTTAAATGTGTTTTGATATACTGTTACCTCATCATACGTTCTGGAGTACTTTTGTTTATATTCATCGTCTCTAGATGTTTCTGACTCCTTCTTTTCTTCTTGTTTCTCTTTATCTTGTTTTTCTTTTTCCTCTTTTTCTTTTTCTTCATTTTCTTGTTCTCTGGTTCGGGCAGAACGACTTCTTCCTATAGTTTTCTCAGCTTCTTGAAGATCAGTTAATGTCACTCCCTGCACACACAAAAAGATCAATATAGTTATGAGATGCATTAAAGCTTGTTTCAAAGGAATATTTCAGAAATGGATATATTATACACAAATGCATTAAAAGTCAAATATGCATGTTTAGAATTGGTTTGCAAATGGAAACAGCAAGTTACATTCATTCTATGAAGAATCACCATTAGCAAGCACAATGATAGGTACTGGGGAAGATATAAATGTAGATGAGAAATCACCTCTGTATTCAGAAATTGACAAAATGGTAAAAGATATGACAAATACTTTATGCATATAAGTGTTCCCCACAAGTTCAGAGTAGGGAAGAATAGTCAACATATATACTGTTTGTATATTACATTATAAATATTTATGTTTATATATATGTGTGTGTGTGTGTGTATATATATATATATATATACACACATGCATGATAACTGTTAAGGCTTATGAGAGAATTCAATAAATTTTTAAAGATTTGACCCTGAAGAACAGGTTAGATTTCAAGAAGTGAAAAGTATAAAGACAGAAAAAGTATATTAAGGCCCTAGCAAATAGTTCAGCTTGTAAGCTAAGTAATGGTAAGGACAAGACAGCTGAATCTGGACTGTGGAGCTTCTTAACTGTGGGTAAAGAGAAAGACACAAAAGTATACATCATATTTAGCATAATTAGAATGGCAAAGAGGAGGTAAGGAGATCACCAGCCTGAATGGCATTTTTTTTCATACTTGAACATTAGCTGTTTATATACCTAATATAAGAGCCTATTCTCTGCCCCCCACCTTCCAAATACTCAGTTATTAGACATCATATATGATTAATTCATTCTAACACCAAATACTCTGTGCCAGATGCTATATTAGAAATAGGGATTAAAAAAAAACTCAAAAAGACACAAACACATATGCTAATTAGATGAAATATAATAGTAACGGTGAAACCATACAAAAGACTATGGGAGAAATACTAGAGCGACCTTTACCTTTTAAGGATTTACTCATACTATATACTGACATCAATATTTTCACAACAAAGTGAAAAAGAGAAAGGTAATTTGTTTTACAAGTGTGTGTGTATACATGTATATATATGCTTTACATGCTACTTATGTAAGTTGTATATATTAATTATATTAAATATACCTGTGTTGATCTTCTAGATTGTCTTGCTTGTCTAGATCTTGCTTTTCTTTGGGATTCAGACTCTTCATCCCTAACAGGAGTGAGGTATGATCTACAGTAATAAATAAAAAAATCATTAGTTGTAAATATAATATCTGTGAATGTAAGTATCTTAATGTATATGAACAAAACCTACAAGTTTAGTATTTTAGTAAGTTTTAAGGAAAAGTCTTCAGAAAATGGTCTTTGAAATTCAATAATGCAATCTGATAATTTCTGTTTAGATTGGAACTAGTTATATTTTAATTATATTTTAACACCACATTTTAACTTCCTAACTACATTTAAAAAAATCATGTAATTTAAGATGAAACCACATTTTTAAAAAGGATTTAGAGAACTGAAGATTAAAAGTTTCAGCTCTACTGAAAGAAACAGAAGGATTTAATTTTGCCCAATTAAACAGAATGGATAAGGAGCAAATTTGTTTGTCTGTTTTTAACTGAAGAAGGTTCTCTTCTCCAGCCCTGAAAATATCCCCTAAAAGTAATAATCTAAGCATCTTATTTAATGACCTACTAAAAGGGGTTTTAAATTATTCTCACCTATAGTATTTTCAAATACTGGAAGACAGGTATCAAATTCCTTTCTAAATCTTTTTATTCTCTAGGACACACAGTCCTAATTCCTTGAATCTTTCCTCTTAGCCCCTTTTTGGCTCCCTGAAACATCATCTTAGATGATAATAATTAGTATATATGTGAAGTTATTTGACTAAATTCCTTACAGTGTTTTCTTTCAGCACAATGGTTAGGGCTGAATGCAACATTAGGTTATGGGATGATGAATGAGTACACAACACTCCCGGCATTTTTTTTTTTGAGATCGAGTCTTATTCCGTGGCTCGAGTGCAGTGGTGCAATATGGGTTCACTGCAACTTCTGCTTCTCAGGTTCAAGTGATTCTCTCACCTCAGCCTCCCGAGGAGATGGGACTACAGGCGAACATCACCATGTCTGGCTAATTTTTGCATTTTTAGTAGAGACAGGGTGTCAACCATGTTGGCCAGGTTGGCCTTGTACTCCTGACATCAAGTGATCTGCCTGCCTCGGCCTTCCAGAATGCTGGGATTACAGGCATGAGCCACCGCGCATGGTCTCCCTGCATTCTTGTCAGTGTGTTTTACTAATGATGTTTATGTCAGTCAACATACTTTGAGTTGTGCTCTAAAAAACTCAAGTGCTTTTTATATATAAACAGTTTTTAAATCAGCATGTTACTCTTGAGTAACTTATTTTCTGATATAAAGAACAGGACTTGGCATTTATCTTCACTAAATTTCATCTTATAAATTTAAGCCTATGCTTCCTCTTATCCCGGGGTATGCACCTTTTCAAAAGTATGTGATCTATGTCAAAAGTTAAATAAGGCTGGGTGTGGTGGCTTTCACCTGTAATCCCAGCACATTGGAAGGCTGAAACAGGCTGACTGCTTGAGCCTAGGAATTTGAGCCCAGCCTGGGAAACCTGAGGAAACCTGTCGCTACAAAAAATGGAAAAGTTAGCCAGGCATGGTGGCACATGCCTGTACTTCCAGTTACTTGGGAGGCTGAGATGAGAGGATCACCTGAGCCTGGAGATCAAGGCTGCAGTGATCTGAGATTGTATCACCGCACAGCTTGGGTGACAGAGTTGAGACCCCATCACAAAAAAAAAAAAAAAAAAAAAAAAAGTTAAATAATTAAAGAGTCAAACAAGCAAAGATATGACAGAGCCCTGCAGCACAACATGAAGACTTTCCTCTGATAATCAATATTACTTGGGAAGTTAAATCATTAACACTTCATCGAATTATACCAACTAGCTCACATTTCTCAGAGAACACTTACAAAAGTAGAGTACAGTTGACTGTTGAACAACACAGGTTTGAACTATGCAGCTCGGCTTATATAAAAGTTACACCAAGTGTGCCTGCCTCTTCTGCCTTCTCTTCCACCTCCTCCTCAACGTGAGGAGGAAGAGAGTTCTGACCTTTATGAGGATTCACTTCCACTTAATGAGTAGTAAATATATTTTTCTTCCTTATGATTATCTTAATAACCTTCTTTTCTCTAGCTTACTTTATAGTAAGAATACAGTATATTATACATATATAACATACAATATATGTGCTAATCAACTGTTTATGTTTTGGTAAGGTTTGCAGTCAATGGTAGGCCATTAATTTAGATTAGGGGGACTCAAAAGTTTTATGTAAATTTTTTACTGCACAGGGAGTTGGCAGCCCTGACCCTTGCATTGTTCAAGGGTCACCTGTATATTTTCTATCCTGTTTATTCCATGTCTCCTCTCTCAAAACCCCAGGCAATGATCTAGTGAGTTTTCTTTATTCATATGCTACTTTTAAAAAAGGCTCTTTCTTGTTAGCTTTAGTATTCTTCTCAACTTGTAATTTATTTTTTTAGCCTCTCTGACACTATTCATACAATCATTACAAACTTCTGAATTTACTGTGGGTTTTATGCCTTCTCTTCTCTGTGTCCTTTAAAGTTCTAAGTTCAGCAGATAGAGCACATCTTCAAACATCCTTAGAATCATCCACTGTTTTTTCAAAACAGTTTTTAGAGAGGCCTAAAATATATATATTTTATATATATATGAAAATCGTATTTCTTTCTACAGTCCTGAAATATTTGGAATCTGTTTCTCTAAAACTAGAATATATGACATTATTCTTAGCATTCACCTCCTTAGAGAATTAACCCTAAGATGACCAGGTCTTTTCTCACACAAAATCTTAGTTGCCTCAATTTCATCAATTAACTCTTATTTTTTGCTTAAAATTAGTTCAGAAAACTGGTTCTTCTTGCTGTTTCTACATAATTACATTTGTAGCTAAGAAATTCACAAGAGGGAGTTTTACTTGAATGGGACATCCAACAAACTTACAGTAAGATGAAAACTCCATCACTATTATACTTTGACTTTAATTTTATTTAGATATAACAGATACTATTTTCTGTAACTATTATAGTGAGTTTCCTGGGACAAGTAATTCAAAAGGAATAAGAGAATAAATAATAATCTTGTTATTAAAATTTAAGAAACATTAATTCTGGGATATAAGAAGGGCTTGGGCTTGTTTGTTATAGAAAACGATTGTATAAATTAGGGAAACGCTACACATTCTATCCTTCTCTAGGAAAATTACAGTAACATATTAAAAGATCTGAGATATAATGAAGGATGTAATCTGTATAACTTGGTTTAACTCAGTATTTCCCAACACCATTTAAATAGAGAAGCCTCCTCTCCTGTCCTGTTTTGTGGCATATATAGTAAATATGGAAAAGTGTTCCTAAGAACATCAGCCTGGAAAATGTGGTCCAATGGCTATTTTTTTCCATTCATTCATCTAATTTATGTAGGTACCTACTATGCAATTTATTACTTTTTGGACTTCTACCAAATGAAGAGAAAATAATGAGATGAAATCTAAATGTCACAGTTAATCTGGTTAAACAAAGTTTATAGTAGGCTGAGTACAGCAGAGTATGCCTGTATTCCAGTCAAGGTGGGAAGACTGCTTGAGGACAGGAGTTTGAGACCAGCCTAGGCAACATAGCGAGACTCCATCTCTACAAAAGTTCAAAAAATTAGCTGGGTGTGATGGCACAGCTGTAATCCCAGCTACTCAGGAGGCTGAGGTGAGAGGATTGCTTGAGTCCAAAAGGTCATGGTTGCAGAAGCATCATCACACCACCACTTTACAGCTTGAGTAACAGAGATCCCATCTTAAAAAAAAAAAGTTCACAGCAAGACAGAGGGGTGCATGTTATCACTTTAGCATTTCATGAACTGCTCTGAAACTAAGTATGAACATGGACTACTGTCAAATTTGACTACCGTCAAATGTTTCATAGTTAATTTATAACAGAGAAACTTGCATTACCACTTGGCTCTTTTTTAGTACCATGGCAAATAGTACTATCAACCAGTACACTCTCTCCCAACAAGCCTGGATTCCTTTTCAATAGTTTCAAATTGCCACAAAGGTCAATAAATCTATTATACCTGGTTTCACATATGCAAGTTAGGGGCATAAAAGTTACTAGCTGAAAGACTTATAAAATCTGCACCTGCAGGTAATTTTAATTTTCCATAACATTCATCCTAAATTAGCATAAAAATATAGCTTATCAATTCATAATATAAACACATTTCTTTTATTTGATAATTACCATCTAATATTCAGTTCCTTTCTCCTCCTTTGGGGTACCTATCTAGAGTAGACCTCTAAGAATACAATGTAGAGAAGAAAAATAATTTACATATTTTATATATTTTTAATTGCAAAGAGTTGATCATTAAAAGATGGTAGAATATACCCACCAAACTCCATTGTTGCCTTTATCATTGCTGTATCATTCTGACCTACTGCATCTCTTTCTTAGAACTAGACAGGGTATATAATTCTATTCCTTAGATGCATACCATTTTCTGAGAAACCCAAAGGGTATATCTGTGCTGATTTTTTTTTTTAGCTACATAAATCACAAATACAGTGATTTATATCCTTAAATCACCAAATATACTTTTTTAAGGCCAATTTTAAATCATATACATTTCAGAACCATTGAAGGAATTTAAATAAAAGACAAATAGAAGAGGCCAACAAAGTATTCAAGACTGCAAATAATTATTTCACATGGAACAAAACACAAACATTAATATCACTGCAAACATCACTGAAACAAGGTAAGACAAACAAAACCTCTATAATATAGACCAGAAAAAATGTCGCCAGACACATTTTTATTCTTATGCTATTAAAATCTGCTGTGTTTAAAAATATATCCAAGTGTTTAATTATCAATCTTCAATGTCTTCCATCAAAACTAATTAGGACTAATTCTAAAAGTCAAAACTCAATTCTCTTCAGCAGAATAAACAATCTGTTGGGTTAAGAATCATAATTTGTTCTGAACCAACTGATGATTCAAAGGAGACATTTATTAGGTTTACTCACTGGAGAAATTTTCAAAAGCACTGAATGCTAAGAGATAGAAAAGATTCTAGTGAGACTCTGTCTCAAAAAAAGAGAACAGATCCTAGAAGTTAAAAATAATATAAATCAAACACCCCACTTAACTGAAGAGATTCTAACTCAAAGATAATTCTAACCTTAAGAATCAAGGCAGAAAAAAAAAATAAAAAGAAGTAAAAAAGGAAAAAAAGAATCAAGGCAGAGTAAGGAGTAAGAAACCAAGAACTTCTGACCCTTCTTCCTCTCAACAACCCCGACCCCACTCCGCAAAAAGGCAAAGTCCTCAAACTTATTTCCGTAAGTTTGATTAAATGATGGATACTAATTTCTGTTGGCTCTATGGTCTTATTGAGAGCACTATGACAACCTAAAATGGACTTAAAATTTAAAAGAAAAAAGGGAAGAATAATTAAAATGTAATATGACCTACACTGGTACTCAAATCACAAAACAGTAACCACTTGCAGTGGCATTATAATGGTACCACTAAATTTCACCATAAAAATAGAAACAAACCCTAAATATAGACAAAAATTAAAGATGCAATGATAGAAAAAAAAAAACACTACTTTTCATATATTTAAACACAAATATTACTGTGAGGTCATTACTACTACAGGCCAGGCACTTCACTAGGCACGAGAGAAAAAGAACTCTGTATATGATTACTATGTGACAGAAATAAAACAAAGTTAATCTGGTCAGTATTTTAGTTAAAAAAAAAATTAGTTATATTGGTTAATTTAATTTGCAAGAATAAAATATAAAAATAGAGCTTACATTTGGTTTCTTGAGTTTCTTTTTTCAAAAGAAAAAAAAAAAGCTAGGGACTATGCATAATATAGCAGAAAGAACTGAACTATTTTTCCTGCAATCTTGGGGCTAGCCTCAGCCCTCACACTCATAAACTATACAAAAGTAAAATAGTCACCTATTATCTGTGGGTCTCAGTTTCCTTCTGTAAAGCAAGGAAATCCCAAAAGATAGTAAGCTCCTTTGTACATCTATGATTCCATGCCAATAGGTGGCAACAGAAAGAAGTGAGCAATGTTTTAAAAACATTTAAGCACAACAAATTCAGACTCTGAAAAAATCTAAATAATAAGTGCTTTCTACATATCAAAGATAAAAAAAACTAAATGAATGTATTCAACATACTTAAAATTACTTGGCTTACACTTATGCACAGAAGCCTTACCAAAAGAATCTTCAGATGAAATTCTCAAAATCAACAGGAACAAAACAGTTCAACATCCTTCAAATTTCTTAATAATGGGAGGAAACAATGAGAAGAATGATAAAACTTGTTTTTGTCATGTTGCATCTAATTTTCCCTAAGTGTGTTGTATGTATTCAGTTCTTCATCAAAAAAAAATTTTTTTTGAAATAAAACAACTTTAGAAACAAAATGTTTAAGTAAGAAAACAACTGTCTTGCTCACTGACTTTAAATAAAAACATTACTTCTGTCAGAGGTGGGTCACAAGCCTCAATACAAATAATTGCTAGTTGTGTCAATTTACATAGTTCTGAGCTGAGAGGGTATTTCATTGATTAGTCTACTGGAGAGACGATCATCAACTTCACAAGACTTTTTTTAAAACAATAAACAACTTTGATCACTGGGCAAGATATATCAGCAGTACTGTTAGGACCTTTACACACCTGCGTCTCTCCCTGACCTCTGTTGTGGAGGAGACAGTGCCAGCAGTAGTTGTAGTCAAGGTTGTGGTAGAAGCTGCAGCATTTACAACAGTTGGAGCAACAGGAATGGTCACTGATGTAGGAACACTGTCCTTTTCTTTTTCAGTACTATCCTCAGCCCACAAACGATTTGAGGTACTATAGCATCATAAGCAGCAACACAAAAAAGAGAAAAGGAAAACAGCTAAACAATGAAAGCACTTTCTAGCAGCTGAAAACACACGACTACAGGGATGGATTTTTTTTAAAATGCAAGGTGAGACATCCCTAAAGTATGAACCAAAAAGCTCACCCAGAGATGTCAAAGAGAGAAATTTACATTTTAAGCAGTCTAATTCAATGTTAAGTTCATAGGTCAGGAACATAAATTTTCCCCCAGTCATGCATAATTGCCTCATTTTGGAACCAATTTTTGTTTATAAATAAATTTAACAAGATAAATGAAAAAATCCAGAGCCCCACAATCTTCTAAACAAAAACGCATGCACACACATAAGCACATAGTAGACCTGAGCACAAAATATATCTGTGACTTACCTGCTTTGTGTGCCTGCTGAGGAAGAACCGGTTGTAATCTTTGTAGTAGTGCTTGTGCTGGAAAGCAGGCTTTTCTGAAGCCCAGCTGCAGAGGTAACTGTTGGTGTTGATGTGGTGCTTGGAACACTAGAACTAATCAAATCATCTTGTCTTCTACCAAAGGAGCAACTAAACAAAAGAGTCATATCTATATAGGATGTGTCTGTATGTGTGTTCTATAGTTAATGTCTATACATTACACAAAGTACAAGGCTAGAAAAAAAATCTTTAAAAACTGTGTTCCTAAATACACCACCAGCTCCAGCACCAAGAGTTGCATCTACAACTTGCTAGAGTTTAGATGATTTCACTAATTTGGTAGTGTATCATTTTAGTGCCTCCTCCCAACATTCTCAACAAGACTCAAAGATGATCTGATATTTCACATTTCTGAAACTATTCCACACCATATGGTCATGCCAGGCTGACCCTGAAAAACACACTTTGGTTTTGTTTTACCCAGGGAAAACAAGATGTTGACATTTTTTGAAGAAAATTATTTTAGCAATGGGTCAGATACCTAGGAAGTGACTGATGCCTACATGATACTTATTCACATCTTACTTGTCTTTCTGGTTGCTTTTAGTAAAGAAATTATCTATAGGGCTTTTTTTCCCTCTTCAATATGATATTATGAACATTCCAACTGAAAGCATTTCCATAGCTCTGAGTTCTAGGGCAAGCCAAATCTTTCCAGATCAACAGTGACGACTAGATCAATTAAGACACTGGCCTGTTTAAGCTGTTCTAGACAACGAGTTCCTTCTAAAGGAGTTTCTTTTAAATATGTAACAGTTTAAAAAAATTTCATAATATTTAAAGCTTAATTATATAGAGGAAGGGCACAAGAACAAATTATCACCCATCTTTAAATATATATTCTGTGTTCAGAGTAAGTTTTATTTAAAAAACAAAAAACTATAATATTTAATAAAAACACCTATTTGTTTAAAATGATGTTAAATTGAGGGCTCCAAACAAACTGCCTCATATTTTTATAAATGAATATGTAAAAATCACTTAAGAATAATATTACCTTTTATGATAAGTTGATCCTTCATTAATTGAGCTATTTTTTTTAAGATCATCTTCCCATTTTCTCCTTGTATATGAACTACTTGTTCGCAAACTTGAAGAATCTCTGTTAAAAGAATACCCTTCAGATTCTAGCAGATAACTTTAACAAGATTAAGAAAGCTGTACATTAACAAGATTAAGAAAGCTGTACACTAGTAAATACTAGTATAAGTTGAAACTAGTAAAATCCATTGACTAGACACTTAGGAGTACTTATCAAGAAGATAAAGTAATTTCAGTACTAAGATCTAAGGTATAATTTCCCCCCTATATTTAGGGGGAAAATTCAAGTATTTACAGAAATATACTTTTTGATCACAAAATACAAAGTAGGGGAGGTACTTACTTTAACCTCAGAAGATCTACTTTACAGTATATTATGTGCCAATAAAAAACAATGTTTAATAAAAATATATATTAACATATAAGATCGCTTATGAGATCTTAGGGGAAAAAAAATCACAAAACTGGATATTATAACATGATTACAACTATATTAAAAAGTTCTCAAATTCTGTAAGCTGAAAAATAGGAAGAAACAAACTAAAATACTGACAATGATTAAGGGCTTTTCTTCCCTTTTTCTTTCCCCTTTCCTAAATGTTCCAAATATTTAGAGAACTTGTACTAGTTTGTGACCCCATCTCCTCCCACTTTCCCCTCACTCTGTTCCAGCCACATATTCTTTGCTATTTCATGAACATACCAAGCCTGCACCATGCTGGATAATAAATATTTTATAGTGAATGCATAAAGGAAATCAAAATAAAGTCACCTATTTTCTTTCTCTTCAATGTCAGATGTACTGGCTAGTCGTCTTGGTATTGTAGGTGCAACATATGCAAGCCTAGTTCCTTTACTATCTTTCTCCTACAAAATGGAAAAAAAATGAGTAAAAATTAATTTGTGTACTGATTATAGGCAATGCTAAAAGTATTAAGAAAAGGTTATTCAATAACATATAATTACATAGCTATCATAGTTTACAGTATTTCAACAATTCTTAGCTAAACTTGAAAATTAATGACAATCAATAATCAGCTTGTTCAAACTTGTTTTCTATTTTAGCCTAGAATTAGATGACATTTTAACATAAGAAAGGAAAAAAATTCCTCCATATTTTAATGACTTTTTCTAAAACTTCTATGTCATAAACAGAAATACCTTTATTTTTTCCAGAGAAATAAAGTTTCAAATATGGTTCACTGAGAAGTTTCAAGTACTTATATTACACAAGTTATTCAGAAACTAAATAATCAGTGCTCTCAAATACATCAAAATAGTCAAAACAAATATTATTTAAATTATATTTATCCAAATATGGCTGAGAGTGTATAGTGACAAATGACACTCTGATTCATTCTTAGGATGCAGGCAGAAAATACTTGGAAACTAATTGCACAATAAATTGATTAAAAAGCAAAAATATTAGAATTACTTGTTGAGAAACTTGATCTGAATTTCTGATACAAGGAAACATTTCTAAGTAGAGAAAGAAAACTGTATGGCAAAAAATAGTCCAAGCACTGAAAATGCTGTAGAAATAAATAACAGTATTGAATAAATTGTGATACATTCTATATAATGCAATATTAATACTGACTCAAAATAGAGTTATTAAATTTACTCATTAAGACAAAATTGCTTGTAATATGGTAGATTAAAAATTTGCTATTTTTTGCAGATACTGAATCAATGTAACTTAACGAGCATACTAACATTCTAGAATAAATGTATTTCTATATATTTTAAACTTCAGAAAATTTCTTGAATCATAATAAACAAAATAAGCCCACTCCTTAATACAGTTCTAACATAAATTCTCAAGTAAGATAATAGATTCCTTTAACTGAGTATAGTCCCCTAATTTATGTTTTAAGCAAATACATCTGATCTTTCCAGTACTTATAATACTGTATAAATTATACTTGCCTTACATAATTCATTAAGGTTAATTAACTTGATACCTAGATCTAAAGATAACTAGCAGAAAATCTCCCAGATTTGATGTTCCTGGAAAAGAAATCGTAAGAGTTTTCATAGAAACCAGACTGTGAAATAGATTACCTTTTCTTTATTATCCAAAGAGGAGGAAAGTCTGGGACTTGAAGCTGAACGTGTAACACCTGCAGTATCTTTTTCTTTCTGACCCTCTTTTGATGCTGTGATTTCAGCAAGTGCGCCATAACTGCCGGTCTTTCTAAGTCCTAACCTCCAAGTTGCAGGAGACTCATCTTTTCTCTCTTCTTCTTTGGGAGAAATTTTTGTAGCTGTAGTTGGAAACTGCATTTATTTGATTTTTTAAGGAAAAGAAAAAAGAATTTTCAAAACTGATCAGTCCTTAAATTGGAAACAATAAGTTTACAGATAATATATTTAAAATTATGGTTCACAGTTTCACGATAAAACATTTTTACTAAATAAATAGGTTAATGTCTTAGTAAAAAATGTAAAGATCTAAACATTTTAAAGAAATAGACCACCTTCCCAGGGGTTAGACTTAAGAACACACTACACACTTTATATCACACAGAAAAATTATGATGCAAATACAGAAAACAGAAATGAGCACACCATAAGGACTTAAAACCATGCATCTTTGGAACCAATGTTATGTTGTAACCTAATATAAATTCTTGCACATAGAAATGCCTCACCATAGATTTTTCACCCTTATTGGGCACAAGAACAATGCCAGTTTTGCGCAAGCCCTGCCTCCATGATGCAGGATCTACTGATTCCACCACAGGCATGATAGGAGCAATGAAATCATACTAAAGCCAATTAAAATAAGACAGGTAAAGAGATAAAGATTGAAAGCATGAAAACAGAAAAGGGAAGTTATAAGCAAAAAATATTTTCTTCATTTAAAAATAATTTTGTAATAAATTAAAGCCCAATAATAGGATAATGATCCAATCTTTAAAAGTCAATGGAACAAGTTCTAGCTTTAGCATGAGATAATCTGAAAAAAATCTAATAAACTTCTAAAGCAATTAAAAGCATATAGAGTAGATAATATAGAATGTGAGTGAACAAACTACTGCACTTTAATTTTGTTTTTAATCCATTCATATAATCTGGTTAAAAAATTTTATATCCCACACAATCAACTAAAACTAGTAACTGATATTTTCTAATTGTAATACTTAATATTTTTAACATCACAGCCTTAAATTTACCAATTTCCCCACCAAACATTAAATATTTCAACTATAATAAAAACTAATTTTATGTACAAACATTTATGCTATTTTTAGGGCTTTCCAACAACCCTAAAAATGCATAGCTCACTTCATCAACTTCACTTCTAGAATTTATATATTCAACCACAGTTAACTATAGATTGGTGAATATAGCAACTAACTAGTTGCTACAAGGTATTGATAGGGTATTAATAGTTGTTAAAAAAAATCCTTTCTTTCATATCTACTGCCAACATTTACTATAATTAGCAGGTTAATAGAGCTTGTTAAGCTCCCATGGTGATGCCTGAGGGCCACTTCATGGACAAAACTGTTACAACATACACTTCTGGTACTTCCAGTAATGAATTCCTATCAATAGGGTCTAAGCATTCCTCAGTTCCTAAAATGTGCACCAAAGTGCTCCAGGGTATCACAACAAAATCACAGGGGCTCTGTAGAATATTTTAAAGTCTTAAGAGAAGCACAGTGACATCTTATAGACACTGCACAAACTGCCATTTTGATCACATTTGCACCAAACTACTTCATGAGGAAACAGGTATTTCTTTTCACCAGTGGCACTCCGAAAAAAACCTACCAAACACTATGGGCTCCAATAATCGAGAAATTTGGGAACTCTAATATTTTGTGCAATATGATAGGTATTGAGACAAATGCTTATTGATTTGTGAGATTATAGTGCTAGACTATAAATGTTAGGCTTGTGGCTCACAGATAATATTAATATACAAATTAATGAGTGTAGCTGTACCCAATACAACTTTAGGGACAATGAAATTTTTTTGATTTTTTTTCTCCAACCAGTTAAAACCATTCCTTGCTATACAAAAACAGGTAGTGGGCCAGGTGCCAACACCCACATTAGGTCTCCCACCTCCTCAAAAGCAGAGCCTTGAAACAAATGTTTTCTCCTATGATAAAATGGCCAGAGATCAGATAACATTCACTGTTAATGCATGAAGTTAACATTTAACAAATATTTACTAGTGTGTGACCCTCAAGAACTTCACGAGTTATCCTGTTTCAACTTTATAACCACCAAATGAAGTACTACTATTACTGAATTTTAGAGTTGAGAAAAATGAGGCAGTACTATCTATCAATTTTGAAATGGGCATTTGTTATACTGTAGTGGCTGATACACTTCCACTCTGCCCAAAATGAAATTGGATTGAAGCGTTGCTTTTTATGTCTAAAGGCTCCTTTTAATTTTACCTGGTACATAAATAAACCTTCCTGAAGTACTTAACTATACCTCCTCCATGAAACTCTCTTCTTCGGCTTTTTTAACTAGACACCATCTTGACCTTCTTTTTCTTTGGACTCTGACCACTCCTTTTCTTGACTGGCTCTATGTGTGTACTACTTTTCTTGGTTGTGTGTGTGTGTGCGAGCGTGCACATGTGTATACAACTTTCCTTGAGTTAGCCCTTCCAGAGTCCTAGGATCTCTCATACTCTCTCTCTCTGTATGTGTGTGTGTGATCTCTCATACCCTCTCTCTCTGTGTGTGTGTGTGTGTGTGTGTGTGTGTGTGTGTGTGTAAAACACAACTTTCCTTGTGCTAGCCCTTCCAGAGTCTGCTCTCGGATCTCTCATATTCTTTCCACTTTCTTTTCCTGCGGGTTAGGAGGAGGGTCTTTACTTCCTCAGGCTAAATATTAATTGTAGTTAACTTATTCTCAAATGTGTTATTCTCCAGTCCAGTCTCCTAAATTTCCAGTCCTAATTTTTTATTTACCTGTAGAGTGGACAATCTAGAACTATAATTGAAAACTGGAAACTCACTATGTCTAAAATAAAACACCTTTACTTCCAAACCATCTCTTCTTCAGTTCCCTATTTCTGTTAATGGCACTAAGGTTATCTCTTCAATCTCCTATGTCTGAAACTTCACAATTACGTTAGACCTTTTCTGTCATTTTCCTCCATCCATAAATTATGGGTCAAGTCTCTAAATCTCCTCCTCTCCTATATAAACCCACAGCCACTTCCCTAGTTCATATTCTTATCATTGTGGGCAACTTCAATGACTTTCTAATAAGCTTTTCTCAATCAGCCTCTCATCTTCAAATATATCTGTATACTGCTGTCAGAATAATACTCCAGAAAGAATAATTCTCTCATGGCATTCTTCAGACATCTTCCATGACTCTCTACTACTTATCGAATAAATTATAAAAGTGTTATCCTAGAAGTGAAGACATCCCACAATGTGGCTCTACTTTTCCTGTTTACTTTGTATATATGCACTCTATAATCAAGCAAATGGAAGAATTCATTTTTCCTGCCAAAGTATTCCATATTATCTCCACTTGCTCATGTTGTTTTTTCTTCTCTCCGTTTCAACAAGTTATATAGACCCTTCTTCTCTCAGTTGGAGTACTACCTACTTGAAGAATTATCTAAAATGTCCTGATCCTATCACCTTAAGTCAAATATAATTTCTTTTCCTTTTAAATCATGCTACACCTATACATTTCTATTGGAATACTTTATATGCCCACAACACATAGCAGTCTTTTGTTAAATTATTAGCTATTGCACTGAATTCAATTAACCAGCACACTTTATTCCATAAAAATTCTGAATTTTTACCATCAAGTAAAGAAAATACCATTTACAGTTTATTGGAATGTATACCCATACAGAATAATAGATAATCTGTTTTCAAGATCCCAACAATACTTACTTTGACTAGAGAGACTTATATAAACTTATTGTTAGTTAACAATTTTAACACAAAATCAAACTAATGGTTTTATAGATAACAACTTCACAATTCATCAGCTTGATATTACTATAGAAACAGTTCTTTAATTTCAGCTGAAGGATTAAAGAATTAAGGAAAGACCATTTAAAGTAAACATAGCTATCTTTCACCATAGTTACCCCGAGTTACTAAAATAAGTGAAATTTACAACTGTTTTGTGTGCTTCCTTTTTTGTGATTTTGCCATAAACACATGTGCACACACATATAGTTTATGTACTAGGGGAGAAAGCTGGAGAACTTAAGATAACCTTGTCTAAATATCAGAAGTGGAGTCATGACTGGGAACCTAAAAATAGGTAGAACTCTTTAATTGCAACAGCTTTTAAGATGCAATTAGAAATTAACGATGTGTTTAAGGACATTTTTATGTTAGGTCACTAAAGTTACAGATAAATTTGAAAAACTTTAAAAAAACACTAATATGCTAAATTAAAGTAGATATAGGAGTATAAGTATCACTGAATATTACAGGTTTTAAAAGTCATACAATACTGAAAAGAAGCCTCCTTCCTCATTAAAAATATTTCAAACCAGACGTGGTGGCTCACACATGTAATCCTAGCACTTTGGGAGGCCAAGGCAGGTGGATCAACTGCGGTCAGGAGTTTGAGACCAACCTGGCTAACATGATGAAACCCTATCTCTACTAAAAATACAAAAATTAGCTGGGTGGCGGGTGCCAGTAATCCTAACTACTCAGGAGATGGAGGCAGGAGAATCACTTGAACCTAGGAGATGGAAGCTGCAGTGAGCTGAGATGGCACCATTGCACTCCAGCCTGGGAAACAAGAGCAAAACTCTATCTCAAAACAAAACAATACAAAACCAACAAATCTTTCAAAATTTTTACACATTATTGTTTTGAATAAAATTTAGTTACAAAACTTTAAGAACAAAGAAACAATATAATCTTCAAAGTAAGTTATGGTGCTTGAAACTGAGAATAAAATAGTTTCTAAATATGCAAATTCAGAAGCGGATGTTATAGTATTAATTGCAGAATCAAGAGTGATTTTGAATAAGAACTTTTACAGCAAAGAGATTATTGGCCTATTATACTAACAGAGGTTATAAAGCATTTTTTTCTCAGTTAGGGCATTAGGTATAAATTGAGAAATAAATTGCCATAAATGTCGGCTATACATGAGAAAAAGAAAATTGAACACAGGAAGCTATCTGTAAGCATTTGACTATAGTAGGCAAGGGATTACTTAGCCAAATACCCAAAAGATAGAGAGCCAGTGCCGGGCATGGTGGCTTACGCCTATAATCCAACACTTTGGGATGCCGAGGTGGGCAGATCACAAGGTCAGGAGTTCAAGATCAGCCTGGCCAAGATGTTGAAATCCCATCTTCTACTAAAAATACAAAAATTAGCCAGGTGTGGTGGCATGTGCCTGTAATTCCAGGTACTCAGGAGGCTGAGGCAGGAGAATCATTTGAACCTGGGAGGCAGAGGTTGCAGTGAGCCAAGTTCATGCCATTGCACTCCAGCCTGGATGACAGAGCAAGACTCCATCTCAAAAAAAAAAAAAAAAAAAAAAAAAAGACAGCCAGTTTCTTGCCTAGATATTCCAGGGAGATGGAATTTCGGGGAACTTTTGATAACCTTACAGTCTAAACAGATCAAAAGATGCAGGCACAAATTTAGTACTCACTGAAGAAGTATATGGGTTCTAGAAGTAAAATAAATGTTAAAGCAGTTTATAGGGATGTTAGTTAAAAGTCTTCAAAATTTTGCAGAAAACCTGCTTTTAAAGAATTTCTTATTAAAGCATACATAATAATTATCATATGAACATGAGTTCTAACTGAATTCAAGAAGACCTCAGTTTTGGAATATATAAGGTAAGATAACTCATTCATACAGTTTCTCAATATTCAAACTGTGTACCAATGAAACCTATACATTTCTACCACTAATTGTGGGGATTGCTCCAGCGTCGAGACCACTCAGTGTCCCTGCCATAATGGAGCTTGAGCCCGGACATGTTTCCCACCCCCTGGAGGCAGTCGAGACCAGTGAAAGAGAGATTTAATAGAAGTTTGAGTTCGCAGAAGCCTATTTCTGGTCCACTGACCTAAAGGCTGGGTGAAGGCTGTGTGGTTTTACTAGGCATTGTTTCTTGAAGTACCTGCTCTGGGCTAGTTTTATGATTTTGTTTACCCTCTATTGATGGGTCCCGTGCTTGTTCCTGTGACTGCTATTTGCAAAGTTAATGGGTCTATCGCCTCTCTGATGACTTGCATAGATCATTAACATTTTAACTATAGGTTTCCTCACCCTGATAATGAGACCCACCTGCATGACTTGATTGTACCCATTGTGTGACTTGATTGTACCCATTGTGTGTTTTCCGCTGCCTAAGCTTGTAGCCGGATGGCTCTCTCTTCCCTTCATTAAGATAATGGCATCTGTTCTGATAATTGAGATGGGACTAAGAATGCTTATGTAAATGAGGTGGGGCAAAGAATGTTCCTGTAAAATGAGGTAGGAAAAGATATATATACTAACTCAGTGTACAATAAAGTTGCTGGTTTTAGGCATTGCTAAATTGGGAATTGCCTGGCCAGCCCTCCAGACTCCAGCCTGTTCTGTCTTTTCTTTTCTTCCGTGCACTCTCTCTTCCAGGTATTGGGACCCTCTTGCAGGTCGAGAGACCCCGGCAGACGTGCCGTTCTCACCGGCCCCCGACAACTAATAATTTATATTACTGCCTTCCTTGGGAAGAGTTTTAGAGAAGGATTATTACTAAGAGTAGGAACTTTTTTATTCTGTAGTTTATGATTTCAAAAAGATCTATATTTTGATCACCTAAAGTCAAATATAAATGTTGGCAAGACTGACAACACAATAGAAATGCTATGAGGATTTAAAAAAAAAAAAAATCAGTTCTTAAACTCATGCAAATAATGTCAGATGAACAACAAAATAAGAAGTCCAAAGGCAACTAAACACAGTGTACAATTCAAGTGGACCCCTGATTTTAAAAAACAAACAGCTAGAAAGTCTTGAAGGACAACTGGGAAAATCCGGGTATGTATATTAGTTATTAATAACATAAATAATAGTTAAATTTCCTAAGTGTGATTATTTTGAGAATGAAGGATAATAGCCTTGTACTTAGGAGATACATACTGACATATTTAGGCATGAAGTGTTATGATGACTGCAATCAATTTTTAAAGGATTTGGTTTTAAAAAAAAAAGTATGTGTAGACAGACAGGGAAATGAGTATGCTCATTAAAGATAAAAAAGGACTGGTGAAGAAAAACCGTTTTTTTTTTTAAAAAAAGAGACTAGTAGGTCAAACATAAACAAACAAAAACCCTTAATTGTCAATTTGGGCTAAAAGAAGGATAGGTTCCAGAGAAGCCGGAAAAGGTAAAGTCTTAAGATCAACACACTAACTGGAAAACACTGCTTCACTGGAGAGAAGAGATGAGAGGGATGGAGAACAGACAGAGAACAGAAAAAGAAAGAAGAGGAAGAAATGAAACTAACATTTTGAAAGCACACTTAGTTGAAAGCACACCCAGGCTGTCTCAACCAATTCTTACAATATTAACTGTATTTCTCTTTACTTTGTTTTGTTATACAAAAGGAAGATAGTAAGTAACTTGCTAAAGGTCATAACAGCTAATAAGACAGAGTCAGGAGCTCATTTCCGGTTTATCTAACCTCAGAGATCATGCTCCTACTGGCATACCAAAGTTGCCTTCCTAGTGCTTTGTACTATGAGTTCAAAAAATTTAGATTCTAGTTCTCTCACTGACTCATGGTAATATTTTTTGTAACTTACTTACCCATGTGTGAAATTATCAACATGCACACCTCTACTTAACAGAGATAAAGGACAGAAAACCTGAGCTTCTCAAAATAAAAGTTCAATAGGTAAAAAACAACTAATACAATCTTTTTAAATATTATTAAAATTTTTATCTTTCTGCCATTTATTAATTATCAACTATATGTAATATTTGTTAACTACCAACTATAATATCAACAGTAATATCAATTGCAAAAAGGATAACATATTCAGAAGACTCATTCAACTTAGAAATATATATTTGTATTCTGAAATCTTACATATTTTTGGAACAGACTATAAAAATTCAGAATTACTTTAATGAGTTAGTCCAAGTGGTACATAAATAGAACACATGTATTTTCAGCAAATACAATTTTAGCTTACCTTTTTAATAGGTGATGTAGGTGTTGCTTGACCTGATGACACAGTAGGTGTTGTAACAGCTACAGTAGCTGCTTGTGTACTAGAAGTGTTGACATTAGTTACAGAAGCAAGGGGTTTTGTCTTATCTGTTAAAGACAAACAAGAGTCAAGATTCCATAGAAATTTGGTCTCAGTAGCTGGGAAAAAATTATTTTATATACCATTTTTGTTTAAGGTTTTGTTAACTAAAAGTCTTTCCCCACTGCTATTTCTTTTCACAAGTGGGTTTTTCAGGGAGCTTCTAGAATTGTCTCAGTATATATGCTGAAGTAAATAGTTCAGATAATATGAAAGATACACAACAAAGCTTCCGAAAATTAAAAGCACAAATCTGACTTCTGTACTTTTAAAATGAAGAAAATAAAAAGAAATTTAATTAAGATTTAAATTTGAATGCATGAATGCAATGTAACTAAAAATTTAATAATACCTATGTAATTTTCTAACAGATAAATAGCTATTATTACTGATGTAAAACTGATGGTTCCTCTTTAATCAAGGAAATCTAAAAGTGCTTTTGTCAATAATTACCTCACATTCCGGTCAAACAGTATGGTTAAATGTCCCAAAGAGTATGTCTTCACACTCCTAAAAAGTCTAAAGTTAAATGGGCACAATATCATCTTCTTGGGAAATATTCCACCTAACTATGTAGAGAATCAATCAACAAATAAGTGTCCCCATTCTTCAAGTAGTGTGCTAGGTACTAGGTATATATTAGGCAATGAGAAGACAAAATACCTTCACTTACAGTCTAGTAGGAGATATAAATAATAAATAAGATAAACCCCATGTACCACCATCCAACTTATTTATTTACTTTGGACAGGGTCTTGTTCTGTTGCTCAGGCTGGGGTGCAGTGGCATGATCTCGGCTCACTGAAGCCTGTTACCCGCCTCAAGTGATCCTCCTACTTCAGACTCTTGAGTAGCTGGGACTACAGGTGTGTGCCACCAAGTCTAATAATTTTTGTATTTTTTGTAGAGCTGGAGCTTCACCACGTTGCCCAGGCTGGTCTCAAACTCATGAGCTTAAGCTATCCTCCAGACTTGGCCTCCCAAAGTGCTGAGATTACTAGCGTGAACCACAACACCCAGCCCCACCTTCCAACTTATTTTGTAAACATTATTAAGATTGTTGTAGTCTTTCTATCAATTTGATTTCAATAAAGAACAAAAAAGTCCTAGAGAAAAAAAAACCTAAAAGCACAATGTACTTCTCTTTCTCATTTTCTCAACTACCTTTCACATTTGTAAATTGTTTGAAATGTAATTAAAACTTATGATTGCATTTTATCTGCTTTATGAAAAGAGAAAGAACACTGAAGAAAATTGTTTTGGCAAATAATTTGTTTTGCAAAATTCCACAAAATAGTTATTTTACTTCAAATAGTTTCCCAAGGAATAACCTTACAAAAAGTAGAAAGAATACATGGTTTACAAATTGTCAAATTAAGCTGTAGCTCTACAGGGAAATGGCTACTTTCTCAAGCTTGCCAAATAAAGTATGATAAAGCCTAGCTAATATTAAAAGAGTGAGAGGAAAGGAATCACACAGAGTTTACATGGATTACTTCTTAAGGCAGAGTCAAATTTTCCTGGCACAACCGACCACTAGCAACAGGAAGAACAAAATTATCATAGTACAATGCTTCAGAGGAACATTTAAAGTTAGCTCAGTGAGAAACTGAGTGGACAGTAATTAGTATGTTTCAATTCCAAACTGGAACAAATACAATGCAACTTGATGGTAATTAGTTATATTTAATAGAATACTAGAGTTTTAAGAAAACTATCCAGGTCGTACAGCCCGAGTTTTCTCATTTTATAATCAAAGAAATTCAACTAAAAGATATCAGAAGATTTGCTAGTTAGTGGTTAAACTGGCCTAAGGTCTCTTGTTTGTTTTAAGTAGTTCCTTGGTGTCTAACACTGAACAGTGAATTGTATACAAACAAGGGCCAATGAAGAGAAAATTTAGTTAGCAAAAACCTAGAAATCTTTGAAAGAGATACCTGGACTTCTAGTTCTTGAATTCTACAACATAAGTAGTAAAAGACTTGAAATTTAAGTTAGGAGATCTGAGTGCAAGTCTAGGCTTTCTTGTGTACATAGTTCAGTTTGTAATGATATACTTGACTACAGACTGAGAGCTAAGTAATGTCTCCCGGGGAGGAGATTAACTGCATAATAATAACTTTAGGCTATAGGTTGAGCATGGTGGCTCATGCCTGTAATCCTGGCACTTTGGGAGGTCAAGGTAGGAGGATAGTTTGAGGACAGGAATTCAAGACTAGCCTCAGCAAAATAGTTAACCCTATAAAAAATAAAAATAAAACTAGGTAACTAGGTGTGTGTGGTGACATGTGCCTGTTGTCCCAGCTACTGGAGAAGCTGAGGAGGGAGGATCGCTTGAACCCAGGATTTTGAGAATAAGGCAAATGTGCCTTGGAAGAGAAACAGATATATTTAATAGAATACTATACAATAGCTAAAAAATAAATTATGCAGATGAAGTTAAAAAATAGATTTATGGACAAATATAAAAAACGAACTTTTCAGTGAAAAAACCAAGATGTGTAACAATTCCTACCGTATTAAAAAACACAAAACAATATTATAATTTTTTTTTTTTTTGAGATGGAGTCTCGCTTTGTTGCCAGGCTGGAGTGCAGTGGCACGATCTTGGGTCCCTGCAACCTCTGCCTCCCAAGTTCAAGTGATTCTCCTGCCTTAGCCTCCCAAGTAACTGGTACTACAGGTGCATACCACTACACCCATCTAATTTTTGTATTTTTAGTAGAGACAGGTTTCACCAGGTTGGCCAGGATGGTCTCAATCTCTTGACCTCGTGATCCACCCACCTCAGCCTCCCAAAGTGCTGGGATTACAGGTGTAAGTCACAGCACCTGGCCTATAATTGTTAAATATTACTTATGAATGCACAGATGTAAGAGTATACAAATGAGCTAGAAGATTACGGAAAAAACTCATGATAGTGATTGCCTTTGGGAAGGAAGGAAAGGGAAGCATACTAGGGTTGGTGGCTAAAAAAGACAATACTATTTTAACTTTATTTAAAAAATTGAAGTAAATATGATTAAATGTCACAGCTGTTAAAGTCTTAAGTCTAGGTTGTTGGAATATGAATGTTTATTATATTATACTTTTCTGTATCTTTAAAATTTCTCAAAACAAGGCAAATTCCCCGATACCCTCACGGGAAAGTTTTTACTCCATTCCTACTTTATTATTCTTAGGGAAAATTTGGGATGCTGCTGTGACCAGATTCCTGGATATCTGGACATCAGAAGCAACAGGAGCATTTCTGAATTGCTGAGAACCCATTCACAACCTATACGTACTTAAGGGAGTCTTAGAAGTCTCTGCAACGTCTTTAAATATAGGTCGGGCAAAAGATAGAGGTGAACAGCCTCCAGATAATTAGAGAATAATAAATTTACAACTATATGCAAGTTGCTAGCATTCACTGAAAGATAATTAGTTTGGCAGTATCTAAACAAGTAGCAAATCAGTCTGAAAAATTTAAAAATTAAGTCTGATCTTGTCTTATTTTACACTGCAACAAAATTCAATGAAAATTGCATTTATCCTTCAATTTTACCTGTTTCAGCTTCTGATTCTGAGTCATCTTCCTCGTCTTCTTCACTAGAGCAGCTAGACTCATCTTTCTTTCCTTCTTCTTCTTCATCAACCTTTTCTTGTTCCAGAGATTCAATACGGGATGCATTTTTCTCTGGTTCAATAATCAATGTCTCTTTGCTGTTAAAGGAAAACAATGTTCGAATGAATATAAACACAAAAGGTTAAAATACATTCATTCTTCCCAGATCCACAGTAATCATGACTGTGGCTATTAGGCCAATTCATTCATAACAGTAACAAACGTACTTGACTATTTTACTCACTTTTTAAAGGTCTTCTGTGACTGATTATTGTCCATATTTGCTGTAGATTCAATTAGTGGAGATTTCTTATCCCGTTTTTCACTATGGAGCTTTGTACAAAGTTATGCAAAGGTAAATAAGAAAACTATTAAAATAATATTATTAAGAGTTTAAAATAATAACAGTAGTTTTTCAGACATTAAATAAGACAAAACAAAAAAATAAATAAAATATTTTTTGTTTTATCTGAAAAGGAAAGGGCTTGGATAAAGAATGAAATGGACTAGACAATTAAAAAGCTCCATGCAGGGCTAAGATGGATTTTTACAACCCTCCAACTTTACTGAAAAAGTTGAGATCCACTAACCACTTAAGATGGCTGAGAATATTTTACTTAAAAAACTGCTTCTTAGTGATATAACTCCTTGCTTATCTAGGACCTGCTATTGGATATATGAGATTTTATAGACTCCATCTTTTAAGTAAAACTCTCTAATGAAATTATAAAAACATATTATTCTTGAGGACATATACATCTAAGTATTCATTCATATACACATAAGTACTATCATTTAGTGAAACTTAAGGATAACTTAAAACCAAAAAGTACAAAACATCACAAGAGTACTTCTGTAACTGTCTCAAACTCAAAGTTATTAAGATAATTAAGTAATATAGGCAATTTTTAGAGAGTCATCAAACATACCAGATTTTGTTTCTTTTGCAACTCTTCTAAATATCCTAAAATGTCTTCATCTGCTACATCAAAGGCTGTTTGGCCCTAGGTAGGAAACAAGGGGGAGGAGGGTGGCAATGGTCAAAAGTCAATCAATCATAAAATGCCTTCAGTAATTCTGTACAATTTTATATAAAGAAGTTGATAACATTTTTTACAGAGGTTATAATTGATATCATAACTACTGTAAACACATACAACTCTAAGGAAATGTACACAAAATGTACGTGAGACAGAAGCTGAGAATATCTTCCCTTTTTTTCTGGTAGCAGCTTTATTGAGATATAATTCATATACCATACAAATTACTCATTTAAAGTGTGCAATTCAATGGTTTTATGGATATTCACAGAGTTGTACGACTATCTCAATAATTAATTTAAAATGTTTTTATCATCCTAAGAAGAAGGAACATATCCTTTAGTAGTCACTGTCTGCATCTAGTCCAAGGCAACCACTAATCTACTTTCTTTATAGATCTGCGCCTGTGCTAGACATTTCATATAAATGGAATCATACAATATATGGTCCTTTGTGATGGGTTTCTTTCACTCTACATGTTCTCAAGGTTCATGCATGTTATAGCATGTATCATTACTTCATTTCTTTTGATGAATATTATTCCATTGCATGATATATACATTTTGCTAATCTAGCCATCAGGTGAACATTTGCATTTGCTTTTTGTCTATGATGAATAATGCTGCTATGAGCACTCATGTACAAGTTTTTGTGAGGACACCTGTTTTCATTTTCTTTGATATACAGCTAAGAGTGAAACTGCTGGGTCATTTAACCTTTTGAGGCCTGTTTCTTTTTGATGATCTCCTAAAACTTAAATTCTTGGTAGAGTAATAAAACATATATATATGCTGTTTAGCATTTGGCCACCCACAGTTAGTTCAGATGAACATATGTCAATCTGTTTTAATTCACTGTGAAAGAGAAAATTTCAAAGAGCTGCTGACTAAACATACTAATAATTTTTCCTGCTGTCTGCATTAGTCCTTATCGTAGCCCTACTGTTACAAGTTTCCAGGATGCTTAAAAGTTCATTATTTAGAATAAAGTCTTCTTTATATGTTATCCAGTATATGATCCTTTCACAGAGAAAAATTTGTTTTTAGTGACAAAATATATAATTCTGAAAGAAAGTTCAAATTTCTTAACAGTATTCCTATATTCATAACAACATCAGAATGGATAGATAATAATGGCTTCTACAATAACATTAATTTTTCCATTTAAAAACAACAACCCTCGATTCTATACCAACATCAGGATGTCAACATGTATTCAGAAAGGAGCTAATTTCCAAACACTATAAAACAAACTATAAGCTAGCCAATATCTGAGCTAGTTTTCTCACTCTTTGTTAATAAGATAAAAAAGTTACTGTTTACAAAGGCTATCTTTTTATTTGGAGACAGGATCTCACTCTGTCACCAAGGTTGGAGTACACTGGCACAATTGTGGCTCACTGCAGCCTCAACCTCCTAGGGCTCAGGTGATCATCCCTTCAGCCTCCTGAGGAGCTGGGACCACAGGTACACACCTTCATGCCAGACTAGTTTTTGTATTTTTTTGTAGAGATCAAGTTTCACCATGTTGCCTAGGCTGGTTTTCAACTCCAGGGCTCAGGCGATCCACCCACCTTCACCTCCCAAAGTGCTGACATTATAGGTATGAGCCACTGTGCCCAGCCCTATGAAGTATATCTTAAAAGTATATAAAATACTGCTTTTTCAAAACAGGTGAGTGTGTATTTAAGATTTGCAAGATTCAAAAATACTTATCATACTTGCCTTTTCTTGCTAGAAAGTCTTTCCAGTAGTAATTTAAGAGCCAATCTATCCTTTCCCACTCAGTCCAAGATAAAAAGTTTTAGTTTTAACAAACTTTCCCTCCCATTTCAATCTTGGGAAATAGAAGCCAAGATTTAAATTCCTGAAGAATAAATAGTTCTGAAATCAAATAACTGGCTCAAAACTTAAGGTGCCCTTTAAATTAGAAATGCATGCTAATTTTAGTTTTGCCATATCAAATGCTTTATATAATGATTTTTAAACTGTTAATAATGCTATACTTTTAATGTAAATAGTGTTAGATTATGTTGTGTGGAAATAATTCACTGACTTCTTTTTAAATATCAGTTTAAACATTATCAACCCTTCCATGAATGAACTACCCCACCTTGAAAATGTTTGAGGTGTAATTAAATTTTTGTAGCAGTTAAATGCAATGGGGTCACTTTAATAACCAAAGAATTCTCCTCTTTAAGAATAAGAAATTGGATCACTCTACTAACTTTTCTTTTCACTTTCTCCCTTGATAAATGAGTCTACTTTGCAAACAGCAGCTGATGCAGAATAGAAACTAGAGTAAAACATGGGCTATAAAATAAGAATTTCTAATTTCAAAAAAAAGCACACTCCAACTTAACTCAGTAACTTGAACAATTTGTAGCATAGTTATAAAGCTAACAGTTGTGAAGTTACAAATATCGTTTGGTTCTTAACTACCATAGGGCTACTGTGCTTCGCTGATAAGAGTATAAACACAGTATGGTATATAAGCAGTGTCACTCAAAGCAACCAGGCAAAAAAGGAGGACACAATGCTGAGGTATGAGAACCTAAGAACTCTATCAAGAGACCTATCTTAAAAGATAAATAAATACTTAAAAAAAATCAGTCCAATTCATTTGTTAAGAGTCACAGACACACTACAGACATTGTAAGTCTAACTTCATAGCCTCTTCATTTTTCTTTACTCACTTATTCTAACCAAATTTTTTTTTAGGTACAATCTCTTCATCTTCACAATAACCAGTAACTTAGCCGGGACAAGAATTAGAACAATTCTCACTGTACAGATGAAGAAACTCAGTCTGAATGCATGGTATTTGCCCAAGGTCACACAGGTCATTAACAGAAAGTGAAAATAGAATTTAGGTCTCTACTACTCTAGTGTGTCATTTTGTCTTTATCAAAAATAAAAATAAGTTCAGATGGAATTAGGGTAAAAAATATCCTTGTGTCCATTAATAGCAGAAATAGCTTTGTTACTCATTTAAATCTTTATAATGAGTTATATTAAGCTAAAAATTTGTCTGCTAACCATTGTATTAATTCAGTAAGAGAAATTCCAACCAGAAGAGTATTCTAGTCAATATTTAAAGAAAGAACAACATTTAGGTACATTCTAGCAAAGCAATTCTTTTAATAAGGAAAGCAAATAAAACCCTTTATATTTAAAATCTGTATCATGCAACTTATAATAATGAATTTAAATCACAGTAAATATGTATTACAGTTTGCAAATGATTTAAAGAAATGAGACCGAAATCCCTAATCACAGTATAAATTCACATAGGCAGGCTTACATAATTAAGACAAAGTAATTTATTTTGATTGAACATGATATATGACATGTTATTTTAAAATATAGACAATAAAAAAGTTTAATTCATACATGCAAAGTTATGAAATTAAAATTTTAAAAATCAAGGTCTTAGAACTTCTCAAAAGAAAAAAAATGCTTGTATTTGGATATATTTATGGCACAAAGGCCTTTAAAATGCTATAGATATTATGTAGCACCTCCCTATAAAAAATGGTCTTTAACATCTTGATTTTTAAAAGAAAAATATTTTGATATATAAAATATAAAAAATAAAATTTACATTTTTATAACTTACTAGTATCTTGAAAAATAAAGGATGAGGAAACTAAGCTGCTATTATAGTAATTTTTTAAAAATGGGTATAAGGCAAAATAATTTTATATCTGCTCCTTCTCTGAGAGCAAAATAATGATAAACTGTATGGCACAGAAATTAGACGATTGTAGGCCAGATGCAAATAAAATAATTTTTCTCATACATACTATATATTGTGTATGTTTCACTAGAATATTGATTCAGTAGGGGAAACACACTATGTTTAAACTTGGCAGTGAAATAATCCTTTTTGGAAACCAACCATTTCAATTAATAAGCTTCTCTCATCTAGTTCTTATCTGGAGGCTACTGTTACTAAATAAATCAATTATCAGCACTGCCCATCTGAATGGAAATGTGGTAAAGGGTCACTGTTTGGGAGAGAAACAGGAATGCAGACCAGAGTTCAGAGGCTAACAGCTATCTGCTAATTTTTTTCAAAAAAAATTTCTGAAGGGTAATTTCTACATAAAAAGAGAGACAACATGACTTGCAAAGCTAAAATTAGCTGGCCTTTTACTTAAACAGCATCAATATTTATTTTTCTTCTAATACTGATAACAAAACAACTATTACAATGAAAACAGAGAAAGCAAATTACTAAAAGTTTTAATTAGAAATTCAATCCAAAGATTTTTGTATTTGTATATAAGTGCGAACCAATCATTCCCCCCAATTTTTTGACTTTCCTTAAGACTTTTACCAATTTCTATGATTTTCATGCCTTCATATTTCTTATATAAAATATATTTTTAAATCAGTTAATGAAAATATATTATTTAGAACTCTATTCCAAAAACAGCAAAAGAATTAGATGGCCCTATTTTGAATAAAGATGAGATCATTTTATGAGTGTCTGCCAGATAACCTATGATATTATCCTATGAAATGCAATACACAAGGAACATTCTATGGAAGAGTAATTAAACTCACTAGAGGAGACATGTTTGGAATTCTCCATGATACTTATTATCTACCAACATAGAGTGGGAAGAGACTAACAGGAATACTGGTGACTAGTTACCGACTGATCGTATCTAAAAAGGAGTAGAGGAGAAAAGTGTAGTCTAACAAGAAACCTGATAATCTGAATCTTTTCATGATTTCGTGAAAAACACTTGTATGACATTTTCTCCCTCCCTCTTTCTATCTAATTGTGGTATTAAGTATATCATTTACCTCACTGAACTGTTTTCTCATCTGCTAAATTAGGAGACAAGATGATGTTGCATCTCAATGATCCCCTCTGGCATAAAACTTCATAGTTTTTACTGTCCTCACCTGCCGTAAGACCTCATTACTCATGTCACTTAGATAACTACTCTAAGCAAGCTAAAACACCATCAGCTAAAGAATGAGAAACATTCTTCTACATGTGTTCCAACTCAGAGGGGTGGCAGAAAACACTCACATAGGAATGTAATATTTTCTCAGCTTCTGAATTCCTAAGAACATAGTACCAATTCAAGTATCCAAATCTACTCTACATGTATGGCAATCTGATTACTTAAAAAGTAATACTTCCTTCTTTGCAGCACGAAGTCAGAACTACCTCATATGGTAGCTGAAAAGACTTAAACCATTAATTAGTTAAGTCAGTTGACTGAAAACATGTTTTATACAGTTGATAAAAATTCAATTATATAGTGTAATCCTTATAACTTTTTGAGACTACATTTCTAAATATAGTTTCTAAAACTATATTTCTAAAAGTTAAAATATTAAAATACTTTAAAAGGCCTACCACTTTGTTGACCATCTCCATATCACAGAGATTGTCCACTAAAATTCGACATGCTTCTTCTTTACCCCAATGAGCTGCAGCATGAAGAGGTGTCCAGCCATCATAGTCTTTAATATTAACATCATATCCTGCCTGTATTAAAAGTCTAAAGAAATTATAGTGAATTAGACAATCATTAAAATCTAGAAATAAAGAAACATGATCAAAAGCTTTCTACCCATGCAATTTAACTAGAATTTTCAATTAATTTATTTTCAGAATTCATATCCTTCCCACTCAATGAATTAACTATGGCAAATACAAAGTAATTCTCAGAAAAAACTCAGAGAAAGAGGAGCTTGAGTCACTGTCATAATAATACAGTTTTAATTAATTTCCAATGACTCTTAAGTTTTATGGTTTGGTATGACACCGATTACTTCTTGTGAATATGACTTATAAGTGAAATTTTCACAGAAAAGCCCATAATTTTTCAATGTAAAACCAAAAACTGATTAATCAATTTGTATGCAAAACTGATTTATTGCAGGAACTATCATCTTCAGGTTTTCATATATCATCTCAGGCTAAATGTTTTTTAAAAATATACTGAAATCAAACTTGTTTTATAATCTTTCTGTTGCCTCCAATTCAGGAGCTGAAAATTTTCAAAAGAAAATGACAATCTGACTGTTAGGAACAAAACAAAGCAAAAAAGCATATTCCAAGGATCTATTTTTCTGAGCAGTAGAAAGCAGATACTCCAATCATCAACAAGCTAGAAAACAGAAACACATTTTAATAAAATGCAAAGAATTACATAAATTATGTTAGTATGCCCTTCTAACTACATATTGACAACACCCTTTATTTTACTTAGACATTAAGCTCACAGAGAGCAAGGATGGGTCTATAAACTGCACATAGCATAGCCCCACACAAACAGGCGAACGAACACTAAATACGACTCATGAAATCTAGTTAACCTTTACCTTACTCTCCAAGATGTTGAGCTTGAGGACCTTCTTTTTACCTACAGGAGGTGGTAGTGACAGCTAATGTATAATCCCCCTTCATTTATTTAAGAACAAATCTCGTATTTAGTAACAATATCTAATACAGCTGTTTCTAATCCTGTTTCCATAACAGAACTATCTGAAGAGCTTGTTTTTTAAAAACAGATTCCCCAGCTCACCCTAGTACTACTCAATTAATCAGCATATGGGGAGATGGACCCTACTAATCTATTATTCTTAAGCCCTCCATATGATTCTCCTATCATTGCCTGTCACCTGCCTGCAGACCAACATTTAAGAGCCATGATCTAAAGAAAAGCTAAAAGACATAAGTCCAAAGAAATATCTCCACTGACATATATCATCATAAACCTTATTAGAAGAGGCTGAAACAATATAGGAACATAAGAGAAAAATGCTGTTCCCCATTAAGAAATATGAACTACAATAATGTCAAATAGGCTGAGCAAAATTTTAAAGTACTTGTAAATCTGTGTGGAGAGGAAAGAAAGATAGATAAATTTTTTCAACATAAAAAAAGACAGTGTCCATATTCAAGGAGCTTTTAATGGAAGTGAAACAACAACCAACTCTCATGGATAGGTTCTGTGAATAGACATGCAATAGGAGTACAAAACTGAAAAGCATCACAATCAAATTCAAAGGAGCTATGTGTGTTTGTGAGGGAGAGAAAGTGTGAAGAAGGTTATATTTGAAACAGATCTTTTCTATTTAATTTTATTTCATAAACATTTTAATTAACTTTCATAAGTAATAAGTTCACAAAGTTAAAGAAAAAAATAATAAAAGGATATATAGGCAAGTCACTCTCTCACTGCTGACCTTTAGCCAGCTAGTTTGCCTTTCTCCAAAATAACCATACTATTAATTTTTACAGGATCCTTACAAAACAATTTCATGCATATATTAGCAAATACGATTTTAATTTTTTTTTTACAATGAATACATACTTGGATCCTTGATTCTGACATTTCATAATATATCCTAGTGCTCTCTCTCTCTGTAACAAGAAGATTTCTCATTCTTGTTTTAATTATTGCAGAATATTCCAGTGAAAGCATATACCATAATTTATTAAACCATTCTCTTATTCCTATTATAAACAATGCTGCTGGCACATATCTTACTTTCTATGTGAGTGAAAGCATCTGTAAAAAACAATTCCTAGAGGGAGAATTAGGGAACTAAAGAATAACCGTTATTTTGATTGAATCTGCTCAAATATCATTTCTACTAGTAAAAGTGCCTTTTCTCTACAACCTGCCAACAGGGTGCCAAATGTTTTGATCTTTGCCACTTGACAGATGTAAAAGGGCAACTCATTGTAGCTTTATTTGCACTTAATTATGAATAAAGTTGAGCAATTATTTTTCATATGCTTAAGGGCCTTTAACTGATTCAAAGGATTGACCAGAATTTGCCTCCAAGGTGAAGAAACGGTGAATAAAGGCATCTAGACAGAAACAAGAGAAGGCATTAAGATATCATGACAGAACTTCAATATATATATATATCTGGCACAATTCATACTTTAGGGGCAACAGTGGTAGCTTAGCTTAAAAGGAAGACAGTTGAGGAGTTTAAAATTTATCCTGATCCCACTAAGAACTAATAAAGGACTCTGGGAGCTTGGATAACCTAAATACAAAGATCATTTGGAAGCAGTCCAGAAACCTATTTTAATTGGTTTTTAATATAATCTAGTACTCATATATATGTTTACAGAAACAAGTGTTTTAAGAAACATTCTTACTTTTACTATAAGTAATACTCTTTAATATTTTCTATTCTTTTTTTTTGAGAGGGAGTCTTACTCTTTTGCCCATGCTGGAGTGCAGTGGCATGATCTTGGCTCACTGCAAGCTTTGCCGCCCAGATTCAAGAGATTCTCCTGCCTCAGCCTCCCAAGTAACTGGGATTACAGGCGCCTGTCACCGCACCCAGCTAATTTTTTGTATTTCTAGTAGAAACGGGGTTTCACCATCTTGTCCAGGCTAGTCTTGAACTCCTGACCTCGTGATCCACCTGCCTCTGCCTCCCTAAGTGCTGGGATTACAGGCATGAGCCACTGCACCCAGCCAGTATTTTCTTCTTAAAAAAAAAAATGTTGGAAACTCACTAAATTCATTTCATAACCTGTTTGAAAAGTTGTGGATGAGAGAGAAACAAATGGACAAGGAAATTAATTAAAAGGCAACACTACCATACTATTCTTAGAAAAAGGCCTAAATTATTGAAGTTATTTGAATAGAGATTGAAAAGAGGAGGCTGGGCATTGATGGCTCACGCCTGTAATCCCAACACTTTGGGAGGCTGAGGTGGGTGGATCACTTGAGCCCAGGAATTCAAGATCAGCCTGGGCACCATGGTGGAAACTTGTGTACAAAATATACAAAAACTAAGTTGGTATGGTGGCACACGTTTGTACTCCCAGCTAGTAGAGAGCCTAAGGTGAGAGGACTGCCTGAGGCTCTGTCACACAAGAGGAAGAAACTTAGGAATAGGTGACCTATATATTCTTTACTGCTTTTGCTGATGAGTGATAATAAACAGATTGATATTAGAAGCTCAAATGAATTAGAAGCAATATATTAATAAAAGGTGCAGCAGGTTCTGCTAAGTGCTAGTCTTACTTCCTTCACATAGATAGAAGAATAATTTTATATATTGAATAATTTTCTTCATATAGTTACCAACAATTGCACTGCATAAGTAAAAATATTATGGTGACATAAAGAAGCTTTGTTCCAAGCATATTTGCTGAACAATATATAGCCCTATAAAGTTGCTTATGTTTGAATATTTTACAGTGTGCTAATAGTACTAAGTTCCAGTGTTCATGTAGTAAAAAATAAAACTGTACTTAAAATAAGTTACATGTAAATAAATATTCTGCAGGAACAAGCTCTCAAAATTTGACATGTTCACATGACATTGTTTTTAGACTCAGAACCAGTCAGTCAATCTAGAACCTCGAAATGACTCTCTGTAGTGATTTATTAGTCCGGAAGGTAACAGATAATAGTTGACATTTAAATTCAACTTACTGGAATAATAAAACTAGAGAGTTGAAAGAATTTTAGAACAAAAGCAATCATATTCAAAGTAGTTTTCCTCTTTCTTCCTGAAAATAGGCATTAAAGAACTCTTTTATGTTGCTTCAAATTAACGTTTGTAGGTATTTTAAGAAAAGGAACAACAAATAAAGACGACAAACCGAAGTAGAAAAACAACTCTGTAAAAAACAATACTTACTTTAAAACTTCTGTATAGCCTTTAGCAGCTGCAACGTGAAGTGCTGTACCTCCAGATTTTGCATGCCGGACATCATTTATATGACCACTATTTAGCCACTGCCTGGCATCTCTAAGCATGATCCGTTCTTCTTCCTTTCGAGCTGCTTCTATATCAACCCCTGATAAAACGAAAATAAATGTTTTTATTTTTGCTTAATAAAAACTGTTCTTTCTATGTTGGGAAATAAAATTATCCAAAACATGTCAAGTTTAAATAAAAATTAAAAATGAAAGTATGTATGTATTTTTTTAAATGGGCTACTTATAACAAGTTGGTTAAACTAAAAAATGTGGGAATATTGCAGACATTTTATTAACTTTCTCTATGTATTATTTGGTTTTACCCCATAATAGTATTTTGATTTTATTTTTCCTTTCTGATTATTCTTGTTTTCAAAAATCTGAACATTTCCTGAGGGTATAAGCATCCTTTGGGCTAAATTTTTTTTTAATAATTATAATGAATAAGTCTCAAATTTCTATCTACTGTTTTGATCTGTTCTATGAAATCTAGCCTAGTAGGTACAAATGTTTACTGAATGCTTCAACTTGGAGGTTCTATCTTCATCTAAAATGTATCATACTTTAAAATAGATTATTTTCTACCGAACTTCTTTCATTTCCTTTTCCAATATAGTACATTCTTTATACCATTAAAATTATTTTCATAATTTTAATAAGTTATATAAACATTCATTCATTTAAAAGCACTTACTCTAAGCACTATGCTAGGTTGAGGTGATAAAAGTGGGAAGAGGCCAGGCAAGGTGGCTCACACCTATAATCCCAGTTACTTGAGAGGCTGAGGTGAAAGGATCACTTGATCCAGGAGGTCAAGAATGCAGCAAGCCATGATTATGCCACTACACTCCAGCCTGGGTGAAAGCAACACCCTATCTCAAAAAAACAAAAAACAAAAAACCAAAACCAAAACCAAAAAAAAAAAATAAAAAAAGGAAGAATAAATAAATAGGACCCTCTAATTCCTTCTTTTAAAGAGCTCAACATCTTGGAAACAAAATTAAAGATAATCTTGAAATTCCTGAATTATCTCATATGGTCTTTTGGCTTTGACTACTTGCTGTTTAATAAACAGCACACACCACAATGCTTTTACAACCTGCCTTACTCCACAAGTCTATGAGCCTTTCTGTCTTTTATCCCCACTGTCTGGTAGAATACTTGATATAAAGTAAAGGGAGATCAGAGCCAGGTGTATTGGCTGACACTTGTAATCCCAGCACTTTGAGAGGCTGAGGCGGGTGAAGCATTTGAGGTCAGCAGTTCAAGACCAGCCTGGCCAACATGGTGAAACCCTGTCTCTACTAAAAATACAAAATAAAAATAAAAATAAAAATTAGCTAGGCATGGTGGCAGGCACCTGTAGTCCCAGCTACTGGGAGGCTGAGTCAGGAGAACACTTAAGCCCAGGACACCACTGCCCTCCAGCCTGGGTGACAAAGTAAGACTCTGTCTCAAAAAAAAAAAAAAAAAAAAAAAAAAGCAAAGTACAGGGAGATCAGTAAACGTTCACTAAATGAACAATGAATGAACAAACAAAAATACAAACACATACACATTTCCTCAGCTAAGATTCTGCCATAATCCATATCCATGTATATTAACTGTTTGGTCAAGATTTTTTCATTCATCCATTCATTCATTGAATATGTACTGAATGCCTACTATTTTACCAAGTACATCATTAGGTGCTACAGGTATCGAAGCGAACTTATTATATGGCAGAAGATGATTCATTTGTGAAGTAAAATAAAGCCAGAAAAGGGGGACAGAAAGGGTCATAAGAAGGGGTGTTAATAGCTTCTTTGATGACACTACAGCAAGAAATAAAGTGAATGACAGCCATACTACTAGGAGAACACTCCAGGCAGGGGGAAGTACTAGTAGGCTCTAAAGTTGGGGCCCACTAGGAAGGTTCTATTTAGAATAACAGGGTCTCTATAGAGTAGTAGGGACAATGAACATGGTGATACGATCTGATTTAAGAGGATCACTTAAGATGAAAAGTTGAGTAGATACTGAGATACCAACTTGAAGGCTACTGCAATAATCTAGGCAAGCAATGACGGCAACTTGAACAAGAGTGGTGGCAAGTGAAGACAGTAAGGTGATTGAATTCTGGGATTGTCAAGGCATACCAACAGAATTTGCTCTTAGTTTGGATACAGAAGGAAAAGAGACGTCAAGAATCAGAGGTTTACAGTCTGAGCAACTGAAAAAATTATAGTTTCAATTTCGGATATATGAAGTTTAAGATGCCTAACAAATATGTAGTCAGCAATATCAAGCAATCAGTTGGATATCTAAGCCTGTAGAAGAGAGAACTCAGGAAATAATATAATAAAATAATATGCCATAGGCATTTCAAACTCAATGCTACAATCTTAACCTAATTTTCCCCAAACTTTCTATTTGCTGCCTGTCTTGTTTTCCTACACTAAGTGCCCTCACTTACTTAGCAACCTGAAAGCCATCTGAATTTCCCCCTTTGCCTTTTTCTAACCCTATCTGTGATTGTTAATTTTAGGTGTCAACTTAACTGGATTGAGAGATGCCTAGATGGCTGGTGAAGCACTGTCTCTGGGTGCATTTGAGGGTGTTTCTAGAGGAGACGAACATGGGAGTCAGTGGCCTGGGAGAGGAAGACCTATCCTCAATGTGGGCAGGCACAATCCAATTGGCTGGGAGAAATGGGCTGAAGAGATTTGCCCTCTCTGCTTGCTCTCTCCCTTCAGGAGGAGGATACCTTTTTTCCTCCTGCTTTTGGATAACAGACTACAGGTTCTTCAACTTTTGGACTCTGGGACTTGCACCAGTGGCCCCTTGTGGGGCTGTCAAGCCTGACTGCAGTGTCAGTTTCCCAGCTTCTAAGGCTTTGGACTTGGACTGAGACATGCTACTGGCTTTGAGCCAGCCACATTACCAGCTTCTCTGGTTTGCAGGTGACCTATTGTGGGACTTTGTTGTGATTGTGTGTTAGTTCCTCCTAATGAATTCCCTTACATACACCCTACAGGTACTGTCTCTTTGGAGAAGCCTGACTAATACACCAGGCTGTCAGTTACCAGATTTGGGGCTGCCACCTCTACACTGTCTTCTCTCTACTGCTGAACTGGAAGAAATTAAATATGATGTTATTTCTCTATATAAAATTTGTCAATGGCTGCTCCTGTAAGACAAAGCTCAAGCTCTTTAGTATAGAAGACAATGCCTTTTATGACTTGGTGTCAATGCATTTTTAACTCCATCTATAGTCTTTCTCCTCTACCACTATCTAGTATTCTAACCATCTAGACCTCCACATAGGTCCCCAAGTACATCATGGTCTGTGCTGTCATGCAAGCTACTATCCTCTACCTTAACTGTATCTTTATTTTGCCTGCTTATTAGCACACTATCATTTTTTTTCAAGACAACTAAACTGCTCAATACTCAACTGAAGCTAAGCCTTTAAAAAGCAGACAATAATTCAGAAATATTTTTAAAACTCCAAGATTACACAAGTATAGGAAAAGTCATCTTCAAACTAGAGATTGTAAAATCTCATTACTGCATATGAAAGAAACTTGCAGTAAGATTTTCCAAATAGACCTTATGAAAACAATAAATTGTATAAACTATATATGTAATGAATACAATCTATTATAATTTTTATAAAAGTCAGTAGCTACCATTTCTATAGTAAAGCAGTTTTACATGTATCAAAAATTTCCTATCAAAAGATAATCAGCCCACTTTAAGATATGACTAATGTTAATAACCTTTCTATTAAGTGATTTGTCTCAGATTTGCTTTTTGAATGCGCTATTCTCTTACTGTTTTTTAAAACAGGTAACTTTTTTATTATTTTTATCACTCCTGTCATTATAATCTTAAACATTCTGATTTTTATTGTCTTTTACTATTCTGTAACATTCTGATTTTTACTGTCTTTTACTATTCTGTTTCCTTTGAACTTTGAGTTAAAAAATACCTACTTCTTCTGTATTTATCTAATTTCATGCTATCTTTATCTAATGATAAACCAATTACCTTCTTTAGCTTCCAAATAGTGCTCATATCTGATTCATATATAAAAACAATCCAAGTTTAAAGGTAATGTGAAGGGCAATTCCTTGTGTTTAAGAAAATTAAATTAGAAAAGAAAAATCTTTCTTTTGTTTTTAAATTATTAAAATACTCCCGATTAGAGTATGTTGACCCTGCTTAGTTCATCAAAAAATGAAAAAAAAAAAAAGAAAGAAAAGAAAAGAAAAAAGAAAAAACCCATCTAATTGTACTATATGTTAGGAGACTTGCTTTCTAATTTCATTGTGTTGACTAACTAGCCAGTAACCCTGAAAAAGCTATAGCTTCTTTGGATATTAGTAAGATAGGTTAAGAATACAGATACCGAACTGAGACTGCCTAGGTTTGAACCTCTGATCCACCACTTACTAGCTGTACTACCTCAGTCAAGACAATCTGTGCTATGGTCTGGTTTCATTTGTAAAATGGGAGAGACGACAGTACCTATCCCACAGGTTTGTTCTGAAAACTAACTTAATACATGTAAAGTGCTTAGATCAGCAATAAGCCCCTAAGGTGTTAATTATCATCATCAGTTTGAAAAGTCTATGATTCTGCTTCTCGTTTCTTGATTTCTGTTTTAAAAGAAAAAAAAAAATCTTATAATGCATTTAACTGATCCTTAACCCACCTACTATAAATGTAAGGTTTTCAAACAATGAAAACAGTATGTAATAAAACTAAATTGGTTATAACAAAGTGATTATATTAACATCTGTCACTATGATTTAAGAGCAGTAAATATTAGATTAAAAGTATAGCCAAATCTCTTAGATAAAAATAAATAAATAAAATTAGATTGGAATTTGGTCAGCTAACGGATTCAATAATTTATTTATGTCCCTAGCTAAAGAAAGAAAATATTACAGCTACTGTTCAATTATCACTACTTTTAAAGGCAATTTATTTAAGCAAAACTAGTTACTGATCAAATGTACCAGAATAAGAAATAAAAGCCAAAAGAATGATTAAAGAACTTAAAAATATTAAATAATAATTTTCATACCCAATTTGAGAAATGTTACCACTACTAGTGATATGGTTTGGCTGTGTCCCCACTCAAATCTCATCTTGAATTGTAGTTCCCATAATCCCCATGTGTGGTGGGAAGGACACTAGGGTACTTCTTCATAGCAGCATGAGAATGGACTAACATAGTAATTTGGTACCCAGTAGTGGGGCACTGTTGAAAGATACTCAAAAATGTGGAAGCAATTTTGGAACTGGGTAACAGTTCCCCACAGTGGGAGGTAACTGAATCATAAGGGTGGTTACCCCCATGCTAATGTTTTTGTGATAGTGAGCGAGTTCTCATGAGAGCTTATGGTTTAAGGGGCTTTTGCCTCTTTGTTCAGCACTTCTATCTCCAGCCACCCTGTGAAGAAGGACATGTCTGCTTCTCCTTCCATTATGATTGTACTTCCTCTTCCACCATGATTGTAAGTTTCCTAAGAACTCCCCAGCCATGTGAGGCAATTAAACCTCTTTCCTTTATAAATAACCCACTCTCAGGTACTTCCTCATAGCAGCATGAGAATGGACTAACACAGTAATTTGGTACTGGGTAGTGGGGCACTGTTGTAAAGATACCCAAAAATGCAGAACAATTTTGGAATTGAGTAACAGGCAGAGACTGGAACAGTTTAGAGGGTTCAGAGGAAGAAGGAAGATGTAGGAAAGTTTGAAACTTCCTAGAGACTTATTGAATGGCTTTGACCAAAATGCTGATAGTGATATGAACAATGAAGTCCAGGCTGAGGTGTTTTCAGATGGACATGAGAAACTTGTAGGGAACTAAAGCAAAGGTCACTCTTGCTATGCTTTGGCAAAGAGCCTAGTGGCATTTTGCTCCGGCCCTAGAGATCTGTGGAACTCTGAACTTGAGGGAGGTAATTTAGGGTATCCAATGGAAGAAATTCCTAAGCAGCAAAGTGTTCAAAAGGAAGCAGAGCATAAAAGGTTGAAAACTTTGCAGCCTGATGTGACAGAAAAAAAAATTTCTGAGGAGAAATTCAAGTGGCTACAGAAATCTGCCTAAGTAATGAGGAGCCAAATGTTAATTGCCAAGACAATGGGAAAAATGTCACCAGGTCATGTCTGAGACTTTCATGGCAGCCCTTCCCATCACAGGCCTGGAGGCCTGAGAGGGAAAAATGGTTTAATGGGCTGGGTCCACGGGACCCCTGCTGTGTGCAGCCTTGGGACTTGGTGCCCTGTGTCTCAGCTACTCCAGCCATGGCTAAATAGGGTCAACGTACAGCTCAGGTCATTGTTTCAGAGGCTGCAAGCCCCAAGCCTTTGTGATTTCCATGTGGTATTGGGCCTGTGGGTATGTAGAAGTCAAGAATTGAGGTTTGGGAACCTCCGCCTAGATTTCAGAGGATGTATGAAAAGGCCTAAATGTCCAAGCAGAAGTCTGCTGCAGAGGCAGAGCCCTCATGGAGAACTTCTGCTGGGGCACTGAGGAAGGGAAATGTGAGGTCAGAGCCCCCATACAGAGTCTCCACTGGGGTACTGCCTCATGGAGCTGTGAGAAGAGGGCCACCATCCTCCAGAGATAGATCCACCGACAGCTTGCACTGTGTGCCTAGAAGAGCCACAGACACTCAATATCAGCCCACGAAAGGGGCCAGGAGTGGGGCTGTAGCTTGCAAAGCTACAGGAGCAGAGCTGTCCAAGCCTGTGGGAGCCCACCTCTTGTATAAGCATGATCTGGATGTGAGACATGAAATCAAAGGAAATCATTTTGGAACTTTAATGTTTAATAATGACCCTACTGGATTTCAGATTTGCCTAGGGACTGTAGCCCCTATGTTTTGGTCAATTTCTCCCATTTGGAACATGCATATTTACCCAATGCCTGTACCCCCACTGTATCTAGGAAGTAACTAACTTGCTCTCAATTTTACATGCTCACAGGTAGGAGTTTGCCTTGTCTCAGATGAGACTTTGAACTTGAACTTTTGGCTTAATGTTGGAATGAGTTAAGACTTTGAGGGACTGTTGTGAAGACATGATTGTGTGTTGAACTGTGAAGACGTGAGTTTTGGAAGGGGCCAGGAGTAGAATGACATGATTTGGCTGTGTTCCCACCCAAATCTTGAATTGTAGTTCCCACAATCCCCACAAGTCATGGGAGGGACTCCATGGGAGGTAACTCAATCATGGAGGCAGTTAGTACCAGTGCTGCTGTTCTTGTGATAGTGAGTGAGTTATCATGAGATCTGATGGTTTTATAAGGCGCTTTTCAATCTTTGCTCAGCACTTCTCTCTCCTGCTACCATGTGAAGAAGGATGTTTGCTTTCCTTTCTGTCACGACTGCCTGATTGTAAGTTTCCTGAGGCCTCCCCAGCCCTGTGAAACTATGAGTCAATTAAATTTTTTTCCTTTACAAATTACTAAGTCTTGGGCATTTCTTCATAACAGCTTAATTATAAAAAAGAACCCTAAATATATCTCTAGTTGTGTTAGTCCATGAGAATGGACTTCCCTAAGAATGCTTTCCCTTCTGTCATGATTGCATGACTATAAGTTTCCTGAGGCCTCTTCATTAGTCATTAGTTCATAAGAATGGACTAGTACAACTAAAGATAAATTTAGGTTGTTTTTTTATAATTATTGAAATCTATTAGAGATGCCCCTATACTTTTGTTTCTTTGGAATTAAGATATGCTATATAAATTTATGCATTCCCATTATATGTACCAAATGAATATCATGAAGTATTTTCTAGGAGACATTTTAAATAAAATGCAGTATGGTACAGTGGTACAGAGTGTGGGCTCAAGATATCTTTCATATTGTTTAGGACAGATCTGTCCTACAGTACTACCACTTCCTACCTGTATGATCTTGGGTAAATCACTAAGCCTCAATTTTCTCATCTAGAAATGGGGTAACAGAATTGCTATGAGGATGAAATGAAGAAATGCATGTGAAGCTCTTGGCTCAATGCCTGATGTAATAGCCATTTAATAACAGTTAGCCCTATCATTACTACTACTATTACTGTTAGCACTTAGCTTTTCATCTCCAGGGTCATCTCATCTACTAGTTCCCAGAATTCCCCCTTCTTATGGTTCTCCTATGTTTACTTTTCACAACTTTAAATATCCTAAGTTCTAACAATGTACCAACCACTGCCACCTAGATGTCTTTTAGTACTATAAACTCAATATATACTCATGTAGTTCCTCAGTCTGTTTCTGTCTCATACTTTCCCACATGAATTCATCTAATCATCATTTCTTCAAATGGAAACTTTAGTGAGTTAGCCTTAATTTTTCCTTCATATCCACATTCAATTTTTCACCAAACTGTTCTAGTTTTACTTCAATATTTCCTCAAGACAGCCTTGTTCTTCATTTCAAATATAACAGGTTTTGGCTCTTATCATCTTTCACCTGGACTAATTTGAAAATCTTCAAGGAATGCATGCCATCATATATCCTACATTCTATTTTCATCCTCCAAGTTGCCATAAGCTTTATACTAAAAACCAGTTTCAATCAGATTAATCCATTGCTTAGAGATCTTTGTTGCATCTATCCAATGCCTACAAAATAGATTTCCTTCACCATCTGGCTCCATTCTATCTTTTCAGGCCTCACCTCCTACAAATCCCACCCTGACTTAGCATCTCCATTCCAGTCCCAATGAATGTATGTTTTCCAGTCTACATATGCTACATATGTCTCTAATTGCTTTTTTTTTTATTAAAGAAACAGGGTCTCAACCTGTTGCCCAGGCTGGAGGGCAGTGATGCAATAGTAGCTCACAGTAACCTTGTATTCCTGGTCGCAAGCAAGCCTCTTGCCTCAGCCTCCCAAAGCACTGGAATTATAGGCATGAGCCACTGTGCTTGGCCTTCCAATTCCTTTTCTTTGCACATTTTGATACCCTGCCTTTTCTTTCCATCAGTTCCCTTCTTTGCCAAGAAAACTCCCTCTAAATGTCATCACTCTGAAAACATTTCCTCACTATAGCTTTTTCTATTCTCCCACAACATTCTGTTCCTATATATTTTAATACACAGCACACCGTATTGGGAAGCTCTCTTTATTTGCCACTTCTGCTAAACTGTGAAATCTTTAAGGACTGTCTTGCTTTTTTTATTAACACCCAGCACATATAACATCTGCTAGCACATTAATCAATATTGAATGAATCCTTTTTAATCAGCCCTGCTTACGGTTTTGCTAAGTTTCCTTTATAAACTTTCAGTACAACTCTACACCTTTTCTAGTTCATAACAATTGCTAACATCAGATAAAAAACAGGAGCCTTAAATGTTTGTTTTAAAGAATTACCACTGTTTGACAGGAAACTGTGATCTGAGCTGTCTGAGCACTCATCAGAGCAAAATGGGCAGGTAAGTTCTTCTTGCTATGTTGTGATGCTTTATACCTATTCTTTAGTTTACTCAGCTCTAGAAGATCCCATGACTCTAAAATGCTTGTCTAGAACATGGCTGTTAAAAGCTCTTCTGTGTGCTTATTCAGGTTCCAGTTTATAACCACTTTTCTACTGCATGTCTTGTTTTTCCTGGGCTCTAGTTACCTTCAATCACTTTTTATAACACCTCAATTCTATTTTAGGTTTTTCTCAGTTTTAGTGCTTAAGACAGTTTTTAAAAAACAAACCCACAGTTGGCTAGATGCAGTCACTATGCCTGTAATTCCAGAATTCTGGGAGGCCAACGAAGGTGGATTGCTTGAGTTCAGGAGGTCAAGAGCAGCCTGACCAACAAGGTGAAACCCCATCTCTACTAAAAATACAAAAATCAGCCATGTGTGGTGGCATGCGCCTATAGCCCTAGCTCCTCAGGAGGCTGAGGTGGGAGGATCGCTTGGGCTTGGGAGGTTGAGGCTATAGTGAGCCCTGATCGTGTCACTGCACTCCAGTCTGTCTCAAAACAAACTAAAACAAAACAAAACAAACCCACAGTCGTCACAAATTTTCCTAATCTCAAGGAATAAAAAAGTCTCCTTTCGTGGAATTTATTTGCCTTCTATTCCTTTCTAATCCTTAGTTTCTATTTTTTGATGAACCACATTTCAGCAGGAGTCAGCCCTCTACATCAGTATTTCATACCATTCCTCTATCATTTGACCTTAGTAAAACACAGCTCTAATAATATGTCTGATCACTGCCTAAAGATAATGAAATATAACAAAAATCACATGCGGCAATGTGTGTATGTGTGTGTGCTGCCCAAAAGTACTGCAGAAGTAAGCACACATATACACATAACTTTTTTAAATTGTAGTAAAATAAACATAAAATAAAATTTACCATCTTAACCTTTTTTTTTTTGTTTTGAGAAAGGGTCTCACTCTGTCACCCAGGCTGGAACATAGTGACATGATCACAGCTCACTGCAGCTTCGAACTCCCAGGCTAAAGCCATCCTCCCCTGCTTAGCTGGGATTACAGGTCTTAACTATTTTTAACTGTACAGTTCAGTAGTGTTAAGTACATTCACATTGTTGGGTAATGCAACTACAGAGCTCTTTCCATCTCGCAAAAGTAAAACTCTGCCCATTAAACAACTGTCTTTTCTCCCCGTATTCCAGCCCCTGGCAATCATCATTCTATTTTCTCTACGAATCTGACTATTCTAGGTATGTCATACACATAGATTCATCTCTTTTTGCTTTTTTTTTGTTGGTCATTGGCTTATGTCAGTTAGCATAAAGTCCTGCATGTCGTAGCATACGTTGGATTTCTTTCCTTCTTAAGTCTGAATAATATTTCACTGTATGTACATTCCACATTTTGTTTACTTATTCATCCATGAATGGACATTATGCTTGCTTTCAACTTTTGGCTAATATGAATAATTTGTACAAACATGTTTGTACAAATATCTCTTCAAAGAGTTATTTTAAATTCTTTTGGGTAGGCCAGGAGTGGTGGCTCATGCTTGTAATCCCAGCACTTTGGGAGACCGAGGCAGGCTGATCACCTGAGGTCAAGAGTTGGAGACCAGCCTGGCCAACATGGTGAAACTCCATCTCTATTAAAAATAAAAAATATTAGCCAGGCGTAGTGGCAGGCACCTGTAATCCCAGCTACTCAGGAGGCTAAGGCAAGGAGAAAAGCTTGAACCCAGGAGGCAGAGGTTGCAGTGAACCCAGATTGCACCACTGCACTCCAGCCTGGGTGACAGAGTGGGACTCTGTCTCAAAAAAAAAAAAAAAAATTCTTTTGGGTATATTTCTAGAAGAAGAGTTGCTGGATCATATTTTATATATATATACATATATATACACACATAGAGCTTTATTAGGATATAATTCCCATAGCATTTAAAGTGTAGAATTCAATGGTATTTTTAGTGAATTTGAGGAGTGGTGTAACCATCATCATCATCAACTTTAGAATACTCATCACTCAGGAGAATGAACTCTGTGCCATTAGCAATCACTCCTATCTATAAATGCATGCCTCCCAAATTTATATATCCATTTTGTAATTCCAGACTCACATATTCAACAGTTTGGATATCTAACAGGCAAAATGAATTTAACATGCCTGAAAATGAAGCCCTGATCTTTCTGTATAAAACCTACTCTTCTTATAATATTCACATCTCAAACAGAAACTTTATCCATCCATTTTTTCAAACCAAAAATCTTAGAATCTTCTCTTTTTCACACTTTGTATCTAATGACTCAACAATTCTCTTGGCCAAGCCTTCAAAACATATCCATAATCCAACCTCTTCTCATCACTTTATCTACTACCAGTCAAAAATAAATCACCTTATTTTATCTGGATTACAGCAATTATTTCCTAACCACTATCTTACTTCTGTCTTTGCCTTCCTATTATCTATTTTCAACAAAAGTCAGAGAGATCTTTTCTAAAAGTATATTAAGTCATGTCAATCCTCTGCCTCAATCCCTCCATTGGCTTTCCATTTCACTCAGGTTAAAAGCCAAAGTCTTTCCAATAGCTCACAAGGCCTTCTGTGATGTGGTCTCCTGGTACTTCTCATCTCCTACCTGCCTCTTCCTTTGCTCTGCCTATCCAGTCATGCTGGTTTACTTGCTGCTTCTCTGCATATGCAAGGCACTCTCCCATTCTTGAACTCATTGCTCCCTCTGTCTGGAATGCTCTTTCCCCAGATCAAGATGACTCATTCCCTCACAGCATTCACATCTCAGCTTAAATGACCCTTTATCAATGAGGCCTTCTTGACCACACTATTTAACTGCAATGTGCCACATCTACCCTGTGCACTTTCTATGTCCCCTTTGTCTGCTTTATTTGCTCCAAAACTTTTGCTTCCATATAATTTTATGCCTAATCCTGCTGCTCATGACACTTCTTTTAACTTTAAAAATACTTAAAAGATAGAGTTGAGAACAGTCAGCATATTTTAGAAAACAGAATCTTACTGTACTATTGTTTTGCAAGCTGACTTCATTTTTTTCATTTAATTATGATTGTCCTTCAATGTCAACAACATTTTTTTGCTGGAAAAGTATCATATTCTTTCTAAAACATTTTTTCCATTTAGGTTGCTTTTCATTTTACCTTGCCGATTAACTTCATTTTGAAGTAGCTCTTCCATTGCCTCCTCCTCTGCAATATCTAAAGGTGTGTCTCCTTCACTATTGACAGCCCCAACATGTGCTCCCTGACCAATCAAAAACCTGTAAAACCAAAGGGAAAACAGTTAAGCAAAAGATACTATCACTGAAATAAAACTAAATGCATAACCAATGAGGAAAGTTCCTATATAAAGCAGCAATAAAAAAATCAAGGACAGTATACACATTATTTAAATTTTAAAAAACCATCATAGAGCATGTTTTTTTAAAATTTATATTTCCTAATTTTTCTATAATGTATGCCCCTTGCTTTACCAATACAAAAATGTTAATTTTTAATAATTAGAAAGTCTTTCATAAAAATGCTAATTTTTAATAATAATTAGAAAGTCTCATAGGATCCATCTCCACTGAGACTTTTCATTATTTCCATATGGACTGGTTTCCTTACTGATCTCTGTGCTCCCAATCTCATCCTACAAGCAACAGTTGTTAAGCTGGGGTCCGTGGGTAAAATTCAGAAGTTTCATTAAAAAACAATTAACACAGATATATTAAATTATTGCTTCACTATTTTTAAATTAGTTATTAAACCTACCACTGTCTTTTTATTTAATATTTTACTTAAGAAACAGATAGACAATTACACTACAAACATATTTTAAAAATATTTTGGTAAGTGCATTCCAATATAACTGCCTTCTGTGTACTCTGTATTTTAATTTATGCATCCAAAACACAATGCTAAGAAAGTATCTACAGGCTTTATCAAACCTGCCAAAGGGATTCAGATACAAAAAAGTTATTAATCTCTTTAACCATGTCAACAGCACATCTTCCAGAGTCATCTAGTGAACCACGTAACCATCTATTACCCAAGTCAATTCCTAACTTAAAAAATTTTTTGAATGGCTCTACCATGCTAGAAGTAAAGATAATATATGGCCCTCACTGACCTGGCCTCGTCTTCTTTGTTAGCCTCCTCCTTCTTCCTGCCTGTATCACACTTTAGGCTCCAAAAACATAGCACTACTTGTAGTTCTAGATTAAACCATTTTATTTGGGTATCCCTGGTTTTATTTTTCCATATGTAAAGAACGGGCCTTTTTCTTTATGTTCCTAACCAATTTAATTCATTCATATTTAGACCACATAAAAATATTCTCATTATAAAAGAGTAAAAAAAAAAAAGTACACATCTACAGAGGGAAAAAAGAACTCCTTTATACCTCTCCTACTATTATGTTCCCTCTCCCAGAGATAACCACTAACAATAGTAGGGCAAAACTCTTTCCAGTACCTCTGCCATAAATGTACATGTGTGTAAACAGATATACACCATCACTTTTGGAGTTCGTTATGTAAAGCACAAATTAATGAGATTATTCTAAATGAAGTATAAGTAACTCTTCTAACACCTGAAAAATATTCCACAGTATGTCTGGTTCATACCTTCATTTAATACTATTCTCTTAATAGATGTGCACTTAAATAGACAGTTGAAACAAACCATCTTTTAAAATTTTACCAATATCATGGAGCTAAACATGTTGTCATAGCTTTAATTTATATTTTCTGATTACACACGAGACTGAAAATATTTAGATATATTTACTGGCATTTGTATTTCTCCTTTTGTGAACTGCTTATTTACATTCTTTGCTAGTATTTCAATTATATTCATTAATTCAATCAATATTTATGGAGTGTCTGGTATGCATCTGGCACTATGCTACATATCAGGAATATAATGATAAGCAAAAAGAAACACACACCTTCCCTTCAAAAAGTTTATAGTCTAGTAAGAGTCAGATTAAATACACAAATAAATGTAAAGCTGTGGTAGGTCATGTAACAGAATTAGGTAGTGTCTAGGATTAAAAGGAAAAGTGGATTTAGTGAAGTCAGAAAAGGATTCTCTGATAATTATGTAGGTGCTAACAAAAGAGAATAGAAGGGCAATATGCTGTAGGTAAAAAAGAACAAAATCAATGAAGTCCTGTGATAGGAAGTATGTATAGCTAAATGGAGGCCCAGTTCATTTTCCTTAGAGTAAATGAAATAACTGATCAATCTCTGTATATTTTACACACATTCACCCACTCTAACAGTGGTTACCTCTAAGAGATAGAGGAATAGAGATTTATATTGGTTGTTTTATGTGTTAAACCAAGTTTTCTGTAGTAAGTTTGTTCTGGACATGTGTATCAGATCACAAAAATGGCTACTGTATCATTTCGTAGTTTCATGTTTTATACTTAAAAATGTTATAAAAGTTTAATGATCTTTATGGAAATTCTACAAATAGAAGTTATACTTGAGGTAATTTTTTCTGTTTTCATAGTTTTAAAAATGTATATAAAACAAAACAATATTTCCTTATAGACTACAAATAAATAGATTAAAGGAGAAAGGTAAGATGTAGTAGTCTTATTGTGCTATGCTCAGAGAGAATATGTAATTATTCTCCTAGGCAAAATTCCAAACAACTAGGGATATTTACATAAAAATAAATCTATTCTGCTTGGGTACCAGAAATCGTTCAAAGGATACAAAGATTGAGAATGAAAGGAGTATCTCAGAATAGGTGCAGTGCTTGAACTACAGGAAGCAGAGTTTCAAGGAAATACTAGGTCAAAGCCAAATATAGACAAAACAGAATTTATATAAATAGGAAGGATGTTAAGAGAAACTAACAGAGTAAAGTACCAAAACTGCTGCCAGCATGCAGGGCCCAAAACAATCCTTGAGCCAAAAGTTTTGGTATGTGTGTATGTACATATATACGTATATATGTGTGTGTGTGTGTGCGCATACATATATATATGTGCATATATATGTGCATATATGTGTGCATATACATATGTGTGCATATATATATACACACACACACATACACACACATATATGCATACACACAGGTCACAAACTTCTCCTGCATCCAGAACTATCACTTGCAAATGTAAATGTTACAAAGGCACATTGGAAAAAATAACAATAAACAAAATCCCAGGATTAATTAATCCTATGGTAGATTAATTCTTATCTACCATGAATAATCTCAAAGAAATTCAAAGGTTGGATGAGTGAAAAAAAGCAGAAACTTTTTTATGCTCTGCAGACTTCGAGTTCAGTTCCCACCTCTGCCTGTTGACACTTGTATGACATTCAAAGATATAGTTGAGAATACATTTTAGTTATATATTATTTAGTTATACATTATACACACACACACACACACACACACACACACACACAAAACTTAGACAATTGAAGTCTAATTTATAAAACAGTTTTACAGGGCAATGTGAAGTGTGAATGAGTTAAAAATAAAAGTATTATCTGTTATCATATGCAAAATGATCACATTTAATAAGCAATGTTTCAACTTTGGGAGGCCGAGGTGGGCAGATCACCTGAGGTCAGAAGTTCAAGATCAGCCTGGCCAACAAAGCAAAACCCCAGCTCTACTAAAAAAAATACAAAAAAATCAGCTGGATGTGATGGGGTGCGCCTGTCATCCCAGCTACTTGGAAGCTGAGACAGGAGAATCGCTTGAACCCAGAAGGTGGAGGTTGCATTGAGCTGATATTGTGCCACTGCACTCCAACCTGGGTGACAGGGCTAGACTTTGTTTCAAAGAAAGGAAAAAAAAAAAAAAAGGAAAGCAATGTTTAAGATAATGTGAAATAAAACACAGGCTATTTGGAATATCAGAATTCCACTTTGAGAGACCCTGGAGATACTGAAAACAGACAGCTAGACTTCCTTCAGAACAAAAGCTGAGGTATTAGAAGCTACTTGTGTGACTGTTAATTGGGAAAAATATGCCATACTTATTCTAAGATTCTTTGAAAAGAAAAAAAAAAAAAACAAATTTCATATAGGAGTTCCAAACTGAAAGTTAGAAGCTGGGCTACTTTTCAAATGAACAGTTCTATTGAGTGCTTCAGGGTAAAAAAAAAATCAGGCCTGTATTTTCTTAACAATAGATAGTAATTTCCTTAAGCAATTCAATGGTAGTCAACATGAGATGCCACCTAGTACAGGATGAAATTCTTTTTTATCTTTATTTTTGAAGAGACAGTCTCATTCTGTTGCCCAAGCTGGAGTGCAGTGGCACAATCATAGTTCACTGTAACCCTGAACTCTTAGGCTCAAGCCATCCTAACTGCCTCAGCCTCCTCAGTTGCTAGGAAGAGAGGCACATACACCCAGCTAAATTAAAAAAAAAAATTAGGATGGAGTCTCCCTATGTTGCCCAGGCTGGCCCCAAACTCCTGGTATTGTGCAGTCCTCCTATCTTGGCCTCTCAAAGTGCTGGGATTACAGGTATGAGCTGCCGGGCCCAACCATGAAATTCTCAACCAATTGTAGCAACAAAAAATGGTAATCTGACAGTTTTGAGTTTATAATACTCTAGCAACTCTGATTTGATAATTTTAGATACATAAATGAGTAAGCTTCCAAATCAAGACGTGATCCCAATGGATTTTTACAAAATTATTTGTGTATGTGCTAATTGGAAAAACCTAACAAAAGGTATAAAGTTGTTAACAAAGCTATTAGCTGCAATGTGAGTATGGTTTATTAGATAGGCAGGTGAGATTCTGTGTTAACTGACTTTGGAAGACATATTTTGATAGTTTCCATTATCTTCTGAGTTTTGTCAAAAACCAAACTACAGAAGTGAATAAGAAAAGGAAGTAGCTCATTTAAAAATTTTGATCTTTTAAGAAAAACTCCGTCTTTATATTAGAAGCTAATGAGAACTTAGTAAAGAGAGACAAAGAAAGCAACTTTATTGGCAAGAGCTAAATATATTTAGTGTCCAAATTTAATGTATAGTTTCTTTTTCAGTTGACATGGTTTGGCTCTATGTCCCCAACCAAATCTCATGTTGAATTACAATTCTCAATGTTGCAGGTGGAGTCTGATGGGAGGTGACTGGATCATGAGGGGTGGTTTCTAATGGTTTAGCAACATCCTGTTAGTGCTGTCTTGTGCTAGAGTTCTCACAAGATATGGCTGTTTGAAAGTGTGTAGTACCTCCCCTCTTTGCTCTTTCTCTCTTCTTGCTGGCCATGTGAAGATGTGCTCATTTCCCCTTTGCCTTCTAACATAATTCTAAGTTTCCAGTGGCATCCCTTGCAATGCTTCCTGTACGGTCTGTGGAACTGTGAGTCAATTAAACCTCTTTCTTCATAAATTACCCAGTCTCAGGTAGTTCTTTATAGCAGTGTGAGACTGGACTAATACATTATTGTAGGAAAACTAGTATCAAAGGAAAACTAGTATCAAAACGTTATTTTAACCAATATACAAAGTTTCAAAAATCAAAGTTGGCAAAATAGCAATGTAATAGTTATGCTTCTTGATAATCTGAATAAATTACTCAAAGCCATCCTAGGAGAGAGAAATTATGAAAACTAAACTATCTGAGCTATTCAAAGATTAAGCAGAACATTATACTCTTAACTTCAGAAATAAATACTATTTTCACTGGCAAGTCTCTGAGCAACAAAATGCACAACAGTAAATAATCTTATGAGTCATTAGTGGAAATGCACTTTTCCATTTTCTTGTGAAAGTTCTATACCCCAATGAAAGATACCGTGTAACATTATGGATCCAAACAAAAGTTCTAACCTAAGATCTTTGAAAGCTTTCTTAAAAATAATAGTTCTTTTCTATCAGTACTTAACAAATATGACACATGGCCTCCATGATTTCTGATGAGAAATCTGGTGTCATTCAAACCATTTATCCTCTCTCTAGTGTAGTTTCTTTCTCATTTCTTTCAAGATTGTTTAATCTTTAATTTTCAAAAGTCTGCATATGACATGTCTTGGTGTGGACTGGTCTGGTTTACCCTGTTAGAAGTGTGCTAGCTTTCTTGAATCTGTAGGTTTATGTCTTTTGCCAAATTTGGGAAAAGTTTTCAGTGATCATTTCTTTGAATACTTTTCCAGTCATGCCCTCTTTCTTGACTTCTTCCGAAAGATCTGATGTCACAGATACTCACTCTTTTGTTCTCTATTCATTTTTAGCCTATTTTCTTTCTGCTGTTGAGATTTGGCGATTTCTATTTTTCTATCAGTTTACTGATTAATTCTTCTATTTCCTCCATTCTGCTTTTGAGCCTATTATCCATTGACGTTTTTAATTTAGTTACTGAATTTTTCAGCTCTAAAATTTCCATTTGGTTCTTCATATCTTCTATTTATTTCTTTGCAGACTATTTTTTTGCCGAGACTTTCTATTTTTTCATTTGTTTCAGGCATGCTCATAATTGCTTGTTGAAGTATTTTAAGATAACTGGCTTTACAATCTTTGTCAGATAATTTTAATATCTGTTATTCTGGTGTTTTTCTATTAATTATCTTTTTCATTCAATTTGAGATATTCTGGGTTTCTGGTATGACAGTTTTTTTTTTTTTTTAGACAGGGTCTCACTCTGTTGCCCAGGCTGGAGTGCAGTGGCTGATCCTCCCACCTGAGCCTTCCGAGGAGCTGAGATTATAGGCATGTGCCATCATGCCTAATTTTTTTTCTTTTTTTTTTGTAAGATGAGGTTTCGTCATGTTGCCCAGTCTGGTCTCAAAATCCTAGACTCAGATGATCCCTCGACCCTGGTCTCCCAAAGTGCTAGGATTACCTAAATAAAGAGAGTCACCACACTCAGTCAGACAATTTTCAATTAAAATCTGCACACTTTGGTAATGAGACGACTCTATATCTTATTTAAATCTTCCTATTAGTTGGCTTTGTTTGATCCTGCTCCAGCAGATGAAGGTAGGGAGGTGCCATCTCATTTCTGCAAGGTGGGGGGTAGACGTTCAGGTTCCCCACTTGTCCTCCATTTACACTAGAGATGGGGCAGCTTCTTGATTCTCCTGGGCTGGGTGGGAGTTCTGACTTTCCACTATGCCTCCACTGACAAGTCTCTGGCTGAGAAGCTACTGCTCCCATGTAGTCTCGAATAATACCTCTGGGTGCTGGGAGGGTGCCAGGGTTGGGGGTACATGGGTAGAGAAATGCTTTCACATATACATCATAGATACCGTGCATCCATAAAAAACGGTGAGTTCATGTCCTTTGTCGGGACACTGATGAATCTGGAAACCATCATTCTCCGCAAACTGACACAAGAACAGAAAACCAAATACCACATGTTCTTGCTCATAGGTGAGTGTTGAACAATTAGAACACATGAGCACCGTTTGGGGAGCATCACATATTGTGGTCTGTTGTGGGGGCTAAGGGAGGGACAGTGGGAGTGGGAAGGTTGGGGAGGGATAACATGGGGAGAAATGCCAGATATAGGTGATGGGGGGATGGAGGCAGCAAACCACCTTGCCACGTGTGTACCTATGCAACAATCCTGCATGATCTGCACATGTACCCCAGAACCTAAAGCACAATAAAAAACAAACAAACAAACAAACAAAAACAATGAAAAAGAAGTGGTGAAAGTATTCATTCTTCAATAGGACTCCTCCGATGCCACTCAGGAGGGACAAAAGCTCCTCTTTACTCCCAAATAAAAGTACAAGTTTTTGGCTTTCCACATGGTCTCTAGTAACACTACAAGTAGGGGGAAGGGCTAGTGAACCATTCTACAGGAATTAAAGTCCCAACTCTGTAGCTGGCCTAATCTGACACAATTCCAGCGAAGGTGTTAAAGTGTCTCATTACAACTTAGTGAGGATGGAAATCTAGGATCCCTACCTGGCCTTTGCTGGTATAGGTGTGATCAAAATTTTTTTCTGTGGTGTTTGGTTGAAGTAGAATGGTTATTCTCAAAAAGTTTTCTGTCTTGCTAGGGTGTCCTTCTACTAGTATTTAAAAGACTGGGCTTTTGTCTGTGGCCATTGCAATTCTGAATTATCAACTTCTTCAGCTCTAACTGTGGGATATATGAGGCTAAAAAAAAAGGCAGGGAACTACCACTGTGTCATTATTTGGGTCCTGAGATCCCTAGCTCCTCTGCCTTATTCTCTCCACCTTTCAGAGTTGTGTTTTACATATAATATTCAGAGTTTTTAGTTGTACTCAGCATATAGTATAATCAATTTTACCAATAACAAAGACCAGGCCAACACTTATGAGAGAAATTAATCTCTTTGTGAGATGTGGCACCTAGATTGTCATTTATAAAAGACAAATTCAAAATCAGGGAAAGTATTTACATTTTCTTCATAAAGTAACTCTTAAACATAGAAAATACCACAGAATCTTTCTATTTTTCCCCAGAGAAATCATTCTAAACTTCTTCAATCATGTATTAACTCTTAAAAACTGGCTGGGCGCGGTGGCTCAAGCCTGTAATCCCAGCACTTCGGGAGGCCGAGGCAGGTGGATCACGAGGTCAAGAGATCAAGACCATCCTGGTCAACATGGTGAAACGCTGCCTCTACTAATACAAACAATTAGCTGGGCATGGTGGCCCGTGCCTGTAATCCTAGCTACTCAGGAGGCTGCGGCAGGAGAATTGCCTGAACCCAGGAGGCGGAGGGTGCGGTGAGCTGAGATCGCGCCATTGCACTCCAGCCTGGGTAACAAGCGAAACTCCGTCTCAAAAAAAAAAAACCACGTATTTGTTTATTAAAACCACTTACATGCCCTAGTATTTTACTTTATTACTGCAACTTCCAATTCTCAGAGGCAAAAGTACTATTCATTGTTTAACAAGGTGCACACTTCTTACACATTTTAATATCACTGAAATCTTCTACATTCAATGAATCTTAAAATCATTGACTTTATATAATTGATGTCGGCCAGGTGGCAGACATGACTGAGTCGTCATTATTATCCACATGTGACATCAGTCACAACTATTTATATTGTTGAGTTACATGCGTTGTTGGAACCATATTTGTTGACCTTAACTGTTATATAAAATTTCTCCTGGATGTTGTCTGAAAACTTTTTGTTGATACTTTATGGTAAGACCAAGAAAGTGCCAACATCAAAGCTTGCAGAATGCCTATCAGCAATGCAGAAGAAAATCCCAAAGCAAGCAGTGTTGCAATACTCTAAGCAGCACAGAGAATAATACTGTGTGGAAAAGAAAAAAAAACTTACATGATAAAAATAAATATTGTACCATAATTTTATTTAATTTTTTAAATCAGGATTTATGATGTTACAACAATGGCATCTTAGATCTGATGAAATCCAGTATGTGCATTATAAATATATCCAAAATATTTCTGGCTTCCTACTGACTGCACTTTTTCCATTGAAAGCTCGAATTAGACCAATCTAAATTAATATTCTACTATACTGTCTCCCTCTTCTTCAGCTTTCCCTAACTCTGCTATTTAGAGCCTTTAATAAGTTTAATAGCATAATTTTCCCAATGACAAAGGCTAGAAAGGGAGGCAGAATAGTGTAGCGTCTTAAACTGCACATTTGAAAAGTCAGACTGTCTAGGTTCAAACCCTAGCTCTGCCACTTATTTTGTGTGATTTCTCTCTATGACTCAGTCTCTTCATCTGTAAAATAAGATTTTTTTTTTTTTTTTTAGAGACAGGGTCTCAGTCTGTTGCTCATGCTGGAGTGCACAGGTGCAATCATAGTTTACTGCAACCTCAAACTCCTGGACTCAAACAATCCTCCCATCTCAGCCTCCCAAGTAACTAGGTCTACTGGCATGCACTGCCAAGCCCAGCTAATTTTGTTGTTGTTGGTAGGGATGGGGTAGTTATGTTGCCCAGGCTGGTCTATAACTCTTGGCCTCAAGCGATCCTCCTACCTTGGCCTCTCAAGGGGTTATAGGTGTGGGCCATTGTGCCCAGCCAAGTAAAAATTATTAATACAGGTCTATTATCTCTCACCCAAAACTAAATTTCAAAATTGTTTATTTTTTTTTATCCTAAGAGATCTGAAAAAAAAAAAACAAACAAAAAATTCCATGTCTTTGTTACTGTGAATAGTTCTGTGATGAACATACATGTGCATGTATTTTTATGGTAGAAATTTATTTTCCTTTGGGTATATAACCAATAATGGGATTGCTGGGTAAAATGGTAATTGTTTTAAGTTCTTTGAGAAATCACCAAACTGCTTTCCACAATGGCTGATCTAATTTTCATTTCCATTAGCAACAGAAAAATAAAAGTTTTTCATATTTTAGAAAGATAATATTATGGATTATGTAACACTCCCACCAGGTCTGGGGCAGCACTCCCTAACTAAACACAAAAATATTTCTGCAAAAAAATACATTTACAGTTAGGTAAGATAAAGACTACAAATAGCCTCCCATCAGTTCAGGTCATGATCTGTTGCCAAATGTGTCTACACCAAACAATTTATGTTTTCATTTTTTGCAGTTTTGGAGGTGTATGCATAAAGGCCTGTGGGTAGGAGTAGTACATTTTTTTATGTGACTGTTAGGATGACTGAAATTATGTTATTTAAAGACTTAGAATGGTAAAACACACACACACACACACACACACACACACACACACACACACACACAGAGTAAGCACTTGCTAAATGTTAGCTATTGTCATCACTACCACCTTTTTCTTCCTACCTTAGTACTTAGATCCAGTAAATCATACTAAGACTTAATCAATTATATTCTCCAAATTTCTTTCAGACCCGCTCTACTTCCAATCCCAGCAGCACTGCCCTAGTTTTCTTGCCCAATCTCTCTAATCTATCAAGAATCTTCCAAAAAAACAGACTGAAAGGTCATCACTTTCCTAAACTGCATCACTACCAAAGGACAAACTCAGCATGGCACACAAATCCTTTACACTGTAACTCCAGTTCACTTCCCCAGTCTTATCTGCTACTCTCTCCATATTCCACTAATGCTTTCTCTCCAAAAAATTATAGCTCCAAAGAGGCCCTTTTGTTTAATGCAATCAGAACCAGTATTTGCTTGGTTAACCAAAAAGACTGAATAAAATAGGCAATCATGAGATATGACACATATATGTAAATAATGCATTTATTTAATCATAGAAGACATAAATGTATATTTATTTATCTATCCTTTAGTAAGGACTAGTCTACTTCTTTGGATAATGTCTTCATGACTATAAATCCATGCTGTCTTTCTGGCATAAATGTTATCTGTAATGTGTTATCTAAGACTTCAAACTGTCTTTAAAGAGAACCAAAAACTTGATGTCAACAGCAAAGCAATTTGAGTACACAATCTTTTTAGATTTTTTTTCTTTCAGTCTTTCAGTTGTCTCACCCATATCTAATTAAACAGCAATCATTCTTTTAGGGCACTGCCATTGAGTCTTTCCAAAGTATTCAACTTTGTTATGTTAGCAACAATATTCTGGTTTTGCTTGTTGGCATATAACAGGCATTAACAGGCAAAAAATACATACAAATAACGTTTGGTAGATTTGCCAGTGTGCTTAGTGGCCGATTAGCTGCAATGTTTAGGCATATGGATATCAGTCAGTAAACTTTAACACAGAAATGGTAAATGTAAATACAGTGGTAGCCAGTTAAAAGAACTTTATCATATATTATTTCTCACTCACAAATAACATGACTTTACTCAGGCAGCTCCCAACGCCCAGAGGCAAAAATTACACTAATCATTTAAAATAAACTAATGTTACCTCCTCTAGAATCTTTCTTTAATCAGCCTAGACAGAATTAAGCAGTTCTTCCTCAGAGTTCCTTGTACACTGGTCCATTTAGTTTATCAAGTATTAGAGTTAATTGACTTCATGTGTATCTAGCAATAAGCCTGAAGATGAGGATCTATGCTGCAGTCATTTTCAAATCTCAGTGCCCAACGCTACTATCAGTTATGATATAGTGAAAAAAATATCACCAGAATTTAAGTCTCAAGAATGAGAGTCCAGTTCTGATTGTGAAATAGGAGTAACAGTGAACATTCTCATAAATTTCCATGAAAAACTGAATAAGAATGTATATGAGAACATCTACAGCTTTTAGCAAATATGCCTCATTATTATTATATGAGGATATAAATAACTCAAACTTAATATTTTCCTAAGATCTTAATTTCTCCAAGACTTCTAATCAAAATACACAATATGCTTTATACTAAGAAAGTATTCTTGACAAGAAATAGATAATAAAAATGAAATTCATGGATTTGCCACCTTTCCTATGGCCCACATAACAACATATGAATGAAAATATGACAAATTACTACTTCATTCTCCTCTGCTCCTTTCTTCTAAATAAGTCTGCCCTAAAACCAAAAGATAAAATGACTGTTTCCTTTGTTAAATAATCCAGGAAAACCAACAGCTTACCTATTTTCCCCTAAAAAGTTGTGAACAAAAATATTATAAACAATAACAACTAATTCTGCTAATATTTACTGAAGAGAAATATTTGCCACATATTCTGCTAAATGTCTTATACCCCGATCTCATTTAATCTTCACAATAATCTTATAAATTAGGTACAAGTATTAGTATTTCCATTTTATGAAGAAACAGAGGCTTAGAGAAATCGACAACAATCACTTAACAATTACTCAACAATTACTTAACAGAATTAAGATTTAAACAGTTGCCTGATTCCCAACACTGAGCTCTTAACTCCTATACTATAATGTTTCTTGCTGGGAGGAGATAAGGTTTATTTTCTACATTTGGCAAGAATTTCTGAAATTCTTGAAATTTCTGTTTTCAAAGCACCAAAAATAACAACATTACTGAATCTCACACAGAGGGACCAGCAGATGCAAAGGCATGAAGCAAGACACCTAGTCTGTTTAAAGGCTCAGCCAAGGGACCAGTCTAGGTATAGGACAGAGCCTGGAAAAGAGTGGAGGATGGAGTCAGAGAGGTGACAGGGCACCAAAGCACACCTTTGTAGGCCATCAGAACTCTGGCTTTTACCCACAGCATAAATTCCCTGATGGGCTTTCAATAAAACTGTCATGTTACTCAACTGAAATAATTTAAAACTACCATTCTGGCTACTGTGGAAAAAAATAGATGTAGGAAAGATGACCTATGTCTACAAGGAGGCAACTGCAATAATGCCAGTGAAAAACAACAGTGTCCAGGATAAAAGAGAAATGAAAAAGGTTATGAAAAAGAGACATTGGATATATTTTGAAGTTGAACCAAAAGAAATCTTAGGATTCTGATGGAAGGTTATAAAATAAAGGCTACAATGAAGAAGAAAAGCCAAGCCATAAATAAGTTGCCACACATAGTCCAAAGTTATATCCTTAAATAGCTAATTCTTTAATGATCAAGTGACAAAGATAATGAAGTTTTTTCCATACTGAAAATGTCACCGGACCAGGCCTGGTAGCTGATTCCTATAATCCCAACACTTCAGGAGGCTGAAGCAGAAGAATCACTTGAGGCCAGGAGTTTGAGACAACCCTGGGAAACATAGCAAGACTGTCTCTACAAAAATAAAAAATTAGCCAGGAGCGGTGGTGTAAGCCTACAATCCTAGCTACTCCTGTCGAGGCAGGAGGATTGCTTAAGCCCATGAAGTCCAGGCTGCAGTGTGTTATGATCATCCCACTGCACACCAGCCTGGGCGACAGAGCAAGACCCTGTCTCAAACAAACGAATGAAAAAAAACCTATGAACGTTTTGTAACAAGATATGAAATCTTCACAGGAATGTCTTTAAAATTACTTCAAACAAGAAGAAAAACATATTAAGTGTACCCATTAATAGTCTTCTCCATGTTCTATGAAGCCATATAATGCTAGGCTAATATAGGGCTAATTTCCCTCTTATATTTAAAATTGAACACTAAAGCTATTCAAGATAAAAGCATTCCTTAAATATTTGTAATGGAAGCCTAAAAAAGAAATACGGTGACAAAACTAAATAACATTAAAGATTATAACCAAATAATTACACTTGTAACCAAAATGTTAATTAAAGGAATCATTTGTTTTCTTATTCATACACAAAATATTTTACAGATAAACATAAAAATTCCTAAAACTTGCAAGAATACAAAAAAAAGGGACAACTTAAAACTAAAATTACAGTCAATTAACCAATACTCATTGGTCAATCAAGACACACTGAATAAATGATAAACTATAATGACACACTACACAGTGGAGTACTAGAACTGAAAAGAACAATGATGGGTATCTCTATACTCCACTCAATAGTTATCTCCAGAATAGACTGTTAAGTGAAAAAAGCAAAAGTGAAGAAGTGTGTGATATTCTATCATTTATTACAAAAAGGGAGGTTAATATTTCAATAAAAATAATACTTTTATTAGCAAACTAGAAGTTATTTTTTTAAATGGATACCTATAGGGTGTGGGATGAAATAGGGTGGCAGAGCAGGTACTGTCAATGGAAGTAGTATTTTACATAAACTGTGAAACAAAATTAAAATTTTTGAAAGTAAACTCTCAAGTGAATTCAACACATAGAAATCTGGTGGTATATTCCAAGTTGAATACACTACCCAAGACAAAAAGAAATGCCAACAAAACAAAACCCTCAAAAACAAAACTTTGAATGTTTTCAGTAATCATACTGGTGCTGGTGGTGGTGGTATTATTAGACTCAGTGTAATGTATGTGTAATACACAATGAAGCAAATTAGTAATTATCTGTTACTTTAATCCTGTACTTCCCAGCAATGAACGACAGGAAAGACAGTGATACAGGATAGAAGAAGTTAAAGAAAAAACACTTTGGTGCTGATTGGGACTTGAAAACAATGACCAACCCCAGTAGCAATGAGCACTCTCAGCCATCCTAAGGAACTGGGTTCCTTAGAGAAATGAGGACTCCAGGCCTTGGGCAGGAATGTGAAAGATTAGTCTGGAAAATCTTGCAATACCAGAAAGTCAGGAAGCTTTTAAAGACTACTTTATTTGGTCATGTCCCAAGGTCTTAGGAAGCCAATTTGAAGAGACTCTCAATGACCAAAGATGGTTCAATTTGCTAACTGATAAGAATAATAGCTGCAATGGACTGAAACACATCAATATGTTCAAATGCATGAGCTCCTAATATTACTTAAACTAGAAAAAAAAATTAGTCCCTACTAAGGGTAGATAGCAAGGAAACTCATTATTTAAAAAACAAGTACACAAAGAAAAATAATAAAGAATATATTCTATTTCCCCTATAAAAATTGTACTGGGTTAATATGGTTTGGCTGTGTCTTCACCCAAATCTCTTCTTGAATTGTTGTTTCCATAATCCCCATGAGTTACGGGAGGAACCCAGTGGGAGGTAAGTGAATCATGGGGGCAGTTACCCCTATGCTGCTGTTCTCGTTACAGAGAGTGAGTTCTCATGAGATCTAATGGTTTTATAATGGGCTTTTCCCCCTTTGCTGCATTTCTTCTTCCTGCTGCCATGTGAAGAAGGATGTCCGCCATAATTGTAAGTTTCCTGAGGCCTCCCCAGCCCCGTGGAACTGTGAGTCAATTAAACCTTGTTCCTTTATACATTACCCAGTCTTGGGGAGTTTTTTTACAACAGTGTAAGAATGGACTAATACAAAGGGTAACTAAATAGTAAAGATAAGAAAATTTCTTTTACAAAAATATTCCAACTAACAAAAAACAATGACAATTAAGATGTTACTATTGTATAGTTCCTATGTTTTCATCTAATTATTTCTTCAGTCAGAGACTTGGTTTTCAAAGCTCTGCACATAGTAATTCGATTATAATTTATGGCTATAGATGTATAACTAATTGATAATTCAAGACTGAAACAAGAAATTACATACATGGATTCTCAGGCTCTATAATCATTTGCCTTTTCTAATATGTCCAAAGTCATACTGTTCCATTTTATTTCTGATCCATAGCCAATGACATTAATACTGTAATTTTTAGGGATGAATATGCCTTGATGTGATACTGGGAAGTTTATGCTGCTTATATTAGTTTGATAGGACTACGATAATAAAATGCCAAACACTGGGTGGCTTAAATAATAGTAATGTTATTTTCTCATAGTTCTGGCACCTAGAAGTCCAAGATCAATGTGTCAGTAGCTTTGGTTTCTTCACAGGCCTCTCTCCTTGCCTGGTAGGTGGCTGCCTTGTTTCTTCACGTGATTTCTTTCCTCTCTACAAGAGGGACCTTGGTGTCTCTTTTTGTGTCCACATGTCCTCCTCTTATAAGAAAACCAGCCAGACTGGATTAGAAACAACTTCATCAGCCTCATTTTAATTTAATTATCTCTTTAAAGGCCCCTTCTCCAAATACAGTCACATTCTGAAGTACTGGAGGTTAGGGCTTCAACTAAGTATTTTGAATAACACTATTCTGCCCATCATACTGCTGATGCAGCATCCCAAAGGAAAAGAATGATGCTAATGAATACATTTTAGTATCTGACCTGATATATACAGTAGGTGCTTAAGTATTTATTAACTGCATAATTTTTAAAGCATGTTAATCAAAGCAATAATATTCTTAAGAATGAAAAACTCAACACAGTGAGTATTTATTAAAACAATACATAAGCTAAGCATAAAATGAGGTTCCACTCATTTATTCGTCCTCCATTCCACTTTGGGAGAAAAGACATTATTAAATAACCTCTATTTTTAGTTTACCCTAGGACTTCTACCTTGTTAAGGATAAGCAAAAGTTGAGGGTAATTATTTTGGTGAAAAGGCAAGATAACTGAGCCACAGTATGAACAGCCATTATTCATCTATCTACTCACTTGGCTTCCATTATGCTACAGACCAAACATAAAATTGTTAAATGCCTAGAAATGAAACTGTAATCTGACATTCTTTGTTCTACTATTTTCAGTAGAAGTTAAAAAGTTAGAACTAAATGTATCCTAATCATCCTCAAATCCTCAGAGTAAACTAATCTAGGCTTAACTGCCTTTATCAATAGAGATGAATTACTACTATTCTGTGCATAAATACAGTTGGTAAAGAATTATATAAACAACTGATGTGTTAGAGATGACAATGAATTTGCCAAGAACATCAGAAAAGCTTCCTGGAAGAAATGACCCTTATACTTAAACTGCATCTTGAGAGTTTGGTAGAAGCTGCTCAAGTAATGCAAAAGCAGGCAAATAAACTATTATGAAGAAAGACACACTTACATAAACCAGTAGGGAATGTTGGGGAATTAAAAGTAGTCCAGTATTGACAGAGTGAAAAATGTGAAGTGGAATCCAAAATGAGAAAAAAGAGGAAGAATCTAGATCATTCCAATTTTATAAATAATCTTAAATTATTGAGACTAAGTAGATTGGTCAAGGACACAAAACTAGTGAATGGCAGAACTAGGATTTGCAACAAATTTAACTCCAAAATACTTCAGTTAGCACAGTGACCATACGCCCCCAGTTTTCCTAGGATATACCCTGGTTTATAACTATTGTCTCTATATTATTATTTTATTAGTGCCTTCCTTCTTTCATGCCTATAAAACACTGATCTGTGGACTATCTTCACCCTATCAATTAGGCCGTCATGCTATTACTTTTCTATACCCAAGAAAACTAGAGTTTCATTAACTTTACTCAATCATTGGTGAAATTAACTGCTGAAATAGGTGTTTTAGTTGAATTATTACTTTTCTTTTTTCTTTTTGAGACAAGGTTTTACTCTTGTCGCCCAGGCTCAAGTACAATGGTGCTATCTCAGCTCACTGCAACCTCTGCCTCCCAGGCTCAAGCAAGTCTCCCGCCTTAGCCTCCAGAGTAGTTGGGACTAGAGGTGCACACCATCATGCCTGGCTAACATTTTTGTATGTTTTGCAACAACAAGGTTTTGCCATGTGGCCCAAGGTGGTCTCAAACTTCTGAGCTTAAGCAAGGCCTCTCAAAGCACTGGGATTACAGGTGTGAACCACTGAGCCCAGCCTGCTAAAATAGATTATGCTGATAAAAATAATCGGGCATTTGAAAAGATTTGGGGCTATCATCACCTTAACAAATCATCCAGTATATATATGCTAGAGTTAAACTGCCTTTTATAAATAGAAACAGTCATTATTTTAAAAAAGAATCTCACATGACAGAAAGAACAAAAAGAAAAACTTATTCTTCTAATTTTAATATGGTTCAAGGAAACTATGAACTTCAGTTATAGCACAGTCATACATTAAAACTAAATTAATCAGATTAGCAACTATGGTCAAACTTGGCCAAACGAAGGTCACTTTTGTTTGCACAAGTCCTGTGAAACATATATTCCATATCCCACCCTCCAAAAAATCAAAAGTAATAGTCATTCTACTGATAACATTAACAACTGCAACAAACTCCTTACCCTTCCTTATCCTTATATACTAACATGCAAAAGCTGAATATGTCAAGATATTTACTTTTTCTAGCTACGACATGGACAAATGACCAGGACCAGGCCAAAATAAGTCCCTGTAGGGGATGTCTTCAGTAACTGGAGGGTGCTCTGAGAAAGGTGTGCCTCTTTGATGTATACAGAATACAGAGAAGATATTTTCTACCTGCAATCCATTTTTTGCTTTTGTACGTGGATATATAAAACACAATTCTAGAGTTGTAGCAATCATCTTGTAACCAGGAGGGGACAAGAGTAAGAATAAAGTCCATTTCTAGGAAATTCGGAAGAAGAAAAACTGAAAGATCCCAGGTCCTTGCTGACATCACTGAGCAGCTTAATAAACCTAAATGTCCTTCCTCTAAACAATATTGTATCCTGTATAACAGGTACCACTATTCTTTAGGTCATTTTAAATTGGGTATTCTATTACTTGCAGCTAAAAGCATTCCAACTGACACAATGGGTCTGTGACCCAATCAAGTCTATGCAAAGAAATTACTTAGAAATTGTCTTTTCAAACTCAGAAACATGCATACAGAAAGGAAACATAAGGATTATAAACATTGGAAGAAAGAGGTTGAGTTTTCATTTTCCCAGAGTAGATAAGATAGTGGTCAAAAGTTAATATGTACTATTTCCTATGAGCCAGATCCTATGCTTGATGAATTACTTCAGTTAAGCCTCACAACAAATCTAGGAAATATTATTTTATAGAGGAGAAAACCAAAGCCTAAAGAAGTTAAACAACTTGCCAAGGTTATACTCCTTGATAGTGACTGAGGAAGCATTCATATTGCACATCAATTAACTCCAGAGCCTAATCTTTAAGTATAGTTGAAGATAAATGCACAATTATCTGGGTTTTTTTTCTTTCTATAAGCGATCGATCTAAGTCTTCTGTTGAGCAGGAAAAGTCCAAAAAGAAGGTAAAGAACTTGAGAATCATGACTGTTAAGTTTGAACAACCACTGCCGTTTTGCAACAGGAAAAAGACTTCCTCAGTTTATGTTCAAAGAAATCAAGACTCAGGAAGAGGAAACAAATTATGGAAAAATGTCGTACAGTTAGCGGTAGAGCCAATAATAAAATTCAGGTAATTCAGACCTTATCCCTCCCAGGCCAGAGCACTTTTCATTTCACCATACACTGCTTCCCCCTTGAAACTGAGATACTGTATCTACAATATACATGGGGGGAAAAGCAAAATGTATAGAGATAAAACTATGAAAGCTTATTAAGATATTTACAGAGTTGAATTCCCATGTTCAATATTTATTAACTGATAAGCTTTGATATGAGCAGAGAGACAACAAAACTGTTTACTGTGTGGATAGATAGTAAGAAGAAAAATAATTTAATGAAAAAATTATTTTTTAAGATATCTATACTTCCATTATTAAATGCTTAAAAAAATTAGATGTTCTTGGTATGTACCCACACATTAAAGGTAGTAGAGAATACAATGACTATTCCTCATTGAATTTTCTAAACAATGTATTTTTTTTTAAAACAACGTTCAAAAGAACTAAGCAAACAGGCTCACTGAAGAACTATGTATCATAGTCTCCCTATAGCAATGTAACCCAGTTGACAACTAGTGTTAGTTTCTCCTAATAATTTATGATTATAAATGAATGGATTAGACTGCTAAATATCAGCCCTGAATCATTTGACAATGCACTAGCTGTACTCAAAAGAAAAAAAGATGGGGACAGAGAATGTGTACAATTACTAATGTTAATACAAAGTACCAAAGGCCAAAGAGGGTAGGCAGACAGAAACAAGATCTGATTCTGATAACATATGGTTTCTCAATAACCATTTATTTTCTTTCTTGGAAAGAATAATTTTCATGAATTAAAGTAATATAAGACTTCACTCATTTATCTTTATCATTTCAATAAACACTCAGGTCTCTCAAATAGTATTAGGATAAAATTAAAACACAGAACTGGCTTACTCTGCAATATCAAGGTATCCACAGGAAGCTGCTGCATGTAGTGGTATCCAGCCTTCATTATCAGGTTGATTAATATTTGCTCCATTTTCTACCAGAAACTTCACCATATCAACATTGTCATCAATGCAAGCCTAAAAATAAAACGGAAAGCAAGATTGGAAAAAATATGAATTAACACTCCGAATAATACATCAACAGAATAAAATTGTTAGTTCATAGCTTTTATAGTACAAATATTCTCTGTAAATCAATCTGCTGCTATCTTGACTCTACTCTATCAAACAGGCCAATGATACTAAATTTTAAGAGTCCTTGCTTAGGTACACATACAACAGTAGCGTATGTGCCTACACTCTATGGCAACCCAATTCAGATAACAAGTACATATTAAAATGAAGACATCATAATTAAGTACTAATAATATTCTCTACAGCAGTGGTTCCCAAAATGTGATCTGCTGGGAGAAGGGGGAGTAGATTCTTTTGATAATGGGAAAACTGTTTTCAAGATAAAACATGTTATTTCCCTTTTTCACTTTGTTGACATGTATACTTGACAGTATAAAAGTACTAGCTATAAAACTGCACGTGCTTTAGCACAAATAAAGGCAGTGGCCAAAAGAACCACACCTCTATTAATAGTCACTGTATCAAACATGTACTCATAATTTTAAAAATTGCCAAGTACAGTGGTTTATGCTTATAATCCCAACTACTTGGAAGATGGAAGGCTGAGGCAGGAGGAACACTTGAGCTTGAGTTTGAGGCTGCAGTGAGCTACAATCACACCACTGCACTCCAACCTGGGCAACAGAGTGAGACCCTGTCTCCAAAAAAAAAAGTGGTGGTTGGGGGGCAGCAATTTTTACTCATACCTGTCTTTGACAAAGCAGTATGTATTAAATCTTGGCCCTTGCATACAGGTCTTTTTTATATTCTCTGGAATGAGATGGAAAGTGTATGTTAAAGCACCTCTTCCAAGTAGGATGGTTGTCTTGATGAAAAGTACTTGTGAAATTGAGATGCAAGCTGACGTAGCCACTTTTCCATGCAACATTATGTCTACTTAAATGTCAAACTACAGTTAGTCTAACTTTGATTTTTGGCAGATCTTTTCTTGAAAATGAACAAAATGAGTCTGTCACTTCAAGAAAAGCAATTAACAGTGTATTTGTTGCCAATGATAAACTCAAACTTCCAAGAAAAAACGAATTATTTTTACGTAAAATATAACCCATTTGGTAACATGGGTAAATCGCTCTTATTTTTAAATGAATAGTATTTTAAATCCTCAGTTTTAAACTCTAAGACTGTAAATATTAACAGATACAACCAAACAAAATGAATTAGTTATTTTAATTAAAAAATGTTATTTGGTAACAGGGGTAAATCATTGTTATTTTTAAACGAATTAACAGTATTTTAAATCCCTGGTTTTAAACTCAGACTGTAAATATTAAATGCATATAACCTACAGAAACAAAAGCTCATTGGAATCTTCAATAATTCTTAAGAGTATAAAGAAGAAATCCTAAAATAAACAAATTTTGAGAACTGCAGTCCTAAAGTAAATAAGAAGGGAACTTTTATCAAATGCTTGCTTTGTGCCAGGTAGTAAGAGAGATGCTTTATCTATGATTTACACACTATCCTCACAAAAACCCACTCCAAGGTACTCATTGTTCTCCACAACTGTTCCTAAAATCACTGTTCCAGCCACAAGAAGGACCTTACTATTCGTTGACCAGGTACCTCAGGGCCTTTGTTCTTGTGGTTCTGTCAGGAATGCTCTGCCCCCAGATCTAGGCATGCTGATTCTTTCTCATCACACAAATCTCAATGCAGATGTTTCTTCTTCAGGAAGGCCCTCCTGGACATCCTTTTAAACTAATTACTACTACTCTATCACATTACGAGTAATATCAATAGCCACAATTTTCTTCTTTGTATCTATCTTCTACCTCTACTAGAATGTAAACTCCATCATTTTCAGATTAGGGATACAGTCTGTATGTGAATATAAGTACTTCATACATGTCCTATGAGATAGGTTATATTCATAAATATACTCCAATTACCCGGGGGATGCTTTCTGGAATTGGCACTATTCATAACCATCGTAGTTTCGTCCCTCCCGAGATGCAATCCCCATGTATTACCAGGACCCCTACCCAAGAATGTGAAGTCTATGTCATGTATTTGGCTTGGCGGACTGGGAAGGTGGGATGAAATAAACTCAAGGAGTCTTTAACTTGGTGAAAGGTGTTTTCCCTCCTAATTCACACAAAGTCACTATTTTCCCAGAGGGCAAGTGGCTTTTTCTTTCTAATTTGGGTAAAACTGAGTAAATGAACTAATTAACTCCTATTTCCTATCTATGATAAACAAACAACGAATATACAACTAAGAGTATGTGGGATGATGACTATCATCTCTGTATTCTAAAAGTGGTTCTAATAAACTGATCAGTAGAAATATTAATTTACAATGTCCTCTTTGGTTTATTGCCAAAAGATCTTTGTTGGAAAATTCATGTGCTCCCCATTTAAATGTACAAAAAGCCCAGGTTTATTAAGAATCTGGAAGGATATTTTAAGTAGCTGTTGAAAGTAATAAAAATTGTTGTGTCATTTAAAAAGTGGTTTTAATACATTTTGCTACACATAGATCATTACCTTTATCTACCCAAGCCCTCAAAAGAGGCTTAAACACCATGTCAGAACTTAACCACCAAAGGAAGTTCCTGTTTGTTTTTATCTGGGAAAAGAAACTATTTTCTAGTATTGAAAATACATCAACAGCAACTAAAAAGGATATTAATGTCAGACTATATCTAATGGAGAAAACACAAAAGAGCTTCTTAAGTGTCGCTTCAATCTAAGAAAGAGCAGTTTGGGTCTGGCTGATCAGATATAATGGATCAGCATTATACACAAGCAAGGCATTAATGAGAAATGACTGTATCCACATTTCATAAAAGAAGTCTTTGCTCAACTCTCACCTTTTTGGTATTGCCTTTGTTGGCCAGCATATTAAAATCACGATTCCTTCCCACCATTTTATATCCTGAGTATCTATTTTTCTCCATATCATTTATTATAACATACTATATATACTTTATTTATTTACCATTTGTTTATCCCACTCCCAGCATGAGAATTTGCTGACAGCAGGAATTCTGCTGCATCCTCAATACCATGCACAGTTCTTGACATGCAGAATTTGGCTGCTTCCACAATACCTTGAATTCTTGGGCTCAATAAATGAATTAATGAATGTAGGAGGAGTAGGCTAAGATTCAAAGAGATTAAGTACCTTCAATGGGTCACACAGACAGGAAATGATAGGGCTGGGAATCTAACAGAGATGCTCAGATTCCAAAAACAGCTTTTTCCACACTTAACACACTGCTTTCCACAGATTTTCCTAGTTTATCAACATATTTCTTACCTGCAACAGAATATCACACATTCTAGGGGCTTAGTAAGTATTAGCTGTACAAATGAAACAAATTTTCCTAACCTACCATAGAAACAAAGTAAATGCTTTTAGCAGTATTTCCCTAAGGAAGAAAGTGACAAAGTTTATGTTGAGAAAAACACTATATACAGTGTACCTAAAAAGTATAAAAGCAGGAGACCCAGGTGGGCGGATCACAAGGTCAGGAGATGGAGACCATCTTGGCTAACATGGTAAAACTCTGTTTCTACTAAAAATACAAAGATTAGCCAGGCGTGGTGGCATGCGCCTATAGTCTCAGTTACATGGGAGGCTAAGGCAGGAGAATCACTTGAACCTGGGAGGTAGAGGTTGCAGTGAGCTGAGACTGCGTCACTGTACTCCAGCCTGGGTGACACAGTGAGACTCCATCTCATGGGGGAAAAAAAAGTATAAAAGCATTGAGAGGGAATCACAGCTTTTGGTTTTAGGTTCTAGTTCTGCCTCTGCCACAAATTCTGTGGCTGTGAACAAGTAATTTAATCTTTTTGGGTGTTGGTGTCTTCATATTTCAAGTGGAGGGAAGAAGTATGTATGGGGTATTTATTATGAAAATTCCCTATCATATTTAAAATTATTACGTATCTATGATTCTTTCCCCTAGAACAAGTTATAAGCAACCTGATGGCAGTTTTCCAAAGTGCCTAGAATATATCTTACATATAAGAAATAATAAATGAACACATAAGCAACATTGATATAGATACTGCTCAAGAAAAGAACTATTATTTTTCATAGGGTAGTGGTTAAAAGAGGTTTGAGAATCACATATATTTAATGACAAAGAAGAAACGTAAAAAATGTATTGTATTAGAAAGCAGTTTATCGAATGTTCAGATAAGCAAGTGACTTACTCGGACTTTGCATAATCATTGACTTTCCTTGAGAAATCATAGTGATTAAGACGAAGTCTTGCTCTGTTGCCCAGGCTGGAGTGCAGTATCGCGATCTTGGCTGACTGCAACCTCCACCTCCAGGGTTCAAATGATCCTCCTTCATCAGCCTCCTGAGTAGCTGGAACTACAGGTGTTAGCCACCATGCTTGGCTAAGTTTTGTATTAGATGAGTTTTACCATGTTGGCCTAGCTGGTCTTAAATTCGTGACCTCAAGTGATCCACCTACTTTGGCTTCCCAAAGTGCTGAGATTACAGGTGTGAGCCACTGCACACTGATTAAATTCTATTCACTTTTTTTCCTCAACCTCTTTTAAATCCCATAGGCTCCAAAATTGTATCCTGATTTTTATCCTCAGTATAAAAATATTAAACCCTACTTGATAAATGAATAATATCAGCAAGCAAATAAGAAATGATTCTTTACAAAAGAATATAGGGAAATGCCCACAATATATTAAAAGGTTTTGTTTGTTTGTTTTTTAAAGCCTACAACACTTGGTATTCCCGGTAGTCTCTTGTCCAAGTACTAACCAGACCCAACCCTGCTTAGCTTCCTAGATGAGATGAGATTAGGTGTTTTCAAGGTGGTACAGCAAGTTTTTTAAAAAAGGATGCAAATATGGAAATGGAAAAGGATAAAAGAATATAGGAAAATACCCACACTGTATTGTTTTTTAATGCCTAATATGATTTAAAGTTTTATATTAGTCTGTTCTTATGCTGCTATAAAGACATACCTGAAACTAAGCAATTTTTAAAGGAAAGAGGTTTAATTGACTCACAGTTACACATGGCTGAGGTGGACTCAGGAAATTTACAATCATGGTGGAAGGGGAAGCAACACCTCCTTCTTCACATGACAGTGACAAGGAGGAGTACTAAGCAAAAGGAGAAAAGTCCCTTATAAAACCATCAGATCTTGTAAAAACTCACTCACCATCATGAGAACAGCAGCATGTGGGTAACTGCCCCTGTGATTCATTCAATTATCTCCCACTGGATCTCTCCCACAACACATAGGGATTATGGGGACTACAATTCAAGATGAGTCTTGGGTAGGAACACAGCCAAAACATATCAACTTCACTAAAAAAAAATTCGAACAAGACTAAAAGAATATATCCTGAAGGTTAAAAATAATGGTGAGATCCACTTGTATTTTCTTCCTTAATTTTTCCTGTATTTTCAAAATGTCTACAATGAATAGACAGTGTCTCATGAAAAAAAGTCAAGAAATTATTTCTTAAATAAAAAGCATTAAATGGTAATGTTGAAAAACAACCATGGCTGGGCGTGGTGGCTCATGCCTGTAATCCCAACACTTTGGGAGGCCAAGGCAGGCAGATCACTTGAGGTCAGGAGTTCAAGACCAGCCTGGCCAACATGGTAAAACCCCATTTCTACTAAAAATACAAAAATTAGCCAGGCGTGATGGCACATGCCTGTAATCCCAGCTACTTGAGAGGCTAAAGCATGAGAATCACCTGAATCTGGGAAGCGGAGGTTGCAGCGAGGCAGATCATGCCACTGAGCTCCAAGCCTGAGCAACAGAGCAAGATTCTGTCTCAAAATAAAGAAAACCAAATTGCTGGTGAAAGTATGAAATTATCTTCAGAAAACTAATAGCATCTACTAAAGTTATGCAGAATGGATAAATATACAGGGTGGGGTCTATGTGTATGAAGGGAGATCCTATTCACATAATAAGAATCTTATAAATTAATGAAAAAAGAACATTGAACAAAAAGAACAAAATAGTGGTATCTTCAACAACATGAATGAAGTTCATAAATATACAAATGAGTAAAAGAAGGCAGATACAAAAGGATACATGCTGCAGATTTCCAGATAAAATAAGATCTGGTGATAAGGCTCAGAACCATGGTTAAATCTGTGGGAGAAAGGAGGGACATAAGGGGGGCTTTCTGGACAGTTGGAAATGTCCCTATCTTTCTTGGGATGATTTTTACATAGAATATACATATGCAAAATCATATACTTAAGAGTTGTATAGTTTACCATATGCAAATTATACCTCAAGTTAAGAAGTTAAAAAAAAAAAAGTGGCTACCATTTGAAACTACTATGTATCACTTAAAATACTATTCCTTTAACTTCTATGCCCTGCCTCCTCAAGCTCCACATACCAAATGCAATCCTTCTTTTAACTGATAACCTCTGAATGCTGTGAAAACATTTTTCCCCCAAGAATTCTAGCATATTATCTTTTAACGGCTAAATATCACTAATTCCTTTAGCTACTCTTCATATTATATATACTAAAAAGTATATATGCCAAGACAGTAGGAAAAAGATCACATTATAATATAGGAGGATAGTCCATAAATAACAATGATCACATAGGGGCCATAATAGCAATAGGTAGAAAGTACTAAAATATCACTGAGGACATAAAGAGATCTGTTTGTGACTAAGAGGGTCCATATGGGTCCCTATGTATCTGAGCAGAGTTTTGAAGATTATATAGGAGTTCAAGTAGGAAATCAACTGGCAGGAACCTCACTGAGCAAAGACACTACTGATTTTAAATGTTCATGGAACAAACAAACAGTAAATCATCTGGTGGTATACAGTATCTGTAAGTCATAAAACAGGACAAGGCTAGGTGGTAAAAGATCTGAATATAATGCAAAGACTGTAGTTGTACTGCAGATGGTTTTCAACCTCTTTTTACTTCATCAATCAAACAGAATCTGCTATGTTCCCAAAAGTAATGGTGGCTCAAGTAAGCAGTAGAACGTAGAAAAAAAAAATTAGAATTTTAAGATGATGCTTGAAAAAACTAGAGTTTTTAACAAGAGGGGTGACACAATCAGATCAGTATTTCAGAAAAATCATAGAAGCAATAAAAGGGAAGAGCCTGAACTAAGCAACTACAGATATTGGCATACCTAGTTTTACTGTGCCTCATGGCATTTTTTACTGCATTTTTGTTGTTGTTGTTGTTTACAACTTGAAGGTTTGTGGCAACCTTGCGTCAGGCAAGTGTATTGGTGCCACTTTTCTAAACATGTGCTTACAGCACGTCTGTCACAGTTTGGTAATTTTTACGATATTTAAAATTTTTCATTATTACTGCATCTGTTACGGTGATTTGTGATCAGTGATCTGCAATATTACTATTTCAATTGTTTTGGGGCACCATGAACCATATTCAGAGAAGATGGTGAACTTAATTGATAAATGTTATCTGTGCTCTGACCACTCCACAAACCCGCAGTTCCCCATCTGTCTCACTTTGCTGAGGCCTCCCTATTCCCTTAGAAATAACAATATTAAAATTAGACCAGTGAATAACCCTACAATGACCTCTAATTACTCAAGTGAATTGTGTCTCTCATTTTAAATCAAAAGCTAGAAATAATTAAGCTTGGTGAGAAAGGTATGTTGAAAGCCAAGGTAGGCCAAAATCTAGGCTTCTTGTGCCAAACAGCCAAGTTGTTAATGCAAAGGAAAAGTTCTTGAAGAAATTAAAAGTGCTACTCCAGTGAACACACAAATAGTAAGAAAGCAAAGCAGCCTTACTGCTGACAAGGAGAAAGTTTTAGTAACCTGGATAGATCAAACTAGCTGCAACATTCCTTTAAGCCAAAGCCTAATCCAGAACAAGGCCTCAACTCACTTCAATTCTACGAAGTCTGAGAGAGGTAAAGAAGCTGCAGAAGAAAAGTCTGAAGCTAACAGAAGTTGATTCATGAAGTTTAAGGTAAGAAACAATCTCCATGTCATAAAAGTGCAAGGTGAAGCAGCAAGTGCTGATGGAGAAGCTACATCTGGAAGATGCAGCTAAAATCACTGATGAAGGTGGCTGCACTAAACAACAGAGTTTCATTGTAGACAAAACAGCTTTCTATTGGAAGAAGATGACATGTAGCACTTTTACAGATAGAGAGGAGAAATCGATGCCTGGCTTCAAACTTCCATAGACAGGCTAATTCTCTTGTTAGGGGCTAATGCAACTGGTGACTATAAGTTTGAAGCCAGTGCTCTTTAACCATTCCAAAATTCCTAGGTCCCTTAAGACTTACACTAAATCTACTCTGCCTGTGTTCTATAAATGGAACAACAAAGCCTGGATGGCAGCAGATATGTTTACAACATGGTTTACTGAGTATTTTAAGCCCACTATTGAGACCTATTACTCAGAAAAAAAGATTCCTTTCAAAATATTACTACTCACAACAATGAACCTGGTCATCCAAGGGCTCTGATGGGAGATGTACAGGATTAATGTTGTTGTCATGCCTGCTAACAAAACATCCATTCTGTAGCCCAAGGAGTAATTTCGATTTTTAAGTCTTCTTATTTAAAAAATACATTTTATAAGGCTTTAGCTGTCATAAATAGTGATTCCTCTGATTCATCTGGGCAAAGTAAATTGAAAACCTTTTATAAAGAATTCACTATTCTACATGCTATTAAGAACATTCGTGATTCATGGAAGGAGGTCAAAATACCAACGTTAATGAGAGTCTGAAAGTTGATTCCAACCCTCATGAATTACTTTGAGGGATTCAAGACTTCAGTGAAGGAAGTAACTGCAGATGTGGTGGAAACAGTAATAGAACGAGAATTAGAAGTGAAGCCTGAACATGTGACTGAATTGCTGCAATCTCATGACAAAACTTGAATAGATAAGGAGTTATTTCTCATGGACGAGCAAAGCAAGCGGTTTCTTGAGATGGAATCTACTCCTGGTGAAGATGCTGTGAACTGCTGAAATGGCAACAAAAGGTTTAGAAAATGACATAAACTTATTTGATAAAACAGTGGCAGGGTTTGAGAGGATCAACTCCAATTCTCCAAGAAGTTCTACTGGGAGTATAAAATGCTATAAAACAATATCACATACTACAGCGAAATCTTTCACGAGAGGAAGAGTCAGTTGATGAGGCAAACTTCATTGTCTTACTTTGTGAAACTGCCACAGCCACTCCAACCTTCAGCAACCACCACTCTGATTAATGAGCAGCCAACATCAAGTCAAGACCGTCTACCAGGAAAAAGACTATGACTCGCTGAAGGCTCACATGATCACTAGCTTTTTTTTTTTTTTTTAAGCAATAAAGCATCTTTAAATAAAGGTATGTACTATAGCATTATGATATTTTTAAAGATACAATGCTACACTACAGTACATTTAAAAGATTACAGTATAGCATAAACATAACTTTAATATGCACTGCAAAACAGAAAAAATTTGTATAACTCACTTTATTGTGGTGGTCTGGAACCAAACCTACAATATCACCAAGGTATGCCTGTAATCATACGAAACTATATTAAGGAAGCTTAGGAGGAAATGTGCAAGGTTTAACAAAAGATATGAAGAGTTAAGATGCAGGAAGAAGCCATTCATGAAGATAAACACCACAGAATCAAGGAGCAGATTGGGAAAAGAAAGATGAGGATTTTATTTGTTTTGGCTGAATTTATAGGTGTCTGTATACCTATCTAACCATATAGATCTGGAGCTGTGAAAATAAATGTGGGATAAAAATGTCAATTTGGGAATTATCGGCATTGAGGTAATAAAACAATGGGACTTGAAATCATCTAGGGAAAGTGTGTAGAGAAGTGATAAGATTAAATTATGATTAGGATATTCTGTTTGGAAAACAGATATTTGTGATACCTTAGGCAGTAAAGAGCTGGAAATAGAAAGTTCAAGACACTCACCATCTAGTAAAGAAGACAAATATAAAAATAGATAATTATATCAAAAGGAATATGGTAAGACAATTATAGACATGTCCACTGGTTTTTATGAGAGCTCAGAAAAGGAGAACTAAGAAGGAATGGTGGTTGTCAGGGAATATTTCCTGGAGGTGACTCATATACCTGAGTTTAACGTAAGAACAAGTGAAAAACAGGTCTGGTATAGATGCAAAGCCGAATATAGTGAGGTAAGCAAGATCCAGAATAGAGTCTTACCTGCCATCTTTCAAGTAACCCTCTGACACTGAAGATAAAAGACTTTCATGACAAATCGTTAATTTTTAAGGTTTCTCCATTTGAAGAAGGTGATTACACTGGCTCTTTGGAAGACATTCACACACAGAAATAGCTATTCCCCAATAAATGAAACACTTGCTAGTTTTGATTTTAAATGTATATGCTTTTAAGTTGACATAATGTAAGAAACACAAAATACCAAAAGCAATTAATGTTAAATTTGCTTGTTCTTTCGTTTATAAGTATTTTTTTTGAAATATTTTAGTATGAATTAAATGCTAAAAGCATTGTCACAAAATATATATCATGTATCAATCTCAAGTTAGTGGGGTAAATTGTTCAAACTGTTCTCCTCAACATTTATAAAGTACACAAAATAAACTGGGAAAGCATGCCCATAAAAATATTGTTGCTAAGAGAATCAAAAGCGAACACATGCAGCACATTAAGAGACACATGACTTGCTGGCTTAAATTTTGGATTAAATTTGGTCAGTTTATTGAACTATATAAGGAAAGAAACAGAACAACTCAAATAAACTTTCAAAATCTTATCTGACATGGTTTACCTTCAAGTTTTTCTTGAATGTAAGAAATACCAACAATAAATGGCTGTATGAAGACATTTTTGTCAATTAATTCTAGGTACAGACAGCTTTGTCAACTTGAGTTGTAAACTAATTCAATAAACTAGTTCAAGTGCATAAAACTTTTGTTTTTATTGTTCCACACATGTTCATAAGGAAAAAATTGAGAAGTCTGATAACGAAGAGTTAATAAGGTGTTTATACAATGCTCAAAAGCAGACAGAGTCCATGACTTAAAGAGAGATCTTGAGTGAGATATGCGTAGCTTGAAATAACATTAAATTTCATTCTTAAAATAGATCAAAACAAGTACGTTTAAACGAACATAATTTAATTGAGTAAATGACATCATAAAACCAGTAGCATTTGAAATAAATTCTAATATTGTTATATTCCTTTTCACGAAAGTATTTTTGTTAAAAGTACAAACTCTAGAGCCAGACTATCTGGAATTAATCCAGTTCTGCCATTTACTGGTTGGGTGTCCTTGGGTAAACTCCTCATCTTGTGTGCCACAGTCTCCTCATGAAAATGAGGATAATAATAGAACCCACTACCTCAAAAGTTTACTATGAGAAATATATGAATATATACTGCACATAAAGTAGTAACTATCAAAAAAAACCCACTATTGTTTAACTAGTCCATAATTCTTCCCATTTAAATTATTTTCTCTTTTTTTATATTATTACTTTAGAATGCATTTTCATCCCACTATAAATTATGAAACAGTTAAATAGCAAAGAACTGTCAAATATTCCTTTTAGTGCCACTTTTGGCAAGAGTCCCACCTCCAATAATTTATAAGAGGATGGTTAGTTTTAAAACTTGCCCTAAGAAAATCTTAGGGATTACAAATGTCCTTCAAACGAACTTTTCTGTAAACTCTTTCATATCAATATATATGATTCAGAAGAGCAAAGCAAAAGAAGAGTTGTATAAATGTAATTATAACAATTTAGGTGAAAATGAAATTAGAGTCAATTACCTGAAATGCTTGCAATGTGTGCCTAATGATTAGCAACAGCTAATTATTGATAGGTAATAGGTAAATTAGTTTGATTTAATTTGAATACAGAAGTTCTCTTAGTCAATTTCCACTTCACAGAAACAAATCCTTTTTTTGTGGGGGTTACAGACAGTGTCTCACTGTGTTGCCCAGGCTGGTCTAGAACTCCTGGCCTCAAGAAATCTTCTTGCTTCGGCCTTCCAAAGTGCTGGCATTACAGTTGTGAGCCACCACACCCAGCCAAAGAGAAACAGTTCTATATGACTCTTAGGACAAGCTCAACTGGTACGCAGAAATTTGTGCATGTACTAGAAAATATTTCATGCTCCAAGCATTCAGGGCGACATAAATGTCAGTATGTTTAAAGAGGAACTGAACTGGATAATGTCCAAGTAACATTTTTGTTCTATTTTAAAGAAAACCGAAGGGGGACATTTCAAAGGAGGAATTATGGGTGTGGTTTACACAAGAAAAACAAAGAAGAACTCCAAGCAGTACTCCTATACTAAACAATAAAAAAGAAAAACCTTGCATTAAAAATACTGGCAAATAAATGAGCAAGTATAATTTTAGGAGGCCATCTCTATTTAGTTATGAAAATACAGAGTCCAGCATTATGTTTAAATTGACCTTTTCTCACCTTTCTACTATTTCAGGTGTGAAAGTCTAGATGTAAAAACAGAAGTCTGTCCACATAATAAAATATTCAAATGAGATTCAAATGACAAGATGACTGGAACAAGAAATCCAAAACATACACAATGGTTAGACCACAGGAAACTCTTCATTTGGACAAACAAAAGTTGAGGTTTATGTATAGTATCCTAGAGCAAATGTCTGACAAAGAGATCACATTATATATTTGTTGACTGAATGAACTAGACATAGCAAGTACAGGATATAAAAAAAAAATCTAAAATAACTCAAGACAAAGACCCACAAAAGTTTCTAGAGAAAAAAAATTTAATTACAGTATAAACATTTGTTCAACAAAAAATATATATTTGAATGAGAATGCCAAAAACTAGAAACCATAAATATCCAAAGATTAAAATATGCTCTTTATCTGTTCTTATTACATAGCTCTGTTATTTCCGTTACTGATAAAAATCTATAAAGCAGTAAGTTGAACCTAGATTTTCAGAAGCCAACACTTTTATTTGGGGACACAATAAGGGAACAGCATTTCTTCTGGAGGTTAGTCATTAGGGATACAAAACAAATTGAACTTCAGGGTCATTCTTTCATGAATAATTTTTACTGATTGCCTACCATGTATAACATAATGCAGTGAGTCATTCATTTTCGTAGATATAAACACCAACACTAGAGGGCATATTCTCCTTGCTTCCTTTATGTACAATGCCTAGCATACAGCAAATACATAATACATATGTAATGAATCAAAATAAAATGCTAACTTCTTAAATGAGTAAGCATTTATGACCTACTGTGTGTATGTATACATAAAACTGTATTAAGTACAGTGTTAAGACACGCTGACTTTATTAGTATTTTATGTATTTCCAGTCTTCTCCTGGCTAGATTATAGTTCCTTACCTAACAGTGCTATTTCAATAAAATTTTGTTGATAAACTAAACAATCTTGTCTACAGGATGCCCAATTAGGAAAAAAATATAAGCAAGGAAGTAGAAAAATGCTATGAAATTTAAAAGCGACATAGCAAAATAAAGGAAAACTCAATATGTGAACGGAAATTAGTTTTAAAAAAACCTTTTGGAGAAAATAAATCTTATGCAGGTCTCTTACTGTCTGAGATCTGGAGACAGGGTGGAAGGCAGATACAGGGAGAGGTTTCCTTGCTGAATTCTATCTTTTTATCAGATGTGGTTCACAAACAGAGCTACAGGGGTTTAATCAATAAACATATTAATGAGAAAATTTTAGTTTCAGGGAAACAAATAAAAGCTTTTACTTACTATTTACTTAAAAACAAGTTACAAAAAAATACTTATAATATGATACAATTCTTGTCGTTGAAATGTCTAATGAAAGTCTGGAAGAATTAACACCAAAGCGTTAGTTAACACTTTGGAAATAGAGCCCTAGTAAATCAATGTCATAGCAAGGAATGGCCTACATACTAATATGTAGAAGAGGAGGCTGATGAGCTCTCCGTTTGCTCCTTTCTCTACCAGCCTAGTGATAGAAAAAACAACAAAATCCAGACTCAGACCTGCTCCCCACTGGGTTCCTCATGCCAAGTGAGCCACGATAACCACCCACACATGAGGAACTAGGTAGAGACTGACTGGGAAATAATATTTACTGCATTTCTGTATCTTTATCTGGTTTACAACATTTGTACTGTTTGCTTGCTATTTTGATACAATTCTGTACTGAGTCTAAACTTTTCTTGCCAATCTTTGAACACAAATCAGCCCTCTGTAGTTTAACCTAATTCAGCATCTATGAACAACACATACTACAGGAAGAAAAAATAAAAATAAATGGGAGGAGGGGTGTTAACGTGTCTTGGTCTGTTTGAATTGCTATGATTTTTAGAATACCATAAACTGGGTGACTTACAAGCAGCAAACATTTATATCATAATTTTGGAGTTAGAAGTCCAAGATCAAGGCACTGGCAGATTCCATGTCTGGTGAAGGCCTGCTTCCTGACTCATAGATATGGCCTCCTGTGGTGGAAGAGCAAGCAGCTCCCTTGGGCCTCTTTTATAAGAGGACTAATACCAATTTACAAGCATTCTGCCCTCATGACCTAATCATCTCCCAAAGATCCCATCTTCTAATACCATCACCTTGGGGTAAGGATTCCAAGATATGAATTTTAGGCATGAAAGAAATATTCAGACCACAGCAGCATGTAAGCATGTAATTTAAGATAGAAACAGCAGTATGGAAGACTTAACTTGACAAACCAAAGGCAATGCCCTACATTTTGATGCTACTTAACAACACTGAATAAGAAATCAAAAGTAAAATGATAAATCTTATTTAACAATAAAATCCCATCAATTAAAAGAACAAAATAAACTCAGAATTCAAAACAGGATGGTAAAAACAAACTCATACAAAGTAAATTAGAAAGGATTTAAATACCATACATTCGACTAAGGTAGAAATAGTAACCTGGCTAAGAAAATGAGATGAAGATTAAAACGGATGAGTGTTGACTTCTTCATCTTCCCCAGTAAGCAGACAATTGAGTTTGTCTAAAATTGAAATGTAGTTAAAAATTATTCTATGCAAAAATATCCACTGCAATGTTTTCAGGCCTATAACCATATGTAATACGCATCCTTTTTAACAGAAGTATATCAAAGGATTTGTATAAAGAGATTCTGAAAGATGCTTTCTAATTGAATGATGGTTAGTTATGGACTATCAACATTCACTGAACAACTTACTTTTTAGCAAAAAGCATGGAGGCCTAGCTCAAAGCTAAAAAAGAGCCAAACCTTGCCTGCAATAAACTCATAGGCCATCAGACATAAGCATATACATAGATAAATTTCAAATATTAACTCTCTAATCTCAAATTCTCCTTACTCCATTATACATGGATAATTTCTGAAACCTCAAGAACACACACACACTAACTCACTCTCTCTCTCTAACTGAGAAAAAGAGAAAAGTTTTGGAAAAGAAGGAAAATTTTGTTGTCACTTTATAGATTATAACCTAATCTCAGAAGATGTCACTTCTAAGATTAGGTTACAAAAAGACCATGGCTTCCATCTTGGTATGCACTCTCCTCTCTTGCTCTCTCCTAGATCACTGCAACCTGGGATAAGCCAAATGCCATGCTGGAAGACAGACATGTTGAGAGATATATGTGGCAAAGAAGCAAACCTGCCAATAACATGAGTGAACTTGGAAGCAGATCCCCACCCCACCCTACCCAAGACTTCAGAAGAGATGGCAGTCCCAGACAATGGCTTGAGGAAAATCTCATGAAAAATCTTTAGTCAGAAGCACCCAGCTAAGTCATATCCATTCCTGACCCACAGAAAGTGTGAGCTAATGCTTGGTATTTTAAGTTTGGGGATAATCTATTAAGCAGCGATAACTAATGGCCACATTGTTGGATTTTGATGAATGTAAATAAGGCATTCATACCAGTCTTCACTGTTTAAGCTTATGTGTATCCAAACATTATGTTCCCTTCTGCAACTTATAATATCTGTCTTTTCTACCGTATTTTCACCCTTCTTAAATGTGATCACCTAAGAGTTACCTAAACTTCGTCCTATCCCTTCATTTCCACAAATTCAAAGCTCTAATAACACTAGACCATGTTCCATTTCTTGAACATACATAATCTGAAATTATAACTTAAGAACCAATAAATAATAATTGTTTGATAATGTGGCAGCACTCATGATTAACAAGTAAAAACTGTACAAACAACAGTCTAACCAGATTATTCTAATAAATAATAAAAATTATTATTCCTTCAATATTTACTTTTGAAATATTGAAAAGCAGTAATTTTTTTTTTAAAAAAGGACAGCTTTTATACATTTGCATTGAGGGAAAGAATATACATTTTCTACTGCATAATTCATTCATTCAGTTGTTTTCTTCAATGCTAGTACTTTTATATTTAAAGATAAAGTTTTAACACCCTTTCAAAGCAGATCACTATCCTGTCAAAAGGGAAAGTAATAAGGTAGAAATAAGAACACCTAAATTTTCAATTTGCCTCCTGAAACAACTGTCAGTATGGAGCCCTTCTGAAAGTAATTTTTAAAAAAAATCACTGCACTATTTCCCAAACTGTTTCCATGAAACTACTGAACTGAAAATGTTAATAAATGCTATATGAGGTCAGGCACGGTGGCTCATATTATAATCTCAGTACTCTGGGAGGCTGACGCTGGCAGATCACTTGAGGTCAGGAGCTTGAGACCAGACTGGCCAACATGGTAAAACCCCGTCTCTACTAAAAATAACAAAAATTACCCAGGGGTGGTGGCAGGTGCCTGTATAATCCCATCTATTCAGGAGGCTGAGGCAAGAGAATTGCTTGAACCTGGGAGGTGGAGTTTGCTGTGAGCCCAGATCACGCCATTGTATTCCCAGCCTGGGTGACAAGAGCAAGACTCTGTCTCAAAAAAAAAAAAAAAAAAAAAAAAAAAAAAAAAAAAATTAACTACAGTAGTTGAAGACTTAATAACTTCTCTGGAGGAAGACAAAGGGTGCCCTTCCCTAAGTAATGGATGACACTCGTCAGACCCTACAGATTTCTCCTCAATTTAGTATTATTTTACACCTTAAGCCTTTATTTCTTTGGTCTTTTCCAGCCTATATTAAGGTAGCTAAGGTTAAACAACTCCCTCCCACCATTTTCTGTGATATTATGAACATACCTGTCCTAACATACTTTAAAAATTGTATCTACTCGTATGCACTATCTTTGCATTCATCTCTTTTTTCTCCCTTCTGCCTCCACTGTATTATGGGCTCTCAAAAGCAAGGACTCATCTTAGTTGTTACTATACATACATATACACAGATACATAGAGTATCTAGAACACATTAGACAATTATCAAATGCTGAAGGGAAAAAACCTACAAGTATGATTTAACTTCATTAGTAAGACTAGGAAATAGTTTACCAATACTTTGTCACTTGTAAATCTCTGTCATCAGAGAAATGTTTCTGTAACATAGCTGACTTACTACAGGAGAATAGACACATTGTTAAAACCTTTTCCAAATTTCTTTTGTTAAACAGGTGCATAACACTTTCCCTTTTCCTACATGAAACGTGTAATTGATACTAAGAATTTTCTACAACGTATTAAGCCATCTTGCAGTTAAATGTATAAACAAGTGATACTCATGACGACTCGGAAAAGTCATATTCTTCAAGGCAAAAAGATAAATGTACTTAGAGCTAAATAACAATATATCAGAGTAGAAATAAGTTATCCTACCATCCCTCTGTCACTTATCATTGTTGTTCCTGAATGTTCACATCATTATCACCTGTGCTCTTTATTCAGCTAGCAGGAGTTCCATGGCAGAAAGATTCCAAGGAAGTAATAATTTTGCTTTCACCTTCCCTAGTATCTGCCATCAATGAAACCTACACTTCCTAGTTACACCACATGAAGATCTAACCCCTCTCTACCCTTATAGTGACATAAAATAATGAGATTGCTCTTAAGTTTCCTTTAAAAAAGAGCAAATTACATAACCAATAACATGCAATGTTCTGTTAAAATAACATTAGCACTGTAGCATAAAACTACTGCCACAAAAGGAATTCATTCCTTCCTCTAGTAAGACAGACTACCAATGCACATAAGATTCTTAGTAATTTAGCTACTGTGGTAATAAAAGCAGCCAAAAAGACAGCACTGAAGACAAAGTAAAAGCCAGCTAGTTGGTTTTTTTTCTTTTCTTTCTTTTTTGGAGTGGTGCCTTGAATTTCACTGAAAGTCTAAAAGCTAAGTCTTGACCATATAAGGCTTTGGGATTCCCATGGATGGAAAGATCAAGAAAAAAGTCAAATCTAATAATTTTAAAATACATGCACATAGGTACTAAACTGTCATCAGAGAATCTTATTTTTAAACTCTAGTTTCACTTAAACAGACTGTCACAGATCTCAAAAATGTTCCTATGAAATATTATGATCAAATTCACAAAAAGGAGTATATACAAATCATTAATATTTCCTTTAAAAAAAAGTATTTTAATGGAAATCTTCCTAAAGTCTATTACACATTCCTTTGTCATTTTAAACAAATACAAAAATGTGATTTAACTTTTTCTATTAACTCATTATTGCATCAGTTATTACATTCTGCCGTTACACAACAATGTCCTTATAGCCAATAGTTTATGCAGCTAAAATATCTAATACGCTTTTTGGGAATTATGTTTGGTTTTAATAGGTTGTCTGCCTTTCATCTTGCTTTCAGCTGTCTCCTCTTAAAACTGACAACCTTTTATCTTCCATACTAATTTGCAATAATCTGCCAAACTTTTTTTTTAAAAGAGCCTAAGAGTACAAAAAAAAAAAAATCATGTGAGGACTTCTTAGTAAAATAAAAGTTCTTATGCTTACGTGTATGGATTCTGCAACTTCTGTGTCAGTTTTATGAGTAATGCTTATTTTCCAAATATTTTTAAGTCATAAAGTTTCCAATATGGAGAAGTTTATTAGAGAAATTAAGCCCTGTAAAATGTAGAAGGCTAGCCCATAAGCAAGTAATGTCAAAACTGACCACTGCTGAAAAAAAGAAAGCTAACATTATTGGCAATGTTTTCTTCACATGGAGATATTTAAGAAGAGCAATCACATGAAGCAACTCCTGCAGATAATTTCAGAGCTCCTGGAAAAAAAAAAAAAAAAAAAAAAAAACAGGAGCAACTCTAAGAAAATGTAGAACGACTCTATACTAATACTTTGTATTACCTACATTTTATTTACATCTCTGCCTACTCATGACTTCAGAATAATATACTAGCAAATCACTGTACAATGTAATTTTTAAGGAGTACAGAGCCAAAAAAGGGGAGGAAAATAGAAGCAGCTCAGCTTACAAAACTTAGCAATGTAAAAATGTCAACAGAATAGTTAAGTCTCATCTAAATGGAACACTATTTTCTGATACAGCTATTTCATGTTAAGAGAACAGACTGTATACATAAGACATAAAGGTATACCCAAAACCTGTATTTTATAACAGTGGTAAACTTCCTCTTCCAGAAAACATCTTTCTTTCTTTTTTTTTTTTTGAGATAGAGTCTTACTCTGTCACCCAGGCTGGAGTGCAATGGTGGGGTCTCGGCTCATTGCAACCTCCAGCTCCTGGGTTCAAGCGATTCTCCTGCTTCAGCCTCCCAAGTAGCTGGGATTGCAGGTACCCACCACCATGCCTGGCTAAGTTTTGTATTTTTAGTAGAGACAGGGTTTTACCATGTTGGCCAGGCTGGTCTCGAACTCCTCCTGACCTTGTGATCTACCCGCCTTGACCTCCCAAAGTGCTGGGATTACAGGTGTGAGTCACCACGCCTGGCTCCAGAAAACATCTTTCAGAAAACCACAAACAGTTTGATTTCAATGCCCTTCACCAGCTCTGCTACACTGTTTAGATTTTGTCAACATTTACCGAACTACTATCAGCTGTAAGGTACTATATGCTGAGAATACAAAAATGAATCATGACTAATACAGAGCCTTATTAAATATATTTTAACAGACTGAAAGTGAAAACAAAATAATATAGCAATGCCATATTTTGCAGGAGCTCAGCGATTAGGCAGTAGCCTAAGTAGGAGCAAGGCTTCCAGGAAAAACCCGATCTATGTCATTAAGGATAAAGAAATGGTGAAGGTTAAAACAATTGTTTTTAAAAAAAGAAGAGTAGTATATCAAATAGAGAGCATTTAATATTGCTGAAGGATTATAAAGTACAAGAAAGAATAGTAGGTGATTAGAGAGAATTAAGGAGAGATAAGAAGGTGGTGTTTCGACTGGCCTTATAAATCATGCTAGGAAGGCCTAAATTTATTCTGGTACAACAGAATTTTTCAAATGTGAGTAACATAAGACCTTTCTAAAAGGAAAAAAAATTCCCACAGACATCCCTAATATCTACTGGAATTATTTTTGTTATAAAGTTATTTAAATAGCTAATAACATAAACCTAGGCCTTTATATATGTTTCAGTGCCTATCTAAACCAAAATAAATTTTATTTTTTATTTTTTTTGAGACAGGATCTCACTTTCGTCACCCAGGCTGGAGTGCAGTGGCTCAAACATAGCTCACTGCAGCCTCAACTTCCCGGGCACAGGTGATTCTTCCACTTCAGCCTCTCAAGCAGCTGGGACTACAGACGTGACACCTAGCCCAGCTAATTTTTGTACTTTTTTTTTGTAGAAACAGGTGCTCGCCACATTGCCCAGGCTGGTCTCAAACTTCTGGGACTCAAGTGATGCTCCCATCTCAGCCTCCCAAAGTGCTGTGTTTAAGACATGAGCCACTGCAGCCAGCCCAAAATAAATTTATAAATTTTCTTGCTCTTTTTCTTAGTTTGTAAAGGGGTGAATGATGTCACTTCGCTGGGAATTGAACCCCACTTATTGCAAAGATTATTTAAATCCATCTTGGTCTTTCCTCATTTGTCTATGACAATTAATCTGTTCTATTTGGCACCAACTCCAGCATAAATGCAATTGTATGCAACAGAAATTACGAAGCAGTATATCAGTACTAAAATAGTCATTCATCTTGTTCATCTATCCATCTAGATTTTACTTTTTTCTATTAACTAGATGGATAGATGAACAAGATGAATGACTAAGAATTCACACTAAACTCAGTGTGATATCTACCAGCAGATATTTTTAAAATGTCTATCCATGCTCATATATTTTAGATTATCTTCATAATAACAATTCAAAAATTAAAACATTCTTGTTGAGATGGAAATTAAGAATGTTTCAAGAAGGCTTCATAAAGACTTCCCAAGAATGATCCAGCAACCCCATTACTGGGTCTATACCCCAAAGAAAACAAATTGTTCTACCAAAAAAACACATGTCCCTGCATGTCCATTGCTGTACTATTCACAACAGCAAAGACATGGAATCAACGTAGGTGTCCACCAATGATGGACTGGATAAAGAAAATGTGGTATTAATACATACACACCATGGAATTCTAGAGAGCCATAAAAAATATAACAAAATGTCTTTCGCAGCAACATGGATGCAGGTGAAGGCCATTATCTTAATTTGAATTAATGCCGGAGCAGACAACCAAATACCGTATGTTCTCACTTGTAAATGTGAGCTAAATATTGGGTACTGTATTCATGGACATAAAGATGGCAACAATAGACAGCAGGGAGTTGGGGAGGGAACAAGGGAGGAAGGGAAGAGGTAAAAAACTGTTGGGTACTTTGCTCAGCACCTGGGTAACAGATATATCAAGTAATATACCCAGGTAACAAACATGCACATGTACCCTCTAAATCTAAAATAAAAGTGGAAAAAAAAGAAAAAAGAAAATCGGGTTACCAAAAAGCAAAACAAAGCAAAAGAAAAAAAACAACAAGCCTCCTAAATTCCAGGTTTATGTGATCAAGTGCAGAATGATGCCAATACTTCCAAATGTTTCACTGTTAAGACCTCAGAACTCTGAAATTCAGCAGAGAAGAACATGGTACCACACTCCACATCTCTTCAACTCTTTTTAAGCTGAATCTTCTTTTGTCCTCATTGTGAATTCCTGATTCTTTACTCATTCCAACTCTTCCAGTCCACTATTCACAGGCTTTACTTGCCTACTCTCTACTTCAACTACACATTCACGTCACTTCAGAATTCTTGGTAACTAACTCTTGCCAGTCTCTAGAACTGAGTAATACCACTCATTTGCTCTCTGTGCTCCCACACAGATGCTGTCAAACAATGCTAGGAGAATTTAGAAACTAAGTTGATTTGGTCCTTTAAGAATTCACACTAAACTCAGTGTAATAGTCTACCAGCAGATAAATTTTTTCCAACCCTCTATATACTAAGAGCTACTTAAATAAAAACATTTTTAAAATTTCCTTATGTTATCTTCCATATATGCTACTCCTCTCGTTCTCACATTTTATTGTATGAAAATGTTCAAACATGCAGCAAAATTGAAAGAATTTTCCAGTGAACACCTATATAATCACCATCTAGATTCTACTACTAACATGGTACTACTTGCTCAGCACACTTATCTATCCAGTTATTTCTTTATACATTAATACACCTATTCTGAAAGTACCAAAAAAGTAAACTATAGTGTACACTTCTCCCTAAATAATTCAGCATGTTTTTCATTAAGTAGAGTTCAATATACTTCATTTTCTTGTGATGCAAAATGTAGATACAATGAAATGCAGAAATCTTAAATATATATATATTCACTGTGTCTTACCAATGCATAAATCAGTGCACACAACCTAACATATCATTACTACAGAAAATTTTCCCATATCCCTTTCTGGTCTATCCCTCCCATTCATAGTCAACTAATGTCTGTTTTTTTTTTTCTTTTCACTACAATAAACGAGTGGTCATTCTAAAACCTCATGTAAATGGAATCTTAGAACTTATCTTTATTTTGTGAAAGTCTTCTTTCAGCAAAAGATTTATGAGATTTGTTCATGTTGTTGTGGTTATTAAGTAGTTCATTTCTTTTTATTGCCACATAAATATTCCCTTGGATAGCTATACCATAGTTCATCGACTTCATCACTGATAAACACCTGGGCTATCCCTAGTTTTCGACTACTAAGAATGAAGCAGCTGTGAATATTCTGGTATTAGTCTTCATAGAACATATGTTTTCTTTTTTTCTTGGGTAAACATAAGTAGTGGAATTTCTCACAGGTATATGCTGACTTTTATAAGAAACTGCCAAACATCTTTACAAAGCAATTGTACTACATCACCAACAAGAATTCTAATTATGCCACATCACTGCCAGCATTTCATGATGCTCACATGAAAGGTTTTTCATTTTGGCTTTTCTGATTAGTGTAACGTCATCTCTTTTATGAATATAATAGGCATTATGTTGTACCATTCATATTATTTTGCATATTATTTATGTATTTGTCTTGTCTCTATTAAACTATACACTTCCTAAAGTTATGAATTGTGTATTAGCCATCCTTTCCTCCCTGCAATATTTACAGCAGAGTGCTTTGCACCTGCTAGAACAATAAATATCACTTTCATTCAATTCTTTAATAAAACTTCTTTGCCTCTCCTGTTTGGATAAGCCAGTGCAAAAAAATCCAACAAGGCAGATCTGTGAAATAAAGTAACAGATAATCAAGAATTAGCAATGGCCTTCCAATTTTATCCTAGTCCTCTGCTAAAATACAAAACATCCTTAAAACCATTTATTATCCTATCTGTCCTATAATGATGTCATATCTAGACATATGCATATAGAAACATAGAGGGACAGATAATAAGCTCCATGTAAACTCCACCAATGCAGGGATTTTTGTATGCTTTGTGAATTCACTGATGGATTATAGGAACCACCACATAACAGGCACACGAATATTTGTTGAATAAATACACACAAAATACATATTTCCATAAACGTGCCTTTTAAACAAATGGCAGGGAACTTAAATCATGAACAACAAAGCTTTTTAAGTCTAGAGCTTTAACATCCTTAAACCTAATACCCATGAACATATCCTTCAGATAGAGATTTTAAACTATTTCCCAAGGTGTATCTTCACACCTCGGAATGGTAATTCTCCTTAATGTAACATGACTTTGGGATGTATACATGGTGAATTTTAAGGGAAGGAGAAGGCTCCTAAATAGTCACCCCACATGGACCCAATCGACACAGCAATCAATGAAATGTCATAAACCATAGTATAGAAGGACTGTCCATCTTTTAAAAATCTTAATTTAACTATTCATCTGGGTATCTATGCACCAAATAAATCAGGAGAAGAATTTTGAAGTGTCCATTCTCTTCAAGACCCTAAGATGAGGTCCTTGAAAGAGGTTATTGAGAAAAGAATCCTTCATACCATTAAACATTTCCTGAATATGTAGCAATCAGTGTTCTGGGTACCATGTTAGGTGCCAAGGCTATAAAGACAAAATCAAGAAACTTGTATTTTGGTGGAAGAAACAGTTAAGTAAATAAACAATTACAGAACTGTCACAGAAATATGTAAGAATGTTAAGAATACACAATAGAGGACTCTAGATTAGGAACCAATTAGGATAAGCTTTTTGGCAGAAGTAACTGTTTGAGATGCCTGATTGCTAAGCCAGCAAAATAAGGATCAATTCCAAAGGAAAATTTTAGTAGTAATCATGCTCAAACACCAGCTTTCTCCAGACCAACTGATCCCTTTCAGGAGGGCTCCTTTGATTACTGAAGGACAGCTGAAGGACATTTGGGTTGCTGACATGACAGCTGAAGGACATCTGAGTTGTTTTCAGTTCTTAGTTATTATAAATAAAGCCACTATAAAAATGTGCATACAGGTTTTTAAGTGAACATATGTTTTCATTTCTCTGGAGGCAAAAAAGCAAGCTTACTTCACCTTAATTTTCTCCTTGCTTTGTGAATGGTGTTATCACCAAAAACAAACAAACAAACAAAAAAAACTGTATGAGACAAGTGCATAGCTTCCTTAAAGGTAAATATTACTATGCAATAATCACAACAGTTACTAACTGAATATGCATACCAAAAAGATGATAATGAAGAAGGAAGCAAAAGCAAAGCAAAAATCAGATTAAAATCCAAAGAGAAGATACTGAATATTTTAATTTAATTGTTCACAATTATTTACTGAGAACTTGCTATGTGCCAGGCACTAGGATAATGCTTGGCTTCACTGCTAGACAAACAAACAAATAAATGCATAATTACACCCTAGGAGAAGAGGCATGAAAGAACAGGATGCTAACAGGAAAACACAGGTTTCTAGAGAGTAAGACATGGAGTCAGGGAAAAGAATCAGGAAGTACAAAACTTAAAGAACAAATAGGAGTTAAGAGAAGGTGAGGATATGGGGTGGAAGGATTGTTCTAGGCAAAGGGAAAATATAAGAGCTCATATATCTCCAATTATTTTAAGAGAAGATAGAGAATTGCAAAGCAGATTTCAATATCAAATCTATAATAAATGTTTCTAACAAACATCATTTCCTCTGAGATTCAAGTGTTACTAATAATAAGTACCAATGCTTAACCTGAAAATCTATTTCTTCTTTAGCCCTTTCATTAGTACTGCATTTTATATATCATTTTATACATTCAGTATTTCATCTAATTCTCACAATATATTGGTCCAATTTTTCTAGCAATTTTATGCTAGAGTCTTGAAATCTTTGATAAATCAAATTGAAAAAAAGTGACATTTAAATGAGATTCAGTTCAACAAACATTTATTTACCTTATACAAGTTATCAATTTTCAAAGAGATTTTTAAATTGAATATTGGCCTTTCAAACTTAAAAAAAAATTTATTTTAATCTTTGTGGGTACATAGTAGGTATATATATTAAACTTGTTCCTTTTTAAAAACAACTTCTTGTTTCCATGCTATTTACCTCATAAAAGTCATTTTAACTAATTCTATCTAAAATAACAATCAAGAAGAAACCTAAATTTTTATATTACAGGTTGAGCATCCCTAATCTGAATCCCTAAAATGCTCCCCAATCCAAAATTTTTTGAGCACCAACATGATGCTATAAGTGAAAAATTCCACACCAGACCTCATGAGACAGAGCAAAGTTAAAATGCAGGTACACGACATATAATTTATACAGGATACCCCACTCTTTAGATGCACTATCATTCCTGTGCATGCCCAAATTCCTCCATGCAAGCACACCCACAAAAGGTTAAAAAAAAAATAAAAACACGTGTACATTTAAGAAAATGACTACTTATAGATAGCACATAAATTCCGTCAAGGGCAATGGTGATGCCAAACAACCACACACTGTCCACATGAGTGACTGAAATAGCAACACCTTTGCTTTCTGATGGTTCAGTGTACCCATACTTTGTTTCATGCACAAAATTATTAAAAACATCATAAAGGCCGGGCATGGTTGTTCACGCCTGTAATCACAGTACTTCCGGAGGCCAAGGCGGGCAGATCAAGAGGTCAGGAGTTCGAGACCAGCCTGGCTAACAGAGTGAAACTCGTCTCTACTGAAAACACAAAAATCAGCAGGGCAATGTGTTGTGCGTCTGTAATCCCAGCTACTCGGGAGGCTGGGACAGAAGAATCGCTTGAACCCAGGAGGCAGAAGTTGCAGTGAGCCAGTATCGCACCACTGCACTCCAGCCTGAGCGACAGAGCAAGACTCCATCTCAGAAAAAAAAAAAAATCATATAAAATTACCTTCAGGCTATGTATGTAAGGTACATATGAAGCATAAATTAATTTCTTGTTTAGACCTGGGTCCCATCCCCAAGATAACTCATTATATACATGCAAATATTTCAAAATTGGAAAAAATGGGAAATCTGAAACTCTTCTGGTCCCAAGTATTTTGGATGAGGGACACTGTATTCTATATAGCACAATCTGTATCTTGATACTGTAAGTCCATGTGTTGCTTTCTAGTTTCTTGCATAAATGCTATTTTTATCTATTTTGCTTATTACAATTAATTCTATAAGAAAATGAAAATAAATATAAATACAATCATGAATTCACAGCTCTCCATAAAAGGAAATAAATGTAAGACCACATCATACAACTATTACTGCCTAGCTGGCCCATTTTTCCCTCTATTCAGTAACGCTACCTCTCCCTCCCAATACATTAGATATTTTCCTTGAAAATCTGCCTGTCCACATCATCTGCAATCAGGAAAGTTTACTTTTTATGAAAAACTGTATCCCTTTTTCACCTGAAGTCAAGAGCTCAAGTCAGCCTGGCCAACATGGTAAAACCTCCTCTCTACTAAAAATACAAAAATTAGCCAGGTGTGGTGGCAGGCGCCTGCAATCCCAGCTACTCAGAGGCTGAGGCAGAGGTTGTGGTGAGCCAAGATTGCGCACTGCACTCCAGCCTGGGCGGCAGAGTGGGACTCCATCTCAAAAAAAAAGTGTAGCCCTTTTTTCTCACAATTCTGCTAGCCTAGAATAAAATGATGACACTTAAGTGTAGTGCTTAATTAAACAGAAAAAAATGGTCTAAAAGAGTAAAGTCACTTTAGATCCATTCCTTTTGTATCCCCAAACAGACTGGAAACTCAAAGACAGATACTTTCTGTATGTGCCCCAATACCTAACAAAAGGTCTAGAATGGAGTGTTTACTCAAATATTAACTCCCTTTTCCCTTTTGTGGGAAAGGCTGTGTTAGGTACTCTCACATATCCCTCTCATTTCATCCTCCTGATGAAAACCCTGCTGCAGAATATTACTATCATTTAACAAGCTCTGAAGAGGAAAAGGCTCAGATACAGTAGCTCATTCCAGGGGCAGAAGTTCTTCCCTCTACATTTTACTTGCTTTCTATTTCTTAGATACCTATAACACCCTACAATATCATGTTTTATTAAGCAATTGGCTGTTTAATATACTTGAAAGTATCTGTAGATTTCACTTGCTTCATATTGAACTCTGAAGGGCAACAGCACTAGGTGACTAGTGCTTACAAGGGCTAAAAGGTGATCTATTCTCAGTGAAGGTGTGTGTGGTGTAGAACTAAAGTGGAGACCAAAAGGAGAACTGTTGTTCAATTATTCAAAACACATTGAAGCATCTTCACTTGGAAGTGAATACAAACCACACAAAGGTAAATTCAAATATAAATACAAAAACATTTCTAAAACCTAAAATAGTGAAATTCATGTGTGGAAATCAACTTTAACACTTTATATAATAATTCAGTTCACACATGGCTTGGTTAATCTTCCTTCCAGCTGCTATGTTACTAAAATATCTTTCTTCACTAATTCTATTCATGTTTTACTATAGCTATTATTATCCTGCTTGGTATACCTAGCAGCCTTCAAACAACTTTATAAAGTCTATTCTGCAAAATTCTGTGTAAACATTCTAACAAAATAAAATTGAAAAGCCTATTAAATCTAAAAATAGAACTTAACAACAAATTACTGAAAATAATTTAGAACCTGAACTACATAAAGAAAAGTTTTTCAAATAGCCTATTCTAGAATGTTTTGTTTTGCTTTTTTTTTTTTTTTAAACTGGGAGAGGTACCCAAACCTTCTGTTTCCCTGTCATTTCTGGCAATCATTTTCCATGCTTATGCCATTCACATTTCACAAAAGATAAAAAAAAAAAAACTCAAAGGGGTAAAAAAAACAACAACAGGGAACTAGTAAGTGGCACAGAAGGATTTAAACCTAAGACACAGAACCAGTATTCTTTCCAGGTGCCTTCCTGCTGAAGGCAGGATACTGCAGATACTTTCAAATTTAAGGTTACTTAGAGACTTAAATTTGAGTCATTTATTTGGTATCATAACTATCTTTCAAATTAGGCATATTTTTATTTGTAAATTTGTCATTTCATTTGTAAATCTGCATATTTTAAAAATATTTATTTTATTTGTAAATTTGTTTTTGCTTTACTCTTAACCCATGTATATATTTTTAATTATGATTCTGAATCAAGCATTTTCTGTAGAAGAAATCACTGAATTGTGGTACAAAATGACGTATTTTAAAAATTTATATAATCCACCTGTAATACATTAAATGTGAAAAATTATCCTTATCTGTAATAAACTGAAAGAAGTAAATGATTGTGTACAGTGCAGGTGAGGACAGAGTAAAACAGACTCACATTCCTAGTGGTCAAACTGGTGTAAACCTTTGAGAACAATTTGGTAATGCTTATAATAAGTGGTTTAATATATTCCTTCATTTTCACCCAGAAGAGTCAGTTTGGAGATGCTTAGCTAAGGAAATTATCCTACTTTCACTGAAAAAAATCTTAGGCATCAAAACGTTCATCAAAATATTAGTGGCAGAGCAAGCATACAATAAATATTTGCTATTTGAATGAATAAGCAAATGAATGAATAAGTGAACTATGAATAATAAAAATCTAAAAACAGAATTGGAATAGTTAAGAAAATTCTAAACATCCAAATTAATATTAATGACAAAAACTAAAAACATCAGCTATATGGTAAGTGGGATAAAAAAACTGTATAGTACAATCAGAAGTATGCTTTTTAAAAACCCATAAATACACAAAATACATTTAGAATACACTCTAAGTATATAAAAATACAAACACATAAAAATTAGGCAAAAGGACTGATGGTTGTTTTTTCTCTTATTTCTTATTTTCTAAATTTTCTATAGGGCAGATATAGTACCATTAATATTTTTTAAAAAGCTAAACATCATCAATATTTAGCCAATATCAGAAGGAAAAAAAAACAGCTTGCTTTAAATTGCTTATTGTACACAAATTGCTTTTTTTCTTTTTTTTTGAGACAGAATCCTGCTCTGTCACCCAGGCTGGAGTGCAGTGGTTGTGAGCTCAGCTCACATTCAAAGGCATTTGGATTTTCTATTAAAAAGTACAAAAAAATCAGCTGGGTGTGGTGGGACTGAATCAGGAGAATCACTTGACTCTCAGGTTCAAGCGATTCTCCTGATTCAGCCTCACCACACCCAGCTGATTTTTTTTTGTATTTTTCGTAGAGATGGGGTTTTGCCATGTTGACCAGGCTGGTCTCAAACTCCTGACCTCAGGTGATCTGCCCGCCTCAGCCTCCTCCCAAAGTGCTAGGATTACAGGTGTGAGCCACTGCATCCAGCCTACAAATTGCTTGCTGTACTTATTCTACATAAATAATCTCAGTAAGTCTCTTTAAATCCATGCATAATTAATTTGTAATGTATTTCATTAATATATAAATATAGGTTATAATAACTCTCTAGCTCCCCTCACTCTAAAGGTCTCTTAGGTATATAAGTATGAGAGAGAGGCAGGTGGGAAAGGTATAGCTGTCATCTACAAGAAAGTCCCTGTGAAAAAGATTACAAGAAAATTAAAATGTCTTTTGATATGTTTTCCAATCATCCTGAGATTATTAAGACCAGGCACGCCTTGTCCTTCTTTTAGCTCTACTAAAATTCATCTGCTCATGACATCAACTTACAATAAACATATTTTGACTTTCAAACAACAACTAAAAAGATAAAATGGAACTCTCAAACTTCCTTAAAAATTGGGGGGAAAATATTTCTGAGTATCCAAAGAGATTTAGCCTATACTAATAAACAGATCATCAAGGTTAAAATAAAAAACAAAGTTAAACAAAATAAAAATTAAAGATCATGTGGTATATTTTCTTGGGAGGGAATGAAAATTAAGAAACTGATAGAGTAAGTGCCTACAAAGACAAAAGTTTACTCTACCATTGCCTACTTTCACTACTTGGGCTTAACCTAACATTATTACTGTTTATAAAAATAAATCTGTTCAGGCATGATGGCTCACGCCTATAACCCCAGTGCTTTGGGAGGCCAAGGCAGGAGGATCACTTGAGGCCAGCAGTTCAACACCTGCCTGGGCAACACAGCAAGACTCCATCTCTACAAAAAATTTAAAAATTAGCCGGGGATCGTAGTATGCACTGGTAGTCCCAGCTACTCGGGAGGCTGAGGCAAGAGCGTTGCTTGAGCCCAGGAGTTAAAGGTTACATTGAATTATAATCCTGCCACTGTACTCCAGGCTGGGAGACAAAGCAAGACCTAGCTTCTATATATTAATCTATGTATCTATCTTTTGTTAAAAATTGGAAGACTGCTAGACTGAATTCTGTGATGTATATAGTGGTTCACAGTATTTTTAATGGAGTGGCCTCCATTGTTAGCCTAAGGAACAATCAGATGGCCTGCTACATAAACTAAATTTCTGAAGAATAGATTTCTTCATAAAAATGGGTATCTGGGGTTGAAAATGTTTAGTTAGGAAACGAAATCACAATTGATCTCTCCCATACAAAGCTTTCTTTAAACAATGTTAACTCTTATAGTGTCTTGCACAGTAATTAAAGAGTAGAATCCTTTTTGAAAATTTATTTCTATTTAAAACAGGGTGAGGATCCAAAGCATTGTATTTAATTATTTCAAATCTTCAAAGAACATACTGTTTGTAGTAGCGGAAGCATCTATGATAACTACCATACCTAAACTAGACTCTAGCTTTACTTTTATTCCAAAATAGGAAGAGAGTAGTTAATAATAGAAAACCCAAATGCCTTTGAATTTTTTGCTGAAACTAAGAACTGCTTTCTTGCAGTCTTTTCGTTTTTTATCTCCCTGTCATCCATGGTCCTTTAAAACGTAGAAGTTCTAAACTTGGAATCAGATTATCCAATAAAAACAAACACGATTTCAGTAATGGAAAAAATGACTTAATATGAGAGCAGAAGCTAGGAGAAAAGCAGGTATATAATCTCATATACTTAAACTGAAAATGAAACAAAAGCATTTAATAGGGTTTTTACACAATGTCTTCTGATACAGGAACATTTTAAAGAAGTTAATGGAAATACAAAATACTATCAGAAGACATGTGACCAGCTACTTTGGTGTTAGATTTTAGTCATCATATGTTCAGTTAACACTGTTCAGACAAAGGTATTAAAATCGAAGGTTGACAATTAATCATATGCCAACAGGATCCTCAATTTCTTGTTATATACCACCCAAGATTATAAACAGTGAGCCCTGGAATAACAGAACACATTAGCTGGCAAGAGTAAAATCTTGTCATACCCTAGATGCATCCAGGAAGTTTCTTGTACACCCCATTGGGGCACCTTTAGGAGATAACTGACCTATCAGATTTGTGTAAGGCCTATCAATTGTCCTATAATTAAGTCCCAGGGATTCTTAAGGATACCAAGGGGCTGGAACCTGGTGATTCAAGTAGTCCAGAGGCACTATGGCATAGTGTTTGAGAGAATAGTGTCAGTTAAACTTCTCAGGTTCAACTCCCATCTCTGTGATTTATAAGCTTTGTTGTGACCTTGCAGTCCCATCTTTACCTCTCACTGGTCTAATGGAGTAATTAAATGAGTAATACCTCATATGATTAATGTGATAATGTATCTGCCTAAAGCACATCTGTTATATCCTTAAATACTATTATATAGTGTTTACTATTTACTATTCTAATCAAATAGGTCCCTGTGAAGTCTCAAAGATGTTAATACCCAAATAAGTCCTTCTGAAGACTCAGATAATAATTCTCACAATTGTAATTAGAATCTGTTACAGTATGAACTTAAAAGTTCTGCACCCTGGCCAGGTGTGAGGACTCACGTCTGTAATCCCAACACTTTAGGAGGCTGAGGTGGGCGGATCTCGAGATCAAGAGATGGAGACTATCCTGGCCAACATGGTGAAACCCCGTCTCTACTAAAAATACAAAAATTAGCTGGGTGTAGTGAGTGCGCCTGTAGTCCCAGCTACTCGGAAGGGTAAGGCAGGAGGGACTATTCAGGAGGGTGAGGCAGGAGAATTGCTTGAACCCAGGAGGCGGAGGTTGCAGTGAGCAGAGATCGTGCCATTGCATTCCAGCCTGGCGACAGAGCAAGATTTCGTCTCAAAAAACAAAGTTCTGCATCCCAACCACAGTCTCAGTTTAATGTCATGTTGTTTGTTGTTGTTTGAGACGGAGTCTTGCTCTGTTGCCCAGGCTGGAGTGCAGTGGCGTGACCTTGTCTTCCTGCAACCTCCGCCTCCAGGGGTCAAGCGATTCTTCTGCCTCAGCCTCCCAAGTAGCTGGGATTACAGGCGTGTACCACTACGCCTGACTAATTTTTGTATTTTTGTAGAGATGGGGTTTCACAATGTTGGCTAGGCTGGTCTTGAACTCCTGACTTCAGGTGATTTGCCCAACTCTGCCTCCCAAATTGCTGGGATGACAGGCATGTGCCACCGCACCTGGCCTGTCACACTGTTTTTACAATTAAAAAGGGGAGGAATCATTTTGTAAACTGAAAACAAATAATATTTATCATTTGGATGGGGATAAAAAAGAAAGCAATGACAACAAATAACAAGTAACAGTTATCATTTGGATGGGGATAAAGAAGAAAGCTCTTAACTGGGTAAGAAAAGAGCTGATCTCAATCTAAAAGATAGAATTCAAACATAATGGATGGAAAGACTACAACTTGTAATTAAAATGAACTTTAAGGCTGGGCACAGTGGCTCATGTCTGTAATCCCAGCACTTTGGGAGGATGAGGTGGGAGGATCAATGGAGGTCGGGAGTTCAAAACCAGCCTGGCCAACATGGAAAAACCCAGTCTCCACTAAAAATACAAAAATTGGCTGGACCTGGTACCAGGTGCCTGTAATCCCAGCTACTCAGGAGGCTGAGGCACGAGAATTGCTTGAACCTGAGAGGTGAAGGTTGCACTGAGCTGAGATCACGCCACTGCATTCCTGCCTGGGCAACAGAGCAAGACTTTGTCTCATAAACAAATTTTAAAATCCTTAAAAAATATACTTCAAAGTATAATTTCCATGACTTTATTTTTAAAACAAAAAACTTTTCTAATCTTCTAAGAGCTATATAAAATTAAAATGTTTTAATCTAGTTTAGTCTACTATGATTTCACTCCTTAAAGTTAACGCATTAGAACATGTATGTATATGTTTATACAAACACACATAAACACATCCAATTTCAAACGGCTAGTCATAACACAAAGACGAATACTAACAGTTCAAAACATTTAATAATTTATTAGTTTAGTGTTAAGTACACGCAGCTATTAAAATACAGAATTTTAGTGGCTAAAAAAGTTAATATTACTGATTTGAAAAGGAAAAGTAGAAAAAAGCCCTAACTTCTTAGTTTCTAACACAAATCACTTTGAAACTTAAGCACAGAATTGTGAAGATTAATATAAAATACTGACCCAAAAAAATCCCATAACTTTTTCAGTAAACAGAAAACTTACAGCATCAAATAAAATCAGAGACTGGAAGGGATATTTTTATCTCTAAGGTGAGCTACTAAAATGGCTTGCTAGCAGCTGTGTCCTAACCTGTTTACCCCTACTTATCAAATTAATCCTCCTGCAGTAGCCGTTAGTTCAATCTACTGTTACAAATTCACAATTTAAGAATTAAGTCTATACTTCCAGACTTGCTACAATCCATTCTCCCAATCTTTTTTCACACACCTTTTTTCCATTTCCTAAAACCAAAAACCCTCTACGCTCAACACCCTGATTCCATTTCTATCACTTGGCTTCAGCTCCTTTCTCAGTCTCTCTCCTCTTCAGTGCATTTTATCCTAAGCAAACTAACACAGGAACAGCAAATACTGCATATTCTTGCTTAGGAGTGGGAGCTAAACAATAAAAACACATGGACACAATGAGGGGAACAATAGACACTGGGGTCTACTTGAGGGTGGAAGGTGGGAGGAGGGAGAAGATCAGAAAAAAAAAAAACCTATTGAGTATTAGCTTTTTACCTGGGTGACAAAATAATCTGCACACCAAACCCCCATGACACATAGTTTATATAACAAACCTGCACGTGTACCCTGAAACCTGAAATAAAAGCTTTTTTAAAAAAAGACTATAAAAATTCTAACAAAATCTGTTTAACCTCGTTTAATGGAGCATCTCCCAAACATATCACAGCATTTTGTTTTTTACCCACCATGCCTTTTTTGTTTTGTTTTTTTGAGACGGAGTCTTGCTCTGTTACCAGGCTGGAGTGTAGTGGCGCAATCCTGGCTCACTGCAACCTGTCTCTCCAGTTCAAGCAATCCTCCTGCCTCAGCATCCTGAGTAGCTGGAACTACGGGCACACGCCACTGTGCCCTGCTAATTTTTTGTATTTTTAGTAGACATGCGGTTTCACCATGTTGGCCAGGATGCTCTCGATCTCTTGACCTCGTGATCCGCCTGCCTAGGCCTACAAATCTGCTGGGATAACAGGAGTGAGCCACCATGCCAAGCCAGCATACCAAGCCAGCATGCCTTTTAACATCTTGTAAAGCACCAGCTTTTGACTGAAGAGCCATCGGAAAAAAAGATACCTTTCCTCTACTACTGTATTAGCCTCTGGAACTGGCCTCCAGGCAGAACTCTCCTCTCCACCTCCCACTCTCCCCTACCCAATCTGTTCTACAGCCAGCAGTTGTCTCTTAAAAATGTAAATCTGATTAGCACTAAAGCAATGAAAACACTTTAATGCATTTCTGGGGATCTAGTACGAAAATGAGCTCATCAAGATCTCCTGGATATTGCCTGATCTGACCTCAACCTATCTCTAGGTTGCTGCACCATTCACCAATGGTTTGCTGCACCATTCTTCTCACCCACTGTGCTCCAGTCACACTGGCCTTCTTCTAGTTCCTCTGGTGAGCCTGCTTTCTCCAAAGGACTTTTATACACCCTTTGCTCTGACCAAAACCTATTTCTCCACCTTCTACCAAGAACCTACCTCTCCACCCTCTACCATCAACTCTTTACCAAGTTACGACGATTGGTCTTTCAGTTCTCACTTTAATCATGACTTTCACAGACTCCATCCAAACTCTCAAAACCTTCTGTTCCTGTATAACACTTTATACTTTTCCTTCAAAATACTTATTACAACTTGCACTGATATTTTTTAATGAGAAGACGGACTTGTTTTGCTAATCTCTGTATTCCCTAGCTCCCAGTATTATGACTGGCACATACAAGGCAGGCAAACATTTTTTAAATTAATGAAACACTGCCAGGCATGGTGGCTCACGCTGGTAATTCCTGTACTTTGGAAGGCCGAAGTGGGAGGATCACTTAAGCCCAGGAGTTCAAAACCAGCCTGGGCAACATAGCAAGACCCCCCCACTACAAACAAATAAAAAATAATTAGCTGGACATGATGACATGCACCTGTAGTCCCAGCTACTCAGGAAGCTGAGGTGGGAGGATTGCTTGAGCTCAGGAGGTCGAGGCTGCAGTGAGCCGTGATTGTGTCACTGCACTCTAGCCTGGGTGACAGAGGAAGACCCTATCTTTAAAAAAAAAAAAAAAAAGAAAGAAAAGAAAAAAGAAAAAAATTAATGAATCTCTGATAGTATAATCACCTAATTAGTATAAGAGAATCCCTATCAACTATAAATATTTTTATAATCAGTTTAACAAAAACCTTCAGCAATCTCCTGTGGAATTTTAGCTTTAAAATGTCTATTAATCCATAGAGTACATGTTTCCATTGCTATTGTGTATGTTCAACCAAGCAAGAGATAAACAAAGTTTAAATATATTTGAAATCTCACATACTTCTTATACCATCAGTGTATGAGAATTCCAGTTTCTCCACATCCCTTACCAGCATTTGATATTATCAGTCTCTTGTAATTTTAGCCATTCCAGTGGATATGTACTGATAGCTAATGTGTTCTTAATTTGCATTTTCCTGGTGAATGAGAATGAGTAACTTTTTGTTATGTTTATTACCATTTGAACATTTTCTTTTGTGATGCATCTGTGTATTTTTCTTATTTGTTGTTTAAAATACACATGTGCACATGCACGTACACATACACACACATCTTTTCCTTTATGGGTAATAATCTTTTTGTGTCCTGTTTAAAAATTTTCCCCTACCCCAAGGTTATAAAGATATTCTCATAGTTACCTTGTAGAGTATCTATTATTTTTGTATTTCACACTTAGATCTACAATCCATCTGGAATTTGTGTGCATGGTATAAGATATGGGGGGAGATCGAGATGAACTTTTTCCCCATATACATAGGCTGACAAGACTCTCTTTCCTCCACTTTTCTGAAATGCCACCTTTATCATAAACCAAGTGTCCATATCTGTCTGGAGCTTTTTCCAGACTCGATTCTAATCCATTAGTTTGTTGTCTAATCTTGCACTAACACCACATTCTCTTAATTGCCATGGCTTCATGATAAGTCTTAATGTCCATCCGAGTCGGTCAGTGTTCTCACTTTCTTATTCCTAAAGACTGACTTTGCTGTGACTGGTCTTTTTCATTTTTTTATCAATTTGCCATTTTTCACATATGCATACACAAACACATAATGCACACATATCTGGGATTTTGTTTGGATTTGTGTTGAATCTCTGATTGGTTTGGGAAGAACTAATATCTTCACAATACTCCTAGTCTTCCAAGCCATGAACACAGTACATCCCCTAAATTATTTAGCTCAGTGGTTCTCTTAGCCCCTTACAGGAAGTCTACAAGATTAATACTCTCATTCTCTTATAAGCATATGGTGGAGTCTTCCAGGAGCTATGTATGTGACATCACAATAGGCCAGATGCAGAAGTGGATATGAGTATCAAGCTGTCTTAAGACATTAAAAAAATTTCCAAAAATGTAAAACAATGCCACTCTTTTTGTTTTGCAAAATACACCTATTTTTCATAAGCATAATATTTTTGTTGGAATGTAATGGGTTATTTTAAAGTAAGTATTTAAAAGTTTTTTTCAACTTTCTTTCCTAATTTGCTAAATACAGACAGCCAACTAAACAAAAACCTCTTTGGGTTCCTCAATTTTTTTAACATTAAAATAATAACAAGAACTTAAAAATATTATGGGTTCCTCAATTTTTTTAACATTAAAATAACAGACAAAAAAATTAAAATATTATTTTATTGCAATGTGGATTCACACGTAGTTGTAAGAAATAATACAGAGTTATCCCTTTGTCTCCTAGTAAATCTTTGCAAAACTATAATATAATTAGAATATTAACATTGATACAATACAGCTATATTCATATTTCCCCATTTTACTTATTTGTACAATGTGTCCTTGATTTTTAAGATTATAAAGAGGGTCCTAAAGCCAAAAAGTCTAACTGCTGGCTTAAAATTTCTTTAACATCTGTTTGTACCTTTTTATTTGTACAGACTATACATTTACACAATCAATACTGGCATCTTTCTGAACTCGCTTATTTCCAGCTTTATGTCCCATCACTCCTCAAAATACATGCCGGGTGCAGTGGCTCATGCCTGTAATCCCGGCACTTTGGGAGGCCGAGGCAAGTGGATCACTTGAGGCCAGGAGTTCAAGACCAGCCTGGCCAACATGGTGAAACTCCATCTCTACTAAAAATACAAAAATTAGCAGTGCATTGTGGTGGGCACCTATAGATCCAACTACTCAGGAGGCTGAGGCAGGAGAATCGCTTGAACCACCTGGGAGGCAGAGGTTGCAGTGAGCCAAGATCATGCCACTGTACTCCAGCCTGTGCAACAAGAGCAAAACTCCATCTCAAAAAAAAAAAAAAAAAAATTACATGATTACAGTTAAGAGTAGGTATGTTTTTTTTAAGACAGGTTCAGCCCCATCAGCCAATACTGACAATCTTGTATGATACACGAATAACCAGCAATGGATCAAATGGTCCCTTTCCTGGAAATCTGGAATTAGAATTCATAAGGAGATAAATCTCTCTAGACATCTAGACCAGAATGTAAACTCTGGAAGTGACCTTATTTTCTGCCTTCTGAACTGGGAAAATAAAAAATCTAGTTTGCTATAAAAAAGAATAATATGGGTTTATTAGAAACAATAACAAGAAACTTACGAACTTCTTGAGTTGCACATAGTACCTGATTTTAATTTATTTCAGTAGCCCAGGTTCTATGAGATAATATAATCTTATAAATTATTTAGGCCAGTTCCAAGAGCTTTTCTTACTTATAACCAAGACTCCTAACTAATATGTGCATAAAGTCCTTAAAGGTTGGTCTAACACCATGGGTAAGTATGTGGCTTTGAAAACTAATTCCTTTCTGTTTTTCAAGGGACTCATAAAAAAATAATTGAGTTGATGGAGTTCTGGGAGTCTTGGGGCATTTTAAGACTCCAAGAACCATACTATGTAGTATGTGTGCTTGCTTATGTATGAGAATGTATGTGTGTTTATGTATAAATTTGGTAAGAATTCTAGAAAAAAAAATTTGGAATATAGCTTTGGTTTTACCTCTGCAGAACTAACTTTGTTATATGAAGCCATTCCCACGGCAGGTCATTGGTAAGATATGCTGAACAGCAAATGAATCTAAAAACCTAGACACATCCTACAAATGTGATCTTAAAATACAGAAAAATAGATTTTGTTTCCTAAATCTAGGCTAAACACTATTTTTGCTTTACAATGAATTGGTATATTTTTAAATTATTATATTGTTGTCAGACACAAGGCTTGCTGTTAAACTTCCAGTGACTTATTTCTCATATGTCTGTCAAAGATGACCTCTACAAACCTATACTCATCAATTTTTTAATGTGGAAATTTACATTAATATCCATTATCTTTTCATCTTATTATTTAAAATCCACTATTTTATCCTTTTTATAGTTCTCTCTCAGCTTCTACAGCTGTATCTGCTTAATAGTATAGGGTCAAGATTAACCACTACGATAAGTCTTCCCTTTGGGTTGACACTGAGTGATCAATCAGCAGGCTGACAAGTATACAGTAGTTCACCCAGCTGTTAGTAAGCCTAATCCTGATAATATTGAAGCCAAATTTTTGTCATGTTAACCATAAGATATAACAAGAGCCTTTCCATGTGCTTTACTCAAAAAATCAAGCTATACTGTTTGCAACATTTCCTCAGTTATATTTACAAACCTTGACAAGAAAGGAAGTAAAGATAGGTCAATACAACTTGTTTTCAAAAAACTCAAACTGGCATCTAGTTCTCAACACAGTCTCTTCCAGAATTATCTGTTTAATAGTGGATATTAGAATTCTGCCAGTCTAGAAGACCACTTTAAACAAACGTACACATATAAACAACAAATGTATATGTAAATTAAATGTCATTCCATCTGTTGCCTTCCATTTTCCTATTCTTGCTCTGGTTTACAAATATTAAACGTTCTCTTTTCACTGCCTTCAAAATTATTTTCATAAAATTCATCTAACTATGGGCTTCAGCATTCCTCATTCTATTCTTAGAGATTTGGGGCTGTTTTTTCAATTCATTGTTAGAATGGATATTCATCAACAAATGCTTTGTGAATTCATAAAGAACAGGGCAAAAGAACATATTGTCTAAAAATTGCTTTTCTAATTTTTTCTTCTACATTATCTCCTATTGGAATTGTTTAAAATTCTGAAAACCAAATTTTATCTTTTAAAACCCCTTTGTCCTTCAAAAATGACTTGCCTTTTTGGTAATTATACTTAGCTTTTCTCTGAACTTTCTGTAGTTCACTTGCAAAAAGCTACAAAATGCATCTAACCATATACAGAATTCCATTATTTGCTTAAAAAAACTCTCCCAAGGTGTTCATCACATAGTCAAGCAGTCATTCCTGATGAAATAAAAGGTCAGAGAAAAGACAAGTGTAATACAGAAATACTGAACTGTCAACACCAGCTTCCTTGAGTGGCCAAAGACTAGTAAACTAAAATTCATTAATTATATCAGTGTTTCTATATTTAATCCACAAAACATTACTGGGAATAGCCATTTAGGCATTTTTCTCCAATTGAGATTTTTTTTCCTGCTTGTTGTAAAAGATCCAAAAATGACATAATTCAAAATCTGTATTATCCTCCCAGAGACAACCAATGTTAACGGTTGAGGTAATTTATCAGATTTTTTCCCTATGCAAATAACCCCCCAATGGGCTCATACCATACACACTGTCTTGCAATCAACATTTTTACATTTGAGTGTTTTTGAAGCAAGAAAAACTTATTTAATATTCCCACATTTGTAAATGTCAAAGATGGGTTGAAAAGGGAAAAAGATGCCATGTTATATACTGATGCTTACTCAAAGTCAAAATGACCCAAACAACCTTTCTGTACAACTTTTACTTTCCTCATTAACTGTAACTTGTAATAATATTAAAATATGTAAAAACCTCTCAATCAAACGCTCAAATCAAGTCTTGTAATATTTTCAGCAAAAGAAAAAATATTAAATATATTAGGCATTAATAAAGTATATAAAGGTATAAGCTTAGTTATAGCTAATATTTTACCTTTATTTTCCCTGAAAAATACCACTTAGTAAATTTAGAAACTGAGAGAAGTTAGAGATTGTTGAATTCTTTCACTGTACACTTATTAGAAAAATCTAACATGCTCTGAGAAAATGTACTCTCATCTATTTTAACCTGTGACTTTATTTTTATAGCACACTATTTCAGTTAATAAAAGACTTGTAGACTGTTACTACTACCATTCCTTTATTCCTCTCCAACAGTTCTGTGATCCACTCCTCCCCACAGACCTCTGCCACATACATAATATCATAAAAGTAAATCTGGCTTTACTTAGAGGTTCTTTACTAATTCTTCTGAACTGAAAAGTACAGAAAAAAATTTTTTTTGGAACATTTTTTGGTAGTTCACTGAAACCTTAAAAAAAAAAAACCTACTCACAAATTTGTATCCTGTGGTTTTTCTGCATGTTCATAAATTGTTTTCTACTTGGTCTTCACATTTCCAGGGAATCAGACAGACTTAAGAGAACAGACTAAAACCAAGGGAAAAACCACACCCCAAGCATGATCTCCATGTATTACTTAAAGTTCAGCCAGCCCTCCTCCGTGCGTGCATGACATCCTGTATAGATAGACTTTAGCGTACATTTTACACTTGATTTTCTTGTTTACTTGACTGTCTCCCCCAGTATCATTCTACAATATCAATACTCTGCTGCTGACCTATACAGTAAGCACACAATATTTACTGCATGCTGTGAAAAGCACCTTCATCACCTAGTTGTTCAAACCAGGAAACAGGTGCATGCACATCTTTAAATCCAATCCCGTAAGCCAATCCACCTCCAATTCCTATCAATTCTATTTCTTAAATATATTTTAAGTCCATCTACTATTTTCCAACCCTACCGTATGAACTAGTTTATCACATAGTCATCTCTCTCAGACTACTCAACTTCCTAAACTGTCTATCTCCAGGTTTGTCCTTTCTTTTCAGTGCCTTGTTTACACTGCAGCCAAAAGTGATTTTTCTTAAAAAACAAAAATTGTCTGATTTAACATGATTAAAATCCTTCAACTGGCCGGATGCAGTGGCTCACGTCTGTAATCCCAGCACTTTGGGAGGCCTAGTTGGGCAGATCACTTGAGATCAGGAGTTCAAGACCAGCCTGGCCAACATGGCGAAACACTGTCTCTACTAAAAATACAAAATTTAGCTGGGAGTGGTGGTGTGTGCCTGTAATCCCAGCTACTCAGGAGGCTGAGGTGGGAGGATGGCTTGAACCCAGGAGGCAGAGGTGGCAGTGAGTCAAGATTGCACCACTGCACTCCGGACAAAGACCTCATCTCAAAAAAAAAAAATAAATCCTTCAACACTTTTGTTCACTTCCAGGTCTTTACACATGCTATTTTCCCTCTCTCTGAAATAGTTTCCCATAATCTTCCTTCCCTAACGACCTTGGCTAACATTTACTTATCACTTAGCAGCTCAAACATACAACAGTATACATAAAGTCCTCCCCCCTCCCAAAATCCAGGTGGAATGTGCCTTCATAAGCTCTTATACTGTATTATTACCATTACATATCATTACACATAATTGACATAAATTTATAATTGCCTGTATATTTATCTATACACTTCTGTATACTACAAGCTGTGTTAGAGCAGTGGCAATCTCTGGCTGTCCTGTTCACCATCATAACTATAGTGATTAATACGAAGCCTAGGCTGAGGCTGGGGGACTGACAGAAGGTAATTACTATGCCTCTGTCAGTGCCTGAATTTGTAGTAGTAAACACTGATAAATATATAAGTTTACTTTTTAAAATGTTTGAGATATCATTCACATACCATAAAATAACCAATTTAAATACAAATAAATGGATTCACAGAGCTGTGCAACTGTCAGCACAATTTTAGAACATTTTTGTCACCCTAAAAAGTTGCACCCATTAGCAGTTACTCACCAACTCCCTTCAACACCTCTAGTTTCTGGCAACCATTTATTTGCCTTCTTGCTTCAAACACAGATCTACCTATTCTGGACATTTCATATAAATGGAATCATATACCATGTAGTCTTTTGTGATTGGCTTCTTTCACTTAGCATAATGTTTAAGATTCAACCTTGTAGCAATTATCAGCACCTCCTTTTTGCTGCTGCATAATATTCCACTGATTCCAGGGACAAAACATATCACTTTATTCATCAGCTGATAAGACGTGTGTTATCATCTTTGGTTATCATGAATAATGCTGCTATGAACAGTACTGTATGCATTTCCGTGTAGACATATTTTCAATTCTCTTGGGTGTATATCTAGGAGAACTGCTGGGTCATATGGTAACTCTGTTTAACCTTTTGAGAAAATGCCAGACTGTTTTGAAAGCGGCTGTACCATCTTACTATTACCACCAGCAGTGCATGAGGGTTCCAGCTTCTTCATATCTGCCATGATTTAAATATCCCTCCCAAAACACATGCTGAAACTTGATCCCTAATATGGCACTGTTGAAAGTTGGGGACCTCAGGAGATGACTGCCTCAGGAGGGCTCCACTCTCATAATAGATTAATCCATTTATGGATTCAATGGTTAATGAATTAATGGGTTATCATGGGAGTGGAACTTGTGGCTTTCTAAGAAGAGGAAGAGAGATCCTGAGCACGTTAGCACACTCGGCTCCCTCACCATGTGACACCATGTGCTGCCTTGGAACTCTCTACAGAGTCCCCAACGGGCAAAAAGGCTCTCACCAGAGTTGACCCTACAACCTTGGACTTCTTAGCTTCTATAACTGTAAGAAATAACCTTAACTTATTTTCTTTTTAAATAATCCAATTTCTGGCATTCCGTTATAAGCAACAGAAAATGGGACTAATACAACATCCTAGTCACTGCTTGTTATCTCTCTTTTTTTTATTATAGCCGTCCCAGTAGGTGCGAACTAGTATCTCATTGTGGTTTTGATTTGCATTTCCCAAATGGCTAGGTAATTTCATTTTACTGTCGACTCTATGAGGGTACTGTTGGTATATGTTTTGCTCCAAAAATGTATCTCCACAGCAGTTAATAGTGTCTGGCACAGAGGAGACCTTTAATGTATGTAAAATGAATATATAAAAGATTTTTTTTTAAGGTGTGTGCATGGTAGGAGAGATGGACTGTATGTAAGTGAAGGAGAAAACAGAAAACGACCCTGAGATTCTAGCTTAGTAAATGGAAGACAGATATAAAAAATAAGATACGGATCATATAAAAAGGAGAACAGATCATATAAAAACAAAGTTGAAACTACAGAAATAACACAAAAAGACAAATAGACATATGAGAACCTCGGCGACATTCATCTTCAAGAAAGAAACTGATAAAAAAGGACACAAAAAAGAACAGGGGCATTCGGAAGACAAACCAGGAGTGAATAGGGCAGTAAAAGACTCACGACATCTGCTGATAAGTTGCCTATAACCTACAGAGCTTTCTCAGGGATGTCTTCCATGACACTCTGTGTTAAGACCACCTAATAAAACCTCTAATCTCACCTTGTATCTCTACACTATGACGTATTTACATTGTCGTCATTTGCTCATGCTGCCACCTCAACTAGATCGTATTCTACAGGTAGGCAGGGACTGTTGTTTTTAGATATTAGTACTGTGCTGGACATATGATAAATGGCGATATCTGAGTTATTCACTAATTTAAATGAATAACAGCATCATATAAATGAAGAATACAGATATTGTTTAATATTTTAATAACTTCAAACACTGTTTGTCTTGTCTTCCTAAACTGCTTCTCTGAGTGAAATACGACGAATTTTGTATACAAACACACACAGAGTAATAAAGCAATAAAATAATTTTCCTCAGTTGGGCATGGTAGCTCATGCCTGTAATCCCAGCACTTTGGAAGGCCAAGGCAGGAGGATTGCTTGAGCCCAGGAGTTCGAGACCAGCCTAGGCAACACAGCTGTTTCTACAAATAATAATAATGATTTTAAAAGTCAACCGGGTATGGTAGCAAATGCCTGTAGTCTTAGCCAATCAAAAAGCTGAAGTGGGAGAATCACTTGAGGCCGGGCAGTCGAGGCTGCAATGAGCTGTGTTCATATCACTGCACTCCCAGCCTGGTGAACAGAGCAAGACTCCATCTCAAAACAAAAAAATAACAACAATAATACATAAAACAAAAATTTTCCTATGAGTGACATATAGGGGATAACATTATCACATGAATGTAACAGATGTGTGTCAGCATGAGTACTTTCAAGGTTAGTTTTCCATTTTCAATATACTAGAAACTTTATTAAAAATATCTTTTGCAGACTTAGAACCCAAATGCCCATCAATGATAGACTGGATAAAGAAAATGTAGCACATATACACCATGGAATACTATGCAGCCATAAAAAAGAATAAGTTCATGTCCTGTGCGGGGACATGGATGAAGCTGGAAGCCATCATTCTCAGCAAGCTAACACAGGAACAGAAAACACCTCATGTTCTCACTCATAAGTGGGAGGTGAACAATGAGAACACATGGACACAGGGAGGGGAACATCACACACCAGGGCCTGTGGGGGGTTGAGGGGCAAGGGGAGGAATAACATTAGGACAAATATCTAATGCATGCGGGGCTTAAAACCTAGATGACGGGTTGACAGGTGCAGCAAACCACCATAGCACATGTATACCAATGTAACAAACCTGCACATTCTGCACATATATCACAGAACTTAAAGTAAAATTAAAAAAAAAGTCTTTTGTATAAGAGATCATGAAAATGGCATGCTATTTTTAGCAAAACATAAAATTGCAGGTGAGATTTCTAAGAAACAATCCTAAGGAATACAATGTGATGAGTAAAGATGTATATGGTATAATATTCACCATATCATAAGAAAGTGGAAAATACACTAAATGTTCATCAGGAAAAGACTAAGAAAATAAATTCTGAGATGTATATGCACATGCACATGTGTACGTGCAAGTGTACACACACACACGCACACACACACCCCCAATGGAATATCATGTACTCATTAAAAAGGAAAATGTATATGAATATTAACACAGAAATGTATCTTAAAATATACAATGGTTCAAAATCAGTTATAAACCAGAAAATAAGTATGATCCCATTTATAAAAAATTACATACTTGTATAGAGATGTATAAAAGGGTGTTAAACTTTTAAATGGAGCAAACTTCAGTCCTGGAAATTTGCTTAGCATTCAATTTCTTTTACATTTGTCTTTAGTGTTTTAATTAAATAATTATTCTTAAACTTTTACAACTATTTTTATTTGGGATAAAATTTACATACAACATTAAACAAACAAAAGTAAGCCATGCTTAAAAATAAAAAGGAGAGGCCAGGCACAGTGGTTCACGCCTATAATCCCAGCACTTTGGGAGGCTGAGGTGGGAATACAAGAAATTAGCCAAGCGTGGTGGTAGATGCCTGTAACCCCAGCTACTCAGGAGGCTGAGGCAGGAGAATCATTTGAACCCGGGAGGTGGAGGTTGCCAAGACTGTGCCATTGCACTCCAGCCTGGGAGACAGAGTGAGACTCTGTCTCAAAAAATAAAAATAAAAAATAAAAAAAGATGGGGACAACCCATATAAAAGCAAGGCACTGAAGACTTAATAATTACTTATTAAATTTTCATGTATATCATAAAATAATTGAAAACACTGAGAAGATCAGAAATATAAAGGCATTTTATCTGTAAAAAATGATGGTTCAAAGACTTAAATAGCAGCAAGCATTTTAAAAGAAAAAATCTTGAATATGCTACAAAGTTCTTAAGCAGATTCCACATACTTGGAAGGAATACAGATATTGCTGAATATGTCATCTGCTCAAACCTTTTAAGAAAAACTGCAGAAACTAAACTATCTTGGAGAAAAACAATAGCTCTTAATGAAATAGTGTCATGATCTAGAGACAGCAGCATCAAAATCTTTTTATTTTTTTTTTTAATTTGAGACATGGTCTCACTCTGTCATCCAGGCTAGGATGCACTGGTGTGATCACGGCTTACTGCAGCCTCAACCTCCTAGACTCAAGCAATCCTCCTGCCTCAGCCTCCCAAGTAGCTGAAACCATGGATACATGTCACCATGCTCAGCTAATTTTTTTTTTTTTTTTTTTTTTTAATAGAGACAAGGTCTCACTTTGTTGCCTAGGTCACTTTTGAACTCCTGGGCTCGAGTGATCCTCCCACCTTGGCCTCCCAAAGTGCTGGGATTACAGGCATGAGTCAATGTGCCAGGCAGCACCAAAATCTTTTGCAGAAAACAAATATGCACAAAAAAGACTGTGTTCACAAGCTATAACATTGACTTGTTTCATCAAAATCTAGAACAGAAATAAACAGACTTTAGGTTTAGAAATTCAGAAGCTTACTCAAATACAGACTATGTAAAAAGAGTTAACTTAAATCCAAGGTGACCTATTTATGATCACATTTCAGTTAAGAATAAGCTTTTTAGAAAATATCATATAATCACAGATATTTTTTCACCATGATTACTACATGATCTACCTTATTTCCCAGACACATTTTTGAATGATATCATTTTCAAAATTTAAAAACTCTCCTGAAAGAAAACAAAAATCTCAACAAGGAGGATATTTTTTAAAAATGTCTGGAGCTGAAACTCCAATAGCAAAGCACTAGAAATTTTCCACGCAAGAGTATAAATATTCAAATAAATTTATAACCATCTAAAACAACTTTGAAGGCTAGTAAAATATGTATAATTTAGGATGTTTATTACTGAGTGTGTACGTGTACATGTATGTGTGTACATGTATGTGTATAACAGTCCATAAAAATACACTTTCCCATATGGCTATTAACCTTTAAAAGGGTACCAACTTACATCTCACAAAATGTATTCTCCTTTGCACTATCCAGTATTCAAGAAAATGACATGAACTTTGTACAATCTTATGCTTTTATTGTTAGAGGTGTTCAACTAAGAAAAAAAGTAATTTCAGCTCAAATGTGAGTTAAATCATCAGGTTAAAGTAAAGCTTTTTGTTAAGTGAGGCTCTCTGCAGAATATCTCACTCAATACACACAACATTTAAATACACTACTATAAAGGAGACAGCTGAGGAATGCTTTCACTTCTTTCCATGGTTTCTACTGAATGTCATTTCAGAAATGCCTATATAACACATGACAATGTGGAATGTCTCCACCCATGAAAGAGTATTTGAGTTGAGCAGGAAGCACACTTAGGGCAGTAACACAGAACTCAAGTGTGTCTTTTTATGGTTAGCCAGCATGACAATGCAAAGATAAACAACCAAACATAATAAGGTCAGAAAATACTGACACAAAGGGAGCCATAATAAAAATGTTATTTGGAAAAAACAGTGTGAGTAAAATAACCATAAAATATGCATTATTTCTAATGTCACAACACTAGAGGTTTATTTTCTTTTTCTTTTTTGATAAAGACAGGGTCTCGCTATATTGCCCAGGCTAGTCCCAAACTTCTGGGATTGAGTGTCTCACCTTGGCTTCTCAAAGTACTGGGATTACAGATGTGAACCACTGCATCCAGCCTAGAGATTACTTTTCTAAATGAACACTCAAGGATTTGTTTAAAGAAATTCATTATATATTTCTCAGTTACATAAACCTGAGCTTCTATTGATAATCAGTAATATATCCCATTTCAAAAATAAATCTAACTTCCTGATAATTCTTTTCTTTAAGGCAGATTCTCGCTCTGTCACCCAAGCTGGAGTGAAGTGGCACAATCTCAGTTCACTGCAATGTCTGCCTCTTGGGTTCAGGCAATTCTTATGCCTCAGCCCCCAAAGTAGCTGAGATTACAGGAATGTGCCACCACGCCTGGCTATTTTTTGTATTTTTAGTAGAGAAGAGGTTTTGCCATGTTAGCCAGGCTGGTCTTGAACTCTTAAGCTCAGGTGATCCACCTGCCTTGGCCTCCCAAAGTGCTGGACTACAGGCGTGAGCTACCATACCCAGCCAACTGATAAATTTTTTTACTGTAATAACAGTTACCTTTACACTGTAAGTATTATAAAAATAAGTAGTTGGTATGATCTTTTGTATTAGGATATTTTTAAAGTTTGTCAGTGCTGTTATATTTACCCAAATTATCATTTTATATTCTATGAATTCTGCTCTTCAAAATACTAGTTTACACTGTGTTCAATTGTTTTAAATCATTAAATATTTATTGTGTACCTATTAAAACAAAATGCAGATACAAAAGGAGATTTAAAGAAAAAAGGATCAAAGTCCCTACCATAAGGGTACTTAAGGGACTTCTTCTTTTCCCCCAATATCCCTGGTATGAAGTTTCCTATAATTTGTCTCAAGAAAGAGTCAAATATGTACATGTATACATGCATAAAAAACTTACTGTAAATGATTAAAAAAACTAAAACAGGCCAAGCATGGTGGTTCATGCCTGTAATCCCAGTACTTTGGGAGGCTGAGGTGGGAGGATCACTTAGATCTAGGAGTTTGAGACTAGCCTGGACAACATAAAGAGATCCTGTCTCCAGGGAAGAAAAAATTTAGCTGGAAGTGGTGGTACATGCCTGTAGTTCCCTGACTGGGAGGCTGAGGTGGGAAGATCGCTTGAACCCAAGAAAGCTGCAGTGAGCCATGTTCATATGCCACTGAACTCCAGCCCTGGTGACAGAATGAGACCTTGTCTCAAAACACACACACACATATACACACACACACATACACACACACACACACACACACACACTCAACACCTGAAACAATATAAATTGTTATTAGGGTAAAGAAAAATAAAGGTATTTAAAAATTAAATTCTACATCTCAAAAAAAGGAGCATTTCTATTGCTGCTGATATATTCTGCACATAATAGTCAATCAAAAATAATCCTGGCAGTTCCTAAAATTTAGGATAATTTTGAATTCTGAGATTAATTTAGATACAGTACTATTGCAGTTCAATTACCATAGAAAGGTCTTAAAAGTGTGGGCTAACTAAAACAAAAGCGGATGAAGAAAACAATTATATGTGTGTCTGTTGCACTTGATTTTCAGTTAATTTACAGGGAAACCTGAAACTACTAACCACCACCATAATGATGAAAAGATGTAAGAATAGTTTCTTCTTCAGAATTCAAAGAAGATATCTAGCATAGCCTAAAGTTTGAATTTTAGAATCAAACAGATCTACGTAAGAATCCCAGCTCTGCCATTTATTTTTTTGGTAATCTTGAGCAAATGAAAAAGCATGTTGTGAAAATTAAACTATTGTTTGGAAAAGCACTGCTCCTCCATAAAACACTAATTAAGGCATGGCTACTACATATGTAACTCCAACTGAGAATAAACTCAAAATTGTTGAAGGTCTTCAATCCTTCAAAGAGGTATACCAAAATGCCAATATCTCATCGTCTTTTCAATGTTATCGTGGAGCCCCACAAACTTTCTAAAGAAAGGTGAAGTAAAATACGGCAATTTTTCAGGCACAGAGGCAATAAAAATAGCAACTTCATATAATGTCAAGAAGTAACATGTTACGGCAAAAACAAAACAGTGTTTTATGCCTCCCCGTATTAAAAGGTTTTTAAATAATTTTCTTTTAAAAAGCATCCAGTAAGATTTTAAAAGTACTTTTATTATGTGAACTATAATTTTTAAATGTGGTAATAACAAATGGATGATGAAACACATTTCCTTTATTCCATCCAGTGTTTCTACCTGGCTTTACTAGAAAATGCTCAGTCACATCTTGCAATCATATTGTAACTGAGGCCCATGAAAGATGGTGTTGGTTATGACACCTTAAAGTCAGACCACAAAAGTGTTTCCAGGAAGCACAGAGGCAGCAACTAAGAAAAAGCATTATAACAGCAGCAATGTGGGCACTGGTGCCCTACCAGCACATCCCATATATGGCTAGGGTTGCCCACTTATTTGTAGGAAGTGAGGGGCCAGTTTGGCGTTGGGAGGGTTTTGCTTGTTAGTTTAGGTCGGTTTTTAAAAATGGATTTAGAATGATTTCAATAAAAACTTTTGAAAGATATCAGCATGAAGTGTTACAGCTTTTCTAAAGAGAAAATTATATAGAGAAAATATTTTACACTGCACATTCTTTTAGAAACAAACTTTAAGGCTCTTTATAAGTGATCCAATAGGTTCTTCTAAGATCTTAACATTCTCCACCAAAAAAAGTGTAAACAGTTACAAAATAACTCTTAATTCAGATTTTTCATAATAATTAATTAAACTATTTGCTAACAACTCAAAACAAATTACTTCCAGTCTCTTTTACATTTCACATCTTAAGAAGACTACACAAAAGTACTCCTTTTACTGATGAGAGGATCGTGTATTTTACAAAGCTGCTTAAAATGGCTCCCTTAGAAGTAGATCAAATTTGTATTTTAAGAGCAAAATTATTTCATACTAAGCCTATCTGTAAGTCTGTCTGCAATGGAAAGTAAAAGAAAAACTATTTTAAAACTGTGATAGCACAGAGCATGGAACTAATCCTACTTTGCATTCCTCTAGCAGTGGTACTCAACCTTGGCATCAGGGACCAGTTTCGTGGATGACAATTTTTCCATAGATGGGGTTTGGGGGGTGGTTGTGGATGAAATTGTTCCACCTCAGATCATCATCAGGCATTAGATGCTCATAAAGAGCACACAACCTAGATACTTCACAAGCGCAGTTTACAATAAGGTCCGTGTTCCTATGAGAATCTAATGCCACTGCTGATCTGACAAGAGGCGGATTTCAGGCAGTAATGTTAGTTCACCAGTCCGTCGCTCACTTCCTGCTGTGCGGCCTGGTTCCTTACAGGCCACGGACCCATCTATCCACTGTCCAGTATTTGGGAACCCCCACTCTATAGGACCTAGAGTCCTATAGACTCTTACAAAGTAAGTAGTTGATTAATGATGCAACTGGATATAGTATTTTTCTACCACTTAACCATGATCTAGGCTGCTTTAGAATTTAATAGACAGGAGGTTAATATTAAGATTCTTTTGGGCCGGGCACAGTAGCTCATGCCTGTAATCCTAACGTTTTGGGAGGCCAAGGCGGCCGGATCGCTTAAGGTCAGGTGTTCAAAACCATCCTGGTCAACGTGGAGAAACCCCGTCTCTACCAAAAATACCAAAAAAAAAAAAAAAAAAAAAAATTACCCAGGCATGGTGGCATGTACCTATAATCCCAGCTACTTGGGAGGTTGAGGCAGCAGAATCGCTTGAACCTGAAAGTCGGAGGTTGCAGTGAGCCAAGATTGTGCCACTGCACTCCAGCCTGTATGACAGAATAAGACTCCATCTCAAAAAAAAAAAAAAGAATGTTTAAAAGTCTCAAGATATTAAAAATAAATAAATTGAAGATCCACAACAAAGTTTTTAATTTGTTTCATAATCACACAAATTCCATTATGTGCAAGAACAATATGCTATGTATCTGATGCGAAGGTTTCAAAAATGTATCTCACGACATATAAATAACTATAAAACTTCCTATTGATGGTTTGAGGTAAAGAGATACAATTCAATAAACCTTTAGTGAACACCTACTTACTATGTGCTAGGCTCTGGAAATACAAAAATGTGGAAGATTAGGTCCTCAGAGGCTATGAGGGAAGACAAACACAAACACTTTTTTATTGCAGGAGAGGCAGAATATAAGGGTACAGTGAACACCCCAGAGAAGAGAAAGTGAATCTTGAACAATGACTAGGGTTTTTAATTGGCAAACAAGTGAGAGGGGATAAAAAAAGCATGGCTAAGGCATGGAAATAAAAAATGTAAAGATCTAGTTGAAATTTAAGCAAGTTAACCAATTTATAAAGGGCACAACACAATGAAGATATATCAAGCATAAGCTAAATGGTAAAATGTATTACATCCACATTTAGAGAGAGGAGTGAGTGATACCACCAGAGTGGTATTGTCCAAAGATTAATCTGACAACAATATGCATGCTAGATTGAATCAGGGAGAGAATAGAGGCAGGAAAAACAATTAAGCTATTACTATACTCTAGGAAAAAAATTAATAAAGGTATGAACTAGGTTGACAGAAAGAGTGGCAAGGAAAAGAACTGATGGAAAGGTAATTGTAAAGAAAAGACTGAGCTATAAGATTGACTGGATTATACATAGACAAGGGGAATGAGTAAACAATAACTGTTTAACTCAATCTAAAGATATACATCATTAACAGAAACAGGGACATCAATAAGAAGAGGGCTTGATGAGGAAAGATGTTCCATTTTAGGCTGAATTTAGAGAAATTTCTGACAATTATATAAAACTGTCTTATAACCAAATTAATAATACTCAAAATTAGTTAAAAAGGATGCTGGTAAAGCCCAAAGATAAAAAGAATTATCTCTAATGTTAAGGGATAAAAGTAAAATTATAATACCGAATTCCAACTGTGAAAATCTGTTTTTGAACAATAAGAAGTTATCTGAAGAAATTACAAAGGTTAACGTGAACACAGTAGTCACCATTCTACGGCAAAGGCAGTGAATCTGTATTTACTATATTACTACTTAAAAAACATTTATATATATATGTATATAAAATTATAATATATTTAATAGCATTGCATTTTAAATCAATACATAACCTAAAAAATGGAAATGAGGCTTGAAGCTTTGCAGAATCGAGGGAATTGTAAACTGACTTGGAAGTCCCTGGCGCAGAGGAAGAAGAAAAGATTTTAAGGTTAAAATCAACAGGCTAAACTCAAAACTGCTGGAGAAAAATCTCAGCCCTGTATTTTATGCACACCAGTATCAGTAAGAATCAGCAATAAGGCATTCTACATATAATCGTATTAATCTCCCTAAATCCTTACAAAGTATGCCAAAATAGAGATATAATCACATACTGTAAAACTCTACCAGGTAGCTTTAAAATCAGAAGCTGACCATTGCCCCGTTGGTAAAAACGAAATTCTACTCTAGAACTTGGTTCTAGAAAAAAACAGAAATTTATATCTATGCTTAACTTTGTGCTGTTTTGTAGCCTTGAGGGGGGTCAAGTCTCAGTGGAGTGGGTGGGGGAGAAAGGCCAAGATAGGAAATTTGACAAGAAACACTGCTTCTTCTCCTATATAGAGGACATATTTCTATACAAAAAAAAAACAGCTAAAAACTGGGTGTCTTTTATAACTTCTAATGAGAGAGCACATTCAACAAACTAATAAACCTTTAAATATAACCTGTTTATATTTAAAATGAAAGCAAACAATTAGATTTTTTAAAGTGTATTTGTGGGTTGTGATGTTCCTAAAACTTTTCTCTTGACAATAAAATTGAGAACACTTGAAAAAACTCAAAAAGCAAATGAATATTCAAAAAACAATAACCAACCTGGTGAAACATTTTAGGTATTCTATGATCTTTTGAGAGGTTAAATTTTAAAGAAACTATTCAAGGACTATTAAATCAGTGATTTCAGTTTTTATCATTAAATATGGAAAGCAAGCTAAGTTCAAGAGATTTCTTAAAAGCTTAAAATTTTCTTGTGTGTGTGGTTTTTCATTTTATTTATTGTCTTTCACTACCTGTTGTCCTAAATTTGCCCAAAGTGAACTCCGTTTTCATAGTAACAATGGGAAAAAAGTACAAGAGTTGATAAGAAGAGAGTGAAGAAAACATAACAAAAATGTTAATGCTTGATATTTTAAAGATTTTGACTTAACGGATTTCAGGAATGTGCAGACAAGGAAAAATTTTATGGAAAAGTGGAGGCGGGCAGAGGCTATCGGTTCAAACCCACATAAACATAAAGATATTACGCAAATGGCGTAAATTTAGAAACTTGTTTGTCAACTAAAACAAAATACCCAATAAAGATGTATCTACAGAACACCAAACTAACCACTAACTTCAGTTAATCAGGAAGACACTGGTAAGTCTGACAATTCTTGCAACACGTGAATATTGAGAGGAGAAAAAAATATCTTAAGAAGGCAGTAAAACGTATTTTCTCTTCCTCCCTAAACCAGTATTACAGTAATGTAAATATCAGAAATTTTCCTCTTTCTCCAAGACAATAAAATTGGGTTCCTCCACAATAGTAACTTTAAATTTCCATTTGACAATTTGAATAAAACATATTGATGCGAACCATTATCCAATTATCCTGACCTCCTACAGTAATAAACGTCTTTCAGATTGTTTCACACTAAAATGTTTAAAATGTGTAAAACAAGTACACTTGAAACAAATTTGAAGATTTATCTTATATAATTACATTATCATTTTTAATGCTAAAAGTTTCTTTCACTCTCAACACCATGGTTTTAAAATCTTAAGAGTTATGATATGCCTTAAATAAACTTCAGCTAAATAAAGTTTGCTATGCATTAAATAGTCTAAATTAATGAAATAGAAAAAGTGCTAAAGACCATGCTATATTTTTACTGGGTGCCACATTTTGAATTCCATATTTGTCCTGCAATTTGTCAATCATTTCAATGTATCGAGTCAACTTTGTACATAAAGGCTATACTCCAAGTCTGATATGAGAATTCGATTACATAAAATTTAAAATGGTCATCATTCACTTAAACAGGAAGCAGTACAAGGAAAAAATGCCACTACACACCTCTTTTTAAAAAGCATCAAGTTAATGTTCATGAAATATAAAGCCTTGAGTTTCAACCTTCCAAACAAGTTTTTACTACAACATTACTCAAAAAAAGGCTATGCTTCCACATACAACCAAGGCAACTTTGAGATAGCTTACAAGTCTTTTCATTGTAAGGGGAAGCTATTGCTGCAAAGATGTTTTCTATTATAGTAATTCCAAGTTGCCCGCTAACAAAATAGAAAAAGCCTATGTCTTGTCACCTATTACCATCACTTAAAAATTGCTTTTATGCAGAACTCTACGTGGTTGTGTTGCTTTTGGCCTGTTAAAGGCAAGGCAACATTATCTCTGGATTGCCAATAGTTTCTCCTTATTTGGCTAACATCGAGAGATCCCAATCAGACTACTATAAAACTTTAACATGCACAAAGCATCCATTTTGAGAAAAGTTTGCGACCAGCTTTCTTCCCCCATCCCTAAAAGAAAAATCAGAGCTTGGTAACTGGCTTTGAAAAGAGTGTCCCATATTTATTCTTTTTTTAACCGCAGTGCACACGCCAGGACCTGGGGCTCAAGGATCTCTGACACTGCGGCAAACTTCGAGTATCAGACTCAACACGTTCCTGTTCGGAGGTGGGCAAGCTCTTCGGAGGGCTTCCTTAGTCTACCCACTTCCATCCCCTTCCTTTCAGTCGGTGCAGATCAGCTAATTACACTCTGTTTTCCCCTCCCCAGTGACCAGGAGTAATAAATGAGAAAACAGGAAATCGTTCGCTCAGGGCACTCGGCTTAGGGCTCTAGATTACTGTTATTATCATCTTCATTTGTAATCAAGTACAAAAAAAGTGCAACAAATCTAATGCCCACCTGCAAGTCAAAGATGTTCATCTGCCTAAGCCTCCCTAATGCCCCTTGTTAGTTTTCTTCCTTCAGCATCCGCCCGCACCCACCCCCCACCCCCCCGCACAAGTATATCACTGACACCAGGGCCCAGGCACAATCCCACTACACCCCTCCCTGTCTCGACCCGAAATCCCAGACACTCATCCACAAACGGCCCTGTGGCCCCAAGACGACCACAGTTCTTTTCCCCTATGCCCCGGAAATCACCCGGTTCCCAACTCCAACAGCAACTGTTCTAAAGGGGGCCTCAAGCCCAGTGCCCTCCCCTCCACCAGTTCTCTCCCTCCCGCCCTCTCGGGAAACCGCCCCCTCACCCGCAGCAGGGTGTCTCCCGCCGCCCCCAGCCTCAAAAGGCGGAGAGCCGAGGGCAGGCCCCGGCGGGAGGCCGACGAAGACCCTCAGGTTCAGGAGAGCCGGCGGCGGGGCGCACAGACCTGGTGCAGGGCAGTGAGTCCGTCCACATTGGCGTAATTGATGTCGGCGCCGCGGTGCAGCAGCTTGAGGACCTCGTCCGTGTCGCCGCTGGAACAAGCAGCCAGGAAGACGGCGCCATCGTCGAACTTCACCTTGGTCTTCTGGCGCTTCACCACCGGAGGCTCGAGGTCCGTCTCGGAGCCGATCCAGCGCTTCAGCTGCTCGTTCCGCTTCTGCTTCGCGTCCGCCATCTTCATCCCCTCTCCTGCCGCCGGGTCTTCTTATCTTGGGGGGGGGGGGAGGGGGAGGCGGAGAGGGAAGAGAGGGGAGGCAGGGGGTGTGTGAATGTTTCTATGAGTGCGGGCCGGAGGAGGGCTGGGAACCAGGAGGAGACGCTCGAGACTTCCAGTATCCCACAGAGCACTGGGGCGGCGCGCCCGGCCAAGCGGACCTCCCTTCCTACCACAGAAGCCCTCCCGCCCCCAGCACGGCCACCCGTCACCGGCGGCCAATCTAACGTAACTTCGCGAGATCCGGACAAGGACGCGCCCTTCGACCAGTGCGCATGCGCCCTGGGCCTGCGCCCGCCCCAGGAAAAGCGCTCCCGCAAACTGCGGCGGGGGCGGCCGGGCCACCGGAGGGAAGCGGGTGTGGCCTGGGCAGCGGGGGCTGGGACAGACCTCGAAGGGAGGAAGCGGGGAAGGAAGGTTGTTCTGCCGGGCTGGGGGCTCCCGGGGTTCCGGAGGCTAGCAGTTGAACTTCAAGGCTCTGCAGGGCAGGTCTGTCTCCTGGGCTGTCTCAGCTCCTCCGAGTCGTTGGCTCAGGGCGGAGGATTTTCCTATTGGCTGCGTTATTTGAATGGAATGGAGGATAGGTCGTGAAGTAGGTGCTCTTTCTAAGGAACTCAGACGAAATTGGGCACGTCAGAATTAATAACCTTTTAAAAGTGGGGTCTGTGTAGCCGAGGGCTTTAATGGTACGTTCTTGAGGTTACCACTTATTGACAAGGGTTGACCTGCGGTAACTGCGTTGGCTTTCTGCCAACCCCCACTTTAGAAACGTTTTTCCTCTTCTCTTGTTTTGTTTTCTCTCACGCTTGAATCCTCTTCTTCGATGCTTTAAGCTTGTCTGGTACTACCCGTGAGCTTAGCTGAGCCTGGTTACTGGTCCTTACCTTTTAAGGGATTTCTGGTTACAGCTCCATCGCTTTCTAAGGAGGGGTAAAGACCCAGCTGCGTCTAGCATTTAAACGGAATGTTAGTGAAGGCAATAAATTCAACCACTATTTATTGAATACCTACTATGAGCCAGTAACTGTACTAGGCACTGAAGATACAATGAAAAATGTGACATTTATTTGAACCACCTTTTGAGTTCACTTGCCCAAAAAAGAATAATTTATCATCATCATAAAAACAGACTTTAACTTTGCCTTGTATGACCACATGCGTGCACACATAGGATTTGTAGTACTGATGTCTTATGAGCCATTTATCTGCAATCTCCACCATATTTACTGAACACTACATTCTTATCCACTATTATTTTTAGAGCATTTTAAAAAGCCAAAATGAAAGTCACAAAACCTTACCATGGAAGTTTAGGGGTCATCAGGACTGCATCCCTCAAGAACTAGTTAATTTTCTTAACTTTACCTAGAAGTAGGATTAGAATTCACTCGGCAAATACTATGCACCTGTTCTGCGTCAAGCATTGTTCTAGGTGCTGGAGAGAGCTGTGAACAAATAAGCTTTTCTTAATTCTCAGCATGCTACCTTTTTCAGTGGACTACTTCACAGCCTATCATATTGAGAAATAAAATAATTGAGTAAAATATGATTAGGAAACTACCTGCCCGTGAGACAATTTTCTGAACCACAATTATTAGGATAGCGATAGATTCCAGGTTAGGGTAAAAATATTTCCTCTGAAAACATTGTAGAAATAGAAAATGAATGTAATATTTGTAAGATGTACCACTGTATGTTCATAACATATATTAATAAGTCAGATCTTTGAATACTGATGGTGTTAGGTGCTGAAAAATACTGTTAGCACTAAAATACAGAATCCCTATCCACAAAATACAACTCTCAGAATAAAAGGAATTTAAGGATGCCTTGTCAGCTCCTCCCTCTACCTAGGCAAACTGACAGCATATTTTTATTGTTTTCCAAGAACGTTATAGCCTATTTGGTAGCTCTTTAAAGTACCCGTTGAATATAGATGCGTATCTCAAGTTTTCATTTGGGCAAAAAGAGTTTGGTGGGAAGTATGCTATTCCTGAGTCAAGCACTTATTTCAGGATGCAAAATTAATAAAACAATAGTTTATTAATAAAACATAGTCCATTCAGTTCCCTGAAGCTATCAGGGAAAAACCAACCAACTAACTAGGGCCAATAATCGTGCAAATTTCAGTGAGTTTATCTTCCTTCATGTCTCTAAGGTCAAGACACTGTGTTATTATTGAAAGTACTCTTTTTTTTTTTTTTTGTCCGTGAGGCATTTTATTTGTAAATATATGTATTACATCCCTAGAAAAAGAATCCCAGGATTTTCCCTCCTGTGTGTTTTCTTCTTGCTTCTTCATGGTCCATGATGCCAGCTGAGGTTGTCAGTACAATGAAACCAAACTGGCGGGACGGAAGCAGATTATTCTGCCATTTTTCTAGATCTTTGAGTTGCACATCAAATCTGGGGCTGATCACACCTCATTTGTTTAGCCTGCCTGTGAGGTTCACAACAATTTTCCCAGCTCTGTGATCGTCAATGATTTCAAATTCGCCAATGTAACCATGCTTCATCATCACAGTGAGAAACCGGACAATGACTTTGGAGCACGGCCTAATAAGCACCTGGCGTTTGCCTCTCTTTTCGGCATTGTTGATGCTCTTGAGAGCATCAGCCAGGACATTCATGCGCACCATTGTGGCGGCACAGAAAGATTGCGGAAAGAGCGAAAGTATTCTTAAACTGCCACCTACTTTGTCTTTAGGGGGGATTTTTTTTTTCAGTTGTTAGTGAATTAATGATACTGAAGACCTAGGGTTAATTCCAGAACAAGCAAAACTTTTTGTTGACACAACACAGCCCCAGCACCGTGTTTCAAGCCTGTAATCCTACCAGTTTTGGGAGGCTGAGGAGAACTCTGCCCAGGAGTTCAAGGCTGCAGTGAGCTATCTGCACTATAGCGTGAGCAACAGAGCTAGACCCTTATCTTCACAAAAAAAGAAAAAAAGAAGACACACACGCACACACACACACACACACACACTTTTACTTTATATTTGTCTAAGCAGAAGAAACAGGAGAAATGTAAATATTTTCACTTCCTAATGGCCTCTAAACAGATTGGGATGTGAGGATACATTTTAGCTCCTTCAAAGCAAATTAAGCCTTAAAATAGAAGTACAAATAAAACTGTACTAACTAATTTGCATATATATATGTAAATTTTTGACTGCAGGAAATCAATCATGTTGTAGTTTTTGTTTTTTTTTAAGAGACAGGGTCTCACTTTGTCACCCAGGGTACAGTGCAGAGGCATGATCTTGGCACCCTAAGTAGCTGAGACTACAGCTGTGTGCACCACCATGCTTAGCTAATCTATTTTTTATTTTTTGTAAAGATGGGTTCTGCCTACGTTGCCCAGAGTGGTCTCAAACTCCTGAGCTCAAGTGATTCTCTGCCTTGGCTTCCTAATGTATTGGAATTACAGGTGTGAGCCACTGTGCCTAGCTGGGGATTTTATGTCAGAATAAGATCTGTATATATCTTTTTCAAATCACACTACAGACATTCCTTACATTAATTTGCTTATTAATTATGATCAACTTAAACAATTTAAATTATAGACATATTTGAAATGCTGACATGCACAGCTTAGATTTTTTTTCTGCTCTTATAAGCCCTTTGTTAAAAATGTACACAGTTATATTAATACTTTTAACTGATATATTTATGTTCTCCTAATTTAAACCTGAGATACCAGTTTACATTTACATACTTGAGAATAGAACAGTCAATAAGGACCTTTGGTCTTTTTTTTTTTTTTTTTTTTTTTTTTGAACAGAATGTCAGAGAGACAAGGTCTTAACCATGTAAAGTAAACATGTCCAGAAAAGAAACAAACTTAGCAATTGAGACATTTAAAAGCTACTTAACTGAGTTTTCTGAATAGTGAATGCCTTTTAGTTAGCATATTGATTAAGATACCAGTTTAATTATTTAGCAAAGGAAAGAATAACAATAATTAATACAAAATAAAAGTTTACTCATTTCACTTAAGAATCTGAGCTGGTAGGCAATCCATGAGATTATTTAATACCCAAACTGCTATCTTGATGCTTTGCAATTCAGTAATGTTGTCTTTATCTACAAGTCATGGATATCTCACCCTATTCATAGTTTAGCTCCTGAGAAGAAGGGGAAAAAAATGAATGGAAGTAAACTTCTTACTTTTTTTTTTTTTTTTTTTTTTTTAGAGAAAGAGAGAGAGAGAATAGGAAGGAGAAAAAAGGAAGAGAAAGAGAGAGAGAGAATGGGGAGGAGGGAGAAGGAAAAGAAAGAGGGAGAGAGAATGGGAGTATTGCTTTCTTGCCCAGGCTAGAATGCAATTTAGTAATGGGTATTGAAAACCTCTTTTATACTGATAATTATACTTAATGATGTAATCAGGAAGGAGTAAGGGAAGAAGATAACAAACAAACAGCCAACCAATATTTAATTTAAACCTATGAAATGCTATGCGATTACTGAGGAGTGATTTACTTCCAATTATATAGTCACCTTTGGAATAGGTGTGAGGTGGTAATGTATGTTTTGTGTATTTGAAGTGGAGAGTACTATAAATATTTATTAAGTTTACTTGTTCCGGGTCTGAGTTCAAGTTCTGAATATCCTTGTTAATTTTCTATCTCGTTGATCTATAGAATCGTTAGCTCTTCTTGTTGCATTGATCCTTTTGCCATTATGTAATGTCATTCCTCGCCTCTTTTGATCTTTGTTGCTTTAAAGTCTACTTTATCAGAGGTGAGAATTGCATCTGCTGCTTTTTGTTTATTAGTTTATTTTTACTCTCTGTTCAATTGGTAAATCTTCCTCCTTCTCTCTGAGTCTTTGTGTATTGTTTCATGTAAGATGGGCCCGGATGCAGCATACCGATGGGTTTTGGCTTTTTATCCAATTAAAATATATGTAAGTTTAATACCAGCATTTGATGCTAGCTGGCTGTTTTGCCCATTAGTTGATGTGAATTTTTTATTGTGTTAAAGTTCTTTGCTTTTTGATATATTTTTGGAAAGGCTGATATTGGTTGTTCCTTTATATGTATAGTGCTTCTTTCAGAAGCTCTTGTAAAGCAGGCCTGGTGGTGGTGAACTCTCTAAGTACTTGTTTGTTCGCAAAAGATTTAATTTTTCCTTCGCACATAAAGCTTAGTTTGGCTGGATAGGAAATTCTGGGTTGAAAGTTCTTTTCTTTAAGGATGTTAAATATTGGTCCCCACTCTTTTCTGGCTTGTAGGGTTTCTGCTGAGAGATCTGCTGTAAGTCTGATAGGTTTCCCTTTATGGGTAACCTGGACTTTCTCTCTAGCTGCCCTTAGTATTTTCTCCTTCATTTCAACCCTAATAAATCTGGCAATTATGTGCCTTGGGGTTGGTCTTCTTGAAGAATATCTTTGTGGTGTTCTCTGTATTACCTGGAGTTGAATATTACCCTGCCTTGCCAGGTTGGGAAAATTTTCCTGAATGATATCCTGAAGAGTATTTTCCAACTTGGATTCATTCTCTTCATCACATTCAGGTACACCTATCAAACGTAAATTAGGTCTTTTCACATAGTCCCATATTTCCTGGAGACTTTGCTCATTCCTTTTCATCCTTTTTTCTGCATTTTTGTCTTCTCGTTTCATTTCACTGAGCTGGTCCTCGACTTCTGATATCCTTCCTTCCGCTTGATCAATTCGACTGTTTAAACTTGTGCATGCTTCGCGAAGTTCTCGTGTTGTGTTTTTCAGCTCCATCAATTCACTTATATTCTTCTCTAAATTGTCCATTCTCATTAACATTTCGTTAAACCTTTTTTCAAGGTTCTTAGTTTCTTTGCATTGGGTTAGAATAAGTTCTTTTAATTCACAGAAGTTTCTTATCACCCACGTTTGGAAACCTGCTTCTGTTATTGGAATACCGGTGTAATCTATTAAGCCTTGTTCCGTTACTGATGAGGAATTGCAATCCCCTGTAGAGGGAGAGGCATTCTGATTTTGAGTATTCTCTACCTTTTTAAGCTGGTTTCTTCCCTTCATTATATATTTGTCCATCTGTCGTCTTTATAATTACCGACTTTCTAACTGGGTCTCTGACGTCCAACTTGTTGATTCCCTGCGCCGAAATCTGAGCAATCCACTGAGCCGGCCAAAAGAGCGGTGTTAAGATTGATGGTGCTTTTCTGCCCGGGAATATCCGGACTCTGCACCAAGAACTGGCGTGCTAAGGCACCAGCAAAACCGCCACGCCGGCCACAAGAGTCGCCCTGGCGACCCGTGGAGCTCCTCCACTGGGAATCTCGTGGTCCGTGAGCAACTAATATTCGTCTGAAAGTGTGGCGTCCTCTCGTTCTTTGCGCTTTCACTGGGAGGTACGTGCCCGAGCTGCTAATCATCAGCCATCTTGGATCTCTCTCCCGGACCTTTGGTCTTATCTCCTGTATTCTACACCTGGTCCAAACTCTCTTTCATTGCATAATAATTTCTTTCCAATGTTTTATTTAAGAACCTGAAGAAAAGGCAGGGCGCAGTGGCTCGTGCCTGTAATCCCAACACTTTGGGAGGCCGAGGCAGGTGGATCACCTGAGGTCAGGAGTTTGAGACCAGCCTGACCAACATGGCGAAACGTCGTCTGTACTAAAAATACAAAAATTAGTTGGGTGTGGTGGCACGTGTCTTTAATCCCAGTTACTCGGGAGGCTGACAGGAGAATTGCTTGAACTCAGAAGGCGGAGGTTGCAGTGAGCTGAGATCACACTACTGCATTCCAGCCTGGGCAACAGAGCAAGACTCTGTTTAAAAAAAATAAAACCTGCCAAAAAGTTTACAGTCTGTTCACATTATAATTTATTTAATTCCACCCAGGGAGTTGACCAGAACCAACATGGAATGACCATAACTTGCTTCAGACTCCATTTCTAGACCAATCCTGATTTCTAGATCATAGCATCTAATGCTTTGCCTTGTCTCTGGATTATAAGGTGAGTTTCTAATTTACTTTAGGGTAAATTTTCTGCCACATGTGACTTTATTTCAAGAAACTAACCCTAGCATAGTACAAGTAGTGGCTGATATGCCCATGAAGCTTCTTTGGTCCCCAAAACTAGGAATCAGATGAGTGTCTGGCAACAATCCAAAGTGCAGTCATACTACTTAAAGAGATGGTAACTCACCTCCATTGCACATGACTCCCAATCTGTATCATGTTGTGTCAGAACATCACATGCCCCTTCATATGAATTAATGTTTCCCAACCTTTATCACAATCATGTTGCCAGATCCAAGAACCACAAATAACTTGTATTTGCTTAATGTTTTCTTTAACTTTTTTAAAACAAATTTATTTTAAAATAACTTTATTTTAAAGCCACATTATGTGGCTTTGGTAAGTAAAAAACATTTCCACTTGACATAAAGAAGACTGTTAAAGCAAATACAATGAAAACAAAACATTAGTTAGGTTGTGTGTCAAGGGTCTGGGCCTAAGCTGTGCTCTCAATTTGTTAAAAAAGGGATATTGGTAAGGGTTGGGCATATGAGCATCAACCTAAGATATTTCAATTTAGCATAATCAGAAAGATTAAAAGATAGTGAAAAAAGAATATTGTGCTAAATGCTTCACTGTTATTTTAATGTTACATCTACCTATTATAACATTACCTCATGTACCACCAGTCTACATGTCCTACACTTTAGGAAACTGGCTGACTTTAATGAGTATATGTAATAATAATTATGATTAATTAAGTGAAGGTTACAGGATGGGCCTTAGTGGCACACCCAACTCAAGGTATGAAGGCAAGGCATTGATAGGAAGGCCAATATGTGTAAAAATATTTCTATGCTGAAGGAATTTCAGAACTAAGAGTCATGCTCTGTAGCACTGAAATTACAAGAATAAATTACAAAACAAGGTGTCTTCAGTATCTGGAAGGCAAGTTTAGGTGCATGAGTTCTATCTTGGATCACTAGTATTTAGTTGAAGAATCTAAATGTCCTTCAAATCAAATCCTGGGAAAAGCTTTTAAATTCCTTCACAGACCAGAGTGCAAAAATAAAGTAAGGTATTATTGAGAGCCAAAACATGCAGTCATAACAGACACAGCATCACTGATAATGATGCTGACCATGCCCAGTTTTGGCAAGTGGGAATAGTATCAGCTTCATGTGGTTGTCTTAAAGATTAAATGAATAATGTATATGAGAGAGAAAAAAATTTGAGATTTTGTTTGTGTTCTTGTATTTGCCTTTTCCTTCCCTCATTTAGGCTGGTAGCAACTCTGCTTCCTTGCGTCAGGGCAGGTTTGTGTCAAGGAAGGAAGCAGAAGTTGCTTTCAAAACATTTTCCCTCCTAACTTGAAATGGCCCCCCACCAATTTCTATTTAATAATAGTTCAGGGCTCGTGATCTGATTGGAATTAGTATATGAGGTTGCTAGAAACTTACTGAAGTTCTATATGCATAGCATTATAAATCAATAAAAATAGCATCATTTTTTATTTGCCTTTATTTTCACTTGCCTAAATTTACCTTTATTTTCACTTTACAAAAATTTTGACCATACTATCCTGGAATGTTATTTTTACTTAGGGGGGAACTAAGCAGAGGGGTTCACCCAAGCCATCCTTGGGTACTTCCATGGGAAAGAAATATTTCACTGAGAATAATAAGTGACACCAAGGCTCAAAAGAATGAGAGAGAAGTCTGTCTCTTGAACTGCAGGGATTTGCTCACAGATCTCTGAAAGTAGCCCCAGAATGTGACAGGATCTCAAAATGAATAACTGCTTCATAGAAGCTGGAACATAGGCCTGGGACTCACACTAGTCAAACATAGCTGTGCCACAAACATGCTGAAATGTAGCAGTTTGGTGGATATGAGGTCAGTCAGTGAATATGTATTACTTGGCATCTATTTTTTGTCAATCATTATTCTGGGTTCTGGGGATACAGGAGTGAATGAAACAAATGAAATACCTGCTATCAATGAGCTTACATTCTAGTAAGGAGGGACAGAAAATGAATACATTTTAAATGAATAAATTCAGATACCGCTAAATGTAGTGAAGAAAAAAATTGGACTAAAGAGAGGAAAAGGCAATTTCTGAATTTACTAGCAGTTAAGTGGTGTGGAGGTGTGGGGAAGAGAAGAGACTGATTTAACTAGGAAAGATCCGAGCTGAGGGTATATTCAGGTTTTCCGGGACCTGATATTATTACAGTTTACATATTTCTCTTTAAGAAAAAGGATTTAGGCCGGGCGCGGTGGCTCAAGCCTGTAATCCCAGCACTTTGGGAGGCCGAGGCGGGTGGATCACGAGGTCGAGAGATCGAGACCATCCCGGTCAACATTGTGAAACCCCGTCTCTATTAATACAAAAAAATTAGCTGGGCACGGTGGCGCGTGCCTGTAATCCCAGCTACTCAGGAGGCTGAGGCAGGAGAATTGCCTGAACCCAGGAGGCGGAGGTTGCGGTGAGCCGAGATCGCGCCATTGCACTCCAGCCTGGGTAACGAGCGAGACTCCGTCTCAAAAAAAAAAAAAAAAAAAAAAGAAAAAGGATTTAAAATTACAAATAATTAAGTTCAAGGCCTTGGAAGGGGTCCACTCAAGTGGGAGACCCTAGAGTCTCTGCCCCTGGCTGACTTAAAGGATGGAGAAGACACCTAAAGAGACCAGGCTTGGATAGATGCTTCAGCATTAACTAATTACGTAGATTCAACACCTGACCACAGGAGCACTGTGTATGTATAATCTCAGGAACTTGACATATAACCCTGGTGGAGGTAAAAGACCAAGAATGACTGATAGTGCATTCCCTACTGTCAAGGTGGTAAGTTGAGATCCAGTTCTTTGCAGAAAATCAGGAAAGACAATCTTGAGGAGTCTAAGTGAGATTCTTCCTGATACATAGATAAAGAGGCTTGCATATATTTAGCATGTAGTAGAGGCTTGGGTTCATTTTCTGTTACTGCTGTAAGCATACTAAAACAACATCCACTTATTATCTCACAGTTCTGTAGGTCGGAAGTCTGGGTGGGCTCAGCTGGGTTCTATGCTCAGGATCTCAGAAGGCCAAAAACAAGGTGTCAGCTGAGCTGGCCTCTTCTCTGGAGGCTTTGGATAAGAATCTGCATCCAGTCCCATTCAGATTGTTGACAGAATTCAGTTCCTTGCAGTTGTAAGAGTAGTTCTCTGTTTTCTCCTGGTTGTCTGCTGCGGGTCACTGGAGGCCTCTCCCCATTTTTTACACATGGCCCCCTCCATCTTCAAAGCCTGTCACATTGTGTAAAGTCTTTCTCAGGCTTTGTTTCTAATCTCTCTGACTTCCCCTCTGCCACCAACCTGAGAAACGTGTCTGCCTTTAAAAGCTGATGAATTTAGATAATCTCTTTGTCTTAAAGTTCATTGACTGTCTAACAGGAATTAATCACATGAGTGATAACTCATCATATTTACAGGTTCCAGGGATTAAAGGGGACATCTTTGAGGAAATATTTTACAAATCTTGCCTGATACAGGGCTCAATAAATAATAGTTTCTTTCCATCTTACGCTTCAACAAACATTCCTTGATTACCTACTGTAATCCAATAAGTAAGTCAAAGAGGTGAATAAAACATTGTGCTTTAGGTTAAGGAGTTCACAGTTTAATGGAGGAAACCGATATTGAAACATAATTTTAATGTAATATAAAAGCTAATACTTACACAGAATTTATTAAGTACCCATTCCTGTTATAAGCACTGTTTGTATAGATTACCCTACAGGGAAAGGGAAAGGAGATAAATAAAAAGAATGTAGGGTGTGCTGTTGAAGCACAGAAGAGTGTACTTTGGGGTGCTGAAAGAAGGGCAGATATGAGGGCCTCTCAGGGAAGTCTCTGAGAAGGTAATGATACGTGAACTCATCATCGTTAAGAAAGAGTAGGAATTGGCTAGGCATAAACATGATGTATGTGTAAAGGTGGGGGTGAAATTTTGTATGTATAAAGGCAGAAAGAGGAACAGTTATGGTAGTATCAGAACACAAAGCAACAAGAAAGTCATAACAGGACACAGACTGGAGAAATAGTAACTAATCATGGAAAGTCTATACAAATTAGTGAACATGTTTATTATAAAAATGAGAAGGATGACTGAAGGATTTTAAAAAGTGTAACAAATAATTATTTGAAATAGCTCAGATACCCCTAGGTAAAATGTAAAGAATGCTTTATTTTCAAAACTTTTCTCTCCTCCCAAAGCGTTTATCCTGTGACTTATACTTGCTGGTAGCAAACAATTAATCCTTGGCATAAACTGAGAATTAAGGTGTTAATAAGACTTAAAATATGACCTATCTCATTTTAAAAGAAAATTCTCAGAGACTGAAAAGTCATCAGTGCAATGGCAAGCTGTTGAAACCTTCATATTTTAAAACTGGAATGAACGATGCCTTTTTTTGTTTGGAAATCTAGCTTGGATGGCAGCTGGAGTTGTAGAGGGAAGATAATGGGATGATGAGGAATGTTCTGCTAATTTTTTCCTATGCGCCATCTGTCCATTCTGATAATGTCTTGGAGTACTCATATTCTACTGGGTTGTCCTGATTATGGTTCAGTCAAGTAGTCTGGCTAGGCTAAATAACCCCATAGTGTCTTGAGAACTTACAAAGAATATGTGTTTCTACCCTCACCATCATAATTTAAAGATAATGAATAAATGAAGGCTTGAAATACTACCATTAAGATAATGGAGCTTGTGGTTAAAAATTGTTACTAAAAAAATGTGATAATGGGAAAGTAGGTAGAAACTATTATATAAATAACAGTTAACTTCTAAATTTTAGAAGGTTAATGCCATGTAGTAGACTTCTGTTTTGGGTTTGTTTTAATGTCACCTGTCCAGCATCCCTCCCCTCTTCTATTAATAGTAGTAATGGTCGGGCCCGGTGATTCACGCCTGTTATCCCAACACTTTGGGAGGCTGAGGCGAGTGGATCACGAGGTCAAGAGATCGAGACCATTCTGGCCAACGTGGTGAAACTCAGTCTCTACTAAAAAAAATACAAAAATTAGCCAGGCCTGATGGTGCACACCTGTAGTCTCAGCTACACAGGAGGCTGAAGCAAGAGAATCACTTGAACCCAGGAGGCGGAGGTTGCAGTGAGCTGAGATCATGCCATTGTACTCCTTCCTGGCAACAGAGAGCGACTCCAACTCAAAAATATATATATAGTAGTAATAGAACAAGACAAAGTGTGATAATTCCATTTATTATCTCGGCTTTCCCCATCAAGGTTCCCTAGCCAGCAGTAGATACGTGAACTAGTTTGGGTTCTTGAGTGCAAATAATGGAAACGCACGCTGCCTATATGTATTCATTTTCTACTGTTGTATAACAAATTACCATACACAAGGCTGGTACAGTGGCTCATGCCTGTAATCCTAGCACTTTGGGAGGCCAAGATGGGCAGACTGCCTGAGCTCAGGAGTTCAAGACCAGCCTGGGCAACGTGGCAAAACCCTGTCTCTACTAAAAATACAAAAGATTGGCTAGGTGTGGTGGTGTGAGCCTGTAGTCCCAGCTACTTGGGAGGCTGAGGCAGGAGAATCACTTGAACCCAGGAGGTGGAGGTTGCAGTGAGCCGAGGTTGCACCACTGCACTCCAGCCTGGCAACAGAACGAGACTCTGTTTCAAAAAAAAATAAATAACAGTAATTGAGTGTGTAAACACTGAATTTGTTTCCTCTGCTAGACATATAACCAAGGATTCTAGAACATGTATGTCAAAACCCAACTCTCTATTTTGTTAGCTATCACTTAACATCAGTTTAAATTATTCATTTATTCACCATTATTAAGCCGATATTTATGAGTACCCTACTGGTACTCTGTATGTACCAAGCCCTGTGTTAGTGCTAAAACTATAACAATGTAAACACTCATTCCCTGCAATCAACAATATATAATGACCAAAGATTCAATTCCATGATCAAGCATAGCACCATTAATAGTAGAGCAGCCTCTGTTATGTGCCTCAGCATTACCAAAATTTTAGCCTGAGAGTTTAACTAGACCTTTTAGATCAACTATCACTTTACTAGAAACGTAAGAGATGGAAGAGCATATTAGATGATAACACACGTACTTAATCAGACAAACCTGAAATATAGGATAATAATCTCTAGGACACTGGCCTAGTCTCTTTTAAAAAGTCAGTGTTGTAAAAAATTTTAAATAGGCCAGGCCTGGTGTCTCACGCCTGTAATCCCAGCACTTTGGGAGGCCGAGGCGGGCAGATCACGAGGTTAAGAGATCGAGAGCATCCTGGCCGACATAGTGAATCCTGTCTCTACTAAAAAATACAAAAATTGGTTGCAACTTCTGGGCGGGGCTCGTACACCTGGTGCGGGATTTGCGGGGCTCAGAGATTGTGTTTAAAGTAGCGGTTCTACCAACATGTCCTGTGGTTCCAGAGGGTTTTGACTGCCACATTACCGTTTTTTCACCCGAGAGTCAGCTCTACCAAGTAGAATATGCTTTTAAGGCTTAACCAGGATAGACTTACATCAGTAGCTGTCAGAGGAAAAGACTGTGCAGTAATTGTCACACAGAAGAAAGTACCTGACAAATTATTGGATTCCAGCACAGTGACTCACTTATTCAAGATAACTGAAAACATTGGTTGTGTGATGACCGGAATGACAGCTGACAGCAGATCCCAGATGCAGAGGGCACGCTATGAGGCAGCTAACTGGAAATGCAAGTATGGCTGTGAGATTCCTGTGCACATGCTGTGTAAAAGAATTGCTGAGATTTCTCAGGTCTATACACGGAATGCCAAAATGAGGCCTCTTGGTTGTTGTATGATTTTAATTGGTGTAGATGAAGAGCAAGGCCCTCAGGTATATAAGTGTGATCCTGCAGGTTACTACTGTGGGTTTAAAGCCACTGCAGCAGGAGTTAAACAGACTGAGTCAACCAGCTTCCTTGAAAAAAAAGTGAAGAAATTTAATTGGACATTTGAACGGACAGTCAATTTGCAGTCAAATTGCAATTTGAACGGAAACTGCAATTACATGCTTGTCTACTGTTCTGTCAATTGATTTCAAACCTTCAGGAATAGAAGTTGGAGTAGTGACAGTTGAAAATCCTAAATTCAGGATTCTTACAGAAGCAGAGTTTGATGCTTACCTTGTTGCTCTAGCAGAGAGAGACTAAACATTGTCATTAGTTTACCAGATCCATGATGTCCCTTACCTGTGTGTTTGGTAACAACAAACCAACATCATGGAGGTCCCTGGATTGAAAAAGGAGCCTTTCCCACTCCTCCTACTGCTGAAGTGGTTAGGACTCTATATAAATAAAAACAGTGCTTTTGGAAAAAAAAAAATACAAAAATTAGCTGGGTGTGGTGGCGTGCACCTGTAGTCCCAGCTACTCAGGAGGCTGAGGCAGGAGAATTGCTTGAACCCAGGAGGCGGAGGTTGCAGTGAGCTGAAATCACACCACTGCACTCCAGCCTGGCACCTGGTGACAGAGCGAGACTGTCTCAGAAAAAAAAATAAAAAAAATTAAATAAAAATGTTCTAAATTAAAAGACACTGAAAACTATGACGACCAATTAAACATGTAAATTTTGATTAGGTTCTGATTTGGAAAAAAGTTATATTAATTGATTATTGGAAAAATTGAACGTGGATTGTGTTTTAGATGATATTAAGGAATTTTTATTATTTCTGTGCTAAGATGTAATAATGTGGTTATGTGGGAATGTATCCTTAATTTAAGGAGGAGTATGTTAAATGTAATGATATTGACAACTTACTTTCAAATAATCCCATGAAATAAAAAATAAATACAAATGCATATAAGTAGATAATGCAAGATTTTAATTTCTGAATTTAGGTAACAGATATCCAAATGTCTTTTACTATTTTTTCAACTTTGCTGTTTGATATTTTTTGCAATAAAATATGAGGGAGAAAAAGAATGGATTGTGGGGAGAATGCGTTGTGATTCTCTAATAGAGTCGATGCAATTACTCCAGAGGTATTTGGATATGTGGGTAGAGGTATTTTTGATTATCAAAATGATTGTGGAACACTACTGTGGTTTAGTGAGGAAGAGAGTAATAACTAAATAACTTGCAATGTGTGGGAATTTTCCAAACAACAAAGTACCCTTCCCAAAATGCTAATAACTCCCTGTTGAGAAATGCTAAAATTAAACGAATAAATAGATCATACACAAAATATTTCCTTGACCTTATATAAAAGTCTAATGTTTCTTCTCCAATTCACAAAAAAATACTCTTGATAGACTAATCTATATTCATGGTTTCCATACCCACGTTTTTAATTCATTCCTCAGTCCACTCAAGTTTGATTTAACAACCACCTTCCTTAAAACTGGTTTTTATCAGGATTAGCACTGATGTAATTGCTAAATCCAAAGGATGTTTTACAGTATTTGACCATGGGGAATATTTCCTCCCTCTGGAAAATTTCCCCTTGTCTTCCATGACACTACTTTCTTCTGGGTTTTCCTAACTCTCTAATTATTTTTCAGACTCCTCTTATAAGCCCCATTTTTCTCTGTCTACATCTTATTTCACAGGATTTCATCTTTAACTCTCTTTTCTATTTAATTTTTCTCAGATCCCAACCTGAAGGCCGAATATTGCACCTAAGTCCCATACTTATTTACACAACTGCCTACTGACATGAAATCTTCAAGCCTAATACACATGAAATGGAACTTAATATCTTCCCCACATACAATTGCTTCTTTTATAGTCTTTATTTCAGTTAATGACTAGGATGTACTTAATGGTTTAGGGACCTATCAAAGAGACATGGATTCCAAATGGCAAGGGAGGGGAGTGGTAGGGAAAGAGATGGCTAATCAAGGGAGAATTGAATGAGGTGTTTGGAAGTGATGCAATGTGAATTAGGGAGGATACTCCATGTACAGGAACAGAGGCAAAAGCAGAAAGGAAAATGACACTACACTTTTTTTTCTGAAAATGAAGAGTCAGAATTGATGAAGTGTACATGTTTTTTTGGCAGAAAGAATGGGCAAGAGATATGGTTGGTAAGTCAGGCAGAAAATAGATCATGAAGAATCTTTTATGCCATTCTAAGGAGTCTGGATCTTATCCTATCAGGTCAGAGTTCACAGGTTGATTGTTAACAGACTACACAAGTGGTTTTTTGGCTTATGCCATGCTTTACAAAGTGTTAAATTATTTGTTGACATTTAGAAGCTAAACCGTTTCATATAAAATCTGGATTTCCAGTCTGTTTTGAAGAACTGGAAGTTCTGGCCACATTTGAGAGGCTCTAATGTCACTACTATACAATAGTCCCCATCTGATCTGCTTTATTCAGTTGTCATTTCTGCCACCTGCCTGACCCCTGAGAGCTTTGGTAGTAGCTACTTCAGCTTCAGATGATGAGAACTTACTGAAGCAAGAGAGTAATAGCAAATGTTTGGGTCAGAAAGGTCATTCTGGAATTAAAATAGAGGACAGGGGCTGGGGCATAGGGAAGAGTGCCCTACAGAAATGAATGCAAATTCTAGAGCAACAGTGGACAGAGGGAGAACAAACACATCACCTTGCCTCAGACACCATTTATCCTCCTAAATCTCTGGGTGGCTCAGAGGAGACAAGACTCATGTAGTAATGAGGTGACAGTTGAAGATGGCCTCAGCTAGAGCAATGACAGTACAGATGGAGAGGAGGGGCTAGGAATCAATAAAGCTTAATGATTGATTGTATGTGGCATGCAAAAACTGGAAGGAATGTAAAAGAATTTCCAAGTGAATGATAGAGAATAAGGTGCTAAAAATCCTCATTTATCACACTACTTAATAAAAAACTTTTTCTATATTAATTGAACAAATTAGCTTACCAGATCTATTTTCACATATACCTAGTAACTATAAATCAGTCTATTATACATCATTTCTGAGTAAAACTCTAAGAAAGATAATTAAATGCAAAATGAATGGAAATTTTAAGACATTAACTATCACTAGCAACAGCTAAAGGTTTTTTGAGAAATGAGCCATGCTAAATTAGGCTCGCTCTTCATTTCATTGCTTGAGTGTTTGTTTTGTTAAGAATGCTGGGCTAAGTCAGGATCATATAGTTATAGAGTCAGAGAGTAGGCACAATTTATAAAACTTCTCTAAATTGCTTTGTCTTGATAGGTACATGGTAGTTATTGCATTTCTTAACCTGAAAACATTATTTCTCATACTATATCAGCTTTCCATTTTTCCAAACAATTCTCCACATTATTCTACTTTCTCTTTTTCAATTTTACTTTCCATTTTTTATTATTTCATTTGGTTTTCAGTCACTAATTGAATGACAGTGTTTTCTTCTACCTATTGAACTTTAGATATTTCTAGTTTTACCAAACTATATGATTTTTTTTAAAACCTCAAAATTATCATACCCATTGTGTATATCTTTACCTGTCTGACTCATAGTCTCTCTCACATCTCATACACACGTGTATACACACACACTATATGAATATATATATTCTATAGTATATTATAAATTTAATTTTTATTTTACTTTCATTTTTCATCATTTTCAAATTTATCCTTTTGAATTTTATCCTTAAATCTTTTATTATAGATAAAATTCTATAACTATGACATTCTTTTCACATCTTTTTTATACCCTATTATGTAGTTACTCCAGTAACTACAGTTACTCCAGTAATTCCACAATATGCATATAATATATACATATAATATACATAATAGACATATAAAAGTAAAGAAGCTTGTATATGTTTCATTCACACTTATGATAGTAAAATAAGATATGAAAAACATACTGAGAGGAATGAGGGTTATGTTTTGCCACATGCATATAGATTTGTAAGACATGAACAAGTTGAAAGTGTAAATGAGAATGACTTTATTTTTAATTGCATCCAAGCAGGCAAACAGCTAAAATCTTTCTGTCTCAGAAAGTAATTTTCACTTTTCTTTAGCATAGGTTGAAAAAAAATCTTAAGAGTGTCTAAGAAAGCCATTCTTCTGTTCATTTTCATAAAATTCATTGCAATATTCTAATCTCCCAGAAGTAGGAAATGTTTATATGGCATCAGATTAGTTGAGATCTGAAATGAAAGCTTGAAAACATGTCTCAGTAAAAGTGTTATTGTACTTTTATGGCTATTCTTGTGTTTTTTCTTTTTCTTTTTCTTTTTTTTTGAGACGGAGTTTTGCTCTTGTTACCCAGGCTGGAGTGCAATGGCGCGTTCTCGGCTCACCATAACCTCCGCCTCCTGGGTTCAGGCAATTCTTCTGCCTCAGCCTCCTGAGTAGCTGGGATTACAGGCACGCGCCACCGTGCCCAGCTCATTTTTTGTATTTTTAGTAGAGATGGGGTTTTACCATGTTGACTGGGATGGTCTCGATCTCTTGACCTTGTGATCCACCTGCCTCGGCCTCCCAAAGTGCTGGGATTACAGGCGTGAGCCACCGCGCCCGGCCCTATTCTTGTGTTTTTACTGTGGCACTCTCTCTGGTTTCCTTTATCTCCAGATTCCTACTACAGGTCAACCCAAAAGTTGACATTAGTGTAGTTTTCTCAATTGTAAAGGTTTCTGGTATGCTATTGACTTAATTCTGAAGATAAGAGAAATATAAGAAGAAAAGAGGAAAGAATATTTTGGCATGATGAAGCTGTTTTAGATATTGATTATGGTGACATTTTTATAAAAGTTACATTTGTCAAAGCTCAGAACTACACACAAAAAAAGGTGAAGCTTTCTGTGGGTAAATTATGTTTCACTAAAAAGAACCTAAGTCCTAATGTTTCTGGGTTTTGGGGTTCAGGGGAGCCCTCAGTTCCCCTGAGAGAAGGTTTCTCCAGTTTCTTGATCTCTCACTTCCCCAAGAATGGGGAGGAGACCACGGTGCAGTGTGCTGTAAATGCCAGCCTCAAAAGTGTTTGTAGGAAGTGATTTATTTAAGTAGAATAAGAGAAACAGGAGAAGGAGAAAGAAACAGCTAACTCTCACACTGAGTGAGAGAATCCAGACAGATGGAATCCAGGAGAGGAAAGCAGCTTCCACACTGAGTGGAAGGGAATAGAGAGATGGAGTTTAGGAGGGGAAGACAGGCTTTCATGAGAGAGTGTGGAAGGGGACTCCAGAGGGAAAATCCAGGAGAGAGGAAGACAGCTTCCACGAGAATGGGAGGGGATCCAAACATGAAGTCCGAAGGGGTGTGGAAGAAGACTTTTAACCTGGGAGGAACTCCCACCTTCTCCTAGACCTCTGATCAATGAAAGGAGTTCCTTAGAACTTCTGCTGGAGTGATTGACTTTTTGATTCTTCCCTCGCCCATGAAAATTCAGAGACCATTAAATCTCCCAGATGGAGAGAAACGGCAGGGAGGCATGACGCTGGGAAGTTCTTGCCCTAACTATGCCCCATTGTGGACCCAGAAAGAGAACACATTCCCGCAGTAAGTCTATCAGTCACAGCCAGGAAAAACTCCTATGCCATATTCAAATGTCACAATCATATTCAGATGAAAATTTTCTTGTTAATATAGCAAATATTACTGATATGACCTTCTGTATTATTCAGTTTTAGCTTATCTACTTTCGTCTTCAAAACTTTGAAAGAAAATAGATTCTCAAAAGCCATTAACATGCTAATCATTGGTTTTTCAGGAGTTTATGTTTAAATGTAAGTTAAAGTATTAAATTGGTTAAGTAAGTGTGGTTGATGGACAGCCTCCAGGATGGCCCATGGTGCATCTTGTCTTGGGGTGTTCACACCCCTGGGTAGATCACTTCCACAGTGAAAGGGGCTGATCTATGTAAGGAACAGGATATTGAAGAAATGGCAGTGTGACTTCTCAGACTAGACCATAAAAGCATTAAAAGTTTCTGTGTTGCTCTCTCAGGGTAACATACTCAATGTGGAGGAGGTCAGCTGCCTTGTAAGAATACTCAAGCAGCCCTATGGAGATGTCCAGAAAGCAAGGAACTGTTTCTTGTGAGGAAGCCATCTTCGAAGGGCATCCTCAAGCCTGAGTAAATCCTTCATGTGACTGATGTCTTTTTTTTTTTTTTTTTTTTAAAGCCAGAGTCTCACTCATACTCCTGCGGGAGTGCAGTGGCACGATCTCAGCTCACTGCAATCTCTGCCTCCCAGGTTCAAGTCATTCTCCTGCCTCAACCTCCCGAGTAGCTGGTATTACAGGCGCCTGCCACCACGCCCGGCTAATTTTTATATTTTTAGTAGAGACAGGGTTTCACCATGTTAGCCAGGCTGGTCTTGAGTGCCTGACCTCTGGTGATCTGCCCCCATTGGCCTCAAAAAGTGCTGAGATTATAGGGATGAGCCACCGCGCCAGGCCAGGCCGGTTGATATTTAAATACCACCTTATGAGAGACCTAGAGCTATGCCACCCTCGAATTCCTGACTATAAACACTGTGAAAGAATAAATGCTCATTGTTGTTTTAAGCTGCTAAGTTTGGGGAATATTTTTGTTATATAGCAAAAGACAATAAATACACTAATGTTTTATTTTTCTGAAACATTCAAACTCATGTATTCTAGGACCAGCTACATTGACACAGAATACCATTTGCTGAAATTTTAATCTCAATGATATTAATTAATAAAATGAGAATATTGAAATATGTAGACAATGCATTGAGTCTAACTTCTAGTACAGAGAAGATGGTGAAGAAGTGATAGTTGGGGATTTTTTTTTTTTTTTTTTTTTTTTTTTGGTCAGAGTCTGTTTATTTGCAAGGAAGTGAAACCTATCAAAGTAGCTTAAGTAAAAACAGGATATATTGCAAGGATAAAACCTTACCAGAAGAGAAATAACTGAGTTCTTGGGAATTGGAAAGTTGTCAGGTGGTATCTCTCTCCTCCCTCCATCTCTTCCATTTTCCCTTTCTATTATTTTCTCTTTTCTGTTTCTGTGCTTCTGTTTCTCTACCTCCTTTCCGTTGCATTTCTTTTCTCTTTCTCGCTCATTCTCTCTGTGTCTGTTCTTCTCCTGCCTGCTTTAATTTTCTCTACTACTCTTTTCTTGTTCTCCTCTATTCATCCCTCCTTTCCTCCTTCCCTCTGTCCTCCTTCCTCTCTACAGCATTCCAGGTTTCCTTCCCCTCTCTTTATCCTTCATCTCCTTGTCTCCTTTTGCCTCCTTTTTGCCTTTCCTTCTTTCTTCCCTTCTTTTCCTCTCCCCTTCTCTCCTCCTTTTTTTATATTTCTCCTTTTCTTTTTCTATTTCTCTGTAATATCTTATCATTCTTTCTGTGTGTATTTTTTGTCCTTCTCTTCTGAAGGATGCCTACTTCTTCCCCCTAACTTCTCTCTTGGCCTGTTATCAGCTCTGGCCCCAGTTCTAAGTGGCCTTTACAGGTTCAGGCCTACTATGTTTATAGGAGAAATTGGAAAGTGGCCATCCATAGTTGAATTTGGCTTACAAATGTGTTTTGCTTGATTCAATCTCTGATTCTTCTAGGTTTAATTGTTGGTTATAAATTGAAAATATAAAAGAAGGACAGGTTGGCTCAAACAAAACACTTTTCTACACTTCAATAGTCCGGAACATATGTTTGCATATTACAGATTAGTCTCAAAGTGGATGTTCATTGTAATAAATTATGAAGAAAAAAATAAAACTTTATTCAGATATTTCAGAAGTCAGAAACATTTTTTATAGATATTTTCATAAAATATTTTTTAAAGATGCTTAAAATATGAACTCTAGCCATGCAGAAAATTTGGATATGAGGAAAATCACATTTTCAGGGAATTTTAATGAAAAGGTAGTTATATTAAATAAGGTTGAATTGTTAACTTGCACCCAGGCTGGAGTGCAGTTGTGCAATCTCAGCTCACTGCAACTTCTGCCTTCCGGGTTCAAGTGATCCTCCTGCCTCAGCCTCCCAAGTAGCTGGGATTACAGGTGCCCACCACCATGCCCAACTAATTTTGGGGTTTTTTTTTTTTTTAGTAGAGATGGGGTTTCACCATGTTGACTGGGCTGGTCTCGAACTCCTGACCTTAAGTGATCCGCCTGCCTTAGCCTCCCAAAGTGCTGGGATTATAGGCTTGAACCACTGCGTCCGGCCAAGTTGTTAACTTTCTTTCATTGTTTTAGAAGAAACATAAATACAAGATGCCCAAACATAAATATAAGATGTCCTAGTTTTTGATACAGTAGAGTTCAATAGATCCTAAGACATTTATGCCTTTAAAATTAGAGTTTTAAATGATACAAAAAGTATTGTAGGTCAGCATGAACATCATCCTATATACAAGCATGAAACTGTTTCAATAAGTAGCTAAAAGTCAAACTTCCTTTTGTCCATGAACGTAAATTAGCAAGTTCTTTTTTTGGGGGCAAGGAGGATACAAGGGCAAGGTCTCACTCTGTCGCCCATGCTGGAGTGCAGTAGCACCATCTCTGCTCACTGTAGCCTCAATCTCCTGGGCTCAAGTGATCTTCCTGCCTCATTCACTCCCCTACCAAGTAGCTGGGACTACAGTCGTGCACCACCACGCCTGGCTATAAATCAGCAAATTCTTATATTCCTGACTAGTTACTTGTAAGAATGAATTATGTGGATTTGTTTTCATTCTCCAGTTAGTTCTACAATCCTTTAAGGCAGACTCAAATTTCTTCTATCCTCCTATATTGTGAAGCATCATATTTTTCACATTGTACATGCTCAACAAATGCTTATAATTATTTAGCTGACTGATACTGTAGTTTATAAGTGGGACCCTATCAAACATAATTCTTTTCAAATGCGCTGAATACATGTACATTGCAACCATTTCTTTGGGCAGGAATCATAAATTATACTCCCCTAAATATCCAATTAATTTTTAATAGTTTTGTAAAATTATAAAGCTAATTCATTATCTTTGCAAAATTATCAGGAAATAAAAAATATAAAGAAGATTATGTCACTTGTAGTATCATTACCCAGAGATTTACTAATTTTTTTCTTTGAAAACATTTGTAAATACATGCACAGCTAATTTTTTTAAATTTTTCATCTTTACTTGGATATAATTGACAAATAGAAATTATACGTATTGAAGGCATATAACTTGATGTTTTGATATATGTATTCACTGTGAAAATATCATCAAAATCAAATTAGTTAATCCATCACCTCACGTAGTTACCTTTTATGTGTGTGTGGGGTGAGAGCACTACTCTCTCAGTCAATTTCAAGTATGCAATATGGTTTTGTTAACTGTAGTCACCATGCTGTACATTAGATCTCCAGAACTTGTTCATTTTGTGTTACTGAAACTTTGTACTCTTTGACCAGTATCTCTCCATTTTCCCCACCTTCCATACCCTGGCAACCACTGTTCTACTGTCTGCTTCTGTAAGTTTCACTATTTTAGATTCCACATATAAGTTAAGATCATGCTGTATTTGTCTTTCTGTGTTAGCTCATGCCATTCAGCATAATGTTCTCCATGTTCATTCATGTTATCCCATATGAGAGGATTCCCTGCCTTTCTAAGGCTTAGCAATATTCCATTATATACATTCCACATTTTCCTTATTCATTCATCTTTGCATGGACACTTAGGTTGTTTCTATCTTAGGTATTATGAATAATGCTACAATCAGCATACAAGTGCAAATATCTCCTGGAGTTTCTGATCTTTTTTTCTTTTGGATGTGCTGTGATCTGAAATGTCTCCCAAAATTCATTAGTTGAAATGTAATCCCCACTGTTGTGGTATTAAGAAATGTGACCTTTGGGAGATGATTAATTTATGAGGACTTTGACCTAGTGAATAGGATTGGCACCCTTACAAACGGGTTGGAGGTTGAAGGGAGTATTCTCTTGCCCTTCTGTCCCTTCTGCTACATGAGGGCACAGCAATTCTCTTCTCTGGAGGATGTAGCAACAAGGTGCCATCCTAGAAGCAGAGAACAATCCTCACCAAACACCAATCATGCTAATGCTTTAATCTTAGATTTCCTAGCTTCCAGAACGATCAGAAATAAGTTTCTACTGTTAATAAAATACTCAGCCTGTGGTGTTTTCTTATTCAAATGGATTAAGACAGAATTAAGACTGATACTATAGTTTTCAAGTGGGATCTTATAAAAAATAATTCATTATTCAATCACATTACTTGTCTTTTTTTTGATATTGAGCTTTTTTAGTTCTTTATGTATTTTGTTTTAAAATTTTTTAAATTAAAAATTAAAAAAATTTTAATTTTTTTAATTGTTTTTAAATAGAGACAAGGTCTCACTTTGTTGCCAAGATTGGTCTTGAACTCCTGGGCTCAAGTGATCCTCCCATCTCAGCCTTTCAAAGTGCTAGGATTAAAGGTCTGAGCCACTGTGCCCAGCTGAGTTCCTTACATATTTTGGATATTGTGCCCTTATCAGATATTTGGTTTGCAAATATTTTATTATTATTATTGAAAATGGAATTATTTTCTTAATTTGCTTTTAGATAGTTCATTATTTGTGTATAGAAATGCCACTAATTTTTGTGTTAATTTTATATCCCACAACTTATTTAAATTTAACAGTTTTTGTTTAGTCTTTAGTGTTTTCTACATATATGATCATGTCATCTGCAAACAGTGATAATTTTTCTTCTGCCTTTCCTATTTGGGTGTATTTTTTTTCTCCTCCCTCTCCCCCTCCCTCCCCCCCTCCCTCCTCCCCTCCCTCCCTTCCTTTGTTCTTTCTTTTTCTTTCTTTCTCTCTCTCTCTTTCTTTCTTTCTCTCTCTCTCTCTCTTTTTCTTTCTTTCATCTGTCTGGTTGCTCTGGCTATGACTAGTATATGCTGACTAGAAATAGTAAGAGTGGGCATTCTCTCCTTGTACTGGAACTTAGAGGGAAAGCTTTCAGTTTTTCCCCATTTATTACGGTGTTTGCTGTAGGCTTTTCATATATGATCCTTACTGTGTTGAGATAAGTTGCTTCTATGCCTATTTTATTGAGAGTTTATTTTTTATTATGAATAGATGTTGAAATATGTCACATGCTTTTTCTATATTTATTGAGATGATCATGTGGTTTTTATGTTTTCTTCTGCTAATGTGGTATATGACATTGATTGCTATTTGCAAACCAAATATCTGAACTATCCTTGCATCTCAGAGAGAAATCCCACTTGATCATGGTGTATAATCCTTTCAATTGCTATGGAATTTGGTTTGGTAGTATTTTATTGAGGATTTTTACATTTGTGTTCATTAGGGATATTGACCTATTGTTTTATATTCTTAGAGTTTTTGGTCTGGTATCATGGTTATCTTGGTTTTGGTATTATGGTGATGCTGGTGTGACAATCTGTTTTCTTTTGGTTACCATTTACATGAGATATCTTTCTGCACCCCTTCACCTTCAGCCTGTGTGTCATTAAATCTAAAGTGAGTCTTTTATGGACATCATATAGTTAGGTCTTGTTTCTGTTTTTGTTTTTAAATCCATTTAGTCACTCCATGTCTTTTGATTGGGGGATTTTAGCCCACTGGCCTTTAAAGTAATTTTTGGTAGGTAAGAACTTACTCTTGCCATTTTGTTAGTTGTTTTCTGCCTGTTTTGTAGTTCTCTTGTTCCTCTTTCTCTTGTTGTCTTTCTTCTCTTGTGGTTTGATAACATTTTTGTGATGGTATGCTTTGATTGTTTTCTCCTTATTTTTTGTCTATCTATTGTACTTATTTTCATGGTTACTATAGAGTTTACATTAAACCTTTTCTAGTTATAGAAATCTGTTTTAGCCTGATAGCCACTTAACTTCAATCACATACATACATACTGTATATTTTATTTCCCCTCCCCACACTTTATGGAATTGATGTCAGATTTTACCTCTTTCTATATTGTGTTTTCATTACAAATTTCTGTGGTTATAGTTATTCTGACTAGTTTTGTGTTCTAATTTATATATGAGTGTTGAGAGTAATTTTCTTGCCACAGTTACAGTATTATAATATTATATGTTTGTGTTATATTTACCTTTATACATGTGACTTATACTTTCATGCTATTGTTTAATGTCTTTTTATTTCAACTTGAAGAACTTCCTTTAGCACTTTTTGTAAGGCCGGTCTAGTGATGACAAATTCACTTAGTTTTTGTTTGTCTGGGAAAGTCTTTATCTTTCTTTCATTATGAAAAAACAATTTTGCCAGATAAAGTCTTCTTGGTTGGCAGGTTTTTTTGTTTCAGCACTTTTAATATATAATCCAACTCTTTCTTGATCTGTAATGTTTCTGCTGAGAACTGTGCTGATCTGCAGTGTTTCTTCTGAGAAGTCTTTTGTGGGTTCTTTTCTATTTGACAAGTCACTTTTCTCTTGTTGCTTTAAGAATTCTTTTTTTTTTGTCTTTGGTCTGTGACAATTTAGTTATAATATCTCATTGTAGACCTCATTGGCTTCACTCTGTTTAGGGATCGTTGGGCATCATGAATCAGGATGTTCATTCCACTCTCTAGGTTTGGTAAGTTTTTAGCCATTATTTCTTTAAATAAGCTTTCTGTCTCTTTCTCTTTTTCTCTCTCTTCTCCTTCTGATAAAGCCATAATGTTTATATTGGTCCACTTGATGGTGTCTCCCATTAGTTGTATACTTTTTCATTTTTTTCCTTTTGTTCCTCTAACTAGATACGTTAAAATTAGTCTTTGAGTTCATGGACTTTTTCTTCTGCATGATTGAGTCTGTTAAGCTTTTTATTGAGCTTTCAGTTCAGTCACTGCATTCTTTTCACTCCAGGATTTCTATTTGGTTCTTTTTTTTTTTTTTTTTTTTTTTTTTTGAGACGGAGTTTCGCTCTTGATACCCAGGCTGGAGTGCAATGGCGCGATCTCGGCTCACCGCAACCTCCGCCTCCTGGGTTCAGGCAATTCTCCTGCCTCAGCCTCCTGAGTAGCTGGGATTACAGGCACGCGCCACCGTGCCCAGCTAATTTTTTTTTTGTATTAGTAGAGACGGGGTTTCACCATGTTGACCAGGATGGTCTCGATATCTTGACCTCGTGATCCACCCGCCTGGTTCTTTTTTTTAATGGTTTCTGTTATCTTTGTTGCACTTCTTGTTTTGTTCATATGTTGTTTTCCCCAATTCATTTAGTTGTTTATCTGTCTTCTTTTGTAGCTCACTGAGCTTCTTTAAGAAAATTATTTTGAATTATTTGTCAAACAGTTAATAAATCTCCATTTCTTTAGGGTCAGTTACTGGAGCTTATTAGTTTGCTTTGCTGGTATTATATTTGCTTGATTCTTTATGATCTTGTAGCCTTGAGTTGGTGCCTGTGAATTGAAGGAGTAAACATCTTTTCCAGTCTTTACAGGCTGGTTTGGCAGACCTCCTTCTGCTGTGGCCTTTGAGTGATGGGATTGTCTCTTGGGATCATGGTTTACTGAGGCTGGAGTTTTGTCATGTCATTGCTGCTGGGTCTGCAGTTAGGTCTGCCATTGGTGGGCCTGATATTGGGGACATAGGCAGGTGTGGATCCTGAGTGGATGGGACTGCCTCTGAAACCATCATCAAGCAGGGCTGGAGCCAGGTCATAAGGCCACTTCTGGTCTTCAGTTGGACCTGCAGATGGCAAGACTCTACCAGGGTTACAGATGGTTGTGGCTCCTGCTGGGTCTTTGAGTGAGCTCCTGTTGGGTTCTAGATGGGTTGCTGAGTTGGCAGGTCTGGTCTGGGACTGCAGTTCAGAATTGGAGATAGATCACAGGGCTACTTCACAATATAGTTAGGTCTGTGCTTGGCTGGACTTTTACGAGGGGCACAGATGAGTGTGACTGCCCCCTTGATTGTACCTTGGTGGAAGGGGCTAGTGGCAGGACTATGGACAAGTGGGGCTAGAGCCAAGTCCACAGGGATAGAGGGCTGCTTCTTGTCTGTAGCCAGGACCATAGTCACTGAGCCTGCCGCTGGAGTGTGAGCCTGTTTTCTCACAATAGCCCTCTTGGTCTTGGGGCCCACCAATGCTTTGCAAACTTCTACTAGGATCCCAAAGTTCTTCCAAAGGCACTTTTGTCCATGGATGACTGCCAAACTATTGTTTCTCTTTGTGTGGAAGGTGGACATAACCTAGGTATCTCCTATTCTGTCAGCTCTCTTTATCTCTTGGCATACATGCTTAAAATACAAAAATGGGATTACTGTATACATAGAGTTTTATAACTGTCTTTTCTATTTAGCCACATATCATGGATACCTTTCTATGTCAATAAATATAGGTCTACAATACATAAATATTATTCCATGTACTGTATTTTATCAATCCTCTTTTGTTGATTTTAAGGCATTTTATATTTTTTTCTGTTATAAACAATGTATAGCTGAACATCATTGATTTTACCTTTCTTTAGAAAAAAAAATTTCTAAAAACAGGATTGCATAACAGAAGTTCAAGCTCCAAGTATAAGATCAATAAATACTTGTTGAATAATCATCAACTATATGATTGATAATGGGGACCAAATATTCTTTAACTCATTTGGAATGGTTAATCTTTTAGACATATGAAGGTATATTATGAAAATGTATATAGTGTGTAGTAGCTGGGACTACAGTCATACACCACTGTGCCTGGCTAATTTTTCTATTTTTTTTAGAGACAAAGTTTTGCCATGTGCCTGGCTGGTCTCACACTCCTGAGCTCAAATGATTCACCTGCCTCGGCCTCCCAAAGTGCTGGGATTACAGGCATTAGTCACTGTAGCTGGTCTATAAAAGTATATTTTTGAAGTCTTTCTAACAGCTTCACTGACAAATACTTTGAAATGCTTATTCAGAGAGAATCTTTGTGGTCTAAAGGTTTGGAGGGACTCAATATACTGCTAACTTGTAATTCCAGCACTTTGGGAGGCCCAGGCAGGCAGATCACTTGAGCTCAGGAGTTCAAGACCAGCCTGGGCAACTTGGTGAAATCCCATCTCTACCAAAAATACAAAAACTTAGCTGGGCATGGTGGCATGCATCTGTGATCCTAGCTACTTAGGAGGCTAAGGAGGGAGGATTGCTTGAGCTCAGGGGGCAGAGGCTGCAGTGAGCCAAGATTCCGCCACTGAACTTCTGCCTGGGTGACAGAGTGAGACCCTATTTCAAAAAAAACAAAAAAACAAAAGCAACAAAAAATAACACTGTTAACTATCAAATATTGATAGCAATATTTACCATGGGGAAATATCAAACTTCAGTTTTTCTTGTGGTTGATATTAGCAGCAGTATTATTCATTAATAGTGTCCCTTACTAATGATTTAAAAATTTTTTAAATTAAGATGATAATAATCTCAGAGTTATTGAGAGGGTTAAGTGAATTAATGCAAGGTACTTGTCAATGGTAAGCAGGTAAAAAATATCTGTCCTACTTCCTAACATTCCTAATGATGCCCTACTCCTAGCAGTTAGTTACTCATTAATGCTGTGGAGATACTGGAGTATTCAACCATAATATATTAACAGTAACCATTAAACTTGATTTCATGTTCAGATAGCGTTTTGTATATGTTTACATGTAATCAAATGATTACATAAAACTACACTAATTTTATTGCTTGTTAGAAGAAAGACTGAATCATTTAAAAGTATCATTACAGATGTTTTTTAACAGTAAGAACAGTTGTTTTCTTTTAAATTCATCTAATAACTATAAGTAATCTAAAAGGAAAAAATCTATAAATTCTTTGGGGGAATATATTAGTTATATAAGTAACACTGTTTTTTTTTTAAAAAACTTATCAGTTGCAAGTAAATTATTGTAACTAAAACTTTTTGAGATATCTGCACAGCATGCATAAATGATTTAAAACCCTTTTTTTAGCCAGGTGTAATGGCTCACACCTGCAATCTCAGCACTTTGGGAGGCGGAGGTGGGAGGATTGGTTGGGCTCAGGGGTTCAAGAGTAGCCTGGGCAGCATAGTGAGACCCCTGTCTTTACAAAAAGGTTTTTATTTTAATTAGTTGAGTGTGTTAACACATGCCTGTAGTCCCATCTACTTGGGAGGCTGAGTTGGGAGGATTCCTTGAACCTGGGAGTTTGAAGTTGCAGTGAGCCCAGATTACACCACTGAACTCCAAACTGGTGACAGAGTAAGACTCTGTCTCAAAAAAACGAAACAAAACAGAAAATCCAAAGAAACCCCTTTTCCCTCTGAAATCTCATTCTCTTAGAGAATCTTTTACTCACAATTAAAGACAAAATTTATCAACCCAGATTCTTTAAAGTGTAGGTTGACTTAATGTGATTTTCTTACTGTGTCTGTTTTTATATAAGCTGGATAAAAGAAAAATGGGAAAAAAGCTGTCTTTTCTTTGAGACAGTTTAAATTTTAATTTTAAACCTCACATGGAAAGCAATGTTCAATTTGAAGTGAAACATTGTAAAGCAATATATTAGAGATCCTGGGGCAAGTTCAATCTAATTCAACTAATAAATATTGAGCACATATTATGAGTTCAGCACTGTGTTGGGAATACAAAGACAAAATTAATTTGGATGTTAATGCTGGGAGAGACTTTAAAAATAATTTAATACAAACCCTTGAATAGACAGAGGAGGAAATTAAAGGTCCTGGGAGATGAAGTGGCTTTTTCACAGTTAGTAGATAAGTAGTAGAGCCAAGGTTAGAACACTTCCAATTTGGTATTCCTTGCATCGCCTCACACTCACTGCTCCAGGGTTTTACAAAAGATACAGTTTTTACATTGGCTAGAGCTCATGTGGCTGGGCTATCCCAACAAAGCAGGTCGGGAAAATTTCCGTAATAGTCAGCATCTCAAAATAGCAGCTAGTCACTGTAGCTTTGTTCCTAACTCTGGAAGAATGAAAGAAATTCTAATTATACAACTGGCACTGGACAAATAGTACCTCTCAACAAACATTTGAGAGCTAACTACGTGCCTGGTTCTGTGTTATACCTTAGGAATATAAAGTAGACCCCAAACAATCCTTGTCTTTAAAAAACTGATAGTGTAGCGAAGGAAATAAACCTATGAAGAGATAATTTCATAACATTACATAGCCAAAACCAATGCCTAGGAAAATGCATTCCAATTTTGTTTTCTTTTTTCATCATTATTTTTAAAATTTTGTTACAGTGAGAGTGTTTTGGCCAGGACACAAATACCCAGATCTTTCAACACCCCTCTAAAGAGTTCCTGTGGCAGAAATTTGCAGAAGAAACAATGACAAAGCAAAACAAAGTCAGCATTTTGACTTCAAATCTCAATGCAGAGAAATAGGATAGTTTTAGGGGAGCAGCCATTACTTTAGTCTAGTTGAGTTTAAATGACCTGGCGAAAGCACCATGTAACATTCAAACCCGCATTTTATATCTTATTCTGGTGCATGTAACAAACGTGTGTGAGAAAGGGTGGGCTGATTCAGCCTCTGCCATTCTGGGCCAGCCCCACTCTTAGTGCTCTGATGGCCTGAAAGAGAGAATCACAGAGAGCCCCTGCTGCTGCTATTTTACACTTGGAAATCCCACCACTAACAAATGTGGCCTCATCAGTGACTTTAAATGCAATAAGCACCTCCTCTCTACTTTGACACTTTGGTACCGTTTCATAAGACATTTCCTCCCTAGAGTATTCTGTTTTGTTTTGTTTCCTTTTTTAATGCCAGATGATCTCCTTGAAAACTTCACTTAAATTTTATTTTTAAAAAATCATTCTTTTTTTTTTTCTCAAGATAGAGTCTAACTTTGTTGCCCAGACTGGAGTGCAGTGGCACGATCTATGCTCACTGTAACATCTGCCTCCCAGGGTCAAGCGATTCTCCTGCCTCAGCCTTCTGGGTAGCTGGGATTACTGGTGTGCACAACTACACCCAGCTAATTTTTGTATTTTTAATAGGGAAGGGGTTTCACCATGTTGGCCAGGCTGGTCTCCAACTCCTGACCTCAAGTGATCCACCTGCCTTGGCCTCCCAAAGTGCTGGGATTACAAGCATGAGCCACCGTGCCTGGCCAAAACCACTCTTTTCTATGACGCCAAATTTGGATCAGTCCTTTTCATTATATCCTATCATCTATTATACCCAGCCTAAATGTAACTGGCTGCCCTGTGAGGTGCAGATAAAAACAATGGATACTCTTGTTTACTCTCCTTGAGTTAATAGAGGAGTTGAAAATTTTAACAGAAGAGCTGATCATTCACGTAGAGCTTTAAGTATTTTTAGATGGGCCATGAGACATAAAGCAAATGTTTTGAATAATTATAGTTCTACAGTTTTACTGTGAAATGATTTTTATTTTTTAAACTTATTTGCTGAGTTAACATTAGCATTACACAAGAAATGGAAAATCTGACAGAATCTGATGATTATCTCATGAGGAAGTACAGCTATATACATCAGAAAGCAACAACATGGCAACTTCCTTCTTAAAAGCTTTTCTTTTAATCTTCCTTCTCCATAAATATGATCCGAGCCATCTATAAATCAAGGTGTTTCTTTTTTATTAGTATTATACTTTAAGTTCTAGGATACATGGGAAGAACATACAGTTTTGTTACATAGGTATACACGTGCCATGGTGGTTTGCTGCACCCATCAACCTGTCACCTACATGTTAGGTGTTTCTCCTAATACTATTCCTTTCCTAGTCCCCAACCCCCACTCCCTGACAGGCCCCAGTGTGTGATATTCCCCTCCCTATGTCCATGTATTCTCATTGTTCAACTCCCATTTCTGAGTGAGAACATGCAGTGTTTGGTTTTCTGTTCTTGTGTTAGTTTGCTGAGAATGATGGTTTCCAGCTTCATTCATGTCCCTGCAAAGGACATGAAGTCATCTTTTTTATGGCTACATAGTATTTCTTGGTGTATGTGTGCCACATTTTCTTTATCCAGTCTATCATTGATGGGCATTTGGGTTGGCTCCAAGTCTTTGCTATTGTGAAAGGTGCTTCAATAAACATACATGTGCATGTGTCTTTATAGTAGAATGATTTATAATCCTTTGGGTGTTAACCCAGTAATGGGATTGCTGGGTCAAATTGTATTTCTGGTTCTAGATCCTTGAGGAATGGCAATTCCTCACTGTTTCCCACAATGGTTGAACTAATTTACACTCACCAACAGTGTAAAAGCATTCCTATTTCTCCACATCCTCTCCAGCATCTGTCATTTCCTCACTTTTTAATGATTGCCATTCTAAATGGCTTGAGATGTTATCTCATTTTGGTTTTGATTTACATTTCTCTAATGACCAGGGATGATGAGCTTTTTGTTATATGTTTGTTGGCTGCATAAATGTGTTCTTTTGAGAAGTGTCTGTTCATATCCTTCACCCACTTTTTGATGGAGTTTTCTTTTTTTTCTTGTTAATTTGTTTAAGTTCTTTGTAGATTCTGGATATTAGCCCTTTGTCAGATGGATTGCAAATGTTTTCTCCCATTCTGTAGGTTGCCTGTTCACTCTGATGATATTACAGAAGCTCTTTAGTTTAATTAGATCCCATTTGTCAATTTTAGCTTTTGTTGTCATGGCTTTTGGTGTTTTAGTCATGAAGTCTTTGCCCATGCCTATGTCCTGAATAGTATTGCCTAGGTTTTCTTCAAGGGTTTTTGTGGTTTTAGGTCTTATGTTTAAGTCTTTAATCCAACTTGAATCAATTTTTGTGTAAGGTGTTAAGGAAGGAGACGAGTTTCTGTTTTCTACATATGGCTAGACAGTTTTCCCAACATAATTTATTAAATAGTGAAGCCTTGCTTGTTTTTGTCAGGTTTGTCAAAGATTAGTCGTTGTAGATGTGTGGTGTTATTTCTGAGGCCTCTTTTCTGTTCCATTGGTCTACATATCTATTTTGGTACCAGTCCCATGCTGTTTTGGTTACTGTAGCCTTGTAGTATATAGTTTGAAGTCAGGTAGTATAATGTAATGCCTCTAGCTTTGTACTTTTTGCTTAGGATTGTCTGGGCTATGTGGGCTTTTTGGTTCCATATGAAATTTTAAGTAGTTTTTTTCTAATTCTGTGAAAGAAATCAGTGGTAGCTTGATGGGAATAGCATTGAATCTAAAAATTATTTTGGGCAATATGGCCATTTTCAAGATGCTAATTATTACTATCCATGAGCATGGAATGTTTTTCCATTTGTTTGTGTCCTCTCTTATTTCCTTGAGCAGTGGTTTGTAGTTGTCCTTGAAGAAATCTTTCACATCCTTTGTAAGTTGCATTCCTAGGTATTTTATTCTCTTTGTAGCAGTTGTTAATGGGAGTTCACTCATGATTTGATTTTCCATTTGTCTATTATTGTTGGATAGGAATGCTTGTGATTTTTGCACATTGATTTTGTATCTTGAGGACTTTGCTAAAGTTGCTTATCAGCTTAATGAGATTCAGGGCTGAGACGATGGAGTTTTCTAAATGTACAATCATGTCATCTGCAAACAGAGACAATTTGACTTCCTCTCTTCCTTTTGAAGACCCTTTATTTCTTTCTCTTGCCTGACTGCCCTGTACAGAACTTCCAGTAATATGTTCAATAGGAGTGGTGAGAGAGGGCATCCGTGCCTTGCGCCAGTTTTCAAAGAAAATGCTTCCAGCTTTTGCTCATTCAGTATGATATTGGCTATAGGATTGTCGTAAACAGCTCTTATTATTTTGAGATATGTTCTATCAATACCTAGTTTATTGAGAGTTTTTAGCATGAAAGAGTGTTGAATTTAATCAAAGGCCTTTTCTGCATCTATTGAGATAATCATGTTTTTTTTTTTTTTTGTCATTGGTTCTGTTTATGTGATGGATTACATTTATTGATTTGTGTATGTTGAAACAACCTTGCATCTCAGGGATGAAGCGAACTTGATCGTGGTGGATAAGCTTTTTGATCTGCTGCTGGATCAGTTTGCCAGTATTTTATTGAAGATTTTGACAATATGCTTGGTCCAGGGCTGATATTCTTCTTAATTTTCTCTTCTCATTGATCTGTCTAATATTGACAGTGGAGTGTTAAAGTATCCTATTATTGTGTGGGAGTCTAAGTCTTTTTGTAGGTCTCTAAGAAATTGCTGTATGAATATGGATGCTCCTATATTGGGTGCATATATATTTAAGATAGTTAGCTCTTCTTGCTTCATTGATCCCTTTACCATTATGTGATGCTCTTTGTCTTTTTTGATCTTTGCTGGTTTAAAGTTTGTTTTATCAGAGACTAGGATTGCAACCCCTGCTTTTACTTGCTTTCAATTCACTTGGTAAATCTTTCTCTATCCCTTTATTTTGAGCCTATATGTGTCTTTGCATGTGAGATGGGTCTCCTGAATACAGCACACTGATGGGTCTTGAAAAAAAAAAAAGTCCTATCTAATAAGGTTTTCCTGTCTTCTAGGCCCTTGCTACTCAGTGTGGTTCCAGAACCAGCAAGATTGTATTACCTGGGGGTTGCATTAGAATGCAGAGTCTCAGATTCTACCCAGACCTAATGAATCAGAATAAGCATTTTTAATAAGATTCTCTAGGTGATTCACTTATACTTTGAAGTTTGAGGACTACTGTTCTTGGATCAGGTAGAGTTTCTCTGTCTCTCTCTTTTCGTTTTTGGTTCTCTATGACAGTGATTTTCACGTGGGCAGGGACAGTGTATCCCAGAGATATCAGAAGAGAATGTCCCAGAGTCCTTTCTTGACCAGTTGACAATCATTGCTTCACATGTCCTGCCTCACGTTTTTGCATCCACTTCTGTGGCTTTTGCTCCTACCCACAGGAGATTGACTTCCAAATGATGCCTACTAGAAATCTGAACCTGGATGTTCCCCAGTGTCTGAAATGCAATTTCTAAATCTCAATTCCCTCACCGTCCCTCCCTTTCCTCCTAAATTTTATTCTTAGTAAATGACACCTATTACTCTGGTTTTTACTTCCTTAACTCTCTTTTCCCCTCCACTGCAATAACCTCTCTGGCTCTGAAACTTGAACTGATGTGACCACCAATGATCTCTTTATTGACAAGTCAATTGTGTCTTATTAAACCTCTCTGGGTATTGACAATTCTACGTTTCTTGAAGCGGTTTCCTTCCTGGTCTTTCTTGGTATGATACACTTTTGGTTTTCTTGGTATTTTTCTGATATGACCTTTTCATTTTCCTTTGTTTATTTTTCTTATATGGCCTGCCCCCTCACATTGGTTTGCCCCAGAGCTCTGATCTCAGTTCTTTCTTATTCTACCGTCTCTGGGCAATTTCATCTAATCTGTGGTTTTTATAATATATTTAGCAAATATTTCTTGAGCATCTACCAAATATCAGTGCCTAGAACCAAACCTAACATATACTGGTGGTAGCTTTTTTTTGAATAAATGCATGCATGAATGAATATTCTAGTCATTATTTGTGGTAGACACTGGGATACATATGTCAGTAAGATTGGGTTTCTTCCTACCTTCAAGTCAGCCACAGTATAGTGGAGTCATATCTGTTACTCCAAATTTTGGCTTACTCCTGAGCTCCAGACCCACATATTCACCTACTTTTTTGTATTCTCATTTCTCGTCCTCCATGCACCTCAAGTGTAACATGTCCAGTGTTGTACTTCTTACTCTTATAATTTTTCATCTTTTTTTTACCTGACTTGGTGAATAACAGCATCATCTGTCTGATGGCCCAAGCCAGAAATTGGAGGTTCTAACTAATCACCAACAGCTATCTGTACAATCCTCTTAATATCTCTGGTTCATTTTTCTCCATCCCCTTTGCTATTGTTTTAGGACCCTTATTCACTATCTCTTGCTTGAATTATTACAATTGTCAGCCTGGAGGTAACTATTTTAAATTCTTTCAGCTAATTCTTTGGGTATCAGGCTTTATATCTTAATAACACATTTATTCGCTACTTTTCTGATTTTTCTGATTTAGGCTTTATTTATTGATTTGCCACTTTTAAAGATAAAAAATTTAGCCCTGTTTTTATCTCCCCTATATTTACTATATATGGGAATTCCTTCTGAGCACTCAGTCTAACAATATAATTATACTTTTATTTTTATTAGGTCTGTAGTCAGTGTTTATACTATTATGACAATGAAAATGCTAATCACCAACCGAGCTGTAGTTAGTAACTATTATTGTATTTCCTTTTCTGTATATTTTTCCCTGAAGATAATTTTTATGATTGTTTTGATTCCTTAACTATCTACTAAATTGAACAATATGAAATTGATAGTTTTGTAAGACAAAATTATTGAATATTGGCATTATGTGGTTCAAACTGGCATGTTCTTTTTATTAATTCACACCTAATTCTCTCCCAGCTACCCACATATCTCAGTACTTTTAGATGAAATCTTATATCACTTTCAATTTATTGATACCTTCTGATGAATCAAGTGTTTTTTTCATTTTCATCTTCCTGAAGAAGACTCCTGAAGCCTTCTGACTTGCTCCTATCTGAACTGGTTGCCAGCAGGGACACAACCATCATCCTAGGGTTCTTTCTTATGTGTTGGCATCCTAGAGATCTGTTTCTTATATTCTATGGCTTTTTATTTTTCAATTTATTCCCTCATTTTGGAGGATTACATCTTCTGATAGCTTCCTGAGAAAGAGTAAACTAAAGGTAAAGTTTTGAGACCTTGCCTATTTAAAACATCTTTATTCAGCCTTCACAATTTTTGGCATTGTATATCATTCTATGTTAAAAGTAATTTTCTTCAGAATTTTGAAGGCACTGCTGCAATATCTTTTGGCTTTCAGTGTGCTATGAGGTCCAAAGCCATTATGTTTCTTGATTCTTTGTTTCTGATCAGATATTTTCTTCCAGAACCTTTTCTTTTTCTTAATATTCTAAAATGTGATGATATTATGTCATGGTGGATGTCCAGTGGGTGTCCCATTGGACTGAGTACTTCATGAATATTTCAGCCTCACTGGCCTGGCTTGGGTCACAAGCCTACTCCCAAACAGATTGTGATAAACAGGAGAATGCTGTTCTCTGGCCAGTTCTAGGTAAGTTTTCCATCCCTGCAACTGATAATTGGGTGGAGGTACATGGACTGACAATACAAGAAGGGAAATTAGGGGTGCTATTATGAAAAGAAACACAAGAGATTGAGGAGACAAACCTAGAGGCATCCACTGTATAATGTAAACAAACTCTCTTGTATGTGTAGCTTGATGGAAACCTGATTTGTAATCACAGTACTGAGTTTTGAATGACTGAATTTGCTATTGTCCAAATGATCTAAATGACATTCAATGATTCACAGTCACTATTCCAAGCATGCAATTTATAATAAAGAGAGTGGTATCTTATATTTTATAGAAAGCTGGATTAACTTTTATTAATTTTTTAGAAAATATGTGAAAATGTCTGATTAAATGGATTCTGTAGATGCAACTATAAATATATTTCTTTCTCAAAAGCCTGAAAATATGTGCCCATTTATGTAGTGCTAGTTGATGAAGTAGCCAGGAGCCAAATCATTTGTGTGAAAGAAATGGGACCATGTTCCCAGAATAGGCCAGTTGCATGTTTACCACTGTCTCTTGCTATTCCTTGTCCTGGCAAGGCAGGACAGTGGCAGATTCGAAGCTCTGGATCTGATTGAGTCTCCCAGTGCATCTTAGAACAGAATTGCCTCTAGGGTTTCTGTGGTTTCAGGTTTTTGTTTTAAGTCTTTAATCCAACTTGAATTAATTTTTGTATAAGGTGTAAGGAAGAGGTCCAGTTTCAGTTTTCTGCGTATGGCTAGCCAGTTTTCTCAGCATCAGTTATTAAGTAGGGAACACTTTCCCCATTATTTGTTTTTGTCAGGTTTGTCAAAGATCAGATGGTTGTAGAAAACCTAGGCAATACCATTTAGGACATAGGCATGAGCAAAGACTTCATGAGTAAAACACCATAAGCGATTGCAACAAAAGCCAAAATTGACAAATGGGATCTAATTAAACTAAAGAAGGCTTCTGCACAGCAAAAGAAAACTGTCATCAGAGTGAACAGGCAACCTACAGAATGGGAGAAAATTTTTGCCATCTCTCCATTTGACAAAAGGATAATATCCAGAATCTACAAGGAACTTAAACAAATTTACAAGAGAAAAACAAACAACTGCATCAAAAAGTGGGTGAAGGATATGAACAGACATTTATCAAAAGAAGACCTTTATGTAGTCAACAAACATGAAAAAAAGCTCTTCATCCCTGGTCATTAGAGAAATGCAACTCAAAACTGCAATGAGAAACCATCTCAAGTCAGTTAGAATGGCGATCATTAAAAAATCAGGAAACAACAGGTGCTGGAGAAGATGTGGAGAAATAGGAACGCTTTTACACTGCTGGTGGGAGTGTTAATTAGTTCAACCATTATGGAAAGCAATGTGGCAATTCCTCAAGGATGTAGAACCAGAAATACCATTTGATCCAGCAGTCCCATTACTGCATATATATTCAAAGGATTAGAAATCATTCTACTATAAAGACACATGCACATGTGTGTTTATTGCAGCACTATTTACAATAGCAGACTAGGAACCAACCCAAATGCCCATCAATGATAGACTGGCTAAAGAAAATGTGGCACATATACACTATGGAATACTATGCAGCCATAAAAAATATGAATTTGTGTCCTTTGCAGGGATATGGATGAAGTTCGAAACCATCATTTGCATCAAACTAACACAGGAACAGAAAACCAAATACCACATGTTCTCACTCATAAGTGAGAGATGAACAATCAGAACACTTGGACACAGGGAGAGGAACGTTACACACCAGGGCCTGTCGGGGTGGGGGCTGAGGGGAGGGAGAGCATTAGACAATACCTAATACACGTGGGGCTTAAAACCTAGATGACAGGTTGATAGGTGCAACAAACCACTATGGAACATGTATACCTATGTAACAAACCTGCACGTTCTGCACATGTATGCCAGAACTTAAAGTATAATAATAATAAAAAAAGAAGAGAATTACCTCTCTATCTCAACAGGGAATAAAACTCATATTTGAAAGATAGGGACATGTTCTAAAAATGATAAACTTCACAGCCCATCAATAATCTTTACTGGAAAGGCTGAGATAAAAATAATTACTAAATTTGCACATAAATCTTCCATGAATACAAATAAACTACATGATAAGGTTTTATTACCTCCATTTTATAGGCACATTTAGTTTTGCTTAGATCGTATGTAAGTCAAGAAAACCTGCTGATTATCACTATAAAAAGCACTTATTAAAACTTCCTGCAGACAAACACTTATGATATGGTTTGGCTGTGTCCCCACCCAAAACTCACCTTGAATTGTAGTAATCCCCATGTGTCAAGGGTGGGGCCAGGTGGAGATAATTAAATCCTGGGGGCAGTTTCCCCCATACTGTTCTCTTGGTGGTGAATAAATCTCATGAGATCTAATGGTTTTATAAATGGGAGTTCACTGCACAAGCTGTCTTGCCTGCTGCCATGTAAGATATGACTTTGCTCCTCATTTGCCTTCTGCCATGATTGTGAGGCCTCCCCAGCCATGTGGAACTGTGAGTTAATGAATCCTCTTTCCTTTATAAATTACCCAGTCTCAGGTATGTCTTTATTAGCAGTGTGAGAACAAATACAACTTAAAACAACAGTAAACATGTATAAATGATATAAATTAATAAACATTAAGGGTAAGCAAAAATAAAGTGTCTTTTCTGTAGGGTTGCCAGTTGCAATACAGAACACCCCCATTCAGTGTAATTTTAAGACAAAAAATAAACTTTTTAGTGTAAATATTTCTCCAGTATTTCATAGGACATACTTATACTAAAAAAACTTGTTATTTATCTGAAATTCCAGTTTAACTAGATGCACTGCATTTTTATATGCCGTATCTGGCAACTGAGCTACCATATCATAGGGATTTAATTTTATATAGAAACACAAGGAAGATTATCAGAAGTTTGTGGAAGTTGAGACTGGAAGGAATTTTGCTACAAAATTTCCAATAGGTTAGGCAATATTTCCTTTAAATGAATCCAATTCAATTTGAGAAATATTTATAAAGTATCTCCTATCCACAGATAAATACCTCAGTGCTAGATATAGAGAGATGAATACACTGTTTCCTCAGTATTCTTGGAGCTCAAGTGAAGATGGTTTCAGGCTGATGGAGCAGATGGTCCAGAAATTGTATGGTAAGGAGAAAGTAGGAATGTGATCACCAAGCAAATAGAGAGTTGAACAAATGTGACAGTGAGGGAAGAGTTGGGTGGGTAAATGATGTAACATGTGATGACCAGGGAGACATACTGCTTTATGAATGCATAGCAGCAGATGTTAGTAATGTTCTACAAAGAACTCTGAGTTGTTTTACCCATGGTTTTCAGGCCTGCATCTGGAAAAGAACCTCCTACATATTTATTATATAACATTAAGCTTGATGTCGTATCCTAACTTGAGAGTTTACTTACATTATTGTCATAGTCTAAGAACCCTTTGGCTAAACTATCAATTTTGGAGTTTTCCTGTGTTTGCAATCTGACCCCAGGAATAATAGATAATATTTATAGTACTGTTCTGAACCCTGTACATGAATTAAAGTATTTATTTTTCACAATTTAATGAGGTGAGTACAGCTATTATCTCCAATTTTAAAGTAGAAGCTAGTCAGGTGTGATAAACTCAAGTGCCTGTCAGACTACATAAAATAAATGAGTGGGATAGGCCAAGAGCAAGGCAGTCAGAGCAAGTGACAGCCTTAGAGCTGGGATGTAACAGGGAGACTGTGGCACACTGGGGAGAAGAAGACCTGTCTCCAACACTTTCTAGATGGTTCCAACTATTTTTTTTAATTGTACTTTAGGTTCTGGGGTGCATGTGCAGATCATGCAGGATTGTTGCATAGGTACATACATGACAAGGTGGTTTGCTGCCTTCATCCCCCCATCCCCTATATCTGGTATTTCTCCCCTTATGATCCCTCCCCACCATCCCCACCCCTGCTGTCCCTCCCCTAGCCCCCCTGACTGATCACAGTGTGTGATTCTTCCCTCCCTGTGTGCACATGTTCTAATTGTTCAACACCTGCCTATGAGTGATAACATGCAGTGTTTGGTTTTCTGTTCTTGTGTCAGTTTGCTGAGAATGATGGTTTCCAGATTCATCCATATCCCTATGAAGGACATGAACTCATCATTTTTTATGGCTGTGTAGTATTCCATGGTGTATATGTGCCACATTTTCTTTATCCAGTCTATCATCGATGGGTATTTGGGTTGGTTCCAGGTCTTTGCTATTGTAAACAGTGCCACAATGAACATACTTGTGCATGTGTCTTTATAATAGAACAATTTATAATTCTTTGGGTATATACCCAGTAATGGGATTGCTGGGTTAAATGGTATTTCTATTTCTAGGTCCTTGAGGAATTGCCACACTGTCTTTCACAATGGTTGCACTAATTTGCAATCCCACCAACAGTATAAAAGTGTTCCTATTTCTCCATATCCTCTCCAGCATCTGTTGTCTTCAGATTTTTTAATGATTGCCATTCTAACTAGTGTGAGATGGTATCTCAGTGTGGTTTTGATTTGCATTTCTCTAATGACCAGTGATGATGAGCATTTTTTCATATGTTTTTTGGCCTCATGGATGTCTTCTTTTGAAAAGTGTCTGTTCATATCCTTTGCCCACGTTTGAATGGGTTTTTTTTTTTCTTATAAATCTGTTTTAGTTCTTTGTAGATTCTGGATATTAGCCCTTTGTCAGATGGGTAGATTACCAAATTTTTTTCCCATTCTGTTGTTTGCCAGTTCACGCTAATGATTGTTTCCTTTGCTGTACAGAAGCTCTGGAGTTTAATTAGATTCCATTTGTCTATTTTGGCTTTGGTTGCCATTGCTTTTGGTGTTTTAGCCATGAAGTCCTTGCCTATGCCTATGTCCTGAATGGTTTTGTCTAGGTTTTCTTCTAGGGTTTTTATGGTGTTAGGTCTTATGTTTAGATCTTTAATCCATCTGGAGTTAATTTTAGTGTAAGGTGTCAGGAAGGGGTCCAGTTTCTGCTTTCTGCACATTGCTAGCCAGTTTTCTCAACACCATTTATTGAACAGGGGATCATTTCCCCATTGCTTGTTTTTGTCAATTTTGTCAAAGATCAGATGATTGTCAATGTGTGGTGTTGCTTCTGAGGCCTCTGTTCTGTTCCATTGGTCTATGTCTCTGTTTTGGTACCAGTGCCATGCTGTTTTGATTACTGTAGCCTTGTAGTATGGTTTGAAGTCAGGCAGCATGATGCCTCCAGCTTTGTTCTTTTTGCTTAGGATTGTTTTGGCTATGCAGGCTCTCTTTTGGTTCCATATGAAGTTTGAATCAGTCTTTTTTTTCCAGTTCTGTGAAGAAGGTCATTGGTAGCTTGGTAGGGATAGTGTTGAATCTATAAATTGCTTTGGGCAGTATGGACATTTTCACAATGTTGATTCTTCCCAACCATGAGCATGAAATGTTTTTCCATCTGTTTGTGTCCTCTCTTATTTCCTTGAGCAGTGGTTTGTGGTTCTCCTTTAAGAGGTCCTTTACATCCTTTGTTAGTTGTATTCTTTGGTATTTTATTCTCTTTGTAGCAATTGTGAATGGGAGTTCACTTTTGATTTGGCTCTCTGTTTGTCTGTTATTGTTGTATAGAAATGCTTGTGATTTCTACACATTGATTTTGTATCCTGAGACTTTGCTGAAGTTGTTTATCAGTTTCAGGAGATTTGGGGCTGAGACGATGGGGTCTTCTAAATATACAATCATGTCATCTGCAGATAGAGACAGTTTGGCTTCCTCTATTCCTAATTGAATACCCATTATTTCTTTTTCTTGCCTGATTGCTCTGGCTAGAACTTCCAATAGTCTATTAAACAGGAGTGGTGAGAGAGGGCATCCTTGTCTATTGCCAGATTTCAAAGTGAATGCTTCCAGTTTTTGCCCATTCAGTATGATATTGGCTGTGGGCTTGTCATAAATAGCTTTTATTATTTTGTGATATGTACCATCGATACCTAGTTTATTGAGGGTTTTTAGCATAAAGTGCTGTTGAATTTTATCGAAGGCCTTCTCTGCATCTGTTGAGATAATCATGTGGTTTTTGTCTTTGGTTCTGTTTATGTGATGGATTACATTTATAGACTCGTGTATGTTGAACCAGACTTGCATCCCTGAGATGAAGCCAACTTGATTATGATGAATAAGCTTTTTGATTTGCTGTTCCATTCTGTTTGCCAGTATTTTATTGAAGATTTTTGCGTTGATGTTCATCATGGATATTGGCCTGAAGTTTTCTTTTTTAATTGCGTCTCTGCCCAGTTTTGGTATCAGGATGATGTTGGTCTCATAAAATGAGTTGGGGAGGATTCCCTCTTTTTGTATTATTTGGAATACTTTCAGAAGGAATGGTACCAGCTCCTCTTTGTATGTCTGGTAGAATTTGGCTGTAAACCCATCTGGACCTGGGCTTTTTTTAGTTGGTAGGCTATTAATTGCTGCCTCAACTTCAGTCCTTGTTATTGGTCTATTCAGGGTTTCAACTTCTTCCTGGTTTAGTCTTGGGAGAGTGCAAGTGTCCAGGAATTTATCCATTTCTTCCTTTAGTGGTTTATGTTCATAGAGTTGTTTGTAGTAATCTCTGATGGTAGTTTGTGTTTCTGTGGAATCAGTGGTGATGTCCTCTTTATCGTTTTTTTATTGTATCTATTTGATTCTTCTCTTTTTTCTTTTTTGTTAGTCTGGCTAGCAGTCTATCTATTTTGTTGATCTTTTCAAAAAACCAGCTCCTGGATTTGTTGATTTTTTGAAGGGTTTTTAATGTCTCTATCTCCTTCAATTCTGCTCACATATTAGTTATTTCTTGTCTTCTGCTAGCTCTTGAATTTTTTTGATCTTGCTCCTCTAACTGTTTCAATTTTGATGATAGGGTGTCAATTTTAGATCTTTCCTTGCTCCTCATGTGGGCATTTACTGCTATGAATTTTCCTCTAGACACTGCTTTAAATGTGTCCCAGAGATTCTGGTATGTTGTGTCTTCATTCTCATTGGTTTCAAGAACATCTTTATTTCTGCCTTGATTTCATGATTTATCCAGTTTACATTCAGGAGCCAGTTGTTAATTTTCCATGAAGTTGTGCAGTTTTGAGTTAGTTTCTTAATCCTGAGTTCTAATTTGATTGCACTGTGGTCTGAGAGACTGTTTGTTATGATTTCCATTCTTTTGCATTTGCTGAGTAGTGATTTACTTCCAATTATGTGGTTGATTTTAGAGTAAGTGTGATATGGTGCTAAGAAGAATGTATGTCCTTTGGATTTGGTGTTAAGAGTTCTGTAAATGTCTATTAAGTTCGCTTAGTCCAGATCTGCATTCAAGTCCTGGATTTCCTTGTTGATTTTCTGTCTTGTTGATCTGTCTAATATTGACAGTGGAGTGTTAAAGGCTCCCACTGTTATTGTGCGGGAGGTCTATGTCTCTTTATAGGTCATTAAGGACTTCCTTTATATATCTGGGTGCTCCTGTATTGGGTGCATATATATTTAGATAGCTCTTCTTGTTGTATTGATCCTTTTACCATTATGTAATGCCTTTTTCTCTTTTCATTTTTGTTTGTTTAAAGTCCATTTTATCAGAGAATAGGATTACCACTCCTTCTTTTTTTTGCTCTCCATTTGCTTGGTAAATCTTCTTCCATCCCTTTATTTTGAGTCCATGTGTGCCTTTGCATGTGAGATGGGTCTCCTGAATACAGCATACTGATGGTTCTGGCTTTTTATCCAATTTTCCAGTCTGTGTCTTTTGATTAGGGCATTTAGTCCATTTACATTTAATGTTAATATTGTTATGTGTGAGTTTGATCCTGCCATTTTATTACTGGTTGGTTGTTTTGTCCTTTGGTTGGTGTAATTTCTTCATTATGTCATGAGTCTTTACCATTTGGTTCTTTTATGCAGTGGCTGGTACTGATTTTTCCTTTTCATGTTTAGTGCTTCCTTCAGGAGCTTTTGTAGGGAAAGTCTAGTAGTGACAGAATCTCTCAGCACTTGCTTGTCCATAAAGGATTTCATTTCTCCATCACTTATGAAGCTTAGTTTGTCTGGATATGAAATTCTGGGTTGAAAGTTCTTTTCTTTAAGGATGTTGAATATTGGCCCCCACTCTCTTCTGGCTTGTAGGGTTTCTGCTGAGCCACTGTGAGTCTGATGTAGTTCCCTTTGTGGGTGACTCGACCTCTCTCTGGCTGCCCTTAGTATTTTTTCCTTCGTTTCAACCCTGGTGAACCTGACGATTATGTGCCTTGGTGTTGCTCTTCTAGAGGAATATCTTTGTGGTATTCTCTCTATTTCCTGGACTTGAATATTGGCCTGCCTTGCTAGATTGGGGAAGTTCTCCTGGATAATATCCTGAAGAGTGTTTTCCAACTTCATTCCATTCTCTCCATCATCTTCTGGTATGCCAATCAGGTGTAGATTAGGCCTTTTCACATAATCTCATATTTCCTGAAGGCTTTGTTCATTTCTTTTCACTCTTTGTTCTCTTTTCTTGCCTTCTCATTTTATTTCTTTGAGCTGATCTTCAATCTCTGATATCCTTTCTTCTGCTTAATCTATTTGGCTATTGAAATGTGTGTATGCTTCATGAAGTTCTTGTGCTATGTTTTTCAGCTCAATCAAGTCATTTATGTTCTTCTCTAAACTGGTTATTCTAGTTAGCACTTCATCTAACCTTTTTTCAAGGTTTTTAGTTTCTTTGCATTGGGATAGAACATGTTCCTTTAACTCAGAGAAGTTTGTTATGACCCACCTTCTGAAGCCCGCTTCTGTCAATTTGTCAAATTTGTTCTCCGTCCTGCTTTGTCCTTTGCTGATGAAGAGTTGTGATCTTGTGGTCGGGGAGAGATGTTCTGGTTTTTGATGGTTTCTTTCCTCTTGTGCTGATTTCTTCCCATCTCGTTGGATTTATATAGTTTTGTTCTCAGGTAGCTGCTTGGGGACATGGCCTTTCCTTTGTTTGCCTACAGAGGTGCTGCTGGGCTGCCACAGATTCAGTGGAACTGCTGCATCTTTTATTTACTTAGGAAAATTAGGTCGGCTTCTGCAATGGCACCTTCCCTTCCCCCCACCAAGACTGATAGTTCCTGGTCGCTCTTTAACTGATGTTCTGGGTGCATAACTCTGTAGTGTGAGTTTTTTAGCCTCCTGGGCTTTGCGGGGGTGGCAGGGAGACCTGTCCTGCCATTTGGGCTGTTTCCCTGTGTTCAGTTCCCCTTCTTGCTGCAGTTCCACTTTTTACTGGGGGGCAGGTAGCTCCATCTCACTGGCTTTTTGGCTTTCTTGGCGTCAGCTGATGCTTCTGCCTAGATCTATGCTGACAGCCCAGATGCCAGCCAAAGTTGCTGTTCTGCTCTACTCAGGCAGCTTGCTGAGGCTTTTCAGCCTGGCGAAGATTTCCTGTTCTTGTTTGGAATTTTGGAGACCACTAGGCTTCTGCGTCTCTCTTGCTGGGAGCTGCTTTCTGGAGCTGCCTCTTATTCGGTCATCTTGGGATGCCCCCCAGTTCAAATTAAAAGAGAAGATGAAAATTCAATTTTTTTTTTTTTTTTTTTTGAGACAGAGTCTCACTCTTTCTCCCAGGCTGAAGTGCGTGGCATGATCTTGGATCACTGCAGTCATTGCCTCCTGGGTTCAAGTGTTTCTTCTGCCTCAGCCTCCTGAGTAGATGGGACTATGGGTGCGCACCACAATGCTCAGCTAATTTTTTTTTTTTTGTATTTTTTAGTAGAGATGGGGTTTCACCATGTTGGCCAGGCTGGCCTCAAACTCCCGACCTCAAATGATCCACCCACCTTGGCCTCCCAAAATGTTGGGATTACAGGTGTGAGCCACTGTACCCAGTCCCCCCAATTTTTATGTGAAAATTTCTCATTTTTGTGTTTGAACTTAAAATTTAATCTTCCCTCAGGGGTGTTGGTTCTAGGACCCCAGCAGATACCCAAATCTTCAGATGCTCAAATCTCGTATATAAAATGGTGTAGTATTTGCCTGTAATCTATGCACATCCTCTCATATACTTTAAATAATCTCCAGTTACTTGTAATAAGAAGTGCAAAGTAAATATTATATAGTTATTATACATTGTATTGGTTTTTAATTTGTATTATTTTTTATTGTCATAATGTTTTTGTTTTTTTCTGAATATTTTTAATCATCAGTTTGAATCTGCAGATATGAAGGGCTGACTATATTGTCTAAATAAAACAAAATAAAAACAACAAACGCATTATTTTAGCCCCAAATTTGCTACTGAGCAAGTTTTGCTCCCAGTTTGTCATTTATGCTTTAAATATATTTTATTTTATAAGTTAAAAAGAGTAATTTAAGAAATCAAAACTGAAAAAAAAATCACTGAGCAAAACTTATTATATAATACCAGACTCAAATAAGCATATGTCTAGACTGTAAAACTAAATTGTAGCAGTATATGACCAATAATGTTAAATGTAAAAATTGAGTAGCCATTACTCAAACAAAACAATTGTTTCTTTCCTGTAGAGTAGTGCTTCTCAAAGTTTTTGATCAGTATACCTTAGGAAATTAATTTTATGTCATATTTAGTTATTCTTACAAATGTGTGTGTGTGTTTATAGATATAAATATTTGCATGAAATAATATAAACCTTTACTACTTATAATGCACTTTGATACTTTTTATTCTATTCTATTTCATGTTGTTTACTACACGCTAAATTGATTTCACAGCCCACTAATGGGGCCTGTCCAAGTTAAAAATCTTTGCTGTAGAAAACGACTTTTTCTCCATAAAAGATCATTGGTTCAATATCATAATTGCATTATGACCCTTAGCACTCCGAGTGATGCAAAGTATAAAATTTACCAAGTACTGCATATCCAATTCCCGTTATGAAAACTCTGGTGGTAGTAAGAGAAATGGCTACATTTAAATAAGATATGTTTGTTTTCTTTGCAGATTCATCTTGCCTCCTTCAGGAAATTAGGGCAACTCCTTTTAGTTACTCACTGAGGGCAGGAGGAGAATATAGCTTTTTGTATTCTCCCATAATGCGTAGCTGAAGGTAGTGGCTCAATTAAAACTTGTGGCTTTGATAAATCAATAGACTATGGCTATCAAAATATGGGTTATTGGTTACCAACTTTGGCTGATTATTGGAATTTTCTGGAAAACCTAAAAAAATACAGAATCTTATTCAGAAAAATTACAATTTTATTTGTCTTTTGATCCAGCAATCCTACTTCTAGGAATCAATTCTGGGAACTAGTTGGTTGAATGAACTGTGATATTGCCAAATTTTAAATTATTATGCAGTTATTTAAAAAATGAGGAAAATCTCCAAGATACATGGCTCAGTAAAAAAAAAAAAAAAAAAAAATCAAGATGCTTATGTTCTGTTTACTTTTGCACAAAGAAACACTGGAAGTATAACAAGGAACTGAAAAAAAAAAAAAAACAGTTATCTATGGGGTGATTTTTGAAATGGGGTGAAAGGGAAAGGGTATTATGTGAGATTTAGAAATCAGACTGGGCACAGAGTTATATGCTTGTAATCCCAGCACTTTGGGAGGCTGAGGCAGTCAGATTGCCTGGGCTCAGGAGTTTGAGACAATCCTGGGCAATATGGTGAAACCCTGTCTTTCCTAAAATACAAAAAATTAGCTGGGCGTGGGGGCAGGCACCTGTAGTCCCAGCTACTCTGCAGGCCGAGGCAGCTTGAACCCAGAAAGTAGAGGCTGCAGTAAGCTCAGATCATGCCACTGTACTCCAGGCTGGGGGACAGAGGGAGACTCTGCCTCAAAAAAAATAAAAAATAAAAATAAATCAATGTATGCCTTTTTATATAGTTTTGGTTTTGAATCATGTAAATATTTTATATATTAAATAATAGAAGATTAATTTCAAACCAAGAATCTCTAAAACTGAAAAGATAAACGAGTAGGTCTTGCTATATATCATATTGCAAACATAACCACACACATAGAAAAAAATATATGTTTCCAGTGTATGTCGTACTCTGTGCATCCTAGTCTTAGTAAGATATACTCTAATAAGTAAAAACCTTATAGAAAGAAACAAAGAAAAAAACCATAAGCATCTCTCTGATTTTTATTGTTAGTATAATATTGGTATTACAATTTTTAAACCATTATTGCATATTTTTTGAAAAAATACATAAATATTTAAGGAGACAAGATTTTCAGTGTAAGAAAAGGATAATATGTCAGTATGAAATCAGATAACTTACAAAAAAGCATGTAATGTTGCGTTTGAATTGGAAATGCCTCTGAAGGAATTAGGTTCCCTTAAAGAAATGGCTAATTCAAAGTCTGAGGCAGTTAGGTAAAAATAGAGCCTTTCAGTGTCTTGTGCCAGGAAGCAAGGAAGTCTTCAAACATAGGAGCTAGCTTGAAGCAGCTTCCATTGACCAAATTTGGAACAAATTAAGAATCTCTAAAGAATAACTAAATGATTATAAAACATTGAATAAGTAAAAATCCATGAGTTCTGAGAAGAGAGAGAGAGGGAGAGAAACTCATTTGCTACAAGTGGAGGAGACATTTATATCAGCATCTTATTCTGGAAATAGGTAAGAAATTATTTACCATGTCATTTTTTGAAAGAACTGTTGAAACCAGTTAATGTGTGAAACCTCTTTTTTTACAAAAGAATGTCAGCTTTTTAATATTTAAGAAATAATATAATTAGGAAAATCATCATTTTGGAATCTCTAATGAAATATTGATTCAGGCAAAGAAGCAAAAATCATTAGGTGAGACGCTGATGGGGAGGAGGATACTCACATAATATGTCCAAGTATCACCTCACATTACCTGTTAATTGCAAAGGGGGGAAAAATCTTGCCTTTATAGTGGAGATACTAATCACTTAACATAGTGATCAAACCTAATGTTACTGACAGACAAGTTGAAGCTATGTGACTCCCAGTGTGATCATTCAATTATAGCATCAGTATGAAGTATCTGTGGCCAAAGCTTAATCTAAATCTAATCAAGCTCTTAGACCCAATTCCCAGTTTACAGGAAAAAGAAGGATAAAAAGGAACCAGCTAAATGACACCAGGAGGAAACAGGTCAAATTGCCAAAAAGGAGTTTTTTTGTATAGCTAGCAAAGAGTTTAATCAAAGAAGCCTGAAGGACTTTTTAGCTTTGAAGGTAGATACACAGGTGTTGCTTCCCTCAGCTTTTGCTGAGAGCCTTATTCCTTCATAAAGATAATATGCTGCTGCTGCTGCTCCTGCGGTCTGGGCATTATGTCCAACCGTAAAGGAATATTCTTATACAGTAAAACAATTCCAATTTCAACATAAAAAAATCAATTTAAACTTGAGAAACATTGAGCTGTACCTAGAACTGATGTCTTTTTTTTTTTTTTTTTTTTAAATAGAAGAAACTGTTCCTGTCTAAATACGGGCATTTTGATTGCTTGATTCCACTGATCCCTTTTAGCTGCTTGCTACATTAAATTCTCATTGGATGTGCACTTGCCTTGTCATGAAAGTAATTTAATCTTTAACGCTGATTTTTAAAATGTTCTTTGGACTTCTAACTGGATCACTTGTCATTCATTGATGCTGTTACATTGCTGTGGCATTTTGGACTTAGCAAATGACATTAAAAATCACCTTTCTTAAATTACATTTAAGCTTAAGCGAAATAGCACAGAAGCATATGCTTTGTTCCTTTCCTACAAAATGAAGAGAGCTTAAACTAAGGGCTGTCTTCAGTTTGGAGGAGAGAAAGTCGGGGAGATGGCAGAGCAGCTGTGTCTTGTTTTGAGAGGGAGAAAATTCAGGCTCACGCTTTTAGAGCTGCCAGGCAGCAAAGCTTCTGAGCAAAACTGCCCTGGTTTTGCCACTGGCAACTCCACCCTTGCTGTTCCCAGAAACACCCTCCTGTTTCCCTTCCTTTAAACTATCATTTTCCTCTCCCACTGGTTAGCAGAATTGTTGCTGTTAAATAATAACCAAGTAGATTTTCTTATACAGTTTGAAAAAATCAATTTATTTTATAGTCTTTCTACATTCACATTATACTTAGGTAGCATTTCTATCTTTTATATGTGGGTACAAGAACTAGGCTAAAGGTAGAGAAACATGTTTACTTTACTGCATATGTGAATAGAGTACCTTATAGTCTTAACAAGAATTCACAGTTTTGGTCTAAGCTTGTAGTTCTCAGTGTACTCAGTTCCTGGATTTACAGCATCAGCATCATCTGGGTACAGGTTAAAAATGCCAATTTTTGGGCATCAACCAACTTTCTGAATCAGAAACTGGGATTCGAGACCAGAAAAACCCTCTAGTTGATTTCTTTTGCACACTAAAATTTTGGAACTACTCTATGCCGTGAGATTCCCTATATTTCTTTATTAAGTCAGCAAACATATTTAAGCATGTTCTATGTACTATGATCCATAAAGAAATAACATAAAAATCTCTATCCTTAGAGTGGTAATATGGTATATAGGGAGAACAGAGTTTACATAAAAAGCCATAACAGGCACTTCTGATTATCTGTTTTCTCTACTTCTGGGTGTTCCCAGGTTAGGGTCTGTACATAAGAGTGGGTAAACCATACTAACCAATGGTGAGTGAGGCAAAATTAACATATGTATTTGTAGAAAAGAAAAGCTCTGGATGTGGTTGAGCACACCAAGTTTCAGACTCTGAGAATATTAAAAGATTTGTTTCTATTCTATATTGAGAAAGAATAGCTAATCAGGAGCATTGAAAAATGGTGGGAGAGATGATAGGAAGGCTAGGATAATTTAGCTTGAAAGGAAAATTAAATTATGCACTCTCTATGTAAATAGCATTATCTTAGCCTGTTGACTCAGCTGGTTAGAGTTCTAAGACAGATTCAATTCCCTACTGAGAACGGATGCATTATTTTCATTCTCTGACTACAATCTACAACCCACCTCACAATCCAAGATAACAAATGCAGATGGAAAGAGGAATGGGTGAAGGAAGTAAATCATTACACATTCATCCCTCTTCCAGGGTGAATGACTGAAAGCTACTGAAGGTGGGTGGTAGTACCATCTTTGTAGGAGGTAGTAGATAATAAATGGTAAATTTCTCAAGTTCTTTCCCAAAGTTTTCATTGGTATGAAGAATTTTTTTTTAAGGTAAATTTACCTTTTTGAAGAAAGAACACAATTTCTCAAGGAAAGTTTGTAATGTATAATTTGTGTGACTATGATAATTTTTATGTTATATAACTAGTAAAATGTTTCATTTGGCAAAAATATTTATATTAGCAAATAAGCATGTAGCTCTCTTACGCACAGTAAATAAATCTTGACAATATTAAAAAATTAGAGGTTAAGCTCTTGCATCCTTATAAGGAGACAAAAATTAAATGCCTCACTCTTAAATATAGTAGGCTGAATCTACTAACATTAGCTATGGATGCCTCAATGTTTCCATGCAAAATCTTGTTCCTAACTAAGCCTTAGGGAAGTACCACAAGGTTAAACTTGAGCATAATATCTGTTCTCAGCAGATTGTTTTACAGTTTCTGAGTACCAAGTTATCATAAAAGATGGACATATAATGGAATATTCATGTGCCCAGTTTTTCCCTATGTGTAATGTTTGAATACATCGGAAAAGTTTATAGTGGATGTAATGATAGTACTGAATGTCAGTGAAAAAAGAGAAAGTTTTCTTTATATTTCCCCATTATTTAACACCAGGAGACCTTCCTACATGCTTCAAGGGAAAACTCAAAAGATTGTTTTTTTTTTTTTTTTTTAAATACTTTTAAAGAAATAAAAGGAGAGAGATCCAAGATGGCTGATCACTAGCAGCTCGGGCTCGTAGCTCCCAGTGAAAGCACAGAGGACGAGAGGACGCCACACTTTGAGACGAATTTTTATTGCTCAAAGACCAAGAGATTCCCAGTGGAGGAGCCCCATGGGTCGCCAGGGTGACTCTTGTGGCCGGCGCGGCAGTTTTGCTGGTGCCTTAGCACGGCAGTTCTTGGTGCAGAGTCCGGAGATTCCCGGGCAGAAAAGCACCATCAATCTTAACACCGCTGTTTTGGCCGGTGCAGTGGATTGCTCAGATTTCGGTGCTGGGAATCAATAAGTTGGACGTCGCTCAGAGACCTAGTTAGAAAGTCAGTAATTACAAAGACGACAGAGGGATAAATATATAATGAAGGGAAGAAACCAGCCTAAAAAGGCACAGAATACTCAAAATCAGAATGCCTCTCCCTCTACAGGGGATCGCAGTTCCTCATCAGCAATGGAACAAGGCTTAATGGAGAACGAGTGTGTTCCATTATCAGAAGCAGGTTTCAAAAGGTGGGTAATAAGAAACTGTGAATTAAAAGAACTTGTTCTAACCCAATGCAAAGAAACTAAGAACCTTGTAAAAAGGTTTGACGAAATGCTAATGAGAATGGACAATTTAGAGAGGAATATAAGTGAATTGATGGAGCTGAAAAACAACACGAGAACTTCGCGACGAATGCACAAGTTTAAACAGTCGAATTGATCAAGCAGAAGAAAGGATATCAGATGTTGAGGACCGGCTTAGTGAAATGAAACGAGAAGACAAGATTGGAGAAAAAAGGATAAAAAGGAATGAGCAAAGTCTCCAGGAAATATGGGACTATGTGAAAAGACCTAATTTATGTTTGATAGGTGTACCTGAATGTGACGAAGAGAATGAATCCAAGTTGGAAAATACTCTTCAGGATATCATTCAGGAAAACTCTCCCAACCTAGCAAGGCAGGGTAATATTCAACTCCAGGTAATACAGAGAACGCCACAAAAATATTCTTCAAGAAGACCAACCCCAAGGGACATAATCGCCAGATTTATTAGGGTTGAAATGAAGGAGAAAATACTAAGGGCAGCCAGAGAGAAAGGTCAGGTTACCCACAAAGGGAAACCCATCAGACTTACAGCAGATCTCTCAGCAGAAACCCTACAAGCCAGAAAAGAGTGGGGACCAATATTTAACATCCTTAAAGAAAAGAACTTTCAACCCCGAATTTCATATCCAGCCAAACTAAGCTTTACAAGCAAAGGAGAAATTAAATCTTTTGCAAACAAGCAAGAACTTAGAGACTTCACCACCACCAGGCCTGCTTTACAAGAGCTTCTGAAAGAAGCACTATACATATAAAGGAACAACCAATATCAGCATTTCCAAAAATATATCAAAAAGTAAAGAGCATCAACACAATGAAAAATTTACACCAACTAACTGGCAAAACAGCCAGCTAGCATCAAATGGCAATATTAAACTCATATATATTCAAATTGGATAAAAAGCCAAAACCCATCGGTATGCTGCATCCAGACCCATCTCACATGCAATGATACACAAAGACTCAAAACAAAGAGAAGGAGGAAGATTTACCAACCAAACAGAGAGTAAAAATAAACAAATAAATAAAAAGCAGGAGATGCATTTCTCGCCTCTGATAAAATAGACTTTCAAGCAACAAAGATCAAAAGAGGCAAAGAAGGACATTACATAATGGCGAAAGGATCAATGTAACAAGAAGAGCTAACGATTCTATAGATCATCGAGACAGAAAATTAACACGGACATCCAGGACTTGAACTCAGACCCAGAACAAGTAAACTTAATAAACATTTATAGAACTCTCCACTTCAAATACACAAAACATACATTACCACCTCACACCTATTCCAAAAGTGACTACATAATTGGAAGTAAATCACTCCTCAGTAATTGCATAGTATTTCATAGGTTTAAATGAAATATTGGTTGGCTGCTTGTTTGTTATTTTCTTCCCTTATTCCTTCCTGTCTACATCATTAAGTATAATTTTTGGTATAAAAGAGGTTTTTAATACCCATTTCTAAACTGCATTCTAGCCTGGGCAAAAAAGCAATACTCCCATTCTCTCTCTCTCTCTTTCTCTTCCTTTTTCTTCCTCTTCTTCATTCTTTTTTTTCTTTCTTTCTTTCTTCCTTAAAAAAAAAAAAGAAATAAAAGAAATAAAAGGCAGGATATCTATATACACATAAATACATGCATAAATTAATAGCTGGGTGCCTAGATCTTGGGCTGTATTCATGGAAATATGCCATGCCTTGTATATGAGCATAATGCCATTTGTCAGCTATCATTAAGTCTGTTTTTCTAATACAGGGATAAATAACTGTATGGAAATTTGAACTTACAAAAATATATTTTTAAAAAGCAGCTGATAATCCATTGATTATTTAAACTTGATTTTCTAGTTTAAAAACAACCAATAAAAAGGATTTTGTTTTCTTTTTGTTTAGGGGGTCATACAGCACTTCAAATGTTCATTTTAAAAGCAATAAACAGAATACTTTAGTTAAAATATAAATATCCTCCATAATAGGAGAGGAAAATAAAATTTTAATTGAACAATTCACCAGATAATTTAATTATCCTCACTATGAAAACCAGGGATTACAACCTGAAATGTCTTTAGGAATCAGGCAGGTAATATAAATGATGATGTAGGCTGTATGTTGCATGGAGAAAATTCTTGGACTAAAGAGTTTACATTCAGCCTACAGGAAGTAGCAGGTCGCAGGATTCAGCTCAGTTCATATAGTTATACAAGTACAATATTTCTAGATCTTTTGATTTCAAAAGAAACTCCAAATCTAGATTTGTTTTGTTTTTGTTTTTGTTTTTTTTTACAGAGTCTCACTCTGTCTCCCAGACTGAAATGCAATGGCACAATCTCTGCTCACTGCAACCTCTGCCTTCCAGGTTCAAGCAATTCTTCTGCCTCAGCTGACCCAGTAGTTGGGACTACAGGTGCCTGCTACCATGCCTGGCTCATTGTTGTATTTTTAGCAGAGATGCAGTTTCATCATGTATGTTGGCCAGGCTGGTCTCAAACTCCTGACAACAGTATCTCTCACTTCAAGTGATCTGCCTGCCTGAGCCTCCCGAAGTGTTCAGATTACAGGCATGGCCCAAATCTAGACTTACAAAAAAAAAAAAAAAATACAACCTTTAACACATTTAATTCTGGGAATTAAGTAATTTTTAACAACATTGTGTTTTTCAAACAAAATATACCTGCTGGATGTAATTTGCTCTGTGAACTACCAGTTTATGACCCTTCATTTTAACTCAGAATTGAAGTATTCTCATCTGTCTTTCTCTGGCATATAAAATGCTTAATATTAGATGTAGATAATCTCAAGCTATTGTAAAACGTAAGTGAGGAAATAACCAGGCTTGGTGGTACACGTGTGAGGAGCCCAGGAATTCAAGGCCAGCCTGGGCAACACAATGAAACCCCTTTTCTATAAAAAAAGAGAGGAAAAGACTCACTATCATTGAATATTTGTTAAATGCTTATTGGGAAAATTAATACAATTAGCATTTTGGGGAAGGTGAAGGCCTCACCAGTATTAGCAGGCACACCCATTGGCACATGAACTTGTTACCACATAATGAGTGAAATAGGAATGTTAATTTTATTGGCTTAACACCACTGACTCATTGGAGAAATAAAAAGCCAGAGAGAGAGACCTCTTTCTCTGTCACACACACACACACGCGCGCGCGCGCACCGTGTAACATCAGTAGGAGTCACTGTACAATAGCATATATGAAAGGCCAAAGTCCATATCTTTACACATTAAGCTCTAATATATCTTCAACCTCATATAGGCTGGGTGTCTAGTAAAGTATGTGTAAATATTAAATAGAGTTTCCAGGAATTATTAGAGCATACTGTTTGAAAGTGACAGAGGTCTTGTCTTTATAATTCTTACCTTCATTTAACTTCTAACACATGCAGACACAATATGGATCATTAATAGAAATGGTCAGTTCTTGCTGTGAATGAATGAGCTTATTTTATGAATTAAAGAGATCCATGCTGAGAAAAAGATAAGGAATAGTGAGTTTTTTTTGCATTGATAGTTTAGAATTATTATCTCAGGTGCATATTAAATGTATTAGAGGGTGTGCATTTTTAAAATAAGCTTTTACAATGTAAGTATAACATACATATGGAAAAGTGCATACATCAGTAAACAGATTAATAAAGTTTTACAAGGTAGACACATTTTATGTTCACTTTAAAGAAAGTAAACACAAAATAATACACCAAGTATTTGTGTCTACTTTAAAGAAAGTAAACAAAATAATACACAAGGCTTCGTATTATTTTTAGAGAACCAAGCTTGAAATCTTTTGAAATGACTTCATAGTACATTTTGCATATTTGATTATTTCCAAAATATACGTTTCAAAACAACATTATCTCTAACTTGCGCAGTTTTATTTCTTTCCTTTTTTTTTTTCTGTTCCTGATGACTGTTTGGTTAAACTTTGGATCATCTATTTCTGTAAAGCATTCATCACCTAGAGTCTTTTCGTCACACAACACCAAGGCTGTATCTTGAGCAAATTCTCCTTCCCTCCCTCCCTCTTTCCTTCCCTCATTCCCTCCTTCCTGTCCTCCTTCCCTCCTTCTTTCCTTCCCTTCCTCTTTTCCTCCCTTTCTCTCTTTGTTTCTTTCTTTCTCTTTTTTTGAGGAAGGGTTTTGCTCTGTAACCCAGGCTGGAGTGCAGCCTTGAACTCCTGGGTTCAAGGATCCTCCCACCTCAGCCCCTCAGGTAGCTGAGACTATAGGTGTGCACCACCATGCCTGGCTAATTAAATTTCTTTTTTTGTTGTTTGGTAGAGACATAAGTCTCTTTACATTGCCAAGGCTGGCCTCAAACTCCTGGCTGCAAGCGATCCTCCTGCCTTGACTTCTCAAAGTGCTGGGATTACAGGTATGAGCCACTGTGCCCCGCCTAAATTTCTGTGTTTTCAAGTTAACTTTCCTGCAAAGGAGAGGAAGAAGGCAGCACATTCAGAAAAATTTATTATTAAAATTAGAACCTATCATTAGATTCATCTGAGCAATTTTACTATAAATCATATACCTATAAACATATTATGTAATGTCTCCTGTTTGAATAAAGCAGGTCACATATCACGATCAAAATGATGATAAACATATGTGGTAACCTAGTAACATGATTTAATATTTCTCTATCTTACATAATCAGAGTATCATTTAAGTAGGTGAGCCATAATGATTGCATGTACCTAAGACTATTAATCAAAAAATTCAGAAGAAAGTTCATTGTCTGCTTATGATAAGAATGCTACTGTATCTACTTGGATTTTCGATTGATGACTTACATGAAGTTAGACTATGATGGTAGCATTTTAAATTGACACCCAGAGATTCTCTGGATCTTCTCCCAAGTGGTGGTGCAAAGTAGGCTACTGATAATTATACTTGAGGGAGACAGCCCGAATTTGGAATGTTTTCTTTGATCATCACAAATAGTAATGTGCATATTACAGAACCACAGCCCATTGCATCAGTAAATTACTAATGAAAGTGTATCGGCCGGACATGGTGGCTCAGGCCAGCTCAGTGGCTCACACCGGTAATCTCAGCACTTTGGGAGGCCGAGGCAGGTGGGTCACCTGAGGTTGGGAGTTTGAGACGAGCCTGGCCAATGTGGTGAAACCCCATCTCTACTAAAAATACAAAAATTAGCTGGGTGTGGTGGCAGACACCTGTAATCACAGCTTGAAATTGGTAGGTAGAGGTTGCAGTGAGCTGAGATCATACTGTTGTACTCTAGCCTGGACAACAAGAGTGAGACTCCCTTTCAAACAAAAAAATACTCCAGTAAAAGATTCCAGTAAGATAGAATTTTCTCTGCTTTATTTAAATTTATTTACATACTTTATTCTGATTTATCTATATAATTTATTCTTATTCTTTTCTTTTTCTTTTTTTTTGAGACAGAGTCTCACTCTGTTACTCAAGGCTGGAGTGTAGTGGCACAATCTTGGCTCACTGCAACCTCTGCCTCCCAGGCTCAAACAGTCCTCCTGCCCCAGTCTCCCAAGTAGCTGGGGCCACAGGTGTGTGTCACCACACCAGTCTAATGTAATTTATTCCAATTTATGAAATTCTGAATTTATTTCTAATTCAGAAAAAGTCTGATCTACTGTACTCTGAGTACCTAGACAAAATTCTTCACGTAGTGCTCCCAGAGCAAGGCACTGATAAGGACGTTTTGTGTATGGTTATATGACTAACCAGAGAGTTGGAAGTATTTATTGATACAGTCTTGCCTTTATGTGTATAAGCACTGGATGATTTTGTTCACTCAATGGACACTGTGTTAGGTACTAAGGATTCAAAGATGAATTTTCACCTTTGAGAAACTCAATGTTAGTGGGACAGACACATAAACCCATAATTGCAATATGATATTGCAGATGTAAAGTAGGAAGCAGACGCAGAATGCTATGGAAACACAGAAGAACTATGTGGACTGTGGTTTTCACAAGTGCGCATCTCCAGGTAGGGAATCCAGTTTGAGGAAAATTTAAGTACAAAAGATAATGAGGGCCTGAATCAGGGCAACAGTCTGAGGGAAGGGGATGGAGTCAAGCAATACATAGGAGGTATAAAAGGAAGGATTTAATGATTGATTAGATGAAAGGAGAAATAGAGACAGAAAGAGAAAGAGATGATGAACAGAGAGAAAAAGATGATGAACAGGCTTTGATGAAGGTGCTATTAATTGAGACTGGCAAGACAGGAGAAAAATGAAGTTTGGGGGAAATATGTTATTGGTTGGGGCAAGGAGTTTGAAGTTGGGGTACTTGTGGCATACCTTTATAGATATTTCCAACACACAATTTAATATAAGAGTCTGAAGCTTGATTAAAAATAAAGTGCTAGTACTGGAGGAGATAATTGAAGACCTAGGATAGTAACGGAATAATAAATGAGTCTCCATGGGGACACTCTGAACTTTATCATTATCCTGATCATTCTTCATCTAGCCTCTTAAATACTCTTACATCGCCTAATTCATTTCTGAATGCTGCCACATCCTCGACTTCACTAAAACCAACCGCATTCTTATTCAAGGAAGCATTTGAGGGCTTAATATCAAATCAGCCTTGAGGCTGGTGCCACTTGAACATCATCTGAGATCGTTCCCCTTTTCTTAGTGTTAGCAACAGTTCTTAATCCTGTTGGCTCATAACTGAGTCATGCTTCCCAATCCGTTGTCTTACTCCATTGCCATATGCTCCCAGGGACTGGAACCATATCTAGACCTCATGCCTGGTTCTTTGCTGCAAGACTGTCAGACTCAGGGTGGCACCCTCGTACCTGGGTCTGCTACTTCTTTGTAGTGAACTTTTATTGTTTATGGATCCCAGCGCTCACTCACACTCCTAGGAAAGAACTTCAACAGATTTCCCTTTGGTGAATTTCTCCCTTCCCCCATGGCACAGTTGGTTACTGTAAATAAAGCTGACCCCAAGCCATTCTCTGAGTCTTCAGACAATTGGTACTTTACATTACCATAACCCCAGTGATTGGTTCAAAAATAGTATATATTCCAAGCAGAGGCAATGCAATATGCTTCCCCTTCCCTAATTCACGTGTATGGATAATTTCTCCCCTTTTCTGCTGGATGCAACTGCAAAAGCATGTAGCCCTGGGAGGTGCTGGTGATCTGAGAATGAAGTCATTCGAGGAAAAAAATAAAGAAACTATGTCCTGACAATAATATCTGGACCCTCCTTTGAGCTGTGTTAGGTGCTGGAGATGTAGCAGTGAACCAAACAAAATTGCTGCCCTCATAGAGCTTATGTTCTATGTATTCAGAGACAGAGATAAATGAACAAATAGAAATTACCGTAGAAATAATGATAAGGGCTATGAAGACAAATAGGGCAAGATCTGAATTCGGCCATGCAGAAACCTAAGGGACAAGCTTTGCCAGCAGAGGGAACGGCATGTGCCACAGGAGCATGCTGGATCTGTTTGAAGCCCACAAGAGGGTCAGTGTATGAAAGGTGAGGCTGGCAGGAGAGGAAGTCACAGGGATAGACAGAGGCCTGAGGATGTAGGAGCTTCTGGGCCACAACAAAGACTCTGGATTTAGATGGTATTTGCTACTCTGATCCAGTTCTAAAATGCCAGCTCTTTCTGTTCAAGGTTCAGAGGGCTGAGAAAGAATGAATCAGAGATAGGACTTTGAGAGCTCAGGGAGTGGGTTAAACAGATGAGATAACAATGCTAGGGCTCTGGCCAAGCTCACATCCCACAGTGGAACCACACCCTGCTTAGATTTCATTTCTATCTTTAAACGGGAGTTTGAGCAGAATGGGAGTGCAGGCTCAAATTGACTCCTTGTGAGAATTCTCTTCTGATCTCTTTCCACTGTGTGCCTGGGCAGGGAAAATGGAAGATCACCACAAGTGGGTGTGAGATCAGAAGAGAATTATGCAGCTGATACTCTATTTAAAAGGAATTCTAGCATTCACCCCCACTCTGAAATTATCAGTGGTGATTTCTGCCAACATCAAGGTTGACACTGCAATGCTATACTGATTTGCTCTTCATTTTAACAGAAAATATAGTTCTATAACTTAAAGATGTAAAGTCAAACAGAAGACCATACTTATTGTGATCTCCTAACTTGTCCTAATAAGTTAATCTTTTGGAAAATATTAAATAATTTGTCCTACTTAGAAAAATATTCACTATTTTCTTTAAATGGTAGGATTAAGAGAGATTTTTCTTTCTATATTTTCTTTGTTGAATGGTACTTCATTATATGGCAGAAAAAGAAATTTTGTTAAAATGAAAAAGACATTTGTAAATATTTTGTATCAAAACATCTGTTTTAGAATTGGTTGCAAGTGAATGACTATTCTCAAGTTTGGGGTTGGCAGAAGAGAAGAATAGAATAGAACAGAATCAAATATCTTGAGAACTTAGATATTCTTTTAAATTATCCCGACTTTTTAACATGAGAAAATTAACTTTGAAGAAGTTTGGATTAAGTTTGAAGTTTGTCTTTCAAACTTTGCATGAAAATTTGGTAACCTGTTCAATCTGTTTTAGCTATCCCTGCTGTTAAAGGTAGTCATTTTTATTGTGATCATATTTCTGTAGATGCACAGAAGTCCAGAGGAGGGTATCTCCCATGGGGTTGGTCATAGCATTCTGGGGAGAATTAGCTAGCCATTTATCTTGTAAATCCATATCTATATGTCTACATTTGTCTAGGTATGTCATTTTACTTATATTTTAACTGCAATTCACAGAAAGAAACATATTTGATATCAAGACCTAGCACACATACAGGAAACAAAAGTTTCATTCTTCTCTGTTCTTCAGTTCTATTTTATTCTCTTCTGTTTAATTAAAACTTCTGGTCTTAATCCACTGAAATGATTTTATAACCTACTTCTGGGTCTCAAATCAGAGAAAAGAAGGTATGATTTTGAAAAAAGAATACTTTGGATTGAGAACTAAAATTTAAGCTATTAGCTAATGATGAAATCTGTAATGGCTGTAAAGAGAAGGTGGGGATTATTTTGGGATCAGAGTCCTAGGCTATGGTGGTTGCTATCATAGAATCAATCCATTCTCTACTCCTGGACCTGATGGCCAATGGCCATAAATTTGACCACAAATATGTCTTTATTCTTGGTGCCAGTGATTAGCTGAACTAGCCTTGCAGACTAGCAAAAATAGTTTACATGTTCTTGAAGCGTTTGCTCTATACTATGAGCTGTAAATATTTGCTTATAGCTTTATACTTTAGGTTTCATTAGGCAGAGGGGGAATTGAGAGTAAAATTCATTACTAAATTTGTACATGGGACTCAATTATCAGTCCAAAGTTCACTTAGAACTTTCAATGAAACTATGAAGGCTTTAATCCTGTCCAATACATTGAAGTTCACATAAATTCCATATAAGTTAATTATTTCGAATAGATCTATAGCTTAAATATCTCAGAATACATACCATCATTTTTTTACTCTGTATTACTCTGTATCCCTTAGGCAATAACAATGTGTTGAAACTCACTGTAGGGGACAGTTTTTGTTCTTGCTAACTGAATATCCATGAAGTCTTACTCTGGCAAAACAGTAATTCATATTTCCTCTTGAGTACCATCTACCTCTTCCCCCTTTCAGTCTTGCAGTATAAGTAATGAGGATAGGGACCAATTCTCAAAACTGATTGCTGATTTTGCAATACACCCACTCCCCCACTGTCTCCTCCCTCCCTGAAACCCACTCTCATTGCACTTGAATGCCAAGGCACACTCAACCTCACTCCAGCCTTCAGGGTTAATATTGAAGAGAGGCAAGAGTCGTCTAAAGCATTCTTTGATGCAGCATCATGATTTTTGTTTCTAAGTCGGTTTCTGACTTTGTGCCTCAGTTCTAATGATGAGTTATCCACCTTGATAGTTGGGTCCTGTCACTCTATGAAACTTGTCTATTTTCTGAAAACCTGATACTTTGCCTTACTCTTATTTGATACTAGAGATTTAAATTATGACTACATCAATTGTCTGACTTCACTGGTACTATTGACTTGATTTACTGGCTCTCTTTGTTTTTCTGTAAACTCTTGGGAAACTGGACTATAGTCACTAGGCATCTCGTGATTAAGAGTGTTCCAGGCTAGGTGCAGTGGCTCATGCCTATAATCCCAGCACTTGGGGAACCCAGCTGGGAGGATTGTTTGAGGCCAGGAGTTTGAGACCAGCCTGGGCGAGAGCAAGACTCCATCTGTGTTCCTATTTCCTTGTAAAGAGCACCTGAGGAGCTACTTTCCTATGCTACCCCAAATTGTTTGTTGCAAAGTTCCAGATACTGAGCATTGCCAATTAACTGGGCCATCTCCCAGCATCTGTAGCTGAGCTAAATCTGAATGTCTGCTCCACGCCCATAGATGAGTATCTTACTAGAGGCTAACTCCCTCTTTTTTTTTTTTCCTGCTGCTGACTGGAGCATAGCTGGTAGATTCTCAAGACACATAAAACTAACTTTCTATTGTCTTTCCCCATGTCTAACAGGGTATCTTGTTCAGAAAATAGTTGTTGAATAACAGTTGTTGAATAAGCTTGTTTGAAAATTAGTATCAGATCTCACTTTGTTTGAAGGGGCTGGTTGATTTACAGAATGAAAACTTGTACCTTGATACCTGTTTTAAATGAGAAAAATGAGAATAATTAGTCTACTTCTTCAAAATGTATTATGAAATAAAATGTCAGAAGTTCAAGTTGAGAATGATGTTTATTTAAATGCAACATCCAATCTGTTTCATTTTGATGCTAACAACTTTTGGGTACGTTCCATGAAACTTCAAAGAGCTTTTAAATTATGTTTTTAATTTTGCTATTGAACTGTTTCATAGAGACAGAAAGAAAGAAGGAAAGACAAAGAGATAAAGAAAAGAAAGAAGGAAGATTGAAAGAAAAAAGAAAGAGAAAAAAGAAAACAAAGGAAAAAAGAAAACAAAGAAAAAAAAAAAGAAAAGAAAACAGTTGGGTTCCTTTATAGTCCCTTGATGGGTCTATTAGTCTCTGAGATCCTAACTCTATTGTAAACACAGTATCTGGGATTAATTTTCAAAGAACTAGAAATTGGGTTTAACTAACATTATTATGTGTCCAGTTTCAATTGCCAAAAACATTCTGTTCATAGAGAAAAAAATTAGATTTTTTTGCTTCCTATGGAAATGCATTGAATTTGGAATATGGTGACTGAAGTACATTATGATGGAAAGTTAAATGAAAGTTAACCAGTAAAGGAAAGAGAGTCTTGGGAAGATCCAAGATGGCTGGTTAGGAGCAGCTCAGGATTGCAGCTCCCAGTGAAAGCTCAGAGGGTGAGTGGACACCGCATTTCCAGACGGATTTTTGTTGCCCACAGACCAGGAGATTCTCAGGCCGAGGAGCCCCATGGGTCACCAGCGTAGCTGTTTTGGCCAGTGCAGCTGTTTTGCCTGTGCCCCGGCATAGCGGTTCCCAGTGCAGAGTAAACGGGACTGTGTCCCCACTTAGCCAGCAAAGGGAGCTGAAACAGGGAGCCAGGCCAGGAGATTCCCGGGCAAAAAAGTGCTACGAATCTCAGAGCCACAGTTTCAGCCGGTGCAGTGGGTCGCCACATGGGAAATCACACAGACCCTGGAGCGTATTCAACAGGCAACCAGGACACCTGGGAGAGAGCCGACCGTTCAACTAAAAAACAAAAGGCTCTGAGGCAGGGAGCGAGATAATCAGGCCCGGCTGGTCCCACCACCACAAAATGAAAAACAAAAACAAAAAAACAGCAATTGGAAATGCTCTGGGTTGAGAGTTTCACAGCAAGCACAGCTGAACCCGAGACAGTCCAGCTCTGTCGGGGAGGGGTGTCCGCCATTACCGAGGCACTGCACCACTACGGAGGCAGTCTGCAATTGCTGAGGCAGCCTGCCATTGCTGAGGCAACCCACCATTACAGAGAGAGTCCATCATTACAGAGGCGGGCCACCATTGCCAAGGCAGTTCTAACTACACCCATATAAACAGGACTGCAGGGAAGTTCACATGGCAGCTGGGCAGAGCCCACAGCAGCTCAGTGAAGCCTCTACAGGCTGAGAGTGAGTAGGCTGCCTCCTTGTGGGCAGGGCAGCCCTGAAGAAAAAAAAAAGACAGCAGCACAGTGGCAACTCATAAAGCCCTAACTCCCTGGGACAGAACACCTGGGGAAAAAAAGGGGTTTATGAGTTCTGCTGCTGCAGACTTAAACTTACCTGCCCAGCAGCTCTGAATGAACAACGGAACTCACAGCTCAGCACTTGAGCTACTATAAAGGAGATACTGTTTCCTCAAACAGCTCCCTGACCCCCGTATATCCAAAGACTCACCTCATAAAGGAGAGCTCAGACTGACATTTGGCAGGTATCCTTCTGGGACAAAGCAGAAGAAGAAACTGGTAGCAACCTTTACTGTTCGGCAGCTGCTGCAAGTGATCCCCAGACAAGCAGGGTCTGGAGTGGACCTCAGCAGTCCTACAGCAGAGAGGCCAGACAGTTAAAAGGAAAACTAAGAAACAGAAATAACTTCATCATCAACAAACAGGACGGCCACTCAGAGACCCAATCAGAAAGTCAACAACTACAAAGGCGACAGGTGGATAAATCCACAAAGATGGGAAGAAACCAGCGCAAAAAGGATGAAAACACCCGAAACCAGAACACCTCTCCTCCTACAAGGGATCACAACTCCTCACCAGCAAGGGAACAAGACTGGATGGAGAATGAGTGTGATGAAATGATAGAATCAGCCTTCAGAAAGTGGGTAATAAGAAACTTCTGTGAGCTAAAAGAACATGTTCTAACCCAATGCAAAGAAACTAAGAACCTTGAAAAAAGATTTGATGAAATGCTAATGAGAATGGACAACTTAGAGAGGAATATAAGTGAATTGATGGAGCTGAAAAACACAACACGAGAACTTCAGGAGGCATGCACAAGTTTCAACAGCCAAATTGACCAAGCAGAAGAAAGGATATCAGAGGTCGAAGATCAACTCAATGAAATAAAATGAGAAGGCAAGATTAGAGAAAACACGGTAAAAAGGAATGAACAAAGTCAACAAGAAATATGAAACTATGTGAAAAGACCTAATCTACGCTTTATAGGTGTAGCTGAATGTGACGAAGAGAATGAATCCAAGCTGGAAAATACTCTTCAGGATATTATCCAGGAAAACTTCCCCAACATAGCAAGGCAGGCCAGTATTCAAGTCTAGGAAATACAGAGAACACCACAAAGATATTCCTCAAGAAGAGCAACCCCAAGGCACATAATCATCAGATTCACAAGGGTTGAAATGAAGGAGAAAATGCTAAGGGCAGCCAGAGAGAAAGGTCGGGTTACCCATAAAGGGAAGCCCATCAGACTCACAGCAGATCTCTCAGCAGAAACCCTACAAGCCAGAAGAGAGTGGGGGCCAATATTCAACATCCTTAAAGAAAAGAACTTTCAACCCAGAATTTCATATCCAGCCAAACTAAGCTTCATAAGTGAAGGAAAAATAAAATCCTTTGTGAAGAAGCAAGTACTAAGAGATTTCATCACCACCAGACCTGCTTTACAAGAGCCCCTGAAAGAGGCACTACACATAGAAAAGAACAACCAGTACCAGCCACTCCAAAAACATACCAAACAGTAAAGAGCATCAACACAATGAAGAATCTGCATTAACCAACGGGCAAAACAGCCGGCTAGCATCAAAATGGCAGTATCAAATTCACACATAACAATATTAACCCTAAACGTAAATGGACTAAATGCCCCAATCAAAAGACACAGATTGGCAAATTGGATAAAAAGTCAAAACCCATCAGCGTGCTGTATCCAGGAAACCCATCTCACATGCAAGGATACACAAAGGCTCAAAATAAAGGGATGGAGGAAGATTTACCAAGCAAGTGGAGAGCAAAAAAAAGCAGGAGTTGCAATTCTCATCTCTGATAAAATAGACTTTAAAGCAACAAAGATCAAAAGAGACAAAGAAGGACATTACATAATGGTAAAAGGATCAATGCAGCAAGAAGAGCTAATGATCCTAAATATATATGCACCTAATACAGGAGCACCCAGATACATAAGGCAAGTTCTTAATGACTTACAAAGAGACTTAGACTCCCACACAATAATAGTGGGAGACTTCAACACACCATTGTCAATATTAGACAGATCAATGAGACAGAAAATTAACAAGGATATCTGGGAGTTGAACTCAGACCTGGGCCTAGCAAACCTAATAGACATTTACAGAACTCTCCACCCCAAATCCAGAGAATATACATTCTTCTCAGCACCACATCACACCTACTCTAAAATTGACCACATAATTGGAAGTAAATCACTCCTCAGCAAATGCAAAAGAATGGAAACCATAACAAACAGTCTCTCAGACCACAGTGCAATCAAGTTGGAACTCAGAATTCAGAAGCCAACCCAGAACCACACAGCTTCATGGAAACTGAACAACTTTCTCTTGAATGTTGACTGGATAAACAATGAAATGAAGGCAGAAATAAAGATGTTCTTCGAAACCAATGAGAACGAAGACACCACATACCAGAATCTCTGGGACACATTTAAAGCAGTGTCTAGAGGAAAATATATAGCAATAAGGGCCCACATGAGAAGCAAGGAGAGATCTAAAATTGACACCCTATCATCAAAATTGAAAGAGCTAGAGGTGCAAGATCAAAAAAACTCAAAACCTAGCAGAAGACAAGAAATAACTAAGATCAGAGCAGAACTGAAGGAGATAGAGACACTAAAAACCCTACAAAAAAATCAATAAATCCAGGAGCTGGTTTTTTTGAAAAGATCAACAAAATAGACAGACCACTAGCCAGACTAATAAAAAAGAAAAGCAAGAATAACCAAATAGATGCAATAAAAAATGATAAAGTGGATATCACCACAGATTCCACAGAAATTCAAACTATCGTCAGAGATTATTACAAACAACTCTATGCACATAAACTAGAAAACCTGGAAGAAATGGATAAATTCCTGGACAGTTGCCTCCTCCCAAGCCTAAACCAGGAAGAAGTCAAAACCCTGAATAGACCAATAACAAGGTCTGAAGTCGAGGCAGCAATTAAGAGCCTACCACCCAAAAAAAGCCCAGGTCCAGATGGGTTCACAGCCAAATTCTACCAGACATACAAAGAGGAGCTGGTACCATTCCTACTGAAACTATTCCAACTAATCCAAAAAGAGGGAATCCTTCCCAAATCATTTTATGAGACCAACATCATCCTGATACCAAAACCCGGCAGAGACTCAACAAGAAAAGAAAACTACAGGCCAATATTCATGATGAACATAGATGTAAAAATCTTCAATAAAATACTGGCAAGCCGATTGCAACAGCACATCAAAAACTTATCCACCATGATCAAGTAGGATTCATCCCGGGGATGCAAGGCTGGTTCAACATATGCAAGTCCATAAATGTAATTCACCACATAAAGAGAACCAAAGACAAAAACCATATGATTATCTCAACTGATGGAGAGAAGGCCTTCGACAAAATTCAACAGTGCTTTATGCTAAAAACCCTCAATAAACTAGGTATTGATGGAACATATCTCAAAATAATAAAAGCTATTTACGACAAACCAACACCCAATATCATACTGAATGGGCAAAAACTGGAAGCATTCCCTTTGAAATCTGGCACTAGACAAGGATGCCCTCTCTCACCACTCCTATTCAATATAGTACTGGAAGTTCTAGCCAGAGCAATCAGGCAAGAAAAAGAAATAACGTGTATTCAATTAGGAAAGGAGGAAGTCAAATTGTTTCTATTTGCAGACAAAATGATTGTATATCTAGAAAACCCCATCGTCTCAGCCCAAAATCTCCTGAAACTGATAAGCAACTTCAGCAAAGTCTCAGGATACAAAATCAATGTGCAAAAATCACAAGCATTCCTATACACCAATAACAGACTTAAAGAGAGCCAAATCAAGAGCGAACTGCCATTCACAATTGCTACAAAGAGAATAAAATACCTAGGAATACAACTAACAAGGAATATAAAGGACCTCTTCAAGGAGAACTACAAACCACTGCTCAACAAAATAAGAGAGGACACAAACAGATGGAGAAACATTCCATGTTTATGGTTAGGAAGAATCAATATTGTGAAAATGGCCATACTGCCTAAAGTAATTTACAGATTCAATGCTATCCGCATCAAGCTACCAATGACATTCTTTACAGAACTGGAAAAAAACACCTTAAACTTCATATGGAACCAAAAGAGAACCCACATAGCCAAGTCAATTCTAAGCAAAAAGAACAAAGCGGGAGGCATCACACTACTGGACATCAAACTCTACTACAAGGCTACAGTAATCAAAACAGCATGGTACTGGTACCAAAACAGAGATATAGACCAATGGAAGAGAACAGAGGCCTCAGAGGCAACACAAAATATCTACAACCATCTGATCTTTGACAAACCTGACAAAAACAAGCAATGGGGAAAGGATTCCCTGTTTAATAAGTGGTGTTGGGAAAACTGGCTAGCCATATACAGAAAGCAGAAACTGGACCCCTTCCTGACACCTTACACTAAAATTGACTCCAGATGGATTAAAGACTTAAACATAAGACCTAACACCATAAAAACCCTAGAAGGAAACCTAGGGAAAACCATTCAGGACATAGGCGTAGGCAAGGACTTCATGACCAAAACACCAAAAGCATTGACAACAAAAGCCAAAATAGACAAATGGGGCCTAATCAAACTCCACAGCTTCTGTACAGCAAAAGAGACAGTCACTAGAGTGAATCTGCAAGCAACAGAATGGGAAAAAATTTTTGCAGCTTACCCATCTGACAAAGGGCTGATATCCAGAATTTACAATGAACTAAAACAGATTCACAAGAGAAAAACAAGCCCATTCAAAGGTGGGCGAAGGATATGAACAGATACTTTACAAAAGAAGACATACATGAGGCCAAAAAACGTGAAAAAATACTCATCATCACTGGTCATTAGAGAAATGCAAATCAAAACTATATTGAGATACCATCTCATGCCAGTTAGAATGACGATCATTAAAAAATCTGGAGACAACAGATGCTGGAGAGGATGTGGAGAAATAGGAACACTTTTACACTGTTGGTGGGAGTGTATATTAGTTCAACCATTGTGGAAGACAGTGTGGCGATTCCTCAGGACCTAGAAATAGAAATCCCATTTGACCCAGAAATCCCATTACTAAGTATATATCCAAAGGATTATAAATCATTCTACTATAAGGACACATGCACACGAATGTTCATTGCAGCACAGTTTACAATAGCAAAGACCTGGAACCAACCCAAATGCCCATCGATGATAGACTGGACAGGGAAAATGTGGCACAGATACACCATGGAATATTATGCAGCCATCAAAAATGATGAGTTCACATCGTTTGTAGGGAGATGGATGAACCTGGAAACCGTCATTCTCAGCAAACTGACACAAGAATACAAAATCAAACACTGCATGTTCTCACTCATAGGCGGGTGTTGAACAATGAGAACACATGGTCCCAGGGAGGGGAGCACTATACACTGGGGTCTGTTGGGGGGAAATAGGGGAGGGACAGTGGAGGGTGGGGAGTTGGGGAGAGATAGCATGGGGAGAAATGCCAGATATAGGTGAAGGGGAGGAAGGCAGCAAATCACACTGCCACATATGCACCTATGCAACAATCTTGTATGTTCTTCACATGTACCCCAAAACCTAAAATGCAATAAAAAAAATAAATAAAAATAAAAAATAAATAAAAGAAATTTAAAACATGCATTTTCTTGAAAATGCACATGGAATTGAAAATTTCTCTAAAGATTCTTTGTTTATTTAGATATACAACATTGGCACTCACCACCTCTTTTCTTTTCCTTTCTTTTGTCTATTCCTTCCTTCCTTCCTTTCTTTTTCTTTTCTTTCTCTCTTTCTCTTTTTCTTCCTCCCTCTCTCCCCCTCCTCCTCCTCCTCCTTCTTCTTTCTTCTTCTTCTTCCTCTTCATCCTCCTCCTCCTCCTCCTTCTGCTTCATCTTCTTCTTCTTCTTCTTTCTTCTTTTGCAGATAAGCTTATCAACCTTACATAGGGATGTTTTCTGTCTGGGTTCTAAAGTAACAAAATAGATTTAGCTGTGAGGGAATCAATGCAAAAGGAAAACAGTAAGATAGACTGCAGAACAAAATACAGCTATAAATACTTTAAATGCAGCATCACAGGCTATTTGCATTTTTGCCAATTTACTTAATTAAGCACCAGAATATTAAAAGTAGCTTTCAGTGGCCACTCTGTCTCAGCCCAAAGGCAGACATGCAAACAAATAATTAGGATATAATGTAATGGCAAATCATAGTGGCATGAGACAAATTGTCTCCTGGATAAGTGAGTCATGAAGACTTCAACAGATAAGGCTTCTTATCACCCTTGAGAACTATGTTTCAAAAGGTGATATGAGACATAGTTCTCCAGGGTAGTAAGAATGTGCGGGATGGAGAGGAAAAGAAAGACATCGTAGGGCAGTGAATAGCTAGAGCAAAGGCACTGAACTGTGAAAGTGCAGGGCACGTTGAGGGAAACATTGAATGACCTGGTATGGCTCTAGAAATAGTACATGTTGGGAAAAGGGTTCTTGGCATGACGTGGCTAGAATGGTAGATTGGAATCAAATGATAAAGAACCTTATATGTAGATCATATGATTTTGGACCTGATCTCAGGAGTCCTCTGAATTGTTTTTTAAAATTCAATATAAGTTTAATATTAAGAATTCACATTATTTTTATGTCATAGTGAAATAGGTCTCTGGAGAAGGGACATGTGGGAGTAATTGATTTCTCTGCTGAACTTGGCCATTATTTATACTTTTTCTGAGGCTTCTAACATGATAATATTCCCTTCCATTTATTTAACCACAATTCCACTATTGTTCCATTGCTCACTAGTTGTGATCTCCACACATTCATCAATCAAAGATTCATAAAGGGATCAAATCACTACAGTATTCCTTTGGCCTATCTGCCATGACTTAATTTTAATGACAACTTCTTGTCCGTAATTTTTTCTTTCCAGGAGGGTGAGCTTTGCTCAGGCTGTCTACTCACCAGGCTCAGAGGGGATATTTGGATCCAAAAAGATTCTGTATCTGGGCCCTTGAGCTGCTGTTTGGGCTGCTCCTGCACTGTGGAGTGTACTTTCATTTTCAGTACATCCCTGCTTTCGTTCTTTTTTTGCTTCAGTCTTTCTTTGCTTTGCTGGGCATTTTGTCCAATTCAAGAACCGGGACAACTTGCAGTCACAACCCTCTACCAGTGACAGGAAGAAACTTACTATGTGTCTGCAACTGTTAAACACTTTATGTATATTTCTCCTTTAATATCCTCTACAATCTATAAAGTCATTATCATCATCTCATTCATGCTTTTCATTATAAATTAAGCAATCCTTAATGTGCCCTTTTATCATCTATTTTATAGATGAGAAACCCAAGGAGTAGAGATGTGAAATAACTTATCCGAAATCACTTAGCCGGCTAGTGAGGCATAACGTTGGAATTGGTTTCGAGGGTTATTTGATGCCACAGTCCATTGTGCTATGCAAGTATCATTTTTAATCATAATAACCCATGATTTCAACCCTGGAGGCATTTGCCTCTAATTTCCAGCAATCTTAATTTTACTGTCTTCCTTGGCAAGGCTAGAACATAGAATTAACTTTATCAAATTTATAACAATTTATACTTGAAAATATGTGGAGAACCAGGCTAGTCAGTACAGACTAGAATTAGATACCACAGCCTTTGGTAGTACCTAGTGCGGAAGGTTTATGGCTTGTATTAGAATTAGGTTTATCTGTGAGTAATAGAAACCCTAAGTGACACTTGCTTCAAGATTCAGACTTGTTTCTTTATTATGTAAAACTCCCCAGACAGATAGCTTATCCAGAACTGTATTCCAGGAAGTCACCAAGGCCCCTATCTTGTGTTCTGACATCAGTAGCAAGCCATCTCATAAACCAAGATGACTAATTGGACACTGTATTCATTTCTCAGAGCTGCTGTAATAAAATACTATAGAGCAGGTGTAGTGGCTCACACACGTAATCACATCACAGTACTTCTTGAGCCCAGGAGTTTGAAAACAGCCTGGGCAACCTAGGGTGACCCCCATCTCTACAAAAAAATGTTTTTAAGCCAAGCATGGTGGCTCATACCTGTAATCTCAGCACTTTGGGATGCCAAGATGGGAGGATTGCTTGAGGCCAGGACTTTGAGACCTACCTGGTCAACATAGTGAGGCCCCATCTCTATTAAAAAAAAAAAAAAATATATATATATATATATATATAATAAATATATAGATATACATATATAAATATATAAATACAAATATATTATATATTTATATATTATGTAATTATGTATAATACCACATAGTATATATTAAATACATATTATATATAGTATATAAGATATAGTAAGATATACATTATATATGTTAAATATGTATATACTTAATTAGCCAGGTGTAGTAGTACACACCTGTAGTCCCAGCTACTCAGGAGGCTGAGGTGGGAGGATCACTTGAGCCTGGGAGATTGAGGCTACAGTGAGCTATGATCATGCCACTGTACTCCAGCCTAGGTGACAGAGTGAACCCTGACTACAAATAAATAAATAAGTAAAGTGCTACGAACTAGGTGGTTTAGAATAACAGAATGTAGATCTGCAGGCTGAAAGTCCAATAGTAAGGGCTTGGCATCACCAAGGTTTCTCTGAAGAATGTGGGAGATATTACTTCTTTGTCTCTTCTAGCTTAGGCTCTTTGCTGACATTCCTTGATTTTCTTGGCTGGCAGATCATTCACTTTTATTTCTGCCTCTGTCATCACATGACTGTGTTCCCTCTTGTATCTCTACATCATCTGCCCTCTGTGCCTGTCTCTGTGTCTTTATGTGACATTCTCCCTCTCTGTGTGTTTCAATTTTCCTCTTCGTATATTTCTTTTTCTGGAAATATAATGACCTCTTCTTAAGTTGGTTAAACTATAAAGACTGATTTTCAAATAAGGTCACATTCACAGGTACTGGGGATTAGGATTTCAGCATTTTTTTGGCATGGAGGAAGGAGGAGGTTGTAACAATTTAACCCAAAACAGGTTTCAAAATCGTGTTTACATTCCAACTTTCATAAATAGGAGATCATGCCTCTTTCCCTTATGAATACTTTCTATTATATATGGTATACAGAAACATTTTGCTTATACTGGCCCTGTGTAGGTGCAAATGAGTTGGTCAGATTTGTGCCTAGCTAAATCAGAGGTTCTGTAACTAAGGAAGAAGGAATGCATTTATATTGGATGACAGCAAGCAGTACCTACCATATGGTCTATACTGAATCAACCCTGCTACACTTAGGCATTTCTTGATTTATTGGATTGCAATGTTTGACACTCCCACAGAAAGCTACTTCATCACACACATCACCTGTTTTAGACTGGAGCAGAGATATAGGGCTTCCTGGGAGTTTCTAACAAGCCATTACCATGTGGGCAAATATACTACACCATGTAGTATATTGGAATAATATTGTAGCTGTATAATTTACCAATGTGATCTTGAGCTATTCAGTAACCTCTAAGTCTCATTTTCCTTATCTGTAGATTGGGGCTAAGTCTCAATTTCCTCATCTGTAGATTGGGGATAATCATTTCTGCCTCATATATTTGCTATATGGCTTCAGTGGGATAGTATTTGAAAGTTCCTGGCACAAATAAGGTACTTTATAACTGTTTGTTAAATCTGAATCGAGGAAGGAGAAGCAGGAGAAAAAGAAAAAAAGAAGGAAGTGGGAGAGAAAAATAGCTTTCTGGATGTAACAGTCTGATTTAAAGAGAAGCTTGAGAAAAATGGGTATTCCTTCAGTGTCCTTTTAAGCAAGTCATGAGTAGCTGGGATTACAGGTGTGTGCCATCATGCCTGGGTAATATTTGTATTTTTATTAGAGATGGGGTTTCGCCATGTTGGCCAGGCTGTCTCGAACTCCTGACCTCAAGTGAGCCACCTGCCTCAGCCTCCCAAAATGCTGGGCTTACAGGCATGAACCACCATGCCTATTTTGAGACAATAATGATCTACCTACTTTCAACAGTTCTTTTGATATGATGTATAACCACCTCAAACTGTACTGAATTATTATTTGAGGAGTAATTCTCAGTCAACCTTGTCAGAAAAAAAAAAAAAAAACCACTGAACCGTTAATATCACAAGCCTCTAAAAAGTGACAGCTATTGTGATTGCAGTAATTTAGACAAGTCCAAATGTGGTTTTTTGTTTTTGTTTTTGGCATTATATAGATAAAATATACAATTTTTCTGGAAGACATTTTTTTGTTTTATTTTTTAAGTTCCCAGATACATGTGCTGGGTATGTAGCTCTGTTACATAGGTAAACATGTGCCATGGTGGTTTGCTGCACCTATCAACCCATCACCTAGGTATTAAACCTGGCATGCATTAGTTCCTTTTCCTAATGCTCTCCATCTCCTTCCCCACCCTCCCCCAACAGGCCCCAGTGTGTGGTGTTCTCCTACCTGTGTCCATGTGTTCTCATTGTTCAGTTCCCACCTATAAATGAGAACAAGCGATGTTTGGTCTTCTGTTCCTGTGTTAATTTGATGAGGATAATCATTTCCATCTTCATCTGTGTCCCTGCAAAGGACATGATCTCATTCCTTTTTATGGCTGCATAGTATTCCATGGTGTATATGTGCCACATTTTCTTTATCCAGTGTATCATTGATGGGCATTTGGGTTGATTCCACATCTTTGCTATTGTGAATAGTGCTGCAATGAGCATATGTGTGCATATATCTTCATAACAGAATAATTATTATTCCTTTGTATATATACTCAGTAATGAGATTTATGGGTCAGACTATATTTCCTGTTCTTAATCTTTGAGAAATTGCCACACTGTCTTTCACAATGTTTGAACTAATTTACATTCCCACCAACAGTGTAAAAGCATTCCTAATCCTCCACAACCTCACCAGCATCTGTTGTGTCTTGACTTTTAAAAATTGCCATTCTGGCCAGTGTGAGATGGTATCTCATTGTGATTTTGATTTGCATTTCTCTAATAATCAGTGATGTTGAGCTTTTTTTCATATGTTTGTTGGCCACATGTATGTCTTCTTTTGAAAATTGTCTGTTCATGTAATTCACCTACTTTTTAATGGGGTTGTTTGTTTTCTTCTTGTAAATTTGCTTAAGTTCCTTGTAGATTCTGGATATTACACCTTTGTCTGACAGACATTGTAGCAAATAGAGTCAGCTATTTGTCCTACAATATCCAATCCCTCTCCCTTTTCGTGTAGTCAAATTTTTAGCTGGGACACATGGCCACCTACCAAATGCCATTTCTCAGTCTCCTTTGTAGGTAGGTGTGGCTATATGATCAAATATTTGCAAATGGATATGAACATAAGTAATGTATGCAACTTCTGTCATGGTTTTTTTTTTTTTTTTTTTTTTTCCTGAGACAGTCTTGCTCTCTCTCCCAGTCTGCAGTGCAATGGTGCCATCTCAGCTCATTGCAACCTCCACCTCCCGGGTTCAAGTGATTCTCCTGACTCAGCCTCCTGAATAGCTGGGATTACAGGTGTGTGCCATCATGCCTGGGTAATATTTGTATTTTTAGTAGAGATGGGGTTTCATCATGTTGGCCAGGCTGTCTTGAACTCCTGACCTCAGGTGATCCACCTGCCACAGCCTCCCAAAGTGCTGGGATTATAGGCATGAGCCACCACACCCAGCCCTGGTCATGTCTTTAAAAATGAGAGATACATCCTTCCCTTCATCTTTTCTTCTTGCTGTTACCTGGGATGTGTATGTGATGCTGAACATGTTTTGACATGGGCAACTACTTAGGACAGCAGAACAGCAAGATGACAGAAGCCTGGCTCGCAATATCAAGGAGCTGCTCTTCTAGCCCAGTTTTGTTTAAACCTGGATTGTTACATGAAAATAAACTATTTTATTTAAACTGTTATTTTGGAGTTTTATTATAGCAAATGAACCTGTATCCTGAAAATGACAGGTTTTTGGTAACCTAAAAGTGGGCACTGGCTGAGTGGCCAGGCAGTGGGTACAATAACACAATACCATCTGGAAGGTTGTACACATTTATTACATGGTGGAAAAATATTTGGAAAGCTGTCATCCACAATAACTTGGAAAGCAGACCAAATGCTCATGGAAGCCATAGCTTTAAAAGAAAAGGTTAAAAAAATTCAAGATGTTGGAATGTATTGGATGCTTCTTTACTTCTTTCAGTAAAGTTTCAAAACAGATATGGGTTGAGTATAGTTGCAAAGATGAAAGAGAATACGACTTTCCTAAGAGAATACTAATCATTGAGCAATTTAGGGCCCCAGAAGGTTAAAAGAACCAATTGCTTCTGCAGTAAAAATGAAAGTAATGACAAGCAGTGGCTATGAGGAGTAAATGTGGCAGGAAGATAGTTTCAGTTCCTCTTTGTACCAGCTCCCTCCCTAGCAAGTCCAAATAAAAATAATAATGTTTTCAAATAGATTTTCATAAGTATTCAATAAGGCATCTTTTACAATTTTTTTATTGGACCAAACGATTTAAATAAAAGGAATGTTCTAATTATTCAAATAGAGCCTTAAGTAAATTCAGCTAGCCCCAAGATCTTCAAACCAAAATATGTACATTCTTGGGTTACAAGAAAAATTCCCAGGGAAGTGCTTGGTTACATATAACTTTAACTTTCATGTTTATTATTTCAGAAAATTGATCTACCTGAGAATTTCCCCATGGTCAAGAGCCGTTGTACTTCTTTATTGTTTTCCCTTTCACAATTGCCCTTGTCCTACTTCAAAAGATCTACTACCTCTCTCCCATCTCCAATCTTATAATACTGTAAATGTATAATACTATGATTATGATATTATGATTTGTGGCTAATACATATAATAACCAGATGATTATTAATGAAACACTTAGATCATTGTGATCATAGGGGAAAAACCCATTTATATAATTTCAATTTATGCACATAGTTTCATTGCACAGAAATATAACGGAGGTAATCAATGTGAGGATGTAAGCACAAAAATATATTAATGTACAATTCTGTGAGGGAGTGAAAAGGAAACATGAATTCAAGGTGCAAAAGGAACTATTAAATAAAAACTTACTTACATTTAGAAAAATGAATGATGGTAGTGTTAAATCACTATATTATTTACATTCTTTAAGTAATATAACATTTTATTTTTAAAATATCAATATATACAATATGTCAGAATTACCTCTTTTGCTACTAGTGGTTAGACTTATGAGGAGAACATTTTTATATTTAGATTTTAAAATGTTTGAGGGACTTCATAGCATCTAAATGTTCTTTAATTGTATATTCAGGCAAAACTGTTTTAAGACCACATTTCTATTACCCATTACAACTAAACTACCCCCAATAAGCCCCTTGTAGATTTGAAATGATGGACCCTGTTTGCTCCTGAGTGAATAATCCTTTGTTTAGAATTGCTGATGACTCCTGGATAGTTGTATATTGTCTAAGGAGCCAAATGAGATCAGCAGAAGTTTTGTCTGCATGAAGTATAGAGGAGGTTAAGCTTTAGACTTGGGTATAATAGATAGGCCTTTCAGTTTAAGTATAAACAGTAACAGTAGGTTATTTGAGGTGAAGAAACATACATGGAAATGGTAACAATGTTCGCCTTTCTTTTTTTTATGAGGCTTTTTCTTTCAGAAAAGTTGAAAATATAACTTTCTTCAGTCCTTCCATATTTGATACTGTCACTTGGAGATAATCTTGCTGAAACAATGTTACTCTACATGTTTTTCTTGTATCCAAAGCAAATACTAGTTTCCAGACCTTTGTATTTTTCAAATAGGACTGTTAGAGTTCTCAATTATGAACTGCATTCATTCTGCTATAGCTAGAAGGCTTGGCAAGTGTTTTATAACGGAACATTGTATACCTTATTAGGCTTGTTACTTTTTTTTTCTTTAACAATGAAGATTTGGAAGAACAAGTCAATGGAATGTTTTATAAACACTTTAGCCTGATTTTCTAATAAGGAAAAAAATGATTAGACCTGTATTAGCACACTGATCAATTCTTAAAATATATGAAGATAAGGATTGAGTATCATATTAATAAAACTTTAATTTCTCTTTAACAGAAGAAATTTCCTCCTCACTATAGTTGGTATTAAAGCCAACTATAAAAGACTAACAAAGTATGTTGTAATTTGTCTTCTAACTGGAATATATTGATTTTCTATGTTTTACCAATTTTTTCCATTGAAATAAGAGAAATAAGTATTGTATTTACTCTACCTGTGAAGTGGGATATTCAGTAGGGACTCTATCCAACCATATTTCTCTGGGAACTGCTCGTTCTACAGCAGGAATATCTTCTTCTCCAAATAGTCTTATTTCTATGAAAAGACCCACTTCCAAAGTACTAAATTAACTGGACCCAGGATTGGAGCTCTCCTCCCCTTCTCAACCTGAGCTAAGCCAATCTGACTCTCTTTCAGGGATTTAGCAGCAAGGCTGAGAGACTGGAATTTGTTCTTTACCTGTGATTGAGCCTTTTGCTTATTATCTTGAAGCTGGGGGCATAGCTTGCCTTTGCAAAAGAAAAGATGTTTGGTCCCTAACATTAATGGAACCAGGAGCAAGAGTACAAGTGATGGCTGTCACAACTGTGTTTAAATATTTGGAAGGCATAAATTAAGAAAACAAATTACCAAATAAGATTTTTTTTTTTTTTTTTTGAGATGGAGTCTCACTATGTTGCCTAGGCTGGAGTGCAGTGACATGCTCTTGGTTCACTGCAACCTCCATCTCCTGGGTTCAAGTGATTCTCGTGCTCCAGCCTCCTGACTAGCTGGCACTATAGGCACCTGCTACCATGCCTGGCTAATTTTCATAATTTTTGTGGAGACGGGGTTTCGCCACGTTGGTCAGGCTGGTTTTGAACTCCTGATCTTAGGTGATTCACCTGCCTTGGCCTCCCAATACGCTAGGATTACAGGTGTGAACCACTGCACCCGGTACAAAATAAGATCTTTTCTATCTTCCATAGACTGGACAGGGAAAATGTGGCACATATACACCATGGAATATTATGCAGCCATCAAAAATGATGAGTTTGTGTCCTTTGTAGGGACATGGATGAACCTGGAAACCATTATTCTCAGCAAACTGACACAAGAACACAAAATCAAACACCACATGTTCTCACTCATAGGCGGGTGTTGAACAACGAGAACACATGGACACAGGGAGGGGAGCATCACACACTGGGGTCTGTTGGGGGGAAATAGGGGAAGGACAGTGGGGGGTGGGGAGTTGGGGAGAGATAGTATGGGGAGAAATGCCAGATATAGGTGAAGGGGAGGAAGGCAGCAAATCACACTGCCATGTATGCACCTATGCAACAATCTTGCATGTTCTTCACATGTATGCCAAAACCTAAAATGCAATAATAAAAAAATAATAATAATAAAATAAAATTTCTTGCCAATTAAAAAAAATATCTTGGCAAATAGATTTCATAACCACCTGGGAGGTAAGATTTCAACATTTGAAACTCTGTGACCCCTTGGAATTCTACAATGGAAAGTGACTTCTCAGAGAGAGATGCCATATGGTCTTTTCCTTTTTCCATCAAGTACCACTAAAGGTCACACATTTAATGTACATGGACACCTCAGGATCCTATCCAACCAACATCCACCATCTCCACATACAGCTGCCCCTTGACTATGCTTTGGGACCAGAGGGTCACACTGATGGAACAGTCTGCTCCTGGGAAGACAGACACAGGGAAGAGGCTAGGGCAGGCCCTGGAAATAAACTCAGGTACAATAGGGGAAGAAAATTCTGGTGCCTCAAGTGCCCATATCATGTTGTAGAAGGGACTATGTAGGCGCTGGAAGGACACAGATAGGGAAGGGAAAGAGTGGGGCCCTCTAAAGGCCCTCTTTCATAGCTCTGCTCTTTTTCTGCTAATTTTTTTAAAGACACCATGGCATTTTTATACAACATTTCTTCCTTTCTCTTAAGCTAGTTTGATGTGGTTTATATTAGTTGTAAAAACTGAAACTTTACAAAATCAGGATGCCCAACTAGGAGACTTTGAATTTCTCATCCAATTACAATTTTATTACCTGAATTTATATATTTATGATGCTTTTAGTGTACAAAGTGATTTTCACTTTCAGTTTATAATTCCCACAGTACCCTATGAGGTAAGAATCTCTTCCCCTTTGCAGATGTAGAAATGGAAGCTCAACTAACTTGTTCAACCTGTCAAACAAGATTCCTTGTGGATCTATTTTTTTTTTTTAAGATATTGATATGCTTGAGAAAGTAATCAGTAGGTGCTAACAGTAAAGCAAAGTGCATGTTAATAGGAAGGGATCTCTTCTCACAAAAAGTATTAAGAATAAAAATAGATAAAAATATCATTTTTGAAAAATAGACAAAAACATCATGCAAATGGTAGTCAGGTGTGGTGGCTCCCAAAGTGCTGGAATTACGGTTTGAGCCCAGGAGTTTAAGAAGAGTCTGGACAACATAATGAAACCCCATCTTTACAAAAAATACAAAATTTAGCCAGGCATAGTGGTGCACACCTGTATTCCCGGCTACTCGGGAAGCAGAGGTGGGAGGATCACCTAAGCCTGGAGAGGTCAAGGCTTCAATGAGCTGTGATTATGCCACTGCATGCCAGCCTAGGTGATAGAGTGAGATCCTGTCTAAAAAAAAAATGCAAATGGGAAGAATCAGAGACTTCAGTTGGCAATGTCCTTTCATTTGGTGGCCTGTACCAGGTGCTAAGCCAAATGTCTACTTTCTAAGTGTGGGTGTGCAAGATGTAAACCCAAAAGAACTTTTTCTAGAGTCAATGGGAATTTGGGATGGGGAGGAGAAGCAGGTATTAAATCTCTAACTGAGGTATGCAGGGATTCTACAGGTAGCTGGTACTATCTCTGGTTACAAAATGAAAACCAAGGTGTGGAATGTGGGCAGTGCTCTCTTCTCTGGTTTTGACAATCTGCCTTGTTTCATTTTTCTGGGCAGATGCACAGAGAATAAGTCTGCTGGTAGTTAATAGCCTTTTTGAGCAACCCAAGGAATGGTGGTTGTTGTGTGTGTGTGTGTCCTTCAAGCTAACTAATATACTGCAATTATTACGGTGTATTTGTTCATTTTCATACTGCTATAAAGATGCTATCTGAGACTGGGTAATTTATAAACAAAAGAGGTTAAACTCTCTCACTGTTCCACATGGCTGGGGAGGCCTCAAGAAACTTACAATAATGGCACAAGGCTTCATCACAAGGTGAGAGGAGAGAAAGAGAGAGCTCAAGGGAAACTGCCACTTTTAAACCATCAGGTCTTGGGAGAACTCCTTCACTATCACAAGAAGAGTATGAGGGAAACCACCCCCATGATCCAATCACCTCCCACCAGGTCTTTCTTCAACACATGGGGATTACAATTCAAATCTGGGATGAGATTTGGGTGGGGACACAGAGCCAAACCATATCATTTTACCCCTGACAACTCCCAAATCTCATGTCCTTTTCACATTTCAAAAGCAATCATGCATTCCCAACAGTCTTCCAAAGTCATAACTCATTTCAGCATTAACATGAAAGTCCAAATCCAAAGTCTCATCTGAGACAAGGCAAGTCTCTTCTGCCTATTAGCTTGTAAACTCAAATGCAAGTTAGTTACTTCCAAGATACAATGAAGGTGTAGGCATTGGGTAAATGTTCCCATTCCAAATAGGAGAAATTTGCCAAAACAAGGGGGCCACAGACCCTATGCAAGTCCAAAACCCAGCAGGGCAGTCATTAAATTTTAAAGCTCTGAAATTATTTTCTTTGACTCCATGTCTCACATCCAGGGCATGCTGATGCAAGTGGTGGTCTCCCAGGGCCTTGTGCATCTCCGCCCCTGTGGCTTTGCAGGGTACAGCCCCTGTGGCTGGTTTCTGAGACTGGCAGGGAGTGCCTGCAACTTTTCCAAGCATACAGTGCAAGCTGTCAGTGTATCTACTATTCTGGGATCTGGAGGATGGTGGCCCTCTTCTCACAGCTCCACTAGGCAGTGCCCCAGTGGGGACTCTGTATGAGGGCTCCAACCCCATATTTCTCTTCTGCACTGCCTAGCAGAGGTTCTTCAGGAGAGTTCCACCCTTGCAGCAGACTGCCTGACATCCAGGAGATTTTATACATCCTTTGAAATCTAGGTAGAGACTCCCAGAGCTCACCTCTTGCATTCTGCACACTGCAGGCCCAACACCCTGTGTAAGCCACAAAGGTTTGGAGTATGCACCCTCTGAAACTAAGGCCCTAGCTGTACCCTGACCCCTTTTAGCCATGGCTGGAGTTGGCACAGCTGAGATGCAGGGCACCAAGTCCCAAAGTTGCACAGAGCAGTGGGGCACTGGGCCTGACCCATGAAGCTATGTTTCCCTCTCTAGGCCTCCAGGCCTGTGATGGGAAGGGCTGCTGTGAAAGTCTCTGACATGCCCTAGAGACATTTTCCCCATTGTCTTAGCTATTAATATTCAACTCCTTGTTACTTATGTAAATTTCTGCGACCAGCTTGAATTCCTCCCCAGAAAATGGGTTTTTCTATTCTATCACATGGACAACCTTCAAATTCTCCAAACCTTTATGCTCTGCTTCTCTTTTAAACATAAATTTCAATTTCAAACCATCTCTTCGTGAGTACATTTAACTGTACACTTTCAGGAAAAACCAGGTCACAACTTGAATACTTTATTGTTTAGAAATTTCTTCTGCCAGATACCCTAAAATCATCTCTCTCAAGTTTAAAGTTCCACAGTTCTCTAGGGCAGGGGCAAAATGCCTCATCTCTTTGCTAAAGGATAGCAACAGTGACCTTTGCTCCAGTTCCCAAGTTCTTCATCTCCATCTGAGACTACTTCAGCCTGCACTTCATTGTCCATATCAACATTTTGGTCAAAACCATTCAATAAATCTCTAGGAAGTTCCAACTTTCCCACAATTTCCTGTCTTCTTCTGAGCCCTCCAAACTGTTCCAACCTCTACCCATTACCCAGTTCCAAAGTTGCTTCTAGATTTCTAGGTATCTTTATAGTAGTACCCCACTTCTGGTACCAATTATCTTTTAGTCCATTTTCACACTGCTATAAAGAACTATCTGAGATGGGGTAATTTATGAAAAAAGAGGTTTTTTTTTTTTTTTTGCATTTTAGGTTTTGGGGTACATGTGAAAAACATGCAAGGTTGTTGCATAGGTGCATACATGGCAGTGTGATTTCCTGCCTTCCTCCCCTTCACCTATATCTGGCATTTCTCCCCATGCTATCCCTCCCCAACTCCCCACCGCCCCCCACTGTCCCCCCACTCCCCACAACAGACCCCAGTGTATAGTGCTCCCCTCCCTGTGTCCATGTGTTCTCATTGTTCAACACCCTTTATGAGTGAGAACATGTGGTGTTTGATTTTGTGTTCTTGTGTCAGTTTGCTGAGAATAATGGTTTCCAGGTTCATCCATGTCCCTACAAAGGACGCAAACTCATCATTTTTGATGGCTGCATAATATTCCATGGTGTATATGTGCCACATTTTCCCTGTCCAGTCTATCATCGATGGGCATTTGGGTTGGTTTCAGGTCTTTGCTATTGTAAACTGTGCTGAAATGAACATTCGTGTGCATGTGTCCTTATAGTAGAATGATTTATAATCCTTTGGATATATGCCCAGTAATGGGATTGCTGGGTCAAATGGAATTTCTATTTCTAGGTCCTTGAGGAATCACCACACAGTCTTCCACAATGGTCGAACTAGTTTACACTCCCACCAACAGTGTAAAAGTGTTCCTATTTCTCCACATCCTCTCCAGCATCTGTTGTCTCCAGATTTTTTAATGATCGCCATTCTAACTGGCGTGAGATGGTATCTCAATGTAGTTTTGATTTGCATTTCTCTAATGACCAGTGATGATGAGCATTTTTTCATATGTTTGTTGGCCTCATGTATGTCTTCTTTTGTAAAGTATCTGTTCATATCCTTCGCCCATTTTTGAATGGGCTTGTTTGTTTTTTTCTTGTAAATCTGTTTTAGCTCGTTGTAAATTCTGGATATCAGCCCTTTGTCAGACGGGTAGGCTGCAAAAATTTTTTCCCATTCTGTTGGTTGCCGATTCACTCTATTGACTGTTTCTTTTGCCGTGCATAAGCTGTGGAGTTTGATTAGGTCCCATTTGTCTATTTTGGCTTTTGTTGCCAATGCTTTTGGTGTTTTGGTCATGAAGTCCTTGCCTACGCCTATGTCCTGAATGGTTTTCCCTAGGTTTCCTTCTAGGGTTTTTATGGTGTTAGGTCTTATGTTTAAGTCTTTAATCCATCTGGAGTCAATTTTAGTGCAAGGTGTCAGGAAGGGGTTGAGTTTCTGCTTTCTGCATATGGCTAGCCAGTTTTCCCAACACCACTTATTAAACAGGGAATCCTTTCCCCATTGCTTGTTTTTGTCAGGTTTGTCAAAGATCAGATGGTTGTAGATATGTTGTGTCGCCTCTGATGCCTCTGTTCTGTTCCATTGGTCTATATCTCTGTTTTGATACCAGTACCATGCTGTTTTGATTACTGTAGCCTTGTAGTAGAGTTTGATGTCCGGTAGTGTGATGCCTCCCGCTTTGTTCTTTTTGCTTAGAATTGACTTGGCTATGCGGGCTCTCTTTTGGTTCCATATGAAGTTTAAGGTGGTTTTTTCCAGTTCTATGAAGAAGGTCATTGGTAGCTTGATGGGGATAGTGTTGAATCTGTAAATTACTTTAGGCAGTATGGCCATTTTCACGATATTAATTCTTCCTAACCATGAACATGGAATGTTTCTCCATCTGTTTGTGTCCTCTCTTATTTTGTTGAGCAGTGGTTTGTAGTTTTCCTTAAAGAGGTCCTTTACGTTCCTTGTTAGTTGTATTCCTAGGTCTTTTATTCTCTTTGTAGCAATTGTGAATGGCAGTTCGTTCTTAATTTGGTTCTCTTTAAGTCTGTTATCGGTGTATAGGAATGCTTGTGATTTTTGCACATTGATTTTGTATCCTGAGACTTTGCTGAAGTTGCTTATCAGTTTCAGGAGATTTTGGGCTGAGACGATGGGGTCTTCTAGATAAACAATCATGTCATCTGCAAATAGAGACAATTTGACTTCCTCCTTTCCTAATGGAATACCCTTTATTTCTTTTTCTTGCCTGATTGCTCTGGCTAGAACTTCCAGTACTATATTGAATAGGAGTGCTGAGAGAGGGCATCCTTGTCTAGTGCCTGATTTCAAAGGGAATGCTTCCAGTTTTTGCCCATTCAGTATGATATTGGGTGTTGGTTTGTCGTAAATAGCTTTTATTATTTTGAGATGTGTCCCGTCTATACCTAGTTTATTGAGGGTTTTTAGCATAAAGCATTGTTGAATTTTGTCGAAGGCCTTCTCTGCATCAATTGAGATAATCATGTGGTTTTTGTCTTTGGTTCTGTTTATGTGGTGAATTACATTTATAGACTTGTGTATATTGAACCAGCCTTGCATCCCCGGGATGAATCCTACTTGATCATAAGCTTTTTGATGTGCTGTTGCAATCGGCTTGCCAGTATTTTATTGAAGATTTTTGCATCTATGTTCATCATGGATATTGGCCTGTAGTTTTCTTTTCTTGTTGAGTCTCTGCCGGGTTTTGGTATTAGGATGATGTTGGTCTCATAAAATGATTTGTGAAGGATTCCCTCTTTTTGGATTAGTTGGAATAGTTTCAGTAGGAATGGTACCAGTTCCTCTTTGTATGTCTGGTAGAATTTGGCTGTGAACCCATCTGGACCTGGGCTTTTTTTGGGTGGTAGGCTCTTAATTGCTGCCTCGACTTCAGACCTTGTTATTGGTCTATTCAGGGTTTCGACATCTTCCTGGTTTAGGCCTGGGAGGAGGCAACTGTCCAGGAATTTATCCATTTCTTCCAGGTTTTCTAGTTTATGTGCATAGAGTTGTTTGTAATAATCTCTGATGATGGTTTGAATTTCTGTGGAATCTGTGGTGATATCCACTTTATCATTTTTTATTGCATCTATTTGGTTATTCTCTCTTTTCTTTTTTATTAGTCTGGCTAGTGGTCTGTCTATTTTGTTGATCTTTTCAAAAAAACCAGCTCCTGGATTTATTGATTTTTTGTAGGCTTTTTAGTGTCTCTATCTCCTTCAGTTCTGCTCTGATCTTAGTTATTTCTTGTCTTCTGCTAGATTTTGAGTTTTGTTGATCTTGCTCCTCTAGCTCTTTCAATTTTGACGATAGGGTGTCAATTTTAGATCTCTCCTTGCTTCTCATGTGTGCACTTATTGCTATATATTTTCCTTTAGAGACGCTTTAAATGTGTCCCAGAGATTCTGGTATGTGGTGTCTTCGTTCTCGTTGGTTTCGAAGAACATCTTTATTTCTGCCTTAATTTCATTGTTTATCCAGTCAACATTCAGGAGAAAGTTGTTCATTTTCCATGAGGCTGTGCGGTTCTGGGTTGGCTTCTGAATTCTGAGTTCCAACTTGATTGCACTGTGGTCTGAGAGACTGTTTGTTATGGTTTCTGTTCTTTTGCATTTGCTGAGGAGTGATTTACTTCCAATTATGTGGTCAATTTTAGAGTAGGTGTGATGTGGTGCTAAGAAGAATGTATATTCTGTGGATTTGGGGTGGAGAGTTCTGTATATGTCTATTAGGCTTGCTTGTTGCAGGTCTGAGTTCAAATCCTGGATATCCTTGTTAATTTTCTGTCTCATTGATCTGTCTAATATTGACAATGGTGTGTTGAAGTCTCCCACTATTATTGTGTGGGAGTCTAGGTCTCTTTGTACGTCTTTAAGAACTTGCCTTATGTATCTGGGTGATCCTGTATTAGGTGCATATATATTTAGGATCGTTAGCTCTTCTTGTTGCAGTGATCCTTTTACCATTATGTAATGTCCTTCTTTGTCTCTTTTGATCTTTGTTGCTTTAAAGTCTATTTTATCAGAGATGAGAATTGCAACTCCTGCTTTTTTTTGCTCTCCATTTGCTTGGTAAATCTTCCTCCATCCCTTTATTTTGAGCCTTTGTGTATCCATGCATGTGAGGTGGGTTTCCTGGATACAGCACACTGATGGGTTTTGGCTTTTTATCCAATTTGCCAGTCTGTGTCTTTTGATTGGGGCATTTAGTCCGTTTACATTTAGAGTTAATATTGTTAAGTGTGAATTCGATCCTGTCATTTTGATGTTAGCTGGCTGTTTTTCCCATTGGTTGCTGCAGATTCTTCATTGTGTTGATGCTCTTTACCATTTCGTGTGTTTTTGGAGTGGCTGGTACTGGTTGTTCTTTTCTATGTGTAGTACCTCCTTCAGGAGCTCTTGTAAAGCTGGTTTGGTGGTGATGAAATCTCTTAGTACTTGCTTGTTCACAAAGGATTTTATTTTTCCTTCACTTATGAAGCTTAGTTTGGCTGGATATGAAATTCTGGGTTGAAAGTTCTTTTCTTTAAGGATGTTGAATATCAGCCCCCACTCTCTTCTGGCCTGTTGGGTTTCTGCTGAGAGATCTGCTGTGAGTCTGATGGGCTTCCCTTTATGGGTAACCCGACCTTTCTCTCTGGCTGCCCTTAGTATTTTCTCCTTCATTTCTACCCTGGTGAATCTGATGATTATGTGCCTTGGGGTTGCTCTTCTAGAGGAATGTCTTTGTGGTGTTCTCTGTATTTCCTGGACTTGAATATTGGCGTGCCTTGCTATGTTGGGGAAGTTTTCCTGGATAATATCCTGAAGAGTATTTTCCAGCTTGGATGCATTCTCTTCGTCACATTCAGGTACACCTATCACACGTAGATTAGGTCTTTTCACATAGTCCCATAATTCTTGTTGACTTTGTTCATTCCTTTTTACCCTGTTTTCTCTAATCTTGCCTTCTCGTTTTATTTCATTGAGTTGATCTTCGACCTCTGATATCCTTTCTTCTGCTTGGTCAATTTGGCTGTTGAAACTTGTGCATGCTTCACGAAGTTCTCGTGTTGTGTTTTTCAGCTCCATCAATTCACTCATATTCCTCTCTACGTTGTCCATTCTTGTTAGCATTTCATCAAGTCTTTTTTCAAGGTTCTTGGTTTCTTTGCATTGGGTTAGAACATGTTCTTTTAGCTCACGGAAGTTTCTTATTATCCATTTTCTGAAGGCTGATTCTATCATTTCATCACACTCATTCTCCATCCAGTCTTGTTCCCTTGCTGGTGAGGAGTTGCACTCCCTTGTAGAAGGAGAAGTGTTCTGGTTTTGGGTGTTTTCATCCTTTTTGCGCTGGTTTCTTCCCATCTTTGTGGATTTATCCACCTATCGACTTTGTAGTTGCTGTCTTTCTGGTTTTGGTAATTTTAAGTCTGCAGCAGCTGAACTCATAAACCCCCTTTTCTTCCCCCCAGGTGTTCTGTCCCAGGGAGTTAGGGCTTTATGATTTCCCGCTGTCTTGCTATCATTTTCCCTGCCCACAAGGTGGCAGCCTAGTCACACTCAGCCTGCAGAGGCTTCACTGAGCTGCTGTGGGCTCCACCCAGCTTCCGTGTGAACTTCCCTGCAGTCCTGTTTATATGGGTTTAGTTAGAACTGCTTCCGCTATGTTGGCCCGCCCCTGTAGTGACGGAATCTCTGTAGTGGCGGGTTACCTTGGTTATGGCAAATTGTCCTGGGAACTGCAGGGTGTTTCCCGGTGGGGGACGCCCCTCCCCCACTGAGCTGGACCGTCCCGGGTTCAGCCGTGCTTCCCGTGGTGCCCTCTTTGCCCGGGAATCTCTTGGCTTGACTCCCTGCCTCAGCTCCCCTTGCTGGCCCAGAGGGGACCCAGTCTTGTTCACTCTGCACAAGGAGCTACTGTCCCCTGCCCCAGGTGTTGGCCAAGCAGCCACTCCGTTCCAACCAGCGGCGCTGGCAACCCGTGGAGCTCCTCTGTCTGTGAATCTCCTGGTCCGCGGGCAGTAAAAATCTGCTGCCCTGTGAGCCACTGCGTCAGCCGAAGCAGTGGCTCTGAGATTCGTGGTGCTCCCTTGCCCAGGAATCTCCTGGCTTGACTTCCTGCTTCAGCTCCCCTTGCTGGCTTAGAGGGGACTCAGTCTTTCTTACTCTGCTCAATAAGCCGCTGCCCCCCGCCCCAGGGCTTAGGCCAAGTGGCCACGCTGGTCAGACCAGCGGTGCTGGTGACCCGTGGGGCTCCTCCTTCTGTGAATCTCCTGGTCTGTGGGCAGTAAAAATACGTCCGGAAATGTGGTGTCCACTCACCCTCTGCGCCTTCTCTCGGAGCTGCAATCCCAACTTCCTCCTAATTGGCCATCTTGGATCGATCTGAAAAAAAGAGGTTTAATTGTGTCACAGTTCCATATGGCTAGGGAGGCCTCAGGAAACTTAAAATCATGGCAGAAGGCAAAGGAGAAGCAAGCACCTTCTTCACAAGGTGGCAGGAGAGAGAGGTGTGGGGGAAGTGCCACACACTTTTAAACCACCAAATATCATGAGAACTCATTCACTATCATGAGAACAGCATGGGAGAAACTGCCCCAATGATCCAGTCACCTCCTACCAGGCCCCTCCCTTGACATGTGATGATTACAATTTGAGATGATATTTGGGTGGGGGCACAGATTCATACCATATCAGAAGACCATCTAGGGAGAGTTCTTATGCACAAACACCTGATAACAAGAGCTATCACAAAAACTGCAAAAATCATCATCTTGCATGAAGGTCATTGTAACTGTACACACAAAAAATATTTATGTGAGGACATCTGCCCAGCCACTATCTATCCAACTTTGAACTGGCATCATCCTTGTTATTGATCTTTATAGCCAAGGATAATTATCCCCAAACAATTATGTAAACTTTCTCATTTTTTTTAAAGAATTCTTTGTCTTCTTTTATCCTCTGAATGTGTTCATTAGTTTATTATTCATTGTATTCCCATTGCAATCCCTTTTCCCAAATAAATATCATTTTCTTTTAGAGTCTCCCTCCCTGTTTATGATTTAGAGTGACAAGGGTTTGCAAATGGAAATGATAATTTTATCATTTCATTTGCATTTATTAGCTGGTATGTTTGATGAATAGAATGACTTTTCTCATATATCAAGGGTATTTGGTTACCCTGAAATACAGTTTATACAAGAAAGGAAGAATAAGTACTTAATTCTTTTTCTTTTACTATTAATTTGCAGGATAATGATTTAGTTCCCTAGCAACTTTCCATGGTATTTAATGAGTTTTGTTTGGAGCTCCATCTGCCACACTTTAAAACAAAATTTTTCTCTTCATACTTTAAAAAAATTATTATTATACTTTAAGTTCTGGGGTACGTGTGCAGAAAGTGCAGGTTTGTTCCATAGGTATACATGTGCTATGGTGGTTTGCTGCATCCATCACCCATCATCTACATTAGATATTTCTCCTAATGCTATCCATCCCCTATCCCCACAACTCCTGCTATCCCTCCCCTCACCCCTCACCCCCTGACAGGCCCCAATATGTGATGTTCCCTTCCCTGTGTCCATGTGTTCTCATTGTTCAGTACCCACTCATGAATGAGAACATGCAGTGTTTGGTTTTCTGTTCTTGTGTTAGTTTGCTGAGAATGATGGTTTCCAGCTTTATTCATGTCCTTGCAAAGGACATGAGATCATCCTTTTTTAATGACTGCATATTATTCCATGGTGTATATGTGCCACACTTTTTAAACTGATTAACTCATGATTAATTCTTCTATGTTCACATGTTTTACTAAATTGCAGCTTTATTTTTTTGATGCTTAAATTGTCTCATCTTTGGTTAGTGGAACTTCTTCAAGCATGCTCTGTGTTCCTGAGACATGACCTGATTACACTTTGATAACGTTTTTCCTTTCTGGCATATCCATATTGTACTTTTCCTGCCTCAGATGTGAGACCAGCTATTTTGGAAGGTGTTCTAGTTCTTTATGATGTCAAACAATAATAGCCTAGAGGCCAAGTACTAGGATGATATTGCTTCTAAGACTTTTTGATGAAGAGAAATAGGAAAAATCTATTTTTACAATAAAAAAGTTATTACATGAATGTGTCACATAATTTTACATTGTAAATTTTACTTTCTATAGAAAGGATGCTTTTGAATTTCTCATCTAGTGATGACAGGCATTAAAAATTTTAACAAAGTAATAATAAAATTGTTGTGACTGATTTCATTTAAAGCAAAATAAGGTACATATCTCCTGCAGTCAGTAATATGAATGCACAAATATCTCTTTATGAAAACACACAAAACAAATTATTTCTGGGAATGGACAAAGACAGTAGTCAGTTATTACGTATATTCCCAACTGAAGCTGATAACTGATAAATATGGTGATTTTTCTTAAACATCAGCCAGCCCTTTTTTCATTATGTTCAACTGACTTCTTGTAAGTTATTGGGGAAGAGTATTATGATTTTCCATCATAGTTCTTTAATTGTCATAAAGCACATTTTCAGAATTGAAAAGGCCACCTCCCATACCCTCTTCACCTCTTATAGCCATTCTGTCCATGGCAATTTTTTTGTTTTCTTTAGGAATTACAGTGATTGCAAATTCTGCTATGGATTACAAAGAAGCCACTCTAGCAATATCAGTCAGAGCTGTTCTTACAATCACAATTGGCTCAATTATTCTTATTTATTTATTTTGAGATGAGTCTTGCTCTGTCACCCAGGCTAGAGCACAGTGGTGCAATCTCGGCTCACTGCAACCTCCACCTCCTGGGGCTCCAGTGATTCTCCTGCTTCAGCCTCCCGAGTAGATGGGATTATAGGAGCCCACAACCACACCCGGATATCAGTGATTTTTTTTTTTAAACCATATTCATAGACTCCTCAACCAGAGCATCACAGTGGACTTCTGAGAAACTTTGCACATTTTCTTATTAATTAAATTTCAACACTTGTATTCTTAGCAACATTCATTGTAATAATTATGCATTTCTATTAATTATTTCTATATGAATTTTAAAATTTTCATCAGTTGGAGTTAGTGAATCCCAATCTGGAATGCGCCAAAGCAAAACTCTCAGTTCTTAGGAACTGCACACAGCCAAACCTGACGTACAGCTGGGACAGGCCAGCCTCTCTGTTCTACTAGGTGTGAAACAGGAGGAGTTAGCTGCATTTAAAAGGTTGGTCCTTCTTTCTATTCAGCTCTTTAATGGTAGTTTATGCAGCATTTAGAAATCTGTAATTCTGTCTTTAAAAAAATTATTCTGCGTTACATGTCCCACCAAACTTCAGTGCAGCTACTCCACCTGAAAGTTTTGCCAGACGTTCAAGGATGCCTTTCTTTTTATTTTTACTAGTACTAATATCTAACTCTTTAATTCTGACATGTCCTACAATATAAGTTGCAGATTTCACCAGTGTGTTACTTTGACATTGCCTTCTATGCAGGCTGTGAGGACATCTTCCAGTTTAACAGGTTGTTTTCAGACATTCTCACCCATGTCCCATTCCATGCAGGATTCTTTCCTTTTGGGGAAGCCTATTTTAGCAAGTTCAATATTCCATGGATCTCACTACACTTTGGAATTTCAATTTCTCTTCTCCACATTCACTGCATATCTGCTAGTCCTGTGTGGCTCTCTCGTGTGAGATGTTTAGGCCAAATATATTTTAGGTTCTTGCGAAAGGCTTATTACATATGCAACCTGCAGGCTTCCCCACCGGCCCCATCTACAGTACATGCCTTGAGCTCAACAAGTTCGAGAGTCTACAAGATTTTCTTTTTCTTTTTGTCATTTTCATATATTTGGTAGAATTCACTAGTAAAACTGAAGCTTTCTTTGTGGAAAGGTTTATTGAAATGAATTTAATTTCTTTAATAGCTATAAGATTATCCAGATGTATTATTTCATCTTGTGTCAGTATTGTTAAGGTGTATTTAAAAAGAGATTTGTTCATCGCATTTTTTCAATTCATTGTCATAAAATTGCTCATAACATTTCATATTATTCTTTTAATATTTATAGGATTTGTAGTGATATACCCGCTTCGCTTTCTAATATCTATAATTTGTGTCATTTTTTTGTATTTCTTGATCACTCTATGAGTTTATCAATTTGTCAGTCTTTACAAATAATTCACTTCAGGCTTTATTAATTTTCTCTGTTGTTTTCTATTTCAGTGATCTAATCTCTTTATTATTTTCTTTTTTTACTTTTTTGAGTTTTCTTTTTTGGATTTCTTTTTATAATTTCCTAAGGTGATTGTATATATACCTTATTTTTTTAACATAAGAATTTAAAGCTGTAAATTTTCCTCTAAGTATAAATTTTAATATATTTTCCTTGATATTTAGCTTAAAATTCTACTTTTGAAATGTATTGTAGTTGTCATTATTTTTGAGGTGTTTTCTAATTTCTCTTGTTATTTCTCCTTTGACACACAAATTTATGCTATTTAATTTGTAAGTATTTTAAGTATTTTAAATATTTTATTGTTGCTGATTTATCAAGTAATTTATCAAATGATAAATTACTTCCGTTATGATCAGAGTACAACATCAGATTACAATTTCAATCTTTTACATTTATTTGATATTTATTAATACTTGTTTTAGAGCCCACAATATGCTCATCTTAGTCAATATTTCATGTGCACTTGAAAAGATTGTGTTTTCTGCTCTTTCTGGGTGTAGTATTCTATAAATATCTTCACATCATGTAGGTTGATACTGTTTTTCAATTCTACATTTTTGCTGAGTTCATGTAGTTGTTATATCAATTGCTGAGAGAAGAATGTTAAAATCTCCAATTGTGGCTTTGCTTACATTTCCACTCAATTTTGTCAATTTTTGTATTATGAATTTTGAAATTCTGTTATTAGGTCCACATACATTTATTAATTATAATGTATTGCTGATAAATTGAGCTTTTAATAATTATGATCTCTATTTCTGGTAATGGTCTTTATCTTGAAGTTTATTTAACAGATATTAAAATGGCTTTCTAGTCTTCTTATGCTTACTAGATAAATGGCATATCTTTTTCTATCCAGTTGCTTTCGTACTGTGTATATATATTTCAAGATGTCTTTTGTAGGCAGCACATAGTTGGATGTTGCTTTTTAATCCATTCTAACAATCTTTTCCTTCTTTTATAATCTTCATTTCTATTTCTTCTTGTCTTAAGGAACTTCAGTACAGATGCTTCTTGACTTATGATGGGGTTACATCTCAATAAACCCATCATAAGTTGAAAATGCATTTAATACACCTGATCTACTGAACGTAATAGCTTTACCTAGCCTACTTTTAACATACTTAGAACACTTAATTAGCCTACAGTTAGACAAAGATCATCTAACACAAAGCCTGTTTTATGTGTTGAATGGCTCATGTATTTTATTTAATACTGTAATGAAAATGAAAAATAGAATGGTGTGGATACCTGAAATATGGTTTCTATGGAATAAATATTACTTTCACACCATCATAAAGTCAAAAACATTGTAAGTCAAACCATTGCAAGAAGGGGACTATCTGTACTATATTGAATAATAGCAGTAACAGCACTGTTGTTTGTCTTATTCTGGATCCTAAAAAATGTATGTAAGTTTTCACCATTAATTGAAATGTGTGTTCTAGTTATTGTGTAGATAGTCTTTGTGTCTTTGTCAAAGTAATGAGGTTCTATTCCTGGTGTTCTTAGCCTTTTCTGCATTTGTGTTAAATTTATCAAATGGTTTACACACTTTTAATTTTTATTTTTAATTTGTGTAAATTTTAAGGAGTTCAAGTGCAATTTTGTTACATGGACAGTAGTGAAGTGGTGAAATCTGAGCTTTTAGTGTATCCATCACCTGAATAATGTATATAGTACCCATTAAGTAATTTCTCATCATCCACCTCCCTCCCAGCACCCTACACTCTTAAGCCTCCAATATCTATCATTCCACACTTTATGTTCATGTGTAAACATTATGTAGCTTCTACTTATAACTGAGAATATGTAGTATTTGGCTGTTTCAGAGTTGTTTCACTTAAAATAATGACTTCCAGTTCCATTCATGTTGTTGCAAAAGACATGATTTTATTCTTTTTTTAAAATGGTTGAATAGTATTGCATTGTGTATATATACCATATTTTCTTTTCCCAGTCCTCCATTGATGGACATTTAAGTTGATTCCATTATCTTTGGTTCCATATCTTTTAGATGATCATATGGTTTTTGTCCTTAATTCTATTTATGTGATGGATTACATTTATTGATTTGTGTATATTGAACCATTCTTGTATCCCTACTTGATCATAGTGTATTATCTTATTGATTGAGGAAGGGTCTTGGTCTGTCACACAGGCTGGAATGCAGTGGCACAATCTTGGCTCACTGCAACCTCCATCTCCCAGGCTTAAGTGATCTTCCCACCTCTACCTCCCGAGTAGCTGGGACTACAGGCATGAGCCACCACACTCAGCTAATTTTTGTATTTTTTGAGGAGATGGGGTTTTACTATGTGGCCCAGGCTGGGCTCAAACTCCTGGACTCAAGTGATTCCCCTGCCTTGGCTTCTCAAGTGCTGGGATTACAGGTGTGAGCCACCACACTTGGCCATGTAATCTTTTTGATGTGGTATCAGATTCAGTTTACTAGTATTTTGTTGAGGATTTTTGCCTCTGTGTTTATCAGAGATATTGGTCTGTAGTTTTCCTTCTTTGTTGTGTCTTTGTCTGATTTTGGCATCAGGGGTGATACTGGTTTTGTAGAATATGTTAGGATAAATTTCTTCCTTCTTGATTTTTTGAAATAGTTTTAAAAGGATTAGTCCCAGTTCTTCTTTGTACATTTGGTACAATTTGACTGCGAATCTGGTCCTGGGCTTTTTGTTGTCATTGTTAGAAGACTGTTAGAAGACGCTTTCTTTCTTTACTTACTTTGAGACAGGGTCTCTGTCTGTTGCCCAGGCTAGAGTGCAATAGCACAATAATGGCTAACTGCAGCCTTGACCTCCTGGGCTCAAGCTATCCTCCTTCCTCAGCCCCCCAAGTAGCTCAGACTATAGGCACATGTCACCATGCCTGGCTAATTTTTGTATTTTTTATAGAGATGGGATTTCACCATGCTGCCCAGTCTGGTGTTTAATATCTGAGTTCAAACAATCTGCCCACCTTGGCCTCCCAAAGCTCTGGGATTATAGGTGTAAGCTACTATGCCTGGTCGGGAGACTTTTTAAGATTGCGGATTCAATCTCACTACTCATTATTGGTCTGTTTAGAATTCATATTTCTTCCTAGTTCAATCTTAAGAGGTTGTATATTTCCAGACATTTATCTATTTGCTCTAAGTTTTCTAGTTTATGAGCCTTTAGTTGTTCATAATAGTCTCTGATGATCTTTTATATTTCTGTGGTATCAATTATAATGTCTCCTTTTCCATTTCTGATTGTTTTTATTTGAATCTTCTCTTTTGTTGCTTAGTTTAGCTAGCAGTTTATCAATTTTGCTTCTGTTTTCAAAAACCAATTTTCCATTTTGTTGATCCTTTGTTTTTGTTTTTGGGTCTCTATTTGATTCAATTTTGCTATGATTTTTGTTCTTTCTTCTGGTAGCTATCTATGTGTTTGGTTTGTTCTTGTTTCTCTACTTCCTTGAGGTGAGACATTAGGTTGTTAATTTGTTATCTTTCTATTTTTTTGATGTAGGCATTTAATGCTATAAAATTTTCTCTTAGCACTGCTTTTACTGTATCCCAGAGGTTTTGGTATGTTGTGTTTCTATTTCCATTCATTTCAACAAATTTTTAAACTTCTGTTTTAATTTCTTTATTGATGCAGTAAGTGTTTAGGAGCATGCTGTTTAATTTCCATGTTTTTGTATAGTTTCTGTGGTTCTCCTTAGTATTGATTTTTAGGTTTATTCCACTGTGGTCTGAGAAGATACTCGATGTGATTTTGAGTTTTAAAAATTTTTTGAGACTTGTTTTGTGACCTAATGTATGGTCTATTCTGGCAAATATTCTACGTGCTGCTGAGTAGAAGTTATATTCTGCAGTTGTTGGGTAGAGTGTTCCATATGTGTCTGCTAGGTTCACTTACTGTAAAGTCCAATTTATGAGTTTCTTGTAAGCAGCATATAGTTGGATCATGTTTCTTTTTTATCCATTCTGCTAATCTGTAGCTTTTAAGTGGGACATTTAATCTACTTATGTTCAAGATTAATATTATTATGTGAAGTTTTGTTTTTGACATATTAATTGTTATCTACTTGTTTTATAAATCACTGATTTCTATCTTTTTCTCTGTCTGTCTTTGTGGTTTGGTGGAATTCTGCTTTGTTGACATTTGATTCCTATCCATTTTTCTACTGTGTAATTGTTTTATTTGACAGTGAGTTTTATGCTTTTGTCTGTTTTTATGATGGTGAATATAGACCTTTTGTTTCCATATTTAGGATTCTTTTGAGAATTTCTTGTAGGGCTGGTTTAGTGGTGACAAATTTCTTTATTATTTGCTTGTCCGAGAAAGACTATTTCTCCTTCATTTAATCTTGCTGGATATAAAATATGTGATTGGCAGTTTTTTTCTTTCATCAATTTGAAAATCCCTTCCAATTCTCTTCTGGCTTGTAAGATTCCTGCTGAGAATTCCATTGTTAGTCTGATGGATTCCTTTTATAGGTGATGACACTTTTGTCTTCTTGATTTTAGAATTCTTTTCTTTCATCTTGACTTTTGATAGACCAATGACTTTATGGTATCATGAAGTCAATTTTGCAATGTATTTGCCTGGGGATTTTTGGGCCTCCTATACCTGAATGTCTAAATCACTTGATACACTAGGGACATTTTCATCAATTATTTCCTTAAATAGGTTTTCTGAAGTTTTTGGGTTTTTTTTCCCTCTTGGAAATACCAATAATTCATAAGTTATGTTATTTTATGTAGTCCTATTTATCTTGAAGGCTTTGTTAATTTTTTAAAATTCTTTGTTCTTTATTTTTGTTTGACTGGATTATTTCAAAACATCTGTCATTAAGTTCTAAGATTCCTTCTTCTGCCTGATCTAGTCTATTCTTGAGGTTTTCAAAAGTATTTTGTAATTTTTTTCTATATTTTTAAAAAAAATTTCTAGAACTTCTCTTCAGTTTCTTTTTAAAGATAATCTATATCATTGATAAATCTTTTGTTTATATCCTGAATTGTTTTTGGATTTCTTTCTATTTGTTTTCAAGCTTTTTAAAAAATTAATATTTTGAGTTTTTCAAGCTGGCATTTTGAGAATTTCTTTTTTGTTAGGATCCATTGCTAGAGAATTACTGTGTTCCTTTGGGAGGGAGGGTGTCATAATACCTTGCTTTTTTGTGCTTTCTGTATTATTCTGCTTTCAGCATGACTGGAGAAATTAATAGCTTCTTGTTTTTGAATTTACTTTCTTTGGGGAAAGACTTTTTTTTTTTTGTCTTAAGGGTATGAGTATAATGTTAGTTGGCTAGGACCATTTGACTTTGCCTCTGGATGTGCTCAATGGTGAAGACTCTGTAAGACTTCCTTGGTTATAAAGAGTCTTGGTGTTTTCTCAAATGTCAGCTGTAGTAGTGGTATACTGGATGAGTGAGCAGGCTCATGACCTCCTGAGTAGCCAGGATTTATGGACAATGGTGGTAGCATAGGTTGCAAGAAGATTATTTTGTTTTTGAACATTGTGTACTTGTATCAGCAGATGTTGTAATGGGCCATGTGGGCCAACCTCCTGGCCAGTAGATGATGCTTTCAGGTAAGAGCCTGCTGCAGTGGTGGCAATAGGGTTTATTCTTGACCTCTATAAACGTGTAGTTCTCAGGTGTCTCAGGTGATGGGTTGGGCTGTGGGATGCTCAATGGTCTGGGTCCTGCACTCTGTCTTAGGGGATTGGGCAAAGCTAGATGGAACTGGAACAGGGCCTGAAATTGGGCTCCCCCCACCAATATAAGCATCAGCCCTGACAAGGGCTAGGGGACAGTCCTTAGTGGCCTGGAGAAATGCTTGGGTGAGGAACATAGTGGCTAATGCTGTGCTGAGGTCTCAGCACAGGGAAGGAAGAGTGCTTCTAGTGCCACAGCCTAGCAAGTGGAAGTGGGACCTTCTTTCCTCTTATGCCCCAGACCCAGCAAGGCAACACCCTCATCCCCACTGTGGCAGCTAGTTGGTACACTTACTTAGTCACTGAGGTTTGCTTCCAGTCAGCAAAGCTTCCCTAGGCTTAAAAACTCACTGCTCAGTCAAAACTGTGTTGACTGAGCAACTCTCCTCCTGCTTCCTTCCTATGAAGGACAGGAGCCTGGTTCCAGTGCCAGCAGCTGGTGCACACACTATAGTCATTTCTCAGTTCTGGCTCTGGGAGCCCCTAATCTGCTAAAGTCCCAGATCTCCAATCCCCAGCTCAAGTCTCTCTAATGCCAAGATGCCTACCACTGCTGCAAGCTTGCAGGATCCTGCACAGCTTGTTAGGACCTAAGATCAAGAATGGCATCCTTCTATTAGTGTCTAGGTCTGGGAAAGTGTGTGGGACACTTCCTGGAGATATTCCTTGGCACAGTCTCCTAGCTGCTCCCAAGTTAGATTCAGGGCTTGGGAGGGTCAAGGTGCTCTCCTGTGACCTGGATTGCACAATGCATCAGTGAAAAGTTGGATCATAGAGAGACACTCACTCAGCCTGTCTTGTATTGGGGATTCACTTACGGTTTTCAGCTGGACCTGGCCATGTAGGCTGCCTACCTATCTTCTCTTTTCCAGTATCTGAAGCTTTCTTTCACTTTTCTGTTGAATTTTCATGTATTTCTTGGATGAAATTTCAAAGTGTGAATTTCTATACACCATTTTATGTCTTTCTTTCACTTTTCTGTTGAACTCTCATGTTCTTTCTGGGATAAAACTTTAAAGCACGAATCTCTATGCACTATTTTGCTTCTTCCAAGTGGTGATGTGTGCTAGAAAAGGCTCTACTCTGCCATCTTGGAAAAGAAGACCAAAAAAAAAAACCTTTTTAAAAAGGTCTACTAATTAAAAAAAAATAATCTACTAAAATTATCATTTTTTTCAACATTTTTTTTCCAGCCTACCTGCTCCTTTTTTTTTTTTTGCATTTTAGGTTTTGGGGTACATGTGAAGAACATACAAGATTGTTGCATAGGTACACACATGGAAGTGTGATGTGCTGCCTTCCTCCCCATCACCTATATCTGGCATTTCTCCCCATGCTCTCTTTCCCCAGCTCGCCACCCCCCACTGTCCCTCCCCTATTTCCCCACAACAGACCACAGTGTGTGATGCTCCCCTCCCTGTGTCCATGTGTTCTTATTGTTCAACACCCACCTATGAGTGAGAACATGCGGTGTTTGATTTTCTGTTCTTGTGTCAGTTTTCTGAGAATGATGGTTTCCAGGTTCATCTATGTCCCTACAAAGGACACGAACTCATCTTTTTTGATGGCTGCATAATATTCCATGGTGTATATGTGCCACATTTTCCCTGTCCAGTCTATCATTGATGGGCATTTGGGTTGGTTCCAGGTCTTTGCTATTGTAAACTGTGCTGCAATGAACATTCGTGTGCATGTGTCCTTTCTCTTATAGTTTTTCATCCTAACTCTTGCTGAGCTCCTGTGCTACTTGGATGTTATTTCCCCCATTGGTTCTAGGCTGGCTTTGTTTCAATTTTGCAAACAGATGAGCAATGACATCCTAGGGTAGTGTTGTGGAAATAAGTGGACATCAATACCAAGTTCTTTGCTAGCCTTCTCCTGTTATTGCCTCTCAGTCTTCTTCTACATTAGGTTTCCATTTTACCCTCAATATCCTTCCCCCAGTTATACCAGGCCCTGACCTCAACTTCTCTCCCTAAGAGCTTCTCATACTTTTGGTGCAAAGTTCTGTTCTGGGATTCCTTAACTTCTATGTCATTTCTGTGACATTTTCAGAGTTTAGTTTTGGGGGGTGGGAGTGGCTTTGCTAATTTGCCATCTTTTCTGGAAAAAAAAGTAGATTATTTATAAAATAGAAAATCTTGTACTGTAATTAAGATTTTCTGATAGCTATCAGTGCTGGCTATCAATTTTTTTTTTTTGGCTTGTATTCTGAATACATGGTAGGATTGAATTTCCTTACACTTTTGCTGAAATTCAGTGTAGTCATATGACTTGCTTTGCACAATGAACAGTGAGCAGAAGTCTATGTGTTACCTCCTCTGGAAGCCCATACAGGCCATGCATAATTTGCCATTTTCTCTTTTACTGTCTGCTACGGTGATTAAGCATGCTCTAACTGAAGGATTGGCAAACTTCTGCAAAGGACCAGAAAATAAATATTTTAGGCTTTGTATGCCCTATGGTCTCAGTTGCAACTACTCAACTCTGCCATTGCAGTGCAAAAATAGCCATAGGCAATACATTAATAAATAAGCATGGCTATGTTGTAATAACATTTCATTTATAGAAACTGAAATTTGAATTTCATATAATTTTCACATGCCACAAAATATCATTTAAAAAAATGGTTTTAGCTCCTGTGTTATACAAAATTAGGCAGCAGGCTATATTTGGTCCACAGGCCATAGTGTGTCAGCCCCTTTCTAGATAGACAGTACTTGAAAACTCTCATTCCAAGAGGGAGGATAACATAGAACAAAGCACCCACTCACCCACAGAGAATATCTGTTTTGTGGAAAAAAAAAAAAAAAAAAAAAAAATTACAGCATAACCTAGGCCAATCTAATACACTAATTTTGTTTTTAAATGATAATACAGCAATGAATAACTAGAAAACAAAGGTTAAGGGAAAGAGAAAAAGAAAGGGATGCTGAGAAAAAACCAAGGGGAGTTTGAACTGAAAGTTAAAGAGCTCATTACAATTTTGACAGATCATTCTTTCTTTGCATCTGAACTCCATATCTGTAAATCCTAATCATCTGCCAATTTACACCTTTAATACTGTTATCTTTTACTTTTTCTGGGGTGCTGAAATGTTGATCACTTCAAATAATTAAAAAAAAATAAAGTCATGGAAGTTATTTTAAAGGAGATCTGAAAACTGCATCAGAAAGTCAGGAAGGTCAAAATAAGGAGCTCTGTTAAGAGACATTCCATCAACAAAAATATCTCTTCTCTTCTCTGCCATGGCAACTCCAAAATAGTAAAGAATATGTAATATGTAGTATCCTTATTTGAACCAGGATGCTAAGAATCATGCAGGCAACAAATGTCTATTTTGGTGGGAAGAAGGAGCATATTCTGAAAAGAGATTGTTGGGATTCTTTAGCTTTTGTTGAGCTTTCCCAAGTATGTGATGGAGTTCCAGACACAATCAGTGTATCCACTTTCCAACTTATAATTGTATACTCACCTTGTGTATCTTTCTAATCATTGGAATCCTGATTCTAGCATGATTGGTGTGTGTTAAATAATCTTTTTCTTTGGACATGCCAGAGCAGGACAGAGAAAAAGATATTTGTGGTAATACAGGTTGCACTTGTCAGAGCCTCCTGCCCTAGAAATGTTGGTTGGGAAACAGTCCTTATTTGATCATTTTTGGGGAAGTAAATGAAAATAAGTTGTGTGCAGAGGCTCTAACTCCCTCAGGGCAGCTGAGTGGGAGAGAGAGAGTCTCTTTGGAAAATCCACAGTTTATTCTTCCAAAACAATGTAGCCTCTAAGAAGTCAGAAACATTTGGAGAAAGTACAGAAATGAAAAGCATTATTGTGTGAAGTTCAAACTCTCAAAAAAAAAAAAAAGGTGTTTTATAAAAAGTTCAGACTTTACTTTTTGCCTTGGAAATCCTCTGGACTACAATGATATGATTTGTTTAAAATGTTGCACTTAAATATTTAAATGTAGCTGGCCCTATGTGTTTGATTTCTTTGTTTAACTGATGCATAGTTTCCCAACTATGTAGTGACTCGTGTAAAGTGTGAGACTGTTCTATATTTATGTGGTTCAGCTTTCCAGAATATTTGGATACTGACCTTAAATATGTACAGTATTGTTCCCTTGTAGCAGTTTTGTCAATGCCCAAATATATTAGTATCATATTCCCAAAGTCCACTCTTGTAACAGATGGCTAAGAAGGAGAAAAGTAAATTAAATTTATTAAGTCATTTATGAAAAATATAGAGGCTTCTGAGAATTACAAAGCAAAGTTTCCATTCACTATGTGGAAAGTCAGATACCTGGTAAATCTTTTATCTATTTGTATTTTAAACAACTATGCCTTCAGTATATGGATTTTGTGTGCAATGTCGGTATGTAATCTGAAGGAATTATAGTAGTTTAATAGCATGAAACACAGAGTGGTGCAATAAGAATTTTAAAAATAATGATTTAGCTGATTTTCTATCAGAAGCATTGAGAAAAAAATTTCTAAAGGAGAAAAAAGTGAAATGTTACTCTCCAGTGAATGGTTTTACACAGAAATGAATCTGTTGTCTAACAAAGGTTTGGTTATACTGGTGCCCCGTGGCACCAATACATTGTTCTAAAGTGAAGAGAAGTGAATGTGGATGCCACGGTCTGGTCCTGACCTCGCCAAATACATAGAATCTCTCCCTGAGGCATATCTTCATTGGAGTGAGGTCAGCAACAAGAATTTGGCTTTGAAGAAATCATGAATTGACAAGCAAGCAGAGAATCTGAAAGGATACATTTTCTATCAATGAACCAGTAATAATCCCCAGGAAGACTGTACACATTTTAGAATAAGTAGTTTCCACTCCTAGGAATTGGAGCTCAGGACAAAAGTGAATGAAAGAATATAAAATTAGCTTGAGAAACAAAATAAGTCTAAGGAGAGTTAATATTATAAAGTATGTAGTGGATTCTATAACATACAATGTTCAAAGTAAACATGATTTTAAATGATACAGATGTTCCCAAGATATAAGGCATTCTGTAGTTCTAAGAGTTCTTAGGAGGCTGCACAGACTCTTACAGTTTAGATAACATGATAAAATGTTTCTGTGTATTCTATAGGAAATCATTAATCTGAACAATTCTGTACAGCTTCCTAAAATATTTTATCAACCCTAGAGGACTGTTTCTTAAAAGACTATTTTTTTTGTGATTATTGCTCTTAGTCTAATTTTAGGAAAGACAAGTATTGTAGGCTAAATTGTGTCCCTTCCAAATTCATATGTTGAAGCCGCAAGCCCCAGTACCTTAGAATTTGACTATATTTGGAGATAAGGCCTTTAAAGAGGTGTTTGAGTTAAAATGAGGCTTCTGGGGCGGGTCCTAATTCAATCTGACTGGTGTCCTAATAAGAAGAGGAATTTGAATGCAAGGAAACTAGAAATGTATGTGTGCAGAGAAAAAAACCATGTGAGGAAATGGAAGAAGGCAACCATCTGCAAGCCAAGGAGAGAGGCCTCAGAAGGAACCAAACCTGCCGACACCTTAATCTTGGACTTCTTGGCTCCAGAACTCTGAGTAAATAAATTGTTGTTTAAGCCACCCAGCCTGTAGTAATTTATTATGGAAGCTCTACCAAACTAATACAAGACAGAATAATGCTTTACCTTTTCCCAGAACCAGGAGATCTCTATTGGGAAGAAAATGAACTGTCAGGGGAAATCAATGCATTTTTAGTTAGGCTCTTTGCTTTGTTTTACTTGGCTACAAATCCCAGTGTAGTTTTCATTGAGAATGTTAGGATGAAGAGGTCAGGAAGCCAGATTTTCAGGCCACTGATATAGAAAAAACATTAACTGCTTTACCACAATTCTAAGAGAAACCTATCAATACTTTTGATCTTAAATATGTGAGTCTTTCCGATAATCTGGTATCAAAAAATGTCCACCTATCCTATACCAGTTTTAATATTAAGATGTCCTGAAGAAAAAATAGGAAGAAATTGGCTTTTATTTAACTGCAAAACATTAAAAATATTTGCATATTTTGGCATCATGGAGGGGTAGCCATTGTTTGCATTTTAAAGGTATAGAAAGGAAAATATACAGATGTTAAAGTTTTCTTTGGTTACATAGGTCAAAACCTTTAGTAAGATGAAGACTTTTTCTTATTTTAAGATTTATTTTTGGAGAAGTGTGGCAGGAGGAAGCCCGATTCAGGCAGCATTCTGGAGAAAGTGATCTCATCTTACTATACATATGATGAAACCAGAAAGTAGGGTATATCTGGAGCAGGCTAGGGGGATTAGGATGGCCTTGTAAAGACTGTGGGGGGAAGACTGGATTATAAAAAGCCAGAGAATTACCTATAGTTGGAATTACATTCCAAGCACACACACCAAATTCATCTTCCTAATCCACACATCAGAAGTCTAGAAGTCAATGGGGTAGTCCTTTAATAAAACAAGATGACTCATCAGCCAAGCAGTGAAATCCAGGAGTTAGGTGGAAGGAACAATCTCCCAAAGTAATCACAGTTCACAAAGGCAGGAATTGAAGAGCTACGTTACAGCAGAATCAGTTCACAAACGTGTACATGTAAGAAACATAAACTTGTATAACACATTTCTATGATTGAAATTAATATCCATTTTGAGCACCTATTACACCGAGTGACTGAAATGTGCTCTTAGTCAATTCAGGATTTCACCATCCATTTTTCCAAGTTTATGGCCAATGTCAAGCACCTTTTACATACTATCAAGTGAGTGGTATGAAGGAGATCTGAGGTTTTTACATCTGGCCTCGGTTGTTTTGACCAATTCATCCGGGAATGTACTGAGATGGACATTATCTATCTGGTTCTTGTTTGTCAATCCCTGGAGGTTGCTGCTGAACTGTCTCTAGGTCTTTGGAGAAGGAGAAATATTTTGTTGCTAGTCTTCCCCATTAGGGGATATAGGATCTCCATGAGCTCTCTTACCTTCTCTCTGCATATATGTACCCTGCAGCCAATATGACTACACAGATCCTGCACTTCACTCAGCCCCAGAAGCTTAGACCCTATTTTCATGATTATTATCTGAGAAAGTGAACTCTACCACCCTCATTCTCTATTTCTCTCACTGTCCTTCCATTTCTCCTTCATTGTGGGTGATGTCAGGGCATTGGACTCCTCTAGGGGCCCAGAGTCCAAGTCCTTTTCTTGCATTTTCTGAGTGTCTTTCCCCCAGCCATTGCTATTCTCAGATATGATTTCCAGTGAGAGCCATAAACATTGCCCAGCTAATCATATGAGCTCATAAAAATAGTTAGTAGCATTTATTAATACCTGTAGTTATTCTCCTCTGCTCCAGCTTTAATAAGGTATGATTGTCAGATAAAAATTTTATTATATAATGTTACAAAACAACTACCACAATCAAATTAATTAATATATGTATTACCTTGCATAGTTACCATTTTTCCCCTGTGGAGGACCCTTAACATCTATATACTCTTAGCAAATTTCAGGTATATAATACATTATTGTTAACTATAGTCACTACACTGTATATTAGGTCTCCAGAACCTATTCATTTTTATGACTGCCTTGTCTAGTCTCTGCTTCTGTGAGTTCAACTTTTTTTAAGATTCCATATATAAATGAAATCATGCAGTATTTGTTCTGTGTCTGGCTTATTTCACTTAGCAAAATGTCCATAATTTTGTCCAGGTTCACTCATGTTTTTGTAAGTGGCAGACTTTTCTTCTTTTTAAAATCTGAAAAATAGTCTATATATTATATGCATGTATATAATATATATGATGCAACATTTTATTTATTCCTATTCATTCATTGATAGACACTTAGGTTGTTTCCATATCTTGGCTATTGTGAATAGTACTGCAATGAACAAACACGGAAGTGCAGATACCTCTTTGAGATGGGATTTTACTTCCTTTCAATACATACCCAGAAGTGGGATGGCTGGATCATATGGTAGTTCTATTTTTAATTTTTTGAGGACCTCTGCGTTTTTCCACAATGACTGTAACAATTTATATTCTCACCAATACTGTACATTTTCTTCTTTGTCCACATCACCCCTATCACTTATCTTTTATTTTTATGATAACCACCAGGGTATGAGGTGATGTCTCATTGTAGTTTTGATTTGCATTTCCCTGATTATTGGTGATGCCGAGTACTGTTTTTGTGACAGTATCATACTGTCATAATTATTTTAGCTTTAAAAAATAATTTGAAATCAGAAATATGGTGCCTCGAGCTGTGTTTTCTTGCTTGAGATTTTTTTAGCTAGTCAGAGTCTTTTGTGGTTTCATACAAATTGTAGGATTATATTTTTCAATTTCTTTGAAAAATGCTATTGTTATTTTTATAGGAATTACAGTGAATCTATAGATGGCTTTGGGTTGTATGGACATTTTGATATCAGTTCTTCCAATTCAAGAACATGGGATATCTTTCCATTTATTTGTCTTTTCACATTTCTTTTATGTTTTATAGTTGTGGATGTACAGATTTTTTATTTCTTGGTTAATTTATCCTAAGTATTTTATTCTTTTTGATGTTATTGTGAATGAGATTGTTTTCTTAATTTCTTTTTTGAATAGTTTGTTGTTAGTGTATAGAAATGCTACTAATTTTTGTATGTTGATTTTGTATCTTGCAACTTTACTGAATTTCTTTATTAATTCTAACAGTTTTCTGATGGAATCTTTAGGTTTTTCTGTTAGAACTAATAAGGAATTTCAGTGAAGTTGCAGGATGTCATCTGTGAACAGAGACCATTTTACTTCTTCCTTTCTCATTTGGATGGCTTTTATTTATTTTTCTTGCCCAATTGCTCTGGCTAGGACTTGCAGTACTATGTAGTGGAAGTGGTGAGAGTGAGTATTCTGGTCTTGTTCCTAACATTAAAGGGCAGCTTTTTTTTTGGTAACTGTGAACTTTTCATATATGGCCTTTGTTATCTTGTGGTACATTCCTCTTATCTTAGTCCTTTTGATTTTTATCTTAGTCTTTTTGAGCTGCTATAACAAAATATCACAAACTGGGTAACTTATCAGCAATGAACATTTACTTTTGACAGCAATGGAGGTTGGAAAGTTCAAAATAAAGGCACTGGCAGATCTTGCATATGGTGAGGATTTGCTTTCTGGTTCATAGATGGCACCTTCTTACTATATCTTCACATAGTGGAAAAGGTGAGTATCTCTCTGGGGTTCTTTTACAAGGGCACTAATCCCATTCATGAAGTCTCTGTCCTAGTGATTTAACTACCTCCCAAAGTCCCCTCCTCCAATACCATCACCTTGAGGGTAAGGATTTCAATAAATAAATTTGGGGGAAATGTAATTATTCACACCATGGTATATACTTAATTTATTAAGGGTTTTATCATGAAAGAATTTTGTCAAATGCTTGTTATGCATCTATTGAGATAGTCATAGGATTTTTTTTTTTTTTTTTTTTTTGAGACAGAGTTTCGCTCTTGTTACCCAGGCTGGAGTGCAATGGCTCGATCTTGGCTCACTGCAACCTCCGCCTCCTGGGTTCAAGCAATTCTCCTGCCTCAGTCTCCTGAGTAGCTGGGACTACAGGCATGCACCACCATGCCCAGCTAATTTTTGTATTTTTAGTAGAGACAGGGTTTCACCATGTTTCCCAAGATGGTCTCGATCTCTTGACCTCGTGATCCACCTGACTTGGCCTCCCAAAGTGCTGAGATTATAGGTGTGAGCCACCATGCCCGGCAGTCGTATGATTTTTATTCTTCATTTCATTAAGGCAAGTTATCACATCTATTGATTTGTGTGTGTTGAATCATTCTTGCATCCCAGGGATAAATTCAACTTCATCATGATGTATTGTCATTTCAGTGCACTGTTGAATTTGGTTTCGTAGTATTTTGTTGAGGATTTTTGCATCTGTGGTCATCAGGGATATTGGTCTGTAATTTTCTTTTCCTGTAGTGACCCGATCTGTCTTTAGTATCCAGGTAATGCTGGCCTTATAAAATGAGTTTGAAAGAATGCCCTTTTCTTTGATTTTTTGAAGAGTTTGAGAAGGGTCATTTCTAGTTCTTTAAATATTTGGTAGAATTAAACTATGAAGCCAGCTTTTCTTTGATGGGAAACTTTTTATTGATAATTCAGTTTTTCTTATGAATTATTTTTCTGTTCAGATTTTCTATTTCCTCATAATTCAGTCTTGGTCAATTGTATGTGTCTAGAAATGTATTCATTTCTTCTAGGTTATCCAGTTTTTTGGCATTTTTGTTCATAGTGTTTTCTTGTGATCCTTTGATTCCTGTGTTACTGTGGTATCAATTGTAATGTTTCTTCCTTCACTTCTGATTTTATGTATTTGAGTCTCTTACCTCTTTTTATCATAGCCAGTCTAGATAATTTTGATTTGTTTATCTTTAACAAAAAAAACTTAGTTTTATTGACCTTTTCTATTTTTTTGTTTCTATTTCATTTATTTATGTTCTGAACTTTGTTATTCACTTCCTTTTGCTAACTTAGTTCTTCTTTTTTTAGTATATTGTGATGTTATTTATTTGAGATCTTTCTTTTTTCTTAATATTGGACATTATTACTGTAAAAGTCCCTATTAGAACTGCTTTTGCTGCCTTCCATAACTTTTGATATTTTGTGTTTCCATTTTCATTTGTATAAAAGTATTTTTATTTACCTTTTAATTTCTTCTTTGATCCATTGGTTGTTCAAGAGCACATTGTTTAATTTCCACATAAAGGCAGAATACTCCTAATTCAAAAACTCAAAATATGAAGTGCCCAAAAATCATGGATGAGATCAAAGGAAATACTCATTGGTTCCTTTTGTGTTCAGTTTTCAGATTAGGAATGTTGAGTTGATAAGTATAATGCAAATATCCCCAAATCTGAAAAAAATCTGAAATCTGAAACACTTTTAGTCCCAAGCAGTTTTGGATAAAGGTTTCTCAACCTCTATTTGTGGACTTTCTAACTTTCCTCCTGTTATTGAATTATAGTTTCATACCATTGTGTTCAGAAAAGATACTTGATATGACTTCAGTCTTTTTAAGTGTGTTAAAACTTGTTTTATGACCTAATATAGAATTTATCCTAAAGAATATTTTGTTTATACTTGAGAAGAATGTGTATTATGGTGTTGTTAGTTGGAATATTCTGTATATGTCTCTTAGGTCCATTTGGTGTCAATTATAGTTTAAGTCTAATGTTTCCTTATTAGTTTTCTCTCTGCGTAATCTATTCATGGTTGAAAGTTGGATATTGAAGTCCCTTATTACTGCTGTATTGCTGTCTATTTCTCTCTTCAGATCTGTTAATATTTGCTTTATATGTAGAGGCTTAGTAGTCAGGTGCTTATATACTTACAATTGTTATATCCTTTGATGAATTGATCTTTTTATTATTATATAATGACTTTCTTTTTCTCTATTTACAATTTTGATTTTGTCTAAGAATAGCTACCCCTGCACTTTTTTGCTTGCTATTTGCATGAAGTATCTTCTTTCATTCCTTCCTTTTCAACCTATATGTATTCTTAAAGATAAAGTGAGTTTCTTGTAGGCAGCATATAATTAGATCTTTTTTTTTTTCAGTCCACTCAATCACTTCATTTTTTGTTTAGAGAATTTGATCAATTTATATTTAAAGTAATTATTGATACATAAACTCTTATTTTTTTAACATTTTAATAATTATTTTCTGGCTGTTTTGGAGTTTCTTTGTTCCTTCCTTCCTCTCTTACTGTCTTCCTTTGTGATTTTTTTTTTTTTGTAGTAACATGTTTTGATTCCCTTCTTTTTATCTTTTGTGTATTTACTATAGGTTTATGCTTTGTGGTTACACAAGGCTTATGTAAAACATCTTATGTTATAAAAGTTTATTTTAAGCTAACAATTTAACTTTGACTGCATACATAAACTCTACACTGTAGCTCTCTCCCTTCATTTTATGTTTTTGATGTCACAATTTATATATTTTAAATGTTTTCTATTAATTAGCAAAGTATTATAGCTACATTTTTAATATTTTTGTCTTTTAAGCATTATATTAGAGTTACAAGTCATTTATATATCACCATTACAGTATTAAAGAGTATTCTGAATTTGACTATACATTTACCTTTGCCAGTGAGTTTTATGCTTTTATAAATTTTCATGTTACTAATTAGTATCTTTTCATTTCAACTTGAGGAACTTCCTTTAGCATTTTCTTGTAATGCAAATCTAATGGTGATAAACTCCCTCAGCTTTTACCTTCCTTGAAAGTCTTTAACTTTCCCTTATTTCTGAAGGACAGGTAAAGTAATTTTGGCTGGCATTGATTTTTATTTTCAACACTTTGAATACATTGTTCAAATTTCTTCTGGCCTGCAAAATTTTAGCTGAGAAATCCACTGACAGTCTTGTGGATGTTCTCTTGTATATTGATGATTCAGTTTTGTTTTGTTTTGTTTTTTTCTGGCTTCCATAATTCTCTATTTGTCTGATTTTTGACAGTTTGATTATAATGTGTCTTGGTGAAGTCCTCTTTTGGTTGAACCTATTTGAGAACTTTTCAGCTTCGTGTACCTGCATGTCCACTTCTCTCCTTTTCTCTCTCTATTCTCCATCTTATACTCCTATAATGAACATAATAGTTCTCTCAATTATGTCCCACAAAATCCCATAGGTTTCTGTCATTTCTTTTCATATTTTTTTCCTTTTTTCTACTTTGACTTTATAATTTCAACTGACCTGAGTTTATAGATTCTTTCTTCTGCTTTATAACACCCATTATTGATGCATTCTATTGCATTTTTCATTCAATTCATTGTGTAATTCAGCTTCACATTTCTATTGCTTCTTTTTGTATGCATCATTTATGTCTTTGTTGAACTTACTGTTTTGTTTGGGTATTATTTTTCTGATGTTGTTGAGTTGCCTACCTGTGTTCTTTAGCAGCTCATTGAGCTTCCTTAAGACAATTATTTTGAGTTTTTTTCCAGGCAATTTGTAGATTTCCATTTCCTCAGTGTCAATTGCTAAAGTTTTATCAGTTTCATTTGGTGGTGGTGTACTTTACTGATTCTTATTGATTCATGTAGTCTTGCATTAATCTTTATGCATTTGAAGGAAACAATACCCCTTCCTGTTTTTATAGATTGGTTTCAGTGCTCCTCCTTGGTCCTCAGACTGATGGTATTGCCTCTAGGATTTTAGTTGATTGTGGCTGGACCCAAGTTATATGTCTGTAGCTGGGTCTACAGTTGGGTCCATTGTTGGTAGGCTTGTTACCAGATATGTGAGCAGGGTGGTTTTTGCCAAATATCCAAGGGACAGAGCTATCTCTGGTATCATCATTGAGCTGGGCTGGAGTCATTTGGATTATGAGGCTACTTTGGGTCTTCAGTTCAGTCTGTAGGCAATGAGTCAGTTACCAGGGATGTGGATGTATGTGGCTTTCCCTGGGTCCTTGTGCAGATGTTTTGGTGGGCAGGACTGCTTGTGTGACTATAGTAAAGTGGGACTGGAGCCAGGTTACAGGGCTACTACAAGGTCTGCAGTGAAGACTGAGGTCACTGGGACTGCCACTCGGGGGTCAGATGGGCATGTCTACTGCCAGTTCTGTGTTTGAGCAGAACTGCCCCAGGACATAGCAGAGTGGGGCTGCAACTGAGTATCAGGACTATTTCAGGGTTTACAGTTGGTACTGAGGTAATTGTACCTCCTACCAGGGCATGGATGAGCATTGCTGGGATCCTGGGTGGGCAGAACTGAGAGGAAGGCCAGAGCCAGGTCACAGAACTGCTTCAGGATTTCCAGTCAGGTCCATGGCTCATGGGATCTTCATGTGGCTCCTTCTTGGGCTCTATGTGAGCAGGAATAATTCTGGACTGGTGGTAGGTCAGGGCTGCATAAGGGCCACAGGGCCATTTTAGGATATGCAGTTGAGTACACAGTTGGTGGGCCTATTACTGAGGATATGGAGAGACATGGCTTTTCCTGTTTCCCTTGGCAGATGGTGCCAGTTGCAGGAGTATGTCCAAGTAGGGCTAGGGCTGAGGCCAAAGGGGCATAGGGCTATTTCTGGGTTTGTAGTTAGGACCATGGTCAGTGAGCCTAACTGGCATGAGTCTGCATTCTCAAAACAGCCCTCCTTGGTCTTTAGCTATACCAGGGCTCTGCAGTATCCTACTTGGGTTCCACAGCTCCCACAGAGGCACTTTTGAACATGAATGGCTGTCAAATTATTGCTACTGTGGGGGGATTTCAGTGGGGACCTCTTATTCTACCATCTTGCTGACATTATTTCCTGAGCTCCTTTTTAAAGTTTGCTTTTGAAGTTCTAGATCTCAGGTCTTAGAAACTCAAAAGTCAAAATTATTGACATTTTTGTTCTTTGTCTTAAACTGCCTAAACTGTTGCCTAAATGGGATAATGGGTCATATGTGACAGGAAGTATGGCAAAATAAAATTAAACCAAACAACCACCTCCTCCCCGCAAAAAATCAAGCTCTCTAACACACATAAAGTTCATGTTTATAACAAAACTAGAGAAATGAATAGAATTGGAACTTAACTACTAACTCAAGTCCATGAGCCAAAAGTCTAGTTGCCAAAGCACAGAAAATGATCCAAAACTTAGACAGGTTGTTGCATATCTATGTATCTATTTTTAAAAAACTTCATGAGCTTAGAAAGGTTTAAATAGGCATAAATTGAAAATGAAAAATGAAGAATAGTCATCACCGACAATGAGAGATCAGAAGCAGGTCTAGAATAATTTTAAAGGCACATTAAAGGTAATAACTTGAAATGCAATAAATTCTTGCCCCTGGTTTATATTCAGGCCCTGCAGTCATATATGAGAGACAAGTTTTTAGTAGTTAAAGGTAAGGAATGGATAGAAGTTCTGGCTACTAACTTGATATACAGCTGTAAAGTGGGACCTACTGGATCCAGATTGGATACATAGCAACACCTGAAAGAGATTCATTATTTTAAACTCAGATCTTTATAATAATAATATAATGGATTAAAAGCAGATGAAATCACACTGAAGAACAGATTATGTACAGTTTATATAGACTAAGAGTGATATAGTACGGTGATTGTGAACATGGACCCTGAAGTCCTATAGCTCAAACTAGAAACTTGGTTTTATCACTTACTAATCTTTTCACCTTAAGAAAATTGCTTTGCCTCTTTGAATATCTGTTTCTTTATCTGTAGTAGCCACCCAATAGGGTTATTGTCAGGATTCAAAGTTTGAAGGAGTGAATTTACTTTAAATATTTTATTAAATCCTCAATAAAATTTACTTACAGTAATATTATTATATCATTATCATCATTATGTGATATTCTATGTATTCACAGGATTAATTTCCAACCCTTCCTACTAGAATATTGGCAAAATCTGTATAGAGTTGTCACTAAGTGAAATGTATCGATTTTTGCCTCTTTTACGGCTGGAACCGTGTTAAAGAGAAGGTTCCTGCTGTGCCAGAAACCTTTAAGAAATAGCAAAGGAATTTCATAGAGCTGAAGATCAAGCACCTGAGAAAGAAGTTTGCCCAAAAGATGCTTTGAAAGGCAAGGAAGAAGCTTATCTATGAAAAAGTGAAACATTATCACAAGGAATATAGGCAGATGTACAGAACTTAAATTCAAATGGCTTGGATGGCAAGAAAAGCTGGCGATTTTTATGTACTTGCAGAATCCAAATTGGCATTTGTCATCAGGATCAGAGGTATCAATGGTGTGAGCCCAAAGGTCCGAAAGGTGTTGCAGCTTCTTCGCCTTCATCAAATCTTCAATGGAACCTTTGTGAAGCTTGAAAGGCTTCAATTAACATGTTGAGGATTGTAGATCCATATATTGCATGGGGGTACCCAAATCTGAAATTAGTAAATGAACTACTCTACAAATGTGGTTATGGAAAAATCAATAAGGAGCAAATTGCCTTGCCAGATAACACTTTGATTGCTGGATCTCTTGATATATATGGAATCATCTGCATGGACGATCTGATTCATGGGATCTATACTGTTGGAAAATGCTTCAAAGGAGCAAATACCTTCCTGTGTCCCTTCAAATTATCCTCTCCACAAGGTGAAATGAAGAAAAAGACCAACCATTTTGTAAAAGGTGAAGATGCTGGCAACAGGGAGGACCAGATCAATAGGTGTGTTTAGAATGAACTAAGGTGTCTTCCGTAATTATTTTTCTAACCTGGTCAGTTAATAAACAGTACATGCTCTCAGATTTTAAAAAAATATTGATTTCTTTCTTTTCTTTTAAAATTTATTCCCCTAATTCTTTGTCATTCACTGACTCTCCTCTATGTTCTCTGCTAATCATCTTCCATTACTGTTTGTGTCTGAGTGGTTACTTTGCATTGTCAGGAATATCTCCACCTCCTTCCCACCCACAGAGGATTATCAGTATTTCCGTTTGAACTTACTTTCAATTGTAATCAGCATCAATTGTATTTTTGCATCTCTCTTCCCATTTAGGATTGTCAGAATTTGTGCAGTTGCTGAAACTTAGAGAGTTGGAATTTATTCACTCACCAGTATTTATTGAGCTCCTCATATGTGCCAGGTGCTGCAGTACAGTCTGGTTCCTGCTCTCATGGAGCTTTCAGAGTAGACAGACTCTGTAAAATGCCTGTTACTGTTGTGCCTTTCTCCAGGGATACCTGAGGTGCATTTCTCCTTGCCCAGCCTCCTTGTTCTGCAAATTCTCCAACATGTTAATGAGGTGGGAGAAAGTTTCATACTCTGTTTTGGCATAGAGGTGAGAGCAAAGAGATGCCCATTGTCTCCTTCACTGCATAGAACTCATTCATTCCATAATTTTGTTGCTGTGTTGCAATATTGCCTCTTTGGCTCCAGAGGCATGTGTGAAGGATGAAGTCTTCTCATTTTTGTCATTTCTTGCACATTTTGTGTGTGTGTGTGTGTGAGAGATGCACTAGGAGACTGGACTTCTCTAAGAGTATTTATATTGTATTATAAAATGAATGATATTGAAATATATGGACTTGATATTGAAATATATGGACTTTGAATACTAGAGAATTTATTTGTGAACCAGATAAACTGGGGTTATAACTCTGACTGTTCTGCTTGTTAGCTATGTGTCTTTAGGAAGTATTATTCTACATAGTTCTCAGACTATTTTCTCCTCTATAAAACAGACCAAAAATAGCTCTCACTTTGGATACTACTATAAGAAAAGAGACAATAACTGTAATGTCCCTGGGGTAGTGCCTCAAATTTAGCACTGAAAAAATGAAAGCTTGTATATTACATTATGCAATTGAACCTATTATTTGTGTTCTGATGCTATAAAAGTTTATCAATATTTATTGATTATATGCCATACAATTTCTGGGCATGATTCAGAGATTAAGAGAAAATATCCGGATGGGATTATCTTTTGGGGCAGGGAAATCCAGGGAGGAAAAGGAAAAAAAAAATAGGAAGAAGATAAGAGAGTAAGAAAGATGATAGGAATTTTTTTGGTTGTAAGACGCAAAAGTCCAATCAAGATAGCTTAAACCAAGATGAGTTTGTTAAAAAAAAAACTCTCTTGGCAACAAAAGCCAAAATAGACAAATGGGACCTAATCAAACTCCACAGCTTTTGCACGGCAAAAGAAACAGTCAATAGAGTGAATCGGCAACCAACAGAATGGGAAAAAATTTTTGCAGCCTACCCGTCTGACAAAGGGCTGATATCCAGAATTTACAATGAACTAAAAAAGATTTACAAGAAAAAAACAAACAAGCCCATTCAAAAATGGGCGAAGGATATGAACAGATACTTTACAAAAGAAGACATACATGAGGCCAACAAACATATGAAAAAATGCTCATCATCACTGGTCATCAGAGAAATGCAAATCAAAACTACATTGAGATACCATCTCACGCCAGTTAGAATGGCGATCATTAAAAAATCTGGAGACAACAGATGCTGGAGAGGATGTGGAGAAATAAGAACACTTTTACACTGTTGGTGGGAGTGTAAATTAGTTCAACCACTGTGGAAGACAGTGTGGCGATTCCTCAAGGACCTAGAAATAGAAATTCCATTTGACCCAGCAATCCCATTACTGGGCATATATCCAAAGGATTATAAATCGTTCTACTATAAGGACACATGCACACGAATGTTCATTGCAGCACAGTTTACAATAGCAAAGACCTGGAACCAGCCCAAATGCCCATCGATGATAGACTGGACAGGAAAAATGTGGCACATATACACCATGGAATATTATGCAGCCATTAAAAAGGAGGAGTTCACATCCTTCGTAGGGACATGGATGAACCTGGAAAACATCATTCTCAGCAAACTGACACAAGAACACAAAATCAAACACCACATGTTCTCACTCATAGGCGGGTGTTGAACAAGGAGAACACATGGACACAGGGAGGGGAGCACTATACACGGGGGTCTGTTGGGGGGGAGGGGGGATAGTGGGGGGGTGGGGAGTTGGGGAGGGATAGCATGGGGAGAAATGCCAGTTATAGGTGAAGGGGAGGGAGGCAGCAAATCATACTGCCAGGTGTGCACCTGTGCAACAACCTTGCATGTTCTTCACATGTACCCCAAAACCTAAAATGCAATTAAAAAAAAAAAAAAAAAAAAAAAAAACTCTCAACTATTAAAAAGGATTTAGGGTCAGAAAATGTGAATGTACTTCATGAAAAAATGGAAAGTTGTCAGTAATTAGTAAGTAATTGTTCTCTCTTATGTTCTTGTTCTGGTTTTTGCTTTTTCTTTTCACATGGTCTCATGTTTCTAATTGCTTCTGAATGTCTGTTAATTTGCTTTCTTCTCTCTGAAGTCTGGTTCTTTCTGCTTCTTCAACAGCACGATTATACCTAAATTGCCACCCTAGATCCTAACATGTCAGTATCTTTTTAGCTTTTGATGACTCCCAGTTCTGGGATTCTTAGTTCAAGTTCTCAAGTGAGTGGATCTGATGGGACCAGCAAAAGGGGCAGATGTCCACCTGTGATCCAATCAGCTCATAGCCAAGGAGGAAGGAGGTCATGTGATACAAACAGCTAGGACTGTAGTGTGAAGAGACAGCTCTCAGAGAAGAGGGCATGAGCTGGGTAGGCACCCTAAAATTATTGACGACAAGCAATAAGCCAAATACTTAGGACGGCTTTAATTCAGAGTGTGGCTGCTGAGGAACAGTTTGGAAAAAATCCTTATGGCAAAGATATTGTGTGTGTGTGTGTGTGTGTGTGTGTGTGTGTGTGTGCATGTGTGCGTGGGTAATGGGGGTGGAGAATCTGGCAAGAGACAACAGAATGCGTGTTATAGAAACCAGGCCTAAACAGGAAGGAAACTAATCTTCCAGATACCAAAAATGGATGCGAACAGTAGCTTCTCCTAGGGCTGTAGGATGGAAATTGTTTGGACTATCCAGAAAACTGTATCCTGGAGAAGGACAGGATCTAGCAGAAAAGCTTTCTGATTTAAGTTGTGTGTGTGTGTGTGTGTGTGTGTGTGTGTGTGTGTGTGTGTGATAGAGAGAGAGAGAGAGAGAGAGACAGGGCTCTTATGACAATTTCTTGGTGCAGCTTTAGCTTGTATGTGTACCTAGAGTGGGCTTCCTGTACCTCCAAGAGGCCCAGATCATTCTAGCCCTTCAAACTTTTATGTAAAGTAAACAATAAAATGAGTGTAAACAGCAAAAAAAGAAAGTTAATAGAAATAAATGACAGATAAAAGAGAGATAGTAACTGTTTGGTTCGTTAAACTTAGACTAAACTAAGAACTGGGAAAATGCTTCAGCTACATTAACCTTTTAAAAACTTCCATCCAGAAATTCCCGTCCAATATGGTCAGTTAGCTGTGTCATTGGATTGTGCGTTTGTGTTGGCCAGAAATGGAAGGGGGAGAAAGAGTTACTACCAGAAAAGAGTTGGAAGGGAAATGTTTGGGTCCAGGGATTCCTTTTTTTTTCCTGAAAAAAAAAAATTGTTTTTTCTTTTTTACTCTTGGTTGGGTGGTAACAAAGAATGCACTCAAGCTCTAACAATAAATGAGTTGTGTCAAAATCTAGTACATGTTTCCAAGCAGAATTTAAAAATATGTAGAGTCGTAAGAAAGTGTTAGCGATGATTATTTCTGGGGTGTATGATTGAAGTAACTTGAAGGAGTAGGAAGAGGGATGTTACTTTTTATTTTATACTGCTTTGTAGTACCTGACTTAAAAAAATTAAAAAGTATATGTTAACTTTATAAGAAAACAAAAATATTGTCTATGGTAAAAATTCACAGAAATGCATAAATACTAATAATACTTAATCTTTCTGGCTTGATTGGGGAGTTAGGTTTTTGTGTAAATATTTTAAAAAAATGTCTGAAGCCTACCACTTTCAGTAGCAATATTGTGACTATTTGAAGTGAAAATCTCTCCCAGGTACATACTACTCCCTTGCCTTCTTAAAAAGAAAATATATTGATGATTCAGGAATATGATGATCAAACTGTGGAGAAACTCAGGAAAAAGGCTACAAAGTTCATTATCTTGAATTTTCTGTAAATATCTAATCTAAAATAGTAAAACAGTATAATGCACAATTAAGACATAAGTTATTCTTTTAAGAGTACAGTGCATGGTTCCAGGATTCTGGAATAAGGATATGGAAACAATGAAAAAATAAAAGTTAAGTAATAATGACCCCATCAAAGCCAACTGTTCTTAAGTATTTTAGTATTGAATTGAATTGAGAAAAGGATAATACTGTTTTATTGCTATTATAATCATGGCACTATTTTTTAAAATGACTGGAAACCAAATCAAATCCAGTATGTTGCCTAGCAACTATGAAACACAAATACTTTGTTTCTTAAGCTAACTGACATTAAAACACTACCAAAGATTCCTAAAAATACCTGCCTTAGAGTTCAGTTCTCAGCTAATCTCTTTAGTTCTCAAACATGTTTTTCCCCCATTAGAACATCTGACATTAAAATTCCTAATATTCACTTTAGTAAGTATATTAGCAATTCATCAACTTTTTCTTCCTTTTAAATCTTTAGACTGTGCCTGCTATTTAAGTTACTTGTAATATTTGTACTTTAAAATGAGAAATCAAATGGCTCTAAACATAAATAACTTAGCAAGACTTTTCTCTTGGCTTAGAACATAATTTAAGAGAGATGGCGTATAGCTGAAAAGTTTTGGTGCTCAGCTGTGTGCTGAAGAAAGTATTTCCAAGTCTTTTACAAGTGAATTCCCACTGACTGGGCCCTCATCCTACAGAAACATGGTTTGTGGGGGAGGTGGAAGGAGTCTGTTTATAGCTCCATCACTCATGCTGTGTCATCAGAGCTGGATTATAAAAAGTTATGTCTTCTAGATCAGAGCCTTGCCTAAATAGGAAGTCTAGAAATCACCTAAACAAAGAGATGGCTATGTAACTCCCTCAAGGGGAGTTAGTTTATACTCTTGCTATGAGAAATATCACCAAGTCACTGTTTTTTGGAAATACATTTTAAAAAACATTCAATATTTTAACAATAATGAATTATGTTTAATCTCATTTACATAGAGAAAAATCAAGGCATATCAGGTGGAGAAGATAACTTGAATAGAGATATAAGTACTACTTGTTTAAATTCAGAGAAATAATAATTATGATGCTTGCAAGTAGCAAGTATTTACTGGGCATTTATTATGGGCTAAACACTAGGTACTGCCTTTAATCCTCATAACACCATATCAACTGGTAGCTAGTGCTGCTTATTTTATATATGAAGAATTAATGGAGAGAAAGTTTAGGTATCTTGCTCAAGGTACACAAGGAAGGTGGCAGAGCTAGTTTCAAACCTGAGCCTATCCTGGTTCCGAAGTTCTTGTTCTTGACCAAGAAAGTGCAGTTAAGTACCCCTTTATTGTTCAGTATTAGCTAAAACTGGCCTGTATTAATAATGTTTATCCTGTTTTGAAGTTTTGTTAAGATTATCAGATAATCAAAAGATTAACAAACTTCCTGGTAACTAGACTGCTTTTGCTTAATTTAATCAAGTTTTAGAAATTCATAATCAACACATTTTATAATAGTTTCATCTTATACATGTGGGCTTTGTACCAATTCATCTTATTTTCCTACCGTGCTTTATATAAATTTCACTCTCCAAGAGTTTAGTGCAGAACCTTAAATATAAATGCTCATCAAAAATATGTTGGATGAGTGAATGCAGTTTATATGTAGATCTTAGTTGTAATTTATTTCAGTAGTTCAGCCTTTCAGTATGTATTGACTTTGTCAAGGCCTGGATGAGGTAGCCACACTAAGAGCACCATGAATCACAGTAATTGTTAATGCATCTATAGTGCTTCATAGGTGTCAGACTCTGTTTTAAGTGCTTCACATACATTAGTTCATCTAATCCTCTCAATAACCTTAATGAGATAGGTGCTAGTATCTCAATTTTATAGATGAGAAACCTGAGGCAAAGAGAGGTTAAGGAATTGGCCAAGGTCATATAGATTGTAAATTATACAGCCAGGATTTGAACTTAGGCTCTCTTGACTCCAGAAACTTACCATCTATAGCTTACAGCTTCGATAGGGTCAAAAAGAGAAGAATTGAATTGTACCAAGTTGGCCGGGATGCATCAAGTTGTCTTTCCCTTCCCTTTCTCTTCGTCTAACCTCATATCCCACTCCCTGCCTCACCCCAATCCCTTCTCTCACTTCCAAAGCGAAGTACACCTAGAGTGACTGTCTTAGTTAGTTTGGGCTGCTGGAACAAGTTGTTAGGGTGGTACAAAAGTAATGGTGATTTTTTGCAATTATTAGTTGGTGCAAAAGTAATTCTGTGATAACTTTTGCACCAACCTAAGACTATAGACTGATTAACTAACAAACAACAGAAATTTATTTCTCATCATTCTGGAGCTGGAAGTTAGAGATCGTGGTGCCAGCATGGCTGAGTTCTGGTGCGAACCAGCTTCCTGGTTCCAGATTGTTGTATTCTCAAATAGCAGAAAGAGGGCAAAAGAGCTCCCTGGAGTCTTTTTATAAGACTGATCCCATTCATGAGGGCTCTACCCTTATGACTTAATTACCTCTCAAAGGTCTCACCTCCTAATACTATCACATAGGGAGTTAGGACTTAACATATGAATTTGGCAGGGGTGGGGTGGTATAAACAATTACTCTGTTTCAGCAACCAGATTATTTGTTAAATAGATCACTTTGGAGAGTACAAGGCAATGTCAACTGGATGGAACTCCAGGACAACAAGCATAAACCCAGACTGCCCTGGAAACTGGGATTTAGGATCACTATGTATATGCTTTGGATTTGTTTTGTCCTTTTCTTTAGTGTTTGGGGTTACATGGAGTAAGCACGTTGAAATGGATGTACCAAATTTGATTTTATCAGCTCCTATGCAAGGATATTAAGCTGTGTCCACTATTTACAATTAAAAAAAAGCTGTAATGTATAACCTTGTGCTTTCATATTTTACACATATGTGCAGTAAATCTGTAGGATAACCTTTGCTAGGTAAAAAGTATGCATATATATAGCTTTGGTATACATTGCTAAATCACACTCCAAAAGGGTTTTACCAATACCTATTCCCATCAGCATGAGTGAGAGTACCCATTTCCAATAGACTTACCAATAGAGTATGCAGTAAAAGTTTTAGATCTTTATCTTGCTAATAGTTGAAAAATGATATTTTAATGTGAAATTTATTTGCATTTCTCATTTTAATTTCCTTTTCTATAAACTATCTATTTGTACTCTTTTCTACTTTTTTTTTCTCTTTGGTGGATGGCCTTACTATTTATTTATTTGAGTCCTTAATATATCCCTTTTGTGATACCTCAAACTCTTGGGCTGAAGTGATCCTCCTACCCCAGCCTTCTGGGTAGTTGGCACTACAGGTGTGTGCCGCCACATCCAGGTAATTTTTTGTATTTTTTTGTAGAGACAGGGCTTCCCTATGTTGCCCAGGCTAGTCTTGAACTCATGTGCTCAAGCAGTCTGCCTGCCTTAGCCTCCCAAAGTGCCAGGATTACAGGTGTGAGCCACTGTTCCTGGCCATTTTTAGTTTCTTATGGTTGTGTTTACTTGTTCTATTATGCTTTTGTATTTTGAATCATGGGTACAAAGTATCTTGCACTGTCAGATTACATTTTTAAGAAACCCATAATGGTTTCTTCTATAACTTTTTAATTTTATTTCTTACATTTTTATAATTAATCCATCAAAATTCATTAAGTGCAAAGGTGCTACATATAGAATAAACTTGTTCTTTAGATGACTGCATAGTTTCCCAACATCATTTATAAATCCATTTTCTCCTCACAATTTCTAATGCAATTTTATTATATACTAAATACTGTTAGGTATTTACATCTAATTCTTGGCTTCCATAGTGTTCTATTGATTTCTCTGTTTAGTCAAGTGCAGGTACAGATTGTTTTAATTATTATAGCTTTATTATATATTTTAAATACCTAGTAAGTCTAGTTCTTCCACTTTATACCTCTTTTTCAGAATTCTCCTGTTTTGTATGTTCAATTTATATAAAAACTTTGAACAGCTTGCTCAGTTGAAAAAAAACCCTATAGTTATTTTAATAATATCATGTTAATTGTATAAATTATGGTAGAGAAAATTGGCATTTTTATTATACTGTGCCTTCTTATCCAAGAACATGGTATACCTTTCCACTTGTCTAAGTCTTCTTTGGTTCCCTTTCTCAGTGTTTTAAAAAATGTCTTCAACAGAAAGATAAATACCACATGTTCTCACTTATAAGTGGGAGCTAAATAATGTGTACACATGCAAGTAGAGTGTGGAATGTTAGATGTTGGGCACTCTTGGGTGGGGTGAGAGTGGAGTGGATGATCAGAAATGGGTAAAATGTATGTTACTCCACTGATGGATATGCTAAAAGCCCTGACTTCACCACTGTACAGTATATCAAGGTAACAAAATTACATGTTCACCCCATACATTTATACAAATAAAAATAAATCTTTTAAAAAATCTTCACATACATTTTGCAAATTCTGTTACATTTATTACTTGGAATTTTTGTCATATTTTTTTCATTATATTTCCTAATGTGTGGATACATGAAAATGTTTTTTTAGAAATGGCTTACAAATACACACACACACACATATACCCAAACCCCAAACCATATATAAAATAAATAAGTTCTCTCCCTCCAAAAAACCTAAAACTCTTAAGGTTTTATATCTAATCTATCATCTCTCTCTCTCTCTCTCTCTCTCTCTATCTATCTATGTTTATACATATGTTGTACATAGCATACAGATCACCTCTTATTCTTTGGAGTTGAATATTCAGATAAACAAAAATATATAAGAAGCAAAAATATGAAAATCATGCATATATTAATTTTTGTACATTTTTTTAAGCTATCCCAGGGACTTCCTTCCATTTATAGTTAGGCTGTGAATTGTTTCCAATTCATTAGGAAAAGTGCTCTTTCGGCCAGCTGGTAAAGTTAAGAGCATGCCAATTTAAATTTATTTTCTTTGCTTTTGTTTCTATCTCCTCTTCCTCAGGAGTATCAAGGTATGTTAGTGACATCAGCTGATACATTCTAACTTCTTTCAGAAAAGAAACAAACAAAAATTGAAAAATGCACTGTTCAAACTCCTTTGGCTCCTTGGTCCCAGAAGAAAATCTGGGAAGGAAGAATCATTTCTCTCCGTGATATGATCTTGAATGCAGACCATGTTTACTCAACTTAAGAAAGTGAACACATCTTCCCTTTTTAACAAATGTGTTTTATCTCATAGGATTCCATAGTCATTATAATGAAATAGAAACAGAACCTTGTGTTTAGACCACACTACTCCCTTCTTACCCACAGTTATTCTGCTTACTGACACTGTTTTGCCATTCTCTTTGGTTGTCTCTTCTGGGCTCATGCCGCTGAGTGAAGATTTTTTCTTTTGCCTTTCTTGGTGACGGTACTGACATCACTACCAGAGGAGAGGTGTTGACACATAGCTGACATCCCCAAGGCCCAGCTTACAGGAGACTGTGACTCTCACATCTATCTATCTTTTTTTTTTTTCTTTTTTCTGGCTGAGTCTGGTTCTGTTTGATTTCTATCCCAAATGAGATTTTTAGAACATTTGAGGAAAATCTTTTCAGAAAGTGAAACAAAATGAAAAAAAAAAAGTTTCTCCCCTCACCATCCAAACTCTTTGTTATGATTTTGTTCCTGAAGATAATTTTAGAAAATCATTTCTATATCATGGGAACACACACTTGCCGCTGGTTCTTGACAGCTCAAAGTGTTCAAGATGGGGACTTCTCTAAACAAGTGGCTTAATGTGAAGATGATTTTGAATGTTGGGAAATTCCATGCTGGATGTGTGGAGGAGAAAGTGTCACTATGTTAGGAGGTGAATATTTCTGCTTGGACTGAATGTGCACCAATGTCTTGCAAAGGAAATATTAACTATACAATAGTTAGAAATGCAATTAGGATGTGATTTTTCTAGCCAAATAGTGCCATAAGACAGCTTTGGAAGTCAGACAGACCTGGTCAGAAACTCTGGCTTCACAACATAGAAGGATCTTGAGTTTAGGTATAACCCTTAATCTCTCTAGACCTCATCTTCTTTAATCATTAATGGTGTGTGTGTGTGTGTGTATGTATGTGTGTGTAAATGCTAACTTTAATTTTGTTGAATTAGCTAAGACATATAGAAACACCTAACCAAGTAGTTAAAAAATAGTAGACATTATTTTAAGTTTAAAAAATGGCCATGGTAAGAATATAACATAAATACTAAAAAATCTGAAGGCTGGGTGCAGTGGTGCATGCCTGTAATCCCAGCACTTTGGGAGCCTGAGGCAGGTGGATCACGAGGTCAAGAGATTGAAACCATCCTGGCCAACATGGTGAAACTCCATCTCTACTAAAAAACCAAAAATTAGCTGGGTGTGGTGACCCTCACCTATAGTCCCAGTTACTTGGGAGGCTGAGGCAGAATTGCTTGAACCTGGGAGGCAGAGGTTGAAGTGAGTTGAGATCGTACCACTGCACTCCAGCCTGGCGACAGAGCGAGAAAAAAAAATCTGCAATATATTAAGTACCATCACAAATTCAGAACTCAATGGACATTTAATTCAGCTCAATGCAGAAAATCATTTCTATATCATGGGAACACACATTTGCCCGTGATTATTGACAGCTCAGTGTAGCTGAATTAAATGTCCACTGTTAGTATAATACATCCCCAAGACTCAGGCTCAGTTTGTAGAAGACTATTGCTCTCACATCTATCTTTTTTTTTTTTTTTCTGGCTGAGGCTGGCCCTGTTTGATTCAACAGTGAGCTGTTAGTATTATGAAGACAAAATGGTATGGGGACCATCTCCTTGGGAGCAACTGTGAGCCATAGGGGAAGAATTCCAAACAATGGTAGGCTCCCTAAAACTACTGCTGCCATAAACCAAACATTTTTACATTTATAGTGTGGCAAGGAAAGTTGGCTGGACTTTTTTCAATGGGAATTTACTAAGTGTACAAAAATACCTAGAAAAGTATGAATTCAGTCCTCATCCCCAAGGAAATTATTGTCTGATTGAGTTACCCAGTGAGGGAACTCAATAAGTAAAGCAAAGAAACCCAGCCTTGTACTGAACTGAATTATGTGCTGAATTCCAAAATGTGCTTCCAATGTAAAGGATGCCAAAGCCAAATAGAAAGAGTCTCTGTTCACATATTGTGAAGCTCTATTCCTTCTGTTTGCCTGAGGTCACTGTCCCCCTTCTCTGTCTGCTTTTTTTTGGGGGGCGGGGGGAACAGCCTTTCTCCAATTACAATATCGTGGTTGTAGAAGGGATTATCAATCGTTTCCTGACTTGTTCTTTATACACTCCTCAGGCTTGTCCCCATCCAGGAGTAGAGAAGATACCTGACTTATAGTGGTGGATTACCTTACTGAGCACAGGGATTGGTCATAAAATGAGGGAATGACTCAAGTCAAGCCAAACAGCATCCTTTCCTGGGTATCGTTGAGCTGGAATCAGGGAAAGATTTTTTTTTTTTCCTCCTGTTGGTGGTGAAGCTAGTAAAATGTGAGTCTAGGATAATGATAGACATAGTTTCAGCTTTATGAACAAATCTGTAAGAAGGATGTCAATGGACAGAGAGAAGCAGAGATGGCAGAGAGAGAGAGAGGGGGCTGGGGGGAGAGAGAGAGAGAGAAGTGAGGCCATGGTTCCAGCTGTTGCTGATGTTGAGTTTGAGTTGGGTTCCTGTCGTTCTCAGTCACGGTTTGAAGTTAAGTGGTTCCATCCCATAAGGCATTGCTTACCTCATTTTCCTATTTCGGTCATCAGGATTATGACCGCAAGTCCCATGGAGTCTGAGTCACGCTGCTCATGTAACAATCTCCAAAGGAATCCCTTTACCTCAGACCACGAAAGGAATAGTTGAAAAGAATGAAAATAAACATACTAATTGAATTTATATAATTGATTATATAATCTTCTCTTTTTTTATATTTAGCAGTATAGTCCTAGTTTTAACATTTACTGGATTTATGACTTAGGGTAAGTGACCTAATTTTTCTACACTTCTTTGCATAGCTATGAAATAGGTATAATGAATACATATGCCTTACCCAAGAGTAGTGCATTATAGGATAGTGGTTGAGAACATAGTCTTTGGGAGAAAGACTTCCTAGAGTCAAGTCCTACTTCTTCCATTTACTTATTTTTGGTTTGTTGTGAACTTGAACAAGAGACTTATCTTTAGATTCCTTGGTTTCCTTATTTGTAAAATTATGATATTGTGGACTACATGTATATGTTTTCCCAAATTTCATATTTTAAAAATCCTAACCCCCAGTGGGATGGTATTAGAGGTGGGGCCTTTGGGAGTTAATTAGGTTGAGATAAGGTCATGAGAATGGTACCCCAATAATAGGATTAGTATCCTTATAAGAGAAAGAGACTAAAGCTCACTCTTTAGGCCACATGAGGTTACAAGGAGAACACGACTGTCTACAAACCAAGAAGGGTGTCCTCATTAGACACTGAGTTGGCTGATGCCTTCACCTTGGACTTCTCAGTTTCCAGAACTGTGAGCAATAAATGTTTGATGTTAAAGCCAGCCAGCCTGTGGCACTCTGTTCTAGCTACTGGAGCTAAAATAGGTAATAATAGTATTTACCTTATAAAATTATATACTTTTTAGTGAGTTAATGTATTTAAAGCTGTTCACATAACAAGTACTATATATAAATGTTAATAATTACATTATTCAATTGTAACAGAGATTAAATAGAGGCCTTATCACAATGTCTTCTTCACTGTAAACGCTCTGTCTAGCTCTGCATTGGCAGTTAGCATATCACTCTGATTAATTTTATTAAGGTAACACTTTTGCTGTGGTGTACTAAAACACCTTCAGTAGCTGCCTATCACCTGTAGATAATAGTACTCCTTAGGTCATCTCTATCCTAATCATTCTAGTCTATTTCCCAGGATTGCCTCACATGACCACTTCATTTAGTTAAACAATTTTCTCATCATTCATTATCTGTCAAGAACTGTGAACAGTCTGAGATTTTACCTCATTTATAAGCTAAGAAATTAGCCTTCTACAATTTCATGTTGCTGGCATTAGACACAGAATTCCTGAGTCATTACTCATGGTGCAGCAATCAGTATGAGCTTCATGTTTGCACTGGTTACCTTTGCTCTCCAAGTCCCATGGAGGGGGACACTGAGGGGCCCAGGTGGTTGCATGCAGTGGGTTTGTGTAATAGCTGAGGAACTCCAAGCTTAGAGTATCTGATATTCCTTGCTAATAAATCAAAATACAGTAGTGGCAGTTTCATAATGCTTAGTTGCAATGTAGAATCTGAAAACATATTTGTTACTATAATGCATTAAAATCCATTGGTCTATATTGAGTTTTGAATGAAGCATTTACCCAAGTATGATTTTGTAACAAAATGCACTGGTCATTTGGAAAATATTGGTTCCCAAAGTTATGTAGAAGGGCAAGGCAGCTCTCTGGGGTCTCTTCTATAAGGGCACAAATCCCATTAATGAGGACTCACTCTCAGGACTTAATAACCTTCCAGAAGGCCTCACTTTTTTTTGATTAATTAATCAGTATTAGCTAACAAAACATCAATGACATCCCCTTTCTCATCCCTGTGGATCAAGGCAAGAAGGGCCATTTGCCAGCACCAACACCAGGAGCTGGAAATCTGCAGCAGTTTTGAGCAGAAGGCCTCACTTTCGAATACCATTACCTTGGGGTTAGGATTTCAACATAAGAATTTTGGGAAGACATGACCATTCAGACTAGAAAGCATATTGTTTCTAAGTTATGTGTAGAAAGTTCAGGTATTGATGTCTAGCAGCTATTAGAAAATATGAGACTGAATATAGAAAATTACAATTTAATGATCTGCATTGGGGAGGCATCCACACATAGATGATAGGCTGAAGATACAGGAGTATGCATAGCATACTAGTCTATGTAATGGTCTATCTTGGTTTAAACTCTAGTTCTGCCACTTTATTAACTAATTTGTGACTCAGTGCTCTCATCTGAAAACAGGTAAAATAAGAATATCCATCTCAAATGGTTGTTACAAGGATTAAATGAGTTAATATTTGTAATGTAGTTATAACAGATCTTGGCACATAGTAATCTATGTATCTATCTAGATCTAAATGTAATTTTACTATATAAATGAAATTTAAAAATGGGAATAAATGGAGAACTTCTCTGGGAGAATACTGAGAGAGAAGAGGGCTGAGAATTGGGGCAACCAATGTTTAAAAAAAAAAGCAAAAGAAAAGGAGCCAGTGAAGGAGACAGAGTGATGAGGGAGGCAGGGGGAAAACTCCAGAGTGGTGTCCTGGAAGCCTAGGAGAAGTTTGCCACATTGCAGACTTCAGGCAGGAATGTAAACCTTGAGATGGTGGGTGCTGCATTTACTTTGTTCTCTGCTGAATCCTCTGGACTTAGCACAGTGCCTGATATATAGCAGGTGCCCAGTAAATATTTGGCAAATGAAAATGCCAACAAGAAGTTGGAAAGATAAGGGCCTGAATATGTTTATTTATGTTTCACAAAAATAGGTCAGTTGGGGACTTAGATCTCTGTATATAGTGCCATACTAATGTCAGAACTTGATGTTAAAATATTCTTAATTTATGATTTAACCCTTATAGCTATTGCCTGTTATGACCATGGTTTCATTATAATTTTGTGAAACTGCCCCAAAGTCTCTTTTTTAAAATAACTGCATTCTGCCTATGATCACAGGCATATTTTTAGCCTTTTTCTAAATGCCAAAATTAGTCATTAGATAGAAGAACTGGTAATCAACCAGGCCAGTGGATGACTCAAGATTCCATCATTTGACCTCATATTGAAAATATGAAGGCCAAACAGAGTCTGACAAGCAGCACTGCTTTCTGCTTTTCATTTTTACTGTACAGAAAAACAATCATCTAAAATATTGATTTTTCTTTTATTTGAGTATGTGGCAGGCAGTACATTGCCCTTTACTACAAATGGACTGGTTGTAAAAATCTCCATACGAGGAGGTAGTTACGACTGAATCCTACCACTGCGTTTCTGAACTCCTTAGACTAATGGATTCTATTGAATTGGTCTCAGATTAAATTTCTCTAACTATTAAATTAATTTTTCTACTTCCTTGCTCAAATACTCTCTGTAGAATACATAATAAGCCTCTTTAATCTGGCCAAACTCCTTTTTTTCTGAATTCCCCCTGTGTAAACTCTATGCTACGGTCACACTAGTCTACTTTCTTCTCTCAAATACTTGATTCTCCACTTGTGCATCTTTTGTTAGATTTACTCCTAGATATCATATAGTATTGAAATATTTTCTCTGTTATATTATCCAGTGGATTATGACTGGCACTTAGGAATGTGCCCCCAAATTTTGTATGCAGCTCTTTTACCCGTGTATCTGTAGATTCTTTTCAAATTCTAATGGCTGAATATAGAAGCTATTGAATTTTCTGTGTGGATAGATCACATGTTTCACAAATAATGATAGTTAGGTCTCTGTTTTTCCAATTATTATACCAAAAAATTTCATTGTCTTGCATTTACTAGAACTTACACTAAAATGTTCAATAGAAGTAGCAGTAGTTGGCAACCTCGTCTTTTTCCCGACATGTAAAGGAATGCTTTTCAAATTTCATCAAGCTACTTGGTTAATAATGACATATATGTGAGTCAGCATGTTGAATGGTTAAGAGCAACAGCTCTGGACCAATCTGGCTGGTTTTAAGTTCTAGCTCTGCTACTTAGCTGCAGTGTTACATTTGATAAATTAACTCTGGCTTGGTTTCCTCATGTGTAATATGGGGAATGATAGCATCTAAATCATAGAATTATTGTAAAGATTCAATGAGATAATACTTACAAAGTGCTTAAAACTATCTGGCACATACCAGCATGGTATAAGTGTTTCTTATATAAATATATTGAGGTTATTGTTTGAAATTTCCCATTTAATATACTACTTTAATTGATATTATTATATTGAATAGCTTTTAAATTCTTGGAGTCAGCCATATAGAATTATGAATTTAAAAAATATATAGTTGATTTCTAGTCAATATTGTACTGGAGGTTCTAGTCAGTACAATTAAGCAAGAAAAAGTAATAAAAGGCACACAGATCAGAAAAAAAAGAGGTAAAACTATATGCACAGATGGCATGATATTGTACACAGAAATCATAAAAAATCCACAAAACTATCAGAGCTAATAAGCACATTCAGCAAGGTTGCAGAGTATAAGATTAATATACAAAAATGAGTTGTATTTCTATACACTAGCAATAAACATTCAAAAAGGAAGTTAGCAAAACAATTCCACTGATAGTAATATCAAGAATAATAATATGTTTAAGAATAAAGGGAACAAAAAAGTATGAGACTTATAAACCTAAAATGATACAGCATTTTTAAAGAAATTAAGAAATAGCTAAACAAATGGAAAGATACCTCTTGTGGATCAGAGGAATTAATCTTAAGGTAGACATACTCCCCGAACTAATCTGTAGCAACATAATCACTAACAAAATCCTATCTGCTTTTTTTAAAAGAAATAAACTGATTCTAAAATTTCTGATTTCAAAAATTACTAGAAAGCTACAGTAATCAAGGCGTTGTGGCACTGGCATAAGGATAGACATGTGATCAAGGGAATAGAATATAGAGTCCAGAAATAAACCCTTACATTTAAGGTCAATTTATTTTTGACAAGAGTGCCAAGATAACTTGATTAAGAATAGTCTTTTCAATAAATGCTGATGTGACAACTGGATACCCATGTGTAAAAGAATGACATTGGAATTGAGTTACAACATATACAAGTATTAACTCAAAAATGGGTCAATAACCTAAATACAAGAGCAAAAACCTTCAAACTCTAGGAAAAAAACTATAAAAGTAAATCTTTGTGAACTTGGATGAGGCAATGATTTCTTAGATATGACACCAAAAGCACATAAGCACCAGAAGAAAAAGAATTGGACTGCATCAAATTAAAAATTTTTGAGCTTCAAAGGACATTATCAAGAAACTGATAAGACAAACCACAGAGTGGATGAAAATATTTGCAAATCATATACTTGATAAGGTACCAGTATCCAGAATACATGAAGAACCCTTGTGAATCAACAATAAAAAGAAATAATTCAATTTAAAAACCCTGGGCAAGGGATTTGAACAGACATTTCTCTAAAGAAGATATACTAAGGGCCAATAAACACATGGAAAGATGCTCAAAGTCATTCCCTAAAGAGGGAAATGCAAATCAAAACCACAATGAGATATCACTTCACATTCATTAGGATGGCTCTAGTAAAAAAGACAGGCAATAACAAATGTTGATGAGAATGTAGAGAAATTTGAACCCTCAATCACTTCTAGTAGGAACATAAAATGGTGTAGCCTCCTTGTAGATGAGTTTGGCAGTTTTTCAAAAAATTTCACATAGGGTTTCCATATGATACAACAATTTTACCCCTAGATGTCTATTCAAGAAAATTAAAATTATTTCCTACACAAAAACTTGTACATTAATGTTCATAGCAGCATTATTCATAATAGCCCCAAAGTGAAAAACACCCAAATATTCATTGATTGATCAATGACTAAACAAAATGTAATGTATCCCTGCAATGGAATATCATCCATCAACAAAAAGAAATGAAGGACTGATGCTTGCTACAATGGGGATGAACCTTGTAAATGTTATTCTAAATTAAAGAAGCCAGTCACAAAATGTCACATATGATTTCACTTATATTAAATTTCCAGAATAGGAAAATCCATGAAGACAGAAAGTAGATCAGTGGTTTCGAGGGGCTGGGAGTAGGGACTGGGAGTGATGGGTAATGGATATGGGATTTCCTATTGGGGTGACAAAAATGTTCTGGAAGTTGTAATGGTTGTTGCTATACTAAATTTTTTTACTATACTAAAACCCATTGAATACTACACTTCAGGGTAAATTTTATGATGTGTGAATTACATCTCCCCTAAAATGTTAAAAAAATTGGTGAATTTAGCTTTCTACTACATCCTATTTAATTTAAGATATTTATATACATGTTTATAAGTGAGATTGTTCTTTACTTTTCTATTCTTATACATTTTTATTTCACTTTGGTATCTGGACTCAAGGAATCTGACTTCTCTCTGACTGTTATTTCTCAACTGTCCAGGTCTAATTCCACCTTTGCACTAATTCCTATATGCCCTCTTGCCTATGCAAGTACATAACTTCAACAAATTCTGCCTCTTTTTCCTATGTCATTTTTTTCTCCTATTTGGTAATCGCAATGAGCTTTCAAAAACAGTACAATATCTCTTATTGTGAAGGAACCTTCCCTCAACTCCACATTCTCCTCCAGCTATTGCTACATTTCTCTATGATAGCAAAACTTATTGAAAAATTTATAGTCAGCAGCTCACTTTTTTTTTCCTCTCCATTCTCTCTTGGATCCACTTTAATCAGGCTTTTTTCCTCACTATCTGTTAAAGCTGCCAGTTAATTCCATACAATTTAGTTCTAATGATCAATTCTCTGTTATCATCTGACTTGAACTCTCAGAAGCATTTGCCACAACTGTAACTCTCTTCTTGAAATACTTTCTTCAATTTAACTTCTGGGATGACACCTTCTTGGTTCTCCTGTTCCCTGGTTGTTCTTCTCAGTCTTTTTTGTTGGTTTCTTCTTATATTAGTTTTCTCTTGTTGTGTAAGGAATTACGACAAATTTAGTGGCATTAAACAGACACAATATCTAACAGTTTCTGTGAGTCAGGAGTCAGGGTATAGTCTAACTGGGCCTTTCGATCAAGGTTGTACAAGACTGTAATCAAGGGGATGGCTGGACTGCATTTTTACTTGGAAGCTCAACTGGAGGTAATTCTGGTTTTGAATTCACCCAGGTCATTGGCAAAATCATTTTCCTATGGATGAATGACTGAGGGCCTGGCTCTTTGGAGGCTGTTGGCTGAAGACCACTCTTGGTCCTAGAGATCACACATAATTCCTTGCTACATTGACTTTTCCAGCATGGCTGCATACTTCAAGACCACAAAGAGAGTCTCTTACCTCAAGGGCAACCTAGTCCCCTCCTCATCCCCCTTTTAAGACCTTTTGCCTTGATTAAGTAAAACCCACCAGGAAAATCTCCCTTTTCATTAACTCAAAACAATTGAATTGGATCTTAATTACATCTGGAAATCCCTTCAACATTGCCATACCCTGTTGTCTAGAAGCAAGTCACAGGTCTTGCTGCACTCAAGGGACAGGATCATACAAGGCATCAACAATAAAGGGTAGAAATCCTAGGGGCCATCTTACACTTCTTCCTACCACACTCCTCATCTGTTTGACCTTTAAAACTGGCATTCTCTAGGGCTCAGTTCTTGAGTCTCTTCTCTTTATGTGTTGTGCTGGATCTCTTTCATTTGCGTCCCTACATTTGCTTTCTCCCCTCCTCTTCTTTGGTTTGTGTTCTAAGAGGTGATTTGAGCACACAATATCAACAGCTTCTTTGCCCTTGACTTTCTGTTGGAGGTTGGGAGGTGAGTGGGGTAGTGTCCCTTCCTCTGGCCTCCTTATTGCTGGGTTGCCTCCCTTGACTAAAGGTTACAGCTCTTGTCAAGGGGAGCATCTCTATCCAGCCACCTCTTCGGTTTCCAGTAATTCCTCCTTCCCCTGGATCCATTAGGCTTCCTACTATTGGGATAATACATCATCCTTTATTCATTCTTTTTTTGAGATGGAATTTCGCTCTTGTGCAATGGTGCGATCTCGGCCCACCACAAGCTCCACCTCCAGGGTTCAAGTGATTCTCCTGCCTCAGCCTCCTGAGTAGCTGGGATTACCAGCATGTGCCACCACACCCGGCTTTGTATTTTTAGTAGAGATGGGGTTTCTCCGTGTTGGCAGGCTGGTCTTGAGCTCTCAACCTCAGGTGATCCGCCCACCTTGGCCTCCCAAAGTGCTGGGATTACAGGTGTAAGCCACCATGCCTGGCAACATCATTCTTTATTCTTTATCTGAAATTCTGCCATACTATTTAAATAGACCCTTTGTTAAAGTCTTCTCAAATTGCACGATTAGAGTATGCTACTTGGACTTACTCATAAATATACATGCTCTCCCTTTCTGATCTCATTTAGTCTCATAGATTTAAATTCCATTATTCCACTGATGACTCCTACATTTTATCCCATAGCCTGGATCTCTCCCTTGAGATTCCTACTGGAATTTTCACTTGGACATATTCTATATACCACAAACTTCACAAGTCCACACCTTCAACTCTGATTCTTATCCAACTTCCAACCTCAAACCTTACCCTTCTTCATACTTTCCAATCTCAGCAAATGGCAATATCAGTCTTCCAGCTACACAGGCCAAAGAGTCTGGAGTTGTAGCCAAGTGTGGTAGCACTTGCCTGTAGTCCCAGCTACTTGAGAAGCTGAGGTGGAGAATTGCTAGAGCCTAGGAGTTTGAAGCTGTAGTGTGCTATGACTGGGCTTGAATATTTTCAGCATGGGCAACCTATTAAGACTCCATCTTTCTTTTTAATAATTATTGATAGGCTGACTTTTAATTGATAAACAAAATTTGTACATATTTTTAGGGTACTTGTAATATTTTGTTACGTACATAGGATATGTAATGATGAAGTCAAAGTATTTTGGATATCCATTACCTCATGTGTTAATCATTTCTATGTGTTAGGAACATTTTAAGTCCTCTCTTGATGTTATATTGAAATTTATACTACATTGCTTTTAACTACAACTACCCTACTCTACCATAGAACATTAGATTTTATTGATTCTATCTAGTTGTATATTTATACCCATTAATCAGCCTCTTATCCTCCCCAGCACTTACAAACCCTTCCCTACCTCTGATAACTATCACTGTATTCTCTTTCTCCATAAGAGCAATCGTTTTAGCTCCCACAAATGAGTGAGGACATGTAATAGTTGTCTTTCTGTGCTTGGCTTATTTCACTCAATATGATGTTCTCCAGTTTCAACCATGTTGTGCAGCAAATGGCAGAATTTCATTTTTGTTAATGGTTGACTAATATTTCATTGTGTGTGTGTATGTGTGTTTATCACAATTTCTGCATCCGTTCTGTTTCTGGATACTTAGGTTGATTATATACTTTGCTATTGTGAATAGTGCTACAATAAACATGAAGGTGCAGGTATTCCTTTGAGATACTGATTTCTTTTCCTTTGGACAAATACCCAGTAGTGGGGATTGCTGGATCATATCATGGTTCTCTTTTTAGTGTTTTTGTTTGTTTGTTTGTTTGTTTGTTTTTTAGAAATTTCCATGTTGTTTACCATAGAGGCTGTACTACTTTACATTCCCACTGAAAGTGTATAAGAGCTCCCTTTTCTCTGCATCTTCATCAGCATTGTTATTTATTGTCTTTCTAGTAAATAGTCAATCTAACCGGGGTAAGATAATATCTCATTGTGACTTTGATATGCATTTCCCTGATAAATGGTGATATTGAGCATTTTTTCATGTATGTTTTGGCCATTTGTATGTTTTTTGAGAAATGTCTATTCATGTTCTTTGCTCATTTTTCAAAGGGATTATTTGTTTTTGTTTCTATTTTTTTGCTTTGAGTTGAGTTCCTTGTTTACTTTAGATACTAGTATCTTGTGAGATTAGTAGTTTGGGAATATTTTCTGCCATTCAACAGGCTGCATCTTTACTCTGTTAATTGTTCATTTTCACTGTGCAGGAGTTTTTAGTTTAATACAGTCCCATTTGCCTGTTCTTGGTTTTGTTGCCTGTGCTTTTGAGGTTATTAGCCATAAAATCTTTGCCTAGGTCAAAGTCCTGGTATGTTTACCCTATGTCTTCTTCTAGTAGTCTTATAGTTTTTATAGTTCTCTTAAAAAAATCTGGGATCCTTTCTGACCCCCATTTTTCTTTTGCACTATCCATCTGATCCAATGACAATCATCTTGTCTCCATCTTCAACATATCTTCAGACCATTACAGCGTCTCCCCACTCCACTGCTTCCCTCTTGGTCCAAGCCCTCATCATCTCTGGTCTGGATTGCTTAAATAGGCTTTTAATTTGTCTCCTTGCTTCTTACTTCTTACCATACTCCTTACCCTTCATTCCAGTCCTTTCTCATCAAGGCTATCCTAGTGATCTCTTTAGTACATAAGTTACATTATGTTTCTCTTTGCCTCTAACCCCCACAGTGGCCTCTTATCTCACCGGGAATAAAAAGTCACAAACATGGAAGTGGCCTTGAAGGTCATGTGATCTGGCCTTCTGCTCCAATTCTAACTTTTGCTCCTACCACTCTTCTTGCTCACTCCTTTCTTATCACACTAATCTCCTTGCTATTCCTTGAGCCTACCCTGCATGTCCCTGCCTTAAAGCCTGAGACACTTGTCCCTCATGTCATTATAACTGGCTCCCTTAAATATCACATTCTCACTAGGTCTTCTCTAGCTCTCTTCATAAAATAGCATCCTTCCTTCCCTCTTTGCTGCTTTTCTTCTTCCTTTACCTTAGTTTATTTTCTCTTCCTAGCAGTTCTACCCTCGGATATATTATATATTCACTTGTTTACTTGTGATCTGTTTCCCACACTGGCCCCTTTCCCTCAACTAGAGTGTGAACTCAAGAGGATAAGGACTTTGTTTTGTTCACTCATTCTTCTTCAGCAGCTAGAACACTGCCCACATTTAGTAGCTGCTCAAGAAATAGTTGTCGAATACTTGATTGAGATGAATGAAAAGTTATGGTTAAGGTATTATCCTACAAATTTGGTAAGCAATATCTACAAAATCTAGTTGTTCTGGGTTCCTGATCTATATTTGGGAATCGTGGTTCCTGGTTTCAAAACAGTGTCTTTTTTCTCCCACTTTCTCAGGTCCAATGAGTCCCAGTAAGCCACAGTTCCTAACAGCAAGTAAATTGTTTTTTAAACTGCCTACGTGTTTTTGGAAGTCCCAACCCAGCTGCAGCTTCAGGCAGAGTGCCCAGTTCTGGCCAGTCATCTCTCCGAGCCTTGCTCACTGCGTTGGCTTTCTGTTCTGTTTCTGGTCCATGGAGATGTTTATCTTGATTTTGTACCCAGCTAATGTCATAACGCTTTTATCTTTTTATATATTTCCAATCATGGTTGAATGTTTAGAACAGAGAGGGTGTGGTAATTTATGAACTCACTAAACCATCTTGATTAGAAGTCCCAACACATTTCCAAACAATGTTTGAAATGTTGCCAAATTTAAAATCCAGGAGACAGTACATAAAAATTCAGATTTATGGTTTATCTTGAAAATTTGTATATCTGGCAACACTAGGCCTGCATTTCTGTATGTGACATCTGACTGGAGGTGAGTACAGGCTAAGACCCTTCAATGGGTCATGTGCTCTACAAGCTGCCAAGTCCTCCCCACAGCACATTTTGTTAAACTTGACAGAAATGACTTCACTCTTTTGCTTTATCTGCCTAACTCTTGTAGGTATTTTAATTTGTGATCCCTATTTTGAGAACCATCTGAGCTAAAGCATCAGGTAATTTATTAAGAGGTTAGAAAATAAAAACACCAAAACCAAAAACAGAGTCCTTACTTTATATAGTATATGGGGGGTGGTGGAGAGAGAGAGAGAGAAAGAGAGAGAGAGAGAGAAAGAGCGAGCATATTTTATAGTCTTTCTCTCCTTAGTGCAAGTTTTAATTTTAGCTCCATGGTCACAAAGCTTCCAAACCTACCAAACTGCAACTTTGTGAGACAAGCCCTTAAGGATTTTTTCCCCTGTGAAAATAGTGAAATAAAAAATATAATATAAAAAAATATATAAAACTTTCTATCAGGGAATGCCCTGGAATCCAGTGATACCATTACACAATGAGTAATACGTAACTGAGAATATAATGTGTCTACTTTTCTGTCAAGGTAAGATCGCTCTAATTTATCAAGAAAGAACTAACTCACGACAACCTTTTCTTCTTAAACTGAACTGAGTAGTTAAGAGAATCAGATTTTTTTACGCATGCAGAAATCTGGGTAATCATCTCCTTTTGCCCGTCTACCACAGATACTCTTCCCAGAACAACCTGTGGTCAGTTTGAGGAATTCCTACACTGCTTGAAGTCTAAATGTCAGATTTATATTGAATAGTGACTTCTATCCAAAAATGTACAGGCTTTGCAAGACTATGCAAAGAATAGAGATTTGCATAGTTTGTGTGACTTGTGGAGCATCAGGAAAACATATTGCTGTCTATGTTTGCTTTACTAGTGGGTCATGGTGCCAGAAGCAACTATATTTCTTGTTTATTCAGATTAATGCAATGAAACTATTATTGATTAGCAAGTAAATCTTCCTATATTTGTGCCATTTGTCACTTCATTATAGATTTTAGGGTTGAAAGGGCCATTTATACAATGCTGCTTCCTGAACACTTTGACAGAAAACTTACTACACTATGACTTACTACTTATGTATACTTACTGTGCCTAGGTAAGGGGGCTTATTGGTGGTCCAGAAAGTTTCATTTTTGAAGGTGTGGTTATAGCCTGTTTTTCTATTCAATTGTTATTTCCCTCCCATAAAAGTTAGGACTCTTTCTTCAAAACTAATATCTACTATTATTTAGTTACTACATTTCCAAGAAAACATCATTATATGGGACAAGATTGAAAGAGTATCAAACATCAGGCACAATTAAAGTTTAACAGTAAAATTAGATGTTATTATCTTGGTTTAATATAACCTTATTTTTTCTTCTAAGTTTAAGTTGAATCAACTCACCTTGAGTTGCAAATATTGTTTTCATTTATTATTTTGTTGTTGCTTAAATATTAAGATCAATGGTTTTTTTTCACTCAGCATTTGATCTCTTTTCAAAAGAAAAAATCTTTAGCTGCTTACTTAGGAATTACAAATCAAGTTACAATTTCTTGAGAAGATTTGGTTTATAGTAAGTGATAGAAAAATGAATTTTTGTGGGCCCATCTATATCATCTTACTCAGAGGTGAGATAATTCCTTCTGAGCCATCTAGACTTGAGTTTTTGTTGTCAGAGCAGGGTCTTTCTTTCTAGAAGTTCCAACATTTTACATTTCTCCTCCTTACTCTTCACATATACCTAACACTCAAAATGCTCATTTTTAAAAAACTACCTTGCAGATTGGCCTACCCTGCCCGTTGGGGCTCCTGAGATGTGTTGTAAGTTCATCTTGAAATTCTAATTTCAATTGAGTTATTCTTAAAAACGAGTCTAGCCTTTTCTGAGTCCCTAGCAATTCGGTAAATTATTGCTATCACTATTACTGAACCACAATCTAGCTGACCAGGACCAGCAAGGCCTTACCTTTATTTAGATTTGTTTAGGGTAACAAGACAGAGAGTCACTCAGGTAACTTTGTATATGGATATATTTTGCAAAGAAGTGAGGAGAGGAGCAGCATCAGAGGGAGGCTTGTTAGTAACTATGGAGTGTCCTTCATGGAATCTCATTCATCGTTGCTCTGAGTTCAGTTGCTACCACTCTAGTAAGGTAATAGCAGCTTTGGTTTTCTCTCTCTCTCTCAAATTCAAAACTACTTTTGATCATATTGAAGTTCTAATGCCTATTAGGATCACCTTAGAAATTGTTAAAAATGTAGAATCTCAGCTCCCACCTCTAGACCTCAATCATATTCTGCATATTGACATGATCCCCAAATCTTGAAAAGTATTGCTCTTATATGCTGGCCTCTTTATTTTCCTCAAGTCCATCAGTTCTCATCTTTTTATCCCTGTTGATCTTTTCATTATTGTTATTTGTTTAGATCCCACAGTCCATTATTTGCATAACACTCTCACCAATATTCTCAACTCTCTAGTCCTGTTGCCTTAATTTTTTTTTAACTTTATCTGACAAATGTCCAAACTTGGATGAATGCTTCTATATGCCTTCTCTATGCCTACACTTAATAGCCTGGCACTGCCACGGATAGTTTCCCTACATTGGTGCAGATACAGGCAGATTGGTGCCGATTCATGGGGCCTGTTCAGCCTGCCAGTTCTTCCGTGTGTCCCTGGTAAATTCTCTTCTTCTGTCTACAAGAATTGTTTTAAACATTCTACATTCTATTCAAATCTCCAATATTCTTAACTTCTCCTCATTTTCAGCAGATGACTTCAACTCCTACTTCCCGAAGAAAATAGAAGGCATCAGATGGGAACTCCCTCAGCTTCCTGTTAGCAAATCCATACCATTCCATCTGGACTCATGTTATTCTCTTTTCCTTCTATTTTAGTCTAGGGAGTATCCTTCTCATTTAGGCCCACTCCCTTCACCTGTATTTTAGAAAATGTCTGCTCATGCCTTCTCACTACACTATCAACCTTACACTGTCAATTTCTTCTCGCACCCTGCCTCCATTCTATTTATTCAACATACCCTTCTCAATTGGATTATTTCCAATTGCATTGAAACCTTCTCATGCCTCCTTTTCCATCTTAAAAACAACCTTCCTTGTTTTCAAACTTCTTTCTATGTATCTATCTTTCAACTCCTATCTTTCCCATTTCTTTCAATATAAATTTTCTAAAGAGGTCTCATTATTTGGTGAGTCTATTTTCTCACCTCAAACTCCCTCCTCAATCCTCTTTAATTTGGCAGTTGTTCCTGGCACTGCACCAAAACAACTTTGGCTAAGGTCACCAATGACCTCCATGATTTAAGTCCAATGGACATTTTCCAGTATTTTTCTTCTAATCTCCCAGCACTCTTTGTTTTGTTGAGATGTGTTTATTTTGGCTTCAATACACCATGCTATCCAGGTTTTCCTTCATACTTTCTAGCATTTTATTCTCTTTTACTTTGCAGATGGCTGTAAGCTGCTGCTTCTTTCCATTTTATGCTCTGTTATAGGTTAACTTCTCTAGGTAAAATGTTGTTAGGATAGAATTTAGAGTGCAAGATGGTTGTTATGCATCAATACCTATGGAAGGAAGACATAGAGATGAGAAAGGAGTTGCAATTTGATGCAGGCCTAGCAAAATTTTGGCCATTAGTGAGACATTCTGGTTCATGAGTTCATCTCACATTTGAGTAAAGAGGCCAGCCCTTCATATTCCTGCCATGCTCATTCATTAGATATGGTTGTCCCCAGGAAAGAAATGAGGTCCTGTGTGGAGCTTTTCCCAGCTAAGGTATATCCTGAAAGAGCTAAGAAATGGAGGATGTCTGCTGATTTCATTCTCTGTCAATCTGGGCATCAAATCCTTTGTTGAAGGGAGATATGAGTGGTGTATTTCTGTATTTATTACATATTCTGTCTTCTAGATAGTATTTTTGATATCCATGCCTTAATTTTCATCAATTGGCTAATGATTCCCAAATTTATACCTTCAGACCAGACCTCTGAGTTCCTGACCCTAACACTCAACTGCCTATTGAATATTTTTACTTAGGTGTCTCAAAAAGGTTTCAAGGATTTCAAGTTTAACTTGCCTAAATCCCATCCAACAATAAATCTTGTCAGATTTATATCCTAAATATCTGTGAATCCATTCACTTCTCTCCTTCTCTGCTGTTACTCTTTTAGTATATACTAGGCTCCTGCAAAGTCATTCTATTTGATTTTCCTATATCTACTCCTCCTTTCATCCATTTATTATATTGAAGCCAGCAATATTTTCAAATGCAAGTTTGAGTGTATTAATTCCTCTCTATGCCCCACTCCCATCACTTCAGGGACTTCCCATTGCTGTTTTAAATAGAAGCCAAAATTATGAAAATAGCCTTCAGGGGCTCCAATGGTTTGGCTTCTACCTATGTCTCCCCCTACCTTTACTCTACTCTACTCAACATTTTTCCTCAATTCCTACATCCAGTGACATTGATTTTTTTTCCCTCAGTTTTCCTAATGGACTCACAGAGTCTCATAGCACTGTTTTCTCTACTAGAAATATTCTTCTTTCATTCTTCAGCTTGTTAGCTATTACTTCTCCTCCAGTTCTCAGCTCAAGCCTCATTTTTTCAGATAAGCTTCCTAAGTCTCTCATATTAGGTGAGGCTCTTATAGCATTCTGTTTTATTTCTTCATAGCACATAGGTTAGAATGTAAATGTATTCTCATTTATGTGATTATTTGACTAATTTTTGACTTCCCAACTTGTAATCTCTAAGAGTATAGGACACCACTGTCACTTTACAATGTTTCCAGAACTTGGCACATTGCTTTACTAAGAGTAGACCCTTAATACAGTACATGCTTGTTGAATGAATGAAAATCTCCTAACCAGATAACTGATAAGGTTGTTAGCCACCAGCCAATATGCAGTTCTTGGTGCTAAACTTTTTTTCTAGGCTACTTAAAAGGCTCTGGGGAAGAGATTGGTTGAAGTCTGGGTAGTCTGATTCCATACACTAACCTCAGTCAATCTTGTTCTAGTTGCTTTCTCAGAAGGTGCCTATTGGCATAACAGACCTTGGAGAACAAGAGGCTCTTCTCCACTTCAGCCCTCTTGTTTATTTACATTAGAGATTAAATAACATTCAATTTGAATCTTTGGTAGATCTAAGAGAAATAAAACCTACTCACACTGTGCTTCTCTGATTATTATGTGTAATGCCATTATAAGCAAAATCCTTAGTAAGCAAGCCCTATCAAATATGCTGTTAACTCTAACTGAGTAGAGTTGTAGGAAAGTTCCTTAGGAATGTTTACTACAGCTAACTGATGTTGCTCAAAATCTAAACACTTTGTTCATATAAGCTCATGAAGACTAATCGCTTTGCTTTGATTGGAAAATTCTCAAAGTGATTTGCCAACACACAGGAAGTTCACCAATACCAGCCAGGTCTGAGGCTGCAGCTGGGGGCAGCTGTTTAATGCAGCACAATTAAGCCTTTCAACATGCGAATGCAAAGGAACACCTTATTCAACTGGAGCTTCAGGAGAAATTTAGAAAGGCATATGCAATTATGCAAATTGGACAGCTGCCAAGAAAGAGTTGGCCAACATCTTTAATTTTGCAAAAAGGGTCATTATCAATTTTTATATATAAATCTCCATCTGTCCTTGGAGAGATAATGAGTCCCGGGATACAAAGTGAAGAGATGTTTTTCATGGAGAATCAGTAATACATAAACAATAATATTGATGCCAAGATACATACAGCATCTGCTATCACTGCTTAGCACTGCATACAATTAAGCAGTGCTAAGCAGTGGCCAAGGTCTAGAATTTTCATTATGCATGAATTGTTTATTTTGTGTTGTGAATAGCTCCCTAGTATAAGTAGATAGAAGATAAACATCACTTAGCATGTTGTCTCCCAAAAAAATGGTTTGGAAAAAAATCTAGTCAAACATGTATAAACAACCAATGTTTAGAAAATAAATGTTAATAAGTATATAGTTATAATTTTTCTTATTCTCAAAGTGAAATCCTGAATTCAGCTTTCACTAAAAATATTCTTGTAGTTTCTCTTATATTTTTGTTTCTTGGGAAGCTAAGGGAGCAACCAAAAATAGTTTCTTTTTTGTGTCAGGAATAAATCGATTTGTTCAATACAATAATCATTTTATTGGGCACCCACAATGTGCAAGGCAATGTGCTGGGTATTAGGGCTACAGCAGTGAGCAAAACTTAGACACAGTCCTTGCCTTGGCATTTATAATGCAGTGAGTATGACAGGCTATAATCAAGTAATCACACAAACAACTGTAAAGCCACAGCAGTGGAAAGGCATATCAAGGAGAATTACTTAGTGCAGTGCTTTGAAGATAAAAAAATCAATCTAATGGGTAGGTTGATGTGATCAAACAGGTGAGGGAGGGCTTCTCTTAAAATGGGAACTTTGAGCAGGATAGGGGAAAAAAAATTGCCTGGCAAAGATGAGAGCCTATGTGCTATCTCTGTGAAGAGAGGTTGTCTGGCATGTAGGGAGAATTGAAGGAAGGCCAGCAAGGCTGCAGTGGAGAGGGCTCATGGGAGGGTATGACAAGAAAGGGGGTACCAGGGACTGGACCAGTCTGGGCTCTGTGTGTCATGTTAAGGTGTTTGGTCTTTTCCTTCAGAACAACGGAAAACATTAAAGAGTTCTAAGCAGAAGGTACCAAGGTCCAATGTGTATTAACCCCTAAGATCAATGTCAGTTCCATTTAGATTGCCAATATATATTTGCTAAAACATGTATGGAATAACAAACTGAATTCGGGATAGCTGCGTATTTTACTCTGTTATATCTTACATTTGAGATATTTTGAAAATGAAGTTAGATGCCCTCTTCACCACCATTTTGAGAATGATTAATACATTAATCCAATTGAATTTATTGAAATCTTAAAACAGCTTTGCGTTTTAAGTATTGAAACAATCTTGATCACTAAATTATTTGAGAAAGATGAGGACTAATAACGATATCAGTTTAAATGAATAGAGGATGTGAAACCAGAAATAAAGTGATGGGGATGTGTAGATAAGAAAGTGAAAAGTATAAGATTAAGTTTGGGTCTTAAAAAATATAAAAAGTATAAGGTCAGGTCTGAGTATTAAATGAGAATGTTTAATCTGAATGAATGCAAAGGAGCTATTGGAAAGTAAAATGAATGAGAACAAATGATATGCTTTTGAGCTTTTCTTTTTTATCTGTTTTACCAGCTCCACATCTCTTGCCTTTGGACAGAACCCCTTCTACACAGTTAGTCCTTCCCTGTGGTTTGAGTGAGACTGACCCCACCTACCAGCCCAGGAGTGGCCAATCAGAATACCCTATTTTCTGGGCACAGTGATTGACTTAGCGAAGAGTCTGTGATCTGATAAGGCGTCATCGTAGTCATTCTTGTACTGAAGATAGTGAGAAAGATGTGTTCTGCTTTTTGGGGGTGGAGGGGTGGGGTGAGGAATAGCTGTTGTAACAATGGATTAAGATTCAAGTGTACTCCTTTGCCACAGATAAGGAAGGACTTGCCTGAAAAAGAAGCCAATAAAAAAGAAAGCCGAGTCAAGAAATGAAGACAGATTGCCAATGACAAAAGTTAACTTTTTGGAATCAGCTACATATGGAAATTTCCTATTATGTAGCCCAATCAATTTTCTTGTTTGTTTAAGCTGGATTGAGTTGGGTTTCTATCATGTGAAGTTATGAATCCTTTCTTTGCACCAAAGGTGCAAAAAACGTATCTCAGATCAGTCTAACCGTCTGTCTGATCTCTACACCTGGGATCTTAAAAATACTTATAAAAAGTGTTATAAGAATAGCTCAGGCTTGACATGGTGGCTCAGCCCAAATTACAAAGTGCTGTAATCCCAGCACTTTGGGAGGCCGAGGTGGGTGGATCACAGTGTCAGGAGTTCAAGACCAGCCAATACAGTGAAACCCCGTCTCTACTAAAAATACAAAAATTAGCCAGGTGTGGTAGCAGGCATCTGTAGTCCCAGCTACTCTGGAGGCTGAGGCAGAGAATTGCTTGATCCCGGGAGGTGGAGGTTGCTTGATCCCGAGATCTCACCCCTGTACTCCAGCCTGGGTGACAGAGCGAGACTCTGTCCTCCACTCCCCCGAAAAAAGAATAGCTCAGAGATGCAAAGTTCTGCTGGAGATCACATAAGCTTGTAGGTTGGTGCTATGACACAGTCACGGTTCACAGCACAGTTGGGACCTCAAAAATGCTTGACAATATTTATTTATTTGCATACCTATTTTTAATTGACAGAGAAAAATTATGTATATTTATCGTGTACAAAATGTTGTTTTAAAATTTGTACACTAATGCTAATGGTCAATTAAGCTAATTAACATATGCATTACCTTATTTTTTTTTGTAGTGGGAGCACTTAAAATCTACTCCCAGCAATTTTTAAGAATATAATACATTGTTATTAACTATAGTCACCATATTGTACAATATATTTCTTGAGTGTATTCCTCCTATCTGAGGGTTTATTCCTTGACTGGCATCTCCCCAGTCACCTCACCTTTCCCAGCCACTGGCAACCACCATTCCACTCTCTACTTCTCTACTTCTGTAAGTTCAATTTTCTTAGATTCCACATATAAAGGAGATCATGTGGCATTTGTACTTCTTGTGCCTGGCTTATTTCACTTATCATAATATCCTTCAGGTTCATCCGTGCTGTTGAAAATGACAGGATTTCCTTCTCTTTTAAAGCTGAATCGTATTGTATACACATACTACATTTTCTGTATTCATTCATCCATTGATTGATTCATCCTAGCTTGATTCCATATCTTGACCATTATGAACAATGCTGCAAGGAACATGGAGGGCAGACATTGGCAATATGTTTTGTTTTCTTGTTAGGGTCTCTCCCATTCCCTCAGTATTTTTCTATTTTATAAAAATCTCATTATGCCCTCTATCCTGCCAAGTCTGTCTTCACTCTTAGTAGACGATACTGCCTTTTTCTTCCCTGAGAAAACTGAAACCATCTTTTAAGAGTGCCCTGCAACATCCTTTCTACCTGCCTACTGATGGCTCAGCATCTGCACTCATCCTATCTTCTTTTCTTCCAGGCACACAAGAAGACATGTTCTTCTCCCTTCTCAAGACAACTCTATCTTGCATTTTGGTTTTCTTTTCCTTCACCTCCTTGTGGACCTTGCTTTGACAATCTGCTTTTCTTCTGCATTATCAATCTCTTGAAAAATGTCTCGATTTCCTCACTTCTAATTCATACCTTAACTTGCTACAGCTTGACTTCTGCCCCTAACTCAAGTTGATCTGCTCAGCAAAGCTCACCAATGGCTTCTACACTGCCAGATCTTTTTTTCTGATCTTCATTGGCACCTCTTCAGCACTTGACATTGTTAATGGCCTTTGCTTTGAAATGGTCTTCTTCCTTATGTGATTTGCCATGAGCCTTCTCTCTGGTGATCTTTCCACTCTAGCTTTCAGGTTGTTTTATTTTACAGCTCACCAGTGAAACTTATTCTGTCTCATGACTTGCACTAACTAATAATAATAACTCATATTTATTGAATGCTGATGTGCCATGCTCATTGGCTTATGTAATTATAATAACTCTTTGAGGTAGGTGCTATAATTATCTTTGTTTACAAATTGGAAACTTAAGGCTAAGAAAGGTTATTTAATTTACTGAGGGTTTTGCAGCTAGTAAGATATGGAGTCAGGCTGGAATCCAGAGTCTGCTTTGTATGACTTTAAGTAGTGAAAATATGATGTACCAACAGAAAAGTGGACAAATGCTAGATAAAGAACCTGATGAACCTTCACAAAGCAAACACACTTGTATAGCCTGTATGCAGATGGAGGAGCAGAATGTTCTCAGCTCTCTAGAAACCCCCAATATCATCATGGCACTTCACAAAAGAGCAATCAATATTCAGATCCTAACACTGCATTTAACTTGGCCTGTTTTCAACTTTGTATAAATAGGATCATAGAATCATACAGCATATATGTAAGATTAATTCATTCAGCGGTGAAAAGAAAAACTCATTTGTTGTTATTATATTTTAGGCCATCATTGTGTAGATATACCACTATTTATCCATTCTGTTCTTGAGTTGATGTTTGTGTTGTTTCCTGTATTTTTTCTACTGCAAATAGTGCTACGAATATTCTTGTACACATTTTATGATGGACATTGTATGAGTGGAGTTGCTGGGTCATGAGTCATGCCTATATTGGTTTTAGAAGATGCTGCCAAATGATTTTCATAATTGATTTTGTCCTAAGGATTGAATACTTTAGATATTATATACACAGAATAAACACATTATCTCTTCAGTAGAATAGAAAGGTTTCTCTTTTTTATTGATTATATTTCCCACCTGTGCTCTTCATTCAAAGTTTATTTTTATATGTATAGAGGATACTTTTATTCATTTCATATTCAACATTTATTATTATATTGATCAAAATCTTTACTCCTTCATTTACTCCAAAAATAGAATCTTGACTGGAGTAAAATTTTTATCAAGTGTGCTTTATTCTCTTTTTTCTTTATCCAAATGTCATGGGCACATCTGTTAGAAGTCCTTACATTGTTAAGTTGCTCTTTATATGGCTGCCTTTCATTATCTATGCTGAAACATTGTTCATGAACATTGACATGGTAGTCAAAGATGTCATAGTCACATTCTTTTGTTAAAATTTTTTTCCTGGGGTGGGAAGGAGACACACGACTTTGCTTCAATATTGCTACAGCAAGCAATTACTGTTACACAGTGCTCTAATTGTTATTCCTGTTTGGACCAGCTGACTCAAACCCTAGAAAACCATGCATGATAGAATACATACTGCCAACCCAGTGGTTTTCTGTAAAGGAAGCCCATTGTGAGGACTGATTTTCCACTGTACACTTTTGAATAATGTCTCTCTTCATTCTTTGAGAGATTCCTCTATCCCACAGATATGCATAAGTTAAAGTCTTGTATTACCCAGCTGAAATGTTATGTGAACATATGCAAGCAAAAGGTCTCCAAATAATGTCCTCATGTGTTTGGCTGACTTATATTTACTTCTTGATTATATCACTCATATGCTCTAGCTATCTTTTCTACCATCTTATCAACTGGGGATAATACTTACCCTGTCATCCATTCCCACTGTTAATGCTTATCAATGAAGAGAATAAAATAATTTATATTTTGTTCTTCTTCCATGAAATATCATTTTCTAAATATATATAATATTAAACAGTTTATTAGTACATGCTCTGGAAATACACAGATTATGATCTTCAAACCATTAGAAAAAAATCTTTTGTTGAGAATGAATGCTTTAATTTAATATAGGGGCATTGTAGTATAATACAGTGGTGGCTGACATTCAGAGTTCCATAAATTATTTTTCTACAGAAGTAATGTGGAAAATATGACTTGAAGTGAAATCACTTTTCACCTTTTAAAACTGAGCATAATTACTCACATTTACTGTGATCCACAAACTGGTAATAAATAAGAAATCTCATAAATCGATTTTAAATGTGACTGATTAATATTCTTTAAATGTGAAAATACTGGCTCAAGACAGCCAGAACTGGCAAAAAAGCAAGAGTTACGCTTTGACGATGCTTTTTTAGTCTAGTTTGAGTTACTTGTGCCTGATGTTCAATCCCAGCAAGTTTTCTCTTTTCCTTTTGCATGTTGTGACAGGTGTCTAATAATACGTATGTTATGAAGGATGATTAAATAGCAGATAAGAGGAATTTCCTGCTACCATATTGTTCATATCTGCTAAAACTCTAAATGCTCTGTCATTTTTCTTCCCTTTTTCTTTCAATAAGTATTTGAAAATCTTTAATATTTCCCTTCACTATTATATTCAAGCAAACTTGACTGTTTAGAGAGCTTCTTTAGCTTCATTTGGTGAGCAATATTTTTTTCTTTTTATATTTTTATTTTTCTGGAAGGGCAAAATCTGTTGTAAATTGGTAGTTGGTACAGTTAACACCTCACTTGGACATTCATGGAGTCAGACCTGGGTTTAGAGATCCTAGCCCAGTGCTCTTGGTTGCTTGGTTACTAAAATGTATCAGTATTTTAATTGATAAAACAACACCTATTTTAATTGATAAAACAACACGTTTACCGAGCCAGGAACTATTCTAAGCACTTTATTTACACAACTAATTTAATATTCACAAGAATCCCTGTGCTAGGTATGATTATCCCTGATTTACAAACAGAAGATAACTATTATTATTTCAATTTTATGGTTAAAGAATGGAGGTCCAGGGAGGTGAGATTACTTGCCCAAGGAACACAGCTAGTAAATGGCAGAGCCAGGAAATGAACTGGAGTGCACTGAACTATCTCTTAACCAGGTTAGCTTGTGAGAATTAAATAGATAATTCTGTTAAGCACACATCACAACTGTGAATTTACCTAATAAGTGCTCAATAAATGGTGATTATGATCATTTTCATTGAGCCAGCAAGGAAAGAATAAGGCATGTAGGTGAGCATATGAGGTAAGATGTCTATCATATTCATTGCAGATATCCCTCCCATACCTAGAGCAGTGCTTTAAATGGATGAATGCTTGCATGCATGAAGAGCCATCTTAAGGCAGCATTAAATTGGACAAAATTGATAGAAACCCTACATAAGGGTTCAAAGTGCTTTAGGAGTATCATGAATGTCCTGATTCAATTAATGGTTCTTAATGTTTCTAGAGTGACAATAAATTTGAGAAAGAGTTGTAGGATTAGGAGAAATAAAAATAGGCTTTTATTAGTTTTAATTACATAATTACAACTGTTTTATTAGTTGTAATTATGTCTACTAAAAAAAAGGATTAAAAAAGAATAAAAAGAAAGGACAGGAAAAGAAACCCACAATAAGATGTTAAGTAGTTGTAAATTTCTCATAGTCAAAAGAATGAACATTGAGTGGGTTCCTGGATTTTAAAAATGTTGTAAATTTTGTAAATCTGCAGCTATTTCAAATTAATTTTTTTGAATGAATATCAGAAATAATGTTAATGTAAAATTTTTGGTCAATTCATCTTTCTACAAGAAGATTTACTCCATTGAAGTGTATATATTCACACGAATACTTCTAAGAACAATAGTGCTTTATAAAACAGTAATTTTAGCTTAATAGCTGTTTTGTTTTCCTTAGCTAATAATAATCAAATAACTCATTTAATTAAAGAATGCATTTGATTATTAATAGTTCAGGATAACAAGTCAGCTTTTATAGATATATGTAATTCAGCAGGAAAAATTATTGAACAGTTGAAAAATAGATAATTTATTTGTGCTTTTCTTAGTTCATGTATGTTAATTATCTGTAAGTTGTTCATACAGAAAACAAAAAGATAAGACCTCAGCATTAAAATAAGCATAGTCTCCATATTAAATTTCTTAAGAGTCCTTGGGTGGTTAAAACTTTTAATTCTTGAATGTTAGCCTGTAACATTCAACATTGGCTAATGCTACTTTTTTTTTGTTTTTTTGCTGAGGAAATTAGATAATTTCTGTAAAACTGTTTTTTGAATTGCAGCCCAAATTTTATGGTTTTTTTTTTTTTTTTGGTATAAAGAAAGCTTAATTCTAAGCAAAAATAAATAAAGGAAAATATATAACAGTATGGTCATCATCACTTGCTTTTAAATAGTGGAAGAGAACGTTATCAAAAATGAAATTTGCTTAAACAATTATAATTGTTATATACTGATTCTGCTTGACAAATTTCTGCTTTCAGTACGCCTGTAAAGAAAGAGAAAGACAGACATTTTTACTATGTGCTTTATTTATTAGTTTCAACCTTGGCAAAAAAAAAATTACAAATTTGTATGCACATGCAAAAATGCATAAATCAAATTGGTTTATGTGCTGTGAGTACCTTATATGTGTATTTTAAAGTTAGATACAATTAAACTATCAGGAAGAAAAAGATTAGAATTGGTACAACTTAAGTTTTCTTTTTCTTTGAGACAACCACTAGTACTTTATCCTAAAACATAAATAAAAAATTCGAATTCAAGGGTTTTCAGTAAAACAGTTGTTAACCTTCATGTGTTTTTGATTTGTCAGGCACTGTTCTAAGCACTTTCCACATTTTAATTCATTTAATCCTCATCACCACCCTATGGGGTAGTTATTAATTATTCCTACTTTTAAGATGAGAAAATTGATGCACAGAGAGGTTAAGTAGCTTTTCCAAGGTTACACAGCTAGTAAGCAATTAATTACTAATTAATTACAATTAATTACTAAAACATTTGGGAAACCTCTTTGTGCCAGGCCTATCCTAAGCACCAGGGATGCAGAAGTGAATAGAATAGAAGGGAATAAAACATATTGAGGGTTTACAATTTTAGGTAGGGTGGCCTGGAAACTTTCACTGGAAGAGTGACTGGGGTACATAAGGAATTAGTGAAAAAGAAGTTTCTCTGCTATGTGAAATGAAGGAATATTTCTAGGTACAGAGCCCTTTGGTGGAGGGGGAAACTATTTAGTGATAAAGCAGCTTGGGTCAATGATTAAACATAAAATATGAACAGCAACCACAGTGCTGATCCTAGATATTTTCTGCTTGCCTCTCCAATCCCCCATCTGCTGTTCTTTATGCTCCCCTGTGCCCCAGGAGCTTTGGAAGTATGTGCTACTTCAGTGAGCCACGTTGGCCTCTGGCTGCTGGTTTGGCTTGCCAGTGTGAGTCCCAGCAAGAGCTAAAGGGAAGGAGGAGAGAGAGGGCAGGTGTTTATTTCCTTACCACCTCCCTGAGGGAGTCTCCATTGGCTGGTTGGTTCTTTCTACCAAAGGTTGTGACTTTAGTCAGGAGGCTCCCTCCAGAGGACTCTATCTTTTTGTTTCTCATGACTCTTCCCTTTCATCCCCTTCAGGCTTAGAATGGTAAAGACACTGTCCTGTTAGTACTAGGGGTGCAATTTCCCTAGACCCCACCCATTCCCTTGGAAGGAATCCCTTGATTAAGAGACAAATGCCTAATTTGGGTGTGATTTCCATTTCCTAATGTGATCCTGACTGACACAGTTGCCATATTAGCTACATGCCTCCGTGAGTCTTCACTGTAATGATTTTGAATTTACTTGTCACCATAAATTTCTCCAAACCAATGAAAATGTATAAAAGTGTGTATTTATTAGGTATCTTTTTTGGGGGGGCAAAAACTGGAAAGCCTGCTAGACAAATTCTAAAAGAGCTATAACACATTAGGTATCTAATATACTCAGTGCTTACACTTTCCCTCCATTCTTTCCCACTTTTAATTAAACTGTTAATATGATTGACTCTGAAATCCCCTTAAAATTAACTTTGTCTTCAGAGTAGTTTGGGTAACATCCGAGAACACAATGGGTAGACATTGTTGGAGCAAGGAAGTACTCAAATAAGTGGTCATTACAAAAAGAAGCAGTACTTTTACTTCTAGGGAAAAATTTTAGGAAATGTTAGGAAGCTGGAGAAAAATCATTCGTGAAAAGTAAGATTAATGGACTTTTTAAAGGAACAATCAAACATTCTTTTACCTTAAAAACCACAAAGGATAAGATTTTGAGAAAGTCATTTTCAGTATTTGAATAACTTCAGGGGAATTATAGATCATAAGTGCCATATAAATGATAGGGGCAGTATACTTTAGAGGTTAAGCATATGTGCCCTGGAGACAGAATACCTGGATTTGAATGTGTACTCTGCCACTTATTTGTTGGTTGACCTACCTTGGGCAGGCTTATTCTTTATTGTTGTTGTTACTTATTTTATTTTTATTTTTTATTTTATTTATTTTTTATTATTATACTTTAAATTCTGGGGTACATGTGCAGAATGTGCAGGTTTGTTATATAGTACACACGTGCCATGGTGGTTTGCTGCATCCATCACCCCGTCATCTACATTTGGTATTTCTCCTAATGCTATCCCTCTCTTATTCCCTGACCCCCTACTATTCCTCTCCTAACCCCTGACCCCCTGACAGGCCCTGGTGTGTGATGTTCCCCTTGCTGTGTCCATGTGTTCTCATTGTTCAACAGCCACCTATGAGTGAGAACATGTGGCGTTTGGTTTTCTGTTCTTGTGTCAATTTGCTGAGAATACTTATTTCTACAATAGTTCAGTTTCTTCATCTACACAATGGAATTAACTTCCCTGATAAATAAACAAATTAATACATGAAAAACAATTAGAACAGTGCTTGACATATAATAAGCAGTAGAAAAAATAGGTTTAAAAAGACTTTTTAAAATCCAATCCAAATGAAATAATGAAAAAGTATGCAGCTATAGAAATTAGAATGTTTTATAATAGCATTTCAAAAAATGTTCTAAAGACTGCTCAGTTTTGACTATTTTTATTACAGTATTGTTCAAATATCTATAAATATTAAGTTAGGTTTAAACTTCCAATGCTTATGTTTGCTATATGACCATAAAATGAACACAAATGTACAAAACTACAAACCAATAAAATGTAAACTAGGGATATTTATTTAATGTAATATATATGTGGCTGAAAGGAAATTGTTGCTTGTTATGAATACTATTATAGCATAGACTCCATTGGGTTTGATGTACCTATAAAATCTTATAATGGCTCAATTTTACCAGTTTTTAAAAGGTTGGATAATAAGGAAATCTTTGTACAACCTGCCATGATGCCATTTTTGTCTTCACTTGGCCCGGATTCATCATTTCGGTATTCAGTACATTTCCGTTCCTTTCTCATTAGGCAATGACAAAGCGGTACTCCTTGCTGACAGTGTAATCATAAATACATGCATAAAACCAGGCAGAAAATCTGAGTGGTAGTATTTAGTTATAAGATCATTCAAATAAGCCCGAGTCTCTTTTTAAATTATATTATTTTACATGAGTAAACATATGACACTAAAAAAGAATCCTTAGAGAACTTTCAGATCCCTGAAAAACTTCCAAGGAGCAGTTTGAGAAACAATGATCTACAGTATGGAATTTTTCCCTCAGAGACTGTAGATATTCGTTAAACTAACAGTAGTAAAATTTTAATGAAAACATATCTGATGGTCATGAAGACATGAGGCAGGTAAAGAATGAATCTTTAAAGAACAAAAAAATGTGTTAAATGGATTTCTGGGAAACAATGCTATATGGAACATTATTTACCCCTTATAAAGAATGTAATTTTCTAAATCATACTAATTTAAAATTATTTTTATTTATTTTTTATTTTTGTAGGGATGGGTTCTCACTTAGTTGGCCAGACTGGTTTCAAATACTTAGCTTCAAGCAATCCTATTGCCTCAGCCTCCCAAAGAGCTGGGATTACAGGTGAGGGCCACCACACCTGGCCCATAGGAATTACTTTTAACCAATGATGTAATACTGTGATAATTTAAAAATGAGATGAGCCTGGGCACAGTGGCTCACACCTGTAATTCCAGCACTTTGGGAGGCCAAGGTGGGCGGATCACTTGACCCCAGGAGTTTGAGACCAGCCTGGGAAACATGGTGAAACCTTGTCTCTACAAAAAATACAAAAATTCGCTGGGCGTGGTTGCAGGGGCGGGGGCATGCCTTAGTCCCAGCTACTGGGAGGCTGAGGCAGGAAGATCACCTGAGCCTGGGAAGGAGGTTGTAGTGAGCTGAGATCACACCATTGCATTCTAGCCTGGGTGTCAGAGGGAAACTGTCTCAAAACAGTTAAATGAAATAAAATTAAAACACACACACAAAACCCAAAAACCAATAAATAACAATAAAAATGAGATGATAGATATATCACAGCAGCACAAACACTATAATGCTTAAGAATTTAAAAACATATTAAGGTTCTGATTTATCTTGTTCAATTTTGATATACGTTGTTGCATTTCTACAGTAAACCAAGAGTAAACTCAAATTTACTCAGTAAAATGAATCTTTAGCACTATCTTTCAAATACTCAGCAAGATGTTAATGTCTTGATTTTCCATTAAGATAATTGTAGACATTATTCACATAAGTGGGAAAACTGGAAAAATGGAAATTTGATCAGAAAATTAGGCTTTTAATTTTTATTTTAAAAAGTTTATTGCTATATGGACATTACCATTAAGAGAAGTATTTCTGATAACATCTAATAAAAAAGTTCCACATACAGGACAGGTGCAGTGACTCATGCCTGTAATCCCAGCACTTTAGGAGGCTGAGGTCAGAGGATCAGTTGAGCCTGGGAGGTCAAGGCTGCAGTGAGCTGTGGTCACACCACTGCACTCCAGCCTGTGCAATAGAGTGAGAGACCCTGTCTCAAAAAAATAAAGTTTCACATACAACAAAACAAATGAGTAGTAACTTCATTCTTTTTGCTTAGGATTGTCTTGGCTATACAGGCTATTTTTTGGTTGCATATGAAATTTAAAGTAGTTTTTTCTAATTCTGCGAAGAAATTAGATGGGGATAGCACTGACTCTATAAATTACTTCGGGGAGTATGGCCATTTTTATGATATTGATTCTTCCTATCCATGAGCATGGAATGTTTTTCCATTTGTTTGTGTCCTCTCTGATTTCCTTGAGCAGTGGTTTGTAGTTCTCCTTGAAGAGGTCCTTCACATCCCTTGTAAGTTGTATTCTCTTTGTAGCAATTGTGAATGGAAGTTCACTCATGATTTGGTTCTCTATTGTCCATTTGTCTATTATAGGTGTATAGAAATGCTTGTGATTTTTGCACATTGATTTTGTATCCTGAGACTTTGCTAAAGTTGCTTATCAGCTTAAGGAGATTTTGGTCTGAGATGATAGGGTTTTCTAAATATGCAGTCATGTCATCTGTGAACAGACACAATTTGACTTCCTCTCTTCCTATTTTAATACCCTTTATTTCTTTCTTTTGCCTGATTGCCCAACCAGAACTTCCAATACTATGTTGAATAGGAGTGGTGAGATAGGGCATTCTTGTCATGCATTGGTTTTCAAAGTGAATGCTTCCAGTTTTTGCCCATGAGTATGATATTGGCTGTTGGTTTGTCATAAATAGCTCTTACTATTTTGAGATATGTTCCATCAATATCTATTTTATTCAGAGTTTTTAGCATGTGAAGGGGTGTGAATTTAATTGAAGGTATTTTCTACATCTATTGAGATAATCATTTTTTTTTTGTCATTGGTTCTGTTTATGTGATGGATTACATTTATTGAGATACATATATTGAACCAGCCTTGCATCCCAGGGATGAAGCTGACTTGATTGTTGTGGATAAGCTTTTTAATTTGCTGCTGGATTTGGCTTGCCAGGATTATATTGAGGATTTTTGCATTGATATTCATCAGGATATTGGCCTGAAATTTTCTTTTTTTGTTGTGTCTCTGCCAGATTTTGGTATGAGGATGATGCTGGCCTCATAAAATGAGTTAGGGAGGAGTCCCTTTTATTCTATTGTTTGGAATATTTTCAGAAGGATTGGTACCAGCTCCTCTTTGCACCTCTGGTAGAATTTGGCTGTGAATTTGTCTTGTCCTGGGCTTTTTTTGGGTTGGTAGGCTATTAATTACTGTCTCAATTTCAGAACTTGTTATTGGTCTATTTAGGGATTTGACTTCTTCCTGGTTTCATCTTGAGAGGGTGTATGTGTCCAGGAATTCATAAATTTCTTCTAGATTTTCTAGTTTATTTGCATAGAGGTGTTTATAGTATTCTCTGATGGTAGTTTGCATTTCTGTGGGATCAGTGGTGATATTCCCTTTATTGCTATTTATTGTGTCTACTTGATTTTTCTTTCTTTTCTTTGTTAGTGTGGCTAATGGTCTATCTATTTTGTTAATCTTTGCAAAAAACCAGCTCTGGATGGACTGAATTTTTGAACATTTTTTCATGTCTCTATCTTCTTCAGTTCTGCTCTGATCTTAGTTATTTCTTGTCTTCTGCTAGCTATTGAATTTGTTTGCTCTTGTTTCTCTAGTTCTTTTAATTGTGATGTTAGGGTGTTAATATTAGATCTTTCTTGCATTCTCCTGTGGGCATGTAGTGCTATAAATTTTCCTCTAAACACTGCTTTAACTGAGTCCCAGAGATTCTGGTACATCATGTCTTTGTTCTTACTGGTTTCAAAGTACTTATTTATTTGGGTTTTAATTTCATTATTTACCCAGTAGTCATTCAGGAGCAGGTTGTTCAGTTTCCATGTAGTTGTGCAGTTTTGACTGTGTTTGTTAATCCTGAGTTCTAATTTGATTGCACTGTGGTCTGAGAGACTGTTTGTTATGATTTCCATTCTTTTGCATTTGCTGAGGAGTGTTTTATTTCCAATTATGTGGTCAGTTTTGGAATGTATGCTGAGAAGAATGTATATTCTGTTGATTTGGGGTGGAGAGTTCTGTAGATGTCTATTAGGTCCGCTTGATCCAGAGCTGAGTTCAAGTCCTAAACATCCTTGTTAATTTTCTCATCTTTGATCTAATGTTGACAGTGGGGTGTTAAAGTCTCCCACTATTATTGTGTGGGAGTCTAAGTCTCTTTGTAGGTCTCTAAGAACTTTATGAATCTGGGTGCTCCTGTATTGGGTGCATATACATTTAGGATAGTTAGGTCTTCTTGTTGCATTGATCCTTTTATCATTATGTAATGCCCTTCTTTGTCTTTTTTGATCTTTGTTGGTTTAAAGTCCGTTTTATCAGAGACCAAGATTGCAACCCCTGCCTTTTGTTTGCTTTCTATTTCCTTGGTAAATCTTCCTCTATCCCTTTATTTTGAGCCTGTGTGTGTCTTTGTATGTGAGATGGGTCTCCTGAATACAGCACACTGATGGGTCTTGACTCTTTATCCAACTTGCCAGTCTGTGCCTTTTAATTGAATTTTGTGTGGACATATGTGTTCACTTCTCTTGGGTATATTCCTAGGAGTAGAATTGCTGAGTCATATGACAACTAAATTTTGAAGAACTACCAAAGTGTAGAGTGGTTGCAATTTTTTACAATCCCACCAGCAATACATAAAGGTTTCAATTTCTCTGCATTCTTGTCAACACAAATTATTATTTGTCTTTTGATATTAGCCATCCTAGTGGATATGAAGTGACATTTATTTGTGGTCCATCTACTTCTTAACCAACTTGAATCTGGCTTCCATTCTGTAACTCCACCAAAATCAACAATCATTATAATCATCAATGTGGTACATATCTCTAATCTAAAGGATATATTCAGTTCCTACCTAACTTGACCTTTTAGCAACTTTGATACTGTTGATTCTCCTTTCTGTAATATTTTATTTCCACAGTTTCAGAGCCTGAACAAACTCCTGGTTTTCCTCTTTTTTCCTCTGGCTATTTCTGTCTCTTTGCAGTCCATTTTGTTCTATAGGTTAACAAATTGTAGAGTTCCTTAATACTTGCTCCCAGCTTTCTCCTCCTCTCAATCTACATTTTGTTTTAATGCCCATGTCTTACATTACTATTAGAAAGCAGATGGTGCTCAAATTTTCATTTCCAGCTCAGATCAGTCTTCTGTGCTCTAAACATGTTTATCCAATGGAAAATTTGTTATTTCTCAAACACAACTTAAAATTAATCTGTCTAAAAGTAAACACATAACCTCCCTCCTTTCCCACATCAGTATTTTTCTATTTTTCATATTTGGAGTGACACCCTCCTTCATCAGTTAGGCAAGCCAGAAATCTCGACATCCTTCTTGGCTCACTTCTCTTCCCTTACTTTCTATAACCAGTCCTCATCAAGTCTTGCAAATCTTACCTACTAAATATCTCTTAAAAGTGTTTATTTTTTTCTCTATATTAATGTCACTACCCTAGCTTAAGCTGGCCTCACCTACATCCTGGATTTATGTTAGGATTTCTTAATTGCTCTGTCTTCAGTTACTCTGGCTCTCTCCAATGTATTACTCATACTGTAGCCCTAGTTAGAAGGATCCACTCCTATTTCTTGTTTAAAACTATTCAACAGTTTTCAAAAAGAGAAAATTATAGACTTATATCCCTGACAAACATAGATGCAAAAATCCTCAACAAAATACTAGCACAGCAAAAAGATAATACACCATAATCCAGTGAAATTTATCCCAGGGATGTAAGAATGGTTTGATATATGCAAACGACTAGACTTGATATGTTAAAAACAGAATTTTAAAAACCATGTGATTATATCAATAGATACAAAAAAATCCCTCAATAAAATTCAGCATCTGTTTATGATAAAAATTCTCAACAAAGTAGGCATATAAGGAACATACCTCAAAATAATAAAGGCCATATGTGACAAACTCACAGCCAATATCATATTTAATGGGGAAAAGTTGAAAGTATTCCAAGAACTAAAACAAGACAAGAGTGCTTACACCACTCCTACTCAACATAGTACTAGAAGTCTTAGCCAGAGCAATCAGACAAGAGAAAAAAAAAAGGCATGCAAATCGATAAGAGGATGTCAGATTATCTCTGTTCATTGATATAATCTTAGATCTAGAAAACCCTAAAGACCCACCAAAAAACTTAGATTTGATAAATGAATTCAGTAAAGTTTTGGAATATAAAATTAACATACAGAAATGAGTAGTGCTCATTTATGTCAATAACAATCTAGCCAAGGACTGAATCGAGAAGGAAATTCCATTACAATAGCTACAATAAGTAAATAAAAACATGTAGGAAGGTAAAAGATCTCTACAAGGAACCCTGCAAAACACTGATGAAAGAAATTAGATGACACAAACCAATGGAAAAACATCCCATGCTTATGGATTGGAAGAATCAATATTGAATCAATATTGTTAACATGACCATATTTCCAAAAGAAATCTATAGATTCAATGCAATTTTCATCAAAATACCAATGTCATTTTTTCACAGAATTAGAAAAAACAATTCACATAGTATAAAAAAAAGCCTGAATAGCCTAAGCAATCCTAAGCAAAAAGAACAAAACTGAAGGCATCACATTTCCTTGCTTCAAATTACACTACAAGGCTATAGTAACCAGGATAGCAGATACTGGTATAAAAATAGAAATACAGATCAGTGGAACAGAATAGAGAATCCAGAAATAAAGACACATATCTCTAGCCAACTCAACTTTGAAAAGTCAACAAGAATATACACTGTGGAAAGAACCCCCTTTTCAATAAATGGTGCTAGAAAAATTGAATTGCCATATTCAGGAGAATGAAACTGGTCTCACGCATACTTCTTACCATATATAAAGATCAACTCAAGATGGATTAAAGACCTAAGCATAAAAACCTGAAAACATAAAAATACTAGAGGAAAACCAAGGAAAAATTCTTCTGGACTTTGGCTTAGGCAAAGAATTTATGACCAAATTCTCAGAAGGAAACATGACAAAAACAAAAATAGACAAATGGGACTTAAACTAAAAAGTATCTGCACAGTGAAAGAAACAATTAATAGAGTAAGCAGACAACCTACAGAATGAGAAAAAATATTTGCAAACTATGTATCTGACAAAGAGCTAATATGCAGAATCTACAAGGATCAATTCAACAAAGAAAAACCCATTAAAAAGTGGGCAAAGGACATTAACAGTTTTCAGAAGGCATACACACAGCCAACAATCATATGAAAAAATACTCAACATCATTAGTCAGAGAAATGGAAATGAAAACCAAAATGAGATAATCTTACACTAGTCAGGATTTTAATTTATTATTATTAAAATATCTAAAACCAGCCAGATGTTGGTGAGGCTGTGGAGAGAGGTAATGCTTATATAATATTGGTGGGAATGTAAATTAATGTAATCTCTATGGAAAACAGTATGGAGATTTCTCAAAGAATGAAAAATAGAACTATCATTCAATCCAGCAATCCTGCTACTGGTGATATACCAAAAGGGAAAGAAATCATTATATAAAAAAGATATCTGCACTCATAATGCTTATCACAGCACTGTTCACAATAGCAAAGATATGGAATCAACTATTAGTGGATGACTGGATAAAGAAAATGTCATATATATACACAATGGAATACTACTCAGCCATTTAAGAAAAGAATAAAGTCGTATCTTTTGCAACCATATAGATGGAACTGGAAGCTATTATTTTAAGTGAAACAACTCAGAAACAGAAAAATACCACGTATGCTCACTTATAAGTGGGAGCTAGACAATGGTTATGTATGAACATACAGAGTATAGTAATAGACATTAGAGAATACGAAGGGTAGGAGGGTGGGAAGAGGGTGAGGATTGAAGGAGTACTTATTGAGTGCAGTGTTCACTGTTCAGGTGATAGTTACGCTAAAAGCCAAGTCTTCATCGTGATGCAATGTATGCATGTAAGAAATCTGCACTTGTACTCCCTAAATATGTAAAAATTAAATAAAAATAAAAACAATCTCTCTCCCTCCCCAAATAAAATCATTCAACAGTTTCCTATTGCTCTTAGAACTGAGTCAAAATTTTGTACTGTCATCTGCAAGACCAGTGGTAGTATGGTTACAATCTACATTTCCATAATAAACTTCCAGCAAATCTGTGATGCTAGAGTTAGGGCTCTGGTTGGGAAGGAATGAGACTCTGAGACAAGTGGAAGCACTTGAAATTCTTTAAAGCCCAGATCATCTTGAACCCAGTGGTCCTGCAGAAGTGGCTCACTTTTCCTTGTTAGAAGCTGTTATCCTTCCCCCTGACTTTTGTCCCCTTCCAAACTAGAAGATGATGCAGAAGTTTCTGCCTATGTAATATGTTAAGCTCTCCTCCCCTCCCCCGGTCAATCCTCACCTCCCTCTTGACCTCCAAACTGATAACTAGAATCAACTTAAAACATATTGCAGCTGAGAAAGTACTGGGCCTGCTAAGGGAGGAAAAGAGCTATGTACCAAAAGAGACAAACACTAGTCACATGATTATGAATAGTGCATAAATCTAGAAAGGCTGGGAAAGAATATTTAAGGTTTTATTATATGAGAGTAGCACCCTCCTGTGATACTGGATTTTATGCCTTGGCAAGAACCCAGGGAGATTATGCCAAACACTGTTTTCTTAGAAAAAGCAGTGGTCAACACTAAGTGAAGCAGAAACGTCAGAACTGCCATGGCAGAACATGAAGTAGAGATCAAAAGGCTTAGATAAATAAGCATATTATAGGGAATGGTACCAAATAGGGCTGGAAAACACACCAGCTGACATTTTTCTGCAGAAGCATCTTTGTATTTACAAATGGGGTGAGAAATGTGCTAGTGAGTGGGGCGCCCATGCCACTGAGAAGCTCACTGGTGGTTCTCTTCTTTACTCCAGGAGATGCTGACCATAGGAGATGCTGTTCTAGCTCACTGATAGCAGTAGGCATAAGAAAATGCCAAATTAATAGAGGCCAGGTGGTATCATTTAACTGCCAAATGCAGACAGGATTAATTACCATAATGAGCAACAAGATTTTGGAATGGCAACCATGAGATCCAGGCTCATGAAGAACTATGGAGATGACTAATAGGATAGGGCATCCTTAGGGGAAAGACAGGTAGATGTCCAACAAGGGTATTTCCCAGTCTATACAATCAAGGATAAATGGTCTAAAGACAGAGAAAAGCTGCCCCAATAAAAAGTCAATTTCTGAATCTGACCCAATTTGCATATCTGCAACCCCTTGACTGAAGGAGAGTCTGGGTCCTTCACAAGAATGGATTCTATACCCTATAGCAAGTGTATCCAGTAAAGTTTCTTCCAATTTATCCCTGAAAAGACCTAAGACCATGTATTTGGGTAATAACTCTATACTGGTAATAGAAGAATACTCCAAACACTTTGAAGGTTACTGGATTATTAAATATAGATCTGAGTTGACATTGATACTTATGGACCTAAAGAATTATCCTGGGCTCCCTGTTGGAGTGGAGTATATAGGGAGCAGATAATAAATGCAACTGTCACTCAGATTCAGCTCACAATGAATCCACTATATCCATAAACTCATTTGCTAGTCATTTACCTGGTACTTAAATGTATAACTGGATTGTACATGCTTGAACATTGGCAGAAGGCGCACATTGATCCTTGACCTGAGGAAGGCCACTTGAAAGCCTATGAAATCACCCCTCCACCCTGGCCAAATAGTAAATATAAAATTATATTGTAGAATCAAGGGGAGAGAGGATGGCAGAGATTAAAACCATTCTTAAAGACCTAAAAGATGCAGAGATCTTCATCTCCATCATGTCTTCATTTAAATCATGAGTCTGTGCCCTACAAAAATCAGATGGATTCTGGAAGATGATTCTGAATTCCTGCAAACCCAACCAAGAAGTAGCTCCAATTGCTGCTGCTTTGCCAGATGTGGTATCTCAGTTGAAGCAGATCAACACAAATCCAGGTGCAGAGTATCTAGCCAGTATCAGGATCTGGTGAACATGATCTATTTGTCCCATGGGCAAGTCTTATAAACTCTCTACAGTTTACTCATATGTAAATTGGGAAGAATAATACCTACTTCAGAGAGTCACTGTGAATACTAAATTAATGCATATAAAGTACTTAAAACAGTGCTGAGCACTGTAGTTAGCTCTATAAAAGTATTAGCTGTTATTTTTTGTTGGGGGAAATGGTCATATTATATTATCTCTGTAAAAGTAACTTGTATGTTATCTACATGTTATATTATTTATTTTGGTAGGGAGCAGGAATGAGGAACAACCAAGTAAATAAATGCATTAAATTGTTTTCCTGCTTACTGCCTAGTCTTCGTGGGGTTGGTGGCTTGGTGGGTTTGGTGGCTCATGCCTGTAATCCTAACACTTTGGGAGGCCAGCACAGGAGGATTGCTTGAGGCCAGAAGTTCAAGACAAGTCTGGGCAATATCACCAGAACCTGTCTCTACATTTTTTTTTTTTAATTAGCTGGGTGTGATGGAACATGCCATTAGTCCTAGCTACTTGGAAGGCTAAGGCAGGAGAATCACTTGTGCCCAGAAGTTCGAGGCTGCAGTGAGCTGTGATTATACAACTGCACTCCAGCCTGAGTGAACAGCGTAATACCTTGTCGCTTTAAAAAAAAAAAAAAAGGGAAAGGAAAAAGAAAAAAAGAATATAAGCTCTTTGAGGGTGGGGACTATATTCCAGCATTTAGAATTGCAGCCGGCATGTAGCAGACTCTTATAGAATATATGTGATAGGATATTATCATGCCAAAATCCTATTGACTCCACTGGAGATGGCACTAGGTTCAACAGACAGAAGAGACCTAGAGTCAGCACACGAGTCATGGGATTTTATTGGAGACTTCCATACAGTGGAGCGAGTCCAGTGGTGGCAGCCTTTCCCTAACAACCTTCACCTGGCAACCTTAATTCAACCCAAAACTCTGGCCTCGAATTGCTGGTGTTTCATAGGGTAGGCTGGGGCTCAGATGTACCTCATAGACAAAGAATGAATCTCTGGGTTGGCTACTCCTGGATTCCTTAGCTTAAAACACATTCAGGTGCATCTGCCATACAAAGTATGCTTAAGCATACAAGGTATGCTCCAGATATGCTTAAGTTATTGCTATTAGATGCATTTACTCTACAGCTATATATACGTGTGGGAGGCAGGGATATATCTGTTTGTTTTCTGTTGATTTATCTTTACTCTCTTATTGGTACCCCAGGAATACCCTTAGTCTGCAGTGGAAGCCAAAACAAATGCTCAAAGAAATCTCTAGCCTAAGTTTGAGACAGAAAGATTTTTCTGCCTCTTTACAAGGTCATAATTTCTTGTCCAAACATTAGACTTGAGGCTGGAGGAAGGGAGTGGAGGCATGCAGAAGAAGCTGGAGAGAGGGAGATATAAAGGAAGTGGAATTATAAAGATAGGAAGGGGAAGAAGGAGTTCTCATGGTAGGTGAGGACTGGAAACAGATGGGGAAGGGACACAGAGTGCTGTTTTTGTCAAGCATAGATCACCTGTGGACATCCTATCATCCAACAGTCCTGAGAGGATGGGGGATTCAGGTGCATGTGGTTGTTGTAGGTGCAACGGGGGAACCTAGCTCCCTGTTCAAGGTGAAAGTGGACAGAATACAGACAATGGCAGACATACAGCTTACTCAACATAACCATCTACTATGTCCCAGGATTGTAGAAATATTAGCTTGATAATCATGACAGGAACTCTGTTTTACAGACAAAAAAAGAAAAACAACACAAAGATTAGATCAATTATGTAATTTACAGAAGGCTGTAAAGCAGCTAGAATCATGGCTTAGATGACAACTCAGCTGCTTCATTTCCAAAATTAGATGGTTAACCACCATAATATGCTACTTCATTGGGTTATTGGTCCTGGTTTTCTGGGTAGTTCCTTCTTTCTCTAGTTGGACAGCAGCTATTTCTGTGGAAGTATGTCAGCAGCTAGCAGTTCAAATCTCAGGGTTCAAAGGCTGAGCTTCTCTTTGATTTGAGTTAATCTTGATCTCCAAGTGCCATAATCTGGTGGAGGAGGAGTAAGTGTTTCTTGGGGTCAGAACCTATGTTTATTGTTTGTTTACTATTAATTGTGCTAGGTTCTTTATATATATTATCTTACTTCTCACAACAAGTCTATGAGCTGGATAGTATTATATCATTTTGAAGAGAGGGATGGAAAAATGAGACTTCGGAAGGTGAGCTAGTTGCCTAGCATCCGATAGCAGTAAATGATGAAGGAGTTAAGTACAGTTTGGGCATGTCTAACCTCAGAACTGTGAAAGTGGCAATAACCATGGCCAGCAGATCTGATGCTGGGAGGTTGTGTTCAGTTGGATGCACACCTCTGCCAATGGTAGAGGGACCCAAACCATGTTTAATCATAGGTCCACCAATCACAGACTGTAGAATAAACAACTCTCTCACATTCACTTACTCCTATATTTCAAACATATATGGTTGCTTTTATGGTTAATGAGATGTAAATTTAATATAGTTGTATTAATAAAGTTAGAGCTGATACATTTAATAGAGTTACCATATAATGACAAAAAGCAGCTCTAACTTTATTAAATATATCAGCTATTAAATTGACAAAAAGCAGCTCTAACTGTATTAAATATATCAGCTATTAAATATATGTTTAATATATTTAAAAATATATCTAAACATAAAAGCAGCTCTAACTTTATTAAATATATGTTTAATATATTTAATAGCTGATATATTTAATAAAGTTAGAGCTGCTTTTTGTCATTATATGGTAACGGATCCAGAAAGTATATCCATGGGTTGAAAGCAGTGTTGTGAAAAAGTTAAGGGCCAGATTCTGGAGACAGAATACTTTACATTTGAATCCTGCATTTGCTATTTACTGTCTAGCCGTGTGACCTTGAGCAAACTTCAATTTTTCAGGGTTCAGGGTCTTTACCTTTAAAAGGAAGATAGTAATACTATCGATTTTGTAAGCTGTTGTGAAGATTAAATAAATTGATCTATGAAAGTTGCTTAGATAGCACTTGGCCCAGAGTAAGCACTTTAAGTTTTAATTATTATTATAACTGGTCTTTTTACAGGAAATTTAAGAAACCTTTTTATTTTAAGAGGGCCCTTACTTGAGATGAGTAAGGACCTCTGCATTGAATTCCAGTTTTATCACTCAGGAGCTATGACTTTAGAGAGCTACTTAAAATTTCTGTGTATCAGATTTTAATAGTGTGGTTTTCATGATTAAAATGAAATTCTGTATATAAAGCACTAAACACTTTAAAAATTGTAAGTGGTCAATACGTAATAGGGATGAGAAATACGATTATCAGTTTAATCATTAACCATGATGGAAAATTTACTTGGTTAATGTCACTTTTCAAAAATACTGACCTAATGAAATGTGTGACAAGAATGAAAACAACAAAACCACCTCAATTTTTCAGCAAGTTTTATGGGCCTGCCTCTGTGCTAGACAATATTATGCATTAAAAAATGATGAGGTCCCTGAAGAAAAGGAGTTTGCCATTTAATTTGGGAGATGAATCACCCACAAATGACATGTTTATAAAGCTCTCAGTACCCTGACATAGTGGGAGCTCAAACACCAAGAGCTGGTATTATTAGTATTTTATTATTTATTTAAAAAGCACATAACAGGCTGGGTGTACAGCTCATGCCTGTAATCCTAGCACTTTGGGAGGGCAAGGTAGGTGGATCACTTGAGGTCAGGAGTTCAAGACCAGTCTGGTCAACATGGTGAAATCACGTCTATCCTAAAAATACAAAAATTAGCTGAGCATGGTGGTGGGTGCCTGTAATCCCAGCTACTCGGGAGGCTGAGGCAGGAGAATTGCTTGAACTTGAGAGGTGGAGGTTGCAGTGAACCCAGATGGTGCCATTGCACTCCAGCCTGGGTGACAGAGCGAGACTCTGTGTTAAAAAAATAAAAATAAAAAGCACGTAACATAGAACTAGGCAGTATAATACCAACAGTTAGAATATAAAGTTCTGTCTAATAAGGGACTAATTAGGAAGTGGAGGCAAGTTTTAAATGAAAGCAATCTAAATGTAAGCCACAGTTGGTTGATTCTTGTTATTCTCAGTAGTTCTGTTGTACAAAGTTGACAGAATCAATAAATTAGAGAATGCTGAAGCTAATTGCTTTAGCAATTAAGCATTGCTCCTAGGGGAAATACAAGGTTAGGTTTCTGTCATTCTCTGGTTACGACATTTTTGTCAACTGGTCAATTAATAATCTTGTTCTATGTGTATTTCTGTTTAAAGACACCATATTTAGTATATATTGTAGATTCATTAACATTGCACTCATAGCCAGCAGCACTGCAACTCAGGTCTGGAGTTTATTGAATACGTATTTTCTCTGTAAGGCACATCACAGTTTCCATGTGGTTAGGATCGTTAGATAGCACTTCTGCACTGCTCCCTGGGTTCCTTTAAACAACAAGATCACCAACAAAAGGACAAACATGCAAAAAACATACCATTACATAGATCACAAAAAGGGTACTTGTTCATAACGTGAGCTAAAACAAGAAGGCAATGCTGCCTTGTTTGACTTCAGCTGGCAATGTGCCAGTGTGCACATTTCTGTGAATAACCTCAGAAACATAGTGAATATTGATTATGGAGTTACAAATAAATGTTAGCTGCTAGGTGAATTCGCACATACTGAATCTGTAAATGATGAGGATAGACTATAAAGTATAAACCTGGAGGGCTTCATAGAAGAGATGGGTTTTGAGTGAGGCCTTGAAGGATGAGTAAATGAAGATGGAAATGATGATGGGTGGGGAGAGATGTCAGCCCCTAATGGGTTCTAGTCTCATCACACTGACATCTTCCTGATTACAGATCCTTTCTTCCTCTAGTATACCATACTGCCTTTGAAGCTGAATCCTTGAGCTTTACAATTTACTGCTTATTAAAGAAGGAGCTAAATAGTCAAACATAGGGAAGCATCTAATTTGCAGAATAAATTATCATTAGGCCTCTCTTCATATCTAAGGCAAACTTCTTTTGTCTGTGAATAAAAAAAGTCTGGAAATGTCTTGTTGGAGAGAGATATCAATTAAAAAGCCAGAGTTTGACGTGCAACTAAATCTACAAATCAGGACAGATAATTGATATTATTTTGTTGTCAAACACCTACATTAGGCAGAGTGGAGATAGAAGATTGGGGGTTCAAACAAGGAGAGCCTTTTAACGTTCACTACCCGAAATATTAGCTTATGATGTTTTTGATTATCTTTATTAAGTCGAAAAAAATGATTTCCCCTTAATCCATAATTTAAACATTACTTCTCAAAAGTGATAAAAATAGCATGTAGGTATTAGTCAAAGATTTGTTTCTTCAAGATTTGGCTGAAAACCAAACTAAAACTTCCATGTGCTCCAATAAACTCAGTGTTTTTCATAGGTTGCTATTTCTAATCCCTGTTGCCATGGATATGGACTTTACATCAGCAAAAAGGGGATGAGGTACTGACTGATTTATACCCACTGTTTGATATTTTAAGTGCTTCACCACTGCTCTTTTCCTTTTCTGTAGAAAGTATATAAGGATATTTTTCTGGTAGGGCTTTCAGACCTTCAGATAAAGGAGCTCCCGAAATACAACCCATAAAGAAGAAAGCCATAGCCACTGATTTCCTAATAAGATTTGGGGGATGGAAGTGTCAGCAGTCATAAGAAAGCAAACCAAGAAGTAATGGTAGTTGGCTGTTCTGTTGAAAATGGTTTAATGAAAATGAGGTTGATGAGGCATTTACAGTATAACCTGCAATACAAGGTTGGTATAGAAAACATTAAAAAATTATAATTAAAATTAAACAGGTCAAGAATGACCTTTATTTTCTCCCTATAGCATAATTCTTCCTTTGATAAATCTAAGAACCTTTGCATGTTCACTCATTTGGAAAGATCAATGGTTTAGTTCCAATCTCTTTGCAGAGAGGAAATTTGGATAGTTCCTCTCCTGGGCCTGTGATCTGTGGCTATTACTACTGTTGCTTCACATTAATGGGAATAATTCATTAATTGAAAGTCAGCTCTAAAAGGATCAATTACACACAGGCTTCTGCCCATTTTCTGTTACTCTTGGGCTAAGTTCTCCTGCTTCCCCATGGTCTGGAAGGCAGAAATCTCTTCTACCTGTAATTGGCAGATTTCATAGGTTGAAACCTATGGTTTCAGACAATGAAAATTTGTTCAAGAACTCAAGACTTTTAGTTGCCCAACTAGTAGCAAGTATTGTTACTTTAAAGTGTAGTTTATTCCAATTCTACTCTTTGGTTATTTTAAAATATACAAGAAATTATTGTTAAATGTAGTTGCCCTATTAAGCCTCCAAACAATAGACCTTACTTCTCCTAACTCAAAAAAATGATAAATGCTTGAAGTGGTGGATACCCTAATAACTTTGATTTGATCATTATACATATCTTTGTATGTAAATATCATTTGTACTCCATAAATATGTATAACTATTATATATCCATGATAGAACAAACATTTTTAAAAAATATAGTTTATTCAAAGCTTATTAATAGTGGAAGCCCATATAAACCCATATAATTGATTTCAACGTTATAAAACACATTGTTTTTCAAATTGCTAAAAAGTATTGCATGAATTCACTCTGTTAACCTGTGTTTAGGTATTATGGGAAACTGTCCACAAGCTCAGTACTTTATAGAAATTAATCTCTTTTCTGTTTCCTTCAAGCTGGTATTGGGGGTGGGAGCCATTATTACAACTCTAGAATGTTTATGCAAAGGAAGAATGATTCAGACTGGCTGCAGTCATTGTGCTAAGATTTATTCATCTTAATGAATAAATCCTTTCCTACTTTTGTTTTTCCAGTTCCTCTACTTTCCCGTTTTTTCCCCATGTGCTTCCCATTTCAAATGGAGAAAATGCTAGTACATTGTAACAAAATTCTTTTCAGTTGTCAAAGCTTAGTATATCAAGGAATTTATTCTATTTTGTAAAAGCCTGTATTCTGATATCACTGGTACAAATCAAGCATTTAAATAAGAACTTGAAAATTTTGTAATTCCAGCATGCTGGTGAATAAACATGCAATGAAAGCTAAAATGAAAAGCCTTACTTTAAAAAAGTGAGCTTCTTTTGCTGTGATTCAAATGTTTGCTTCAAAAGCACTTAAGAAGCTACTGCAGAATCTCTTCCTTTTTCTCTTGAACAAATCCTGCTTGCTCTTCCTACGTGAAAGGTTGATGTTACCACAAGAGTTCAAATAAAATGCTGTGGTGCAAGTTAGTACAGACCTCATGGCTCTAAGTTCTTTTTGTGGTAGTGAGTGGAATACGTATCCAGTTTTTTAACACAAAGAATTTTAAATGCTCTGGATATCTGAGTGTATGAGTTAAGGTAGTCACACATCCACATTCTCCCCAACACCCTCCTTTCTGGCGTTAAGGCTCTTGGATAGGTGCCAAAAATGGAAGGCTGAGTGAAGACTGTTTTCTCTCTTCTTTTCACTCTATGTTCTATTATGACTGCATTATAATTCAATTAATGTAAAATAAGACAATTATATTATAGCCTTTTTATAACATATTCATCATGTAGAGCAATAGCATAATAGGGAACAGTTTTAAAATATAGTGCCTAGTCCAGTATCTATGTTATATCATATAATCATCATAGTAAGTGTAAAAGCAGTTTTTAAAAAATCCTCATTTAATAGATGAAAAACTGAGTTTCACACTGCTAAAGCAACTTTTCCAAGGGCACAGAACTAATTGTAAGAGAAACTTGAGATTGGGATCTGTTTACCTGAGCCCACACCATACCTGCAGAGTGGGGAACTGCTGTAGGTGAAATATTGTAGTATTGATGTCCTCATTGTAATTAAACAGAAAATCCTTTGGGCAGAGCTCCAACATTAATCTGCTCCATTTCACATTTTTTTATTCTGGAGAAAGAGTGTTTGGTCTCCAAGGATCAATTGAATCAAGTAATGTTCTTAATTCTGAAATGTAACCTTATGTTCTCTTATGCAACAATTTTTCCAATCCAGGCCTCTATTAATTCCAGACCTATGAATCCACTAGTTGATAAATCCACTCAAACTCAATACAAGTAGGATGCTGAATATAGTGGTTGAAGGATTGTGCACTTACTGACTGTGTGACTGAGCAACTTACCTAACTCCCTGGGACTCTGTTTCCTCATCAGTAAACTGGGGAATGTATAGAATCTATCTCACAGACTTGCTATGATCTATCAATCAGCTTATTTATCTATCTTATCTACCATCTATCTATCCATTGTACCTAGAACAGCGCCAGGAACAGAGCCATTGCTGCATATTATCAGTCAAATGTCCTTATTACTTTTCTCCCAATGGTAGACCTTTTCATGTGTTTCTTGTGTGAACTGCACTAGCATGCAATTGCCAAGTAGTCCAAGCCAGAGGACTGGGGATCAGCTTTTATTCCTTTTTCTCCTTTACCCCCATGTCCACTGGATTACCAAGTCTTGTTGACGTTAGCTTTAAATATATATTTTTTTAATTGAACTTTAGGTTCTGGGGTACATGTGCAGATCATGCAGGATTGTTGCATAGGTGCACACATGGCAATATGGCCTGCTGCCTCCATCCCCCTGTTACCCTCATCTGGCATTTCTCCCCATGTTATCCCTCCTCAACCTCCCTACCCCCTCCCATCCCTCCCTTGGCCCCCCCAACAGACTCCAGTGTGTGATGCTTCACTCCATGTGTCCATGTGTTTTCATTGTTCGACACCCGCCTATGAGTGAGAACATGCGGTGTTTGGTTTTCTGTTCTTGTGTCAGTTTGCTGAGAATGATAGTTTCCAGATTCATCCATGTCCCTGCAAAGGACACGAACTCATCTTTTTTATGGCTACATAGTATTCCATGCTGTATATGTGCCACATTTTCCTTGTTCAGTCTATCATTGATGGGCATTTGGGTTGGTTCCAGGTCTTTACTATTGTAAACAGTGCCGCTATGAACATACATGTGCATGTGTCTTTATAATAGAATGATTTATAATCCATCGGGTATATACCCAATAATGGGATTGCTGGGTCAAATGGAATTTCTATTTCTAGGTCCTTGAGGAATCGCCACACTGTCTTTCACAATGGTTGAATAGTTTACACTCCCACCAATAGTGTAAAAGTGTTCCTATTTTTCCACATCCTCTCCAGCATCTGTTGTCTCCAGATTTTTTAATGATTGCCATTCTAACTGGCATGAGGTGGTATCTCAATGTGGTTTTGATTTGCATTTCTCTAATAATCAGTGATGATGAGCACTTTTTCATATGTTTGTTGGCCTCATATATGTCTTCTTTTGAAAAGTGTCTGTTCATATCCTTCTCTGACTTTTGGATGGGTTTGTTTGTTTTTTCTCTTGTAAATCTGTTTTAGTTCTTTGTAGATTCTGGATATTAGCCCTTTGTCAGATGGGTAGATTGCAAACATTTTTTTCCCATTCTGTTGGTCGTCAGTTCACTCTAATGATTGTTTCTTTTGCTGTACAGAAGCTCTGGAGTTTAATTAGGTCCAATTTGTCTATTTTGGCTTTTGTTGCCAATGCTTTTGGTGTTTTAGTCATGAAGTCCTTGCCTATGCCTATGTCCTGAATGGTTTTGCCTAGGTTTTCTTCTAGGGTTTTTATGGTGTTAGGTCTTATGTTTAAGCCTTATGTTTAATCCATCTGGAGTTAATTTTAGTGTAAGGTGTCAGGAAGGGGTCCAGTTTCTGCTTTCTGCACACTGCTTGCCAGTTTTCCCAACACCATTTATTAAACAGGGAATACTTTCCCCATTGCTTGTTTTTGTCAGGTTTGTCAAAGATCAGTTGGTTGTAGACATGTGGCGTTGCCTCCAAGGCCTCTGTTCTGTTCCATTGATCTATATCTCTGTTTTGGTACCAGTACCATGCTGTTTTGATTACTGTAGCTTTGTAGTATAGTCTGAAATGAGGTAGCGTGATACCTCCAGCTTTGTTCTTTTTCCTTAGGATTGACTTGGCTATGCGGGCTCTCTTTTGGTTCCATATGAAGTTTAAGGTGGTTTTTTCCAGTTCCATGAAGAAGGTCATTGGTAGCTTGATGGGGATAGCGTGGAATCTATAAATTACTTTGGGCAGTATGGCCATTTTCACAATATTGATTCTTCCTAACCATGAGCATGGAATGTTTCTCCATCTGTTTGTTTCCTCTCTTATTTCCTTGAGCAGTGGTTTGTAGTTCTCCTTGAAGAGATCCTTTACATCCTTTGTTAGCTGTATTCCTAGGTATTTTATTCTCTTTGTAACAATTGTGAATGGAAGTTCACTCATGATTTGGCTCTCTGTTAGTCTGTTATTGGTGTATAGGAATGCTTGAGATTTCTGCACATTGATTTTGTATCCTGAGACTTTGCTGAAGTTGCTTATCAGTTTCAGGAGATTTTGGGCTGTGATGATAGGGTCTTCTAAATATACAATCATGTCATCTGCAAATAGAAACAATTTGACTTCCTCTTTTCCTAATTGAATGCCTTTTTTTTTTCTTGCTTAATTGCTCTGGCTAGAACTTCCAATACTATATTGAATAGGAGTGGTGAGAAAGGGCATCCTTGTCTAGTGCCAGATTTCAAAGGGAATGCTTCCAGTTTTTGTCCATTCAGTATGATATTGGCTGTAGGTTTGTCGTAAATAGCTTTTATTATTTTGAAATATGTTCCTTCGATACCTAGTTTATTGAGAGTTTTTAGCATAAAGGGCTGTTGAATTTTGTCAAAGGCCTTCTCTACATCTTTTGAGATAATCATTTGGTTTTTGTCTTTGGTTCTGTTTATGTGAGCTTTAAATATTTCTTGAACTGGCTACTTCTCTTCATCTCCACTGTCACCACACTAGTTGTAGATATAATTTCTTTATCTTGATTACTTAAACAGACTTCTTGATGGTCTCTTCTCTTCAATTTTCCCCCACTCCCAATTGCATCCATCCTCCTCACTGTAGTCAGGGTGGTTGAAAAATATGTCAGACTGTGTTCCTCTTTAGCTTTTAGGATCTCCTGTTGTTTCTTAAGGTAAATTCTAAAACTTTCAATAGGGTCCTACTGACAGATGGACTAGTTTGCCAGAGTTGTCTCTTACCAACTCTTTACTCTCGGAGCTCTAGTCATAAGGACCTTCTTTTTTTTTCTTGCAGGCTTCACATTCCTTCTGACTGTAACATCTTCTCACTTGCTGTTCCCTATGCCAGAATGTTGTACCTTCTCTTCCCATAGTTAATTCCTATGAATTCTTCAACACTCAGTTCACATGCCACTTTCTTGACCCCATGGCTAAATCAGATCTATTATATATTCAAATCACTCTACTCTTCTTTCAAAGGACTCATTTAAAATGTAATTGAATAATTTATTAGTTATCTTGTGTGTTAGAATGCCGGTTCCACAAAAGCTGTCCTGTCACTGCTGTGTGAGGACCACCTAGCAGAGTGCCTTGCACATAGTTGGCATTCAATATTTATTGAATGACTTTCTCTATTTAGGAACATAATAATAGCTGAATAATATGGAAATACTGCTAGTATTATTCTAAAAATGCCTATACCTTTGCAAACGTTTACACAACTATTGAAAAAGAAAAAATGGACCTATAATGATGTAACTTTTTCCAAGATAATATTATATTCTAGACACTTAATAACTGATAACTTTTGCCTTGCTTCTAAAGATTCATCAGTACTATTTAAAATGTGATTGATCTTTTGTGGCCAGGGGTTTTAAAATGTAATTTATTTTATACAGAAAATAACTTGATCCTTTCCATGTTGACTTAATCCAAACACCTATGGAAGTTGGGCTGCGAAGATCAGAATTCCCAAAATTCGTTTCTATTTTAATGTGAAGATGATTAAAAAAACATGAAGGTGTTAAGCCATGTGCTAGATGCTGTAAGGGATATAGTGATGTATGAGGCAAGGGACCTACTCTGAAAGCAGCTTACAAACTAGTATAGAAAATAGGATAATCATTTGAATATCCAAATCCAAAACGCAGTAGACTTGTGATGGGGCCAAGATCCAGTGAGAAACATCCGAATCTCTTATCTCGTCCATATCCAGATTGTTGGGAAGGTGAATGCTTAGAAAAACCACAAACCTCAAACTTTTCCCCTTTTCAACCCTATTGCTCATTAGAACCACTGGGGGAGCTTTAAAAAATGGTACTTAGGCCCTGCCTCAGACCAATGAACTTTCAAAGAGAGGCAGTTCTCGCCCATGTATGGTAGCTAGCACCTAACTTCGAGAAGGACCCAACTTGCTCAGCTAGCTAGTGTCAAGGGTACACTTAAGAATTGAGTAGACGCAGTACCCTCGTTCTTCACTGCCTTCCTTATTTTCTCAAGAAGGCATGCCTTGAGGGGTGAGAGCATGTTGTGGTGTGAGAGCACTGTTGTAGGGGTGGGAGAGAGCTGCCTGGTTGGGCACATTTTAAGTGCAAGTCATTATTGTGGGTATCTATAGGTTGTCATACAAAAGATTTAGTAATGATTGTGTATCATCAATCTTTTAAAGGAATCTGGTAAATTTGTAATTTTTACTATGAAGCAGAACATACTAGAAAATAAAAACTGAAATTAAAAAAGCATACTGGGGAAAAAAATCATGACTAAATTAGCAATTTCCTATCTTTGGATAAAATTTATTTAAAACTATTCTAAGAACATAAGCAATAGAGGTAAATATGGGTTTAAAACATATGTGGAGAGAAAGTCACATAAAAATAAATGCAATTATCACTCAATTATAAAAAATGCTACAGGTAGAAGAAATCCTATGGTTCATTCTTTATTTTAAAATTAAGGTCCAGAGGAGTTAGATTACTTGCCTATGGTCACACAGCTAACTATTTTTGGAAAGTTTCTCATATCCTAGCTATATTTCTGAAATAAGTGGAAATAGTGATATCAATTTAGAAGATGTTATTTCAAGATAACCCACAGATTTTTATCTTTGCACCACATATTATTATTGTTTTGGGGCAGTATCTAAATTGCTCTCATTAAGACTCTTTTCACCCAGAGAGTAAAAATCACTGATGCTTTTAGCCCAGTCTATGTACATGTTTAAATATATATCAAGAATTACAAGTATCATGAACCGTGATGTTAATATAATAACATTTTCCTCCCTACTTCCCAAATCTTGTCTTTCCCCATCATAACCCCCTTTACCCACTCAGACTTTATGATTATGGATAAGAAGTGGTAAATTGCTAGCATGACTACATTTAAATAACTATATCTGAAGATCATTTTATGGAAAAGTTTATAAAGCACTGGAACTCTGCTGTCAATACCTGACAGTGTACCCACTGGAAATCATCAAAGGCTTCATTTCAAAAGATACTGGGAAAAAACATCAACCATTTGCAGATAAAATCATTTCCATAAAAACATGAGCAAACTATTTTTTGGATCCGTTCAAAATTGATTGTGAGACCAAATATCATATGATATCATTAAAAACAAAAAGGAGGCTGGGCGCGGTGGCTCATGCCTATAATCCCACCACTTTGGGAGGCCGAGGCAGGTGGATCACGAGGTCAAGAGATCGAGAGCATCCTGGCCAACATGGTGAAACCCTGTCTCTACTAAAAAATACAAAAATTAGCTGGGCATGGTGGCGTGCGCCTGTAGTCCCAGCTACTCGGGAGGCTGAGGCAGGAGAAGTGCTTGAACTGGGAGGTGAAGGTTGCAGTGAGCCGAGATTGCACCATTGCACTCCAGCCTGGCGCCTGGTGACAAATTGAGACTCTGTCTCAAAAAAAAAAGGAAAAAAAAAAGGGAATAGTTCCAAGATCCACGGGATGAGTTGGCACAAATCATAACTGCTGCAGTATATTGACTAAAACATTTGTTGACTCCAAAGCCATTGTGCCCTATTCGGATATTATACTCAGATGGTACCATTCAGTATTTGTGTGTGGACACATTTATGCATGAAATGATGGAGGAAGATTCTTCAGCTCTTAGTAGCTTTATCTTCTCATGAAGTCATTGTTTCCTGCCTTTATTTGGAAGATGGTGGCTTTTACACTACCAGGAAGCACCCCATGCTGATGCTGTTGTATTTCAGTCTTCACAGACTATGTCCAGGGTCCCAAGTCACTAGACTGGTAATCTGGTTTAGGTTACTTGTTAATGGATTGACAGTCACCTGTGTGTTTGTTTTATCTCTCTAGAGATTGAATATCCACTTTTCTTGTTTCTTGTTCCTCTTCTTTTCTTGATACACTTTTTGGTAATTCCTTTTCTTCTCCATGTGTTTCCTAAACTGATTCTTAGATTTTCAGGCAGCTGGCACATATTATAACAGGAGTTGAAGACTTTTGCAGCTATCTCGTGAAATACACACATGTGTGCACATGCACACAATCCTATATCCCATGCCTTACTAGTACTCATGATTTATGATTCTTTGGATTGCATTATTCCATATTTTATAACTGCTTCAGCTATATTTAATTAATCATACCATACAGAAGGCAATGCAACAGTGGGCATTACATTCTTTTATTTGCTATGCCTATCCTACTTGGTTTTATCAATTCAGCAGTAAAATGCATGACAACATTTCTTAGTACTGTGTTTTTTCTTTTTTAAATTAGCATTGTCTTTAAAACTTTTTTTTTTTACTTTGGTTGATTTGCTGAAGATTTTAATAAATTACGAATTTGAAAAATTTACAAAGAATTTATATGTACCAAAAATGTGTGCCTTCTAACTCTTTATAAATATTTTGGTAATTTATATTGAATAGGATGATTTATCATCTGCCTGATAGTGGCTGGGCTTGCTCAGGTGTCTGGGATCAGCTAGCTGATTAGTTGTAAACTGACTGGTCTAGAATGGCTATATTAGTTTCCTATTTCTGCTGTAACAAATTATCTCACACTTAATGAAATGTTATTCAAAGAGTTAAAAGCAACAAGCCATTTGGAACTTAAACAAATTTACCAGCAAAAAACAACCCTATTAAAAGGCGGGCAAAGGACATAACAGATACTTTTCAAAAGAAGACACACATGTGGGCAACAAAGATAAGAAAAAATGCTCAACATGAGTAATCATTAGAGAAATACAAATCAAAACCACAATAGGATACTATCTCACAGCAGTCAGAATTTTTGGCTATTATTAAAAAGTGAAAAAACAACAGATGCTAGTGAGGTTGCAGAGAAAAGGAAATGCTTATACACTGCTGGTGGGAATATAAATTAGTTCAGCCACTGTGGAAAGCAGTGTAGTGATTTCTCAAATAACTTAAAACAGAATTACCATTTGACCCAGCAAGCTGCTTATTAGTTATAAACCCAAAAAGAATACAAATCATTCTGCCATAAAGACTCATGCATGCATATGTTCATTGCGGCACTGTTTACAATAGCAAAGATATGGAATTAACCTAAAGGCCCATCAGTGGTAGACTGGATAAAGAAAATATGATACCTATACACCATGGAATACTACATAGCCATAAAAAAGCAAGATCATGCCCTTGGTAGCAACATGGATGGAGCTAGAGGTCATTATCCTAAACAATCTAATGCAAGAACAGAAAGCCAAGTACCACATATTCTCATTTGGGAGTGAAGTAACAAGCCTACATGGACACGAAGAGGGAAATAACAGACATTGGGGCCTATTTGAGAGTAGAGGGTAGGAGGAGGGAGAGGATCAAAAAACTATCTATTGGGTACTATGCCTATTACCTGAGTGATAAAATAATCTGTACAGCAAACCCCATGATACACAGTTTACCTGTGTAACAAACCTACACATGTACTCCTGAACCTAAAGTAAAAGTAAAAACAAACAAACAAACAAAAAACCCAAGCCCTTTGTAAATTGCTAATATCAGGAAGTTGGCAAATAGATTTATTTTTAAATTTAGTTATTTATCTAATTGATTTTCAGTGAACTGGCTTTAGAACATTGGATTTTTGTCATATTGACTTGCTTCCCTTTCAAATGGATTATGTCATTTGAATTTTGCAGTAATTCTGATTAATTATTCTGCAATAATTCTGAAAAATTGTTCTTTCTGTAGTGGCAAGTGGGTGGAATACATTTCTAGGTTTTTTTTTTTTAAACACAAATGATGCTAAGCACTGTGAATCATATCAAGAGGCATTTGTCCCAAATTGGTGATGTGAAATTTGATTACTTGGCTAAAGTGACATTTGCTAGATATTTTCATTGTTACTTTTTTTTCTTTGCAATTCATAGCAATCTATGTGGGAGACACTTTGAGAATGTGTCAGTATCCTGTATCTTAGATTTTCACCTAATGGTTTTAGCATTCATTGATGATTTTTGCTTGAATCGATAATTAAATTGGTTTTCTAATTCTAACATTTATTAGCTGACACTCTTCTGTAAAGACATTTTCCCCCACCTCTTTTCTTTAGTACCACTTTGGACACGTGGATTCTTTTTTTAAAAATATATATACATATATAATTTACTGTTTTCATTATCCTTTGCTCAAATTATTGCAGATTTGGCTTTAAGACAGCTCTTGTATTTTTCTGACTCATCTCCATCAGTCTTTAAGCTCTTTCCTCTTTTATGACATACAGAAAAAATATGTTCTGGGCTCATCTTGTGCTCCTTATGCCCCAAATTTAGAATCATTAATTTCTTTAAGAAGACTGAGTGTGGAATGGTATTTAGAAACAAAAATCTAAAACTAAATGTTTTCATTGCTACTAAGCTATTGTCACTTCCAGGCCCTTGCAGAGGTCAGAGATGAGTTTGTATTGATATGAACTCTATTTTAAATCAAACAACACAAGTTTTTTTCTCTATTTGTTATTTGTATCTTGTTTTTCATTCAGTGAGAAAAGTGATTTCCCAGACATTAATATCTTTACTCATTTACTTTATCATGGCATTTGAAACTCATAGTATCTTCTTTTACTTTGTCTCTGAGTTATGCTGTAACCATGGATTGTGAGACATTTTCTCTGCCATTGTTGTTGATCTATGTGATTTGTTTGAAGGGTATTTATACAGGTTTGGATGAAAGATGTCTTTGTTGAGAGAGGACACGGAACATTTTAACACTAGCTTTCAAAGCTTTTAAGCTCAAAGGAACCCACGTCTCTTCAATTTATATTTTGTTATTGGCCAGAGCAACACCTGATTGGCCACATCCAATATCAAAGGATGAAAGAAGTGCAAATTTACCACATGGCTAGAAGGATAACTGGAATAGCACTGATGACCACCACATTAGTCTTTATTCTTTTTTTTTAATATGAAAGTGAATATGTATTTAAAATAAGTAAAGAAATCACAACAAAATGTAAAATTTTTAAAACTGACAATTATCACAAACACCACAAAATCTAAAAGATTACCTTACACACTCCTATAAAACATTTTTAAATCTTACTTTAAGTTCTGGGATACATGTGCAGAACATGCAGGTTTGTTTTATAGGTATATATGTGCCATGGTAGTTTGCTGCACTCATCAACCCATCATCTACATTAGGTATTTCTGCTAATGCTATCCTTCCCCTTGTTCCTCACCCCCGACAGGCCCCGGTGTGTGATGTTCCCCTCCCTGTGCCCATATATTCTCATTGTTCAACTCCCACTTATGGTGCGAACATGCAGTGTTTAGTTTTCTGTTCCTGTGTTAGTTTGCTGAGAATGATGGTTTCCAACTCCATCCATGTCCCTGTAAAAGGCATAAACTCATTCTTTTTTATGGCTCCATAGTATTCCATGGTGTATGTGTGCCACATTTTCTTTTTCCAGTCTATCACTGGGGCATTTGAGTTGGCTCCAGTCTTTCCTAATGTGAATAGTGCTGCAATAAACATACGTGTGCATGTGTCTTTATGGTAGAATGATTTATAATCCTTTGGGTATATACCCAGTAATGGGACTGCTGGGTCAAATGGTATTTCTAGTTCTAGATCCTTGAAGAATTGCTATGTTGTCTTCCACAATGGTCGAACTAATTCACACTCCCACCAACAGTGTAAAAGTGTTCCTATTTCTCCATATCCTCTCCAGCATCTGTTGTTTCCTAACATTTTAATGATCGCCATTCTAACTGGCATAAGATGGTATCTCATTGTAGGTTTAATTTGCATTTCTCTAATAACAGTGATAATGAGCTTTTTACCCCCATATGTTTGTTGGCTGCATAAATGTCTTCTTTTGAAAAATATCTGTTCATATCCTTTGCCCACTTTTTGATAGGGTTTTTTTTTCTTGTAAATTTGTTTAAGTTCTTTGTAGATTCTAGATATTGTCTCTTTATAGATTGCAAAAATTTTCTCGCATTGTGTAGGTTGCCTGTTCACTCTGAAGATAGTTTTTTTGCTGTGCAGAAGTTCTTTAGTTTAATTAGATCCCATTTGTCAATTTTGGCTTTTGTTGCCATTGCTTTTGGTGTTTTAGTCATGAAGTCTTTGCCCATGGCTATGTCCTGAATAGTATTGACTAGGTTTTCTTCTAGGGTTTTTATGGTTTTAGGTCTTACATTTAAATCTTTAATCCAGCTTGAGTTGATTTTTGTGTAAGGTGAAAGGAAGGGGTTCAGCCAGCTTCAGTTTTCTGCATATGGCTAGCTAGTTTTCCCAACACCATTTATTAAATAGAGAATTCTTTCCCCATTGCTTTTTGCTTGTTTTTGTCAGGTTTGTTGAAGATCAGATGGTTGTAGATGCATGGTGTTATTTCTGAGGCATTTGTTCTGTTCCTTGGTCTATGTTTCTGTTTTGATATCAGCACCATGCTGTTTTGGTTGCTGTAGCCTTGTAGTATAGTTTCAAGTCAGGTAGCATGATGCCTCCAGCTTTGTTCTTTTTGCTTAGGATTGTCTTGGCTATACATGCTCTTTTTTTGATTCCACATGAAATTTAAAGTAGTTTTTTTCTAATTCTTTGAAGAAAGTCATTAGTAGCTTGATGAGGATAGCATTGAATCTATAAATTACTTTGGGCAGTATGGTCATTTTCATGATATTAATTCTTCCTGTCCATGAGCATGGAATGTTTTTCCATTTGTTTGTGTCCTCTCTGATTTCCTTGAGCAGTGGTTTATAGTTCTCCTTGAAGAGGTCCTTCACATCCCTTGTAAGTTGTATTCCTAGGTATTTTATTCTCTTTGTAGCAATTGTAAATGGGAGTTTGCTTATGATTTGGTTCTCTATTATAGATGTATAGGAATGTTTGTGATTTTTGCACATTAATTATGTATCCCAAGACTTTGCTGAAGTTGCTTATCAGGTTAAGGAGTTTTTGGGTTGAGACAATGGGGTTTTCTAAATATACAATCATGTCATCTGAAACAGAGATAATTTGTCTTCCTCTCTTCCTATTTGAATAATTTTATTTCTTTCTCTTGCATGATTGCCCTGGCCAGAACTTCCAGTACTCAGTTGAATAGGAGTGGTGAGAGAGGGTATTCTTGTCTTGTGCCAGTTTTCAAAGGGAATTCTTCCAGTTTTTGGCCATTCAGTATAAAATTGGCTGTGGGTTTGTCATAAATAGCTCTTATTATTTTGAAATATGTTCCATTGATACCTAATTTATTAAGTGTTTTTAGCATGAAGGGATACTGAATTTTATTGAAGGCCTTTTATGCATCTATTGAGATAATCATGTGGTTTTTGTCATTGGATCTGTTTATGTGATGGATTATGTTTATTAATTTGCATATGTTGAGCCAGCCTTGCATCCAGGGATGAGGCTGACTTGACCATGGTGGATAAGCTTTTTAATGTGCTGCTGGATTCAATTTGCCAGTAATTTATTGAAGATTTTTGCATTGATGTTCATCATGGATATTGGCCTGAAATTTTCTTTTTTTTTTTGTTGTGTCTCTTGCATGTTTTGGTATCAGGGCGATTGGAATAATTTCAGAAGGAATGGTACCAGCTCCTTTTTGTACCTGTGGTAGAAATTGGCTGTGAATCTGTCTGATCCTGGAATTTTTTTGGTTGATAGGCTGTTAATTACTGCCTCAATTTCAGAACTTGTTATTGGTCTATTCAGAGATTTGACTTCTTTCTGGTTTAGTCTTGGGAGAATGTACGTGTCCAGGAATTTATCCATTTCTTCTAGATTTTCAAGTTTGTTTACGTAGAGGTGTTCATAGTGTTCTCTGATGGTAGTTTATATTTCTGTGGAATCAGTTGTGGTATCCCCTTTATCGTTTTTTTTTTTAATCGTGTCTACTTTTTCTTCTCTCTTTTATTAGTCTGGCTAGTGGTCTATCTATTTTGTTAATCTTTTCAAAAAACCAGCTCCAGGAATCGTTGAAACTTTGAAGGGTTTTTCATGTCTCTATTTCCTTCATTTCTGCTCTGATCTTATTTATTTCTTGTCTTCTGCTAACTTTTGAATTTGCTCTCACTTCTCTGCTTCTTTTAATTCTGATGTTAGGGTGTTGATTTTAGATCTTTCCAGCTTTCTGATGTGGGCATTTAGTGCTATAAATTTCCCTCTAAACACTGCTTTAGTTGTGTCCCAGAGATTCTGGTACATCATGTCTTTGTTTTTATTGGTTTCAAAGAACTTATTTATTTCTGCCTTAATTTTGTTATTTACCCAGTAGTCATTCAGGAGCAGGTTGTTCAGTAGTTGTGAGATTTTGAGTGAAGTTCTAATTAGAATGCACTGTTGTCTGAGAGACTATTAATTATGATTTCCATTCTTTTGCATTTGCTGAGGAGTGTTTTACTTCCAATTATGTGGTCAATTTTAGAATAAGTGTGATGTGGTGCTAAGAAGAATGTATATTCTGTTGATTTGGGGTGGAGAGTTCTGTAGATGTCTATTAGATCTGCTTAGTCGATTTTAGAATAAGCATGATTTGGTGCTGAGAAGAATGTATATTCTGTTGATTTGGGGTGGAGAGTTCTGTAGATGTCTATTAGGTCTGCTTGGTCCAGAGCTGAGTTCAAGTCCTTAATATCCTTACTAATTTTCTGCCTTCTTGATCTGTCTAATATTGACAGCGGGGTGTTAAAGGTCTCCCACTATTATTGCGTGGGAATCTAAGTCTCTTTCTAGGTCTCTAAGAATTTGCTTTATGAATTTGGGTGCTCCTGTATTGGGTGCCTATACATTAAGGATAGTTGCATTGATCCCTTTACCGTTATGTAATGCCCTTCTTTGTCTTTTTTGATTATAGTTGGTTTAAAGTCTGTTTTATCTGAGATGAGGATTGCAACCCCTGCTTTTTTTTCTCTCATTTGCTTGGCAAATCTTCCTTCATCACTTTATTTTGAACCTATGTGTGTCTTTGCAGATGAGATGGGTCTCCTGAATACAGCACACTGATGGGTGTTGACTCTATCCAGTTTGCCAGCGTATGCCTTTTAATTGTGGCATTGAGCCTATTTACAGTTAAGGTTAATATTGCTATGTGTGAATTAGTTCCTGTCATTTTGATGCTAGCTGGTTATTTTACCCATTAGTTGATGCAGTTTCTTCATAGGGTCGATGGCCTTTACATTTTGGTTTGTTTTTGTGGTGACTGGTACCAGTTTTTCCATTCAGTATTTAGTGCTTCCTTCAGGAGCTCTTATAAGGCAGGCCTGTAAGCCCTCAGCATTGGCTTGTCTGTAAAGGATTTTATTTCTCCTTCACTTGTGAAACTTTGTTTGGCTGGATATGAAATTCTGGGCTGAAAATGCTTTTCTTTAAGAATGTTGAATACTGGCCCCCACTGTCTTCTGGCTTGTTGGGGTTTGGCCGAGAGATCCACTGTGAGTCTGATGAGCTTCCCTTTTTGAGTAACCCAACCTTTCTTTTAGGCTGCCCTTAACATTTTGTTCTTCATTTCGGCCTTGGTGAATATGGCAAGTATGTGTCTTGGGATTGCTCTTCTCAAGGAGTATCTTTGTGGTATTCTCTGTATTTCCTGAATTTCAATGTTGGCTGGTCTGGCTAGGTTGGGGAAGTTCTCCTGGATAATATCCTGAAGTGTGTTTTCCAACTTGGTTCCAATCTCTCCATCATTTTCAGGTACACCAATCAAACATAGATTCGGTCTTTTCACATAGTTTCATATTTCTTGGAGGCTTTGTTCATACCTTTTCATTCTTGTTTCTCTAATCTTGTCTTCACTCTTTATTACGTTAAGTTGATCTTCAATCTCTGATTTCCTTTCTTTCATTTGATCGATTTGGCTATTGATACTTATGTATGCTTCACGAAGTTCTTGTGCTGTGTTTTTCAGCTCCATCAAGTCATTTATGCTCTTCTCTACACTGGTTATTCTAGTTAGCAACTCCTCTGACCTTCTACCAAGGTTCTTGGCCTTCTTGCATTGGGTTAGAACATGCTCCTTTAGCTTGGAGGAGTTTGTTATTACTCACCTTCTGAAGCCTACTTCTGTCAATTTGTCAAACTCATTCTCTGTTCAGTTTTGTTCCTTTGCTGATGAGGAGTTGTGATCCTTTGGAGGAGAAGAGGCATTCTAGTTTTTGGAATTTTCAGCCCTTTTGTGCTGTTTTTTTCTTATCTTCATAGATGTATTTACCCTTTGTCTTTGCTGTGAGTGACCTTTAGATGGAGTTTTTGCATGGATGTCCTTTTTGTTGATGTTGATGCTATTCCTTTCTGTTTGTTAGTTTTCCTTCTAACAGTCAGGCCCCTCTTCTGCTGGAGTTTGCTGGAGGTCCACTCCAGACGCTGTTTGCCTTGGTATCACCAGTGGAGGCTGCAGAATGGCAAAGATTGCTGCCTAGTCTCAGAGGGGCACCCACCAGATTGAAGCTTTGTCCCAGAGGAGCACCCGCCAGATGCCAGCTAGAGCTCTCCTGTATGAGGTGTCTGTCGATCCCTTCTAGTAGGTGTCTCCCTCTCAGGAGGCACAGGGGCAGGGACCCACTTGAGGACGCAGTCTGTCTCTTAGCAGAACTCAAGTGCTGTGCTGGGGGATCCACTGCTCTCTTCAGAACCAGCAGGCAGGAACATTTAAGTCTGCTGAAGCTGCACCCTCAGCTGCCCCTTCTTCCAGGTGCTCTGTCCCAGGGAGATGGGAGCCCCTGGCTATCTATAAGCCCCTGACTGGGACTGCTGCCTTTCTTTCAGAGATGCTCTTCCCAGAGAGGAGGAATCTAGAGAGGCAGTCTGGCTTCAGTGGCTTTGTGGAGGTGCAGTGGGCTCTACCCAGTTTGAACTTCTCAGTGGCTTTGTTTACACTGTGAGGGGAAAATCACCTACTCAAGCCTCAGTAATGGTGAATACTCCTCCCCCCAGCAGGCTCGAGCTTCACAGGTCGACTTCAGACTGCTGTGTTGTCAGCAAGAATTTCAAGCCAATGGATCTTAGCTTGCTGGGCTTTGTGGGGGTGGGATTTGCTGAGCAAGACCACTTGGCTCCCTGGTTTCAGCCCCCTTTCCAAGGGAGAGAACGGTTCTGACTTGCTGACATCAAGGCGCCACTGGGCTAAGAAGAAAACTCCTGTCACTAGCTCAATGTCTGTTCAAACAGCCGCTCAGTTTTGTGCTTGAAACCCAGCGCCCTGGTGGTGTAGGTATCTGAGGGAATCTCTTGGTCTGTAGGTTGCTAAGACCGTGGGAAAAGCATAGTATCTGGGCTGGAATGCACTGTCCCTCACAGCACAGTCCCTCAGGGCTTCCCTTGGCTAGGGGAGGGAGTTCCCTGACCCCTTGCACTTCCTGGGTGAGGTGACGCCCCACTCTATTTCTGCTTGCCCTCTGTGGGCTGCACCCACTGTCTAACCAGTCCCAATGAGATGAGCTGGCTATCTCAGTTGGAAATGCAGAAATCACCTGACTTCTGACTTCTGCATTGGTCTCGCTGGGAGCTGCATACTGGAGCTGTTCCTATTTGGGCCGTATTGCCCCAGTCATCCACCACATTAGTCTTAATGACCAATAATACTTATAAAATTTACAACCAATCTTTGTTGAGGCTTTAATTACTTTCTTAGTCCAGGTCCCCCAGAAAACAAAGAGTGAGGCAAAAACTTAGGTGAAATTTTTTCTTATGGAATGCAATCCAAGGAAAGCTGGTGTAAGTAAAAGGAGAATGCGATGAGGAAGAAGGGGATATATTCTCTATTCCAAATGAGGATATATTCTGAGCAAATCTTGGTACCACCTGGTATCAAATGCAACTGATTACTCACTTTTAAGTGTCTCCTTCCAAGAAAGCATATTAAACTACTATCATATCTCTGGATGGCCCATCTTGGAAAAGGAATTTATCTATGAACTCTCATCTTTCATTGCTCAGAGAATTCCATAAAGTGTGTCAGCTTCCTTGAACTTCAGTTGTGTTTTTCTTGTGCTTGTGTACATTGTGAGCAAGTGAAGTGGGTTTCTATGCCTCAGTGGCAGCAGGAAAGTCATGGGACAGAAGATGCAAGGTGATCCATTGGCACGAAGTCCATGCTGTTGGGAAAGCCTACTGGAACCCATATGGAGTTTGTCATCAAAGTGAAGGTTCAAGTGGCCCAATTGGACAATGGCTCCAGAGACAAATGGGACCCAGAGTATCTGAGGTGGCATGTAAGAGATATCTGACATAATCACTTTTACCTTTGAATCTTAGTTACTATGTTAACTACCATCCACAAAATAGAGGCAATAAACTATCTCTGGGTGATTTAAAAAAAAAAAAATATATATATATGAAATGGAACTAATCATGTGTTCTTTAAAACAAGATTCTTTTTTATTCTGCTATTTTCATTAATGGCATTAATATTTTTCACTAATGGCAGCAATTATTTAATTCATTTAATTTAGAGACCTTGGAGTAAGCTTTGACTCCTACTTGTTACTCTGCAATCACAGTCAGAAGCCTAGATATGTAGAACCTAGCTCCACAATGCCCCTTGAACCTTCTGGCTCATTTCTTTCCCATTGTCATCACTTTAACTCGGGCTTTGAGTACATTTTGTCTGAAATAGCCACCTGATGTTTTCTGTACCTCTTGCCTCTCCCTTCTCTTGCCAGAATAATCTCCCTAAAGCATCTGATCCTATTATTTCTTCTTCAAAACATCATTTGCTTCCAAGAGTCTACTAAATTAAATCCAACCTTCATTATCTAGGACTTAGAAGAATCCTCAAATCAATTAAACCTGCCTTTTCTACCTAGTTCTGTTTTTTTTTAGCATCTGTGTACCTAATTGCAGCCAAATTGGATTTCACAGGTTTCCTTGGATACAAACTTTGCTTTCTTAACTTTATTTCTTGTTTATATTTTCCTGCAATCTTAAAATGCCCTTTCCGCTACTGCTTTCTTCTTCTTCTTCAAAAGCACATCTTAAATTGCCCTTCCTGCATATGCTTCTTCATCAAAAGCACATATTCTCCTTTCATCAAAGCACATCTTTAAAACTATCTCCTTCAGGAAGCCTGGACCATCCCATCAAGACTGTCTCATCACTGCCAGTGATGAGTTTCTTGCCTGGGTGTCTTTGCTTCTAATGTAGGCTATTTTTTAACCTTCCCTTAAAGAGGTAGGTGATCATGTAGCTTCTCTATTCTCAGAGCTATAGGAGAATACCCCAAGTCACTGTCTAGTTTAGGAGCTTGACCCAATGTAGGGAAGAGGTGAGTTTGGCAGCCTTGGATGAGGGAAATTAGAGGAAATTATGCTGCCAAGGTGACCATGCTTTGTACTCCTAGATTGAACCTTTTATCATACGAATCTACGGAAAGGTTTTGTTTCAGCTGCCATCAACTGTGAAGGGTGCCTGAGATAGATGCTGGCTGATTTTGCAATGATGGGTAAACTACAGTATTTTCTGATTTGAATGATCTCACAGAGCTAGGAGAGAGGATAGAAGGAATGTAATGTTTTCTTCTCTTTTCTGATGGATTAGGAAGGTGAAGTGGACACTGACTCTTATGTGCCCAAAGTGTTTACTTGTAAATGAGCTCTAAATTCAATACCTTTACAAAATGTAATAAACAACAACTCAAGCAGTAAATCTCTACCACAGTCATTTGATATAATTATCCTCCAGGATACTGTGAAATATGGTTTAATTGACACTATTTCAAACAGCATTTGCTTTATTTGGGCAGAGTTTTTTTTTTCTACTAATAACAGAATTGGAGAAAAATGACTCTTATTGCATTTAAGCTAACATTTTGTACCAGTGAGAACATATTTTGGTAGGAAAAAGCTAAAAGCTAAAAATAGTATCCTGGAAAAGTCATTTTTATCAGGCATATTCTGACTGAGACAGGTCTTAAAACTCTTGTCTTAAGAAGCATTTAATCTTAGATATGATTTTTTTTTTGGTCATTTTAAGAAGGAAAAGAATTGCTCTTTGATATTGATATTGGATATTAAACAAGGTTTCTGGTTTCAAAGTAAATAGGTTTTTATTTATTGAGAAGAGGCCTGCTCTTAGAGAGGAAGCTGGCTAATTTTGGCCCGTTTCCCTGGGATCATAATTTCCTATCTGATGGGAATTTGAGGAGCGTGATTGTTTATATTCTAGAAAAGACAGTGGGAAGAAGAGAGGAAACAGCATCAAGGGGCTGACCTTTTGATCCAGCTGATAGCCACCGAATCCAAGATTTTAGAATTAGAATTGCAGGGCATTGGGAGTGTATCTTCCTAAGGCCAGTGAAACATGATTCTGAGTTCTATGAAGAATGCAGGACTCTCTCTTGACCATCTCTTGAACATGTTCTCTATCATTTCTCCTACTTCTTACTCTGTAATCACAGTCAGAAGCAGTCAATAGTTCACAGTCAGAAGGGTAAATGGCACAGCTTGCTAGCTCGTCTCCTTGCCACTAGATTTAACCTGGGTTCATTTCACTCTGCAGTCTGCTACTTGTGTTATAATTGCAATGGCAGAGATTGTCCATAATAGAGATTGAATATAATATAATTACAATCTCTGCCACTGTGATTACAACAGTAGCAGCAGACCACAGGGTGCAATAATGTTACCCCTTTACTTATAAACCTTTGTTGTCTTGCTGTTGACTATAGGAAACTGTCTAATACCCTTAACTTGACCCTTCACATCAGAGTTAATGGCTCCTTCTCCCATGTACTCTGTTACTGTATTGTGCTGATTTGTTGACACGGCATTCTTACACCTACCCAGTGAGTTTCATAAAGGCAGAAACTATGTCATATTTATCTTTGTACTTTCATCCTTTAATACAGTTTTTTGTACATGGTAGATATTCATTAAAATTTTCAATTTTAAAATGCTGCTTAGTAAACTAGATTATTTTCACTCTATTAACATGATGTAATTCAATTCAGGGACTATCTATTGAATGCCTATTATGTTTTGAAAACTTTCTTAGATTCATGATTTTTTAGAATTAATAATTTTTTTCATCAGTTGTCTTTAGAGACTGAGGTCAATTTGTGCTTTTTTGTTTTCCTTTAAAAATAGCTTTTCTTTCACTTAGAAAGCAATAGTTAATTCTTTTGATCTTGTTAAATGAAGCTCATTAGACGTTTTACCCATTTTTTTTTTTTTTTTTTTTTTCTGGAGTAGAAGATTTTGAATGTGCTGGTTGTCTTTGAGCTTGTGTCTTTAACTTGTCTCTTTTACCACAGCATTTGGCCAGTCATAGGATGGGATAGATGGGGTGATAGATTTCTAATTTTCTTCTTCTTAATGCCTTTTTTCAGGTAATGCAAAAATATGTGTGCCAAGTTATATCAAAGCAACTGCAAGACTTAGTGACATAATGACAACATATATCATTTATTTAGTGTTTCAAAGTATGACAGACACTATGCTGAATCCTAGCTGGATTATTTTATTTAATCTTCATCACATTCACTTTGTGAATGACAGCATAAAAGATTAAAAAAAAGTTACATACCTGTTGTTATACAATTATCAAACAGCAACACATGAAAGATTTAAACTCAACTCTCTTTCTGATTCTTGAGCCCAGATTTTGCCACTACTTCCAGTATTTCTTATACTTAAATAATGTGCAAACTCCTTGAGAAAAAAAAATCCTAAGCATTCTCTCTCCTTGGAGGATCTCTCCAAAAATCCCAGTTTGAGAAATACTGATTTAAGAAATTAAAGTTTTATTCTATGGAAATGCCTTTCAATATCAATTATTGCTACAAAAGAGAAGTTTTAGGTTTGTAATGGGGTAAGATGACTTGTTAAAAGATTTCCTCAACATAAAAACACAAACTATACAAATCTCACCTCTTCACAAATTTGTCTGCAGGCTTGGGTTCCTAGGCAGTGACAGAACCAAGGGACTACCTTTACCCCTGTAGTAGACATTATGGAACATAGTCCAGATCTTGCCTTCAGAACCAAGACCCTCATTCCCCTGAGGACCAGAAGTGTCAACTGCTGAGAGTTCACAGCTGATTCCTTCCCCAAGAAATTCTTTTGGCTAAGCAAGTTTATATCCCATTCTTAGAGGCAGCATATTTCTTATGACTAGTTGTTTGGGGTGGGAGTGTGAGTGGGGAACAAAGGCCCAGCTCCTTGTTTCAATCCAGCTCAGAGCTGAGGGGATATTCAAGCTTCAGAGAACCCTGTGAGAAGGTCTGAAGGCCTCTACTACAACTGCCTTGCAGGTCAACCTCTCTCTCCCTATCCTGCTTTCCTCACTCCCTCACAAGCATTATGGCTGAGAACACTTCACAACCAACCACCTGTATGTGAATATCTGGCTCAGGAACCAGGAGACTCGTGACAATCTCTAAAGCCACCTCAAGGAAACACTTAACATAAATAAAAACAGAATGATATCTTTGTGTATGCAGCTTAAGACAAGACTACAGAGCCTACCTCTCAAGCAGACTGTTGCCTCTTCAGCTCCTCCCTCAGATATTCTGGAGAAAAAACACAAGAACTTTTGACTCTAACATACTGCAAGTGTAGACATTAAGTATCTCCAACAACTTCCTCATCCTTAGACACCATTATATAGAAGTCTGTAATCACTCCCTAGAGCAGAGAATGTATATAACACAAACTGGATTCATACAGTTTATACAAAAACCAACCAGCTAACAAAACAAAACAAAATAAAAAAACAAACCATAATAGCAGCTTTAATTATCTTGTTTGGTTTTCTAATTGGCCAAGTAAATAGAAAAGTTGACACTAAATCTCTTCGCTTTGTATCATGTAAATTGTCTAAAATTATAATGTGATATTTAGGCTAAGGCAGCTTAACTGATATTATGAGGATGATAAGATGATATAAACCCATAATGGGAGGTTCTCTCTGGGTTTATGTGGCACTAGTGGTCAATTCTCTTATCCTTTAGTAATCTTAAGCAGGAACAATTTGTATTGAGTTCCAGTAATTGGAGGTGTGCCTGAGTTGCCGAGGAGTAAGAATGCAAGAAATACACATGAGAAATGCACAGTGACATACACTTATACTTTGTTTCAGAACATGATTTTGTAAACACGAGAAAAAGATGAGCACAAAATCATCATATGGCCAGTATAAATAACTCAATCCCCAAATCCATCTGAGGCTCAAACCGTCTCCTTTGAATAATTTTGGATTGATTAAGAAAAAATACTACAAAAGATGAACAATTACCAGATCCGTCCTTTTCAAAACTTTGAGTTGTTTAAAAAGAAAAAAAAAGTATTTGAGATCACAGTTAGAATTAATATACATATCTACTTCTACCTTCTGAACTTAGCTCTAGGATAAAATTCCAATGTTTAAGCAAAAAAAGAAATGAATACACTGTCACATCAAGATCAAAATAATTTTAAGTGTCCCTGTATTTCCATTGTACAACCATCATGACATACTGAAATAATCAATGAAAGGTAAAAATAATTGTTCTTTTTCATTTAACTGTGCTATGACAAAAAGAAAATGAGACTAGGGGTCAGGGAAGAAGTTAGGAATAAGATGCAATACAAGATACTTTGTGTTACTAATTATTAGTATTATTATAGAAATTAAGAGGAAAACTCTCTTAAGTGGTTAAGATGTGGCAGCTAAGAAAAAATCCAGATGTAAATTCAGAAGATAATTTCTTTGTGTAGTCTTTGCTAACTATGTTTATAGAAGTAAATGTCAAGGTAAGCTCGGCAAGGAGCAAAAGAAATGAGTCACATTTCTCTAGTGTCATTCCCAAGATGCTATCTTTTACCTTTCTGAGTATGCACAAGTCTGACACTGGGTTTCTGCTTCTTTATGGAAACAGTATGCAAACACTCAAATAACAGCAGGATAGTCATTTTTCATATATGCTTTGTTTTCATTTCTATGACTTGGAAAGACCAACTTTCCAAATGCAGAAATCTATGCAGTTGCTCTGCAAGTTGAGTCCCTGCTTGCACTCTGGATTTTATAAAGCAATTAGTTTTAAATATGGTCTTGGAAGAGAGGGTGTAAGCTTTGAATTAAAAACTCTTTTCTCTGTATCTTGCTTCCATATTGAACAAAACCAAGTTCTTTTAGAAAGTAGAAAGGTGTGAATAAGACTTGTCAATACCTTGGCCTTTTTATGTTTTAGTCATATTTTTCTATGTTTATGAGACAGCATCTATCTAATCAACTATTATGTCATAAATTGACAAGCCAACTGGTGTTAGCCAGTCTTTTTTACAATACATTGGCTTTTAATGTCAAAAATATCAACTAATACTACTAGGAAGAAACATCATTTTACAGTTTACTTGTTGCTTTGTAATGAGGGTGGTATGGCCCTCCTCTTGACACCCTGAATCACTGTCTCATTTTTTAAAATTTTACATTTTCTTAACTTCTGAGCTTTCTGAAAATACTTTGTTACTTCTATTTCCTTGCTGCCTACTAATTTTTAATTTCCCTGTAGTCTGAATTTAGCCCCATCACTTTCCTGAAATTTTCTTCATTGTCACCAGTGACGTTTTAGAAAACAAATCTGAAAACTTTTTTAACTAACTGACTGATTTTTTTGACCTCTTCATAGCATTTGCTTCATTGACTGCCCTCATTGCTTTGAAACTCTTATTTGTTCTCTTAATTTCCATGACCCCGTATAAAACAAATTCTTGCAACAAGCAGCATATCCTTTCAATTTCTCTATTTTGGTCATGGCTGAAAACCATGAACTTATTTCTGATTTATCTCTATTCCTTTCCTCCCAAGTCTTGTCTATTCTTCCTTGGTAATTTTCTATCTCTTTTCTTCCCAAATCTCTTATTACCACCCTTGTCCAAGTCTACGTCATACTTGTTCTTCTTAACTGGTTTCTTTGTATTCAGTTTTTACCTCATTCCGATCATTACAAAACTACTGCCAATTTTTTCCCCAAAACAATTTTTATTGAACAAGTCATTCCATCATGCTCTGTGTTTGGAAGAGGCTGGATTCAAGCCAGTTGGGGAATGCAACTGTTCTGATGATATATTTCCCCTAAATTAGACAGACAAATTGTTCCAGCAAAGATTCAGAGAAAACACATCAGCATTCATCTTGGGTATAGATGCTGAGGCCAATTTAATCTGAAATGTTGGTTAGATTGCATGAGCTAAAGGTCAGAACTTTGCTTTCAATGACAACTTGAAGAGTTGGAAGTTGGAATGGAGCCAGTGAAAGAATGTGCTGAAGAATATAAGAGGCTCTAAACCAGAAAGAGCAGGTCAGTGTGAGAACAGATGAGGGAAGATGTTATACAAGTTATTAAAGGAAATGGAAGTCAGGGGACTAGGGTGAGCAAATTTTGGTTGATAAATTACTAGAGAGAATGTGGGGATGAGAAGGGAGTAGCGAAGCTGAGTTCTGTAGTATATGTTGTTATTTTTGCCTTAGGAATAAAGATGTGCTGATTGAACTTAGGAACACCAAAGAGGGAGGCAAAGGATTTTCTAGGCTGATTTTCCAGAGAGCGATTCTTCCATAAATTCTTTTATATGACCATGTTGTTTTCCTCACATGAATCTAACAATTTTTCTCTAACCCATTCCCACGTATCTGCCGTATTTCCTGTCTATCATGCTATTATCTTTCTTCTCTGCTTTCATGAACTGTACCTTTCTTTTAAAATCCAGCTTATATTCTATCTGCACCATGTAGTTTTTGGTTTAAAGCAATGGAAGCAAACACTGGCTATCTTAATCTGCCCTTACCTATTCATTCCCTCGAGAGGGTTTGGGGAGTCAGAGTTTATGGGAAGGACTCATATAATCCACAGAAGGCTAGAAGATCAGGGTTGAGGTACTTGGACCCAAGGAAGCTCTGGAATCTTAAGAAGCAGGAGGCACAGCAAGAGTTTCATGGAAAGAACAGCTTGGTAAGGACTTGGTCACTACCATTACCCCTGCCATGACCTTGACCTCCAACTATCCCCTGTCCTTGCATCCTCCTCTAATTCAAAGTCCTACCCATAGAAAATCCAGTTGGCCCAAATTAAGTCACATGTCCATCCCTTGTCTGGTCTAGTTGGTGGAAGAGATCTCTGCTTCCGTAGTGCATAGAGAACAATAGCTCCAAACAGAAGTATAGATGCTGGGGGCTTTCCCAAAAGGGAGAATAGAATTTTGTTAGGAAAAGAAGGGTCAGAGGCCCTGGGGGTAGGAACTTTATTTTTGTATTCTAGTACTCAAAAAAGGACTCTGAACACAACCTGTAATAAATACTTTTTTGAAAGATGATATTGACCTACTGTTTCATTTTTGGTGGATTATGTCCTATGAAAATCACCTGCATGTTTTATTTAGTTTAAGGTGGGATGAATCAGAGGAGGGCAACTGACATTTACTGTATACTACTTTAGGTATCATACAGACTATTTTCTCTTGTAATAATAATGATAATAACAACTGGCATTTATTTAGCTTTATTATTATCATTTGGCTTATGTATGAAACTCATTGATTTAGGTACATTCGTTTATTTAATCCTCATAACAATTATTCAAGATAGGTCTCATTTTTTTTCTTTGGCAGATATGAGTACTATTGGCTAGAGAATTTAGTAACTTTCCCAAAGTTTCACAGAAGATAATATAGAGAAGCTACTCAAAACTATTTCTGTCTGATTCCAAAGCACTTTTAACATTTTGTACTGCTTAAGTAGCAAGAATAGAGTTTGGAAGAACATACAATATCAATAAATGTTTCATGTCCTTCATCATTAACTACTCCAGTTAGTATCAGCAGGGAACTTATTTGAAATGTACATTTTCTGTCCCCCAACAGACCTACTGAATCAGAAACTCTGGAGGCTGGGCCCAGAAATCTATCTTTTGGCGTACTTTCCAGGTACGTCTAATGTACACCACTATGGTTTTGAGAAGTACTAACCTACATCCCTTCTCACTGTTTGTATCTTTATGTGGCGCCACACCTATATAAGTTGTGCTAAACCTTTATGGTCTGATTATTGTATTCTTTTGTATGCCATCATTTAAACTTTATTTGTATTTTTTTATTTTCCAATTTCTATTTTGAATTTATCCAGATGTAGTCTTGCAGGCTGCTCTTACTGAACTGAAGTCTCACATATATGAGAAAAATGTAAAAATATATGTGGAATGCACATGTAGCCTTCATGTCTATTTGCCTAGTATACTGAACTATTTTTCTCCTTTCTTTTCTCTCAACATGTTTTATCTGCTGGGAGGAAAACAGAATGAGAAATGAAAATCCATGCAGCCGAGACTCATCTCTGCTACTTCATACCCTTCCCCAGCTTTTAGACAGTGACTTTACATTGACTTCTCTTTCATCTCTTGCTGGAGTCTCAATAAGGATGTCAAACTATTAATTATGATTATATATTTTACAAAATTTGCCTTGGATTCATTGAGAATCTGCCCAGATGATCAATATTTGACCACTTACGAATTAAATATTCATTGTCTGTGCTCTAAAATGTAAAGATTGTCTGCTGATCACTGGGCCACAACACTTTTCAAGACCAGATAAGGTATTCCAAATGAATGAAGGTTCCCTGCCCTGTCCCTCTCACCTGCATGTCAAGCAGGTTGAACATTATGAAGGTGGTTTTGAAGATAATGCTAGAATTTATGAATGTCTTCCCTCATTTTCAACAGGGACATGAGTCGGGAAGGGCAAGATGAATAGTTACCTTTCCCTTCTTTACACATCTCTCCTGTTATAGTTATTTAAAAAGTGCATTTTACTTAACTCTTTAATTCAATTAATTTATTTTAATTTTTAAGTTTAAAATACAAATGAAGTAAGTAAATTTATTTATTTTTAATTGCCTAGATTAGGTTCTAGTTACTTCCTCTTGTATCTTTAAGGAAAACAATCTGAGTGTTTATCACTAGGATTTTGCTTCTGTATTTAAAATTTCCTTGATAAAAAGAAGCTCATTACCTTATTATTTTGTTATATTAAGTGCCTATGCTAGCATTTATTTAGGCAGTGTTTGTTTAGTCAATGGTTATTGTATATGGGATTCAAAGTGTCTTCTAAATCAATGAACAATTATTATATCTCTCCTGAACATTTTAATTTTTTGAGATACATATTAGAGATGCTTATATATGAAATTTACTTGAAAATTAATGGCTCTACCCAGAAACTCTGATTACCTGTACTTGGTCTCTCTATACTCTAATCATTCAATGAACTTTTCAACTGTTTTTTTTTCTTTATTTTTTATTACTAAGGATAAAATGTTTAGTATTCTGGTATTTTTTTCCTATCCACCAGCCCAAGGAAGATAAGAGAAACATGGAGCAGCCTAGGATCCAACCTACAGCTTAGAGCTAAGCTCATTCAAGCCCAAACTAGGTCAGCTAACCCCTAGATAATGCACAAATGTGTGATCAAGAAATAAAGAGATTGGGTGTGGTGGCTCACTCCTGTTAATACCAGCACTTTGGGAGGCAGAGGTGGATGGATCCCTTGAGCTCAGGAGTTTGAGACAAGGTTAAGCAACATGGCAAATTCCTATCTCTGCAAAAAATACAAAAAATTAGCCGGGTCTGGTGATGTGTGCCTGTAGTCCAGCTACTTGGGAGGCTAAGATGGGAGGTAGAGGTTGCTGTGAGCTGAGATTGTGCTGTGCCATTGCACTCCGGCCTGGGCAACACAGTCAGACTGTCTCAAAAAAACCAAAACAGAAACAAAAAACCCAAACAAACAAAATTAAAAGCTAAAAGAAAAAATTTTTTAGTGCCACTGAATTTCAAGTATTGTTTGTTAAATAGCATTATTCCAGCAATGACTGAATGATACAATCAGGTTTTCATTCATAATTTCCTTTCCATCCTTAATGCTACCATCCTATTATTTAGACTATTGCTAGACTGCTGAGAAGTCTTTCAAATTTTGGATTATTTTCCTCTCACCCCATTTTATGCACCACACCAGCTTAATCTTCCTGTTCTAAAATATTCAATGATTTTGTATTATTTTCCAAATTAAGTCTGGTTAAGCATTCTGTCGCCATGTAGCAAAATTCTATCCATCCTTTGATGTCCGTCTTAAATGTCACCTTCTTTAGGAACCTGCTATCATCCTCCCAGCTGATGAGCTTTCCTTTTCCTATGGACTTCTATAACACCCACATATTTCATGAAACTTGTCAGATTCCGCCATGAATTATAGTTTTTAAATATGCTGTTTTATTCTAAGCTTTGGAATGTGACTACCTCTCAAAAGGAATGATATGTGATTTTGGTATCCTCTACTCACAGCTTTAAGTTTTTGCACAAAAAATGTCTTCTAATAAATATTGTTTAATTGAATTTGTAGTCCACTATTCATGAAACTCCCATGCCACATAAGACTCACATTCCCTGGGTCTTCATATCATCATTGGCAGCAGTGAAGTAAGGACCTGCATTCTGTTTCTCGAAAACATTCCTCCCCCTTTCCCACCAAAGTTTACATTGTCTTCACTGCTAGATTCCTTAAGATCAAATTATGCTCATTTTGCTCTTTGTCATGTTTTTGTTGTAATCATAAGAAGTGCAGGACCCATAGGCAATTCCCGCTGCTGGTTTCCATCCCCTCAGTCTCTGCATATCAGATTTTCCTGCTGCATCCCCAACAGCTTGCCAAATCCTGAAGCCTTATTCCTGTGCCTCTGGAATTTACAGGTGGTCTTCACCAAAATCTTGTGCATCTTCTAATCTCTGAATCTTCAGTTTACCTTTCTCTAGCCAAAACATGGCTCTCCCATGAAGGCAATACTTCTACATCAACTTCAAGTCTGTTTTATTTTTTCTTTCACATTCCTATTATCACTTGGACCACAGATGGGGTAGTTATTGCTCATAGTCTTCCTTGCTTCTTTCAATACAGTTTTCCTCCCCTCTGTTCCTGCTTTGATCTCATATCACTAGGTTATACTACTTACTACCCTTTCTTGTTGTAGTCCATTATAAATCTCTGGGTCATTTTTTGTTTCTCAAAGACTTTTTTTCTTTTCTCTCTTTCTCTCTCCTTTCCTTTCCCTTCCTCCCCTCCCCCTCCCCTTCCCCTCCCCCTCCCCCTCCCCTCCCCCTCCCCCTCCCCTCCCCTCCCCCTTCCCTCCTCTCCCCCTCCCCTTCTCTTCTCTTTGTTTTCTGAGACGGAGTCTTGCTCTATCACCCAGGCTGGAGTGCAGTGGCATGATCTCAGCTCACTGCAACCTACGCCTCCCAGGTTCAAGCAATTCTCCTGCCTCAGCCTCCTGAGTAGCTGGGATTACAGGTGCCTGCCACCACACCCAGCTAATTTTTGTATTTTTAGTAGAGATGGGGTTTCACCATGTTGGCCAGGCTGGTCTTGAACTCCTGCCCTAGGTGATGATCTGTCTGCCTCGGCCTCCCAAAGTGCTGGGATTACAGGTGTGAGCCATCATGCCTGGTCTATCGAAGACTCATTTCTGAATGACAATCATACTCTTTAGCAATAATGAGAAGTCTTGGTGATTTTAATATCTTCTATTTCAATATCTGCAATGGTTAATTTTATTTGTCAACTTGACTGGGCCATGGGATGTCCATATAACTGGTCAAATATTCTTGGTGTTTTTGTGAGGATGTTTTTAGATGAGATTGATATTTAAACTGGTAGACTTAGGTAAAGCAGATTGCTTTCCACAAGGAGGGTGGATCTCATCCAATCAGTTGAAGGTCTGAATAGAACAATAAGGTCAACTCTCACCTGAGTGAGAGAGAATTCTCCTGCCTGATGTCCTTTGAACTGGGACATTGGCTCTTTCTGGTTCTATAGCAGACTGCTGGTCTTTGGACTCAAACTGGGACATTGGCTCCGCAGATTTTGGTCTTGCCAACCTTCATAATTATGTGAACCAATTCCTTATGATAAACCTCTTCATGTCTATCTATTAATGTCTATCTTTGTCATATTGGCTTTGTTTCTCTGGAAAACCCTGACAAGTACCATATCCTTCTGATTCTCACAGTTCCTGGACTTGCCTTTTTTGTGGAAATGTCTCTACTCACTGTCTTCAATTTCTCTCTCTTATTTTCTCTCTTGGTCCCACTAGAATCAGGCTTTCACTCTTACCATTTCATCAAAACTACTCTTCTCAAGTTCTCTAGTGATCTACCCACAGCTAAATTCAATGCTTCAATTCTCAGTCCTCATTTTACTGATTGAAACTATATTGAGAGTCCAGCCATCTTTGCTACCACTATTCTGGTCACAGCCGGCATCACCTTTCACGTCAATTAGTAAAATAGCCTCTTGCCAAGTCTCCCTGCCATCCCTGGGTCCTCATAGCATTTACTCTCCATGTAGTAATATGATACCCTTTTGACTTCATGAAGTATGCCTTATGATATATTTTCACCTCTTGCACTACTCTGTTCCTAGTTCTCTCTGTTCTTACCACCCTAGCTTCTTTGCTGGTTTTCAAACCTTCCAGGAATGCCTCAGGCTTTTGGACTTGCTCTTCCTTCTACCTGGAACATAGCTTCTCTAGGTAGCTACAAACAACAGTATAGATTTTTTTCAAATGTTTCCTATGAGGGAGGGCTTTTCTGACCACCTCGTCTAAAATTGCTATCTTCATTCTATTCCTACCCTTCCAGCTATCTCTTCATTCTTTATTTTTCTCTGATTTTTTTAAAAAAATGGTATTTGTCAGCATCTGATATATTATGTACTTTATTTATTTATATTTATTTCTTGGAGGTCAGTCTCTCTTCCCATTCCACTAGAATGTAAACTCCACAAGGCTAGAAGTTTTTTTTTTCTTTCTTTCTTTCTTTTTTTTTTAAAGACAGGGTTTCACCATGTTGGTCAGGCTGGTCTTGAACTCCCGACCTCAGGTGATCCACCCGCCTTGGCCTCCAAAGTGCTTGGATTACAGGTGTGGGCCACCACGCCTGGCGGTTAGAAGTTTTGATCTACTTTGTTTGCTATGGTACTCCCCGTAACTAGAATATTACTTGCACATGATAGTGTTAAATAAATATTTGTTAGCTGGATTAATGCTGTCAGTCACAGAAAAAAAAGTGCATATTTTCTTGTCAGTTTCAGAAATGAGATTTTACTAATGTAGAAAGGCTATTTTCCTCTCCAACAACAATACAGACTTGTTTAAAATATCAACAGGAAATATTTAATCTCTCAAATTTTATTCTATTAAGTCAGTTGTAGCTATCCAAAAGCTCTATGTGGTATTTGTACTAAAATGCCAGTGGTTACTATAATTTCGTGTTATATAATAGTATCTAGGTAGTAAAGAAAAAAAACATGTACTGAACTGCTATTTTAGTGAATATTCAGTTATCATCTAGTTGTCTAAACTTCTGGCACAATCCATTGTGAACACTTATTTTCTGTTTACAATAAAAAACATTGGTATGGTGTTTCAAAAGCATCACTTTAACCTGCCTAGACAGTACTTTGATGAACTTGCTGAGAAATGGAATTGACCAAAACCTCTTGCCAAATTAGATATTTGACCCAAGACAAATCAGGACACTAATTTGGATGTTTTATCATTTTTCTGCTCGGTGCCCAGACCTTAACATGCTTTCAAAACAATAATTAATGCTGACAAAATTCTAAGAATTTATTTTTAATCCTGATTTTACAGATGAGGAAGCAAATGGGAAGAAGTTAAATGGCTTATTTAAAGCCCCATCACAAATTAACAGCAAGCTGGAACTCTATGTAAGGCACTCTTGCCTCATGTTTCTAAGTTTGTTAGTGTCATGTTCTCATGCCAGGGTAATTACTAGAAACCAGTCTTGGGGAACATAACTGATCTTATAGGGTGCTGCTGTGATGACTAGAGACTTCCCCATTAAAATTCAGGGCCTCAAATGAGACCTGGTTCACACTGATAAAAATGGAGCTCTAACCTGTGTTTCTGTTCTTCAGGAAGAAGCATCACTTTGGTGACTCCCAACCTTTTAGATAGAGGAGCTAAAATAATAGACTTAACAGAAAAATTAAGATTTCCATATATTCTGATGTTAGTACAAAGTAGTATTATGGTCTATAAATAAATCTGGGGTTAGAGTTTCCTTCTCAGAGATGATATAATTAAGTTAGATGTCATTTTATTAGGCAGTCACACATGCAATTATACAGATGTGGAGTAGCTTGTGAATTAGAGTGAATGAGTTCCTAACAGGGTATAGGGAATTGTTACTGAATCTTGCCTTAGGGGAAAGTCTCCTTTCTTTCTGTTAGAAAGAAAAGCTTAGAAGTATAATTATATTTGGTAAAAAGTGCCAATTGGTTGATAAGATTATTTTCTTATTCTTTCATATTCTTAGTTTCCTCATCTATAAAATAGTGATCATAATATCTGTAATGAAGCTGTTGTAAGAATTAAATGGAATAATCTAAGCTGATTTTAGTACAGTTCTTGGCACATGGTAAGTGCAACATAATATCAGTGTTATCACTCTTCTTCCTCTGTCTTATTATTACCATTAGTAAATGACGATGAGAACATGTGTTCTCCAGATGAATAGGAATGGGAAGAGTGACGGTTATTTTTTATCCCTTGTATTTGAAAGACTGGTTACGAGAGCTTTTACTGCCAGTTGCAAGATGAGAACATCAATTACTTTAGTAGTCAAATGATTCCAGCTCTGAAAACCAATAGCTACATTAGCATTTTGAAGCAAAAAAGGCCAATGTCAAGAAAATATAAAGTCTATTTTTTTATTAAAAAAATGGCAAGAGTATAATAACAGACTGTACCTGAATAGTGAATCAGTGTGTTCTCAGAGAATAGAAGTGAAAGTCAGAAGTGTAAAATTAATATTGATTACTGATACATTTGTAACAACTAAAATGTTTTTTGATTGAATGATTAAATCAATTGGTGGATGGATGGTTGGTTCCTATCCTAAGCGAATGTCTCTGAACATGTCCAGTGTGGTAAATATTTAGACTATCTTACTACACTGTCTTTTCCAACTACCTTTTAGTGTGTTCTTTTGTACTGCAGAGACTGGGAAGCTAAACTTCAGTCTCCTACACTTCTTTATAGCAAGGGTCCTAGATGTGGCCAGTCAGATGAATTCACATAGGATTTGAATTATGCAGTGAAGAGACAAAAAATAAGAAATATCCATTTTGCTGGTGCAGATTGCTGGTGGGGATGATGGCATCCTAGGCTGACCTTGGAAATGGCAGCTCTTTGATCATGCCAGGTGAAGCAGCTGCCTTGGAAGTGCATTTTTGCAGTAGGATCTTGGAAGTTATTCCTGGACCCTCTGCACAGAGTTTACTAAGTTAGCTGTCCTGATTACTCTCCTAATTACTAAGTTAGCTCTCCTTTTTAATGCCTGGAAACTGTAGCAATCCATTTTTATTTAAATAAGTCAATATAAATTTTGTCCTTTATAACCGAGCCTTAACTCACACATTGGTTCCTCCAAGTAAGAATTTTCAGTGTTGACATTCCATGGCACAACTTCATCTTTTGCATCTTTTTTTTGTATCTCGTGTTGGCCAAATGCCACTTCCCTCCTTAAATATTGCCTGATTTCTCCAGCTAATGTGCACTCTCTTTTCTTTGATCCACTAGGGTTTTGTTGTTTGTTTGTTTTATGGTTTTTGTCATATTCTGCTTTGATTTCAAGTTACTCATACTTTATTCAAATACAAGCTCTTTGAGGAAGTATAAAATTTAAATGTACTTAAAGCCTTTTTGAGGTCCCACTGTGCTATCAGAGTGCCATAAAGATAGTAGATGCTTAATGAATATTAAAGGACTTTAAATCCAACAAAATCACTTTAGGAAGGCTGCCTTTAAAAACATTATGCCTAGGAGTAGTATGCCTATAGTTTAAACTACAATATACATGTAACTGCTCAATCTCTTCCCACCACTTCTAAAATATTTCCATCTGAATGTTCCACTAACATCCTACACTGAACATTCCCTAAACTGATTTCATGACCTATATCCTCAGACTTTCCTTTCCTTTCCAGTTTCCTATGAGTGGATGCCAGGCATCATCATTCTTTTAACATGTTATTTAAGCCCTGGGCAAGAATCCCAACTACTGTATTCTTCTCTTGTTACATTCAACAAATAATCAAGTCACATTCACTCAGGTTCCACCTGCCTTGCCTCTCTTCTTTACCTTGTTCTCTCTAGTGATGACATTTTGAGTGTACCTCATTTGTCATGTGGATTCTAGCACTGATCTCCTTCATACGATAGATGTCTTCTGGGAGCATGTTTATGACATTGTTTGAGTAGTTTTTCATTTTACCAACAATTGTCTTTATTTCAACTTTAGGGTCAATACAACTGGATATGATGTTCAGAGGTAAATTACTGGTTTCTTTGGGTCCTGAGTGACTGTACCTGGAGTTTAGTTTTGAAACAGATTGCTTTTGATGTCTGCTTTGTTAACTATTTGTGTTCAGCTTTATCAGAAGATGTAAGATTTCAGACAGTATTACCATCATTAAGTAAACAAAGGAATACATCAAATGTTATTAATTTCTTTATTACTTCATTAAGAAGTAGAGCACAATGTTAAAAAGTGAGGGTACAATGTTAAAACAAACTATAAATAGATAAAATTACTTTTAGTAATAATATACTGGGTTAGGATCCCCATGGGTCTGCCATTAACTACCTGATGATCTTGGAGAAGTTACTTCATCTCTCTATGCTTTAGTCTCTTCATATATAAAATGTGGCTAAGAAGTATACCTACCTCTTACTATTATGGTAAGAATTGAATGTCAGCATATGTAAAGTCCTTAGAATGGCACCTAGCTCATAGAAAATATGTAGTGTCAGTTAGTATCATTACTATTTATGTAATATCAACTTGATCATTTTAAGTATTAAATGATGAGAAATTCTGACTAAGAGAGAAGAACTGGTATCTTTGTAAATATAATGGACATCACTAATTTTAGTGATTTTTCCCACATGTATGAAATAAGTATACATAGAATAACTTCTTTATGTTCACCTAATTTACTAAATTTACCTTCAGAAAAATAGTGTACAAAGAATAAATTAAATCCTGATATCGTTAAAAATAGTTTGCTTCACAAGTCTTATAAAGAACTAATGATATTTCTGTAGCTTTTGCAGGTGTTTATTGAGGCATGGTGATCTTTTTATTCTTGTATCTTTATTTTTAAAAGAAAGAGCTGGTAATTATACTATGTAACATTTTCCAAATTCTTAAGTTACATAAAGTGGGGAGGTGATTTCAAGGGAAAAAGGCAAGATATTTTTTATTAGCTCTAGAGATAAAAGTAAGCTGTGGCATTATCTTTCTGTTTTTCTTCTCTTTTAGCCTCATTTGTGTAACTTTAATATCGGCAGTGTCTTATCTTTATTTTTCTCTTCTAATTGAAAGGTGACTATTAATAAGACTCGTTTTTCAATCATCAAGATATATCACCAGAAGGTGACAATTTTCAGGTATGGAAATATAGAAAAGCAGGCACTTTTATTTCTTGGCCATCATGAGCAACAAACACACTCTATAGATGCTGCCTCCAGAGAACTTGAATATTCTGAGCACTTACTGTTCAGCACCATTCTGCTCAACCCTGGGAGAGCTCAATACACACACAATGAGTAAATAAAGAGGTGTTCTTTAACAACAGGCAGATTCGTTTCATTAGCCCATGCTGTATCTTGATTAAAATCTCCCTAAAGGGTGTCAGCCTCCTTTTGCTTTCCTTCCCAGTTTTGTTCCTGGGATCTCTGAGACTCCAACAAAGAACCAGGCACCATTCAAGATTTTTTGTGTCAGTTCAACAAAAAATCATAAGTCAAGAATTTCAGGTTGCTTATATTTTACAGGGAGTCTGCAAAGTTCATGATTGATAAGTATGATTTTCTATATATGTATGTAGTAGAAAGAGTATTTTTATATTTTAAAATCAGTAGCAGAATTCATTTTTGGGAGAGGAGAGACTGTTTAAGAGAGGACCCTAATGGCCACTCTGAGAATGAAATGGGAAAGAAACTGATCCCTACACTCCCTTCTCAGCCTTCCTTCCCCATCCTCCTGGGCTTGGCCCAGATAAGATAGACCGAGATCAGGAGGGAGCTGTATTGCTTGCTTAGTGTACCAAATGGGAGAACTTTTGAGTTTCTGAAAGAAGACAGAGAGAGGAGGAGAGAGACTCCTGAGAAGGAGAAGTTTAGAGAAAAACTTAGATCAGCACTGTCCAATAAAAACATACTGCGAGTCATATTTAATTTTAAGTTTTCTAGTTAAAACAAACTATAAACAGGTAAAATTACTTTTAGTAATATATTTTACATTGACAGCACATCCTGATTTGGACTAGCTAAATTTCAAGCACTCAGTGGTCACATGTCTAGCGGTTATAGTACTGGATGGCATAGGTGTGTAGAAAGGAGCCCAGCATCATGGCCAGAACTCGGAGTCCTTTAAAGAAACATAGTGAAAGTTCTGAGTGGTGGGAATGGAGGTGAATTCTTCAATTAAAAATTTTCATTCATTTTCTCTGTTGTGTCAAGATATAACCTCCTCCCCATTTTCTCTATATCTTCAGTAAAATTCTGTTATTTAATGTAAGATATCTTTGGTGGAACTACTTTGCATCTGTATTGGCAGCAACTACTACTATTCCTTAACCACTCTCCCAATCCCAGGAGATAACGTCTGTCCCTCACTTCTTGCAGCCTAGGAAAGCCAACTCTTATTCATTTAATGCCCCCTTAACACCTCCTGTGTCTGTTTCCTTCTCTCTATCCCCACTGCTTTGGTTGCATTAGACAATCTCAGGAAAAGAGATTGTGTTCTGTAGTGGGCAAAATGAGGCAGAGAAAATGAAACAGCCACCAGAATCTAGAGGTGAGTGAGGAGGGGAATCCAGCAGAAAGGATGAGTCAGGGAAGACGTAGAGACACAGCAAGGGTGGCAGAAGAGGGGCTTTCCCATGCGACATTGGATGGGAACTAGACTCATTTTTATTTAAACATGAAATTAAATCTGGAGAACTTGGGACCACTTAGGCAACTGGCAATTTTTATGGAAAGGCATATGTGCAAGAGGTGGGAAAGATAGGCTGGGATGAAGTAACATAGCAATATTCGGGGAAAATAGTTGAGTGACAAAGGCTGACCTAACCTAATTAGGTACAAACCTATCGTGAATTGACATGAGGCTTTTTATAGTCTTCATTGTCATGTTTAATGGAAATATTCATACATTTTGTAGGAGAAATATTAATGTATATGATAATGGGGTGCTACCCATACCCTACTATGGGATGTTACATAATAATATAAAGTATATGCACCCTGTTAACTTTCTGAAGTCCCTAAAGTTTAGAATTCCAAATTTACAGCTGACTTTTTTAGTTTCCAGTAATGGACTATGGATCTGAATTTGGTAAGAGGATGGGGATGAATAGGAAAAGCTTTTTTGAACCCCTCAAATCACAGCCTAAAGGTGATCTGACTGTGTTCAGACACACAGTCTGAACTGTGTTGATCTAACTGTGTTCAAAGTGATCTCTGCTGATAGACACACCTTCTCTCCCATTAATTGAAAAGTATTCTTCCTCTCTTTCCCTTGCTAGCCTTCATTTCTCCCATTTTTCATGTTTTTTTTTTTTTCTACCTCCTGGAGCCCTGTGGAGTTGTGTATAGTTCCCTGCACTAAATTCTTGCATTGCTGAGTGGTCAGGAGAAACTTGAGCCCCAGGCTATGGAACGCTCAAGTTAGAGGTTCACTTCAGAGGGGTTTGTTTTGGAGCAGAAGAAGAGGTTTGACGCATGTCCATTGCATTTGACAGAGTGTTGTTTGCTCATGATGGCATAAAGGAGGCCATTAAGAGCAACTAACAGAACATGGGCAGTAAATAATGTGCTCAACATTGCATCAGTTACTATTTTATTTATAGAACAGTGATTTTGATCTTATTGGACCGATAAACTGCTCATGTAGTATGGTATTCAGGTGTACTATTTTTATATCTATCTAGTTCTTCCATGCTAAAAGAGTTAATGATACTCTAAGAGGGACTAGTTTACACTCAGAAAATAACTTATTTGGCCAGAGAGATAAATGTATGTTTTCTCTGTGTATTCAAAGACATCCAAAATGCTCTGCCATTTTGCGCTTTTCTTAATATAACATCTGATGCAAACCAAAAAAACAAATGCCAATAATTATAGACAGGAGTTTGCGCTCTCTCAAATAGAGTACTGTGTGACCAAAGGTCCTTGTTCCCTACAAATCTCTCTACAATATTTTTTTCTGTTTACCTCATTGAGCGAAGCTTCTTTGAAGAATTATATTTGTCCTCTATGTGATATTCATTTTGAAAATGGTTCTCTTTCTATGCAGCTATGACAGAATAATGTGTTTCTTGCTGAACAGAATGTAGAGTGATTTCTTATCCAATAAAAATGAAAAGATAAAGCTGTTCAAAGGAAACTTCCAAACTGACCTGCAAAGGAAACTCCAGAGATTTACCTCAGTAGTTTAGGCGATCAAAGGGGAATGTTAAGGATTCATCCATCTGCATTTATCTTTCGTCTAAGTGAGTGATGTGCCAGTCATTGGATTTTTGCTGTTTCCAAGGCAGTGAACAAATATACAATTACTGGAGAAGGGAAAACCTGCAGCCTTGGAGTAGAGCAAAGAAAACTCAAAAGTAGGTCTTAAGTTCACAGACATTCATTGTGATTATCTCAGCAAGGGGCCTTATAGTTATTGTTCACCTTTGGTGAGTCATGGTTCATGACTGAAGAGCAAGAGCCCTTTCCCCAGGAAGATGCACGCACCCATAACTGTTTTATATGATTTATGGAAGTGTGCAGATTCTCTGAAGCTCATGTCTGTACTATACTGTAAGTCTAGAAAAAGAAAGGCATAGAAAACAAATAGAAATAGATGCTGTTTATTTTTACTTTTAAAAGCAATTTCTGAAAAATTATGCTTGTATTTATATTTTAAAGAAATTACAGTGAAAAAAGATAAAATAATATTTAATTATTTGATCTTGGAACTGTTCATGGCAAAAATGATATAATAGGAATCACAATAAAATTAATTTGAAAATGTTTGTGAGAAAAGGTAGGTGAAAATAAACCTTTTAAGATTTCTCTAAAGTCTAAAATGTCAGTTTATGGATGGATTTCCCCAATCAAAAATTTTCCTAGGTGGAAATTTGGCCAAATGCCTAGAGCCAGGAATTTAGGATGGTTTCTAATTGAATAAACCATCCTACATAGTTAATCCAACATGAACAGAAAGCAACTCTAAATTCAAAGGAATAATAAGATCTAGGATAGGAGGCAGAGACTAAGAGGCAAACTTAGATTTGATAGAAACTAAAAAAGGCAAGATGAGCCTAAAGTATCCCATGGTTAGCAGCAGAGTCACAACTTGTCAAAGAGGTATGTCCTAGCCACGCATTCTAAAGTAATTTCAAATTACTTTTCAACCCATTACCTGTTTATTTCTTTCTTAGCACTTAAAATATTCTGAAATTATTTTGCTTAGTCCCATATTTACAAGCTCACCGTCTACTTCCTCTATTAAAATGTAAGCTCTCTTAAAAAAAATCGAAAATCAAATAAAATTATCAGTTCATCTGGAGATATTAAAAGCAGAATTCTGTACAAAAAAAAAAGTGATCAGTGGGAATAGGGCCATTTTATTCATACTTGAATTAGTATTGCTACTTTGGAGCATAGAATTACACCTTTAGCTATTAGCTGTCTTCTTTAGATAGACCCCTTGTGGGTTGTAAATACTCTAGAACAGAGGGAATGATGGTGGTGAGAAGCAAGGGAAGAGTCAACTAGTTACTGAAGAGTCTCTAGTCACTAGCAGACTAGTCAACTAATGTCACTGTGAATGTGAATGGCTCTCTAACTTAGAAGACATTTAAAAATTACCATGAATCATAAGAAGCATTGACTTCTGTGCCTTATAGACTGTAACAATAGTGTCTAATCATTCACTTGTCTGTGCTTTGCAGTTCACTTTACAGACATTATCAGTTGAGTCTCTTTACAGCTATGTATGGTATTTATTTTTACCATTATTGTTTTTTGGACAAGGAAATTAAGGTCAGAGAAGTCAAATAATTGCCCCCAAAATTTAAGTTATGATAGATCTGGGACTTCTTTTTACTCAATTGAGAATAGTACATTTCATGTTAGAATCATCTGGCACTATCAGTGAGAATTTGTGAAATTAGACTGGTTTCTCCTAGGGCAAGAAGGAACAGGGTCACCTGAGTATGTTAGGCTCCATGTCAGAGAGGAGCACTGAAAGGTGGGGTGTGATAAAATAGTAGCTCTTGGTGGTTGGGGGTTTAATAGTGAAGAACAGAGAAAACAGATTCTCTTACTTTACAGTTCTTTTGGAATCCAATCCAAAGTAGCACTGTTTGATGAGTTGAAAGAAGTCTTTCAGGTACACCTATCAAACGTAGATTAGGTCTTTTCACATACTCCCATATTTCTTGGAGGCTTTGTTCATTGCTTTTCACTCTTTTTTTCTCTAATCTTGCCTTCTCGTTTTATTTCATTGAGTTATCTTCAGTCTCTGATATCTTTTCCTCTTCTTGGTTGATGCGGCTATTGAAACTTGTGTATGGTTTGTGAAGTTCTTGTGTTGTGTTTTTCAGCTCCATCAAGTCATTTATATTCTTCTCTAAGCAGTTTATTCCAGTTAGCATCTCATCTAACCTTTTTTCAAGGTTCTTAGTTTCTTTGTGTTGGGTTAGAACATGTTCTTTTAGCTCAGAGAAGTTTGTTATTACCCACCTTCTGAAGCCTGTTTCTGTCAGTTCATCAGACTCATTCTCCATCCAACCGGGTTCCCTTGCTGGTGAGGAGTTGTGATCCCTTGGAGGAGAACAAGCATTCTGGTTTTTGGTGTTTTCATCCTTTTTGTGCTGCTTTCTTCCCATCTTTGTGGATTTATCTACCTGTGATCTTTGTAGTTGGTGACTTTCAGATGGGGTCTCTGAGTGGACGTCCTTTTTATTGATATTGATGTTATTTCTTTCTACTTTTTAGTTTTTCTCCTAACCATCAGGCCCCTCTGCTGTAGGACTGCTGGAGGTCCACTCCAGACCCTGCTTGCCTGGGGATCACCTGCAGTGGCTGCAGAACAGTAAGGGTTGCTGCCAGTTTCTTCTTCTGCTATCTTTATTCCAGAAGGGTACCCACCAGATGTCAGCCTGAGCTCTCCTTTATGAGGTGTCTCTTTGGATATACAGGGATTGGGGAGCTGCTTGAGGAGAAAGTATGTACCTTTTAGGAGCTCAATTGCTGAACTGGGAGTTCCGTAGTTCCATTCAGATCTGCTGGGCAGGTATATTTAAGTCTGCTGCAGTGGAACTCATAACTGCCTTTTTCCCCAGGTGCTCTGTCATGGGAAGGTGGGGCTTTGTTTATAAGTTCCTGACATGCTGCTGCCTTTTTTCAGAGATGCCCTGTTCAGCAAGGAGGTAGTCTAGGCCAAGTCTGTCAGCAGAGGTGTTGCTGAGCTGCTATGGGCTCTACCCAGCTGTGTGAACTTCCTTGAGGTTTTGTTTACAGAGGTACAGTTAAAACTGCCTCGGTAATGGCAGACTGCCTTGGTAATGGCGGACTGCCTCAGTAATGGCGGACTGCCTCAGTAGTGGTGGACTGGCTTGGTAATGGCTGATGCCCTTCCCCCCACCGAGCTCAACCATCTGAGGTCCACCCATGCTTTTTGCAAAGCTCTCAATCCAGAGCATTTCAGATTGCTGGTCTTTGTAGGGGTGGAACCCGCTGAGCCAGATCACCTGGGTCCCTGTTTCAGCCCCCTTTTTTTCAGTTGAATGGGTGGCTCTGTCTCCCAGGTGTTCCAGGTGCCACTTGAAATGGCCACCCAGATTTGTGTGAGTTATTGTACAGAGACCTGCAGTGCTGGATGAAACAGACATGCTGGAAACTAGTGGCATTTTTCAGCCTGGGAATCTCCTGGTCTGTGGGCAGTAAAAACTTGTTTCGAAATGTGGTGATCACTCACCTTCTGCATTGTTCTCACTGGGAATTGCACTCCAGAGCTGTTCCTATTTGACAAATTGGATCTAATTAAACTCCAGAGCTTCTGTACAGCAAAAGAAACAATCATTAGAGCGAACTGGCAACCAACAGAATGGGAAAAAATTTTTGCAATCTACCCATCTGACAAAGGGCTAATATCCAGCATCTACAAAGAACTAAAACAGATTTACAAGAAAACAAACAAACAAACCCATTAAAAATTGGGCGCAGGAGATGAACAGCCACTTTTCAAAAGAAGATATATATGAGGCCAAAAAATATATTAAAAAACTGCTCATTATCACTGGTCATTAGAGAAATGCAAATCAAAACTACATTGAGATACCATCTCACACCAGTTAGAATGGCAATCATTAAAAAATCTGGAGACAACTGATGCTGGAGAGGATGTGAAGAAATAGGAACACTTTTACACTGTTGGTGGGAGTGTAAACTAGTTCAACCATTGTGGAAGACAGTGTGGTGGTTCCTCAAGGACCTAGAAATAGAAATTCCATTTGACCCAGCAATCCCATTACTGGGTATATACCCGATGGATTATAAATCATTCTATTATAAAGACACATGCACACGTATGTTCATTGCAGCACTGTTTGCAATAGCAAAGACCTGTAACCAACCCAAATGCCCATGGATGATAGACTGGACAAGGAAAATGTGGCACATATACACCATGGAATACTATGCAGCCATAAAAAATGATGAGCTTGTGTCCTTTGTAGGGACATGGATGAATCTGGAAACCATCATTCTCAGCAAACTGACACAAGAACAGGAACTCAAACATGGCATGTTCTCACTCATAGGCGGGTGTTGAACAATGAGAACACATGGACACAGGGAGTGGAGCATCACACACTGGGGTCTGTTGGGGGTCATTAGGGGAGGGACAACGGGACAGTCCAGGTTGGGGAGGAATAACATGGGGAGAAATGCCAGATATAGGTGATGGGGGGATGGAGGCAGCAAACCATATTGCCATGTATGTACCTATGCAACAATCCTGCATGATCTGCACATGTACCCCAGAACCTAAAGTACAATTAAAAAATATATACATACATGTACACATATATACGTATATATACATATATATATATATGTATATATACACACATATATAAAAGGAAAGATGTTTTAGGCATGAGAAGAGAAAGCAGAGGCCCAATCAGTTTTATGCTTCATTCTTTGTTAAGGAAGATGCTGAGAAGATCTTCTTTCTCAAATTCCAGCTCAAAGTGAAAGGTCAGAGGTACTAGAGCTAATAGTGACAAAGACATGGTATGTTGTAAACCTAATGACAAAGTAGATGCAAATAAATAACTTGGAACTGGAGGATACTCATCCCAGAGTGCTGTAGGAACTCCAGAGTAAAACAGTCCATGAATGTAAGACAATTTACTCACCCATGACCTTTGAGTATTCCTAGAAGTTGAGGATGGGTAACAAATCCAATTACCTGTTGCAAAAATTTAGCCTTTGTCATCAATTTTTAATTTTATCTATTTTTATTTTTTATTATTTTTTTGAGACAGAGTCTCACTCTGTTGCCCAGGCTTGAGTGCAGTGCCACAGTCTTGGCTCACTGCAACCTCTACCTTCTGGGTTCAAATGATTCTCCTGCTTCAGCCTCCCGAGTAGCTGGGATTACAGGTGTGCACCACCACGCTTGGCTAATATTTGTATTTTTAGTAGAGATGGGATTTCACCATGTTGGCCAGGCTCTTCTCAAACTCTAATCTCAGGTGGTCCACCTGCCTCTGCCACCCAAAGTGCTGGGATTACAGGCGTGAGCAACCGCACTCGACCATGTCATCTATTTTTTAAATGAAGTAAGTACTTTATTTTTTAAATAGCAATTTTAGTTCTACAGCAAAATTGAAAGAAAGAGAGATTTTTCATATATTTCCAGTATTAATCCTTTTGGACTACCATAACAAAGTCCCATAGTGTGGCCTTATCAACAATGAAAATTTATTTATCATTCTGGAAGTTGGGAAGTTCAAGAGTGACGCACCAGCAGATTTGGTGTCTGATGAGGGCACATTTTCTGGTTCATAGCTATCTTCTCATTATGTGCTCACATGGCAGAAGGAGCAAGAGAGTACTCTGGGGTCTCTTTTATAAGGGCATTAATTCCATTCATGAAGGTTCCAGCTTCATATCCTAATCAACCCCTCAGAGGCTCCACCTCCTAATACCATCACATTGTGGGTTAAGATTTCAACATAAGAATTTGAGGGGGAAACATTTACTCTATACCATCTCTATCTTTGCACATGTATACCCTCTGTCATTATCAACATCCTTTACCAGAGTGGCACGTTTGTTAAAACTAATGAACCTGCCTTGACACATTATAATCACACAAAGTCCATAATTTACATTAGAGTTCATTCTTGGTGTTATATACTTTATGAGTTTGTACTCATAAATATATAATGATATATTTTCACCATTGTAATATCATATAGAGTATTGTCACTGCCGTACAAATCCTCTGTGTTCTACCTATACATCCCTCCAATTCCTGGCAACCATAGATATTTTTTATTGTCTCCATAGTTTTGCCTTTCCCAGAATGTCACATAGTTGAAACTGTACATATGCAGACATTTCAGATTGGCTTTTTTCACTTAGTAATATGTATTTAAATTTCCTCAATATCTTTTCATGTCTTGATAGATCATTTATTCTTAATGCTGTTAAACTAAAGTAAAATAGAGACCAGGGCTGAAGAATCTGTAAGTGGACAAAGTCAGTTAGGTGTCATATGTGACTTTAACCTTCTTTGATTTGCAAACATAATCAAAACTTAATTTGAGGCTGGGCACAGTGGCTCACGCCTGTAATCCCAGCACTTTGGGAGGCCGAGGCGGTGGATCACTTGAAGTCAGGAGTTCAAGACCAGCCTGGCCAACATGGCAAAACCCCGTCTCTACTAAAAATACAAAAATTAGGTGAGCATGGTGGCTCATGCCTGTAGTCCCAGCTACTCGGGAGGCTGGGACAGGAGAATCAGTTGAACCTAGGAGTCAGAGGTGCATTGAGCCGAGATCACACCACTGCACTCCAGCCTGGGTGACAGAGTAAGACTTTATCTCAAAAAACAAAGGAGGCAGAGGTGCAATGAACCGAGATCACACCACTGTACTCCAGCCTGGGTGACAGAGCAAGACTTTATCTCAAAAAACAAACAAATGAACAACCCAAAAAACAAAAAACAACCCCCAAAACTTAACTTGGACTATTTCTTGTAAATGCCCATATTAAAGAAAACAAAAACTTAAGATCAACTAATCAGAAACCACCAACTGTTATAGTTGTATAATTAGGGACTTTCCAGAAGCCTACACCAAATAAGGCAACTGTATAGCTCTAATCAATCAAATATTTTCTTTGCTTTACTTCCATGTTTGTCCTATAATACCTCCCCTTTCTACTCCCTCTTTGAAACCCCCAAACTACTTCTAATTTGGAGCTTACCAATTCATGAATCGTTGTTCTCAATAGTGGTTGTACTAATTTAAATTCCCACCATCAGTGTGTGAGGGTTCCCTTTTCTCCACATCCTTGCCAGCATTTGTTATTGCCTGTTTTTTGAATATAAGCCATTTAATTGGGGTGAGGTGATATCTCATTGTAGTTTCGATCTGAATTCCTCTGATGATCGACGATATTGAACACCCTTTCATATGTTTGTTTGCCATTTGTATGTCTTCTTTTGAGAAATGTCTATTCAAATCTTTTGCCCATTTTAAATAAGATTACTGGATTTTTTTTTCCCATAGAGTTTGTTTGAGATCCTTATATATTCTGGTTTTTAATCCCTTGTCAAATGGGTGATTTGCAAATATTTTCTCCTGTTCTATGGGTTGTCTCTTCACTTTGTTGATTGTTTCCTTTGCTATGCAGAAGCTTTTTAACTCAAGGCGATCCCATTTGTCCACTTTTTCTTTGGTCACCTGTACTTATAGGGTACTACTCAAGAAATTTTTGCACAGACGAATGTCCTGGAGAGTTTCCCCAATGTTTTCTTGTATAGTTTAATAGTTTGAGGTCTTAGATTTAAGTGTTTAATTTATTTTGATTTGATTTTTGTATATGGTGAGAGATAAGAGTTTAGTTTCATTCTTCTTCATATGAATAGCCAGTATTCCCAGCACTGTTTATTGAAGAGACCTTTTTTTTTCCAGTGGATGTTCTTGGCACCTTTGTGAAAAATGAGTTCACTGTAATGTGTGTGGATTTATTTCTGGATTCTCTATTCTGTTCTATTGATCTCTGTGTCTGTGTATCATAAGGGTGGCAGTGGCTTCTTGCTATTGCTGCTCTCTGGCTTACCTCACTCTTCTATGTTGGCTCTCAGTTCTTCCAGTCACTTGTGTGACCAATTCCTTGAATTAATTTCTGTTGTAAATTCCTGAAGTGGTTTCTATTTTCCTGGTGGTTTCTTATTGATGTATGTATATAAAATTTTCAATCTAGTACCTGGTTAGTTGTAATTTCTTCTTATATGGTGGGTATAAATAAATATAAACTTAGTATAAGTTAGTAAATGTTAAGCATTTTAAGTATGAGAAAAATACCATGAGCTTGCAAACCTTTTTTCACAGTTCTAAAATATACAAAGCTCTGAAAACTGAGTTTTTAAAAAAACAACCGTTTTTTAAAAACAGTTTGTGGCAAACTTGTTTGATTGCAAATTCTGACTTGAACTAACATCAAGCTATTTATAGCATTTATATACCTCATTCAGTGTGACTTTATTTGTAAGTTTCATTGTAGAAAATGTAGTGTATTTGACTACAGGAGACTATCAGGCTTCACTGGGGATGTTATGTAATAAATGAAATATGCATATATAAATTCCAAAAGATTTTGAATTTAGAAATCCATCATACCCAAGGGTTTAAAGCAAGGGATTTGTGGTTATACATATTTCAGAAAAGGAAAAAGGTTATCTCTGATATGGTCTATGAAGAATTGGTAGAATGGCAGAGATAGGAGGTAAGGGCATTTTGAGTATAAATAAAGTTATATATATTATATGCATGTATATATATATGTGTGTGTATGTTTTGCAGCTATTGTAAAAGAGGTTGAGTTCTTGATTTGATTTTGACCATTTTAATACATATGTAGTGGTATCATATTATTGTTTTAATTGGCATTATCCTGATGATGTAGGATATGGAGCATCTTTTCATATGCTTATTTTCCATCTGTATATCTTCTTTGGTGAGATGTTCCTTAAGGTTTGGGGCCTATTTATAATTGAGTTGTTTGTTTTCTTGTTGTTGAGTTTTAAGAGTTCTTTGTATATTTTGGATAACAATTCTTTATCAGATATGTCTTTTGCAATGATTTCCTCTTTGTGTGTGGTTTGTCTTCTCATTCTCTTGACCTTGTCTTTCATAGAGTAGAAGTTTTAATTTTTTTTTTTTTTTTTTTTTTGAGACAGAGTCTCACTCTGTCACCAGGCGCCAGGCTGGAGTGCAGTGGTGCGCTCTTGGCTCACTGCAACCTCCACCACCCGGGTTCAAGCAATTCTCCTGCCTCAGCCTCCTGAGTGGCTGGAGCTACAAGCATGGGCCAAACTCCCAGCTAATTTTTTGTATTTTTTAGTAGAGACGGGGTTTCACCATGTTGGCCTAGATGGTCTCAATCTCTTGACCTTGATTCTCAGATTGGTCACTGTTAATGCATACCAGAGCTGCTGATTTGTGTACATAAAATTTGTATCCTGAAACTTTTCTGAATTCATTTATCAGTTCTAGGAGCTTTTCAGAGGAATCTTTAGGGTTTTCTAGGTATATGATCATATCAACAGCAAACAGTGACAATTTTGCTTCCTTTTTACTGATTTGGATTCCCTTGATTTCTTTCTCTAGTCTGATTGCTCTGGCTAGGACTTCCAGTACTATGTTGAATAGATGGGGTGAGAGTGGGAATCCTTGTCCTGTTCCAGTTCTCAGAGGGAATGCTTTCGACTTTTCCCTGTTCAGTATTATGTTAGCTGTGGGTTTGTCATAGATGGCTTTTATTACATAAAGGTATGTCTCTTGTATGCTTATTTTGCTGAGGGTTTTAATCATAAAGCGATGCTAGATTTTGTCATATGCTTTTTCTGCGACTGTTGGGATGGTCATGTGATTTTTGTTTTCAATTTTGTTTGTGTGGTGTGTCACATTTATTGACTTGTGTATGTTAAACCATTCCTGCAACCCTAGTATGAAACCCACTTGATCATGGTAGATTATCTTTTTGAAATGCTGTTGGATTTGGTTAGCTAGTATTTTGTTAAGGATTTTTACATCTATGTTCTTCAGGAATATTGGTCTGTAGTTTTGTTGTTGTTGTTGTTATGTTCTTTCCTGGTTTTGACATTAGAGTGATACTGGCTTCACAGAATGGTTTAGGGAGGATTTCCTCTTTATCTTGTGGAATAGTGTCAATAGGACTGGTACCAATTCTCTTTGAATGTCTGATAGAATTCATCTGTGAATACATCTGCTCCTGAACTTCTTTCTGTTCATAATTTTTTATTACCATTTCAATCTTACTGCTTGTCATTGGTCTGTTCAAGGAATATACCTAATCAAGGAGGTGAGAAACTTCTATAAGGAAAACTACAAAACACTGCTGAAAGAAATCTTAGATGACACAAACAAATGGAAACACATTCCATGCTCATGGATGGGAAGAATCAATATCGTGAAAATGACAATACTGCCAAAAGCAATCTACAAATTCAATGCAATTTCCATCAAATTGCCACCATCATTCTTCACAGAACTAGAAAAAACAATCCTAAAATTCATGTGGAACCAAAAATGAGTCCACATAGCCAAAGCAAGACTAAGCAAAAAGAACAAACCTGGAGGCATCACATTACCTGATTTCAAACTATACTATAAGACCATAGTCACCAGAACAGCATGAACCTCATATAAAAATGACACATAAACCGGCCGGGCACGGTGGCTCACGCCTGTAATCCCAGCACTTTGGGAGGCCGAGTCAGGTGGATCACGAGGTCAAGAGATTGAGACCATCCTGGACAACATGGTGAAACCCTGTCTCTACTAAAAATACAAAAAATTAGCTGGACATGGTAGCGCGTGCCTGTAATCCCAGCTACTCAGGAGGCTGAGGCAGGAGAATTGCCTGAACCCAGGAGGCGGAGGTTGCGGTGAGCTGAGATCGCGCCATTGCACTCCAGGCTGGGTAACAAGAGCGAAATTCCGTCTCAAAAAAAAAAAAAAAAAAAAAAAAGACACATAAACCAATGGACTGGAATAGAGAACCCAGAAATAAAGTCAAATATTTACAGCCAATTGATTTTTGACAAAGCAAACAACATTAAGTGGGGAAAGGACACTCTCTTCAAGCAGTGCTGGGATAATTAGCAAGCCACATATAAGAGAATGAAACTAGAGTCTCATCTCTCATTTTATACAAAAATTAACTTAAGATGGATCTGGAACTTAAATCTAAGACCTGAAAATATAAAAATTCTAGAAGATGACATCGGAAAAACCCTTCTAGACATTGGCTTAGGCAAAGACTTCATGACCAAGAACCCAAAGCAAATGTAACAAAAACAAAAATAAATAGGTGGGACTTAATTAAACTAAAGAGTTTCTGCACATCAAAAGGAACAGTCAGCAGAGTAAACAGACAACCCACAGAGTGGTAGAAAATTTTCACAGTTTATACATCCAACAAAGGACTAATATCCATACTCTATAAGGAACTCAAACAAATTAGCAAGAACAAAACAATCCCATCAAAAAGTGAACTAAGGACCTGAATAGACAGTTCTCAAAAGAAAATATACAAACGGCCAACAAACATAATAAAAATGATGCTCAACATCACTAATTCTCAGGGAAATGCAAATCAAAACCACAATGCAATAACACCTTACTCCTGCAAGAATGGTCATAATCAAAAATAATAAAAAAAAAAAACAGATGTTGATGTGGATGTGGTGAAAAGGGAACACTTCTATACTGCTGGTGGGAATGTAAAGTAATACAACCACTATGGAAAACAGTGTGGAAATTCCTTCAAGAACTAAAAGTAGAACTACCATTCGATCCAGCAATCTCACTACTGAATATTTACCCATAGGAAAAGAAGTCATGATATGAAAAATATACTAGCACATGCATGTTTATAGCAGCACAATTCATAATTGCCAAAGTATGGAACCAGCCCAAATGCTAGTGGATCAATCAACTAGTGGATAAAGTAATTGTGGTATATATATCGGCCATAAGAAGGAACAAATTAATGGCATTTGCAGCAGTGTGGATAAACTGGAGGCTATTATTCTAAGTGAAATAACTCAGGAATGGAAAACCAAACATTGTATGTTCTTACTCATAAGTGGGAGTTAAGCTATGAAGATTCACAGGCATAAGAATGGCACAATGGACTTTGGGGACTCAGGGGAAAGGCTGGGAGGGGAGTGAAGGTTAAAACACTACAAATTGGGTTCAGTGTATACTGCTCGGGTGATGGGTACACCAGAATCTCACAAATCATTGCTAAAGAACTTAGTCATGTAACCAAATACTACCTGTTCCCCAAAATCTATGGAAATAAAAAAATTTAAAAAATAGAAACTTATAAATAAAAGTGTGAAAAAGGGAAAAATAAGAGACGTGGAAAAATTGTAAATAGGAGGAGATAAATAAATGAGAATAAGTAGGATATAAATTATTAAAAATTATCCAATGTTGGATAATATTGATAAGAAATTGAGAACCTTTCAAGAATTTTGAGTAGAAGAGTAACCTAACTGACATTGTGCTAAAGGAACATTAAACTAAGTAGGCTGGCTTAATAAGACAAATTTTGGAGATGGGATATGTTCAGCAGGCTGCCTTAATAGGATGGGCAAGTAAAATTGAAATGAGTTGGTGGTATGGCAAACAAAGTGCCATAATTCAGTTGGTAATTAACTGAATATAGGGAAAGAGAAGGGTATCTTGGATAAGTAAATTCTCACTTAATGCCACTGAAAGAACAGTGCTACCATTAGTAGAAATATACAAGATAGTGGGGGGAGCAAGGTTTGGGGGAAGAGGACATGTTTAAGCTAGGACATATGTGGGAGCTCAAATATTAAAGCCATCTGGAAATGAGGGAGTGTTATGAAAATGGCATGTAAATATCTGCTTTCTTATAGTCATTTGTGGAGTCATAAGGTTGTGAGAAAAGCATTTCCAAGTATGTTCTTCATTTGAAATTAGCATATAGAAATCAGACTTCAGAACTGATAGATTTGCTTTCATAAAGTTCTTCAAAACAAAAGCTTTGCCAATGTTTGAATTTAGATAAATTCCTGTAACTAAGAACAGAAACTCCTATTTTCATACTAACAAATTCACTTCCCCAGCACATATGCCACAGTTCCAGAATTACAAGTTGAATGAATACACAGTTATGAAAAGAAATTTCTAAGTAATTATGGTTTTGATTCCTTGTGAGTTTTGAATTATCATTCTAAGGTGATGTGAAAATTCTTATTCCTCAAAAGTAGTTTACTAAATAGACATCTATCCCTTTCCTTTGAGAAATGTCAATCACAAAACCACAGTCATATTTTTGTTGTTATTCAAGTACTATCGAAACTGCAGTGTCATAGAAACAGATGAACTTCTCTAATTATAGAGACAGTGACTTTGTTTATAGGCAAATGCAGTTTTCAAATGTACAACTAGTTCCTTTTTATTAAGTGGATCTCCTATGTCTACAGGGAAATTAACTGTCATAAGTATACATAAGGACACCTGTATTAGTTCACAAGGGCTGCCTTAAGAAAATACCACAAACTGAGTGGCTTAAAAAACAGAAATATATTGTCTGGGTTTGGAGGCTAGAAGCTTGAAAGCAAGATGTCAGCAGGGTGGGTTCTTTTTGAGGGCTGTGGGGGTAGGATTTGTTCCAGACCTCTCTGCTTGCCTTGTAAATGGCTGTCATCTCCCCCGTCTCTTCACATAGTCATCCCTGCATACATGTCTGTCTCTGTCCAAATTTCCCCTTTTATGAGGACACAATCATATTGGATTAGGGCCCACCCTCATCATCCCATTTTAATTTAATCAGCTCTGTAAAGACTATAGCTTCAAATAATGTTACATTCTGAGGTAGAACTCCAATGTGGGTTTTTTTGGAAAGGTTGGACACAATCATCATAGGTGTGTCCATATGACTCATACATCCCATGCCCCCACTACATCAAGGAGAAAGGCTGTTGAGTGTTTTGAGAAGTGCATAGAGCTAGCTGCCACGCATGTGGGATGGAAATCCTGGATGGTAGGCCAACACAGACAGCTCTTTCAAAGAGGAAACAATAATCAATGGAAAGTTGATTATTTGTTCACTGGGTCCTCTTTACTATTAGACTAAATATATTCTTTCCAAAAAATATAGCTTGGATACATCATAATTATCTGTCAGTGAAAGCAATTACTTAGTTTAAAAAAAATTTCAGGACAGTTGTTTTTATTTTATTTGTTATAATTAACTTTTATTTCACTTAATTATAAGTTTCTGGTGATAGGGCATTGTCTTATGCCCAACATACAGTTGTTCTCATGCCCAACATATTGTAAGTTTGTTAAATGAATTAACTAATGAACAAATAGTTTATGAGATTGTGTTATATACCATTGCATTATCATTTGGAGAGAAGAAAAAGAAAGAGGAAACAAATAATGGAATGACAGAATTGTCTCTAAATAAAATAAAAATAAAAATATGGAATGTTAGAATTTGGAGACCATTGTAAGAGAAATTCAGTCTCTCCTTTTGCAATGGAGAATTGATGTTCAAAGAGATCAATGTTTCTGAGATCATAGGGGTAGTTAGTATCAGGCTTAAGAATAATATGGTATAGTGGAGGCACTTTGAAATCAGAGATTTTGTTGCTGCTGTTTTCTATACAGGCATTATTTAGATCTGCAGGTCAATAAAGGACTGGTTGATCTCAGCTGGGCTCAGCTGAGTGACGTTATCTAGGCTCTCTCATGTGCTCTCAGCTGATCTAGGCTGGGCTTGGCTGGGATGATTTGGCTTTGTTTTTCATTTTCATTTTCCTTTTGGGGTCAGTGGGCCAAATTGGATATGTTTTCATGGCAATGACAGAGGAGCAAGAGAGCAAGCCCAATTACTGCAAGCATTTTCTAAGCTTTTGGTTATGTTATCCTGCTAATATTCCATTGGTAAAGTCAAAGGGCTGAGCCCAAGGTAAAGGAGAAGGATATTCTCTCATTCGTCAATGGGAGAAACAATGAAATCACATGACAAAGGCCATGGACAAAAGGGGAGGGTATGAATTGGGGCCAATGATCTACCACAGGCGATGAAAGATGGGGACTGAGGATAGAAGGTGGGAATTTATAAGATGTGTCCTTTCCCCTGCAAGAATACGGTATTCAAAATCTCAGCAATACTGTGTAACTTTGTGAAAAGTGGCTATCTTCAGTTTCTTCATCTATAAGCAGAGGTTAACAACACCTATATTATTGTATAATTGTGAAGAATATGGAGATGTTATTTATAAAACTTCATCATGTAGCATATTTTGAATTTGTTAGATTCCTTTCCTCTTCTCCTCCAGGGCACTATTTCATTTTGCACATACCTAAAAAACTAGAAGACCATTACAAAGCAAAACGCAATATACACATAATAATTTATTGTGGATTACTGATTGTGCATTAAGGTAGAGGAGAAAAAAATAAGGGGAAAATTTCTTGGCATGAAGAAGATACTCAACAAAGATTAATGGATAGGAATAGAGAGGGTATTCCAAGGATAGAGGGGGACTGGCATAAAATAAAATGAGGACATAGTGTTGAAATAAATAAATTCAGGAAATAGTCTCATGATAGTGCTTTCTCCTTGTGTGGGATACTAGAATAGGAGGCCGGTGCCACATGGGCCTTGAAAAAAATTTGAAAGATATTTCTTGTCTTATGTCTCTGTCCAGTACTTTTCCTTCTTCTAGGATTCTTTGGAGATTTGTAAAACTGGAAAGAAGATCCAAAGAGATTGAGATGACATGTGCTTTGCTTCTCTCCTATTTTCTGATCTTTTCCATTTATTCTAATCTTTGCTGTGGGTGTATATACCATTGTGTTCTTTATTCATTAAGCATTACAAGGCCAACTATATGCAATGTATTATATCTCATGTGAGTTGAGGTGATGAGTTAGTGGTGGTGGGGTGTATGTACAGAGATATATGACAAAGATTTCTGCTATCTGGAAACTGGATATTCTCCATTTGTTCCTTCTGCCTACCCCCAGTAATTTACATTCTTCTTCCTTGCACTGTCTACCTTGCTTTTTGTCTCAGGCAGACCTCTATGAAAAGGATCAGCTGAGTTCTGTTTCTTCTGGCTTCCATTTGAGTTCAGTAGATTGGATGCACCAGCAAGGGGGAAGAGAGTTTGATTCCTGCCCTGTGGGCATGAGGTTTGGCAGTAGCTGCATTCATATAAGTCACAGATCCCATCCAGCGCCCAGACCTTTCCTAGAGCTACAGCTACAGCTTCCCCTGAGTTCTGGTAACTGCTCCTTCTCTTACCCCTTTAGGCCTAGAGGTAGTAATAGCTTCTACTGTTGCCAGGCCTGAGGTGCTTCATCAATAGTTGCTGGTTTCCCTTCATATCACCTATACATTTGTAGATAGTCCCTTCACAAAACTTCATCAATTACTCCTTCTGATTGTGCTATCTGTGTTCTCTCAGGACCCTGGCTGATACACCTTCCTACTGTAAAGCCAATGTGGTAATGTGCTTTCCTTCTGAATGCCAGATTTGCTAGATTAGTGATAGCCAATTTTTTAATATATCTTTTCATATAGTTTCCTTTTTGTTTGGAAGATGCTTTTTATTGTTGCTATTTGTCTTCTCTGAGATATTAAAGATAGCATGTACAGTGTAGTATAGTACCTTTTCCTTTCCTTCCTCCCATCCTTCTTCCTCTCTCTCCCTCTTCCTCTTTCCTCCCTCCCTCCCTTCTTCCTCTCTTTCCTCTCTCCTTTCTTTCATTCTTTCTTTGTTTCTACATATTCATATTTTATTTCAAATATGACTATATATACACACACGCATACATATTTAAAATTCACCTTCTACATTATTAGACAAGCTCTTCCTCCAAATGCTGATTTTTCACAAATTATTTTCCTTTGTGTAATCTAAGTAATAAAATGCAAACTAATATAAAGTGGTAGTAACCACTTTATATTATTATTCCTATGTGTATAAAAGGCACTATGCAGAGTGTGACATATTACATTTCATCCTCACAACTAATTGATATTATTTAATTCATTTAACATCTGAGAAAATATAAAGATTAAATAAGTAGCTCAAGGTTAAATAGCAGTTAAGTTGCATAACCACAATTTGAACAAAAGTTAGTCTTACTCCCATCTCCCATGATGTTTTCATTTCAAAACCCCTCTTCTACTTTCCTGTCTCTGTTTTTCTCATCTGCCATTTCTATCGGCCATTAAACGTTGAACATGATCTTGCCTTAGCTCCAGGGGTAGGAGAAGAGGTTCCTTCACAGTCTTTGAACAGCCTTTGCATCTCTTTACTGAATTACATCAGTACTTATTTTTTGTGAAAAAAAATGTTTATGTCTACCCCCATTTGTCATTCTTTCTTCTTAACTGCTATGTGCAGGAAGAACAAGAAGGCAACCTCTGAGATCTAATCAATGTTTGGACAAAGCAATAGGTAGGACTGGTTCTCCGAGAAAAGATATTAGCATTAAGGCCAGAAAATTTGGTGCCTATTTTATATGAAAACAATAAAATGCTGTATTTTTATTCGTGCGTTGTACTTCCTCATGCCTTATACTTCTAAATACTTCATCTCAATAATCTCCCTGCACCCTTGCAATCTGTTGCCAAATCTTATATATCCTAACTTCCCAATGTGTCAAGAATTTCTTTTTTTCTATTCCTACTATAATTTATTTTTAAAGGTTTGTTCTATGATGTTTTTGAAATAGACAATAGTTTGCAAACTTTAATGTGTGATGTCTTAATTTTCTGTTTATTGTCAAATTCAACGTAACTTGTGGACCTCATTTACAATTTTGGCAGTAACTCATTCTTGTTAATTCAGGGTTCACTCAGTTTTACCACATGTTCTTGGATGGAGTTAAGACCCCTTAGATGAGTCTCATCCATGGTCCAGGCTCTGTCTCTTTTTGTTTCCTGTCTAATCCTCGGATGGATCTGTCATTGTTTACATGCAGCTATGCTGAAGCACTTGCAGTTTTCTAAGCAGTGTCTTCAATGCTTTTCCTGCTTCTATTTTTCAGAGATGTAGCTCTTTTTGCTCAGTAAACCACATTGTCCTTTCTCTCTCCTCACCTTCTTCACTGGAATTCACATGAACAAATAAATGTCCACTCTATTTGACCTCTCAAAAAATGTGATAAATACCTAACTTCTGAAAGCCCCAAAGAAGTAAGTTCATTTCCATTCCAAAGATAGAGAAACAGGTTCAGAGATTTACTCAGCTCTATAAAATTAACAAATATATAAATTGTAGATAAGGAATTGGAATTTCTGTTTCTGATTCCAAATTATGTATCTCACCTGTCTATTTGTTCAGATATAATAGCAGATAGTAGTGGAATTCCTAATGTATGTCAATCACTGGGATGCAGAGATGGTTTAAAAATTCTCACAGTTCAGAGGAGTACAAGGTGAGATAAATAAAATATGAATTGGAGACTTAAATGGTGACAGAGTCAGAGGTCAGAAAAAAAATGCTGTGCACTGGGAAGGTAGTAGAGTTTCCTCAGAGAATAAATATTTAAGTCAAGTCTTCAAATTTAAGTAAGACTTTCCCAGGCAGAATGCATTTCAGGCAGGAATAACTGATATTGCCTTTATTTTAAATTTCAAGATTTTATAATTTTTTACATTGATTTTGATTTTTAAAAATATTGCATTAAGATATTTACCTTGATTACTGAGGTTTTTTTGGCATCCCTTTAAACTTTTTGCCGGAAGCAAATGCCCTGTTCTTCTAGCTCTAATCTTTTCCCTGGGAACAGTCATGGAGTTAGAAAAGGAATAGCTTTACCAGCGGATGGTGAGCAATTCAGCCTTAGTAGAGCGAAGGGTGCAAGTCCGTGGGATTGGTGGGTAAGTGAAGATTCTTCAAAAATAGTCATGAGCTAGATTGCGAGGTGGTTGTGCAATAGACTAAAATTTTTTATTTTGATTTTTTGAAAGAGTAATTGGAAGACTTTTTAAAAAATCAAGAATAATATAATCAGATTTTATTTTTAGAAGAATCCTTCGTAGAGGACTGAGTGAATCAGAGCAAGACTTGAAGCAAGACAATAAACTGAGTCAGTTTTATTGCCGAAAACGAGAACTATTGAGAACCTAAATAAAAGCAATAGAGATAGATATTAATTTGGGTAATATAATATTATAATTAATTTAAAATACTTTATGCTAATTATAGAATTTTAATTTTTTCTTCTAGGAATGTTCATCTAGCCAAGAATTATTTTAAAAATGTCATTATCTGATTTGCTACCTTTTAATATTTTACTTGTCTCTAGTTAAGCTATAAAATAATGATGAAGCATAACTTCACACCTCTACTTTATCTGATAAACATGGCTTTTCTTGTTCTCAAGAAAATCAACAGCAGGAAACCTCAGAGTTGATTTTGTTTAGCCTCTCACCACCTAGTGAAAAAGAAAGCAAAATAAGTGTAAAAAGTCTGAGCAATTGAAAGTACACTCTAGTCACTGGAGAATTAGCTCTTGTAATCCTTTATAAACTCTTCTTTCTTTCTTCTTTTTTTTGGTGACAGGATCTGGTTCTATCACCCAGGTTGGAGTATAGTGATATGATCTCTGCTCACTGCAGCCTCGACCTCCCAGACTCAAGCGATGCTCCCATATCAGCCTCCCAAGTAGCTAAGACTACAGGTGTACACCACCACAGTCAGCTACTTTTTGTATTTTTTGTAGAGATGGTGTTTTGCCATGTTCCCCAGGCTGGTCTCAAACTCCTGAGCTCAAGTGGTCTGCCTGCCTCAGCCTCCCAAAGTGCTGGGATTTCAGGCTACAAACTTTTGCAACCCTAATAAGGAGAAAGTTCCTCCACTACATAAGCGCTCAACTCATCCTAACATTTTTTCATTTGTTTACATGGTAACATTCTTTCACTCTATAAGATACTTTGTTTTTAGAAATGTAGCCTATAAGAGGAGAATTTGTCCACATATAGTTCAACCAGGGTTATGCCATATTTCATTATTTAAATCATGCTGTATTTTTTTGTGGGGGTCACAGAATAACTATACTGGGGAATTAAGATATGAAAATGATAAAGGCCAACTGCTGATGGATTTCATGTTCCTAATCACTTTGGAGCATATCATCAGCAAGAATCATAGCTACAAAAGTATGAAGTTAGAATGGAGAAAAGGCTCTAGTAAGTTTGTCTTGGAAATATATGAATTACTTAGGAAAGTAATAAGTAACTTTATTTTGGCAGTCACTCTTCACAGACTTGGAAGATATTGTTTAATAGATTTTTCTGACTGTTTTCCTAATAGGACATCTTCATCATGAACCTCAATACCAAGTGTCTTATCTTGGAAGTTATGATATCTTCTTTCAGGGGTCAGAGAAATAGGAGTTAAGAAACTAGTTTCTATTTGGTGAACAGAATCTTATCTAAGCAATTAGAAAAATAAGCATGTATCTGCAGCAAATGTTAATTAGGGTTTGTAATCATCCTTCCGCTTCCTTGCTTCTCCTTTATTTCCATTCTTTTTCTTTCTGTGAACTTGGCCATTTATTCATCCCCAAAGTTTCACATATCCTCTCTAGATTGGTGACCCAATCTCCTCAGCTCATTCTGTACTTCATATATCTAGAGCTATAGTCTTGTTTGCCTTCTAGGTTTTTTCTTCTTAGAAAAGCTCAGTTTCTGTGCACCCAAACAATGTAATATTTCAGATTGCCCTGCTTTTGCAAATGATGCTACTATTGGCTCAGTCAACTACCTTTGAAGCCTGTGAATAACCTTTCATTTTTTCCTTTTCCTAGAACCATGTCTTCTTGATATTGTCAGCACCTTCTCTTCATCCCTCCGTTTCCACCCTCACAGTATGTCATTCATTAACACATGACTAGACCATCACAGTAGCTGCTGCCTGGTCTTCCTTCCTTCGTGTTTAGCATTCTTGTCTCCTCTCCTCCAAACTCTAATTTATTCCAGGAATTTGAACTTTGAGATTGATTGTGTCACTATTCTGCTCAGAAATCACTGTTTGCATCTTCTTGTTTACTAATTAAGGTCAAACATTCCATTGTCCTAACCAATTTTTATTTAATTGCATTTAACTTTTGTTTTATTTTTAAATTTTTGTAGTATGACGTTTAATTTTTTGCTGTGCAGTTCTATGAGTTGTGAGAATGAATAGTGTCATGTCACCATCACCACAACACAATAAATAGGTTTTGTCACCCCTCCCACAAATCTTTCCTTTTGATGTTCCTTTGTAGTCAAGCTCTTCTTCCATCCCTGAGTCGTGGCCATCATTGATCTTTTTTCTATCCTTATAGTTTTGCCTTTTCCAGAACCTGACCTACATGCAGTCATACAGTATGTAAGATTTGGATCTGGATTCTATCACTTAGCATGACACATCTGAGATTCACCCTTGTTATTGCATATATTGATAGCTCATTCCTTTAAATTGCTGAGTTGTATTCCATTGTGTGGATCACCACAATTTTCTTATCCATTCATTCATTAAACAACATTTGAGTTATTTGCAATTTTGGGAAATTATGAATAATGCTACTATCAACATTCACATGTGGGTTTTATGTGAATATATCCTTTCCTTTCTTTTGAGTAAATATCTAGGAGTAAATGAGTGGGTCATGTGGTAGGTGGATGTTTATCTTTTTAAGGAACTGTCAAATAATTGTCCAGAGTGGTTATACCATTACATTTCCAACAGCAATGTATGAGTGTTCCAGTTGCTCTGCATCCTTACCAGTGCTCACTTTGTTAGGTTTGTGTGTGTATGTGTATGTGTGTGTTTTGTTTTCTAGCTATTCTAGTCCATGTATACTGATATCTCCTTGTGACCTTAATTTACATTGCTCTAATGACTATTGATGTTGAAAATATTTTTATGTGATTATGTGCCATTGTTATATTTTTTGGTTGCAGTGTCTCCATATTTTCTGCTCATAGTTTGTTGCCTTCATTCCTTCCTTCCTTCCTTTCTTCCTTCCTTCCTTCCTTCCTTTCTTCCTTCCTTCCTTCCTTTCTTCCTTCCTTCCTTCTTTCCTCTTCTCCTCTCTTCCTCCCCTCCCCTCCCCTCCCCTCCCCTCCCCTCCCCTCCCCTCCTCTTCTCCTTTCTTTCATGGAGTCTTGCTCTGTCACCCAGGATGGAGTGCAGTGACACGATCTTGGCTCACTGCAACCTCCGCCTCCCAGGTTCAAGTAATCCTTGTGCCACAGCCTCCTCAGTAGCTGAGATTACAGACGCCTGCCACCACCCTCAGCTAATTTTGAGCCACACACCCAGATTTCTTTTCTTATTGCTGAGTTTTAAGAGTTTCTTTTTTATTTTGTATACAAGTCTTCTGTCAGTTATATATATTTTCTTCCAGTCAAAAGCTTGTCCTTTTATTCTCTGAACAGTGTCTTTTATAGAACAAAATATTTTAATTTAGCTGAAGTTTAATTTATCAATTTTTCTTTTACGGATCATGCATTTGGTGACATACCTCAGATTTCTCTGCCTAATACATATTCATGGAGATTTTCTCCTTTGTTTTCTTCTACAATTTTTATAGTTTCACATCTTAAATTTAGGTCTATAATCCATTGTGTACGTGTGTGTGTGTGTGTGTGTGTGTGTGTGTGTGTGTAAACTGTGAGTCATAGGTTAGGGTTAATTTCTATTTTTGAATCAGTGCAGGGCATGATCAGAGCTCACTGCAGTCTTCTTGAGCTCCTGGCTAAAGTGATCCTCCCACCTCAGTCTCTCAAGTAGCAGGGACTATAAGAATGCACCACCATGACCAGCTAAATTTTTTTTTTTTTGTAGAGATGGTGTTTTACTGTGTTGCCCAGGCTGGTCTCAAGCTCCTGGCCTCAAAAAATCCTTCAACCTCAGCTTCCCAAAGTTCTGGGATTACAGGCGTGGGCTACCACCCCTGGACAAGGTTCTTTGTTTGTTTGTTTTTGTTTTGCATGTGGAAGTCCAGTTGTCCTATCACCATTTGTTGAAAAGAAGTCCTTTCTCAGTTGAAGAGCATTTGCACCATTGCCAAATATCAATTGACTATGTTTGTGTTGATGTTCTTTTTGATTTTTTGTTTCATTGATATTTATCTTTTTTTATGTTTTCTTTTTTTTTATTATTATACTTTAAGTTCTGGGGTACATGTGCAGATCGTGCAGGTTTGTTACATAGGTATACACGTGCCATGGTGGTTTGCTGCATCCATCCCCCTGTCATCTACATTAGGTATTTCTCCTAATGTTATCTGTCCACAGTCCCCTGACCCCTGCTATCCCTCTCGTAGCCCCCCCCAACCTCCAACAGCCCCTGGTGTGTGATTTTCCCCTCCCTGTATTCATGTGTTCACATTGTTCAGCACCCACTTGTGAGTGAGAACATGTGGTGTTTGGTTTTCTGTTCTTGTATCTGTTTGCTGAGAATGATGATTTCCAGCTTCATACATGTCCCTGCAAAGGACATGAACTCATCCTTTTTATGGCTGCATAGTATTCCATGGTATATATGTGCCACATTTTCTTTATCTAGTGGTAAATTTTCTTTTTCCGTTGATGGGCATTTGGGTTGGTTCCAAGTCTTTGCTATTGTAAACAGTGCTCCAATAAACATACATGTGCATGTGTCTTTATAACAGAATGATTTATAATCCTTTGGGTATATACCCAGTAATGGAATTGCTGGGTCAAATGGTATTTCTATTTCTAGATCCTTGAGGAACCTTCCACAATGGCTGAACTAATTTACACTCCCACCAACAGTGTAAAAGTGTTCCTGTTTCTCCACATCCTCTCCAGCATCTGTTGTCTTCTGATTTTTTAAATGATCATCATTCTAACTGGTATGAGATTGTAACTCAATGTGGTTTTATTTGCATTTCTCTAATGACCAGTGATGATGAGCTTTTTTTCATATGTTTGTTGGCTGCATAAATGTCTTCTTTTGAGAAGTGTCTATTCATATCCTTTGCCCACTTTTTGATGGGGTTGTTTGTTTTTTTCTTGTAAATTTGTTTAAGTTCTTTGTAGATTCAGGTTATTAGCCCTTTGTCAGTTGGGTAGACTGCAAAAATTTTTTCCCATTCTATTGGTTGCTGATTCACTCTAATGATAGTTTCTTTTGATGTGCAGAAGCTCTTAAGTTTAATTAGATCCCATTTGTCTATTTTGGCTTTTGTTTCCATTGCTTTCGGTGTTTTAGTCATGAAGTCCTTGCCTATGCCTAAGTCCTGAATGGTATTGCCTAGGTTTTCTTCTAAGGTTTTTATGGTATTAGGTCTTATGTTTTTAATTCATGTGGAGTCTTTAATCCATCTGGAGTTAATTTTTGTATAAAGTGTTAGGAAGTGATCCAGTTTCAGCTTTCTTCATATGGCTAGCCAGTTTACCCAACACCATTTATGAAATAGGGAATCCTTTCCCCATTGCTTGTTTTTGTCAGGTTTGTCAAAGATCAGATGGTTGTAGATGTGTGGCATTACTTCTGAGGCCTCTGTTCTGTTCCATTGGTCTATATCTCCGTTTTTGTACTGGTACCATGCTGTTTTGATTACCGTAGCCTTGTAGTATAGTTTGAAGTCAGGTAGCCTCCAGTTTTTTTTTTTTTTTTCCTTAGGATTGTCTTGCCTATGTGGGCTGTCTTTTGGTTCCATTTGAAGTTTAAGGTGGTTTTTTCCAGTTCTGTGAAGAGGGTCCAAGGTAGCTTGCTGGGCATAGCATTGAATCTATAGATTACTTTGGGCAGTATGGCCATTTTCATGATATTGATTCTTCCTAACCATGAGCATAGAATGTTTTTCCATCTGTTTGTGTCCTCTCTTATTTCATTGAGCAGTGGTTTGTAGTTCTCCTTTAAGAGGTCCTTTACATCCTTTGGTAGTTGTATTCTTTGGTATTTTATTCTCTTTGTAGCAATTGTGAGTGGGAGTTCACTTTTGATTTGGCTGTTTGTCTGTTATTGTTGTATAGAAATGTTTGTGATTTCTATACATTGATCTTGTATCCTGAGACTTTGCTGAAGTTTATCAGTTTCAGGAGATTTTGGGCTGAGACGATGGGGTCTTCTAAATATAGACAATCATGTCATCTGCAAATAGAGACAGTTTGGCTTCCTCTATTCCTAATTGAATACCCATTATTTCTTTTTCTTGCCTGATTGCTCTGGCTAGAACTTCCAATAGTCTATTGAATAGGAGTGGTGAGAGAGGGCATCCTTGTCTAGTGCCAGATTTCAAAGGGAATGCTTCCAGTTTTTGCCCATTCAGTATGATATTGACTGTGGGTTTGTCACAAATAGCTTTTATTATTTTGAGATATGTTCCATCGATATCTAGATTATTGAGAGTATTTAGCAGAAAGGGCCGTTGAATTTTGTTGAAGGCCTTGTCTGCATCTATTGAGAGAATCATGTGTTCTTTGTCTTTAGTTCTGTTTATGTGATGCATTATATTTATAAATTTGTGAATGTTGAACTAGCCTTGCATCCCAGGGATGAAGCCAACTTGATTGTGATGGATAAGCTTTTTGATGTGCTGTTGGATTCGGTTTGCCAGTATTTTATTGGGGATTTTTGTGTCGATGTTCATCATGGATATTGGCCTGAAATTTTCTTTTTTAGTTGTGTCTCTGGCAGGTTTTAGTATCAGGATGATGTTGGTCTCATAAAATGAATTAGGGAGGATTCCTTCTTTTTGTATTGTTTGGAGTAGTTTCAGAAGAATTGGTACCAGCTCCTCTTTGTACCTCTGGTAGAGTTCAGCTGGGAACCCATCTGGTCCTGGGCTTTTTTTGGTTTGTAGACTATTAATTGCTTCCTCAACTTCAGACCTTGTTATTGGTCTATTCGGGGATTCAGCTTCTTCCCGGTTTAGTCTTTGGAGGGTGTTTAAGTGTCCCAGAATTTATCCATTTCTTCTTGATTTACTGGTTTATGCGCATAGAGGTGTTTGTTGTAATCTCTGATGGTAGTTTGTATTTCTGTAGAATCAGTGGTGATATCCCCTTTATCATTTTTTATTGCATCTATCTGAGTCTTCTCTCTCTTCTTTTTTATCAGTCTGGCTAGCGGTTTATTTATTTTGTTGATCTTTTCAAAAAACCAGCTCCTCAATTTATTGATTTTTTTGAAGGGTTTTTTGTGTCTCTAGCTCCTCAGTTCTGCTCTGATCTTAGTCATTTCTTGTCTTCTGCTAACTTTTGAGTTTGTTTGATCTTGCTCCTCTAGTTCTTTTAATCATGATGTTAGGGTGTCGATTTTAGCTCATTCCTTGCTTCTCATGTGGGCAATTAGTGCTATAAATTTCCCTCTAGACATCGCTTTAAATGTGTCCCAGAGATCCCGGTACATTGTGTCTTCATTCTCATTGGTTTCGAAGAACATCTTTATTTCTGCCTTCATTTCACTATTTATCCAGTAGTTATTCAGGAGCAGGTTGTTCAGTTTCCATGTGGTTGTGTGGTTTTGAGTGAGTTTATCTTTTCACTAATACTATACTGCTTTGATCACTGTAGTTTTATAGTAAGTCTGAAAAACTAGGTTCTGTGAACCCTCCAAATTTCATCTTCCGTTGGTTTTGAATTGTTTTGGCTATTCTAGTAGTTTTACTTTTCCATATAAATTTTAGCTTGTTTATATCTATGAACTTCTCCTGGCTTTTTGATTGGGAGTTAATTAAATCTATAGATCAATTTGGGGAGAATTGATATGTTAGTAATATTCACTTTCCAGTCCATAAACACTAAATATCTCTCAATTTTATAGATCTTTTCAAATAACTATCTTTTGATTCTATAAATATTCTTTATTCTTTTCTCAACTTCATTGCGTTATGTTTTAATCTGTATCGTTTTTGTTTTTCTGCTTGCTTTGGATTTAGTTTGCACTTCCAGTATCTTAAGGTGAAAATTAGACCTTTTCTATTCCAAGATAGACATATAATGCTGTAAGTTTTTATTTAGGTACTGCTCTGGCTGCTTCTCACAAATTTGGATATTTTTATTTTTATTTAGTGAAAAATATTTTCTAATCCAGTCTCCCTTTGCAGTCTTACCTTTAAATACCTTCTTTATGTACCCTGTGTTCTAGCCATACTTGTATGATTTCCTGCTTTTGTTCCTTTTCTTTTGCTGTTTACTTTACTTGAAATGCCTTTCTTCCTAGTTTAATCTATCAGTTGGACCCTCCTCAAATGTCGTATTCTTTGTGAAGCTTTTCTTGATTACCATAGTAGGAAGTGATACCTCTTTCTTTGAGCCCCCAAAGTATTTATACTTCTCTCTTTTTTTTTTTTTTTTTTTTGAGACGGAGTTTCGCTCTTGTTACCCAGGCTGGAGTGCAATGGCGCGATCTCGGCTCACCGCAACTTCCGCCTCCTGGGTGCAGGCAATTCTCCTGCCTCAGCCTCCTGAGTAGCTGGGATTACAGGCACGCACCACCGTGCCCAGCTAATTTTTTGTATTAGTAGAGACGGGGTTTCACCATGTTGACCAGGATGGTCTCGATCTCTTGACCTCGTGATCCACCCGCCTCGGCCTCCCAAAGTGCTGGGATTACAGGCTTGAGCCACCGCGCCCGGCCGTATTTATACTTCTCTTATGTCATTTCATTACTTCTGTTGTTCCAGCTCTAAGTCCTTGATGTCCCTCCTGCCCCAAATCACAGCTCTTCTCCCAGCAGTTAACAAGGCCCTTTGCCTTTGTTTTGTAAATCACATGAGTCAAGTCCTGCAGGTCAGGAAGGGAGTGGGGAAGAACTTTGGGATTGCCTCCTACAATTGGCTTGCTTTCCTTTTTCTATCTGATTTTTTCTAGCTTATGTTTTCTATGTATTTAGAAGAGTGTCATCTGGATAAAGAAAATGTGGTGCATATACACCATGGAATACTATGCAGCCATAAAAAGGAATGAGATCATGTCCTTTGTAGGGAGATGGATGAAGCTGGAAGCCATCACCCTCAGTAAACTAATACAGTAACAAAAAACCAAACACTGCATGTTCTTACTTATAAGTGGGAGCTGAATGATGAGAACACACGGACACACGGTGGAGAACAACACACACTGGGGTCTGTTTTGCGGATGTGGGAAGAGGGAGCATATCAGGAAGAATAGCTAACAGATGCTGGGCTTAATACCTAGGTGATAGAATGATCTGTGCAGCAAACCACCACGGCACACATTTACCTATGTAACAACGCTGCACATTCTGAACATGTACCCCTGAACTAAAATAAAAGTTGGGGGAAAAAAGTCAGTCATGTTATACTGTCCTGATTAAGCTCCTATCAATATTCACCTTATAAGATTCATATGCTTTGTTTTTGTTTTATAAAGTGAAAGCAAGTTTACTAAGAAAGTGAGGAAATAAAAGAATGGCTACTCCACAGAGGGAGCAGTGGCATGGGCTGCTCAACTGAATATACTTATAGTTATTTCTTGATTATAAGCTAAACAAGGAATGGATTATTCATGAGTTTTCTAGGAAAAGGGTAGGCAATTCCTAGAACTGAGGGTTCCTCCTCTTTTTAGACCATATTGGGTAACTTCCTGATGTTGCCACGGCATTCATAACCTGCCATGGCACTGATGAGAGTATCTTTGCCTGCTAATGCTTATATTAGTAATAAGCTTATAATGAGCAGTGAGGATTGCCAGAGGTCACTTTCATCACCATCTTGGTTTTGGTAGGTTTTCGCCAGCTTCTTTCCTCATGCTGTTTTATCAACAGGGTCTTTGTGACCTGTAAATTGTACTGACATCCCATCTCATCCCTTGACTAAGAATGCCAGACCCTCTGGGAATGCAGCCCAGTAGGTCTCAGCCTTATTTTACTCAGTCTCTATTCAAGATGGAGTTGCTCTGGTTCAAATACCTTTGACATATTTCCCCCCTCTGTTTCACAAAGTAACCCTTGATCCTAAGGGTTGTGGAGGAATGGAGATCCATTTTCTGTAACTTCTTCAGGCTGAATAGGGGCGATGATATTCCTGCCTAACTATTAGGACATCTTGTATCCAGAGTAAAGAGGAACTCAGTCAGAAAGTGTCAGTATGCCAAGGGTCATTTATAACTCTGAGTTTCAACAAAAGGTGATATTTGGAAGATTAGTAAGTGTTCAATTTAAGAAAATATCAGGAAAGCCATCCTGCATTCCTATATGAAGAGTATAACAGCATTATATTCCACAACAGTAGAGCAAAATAAGCAAAATTATCCCACGTAAACAAATTAGAAGGCTTTCCACGCACTGGGCAATTTTTGAAACCATGCTGATTTGGAGTCGCTGGCTGATTCCACTATGTGCCCAGAATTATAATACCGATCCAGATTTTTACATTACCCATCCTTCTTGTTTTTCTGAGCTGCCATCAGAGATTCACTGGTTGATTCCCAGGAATAAGCAGGGTTAGTCTAAATTACAGGAAAGAAATCTCAAAAACCACTGATGATTAGAATCTAATAACAGGTATACCATAGCTTTTGAAACAGAATTTATGTAGTCTTCCATTTTTACTAAAGACAAATCATAATAGGACTGATTTGTTTGCAAAAACAAGCTTTAGTCCTATACTTGGCCTGATTATTTGTGTAAAGGGCAGCAAGAACAATTATTTGTGACATAGGTTCCTTTTTAAATTGGCTTTGATCAAACTATTTTAGAGGGTTAAAGATTGTTTTAAGTTAGAATAAATCTGAAGGTTTGCGCAAGTGTGGAAGGTTTGTGAAAATTTAATATTGTAAAATAAATTCTGTATGTGAACATATTGACTAAAGTTAGAGGGATATTATTACTTTGTTTTATATATCTCCCAATGGTATTAGCTTAATCTTGGAAGATATCATATCTAATCATCTTTTCCAAAATTGTCCTTGTTATTCCCCTCCCCAGTGAGCAGAAGAAAAGGTACCTCACCACATATGATATTATTTAATGCATTTAGATTAGAATATTCCTTGAAGGTGTGGCTTAATTAATCTTTTTAATACATGTGTTGCCCGCTTATTATTACCATCAAGGAGCTGAACATTTAGTTTATCTTCTAGAAGTGGCACGGATAAAAATAGTCAGCAAAAAAAAAAAAAGCAAGCAAAATACCTGGAAAAGTTTTTTAAATAAAAAAAATTAATCAGTATTTGCCAATCTGAGAGCCAAAGAATGCCGAAGCGTCTTATTAAAAACACAAATTTGGCTGCAAAAGCATAGAACACACAAAAGCACAATAGTACAGTTTTCCACAGAGTTGGTAAGTCTATTATCTATTCCCTAAATACATTCTTAATGAAAACAAAAACAAGGAAGTGTCCGAGTCATCCATTTAGAATTAAATAATGTAGTGCTTAATTTAGTATCTATTTATGAAAGTTAAGGCTTTTAAATGACCCCATCATTAAAGAGTTTGATACAAATTTCTCATCCTTAGGTGTGAAGCTTCCAGATGAACACACACTGAAAATAACAGTGGCATACTAAGATGACTCAAAATCATATAATATAAACCAAAATCATCTTATTCTGAAAAATGTGCTGAACTGTGTTTCTAAGGGTGAATCAGTGTTGGTCCAAGAGAATTTACTGAAGTCACTTACAGCATTGCCTTGATCTGTGAGAAACCTTTCAGATAAAGACTCTTAGAGATTACAGAGCATAAAAGGAATACGCATGACTCACTTTTTTATACAAGGGAATGTGTGTTCTTTTATCTAGGAAAGCAATTCTTCTCTTCATGCATCCTCAGGTTCTCTCTATATAAGCTTTTCTCACACTGAGCTTTTTTTTCCTTTCGGTAACCTGACTTGACAACTCTGTGCACTTCAGGTGTGGTTCTTGTCTGGGGCCTTATATCAGGGTAATGAAACCAGTATCAGAGTTATTGGCATCTGCCTGATTCACTTAGGAGTAGCTGTTGTGTATACCAATATGAAGATTGAGGTTTCAATGTGACTCCTTAGATTTAGGCATCTATTTGAACAATGGCTGAATGAACTTCCTTAAAATGAGACTTTGGAAGAATTGAGGTTGACTTGAAGACAGAAAACAAAGCTATTAGTGACATACAGATGGGTTAGATTTTTAAACAGTAAATATAGGCATGTCAGTGACTGTTCACAAAATCTAATCACTAACTACTCTTTGTTAGAGGAGATAAAACCATTTCAGCTATGGATGGCTAGCAAAGATGTAGCAGTCCCAGTTTTCTACTCTGCTATAATTTTTGCCCAAGTTGAACAGCTAGTATTCATCCTCTAATAGTAATATTCAAAGAGTTCTAGTCACAGAAGTTTTCAGGCTTTACTGCATTTGCTGAAGTCCATTTCACATGTACAATATTTCCTGCCAAACTCTGGTCTTATGTTTTAAACAGTTTTATTGAGATATAATTTATGTATGTTAAACTGTATGTATTTAAGATACACAGTTTTAACATCTGTATAAACTTATTAAGCCATCACTACAAACAAAATAATGAACATTTTCATCATTTCTGTATGTTTTCTTGTGTCTTTTTGTAATCTCTCTTTCCCAGTCCCTTTAGAAAATCCTTTCTCCCTAAGCAACCACTGATCTACTTTCTGTGGCTATAGATTAGTTTGCATATTCTAGAGTTTTATAAAAATGGAATATATGCAGTATGTTCTCTTTTTTTGTCTTACTTCTTTTACTCAGCATATTTTTTGAGATCTACCCATATTCTTGCATGTACCAATTATTTTTTTACTGCTAGGTAGTAATCCATTGTACGGATATACGTCAATTTGTTGATCCAGTCACATATTTGGACATTTGGGTTGTTTTCTGCCTATTGCAATAAAGCTTCTATAAACATCCATGTATACATTTTGGGTAGATAGGTGCTTTCATTTTTCTTGGGTAAAAACTTGGGTATAGAATCACTGAGTCATGTAGTAAGTGCATGTTTAATTTTTTTTTTTTTTTTAATTTTCAAACTGTTTTCCAAAGTGGTTATACTGTTTTACATTATCATAAGCACTATATGAGAATTCCTGTTGTTCTCCATAATTGGCAACAATTCATATGAGCAATAATTTTGATTTTAATCTGTATTTTTCTAATGACTAACAGTGTTGAGCATCTGTTCATGTGCTTATTTGCATCTGTATATTTCTTTTTGTTTTTCCCATTTTAAAAACTGAGTTGTTTATCTTATCATTGAGTTGTAAAAATTGTTTACATATTCTAGTTCAAAGTCCTTTTCAGAAATTTTTAAATGTTTCCTCCCAATGTTTTTAAAAGAGTATTAAAATTTGATGAATAAAATATTATGATTTTATAGTTCATGTCTTTTGTATTGTATTTAAGAAATCTTTGCAAAAACCAAGGGAATGAAGATTTTCTCCTAAGTGTTCTAGTAATTTTAGCTATTAATTTAAGGTCCTTGACTTGCTTCAGATTAACTTTTGTGTATGTCGTGAGGGAATGGTTGTTCATTTCTTAATCATATGGCTATCCAGTTGCTACAATACCATTTGTTAAAGAGATTATCCTTGCCCCATTGAATTGCCTCAGCCTCTTTGTTGAAAACTCATAGATCATATATGTATGATCTATCTTTGGATTCTTTATTTCATTTCATTGATATCATTGTCTGCCTTAACACAAATACCATACTGTGTGAATTATTTTAACTTTATAATAAATCTTGAAAGCAAGATGGCAAATCTTCCAACTTTCTTCTTTTTTTTTTTTAAATGAAAGTTGTTTTGGTGATCTTACGTCCTTTGAATTTCTACAAAAAAGCCAGTAAGATTTTGTTTGAGATGACGTTTAATCTATAGATCAATTTTGGGGGAAAATATATAAAACAATATTGAGTCTTCTGATCCTAGAATATGTTATATATCTCCATTTCTTAAGGTCTTTAAGTTTTTTGCAATAATGTATTGAAGTTTTTAGTGTACAGGTCTTACATATATTACATTTGTCCTTTTGAGGTTGCTTTTAAGCTTTGTTAGGATGAATCAGAGCAACCTTTAGTCTAGGGCTAATTTTGCTCCAGTACTGCAGTAATACCCTTCTGATATTCCAGCTTATGCCCTATGAATTACAAGATTTTTCGTTGTGAATTCCAGCTTATGCCCTATGAATTACAAGATTTTTCACTGTGTCTTACAGAAACATAAACTATTTGTAGACTTGCATGAGTTTTGGAGATTATTCTCTTAATTCTTTTAGTTTCCTTCCCTCCTTCCTTCCTTCCTGCCTTCCTTCCTTCCTTCCTCTTCCTTCCTTCTCTTTCTTCCTTCCTTCCTTCTCTTTTTCTCTCTCCTTCCTTCTTTCCTCCTCTTTCTCTCCTTCCTTCCTCCTTTCTTCCTTCCTTCCTTCTTTTCTCTCTTTTCTTTCTCTCTCTCTTTCTTTCTTCCTTCCTTCTCTTTCTCACTCTCCTTCCTTTCTCTTTCTCTTTCTTTCTTTTCTTTCTTTTCCTTCCTTCCTCTCTCTCCCTCTCTTTCTTTCTTTCTTTCATCTTTCATCTTTCTTTTTTTTTTTTTTTTTTTTTTTTGAGACGGAGTTTCGCTCATTACCCAGGCTGGAGTGCAATGGCGCGATCTCGGCTCACCGCAACCTCTGCCTCCTGGGTTCAGGCAATTCTCCTGCCTCAGCCTCCTGAGTAGCTGGGATTACAGGCACGCGCCACCATGCCCAGCTAGTTTTTTTTTTGTATTAGTAGAGACGGGGTTTCACCATGTTGACCAGGATGGTCTCGATCTCTTGACCTCGTGATCCACCCGCCTCGGCCTCCCAAAGTGCTGGGATTACAGGCTTGAGCCACCGCGCCCGGCCTCTTTCTTTCATCTTTCTTCGTTTTTTCAGAGTATCTCTCTGTCACCCAGGCAGGAGTGCAATGGCACCATCTTAGCTCACTGCAGCCTCTGCCTCCTGAGTTCAAACGATTCTCCCACCTCAGCCTCCCTAGTATTACAGTCACCTGCCACTGTGCTTGGCTAATTTTTGTATTTGTAGTAGAGACGGGATTTCACTATGTTGGCCAGGCTGGTCTCAAACTCCTGACCTCAAGTGATTCACCTGCCTCAGCCTCCCAAAGTGCTGGGATTACAGGTGTGAGCCACAGTGCCCAGCCTCTTTTCTGGTATTTTCATTTTTGCTTTTGTTTTGGCCAACCTCAGGTAGTGTGTACTTCCATACATGCACAAATCAATACTCAACTGAATACTCAGGAAGGACCTTTTGCAGATCTCTCTGCAGTTCTCTATTTTTTAGTTCTCTATTTTTATTCTTCCATATAAACTCTAGCTGCCTTGGCCTTCCCTGCCTCTCAGTCCTGTCTCTTCAACTTAGAAAGATCATGGGCTGTACCTGGGTCCTCTCTCCCTACAAAAGCAGTAAGCTGGGACAATCAAAATGCTTATCACAGTTTGTCCTCTCTCAGTTATCACTGTCCTGTGTTGCCTGATGTACAGTATCTGAATATGTTTCATATATTTTGTATAGGTTTTTACTTGTTTCAATTAGGGAGTTAAATCTGATCTCTGGTACTCTAACTGCCAGAGCCAGAAGTAATATTTAACTTTATAAATCTTTCTTTTACCCTCATCTTTTTGCATTTGTACATTTGTATTTTGAAGGCTACTTCTCTCTACCTAGTGTGGAAATTAATGACTCTTTTATTTTAACTATTGCTCTTGAGGTAGAAGTTTTAGGTAAGACTCCAAGCTCAGTAAAGAATTGGAATATAATATTGAATTTAATATTGATATTAAATTGGAATATAATATTGTGGATGTGAAAAGGTTTATTACTAGCACAATGAAGCTTTCTTTTTTTTTCTTTTTTCTTTTTCTTTTTTTCTTTCCTTTTTTCCTTTTTTTCTTTTCTTATTTTTTTATTTTTTATTTTTATTTATTTATTTATTTTTTATTGCATTTTAGGTTTTGGGGTACATGTGAAAAACATGCAAGGTTGTTGCATAGGTGCATATGTGGCAGTGTGATTTGCTGCCTCCCTCCCCTTCACCTATATCTGGCATTTCTCCCCATGCTATCCCTCCCCAACTCCCCACCGCCCCGCTGTCCCCCCCTCCCTGCCAACAGACCCCCATGTATAGTGCTCCCCTCCCTGTGTCCATGTGTTCTCCTTGTTCAACACCCGCCTATGAGTGAGAACATGTGGTGTTTGATTTTGTGTTCTTGTGTCAGTTTGCTGAGAATGATGGTTTCCAGGTTCATCCATGTCCCTACAAAGGACGTGAACTCCTCGTTTTTAATGGCTGCATAATATTCCATGGTGTATATGTGCCACATTTTTCCTGTCCAGTCTATCATCGATGGGCATTTGGGTTGGTTCCAGGTCTTTGCTACACAATGAAGCTTTCTAAGGAGAGTAGGGCAGGCTCCCAAGCAGGTCTGAAAATAGTTTGCGAAAGGAGGAAAAAGGAGACTGGCTTGGTTTCTATTGTGATGGGGGGAGGCAAAGTGATAACTCATTGAAACAGGCTTATGTGGTCTGAATTTCCTGCTGGGGCTGAAAGAACTTTCTTATTAGTGTATTCACATGTGGAATAGAAGGGCAAATGGTGACACTTGAAAGTCAGTGGGCAAATATCAGACATAGAGTCAGGCTCTTAATTGTAACTCACTCCTGATGTTGACTGATGAAAGAAAATGGGCCATGTTTCATTAAACTGAATTTGAGCTTGTGTAAATCATTCATTATGGCTTTCTACAAGGCCTGTAGCCTGAGGGCACTAATGGAGGTGAAAACTTCATTAAATGCCTTAAAAAAAAAAGGAACCTAAAAATAAATACTTTGGTCACTTTAAGTAATGTTTTGAACTTTGGAGGGGATAAGGAGTGTTATAATGAGGCCTTGTGTCATGGCTTTAGTATGTGCAGAGACGTGCAAGACCTATGAGGCAAGAGATTCCCAGGATTCTTTACTGTAAGAGGCATCTTTGAATAAGGAATCATTGATAGACAAGATGGAAGGACCATTGGCATTGGCTCAAGACCCTGAAAAAATGTGGCTGCGTCATTCAGAGCTTAGATGACTGCATGAAGTTTGGCCAAGTTTGCTCACTCTTGGACAATTTTGCCCGTCCTTGCCTGGGGACATCTTGATTGAAGCAGCAGCTATCCAGTGAGCATCCATCATGTATTGATGGTGCTACTGTCCATGAAATATACAAACTCCTTTTGCTGTTCACTCAGTTGTTCTCAAGGGGACTCATAGGTGGCCAAGCATTCTGTGAGAGGAGGCGTGATCTCCTCCAGAACTGTGGTGTTTGACAAAGATGGAAGACAAAAGAAGCCTCTGTATCCTGCAGGTGGAATATGCCAGAAGATGTAGATTTGGGTCTATCAAGGTTTGGTTTTATCCTACAAGTGCTATTACTATTTTAGCAAGAAGGCCTTGGTGGTGATGATGAACCTGCAGGTTGCTACTTTCATATTCCAAGGCATAATGGGCATCTGGATGTAGAGGGTCATAGGCTCTGGGCCTAGGATGACCTAGTATGTGGCAAGTGACTTTCCCTCCAGTGGTATTTAGCATGTAGCTGAGGAGAGCAGTTTTTAACACCGAAAGCTCCCGGGCAACTTACGGCCATCGTGTCATATGTAGTCCATAAACTCTAACAGATATGAGAGGAGTTTGCAAAGGACTTGGCAGTGATGGAGTCTCTGGGGGAACACTAAGGGCAGTGCTATTGTACTTAAACACAGAAAAGAGCCTTTTGTTGTGGAAACCCCATTTAAGGTGGGTCAATTTGTGAGAAATCCCATACATGGGCTTAAATTTTAAAATGAGGAATATATTACCTTCAAAATCCCAAAGACCTAAAAGGTGTTTAGCTTGTTTTAGTGTTGTGGGTACTGAGAGGGCCAATAATGTTTTTTGCCAGCATCAGGGATGGAGTGGCCCTGATGGTGTCAAGGATGGGGTGGTCTACCAAATAATTTTCAGGAATTTAACCAAGGTGCCCTGACCTTGTACAAGGTATGGGTCAATAATCCATCCCCTTTTTGTGAGCCTCTTTGTGAGGATCTGTATTTCCTGAATGAGTATGTGAAATGAGTTCCCTTGGAAGAGGAGTTCATCAGTGTGCTATAACTATGAGGAATTTAGATGAGGCAGTAGTTCTGATGGTTAAGGTGAGGCACATGGGTTTGACCACTGGTCTATGGTCAGTAGCTTCCCTTAGGGCAGGGAGGTTATCTTGTTCAAATTTAGCAGTATGCCCAGGTATAACTAGTTTGAGCTCCATTATTATAATCGTGAAAGTTTGCCAATTGGTACATTTCAGAAGATATTATAATTAGCTTAGATGCTTAGTTGTAGAGGCATAAAAACAAATTAGCATCCTTTTATCTTTTTATTGGTTGTATAAATTATTTTCATTTGGGGTTTCAATTTCCAATTGGGTCCAATTGTGGGCCTATGTTTCAGTTTTTTGTTTCCTCCCCGTCCCTGTGTTTAGATTTTTCTTTTTAAATTTACTTCTCTCTCTCTCTCTCTCTCTGCAATAATTACCTTACAACAGACTGCTTCCCCACCAATCTTTGGTGGGTTTTGAATATACTTTGGTGGGAATGAGGTGTTCTCTTTTCTATTATGCTCGTATTTTAAGTGTCTTCCCCCAGAGAGTCTCCAATCATTGTTATCAGGATTAGGGGCCTCCTGCATGACGATGTGTGCTTTATAGAGTTTAGAGACTCCAGGTTTAAGTTGGGTTTGAATTAATGCCTTGGTTGTACCGTGGGAGAATCATGGGTGTTTTCTATATAACCTGAGGATCAGGATATTTTTTGGCCATAAAGTCATAGGCAACAACATCAGCAAAGTCATTTTGTAGGGTCCTAGTAAGCCTGTCTGCTTTAGGAGTATGGCTGCAGCATGCCACATGGTGACTACTCTTTCTTGCATAACTGACCAACTATAAACGGTTTGTATACAGTGTAAGTAGGCTTGTATATGTCACAGGTTATCTTTCTCCTGAGCACTCTATAGAATAGGGGCCAATGCCTGATTGAGACATATACTTTACATAGGCTGAGTGTGGTAGCTGACATCTGTAATCCTAGCATTTTGAGAGGCCAAGACAGAAGCATTGCTTGAGCCTAGGAGTTAACCACCAGCTTGGGCAACATAGTGAGACATTGTCTCTACAAAAAAATTAAAAATAAACAAGTAGTCAGGTGTGGTGGCATGCACCTGTAGTCCCAGCTATTCAGGAGGCTGAAGCAGGAGGATTCATGAGCCCAGGAGGTTGAGACTACAGTGAGCCATGATCACACCACTGCACTCCAGCCTGGGCAACAGAGTGAAACCTTATCTCAAAAGTGGTTTTTTAAAGGGATAAAAAGAAAATATTAAAAAGGAGACATATACTTTAAACATAGCCCCAATCATGTATTCTTGTCCCTAAATGTTATCAAAACTTCCTACTCATGTCAGTGAAATCTACAACAGAGGCTTGGTAGGACTCAGTAAATGCAGCAGAAAGCATCAAAGCTCAAAGTAAAAAGTTGCCATCAGGAAGAAACATAACTGAAAGAACATGCTAGACAGCAAGCAATAGAGCCAGTAAGATCCAACTGACCCAGTAAGTTCCCTTTAAAATATCTACAGCAATTTGCATCACCATAGGAAACGAAAAGTTAAATAGTGCATGATTATACTAAACCAAGGAGCTCCTGGCTTGCTATAAGAGATCAATTAAAAAACAAAGAATTGTAATGCAGTATGACTAATTGACATAGAGATTGACTGAAGGCACAAAAGAGAATAGTTGGCTTTTCTAGGGCAGAGAAGGAGGGAGCAAAGAGCCCTCAAAGAAGGAAACACTTGTGCTAGTCTAGAAGGAAGATTAGAAATTTTTCAGATAGAATGCAGTGGGGACAAAGTAGATTGGAATTAATAGCTGAGAGAATTGCATGTGTAGAATATGTGCAATGATACATATGAGTAATTTAAGAAGTTTGGGATGGCTGAAGCATAGGGAGTTCACATCAGCAGGTAGGCTGCAGCAGATACGCAGATCTTTGTACCTTACTGAAGAAAAATCACAATAAAGTTTGCACTTGGGAAGATCATTATGGCAGAAATGCATGAATAGCTTAGAGAGAAAGTCTAGAATCAGGGAAACCCAAGGCTGCTGATAGCCCATGTAGAACTTCTGTATGATTCAGAGAAGGGTACCCTCTTAAGTTGCTTTTTCGTTTTTTGGAAAATATTTGTATCAACAATTACAACAGACATTTTACTGAAAAGTGAGAAAATTTTTATAAAAATATAAAAATCTATAATGCTTACAATATAAATGGTAACTTCATCAACAAAGTCAAATGTACAGACAATGCAGAGCATGCACTGCGTAAACATGTATCATTGCCTTGTGGAGACCAACTAGGTAATTACTGCAATAGCTTAGATTGGAGATGACAGTCCTACTGAGGTCGTATATCTTCTCTCTCTCTCTCTCTCAGTGAACAGAAGCAATAATTCAAGGGTTTGTGATCTACGTTTCCTCAGATTTGAAACTCTAGATGTGAGATTCGAAGTAGTAGGACTCTTAACATGACTCCAAGTTCTTTTGTTTTTTTATTTCTTTTGGTCTTGAGAAATCAGGTTAATAATTATGTCACTTACTAAAATGGATAATAGAGAAAGAATCAGGATGTTGTTGGGGGAGTATATTAGGAAATGATGAGTTCTGTTTAGTTTCTGACATGTTAAGTTTGAAGTCTTTGTGGACTTATCTATAGGCAATTAAATATGTTGATCTGGATCTCAAGAAACAGCATGGGCTAAAGCCATAGACTTTATAGTCACTAATCATTGATGGTTGTAAAAGACACAGGAATGTATAACTTCCATGAGCTTTAGCTTTAGAACATCAAGATTGAGGCTTGGCACCATCCTGCTAAATAGGTTAGGATAGGCCCAGGGATGAATGAGCTCAGGTTGGAGGTCTTCAGCTGGCTGTTAAAAAGCAGTAGGGCAGATGGAGATGAACAAATAGGACCCTTTCTCCATAGGAGTGTTTCTCAAATTGTGGTCATTGGACAAGTGGTGACGTGATTTCCTAAGGACATTTTATTAATAGTATATATTCTTAGCTATTAGAGCTGTTGGACTACACTACCTGGGTGTGGGACTCTTTTACAGAAACTCTTTATAGGTGATTATTATGTATATTAGAGTGTTTGTCTTTTCAAATAGGTCCCTTTTCCCCATAGTTATGGTACTTGGGACTAGATCAATTTGCTTAGTAAGCAAAGTAGTTTATGTTTAAACTAGAATGGAAAATATGTAGGATGTTGCCCTGCATTTCCCTTGCCTATACTAATGGCAAGCCCCTTTCTGTCAAACCCAGTCAAGACTTAAACTATTTCTCAATGCTCTGTTTCAGGCAGATTCTACTAAGCAATGAGTCATCAGGCTAGATGAAATATATTAGCCACACCAGGATTAACTTCTGACTACAAAAGAAGACAAGACACTTTTAGTATTAATTCATCACTTTAATTTTTCCTTTTCTACTATAGTTAAGTGGCAGAATAATATATATCAATATTTTTCATTCTAGCTAATGTAAAGGAGTCGATAGTAAAAGAGCTATTTTTTTTCTCTCCCATACCGAGAAGATTTTGTGTCTTAGAGATCTGGGTTTCATTGACCTCAATGACAATTTAATAGATAAAAATCATTTTCTAAAGTCTGAAGCTAGACTTTTTAGGAAAGGGAAGATTCTCAAGGCTGGGAGGAGGAGGAGAATGGCCTTATCTAGGGTAGAGAGTAATGAGCATCCCTAAAATTGAGATAATCTGAGTGGGCCTCTAGGGCCTCTAGTTGCCAATAGTGCCAGAGTCATGTAATAGTTGAGTGTACAGGAAGACTGGACTCCAAGAACTGTGCCACTGAATCAGTGATGAGGACTTCAGTGGTTGAGTTCATGAACAGACAAAAGAACTCTATTGAGGAGCCCTTCTGAGGCTACCTACTATCAGGCAAATTGGATGACAAAAAGGGTAAACGTGGCTCCTTGGTTTCTCCTTCCCATTTTTTTCTTGGAATCTTCCAAGTCCAGCATTCTTGGATGATGTCATGGGAGGAGGAACTGAGTCTCCCATATGACCAGTATTGAACTGTCACTCATCTACCCTGATGTGTAGGGATTCAGAGGTAGATTTGATTTAATTTTAGAAAAATGAAGTGGAGTCCCTTTTCTTAAACCTACTAATTTATCCTCTGTATATGGAGGCAACAGACATCCCCAGAAGCCGATGTTCTATTAACATGCGTAAATTGCATCCTAAAGTGGAGCATGAGACATATAGAGAGGAATCAGGAAAATGCGGTGGTATAATGAGACAGGCAATGTGGACAGAGAGGAAGTAGGCATAGTGGCTAGGTACACTGGCTCTGAGGTCAGACTGCATGGGTTATAATGTAAGTTCTGCTATATTACAAATTAATTATTTTTTGAGACAGACTCTTGTTCTGTCACCCTGTCTGGAGTGCAGTGGTGTCATGATCTCAGTTCACTGCAACCTCTACCTCCCGGGTTCAAGCAATTCTCCTGCCTCAACCCGCTGAGTAGCTGGGACTACAGGTGTGTCCCACCACGCCTGGAAAATTATTGTATTTTTAGTAGAGATGGGGTTTTGCCATGTCAGCCAGGATGTTCTTGATCTCCTGACCTCATGATCTGCCTGCCTTGGCCTCCCAAAGTGCTGGGAGTACAGGTATGAGCCACTGTGCCTGGCCAATGTTTTTTTATTTTTTTTTATTTTTGAGACAGAGTCTTCCTCTGTCACCCAGGCTGGAGTGCAGTGGTGCAATCTGAGCTCACTCCAACCTTTGCCTCCTGGGTTCAAGCGATTCTGATTCCCCTACCTCAGCCTCCCAATTAGCTGAGATCACAGGTGGGTACCACCATGCCTGGCTAATTTTTGTGTTTTTAGTAGAGACAGGGTTTCAGCTTGTTGGCCAGACAGGTCTTGAACTCCTGATCTCAAGTGATCTGCCCACTGTGACCTCCCAAAGTACTGGGATTACTGGTGTGAGCCACTGTGCCTGGCCAAATAAGTATTAATCTCATTGTGTTTCAATGTCCTCATCTGCAAAAAGGGATAATAATACAATTACTTCATAATCTTGTTTTGTTAATCATAATATAAAATGAAATGATGTGAATAAAACTTTTAGTTTACTGTAAATATTAGTTTTAGTTTTCAGTAAATATCAGTGCTCTGCATTTTACATATGAGTCCTATGTGCTTACTGAAGATGGCTGTATCTTAAAGTCTATATAGAAAAATGTAATAATCAGGATTGATTAATTGCTGCTTATTCCAATTTATTCACAGAAGGATTTGAGGTGGCACTACCATAAGATACAAATATAAAAGGATTAGAACAAAGGAACAAATAAGGAGAGTTAGATGACATCAAGAAGACTTAGAAACACAGGCCACTACAGCCCAACACTGTGCCTGCCAGTGGATCATATATCAGCACCGGGCTTTCAGGTAGGCATTTGGGGCTACTTCTTTCCAAGGTAGTCCTTAGAGTCATACCCTTCTTATATTTTTATCTTGTACCCCTTATATCTTGGTAACTTAGTCATATCTCACTCTCATTGAAGGGAAAATGTGTTCAGAACCAAATTCACTATGTTTGCTTCAAAACAGTTGTTTTTTTCTTTCTTCCTAATTTGGTTAAAGGCTCTACTGTATGCCCAGGTCTCAGATGTAAAACTCTGGGTTTATCTTGGTCCCTTTCTCCCTGTATCAAGTCCATTAAAGTCCATCTTTCCTACTTAGCTGGTCTCTCGCAGCAGTTTCTGACCTCCCCTTCTCTCTGCCACCCCTCTGGTTTAGATCTTCGTCACTTCTCGGATGTCTCTACTATTATTTTCCTATCCATATTTCCCTCTGCTCCTTGGTCTCACCCTGATTCAACCTCTCTAATACATCCCTAACACACGTATCTTCCCCAAACAGAATTCTAATCATATTATTAACTTGTTCAAAAACCTTGAGAGGATCCCTATTTCATTTCAAATAAAGAATAAATGCCCAATCGTCAAGGAACCCTCACAATCTCATCCATTCTTTATTTTCACATGTATGCTAGCACTCCCAAACACATGGCAATGTTTTAACTGCTCTCCCCAACTGTTCTTTCCTGCTCCTGCTTGTTTGAGGCAGTCTTATTCATCTCTGTTATCCCATTTAATAGAGTACAATGCCTTTCTTAGGAATTCAATTAAAAACTGTTTGAAGTTTTGCTTCCTGTGAATTCAAAACCCATGGAGTGCTGCCCTCTTTTGGCTAAGACAGCACAGAGTCCAAACCACCACATAGGAAATGATGCTGAATGACTCATCTTTTCCTTTTGGTTAGAATCCTCATGGAAACAAACAAGGCAGGGTGAAATAATTCCATGCTCTTTTCTCGTTTTATCTAGCTTCAAAGATTGTTTGTTTATGGAGATAGAAAGAAGATAAAATTCTGTATAGAAAACTTGGAACTTGACTAATTCAAATCATATATTATGTGTAAACTCAGAGCTGGGGCAAAGCCAATGGTTACTTTGAACACATCCAGAGCTCCAAGAATCTTCAGGCCTCAACATGGACTTCTATATAAGAGGTAAGGGATGAGAAAACAACAGAGTTCCCCAAAGGCCTCTTCACATTAAAAATAGCTTCCTGATTTAGGGACAACTTAGGCAAGCGGCCAGGTTGTTTTTTTGTTTTGTTTTGTTTTGTTTTTATACTGATACTTAGTATTTGGTCAAATAAGAAAAATAGGGCCTGGCCTAGAAGGTAAAGTTAACTTCTGCAGACCCTACTGGGGCCAATTTGTGGCCATGCCTGAGCCAGTCCTGAAGATCCAGCGGAAGTATGGAGGAAGGATGACACGAAGCCCAGGAAGAATAATACATTTTAAGAAAGGATGACAGGATGAGAGATGCCCAGAAAAAAAGCTTTCAAGTGGATGCCATCTCCTGATTATAATATGAATATTCTGGGGTTGTTAATTTTAGAACGTTGTAACCATGCCTTTATTATGAATCACATTGAACCTCACTAAGTATAAAGGCAATGAATAGTAAATATGTATGCATTATAAATAACTGGAAAGCTCAATTAAGACAGGCCTTGAGCTTTATCTCAAATGTCAATACAACCAAACTTCCTTGGTTCTAAAAGGGAAAGTCATTCCAAAACTGAAACTCAGTGGGTGACAGGATGCCCACATCTCTTGGAGGAGGACAGAAGCAGAAAGGTTTGTGGGCTGGTGTCGGATACAAGCTTGGCACCATCTTTGATTAGGAGCTAATGTTAGCAGAAAGATCAGGTGTCAGTCATGACCAGAGTTGTTCTCTACTATCTTGAGAAGGTCACCGGATTGCTGCCCCTTCTTTTTTGAAACCTGATCTGGGGGCCTCAAACAGCCACAATGAGTTGGATTACTGCCATGTGCTCTAAATTGGGCTGACAAGGCTGACTCAGTGCCTGGAGTTGACACAGGATGCAGCTTGAAACATTCACTTGGAGAGAGGGTTGAGATTTCTTTTTAATTTTCAATGATGCTATTTGAAGAGATAAAATTGAATATGAACGTTGAAGAGTGAGTTAAATATTGTCATGCACTTGGATAGAGGGGATCCACAAAAGTCAGAAACTTTTCTGTGTTAAATTTTATATTCTGGGGATTACTTGGTTATACTGGGAGGCTGCTGTTCCTTTTAAAAAAGAGGTAAGCGGTGGCTCACGACTGTAATCCTAGTGCTTTGGGAGGACGAGGCAGGCGAATCTTGAGGTCAGGAGTTTGAGACCAGCTAACCAACATGGTGAAACCCCATCTCTATTAAAAATACAAAAATTAGCCAGGCATGGTGGCACGTGCCTGTAATCCCAGCTACTTAGGAGGCTGAGGCAGGAGAATTGCTTAAACCCGGGAGGCAAAGGTTGCAGTGAACTGAGATTGCACCACTGCATTCCAGCCTGGGTGACAGGGCAAGACTCTGTCTCAAAAAATAAAATAAAATAAAATAAATAAAAAATAAAAAGAGGTGAGCCTTCTCTTCAGCATTATAAATACAAAATGTGTTCAAATGTCCATAAAAAACAGAGGAAACTCCTTCTTGTGAGCAAGGATATGTACAAACATAAATACAGTTTCTTTTATTTGCATGTGAATTTGCAAGCAGCACCTCACTGAACTTTTGTTATATAAATAAAACCATCTGGTATAGACAAAGAATTTCAGTCTCTAGAGAATAGGATCATAAACAATTGATCTTCCATAGACCTTTCAGTATTTTAGTTTGAATAAAGCTTTCCCACAGATCTGCTTTAATTATTTTCTCTGTTTTTAATCTTGCAAGGATTTTATAATTTGGACTCCCTAATCTAATGTCTTTGTGTGAGTACATAGGGAGAAAGTCTACCCCACCATTTTTGGCAATGTGAAGAACAGTGCATCCTTTAAGGCTTCTTGATTAATGAATCATAAACAGATATTCAGATTAATAGAGAATTTGGAAGAAGGAAGTATAGGATTCCATTTTTCTGATGGGAAAATGAAACATGGAGAGCTAAATTCAAGGTCCCATGTCCCACAACTATTAACCGCTAAACATAATCCAGATTTTGTGAATCCCAGTTGAATAATCTTTTACTCAACATTGTTTTTAACTTAATGTTTATTTTCTTTTAAGCATGGATAGCAAACATGCCTCTGAGTAAAACAAAGAGAATCCAGTCTTTGACCAGTTGACCAAACAAGACCCAGCAGCTGGGAAGTTGGTCAAGTCTCATAAGAATGAGGTTGGATTTTTTTTTCTTTAACCTCTCCTGCCCTCTTTAGCAAAAATTGTTTAGTACTTATTTATTTCTTGGAAGAAGTGAATTTCTAGGAAGCTTCTGAAATGGTAATATAGTTATAAAAGACCAAAAGAGATAGATTGCAAAACTCATATTACTGAATGTTGGAGCAACTTATAAAACAAAGCACTAATGCCTGAGCCCCACACCTAGAAAGTAGAATTTCACTGGTCTAGATGGGGCTCTCCGAGATAAATCTAAATGCCTTAATTAAAATGCAGAATCTATACTTTTTCAGCTGGCTACAAAAATGGTGCCAGAGATGCCATGGTCAGGGTCAGGAGACCCTGTCAACCTATGTCTCCTAGGATTAAGAACAACTGTTTGATGCACCTGGAGCATATCATTAACAAGGACAGTAGGTCTACAGATTCTCATCTTTCTCCTATGGTGGTCTTCTTTGCTCAGGAATAATTTGAAGTGAAACCAAGAAATAAGTTAGCTATTTGGGAAGAAGCTCTGGAAGGATAGAAAACAGCTGGATATAATAGAAAGACTCACCCCAAACTGGTTTCTACTTTGTGAGACTTGACCAGACCTCCAAGGTAGCTTGGGTGACTGGAAGTGGGAGACATAGGTTGACAGGGTCTCCTGACCCTGAGCATAGCATCTCTGGCACCATTTTTGTAACCAGCTGAAATATTATAGATTCTGCATTTTAATTAGGATACATAGCAATGCAGTTGTTTTTATAATTTATTTTGCCACATGATGGCATTAATAGCAAATTGTATTTGGATGTGACTTTTAGGCTGCTTTATGTATGCATATCACTGATATTTGCTGAGTCATTTGGGAACAAGATGTGTTGTGCATCTTAACTGATACATGAAGGAGCTCCCCCAGTCCAGTAAAATGCAGATTTCAATTAGTACAATTTTAAAATATTTTAATGCTTAGAAGCTATAAAATAAATTCAAAAAAGCACAACAAAATAATTAAAGCTGATGTCTGCTTTTTCTTTTGGACACCAAAGTATCACTGGTATCAAATCACTGTTTGCCATTTGGGAAGAATCTATTCACAACTTTATCTTTTGCCAAAACCGTGGGCAAAGTGAACGCTGACTTCTCAGTTTGAGAGTGAATCCAAGTTTTGTTTCATGTTAGCATCCTTAGTGCTTCCTTTTTAAAAATAGTTCTTCCTTTACTTTGTAGTTCATGCCTTTCCCAGAGTGGTACGAAGGAATCTAAGTAATCTTGCAGCTAACAGGGAAAAAGGCCAGCCTCTCCACCTCAGGCAGGCCAATTCACTGTTTAGGCTTTTTGTTATTGCAGGAGAGTGGGCTGGGAATAGACAGAAGTAGTGTAACCCATTGGCCTTAGACCACCTTTCCTTTACCTTCTAGGTAGATCAAACCTGGCTATAAGACATCTTCAAGTTTTTTTTCATATTGTGGCTTTAAAATTATTAGATACTGGCTGGGAGCAGTGGCTCATGCCTGCAATCCCAGCATTTTGGGATGCTGAGGCAGGCGGATCACCTGAAGTCAGGAGTTGGAGATCAGCCTGGCCAATGTGACGAAACCCTGTCTCTACTAAAAATAAAAAAATTAGCTGGGCCTGATAGCAGGCAGCTATAATCCCAGCTACTCCAGAGGCTGAGGCAGGAGAATCGCTTGAACTCAGGAGGTGGAGGTTGCAGTGAGTCCAGATCGTGCCACTGCATTGTAGCCTGGGCAACAGAGCAAGACTCTGTCTCAAAAAAAAAAAAATAAATAAATTATTGGATACTGTCTAGATACTGTTTTGGAACAAGGCAGGGAAGAGCTAAGTGAATTTTTATAAACCGTATAATGTGTTTCTTAATATATTCACATTTACTCAAAAGAACTAAATATGGTTACATTTTATAAAGTTTTGTTCTGTTTGTTATTTGTCCTTGAAAATAAGAATGCAACACTTAAACAGTTGGCCTCTTACTGGGACAGAATGTTGAGAATTTATTGACAACTGGTGGTGTTAAACTAGTGTTACACAAATTACATTGTAATAGAAAGAATGATGGCTGGGGATCAGCAAGTGTAAGGGAGTCCTGGGCTCAGCTTTGCAGCTCACTAGCTCACTAACTTTGGACAAATCATCTGGATCCCTTGTGAATGTCAAGAGAGGAAGTAGAGACTGCTGTACCAGCTTTAAATACTGTGAGCCGTTAGACAAGATTTACATCTTACTGAAATATCACTTAGAATTCTAAGGCAGCTGTAATCCCACCTACTCAGGAGTCTGAGGCAGGAGAATCGGCTTGAATGATTCCAAGTGATATCACTTAGAATTCTCAAGAGTATGAGGAACGTTGTTTGTGAAAGAGATATCAAGACTGACTCTAACCACTGTTGTTGTTGTTTTCCTCCTCTTCTTTCCATCTATGAGAAAAATTGACTTCCCTGGCTTGTGTAACTTGCATGTTTGGATACATTATTTTGTCACTCTTGAATACCCACAGGACATATGGCAAACTTTTTGATGAGCTCAGTAGGACAAGTCAGACCTCAGAGCAAAACTTTCTGCTCAGCAGTTGCTTCTGTTCTCATACGCTGTGCTGTGGGGTTGATTTTCTTCCTTTGACAAAACCAGTGCAGTGCCAGGAGGTCTCCCGCCTGCTGGTCCGGTCTTGGTCAGCTACCCTGCCCTGACTGAGATGGCCATAGTTTAAGATCAGCCAGGGACCCCTCCTCCCCTATGGAATTCTCTCCCAGCTTCTTATTCCTAGCCCCACTTCATTGCTCTCACCATGTGATCTGACTCTCACAGAATTTTGTGGGAAAATAGAGGCTATGTTTGCCCTCCATGTGGTTAAAAGTGAATTTCCATGCTGGAAACATTGCTTCACTAAAATAAAGTCCTAGATTTTACAGAAAAAAAGGAAGTTTGGAAGTTTCTCCAAGGTGCTGTGAAGCATTACTCAACTGCCACTCTGGTCACTAAAAATAAAAATAGCATACTCTCTTAACAGGCAAGTCTTTTTGGAGAAAAATGCTGTGTAATTCTAAATGAAAAAGAACATGAGTATTTTTGTCCAATGTCTTAGTATATTTAAACTAAAGGAAATATCTGCCAAAAAAACCTTTTAATAATTGATGAAATGAGTATGACCTAGTAAGTAGTTGTTGGAAATCATTTTTTAAACCACAAAAATACCATAAGTAAGTACAGTGAGTACATAGTGTGTGCCCAAATATTTCATGAACTAAAAAAGTTATTACTTAGACAATCTTTGGTTGAAACTGGGAGATGAGGGAAATGTCCTCTTCATTCTTACACAGTATGGGCTCATTCAAAATATTTTTTAAAAAATCAGTTGAATTTGAGAAAACTGTGAAATTTTTTAGCAAGATTTGGAACATTGAACATCTAGAATAGGCTCCATAAGCCCCTTAAATTGGAAAATATAAAATGTCCTCTAGATGGAGCAGCAGGCTTTTTCTTTGTTAAGACAAAGAATTCTTATTTTTGTGAAAGGAACTTCAGAACTTCATTTTAAACAGAAAATAATTTAAAGAATCTTATTCTTAAGAATAAGGTTAGCGGGCCAGGAGTGGTGGCTAACGCCTGTAATGCCAGCACTTTGGGAAACCAAGGTGGGCAGATCATGAGGTCAGGAGTTTGGCTAACATGGTGAAACACCATCTCTACTAAAAATACAAAGTTAGCTGAGCTTGGTAGTGTACACCTGTAGTCTCAGCTACTTGGGAGGCTGGGGCAGGAGAATTGCTTGAACCTGGGAAGCTGAGGTTGCAGTGAGTCAAGATCATGCCACTGTGCTCCAGCCTGGGTGACAGAGTGAGACTTCATCTCAAAAAAAAAAAAGAATGAGTTTAGTTTATGGAAGGAAATGTTATATTTCAGACGAAGTAGCTTATCCTCATATGTGCTGGAGTAAAATGCATTTAATTTTAAAATTCTCCAAGTGAGACCTACTGAGTTCTGGAGGCTTGCTGTACATGTGCAAGAGCCAGGAAGCTACAAATGTTCTCTAAAGATGTGAGTATAACTGAGAGGGAGGAATAATGAGGACTGAGAATGACAAGGGTTAGGGAAATCCTTTTGTTTAGACAGAAGCATTTTCCAAAGATAGTTTCAGTGTCTGCCTAAATTGTATTTGTGAATGTGAAATATAGAAAGCTTGAAGTCATCTGACACATTCTCCTCATTTTACAAAAGAAGATGCCAAGACCCAGAGAGGTAGCTGTCATTCTCTTGCATCAGTGGAGTAGTGATGGCACAGAACAAAATTGGATAAGCAGTATAGTGGACCTTTGTTGTTTTAGCTGCCTCTTACTAACAACACTGATTTTCTTTTGGGAATTATACTCCTCCAACTGTATGGAATCTTGGAAAGCTAATAAAGGAAGCCTGGGGTCCCTAGAAACTCCTGTATAGTCAAAGGTTAGGCATGTGACCCAGTCGGGCACTCAAGGGACTTCAAATCTTCAGCAGAGTTTTTATAAGGAAATAAGAAACAGTTGTAATTCATTTATTTCAGATGATAGTCTACCATTCATTTTACTAAGTATGATTCTTCAACTTTCCTACTAGTTCTGTGGGTCTCCAATAACCCAATAATTCCCCATTTTTCTTAACTCTTGGGCAGAGTTAGTTTCTTCTGATACTTACAACCAAGGAACCTTGAGTAACTCCCTAGCCCATCAATGAAGCAAAACCTTCTAATTACAAATGTAAATCACCCAACAGAATCACCACAAGTCACCAGGAGTAATTTAAGAGTTATTTATATAGGGAAAATAAAAACACTTCTTCTAATTCCCCAACCAAAATCATAATCAGAATATTATGTTCTAGATCTTTTGAGTCATGACAAATTTTCAATTATAGTAAGAATAATCTGACAATACTGCTGTAATAAAAATTTGTTGACTGAATGAGAAGAAGTTTTCCGTTATATAACATTATACTAGAGAGCACTCTAAAATAATATTTTAATGTAGCACTTACATATATTTTTTATGATTATAAAAGTAATGCCAATTTATTTTGCCCAGGTTTATCTTAAATATTAAAAATTTTAAAATGATAAACTTTTGCTTGTTTTCCTATTAGAAATGAGAAAAAGAGCAAAACTATACAAGCAACAAGCCATATATTTGAATCAGACTAAAATAACAGTGAAATAATCAGGTCTTTACATTTTTTTCCTTTTCAAATTCCTTCTCAAAAAGCATTTGACTTAACCCTCTTATTTAGAAAAAGTGTTGCAAAAACCTCATTTTTCAAAAATGTAATTCCTTTTAATGTACTCAGCAAGTGGACCCTCCCTCCCTCTCTCCCTTTTTAATATCTCAGAACACAATTTTTAAAAGGGAGCTTGATGTTTATAAGTTTCTTTAGGCTATTGTAACTAATATTTGGAATGATTCAACATTATATGACTTATAAACTGACAAATCTCATATATCAACAATGAAATCTACTAGAAACAGGCCACTGTCATCTTAATGGCATTTTACCACAGAATTTGCAGTTTGGCTCAGCTTTGCAAGGCAGGGAAAAGAATGCTTAACAGCCTGAGAGCATGCACATTGGTGTTCAATAGTGAGCCAGCAGAGGGCTTTTCTGTACTTGAAACAAGCAACTTTTTAATGGCAGATTCCTAGCACAGTTGAAGAACGACTACTTTATGAAATATAAGGTCATGTTAAAGGGAAATCAATTTCCTATACACAAGTTAAATAAAAATAAAATAGGCTGGTTAGTAGAATGAAGACAGACAAGGACTTAACATAAAATAGATGGGTTGTTTAGTAGAATGAAGCTTATATGATTTAATTCAACCTAATATTTGACTTATCTTTTTGAAGATCACAATGTGTATTACTTACGTAGAAGTGCAGGTAAAAACTTAGCAGTTTGTGGGACCCACTCAAATTAGATTTTGATATTGACAGTGCCCTATCATGGCTCTTTAACTGGGTCACAGTGATGTGCTGTAGCTAGCCCCTGGTGGCTTCTGAACGCTGATTATTGCATTTGAAGAAATTTTGTGAGTCATATGAAATCACATTAGAAGCTTAAATTTGGCAATAGTGGGAGTATTTATACCATGGACATCTGCAAACACTACAAATTTGTTAAACGGTTACCAGACTATCTGAACATAACAGAAGAGGGAATTTTCTTGAGAACTATGTCACCTAAAATCATGAATACATTCTCCTGCCTGTTCATACCTGCCTTGTCCAGCCCAGCTGGTATGCAAAAAATAATCCTTGAAAGTTTAATTTCATCTTTCAAATATTGGGAGTTCAATCTGGCTCTTTCTCTACTAATAAGTGAGTGGGGTCTGGAGGTAGATTCTGGAGCCACTGTGTTTGGTGTGCAGGTGGATGAGATGGGGAGTATCCTGGTGTATCTGTGAGCCTTGGTGTATCCATGAACAGTGAGCTACAGTCCCCCTCCTTTTCTCCATTGCTTAATTTAAACCCTCTGTTTAAAATGTAGTCAATGCAATTTTTCCCAGGGACTGTTATCCTATCTATAGCCTTTCAACTATGTATCTCACATGACATCCATCATTGTTGATGTAATAATATTGTTATTTATAAATGTAGATAAGGTCTCAGATTTATTAATACTACACTAAGATGTACAATGAACAATTAGGTTTTTATTTTTATTTCTCTGTAGCTGACCTTATGACTGTCATTCACTGCTCTATTTGGATGACTTAGGTAGATGTCTTTCAGAATTTCAGACCCTTACCTGCTGACCCCTAGGTGTAGGAAGTGGAGGGGGTTTCACTTGTCCTTGTCTATCTTAGCAAGACTGGTTCTTACATCTGGACATCATTTTTCAGAGAAGTGTGGTTCTCTGTTGTGGGTGTCTGCTCTGGGCTTCTACATATATATAGATACGTAGAAAAAGAGCCATGATAGGGCATTGTCTGTATATATTTGTATAGGACTTCTGCTACACAAATGGTCTTCTCCCTAGGGCTCTGCTGATGTCTCCAGCTGCTGATGGGAGCTGATGTCACTCTTGCTTTGTTCCAGCTATTTTCTCTGATGATTTGGGGCTCTATATCAGCTCTTACTGGCTTTGTGAGAAGTCTAACTGGACTTCCTCCTCTAGGCAGGACCCTCCAAATGTAACCTGAAAGACTGGTTAAGGCCATGAAGGGAAGCAGGTGGTCAGAAATGCCTCATTATGCCTGCCTCCCTTTTAGAACTCAGGAAAAGCCGACCAGTACTTAACATTAATATACACCTTTAGTCTGATAAGAAACATTTACAATCTATTTTCTCTGAAGCCTGTTACCTAGAGGCTTCACTGGCAGGATAAATCTTTGGTGTCTACAAGCTCTTATGTAACCCAGACATTCCTTTCTATTGATAATAATTCTGCCAATCAGAAAATTTTTAAATCTACCTATAACCTGGAAGCCCCTCACTTTGAGTTGTCCCACCTTTCTGGACTGCACCAGTGTATATCTTAAATGTATTTGATTGATGGCTCATGTCTCCTGAAAATGAATAAAACAAAGCTTTGTCTCAGCTACCTTGGACACATGTTTTCAGGGTCTTCTGAGGGCTGTGTCACGGCCATGGCCACTCATATTTGGCTTAGAATAAATCTTTTTTTTTTTTTTTTTTTTTTTTCTGAGACAGAGTCTCTGTAGCCCAGGCTGGAGTGCAGGGCCTGATCTTGGCTCACTATAATCTCTGCCTCTTGAGTTCAAGTGATTCTCCTGTCTCAGGTCCCAAGTAGGTGGGACTACAGGCGTCTGCCACCATGCCTGGCTAATTTTTGCATTTTTAGTAGAGACAGGGTTTTACCCTGTTGGCCGGGCTGGTCTCGAACTCCTGACCTCAAGTAATCCACCTGCCTCAGCCTCCCAAAGTGCTGGGATTACAGGCATGAGCCACCACCACCAGCCAGAATAAATCTTTTAAGACATTTTACAGAGTTTGATGATTTTTGTCAATGCCACTGAAGTCTGTCTGTGAATCCCTGGCCATGCTGTTTAGCCTGCAGACTTCTGCTACTGAGGTGATTCTTTCTTAATTCAGAGGCATTTTTGAAACTCTGAAGCACAGAGGCAGGAAAGTCAACTCCACAAAAGGCATTCCAATGGCAGAAACAAAGTGTGGATAAGCGAAGAGATGAGTCTAGTTCAGCTCTCCAGGGCAGCCCTCAGAGGCATGTGGTGGCATCTTTCTCCTTCCCACAGTCCCTCTGGATGTGAGCGATGGGGTTGAATTCATTCCTCCTCTTTCCTCATTGGGGACTCTATCATAATGAAACTCTAAGATCCAGTCCCTCAATCTTTCCTCTTAATATGTACAAGGGGGACATAAGTTTTATACAAATTTCTTTCTTTCTTTGGCTTTCAAACTTATTATTTTTTGTCAGATAAAATACTCCATTTTGTATGTTTAAAGCTGAATATTATATTTTCCTTTCTTCCTCTTTGTTTCTGGCTGAAATCATCTAAATCACCAAGGCAGATGTGTGGAAACAGGCAACATGAAATTGCAAAAGAGAAGGACACATTGATATACTTAAAGTATTCTCCTTGTTACATACACTTAACTTCTCTCAACCCTTGGGGTAGAAGCTTTTTGAGAGAAGGCTCTTCTGCTGTTCAAGAACTGTTCTCTTTTGACTATGCTCTTTTATCTGTGCCTTCAATATCTGCCTATCTGTGGTCAGCTTCCCATTAGTTTAAAAACAATTACCTGTATCAAATGGGAGAAAAATTTTGCAATCTGTCCATCTGACAAAGGGATAATATCCAGAATCTACAAAGAACTTAGACAAATTTACAAGAAAAAAAGAAACTTCATACAAAAGTGGGCCGAGGATATGAACAGACATTTTTCAAAAGAAGACATTTATGCAGCCAAGAAACAGGTGAAAAAAAGCTCATCATTACTGGTCATTAAAGAAATACAAATCAAAACCACAATGAGATACCACCTCATACCAGTTAGAATGGTGATCATTAAAAAGTCAGGGAACAACAGATGCTAGAGAGGATATGGAGAAATAGGAATGCTTTTACACTGTTGGTGGGAGTGTAAATTAGTTCAACCATTGTGGAAGACAGTGTGGTGATTCCTCAGGGATCTAGAACCAGAAATACCGTTTGACCCAGCAATCCCATTACTGGGTATATACCCAAAGGATTATAAATCATTCTACTATAAAGACACATGCACACATATGTTTACTACAGCACTATTCACAATAAGAAAGACTTGAAACCAACCCAAATGCCCATCAATAATAAACTGGATAAAGAAATGTGACATATATACACCATGGAATACTGTGTAGCCATAAAAAAGAAGGAGTTCATGTCCTTTGTAGGGACATGGATGAAGCTGGAAACCATCATTCTCAACAGACTAACACGAGAACAGAAAACCAAACACTGTATGTTCTCACTCATAAGTAGGAGTTGAACAATGAGAACACATGAACACAGGGAGAAAACATCACACACTGGGGCCTGTTGGAGGTGGGGGCCTAGGGGAGGGAGAGCACTAGGAGAAATACCTAATGTAGATGATGTGTTGACAGGTGCAGGAAGCCACCTTGGCACGTGTGTACCTATATAACAAACCTGCACGTTCTGCACAAATTTTCCAGAACTTAAAGTATAATAATAAAAAAAAGAAATATTGAAAAAAAATTACCTGTATCCCTCTAAATAAACAAACAAAACAACTCTCCATGGACTTCACATCTGTCCAAACCTGAATCTGCTTTAATGTTTCTTATATCAGTAAATGACATCATCATCAACTTAATTAATTGTACCAAATAACATTATCCTTCACATCTTCTTTCATCTCATGCTCCATGTCTGATTAACTAGCAAATTATATTACTCTGTTTCTGAAATCTGTTTTGAATTAGTCTCTTTTCTTAATTCCACATCTTCCATTTTAGATGAAATAGCTATCATCTCTTATGGACTACAGTGGTTTCCTGTGGCTATTTTCCTCCATTTAGCTTTGTTCTCCCTGCGTACAGAGTGATCTTGAAATCACAATATATATAACCTGTATTAAGTATGTGTGTGCATATTTATGTGCAACATATTTGTATATGTGTACATATGTACATGTATGTAATACTGTTTACAATACTCCTTTGCTTCAAACTTTCCTTTAGCTTCTGTTATTGGGATGAGTTTCAAAATCTTACAATGGTCCAAAGCACTTGAATAACCTCACTTTGCCACACCCACATCCCAGCCTTGCACCATTCTCTCCCTACTTTACGCTGCTCTAGCCATACTAGGTCTTTTATTTCCTCAAACCTACCAGGGTTTTTCCTTATTAAAACATTAACGTAAGCTATTTTCTCTGCTTGGTAGAATCTTGATTTTCTGGCTAACTCCAGTTCTCAGTTTAAAACCCTTTCCTAGAAGACTTTCTAGATCCTCCCCTTTCCTGCAAGACTCTTTCAGGGTGTCTTGTATTTTTCTTTAATAACACACAATTGCAGTTGAATGATTATTTTTATAATGATTTTAATTTGTTTTTCTCACTGAATTGTAATCTTTGAAGAGAGAGGCAATCTTATTCATTTATCTGTTTCTTCTGCCTATCAATAGAATAATAGTGCCTATTGAATTAGCTTAATAGATGATTTGTATAAGTTTTATTTTATAGAATTCATACCATCTAATGTATGGTTTTACTCATAAGTATTCCAGAACTTATATTAATAATTTTCATGTTCTCTTGTCTGTTTCTGTTTGCCTGGCTCTAGGAGTCTCTGCTCTTTCTTGTCTATATGAAAAGAGATCTTTGTGAGATATTTGTGTGAGGCTGCATGCAATGTAGCTCAAACCAGGAGGCAAGCCAGATGTTGGATTCTGAATTGCAGCACATTACTATCAGATAGCTTTAAACAAAATGACACCGGAAACTTAATGAACCTCAATTGTTTACAGGTTCAAGTCCATACAAATTAGTTGAAACATAGGGCTTTGTAGTATCTGAACTTTTCCTCCTTTTCTAATCTCATTTCCCATCACACTTCACCCCATGCTCCAGTCCTTCCCATCTAGCTCTGTAAGCACATCAGGAAAAGGAGATGACCATTCGCATCATCGTTATCATCATTGCCACTAACAACATTTCTAAACATTAATCTACGTCAAACACTGCATGTGAGCCTGCGGGAACATACAAAGATGCATAAATCAAGATCCCAGCTCAATCACCTATAAACCTAGTAGTAGTTTCAGACATACACATGAAAGATAAATAGAAATATAAATTAATTAAATTGTAAGTGTCAAAGAGTAGTTAAGACTGGGAGCACAATTTCCTGAGATGTGAAATAGTGTTCTGCCTTAGGTTTATGTGTCCACAAATAAATGTGACTGTGGAGAAACAAGGAAAGGTAAGGAAGAGATATTTAATGTTCCACTTTTCTCTTTGAAGAGAATCCCTGTGATTTATCCATTGCTTTTGTACTCCTCCTTCTCCCTCATTTTCAAAACTTTTGTAACTGCAACCTGAATTTATAATACAAATGAATAGATATTTTTCAATGAGTGAGAGCCCTCATCCAAGACTCCTTGTGGACTTGGCTGGCGAACTTGGGAGATGTCATTTTACAAGCTCAAATATATTAGCTTGATCTGTGGAGGGCAATGCTTTAGATTCATCCACATGGAGGAGTTAGCCTCGTCTATTGGATTGAGGCCATGCACAAAAGCACTGAGTAAGAAGAGGCTTTGATAACACTGCTTCCCCTAGGGTCTTATAGCAGAGGCATACATTAATTCACTCAGTCAACAAATATTTTTGAAATACTGCCTTCAGCAATGAGGAAAAGAAGATATTATAATGTGTCTCATTCCCTAAAAAATTCATAGCAGGTAAGACAGACCCATACAGAAATAAATATATAATACACTGTGATGAGAAAAATGGCAATGGTATGAATGATATGCATCACAGAGCAGGTTGAACACCTTGGCAATGGAGGAAGGCTACACTGAAAGGATAATGTTTCAATTTAATCTAGAAGAGAAGAAAGAAGTAGCTTTGCTCTCATGGAAAAGTACAGTAGATATTAGTGCTCCTTTGCCTATAAAGATGCCACAGCCCTGTGGCACCTCCCATCTATTTTCCCAGAGTTAGTAGCCCTTGGGCATAACCTATGAAGGAAAGTAGAACTGGATGCTTTCTTCTAGGCCTGGTGAATTATCTTCCTTGCTAAAGAAACCTCTTGGAGAGTTTCTGGTTAGAGTCAGTGTTGGTCTGTTTTGCTATAAAGGAATACCTGAGACTGGGTCATTTATAAAGAAAAGAGGCTTATTTTGCTCGTGGTTCTTCAGGCTGCACAAGAAGTATGGTGCCAGTATCTGCTTCTGGTGAGGACCTCAGGAAGCTTCTAATCATGGTGGAAGGTGCAGGGGGAGCAGGAGTGCCACACAGTGAGAGAGCAAAAGACAAGGTGGGGAGATCTGAGACCTTTTTTTTAGCAACCAGATCTCATGGTAAATTCATTACCACAGGGAGGGCACCAAGTGATTCATGAAGGATCTGTTCCCCATGACCCAAACAACTCTGACTAGGCCCTATATCCAATATTGGAGTTCACATTTTAACGTGAGATTTGGAGGGGACATACATCCAAACCCATCAGAGTCCTCTCTACATGTTTCCTGATTCTCTTTGGATGAGTGGCTACTCAGAATATACATTTCTAATGGATATCACAAATGAAAGATAAGCATCCAAAACTCTCAATCACGTAGATGTTATGCCTGCTGTCATTACACTGGCCAGAGAAAGTCAGTTGGCCAATTCAAACATCAAGGATCAGGGAAAATATAGTTTTTCTACCTCAATGGGAGGTATAATAAAAATACCTAGAAAAGCAAAGGCATATCTGTAATTCTATGTCAGGGAGGCAATGAATGAAGAACTGGGAATAACAACCTAATCTATCCAAGGGCATTCCTGCCCTCTGCTGTCTGCATTCCACCGTGCGATTCTTAAATGAATGCTTTTATCCTGAAGCCACTCAGTGCCAAAAAGAGCCTGACAGATCTCCAATCTTGTCAGAACTTGCCTGTGTCATTGAAGTTTCCCTGACTCCCACCAATGGAGTACTTAACAGAAATCTAACTCACAGGTTCTCTTGATTCTGACTCCTGATAGCAGAAGAGTGAGCTGGACTCGGCAGAAGGCTTGGTGGTACTGAGATCACAGCACTTCATTTCTGTTCCTGTTCGGGTTCTCACTCACAATATTTGTCTGCCCTCTTGTCTAGTATCTTTTTAAAGAATTTTTTTTTTTTTTTTTGGAGACAGAGTCTCACTCTGTTGCCTAGGCTGGAGTTCAATGGTGCAATCTCAGCTCACTGTAACTTCCGCCTCCTAGGTTCAAGCAGTTCTCATGCCTCAGCCCCCTGAGTAGCTGGGATTACAGGCTTACACCACCATGCCCCACTAAATTTTGTATTTTTAAGTAGAGAGGGGGTTTAACCATGTTGGCCAGCCTGGTCTTGAATGCTTGACCTCAGGTGATCCACCTGCCTAGGCCTCCCAAAGTGCTGGGATTACAGACGTGAACCACCTCACCGAGTCTGGCTAGTATCTTTCAAGGAGATTTTTCTGGCAATATGTACCTTTATCTTTTTGCATGTATACATTCCAATTCTCCGTTTTTTTCTTCTTTGTCTAAATGGATGATTTGGGGACCTTGGAGTACTAGACCCCCATCTAATTCATGAATACCCCTCAGGAGAAGGCCATGTTATTAGTTAGGGTTCTCCAGAGAAAAAGAACCAAGAATTGCTGGAAAGAAGTAATCACAGAAACCACTGCTTGTTTCTTTGCTTCCTGCTGAACATCTGCTCCATTCTCCTACTTCTTTTTGCAGAATAGCTCTTTTTTTTGGTTATTCAATAGCATGCACATGACTGAAAAATAGTTGCCATCTCCACTTCTGCTGGACCACAAAGCTCCAGGGCCCACAACCTTATGTCAACACATGACTTTTATCTCTGTGATTTACATTTCAATTCCTGAGAATGAGAATTAGATCAGTTAGGACTACCAATGTGTTATTTTGCTTAGCATCAAGTGCATATTCCTGGTGGCCAGAGTGTGAATGCATTTATTTTCTATTGCTGCTGTAACAAATTACCACAAGTTTAGTAGCTTATAACAGTGGAAATTTATCTTGTAGATCTGGATATCAGAAGGCTGAAATAGGTTTCACTGGCTGAAATAGGTTTCATCAAGACATTGGCGGGACTGTATCTATCTGGAAGCTCTAGAGGAGAATCCGTTTTTGCCTTTTCTAGCTTATAGAAGCTGCCTGTTTCATTTCTGACTGCTTTTTCCATCATCAAATCTTCTTTTTTCATTTGTAAGGACTCTTGTGATTATATTTGGCCCACACTTATAATCCAGAATTATCTCTCATCTAGAAATCCTTAATCATGTCTGCAAAGGCTGTTTTGTTATGTAAAGTAAAATTCACAAGTTCTGGAAATTAAGACACAGACATCTTTGTTGAGAGGCTGGAGGGGAACACCGTTATTCCACCAATCATAGTGAGGGTCATAAAGATGTGTTGCCAATGACACTGAGGCTGTGAGTGCGAGGAGTTTCTTTTCATAAAGAGTGAGATAAGAGTAGGAAAATTAAATAACATATCTACTTTGTTTTCCTGAACAGAAAACTGCTTAGTAGTGAGATTTTTCCAACTTCTGTTTCTTTCCCCTCCAGTGGAATCTGTCAGCAATCTCACATTTGTAATCTGCCTACATTTCTTCTTCTTACTAGCATGAACTAGTATTTAATTTTCTCAAAGCTAGATTCTCTCTTTATCATAATGCATAATGCAGATGCCTAATCCCCTTAGACTTGATGAGAAAATATGAGATGTCGTGAAGGATGGTTTGGGAGTCTGTGCTTCTAATAGGTTCACTAGGTAATTCTTGCATACATCAAAGTTTAAGAACTACCTCTGTATTCTAAGTAAAGCTGATAAGCTTATCTTGTTAGAAGAGAAGACTGAAGAAAACCTTCCAAGGGAACTAGTGTATTTTCACTGCAGCTTTTGGGAGATAATTATAACAGTTTTGCATGTAACTCAGTAAGACTCTAATTCAGCCTGGGGGTACGGGAAGAGGTCATGTTAAGATAAAGGGGAAACCTTTTTTTGGACTGATCCAGCTTTATTTAACTCTCAAATCACAATGAAGGGCATAGTTCCTTCTAAGTTATGTTTTCATACTGATTTGTGTTGTTTCGAATATCACAGTAATGCCATATCTCCAAAGGCAGTTTTCCACATCAATCTTGCCAATATCAAGGAAGCAGAAGATGATAGGCTGACTGACGCTTGACGCTCCAGTGGCTGTTGTCATAAATCAGGTTGCCAGGTGTCTGATTTGGAACTATGGTGTTGTTTGAAGTCATCCAATCAAGACATTTTGGGATTTGACAGGTTTTGTTTTACAGTTTAAATAATTGGATCCAAGTATAACATGCTTTCTTTTCAAATTTATAGTTGTTTTGAAGAACTTTTGTATGTAAGTAAGCTAAGAAAATAAGTTGTAATTAAGCTGAAAAAGTAAGAAAGAAAATATATAAAGTAACCTAGGGGAAAAAAACATGTAATTTTTGATGCTGGTGGTTTGGTTTTAATAATATGGCAGATTGCATGATATAAAAATCTTCCAAGTATAAAGTAATCGGAAGTACTGAATTTAATAAAATAGTCACCATGTAAATGGTTGAGTCATCACTAGGATGGAAGGGACATTACCAGAGACCAAAAACAAAACAGAAACTGGACTTAGTTTTCCTTCCCTTTATGTTTGGGATTTGAATTTATACTCTGTGGCCTGTGAACCCTTAAGCTGAGAAATTATCATGAAGTTCTCTGGAGCACTTGGCAGAAGTTGGTACAAAATCTTTTTTGGATGGGAACATCCTTAACTTTGGTGGTAAAGGATTCCCATAGATGCAATTAAAAAAAAAGGGGCGGGGGGAAGAAGAGAAAATGCCCAGCCAGACATGGACCCCAAATTCAAAATTACAAAATCTGTGAAGCCATCTAAGTGAGAGAAACAAATAACAAGATTAGAACCACCCCTACCCCCACTAAAAATCTGAAATAACATTCTTCCTCAACAACTCTAAAATAAATATGTAAAAATTATTGAAGATATAAAATGGAATTCAAAGCATGAGAAGCCAACTTTATGTTATTACATAGTGCCTTACATTAATATTTTCACTATATGTTACAAGTGCAAAGTGTTGTAGTAGTTCAGAGAATGAAGACAGCTACAGAAATTATTGGTATTGTATCTAGAACTTGATGCTAAAATGTTGACAAGAGAAAACTTTAGTCGGAGAAACATTACTTCTTTCAAGGAATCAATTAGATATTGCTAATCAATGGCATCACAGCAAGTTGAAAAACGAATGTTGCTATAAAACCTAACACATTAACTTATGGGGATGAGTGTTAAATTGAAATCATGACCAACGCAGATACTGCTTATGAAATATAATCATATCCTTATTCAGAAAAGCTAAGATAGATACCACTTCTAAAATTATATGAAACATCCCAGGAATTGCCAAGCAACACACATCCAGAAAGCATAAATAGAATACTACAAATCATCGTGTAATAAGACAGTTACATTCATCTTATTGAATGAAAGTGGCAAACATCATCTTTAAGATATAGGATTCTATTTGCTGGCTCAATCATAACAGAAATTCTGGATAAAGTCTCTGAACTTGAAATGTGTTAGGTTTAGTAACACAAGTGAAGAGTATTTGCATTTCACTAGCAGAATGAGATATTATGGGAGTCAAATGTTATCTACTTTAGATTTGTTGTCAGTTGCTGAAGAATGAGTGTTATATAAATCACCAAAGAAATTAACTTTCTTCAAAGATGATGAGCTTTATTAAACATATCCCTTTATTATCCTTGACTATACGATCAAAATTTTTCCATTCTTGCCAGTTGTTTTTAATATGTTGGGTTGAAGCCAACAGGCTGTCAGGTGTCAACTTTCTAAAGATCATATTCCATGTGGGAAACTGTGCAGTGCTTTTGTAGCAGAAAGGGAACTGTTTATTGCTTGCATTATGTAGTTGTCTCAGACTTCTTATGAACTTAGTATCGCTTTGCAAGCTGGTGGCTGACTTACTTTTTGTCAAAGTTCCTTTGTCAGGGTGGAATGAAATATAAAAGCTGTCAATTACATTTTGACAGTAATAATTACATGTAGCAACAGTCATAAATTCCATTTTTTTGTAGCTCTGAGTCTAATCTTTCATCTAAGCTCTCTTCTATTGTAGCTATTCATGGAAGTCTATTTTGCTTATTTTCATGCAGACTACCATTTCATGTAACGAGTTCATAATGTAGTTAGTTGAAAAAGGCCTTGGGATTTTTGTTATTCCTCCCTTTGCCATTGTTTATTCTCCTTTTCTAACTTTTTTTCTACTATGAGCCTGGATGGAAGAGGAGCAGAGAGAAGACATACAGCAAAGCTCTATCTATAAAAGAATGCCAACCAACCCTGAGGTTTCTTCTTACAAATTCTACTATTTTTTTCTTCTTTCTTTTTTGAGACAGTGTCTTGCCCTGTTTCCCAGGCTGGAGTGCAGTGGTGTGACCTCAGCAACCTCGACCTCCTGGGCTCAAACAATTCTCCCACTTTAGCCTCCATAGTAGCTGAGACTACAGGAGCATGCTACCATGCCCGGCTAATTGTTTTTTTTTTTTTTTTTTTCTGACGCAGAATTTCATCATGTTGCCCAGGCTAGTCTTAAATTTCTGAGCTCAAGCACAGCCTCCCAAAGTGCTAGGTCTACAGGCGTGAGTCACCACGCCTGGCCAAATTCTACCAGACAAAACCACTTAACAGTTTTTAGATACATTTAGTTCGAAACAGAAAAGCACTCATAAAAATGTCAGGTAATACAGGCTTGAAATTTTCAACTTTATTCAGTGAAAATGTGTGATGCTTTCAAATAAAAACTTTAAATATACTGTATGAAATTTAAGATGAAAAGTTGAGTTACTACATTTTAATTAAGTACATAAAAATACCAAAGTTTGTATCAGAAACACATGATTTTCACATGACTTTATGTTGCTGCTTACTAACTTTTTCTTACCAGTTCTAGTAGTGTTAAAAATAACTGTAATTATTATCAAAATGTTTATTTTATTGAACTATAAAATTTAACTTTGGTTTACACTTGAGATCTTTCCATATAGCTGTTAATTTTGGAAATTTTTAAGTTCAAGCAAAAAATTCAAACAGTTACTAGATTAGGAAAAATAATCCTGAAGTAAAAGCAACTATTGCAAAATAAGGATGGGACTTAGTAATACATATTGGTTATATACATCTCAACCTTTTCCAGAAAGAGTCTATAAACATTCTTCATAAACAAACTTAATTCCCTTAATTAAAAATATTTTGTTGAGGAAAAGTATTGTCTTCTAAATAGATTTCAATATTAGCCTTTTGATTTATTTTATAGTCACATCTTCTTAAGAATCTAAAATATTTTATGGTTTTGCTTATTGAGTAAATATATATTTTTGGATTAATATTTAGAATGTAACTATACATAAGTTAATTATGTTAGATTTATATGATTTTCTAATTAGTTCAAGAGTAATAGACTAGTAACTTTTCAACAAATAATATTAAACATTATAATTACTTAAACCTATGTGAATGTATGCATACATGTGTGTGCGCTGGGGGTGGACAGGCACATAGCTACTTTATAATTTTAGTGAAATTTGTTTGTTCTTTCATGGTTAAGCTTTTTCTTTTATAGACAAACATCTGTCGGCTCATGGAATTAGCTATTATAAAGAAAGGAATTAAGATCATCTAGAGCAAGAGTAAATGATTATGGGATTTGGAACACAAACAGGAGACTGTTTCTATAAGGAATATTGGACTATGTATGATGTTAGGATGTCAAGGATACTTAATAGAAAAGACTCAGAAGTCATTGCAGAAGAGTTAACTGGAGACAGGATGCTAAGAACTGCTGTGACTTTTCGTTTCATAAGGTACTCCTGTGTCATTAGCCATTCTTTAGTATTGCACACCATCTGCTAAATGACTTTGATAATAGTGCAGGTAACTCACGGGATCTGGTGTAGAAATGTGCACCCACTATATAAGGATGGTTTTCACTAATGCATGGGGCTCAGATCTATGAAGTTCATTATGACATGTTAGAGTTCTTTTCTCATGCCAATGTAGGCAGTCAGTCCCTTTTAAAGAAGAGTGCTCCTACTGCTGAAATAATAAGTCTGTTGTTTAATTGGGTATTTGTCACAAAGGTTGGAAAAACAGGTTGTGAAGGGAAGGTTTTCGGGGATGAGTGAGTTACTTTATTTTCTTTTTAAAGTCAAATATAGAATATTATCTTTAAAAAAATTTGCTACTTTTGTTGCAGAATGTTTAACAGAAATATCTGTGGGTCCATGAACATATCAACTTAAACTACACTGTAATGGGACTTGAAAATATATGCACATTGTTTTAGTGTACTTTTTAATTCCTAAAGAAAATTTTTAATTCTTAAAGAACATGTAGACATTTTAGAAAATATTGACAGGGTTTTATTTCACTCATTTTCAAAGGATAGTAATTATTTTATGAATAAAATTCTAAAATGCGAAGATTAGATCAACAATTAGGAATAATGATTACCTCTTATGGCTTCAGGAGATACCAAGAGGTGTTTATTTTTATTTTAATGCTGCTGTCTTGAGAAGGTATAAAAGGTTGATATAGGCTAAAAAGGCCTATGATGTGCAGGTGTGGGTGTAACTAACACGGGCTCAGGTAAGAAGCTGCCATGCATCACTAATGAGAGACTCAGCCAAAGGGTTGCCTGCAAGTTCTAAAGCTTCAGATACTGTATGTAGTTGGAAAGCCTAGAATTCCTTTTTGAATTACTTTATTATATAGCTATATTTATTAGAATTTGAGTACACTACAAATACGCATACTTCTAAGATGCCATCATAATAAAGACCAACAATTTGGTTACATTTCAGGGAGAAAGGCTACACTGAAATGAATGTTGTAAGAAAACTCAATTTAATGATACCTTGGAGTATATTCTTGCTTCACGTACTGCTGTTTTCATTACAAGGTAAGAACTCAGATTAAATTCTTATGTTAATTTATTGTAGTTTTGTTTTTCTTACAGTTTATACAAATAGTTTTCTCGTATAAAGCACTTTGAAGTTATTAGGATGAATTGTACTAAATAATACTAAGATCACATGTAAAAAATTTTTAATAATGTAGATAATTTAGACCTTTTAGTTTTCATTTTGTGAGTCTTTTTAAAATGGCTAGTTAAAAATCATGCTTCTATTATGATATGCAATTGTACTAGAACCTTTTAGTTTTCATTTCTTGAATCTTTTTTAAATGACTGGTTAAAAAATCATGCTTTTATCATGATATGCAATTGTATTAGAAGAAGCTCTGATTCTAACTTTCTCTCCTAAAAGATGATTTAAAGTAATTGTCTATTTGCAGTTTAAACATTTGAAATTTTATAATAAACTAAGAGCAGCTGATTACTCAAACTTTCTTCATGCCTAAAGAATAGTAAAAAACCTAAAGAATAGTAAAAAAATGTTTTAAGAATGTCTAACATCTGGGGATAAAAATTGATTTTAATTATTTTTATGGTAATTTTATTAATAAATTTTTTTGCTATTTGATTTTTTTTTAATTATGGAAAACTTAGAAGCATACACAAAATTAAAATGACATAACACACCTCCATGTGCCTTCACCCAGGTTCCATACTATGGGCATTTTGTGGAACTAGTTTAACCCTGTTACACATTTTCTTGGAGTATTTTAAATTTGTGAAATACATACTATATTTTTAATAGATAAGCACTTTATCACACCTAACAAAATGGGGAAAGGATTTATTTGCTTTCAGTTGTTAATTTTTAATCCCTGTAAAGGTCTGTATGCTTTAAAGCTTGTAGGGGAAATTGGAGAAATTGCTTAAGTATAAAAGACTACAGAGGTCAAAGGTGCTGTTTTCCAATTCCAGTTGTGACTGAAACCTCAGGGAGAAAAACGTCACAGAATCTTGAGAGCTGAGGAGACTTTGCAGATAACTATCCAACACCATCATTTAATGATGTGCTTGGTATTTTGTTTAAGCTTGGAATATACTAAGTGGTAGGACTAGAACAAAAACTTGGATCTCTGATTCCCAGTCTAGTATCTGTTCAATTGCATTGTGTCTCTGTGTAAATCCATGTACACTAACCCATTCTTTTTAGCTTATCAGTCACTCATTGTCTCACAAGAAATTTGCTGGTCAAATCCCTCTAAAAATGCAAAAATAACAGTAAACTTCAATCAAAATTTTAGAATTTAGGCTAAAATGTTCTTTTAAACAACTAGAACATGTAGCCAACATATTTGGCCAATTTTGTTTCATGCTTATATGTTTGTCTCTGGCAGAATATATTTGTGCATCATCTATATTAACGGGAACATCAAAGTGAGTATTTCTTGTTTTTCATGTCTTCTAAAACATAAAGTTAATGGGAATGAGCAAACCGCAGCAGGCAACTATATCTGTTTTTGAAAAAAGTAAGTGAAATATTTTACAAAAAAGCATAAAATATACTTTAAAAAACATTTCTACGTATTAAAATGATCAAGCATTCATTTATTTATGAAAATATTTCCTTTCATTTTAATTACAAAATAATTCCTTTCATTTTAATTACAAGAGTCCTTGGTGACTGTAGATACTAAAAAGATATTACTTTCACTTCAAAGGTTTGTAAAAAAAGTTATATTCTATAATGTTATCCTTTACATTATTAATATGCATTATTGCTAACAAATGTCTTATGTGTATTTTTAGCAGAGTAACAGTTTTTAATGATAAAAAGAAAAAATTGTTTTAGCAGTAAATAATTAAAATCGTTTTTTGGACTAAACTGATCTGCTTAATGAAAAGCAGAATTCTATTTACCATTTGAGTTTTTTAAAGTAAAATGTTTATTGATAAATATAACACAAAACAGAAAACATTATAAACAAAATATATGCCTTAGTGAATTATTAACCATTTAATTTTGATAAATTGCAATTTGATATTCTTACTCACATTAATGTTAACTTGCCCTTTATAACATTAGCACAGGAGAGAATTAAGTACTATGTTTGAAAAAAGGGAAAGTGTAAATACTGACCTCACCAGATTTGCAAAGTCTTGTGGAGAAAACATTGCCAGGGTTGGTGCTATGGTGTTTCACTATTTTGTTTATTTTTCCATCTCAAAAGTTCCTTCCTAAAATTCAGTTTATATCAAAGACTGGAGAAATTTGGGGACACTCCTGAATTTTGTAAAATGAGACAGCACCACCACCCAAATCTAACCCCTCCAGAACAGGGAGGGGGGACCTTTTAAATGTTAAACCAAGAAAGACCTCTTTGATAAAGTGATGGAAATCAGGAGGAAAACACCAGCTCTCTCTTGGGAAAAACTTGTTCAGGTTGCCTAGGGGCCTTTGACTATACAAGTTCTTTTTGTTTTCTTCCAGAAACGGGTTTAATGAAAATCGACAGAAAAGAGCTCTTTTAGCAGCACAGGTAGGTTATGCCTCAGATGGAGAGAGAGGCAGAGAAATAATCCATTCTGTTTTGGACTCTGCTGTCACTTCAACAATGAGACCTTTGTGGAGGGGAATAGAATCTAAGAACAAGATAAGAAGGAGGAGGAAGAAGCAAAGTAACTTCTCTATTGCTTTTTTCCGAGCATCGAATTGATGCTCAGGTCACATCGACTTGTTTGGAATAAAATACATTTTTTTTTTTGTTGTTGTTATTTTAGCTCAGTTACCTACTAATAGGCTTGAGGCATTTAATCTCATGCACTTGCTGGGAAATTAGAAGTACTTTAAAAATTAAGCACAATATCAGTTATGACAATGACAACAGTACAAATACATGCAAAAAGGGGCCACAAAAGGTGTAAATGATATGAGTTAAATACTGCAAAAAGGGCATCAGATATGTCCTGATGTTCTGACAGAAAGTTTTTATAATGTATGATAAATTTAAATTGTGGGTATCTCTGAATAAGTAACCTGTTCTTTGGAGGGCCAGCATAGCACTGCGTTTGAGGAGAACTTCTTGCCTGGGTGCCTTTATATGAAGGATATTGGATAATTACAATTTCTTCAAACTGGTTGGAATGCTCAAGTGGATGGGTTTAAAAAACCTTTCTCTAAATGATGGATGGTAAAATACAGAATCCTAACTTACTAAAGGCATTTCTTTGTTTGTTTGTTTGTTTATTTATTTATTTATTTTTGGAGACAGAGTTTCGCTCTTGTTACCCAGGCTGGACTGCAATGGCGTGATCTTGGCTCACCGCAATCTCCGCCTCCTGGGTTCAGGCAATTCTCCTGCCTCAGCCTCCTGAGTAGCTGGGATTACAGGCATGCACCACCGTGCCCAGCTAATTTTTTTGTATTTTTAGTAGAGACGGGGTTTCACCATGTTGACCAGGATGATCTCGATCTCTCGACCTCGTGATCCACCCGCCTCAGGCCTCCCAAAGTGCTGGGATTACAGGCGTGAGCCACCGCGCCCGGCCTAAAGGCATTTCTTTGAAAAGGAATATGATTTGAGTATTTATGTAGCAAACAGCTTAAATATTCACGGAAGCGTTTGTTAAATATTAAATTGCAAATAGTTTTTATTTGCATTTTGTGATATCTGCATTTGTATATTATGTAGCATTAATTAAAGAGAATTAGTGGTTATATGGAAGACAGATCTGATATGCTGTTGTGTCTGGTTAAGAAGACATAACTGATTTATTCTTATCAAGAGTAGACAGTGTTTTTTGTACCAGTGTTACTGGAAAGGGGTCCTGATCCAGACCCCAAGAGAGGATTCTTGGTTCTCATGCAAGAAGGAATCTGGGGGAAGTCCATAGAGTAAAGTGAAAGCAAGTTTATTAAGAAGGTAAAGGAATAAAGAATGGCTACTTCACAGGCAGAGAAGCAGCATGAGGGGCTTGACTGAGTGTACTTGTAGTTATTCTTGATCATATGCTAAACAAGAGGGTGGATTATTCATGACTTTTCCAGGAAAGGGGCAGGAATTTCCTGCTAACAAGGATTCCTTTTCCTTTTAGACCATATAGGATAACTTCTGGATGTTGACATGGCATTTGTAAACTGTCATGGCGCTGCTAGGAGTGTCTTTTAGCCTGTTAATGGATTATAATTAGAGTATAATGAGCTGTGAGGACAACCAGAAGTTACTTTCATTGCCATCTTGGTTTTGGCAGGGTTGGGCCAGATTTTTTCCTCCAGGATCTAGATGACCTGTATCTTGTGATACCAGTCCTGCTGACCTCTTATCTCCTTCTCTGACTAAGAATGCCTAACCTCTTGGGAATGCAGCCCAGCAGATCTCAGACTCATTTTATCCAGTCCCTATTCAAGATGAAACCACTCTCGTTGGAGCACCTCTGCCACCAGAATAGGCAAAGGATTGTCTGTGGAATAGAAACACATTTTATTTTTCTTAAAAAGAGTGTTTTGTGTACTGAAGTACTTAAGTGTCATGTAAAGTGGTTAAAATGATTTTTCTCTGAGAAATTTTAAGTGTATATTTGCCAGTAGACTGTATTACCCACAAAAGGACTTATGCATGACTCAGGAGAAAATCAGATTTTGAGAAAAACTGCATTCTGGTGGACCCACTAGATTGAGGAACCCGTGAAATATGCCCCAAAGATGTCACATTATGTGCCCAATGGATGGGGTTATACTGTTGTCCATTTAGATGTTTTTAGAATTTGTATACTTCACTCCCTTTTAGGGAGAATGAAGAGCAGGAGACTTGTACTTCTACTTCCTAAGGCTAGAAAACGTGTCAAGATCATTTATTATCTGAACAATTTTTAAAAGAAAAAGTTTCAACAGCGGTTAATGAGGTCATAATCTTGCACTGCACACTGTTTAGAATTGGAATTTCGTGTGTTACAAGGCCATTCTTATCCATAGATTATTCACTCCCCTCAGGAAAACAGAGCACTGATGGGTAGATAAGTATGCAAATAAGGACTCAGAAATACTTCGGCAATGAGGTGAGCAAGAAAGGGTAGACAGATATTTCTGTAAATAGCGCATTTGTGTGCTGCAGTGATTTCCCATCTAGAGACAGTATTTCCCTGTGCCTCTCCCTGTCCTGTGGAGATGTAATCAGGAAGGAGGAAGGATGGACCTTCCTCTTTTATCAGTTACATCAATATAGGCACCTGCTGCCTGGGACGTTTTTTGCATTTGCATTACATTCCAAAAATTCCTTTCCTGAAAGTAGGCTCTAAGAGACGTACTACATAGGTCATTTATTTGGGAAGTGCCCAAATAAAGGAGAAAAGAAAATATGTGAAGAAGGGATAAAATAAAATACGGGGTATGTTAATGAGGGGCTTTCTGCTGTAGGCAGCTGGAGCTCAGTCTTACTGGAGATTTTCTGAAGAACCATGTAGAATGTGTCCTAAAATCATTTCTAGGTTGAGGGAAGCCTCTGGAGAGCCTAAAATCTCCAGTAAGACACCTTCTGTAGTCTTTTCTGCTTAGACTTTGCCCTCAGGCAAAGACAAAAAGTTGGAGGCTTTCAATGTGCACAGAAATCCAGATGAATTCCAAGTGAATTCAGAGATGGGCTGAGAGGATGAAGGGAGAGGTATCAACAAAATCTGCCGTAGTCACGGCTCTAAACACCCTGGGAGAGAGATTCCCATTCGAACCATGTCTTTTTTCAGTTCAGTTGGTATTTGTTGATAACATACCAATAACGGTGCTAGAGATCTAAACAGGAATAGCAATGCCTGTTATCCAGAAACTCCATCTGTTATGGAAATAGGCTTATAAAGAAGTCATTTCTTTGCAACAAGTTTATTAAATCCAAGGCAACCTCAATCATTTGCCATGATTCATATGACATGAAAAGTAAATATGCTCCCAATTATAAATGTAAGATGCCATTCCGAGTTCAAATATGTCAATAAATAAATAAATTAATGAAATCTGCATGTCACATCTTAGCCTTGGTGAAATGTATTATGATGTATGGGATGCTGGGTAAATAGGATGTTGTGGTAGCCAGAAAGGTGGTATGCTATGGAGTTTTTCTAATTTACATAAAGGAGATGTGGATTGAGTTCGGCTAAAGGATATGGAGCAAAAAACAAATTATATATTTTTATCTTGCTCTAGTGTTATCCAATGTTTTCAGTTTTTACCTAATAATAAAAACAAGTAGCATGTTTACAACTCTTTTTTTTTTTTTTGAGACAAAGTTTTGCTCTTGTTGCCCAGGCTGGAGTGCAATGGGGTGATCTCGGCTCATTGTAACCTCTGCTTCCTGGGTTTAAGAGATTCTCCTGCCTTAGCCTCCTGCGTAGCTGGGATTACAGGTGCACACCATCAAGCCCAGCTAATTTTTTGTATTTTTAGTAGAGATGGGGTTTCACCATGTTTGTCAGGCTGGTCTCAAACTCCTGACCTCAGGAGATCCACCTGCCTCGGCCTCCCAAAGTGCTGGGATTACAGGCGTGAGCTACTGTGCATGGTCTGTATCTTTACAACTCTTATTATGTGCCTGGCACTATTCTTGCTGCGTTGCTTACATCATTTCACTGAATCCTCACAATTCTGCGAGGCAGGTAGTTTTATTCCATTTTATAGACTGGGAAACTGAGGCTGTCCTGGTTGAATAATTTGTTCAAGGTGATGGGCCCTGTGAGGTAGAGTTGAAGTCTTCATATACTTTTTGTGAGTATCAGAGATGATTGGCTTTCATTAAAGGGATTGGCATAAACCATTTTGGAGCCAAAGGAGGAAGGTTTTGGTGTCCAGTAATATCTGGGACTGTGTTAGATTTAGGCATCCAGAAGCAATGTGGCTGAAGAGAGAATAAGACTTGCTGTTTTCAGGGAATCAAGGTCATAGACTGTTGTTGAGTCTAACTTAGTTTGAAGGCAGAGGCAAGGACAAAAAGGGGAGATTGAATAATGAGGATAAAACCTGGGAGTATTGAGAACAGGAGACAATGAACCTGAAACTATGATGTGGGGCAAAGAGTTTAGAACGAAATCTTCAAGTAGTGAGAGAGTGTGTCTTTTATATAGCATGGGCTGAGCATGATGGCATGTGCCTGCAGTCCCAGCTTGAGTCCAGGAGTTAGAACTCAGCCCAGGAAACACAGTGAGTTTAGGAGTTAGAGCCCAGCCCAGGAAACACAGTGAGACCTTATCTCTTAAAAAAAAAAAAAAAAAAGATATAGCACGAGTGCATTTTCTTGTTAAGAGGAAAAATACTGAGATGGAAAATGTCAAAATAAAATTTCACATAAGGTACACCAGAATCTGCTGAGAAAGAATTTTGCTCCTGAAGTCACAGGCCTCATTTTCCCATGCTTCTTATCTTTTCTTCAGTTTTTCTAATACCATCTGCTATTTAATTTGACAATTATTTGGCAAGTTTTGAGTGTGTTTATTCTGGTGAAATGTAAGTGCTATTGGAAAGAATATTGCCCTAGATCATACTCTCAATTGGTATGGAGTTGGAATAATAATCCATGATTGATTAGTTTTAGTGAGCAACAACTATTTGCTACTAAGCCATATAGATCTTTTAAAAACCTTATGATTTCATCTGGATTGCTTAGATTGATTGATATAAATCCCTTTATTGCTAATTTTCTGTGTGAGACACTATGTATGAAGCTTTACATACATGGCTTTAATTCATTATCATAACTATGTAACGAGGGAAGTGCCATTATTGCTCCTATTTTATAGATGAGTAAACAGAGGCATTAAGAGGTTAGGAAACTTGTTTAAGGGTAAGTAATGACAGTCAGGACTCTAATCCAACTCTGTTTGGTTCTAAAATTCATGCCCTTTAACACTACTCTGAACTACTTTGGGATCTGTAAAAAGATACATTTAAATGTTCTAGGAACTTTAAAGTGTCAGTCAGCTCTTTGGAGGCTGAAGGTGACACACACTGGCACCGAAACAGCAGATGCTTCCGTGGATGTTTTCTTTACCAATTGGTGTGCAGGCAGGCAGGACATCACCATCTGTTGGTCTGTCAACCCTGTACATTTTTTTCCCAAACCTATCTGCACCTGGAAATGTCAGAGAATTGCTATTTCTGCAGGCAAAGCAGTCAATTATTCCAAAGATTAGACTCCAATCAGGCTCCTTTCAGGAGGTTTTGGGGTGGTTGGAAGATGGGGCACTGGGAGAAAGAGTGGATGATGGGAAGGGGAGGGGAGGATGGGAAGTGAGAACAGAACAGAGAGCAGACAAAGTAAATGACTTGTCAAAGTCATGTAAGAGGCAAAACCAAGACTGAATGAGGTCTTCTAACCACAACCTCAGAGGAACCCTTTCTGCCTCATGGAGATGATAAGCTTCAATAACCCCAGAAAATTTAAAGTCAGCACTCTATCATTTCTGTATTTGTAGCTATTTTCTAGATTTGCCAATTTGCATGTTTGGCTTCAATTGACTAGTTTAACTGTCTTGCATTCTCATTTCTTTCTTTCAAAGTTTGAAGCTACTTCTCCGAGATATTTTTTCCATGATGCTATTAATTGGGGTGAGAGCAAAATAAAAGGTCAGTGCTTATACCTATGTTTTCATATTTGCTTTCTCAGAAAATCCCTTTTGGGGGATATATTGAATCAAGTCTTTATTGTTTCCGCATATGACATGAAGGAAAGTGAGCCAGGATGGTAATAATACTTAGTAATCATTTAAGTTCACATCTTAGAGAAACTGTTCTTGAGAATAACCAGGGCCAAACATTTAGACAAAGCTGATAACTGCATGACCAAGGAAGATGTCACTGGATGTCAGAAACTATTTTATTGTGAATCAGTTATTTGCCCCTTGATCCCTATTTTTTTTTTGTTACCAATTCTCCATTTCCATTAAGCAGAATGCTGATGATAGTTTGAAATTTAATTTGAGTGGTAACTATGAAATAGAAAAATAACAGTGATCTTCACCAGTTTTCCTTTGATATTTGTTTTCAGGAGAATAAACAGGACTGAACATATATTTAAGGCAATACATTTGTTTATCTAAATATTTAACATCTCTTCATCAGAAAAATGCAACACTGTGATCTAAGATAAATTGTAAATATACATGCCTCCCTAGGGGGAAAAACTGCATTTAAGTTTATTAAAAACATTATTTTTTTACCCATATTTATGAACTAGGTGAAAACAGCCTATTTTTTCCTCAAGGTATACTTGGAGATTTGTGCATTTTTAAAAGTAGGGAGACATTTTAAATCAATGGATCTTAAGGTGGGAATGAATCATAAGGGTTTTCAAATTCTTGCCTTTGACAGAACTGTGGTTAAATGATCAATTAGATAACTACCTTCCAGGAACTAAGGTGTTCTCTAGTTCTTCTCATATGTTAACTTAAATTCTTCCTGCTTGAGTTTTGCCAGTTGCTTCTTGTCCTCTCCTTATTAGAGGAAATTTTTTTCACTGATTCATTTGCGTTTTTAAAATTCACTCAGGAGATGATGGTAAAATTAGGGTTAGAGCTCATAGTTACTTGCTGCTTCTTTTTAACATAATTCTTTCGGAAAATTTTATAATTTTTCTTTCCATGAAAGAAAGAATATTTTTGGTGACAGCAGTGACTTCGGCTTCTGCCTCATCAAAATTAAGCATAGGTTTCATTTCTTTTTTTTGGCAGAGTCTTGCTTTGTCGCCCAGGCTGGAGTGCAGTGGCATAATCTTGGCTCATTGCAGCCTCCATCTCCCAGGTTCAAGCGACTCTCTTGCCTTAGCCTCCTGAGTAGCCAAGATTACAAATGTGCACCACCATGCCCAGCAGCATAGGTTTCAAACAATGTGTCATTTTTAATTGAGACTGAGGACTAATACACAAACTTCAAATGAAATGTTTAATCATTCTCTTCAAAAGCAGGAGTTTCCCTTTGAGTTTTATGCTTTGCCTTATCCCTCAAGTTAATGATAGACCCTATTCTTTTTTGGTTATTTTTGAGACAGAGTCTAGCTCTGTCATCCAGGCTGGAGTGCAGTGGTGCAATCTCGGCTCACTGCAACCTCCACCACTCGGGTTCAAGTGATCCTCCTGCCTCAGCCTCCCGAGTAGCTGGAACTGCAGGCATGCACTGCCATATATGGCTAATTTTTGTATTTTTAATAGAGATGGGGTTTCACCATGTTGGCCAGGATGATCTGAACTCCTGACTTTAAATGATCTGCCTGCCTTGGCTTCCCAGAGTGACAGGATTACAGACGTGAGAGACCCCGTTCTTTAATACAGTGTTTGCTCCTGGAAGAGGAGCTGATGGGATGTGCAACCAGCGCCAAACTCCGTCAACGGAATCATCTGCAGCTTGTGTATTTCTGGTTCTCATCATCTGGGACAGAGATTCCTTACATGGGAACTTGACCTTTGAATTGCTTGAAAGGGGCTAACCTTTGCTCTCAGGGTAGTTTGAGATGTGAAAGCCTGTCTTTCTTGCTTCACAGCACACATAATGAAATGAACTAGATAGAGACTTGATGGGTTTCGTTCTTTAGCTTAGCAAGGCAAAAGGCCCAGAGTTCTGTTTAAGTTAATAGTGATTACAATTTGTCCAAGCTGTATGTTGACATATTACGCTTAAAAGAACAAATGTGTGCCAGAAGATAACTTTTTTTTTTTTTTTGCCTCTCAGGTTCTTGTCCTTATGAATGCCTTAATGGAGCTTTCTGTTCTAAGACTGGAACATGTGACTGTCAAATATTTCAGGCTCTTGGGACAAGATGCCAGATCAGTAAGTTTCAGGGATGCTTATGAGAGAATTATGAGATATCAAAGAGAAAATTAAAGCATAATTTGCTATAATAATGTTCGTCTACTGTGAGTTGTATATTAACTAGGGAGCCCACAATTCATTCTCAGTAATTTGATGTAATTTAGAAACAATGTAAAACAAAAGTAGATAGGCCCAGTTTTTCTTCTCATTAAGCTGTCCTATTTCTTCAAGTATTTTTTCCACTTTCTATAGTAATAGCCTGTTAAAACCAGGTTCTCATTCATCGCTCTTTTGCTTTATAAAATAGATTTATTATTTGGAGCCAGTCATTCTTTTGTACCTTTAATTAATTGGACATTTTATATGTTAAAAAAATAGTATTGAGACTTCTTCAAAGGCAGGGGCTTTTTATTTTTTAAAATAAACCTTTTATCCACAGTGTCTAAGATAGGACTCTATGTCACTAATAATCAATAAATATTCATTTGTTTAATCGATAGTTACTGGCATCTAGATCCCAGGCTAGGCATTGGGGATACAACGGTGAAAAATACAAACATGTTCCTGTCCTCCTGGAGGCTGAAGTCTAGAGAAGGGGATAAATACACAACACATAAACAATAATTACACTTGTGACAGGTGCTGTAAAGGAAAGTACAAGATGCTGTGAAAATACGAGGCAGAAGTGACCCATACTATCAGGGAAGACTACCTGAATAATCAATCATTCTGTGTTTTTTTCCTGAAAAGGCCACAGTTGGTCAAGGCTAATAAACTTAGGTAAGAATCACAAAAATACAACATGTAAAGAGTTACCTTTATCTTTATGCTCCCCCTAGAGTATATCAAAATGTTTTACACATATTGAGTGCCAGTGAATGTTACTGATTTTCATACTATTCTAAAGAGAAGAATTTAAAAAACAAAAATTGAATAGAAGACTATCTACAAGGGTAGGAAAAAAAGGTAGGCATGACAACAGGAGATACAGTTTTATGATGACAACAGGAGATACAGTTGTATGATTTAAGATAAATGTTGCTTGAAATTTGGCCAGTTTGAGGTCATGAATTGTTAAATTCCAGTATGCCTTTTTTTTTTTTTTTAAAGACAGAGTCTTACCCGGACTGGAGTGCAGTGGCTCAATCTTGCCTCACTGCAACCTCTGCCTCCTGGGTTCAAGCGATTCTTGTGTCTCAGCCTCCTGCATAGCTGGGATTTATAGATGCGTGCCACCCCACCATGCTGGTTAATTTTTTGTATTTTCATAGACATGGAGTTTCACCATGTTGCCCAGGCTGGTCTCGAACTTCTGAGTTCAGGCAATCTACCCACTTTGGCCTCCCAAAGTGCTAGGATTACAGGCACAAGCCACCACTATGGCCAAATTCCAGCATACTTTGAATGACTAATGCTCCCCACATCCAGGTCCCAGACACATAAACATGATTTTTTTCTCAGTGGTTATTTTTCTCTGTGGATATCATAAAAGAATGTTTGTGAAAGACTGGAACACTCTGATGCTGCCTATGGACACTCAGTGCTGACATTTCTCTCTTTTCTGAGCCATCTTACTTGCTTTATTACTATGACATTTTACTGTATCATTTTCCACACCTTTTTTCTTCTAGAGTCTTTCTTTGGGAACAAAAATTAAGGAACTTTCTAACATAAATCTTTTCTTCACAACTTCTTGGAGAACCTGTTTTTCTTCAGGGGAGTTTGAAAGTTTTGAGAGCAACTGGTAATTTTATGTTAGTTATTTCTTCCTATGATACAGACCACCAAGGAAGGAAATTTGAATGAAAATTAGTATCATTTACCATGACTGAACATTGCTAGAAAGGTGTAATTTTTTTTGTCTACAAAATATTATCCTGTTTCTTTTCAGTCCCAAACATGGGCAACGGCAGAGATGGGATTTGCAAAACCTGGGGACAGTATCATTTTGAAACATTTGATGGCATCTACTATTACTTCCCAGGAAACTGTTCTTATATTTTTGCAAAGGACTGTGGTGATTTGGAACCTCGGTACACTGTATGGGTAGGTGATCCTAGGACATGGTTAACTTAAAAATATTATCTCTGGAAAAGTATGTATTTTAAAAGTACTGGACAAATGATGCAAAATATATACTAATCATAGATTGAATACTTATTTTGAAGAGGGGCTGGGTTCATGTACCAACCATATTACTCATGCTTTCTTCCTTCCTGATACTTCCAGTGAGATATGTCCAGCTGGTTTAGTTTTTTTAAATGACACTGTCAGTATGAACCTGAGGCTAACATTTATAAAATGGAGTATATGAGTTACATAAGCATAGGCTATAGGATGTGAAGACTGGCAGCAAATTGCTAGGTAGTTTGATACTATATGACTGAGCTCAGATAATTAATTCTTAGTTGCAAAATTCTTGATTCAAATGAATTCTTAGGAGACCTCTCAAAAATATAAGCTGCAGAGTGGCTCTAGATGAATAAGGAAATCAGGGACCTCTTTCCCTGCCACGATCTTCTGAATTTCTAGGTATTTAAATCATTACCAGTAAACTGCTATGTTGTTCCATTTAAAAGCTACAAATCTCCACAGCCAAAACATATTTGAACCTCTGTTATGCCTTCCCTTTTTACTGATGTTGGAGCTGCCTACATTCTCTTCCTCTCCTTGGTGATGCAAATATTAAAAGTAGGCCCTGAAACTTGTTTTTTTTTTTTTTCATAAGTTTTTGGGGGAGCAGGTGGTGTTTGGTTACATGAATAAGTTCTTTAGTAGTGATTTCTGAGATTTTGGTGCACCCACCACCTGAGCAGTGTCCATTGCACCCAATGTGTAGTCTTTTATCCCTCACAGCCCCCTTGCCTTTCCCCTTTGTCCCCAAAGTCCGTCATATAATTCTTATGCCTTTGCATTCTCAGCTTAGTTCCTACTTATGAGTGAGACATACAATGTTTGGTTTTTCATTCCTGAGTTACTTCATTTAGACTAATGCTCTCCAGTTCCATCTAGGTTGTTGAAAATGCCATTATATTGTTCCTCTTTATGGCTGAATAGTATTCCATGGTGTGTGTGTGTGTGTGTGTGTGTGTGTGTGTGTGTGTGTATATGGACATGAATAGACAATTTTCTATTTGTATAAATATATTTTCTATTTATATATATATTTGGAGCCAGTCATCCTTTTGGACCTTTAATTAATTGTACATTCTGTATGTAAAAAACAAATAGTATTGAGACTTCTTCAAAGCCAGGGGCTTTTTTTTTTTAAATAAACCTTTTATCCACACTGTCTAAGATAGGACACTATTTCAATAATAATCAATAGAAAAATAGAAAATATATGTATTTTCTATTTCATTTCTATTTCTATTTCATTTCTAAAGAAAATGTTATATGTATATAACTCATTGATTGATGGGCATTTGGGCTGGTTCCATGTTTTTGCAATTGTGAATTGTGCTGCTATAAACATGTGTGTGCAAGTATCTTTTTTGTATAATGACTTCTTTTCCTCTGGATAGATACCCAGGAGTAGGATTGCTGGATCAAATGGTAGATCTACTTTTAGTTCTTTAAGGAATCTCTACACTGTTTTTCATAGTAATTGTAGTAGTTTACATTCCCACCAATGGTGTAAAAGTGTTCCCTTTTCACCACATCCACACCAACATCTATTATTTTTTGATTTTTCAATTATGGTCATTCCTGCAGGTGTAAAGTGGTATCGCATTGTGGTTTTGTTTTGCATTTCCCTAATAATTAGCAATGTTGAGCATTTTTTCATATGTTTGTTGGTAATTTGTATATCTTCTTTTGAAAATTGTCTATTCATGTCCTTAGCTCACTTTTTGATGGGATTGTTTGTTTTTTCTTGCTAATTTGTTTGAGTTCCTTGTAGATTCCAGATATTAGTCTGATGTTGTATGTGTAGACTGCAAAGATTTTCTTTCACTCTGTGAGTTGTCTGTTTACTTTGTTGCTTATCTCTTTTACTTCATAGAAGCTTTTTAGTTTAATTAAGTCCTATCTGTTTATCTTTGTTTTTGTTGTTTTTGCTTTTGGGTTTTTGGTCATGAAGGCTTTGCCTAAGCCAATGTCTAAAAGAGTTTTCCAATATTATCTTCTAGAATTTTTATGGTTTCAGGTCTAGATTTAAATCTTTAATCCATCTTGAATTGATTTTTGTATAAGGTGATAGATAAGGATCCAGTTTTATTCTTCTACATGTGGCTAGCCAATTATTCCCAGCACTATTTGTTGAATAGGGTGTCCTTTCCCCATTTTATGTTTTTGTTTGCTTTGTCAAAAATCAGTTGGCTGTAAGTATTTGGCTTTATTTCTGGATTCTCTATTGGTCTATATGTCCGTTTTTATACCAATATCATGCTGTTTTGGTGACTGTGGTCTTATACTGTAGTTTGAAGTCAGGTAATGTAATGCCTCACAATTTGTTCTTTCTGCTTAGTCTTGTTTTGGCTATGTGGGCTCTTTTTTGGTTCCATGAATTTTAGGATTGTTTTTTCTAGTTCTGTGAAAAATGATAGTGGTGTTTTGACGGGAATTGCATTGAATTTGTAGATAGCTTTTGGCAGTATGGTCATTTTCACAATATTGTTTCCACCAATCCATGCACTTAGGATGTGTTTCTATTTGTTTTTGATGTCTATGATTTTTTCAGCAGTGTTTTGTAGCTTTCCTTGTAGAGGTCTTTCACCTCCTTGGTTAAGTATATTACTAAATATTTTAATTTTTTTGGAGCTATTGTAAAAGGGGTTGAGTTGATTTGATTCTCAGCTTGGTCACTGTTGGTGTGTATAGTAGGGCTACTGATTTGTGTAGATTAATTCTGTATCCTGAAACTTTTAGGCCCTGAAACTTTTTAAGGCTACAAATCTTTGTGACTCAGAAAAGAAGCACAAATGGGTGACAATAGTCAATAATAACTTAATTGTACATTTAAAAATAACTTACGAAGTGTAATGGATTGTTTGTAACACAAAGGATAAATGCTTGAGGGGATGCATACCTCTTTCTCCATGATGTTATTATATAACATTGTATGCCTATATCGAAACATCTCCTGTACCACACATGCACACACACACACTATGTAACCACAAAAATTAAAAAAAAAATTAAACAAAATAACAAATGTATTTAAAAGTTAAAAAAAAAGAAATGAGATATATTGAAAATTAACTTATAGGGCATAAGAATAAAAATTTAGAGGACTATTTACATAGGGAAGTTGGTGAAATGTATCTCCTGTGCTTGCAGGTCTCCTGTTCTCAGTTCTCTCATTGTCCACTATTCCCCAACCCCCTCACTCGTTTTATAACTTGAATATCCTTTGACCCGCTCTTTGAAATGTTCTTGTTCAGTGTCTCACTCTTTTGAGGATTGAGGTGTCAATGAGATAACCTGTCCTTTGATAGTAGCACACAATGCTGAACTATGCCTCTGAAGTTAGTAGATGTTGTTTCTACTTGGCCTGGTTTTGAATGGCAAAATTTGCTTTCAAATAAATAAATCAATTACTTGAAATGTCATCTTTCCCCTTGATTATAAAAGCAGTTTACTTCTTTTGTAGAAAATTTGGAAAATTCAGAGAAGTCTGAAAAATGTTAGAATTATCACTGAAGAGTTACCGTTTGTTAACAGCTTCATCTACTTCCTTCTCAACTTTTTTCCTCTGAATTTTATACATATTTATAAAATTTAAATCATACTGTGTATAGTTTTCTGTCCTATACTTTCAATTAATATTATGTCTTCAACTTCCTTCAATGTCAAATATTCTTGATAAATCCAAATACTATTAGCTGTATTTTTTCTAACTTCTGTAATACTCAAATAATTTAATGATGCCTTATATTGGAAATTTAGGTTTTTAAAATTAGAATTTCAAAGGATATATTGATAGACATTATTATACATATACCTTTATTTGTACCCCGATTATTTTTTCCTTCTTTAAATTTTATTTTTGTGAAAATAATATATGTGCATAGTGAAAGATTTCATCCCAGAATATACAGTAAAAAATAACCTCTGCTTTCCTTCATCCTCCACCCTAGCAGAAGTCTGGCTCTCCAGCGACAATTACTTCAACTAATTTAGCTGTTTCTTCTGGTTTTTATCTTACACATAAAAATATGCCATTATCTCTTTAGTTTTCAAAGTTAGGCCTTATTTGTTCACTTCCTATTACGGAAATTGAGAAATTATCTTAGTTATACCACCCTTCCTGCCCCTAACATACATGTACATGCACACACACACACACACACACACACTTCCTTTCACTGCTCTTAACAGGGTTATGTCACCATTTTTTGATTAAATCAATATGTCTTTTTTTAATATTATTGTCGCTATGTCAATATTGTTTAGAGCTGATCATAATAGGTTATGATGATTTTATGTCTCTACTTGTATATTTTTCTAATATACAAGTATATTAGAACTTTTTTTTTCAATTATACCATTTATTGATGGAATTATACTGGAAAACGATCACTAAAAGAAGAATAGCCTTTTGAATAGAATAGTCTACTAAATGAACCATTTCTTTGAAACACAAATTGCAAGATTGTCAAATGTGTCAGTATAGAAGCCTGTGGGTTTATGTATAGACATCCCAGCAGTGCTTTTCACAAGTTACACTCCATATCACACCAAATAACTGTTTGGTGTAATTTGTTTTAATAATACCTGTGTCTTGGAATAATTAACCATATCTTAGTTGGGCTTCTTAGAATAGGTCTGTTCACATTGAGATGTATGAAAGAAAAGAGTTATTTTTGGTCAGTGGGTGAGCACTTATCCTTAGCAATAAAGGAAGGCGACAAACAGTTTAGCTTCTGAATATCGAATGGTCTATTCAACACTATATTTTGTTGGTAAAGTTTCTTTTTGGTTCCAAAGTTTCTCTTCGGTGCCTTAATTTCCTTCTGATTTTTGGGAAAAGACAGAAGTATAGGTGAAACTGGCATTGGAGACCTCGATGGTGGACATCTTGTGAAGACCATTTTAACCAGTGATTGAGTTGTCTGTCCAGCAGTAGGCTTGGATGAGAGTTCTTGGCATGGATTTAAAATAGAACTTTTGAGATTCTTATCATCATAAGTTGCAATCAATTGTTTTGTGGTGGAAGAACTTTTTAGAGATGATGGTCTAGAATTCCATCTATGTTTGCCAGCATTGCTCCAATTCCATTTTAAAGAATTTTGCTCAAGCTTGCAAGAACCAGAATTGTTTTTTCTTTTTTCTTGACTTTTATCTACACAGGGTATCTGAAGACTCAAGAGTCACAAGGTTTTGGCTGTCTCACTTTTGGTGTAACTTTGGAGGAAAAGGGTCGTTCAGTAACTGCTGGAGTACAGAAAGTAGTTTGTAGTCTGGGCCTCTCTTTTAGAATACTCATATGTTGTAATCTTTCCAGTTCCAATAAATGAGTTATCAAGTGTTCAAGAGAGCTTTCTGCAGGTTCCACTGTCGCTTTCCAATTTTCAGATTTTTGAGAGGGCTAAATTGTGCAAGTCTAGAGTACTGAAAGGAGGAGGGAGAAAATCAGGATATGGAAATACTAATATAAAAGTTCTATTTTTTTCAACTTTATTCACTTTATTTATATATTTAACAATTCTAAAGTATTTACTTCTTGCTTTGACAAAAAAATTAAAAATATAGGAGCACTGACTGACTCCTCTTTAGGAGAAAAGGGTTATATGTACAGCTATGGAGAGTTATGGTTCCTCCTTTAACAAAGGAAAATATTAATAAAAAAGTGCTTCATTGATCAAAAAAGGGCTAAGAGCTGCAAGCATTTATTCACACTGTACATCAGACCCAAGAAACCCATATCATAACCTCTTTACTCCAATCACTAATATTTTTTCTAACTCTGGACCTCTATAAAACTCTTTTCGGTATGGTCAGATGCATTAAGCAATCTATCAGCTTCTCTTTCTCCTCATGAGACATCCTTTCCTCACTTTTTCCTTCCCATCTTTCAATTGAGATGGGTTGCTTTTGAAGTCTACTGCACACCTATCACTTGGGATTTCTTATCATCATCCTACTGGAGAATTTTATTCTTCTCTCTCATCAGTTTTCCTCTTTCTTGGTTCCCATCAATGTCTAGTGGTCCTTTAATTTTGTTCATACTAGAGAGATAGGCTCTGAAAAGCTCATTGGATGCTCTGAATATGTGGCCAGTGTTTGTAGTGGTGATTAAGCAGGGACTCATTCCTCTTTGTTTACTCACTTATTTTAACTGACTAAGTTGGTTTCTGGAAAGGGAAGATACTTTCCTGGAAAGTGTGCATGGGAGGAGAATTTTTGAAGCCTTGATTTTAATTTAAAAATCACTTTCAGAATTTTAAATTTAAATTCATTCTGATTTCTGATCATTTTGCATATAACCTTACCTGAACTCCAGAAATTTTTAGATCGTTTAATTCCCAGTGTTCTGAGATTTTGTAATTATGTGAATTTCTTTTCCCATTTTTTTTTTTTTTTTTTGTGTGTGTGTGTGCTGGGCACTTGATGGGCTTTTATATTGGAGCTCATATATAGGAGCTCTGGAGTGGAGTGATCCTTTAATTTTCTTATTGATTCTTGACTATTTTCTAGCTTTTTTCTTTTTTGTTCTACATTTTGGGATATTTCTGTCCAATTCTGAGATGTTTATCTTTCTACCTTTCTACTTCAGTTATACATTACTCCTTTTATATTGTCAGTATTCAATTATTTGTTTTTATTCTTTGAATTTCATTTTTAGCAGCATTTTATTCTTAAAGGATGGCATATATCATTTTGTCTCTCAGAAGATATCAACTATGTATTTTTAGAAGGTTTTGAATTTTTCTGAATTGTTTTGGATTTCATTGATTTCCTTTTTTTTAATTTGATGCCTGTCTTTCATGTCACAGACTTTCATCAAATGACTAATGATTCATGAATATTTGCTCACATTTGAAAATAAGGCTCTAAAAGCAAATTGGAAACTCTGGGGCTTGTTGACTAGTGTGAGACTGAGCAAGGATCTGCTGCTTTCATTAGATAAGCCCCCAAATATTAGTATCTATATGTCTTTTTTGTCCATTTTGTTTCTTCAGAGAAGAATCCTCCAATATCTAGTCTGGGGTCAGTTGCTTGGATTCCTGGATCCTGAGAACATTTTAGGCCTACTCCTACCTCAGGCTTTTGTACTTGCTATTTCCTTTGCCTAGAATGGTCTTCTAGATATCCCATATGGCTTGTTCTCTCTCTCATGCTGCATCTTTACTAGAATTTCATCTTTTCAGCATGGCCTTTCTTGGCCACTCACTCTGAAAATTCCCTCAGACCTTGGCACATACACACCCTATCTCATTTCCCTGCTTAATATTTCTCCTTAATGTCATCTAACATAGTATATCTTTTAGCTTCACATAGCTGTATTTTCTATTAGCTGTTTTCCTCTAATAGAATACAAGTTTCATGATAGAAGATATTTTTGTCTGCTTTGTTGGCTGCTATATCCCCACAACCTAGAACAGTACCTGGTGCATAATAAATGATCAATAAAATTTGCTGATAAAGCATAAAATTAATATACATTAAATCACTACAATATTAAAACTATATTATTGAGGCCATGCATGGTGACTCACACCTGTAATCCCAGCACCTTGAGAGGCCGAGGTAGGTTATCACTGGAAGTCAGGAGTTGGAGACAAGCCTGGCCAACATAGTGAAACCTTGTCTCTACTGAAAAAATACAAAATTAACCAGTTTGGTGGTACACACCTATAGACCCAGCTACTTGGGAGGCTGAGGCATGAGAATCACTTGAACCTGAGAGGGAGAGGTTGCAGTGAACTGAGATCACACCACTGCACTCCAGCCTGGACAACAGAGAGAGACTCTATCTCAAAAACAAAACAAAACAAAACAAAACACCCTAAAAACAAACAAATTTTTAAAAAGCCTATACTACTAATAATTTTAAAAATCACTTTGAGGCTTAGAAAGTTCTTTTCCACCTCTAATTGTAATTAATCTCTGTTTTCTTTCAGTTATGTCATGGTTTCAACATTTATACTTTACTTTTTGGACCTTTTGAAATTAATTTTGGTATAGGGTAAAAGAATCTAAGCTTCCTTTTCTCTTTTCTTCCTTTCTTCTTTTCTTCCTTGCACTCTTTTTCTTAAACGAATTTTCCCATTTTTTTGAAAAATAATCTCTGTCTTCCTTAAAGTGTCTGGGCTAAATAAAAATAAAATCAATTTTATTTTTAGTGAGTTCATGGTCACTTTTTAACCTTTAAATATTGCTTTGTGTAGAGTTCCATTCAAAGCTCTGTTTTATGATTCTCTAACAGGTAAAAAATACAGACGTAAAAATGACAAATGCGCTTCTTTGTGGTGCTCTACGGTTTTACTATCAGAACTAATTTCTCCCAGGGCATACCACGTAGCTTGAGAATATTAACATCCAAGATGTGAAGATTCAAATCGTTCCAAAAATATGCTGATTAACTTGTATTTTAGAAAGTTCATTTTGTTGTCCAATTTCTGAGGTAAATATTTCTTTTCTCTCAGAAATCCCAAATGTAGTTATAACATTGTAAAGTGCCATGGGACTAATGAAGCTGTATAATTGTAAACATACATTGTGGTTTTAGTAACTCAAATTTGTTGTTTGTTCCTATGCTTTCTCTTTGTTTTCCTCCCCTTAAGGTTCATAACAGTCCTAAATGCCTTGGTTCAGTGTATTCTTGTTATCGGTCAATCAGCTTGTTCTTTTCAAACCAAGAGGAAATTCGAATTTATGGTCATGAAATAAAAAAGAATGGAATCAGGTAGGATATGGGAAACAGTAAAATGTCAATAACACCACAAATTAATAGAAAATCCAAACATCGCTTGCTGGAAGTGAACTGTGGAGAGTAGGAAGAGAGGATTTCTTCCTTAACAATACTCTTAAAGGTATAACTTACAGACATCAAAACTTTAGCAGGCTCTGAGGCCATCCAGGCAGTCAGGAGTACAACCAGTTTACCCTTCCTGATACTTGTGTGCAGAATATAAATATAATATGTTTACATGGGTGGAGATGAGAGTGTCTCTCTTTTTTTTTTAAATGAGAGATTCAAGAGATATCTTAAGAGTTTAATTCTTTCTTTCTTTTTTTTTTTTTTTTTGCCATCTTTCTTAAATATTTTCTTCTTTCTTTAAAGCAGAAACTTAAAAATCTATTTTCTTTTATTTTGGAAAGGATTCTGGAAGTTCTTTCCAAGCTTGTTTGAGTGGAGTTTGGGTGTCCCTTGAGATTTTCCACAGAAGTTCTGACTGACAAATGATGGACCTCAAATAGATCAGAAAGGAGCCCACTTCTGGTTTCCTATCTGCCAAGACTATGACATGAGAATTTTGGGGCAGAGGATGTTTATGTATTTGGCAAAAGGTTTTTTTTTTATTTTTATTTTTTTTATTCTAAACTAGAAATACTGTGGAATAATCTGCCTTCCAATCTAAATAATTATAGAGAGACTCAATTTTAAATATTTCCAGGCTGGATTATGCCAGATCAAGGAAATTGTGGGCTGGAACAATTCTATTCATCATTCAGAATTCACTAGCAAGTGTTTGAACTATAGGAATACTTTCCAGCGCAATGGCTTTATCAACCCGTGTTGCTTTTTCTGGGTTTAGATTCCTCAAAAGGCAGCAGTGGTAGCAGATGGTAGCAGAAGGGGCAGTGGACAGAGCACCAGAGGAGGCTTGAAAGAGCCAGACAACCTAGAACAGCTCTTCCCACTGTCTGAGGCTTATTTTCTTGGTCAGTTGGGTTCTGTACTTCTCATTTTCTCATAAAAGAAAGTTTAGGCATTTGAGTAAGAAGATAATGCATTTCCATATGTATTTCCTAGAGTTGAATTTAAAGAGTCATTTAGGATTCTCTATATGGAATTTTGGGTAATAAAATGGGCATTTAAACAATTATTATGTTTTGTAAAACAGACTTACCATTCAGACTGATTTTCAAGAATATTATTTCTTTATTAAAGCAGGAACATGATATTTAATCTTAGCTCACAAAAGCATTTCTATGAGGATTTCAGATTATGTGATAGAAACAGGATGGTTTTCTTATTATTCAGCAATATTGCTTTCACAAATGCTGTTCCTGACGGGGCCTAACTCATAGCAAATGCTACAGAAATATTTGCCAAAATAAAATCAAACATGTGTGGCTCTGTGTGTAAAGCTTCTCTGGATTTCATTTCTTTCACCTGTGAAAATAAGGGGTTTTGAGACAAATGAATCCCTGAATACTCTTCAGCATTCAGCATTCAGTTCTGCATTCATTCAGGTTTACATTTTAATGTTTCCTGCCTATGTTTCATGTTTTTCTTTGACCTATTGGATATTGTCTAGTTTAAACTATAATCTCCCAACTCCACTAGCATCCTTCTATGTTATAAACTTCAGGATAATCACAGTTATCCACCTTTATTTTTGAAAACTGATTATTTAATTAAATTTACTATTAAGGAGACCAAATGACCAAGTGACAAATGACCAAACAAAAAAGTATGCATAATAGTACAATTGTACTTCCATGAGTTTAGCTATTACTCTGAAATGTATTTGTAAATGTGATTTGCTTCTTTCAAATATAGTTTATATAAACTTACAAATTTAAAACAAGTGATATTTCTTTAATGTTATTTCATATTGACTTTTACTATGAATTCCTCATATTTATAATTTTTAATAAGAATATATTATGGCAGTAGTTAGCTAGAATCTTTTTTATCTATTCTCCAGTTTAAATTTTTAGTTAATATTCCATTTTTGTAAATATTTTTCTGTGACTAAGTATCTGTAAAAATTATTTTTTGTGCAAATGGCTACAGATCTTTTTAATTGTTTCTTTGGGGATTATTCCTTTGTTAACTAGTCTGTTCAGTTTTGTAGTTTTTGGTTCATCAGGCCATGCTCTTCCTGGAATGGTACTCACTAATTTGAAATTTTTGAGAAAAATATATGAATATATCTATTGACTACCCATATTATTCACATTATATATAATTACATATAGTTTTTATTTGACATGGCTATCTTAATATAAATGAGGTTTTTCCAATTTATTTAATTATCAGTACTTGTTCTTTTTGGCAATACTGATGGATGGAAGGATAACTGTGTTCTTTCAAAAGTATTCTAGGTGCTTTCAAAATATTCAATTGTTTAGTTCTCTTCAGTTACCTTAGGCCACCCACTTCCTTTATATGTGCATATGCTTCTGAAAAATGGAAAAATTAGACATTGTATCAGGAGCTTAAATATTTTATGTGACACTTGTTTAAATAGGCTAAATTGTATCCAATTTAAAAATTTTGAGTATTACCCCTATGTAATATAGTATGACAGTATATTATATTCCTAATATTGTACTTTGCAGCATTAAAAATCTAAGTTATAATTCATCATCCTTTGATATTTTTTAGAAAACAATGACATGTCAAAGTGTCATTCTAAAGTTAGAAACTCCTATTTCCTTATAGCCATGTTTAAAATAAAATTAAGCAAAATCAGAACTCAAGCATCATGTTTATATATATTGACTATTGTTTGTTCTTACTTCAAAATTGTTGAGCAGCATTTTTAGATCACTTTAACTCTTTAGATAAAAAAATAATAGGCTGGGCGCGGTGGCTCATGCCTGTAATCCCAGCACTTTGGGAGGCCGAGGCGGGTGAATCACGAGGTCAAGAGATCGAGACCATCCTGGTCAACATGGTGAAACCCCGTCTCTACTAAAAATACAAAAAATTAGCTGGCCATGGTGGCGCTAATTACAGGCATTACATGCCTGTAATCCCAGCTACTCAGGAGTCTGAGGCAGGAGAATTGCCTGAACCCAGGGGGCAGAGGTTGCGGTGAGCTGAGATCGTGCCATTGCACTCCAGCCTGGGTAACAAGAGCAAAACTCCGTCTCCAAAAAAAATAATAATAATAATAATAAACACATTTAAGCTCTAACTATTCTAAATAGGCAAGGTTATTTTACAGGTTTAACAAATCACCAGTATTTAGCAACTGTGTGATTTTGGTTGGTTCAAAGAAGCATCTAATTATAAGTACAAAATCTAAATCTGTATAAGAAAGCAGTATCATTTTTGTTGTATTTTTATTTCAATACTGAAATTTTCAAAAATGTTGAGATTTTCTAGAGGATGGTTGCTTTGGAGATCTTGCTGCACAGTTTATTCAATAATTTTGAGTAATCATTTTCTTTTAATCATATCTCAGTCACTTAAAAAACATATTATCTGTAATTGAGCCCTTATCGTCATTCTTAGATAGCTTTTGTTCTATTTTTCAAGTTTGACATTGCCTCAGACATTTGGACAGATTTTCATCGAGAAGCTAGCTGACTACATTCTCGTGAAAACAAACTTTGGCTTTTCATTGGCTTGGGATGGGATATCTGGGATCTACCTCAAGCTGTCTGAGGACCATAAGGGGAAACCATGTGGCCTATGTGGAAACTACAATGGCATTCAGTCTGATGATTTCATAATTCTGCAAGGTAAGTGAAACAGAAGAAATGTGTGTGTATCTTCTAAAGTCTTCTTTTTTTCCCCTGACCAAGTTGTTTTGTACCCAGAAGACTTGTCATAGATGCGGGAGGAAATTTGTGGCTGTCATTGCCTGCTTTAGTGATTTTAAGTAAAGGTTGAATAGAAAAATATTTTGGTGTAATTCTTGAAAACCGTGAACTAGTTTCCTTTGCTGAATTAGCATGAAGCACTTATAACACATTTTAATAGAGCATTTGTTTTGTGTCAGAAGCTTGGGATACCTCTGTATCCACTGCTTTGGGAGGGATACCTCTGTATTCACTGATGTATTAACTGGAATACATCAGTGAACAAAACCTTTCACTTCTTGAAGTTTATATTCTAGTGATTCAAACCCATTTGGCTCAAATATGTCTTTGTTAAGACAAAAACTATTTTTGCATCCCTTCTTGATAGGAATAAATCGAATAACTGACAAATAATAGTTTGCAAAAATAATAAAATGTGAATGGGAAAGTTGAATAGTAACTTGGAAAGGTTTTATATACCTACCAGATCATCTATTAAATCTAAGTTATGAAACTAAAACTGAGTTATTAGAAATGGGTTCTGTATCAATTCAGATACTAGTGTGTAATGACAATAGAATAAGAGAATCAACCATAATCCTGATTTAGGTCCACACATAGAAGTGCAATAAAAAAAGAATACTGTTCTTAGTACCAGTGAACTTGGCTTTGAATCTCATTTCAACTTTTATAAGTTCTGTAATTGAGAACACTCATTTAACCATTCTTATGCTCCGTTTCTTTAGCTGTAAAATAGGGCTATAATAATTTGTAACTCACAGAGTAGTCAGTAATAATAATAATATACCCTGCTAATGTTTATAACAATAGTTAGTTTAAGCACATATAGCTATATTATTTCCAACCCTCACAACATCCTGTAAGGTGAGTAGTCTTTTCTTTTCATCTCCTTTATTTTCTTTTCTTCTTTTCAAGGTGATGTCTTGGTATTTCTTTTCATTAAGATGGGGTCTTGCTGTGTTGCCCATGCTGGTCTTGAACTCCTGGCTCAAGTAATCCTCTGGTCTCAGCCTCTCAGATAGTGGGGACTACAGGTGCACCATTGTACCCAGCCAGTATTATTTTCTTAATTTTATGATAAGAACACAAGGTGATCAGTGTAACATAGCTTATAACTGATACTGTCAGGGTTGGGTTACAAACCTGAGAGGCTCCCAATCTTGTGCTTAGATAAGTGCTTGAGCACTTGACATTGAAGCTATAAATGTTATATAATACTTTTGTTTTATATTATAAAATTAACTGAGATGAGTTGCCCCTGTGTTGTGTTTTAAAGGATGGTGAAAGGACTGCTTAGAGTGTGGGCTCTGGAATCAGACTGTGTGATTCAAATTCTCCTTTATCCTTATTAAAGTTTGTAAGTTTAATGATATAATAAGAGTATATACTTCATAAGGGTTGCAAGGATTAAATGAGACAATCAGTGTAAAACAGTACAGTACCTAAGCACGTAGGTAATACTCAATACATTTAATTTAATTTATAGCCATCTCCAAGTATTTCTCCATAAGCCTATAATGGGGCTGAAATAATAGCATTTGAAAACATCTTTACATTGCTTTGAGAAGCCCTTATTAAAATGCAAATGTTTTGCTCAAGATAGATGATGCATCATCAGGATTAGTTTACTAGCAGCTAGAGTAGAGAGCAGGGCTCCAAAAAGTCAATTTCCTCATATGTAAAATAGAGATAATGATAATGACTCTGGGACCTTCCCAGCCAGTGAATATTGAATGAGAAAATGTAAATAAAAATGTTTAAAAGTCTCTGAGCACAATACAGATGTATAGTACTGGCATCATCCTGAAATGGTGTTTTGCTTCCAGTTGGCATTTGCAATGAGAGGGGTCACAAAGTTGTACTCTTGAGATTGTGTTAGGAAATAGGGTTTTGGATGCAGGCAGAATGAATCAGATGGTAATTGCTGATTTCTTTTTCTTCTGTATCAAAGCTTCATGAAAAAAAAAAAATCCTTAGTCCAGTTCTTCGTGTTAGAGTTAGAAAAGACTGCTTTGGGGTAGGCTAGACATGGTGGCTTACTCCTGTAATCCCAGCACTTTGGAAGGATGAGGGAAGTGGATCACCTGAGTTCAGGAATTCAAGACCAGCCTGGCCAACATGGTGATACCCCATCTCTACTAAAAATACAAGAATTAGCTGGGTGTGATGGCGGACACCTATAATCCCAGCTACTGGGGAGGCCGAGGCAGAAGAATTGCTCGAACCCAGGAGATGGAGGCTGCAGTGAGCCAAGATCATGCCTCTGCATAACAGCAAGACTCTGTCTCAAAAAAAAAAAGAAAGAAAGAAAGAAGAAAAGGCTGCTTTGGGCAACTTCCCCTCGGGGGACGTCCAGGGAACATGGTGTGGAGGTCAGGATAGAAAATAGCATCTGCTCTTGTTAGAGGTAGGAAGACTTAGATTTGAGTTAAGGTGCAGACAGACTTACATGTTCAAGATAACCTGGAACATGAAATGGTTGTTCACAGTGAGCCAACTGGGGCAGCATGCACAAGGGTGTTAGTGGATTAGAAGTGGATGAAGACTGGCAGAAGGCAATGGAACTCAATTATGACTGAACTGGCAGAAGGCAAGAAGGATTCTGGAAAGTACATGGGAAAGACATAAGGAGATATTTCACCTTTTTCACAATGTTATTTGCTTCACAGTATAAGGCAGAGTAATTTTTTTAAAAACCTAACTTACAATAACTTTGATAAGCTGCCTTTCTATTTCCTCCCATGGTATAATAATGCAAGAAAATGTCTACAGATGAGCAGTATTACCTTTAGCTTTAAGAAGCCTGATATTTTCTTGAAACTCAACCTGTATTTTGCTGATTAGAAAAATCTTTAGAGAGAGTGAGTTTGATTGAATGCCACTGAATGCATAGTTTCTTAATGGTGATTAAAATTGCATTTCTCTCTGCATTCCAACTTGTCCTTCAGGGATGATTTCACAAAGAAATGAGACTTGTCAGAATTTCTGTACACATAGGAGGATTTTAATTTGTTGTCTAGTTGAGAATTCTGTTTCCATAATTCATGTCTACAGCTAGCTATGTACCAACATATAAGTCCTGGTTTACTTTCATTTTTCCCAGCATAATAATTAATAATGCCTCCTTTTCATTCTCAAAAATGTCCCAATATGGACAATAAATTACTCTACTTAGAGCATATTTTATACAAAACATTTTAATTTTAGTTTAGTGTGTTCCCACTCCACCATTAGATATGGATTTAAAATCTCATGATAAACAACTTTTATGACTCTTTTGTTGATGCAATATAAAATAGCTAAATACATGGTTCAAAGCTGCAATTAAAGTGAACTCTAAGGAACTGGCCAGGTCGTTTAGTAACATTAAAATTCTTGCGTAAGTATTGAAATAAGTGGGTTTTATGGAAATATTTTTGTTTCTTCAGACCTTTAAAACATGGTGTTTTGAAAGGAAATGTAACTATACATGTACTTAAAAAAGACATCAGTTTTTCCATTTTTAAAAAGTATATTACAGCAGGCCCATACTTTCCTGGGTGTGCAACATTTCAATGATATCAGAGACAAAGATTCTTTGTTGTTGTTGTTTGTTTTGTTTTTGAGACAGGGTCTCGCTCTGTTGCCCAGGCTGGAGAGCAGTGGCGTGATCTTGGCTCATTGCAACCTCTTCCTCCCAAGTTCAAGTGAGTCTCGTGCCACAGCCTCCCAAGTAGCTGGGATTACAGGCATGAACCATCATGCCCAGCTAATGTTTGTATTCTTAGTAGAGATCGGGTTTTGCCATGTTGACCAGGCTGGTCTCACACTCCTGGCCTCATGTGAGCCACCCACCACAGTCTCCCAGAGTGCTCGGATTACAGGTGTGAGTCACCACATCCAGGCTGAAAGCTGGATTCTAATAATCTTTTTAATAAAGTTCATAAATTCCCCTATATTTATTCACTCACTTATTCAGCAAATATATTTTGAATACCTGCTATATGCCAGATGCTAAACTAGGAATACAGCAATAGAATAGCTGAGACAAGCTTTTGGCCTTCATGTAGTACATACTGTAATGGAAAACAAGATAAACACAGAGAAATATAATTTTTGTGAGCAATAGCAGCCATGAAAGAATAAAGGTGGAGAAAGAAGGTAAAGAGTGATGGAGTAAGTCTGTGATTGGTGCTAGTCTAGATCACATGGCAGAGAAGGACTCTCTGAGGAGTTCTATTAAACAGAGGCCTACATGAAGTAAGGGAGGTGACAGAGAAGATTTCAGGAAAGAGTGATGTTGAAGGAGGAAGAGCAAGACCAAGTGTTCTGGGGTGGCAATGAGTTTGAGTGTTTGAAGAACAGCACAAAGTCAGTATGACTGGAGTAGGTTGAGCAAGAATAGGTGCAGAAGATATAGGAGGGGCAGGATGGGGTGGGAGTAAGAGGAGAACAGGGCCCACCTCATGCAAAGTCTTCTAGGCTATGATAAAGTTTAGTATTTTACACCAAGAGAGCAAAGCATTCTTACAGATAATAAAGTCCCTCATCTTTCCAGTGTTTGGTAGTGGCATACACACGTTATTTTTCTACTTTGAAGATACTCAGAGAAATTGGTAAACATTTGGCTCGAGAAGTCATCAGTGGTAGACTTCTGATCATGCAAATCTGGGTGGTGGAGAACTCCAACCTCAAATCTGAAATCTAACTGTCTTACATGGAACTTTGAGATGTCACCTTGTTTGGTCCTGCCCAGTGTTTGAGCTTTGACATTCAGCCTTTGTCTGAATGGAGGAGGGGAAGGATTAATTTTTGTATTGTTCCCTGAACTTGTTCTCAGATCAGGTAGAAAGATAACTTAAAAACTTGATTTGGGGCCTGGCACGGTTCTTACACTTGTAATCCCAGCACTTTGGAAGCCTGAGGCGAGTGGATCACAGGGTCGGGAGTTCAAGACCAGCCTGACCAAAATGGTGAAACCCTATCTCTCCTAAAAATACAAAAATTAGCCAGGTGCACTCCCCTGTAATCCCAGCTACTCAGGAGGCTGAGGCAGGAGAATTGCTTGAACCCAGGAGGTGGAGATTGCAGTGAGCCAAGATCGTGCTACTGCCCTCCAGCCTGGGTGACAGAGTGAGACTCCATCTCAAAATAAATAAATAAATAAAATAAAAACCTTGATTTGGAATGAAGAATCTAGAGCACTGGAGTTTGTTGCTGCCAACACATTAACCCCTGAATCTTGCCTGAGATTAATGCTGGATTAGCTTCAGGGTTCTCAACCAGGATGTCTTTCCTGAGCATGTTTCGAAACACTGTTCATCATATTTAGATGAAATAGATTCACTTCTTAGTCTTCTCGTCTATAGATGTATTTTCTAATCCTTCATTGTCTATGTGACTGTCCTCTGAAATGTCCCCAAGAATTTGACAAGATTTTTTTGTATGGACCGTCCCCACCAAATGGAACTGCAATTTTAATAAGGTTCTTACTAATATTAAATATAATGAGAGAGTTGTCTGATAATTTTTACACTAAACTTATTTGTGTTTTTTTTTCATTTTGTGCACATTTTTTCTCCTCTCAGCACAGATTGAACATTGGTGTTTAATTCTTCAGTGATGTGTATGTTGTACTCACTGTCCTTCAGTCCTTCCCCATGTTGTTTAAACGTAGTTTGCTTTTTCTGTCCAGTGGAACTATTATTTGGTAGTCACATTTTGTTCAATTTGTTTTTATTATGGTAAAATAATGTTATTATCTAACATCACATATTAATTATAATGTTATTGAGTTTCAAGTTTTGATCAGGAAGTTTGTGTTGAAGAACCATGTCTATGTTTGTGGAAAATGATATGATTATACCTATTTCTGTGTGTGTGTGCTTGTGTGAAATAGAGGACTACACAGAAGACATCGCTATGTTTGCAAATAGTTGGTCGGTGCAAACTCCAGATGACATCAAATGTGTACTCACACCCTCAGATTTTCCAAATCCATGCTCCAGTGGAATGCCAGCATTTGAGGTAAATTTGATGTGAGAAATGTGAGCATGTTGGACAGAATACACATATGTCTTATTTATATATTTACCTAAGCATTCTTAAGTGCAAACACAACTTAATTTAAAAATATTATATCCTGGAAACATAATTGCAATAGGGAATCACTTTAATTTCCGAAATAGTAAATGTAGGGAATTTCATAAATGTAGTACTCATGAAAATCTGTAGTTCGAAAAATATTGGTTAAAATTTATCAATTACCATCTTTTTCCTTGTGAGAACTGAAAATCCTGCAAATAGATCTGTAAAAATAATATAAGACTATATACATACCATGAAACTAGTGACTGGCATCTTTGTTCGCACAGGCAATCTTCTTCAAGTGTCAGATACTGTTGCAGTTTCCTTTTCTGAGCTGCCATGAGTATATTGATCCATATTTGTATATTGCCAGCTGTGTTAATGATCTTTGCAAGTAAGTGAAATGATTTGTAGTTATAATAAAATTCTCTTTATGTAAAAAGAAGACCCATAACTACTTCTGTTATTTAACCATTTCAGCTGTTCACAAAATATTATGGGAAATGTAAAATGTAAACTACAAAGAGCTATTAAAAGTTTGCTATATAACAGGCACAGTCTAAAGTTTTTAAATTGATACATAGTAGATGTACGTATTTTCAGGGTACATGTGATAATTTCATGCATTTATGTAATCAAATAAAGGGAATTGGGTATCCGTCACCTTTGTTATCTTTTCTTTATACTAGAAACATTCAAATTATTATCTTCTTACTATTTTGAAATATACAATTGATTAATGTTAACTATAGCTCCCCTACTTATCTATCCAACACCAGGTCTTATTTCTTCTATATGTACATTGTACCCATAATTACTCTCTCTTTATTCCCCACCTCTCTCCTACCCTTCCTGGACTCTGGTAACCATCAATCTACACTCTATCTTCATGAGATTCACTGTTTTAGTTCCCACATATGAGTGAGAATGTGTGATATTTGTCTTTCTGTTTGGCTTATTTCACTTAACATAATGACCTCTAGTTTCATCCATGTTGTTGCAAATTATAGGATTTCATTCTTTTTATGGCTGAATAATATTCCATTCTGTATATATGTCACAATTTCTTTATCCATTCATCCTCCGATGGACACAGATTGATTATATATTTTGACTATTGTGAATACTCCTACAATAAACACAGGAGTGGAGATACCTCTTCCATATGTTGATTTCATTTTGTGGGGGGATACATAATCTTTAGTGGAACTGCTAGATTACATATGGATGGTAGTTCTAAATGTTTTATGTAACCAACATGAACAAAATACAGTGGCTTTTAAGTCTTTTTATGCTGTGAATCCCTTTTGGGAGTCTAGAAAAATCTATAGACCCTTTTGAAAAACAATGTTTGAAGTGCACAAAATAAAACACAAAAGATACCAAAGGAAACTAATTCTAATAAAATAGTTATCAAAATAATAAAAAAAAGTATTTCTGATATATATGCTTTCAATACATATTTCAAATCTAATAACTACTGCAATTTGACTTAGTGATTAGTGTAAACAGTGCTTTGTGAGTCTGAAACAATGGAAAATAAAAATATAAAAATATGAAAAAAAGAAGATTTGAAACACGTTGCTGACAAAGTCACAGATATCGCTAAGAACATTGTGAAGTGTTGCCTATAGGCATAATTGAAGGAAATGCTGTGTTTCCGATGGAAATTAGTGAAAATCAACATGTAATATTTTTTTCTACCTAAGGTCACAGATCCCTGCATTCTATCTCAGGTTATGAACATCTAGGATAGGTAGTTGGATAAGCAACAAATTCAGTGAGACTCACTATACTATGTTCATATATGGTAGTTCATTGTAGAACCTACCATAAATTACCCATTATTAAAATTTTTTAAGATTATTTTTCTTTCAAAACATTACCAAGTGTAGGTGATTACTCATCTTGAACATTTAGGACTATCTAAAGAAATTGTAATATGTCTGTATATTTTATGAGTCCCAAGAAGTATAAGTGATGCATAGAAACTTTTAAAATAAAAAAAGACTAGTTTTTAGTTTAGTAAAACCACTTAAATGTCATCTTGAGTAGCTCATTAAAAGGTTTATCAAAGGTGAGAACAAAGAGGAAAGGTTGAGGTAGTAGGAAATTGTGTTATTTATAACTACTCCTCTTTAATTAAATTGAAATTATTACAAAAGTAATGACTATACTATTTCCCAGATATTAAAATAAGCTTGTGACACCTCTTACTTTTGAACAAAGTACAGTTATACGCTAGATTTATATGTATAGTCTCTAAATTTCAAGGATTTCTGAACTAATGCAGTAGCTTTGAAAGAGCTCCCCCTCTGCCTAAAATATTGGCTAGTGACTTAACTACATATTTTTAAAAATTCTGTTCCCTATTTGGTTTCATTTTTAATTTAAGAGCTACTTGCTATATCTCTTTGTTTTTTCTCACTCTCTTTTTTAAGGATCCCTGTAGGTAGGCCATAGTCCTCATTTAGCCATATATATGGAATTAAAAATTTTTCTTATTCCACAGTGACTCAGTCTTGGACTGTTCTCTAGTCATCTTTTCAATTGTCTTATCTTTAATATCTTTAGCACCCATTTGTCAAGTAGTCTGAGATAAAATATTGTTTTTAGGTCCAGGAATGTCATTCTTCATTTTTCAGTTTGGGATATTGTTTAGCTGCCTTAATAGCTAAAATGACTGTGACTTAAATTAAATGAAATGTTTATATTTCTCACATGAAAATCCATGCTGGTTAGTGGTCTTGGGTTCTCATGGCTCTGCTCCATGAATATTCCAGTGACTGAGTGATCTTGTTACTACATTTTTCCTTTTGTCTAGGGTATTATTTTCAATTTCATGGCCCAAACTGCATCACCAATACCATGTCCACATTTTAGTCCTTAAAAGAGGAGAAAAACAAAAGGGCTGGGATTTTTGATGTGGAAGTTTCATACATGCTTCCACTTTTAACCTTTTGGCCAGAACTTGGATACATGGCCACACTTAGGTGCAAGAGAAGCTGTAAATGTTGTCTTTGGCTGGCAGCCATCTACCTGGCAAAAACTTGAGTGTTCTAATACTAAAAAGAAGAAGGGGGAACTAGAGACTAACTCAGTCTCTGCCACATCCACTTCAACTGAAATTTCATCGAGAAATTAGCATTTTTGTCTTTTGAAATTTGGATAGTTTTTAGACTTTTGACTTTTGAAACTTTGATGCTTTCTCCAGGGAAAATAAAAATAGCAGGATAGAAAAACAACTTGTACTGGATGAAATCAGCTGACACCTTAAGAGCTACCTTTGTGGTAGAGAGGCTGGATTTACGGGCAAAGCAGACATGTAATATCAAAAGAAGGACATTATAATTAAGTGGACATTGATAAAATGGATGTGAGAAGCTGCCAGAGCCAGCCTTTCTTCACCTCCCTCAGTATTTCATTCAGGACTAGACCTACTTAACATTCTTTCTTCCATTCTGTAGGAAATGAATGATTCTCTTCATTTCCTGTATTAGAGGACTGCATCAGAAAGGTCGCATACCATGAGAATGAAAATGTGAATTGGTTGAACACAGATTAATTTCCTACTTGGATTATGATAGTATATTGAATTCAATTCAACACACATCTTTTGAGTATCTATTCTGAGCTGACTATTTTGCCACCTCTTGGAGAAACAGAAAAAATGTAGACTTGATCTCTGTGCTAGGATCTCATATTCTAATAGGACAGGGAAACAGGTCTGTAACAATGACACAATGCCCTAACTGCAAAGTGCTTTGGATGAGGAGGACAGAACTATTGACTTTATCAGAGAGTGCCTACGAAGGCTACCTGGAAGAGATGACATTTGACTTGGAAGTTGCATGATTCTCTATCAGTCCTTGAATTATGCCCTCCTATTTCTGCTTCTAAGAATGCCAAACCCAGCAGCAAGGAAATGGTTTTAATTTTGTCATGCCAAAGCAAATTGACGTGAAAGCCATGATTCTTTAATGCCCATTTTCCTATTAAAGTTATCATTCAAGATGGAAAAAATAAATGTATTTTCCCTCTAACAAATTGTAATTTCTTTCTTGATAATAATTTCTTTCTTGCCCAATTCTGTGAGTTTTCGTGAGGTGCCACATATTAATGTGCCTATCATGGTTCCTAGAATAACATAAACAATAAATGGTGAGTATTGTAATAATAGTTGCATTGGGTTGGAAAACCAATATTCAGTTGCTTTGCTAATTTTTAAAACCACCATTAATGTAGGAAAGAATGCACATATTAGAAGGCAAATCATAAACGTAATGTCTTTCCAGGAATTTAGCAATTTTAGCCTATACTGTTTCTTGAAAATACTTTTCTTGTTTGTAGGTTTAGGATATTTTCTGAGCCTCTGGAGTTTATATGCTCAGTCCTTTTTTCCTTCTAAAGCTCAGATAATTGGACTAGATAAGCTGCATGACTCCCATTACAGTAACACAGGATAAGGGCAATTTGAGATGGTGGCTTTTACAATGTGACACTGAAAATGTTAAGGCTCACAAAATGCAGCATTCTTAAGATCATTATCTTCCAAGATATTTAACTATTCAATTTTGAGTTTGAATTGGGTTGAAAAACAAGCGCTTTACTTTGGTCTGCTTACTTGAGTGCCTTTTTAATCTGCTTTGGGAATTGGCAGAGCTCTAGTAAGAAATTATTTTGGGGGGAAGCTCCTGAAGATATTATAAGAAAACAATTAAAGATTATTTAGTCTTGGCAATGTTATAAAAATAATTAGCTTTAGTAATCAAAACTTGAAATAATTCAAAATCCACTTTTAAATCTTAAATGCCATTTATTCACTCTTTTAAGCAACCCACCAAATGCCTATCAATGATAGACTGGATAAAGAAAACGTGGCACATATACACCATGGAATACTATGTTTTGGAATGTTTTTGCAAAGATAGCTGAGGAACCATTGAAATACTTTTGAGTACTATAGATTATTAGTATTGTTTTTATTCTAGTATGTGGACAATCCAGAGTATGATCTTTTGGAAACAGCTTCCATATTTATTGTTTTTGTTGTGATAGAATTTTATCTGTTTTAATGGGACTTATTAAATTCTAAAAGGTCTGTAATGCTTAGTGTGGGAGTGAAAAAATACATACACAAATTATGGGGAAAATGTTATAATTAACATATAAATCTTTTTCATTATAGTATTCCTTGGACTCAAAAGAAAAGTGATGAAATTATTAAAATGCTTTGATGAAGATTATTTATCTAGGCCTAGTTAGCTGAGGACCCATGTTCATGTGTTTTCTCATTGTTGTACTTAATAAGATATATTATGAGAGATACATATGCTGACATTGGTTCACATTGGAGTAGTCATGCACTCAGCATTTCTAGGGATCAGGACCTCAATGGTATGGTTTCTGTCAGTATTTCCTATGTGATTCTGACTCTGTCTTTTCACTTTCTAGAACTGATGATGATGAAACCTATTGTCGAGCAGCCACTGAATATGCTAGAGCCTGTTCTCATGCTGGCTACCCTATTCAAGACTGGAGAGATGACTTTCCAGCTTGCAGTATGTTTTGTTATTTTTCAAGCCCTATGTACTTTTAACCAATTTTGGGTTAACCTTAGAACGCAAACTGTACTACTTAATACTAATGAATTGCAAAGATTTGTTATTGATATAATTATATATGTGAACTTGCATACTTTTGAAACAAGTATGCACTTTCTTTTAGCAGTTAAAAGTTAGTTTTTGCAAATTTTTTTTGTAAAAAATAAAATTATAATTTTTTAAAAGAAATAGAGGCTAATAAAATTGACTTAAGCTCCCCTGTTTGCCAATTTTAGCTGATAAATGTGATGATAGCTTTGTCCATCGGGATTGTATCAGTTGTTGTCCACCAACCTGCACATTTGAGAAGCAGTGTCTTGGGAGCAATCTTCATTGTCTTGATGGATGTTACTGCCCAGATGGTAAGTGCTTCATGAAGAAACCGTGTCTGCACTCATGGAAACTAGTACCCAGTGACCTAAGGATCACATTAGTCCTATTGCAATTTTCTGTTCTTGTAGAATTTGGTCCTTGAAGTGACAAGGAGGAATGGCTACTTTTCATTGATAAAAGGTTCATTACTTTGTAAAGTTCCCAGGAAGTTTGGAATCTACAGTCCTGAAGTTAGCCATGAGAATTTTTTTGTTCTATTAATATTGAATGGTATTTAACAATTTGTATATCTTCACTTTTTTTTTCAATTGTACTTTAAGTTTTCTGGGGTACATGTGCAGATCTTTCAGGCTTGTTGCATAGGTACATACATGGCAATGTGGTTTGCTGCCTCCATCCCTCATCACCTATATCTGGCATTTCTCCCCATGTTATTTCTCCCCAGCCTCCCCAACCCCTGCTGTCCCTCCCCTAGTCCCTAGTTCCCACCAACAGACCCTAGTGTGTGATGCTCCCCTCCTGGTGTCCATGTGTTCTCATTGTTCAACACCCACCTATGAGTGAGAACATGTGGTGTTTGATTTCCTGTTCTTGTGTCAGTTTGCTGAGAATGATGGTTTCCAGATTCATCTATGTCCCTACAAAGCACATGAACTCATCATTTTTTATGGCTGCATAGTATTCTGTGGTGTATATGTGCCACATTTTCTTGTCCAGTCTATCATCAATGGGCATTTGTGTTGGTTCCAGGTCTTTGCTATTGTAAAAAGTGCTGCAATGAATATACATGTGCATGTGTCTATAATAGAACAATTTGTAATCCTTTGGGTATATACCCAGTAATGAGATTGCTGGGTCAAATGGAATTTCTATTTCTATGTCCTTGAGGAATCGCCACACTGTCTTCCACAAAGGTTGAATTAATTTACACTCCCAAAAACAGTGTAAAAGTGTTCCTATTTCTCCACATCCTCTCCAGCATCTGTTGTCTCAAGATTTTTTAATGATCGCCATTCTAACTGGCATGAGGTGGTATCACAATGTGGTTTTGATTTGCATTTCTCTAATAATCAGTGATGATGAGCATTTTTTCATATGTTTATTAGCCTCATAAATATTTCTTTTGAAATTTTGATGTTTATTTCTTCTCAAATAGGCCTCATAATGGAGAATGGGACTTGCATCTCCTTGGAAAATTGCCCGTGTGGTTTTCATGGATTAGCTTATTCAGTTGGTTCAAAAATTGAACAAGAATGTACTGAATGGTATGTGATCAATGTACAGCCAATTACTTCTGGTTACTTGGCTAGTTGACAACTTTACCATGACAGATGTTTAAAGGAATATACTCATTACTAATTTGCTTCCCCAAATTCCAACACAAAACTTGCATTTTATTTAAACTCTTTAGGAAAAGGACATCTATATTTCCTTTTATGATATAATTCTTATCAGTTACCTAGGTAATTCTATAATATCTTATATCCATATGATGAGTTTGTTGCTTTTTTTTTTTAAATCATTTGTAATCACTAATTTGCACAGACTTTTAGAACTTGATGGTGCTTCTGGGTTTCTCTATTACATACTGTAACACATGACTCCCCAGATGACCAATTTTTGGTCCATGATTAGAAATATTTAGAATTCCATATTAAATTTGCTGACTAACACCATTGGTAAACATGAAATCCCTGCAGGATAGTCCTAAAAAAAAACAACAGAAGTCTAAATAACATCAGACACTTTCCCCTTTGGTGGCAGTGTATATGACTGAAATGTAATGGGATAACTAACCACGTTCTCAGATGCTGATTCTGTTTCCATTTTACAGGGACTCTACTTTGGTCCTCTAAAACTCACACCTTTGTGAGGGTGGAAGGTAGAATTTATCTTACATAAGAGGACATCTCTTCTCTCTTTTTAATATCTATTGATCATCATCAAAGTCAGTGATTTTTACATATGACATACGAGATAATAATTTAGGTGCTAACCAGCCCCAAATTACCCGTTCATTAGAACTTTTGCAGAGACGTTTTTTAAGTCAGATTATTCTGAACCTGCAAACATGATATATTTTGGTACATTCATCAATACATTGATACAAACATTACTACAGATTTTTTATGCCAATGGATCAATATTTTTATAATTTCTTTTAGTGTGTGTTTTGGTGGAGTTTGGAACTGCACTGAGCATGACTGTCCAGGTAATCTTTTAAAATGTTTTTATAGAGAATGTTTCAAATTTCTTTAGATTGGGGAGAAGGATAGCACTGATTTTTATGAAAACATCTTATGTATACCAAGGGCTATAATAATCTGTAAATGCAGTTACTCAGAGGATACAAGGAAAATTGAATAAGTGATAGTGTTGTTGAGTGGGAAACTTTGGTAAAACTTTATTAAAATAGTGTAAATATTATAAAATCTTAAAAAGTATGTGGATAAATATCATTTTATAAGCATTAAATTAAATGAAATAATGTAATTTAGTTTAGAAAGTTTGTCAAACCAGTAAATTTTAAACACAACACAGATGTTCAAATTTTTGATGCATGATTATTTACCCTAAGTTGATCTCCTGCTTTTAAAGGATTAATGTAATCATATTATCCTCCTCCCTCTCCTCCTCTAACTTCATTTTCTCTTCTTCTTCTTTCTTCCTTCTTCCTCTTCCTCCTCTTCCTCTTCCTCCTCCTCTTCTCCTCCTGATCTTTCTCCTCTCCTCCTCCTCCTGCTCTTCCTCCTCTCTTCCTCCTCCTCCTTCTCATTTTTTTTTTTGGTAGTTCAATGTTCAGTTGTAGGTGATTCTCACTTTACAACTTTTGATGATCGACATTATTCTTTTATTGGCATGTGCCAATACATCCTTGTGAAAGGAACTGGAAAAGATAAATTCACAATTACTTTACAGAAAGCTCCCTGTGAGCAGGTAAGAACATTTCAAAATGACCAGAGGAATATGGATTCATTGATTTTTACTTAAACTTCATTTCAGACTAAGAATGGTAACATGAATGGATATAACTATTTTCTTTAAAATTAAGACAACATTGATTATGAAGATAAATTATTATTCTACATATTAGAAAGAAGTGTTTTTAATTATTCTATGACATACCATTGGTTACATGAGGCATCTTAATTTCAGAGATATTAAACTGTGAAAGCAAGTATGTCTTAGACTAAATACTATATATTTAATTGCATTTTCTTTTTTAAAAAATAGTGTTTGTATGTATAGGTTTTTGAACATTTTATGCATGGCTGTATAATGGAACTAAGTTTTTTGTTTGCTTCAACCTAGCTATTTTAAAGAGATTATTTTTGACAGTTTTGAACTGGTTTCATAGCATTTTAAACAGATATAATGAATTTCTTAACATATTGGAATATTTATTTATTTAGATCTTTTCTTGAAATTATAAACTCACAAATAATTTCTAAATAAAGACATCCTAATCTTTCATTCATATCTCTTAAACAGGCAGTCAAAATTTTGCCAAAATAGTTAATTTTCTAGTTTTATTCTAATAGAAAATAATTATTTCCAGTGAAAATTCTGAACTGCTTTATATGCTTTTTTCCAGTTTTATTTTTTCTTTGTAATATATTAGAATCTGAATTAGCTTTCTATGTAGAAATTCTCTTGGTTCTTTGCTTTGTTGACTTTTTATGTCTATGCCAGTTAAATGAATTTAGAGAGGTACTTTACATGCTGTGGAAAACATAATTATTGGTACTTTACTGAAACACTTTAATTTAATGTTCTAAGTAAAATGTATGTATATACACGATATATTTAATGTACTATATAAAGTTATATTTTATTAAGAATGTTGCTACATTAAATGGGTTATGTAACAACTACTTTATTACATTACTTATACTCAAGCCTTTTATACGTCAGAAATTCTAATTTACATGCACTCTCTTTCTTTTATTTTCTCTCCTCTCTCTTTCTCCCATCTCCCTCTCTATCTTCCTATGTCTTTCTATGGCACTATCTCTCTCCCATTCCTTTCATTGGCAATTTGATTTTTATGCAGAATCTCGGCTTAGTCTGCCTTCAGTCTATAACTCTGATTCTGGAGGATGATTTTAACAAACAAGTGACCCTCGGTAGGGGAGGACAAATTCTCACTAGTCCTAACCAAGGCTTCAACCTGAATGGTAAGAAACAATGCTAATGGTGTACTTTCTTTAGATTACCAAAAAAACCCCAACAACACACACAAACAAAATGGGATCTTCTTCTAATGTTAGGCTGACTATCTACACTTACTGAGTTCCTGTGTATTACAAATCATCAACTACAGATAGTGAAGATGATGATATTTTTGGGACCTAGTGTTTACCTCAAGTGACCTAGACTTTGGAAGAGAAGAGAGACAAGCAATAGACGGCCACTTAGAATAAAATGTGATAAACTCGAAGATATACATAAAGACTTTGGGAGTCTAAATGAGGTGCAGCTCACTCAGCCCTGGAAAGGGGTGTACTGAAATGGTCAGGAATGTTTTCTGAAAGAGGTGATTGTACAATTATTGTCTCATTGAGCATTTAAGAGTGAGGAATTGCTGGGTTGAAGGGAATGGTGAACATGTTTCATGCAGATCAAGGTGGTATTGAATTTTGCAGCATACGTTGAGGGAAATAGAACTAGATTGGTATTGCAACAGCAGAGAGAGGGTAAAGGAGAATGTCTGGACATGGGTAAGGATGAGAAGGGCTTATGTAGGAGGCATTTTACATTGTGGATTTCTGGAGCAGGTCCTGTTCATGCCTGCATTCCAGCATGGCTGTTAATAACACTCTCACTCTCAGAAATGTCCTGATTTATCTTACAAACTGCATGCTCACGCTACTCAGGTGTCCAGCTAGGGAAGTTGAATTTGATACAAAACAAATATGAAATTGTCATTTTTGACCACTTTTATGTACAAAGAGGGCAATCTCATATGATTCAACCAAATAAATTGTGAGTTTTAAGGAGCTTTTTTGGGTAGATCATTATGACAACAGTGTAGAAGTGACTTTGAGAGATGCTAGATAGGAAACATGTACAACAGTTAGGATGTCATAAAAGTAGGGCATGTGAGGAATGAGGAGGAGGTGACCTAAGGCAGTGACGATAGAGGTGGAGAGAAGAAGACAGATTGAAAAAACATTTACGACAAAAGTCTGAACTTGGTAATGAATTGGATTTCAAATGTCTAAGGACTGCCTCCTAACTTGTGAGATGCTTGTAAACTGAAATTATGTGTTGACCTGAAAAACTATTAAAAATGTTTGCTGAAGACCAGGAAGGAGGGAGAAAAGCAGAGGAATAGGAGAAAAAAAAGCAGCCATGGGGGCAAAAGTTGGCCCTCAAGCATAGGCAGGAACCGCTAGCCTGCCTCCCCTGCTTCCCTTGCGTCTGGGGAGGAGAGTCCTGGTGGTGTGCTCTTTCAGAACACCGTCTAGGAATGTCAAAGCTGATTTGCATATGTTCTTTTCCTGCAGGTATTGTTGAAATTCAAACTCTGTCATCCTTATTTATACTTCTAAGAACCACATTTGGTTTAAAGATTCTGTTTGCTGTAGATGGGGAAAGAATTTATATTCAGCTCACTAGCGCATGGAAGAGAAGAACATTAGGTCTGTGTGGTACTTTTAATGGGAACATAAGGGATGACTTTCTGTAAGTATGATTTCTGCATAGTTAATATAACTTAATGACTGGTCATTTAAAGGATATAAATTCATTAAAGTGTTTACTTAACTAATAATAGCTTAGTTGTCATTATTCCAAGAGATTTACATGGATCATCACATTTAAAATATAAAGCAGTCTCTGATTAATATGTTTATTTTATAGATAAGGAAACTAACCAAGGCCTCAAAAAAGCAAATAAATCATTCAAGGTCACTTAGCTCACATGCAGTGGAGCTGGGTTTTGGATTTCAGCAGTGTGGCTCAGCTATGCTACCTGCTCCCCGCTATTCTCTTCTCTGCCACCTATCAACCTTAACAGTATTTTATTTTTGAAACACTGCTGCCTAAAAAATAAACCTCAATATCGTTATGTATTAGTGGTAGTAAATGATACTCTGTAAATATTGATATCATTTGGTATCAATAATACCTCTAAAGCAACATTTTGTTATCTTGTTAGATTTTGTGATTGTTGGTGTTTCACTGTAAGAGAAGCAATAACGTATATTTGTACCCCTCATAGTGACCAGGTAGTTTTCACCTATGTGTGAAAAGAAGCAGTTTATAATTTAGTATAAATGCTTTGTGCACTTGTTATCATGCTAAAAGCACACTGGGAGCAATTTAAGCAGTGGGCCATGGTTCTCATCCTCACAGAGCTTTGTGTCACAGATCAGGAGAGGATAACAGCCTTAAGAAATATGTGGAATCTAAAATAGTTGAAATCACAGAAGCAAAGTATTATAGAATGGTGTTTGCCAGGGGATAGGGGTGGGGTGGGAGTGTGGGAAGATGTTGGTCAAAGGGTACAAAGTATCAGCTAGACAGGATGTGTAAGTTTGAGAGATCTTTTGAGATCAATTAATTATATGATGACCATAATTGATGTAATGTGTACTTGAAAATTGCTAGGAGAGTAGATATTAAATGCTCTCATAACAAAAAATAAGAATGTGAGGTGATGGACATGTTCATTAGCTTGATTTAACCATTTCACAATGTATACCTTAGAACATCATATTATACTCTGAAAATGCATTCAATTTTTGTTAACTATATTTAATTTTAAAGATAGTTTAAAAATGAATATTTAGTGTTAGACAAGGATCAATCAACTACATATATATATATATATTTTTTTTTTAGAGAGAGAGAGAGAGAGAGAGGAGAGAGAGAGAGGTGATTCTAAAAATTAAGTGTTGTGCTTTGTTGTTATGGCTAGAATGATAGAGGGTTAGAGCGGGTCATCGTGGGCTGGGCAGCCAGAGGACATTTCGTGGAGAAGCCACTCTTCAAATACTGTTTTGTTTCTTTTTTAAATTAAATTAAATTAAATTTATTATTATTATTATTTTTTAATTTTATGTTAAGTTCTGGGATATATGTGCTGAACATGCAGGTTTGTTACATAGGTATACATGTGCCATGGTGGTTTACTGCACCTATCCACCAGACATCTAGGTTTTAAACCCCACATGTTTTAGGTATTTGTCCCAATGCTCTTACTCCTCTAGTCCCCCACCACCTGATAGGCCCTGGTGTGTGATGTTCCCCTCCCTGTGTCCATGTATTCTCATTGTTCAACTCCCACTTATGAGTAAGAACATGCGATATTTAGTTTTCCATTCCTGAATTAGTTTGCTGAGGATGATGGTTTTCAGCTTCATACATGTCCCTGCAAAAGGCATGAATCATCCTTTTTTATGGCTGCATAGTATTCCATGGTGTATATGTGCTACATTTTCCTTATCCAGTCTATCATTGATGGCCATTTGGGTTGGTTCCAAGTCTTTGCTATTGTAAATAGTGCTGCAATAAACATATGTGCTTTTTAAAAAACACTCTTGCACATACTCTTCTTCCTGCTTGAGTTCTCAGAACCCTGCTCCTCATCTTTCTTGTGACTTTCCACTTTTCTTCACCCCAATTCATACATTATTTGCCCCAAAAAGCTGATTCATATCTCACACACACAAAGTTAAATCTGACAATGCCTTATTATGAAAATTTATTGTTTATCTGTCTAGTTTCTTATCTTGTTTATCTGTGAGGGCTTTGAGACCAAAAGTTGTGTCCTTTGCCTTTGTATTCTTAGGAACTAGCATAGAATCTTACACAGAATGGACAATTAATTGAACTGAGGTGGAATGTTTAATGGGGCATCAGGAAGATAGTTTGGATGGGCAAAAGGAACTGGCATTTAAAATTAAAAATATTTTAATTTCTTGTATCTCATCTCCTTGTCTTCCTGTGCTTTGTTTTTAGGTAATTCAGTTTTTTGTTTTATTTATTTGTAGGTCAAAATATTGATATCTTCACAACATTTGAGAAACAGAAACTATATTAAGTGGTTTGGCTATGATGTTCAGAAAAGACATTAATCCCGCTTTCTCTTGTTTGTTTGTCAGAATGGGTCAGCAGTCAATGTTTAAGATGGCAGATCTGTCTGCCTCTTTCTAAGGCACCAGTCTCCGCCATGTATAAACATTTAGGCATGATAAGAGTGCAGGATGATCTTTCAGAGTCAGAGATAACTTGTGAACAGTGTTTAGCTTTCCAACTTAAGTAGTTAAAATTCTTTCTTCATGAAGGTTAATGTGAATATGCAGACATAATGGAATAGAAAAATATTAATTACTTGAAAATATATTTTGTATGCCTTATTATAGTAAGTTGACTATGATGAGCTGAAGGGTTATTTTATAAAATGAAAGACAATAAATAGGTCCACATTTTAGCTCATATTTTTAAAATTTATTGTTTTAAGGTAAACTAAATGAAATAAAAGAACCAAGCTCTAAGTCAGTTAGTTCCACCTTGAACTGAAAATCTTGACTACATGTATCACCCTGACCTATTTTGTTGTCCTTATGAGGAGTGGAGAGAGAAGGAAGGGGAAAGAATGGGAAGAAATGAGCTAGCACAAATCATGCAATTACTTTGAGTCTCTGTGTTCTTAAATAAACAAAATAAGATTTTGCACTAGGGTATTTGTTGTAGTTCTTTACAGTTCTGGACTAGTTTGATTTTGAGGAATAGGAAAAGAAGAAAAGGACGAAAGGGTAGGGACAAGGAAATGGCTTGTGTTTCTCCTTTATTTGTCCTCTCTCAGTTACTGGTAAGCAGCTTCAATGAAAATAGTTAATCTATAAGGACACTAGAGAAAGCTGAGATGCCCACTTTTCTACTTGGCCATATGGGAGCAATTAACACAGTCAGGGTTGTGGTGTGGTCAAAACTTTCTGCAGGAGACCTAGTTCAGCCTGAATCGCTAAGTAGTTTTGACAGTGTCTGGCACATTGTCCAATAGGGGTTGTCACTTAATAAATGTTGGTTGATGAATCAATACAACTGAATGACTGTAGGGGGTGGAATTGCAGTGTTTGTCTCCTAAACACTGTTAGAGTTTTTAAGATAGATTTTTTTCATATGGTTTGCCAGCTTCATGATGGAATCTTGATCTTTCAGATCTCATAATGGAACTGAAATATTGAATGGGATATATAGGGTACTTATATTTTGAGATATTTGTCTTTACTTTGAAAAAAAATCATGTGAACTACCCTACACTAACTTTCCCACATGCACCCTAAACCACACACATGCTAAAGTTTTGGTTGTGTGTGTATGGTTAAGTCAGGGAGAACTGGGTTTGAATCGTGGCTTTGATACTTATCAGCTTAGTGTAATTTAACGTTTCTCTGAGCTTCTGCTTTGCTTTCTCTGTAGAATGGGGATAAATGATGTTTTTCTTATAAGGCTGAGATGAAGATTAAATAAAATCATTTATGTCTACAATTTGGTACATTGTCAAATGATAGTAATGGGAAGCTTACTGCCATTGTACTTTTTTTAAACTGCTGGAAGAAAGTTTCAAGCTTTTAAGATTTCCTTGAGCAATATGAAAAATAGTATTCTCTTATTCAAGTATTTGAAGGACATGAACAAATGAATGAGAGATACACGAAGATGAGCATTATCTTTGCTTTCTAGTTCTCCATCGGGCATGATAGAAGGTACACCACAACTTCATGCAAATGCGTGGAGAGTTTCTTCTACTTGTTTTGCACCTGTTCATGTCCCAATGGTGGATCCCTGTAACATCAATCAGCAAAACAGTAAGTCTTCTTTTCTGCATGTAAACTTAGGGAAAAGTTCTATGTATTACTATAATTTTGTAAAATTAGATAGCGGTTTTAAATTCTGATTTTCTCCATTATGGTAAAAATCAATGTCCTTCCTCAAGTATTTTTTTTTTACTTAATATGATTTATGCCTTTACATATGCCTTTTCATGTAATCTAGATTGTTTTTTTAAAACCTGAGAATGACTTTTATTTTCTACTTTGTATTCATAAATTTTCTTGTTTTAGATTTTTAGAAATCCCTGTTTCTAAACTTTTATTTTCTACTTTGCATTCATAATTTTTCTTCTCTTAGGTGTTTAGAAATCCCTGTGGAGGGGAGGGGAGCATCACACACTGGGGTCTGTTGGTGGGGGGGCAAGGGAGGGAACAGTGGGGGGTGGTGGGCAGGTTGGGGAGGGATAACACAGGGAGAAATGCCAGATGTAGATGATGAGGGGATGGAGGCAGCAAACCACATTGCCATATGTGTCCCTATGCAACAATCCTGCATGATCTGCACATGTACCCCAGAACCTAAAGTACAAAAAAAAAAAAAAAATCTCTGTGGACTAGCATTTGGGAGTTTTTAGAGTCTTTAAATGCTAAAGAAAAGCCTCTGGGGATCCTCTGAGAATGTGGTGAAAGTCCAGAGATGTTCAATGTCAGTTATTACCATCTCATTACAAGTCCCTACTCATAGCACATATTTATAAGCAGGAAGCCAGTGATCCAAAGAGACTTTGTGCCTTTGAGTGAGCAACAATTTGAGATGAGCATACTCCAGAGTTCCAATTTGCAATGATAGGACAACTCACATGCTAACAATTTTTGGTTGCATTTTTTTAAAAACTAAAGCTCCAGCAAATCATGTTAAAACCTAGTTCACTTCACAATAAAAAAGATATACATGTATATATTTAGATACAATGTAAATACAAGACATACATATATAATTGTAAAAAATTAATGTACATGCTTAAATATTCTTATAACTTTATTTTTTTCTTTAATCATCTTGGCGAGTTCAGTATTTTGATGTAGTTTTTAAATATATATTACTCATATTGGTTAAGCGTTCATAAGAAGCCAGCACAGTTTACAGATTGTGTGGTCGTTGTTGGGAGGATTCTGCTGATTGACATACTGTTTTTAGTATTAACATAGAATTCTGGTGTACTGGAAAGAGCACAAGATACTCTTGCTATTGGTGCTTTTTTTCTTTTTTTAAATCTAAGTCAGCTTTTAAACTTGAAGAAGATAACCTCTTTGATCATTTTTCTTATCTATAATAACAGGAAAAGACTAAAGTTTTTTAGTTTCATGAATGATTACTTTTAATCTCACTCCCATTTAACAATACCTTCCTCCATTCTGTCCCCAACTTCCAACTAATTTACTCCTCCTCCTTCAACTACTCTTGTTTGGTTGGTTTCTTTCTTGGTTTCCTCCTCGATACTGCAGCAACTTTCTTTTTTAATAATGTGAAAGTTGAAGTAGAGCTCAATTGATAAGTCAGTTTCCCTGTGATCATTTCTTTAGTTTCTCCTTTATTATATGCCATTTTGCTCTATTTTCTATCACCTTTCTCCCCATGCCCCATGTCTTCTATATAAATGTGTTGATCTTATAATGGAAATTGAAATATTGAACTGGATATATAGGCTATTTATATTTTGAGATATTTGTCTTTGAAAATAATCATGTGAACTACCCACACTAACTTCCTCACATGCACCCTAACCCACACACATGCTATATACATTCATATATATATATTTAATATTAGCTTTTTTTTTTAGCTTTGCCATCAGCTGTAATTAAAAAAAAATTTCAAATAGGTAAATTCAGGAAGATCCCCAAAGAAAGGAAAATAAATAGACAAACGTCAATAATTCTGATCTAGATTCTAAAGGATATTTTTTCATGAGGATCTTCTTTAGTTACCCTTAACTTAATGTCAGTGGGAATATACTTTGGTCTACAAATTATTAGGCCTCTTTGGTGTATTAGTTTGCTCTTTTATGATCCTTGGCATTAAGAATATATATGTAAGCAGTATACTCCTATAGCTTCAGTCATTTGTTTTTATATACATATACATACTGAATGCAAAAATATCATACTTGAGCAATTATATCTCCTTATCAATAATAAATGTATGTAATATACTCAACAAAGGAAGTTATGTGTAATTCCTTAGTAGTGAAAAAACTAATCTCCAACAGCTTATCTGGTCTCTCGAAGACAATGACAATGAAAGATTGATTAATTTTACCTGTTAGGAAACCAATGCAAACTAGGTCCACTACATCAAGAAACCACAAACCCACCCTCTTTCAGAAAGATAGAATTCAATTGTTTGTCAAACTTGGTTACTTCAATAAAGGATTGTATCTGATCAGTCATTCTCAAGGGAAAAATCAACAACTTTCAAGAAATGATTACACAGATGCCCTCCCCTCCCAGGTGATTTTATAGTTATATCTTATGGCCTTTAGCATATACCCCAATCCCCAATTTCTATTAATTATTCTCTTATTCATGGATTTGTAGATTTATTTATCAAACATTGTTGAGCTCCTAATATCTGCTGGGCATTGTACACTGTGCATTGTGCAACATTGAGTTCAATGGCTATGTGGCATCGGACACATTACCATTCATTTCAGAGACTCCGTTGAAATGAGATGATTCCCCGTTCTTCCTAAACAATTGTGTATTACACAGAGTTGCCATAACATCCACAATCTGGAACCACTTTATTATGTGTGGATGTTTGGAAATAAGCCTCCCAGTACTCCCCAATTCTTTATAGTAGGTTTCTTAAATGATCCTCATGCAATGGGATGATTGAGGCCACTGCTTCTATCAGTCCTTCTGTTACTCATGTTATTCAGGTACAATACACTATTTTTTTTCCCTAAAAGACTGTTGAATATGGATTAAGTACTGTTACCAATATGATAAAAAACAAACAAAAGCTGTATAAAGTGAAATTGTTCACTCTCGTATTAAAAGTAATATGCACTACAGTATATTTCTAAGAAAGTGAAATGCTTTGTTATTCTGGAATTTGATACTTAAGGCTAAGATCTGAACTGTTAAATAAGATACTAATGGGGCTCTTTGTCTGTTAGTTGGGTATGCAGCACACTGTGATGTCATCCACCAGGACCTCTTTGCTCCTTGCCACATCTATATTAGTCCTGGGCTGTACTATCAGCTATGCCGCCACGATGCATGCAAGTGTGGAAGCTCCTGCCTGTGCAATGCTCTTGCCCATTACGCCTACCTCTGCGGCCAGCGCGGTGTTCACATTGATTTCAGAGCTCAGATTTCTTTCTGTGGTGAGTACAATGGCACAGCTAAAGACTATCAGATAATACCTTAGAGACTTCTGTGTTTATAATGACTGCTTTTATTTTTTAAATGAAATGTCAATATTGCATGTAAGTTATTTGAAATATTTTCATAATGTACAAACATGAAAAACAAATGAAATATTTAATTTCTTAAGATGGGAGATATGTTGGATAAGACCAATAACTTTTGACTAGTTTTGTAATAAATGAAATTATTGTAACTGTTTTGAAATACGCAACAGAAATAATTTAAAACATTTGAAAAATTCTTATGGAAATATCATATCTAAATATTAGAAAGTATGAAAAAGACTATGGAATATGGTAATATAGTTGATTTGTACTTAAATAGATGTTATGCAACAGGCAATTATTATCAAATTGTTGGGGCTTTAATTTTCACACTTATCTTGTCTGCCATTTTTGTTCGTGGTAGATTGTTTCCTTGTGTGTTTTATAATTTTTTTTGTTAGCTAATTTTTACCAGCACCTCCTCCAACCTCGTCTTGGGGCACTGCTCTCTTCACCTCCTCACTCCCTCAGTAGGTTCACAAAGCTTTTTCCAGTTATTCCAGGGGTATCGTTGGTTGATATTGATGTTAACTGCTCAATTTTGGCTTTCTAAGATAAAAATAATGTAAATACAAAAGTAATGTACATTCATGTGCCAAATCTGTGCAGGATGTCAGCCTTGGATTTTGATTTTTTTAGAGGTAACTTTTAAATCACAGACCCAGCAGTTAGAGAACTTTTTCTATCATCTTCCTATACTATGAGCCAATTCCTTCCAGTCTGGGTGTTGGCAAACTTCAACTATTGGGTCTCCTGTATTTTTGTGAATAAAATTTATTGAAATACAGTCATGTCCATTTGTTTGTGTGTCATCTATGGCTGCTTCTGTGCTACAAGGGCAGAATTGAGTAGTTGTGACAGAGACTGTGTGATCTGCAAAGCTAAAAATATTTACCATTTGGCCCTTTGCAGAAAGAGGTTTCCAACCCCTGCTTTAGTCTTTCATTTCAACTGAGGATGTTGCTCTTTGAGCATCCAAGTTAAGGTTCTCCCAATTCCTTGGCTTGTAATGGACCAGCTTTCATTTTCTGTCATAGACTTCTAAGCAGGCATAAAATGTTTCTATGTGCCATGGAAATCTTTTCAAGCAATGCTCCTTTGTCCTTAGCTGTGGTGTGCCAGAAGGGCATGCTGTACCATCGCTGTTCCTCGTTCTGCCTCCATTCCTGCATTTCTCTCTCCTCCCCGGAGCAGTGCAATGATGACTGTGCTGAAGGCTGTAACTGTCCAGATGGCAAATTCTATGAAGATACTCTTAGCTTTTGTGTACCCATGTAAGTCACGGAAACAGGTTGGCAGCATCCTGTTTCAATTGCTTTTTCTTTTTATGGGCTAAATGAGCTTTCAGGGAAGTTTTTGAAAAAATATTTCTTACTGTCTTTACTTTTTTTTTAAAAAAACCCTGTACATGTTCATCAATAGCTACAGAAAGAGCGAAGGAATCTCTGATGGTTGATCTTGAAGTGTATTCCTGCTTGTTTTTACCACAGTCAAATTAATAACAAGGTTTATGTTTCATTGTCACATGGCAAACTTCAGTAACAGGACTTTAATATCGTAGCACTCACAAATTTCTCAATTTACACATGAAGTAAAGCTTTTTGTCTTATACATAGTGTTAAATGATATATCAGTTATGTTTCTCTGAATTGCATTCAGTGATTTTTCTTGTGAGTAAAACAACGTTGTTTTGTGAGTTGTATTTTAGAAAACAAAACCTGAAGCCATACAAAATTTCATGTCTAAGCAGCTCTGCCATTTGTGTAACAGGACTGCATGCAGTCTCGGAGAATCATGCAGACCTCAGAGTGTGCCTTACAATGACCAATGGAGAGCACAGGATCGGATTGAATTTTAGTGGCTTTTGAAAAAAATTATATCCCATTTAATTTACTTTTTTTTTCTTATAGATTCCACTGCCGATGTCATTATAGGGGCAGTGTTTATCAACCTGGAGAGCTCATCCCCACACCCTCAGGCTTATGGTAGGTTTTGATGATGGGGATTATATTTCACAAACGATGTACGTGTTAATATAATTTCTTAACCCAAACCGTAAGTTGAAATATGCCCTCTGTAATTAAAAAATAAAGGGAACAATGTAATCTTTAAGTATGTTATAATCATATAGATGATTATATACATATGTACAAACACATATATACATAATACATGCATATATGATATTTCAAAGTGAAATAACCAAGTTTTGTACTCATAACTGCAGAAGGGAGTTATGAATTTAAGTATCTCACAGTGAAATGAAAGTCTGATTATTTTTGGTTCTTAGAAGTTAGGGGTGAAGTAGGTGTTTAAATATTACAGTATTGCTAAGTGAGCTCAAAAAAAGCAATTTCAAAATAGATTTGAAAAATGTCCTGCATAATAGTAAGTGTGCCTCCTCCCCAGGGCCATCAATACTAGAAAGATAACACTTAATCATAGGATAATACTCATTCTGGTTGTAACTTTTCTGTTGAAAATCTAGGCACGTCCATGCAGCAGTCCATACTTACATATATTCCTAACCTCCCTTTTTTAGTTGCCCAATAGGTGCCCACAGATAATAATAGATAGTAGATAATAATAACAACAACAATAATGTTGTTGGCCGTGAGACCGGCACGTCTGCCGGGGGTCTCTTGACCAGCAAGAGGGTCCTAATACCTGGAAGAGAGAGTGCGCGGAAGAGAAGAGAGAGAGATAGATGGGTCTGGAGGACTGAAATGAGATATGCTCAGATCAGCGATTTATTCTTTGTGCACATGTTCTTATATATGATTTTACATACAGTGACTGACGTCAGTCTTCTTACAGAATCATTATCAGGGGGAAAGAATAGAAAGTTACAAAGTAACCAAGGAAAGTACAAAATAACCAAGGAAGGGAACAACATACAAGTTTACCTAAAGGTCACAAAAGATTCTTATCCTTTTATCCATTGTTACAGAAAATGACGTTAAGACAGGTGGGCAAGCAATAAATCAGGAGGGGAACAATTTTGTAGTGATTAAATGAATGATCTCAATGCTTCTGTGACTACGGGTAAATAGAGTCATAGAACTAGCCCAGAACATTGACTTCAGGAGAAAAACAATAATCTGGCATTACTTCAGTCATGCCTTAGAAGCAGTGAACTGAGAGTGACTTTCTGCAAGCTTAACATTTCCCACGTCTTCCTGTAGCCACCTCACTCGACTGCACCCAGTGGAGAGAGACGTGTCTGGGCTCAAACCCCGTCATGGCGGAGACACGGAGGGGCCTCTACGCTGGTGGGGGATCCCCACACAATAATAATAATATCTAACCATTACTGTGTACCTTCTTTTGTGCTGGCACCATTCTAAGTGTTTAATATTTATTGTTAAAATACTTATTTCCATAACCCTAAGAGATAGGCAATGTTGCTTTATCCCGATTTACAGGTGAAGAAAATGGGATACAGGTGGCTAAGGAACCTGATACTAAAGCTGGGAGCTAATCCCAGTCAACCTGGCTCTGCAGTGCTTGTCTCCTGCCTACTTTGCTCTGCAGCTGATTTTGTATTTACAGCAGAATATAGGTTATGCTCAATTTACCTTTATCTTTATCTCTACCTCTCTTTCTCTCACTCCACATCAAGACACAATGGCAACTAGCTCTTGGATCTTTCTGTGGTAGGCAGTATTACTATTCACACAGATTTCCAAGCCAGATCTCTGGGAGTCATTTTTTACTCTTTCCTCCTGCTCAAAACACCTAATCAATAAATACCTAACAACTTTGGATTTTACTTGATTTTACTTTCTACATGTAGTCAAAAGTCATTTCTTCCTTTCCATCTTCATTACTTTGGCAATTAGTGTGTCTCACTCTCTCTTCCCTGGACCTTCCTCTCTGGGGTTCTTGCCTCCAGTGTTTCCCCTCTTTGATTCTGCCGAGGTGTCATATCTTTTTGGATTTAACATAATTAATCTATGTAAACTTAGCAAAAACAAAGTAACCATCCTCCTCAATGAGAAAAAGAAAAATTCACTTAATATAGTGACTTTGTTTGCCTTTCCTTTTTAAAAGCCTTTGTCCCAGAATAAGTATGATATGGAAGACCTGGATGTGTGATCTGAGACCTGTGTCAGTTCTTCTGTGCCATTCAAAGTGTGAGCAAATTCGATCAGAGGTGACTCAGTGGTGAATTACACTCTGAGTGTCATTCAAGTGTTCAAGTGTGCATAGTGTATTTTCCATGTGATGTGGCCTGTACATGTGAGTCAGCTTCTTCATCTGGGTTTAAATATAGGACATATAATCTGGTCCAAAGCTGAAGGAAAACTGTATTGCAGTTATTGAGAACTGATGCGTTGTTTCCTGTCATGTTATCTTCAGGGATTGTCAAGGCTAATTTTGCCTATATGCGGCTCTTGCCTTTTACCTTGACTTTAGAATCTAAGTTGCAAGGAAGCTGTGACTCCACCCTATCTTCAATGCTACTGCCAGAATGATTCAAAGCAACTTTTATATCACTTTTCTGCTTAAGGTCTTCAATGGCTCACCTCAGGGGCAAAATCTTACTTAGCATCTTCTAGGAGCTAGCCTCTGCCTCTTTTGCCATTCTCACTGCCTGTCCCTTCCTGCATTGCCCTTTGCTATGTAGAATTGTGCTTTACTTCTTCATAGTTTGTGTATTTCCACTGAATGTTACAGCCTTCCTACCTTAGGTGTGCCATGACCTCCATCCACTCTTCAAAACTGTTCAGACTTTACTTCCTTTGACTCCCTGATGTTGGTTGCCAACAGATTTTAAAAACATTTTTCTTTGTTTTACTTCTATCTCTTAACATATTTCTATGTTGCACGTGTCACTCTGCATACATTATTTATTTGTGCTTCTTCCCCTCATACAAGACAAAGTGCAAAAAGTCTTATGGTAAAGACTATGAATTTTGGTGTTCGTATCTCACATGCCTAACCCAATGCTCTACACTTACAGGTGTTTGATAAAAACGTGTTGTGTTGAAATAGTGCTCCTGAAATTGGACCTAAGCTAATAACTTGTAAAAAAAAATTCTGTGGGAAAAATAATATTTGTATAATGTACTCAATCAATTCTTGTACATTAGATTGTTGTTGAAATTCAGGAAAAAAAAACCAGATTTGATTCCATAAATTAACTATTTATTTACTTCTAGCCAGTGTTCAAATGGGACTGTGCAATGTGATGAATTAGCAACGCCCTCTGCTGGTAAGATCTCAAAAGATGTTTTCCTGAAGGAGGATGCACCTCTAATTCCACCTCCGCTCCTGGCAGATGTTATCAATCATTCACAGCCCTCCTTCCCAATGTGCATGGTTATAGCCTTCGGAATGTTTTTCAATATGGCATTCCAGGGCTTCTCAACTTTATCCACCTTGAAAATTGTAATATTTTTAGGATAGTCTTCTTTGAACATATAAGTCAGCTAAGGGGTGGAGCAAATCAACCCAGGGATGCTGCCTAGATGCTGCCTTCCACAGGAGCACCTCAGACACCTCAAGGACTTTAGGGACATGTATCTAGGCACCTATTGTAACCCATTTGTGGGAAAGAAATTGGGAAACTCTAGACCATCACTTCTCAGATTTTAGTGTGCACATGTGGGGATCTTGTTAAAATACAGATTCTGCGTCATTAGGTCAGGGGTGACATCTGAGATCCTACATTTCTATCAGTGGCGAAGGCATGTAAAATGACATCTACTGTCATCCGTTCAGAATGTCATTTTATACTTAAATATCTTTCCTAAGATCTTATATATTAGGACCTTATATATTATTTATTTTCATCATATAAAGAGCCTCAAATTCCTAGTTACCATGGGCAAATTCTAGGCACATAATAAACAACACTTGCTTTCATAGATTTTAATGGGCAGGAAGAGTGTAGGCTGATAAAAGTAATTATGAGCTATTACTGCTTTGTTCTATATTTGAATGGCTTGGTATATATTATTATTAAAAGAGCTTTGAAGTACGTGTCCTGAATTTACTTTACAAGGATTCAGACAAGCCTAGGGTTTCTTTACAAGACATGTTTATGGACCACACACACTCAGTAGCCATCCTGATTCTGTCCCATTTGATTCAGTGTGACTCACGGTCAATGAAGGGAAGCCCAGGTGGCTAGCCTTCTCACAGAGGAACCCACAGGATTTGATCCCTCTGGCCCCACATGAGGAAATGTATTTGATCTGTAAGAGCTCAGAAGCTTTCTAGAAGAATATGGAGCCCCTGTCTTGACTATAATTATGTCTACTTCTGCACTTCTGTGGTATAGTGAGAACTGATATAAACAATGACTCGAGTTGAAGCAAGATTTAGAAGAATCATGTGTTCATTGTGGCTTTATAAAAGCCACAGTGCTTTTATGTTATGCATAAAAATTGATAATACATTCTTAAAAATTGATTATATATGTATGAATTAATAAAAATATCCTGTTTCTTGACTTTAGAAAATTATATTCTAGTTAGTTACCGTCTTATGGAAGGCAGCTAACATTTTCAAACTCTAATTAGGTTTGGAATAAATCTATTTAGTGACTAAAGGGAATTTGGCTAGGGAATATTTATAAGCTCATCAACTAAAAATCAAGAGTAAGAGCATTATCTAATCATAATTCTTAAAATATTTTATGGTGAATTTTGTTTTGATGACAAGTACATGCCAGTATGATTATCTGTCTATGGAGCAGATACAAGTTAAGGACATTTTGTCTGTGCTTATATCTGAAGTTCACGTCTGCCCAGCAGGAAAAGAGTATTTCGACTGCAGGTTTCCTGACCCTGAATTACCAGCGGGTGGTATTAACTGTGAGACTACATGTGCAAACCTAGCCATGAACTTCACTTGTGCCCCATCCTCACCCTGTATAAGTGGCTGTGTTTGTGCACCAGGGTAAGCCTCTTCTTCATAATACAGAACATTCAGGATTTGACTGAAAGCACAAAATCTCTTGAAAATATTATTTACAGAAATAGCCAGAATTGTTGTTCTGACTAGTGGTTAACTGGGTTGGTAGCTAGACTATTGTAATTATTTTGCTTGGCTCATGTAACATTGTAAAATATTATTAATGTAATATACTGAATTGAGGAGAAAACTCATGTCTGGATGAACTTGGAATTTCTCCCCTGATTAAACTGCAATTTTGGGAAAGTGACACAATCACTTTTCATTCAAAACACTCTTCAAGTACATTTTAAAATATTATATTGTGCAGTTACTGGTGTTGATGTAAAGTTGTACTATTGATGCCAGCTGTTTTATCTTAAAGAAACTAGTGTATCAAGGCTACAAAGGGCATGGGTAAGAGTGGGAAGTCTGGCTTCAGACACATCACTGCACAAATCCCAGCTCTGATGCTGTTAGTGAAGTGATTTTTCTGCAAGTTCCTTTTAAGCCTCAGTTAGGCATTGTGAGATGTGGGGTGTGTGTATGTGTGTGTGTGTGCCTGTGTATTTAATAAATATGAGCCACTATTTTGTGGCAGCATATTCTACTCTTATCTTCATAAATTTTCTTCCATTGCACAAATACCTAGTACCTGTGAAAGACAAACACAGAATCTGGTGGCTATTGGCTTCCTCACAGGCGCACATATAATCTGGCCTCCCTGGCCCTCCCTCTTCTGGTAATGAAATAGAGGCAGTGCAGAGGGAGTGCCATCTAAGGCAAACAGGTCACCCATTCTTCCTCAATGAACATGTTCACACAAAGGGATTCCTGGGATCAGCTCATATAAACCAGGAGCAAAGAAGAGCGAGGTCTTGTGGTTTGTTTCCCAGGAGAATCGCATTTGTCTAAATGGCCCCCATCTGGAATAGGTTGAAGAGCCAAGTAACTTGGGACTGGTGTTAATCTTTTTAGAAAGAAAGGGCATAGGAGCCAGAGAAAAAAGGTCACAAAAGAACAAGTGCTTGTGCCTGGGAAAATTAAGACAGGTAGAAATTAGGCCATAGAGCAGATAAGCAAGGAAGACATTTTAGTAAAAAGGAGAAGGGAAATAAAACCTTTATTATGGTAGAATAATTAAAACCCACAACATTGCTTGATTTATTTGATTTGATTGTGACTCTTGGGAATGCATGGCTAATTAAAGCCATTTCCTAATTTTGTTTTATATGCTGTGCTTGAGGTATTATCTTTTAAAATATACTTACTGTCACCTTTGACGTTTAGTTGGACAATGATTTATGTATTTACTGGCTAAATCTCATTACAAAATGTTAAGGAGATTTCCTCCTACCCTACCTTCTCTGACTGTATTGAAATAAATGTGGTTGGAATTGACTTCGAGGCGTCTGACAGATTTGGAAATATTTTGTTACGATAACTTTGTCTTACAACATTGTTTATGGTAATATGATTTGCCATGTCTTCCATGTGACCTTGTCTGGCTCATTTTGGCACAGTAGTCCAGTGTGACTTGTTTTCATGTGGCTCCTAACAGTACCAGCAGTTTATTGACTATAAAAAGACCACAGAACCCTAATTGAGAAATCACTGTGGGTTGAACAAATGGAAAGTAGTATAGTGGAAAGGTCAGACAGAAATGGCTTCTATACTGCGCTTCCTTATTAGCAGAAGTACCTCATGGGAAGTTACTAAACCACTTGAAATCTCAAGCTTCTCTTTTTAAAATGGATATAAGAATATTTTTACTTCTTGGATGACTGAGTATATGCTGCACACCAGTTACGTAGTAAGTACTCAGTAAATGTTTATTTCTTATCCCACTGCCCAAACCTGCTTAAAGCAGATACAGGCATACCTTGTTTCATCGTGTTTTGATTTATTGCATTTCAAAAGTGTTGCATTTTTTTTTCTACAAATTGAAGGTTTGTGTCAACCCTACATCAAGCAAATCTGTTGGTGCCATTTTCCAACAGCATGTGCTTACTTGGTGTCTCTGTGTCATATTTTGGTAATTTTTTTGCAAGATTTCAGAACTTTTTCATTATTATTATATCTGTTATGGTAATCTGTAAACAGTGAACTTTGATTACTATGTAATTACTTCAGGGTGCCACAAACTGTGCCTATATAAGATGGAAAAATTAATTGATGAATGTTGTGTGTGTTCCGATTGCTCCATGTATGGGCCATTTCCCCATCTCTCTCCCTTTTCTCTGGTTTCTCTATTACCTCAGACACAACAATATTGAAATTAGGCCAATTAATAACTCTACAATGGTCACCAAAAGTTCAAGAGAAAGGAAGAGTCACATGTCTGTCACCTTAAATCAAAAGCTAGAAATGATTAGATTTAGTGAGGAAGGCATATCAAAAGCTAAGAGAGTCCACAAGCTAGCTCTTTTGCAGCAGTTAGCCAAATTGTGAATGCAAAGAAGTTCATGAAAGGAATGAAAAGTGCTACTATTCCAGTGAACTCACAAATGACAAGAAAGCAAAGCAGCCTTATCGCTGATACGGATAAAGTTTTAGTAGTCTGGATAGATCAAACCAGCTGCAACATTCCCTTATGCAAAGGCTTAATCCAGAGCAAAATTTTAACTCTTTCAATTCTGTAATGGCTGGGAGAGGTGAGAAAGCTGTAGAAGAAAAGTTTGAAGCCAACAGAGGTTGGCTCATGGGGCTCAAGAAAAGAAACGATCTCCATAACATAAAAGTGCAAATGCTGATGGAGAAGCTGTAGCCAGTTATCCAGAGGATGTAACAGAGATAACTGATGAAGATGGCTATCCTAAGCAATATGTTTTCAATGTAGATGAAACAGATTTATATAGGAATAAGATGCCATTTAGGACTTTCACAGCTAGAGAGAAGGCAATACTTGGCTTCAAAGCTTCCACAGACAGGCTGACTCTCTTATTAGGGACTAATGCAGATGGTGGCTTTAAGTTGAAGTCAATGCTCATTTGCCATTTAAAAAATCATAGGGACCTTAAGAATTATGCTAAATCTACTCTACCTGTGCTCTGTAAATGGAACAACAAAGCCTGAATGGCAGCATGTTTGTTTACAGCATGGTTTACTGAATATTTTGAGCCCACTGTTGAGACCTGATACCTAGAAAAAAAAGATTCCTTTAAACATATTACTACTTATTGGCAGTGCACCTCGGCACTTGGGAGCTCCAGTGGAGATGCAGAAGTATCAATTAATTTTGTTTTCATGCTTGCTAACACATTTATTCTGCAGCCATTCATCAAGGAGTAATTTCAACTTTAAAATCTTATTATTTAAGAAATACATTTCACAGGGTTATACCTGCCATAGATAGTAATTTCTCTGATGGATCTGGGAAAAGAAAATTGAAAATACCTTGGAAAGTATTCACTATTCTAAATACCATTAAGAACATTAGTGATTCATGGGCAGAGGTCAAAATATCAACATGCACAGGAGTTTGAAAGATGTTTATTCCAACCCTCATGGATAACTTTGACGGTTTTGAGATGTCAGTGGAGGAAGTAATTGCAGATGTGAAGGAAATAGCAAGAGAACTAGAATTAGAAGTGAAGCTTGAAGATGTGACTGATTTGCTTCAATCTCATGATAAAACTTGAATGTTGATTGAAAGTTGCTTCTTACAGATGAACAAAAAAAGTGGTTTCTTGAGATGGGATCTATATGTGGTGAAGATGCCGTGAACATTGTTGGAATGATAATAAAGGATTCAGAATGTTACATAAACTTAGTTGATAAAGCAGTGGTAGGGTTTAAGAGGACTGACTCTAATTTTGAAAGAAATTTTTAGGTAAAATACTATCAAATGCATTGCATGCTACAGAGAAATCTTTTGTGAAAGGGAGAGTCAATCAATGTGGCAAACTTCACTGTGTCTTATTTCAAGAAATTGCCACAGCCACTCCAGCCTTCAGCAACCACCACCCTGATTAGTCAGCAGCCATCAACATTGAAGTAAAACCCTCCTCCAGCAAAAAGATTATGACTCCCTGAAGGCTCAGATGATCATTAACTTTTTTTTTAAGCAATAAAATATTTTTAAATTAATGTATTTTTTATTTTTTTATTTTTAGATATAAAGCTATTATGCATTTAATAGACTATAATGTAAATATAACTTTTATATGCACTAGGAAATGAAACAAATCTGTGTGATTTGCTTTTTAATGATATTAACTTTATTGCTGTGGTCTAGAACCAAACTGGCAATACACCTATAATTTACAGTGATTTAAAGTTTTCCCTTTCCTTCTTCCAGTTTTGAGTAGTTATGAAAAACTCATCAGTCATTAGCAAAGTCAGTTGAAACCATGACTTTGTCTGGGGATATAAGAATTGTGGCTCATTTTGGTGAGGTTTCCCTCACTTAAACCACTGAACAATTAAAGTTTATGATGCATCTAATGTTTGAAGCATTGTGTTTAGCTATAGAAATGGGGAGTAGTAAAATACATTTATTAGATAATAATAGAATCTACCTTAGGGGATTGTCACTAGGATAAGATCAGTTAGTGGCATAGTTAAAATGGTTAGAATAGTGCCTTGCCATAGCAAGCATTCAAAAATATGAGTTTTGTTATTGCTCTTATTATCATTATAAGATATTTAATGAAGTATTTAACAGTTTATTGTGATAAATCCTCCAATAAAAGTTTATAAAATTACTAAGTATACAGAGTATGTGAGGGAATTAGGGACATAAAGATTGCACGAATTGAGTCTTAAATGATAAGTTTGCCAGACAGAACATGGGAAAAGAATTTTCCAGGCAGAAGAAAAATTCAAAGCCCAGGATAAGTGACTAGAAGTTTGGGAGGGCCGAGGTGAGAGATCTGGGGCATTGTTGGTCTGAAAGAAATCTAAATGAGATAATGTATTGTTTATATAAATAATTTTATTCACCTTTACTCAACAGTTGTCTTCTATGCACTACGCATTGTGACATGAACATTAACAAGATATTTATGGTCCTCTTGAGTGAAGCTGAAAGTGTAGTGGATAGCATATGCTGTCCATTGAATAAGGAATTACAACACTGTGTACAAAGAGTCATGAGAGAGAAAGCAGAGTACTAAAACAACATGAGGAATTATTTCTGTTTTAGAGAAGAGGAAATAACTCCGGGTTCCTGAATTCCATGTTAATTTTTATAATATTAAATTTTTATGCTTTAAGCAAAATGTAAAAAAAGTTTTGCATCTTATCTATTTTAGGAAATTTTTATTTTTATTAATTTATTTTGTTATTTATATAAATTAAATTATAGATTAATTCATAATAAATTATTTAAATTACAACTGATTTTTAAATTTAATGTTATTTTTATCCTTATCGCTATTTTATATATTTAATTATATTTATAATTTATTACTGACAAAATTATTGTTATGCTATTTAATTAAGTTATTTATTAAAACTTTTAGAAAAAATTTAAGAATATTGAAATATATATTTATTTATATCAAAGGATTTGATGTTACATGTAATATATACTTAATCTTCATACCAAGTATTTAAAAAATACACCAAAATTTATTCTTCTCTGAGATTAGTTCAATTTTTATATTAAAATTTTATACTTAATTTTATATTTATATTTAAAGTGTATATTAAAATATAACATTTGTATATTTTAACTTTTATAGCCATAGACATTTTTAGACACTATTTCAGGAAACAATCTTTCAAGAAGAAAATAACACTTGAAACCAACATTCGAAAGTTATTACATTGAATAAATAAGAAACACTGAGGTAGAATAGAAGCTGCAGTTACTGGGAGGAAAAAACAGATGAAGATGAAAAAACCGCATTAAATTTGGAGAATTCCAACAAAAGCCTCTCTGGTGAACTCAGAGAAGTTAAAAAGGACCTTAGTCAGTTACAAGAAAACTTAAAGATTTCAGAAAACATGAATTTACGATTTGAAAACCAACTGAATAAGACAATCAGAAATGTATCTAAGGTAATGGATGAAATCCACACTGTTCTCAAGAAGGATAATGTAAAGAATGAAGACAAAGATAAAAAATCCAAGAAGAATGGTGCAACTGTATGATAAAATTTATGTAGTGATGAGGAATAGTGTTAACTAATATAATATGTAAAAATCATGATATAAGAATGTTTGAAGGTGATGCATGTTTGATTTTAGTAGCATAAATGTCTTTTAGTTCAAATGATGTATAAAGTTTTATGAATATGAGTTTCTGCTTTTGATAATTGCTTGTAATTCCTAGCATTCAAGTTATTAAACACTCCTTGATTGAAATAAAAAGTAAATAAGAAATAATGTGAAACACTTAATGTTTTTAGTTCCACACACACCTAAACTCTCCTGATTTCAACTTTAAGCACTCAGAAAGAAGCTTTTGATTACTCTCTACATCTTGTAATAAAAATGTTAACCATTTGATAATTTACTATTTCATCAAAAAATTGTTAGATCCCATAGACTCTTAAGTAGCAGATATTAAAGAAAGGGACTCTCACTTCCTCTACAATTTTTTTTTTCTGGAATGACTCACTATATTAGAAATGTAGGCTTCTGTCTTCTTTTTATGCACTTAGTGAATAACAAAAAGGTACTAATATCACATCTAGTCATTTCCCTGGCATTTAGTACTGTGATATGTAAGGTACTGTGTGGAAAAACAGGGAGGAAGACTGGATTCAGCTCCTCGACAGGTCAGATAGAGTGCCTTAGACAGGTCTAATAAATATAGATGATCATTTTAATATGCTAAGATTACTGATTTTAAAACTGAAATTGGTAGTTCATACTAAATAGCATTTTACTTCTTCATTTGGAAGAATGGCAGAGCACAAAGGAAAGTGTTATGTTCCTGAAAGCTGCCCATGTATCTGGAAAGACTGGGAGTATCTCTCAGGAGAAGTGATTGCTACACCGTGTTACACCTGGTAAGGTGATCCATTTATTTCACAAATATTTTCCTAAGTAATTGTGTTAATTTCAATCATCTTGTTGTATTTATTTAATGAGACTGACATCAGCAAAAAGTACATCAAGCCTGAGCAAATAAGATTTTAAAGGCCTGTAGGAGTTGGTGGACAGTTACTATCTACAGGGAACCATATCATTATCTTTATGCATATTTGTTCAGCTCAGAAGAAAAGTGTGAAATACAACAACCTAAAATTTTAATAGGAAAAAATCATGTTTATAAGAAAGTGCTAAATGTTACAAAGAAAAGACCATATTTAATGGAAGATTTCAAGTTTTGAGATAAGTCAAAAGAATACCATAAAATAAAATTTGAAATATAATTTCCCTAAAATATGGACAAAAGTTCTAAATTCATGAGCAATGTCATGTCTAATACATTTAAATTTACTCAAGTATGGGAGGTGGCATTGTGCTCTTTCAGCTACCAGCAGATCTGTGTTCAATTTTTCATTCCATTGTCTATTTTCTGTGTGACCTATGCAGAATTCCTAGAGTTGGTTTTGGTGTCTCATAATTTATTTAAACAAAGTGATAAATATATGCCTTCTTTGTCAATGTAAGAGGTGATATCAGAATGAATTGGCAATATTCATAAGGAATATTTGCTCATGAATTCTCTTGAATACAAACATTCCATTATTACTGTTACTTGCAATCACTAGTTAAGGTCAAGTTTGTTTAGAAAGATAACTTGTGTTATTTTTCAATAGTGTTTGTCGACGAGGAATGTTCAATTGCACATATTATCCATGCCCAGCAGTGTGCACGATATATGGGGACCGGCATTATTATTCTTTTGATGGACTAGAATATGACTATATCAGTGATTGCCAGGTATTTTTGATTAAGGTAAGTTGCAGTTAGACATTTTTATTTGCATTTGTCTAAAGACTTAATGTAAAAACATGTATGCTGGTCCCTGATACGTCGAATTCATGTGCTATTTATAAAACCTATAAAACAATAATGTATGTTTTCAACTTGTATTTTAGGTTCAGGGAGTACGTGTGAAGATTTGTTATTGTGGGTAAATTACATGTTGCTGGGGTTTGGTGTACAAAGGATTTCATCATCCTGGTACCCACCTCCTACCCTCCACCCTTAAGTAGGCCCCAGTGTCTATTGTTCCCCTCTTTGTGTCCAGATGTAGTCAATGTTTAGCCCCCACTTATAAGTGAGAACATGCGGTATTTGGTTTTCTGTTCCTGTGTTAATTCACTTAGGATAATGGTCTGCAGCTGCATCCAGTTTGCTGCAAAAGACATTTCTTTCTTAGGGCTGCATAGTACTCCATGGTGTATATGTACCACATTTTCTTTATGCATTCCACTATTGATGGGCATCTAGGTTGATTCCATGTGTTTGCTATTGTGAATAGTGCTGCAATAAATGTACACGTGCATATGTCTTTATGGTAGAACAATTTATATTCTTTTGGGTACATACACAATAATGGAATTTCTGGGTTGAATGATAATTCTGTTTTAAATTCTTTGAGAAGTTACCACACTGCTTTCTACAGTGCCTAAACTAATTTACCTTCTCACCAGCAGTATATAAGTGTTTCCTTTTCTTTGAGACCTTACCAACATCTGTTGTTTTTTTACTTTATAATAGTAGCCATTTTGACTGGTGTGAGATGATATCTCATTCTGGTTTTGATTTGCATTTCTCTAATGATTAATGATGTTGAACATTTTTTCATATGCTCTTTGGCTGCAGGTATGTATTCTTTTGAGATGTGTCTGTTCATGCCCTTTGTTAATTTCTAATGAAGTTGTTTTGTACTTATTAAGTCCCTTAGAGATTCTGGTTATTAGGCATTTGTAGGGTGCATGATTTGTAAATATTTTCTCCCATTCTGTAGGTTTTCTGTTTACTTTGTTGATATTTCTTTGGCTGTGCTGAAGCTCTTTAGTTTGATTAGGCCCCACTTGTTAATTTTTGTTTTTGTTGCAATTGCTTTAGGTGTCTTTGTTATAAAATCTTTGAGAAGGCCTACATCCAGAATAGTATTCTCTAGGTTTTCTTCTAGGATTTTTGTGATCTTAGGTCTTACATTTAAGTCTTTAATCCATGTTTGGTTGATTTTTGTATTTAATGAAAGGAAATGTTCCAGTTTTAATCTTCTGCATAGGGCTAGCCAGTTATCCCAGCAGCATTGATTGAATGGGGAGTTCTTTCCTCACTGCTTATTATCGTTGATTATGTCAAAGATCAGATGGTTGTAGATACGTGGCTGTATTTCTGGGTTCTCTAACCTGTTCCATTATGTCATTTTTGTGCCAGTACCATGCTGTTTTGGTTGTTGTAGCCTCGTAGTTTAGTTTGAAGTTGGGTAGTTTGATACTTCCAGCTTTTTTTTTTTTTTTTTTTTTTTTTGCTTAGGATTGCTTTGGTTAGTACAACTCTTTTTGGATTCAATATGAATTTTAGAATAGTTTTTTTTCTAATTTTGTGAAAAATGACATTGGTAATTTGTTAGGAATGGCACTGAATTTGTAGATCGCTTTGGGAAGTATGACCATTTTAACAATATTGATTCTTTCTATCCATGAGCATGAAATGTATTTTCATTTTTTTGTGTAGTCTTAATTTTTTTCAGCAGTGTTTTGTAATTCTTGTTGTAGAGATCTTTCACTTTCCTGTTTAGCTGTATGCCTAGCTATTTTTGTGTGTGTATATGACTATTGTGAATGAAATTTCAATCTTGATTTTGCTCTCGGCTTGAATATTATTGGTGTATGAAATACTGCTAATTTGTAGGCAAGAAAAAGAAATAAAGGATATTTAGTTAGGAAAAGAGGAAGTCAAATTGTCTCTATTTGCAGACAACATGATTGTATATTTAGAAGACCCCATCATCTCAGCCCCAAATCTCCTTAAACTGATAAGCAACTTCAGCAAAGTCTAAGGATACAAAATCAATGTGCAGAAATTACAAGCATTCCTATACACCAATAACAGACTAACAGAGCCACATCATGGGTGAACTCCCACTCACAATTGCTACAAAGAGAATAAAAACCTAGGAATATAACTAACAAAGGATGTAAATGACTTCATCAAGGAGAACTGCAAACTACTGATCAAGGAAATAAGAGAGGACACAAACAGATGGAAAAACCTTCCATGTCCATGGTTAGGAAGAATCGATATGATGAAAATGGCCAAACTGCCCAAAGTAATTTATGGATTCAACACTATCCCCATCAAGCTGCCTATGACCCTCTTTACAGAACTAGAAAAAACCACCTTAAACTTCATATGGAACCAAAAGAGAGCCCAGATAAGCAAAAAGAACAAAGCTGGAGACATCATGCTACCTGACTTCAAACTATACTACAAGGCTGCAGTAATCAAAACAGCATGGTACTGGTACCAAAACAGAGATATAAACCAATGGAACAGAATAGAGGTCTCAGAAGCAATGCCACACATCTACAACCATCTGATCTTTGACAAACCTGAAAAAACAAGAAACGGTGAAAGAATTCCCTGTATAATAAATGGTGTTGGGAAAACTGGCTAGCCATGTGCAGAAAGCTGAAGCTGGACACCTTCCTCACACTTACACTAAAATTAACTCTAAATGGATTAAAGATTTAAGCATAAACCCTAACACTGTAAAAACCCTAGAAGAAAACCTAGGCAATACCATTGAGGACATAGGCATAGGCAAGGACTTTATGACTAAAACACCAAAAGCAAAGGCAACAAAACCCAAAATAGACAAATGGAATCTAATTAAACTTAAGAGTTTCTGCACAACAAAAGAAACAATCATTAGGGTGAACTGGCAACCAACAAAATGGGAAAAAAGTTTTGCAATCTACCCATCTGACAAAGGGCTAATATCCATAATCTGTAAAGAACTAAAGCAGATTTACAAGAAAAAAACAAACCCATTCAAAATTGGGCAAAGGATATGAACAGACACTTTTCAAAAGAAGACATATATGAGGCCAACAAACATATGAAAAAATGCTCATCATCACTGGTCATTAGAGAAATGCAAATCAAAACCACATTGAGATACCATCTCACACCAGTTAGAATGGCGATCATTAAAAAATCTGGAGACAACAGATGCTGGAGAGGATGTGGAGAAATAGGAACACTTTTACATTGTTAGTGGGAGTGTAAATTAGTTCAACCATTGTGGAAGACAGTGTGGTGATTCATCAAGGATCTAGAAATAGAAATTCCATTTCATCTAGCAATCTCATTACTGGGTATATACCCAAAGGATTATAAATTATTCTGTTATAGGCACATGCTCATGTATGTTCATTGTGGCACTGTTTACAATAGCAAAGACCTGGAACCAACCCAAATGCCCAGTGATAGACTGGACAAAGAAAATGTGGCACATACACACCATGGAATACTATGCAGTCATAAAAAAATGATGAGTCTGTGTCCTTTGTAGGGACATGGATGAATCTGGAAGCCATTATTCTCAGCAAACTGACACAAGAACAGAAAAACAAACATCGCATGTTCTCACTCATAGGCGAGTGTTGAACAAGAGAACACATGGGCACAGGGAGGGGAACATCACACACTGGGGTGTGTTGGGGGGTGGGGGGCCAGGGGAGGGACAGTGGGGGGCAGAGAGGTTGGGGAGGGATAACACTGGGAGAAATGCCTGATGTAGGTGATGGGGGCATGGAGACAGCAAACCACCATGACATGTGTGTACCTATGCAACAATCCTGCAAGATCTCCACATGTACCCCAGAACTTAAAGTACAATTTAAAAAAAAGGAAAGAAATTCTGCTTATTTTTGTACTTTGGTTTTGTCTCCTGAAACTTTACTGAAGTTGTGTATCAGTTCTAGGAGCCTTTCGGCAGAGGCTATGGGGTTTTCCAGGTGTAGAATCATATTGTCTGTGAAGAGAGATACTTTGACTTCCTGTTTTTATTTGAATGCCCTTTCTTTCTTTTGCCTGATTGCTTTGGCTAAGACTTCCAGTACTGTGTTGAATAAGAGTGATGACAGTGGGCATCCTTGTCTTGTTCCACTTCTCAATGGGATTGAGTCCAGGTTTTGCCCATTTGGAATGATGTTGGCTGTGGGTTTATCATAGATGGCTATTGATATTTTGAGATATCTTCCTCTGATGCCCAATTTTTAGAGGGTTTTTAATATGGAGGGATGTTGAATTTTATCAAAACCTTTTTCCTGCATCTGTTGAGATGATCATGTGGTTTTTGTTTTTAAGTTCTGTTTATGTGATGAATCACATTTATTCATTTGTGTATGTTGAACTAACCTATCATTCCAGAAATAAAGTCTACTTGATTGTGGTGGATTAGTTTTTTGATGTGCTGCTAGATTCACTTTGCTAGTATTTTGTTGAGGATTTTTGTGTCTATGTTAATCAGGAATATTGGCCTGAAGTTTTCTTTTTTCACTGTGTCTCTGCCAGGTTTTGGTATTTCCTTAACTCATTCTTAACTTTTATTATTTATAAGTAATGAGCTAGTTCTTAAACTTTTGTGCCTCTGTTTCCTCATCTATAAGATGTGAAAAGTAATTGTGAAATAGTTCGGAGGATTAAATAAGATAAATATACATAAAAGGCTTAGACAGTGTTTGATATAAAGTGAATGTTCAATAAATGTCAGCCATTTTTATTGTTATTAACTTGGTTTGGTGAATATAAATGTAACACATTAAACCATAATTGAGTTATACATTATTTATGGTTTGACAATAAAAAGATATTATGCTCAATTCTAGAAATGCAATTTCGATGATATGCTTTGGTAAACTCCAGGCTTTATATATCTGATAAAATCCTTAAAATTTCTTACATTGAACGCATTTCAATTACCTGTATATTTAAATTTTAGACATTAACGATCACAGAATTACATTTCTAAATAAAAAAGTGTGAGCTTTAGAAAGAAGTCACACAAGAATAAACAAAATAACATATTTTTCCTCCAGCAAACTAACCTATGACTAATGCCTTTTTTTCTGGATATGACTTTTATATTATTAGAAGTCTGTGTGTGATTTTGTTATTTAAGTCTAAGTCAAGAAAACAGACTATCTTCCATTTTATATTACTTCTGTTATATAAAAAAATGAATAGTAAAATCTATAGCCGTTTAAACTGAAGCAAGGCTCTTGCTTATATTTTACATCATTGCATTTTCCTGTTGGTATTTGTCTTGGCTTCCTTTATGAATGATTTTAAGTTTCTTAAAGAATAAATACCTGAGAATGGATTTGACAGTCATATAATCATAGTGGATGTCAAGTTGCCTATAGGGTATTTTTTTTGTCTTGTGTTGTCTGGATTATTTTTGGAGCTTAAGGAAGGCACACTAATGAATATACATTCTCTGAGTATCTTCTTTGAATAAGCCTGTTTTAGCAAACAATTTTATATTAGAATGCTTTCATCCCCTGAGGTTTAGAATATAAATTTAGAGGCTTAGAAAAGTAGAAAACAGTTTAGGAATTTGAAAACAAACAAATATACTTCATTCCCAAAATGTATCAGATTTGATTTTATATCAAATCCTCATTTTCCTTGATATTTACGTGCCTCTGACACTCCTTTAAGTTACCTCCACCCTTGACTTTCTGGATATTATAAGTCTTTCAGTCTCTTTCTGGTTTTGTCTTTGTCTTGCGTTGCCTTTTCCTCTTACATAAGCCCCCATAAAGAGATGACTGAGTTGGCTCCTTTAGAGCAAGGACCAAGTCTTTCTCATTATTGTTTCATCCTGGGACATAGTTTTTCACTGAATGTTAACTGAACTGGACATCTTTTTGTGGCTTTCTACCCTTTTTCCTAGTGCTTGGTGTGTTCATCCACTTCTAAAATCTTAGCCACACCTACACACTGATGACTTCCAAATTGATGTGTACAGCTCTGAGCCTCAATTTCTTGACTATAGTTCTGATTCAAGTTCATCCTCACAGTAACATACTATTTTTTTCTATTTATCTTTCTAAGACTCAGATTGTTATCATGTCATTGCTTGTTAAGAACTACAGGGATTTGCAATGGCTTCCTGTAGCTTCCAATAGCCTCATAAAGTGAAACCTCCTATACTAGTCTTTCAAAGGGTTCTGTCAACTCCATCCCTCATTTATGTCTTTTCTCATTGTGCTCTCTGTGTCTGATTTCCTCTGCTCCCTCAGAGGCATATTTTCAGCTCACAGTGATCTGTCCTGTTCTTATATCCCATTGTGTTTATAGTAATCATGTCAAAATTAAGCAGCTCATTATATTCTGATTATTCTTCTGTATTCATCTAGATTGTCTATCATTTTATGTCAGAACTATGTGGTACACTTCTTCTGAGTTCCTCATAGGAACTAGCACAATTTTGGCTGAATTATGAAGTTAAAAAATTACTTGTTTAAATTTTTCAATAGTCTTCACTAGAGAATAGAGACCACAAGCTTAAACATAATTTTTTTAGTTCTAGCAATCTAACACTTGTGATAAACGCATATGCCACCTTTCAATGTCAAGTATTTAGAGCAGCACTTCTTAAACCTCAGTGTGCATGTGCATCACCTAGGGATATTGTTAAAATATAAATTCTGTTTTCATAGAATTGCAGTAGAGTTTTGGATTTTGCCTTTTTTTAAAATTATACTTTAAGTTCTGAGATACATGTGCAGAACATGCAGGTTTTTTGCATAGGTATACATGTGCCATGGTGGTTTGCTGCACTCATCAACCTGTCATATAAGTTTTAAGCCCCACATGCATTAGGTATTTGTTCTAATGCTCTCCTTCCCTTTTACCCCCACCCCCTGACAGGCCCCAGTGTGTGATGAGGTTTCCTTCCCTGTGTCCATGTGTTCTCACTGGTCAACTTCCATTTATGAGTCAGAACATGCAGTGTTTGGTTTTCTGTTCCTGCATTAATTTGTTGAGAATGATGGTATCCAGCTTCATCCATTTTCCTGCAAAAAATAAAAACTCATTCCTTTTTATGGCTGCATAATATTCCATGGTGTATATGTAACACATTTTCTTTATCCAGTCTATCATTGAAAGGCATTTGGGTTGGGTTCAAGTCTTTGCTATTGTGAATAGTGCTACAGTAAATATATGTGTGCATATGTCTTTATAGTAGAATTATTTATAATCCTTTGAGTATATATGTAGTAATGGTATTTCTGGTTCTAGATCCTTGAGGAATCACCACAGTGTCATCCACAATGGTTGAACTAATTTAACTCCCACCAAACAATGTAAAAGCATTCTTATTTCTCCACATCCTCTCCAGCATCTATTGTTTCTTGACTTTTTATTGTGGTTTTGATTTGCATTTCTCTAATGACCAGTGATGATGAGCATTTTGTCATATGTTTGTTGGGCACATAAATGTCTTCTTTTGAAAAGTGTCTGTTTATATCCTTTGCCCACTTTTTGGTGGGGTTGTTTTTTTCTTGTATATTTGTTTAAGTTCTTTCTAGATTCTGGATATTAGCCCTTTGTCAGATGGATAGATTACAAAATTTTTCTCCCATTCTGTAGGTTGCCTATTCACTCTGATGCTAGTTTGAGCTCTTTAGTTTAATTAGATCCTGTTTGTGAATTTTGGTTTTTGTTGCAATTGCTTTTGGTGTTTTAGTCATGAAGTCTTTGCCCATGGCTATATCCTGAATAGTATTGCCTAGGTTTTCTTCTATGGTTTTTATGGTTTTAGATAATACGTTTAAATCTTTAATTTAGCTTGGGTTGATTTTTGTATAAGGTGTAAGGAAAGGGTCCAGTTTCAGTTTTCTGCATGTGGCTAGCCAGTTTTCCCAACACCATTTATTAAACAGGGAATCCTTTCCCCATTGCTTATTACTTGTTTTTGTCAGATTTGTCAAAGATCAGATGGTTGTAGATGTGTGGTGTTATTTCTGAGTCATCTGTTCTGTTCCATTGGTCTATGTTTCTGTTTTGGTATCAGCACCATGCTGTTTTGGTTGCTGTAGCCTTGTAGTATAGTTTGAAGTCAGGTAGCATGATGCCTCTAGATTTCTTCTTTTTGCTTAGGATTGTCTTGGCTATACAGGCTCTTTTTTTGATTCCATATGAAATTTAAAGTGGTTTTTTCTAATTCTCTGAAGAAAGTCAGTGGTAGCTTGATGGGGATAGCACTGAATCTATAAATTACTTTGGGCAGTATGGCCATTTTCATGATATTGATTCTTCCTGTCCATGAGCATGGAATGTTTTTCCATTTGTTTGGGTCCTCTCTGATTTCCTTGAGCAGTGGTTTGTAGTTCTCCTTGAAGAGGCCCTTCGTACCCCTTGTAAGTTGTATTCCTAGGTATTTTATTTTCTTTGAAGCAATTGTGAACAGGAGTTCATTCATGATTTGGCTCTCTGTTTGTCTATTATTGGTGTATAGGAATGCTTGTGATTTTTGCATATTGATTTTGTATCCTGAGACTTTGCTAAAGTTGCTTATCAGCTTAAGAAGTTTTTGGGCTGAAAGGATGGAGTTTTCTAAATATACAATCATGTCATCTGCAAACAGAGACAATTTGACTTCCTCTCTTCCTATTTGAATACCTTTATTTCTTTCTCTTGCCTGATTGTACTGTCGAGAACTTCCAATACTATGTTAAATAGAAGTGGTGAGAGAGGTCATCCTTGTCTTGTGCCGGTTTTCAAAGGGAATTCTTCCAGCTTTTGCCCATTCAGTATAATACTGGCTATGCATTTGCCATAAATAGGTCTTATTATTTTGAGATATGTTTCATCAATACCTAGTTTGTTGAGTGTTTTTAGCATGAAGGGATGTTGGATTTTATCGAAGGTCTTTTCTGCATCTCTTGAGATAATCGTGGTTTTTTCCATTGGTTCTGTTTATGCGATGGATTACATTTATTGATTTGCATATGGTGAGCCAGCCTTGCATCCCAGGGATGAAGCTGATTTGATGGTGGTGGATAAGCTTTTTGATGTGCTGCTTGATTCAGTTTGCCAATATTTTATTGAGGAGTTTTGCACTGATGTTCATCAGGGATATTGGCCTGAAATTTTCTTATTTTGTTTTTTCTCTGCCAGGTTTTGGAATCAGGATGATGCTGTCCTTATAAAATGAGTTAGGGAGGAGTCCCTTTTTTTCTATTGTTTGGGATAGTTTCAGAAGGAATGGTACCAGCTACTTTTTGTACCTCTGGTGGAATTCAGCTGTGAATCTATCTGGTCCTGGGCTTTTTTTTGTTGGTTGGCTATTAATTACTACCTTAATTTCAGATCTTGTTATTTGTCTATTCAGGGATTTGACTTCTTCCTGGTTTAGCCTTGGGAGGGTGTATGTGTTCAAGAATTTATCCATTGCTTCTAGGTTCTCTAGTTTATTTATGTAGAGGTGTTTAAAGTGTTCTCTGATGGTAGTTTGTATTTCTGTGGGATCAGTGGTGATGTTCCCTTTATTTTTTTTTATTGTGTCTATTTGATTTTTCTCTCTTTTCTTCTTTATTAGGCTGGCTAGTATCTATCTATTTTGTTAATCTTTTCAAAAAACCACCTCCTGGATTCATTGATTTTTTTGAAGGATTTTTTGTGTCTCTATCTCCCTCAATTCTGCTCTGATTTTAGTTATTTCTTGTCTTCTGCTAGCTTTTGAATTTGTTTGCTCTTGCTTCTCTAGTTCCTTTAATTGTCATGTTAGGGTGTCAGTTTTAGATCTTCGCCACTTTCTCATGTGGGTATTTAGTGCTATAAATTTTTCTTTAAACACTGCTTTAGCTGTGTCCCAGAGATTCTGGTAAGTTGTGTCTTTATTCTCATTGGTTTCAAAGAACTTCATTATTTCTACCTTAATTTCATTATTTACCCAGTAGTCATTCAGGAGCAGTTTGTTCAGTTTCTGTGTAGTTGTGCAGTTTTGAAAGAGTTTCTTAATCCTGAGTTCTAATTTGATTGCACTGTGATCCCAGAGACTGTTTGTTATGATTTTCGTTCTTTTGCATTTGTTGAGGAGTGTTTTACTTCCACTTATGTGGTTGATTTTAGAATAAGTGCTATGTGGTGCTGAGAAGAATGGATACTTATTAATTTGGGGTGGAGAGTTCTATAGATATCTATTAGGTCTGCTTGGTCCAGAGCTGAGTTCAAGTCCTGAATATCCTTATTAATTTTCTGTTTTGTTAATTTGTCATTAATATTGACAGTGGGGTGTTAAAGTCTCCTACTATTATTATGTGGGAGTCTAAGTCTCTTTGTAGGTCTCTAAGAACTTGCTTTATGAATCTGGGTGCTCCTGTGTTAGGTGCATATATATTTAGGAGAGTTAGCTCTTCTTCTTGCATTAATCTGTCTACCATTTATGTAATACCCTTCTTTGTCTTTTTTGATTATTGTTGGTTTAAAGTCTGTTTTATCAGAGACTAGGATTGCAACCTCTGCTTCTTTCTTTCTTTTTTCTTATTTTGCTTTCCATTTGCTTGGTAAATCTTCCTCCTCCCTTTGTTTTGAGCCTATGTGTGTCTTTGCACATGATATGGGTCTCCTGAATACAGCACATGATGGGTCTTGACTCTTCATCCAATTTGCCAGTCTGCTTTTTTTTTTTTACTTGGGGCATTTAGCCCATTAACATTTAAGGTTAATATTGTTATGTGTGAATTCGATCCTGTCATCATGATGCTAGCTGGTTATTTTGCACATTAGTTGATGCAGTTTCTTCATTGTGTCATTGGTCTTTATATTTGGTATGTTTTTGCAGTGGCTGATACCAGTTTTTCCTTTCCATATTTAGTGCTTCCTTCAGGAGCTCTTGTAAGGCAGGCTTGGTGGTGACAAAATCCCTCAGCATTTGCTTGTCTGTAAAGGATTTTATTTCTGTTTCGCTTATAAACCTTAGTTTGGCTGAATATGGAAGTCTGGGTTGAAAATTCTTTTCTTTTAGAATGTTGAATATTGTCCCCCACTCTCTTCTGGCTTGTAGGGTTTCTGCAGAGAAATCCACTGTTAGTCTAATGGGCTTCCCTTTGTAGGTAACCTGATCTTTCTCATTGGCTGCCCTTAACATTTTTTCCTTTGTTTAAATCTTGGAGAATTTGATGATTATATGTCTTGGGGTTGCTCTTCTCGGGAACTATCTTAGTGGTTGGTGTTCTGTGTATTTCCTGAATTTGAATGTTGGCTTATCTTGCTAGGTTGGGGAAGTTCTCCTGGATAATATCCTGAAGTGCATTTTCCAACTTAGTTTCTTTCTCCCTGTCACTTTCAGCTACAGCAATCAATAGTAGGTTTGATCTTTTCACATAGTCCCATATTTCTTAGAGGCCTTCTTTGTTTCTTTTCATTCTTTTTTCTCTTATCTTGGCTTCACACTTTATTTCATTAAGTTGATCTTTAATCTCATATCCTTTCTTCTGCTTGACTGATTTGGCTATTGATATTTGTGTATGCTTCGCAAAGTTCTCATGCTGTGTTTTTCAGCTTCATCAGGTCATTTATGTTCTTCTCTAAACTGCTTATTCTAGTTAGCAGTTTCTGTAACCTTTTATCAAGATTTCTGAGCTTCCTTGCTTTGGGTTAAACATATTCCTCTAGCTCAGAAGAGTTTGTCACTACCCACCTTCTGAAGCCTACTTCTATCAGTTTGTCAAACTCATTCTCTGTCCAGTTTTGTGCCCTTATCTGAAAGGAGTTTAGATCATTTGGAGGAGAATAGGATTCTAGTTTTTGGAATTTTCAGCATTTTTGTGCTGTTTTTTCCTCAGCTTCATGGATTTATCTACCTTTGATCTTTGTTGCTGATGGCCTTTGGATGGGGTTTTTGTGTGGGCATCCTTTTTGTTAATGTTGATGTGATCGCTTTCTTTTTGTTAGTTTTCTTTCTAAAAGTCAGGCCCCTCTTCTGTAAGTCTGCTGGAGTTTGCTGGAGGTCCATTCTAGACCCTGCTTGCCTGTGTATCACCAGCGAAGGCTGTAGAACAGCAAAGATTACTGCCTGCTCCTTCCTGTGGAAGCTTCATTACAGAGGGTCACCTGCCAGATGCCAACTGGAGCTCTCCTGTATGAGGTGTCTGTCAACCCCTGCTGGGAGGTGCTGCCAGTCAGGAGGCACAGGAGTCAGGGACCCATTTGAAGAGGCAGTCTGTTCCTTAGCTGAGCTCGAGTGCTGTGCTGGGAGATCTGCTGCTCGCTTACAAAGCCAGCAGGCAGGAATGTTTAAGTCTGCTGAAGCTGTGCCCACAGCTGCCCATTCCCCCAGGTACTCTGTTCCACAGAAATGGGAGTTTTATTTGTAAGCTCCTTACTGGAGTGCTGCTTTTCTTTCAGAGGTGTTATGCCCAGTGAGGAGGAATCTAGAGAGGTAGTCTGACCACACCTGCTTTGCCACACTTCAGTGAGTTCCACCCAGTCCAAACTTCCCAGTGGCTTCCTTAACACTGTGAGGGGAAAACTGTCTTCTCAAGCCTCAGTAATGGCAGATGCCCCTCCCCACACCAAGCTCAATCATCCCAGGAGGACTTCAGACTGCTGTGCTGGCAGTGGCAATTTCAAGCCAGTGGTTCTTAGCTTGCTGGGCTCCGTGGTAGTGGGACCCGCTGAGTGAGACAACTTGGCTCCCTGGCTTCAGCTCCCTTTCCAGGGAAGTGAACAGTTTTGTCTCTCTGAGGTTCCAGGCACCTCTAGGGTACAAAAAAAACCTCCTGCAGATAGCTCAGAGTCTGCCCAAACTGCCATCCAGTTTAGCTTGAAGCCCAGGGCCCTGGTATTATAGGCACACAAAGGAATCTCCTGGTCTGCAGGTTATAAAACCTGTGGGAAAAACATAGTATCTGGGCTGGATAGCACAGTTTCTCATGCCTTCCCTTGGCTAACGGAGGGAGTTCCTTGGCCTTTTGTATTTCCTGGGTGAGGTGATGCCCTACCCTGCTTCTGCTTTCTCTCTGTGGGCTACACTCACTGTCTAACCAGTCCTAATGAGATGAACCAGGCACCTAGGTTAGAAATGCAGAAATAGTCCACCTTCTGCGTGGTCTCACTGGGAGCTGCAGACCGGAGCTGTTCCTATTTGGCCATCTTGCCAAATCTCCCGGGTTCTGCCTTTTCAATAAGCTACTACATAGTGCTGATGCTTCATGTCTACAAACCATAGGTTAAGTAGTAAGGATGTAGAACACTTTACTTTCTTAAAAAACATGATTTAATTATTTTTGAAATTATTCTCTTCTTCTGCATAGTCAAATTTAAGTCACATTTGGAAAAAATTAAATTTCTCTGACAATATCATGTAAAACATGACATGTTCCCATTGGATATGTCATTTCTGTTAAAGATGTTTGCTTATGGTATCATTTAAGTAGTAAGAGATTCTGTAAAACTTTATTTTTCATTTTGTATATGGAAAAAATATTTGCACATTTCTACTAAAAGCATTAAAAACCTTGTTTTTATTTATATATATATATATTTTTAACATGAAAACCAAATAGAAGGGATATAAACAGTCAAAGCAAGAAAGCATATTTGGAACACCTCGTGCACTTTAGGAACATGTTGAGCCTCAGGGTGCACTAAAATGCACAAATTAATAAAAAAAATGAAAGTACCAGTTTTCACCCATCAAATCAGCACATGTCCACTTTCGTGGTGGTGGTTAGTGTTGGTGACAGTGCAGTGGCGCAGCCCATCTGTGGGTGGCTGGTGGAGCTGTGGGTCAGCTCTGCATCAGTGGAAAGCAACTTGGCCATGCTTGCCATCAACACTCTCTTCTGTTGCTTTGACCCAACAATTCCCCTTCTAGAAAAAGAAAAATATCACAAAGAAACCAGAAAGTCACATTTATGTAACTCTCATCACAGTATAATTTATGACAAGGAAAAAACCTGAAACAACCCACTTTTGTAAGAACAGAGATGCTAAACTAAATTTAGTGACCCAGGTTATAGATCAGCAGCATTTCGGAGAAAAAAAAGCCCAAAAACTTTGTGTATCATCATCTCTACAAATGTTTTCCAGTGTGTGGTGGTGATCTTCATTCACATTATTACATTTATTTAATAAAACAATTTTAGGGGCCTATTAAATATAAAGCACGCAAGTAAAGGCATATCTACTATATATACTTCATGTTAAGACAGATTTCACTAAGAAAATTCTAAGGTTTTGGTGACGGGGACAATGCCTTATATTTCTTGTCATTCTTTCCAAGTCATTTTGCAGAATGCTGGGCATTTGGTGAACTCAATAACTACTTATTAGTATTTTCTCCTGTTACCCTCATTTTCTTTTATAGTAGAGAAAATGTAGCATTTATCATTGTAGTTTCAAATAGTGATTGTGCAGAAAATATTTCAAGTAGAGTATTCGTCTTAACTCTGAGTCCTGGCAAGCGGAAAGTATATTCTTGTATTTGATAATGAGTGATTATAGCAATATTTCTTTATTGCTGCAATCTAACGATGCCAGTCCATTTCATAGGTAAGAGTGTTACGGTTTGGCATTTAGCCTATGTAACCTGAATTCCTATATTCATCTTAATTTGTAACTATATTTTTCTGCTAAAATAAATCCATCATGTTCAGTTTCAAATTTTAAGTAGATTACCTACATGTATATAAGGAAACATGTCACAGGAAATGTTATTCCAATTTTTTAACAGCAATGAAATTTGGATCACGAGTTCAGTATCTGGATGAAAATCTATCATCAGGAATAGTTTAGTAAGCATAAGACACAAAGAGTATTAAGATTTTAAATTTTGAAGTTCTAGAGTTGCATATGCCTTTTTTGAATATTTTAGAAATATTATTTTATAGTGTTATTTTAAAAAGAAACTTTGCAATCAGTAGACTTCAGAACTAGACTTTTATTGAATTTAATTTGGTAACTTGAAGAAAGCTTACATTAATAATTATAATTATACTAGTACATTTTTGATACTGTAATGGGTAATCTTATTAAAATTAATAAAACTAGAATTAGGCCCCTAAAATGTTTAAGGACAAATTGAATGCAACACATATGATAAATGGGAAAATATTTTATTTGACTTTGAAACAGATAATTATTGCATATCAAAGATAAACTAGTGATTTGCTAGTGCAACGTAATTTCCATCATCTTGAAGTATAATCATGCTAGGCAGTAAATTTTTCAGTGCTTGAATTTTTTTTCTGCTTCAGTTTTTCTTTAGTAATATTTTGCTTACTCTGTCTGCTAAGATTTTCTGTGACCGAGCCTTCCTTTTTCTAGAAGAATCAGTATTTCTTCTGAGAAGGATAGGATGGCTGCCAGCACCATTCATTTACTTGCTGCTTTCTTAGTGGCAGGAGCTAACTCTGTGAATAGCAGATTTAATTCATTCTTCCTTGACAACTAGCTCTCTTTCTTCCCATGTTGATTATAAATTCCAGGCTTTATCTTTGTTATTTGTAACACCTTTCATCTGGTGAAATTTATTTTCTATTTCTTTGGGTCCTGAGAAGGATCTATTAATCTAATACATAAAAATTTCTCTATTTTCCAATTGGACTTTAAAAATTAACACCTACTCAGTTTGATTTTTAAAAATATTGTGTAACTTGACCCTTATATTTAAACAGATATTAAAGTTTGTTTTCTCATCTCTGTATTGTGTGGTTTTAAATGTAACCCAGGTCTAGGTACAGAGTAAGTACTTACCATAACTTGGTTGAATCATACTTATTAAACTTTGAAAATTCAGGTTTTCTGATGTTTTATTCATTTTGATGTCTGTTTGCTCTTTACTATAAATAGCACATGGTATAGCACATTATGTTTTAAGTATATTAACACAAATTTAGAACCAAAGTAATTATTGTATTTCCTGAGGTAATTTCTTGAGGTAAAGGCTCAGTTTAGGAGAAGAAAACAGACGAAAAACTGAACAGCATTATGACCTGTGCTATAAACATAAAGAAACTAGGCCGGGCGCGGTGGCTCACGCCTGTAATCCCAGCACTTTGGGAGGCCGAGGCGGGTGGATCACGAGGTCAAGAGATCGAGACCATCCTGGTCAACATGGTGAAACCCCGTCTCTACTAAAAATACAAAAAATTAGCTGGGCATGGTGGCGCGTGCCTGTAATCCCAGCTACTCAGGAGGCTGAGGCAGGAGAATTGCCTGAACCTAGGAGGCGGAGGTTGCAGTGAGCCGAGATCGCGCCATTGCACTCCAGCCTGGGTAACAAGAACGAAACTCCGTCTAAAAAAAAAAAGAAACTAGATTATCTTCAGCAAAAATGGGAAATATAGTATTTCAAAACCCAGATTTCAGAGCCAAACTCTAGTTCCATGAATCTATGACAAACTCCAGTCACTGCTGTTTTCTTCCTATGATTCGTTCTAGATTAGGTTTTTTAACATTGTCTTAAGGTAATATTTCAAATGTTCACTGTCTCCTTAAACCTCTGGAAACCTTCTAATTTTATCACTCTCAAATTCCTATACCTGGCATGATTTTTTCACATCAGTATTTCTTGTGTGCTTTCTATGTATCAGGCCCTATACTGAGAAGGGAAGATACAAGGATAAGCAAAAATAAACATAGGCCTTATTTCATTTGTACCTTAGGCAGGTGGAGGAGAGTTATTTAATTACAAAATTTATTTAAAATTGCCACTATAAACATCAACCATGACCTAAATGCAAAATCCAGTTATACTTTTTAAATTTTTATCTTCTTTTTTCCTTGGAGTCGCTTTTGTCTTGTCTTCTGTAATTCTGTTGATTCTGGCCTTTTGTCTTTGATCACGACTCGGTCTCTTGTGGCAGTTGCTGTCTCCCAGAGTATCTTAAAACATTGGGCCTCACAGTTTCTGTATTTCCATGTCTTACCCCCTCACAAAACTTTTAGTTGTCTGTGAACTTATAATACCTTGAAGGTACAGACCTTGGTTTTAAAATGAATTAATTAATCAATGCATAGAGAATTAAAATAGATACAGAAGAAAGTCAAGGGAAATCATTATGCTGTTGGCAAATATAAAGAGCTAAATGAAATTAGATAGAGCTATTTCTGTTAAATGAGAGTAAAATGCAAATTAATAGCAAGTTCATTTCAAAAGGCATAGCACTTCTGAAAGAAAAAAGAAAAAGAAATGGAAGAAGGAAGGGAGGAAGGAAAATAAAAAGAAAGGTAGAAAGGAAAGAAAGGAAGGATAAAGGAAGAAAGAGGAAACAGTGAGAAAGACATGGCATGTAAAAATCAAATGAAACTTCCATTCTGAATAAAATTTAGTCCCCATAAAGTAAGAATATCTTCTGCCTTAGAGAAGTTTTTCAAGATATAATAAAATCAATCAAATAAGAAATTAAATGTATGTTAAGGGAATAAAATTAAATGAAAAAGGAAGTTGTAGAAGTAAGGAAGAAATTGAGGCCCTAAAATTATTATAGCATTTATACATAGGTATTTCTTATGTAAAATGATAAAAATGATAAAGATACTATTTTTTTTATTACCTTCTCTTCCTTAGCCCATCTTGAATGTGACTGGAGAAGTCACTCCCCTTTAAAAAAATTTTTGATATTTTTAGCTGACTTCTTGTTTAACAATTCTGTTTTCAAACCTTTTTTTCTATCTTAGTCCCATAGAAGAAAATTTATTTTAAAACCAACTTAAAGGTTTAGACTCAGAAGATGCCAATTTAAAAATTTTACCATATAAGAATCATTTATAAGTATTAACCATCTTGAAGCCAATCTTATTAACCAAAAAGTGACTGAGTCAGGTCTCAATCAATAGAGATTATCTAGCCAACGTTAAGGATATTAAGGATGTACCTGGGGTGGAAAAATAAACAAACAAATAAACAAACAAACAAACAAACACAAGTCACAGGAATATCTGTGACCTGTGCTTTTTCCGAAGAGAGTTTTAGGAACTTCAGTATTTAAAGGGGAAAGAGCAAGCAGAAGAGACAAAAAGGAGGCACAATAGGAAGTGAGGCAAGTAAGACTCATCAGAGCTTTCTTGTGAGGTTCTGATTAGCCTCAGTAAATCTACATTTTACATGTGAAAAGAGGGAGTAGAGGAAAAAGTCAATTATGCATTCATATCAGGGTAGGCAGAGATGAATGATTTCTGGTCTTGTCCTTGTCTTAAACCTGTGAAGTTAAGCTGGTAATGGATATTGTCAGTGTGAGATTCAACAAAACTAGATTTTAGGACTAGTTTATAGAAAGAATATGTATCCTGAAAGATTTAGGGGCTCACAAGGTATTTCCCTGTGAGTAATTTGTGAGAGAGGCCATATGGGGAGATATGTGTCCTCCCATCATTGTGGGAAACTGACTTATGGATGAAGCTATGACAAAGGGTTGTGAAATTATACCTATATGTTTGAGAACAAAAGGAAGGCAGTATAGTGTGACTCAGTTCCCAAGCTTAACTTTCCCTTTGGCATAGTGAGTTTAGGATCCTGTGAGTCTATTTTCTTTCACATTCCCCCCATTTTCAAAATCTTTCAGAGAAAACTTTAAAGAAGAAAATGAGTCTCTAGGTCATGGGTTTGGTCTGATTGCTTAAGGCTAGGAAAGGTTCATTCCAAGGAAGTCAGGATGTCTTATGTCTCACAGAGAAGAATGGAGGGAGGAAGGAAAACATGGAGAAAAAAAGGAGATCAAGGCCAAATTTTAACAACAAAGGGAAAGCAATTCTGGAAACAGATTTGGGTTATGCTACCACCTCCTCATTCAGAGCAATTCTTTGGGCAATCATCATTTTAATCATTTAGTTCTATGTTGACTCTGTTGTATGTCTGGAGCAGTTGATAGACTAGTTTTTTCAGTCTGAAGCATTTTCAAATTTTAGCAGCAGTCTGACAGATTTTTCTGTGTTGCAGTTTCAATCAGATGTTGAAGTGAACTTTCTGAAAAGTCTATATATCAGTAGGTAGGCACAAAGGCAGTTTCAGTTTCTAGTGATTTCAAGTCAGAAAAATGTGAGAAAAAAGTGAAAATGTTAGTTTGGAGGCTTGTAGATAATATGGAATTCAGGATTTAGTCTGAATTGTAGACAAATAATAACAACTAAGAAATAATGGACAAGGCTAGAATCTAATAAAAGATGTACAATAGTTTATTCTTAAATGATATTTTTCCCTCTCTCTAGTTCCTCATTTCTTTTTTTTTTTTTTTAATAGGTGTGATGTGGTACTGATAAGAATGTATGTTTTGTGTATTTGAAGTGGAGAGTTCTATAAATGTTTATTAAGTTTACTTGTTCCGGGACTGAGTTCAAGTCCTGGATGTCTTTGTTAATTTTCTGTCTCGTTGATCTGTCTAATATTGACAATGTGATGTTACAGTCTCCCACTATTATTGTGTGGGAATCTAAGTATCTTTATAAGTAACTTGTCTCATGTATCTGGGTGCTCCTGTATTGGGTGCGTGTATATTTAGAATCATTAGCTCTTCTTGTTGGATTGATCCTTTTACCATTATGTAATGTCCTTCTTTGCCTCTTTTGATCTTTGTTGCTTTAAAGTCTATTTTATCAAAGGCAAGAATTGCAACTCCTGCTTTTTATTTATTTGTTTATTTTTGCTCTCTGTTTGGTTAGTAAATCTTCCTCCATCCCTTTGTTTTGAGTCTTTGTGTATCGTGGTGTGTGAGATGGGTCTGGATGCAGCATACCGATGGGTTTTGGCTTTTTATCCAATTTGAATAATAATAATATATATGAGTTTAATACTGCCATTTGATGCTAGCTGGCTGTTTTGCCCATTAGTTGGTGTAAATTTTTCATTGTGTTGATGCTCTTTACTTTTTGATATGTTTTTGGAAAGACTGATACTGGTTGTTCCTTTATATGTATAGTGCTTCTTTCAGAAGCTCTTGTAAAGCAGGCCTGGTGATGGTGAAATCTCTAAGTACTTGCTTGTTCGCAAAAGATTTTATTTTTCCTTCACTTGTAAAGCTTAATTTGGCTGGATATGAAATTCTGGGTTGAAAGTTCTTTTCTTTAAGGATGTTGAATATTGGCTCCCACTCTTTTCTGGCTTGTAGGATTTCTGCTGAGAGATCTGCTGTAAGTCTGATAGGCTTCCCTTTGTGGGTAACCTGACCTTTCTCTCTGGCTGCTCTTAGTATTTTCTCCTTCATTTCAACCCTAATGAATCTGACGATTATGTGCCTTGGGGTTGGTCTTCTTGAGGAATATCTTTGTGGTGCTCTCTGTATTACCTGGAGTTGAATATTACCCTGCCTTACTAGGTTGGGAAAGTTTTCCCGAATGATATCCTGAAGAGTATTTTCCAACTTGGATTCATTCTCTTCATCACATTCAGGTACACCTATTAAACGCAGATTAGGTCTTTTCACATAGTCCCATATTTCTTGGAGACTTTGCTCATTCCTTTTTATCCTTTTTTCTCTAATCTTATCTTCTCATTTCATTTCATTAAGTTGGTCTTCGACCTCTGATATCCTTTCTTCTGCTTGATCAATTCGACTGTTAAACTTGTGCATACTTCCCGAAGTTCTCGTGTTGTGTTTTTCAGCTCCATTAATTCACTTATATTCCTCTCTAAATTGTCTATTCTCGTTAGCATTTCATCAAACCTTTTCTCAAGGTTCTTAGTTTCTTTGCATTGGGTTAGAACAAGTTCTTTTAATTCACAGAAGTTTCTTATCATCCACCTTTTGAAACCTACTTCTGTTAATGGAACACACTCATTCTCCATCAGGCCTTGTTCCGTTGCTGATGAGGAACTGTGATCCCCTGTAGAGGGAGAGGCGTTCTGATTTTGAGTATTCTCTGCCTTTTTAGGCTGGTTTCTTCCCTTCATTATATATTTATCCATCTGTCGTCTTTGTAATTACCGACTTTCAAATTAGGTCTCTGAGTGGACGTCCAACTTGTTGATTCCCAGTGCTGACATCTGAGCAATCCACTGCACCAGCCAAAACAGCGGTGTTAAGATTGATGGTGCTTTTCTGCCTGGGAATCTCCGGTCTGGCTCCCTTCTTGAGTCTGTCCTTCAATCAGCTGAATAGGTGACTCTGCCTTCCTGGAGCTCCAAACAACATTGGCCAAAAGGGGATCCAGTCCCGCTCACTCTGCACCAAGAACTGCCGTGCTGAGGTGCCAGCAAAACTGCCGCACCAGCCACAAGAGTCGCACTGGTGACCCGTGGGGCTCCTCCGCTGGGAATCTCTTGGTCCGTGAGCAACAAAAATTCGTCTGAAAGTGTGGCGTCCTCTCGTTCTCTGCACTTTCAGTGGGAGCTACAATCCCGAGCTGCTAGTGATCAGCCATCTTGGATCTCTCCTTTAGTTCCTCATTTCTATGAAAGACAAATCATAATAGGACCAATTTGTTTGCAAAATAAATTTTAATCTTAGTATAGTTGGCCTGATTAGTTGCACAAAATGCAGAAAGAATAATTATTGTTCATATAGGTTCTTTTACATTGGTTTTGTTTTAACTTTTTTATAATCTCAGGTTAGACCTTTTAAAAGCCTCTTGAGGTTGGCAAAGCTAAGGATTTATCTGTGCCTGCAAACACCTGTATGAATTGGGTTATTTTCTCTTTTCTTGAGGTTCCAGCGTAACTTGGGGTTCCTAGGCCTGTCAGAAAGTGATGTGCTTTACTTATGACAAGTCATGAACATTGTAAAAGGAATTGCATAAACAAAGTGCCAGGCCAGCCTATACAATAGGCTTTGGTCAGCTCTACAAAGTCAACTTAAATTCCCCAAAGTAGTCCAATCATATCTAAAAATATTCCATCCTAGTCAAAGCCTTGGTAAAATAACCAGCATCTCTAACTGTGTCCTGTTAAACAGAAAACAGATTCTAACTGAACTTATGCAAATAACTATATTGCCATAATTTAAGAATACTCACAAATGGTTTTCAAATTCTGGAGAAATCAGAGAGGAAGAAGTATGCCTCAAATTTTGCTCACAAGAGCGTACTTCACTCAAATTGTTGTAAGCTATAAACAACTCAAAAGAAAGAAATGTATTACTGACTCTAGGAAAAAAAAAACAAAAAGAATCCCAAAATTTCAAACAAAGAAGTCATAAAAATTTATTTCAGCCTTCTATTAGTTCAGTCCCATGCAGTTAACTCCTGTTCTGCCCAGTATTGGGCCAGCAATCCTCACAAACATATCTGCTCTCCAATGAGAGTCCCAGAAGTTTTCTCTTTAGTCCAATGGCACAATCTCGAAAGTTATAAACCTGCATTTGAGAGCACCTGTCAGAGTTATTTCCATAAACTTCCTTAAGGAAGCAAGATGTGGACTGCAGCTGATTATAAATTTGAGAAGAATCAAAGTAAAACAATAATTGTCTGTGAGTGGCAAAAGTCTTGGAATAGCCATGGCTGCTAAAGACACAATTGACAAGGAAATTTGATTATTTTTGTAGAATACAATAATTTAACATAATAGTCATAATTATTCCTGATAACATGTATTAAGACATACCAGAATTATGTGAATTTCATATAATTTTGGAACATATATTAATGACATGTGCACATAAATATAACCCAAAGAAAGTTAAACACCATTTCACATTTAACAATGATTCTGGTATGATTTTAACATACCAAATGAAGAGGAATATGTCTGTCTTGAACTTTAGGAGCCCTAATATCCAAAAAGTTAGTTTGAGGCCAAAAGAATAAATTTAGAATTTGGAAAAGTATCAAATATCAAAGGCTTAAAACACTTGATATCATAAACTAGAGTCACAGATAACTGTAAAATAAGTCATTTATTTAATCAAAGTGACCATTCAAATATTTTGAAAAGCAAAAACCTTTACTCTTTGGTAGAGAGGAGACTTAGTTTCTCAAATAATCTTAAAACTTAATAAAGACAGCTAAAAAGGTAAATTTAATCTGTCTCCCTCTTCCCTTTTTTTTTTGTTGTGTACTCAAGGTAAATAAAAATCTTACAACAGATGCTGGAGAGGGTGTGGAGCAATAGGAACACTTTTACACTGTTGGTGGGAGAGTAAATTAGTTCAACCATTGTGGAAGACAGTGTGGAGATTCCTCAAGGACCTAGAAATACAAATTCCATTTGACCTAGCAATCCCATTGCTGGTTATATATCCAAAGGATTATAAATCATTCTACTATAAGGACACATGCACATGAATGTTCATTGCAGCACTATTTACAATAGCAAAGACGTGGAACCAACCCAAATGCCCATCAATGATAGACTGGACAAGGAAATTGTGGCACATATACACCATAGAATACTATGCAGCCATAAAAAAAATGACGAGTTTGTGTCCTTTGTAGGGAAATGGATGAATCTGGAAACAATCATTCTCAGCAAACTGACATAAGAACAGAAAATCAAACACCACATATTCTCACTCATAGGTGGGAACAATGGGAACACATGGACACAGGGAGGGGAACATCACACAGTGAGGTCTGTTTGGGGGGACTAGGGGAAGGACAGTGGCAGGTAGGGAGGTTGGGGAGGGATAACATGGGGAGGAATGCCAGATATAGGTGACAGGGGGATGGAGGCAGCAAACCACATTGCCATGTATGTACCTGTACAATAATCCTGCGTGATCTGCACATCTACCCCAGAATCTAAAGTACAATTAAAAAAAAAATGTCAAAAATTTTTGTGTCAAATGTTTTTGAACACAAAAACTTGTTCAAAGAGAAAACCAAATTTTACCTTTGCATTGTGTATTGTTAACATTAAAGTTAATATGAAGAAATCCATCCAATTTTAATTAGTTTGATCACAAGGTAAGATTTTTGAAAACTTTTTGTAACCTCTTACAATATTTCTTATTCTTTTTTCCAACTTTGTATGTCTTCTAACAAGAACTTCATGAAGGTGTCAACTGAAGGGTGGTTTTGGCCCCAGGCAGCAGAGATTCATGGATGACCTGATGTCATTCTTGCAACTTGGACAATCTGTGTGACTGCTCTATTTTCTGCTTACTCAGGCTTGTGTATCTAACTGTCTTTTATGTATCTTTTCCCTACTTTTTCTTCAGCTCAGTCATCATTTCTACTTCCTCATATGTTCAGCTTGTTTTCAACTGCTCAACTCTTACTCTACCTTATATCCTTTCCATGTTTATTCACTCTCAAATCTTACTGCAAAACATTAAAAAGAATCAGTATTTTCTGTTTCAAATTTGAGAGAGAATTGAATAGTGTATATTTGTTTTTTTTCTGCCAGTATTGAAGTCCCTTTGCCTATTAGTGAATGTGCTGCTTTGGAACATAAGTCATGGCTGCCTGAGGCTATGGTATCAGCAGGGACTTTGTGTGGGATAATTACCCTTAAAAGGGGCCGGGCTATGACAGGTGCTGATACTGACATGTCAAGTATAATTATATTCTACCTTGAAAGGTGCTGACAGTTTCCGTTTCAGAATCATTTTGGGGCATATTCTGTATTAAAGCTTTTAGTATCTGAGAATAATGGGTTTTGAGGAGTCCATGTGGTACATTAGTGTTGACCTTTTTCCTCCAGCTGTGCTATCATTATTACTGTGTTGCTTAGCAACTCTGCAGCATTATTTCTAAACCTAATATTAACTTGAAATACATTAGAAATGGAAATTATAGAAATGTGACTGTTAGGTATATTGCTATTGTTTCAAATTACTGTCAGCATAACATGACATTATAAGACAAACCATACAAGTTAGAATATGTCTTGACATTTCAGATTTAATATAAAGGATAAAACTAACATTGAGGCACTTTAATTAATAGTAATAAAATATAAGGCAACAGAAAGCCTTTCAATCAGCTTTTCACATCCCTTAATCTAAATAACTTTTCCCAAAAGGAAAAGCAAAACAAAACCCTGAATTATGTATTTTTTCTTCTTTGAAATTATTCGGAAAGGCAGAAAGGTATAACATTATTTTTTTGAGTAGTACAATGGCATAATCATCTTAACGACCCTTATTATTCCACTTTTCAAAATTTAGGCAATGCTTTGCAAAAGGATTGTTTAAAAAGAAGCAATAGCTCCTAGCAGTTAGGAAGGAAAAATGGGTTACAGAGGGACACATTAATTACTCCATCAATACCATTCATTAAAAACCTATCCTCTAGGCACTATGCTATAATATTTATTAACAAGACAGAAAGATAGTAGCCAAAATAGGAGATGTATTGAGCTAGTGTTCATATTGCCAGTTGTGAAAAACTAGGTGTGGAGAATTTACATTAGACCTGTATGATCATCAGACAAGGTGGCTTACATCTCCAAACACAGCATTTTGGGAGGCTGAAGTGAATGGATTGCTTGAGCCCAGTAGTTTGAGACCAGCCTGGGTGACATAGTGAGACCCTGACTCTACAAAGAGTTTTAAAAATTGGCCAGTTGTGGTGGCACGTACCTGTAGTCCCCCAGCTACTCAGAAGTATAAGGTGGAAGAATTGTTTGAGCCTGGGAAGTTGAGGCTGCAGTGAGCCATGATCATGCCACTGCACTCCAGGACTGGGTGACACGGCAAGACCTCATCTCTCTGGGGGAAAAAAAAAAAAAAAAAAAAAAAAAAGACCGCTATAAATGATTGCCAAACATTTTTTTTTTCTTTAAGATAGAGTCTCACTCTGTCACCAAGGCTGGAGTCCTGGAGTGCAGTGGTGTGATCTTGGCTCACTGCAACTTCCGCCTCCCAGGTTCAAGTGATTCTCTTGCCTCAGCCTTCCTAGGAGTTGGGACTATAGGCGTGCGCCACCATGCCCGGCTAATTTTGGTATTTTTAGTAGAGACAGGGTTTCACCATATTGGACAGGCTGGTCTTGAACTCCTGATCTCAAGTGATCTGCCCACCTTGGGTCTCAAAGTGCTGGGATTACAGGCATGAGCCACCATGCCTGGCCTATGATTGCCAAACATTTAATGACTTTTTCTTACTATGAAAAAAAACACTGAGCCATATGTCTCAAAATGGAAAAGATTCAGGAAATGTGTGTGGGCCTTTGAAAATTGGACATTGAATCCAAGGAGAAATGTCACATTTCTTCCTTGCCTTTTAATGAAATCTTTACTGTCCACAATTAGTGAAAGGGCTCTTAGAGCAGTGGCTTTTAACTTTGGGGGAGATTAGGAACACTTTGAAAATTTGACAAGAAGCATGTACTTTCTTCCTAGAAAAATGGTAAGTATATGAGTTGATGAATATATTAGTTTTATTTAACTATTTCACATTACATACATTTAACATCTCATTGTATCTCATAAATATATACAAGTATAATTTGCCAATTAAAACTTTTAAAGAACCAATACTAAAAATATTTTTTAATAAAATTTCCAGAGTCAGTACAATTGAAGAAACCTACCCATTAAACTGGGAGAGAAAATCAGAAACTTTGATTCTAAAGAGTGACTTAGTGGATGGACTGGGGAGTTGCCAAAGAAAGGGGTCTAACTGGAGGTGAAATGTTTCATTTAGAGTAGAAAGAATAAATAATGTTCCTTGAAGTTAGGGATTCCCTATAACCTAAAATTGTCTTTTCTTCTCAACCATTGCTAGACCCTTCCTAATTTCTTTACAAGTGGCATCAAGACAAGACAAAACAGATAAGGGATTTGAAAGCTGACCCTGCACCTATTTAGCTATGTGACCTTAGATTATCAATTAATCCCCGTTAACCTCAGTTTTCTCTTCTGTAAAATGGAGCTAATACCTAATTCAGAAAGTTTTCATAAGAATTAGATTGGATAATATATGTAAAATTCAAAGCAAGTTCTCAAATAATACACATTGTTTTATTTACTAACAAACACCAAAATTTTGTATCTATTTGAATTCTAATTTGTAGACACACAATTATTCAACCAGAAATATGCTTAAGATAAAACAAAAGACATGTTTCAAATGAATATTTTTTTAAAGATTTCCCTAAGTGACCTATTGTTTTGTTGATTATTTATTGATAAAGAAAATGAAATTGGTTTATACATTTGAGTTATAGTAATTAAATGGTAAAAAACTTGGCTGGAACAACAAAATTTTAACAAAGATATTTTAGGTGTCTAAAGACTGAGCTATCCTACTATATTTCTATAAAATTCTTCACATTATTAGTTTAAAATGACTTTTTATTTTAGAGGTAAGTTGTTTTTCAATTCTGATGCAATCCATTGTCAATATTGATCTCTAAGATTTCTTAATAAAAATAAAAATAATATAGATTGTATATATTTATATTAATAAAATATTTTTGACATTTCAGAGTACAGATGATTCAGATATATCTGTCATTGCCCAGAACAAGAAATGCTTTGACAACGATATTGTTTGTTCTAAAAGTGTTTTGATTTCAGTTGGAGACACTGAAATTTACCTGAATGATACTCCTTACAAACAGGTTAGTGAATTATTTCTTTCAGGATCATTTGAACTTGTCCTGAGGATACTGAAAATAGAATAGAAATGATTTGGGCTGCTTCTCTCTGTAAATGGTTAGATCTACATTGTTTTTTCTTTTTCATTTTGTGTGCCTTCAGTAAATTATGCTTGACTTCTCTCTTCTTCCTTCTTGCTTCCCTTCCCCGTATTCCAATTCTTCCCTCTTATTTTCATTCCTAGAGTCTCCATTTGGGTCCTTGTAATCCTCATCAGATTAGTTCAATGGCTTCCAGACTAGACTCCTGGTTTCTAGTTTTAGTCTTTCACCTCTAATCCATCCTCACATACTATAGCATGGGTAGTTTTATTTGTATATGTACTTTTTTTTTTTTGAGACCAAGTCTCAATCTGTTGCCCAGGTTGGAGTGCAGTGGTATGATCTTGGCTCACTGCAACCTCTGCCTCCTGGGTTTGAGCATTTCTTCTGCCTCAGCCTCCCAAGTAGCTGGGATTACAGATGTGTGCCACCACACCAGGCTAATTTTGGTGTTTTTAGTAGACAGGGTTTTACCATGTTTGTTAGGCTGGTCTCGCACTTCTGACCTCAGGTGATTCACCTGCCTCATCCTCCCAGAGTGCTGGAATTACAGACATGGGCCACTGTGCCTGGCCTTGTACATGTACATTTTTAATGGAAATCTAATATGTCACTCTAGTTCTTCAAGATTTTCAGATGCCTTCCCACTGCTCCTCCAAGGCCTTGCCAGTCTGGCTGTTATCCACCTCTCCTGCCTGCTCTTTCACTACTTTCTGCTTTAAGCCCATATTCAAGAAGGTGGAGCATCTTATTAGTCCTTCATTAATATTATCACTCCTTCCTACATCTATCTTTTCATTTAACTTATTCTTATGCAATATGTCTTATCACACCTCCTCCAGGGAGCTCCACCTCATACCCTCAAGCACCCTATTAGAACATGTATCGTACTTTAATGAAACTGCTTGTGAAGTTATCTTCCCCAATTGTCTCCAAGTTCTTGTTTCTTGTATTCTTGGAGCCCGCTCAATTTAAACGAATGAATAAATTTCATTCATTCATTCATGTCATACATTATTTTATAATGTTTACTGAATATCGAAACGTGCTAATTATTGGGGCTACAACAGTGAAATAACACTGTGCTTGCCTTTAAGAAGTTTCTGCTCAAGTGAGGGATACGGTCAGGTAAATAAGGATGTGCAGCATGGTGTCCTATGGCTGGAATTTATGTAGGATAATATGGGAACTCCTGGGAAGAACATGTAAAGCAACCCGGGGCACTTAGGGTGGTTGTTAAGAGCATAACTTTAGAATCACTCAGTACTAACTTGGAACCTCTGCTCCATCACCTACTTGCTCTGTAACTTGGGGCAGGTTTACTTAACTTCTCCAAGCTGCAGCTTTCCCATCTGTATATTTGGGAAGTTTTTAGAATCTATTTCTTTAGTTTGTGTGAGGATTGAAATGAAAATATAAATTAATGGATTTGAAGAAATGATTCTTCTGATCTCCTTTATCCTCCCTATTTTTGAAGGCTCAGACAACATGCTCTGGAGGAAATGATTTGCACTGAGTCTTAAAGGATGAGACGGCATTAGCTGAGTGAAGAGAGGGAGTAGAGTGGCAATCAGTACAGAGGAATAAACCCACTCAATGGAGCAGAGCTGAGAGATGAAATGGCATGTTTGGGTAACTGCAGGTCGTTTAGATTGGTGGAAGCACACTATATAGGACAGTGTATGGAGGGAGTGGCAAAGAGATTCATGGAGGAGTGTCCGGATCGGCTACCTTTCAGGGGACATGGGGTAAAGGCAATGGATTGAGGGGGCTGAGTCCAGACTATGGAAGCTCTTGAATGGTACAAGATATTTGAACTTTATTTTATAGGCAAGAAATTTTAGAGCTAGAAAGTACATGATTTGACAAATGGCCTTTAAAAACTGACCTATATTCTGAGATTTTTTTTAGAACAGTGTTTTCTCTTAGTTTGGTCTGCAAATCTTCATTAGAGTCATCTGGAATTTTTCTTGTAAGTGCTGGTTTTGAGCCCTACTTCAGTAATTGGAATGGCTGATGTTGAAAACAAAATTGACATTTTCAGTGGTACCTGAAATTCTTGTGTACACTAAAGTTTGAGAACAATTACCTTAAAACATAACTCGTCTTTCAATCAGAAACATTGAAACTGACTGGGCATCAATCAAACTTTGGGCAAAACAGAGTTTCTACAATCGTGTTGACATCTTTTTAAAGTAATTACAGCAGTTTGTCATAACCACCAACCAGATAGTCATTTATAGCTGAAGGTTATTTCTAAAAACAAGGATGTTAAAAAAAGAAACAAGAGAAAATAGTAAAGGGTCTTCTAAAGACAATTTAACACATTTGGTCACACATTTGGTGGTGATTACAACTCCACATAACTTTCAATTTCCAATTTTCACTTGTATGAAGGTGTTAATGAATCTCCTTTATATAGGCTGTATGACATAAGTTAATCTTTTTATGAAAAGGCATAAAAATAGTTTGACTCTAAAGAAATCCCCTGCAATATTTTTTTCTCAAACATGAAAAGTGAAAAATAAATGCTGTTTATTTTATGGTAGATGGATCACCCATCCAGGGGAAGAAAAAAGAAAAGCTCTGTTATTTTTCATATGTAAATGTACAATTCTAATTTTATCAAATGTATAAGATATAAATATTTTAATTTATTTAAGCTGTACTTTAAATATTTTAATTCTCCATATTTCTAACTTGCCTTGCTAACATCATTAGAGTTTGTTTAATGTGCTCTAATTCTCTTCTGAAGTGGAGATCTCTATTTTGGACAATTCATAATACCTCACTTTTCTAATGAGAGGTATTACTTATGAATCTGAAAAGTAAGGCATATGGCAACTCCCTTTGACTGAAGAGGATTTCTTGTAGTAAACTGCCCTAGCTAATGAAAATGAAGGATTTTATGTCTAAAGCCAAATAGAAAAGATGTGCTTTTGTGTCAGGATAACTGATGCAAAACTAAACGGAGCAAAAGAGAAACAATAAAGTCAAAGACAAGATGATAGAAAGATACTAAAAAGTACAGTGGAAACAATAGACGTAGGTTTTGTGGCAGAGACTAACTTGGGGGCAGGGCAACCTACACAATTTGTTCAAAACAGGGAAAAAGTTTTGTTTTCTTGTTTCATGTTCTTTCTTGATGTGTCATGGTGTTTTTTAAAGAATCATCATTGAATGCCATGCTCACTCAAGCATAGGGATAGTCCGAAGGTGAGTGCAGACCCTGTCAGTGCTGAGTGTCCTCCTTGCCTCATTAATTCCAACTTGGCACTTAGGTGTGCATACCCAAATCCAACTAATCCTGCCTCTGTGCTGCGAGTGGAGCGAAGCGGTGGTCTCTGGGTGACTGCAGAGAAGCAGGCACCTGAGAACCAATCCCAGGGAGGTTGGGCGGATAGCAGAAGATGTGAGACATGGCTTCAAGGCCCAGACACATAATTCTTTGTCTCATTGAACTTCATTGACAAAACACTAATTCACAGCTAAAATTAGAATTTTAAGTTGGCAATTACAGAATATGAAACCCCAATTAGGGGGCCCACTTCTGAGCAAGGGACTGCCCTTGCTCAGAAGAGCATTGCACTGTCCAAATGTCTACCAATCCAGCCTGTCTTGAGGATGAAAGTTCTATTGGGGCAATCAGGGGAGGCCTCACAGAGAAGGGAGCATATAGGTCACAACTGATGGGAATGAGGCCATGACGCCAAGATCTGGGAGAACAGAGTTCCTAGCAGGAGGAACGCCAAGAGCACACTTGAGATGGGTAAAAGCTTAGGTAAGTTTGAAGAAAAGAAAGAGGGTCAGCATAGCTGAAGCTTAGTCAGTGAGGGTGGGGATTGGTAAGTGGAAGAATATGAAATCAGGGAGAGCCAGTTAACAAAACATATGGTTATATACAATATATACTGTTCTGTATAATATATTGTGCACCTATTTTAAGTATGACCTTGGAAGACTGAACACTTCTTATGGATATGACCAAATTTATTTCATTTTCCCTTTGAAATATTTACTAAAAAGTCTACTGTAGTGCGGTATTTTCAAACTACACTTTTGTTATTATTTGAAGGAGAAAAGTAACCAAAGAATTTCCTATCTTTTTCCCAATTTTTTGCTTCTGGCCAAATTTGTCTTACTTTGATGTTAACTGTGCATTTTTGAAGTTATTATATGAGTTAATTTCAAGGTCAGATTCAATATAACCATGTACAGCCCTTGCTCATAAAGAATATTGTGTATTCCTACTTTATGATAAAAGTACTCCAACATTTCCTGATGTGTTCCATCTCTCATTTTTTTCTGCTTTATCCTTTCTACTGCATAAATTGTCTTCTTTTAATAGAGCAACCATGGTCTGCCACTTCCCTGTTTGAAAGCCTTTATTGACTACATTTTGCACATATGATAATTACTCTGTATGGGTCACTTGGTTGCAAAAGGTCTCAGGCTATGATCCATCATGTAATTCATGCTCTAACCTTTTGGTACTCTCCTTAGTTCTGAATAAATCTTGGACTTTCTTGTCCCCATGTCTTGATTCAAGCCATTTCTTTCATTTGGAAGGATTTCTTCTCCATTCTCATTCTCAACCCCCTATACCTTGCTATGCATAATCTCTTGCAGATCAGTTTACACCCACCCCTTGCAAGAAGCCTTCCTGAGTCCCTCTGATGGTAATTCAACCCTTCCCATCCCACTACACACATACAGTAGTTCCCCCTTATTTATGAATGTTAGGTTCCAAGAACTCCAGTGGATGCCTGAAACCATAGATAGTAGCAGACCAAATTGCCATCAATCAGAACACGTTTCTGTTCATGTCTTCTACCCACAAATTTAATGCCTTTTCCATCTTAACTAAGCACTTACCATGCACTGTGGCTGTCAATTTTGCAGTTTAATGTGCAGCAGCAAAGCTAGTATGAATTTTTTTTCCTTCTTCACAATTTCACAGGTAGAAGATTCATTCTTACCACAGATCTGAAAAGTTGTATGCTTAGAAACTTCAGCATGCAATTTTTTTTCTTTCTCATTAAGTAGAAAACTTTCACCTTTTCACTTAAAGGAAGCACTTCACAGCTTCTTTTTGTCTGAATTGGGAAGGCAATGTCTCCTACCAAACTTAATAATTCTGATTTTCAGTAAATATTTAATGAAGTCAGTAGACTATTTCCATGCTCTCATTAACTCCTCAGAAACATGAGCAGGACCAAATTTCTCTCTTTTGTAGGCAAGGCCATACCTTTTTTTATTCTGTCATATTTATTCATCACAGATGTAGAATTTCCAATTCAGCAGAGATATCACTTAATGTATTCTGTGTCCATTCCCTTGTTTTGCTCTTCCTCACATGTAACTGAAATACCTTTTCCCTTTGCCCATTTATCTATGTGGAGTTAATCTACTAGTTTGTGTCTGGTTGTCAATTTTTATGTATTTCCTATTTTGTGCAATTGTTTTGTCTTTTCTTACAGAATTCAGAAAAGACATGACCAAATAGCAATATTAGTACACAGATAGTTGTTGGTGAATATTAACTAAATTAATTTGATATATTTTGATTAGATAACATACTACTCATTTTGTTTCTTTTCTTTTTTTTTTTTTTAAAGAAACGATCAGGTTTTTTTCTGGAGAACAAACCTACCTACCAGCTTTGGAAGGCTGGTTACTATATAGTAGTGTACTTCCCAGAGAAAGATATCACTATTCTTTGGGATAGGAAGACAACTATTCATATCAAAGTTGGGCCACAGTGGAAGGTAGGTCAACCTAAGCTCCAAATGAGATGCAATGAATAAAATCACATTTACTTTTTGATGTTTGATGAAAATAAAATAATGATTAATGTTTTCCTTTAAGAAGTAGATTATATTTTCAGAATTAATGACTCATTTCTTTGATGACTCTGAAACAACCTTTAGTCATTGCTGTCTTTCTTCAATTAATATTCTCTGCTGTTCATCTTATATCCTTCTTTCCAACAGGAATAAGAATATATTCTACTAGTAGATGAAGGAGGAGAACTTGCAGTGATATTTCCTAAAAGCAGTAGAATTACTCCTTAAAACCTTGAATTTAAACATGCTGAACACTCTCTTCAATATTGAAGAATAGAATGCATCCCTTATTGGTGGAGTAGGCTGCCTATGTCTCTGCCAAAGCAGGCAATAATCATAGAAATACATCTACTATAGCCACTTATTTCCATGGGGCCTCTGTTTTCAGAGATCACATCTGTTCAAAGACAGTGGCCACTAACAGTAGTTATCCTAAAGCTGAGGCATCAGGAAGGGGGATGTGGAAAAACAAATGGTTAACTTGTTTTCAACAAGTAGGCAATATGATATATTCCAGCAAGTAGGGAATATATCTGCCATTCTTCATTCTATATCCTTGTTTCCAACAAGGTTGGGAATATATATAATTATCAGTTATATATATATACACATGAATTATGTATAAACACACATATACATTTGTATACACATACACTTTCATATGTACTGTATTATTTGAATTAAACTTTTCCAAGTTATTTATTAGTTGTATTAATGCTAAGACACTGGCAAGTGTGGATAAATAGGACTTGAAATTGGGTAAAATATTTCTGTAAATTTAAAATAATCACCAAATATAATTAAATTGGCATGAGAAAATCTACTTTTTAAAGTTAATTTTTAAAAATGATTGATGTAAAAATTCTTAAATGTATATTTGAAATGTCTCAAAAATTTTAATGAATATGAGTCTTTAAATGTTACAGTGATTATATAATATTTCCTGGTGATTTTTTCTTACTTTAGAACAAGCTATCAGGGTTGTGTGGAAACTTTGATAAATGTACTTCAAATGATATGACCACATCTAATAACTTGGAAGTGAGAAATGCTCAGGTATTTGGAGATAGTTGGGCATTAGGACAGGTAAGTTACATAAATATATTTTAGAAGTCAACAAAAATTTTTAAGAATATTTTTTCACTAGAACATTTTATTCTTATTTAGGTAATGTTATTTTACATACTATTTTCATAGTAATTTATAGCTGATAACCTTTCATATTTATCTTCTCATGTAATTTTTCTGATAACCTTATCATATAGAGGATGTTGTCTCCTTATTATAGATGAAGAAATTGAGGATCAGGGAAGTTAAAGGCCTTGTCTAATATTATAGGGCCAGAAAGTAGCAGAGGTGACATTCAAATTCATCTCTTCTCCCTCACGTTTTCCTCACCATAGCAAATTGCCTTATCAAGGTATCTGCATTTTAAAGAATGATGGAAGTTTTGCCAGTTCAAAGAAATAAATAAATGAAGACAGAATTTCTTAACAGTCATGTTATTAGTATTACAGGAAACGAAGGGGGATACGTGTGTGTGTGTGTGTGTGTGTGTAGGTTGTGGTCAACTGCCTTTGGCGGCAGTTAGATAAATTAATTTTGACATATTTATCTTTTAAAGGGTTTCTTTTTTTTAATTTATTTTTATTTTTTTATTTTTTATTTTTTTTAATTTTTATTTTTTTTATTGCATTTTAGGTTTTGGGGTACATGTGAAAAACATGCAAAGTTGTTGCATAGGTGCATTCATGGCAGTGTGATTTGCTGCCTCCCTCCCCCTCACCCATATCTGGCATTTCTCCCCATGCTATCCCTCCCCAACTCCCCCCCCCGCTGTCCCCCCCACTCCCCCACAACAGACCCCCGTGTATAGTGCTCCCCTCCCTGTGTCCATGTGTTCTCCTTGTTCAACACCCTCCTATGAGTGAGAACATGTGGTGTTTGGTTTTGTGTTCTTGTGTCAGTTTGCTGAGAATGATGGTTTCCAGGTTCATCCATGTCCCTACAAAGGACGTGAACTCCTCATTTTTAATGGCTGCATAATATTCCATGGTGTATATGTGCCACATTTTTCCTGTCCAGTCTATCATCGATGGGCATTTGGGTTGGTTCCAGGTCTTTGCTATTGTAAACTGTGCTGCAATGAACATTCGTGTGCATGTGTCCTTATAGTAGAATGATTTATAATCCTTTGGATATATGCCCAGTAATGGGATTGCTGGGTGAAATGGAATTTCTATTTCTAAGTCCTTGAGGAATCGCCACACTGTTTTCCACAGTGGTTGAACTAATTTACACTCCCACCAACAGTGTAAAAGTGTTCCTATTTCTCCACATCCTCTCCAGCATCTATTTTCTCCAGATTTTTTAATGATCGCCATTAAAGGGTTTCTTGAGGCATCATAAGCCTATAAGGGAGAGACATGTTTGAAGGATTTTCCAAACTTACTGACAGAATCTGTATTTTATTTATTAATTCTCAAGGAAATGGTGTTATGTGAAACACATTTTGAAAAATGCCGAACTAACTCAGAAAACAGTGTCAAATTGGTTCTATTCTTTCTTCTACTTTCTTTTTAGCCTATTGTTCTTTGTAATTGATAGGAGTGTTTGAGACCACAGTTTCCTGATTGGTTACCATTTGGTTAGTTACTTCTGTATTTTGCCTGGCTTACTAATATGTCTAAATCTCTTTAAAGAATAAAGAGGGGATGGAGTAAAACATTTATTCCATTCAGTAACATTTGAGTGTGGTCTAAGCTTAAGAGTACAAAATTGTACTTTTTAATATCTAAAATATCTGCTATATTGAGAGAGACAAAATCCTTTTAATTGTGGCTATCTTACATTTTTTTACCTTTAGACTTTTTTGGGAAAAAAATCATTTTACATTTTTTCTATCTGCAAATGAATTAAGATATAACTAATTTCTAGTGATATTTAAATATTTGGAGTAGTCAAATAATTTTACACCCCCTCAAAATGAGTTTGTTATTAATACCTGATGACAAAGCTAGAAGTCATGTCATTTAAAAAAAAATTCATGGCTGGGCACAGTGGCTGACACCTGTAATCCCAGCACTTTGGGAGGCCAAGGTGGGTGGATCACCTGAGCGCAGGAGTTTGAGACCAGCCTGGCCAACATGGTGAAACCCCGTCTCTACTAAAAATACAAAAAATTAGCCGGGCGTCATAGCAGGTGCCTGTGATCCCAGCTACTCGGGAGGCTGAGACAGGAGAATCACTTGAACCCAGGAGGTGGAGGTTGCAGTGAGCCAAGATTGCGCCACAGCACTCCAGCCTGGGCAACAAAGAGTGAAATCCAACTCAAAAAAAAATTCACTAATTTTTATATAGCACTTATGTTTTCCATTACATACAGACACATAATATGGATAAATCACAGTCTTTGCCTTTAAGGAATTTAGAGTCTATAGGTGGAAAATTTAGAGGTGGAAACATTAACAGTTAGAACATAGTAAGATAGTTGCTTTGATAGAAGTGCACACAAAGTGGGGATTGTGATGGTCCAAGAAAGGTTCCTGGAGAAGGTACCCTGGAGATGAATCTTATAAGATTTATAGGAGCTAAGAAAGTAAAATTTATGGGAAAGAATATAACAGGCAAAGGAGGGAGCAGCCACCTAGAAGGTGTCAGGCTGGAGAGAGTGTGGTACATAAAGTGAATTTCAAGAAGTTCATTTTGGATGTGGTGTAAGGTTTGAAACAGATAATAGCTGAAGTGCAAAGTATAGATCTGCAAGATACAAGAGCCAAGAGGCTCTTATTATAATCCAGCTAGAAATATTAAGTCAGTAGAGATTTAGAAAACTGTATAAATTTGGGAGGCATTCATGATAAAAATCATCAGCATCTGCTGAAAGACTGTATTAGGAAGGATGAATTTGGAGGTTTCAAGAAGTCTCTGACTTTCCTGGCTTACTAGGAAGATGCTGCTGTTTCTCCCCGAGGCAGGGCAAAGAGGAGGCAATGAATATGGATAGTCGGGGAAGGACAATGGTGTAGATGGGGATGGTTAGGATCTGCTGAGAGAGAAGGACAGAGATATTTAGGTGGAAATGTCCAGTTTTGAAATTCAGGAAGGAGATCTTGGATGGACATAGGGATTTTGCAGTTACTAATATATTCAGGGCATTGAAGCCAGGACACATGTACAGAATCAGAAAAATAGAGATTTGAGGATTAAGCTTTGCAAAGAAAGGAAGGAGAAATAAATTAGGGAACAACGGCCAATGTAAGAAACCCAGCAGAAAATTGTGTCACTAAAACCAAATGAGGAGAGACATTTAAGAAGGGTAAAGTATTAAATACAATCAAAGGCAGCAAAAGTCAAGCAAGATGGAAGACTGAAAAATTGCCTTTATATTTAGTAATGAAGAGGTCATAGATGACATTTTTCAGGGCAGTGTCAGGGAAGTGGATTAGGGGAGGAAGAGGCCAAACTGCTGCATGTATGGGAATTGAGTCTGCAGAGATTTGAGTACATACAACCTCTCAGACGATTTGTGACAGAAATGAAGGAGATGAAAATGAAAGAAAGAGGTCATGCTCATGGGATTTTTAAGTCATGCAAATGTTGTGTTTAAGAGAATTTAAAAATCATTTATCACCACTCTATCTCTAATATTGCCATGACTTTATTATTCTGTTTAGTTGCTTTCAAAAATGATATATGCAATTAACATTGAATTGAATGTGAGCAGGTGCTTTACGCAAATCCTATCTAAAAGGATGAGAATATATTAGGTGCAATTGTAATGAGTGAAGTTGGGTAGGTTACTCTGTTTGAGAAATTATCCCTTTAAAAACTTCTTTTCTCTCTCAAATTTTTTCAACAGTGTGAAAATCCAGATGAAACAATTAAACCCTGTGAGGCACATCAAAACAAATTTCCTTATGCCAAGAAAGAATGCTCCATTTTGTACAGCGATATTTTTGCTTCTTGTCGCAATGTGGTAAATGAATACTTTTTACATCTACCACCTAACTATTGTCAGGGGGACATAAGTGTTGGTTTGTTTTTCTGTAGAAGTGGTGCATTTAGTTGATTTACTTTCTCCCTCACTCCATCTAATTTAACAGTGTACCTTTGTACATATTTGTAATAATTTGTTCTAGTTTATGGAACATTATTTACATGTATCATTTTATGATTAAAAGTGTTTATTTTTCTTTAGAGAACACTGCCAAATGGGCATTCTTCTCAACTCAACGTATAGTTTAAAAGTATTGCTTGTAGAACATTTGAAATGGTTTTAGAAGCACATCCTAAGATGGAATGTAACTTATATAGAAATTTCACTTTCAAAACTCTTTCCTAGCATGATTATTTTAGGTCCCAATAGAAGTTTAAACAATATTTCAATGCATTGGTAAAAATCAAGTAACATTTCTGCGGCATACAAAGCTAGGTCTTGAGGGGTATCACTTGTGTGATTGTTTGAGTTGTGAGCTAAGGTGGTTGTTTTTCTTAGAGTACCATTCTATTTCGAAGAATAAAATGACATATGGTTATTCAGACATTCAGACAGGGGTACTTGACAGATATTTTTCCTTCCTTCCTTCCTTCCTTCCTTCCTTCCTTCCTTCCTTCCTTCCTTCCTTCCTTCCTTCCTTCCCTCCTTCCTTCCTTCCCTCCCTCCCTCCCTTCCTTCCTTCTTTCCTTCCTTTTCTCCTTCCCTCCCTCCCTCCCTCCCTCCCTCCCTCCTTCCTTCCTTCCTTCCTTCTGTCTTACTTTTCCTTTTTTTTTTTGTCTCACTCTGTCATCCAGGCTGGAGTGCAGTGGCATGATCTCAGCTCAGCTCACTACAACCTCTGCCTCCCAGGTTCAAGCAGTTTTCCTGCCTCAGCCTCCCAAGTAGCTGGGATTACATGATCATGTTAAAACTCAGCCTCTACTAAAAATACAAAAATTAGCCACTACGCTCAGCTAATTTTTGTATTTTTAGTAGAGATTGGGTCTTACCATGTTGACCAGACTGGTCTGGAACTCCTGACCTCAGATAATCCACCCACCTTGGCCTCCCAAAATCTTGAGATTACAGCGGTGAGCCACTGCGCCAGGCTGATATTTTCTTAAAATGAGTGAAATGAGTCTGTGGCTTTACAGAAACACCCGATGGTGTCCGTTGTCTTTGATAAAATTTACTTTCAAAGAAAAATTAGAGTTTTGTAAACGTTAGATCCATTCCTGCGACCTTATGAGGTTTTTTATACTTAAGGAGTTTTTTGATGATCTAGATGATAATATTAACAAATGTGACTTGTAGCTATTGTATATAATTAAATATGTCAACATTTCAAAGATCTGCACAGATCCATAAATTTTCCACGTGACTAATGCATGATGTTACAAAATCATGCAGAAGTAAAAGATCCATTCAAATAAACAATTTTAGTACAGCAAAGTATAAAGTTTATTAATATGGTTTTAGACTTCACATTGCAGTGAACTTTTAAGAAAACAATATTTTTTGAATTTTGATATAGTATCAAAGAATATCACAATTACCTGAAAAAGATGTTAAAGTACTCCTTCTTTTCCAACTAAATATATGTGTGGAACTGAATTTTCTTCATCTACTTCAACCCAGATCCGAACAAGACAAAAACATTATGATAGACCAGATGAAGCAGCAGATAGGAGAATTCAGCTGTGTGCTATTAAGCCACACATTAAAGAGATTTGCAAAAAATGCAAAACAGTGCACTCTTCTCACTATTTTTTGGGATAATAACACTAAAACTATGTTATTCATGTTAACATGTAATGAGTTTATTGTTGCTATTTTTTAAATTTCTCATTTAAAATGTCTAATAGAGTAAATATTGGTAGATATAATCCCACAAACAAAACCTCTTTGGGGATCTCAGTGATTTTTTTAGAGTGTAAAGGGATTTTGAGACAGAAAAGTTTGAAGACTGCAATATTAGAGGCATGTAGGTAAACTAAAGTCTTGTCTAAAAAGGGTTACTTTGGAGACTTTTCAGAGTTTCCAAGGACCACAGTTGCTTGACAAGTAATATCGTGTCAAGTCCTGAACCACAGAGCCTGCTGGTTCTTTTCCACTTGAAAAGAAAAATTAACCCATGAACTGACCTACAAAATAAAATACAGCTCAGTGGCACAAAAACCTGCTTCTTCTTTTCTTTTCTTTTTCTTTTTTTTGAGACGGTGTAGACAGTGACTTGATGTCGGCTCACTACAACCTCCACCTTTCAGGGTCAAGCAATTCTGCCTCAGTGTCCCACAGCTGGGACTACAGGTATGTGCCACCATGCTCAGCTAATTTTTGTATTTTTAGTAAAGGCAGGGTTTCACCATGTTGACCAGGCTTGTCTCGAACTCCTGACCTCAAGTGATCCACCTGCCTCATCCTCCCAAAGTGCAGGGATTACAAGCATGAGCCACAACTCCTGGTCCCTTGGTCCTTTTTTTTTTTTTTTTTTTTTAACACATTGTCAATATATTAAAATTTGTCAGCTACTTAACTATAATGCAAATAAAATAAATAGATTAAGTAAATGGGATAAGTTTTTTTTAAAAGACTGCTGTTACCATTAATAGCAATTAGAATAGGGACAAAAAAGAAAGGGAAGAAGGAAGGAAGATGGAAAACTACATAAAATTATAATTGGAAGCAGAAGATGCCCTTCTTTTAATGCCATGTGAATATACCAGTAATGAAAGAAGCTTCCAAAAAGTAATCTGTTATGTTGCAGATGTTGAAGTTACATGTATTTATTAATCTTATTATTTCTTTTGCTAGTTCTTTGATGTGACATTTTCCTAATACATTTCTTTCTCCTTTGGGCAATAAAAAGATTTGAAATAAAGAGAATTCTCTAGGTGGCAGTGTTAAGCTGATAATATCAAATTTTGAAAATGCATAGTTTTCTTTTAGAGGGCTGACTTTAAATCTTAATCAGTATCTATTGAAATTAAGTAAGCTTTCACTTCATTTTTCAGATTGATGTTACTTCTTTTGCCAAAAATTGTCATGAAGATACATGTAACTGTAATCTTGGTGGGGACTGTGAGTGTCTGTGCACTAGTATAGCTGCATATGCATACAAGTGTTGTCAGGAAGGAATATCAATTCATTGGAGATCATCTACTGTTTGTTGTGAGTATCCTACTTGGACAATCATTATGTAAAGACCTGATACAGAAATACATATTAATTGTTGATTTATCTTAGAAATAATTGCCAGAAAACTCATGGAAATATAATCAAATCAAAATGACTAAATTTTATATTCCTTTGATGATAATAGATTATAGAATACCAAAAGGACTTATAAAAATAAATTATAATATTTTGCTCTGTGTTTGATTACTGTCATTATACCATTTGAAATATAAATTATACACCATCCTTAGAGAAATTGTTTATGACTTTAATTCTTTTATGCCTATGAAGTTTCATTGTTCTGATGATAAGAAACATGTTTTTAAAAAAATCACCTTGAATTTGCTTCAAGATTTGACTAAACTTTTAATTTAGTTGTGTAGGTGGTAAAACATCTGAACAAACTTACAATTTGAACACTTTTAGTTGACCTTTCTAAATTGGCATATACATTTTCCTACCTTAAAACAATTATATGAAATTTAATTAATTATGCTATGTCACTTAATGAATCTCTTTTTCTCAGAAAAAGTTCCTAAGTAATACCTTTCTATATTCTTTCACATAGTTATTGACAAATATGTGGCTATATCTAGCCTACATTCAGTTAAGTGATTGGCTTCTTTTAATATTTATTCTTTTTTCTTTTAGCACTTGATTGTGAATACTACAATGAAGGTATGTGACATTCAAATTACAAATATCACTATAGTATTCTATTGGGTGTATTTTCAGATTAAAAGTTTTTAAACAACTTGTGCTGTGAACAAACTATAAATTGTTTTTAACTTGATATATAACTCCATAAAAGCTTTTCATTTTCAAAATTTTAAAAAATTTCTAAGTATTTGTGCTAAGATTTATTTCCCAAAATCTAAAATAATGTGTAACTTAAGTTCTCAGCATTTAAGAGCCCTCAATACAGTTTTGGAATGACATGAATGAATGGATGGGTGAAGTTAGTTAATTTTTTAGATCAAAAGGATGAAAGACCTATAACAAAAGCATACCTTTACCATTACTTAATAAATGTAAACAGTGTTCAAATGTTTTTAAAATTTTTATTTTATTTTTAAATTGACACATATAATTGTATATATTTATGGGGTACAGTGTAGTGTTATGATACATATACACATTGTAGAATGATCAAATCAGACTAATTAGCATATTGATCACCTCAAATATTTACCATTTCTTTGTGGTAAGAACATTAAAATTTCTTTCTTTTAGCTATTCATTCTTTAAAAATCAAGAAAATCTATCATTTGCAACAACATGGATGAACCTTGTGAACATTGTGCTAAGTGAAATAAGTCAGGCACAGTGAGACAAATACGATGTGATTTCACTTATTTGAGAAATCCAAAAAAGTTGAATTTTTAGAAATAGAGAGTAGAATGGTGTTACTGGAGGCTGGTGGTGGGAAAGAGGACAGGGAAAGGCCAGATGTTGGTCAAGGGACAAAAAGTTTCAACTAGATGGGAGGAATAAGTTCTCTTATCTATTGCACAGCATGGTGACTATAGTCACATTTTTCTTATGTTGTGGAAATCAAAGAAACAAAGTATAAATGTAATTATGTAAGAAATAATATAAGGATTTTATTTTGACATCATTATAGGCAATAATCATTCTTTACATATTACCGGAATGAGAACTTACTGATAAAATAATAATGAAGATCTCCTGGTCTCAGCAAACATCCAGATTTGCAATAAGAAATCTGAGAGGTGCTGCTGTCTAAAACTAAGGCATAGATGTAAGAAAAGATAGAGAATTGCATCCTTAAGGAAAATACTTGAATTTGGCAGAATGGGAGTCTTTTTCTCAAATCTATTTAATAAGGAAGGCACAGGCACCGAAACCTAATTCAGACAAGTAAGGTGATCTAGGGAAGTATCCATGTAGTCAGTAACTGGGTGAACCATGGACCCATGATGGATGTGTCAGTTAGAATAATAGTTACAGGAAATCTGGGCCAAGCAACCAATCTGAGACACTTCACGTGGCTTATTAGACTAGGAAGAAATTTGACAGCTAGATAATTTTAGAGAAATAGAGATAATGAATTAAAAAGAAAATGAGAATTTTTGATTTTAGTTATATTTGTTTTATTTATGGATGTTTGATAGAGGAGGCAAATTCAACATTTAAAAATATCTGTGGTAGTTAAAGAAAATCTAAGTAACAGTATTTCCTGTTCAAGATTTTAAAGAGACTGCCACACACATGCATGCATACACATACATACACAAATGCACACTCCACATTATTGGATTCCATAATTAAAATGCAATTTATTGTCTAATAATAATAACAGAAGCTTTTCTTGTGTTAACTGCTTTCTCTATATTATATAATTTAAACATCAAAATATGTTATTTTATTTTATTGTCAGAATTTTACTATTATCAACACTTTACAGAAGAAATTGAAGCAGAGAGAGATTAAATAGCTTTGCCAAATTCACTTAGCCAAAATGTGGCAAACTGGGATTTGTAAACAGTTTGACTTCAGGGCCAGTGAGCATGACTTCCATGCTACATGGCCTACTGTATGGTTAATATATCCTAGTGTAGGGATGATCACCACACATTATTATCACAGGTTCTACATAGTACACAGACAGCAATCTGAGAAAATGCTCCAATAACTTCCTCACTAAAAAAATTCCTGATTCACCCAGTTCTGCTAAGACAATCTCCATCTGCACCTTTGTACTTTCTGGCATTTATTCTGCAGACTTGTGGACCTAGAAGCAGAATTTTCTATACATATTGAATCACTCTACCTCTTGCTACATTTTGCTCTCTGTTAACAAGTCTGCTGCACTTCTAGTGATGGTTCATTCTTCTCATGTACTACAGAATCCTTCAAACCTGTTCTTCTAGTTTCATTTGTAATACTGTATTGATAATATCAGAGAGTGAACATGGGACATTTGGCCTTCATGAGACTCTAATAGGCTCAGTAGAGTGGCAGGAAAATAAATTTCCTATGATCAAATAATAGGGAAAGGCATCAACGTGCCAAGGGAAGTCAGAATTTGTAAAAGCAACGCAACAGTGATAGACGATTGAAGGAGAATATAAAATTTTGATGATTGTGGAAAGAATAATATAAATAAAATGATTTTAAATGGTTATTCTTAATTTGTTTCATCCCAAATAATTTCATAGCTATTGTAAATTTACCTAGTCCTTTCTGGGCATTTATAGCTGGCATATTGCTCCCTTTCTTTATTTGCTACATGCCAGACACTATGATATTAAGATACTTATAATATATTTTTTTTTTGAGACGGAGTTTCCCTCTTGTTACCCAGGCTGGAGTGCAATGGCACGATCTCGGCTCACCGCAACCTCCGCCTCCTGGGTTCAGGCAATTCTCCTGCCTCAGCCTCTTGAGTAGCTGGGATTACAGGCACGCGCCACCGTGCCCAGCTAATTTTTTGTATTTTTAGTAGAGACGGGGTTTCACCATGTTGACCAGGATGGTCTCGATCTCTTGACCTCGTGATTCACCTGCCTCGGCCTCCCAAAGTGCTGGGATTACAGGCTTGAGCCACCGCGCCCGGTCGATACTTGTAATATTTAAAGCACATACATAAATAAATAATTGTGATTCTGTAGGAAGAATTTTAAAAAGTATTAGGAGAATTCAAAGGTTATTGTTGAGATTATTTCAATAATCCTTAGTACAATGATTCTATATAATATCTTTGTATTCATTTATATGACTTTGACTAAAAACGTAAAGCTTGCATTTGAAATGTTATTTCTGTAGGTGAGGGAGAACTTCAATTTCCTACTAAAAATTGTTATGTGATTTTTAAGTTCAGAGTAATTTTATTAGATAGGATATGCTTATTTCTGTTTTTAGAATCACTGCAGGAAATGATTGCTTTCAGTAGATGGTGAAATTATACTTCTCCTTGCAGAAAATTAATGATAAGATCAATGACTTTTATCTCTCAGTTGCTGGCAAAAATAGTCCAGAATCAAGCTGCCAATTAACTGAGAGTCAATTCAAAAGCATTAGATTTTTGTACAAACAGATTTCTCAGATGGCAATTGTCTTTTCAGGGTGCTGTATTAGGGGGTGTGTGCAGCAGGGGAGAGATTTTGTTTCGCTGTCCATCTCCTTTCTCATTCTTATGTTGAATATTCATGAGGGTGCTTCAAACCCTCAAGTTGTAGTTATATACACATCTTTTTCATTTTGAATTGTATCTCATTATAATTAACTTATCTTATTATTTGTATGTTATTTCCATATTTGTACAAATCTACATATTTATACTTTGAAACATATTTGCATCTTGGAGGTTTGTGCCACTTTCTTCTTTATTTATTTATTTATTTTTTATTGTACTTTAGGTTCTGGGGTACATGTGCAGATCATGCAGGATTGTTGCATAGGTACACACATGGCAATGTGGTTTGCTGCCTCCATCCCCTCATCACCTACATCTGGCATTTCTCCCTATGTTATCCCTATCAGACCTTGCCACTTCCCACTGTCCCTCCCTTGGCACCACCCAACAGACTCCAGTGTGTGATGCTCCACTCCATGTGTCTATGTGTTCTCATTGTTCAACACCTGCCTATGAGTGAGAACATGTGGTGTTTGATTCACTGTTCTTGGGTCAGTTTGCTGAGAATTATGGTTTCCAGTATCATCCACGTCCCTATAAAGGGCACAAACTCATCATTTTTTATGGCTGCTTAGTATTCCATGGTGTATATGTGCCACATTTTCCTTGTCCAGTCTATCATTGATGGACATTTGGGTTGGTTCCAGGTCTTTGCTATTGTAAACAGTGCCACTGTGAACATACATGTGCATGTGTCTTTATAATAGAATGATTTATAATCCATCGGGTATATACCCAGTAATGGGATTGCTCGGTCAAATGGAATTTCTATTTCTAGGTCCTTGAGAAATTGCCACACTGTCTTCCACAATGGTTGAACTAGTTTAAACTCCCACCGACAGTGTAAAAGTGTTCCTATTTCTCCACATCCTCTCCAGCATCTGTTGTCTCCATATTTTCTAATGATCACCATTCTAACTGGCATGAGGTGGTATCTCGATGTGGTTTTGATTTACATTTCTCTAATAATCAGTGATGATGAGCATTCTTTTATGTGTTTGTTGGTCTCATATATGTCTTCTTTTGAAAAGTGTCTGTTCATATCCTTCACCCACCTTTGGATGGGTTGGTTTGTTTTTTCTTATAAATCTGTTTTAGTTCTCTGTAGATTCTGGATATCAGCCCTTTGTCAGATGGGTAGATTGCAAAAATTTTTTCCCATTCTGTTGGTTGCTGGTTCATTCTAATGATTGTTTCTTTTGCTGTACAGAAGCTCTGGAGTTTAATTAGGTTCCATTTGTCTATTTTGGCTTTTGTTGCCATTGTTTTTGGTGTTTTAGTCATGAAGTCCTTGCCTATGCCTATGTTCTGAATGGTTTTGCCTGGGTTTTCTTCTAGGGTTTTTATGGTGTTAGGTCTTATGTTTAAGTCTTTAATCTATCTGGAGTTAATTTTAGTATAAGGTGTCAGGAAGGGGTCCAGTTTCTGCTTTCTGCATATGGCTAGCTAGTTTTCCCAACACTATTTATTAAGCAGGGAATCCTTTCCTCATTGCTTGTTTTTGTCAGGTTTGTCAAAGATCAGATGGTTGTAGACATGTGGCATTGCCTGCAAGGCCTCTGATCTGTTCCATTGGTCTATATCTCTGTTTTGGTACCAGTACCATGCTGTTATGATTACTGTAGCCCTGTAATATAGTTTGAAATCAGGTAGCATGATGTCTCCAGCTTTGTTCTTTTTGCTTAGGATAGTCTTGGCTATGCAGGCTCTCCTTTGGTTCCATATGAAGTTTAAAGTGTTTTTTTTTTCAGTTCTGAGAAGAAGTTCATTGTTAGCTTGATGGGGATAGCATTGAATCTATAAATTACTTTGGGCAGTATGGCCATTTTCACGATATTGATTCTTCCTATCCACGAGCATGGGATGTTTCTCCATCTGTTTGTGTCCTCTCTTACTTCCTTGAGCAGTGGTTTGTAGTACTCCTTGAAGAGGTCCTTTATATGCTTTGTTAGTTGTATTCCTAGGTATTTTATTCTCTTTGTAGCAATTGTGAATGGGAGTTTGCTCATGATTTGGCTCTTTGTTAGTCTGTTATTGGTGTATAGAAATGCGTGTGATTTCTGCACATTGATTGTGTATCCTGAGACTTTGCTGAAGTTGCTTATCAGTTTAAGTAGATTTTGGGCTGAGATGATAGAGTCTTCTAAATATACAATCATGTCGTCTGCAAATAGAGACAATTTGACTTCCTTTTTTCCTGATTGAATACCCTTTATTCTTTTTTTCTTGCCTAATTGCTCTGGCTAGAACTTCCAGTACTATATTGAATAGGAGTGGTGAGAGAGGGCATCCTTGTCTAGTGCTGGATTTCAAAGGGAATGCTTCCAGTTTTTGCCCATTCAGTATGATATTGGCTATAGATTTGTCATAAATAACTTTTATTGTTTTGAGATATGTTCCTTTGAAACCTAGTTTATTGAGAGTTTTTAGCATAATAAAGGGCTGTTGAATTTTGTTGAAGGCCTTCTCTGCATCTATTGAGATAATCATGTTGTTTTTGTCTTTAGTTCTGTTTATGTAGTGGATTACGTTTATAGACTTGCATATGTTGAACCAGCCTTGCATCCCTGGAATGAAGCCTAATTGATCATGGTGGATAAGCTTTTTGATGTGGTGTTGCAGTTGATTTGCCAGTATTTTACTGAAGATTTTTGCATCTATGTTCATCATAGATATTGTCCTGAAGTTTTCTTTTCTTGTTGAGTCTCTGCCGAGTTTTGGTATCAGGATGATATTGGTCTCATAAAATGATTTGGGAAGGAGTCCCTCTTTTTGTGTTGTTTGGAATAATTTCAGAAAAAATGGTACCAGCTCCTCTTCATACATCTGGTAGAATTCAGCTGTGAACCCATCTGGACCTGGACTTTTTTTTGTTGGTAGTCTATTAATTGCTCCCTCAACTTCAACCCTTGTTATTGGTCTATTCAAGGTTTCAACTTCTTCCCTGGTTTAGGCTTGGGAGGAGACAAGTGTCCAGGAATTTATCCATTTCTTCCAGGTTTACTGGTTTATGTGTGTAGAGTTGTTTGTAGTAATCTATGGTTGTAGTTTGTATTTCTGTGGAATCAATGGTGATATCCCCTTTATCGTTTTTTTATTGCATCTATTTGATTCTTTTCCCTTTTCTTTTTTATTAATCTGGCTAGTAGTCTATTTTGTTGATCTTTGCAAAAAGCCCGCTCCTGGATTTATTGATTTTTTGAAGTTTTTTTTTGTGTGTCTCTATCTCCTTTGGTTCTGCTCTGATCTTAGTTATTTCTTGTCTTTTGCTAGCTTTTGAGTTTTTTTGATCTTGCTCCTCTAGCTCTTTCAATTTTGATGATATGGTGTCCATTTTCAATCTTTCCTCGTTTCTCATGTGAGCATTTATGGCTATAAATTTCCCTCTAGACACTGCTTTAAATGTGTCCCAGAGATTCTGGCACATTGTGTCTTCATTCTCATTAGTTTCAAAGAAAATCTTTATTTCTGCCTTCATTTCATTGTTTATTCAGTCAACATTCAGGAGCCAGCTGTTCAGTTTCCATGAAGCTGTGCAGTTCTGGGAGGTCATGTCCGAGGCAATGAAGCCTGTGCACAGAAGGGTGGGGTGACTCAGCCAAGGGGCTGGGGCAGAGGGAGGCTGGACTGGTCAGGGTCAGGGTGGGGTTGGGGTCTGAGTTTGTTTCTTAATTCTAAGTTCTAATTTGATTGCCCTGTTGTCTGAGAGACTGTTTGTTATGATTTCCATTGTTTTACATTTACTGAGGAGTGATTTATTTCCAATTATGTGGTTAATTTTAGAGTAGGTGCAATGCGGTGCTGAGAAGAATGTATATTCTGTGGATTTGGGGTGGAGATTTCCGTAGATGTCTATTAGGTCTGCTTGGTCCAGATCTGAGTTCAAGTCCTGGATTTCCTCGTTAATTTTCTTACTCGTCGATCTGTCTAATATTGACAGTGGAGTGTTAAAGTCTCCCTCTATTATTAAGAACTTGCTTTATGTACCTGAGTATTCCTGTCTTGGGTGCGTATATATTTAGGATCATTAGCTCTTCTTGATGCATTGATCCTTTTACCATTATGTAATGCGCTTCTTTGTCTCTTTTGATCTTTGTTGGTTTAAAGTCCATTTTATCGGAGACTAGGATTGCAACTCCTGCTTTTTTTTGCTCTCCATGTGCTTGATAAATCTTCCTCCATCCCTTTATTTTGAGCCTATGTGTGTCCTTGCATGTAAGATGGGTTTTCTGAATACAGCACACTGATGGATCTTGACTTTTTATCCAATTTGCCTGTCTGTGTCTTTTGACTGGGACATTTAGCCCATTTACATTTAAGGGTAATATTGTTATGGGTGAATTTGATCCTGCCATTTGATGCTAGCTGGATGTTTTGCCTGTTAGTTGACGCATTTTTTTCATTGTGTTGATGGTCTTTACTATTTGGTAATTTTTTGAAGTGGCTGGTACTGGTTATTCCTTTCCTTGTTTAGTGTTTCTTTCAGGAGCTCTTGTAAGGCAGTCCTGGTGGTGATGAAATCTCTCAGCAATTGCTTGTCCATAAAGGATTTTCTTTCTCCTTCGCTTATGAAGCTTAGTTTGGCTGGATATGAAATTCTAAGTTGAAAGTTCTTTTCTTTAAGGATATTGAATATTGGCCCCATCACTTTCCTCTTGTCCCTGCTAGAAAATGAGCCATTAACTGGTACAGACTATTGCTATAATTTTCTTTTTTCCTCATGTATTTTGGCTCATGGAGAAACACTGTACATTTATAACATTTGTGACAGCAGTGGTGAGTCTACTGCAGCCAGGCTAAGAAAAATTCTCTGCCATTTCTGCTCAGCTCCACGTTGATGTGGGGGCAAAGCCGTTTCAAGTTTCTATCTCTATACAAGGTACCAAAGCCCCTAGTGAAGCACTTTTCCTCATGGTTTATAAGGGTCCCCAGCCACTCAATGGTGATGTGTCCCAGATGATGGGTCAGTGAGGAGACTACACTGGAAAATAATGTATCCTCTCAGTCTTTCTGTTCTTCTCCTGGTCCTCATGATAGAAATTTTGGTTCTCCTTCCCCTTTCCTAATTGGAAGACTTCTCATTTCTCCAATCCAATTATCCTTTCGCCTCTATTCAGGCCTGGTCTTAAGTCCTTCAGAGGAAATATCTTGCCCTTATATTCTTTGAATTCTTCTTCAGTGTGTGCTGAGAAAATTGAGAGGAGAGGGAAAGTGAAATACACTGAGAGCAATAAGGTTAAACTTTTATGAAACAACTGATCACATGTATATCAACATTTTATATGACCTACAACACAAACATATACATAGACATCATTGTATATATAAATTATTATTTTAAAGAGTTTAGTTATTTTATTAGTGATAAATTTTTAATTGTTCAATTTTTTGAAGTATTTTGTTATTAAAACATTTCTTTGAAATGACAGATTGAAATTTTAAAAATCTATGTCAATTTACAGTTCTCTTATTTGTATTTAACTAGGACTTGGAGAAGGACCATATATGCTGGCAAGCTATGGACAGACTGGCCTTGTTCTAGGGGCCAATATAACCAGCAGAAGCATTTTCTCTTTGCCAAGAAGCAGTGTTCATCCCAATTTATTTTTTTATTTTATGATCACTCCAGGCCTTTTTAAGGAGAAGGTATCATGTAAGTATAATTGAAAACAAATTTAGCTTTCCATTTAAATTTTAAAATTTAGTCACTCAGTAAATGTTAACTGAGAATCTAATATGTTTATGTTATTTTTTAAAGTGCCCTAAAGGATGTGAGATAAAATGTAACATTGGCACATGAACCAGCTTTCTCTTTTGTATACAAAATCATTTCTTTGTTTATTTATTGGTATATATATGTTAGTTAGAATTGCAATTGTTTGAGTTTTTGGTGTTAAATAAAATATATCTAAAATTTTCATAGTATTAGTCACAGAACTTAATTTTGTTGTTTTTTGAAAACTATCCACTGATTCTTAACATTTAAAAGGTTTTAATTCCCAAAAAAGTAAAAATAAATTGTGAATTGATACTAAATAACTTATGCATTAAGAGCATAAATCAGAGTGTAGACAGTCATTGTGACAGTCTGTTATCCTTACTTGTCTTGTCTGTCCTTGTTCCTGGACATGTCCTCAGTGTCCTGAACCCAGCCTTACATTTACTGGTTTGCATCTGCAGGTCTGTACTGGTTGTATCCACCTGGCACCTGTTCTGATTGGTGGTAGTTTCCCTTCTGATCCAGTGATGTTCAGGCTACCTGTGTCTACATAAGTCTACCTGGAACCATGCATGGCATGTTGTATAAGCTTAGGAATTTATTTGTTGAATCGAATCAATCAGACTTAACTTTCACTTCTTCTGAGAACTCTCACAATTCTCCAGTTAGAATAAATTATTTCTTTCCTGTAAAAAGAACTCTCTTAGTTCTGAAAACACCTATCACCATCAAGTTCTAAATTATGTTGGTTACGTTTTTTTCTCATACAAAATTTACTTTATTATTCTTTGCATCTTTTGGTGCTCAGCAGAGGAACTTGAATTTTACAACATGATAAATGTCTTTGAGATCATATTAAATTTGAGAGAACTCTTCATTTTGCAATTCGTAATAACTAATGATTTTAATAGGAAAAAATCCAAATAATTTTTATTTAAGAAAATCAACCTAAAATCATCTCAATTAAAAAACTTTTATATCATAAATTTTACCAATATAAGGTAAATTTTCAAAGCACCTAGCAAAAAAGGGTACTACTTCTTCAATGCTTTGTAAAGCCCAGTTGCTCATTAGCCATTTGATAGATCATCTTCTGGGAAATAGACAATAATGTTGAATAAATAGTCCTTTTTTGGTTCAGTAAAATCTCTTGCGAGAACATTTGCTCATTAAAAGAGTCCAGTGATACTGAAATGCAGTATCACTAAATTGATCTATTTCTCTATTTTTTTCTGTCATCCAGTTTAGCCACTTGTAGATTTTGTGCATTTGCAAATGTTAAAGCTTGCAAACACAAATATATGTCCAATTAATCACTCAGTTCCTTGTATGAAATGGTACATTCTGGAGTCCTCATTGGCATTTCTTTTTTACCCCAAGGACAAAATTAATTATTTAAAAATTAGAAGTCATCGAAGACTGATTTTTTTTTTTAATTGATGTCACTGTTATTCATTACGTTTAAAGTACTACTTTTTGTTGTCTTTCAGACATCACCTAATTTATTTCTTAAATCTTGGTGATTGGCACTAATTATGTTTGGCAATTGTGTGGTACTATTTTGGTTTACTTTATAAGTACATTTTGTGATGCGAATGTTGATGATCTTTCTTCTCCTGAGAATCTGCACCACTCTGTGTTTTACAGCATTGGCACTTGTTTCGTTGGAATCTGCCGAAAGGCCAAACTACTTTCTCTATGTCCATGACAGTGACATTCTTAGCTTGGAGCTGTGGGAGGCAAATTCAGCCTTTCATCAGAGAGCAACATTCTTCCACCATCAGGGCCTCTGGATTCCTGGTTACAGTGCATTTGAATTATACAGCAAGAAAGGCTTTTTCATCATATTCACAGATTCTAGTATCAAAGCATCAAAATATGATGATTCTGAAGAATTTAAACATTCAAGTAGCTTCAGCATAGAAGGTATGTTTTCTGAGATCTCCAAAAAAGAGAACAAATAGGTAATTTATATTATGCAGAATACTTATGTCTTTGTTTTAAAAGTCATTCTTACTGTGTACAAGCAGATAGAGTTGTATGACTTTAAGTAAGTTTCTCAACCTCTATACCCCCTAGTTTACTCATCTGTAAAACTGGAGAAATAATAATACCCACTTTGTAGAGTTATTGTGAGTATTGAATAAGTTGGTATAAATTGCTTAGAACAATCCTAAATAACCTGATTTTTTATTATTACCCCAATTGTTACTAGCCATGCTGTCTGGACATTGGAATCAGAGCCTACTCATATGGCATGGTTGTCTAATGTTTATATCTACTTTTTCTTTCCTAGAAGGCAACTTTTGATTAATCTGATTCTTAGTGATAAGGACAACATGTTTATCTCTGTCCTTTGGATATAGGGTGTGTCTGTTTCCATTGACCTCTAGAAGATTTATCTAGTTCAGCAGAAACCTAATCTTACTTCTAGAGAGACTTTGAGGTCTATAGTTTTGAATTTTCTGAAGCAATCTTTACTTCTTTATACAATGTTTAAAAGTCATGCTTTGCTTTCAAAGTCCAAGAGCTTCATATCTATCTTGAGTCTCCCCAAGAAATTGTTTCATCCTAGTGAACCCTCCTAAAGCAGTTCAACAGAGCAAATAATTTGTCTTTTCTGTTGAGAATATATTTCTGCAAGCCCTTCCAATAATGGATTTTTAAAAGTACAAATTGAGCTTCAGAATTTTACCTATCGTATACAGTTCCTGTGTGCAAAGTTTCTTAAGTCTGACAAAAGGTTTTGTGCAAACCAGAATGCCAGAATTCTGCAAGGGTTCATACTCTGTCAATGAGCTTGAGAAAAAAAGAAGCTCTAATATCTCTACTATTTACATTACTAGGTTTAGTGTGGTGAGATACTCACAGAACAAGTCAGGCAAAGGAATTTTATTTACTTGCAGATAGACAGCAAGAATCAACAGATGCCTAGGATTCATGATGAGCCAGTCCTCTAAGACTCAGAAAAGCCCAGGGTAAACTGAATCTTGTCTGCACACGCCCCATGTTGCACTGCAGCTGAGGTACCCTGAAAGCACTCTGCTCTGGATTTGAAGCTTCAGGTGCAACTGGAATCACTGAGCACACACTTTGCAGGACATCCTATTGGGAATGGCAACAGAGCCTGGATTTCTCCTTACCTCGGGATAATTCTCACAACTTTTTATAGCTATTTTGAGAAGTGCACATGGGAGAGAGAAAGCAAGGAGAACCAAGGGTAGACCTGTCCTCCTGTGCTGTGCCCTTGAGAAAAAGAACCACTGATACATCTATATTGCATTCCATAGAGTGGGTGTGATTTGCTTATGATTTGTTTACTTGAATTTACCCAAAGTTGACCTTTGCAGACCTCTATTTCCCCTCTGCTCTAGAAATATGTACGTTTAGAACCAGACCTACTAGCTCCATTTGAGGCTTAGAGAACTACAGCACATGGCATCATCAGAATATCAGAAGCTGATCTTTGTAGTCTTCTGAAACCTAGGAAACTCCCGGAGCCTATTGTAGTCTTGTAACCTCCCAAGTAGCTGGGACTACAGGCACCCACCACCATGCCCAGCTGATTTTTATATTTTTAGTTGAGACGGGGTTTCACCATATTGGCCAGGCTGGTCTCGAACTCCTGATCTTGTGATCCGCCTGCCTTGGCCTCCCAAAGTGCTAGGATTACAAATGTGAGCCACAATGCCTGGCCCCCCTTGGTTTCTCAAATCTTTGGAAGATAGGTGAACATGTAGATATTTAATATGAGCATGAAATACTTTGGACACCAAGCAATTACAGTGTTTTTTTTCTTCAGGTCTGTCTTTCCTGTAGCATTGTAGTCAAAGAGGGGTCAAACCCTAGGAGGATTCATATAAGAAATTGTTAGTTTTCAGCCAGGCACAGTGGCTCACACCCATAATCCCAGCACTTTGGGAGGCCAAGGCAGGTGGATCACCTGAGATCAGGAATTCAAGATCGGCCTGGTCAACATGCGAAACCTTATCTCTGTTAAAAATATAAAAATTATCCAGGCATGGTGGCATGTGCCTGTAATTCCTGCTACTTGGGAGGCTGAGGCACGAGAATCACTTGAACCTGATAAGTGGAGGTTGTGATGAGCTGAGATGGCGCCACTGCATGCCAGCCTGGGCGACAGAGCAAGACTCTGTCTCAAAAAAAAAAAAGGAAATTGTTAGTTTTTCAAGCTATGTATTAAATATGCACACAGTCTAAACTTAATTTTTTCCCAGAAATCCAGGCAGCAGTGCCTTACAGGAGGATGTGTGAATGGAGATATGAACCTTGTGCTACTCCCTGTTTTAAAACCTGTAGTGACCCTGAAGCACTAGCATGTAAATTTCTTCCACCGTAAGTAATGTTTACCAATAAATGATCAAATTCCAGCCTTAGCAAATTCTGTTTTCAGTGAATTTTTTTGAGATTTAAATACAGCCATTCTCAAGTTGTGTATGCTATATATTCTTTCATGGTATTAATTTCACTTAAATCAAGAAGTAGTTACTGAGAGTCTACTATGTGGCACGCAGTCTTCTTGCTGCTGGGGAGACCATACTGAACAAAATAGACAAGTATTTGCTCTCATGAAGCTTACATATTGTTGGATTTAGCAGAAAATAACCAAACAAAAATGTAAATATATAATGCAACGTATTGTTATGGCAGATTTGTGTCACAGAGAAAAATAAAGGAAGGTAAGGGAGACGGAGAGCATAAGGGGTGTGTGTGTGTGTGTGTGTGTGTGTGTGTGTGTGTGTGTCAATTAATATTGGTGGTTAGGGAAGAGCACCCTGACAAGGTGACATCTGGTCAGAGATCTAAATGTAGTGAAGGGACTGACCAGGTGGTTATCTGAGGAAGAGTCTTTAATCTGAGAATAGTGCAAAGGTCCTAAAGTGGGAATGTGTTTGGTGTGTTTGAGGATCAGCAAGGAGGCCATAAGTTAGAACAAAGTGAGCAAAACAGAAAGAAGTGGGAGATGAGAGAATAATAGTAGTGGACAAATCATATAAGGCTTTGTAGCCTGTTAGGCAGGGAGTGGCATGATCAGATTTATGTTTTAAAAAGTGTACTTCGGCTGTTGTATTGAGAATGAGCTCTTGGAGAAAGGGAGGACAGGGCAGAACTGATCAGTGATACAGACAAGAAATGAAGGGGATTTGACTAGGTTGGTGGCCCTGGAGGTTATGAGAAACAAACAAGAGTTAATATCACTTACGAGAGAAAGAGGAGTTAAAAAATCAAGTTTTGGCCTCAGCAGTTATAAGGTGAAGTAATATGAAGTTTTGTCATTTTTGGTAGCCAAGTTGGTCAAATAGCAATAATTTCAAGTGATTTGATCTAATAGAAGGACTGCATTGCCATTTACTGAGATAAGGAAGATGTTAGAAGAAACAGTTAGAAGGAACGGTCAGGAATTTGATTTTGAGCATATAAGGTTTGATATGGAAAATTGTTCACTGGATTTAGCAAGTCAGAAAATTAGGAAGAGACAAAACAGTGACAGGGAGTGTAAACAGCTTTTTTTTAATATAATAATTTTTCATAAAGGAGATATGGATCAATAGTAGGAGGGAACATTTTTAGGAGAATCATTTTACATTGAACAATTATGAGCTTCTATTCTATGGCAAATATTGCAAATAGGTAAGATCTAGCCCCTCTGTAAGATCCAGCCCCTCTCTCAAGGAGCTCACAATCTTTGGAAGGAGACAGAAACACAAGAAAACAATGACAATGCAATGGAAAGAGGCCTAGGGAAGCCTTGAGGGGTAACCACAGCAGCTAGCTAATTTAGGTATTTACAGTAAACACGAACTATGTGCCAAGTGCTATAAAATGGGTAATCTCCTTATTCCCATTCCCAGAGGAGAAACCAGCTGAGGCACAGAGAAGCAACACAATTTGCCCTGGTCACATACTTTTTTTTTTTTTTTTTTTTTAAATCAATGAGATGTTCTTAAGTTGTCCAGGCTGGCCTCAAACCCACAGCCTCATCTCCTCAATTGCCAAGACAAGTGGCCTGAGCCACTGTGGCTCCCTGGTCACACAGTTTGTAAGCAGTAGTGCCAGGGTTTGGACTGCTACACTCTGTTGTATGTGAAGTGCTGTGGGATCAGAGGAAGGAACGTGATATTTCTGTTTAGTTTCTTAAAAATGAAAACAATCACTTATTTTCTTCTGAAGTCTTCATCATTCATTTGAACTTCTCCCACTCAGAAATCTATTTCCTGCCTCTTCTGGTAACCATCAGGATGAGAGCATGCAACAGTGGCCCTGGGGTGAGGCTAAGCAGTGGGGAGGGCATGTGGGGAAGGAAGGAACACAGCAGCAGGCACAGCTGGCCAGGCACTGGGGAAGACGTTGAGCTACATTTTCAATTGGCATTTGGCTAGTTTATGACTTCTGTGGCATGACCAGTTTCTGGGGTGGTAGAACCCTGATCCTTAATGCTTCCAGTGTATTTGTCTGTAGCTGTCCATAAGTTTCTCTTTCTGTATGGCTGGCGTGCAGAGAAGAGACTCAGGATGAAACTTTGCCCTTGTCCAGCCGATTCTCATCTCTACCTTCATTTCTTTTTCCTTGTACTTTACCTGTACCAAAGTGGCTAATTATTACGCCTCATACCTGCAGTACTTGATGGGGGATTCAAGTACTAAGCTGGGGCTTTAACGTGCCCTTGCACCTCCTCCTCCAAGTCCGCTACAGAACCAGCACTCTTGTTCTAGGTGATTGCAGTTTCTGGCACATAGCAAGTGTTTAGAATAAAAATGTTTCATTGAAAAATTACAGCTTTTATAAGAAAAGTTGACAAATAGTATACATAGAGCACATATGTAGATACTGTTATTCTTATTATCTAATATACCTATTATAAGAACCATTTTGCATCTGAGGCATTAAACTTATCAGTTAGAAATTGTGTAGAATACCAATTGTATGATAGAAGAAAGCAAACCTGCTATGTTGACAATAAAGCATTTTAAGGAACAAGTTAATGGTTTTTTGAAAAGTATTGTACAAGGATGGCTGTGGTTTCGACTTGCATAAAAAAGCCGCAAAATAATTGAGTTGCATAAAAATTGATTTTGACACAATTAAATAATGAATAACTAGTCCTTGCTTTCAGTGATTCAGTAACTTTCCTTTTTCTGTTTTCTTCCACTTCACAAAGTTTAGAAGAGAATAAAAATATCGTATGCTAGTTGAAGTTTTATTACTCAACTTCATTTTATGAAATAAACAATTAGTTATATAAACTGAGCTGTTTGTGTTTTTAAAAGTCAATTGTGAAGGAGGTATCCAAGAGATGGCTAAATGTGTTTCATTAAACCTCATTAAGACAGAAGTTAACTTTTCTTGGTCTTTAAAATGTGTTGCCTGGATTTGCCTACAAGAACAAGGGTCTTCTGGGCAGCATTTACCTTTAGTGTTGAGTTAGTTTGTTTCCATCTGGAATGAAATGAAGCCTTCAACACTCTTAGTTCAAATTCTTTACAGATGAGGCAATGGAAATGTTTTTAAAATATTTAAATATATCATTAAAAACTGCTAGAATATTCTAGAGGCAGACGAGCAAGCCTTTTTATAACAGTATCTGCATGAATTCTCTGTAGTATAATAATTACAGTTGGTTGCACCTGAAGGATTATATTTTTTTCCTTTGATTTAGAATAAATTGAGCCTTAATTGGACATGAAGAAAATGTACTCTTAGTCATTATTTTGTCTCCATTCCTTTAGAAGAAAAGTGTTCTCATGTTCCCTCCTGTCTTCGGCCTACAACATGGCCTCTTGAAATTTGAGACTCTCCCTTGGCTTCTGTGCTCCAAACAAGGACTGGGGATTCTTACCAAGGCCAGACATCCTAGGGCTTGAAACTGAATCTTTTCAGGCTCTTATACAACCATGTTCTTTCAGGGCACTGCCCCAGATTTGGGCACAGGCCCTAATATTCTTGAAAACTATAGCTTCTGTTCCTTCCTCTCCCTGTTCTCAAAAGAACTACAACCGTGTTCAGCCCTTCTACCTAGAGAGCACTAGTATCTTTTCAGTGAGTTTAGGATTTAATAACAGGCAGGGAGAGCCACTGAAGATGCTCTATTTGTTCTACAAATACTGTCAAGGCAAGGATAGCGTCAAAGAGCAAGCCAATCTGCTTGGATATGAGGGGAATATGAGTGGAAAGCAACAGTGCAATCAATACAGATTAAAATCTGAATAAATTGGCCAGGTGATGGGGTTCATGCCTGTAATCCCAACACTTTGGGAGGCCGAGACGGGCTGATTGCTTGAGCCCAGGAATTCAAGAGCAGCCTGGGCAACATGACAAAACCCTATCTCTACAAAAAAATAGAAAAAAAATTAGCCAGGCATGGTGGCACATGCCTGTAGTCCCAGCTACTCGGGAGGCTGAGGTGGGAAGATCACCTGGGCCCAGGAGGATGAGGCTACAGTGAACCAAGGTCACATCTGTAGCCTGGGTGACAGAGTAAGGCCCTGTCACCACCACCACCACCACCACCAACAGCAGCAACAACAACAACATAATCTTAATAAGTTATTCTTCCACATTTCCACTGACTTATGCAACATGGCCTTAGTGTACCCCAAACATAAGTATATGGTTTGAATATTCTGTGTTCAAGTTCTGCCTTAATCTTAATGCTGTTCTCTTATCCTCTAGCTCGTGATTTTATAAAATGAAGTATGATGTATTGGTAGCAGGTGGAGCAGTTCTTAGTGCTTGACAAGGGTATATAGAAGCATTTTAGGAAGAATATATCTTAGTTGCATATGTTAAATGTAGTCCTTTTTTGGTATTTCGAACTTTTTTTCACTTTGATTTACTCTTTTTTTCATGTAAAGGGTTGAAGGATGCTTGCCCTACTGCCCTAAAAATATGATCCTTGATGAGGTCACCCTCAAGTGTGTTTATCCAGGAGACTGTAAGTGTGAAACTTGCTTAATTTACTCTGAAAAATGATATGCTTGCATATTTTCTCTCTGAGGCAATTGGTTGTAAACAGAAGTTTTAGACAGACAATCAAGATTCTTCTTCAATATCCCTTACATAGCGGTTTTTTTCTCTAATTACTTTTTAAATCGTGTAGATCTTCCACTAACATCCTTCTTACATTCTCTTTCCCAAAACATTTTCCTTGAAGCTAAAGAACCCTCTATGAAATATGTGGATCTCATTTTAAGCAAATACAGTTTTAAAAAGAGCATCTTTGTTTCTTTGTAGGCATACCTGTGATTCCCACAGAACCAGCATTAATACCACCAACTAAGCCAACTGTACCCATGTTAACAGGTATTGTTACAATTTTTGACAACAAAAGTAGCATTATGTAATTTGAATATTGGTACATTTATCACAGCTGCTATTATTAATATTACCCTATGGGCTTGGAAACCCAACAGTCACTTTTGTTCATTAAGCTCATTCATTGGCTCAGCATGCCATGTTTTCTAGAACTTCTAGCCTTAAAGGATTCTTCTGCCTGAGCCCCCCAAAGTGCTGGGGTTACAGGCGTGAGCCACATTGCGCTGGGCTGCATGCCTCATTTTCTGAATGGCTTCTACTTTTGATCCACCTCGTTCTTCATGTCAGTTCGTATAGATTCCTTGGCCTTCCCTCACATCTAAAAACCTAAATTCTACTTTTAGGTTTGATTAAATCCTTCCTAAATTTTCACGGTGATTAAATTGGCTCTAATGAAACATAGACGTAAATCAGGGTTTCCTTTTCTGCCTTTATTTCTGTGTTTGCATTCTGTCTCAGGCTCTGGAAGAAGCATTCTGGGCTCCTAGCCCTGCTTTCCTCCCGCACTTTGAAACTGGCCTCTGGAAAGGATTTAATAATCCACTCACAGTGAGGCTCGACAAACTTACAGTATTATTCCTCAAGGTGTTATAATGTAGGTCAAGTTCAGATATTTATTCTTTCAGTTTATTTGACAAGGTTTAATTGAGCATCAACTCTACCAGGCACTGTCCTGGCATTCAGTGAGGAGGTATGGTAAACAAGTCACAGCCGCTACCCTAAAACTGCTGATAGACCAGAGGTTACGGCAATCTTACAACAGGGGTAAATACAAGCAGCCCACAGGTGGGCCACCATATTTATTTTGGAGGTCTCAGGAGGTTAATCGAAGATAGGAGTTGGGTAGGCTAGGAGAAGGGGACATATGCTCCTATTAGAAGGACAGCATGTGCAAAGTCTGGAAGTAAGAAGGAATATGTCACATGAAGGAATCCTAAGCAGGTCAGTGTGTCTTGAATGTGCAGTTTGAGGGGACTTGTGCCAAAAGATGGTGTGAAAGAGATTATCAGGAGTAGATCACAAAGGACTCACGGTAAGAAACTGGATTTTTAAAAAAGAATGAATAGCCTTACTACAGCCATCACTAGTACCACTGCTTCTCTGGTTAGCTACCATTTGTGTACTAATTATATGCCAGGTATTGGATTAAGCATTTGTCATATATTTAATCTTGATAAGAGCCCTATGAGAGAGATATTACCCTCGTAGAGATGAGGAATTACTATATTGTTGTGAAATTTTAGGCATCAGTGAATTTAGTATAGTTTAAAGCATGCTTTGGGAGAAGGTGGAGTTACTTCACCTACGTCATTCAATTTATAAGGGGAATAAGTCTATGAAATAAGGTTGCATGATTTAACATCTAGGGCATAGACTGTTAATGATTCTAAGTGTTGCTCTCTACTTTGAGTTCTCTTATGTCTTGTAAATTAATATTCAACATATATCTCAAATGTCTAAAATGATTTAAATCACCACAATTATATGTAGATAATACTAACTATATTTCATTATCCTCAAAAATAAGAAAAATAAAGCTATTTATAATTGCAGATGATATAATCTTAGATTATTCTGAGAGATCTACTCAAAACTATTAGCAATAATATATGAGTTCAGCAAGTTTGCAGAATATAAGAGCAATACACAAAAATCAATTATATTTCTATATACTAGCCTTGAACAATCTGAAAATGAAATGGAGGAAACAAATGCATTTGTAGTAGTATCAAAAAGAATAAAATGCTTAGAATATATGTAGCAAAAGAAGTGTAAAACTTGTACAATAAAAGCTATAAAACATTATTGATAGAATTAAGAAGCTGAAGAAATTCCATATTCATGGATTGGTAGAGTTGATATTGTTATGACAGCAGTACTCCCAAATTGTATTTATAGATGCAATACAATCCTTATCAAAATCCAAGATACTTCTTTGCAGAAATTGATAAGTTAACCCTAAATTCATAAGGAAGTACAAGCATCCTAGAGCAGCCAAAACAATCTTGAAATATAACTAATTTGGAGGCCTCGTAATTCTCAGTTTGAAGACATCACAAAGCTACAGTTATCAAGACAGCTTGGTCATTGTAAGTCCACACCCAGATAATGTTTATAAGCCTTTGATGATTTTAGATAACAATGGACTCCTTCATTAAGACCAGTGAAATTCCCAGTCATTAGAATTTTTTTTTTGAGATGGAGTCTCACTCTGTCACCCAGGCTGGAGTGTAGTGGCATGATCTTGGCTCACTGCAACCTCCACCTCCTGGGTTCAAGTGATTCTCCTGCCTCAGCTTCCTGAGTAGCTGGGATTACAGGTGCCCGCCAACACGCCTGGCTAGTTTTGTATTTTTAGTAGAGATGGGGTTTCACCATGCTGGCCAGGCTGGTCTCAAACTCCTAGCATCAAGTGATTTAACCGCCTTGGCTTCCCAAAGTGCTGGAATTACAGGTGAGAGCCACTGTGCAAAGCCAGAAAAAGTAAAAGTTTATAAAATGTCATTGTGGTATGCTGAAAAATGGTTCTCCAAAAATGTTCATGTCTTAGTTTCCAGAATTTATGAATATATGACCTTATATGGCTGTAGATGTGGCTAAATTAAGATGCTGACTGGCTTATGCCTGGATCATGAGATGGGGAAATTATACTGGAATATTCATGTGATGCCAGTGTAATCACAGATGTCCTTAGAGAGGCAAGAGAGTTAGAGTCGGAGAAGGTGATGTGACAGCAGAATTAGAGGAAAGAAGGGGAATTAAAGGGAAAGAAGAAGGGGAAGAGAGAGAGATTGATTTGAATCTATTGTGCTGTGGTTTTGAAGGTAAAGGAAGGGACCATGAGTCAAGTGCAGGTAGTTCATAGAATTTGGAAGAGACCAGGAAACAGTCTCCTTAGAGCCTCCAGAAGGAATGCAGTCCAACTGATAGCTTGATTTTAGGACTTCTTTTGTTTACAAACTAATTAAGTTTAAAAATTGACAAAGATTGTATATATTTATTGACATGTTGTTTTGAAATATGTATACATTGAGAAATGGCTACATTGAGATCCAGAACAGCTAATACATTGGTGTTGTTTTAAGCCACTAAATTTGTGGTAATTTGTTAAAGCAGCAATAGGAAACTAATGAGTTTATTTTTAAACACTATCAATTGTGGGCACTGCAATTATAGCTGAGAATAATTTCAGCCATTCATTGTGGCTCTTCTGTAATCTTTCAGACTGAATATTTTAGAGAGACCTCTAATATTGGCACCTTTAGTAGGTGCCTCACAATTGTGTTTACCAATCACATCTCCCTTTTCCATGGGTCACCTCTAAACCACACCCATCAACTAGGGTCTCCACATGGTCCACAGCAACATCTATTCTGCTTACAAAGAACACAGTCTCAAGGTTCACCAAAATAAAGGAGTCAACCTCATTATGTATTTTCACAATGCAACAAAATTTTTAACTCCCGAGGAATGGTTAGTGATATATTAATTTATCTGTAACCTGTTCAACAATTCTGTTGGCACCATTAAGATGGTGAAGGTGTTTATCGAACGGTGATTAAAAGTCAAATTTCTGGAATCAGAATTCATTTCCGAGTCCAGATTCTGCCTCTGCCACTTAACAGCCTTATTTCTCTGCAGCTTAGTTTCCTCATCTGTAAAATGTCAATACTATTATTACCAACATCACAGGATTCTAGGAAGGAATATGTGAAATAATCTATATAAAATTTCTTAGCACAGTGTCTGTCACATGTCAATTCCTTACATGATAAACGATTCCACTAATGAGGATTACATTTTCATTTCTGACAGTTTTGGAAATGATTACTCCATCAGACATCACTGTGTTTGATATGCTAACAGCAACTACAGGCTTGGAATGTGAGGTATGACTGGACAATACCTTCTAATTCTTTGTCATTTCCATATGTCATTCTCTTAAATTTCTGTGTCAATATCCAAAAGCTGCTAAAGTTTTTTTGGTATGTTCTCTAGTCTATCCTTGCTAAAAGATGATAAGAAATACGCATTTCATTGGAACAATTGTATTTTCTTAACTCTTTCAGATATTTCTTATTAATTAGCTTCTAGTCACACTAAGAAAAACAAAATTGAAAAAAGATTTTAAGTGTGATTTCTTAATAAAGAGTTATCTAGTATGGATTTCTCTGTGAATCAGGCATTCATAAAATATTAAGCATCTACTCAATGTCAGTCACTGTGCAAGATGTTAGACATACACTGGTAAGAGAAAAAGGTAAAAGCTGTTGGCCTCTAGAGCTAGTAGTTTTCTCTGCTAAGACTTGGGCGGAGATTTTCTTATTTCAAATATACCATTTGCTCTGATAAGCGAGTTATTTATTCAACCAATATTTATTCAACACCATTTCTGGCCAGGCATTGTTCACTATTCAGATCCTATGGAAAAATATAAAAGTAGGCAAACATTTCTGCTTTTCCAGAGTTTACATTCTATTGGAGTTTCTGAGATAGCCAATAAGCAAAATAAATGAACTTATATAAAATGACAGAAGGTGCTGGTCAGGAGAAAAATAATACTATTTCTAATAAGATGGCTGGGAAATCTTCACTGGTAAGGTGACTTCTAAGGAAAAGATCTGCAAATGTTGAGAAAGTGAACAATGTAGAGGACTGGGGCAACAATGTTCCAGGCAGAGGGACCAGCAAGTGCAAGGGCCTTGAGGCAAGAATGTACCTCACGTGTTAAAAGAATGACAAGGAGACCAGTAAGCAAGAAAGGAATAAAATAGTAGACAATAAAGTAGATTATGTTAGACCTTGTATTGTAAAGACTGTGGCTTTTGTTCTAAATGACATGGGAAGATGCTGTATATTTTTGAGTCAAAGAATTACACTATCTGAGTAGTTTCAAGATCATTTTGGCTGCTGTATTGTGGATTAGGTATAAGGAGACAATAGAACTGGTTAGGAGGCTATTGCAGGAACTTAGGCCAGAGATGATGCTGGCCTGGCTCAGGTGATAGCAGTGAAGATGGTGAAAAGTGCCTGTAACCTGGATATATTTTGAAGGTAGAGGCCACAGAACTTACTGAAAGATTGTATGTGAAGTATCAGTAAAAGGAAAGCAACAAAGATTCTAAGACTTTTGCCTTGAGCAACTAAAAGGTTGGTGTCAACCAGGATGGAGAAATCATGAGGAGTGACTATCTGGGGTGGGTATAATCACTAGTTCAGTTTTGCCATGTGAAGCTTGAGATTCCTCACAGACAGCAAAAAGCTGTGGACCTACAGCTTTCGTGGACATATATGGAGTATATATAGGTCATGCTGAGAAAAAATTTTGGGACTTCTCAGTGGATAAATGGTATAGGACTGAGTGAGATTATAAAGGGAGCAAGTGCAGATAGAGAAGTGAAAAGGGTCACTACAACTTTCATAGGCTGAGAGAAGATGACAGACATGCAAATAATGTTAACCAGAGAAATAGGAGAAAATATAGGAGGCTGCAGGTAATCTGAAATCCAAGGAAAAATAATTATAACGTAATATTTGGAGTAATAACCTAAACTGAATATATTAATAGGTCTAAGATGAGACCTGAGAATTGATCATTGGATTTAGCAGTGTGAGTTGTTCATGATCTTGTTAAAAAGAGTTTCAATAGAGTGGTAGGTTTAAAATCTTTTAGATGGTTTAGATGTCTGTGCCATAGTTCTCTTCTAATTGCTTTTATTTTTCTTGCTAAATGAAAAGTAAGGTCAATACCTGAGAGTTGGTACAACTTTTACACAGAAAATTTTGGAAAATTGGACTCTTAAATTTTGAAGTCCTCACTTAAGAGTCTTACTATTTAAAAAATTACTAATTTCTCTTAACCTTATTTTAAAATCATGTATTATATTGGAATGATAGAAATTGATCCAAAAGATTTAGGGAGAAGCAAATGAAAGAAGATATTTTATTAGTGTATGGTATGTAATAGTTGCTAAATAGTTGTTAACATTTATTCCGAAATCCCCAGACATGCAGTAGAGAGTGGTGGTCAAGAGGACAGATTCCTGAGTAACAATGCCGGGACTTAGATGCTGACTCTACTACCTTCTAGCTGTGGGACCTTGCGCAAATTAACTCCTATCCTGTTTACTCATCTATAAAATAAATATAAAATAATAGTATCTACCTCAGAGGGTTATGAGAATGAAATGGGTAAATTAGAATAATGTCTAGTTTAGCATTGCTATAATTGTTACCATAATTTAAATGGAATATGATTTATAAACTTTGAAAAATCTACCACTTATTTATTATTTTTTTACCTAGACATTTTGAGTTACATGTAAAAATTAATTTATAATTATATACTCTAGGTACTGTCAAACTGATGTTATTTATTAACTTTTAATAAAAGTTTAGATAGTATTGTTTAGATAATATTTAGATAGTATTAATAAAAGTTTAGATAGTATTTAGATAGCATTAAGTTGTAATTTTTAAGTTGACATTAATGGAAGAAATATTCATATACTGGCTTTACACAACATAATGTGCAAGGTCAGCTGTCATTGTATAAATTTGCTTGCAAAAAACTAATCTAGGGAATTTAGGAGAACATTGTTTTCTTCAGATGTTTGAATATATGGGCAATCTGATAGCCAATCAGTATTAAGGTAAAACTTAAATTAAATATGTATTGAGTGTTATAGGAAGGGTACAGCAACAAAAAGTTGTAGTGAAATTTTAATTATCTTTCAAAAGTTTCTGTATTTAATAAATGTACGCCATGGGCAATATGAATGTGAAATTTAAAAATCAATTAAAAACATTAGTTGAGAATGGAAAAAAATCCACTAATTTTTTTTTTCATTAACAGCCTCAGCAATTTGATCCTGTTTATAATTGTAGCCAATACATATGCCTTAATATGGAATGGCAGTTATACAACTGGTCTCTTAATTGCCCAAAGGACGTGGAAATGCCTGACTGTGGTTTCCGAGGAAGGCCAGTTCAAGTGAACAGTGATATCTGCTGCCCTGAGTGGGAATGTCCTTGTAAGTTTGCATTTCCTAAATGGTGATCTTTTTGATTGTTTGTTTGTTTGTTTGTTTGTTTGATCTGGAGAGATTGTTACTTTTTTAACCTTTCACCTCATCAATCCAAAGTTGAGTTTTCTCAAAATTTTTTGATTTTGTATACACCGTGCTTTTGGTTCACAGTATGTGACTTTTAGAGTTGCTTCCTGTCAAACATAATAAAGCTAATTTAACAGATTTTTTTTTAAAAAAGCAATTATTAATAAAAATAGAAATAGTTAATAGACTGAATCCACTTTCCACAATTTTTTTAGGTCGGTGTTCCATGTTGTCGGAACTGAGCATTATTACATTTGATGGAAATAATGCAGCATTATATAGCATGGCTTCTTATATCTTAGTAAGAATTCCTGGTGAAATTATAATTGCTCATATCGAAAAATGTTCCGTGAATCAGGTGGGTCATAATTCATTTTTGCAGTCACTTTGTCATAAATCTATAGCTGATGTCTATTGCGACATCAGGGATTCTCATAGAAGGAAGGAGCTCAAGAATTCACTGAGATTGGTCTTATGATAATGTTTCAGAAACATCTCTGAAAATCTTTCATATGAATCTATTTACAGGCATATAATATTAATTCAAATAATGTTTTAAAAAGTCAAATAATTCACTTAAAATTATTTCTTTATTTTTTTCCAGAATGGAAACTCATTAAAAAAGCTAGTGAGTATTTGCAAAATGTTTAGTACATTCATTTTGTTTATCACTGCAATTATGTTTAACTCCAAGAAATTTTATTTTTTTTCAAATTAAGGCTTCCTCTGGAAGAATTTCTGGACTTTGTTTTAAAAAGTTAAATATGACAACATCTATACATAAAATAATTGTCAATCGGTTAACAAGAAAGGTAAGAACACAAAGTTAAATTTTTTTCTCATTTTTTCCAATAAGAGGAAAAATCAAGTATTATCAGTGGAATTTGATTGTTATTATATATAATAATCATTTCATAGACAATATAAAAATGTTTCTTAATATTATATTTCTCTCTCAGTAATGTGCCAGTTATTGCAAATATTTTCTCTTGTGAGGTTAACTGCATGGACCATGTTAAATACTCTAGCGACTTCTGATTTAATGTGATTAGCCAGTCTTCTTTGTGTCAGAGTTAATATCATATTTCAAATCAGACAGAGTGGAAATGATATGAAGGAGAGGGATGATAATGTTGAAAATTTTAGTAGCCAGGAACACCAGAATAAAGACCATTAAGGGAAGAACAGATGGAAGGAGTGGATTTGAAGTGTTGACACCACTAATTTTTCAGTGAATAAATGATAGCTAAAATAAGAAAAATATGAAAAAAATTTAACTTTTTTGAAATAAATTAAGGAAGAATGATACAAGCCATTTGGTTTTGCAGGAAAACCTCTTATCCCAAGGACTATATGTTTGCCAAACAGAAGTGTGTTATGAACTGAGTACTTCACTCAGTTCTAAGTTGTTCTCTCTAAAATACATATATATATATAAATGTAATGTGTAAAGATTTTTCTTAAAATGACTGAGGTTCTATGTGCTTTCTGGAAATAATTCCACCTGTTAGCATAGGTCCTTAGATTCTAGACTGAAAATAATATATTAAAATGAGCCAAAAAATGTCAGAAGATATTTAAAAGATTTAATTAAGTAAAACAAAATATATCAATGAGGTACTTTTTTTGAATGATAGCATTTGCATAGACCTTTGAGTTTGATGAGGTTGATATTCTTACAGCAAGTAGGTGCGAAATAAACACAAGGCTGATCAATGTCATTATTTGGAGCATTTGGGTGGAAGGACTTATTTTTTGGCCCCAGATGAACTCATCACTGGTCCTTCACTGGTCAGGCACTGTATTCAGCTAATGACAAATTATTTTTGAAAATCACTTAGTGAGAGTTTAACATGATAAACAACATAGGTCCTGATCTCAAGTAACTTATACTTGTGCATAATTTGCATAATGTAATTATCTGCTGATTAGAGAGCAATAGGAGGTACAGTGATAGAATTATGACCAAGATATCATAGAAATAAAAAGAGAAGAATAATTTAATGTTTTATAGTTTATAGGCAGGTCAAATAGGTCTTTATTGTAGGAGGTCACAAATCTTAAAGAATAAGTAGAAAGAGGGAAGAGAAAGGAAGTATGTTTCAGCTCAAGGACAGCAATGTAAATCAAATATAAAGATGAGACATTGATTGGTTGGTGAGGCATAACTTCAAGAAATTTACTGCTAGTTATAGCTCATGGTTTCATGTCATTGCCATTATTTAAAGCACTGTTTTTCGAAGTGTAATCCTTGGACTGCCTACATTAGTATTATCAAATGCCTGTATAGACTGCATATATATATTTAGTACATGCTAAAAATACAGTGTATAATCCAATGCAAGCCTAGAAAGTAGAATCACTGGGAATCTTGATCTTTAAGAAGCCTAACAGATTATTGTTAAGAGAATTGTAGTTAAGTAAGCAGTTATTTGGAATATCAAAGAAAGAATCCAGATTAAGGAAAACATCTGGAAAATAACATTATCTTAAATTCATATTAGAAGGATGGTGTTATCAATATAAACATAGATTGAAGGGAACATACATAAAAGTGTACATAACATGGAAGAAAGTTAAATTTTGAGGAAAATGAAAAGCAATGAGATTAGAACAAATATTGACTAGAGCAAGGCACAGCAAAGGAATAATAAAAGAGCTTAAAAGTTCTAAGAAGCTGTGGCAGCAGTAAGAAATACATTTTAAAAAAACATTAAAAAATAGTTTACATTAAATAAGAATAAATGGAATAATCTGTATTCTCCTAATTTGTACATTTAAGTTAGCATTTCATAACAGGTGTATTTATGTTATTCTAGGTGGAAGTGGATTCCATTGTTGTGCCTTTGCCCTTTTCAAATCAGGAACTGTCCATAGAGGATTCTGGTTCAATGTATGTAATTACTACTCCAGCTGGACTAATCATAAAGTGGTCTCATCTTACAGGAATCATAGACATTCATTTTAGCTCCCGATTTAACTTATCATCCTACACAGAAGGACTGTGCGGTGAGTGCTGCCCTTCAAATCTTGATTTTGTCTATTTTTTTTCTATTCACACTATAGACCCTGTTGCCCCATTTTTGGACATTTTGGACCCTGTTGCCCCATTTTCATATTTGAGATAATGGTATTAACTTTCAGTTCCTATGTAAACACTGAAGGAAGCAATGAATTTTCTATAAATGTGCTAAGACGCAGGAAATAACACTTCAATTTGGGTATTTTATGAAAATATATGCTTACTGCTATTACTACAATGCTGTTTGTATTTCCACTAGCTCATCTTTATTAGGCGTTAATGAAGCATAAGGCATTATGTTACATATTTTAACTCACGTAATTTTAAGATCTAGTACATAGATACTAGTGTTATCTCAATTTATAAGTGATACAAATGAGGCATAGAAACTTGAAAGGCTTACATGTCTTTGTTTCCTCTTAATGTTTTTTAAAAGCTTGAAATCAGGGAAAACTTACTTAAGTTATCTTGAAAGAACACAACGTTCAGAATATTTGTCCTAGTTTTATTATGAAATGTAAAACTTAGATGTACCGTTACATCTAGGTTTAATGTTACAATATATTACACAGGTATATAAAGAGTTTAAGTCAAAGGAAACAAATTAGAAATATTTGTAGGTACATGATGATATTAAAAGAATACTGGCTCTGGTGTCTGCTAGAAAGTTGAACATGAGTTATTCTTTTTACAGCTGTGTGCTCTTAAGAGAACCTCGGTTTCTTCATCTTTAAAAGGGGACAGTAATATCTACTTTCAAGATTGTTTGAATGACATGTGAAAGTTAATATAAACGTAACACATAAATACACACAGTCAATAAATGCTGATTTAGTACAAATGTATCTATTTTTAATCTCAGAAAATATTAACTGAGTAAAAGTTTATGGATCACCTTCTGCTTCCATAGGTAAAAGTTTATGGATCACATTACGCTTAATGCTAACAACTCAGAAATGAATAAGTCCTTGCCCTCAACAAATTACATAAAATATCCAAATTTCCTGTTTAAAAATGTAAAGATTTATTGGAAATTTTTGCTTAAGTGGTTTTTATAGTTCCTCACTTGTTTAGAGTATGCTAAACATAGCATAAATTTCTATGGTGACTTAAGGTTATTATTTGGAAATAGCCATTATTGAGTACATATACTAAATTCAAACTTATTATTAAGTAATTACTGAGACTGGAAATGCATGTTTTCACCTAAAACTTACCATTTTTGAAGGGTATTATTTCAGTTTGATTTTTATGGCTTTTTATCCTTCTTTACTATTACTCTTGCTTTATGAGACAGCCACTCTGCTAGCTGGATTCTTAACTAAACACTGAAGAGAGAGGTCTAGGATCACCTTTTTGCTAACCAGGGTTCATGCCCTAAATTCCTATATCTCCACAATGAGAGAAATATGCTTCATTAAAGGGAAATCTGGGTGCTGTCAGGATCACTAAGCTAGGTGTTGGCTGAAGAACTTATAGTGAGTAAGACTGTTATCCAGAGTCTGAGCACTGAGAGGCCTATATTGACATCTCATCCTGCACAGCACTATGAATTCTGGAGTGGTGACTGAAGTTGCAGTGAAAACATAATTTTACTAGCAATTACCTTTCTCCAGGAAAGTTTAGACTTAAAAAATAGTAGCTTTTTTACAATGTAGTGCACTTGAGTTTTTTTTTTTTTTAATGTTTAATTCCACGTAGTACCCTGTGTATTTACAAAGGTGAGACATTGCAACCTTTATTAATCCTGATATATCTCCTTGGGGATTAAAATTTGACATTTGAAGAAAATTTGGATTCATATATTTCATAATCCAGGGTCTTGGGAATTAAGAAAAATTATGTCTTAAAGTAGGGTGGGATTCGGGTAAGGTATGATTATAGATCTGGTATCATTACTTTCCTTGACTCTGCACTGCATTTAATGATGAGTAAGCTCATCTTCAGTTTATATTTTCTCAAGGAAGATAGAGGCTGCAGCAGGTCAAACCATTATAGCCATCAACAGGTCATGTGATCCTAAGGAAGGGAAATTGCCTGTGTCCTAGATTTCCCAAGTCAAGTCCTGAGCTTGACAATAGTTGTCCCAATGTTGAATGAATTGATGTGCCTAGGTGACTGCTGCAAGCTTGCTGGTTTATACCTGGATTATGTGGAACAGTTGCTAATGCAAGGGAGTGAAGATTACCTTTATGCCAATGAGAACCCTCACCTGGAATGATGTAATGCACTAGGTGATGGAGCACTGATAGTTCCTGAAAGAAAAATATTTAATATTTTCAGGCTGAGTTTTCATGGGGAAGTGGAAGCCTGGGAGCCAATCACCAAATGTCCATTCTTGTAGAAAGTACCTTGTCAGGCTCAAAACTAGTTACTAGGTTAGAATATGGTAGTAGCAATGAAAGAATGTAGGAGCAGAATCAATATCTTCTTTCCTAATCTTCTCTGATCTCTTCCTACATCTTGACTTCTAGGCCTTTGATTTATTTCTTATTGGGTTAAGACAGTTCTGCACTATTTTTATCAAAACATCAGAACATAATTTAAAAAGTTCTATCAATGTAAAAGTTCAAGGATACATAAACTTGGCATCTCATTCAGTAAATCATTCATTCTTTTAAAATCAATTATTTAGCTGATTTTGTTGTGCTATCTACACTGGTTTAAGTGAAGTTTTTTCCTTCTGTTACATATTCTTTCAAGGAATTTGCAATGAAGATCCAGATGATGATCTAAGGATGCAAAATGGCACAATTATTACAAATATGGAAGACATAGGATTATTTATTGAGAGCTGGGAAATTGAGAAATCCTTTGAAGTAACAATGAGAAGACCTGTTAGGAATTGTACTGAGCATGATTGCAGCCACTGCATTGAGTTATTAAATAGAAGAATTTTCATTCCATGTCATGATAAAGTAAGTTGGAAGCAACCATAAATAATACTTTCATGTTATATATCTTGAGAGTAAAGGCCAATACATTACTGTTCTTGCTATGATGTTCTTGTACTAAGAACAAAACCCCCAAACTTCTGTTAGTATGTTTTGGAATTCAGAATCATTTGTTGTTTACAGGCTTACAAACACAAGAAGGATAATTTTATTTATTTTCTTTATGTTTTGTTAGAATTATATCTACAGCTTTCAAAAAAAATGAAAGTTTGTCCTATGGAAAAATGTCTCTAGGAGACAGAGATCAATGACATTTGATAACAGTATCAAAACCAAGATAGTGAGGCTTTAATCAGTTCCTTATGATCCTGGCTTCTTAGGCATATACTTGAAATAGAATCTGTCACTTACGCAATTTACTTCGTTTTTATTAGTCTACAACTTTCTGAGTTTAAGTGATAGGTAGGAATTTTAAATAATCTATATTGTTAAAAAAAGATCCGTTACTGAAGACAAAGAACAAATACAGTATTTCATGTACTATTTAACTAAAATTTAGTGATCATCTAGCACATAAAATCACTGTGTTAGATTCCTTTGATAAAAATGAATAGGACGCTTTCCTTGCCCTCAAGGAGCCTAGTAGGAAGGCAAGTCTGTGAGCAGATACATTAAAATATACATTACGGAGGTACATAGGAGCACAGGTTTGGAGAAGACTTCATGGAGTTTAAATCTTTGAATTGTTTAGAAGTATGAGTTTGCCAGGAAAGAAGAGGGAGAGATGGAGTTCCAGGCAGAGATATCAATGAAATGGTCCTTCATTATCTGTGGGAGGTTGGTTCCACAACCCCCACAGATACCAAAATCGTTGGACATCCAAGTCCCTTTATAATATATAGTATAGTATTTGCATATAACCTACACAATTTTCTCATATATGTTAAGTCATCTCTAGATTACTTATAATACCTAATATAATATAAATGCTATGTGCATAGTTTTTACACTGTATTGGTTTTTACATTTTTATTATTTTAATTCTTGTATTACTTTTTATTTCTTTTTCTGAATATTTTTGAGAGCTTGTTTGGAGGTTCTAGCAGGGGAGTGCAGCTACTTGTATACCCTTGGCCGAAGACCTGTCCTCTATCAGGAATGGTCATCCTCTTCAACCGAATGCACATCTTTGGGAGGGATGCACTTGGAGTGGTGAGGGAGTAATGGGACACTTGCCCAGCCAGCCAGATCAGCTGAATCAATCCTGGCAGTCAATAGGGTGACATGTTGCAGCCAGATCGCTCTCACATTGGTTTTTCTGAATAATTTTCATCCATGGTTGATTGAATCTATGGATGTGCAACCCCTGGGTAAGGAGGGCTGACTGTATATGCAAGAGAAAGTTTGGTTTAAAGGTCATGTGAGGAAAATATTGAAAGAGTTTGGTGCAATATCTATGAAGAGAAGAGTCTGGGAAGGGAAGCAAGGGAATTGTCAAGTCAGGAAGGAGCTCACTGTGAATAACCTTTGATGCTGCCCTATGCATTCCCTGAGGGAAAAGACAAAAGTATGAAGTCATGGGATAAAAATGGCATATCTTTATGGAGTTTCAGTTTTACATGGAGATTTGGATGAAAATAAGTTTTAAATGTTCACATTTTAAAAATGCATACACGTAAACATGAAGAAATAGCAAATACTTTAAAACTCATTTCAGTGCCACTTTAGTCTGTTTTTTTTTAAAGCATCATGATTTTTTAAAATTGCATTTTTAACTGGGAACTTGAAAGGTTGATTATATCAGGAAACTTTCAGCTTGACTATCCAAGGCATAATGAAGCCACATAGGATACCATTTAGTCTGTGATACCTTCTACTTTTCCTTTAAAATCCTCCAGTATGTAACAATTAGCTGGGCATGGTGGCACATGTCTATTATCCTAGCTATTTGGGAGACTGGGGTTGGAGAATTCCTTGAATCTGGGAGGTGAAGGCTGCAGTGAGCTGAGATCATGTCATTGCACTCCAGACTGGGCAACAAGAGCAAAACTCCATCTCAAAAACAAAACAAAACAAAATCCTCCAGTAAATTTGACAGCAAAAAAATTTAAAATCCAAATATACATGAGGAATTGGACACTAGCATGTGTGGCTAATCTAGCAATTATAATAGATACCTTAATGCTTACTTAAAGAGTGAGTTTTGTTTATTGTAGAAATATAAAATGAGCACCAAGTTATGTTGTGTCTTATACTGGAAAATCAAAATCAACAACTGCAAAACTATTCCTAAGGTAACATCTAAAAACCAATCATGTAGAATTTAAGGACAATTACTAGAATATATTGCTTGATTGTTTATTTTATAAATAACAAGTAATCTTGGCTCAAAACTTCAGAACTAGTTTTAGAATCATTTGGAAGGTCAGGCTTTTCCATCAAGATCCTCATTAAATCCAACACTCTCTTCACAAGGAACATCTTGCTTTTATATTTTCTTAGGCCGTTCAAAGATGATGGGATAAGTTTTTACGATTTTTTTAAGTGTTATAGTTTGAATATCTTTTTCAACAAAAGGAAGTTAATTTGCCATTTTATCTGCTACAGAGATATAAATTAGTATAACTAAAGAAGGTATGGGCTATATATATATATATAGCCAATATAATTTTATATATATATAAAATTAAAAAAAATTTTTTTGAGGAGTCTTGCTCTGTTGTCCAGGCTGGAGTGCAGTGGCGTGATCTTGGCTCACTGCAGCCTCCACCTTTCTGATTCAAGTGACTCTTCTGCTTCAGCCTCTTCAGTAGCTAGGATTACAGGCACATGCCACCAAGCCTGGATAATTTTTTGAATTTTTAGTAGAGATGGGGTTTCACCACATTGGCCGAGCTGGTCTCAAACTCCTGACCTCAGGTGATCCACCTGCCTCAACCTCCCAAAGTGTTGGCATTACACGTATGAACTGCCACACCCGGCCATGGCTATAATATTTTTACAGTCAGAGTTGAAAATGTAACTTTTCATCATGGAAAGAAAAGATAAAAAGTAAAACCTAAATAATGTACGTGGATTATTTTAACTGTAATGGTAAAGAAGAGCTTACAAACTTGGCTTATTTAGCAGATTTTCTTTCAAGTGTGACCAAGTTAAAATACTATAAAAGAAGTTTGAGAATAAGATAAAAATAATTGACTGTAGGAACTACTAGCACTTTCAGATTCTCAGGTACTCAAAGCCTCTAGATGTGTTTCCTTGAGAAACTAAAAGAGACTCTTACAAAGCTTATGAGGATTCTACACACAGTAGCCTGTGTCTTCAGACAACATCTTTAGCTGCATTCTGGTCGTCATGATTCAGTGATAACTCTGGCACAGTGCGTACAATAGTGGAAAATGCATTTTCTTTTTACTCACATAGTTCTTGGATATTGCAAAACTGAGGTAGAGAAGACACAGTATTGCCATCATGCTGAACTCAATATTTGGCATCAGATCTCAATTCACTGCAGATTTCTCAAGTGAATATTTAGGGATCAAATGCAATACCAAAGTGTCCATTAATCCATGAGATAGGCAGGGTGTATTTCTTTTCTTTTTCTCTTAAAGTCTCAAGCCTTAAGACATTATTTTTATTTAAAAGACACAGACTATTAAGCACTAGAATGTAAAACTTGCATGACTTCAAAAAAGATACTTCAAAGAAATTTTGAGTTTATAGAGGCTTCTTTGGGCTGAACTCTAATCAACCTTGACATAAAGTTTCCCTTTCTCTACCTTCTGCTTCTAAGAGTTACTTTCATTAAAGTCCTCTTGCAAGAAAAAAAAAGTTAAGAACTAAAAAAATGGGAGGGTCGTGACAATTTGCTCAATAGATTTGTATGAAGGCCTGAAGAAGATGGGCTAGACAGGTATAGCAAGGTAGCTAATTAAAAGGTCTTTGAGTAGTTTTTATTTGCTTATTGTAACCTTTTATTGTGGTAATATTTACATATTCACAGAAGTGGTGGGAACAATATAAGAACCTTTAGTTGTCCATCACCCAGATTTTAAAAAATCATTTAAAAAATTGCCTCTCTTTTTTCTGCCTATCTTTCTCACTTCTTCTGTCCACACCCCGCCCCTGTTGAATTATTTTAAAGCAAATCTACTTTGGGAAAATGTTGATGGACTCTGCTGGTCAGGGAGAAGCAAGTGAGGATAGCTGCATGTTCAGAAAGGAAAGATGACATTTGGGAGACATTTGGGACGTGGAATGGGGAGGATTTAAGGACCAATTAGATGTTAGTGCTAAGGGAGGGTGAGCATTTATAGATGACTTCAACTTTCTAGCTTAAACAGAGTAACATATCAAGATAAAGAAATTCTTCATGCCTTGTTGAGTCTCAATCTGTGCCATCCAAGCTATCACCAAGTCTTATTGGGTCCACTCCCAAAATATTTCAGTATCCATGCATTTCTTCCCACCACCATTTGAATCTAGACAACTATCATCTCTTGCCTGGTCCAATGACAAAGACCTATAATTCGATTTTTCTACCACTGAGTTTCATCGTCATTTGCAAATCTCTACAAAGCAGGCAGAATGATCTCTTAAAATTATAAACAGAATTGTGTGATTTCTCTACCTAAAATCCTTCAATGTCTTTCACTTAGAGTACATTCCAAAGTTCTTACCAGGGCTGACAATGTCCTCTATGATGTGGCCCACATACTGCTCCAGCCACATCTTGTGCTAAGCTCTTCTTGTTTGCTAAGCTCCAACCATTTTTGCCTCCTCTCAGCTCTCTTAATATTCCAAGAATTTTTTTCTGCCAAAAGGCTCTTCTTCTTGCTGTTTCCCCTGCTGGAATACTTCTTTCTTTGAATCCTTTTTAGCATGGTGGCTTCTCTTCACCTTACTCAAAGGCTTTGTTTTTGTCATTGTTGAAATCCATAAGCAAAGAACAGGTCTGTTTTATTTACCTTTATTCTTATGCATATCACAGTGCCTGATATGTAGTTAGGTACTCAATAAATGATAAAAATGTGCATCAATTAGTAGGTAAGTAGAGAATATGAAAGAATCAGCTTTTGTGGGCTAAGTAGAGAAGGGACACAATTTTTTATTTTGGGCAGATTAAGTCATGGGCATCATCAAAGTAGAAATTTCCAGCAGAAACTCTGGAGCATAATTTGGGAGCTCAGAGGAGATAAGTTGAGGCTAGAGATCAGGTTTGAAGAGCTATTAGTATATGGAATTTTAAAAATAATGATAATTTATGATGTGCCAGGGTTTTTTTCTGTACATTTTCCATATAGTAGCATATTTAATTTTCACAGTAATCTTAGGTAGTAGTGGTTGTTACTATTAATTCTATTTCACACATGAAGAAACCAAGACAAAAAGTTTAAATTTCTCAAATGGTGATAGAAACCATGGGAACAGATAAGCTTGGGGAGAGCATTTTCAGTTAGAGAACATTACCGTTGAGGATAGGCTGTAGTAAAACAGAATGAGAGGCAAGTAGAAGAGACAGTGATCAAATAGACGGAAAGGCAACGGAGTGATATCTTTGAAGTTAAAAGAGACAACATTTTAAGCAAGTGGACATCCTAATGGCAATATAGGCTTCTGAGAGGTCAGGGAGAATTTAGAATATCAGTTTCATTGCATTTGATTAAAAGGAGGCTATTAATGACTAAAGCAAGTATTCTGTGCAAAGTAAGGTGGTTGGAAACTGAGAAGATTTCACAAAGAACACTAAAAAGAAAGTTGAATCTTAGGGGTTTTCTGCATCTTTAAAAACATGTAATTTTATTTTTATATTGAAAGATAAAAATGTATGTGTTTACTGTGTACAACGTGATGTTTTGAAGTGTATATACATTGTAGAATGATGAAATCTAGCTAATTAACAAATGCATTACCTCATGTAATTATCACTTGTGTGGTGATATCGCTTTACATCCACTCTCAGCATTTTTCGATAATACATTATTAATTATTGTCACCATGTTGTACAATAGATTTCTTGGACTTCTGCCCATCTAACTGAAATTCTGTGCCCTTTAACAACATCTTCCCGACCACTTCGGACCCTAGTAACCATAATTACTTGGTTGATTCTATAAGATCAACTTTTTTAGTTTTCACATTTGAGTGAGATCATGTGGTATTTGTCTTCCTGTGCCTTCTTTATTTCACTTAACATCATGTTATTTGAGTTCATTCATGTTGTCACAAATGACAGGATTTCATTCTTTTTAAAGGATAAATAATATTCCACTGTGCATATTTACCAAATTTTCTCTCTTCATTCATCCATTGTCAGATCTGTAGGTTGATTTTATATTTTGGCTATTGCAAATAATGCTACAGTAAACATGGATGGGCAGACATCTCCGTGACATACTGATTTCATTTTCTTGGATATGTACCTAGTAGTAGGGTAGCTTGATTATATGATAGTACTATCTTTAATTTTTTGAGAAACCTCCACATTGTTTTTGGAAAATCTGGAAAATTTTGAACAATATGGAAAACCTCCATATTGTTTTTTACAAGGTGCTGTTGGCACCTTTGTCAAAAATCAGTTGACTGGCTGTAAATATGTGGATTTATTTCTGGGTCTCTGTTATGTCCCATTGGTCTATATGTCTGTTTTCATGCCATTGGTTTTTATAGATACAGACCCTGAGAAAAGAAGATGGGCTATGAAAAATTCTAAGTATTTTTATTAGATATTTTGGCCTGTATCAGAATTTGGCATCTAAATTTAGATACTTAATATGTGCCTAATGAATAATGAGTTGAGAGAAAAATGGAATAAATATTGTCACAAGCTACATTATTTATATTTCAGGTGTCTCTGGATCAAAATGGAACATATTCTATAGGAAAAAAATGAGTCTCTAATTAAATTGAGGTGTGCCAAATTTTACAAATTATGTAACTAACATTAAATATTAATACAAGTTTTGAGAAGCATTTCTAACTTGATTTAATAAGTAATGCTGTATACCATTATAGAATGCTTTGGGAGCTTCCAATTTAATCTATAATTTTTCAGACTCTTATTCAATATATGGAAAAGTCAATTGTAGCCCACAGTGGATATTAGAAATAAATTTTTGCTTGGGTCCACATACTCTGTTTTCTTTTCCGTTTTTATAAGAAAGATTTGTATAGATTAGTACAGATGGTGTGTAGAGTGTTTAAATGTGTTTAGAATGATGTTTAATACTAAGAATTTTTGAAAATGTAAGGTCTACGATGAAGTATAATGAATATTAACTTGCTACTCTTTGAGTTTCCAAATAGTCATAGTCTAGTTTAGGGCTTTCAGAGAAATAAAACTACTTAACTCATTTCAAGGCAAAATGTTTCTCTAGGTTTCACCAAAAGACTTTTGTGAAAAGATGTGGATCAATTATACCTATTTTTGGAACTATGAATGTGATGCACTTTCTGCATATGTGGCTCTGTGCAACAAGTTTGATATCTGTATTCAGTGGCGAACACCTGATTACTGCTGTAAGTAACTGTTAACTGTATAGTATTTTTCAATCATAAATACATTTCATGTTCGCAATCACTTCTTTCATTCCTTTTTATTTTGTATCACAAACTAATTTAGTAAGAATAAAATGCAAAGAAGAAGCTAATATATCACAAGTACAAGTTACATCATTCAATTTCAGAAATAAAACAGTCACACATGAAGCTCCCTGTGTGCCTTCTCCAGCCCTTTCCTCTCTTTTTTCCCTGAGAGGTAATCACTATTCAGGAGGGGCATTGCTGATTCACTGGGAATGCGTGTCATTTCCAATTTCACTAGACACTGTCAAATTGTTCTCCACTGAGATTGTACCAATTTATAATCCCACCAGCTGAGCATTCAATTTTTAATAGTATGACTTTTTACAATCATTGACAATCCATAAGGATTTTCTAAAACATCATTTATAAACTGCTCAGCAATAGTAATTTCTTTTGACAGTGAAGGATCAAACCTAAACATTCGGCCTTTTTATTTTTTATGATTTGGTTGAGTTATATACTGAAAATGTATTTCAGTTTTAATTCTGAGCAAAATGTTGTTATCTCTTCTCACTGCACAGAGCAATAATTTCATAATAGTTGATTGTATGTTTATTCCAACCAGACTTGGGCTGCCTGTTGGTCATATTTATTTGTTGTACATCTGATAAGTGTTTCCCACTATAACAACTAATACCAGTAGACCCTTAGAGATGCTTAAAAATTGCAAAAATATGCAAAAAACAAACACATCAATGCCTTTATTTCTGATTTATGGTTACAGAGTAAATGAAAAATGGAATTTGAAGAGACTAAAATTTGCAAAATTTATTTTCTAAAAGAAATTTGACCTTTTTTTCTGTTACTAGAAATTTAAATAGGCTACTTTTACCATTAGCAAATTTTGTTCCCTATTCTTCAAAGCCCTGAGTTGTCCAGAGGGGAAGGAATATCAACCCTGTGTGCGACCTTGTGAAGCAAGAACATGCCTGAACCAATGGTTCTATGGACACTCTTCCTGTTTGAATTTAAGAGAAGACTGTGTGTGCAAAGACGGAACTATTCTTCACAGGCCACATTCAACCCAGTGCATTCCAGAGAAACAGTGTGGTAAGATGCAGAGTACAAAATGACTTCTTAGGGATCTGGCAAACAAACAAAAACAATTTTTGAGACATTGGAGAGGTGTGCTAACAAAGATTTATCAAAGACAGCTTAAGTGTTGGAAAGGAAATGAATTTGTTTGTTTGATTTTAATATGATTTCAAGAGAAGTTAATTGTTATAAAAGTATCAGTGGTAATGTGCTTTAATCTTTACCCATGCCTATAATAACTGGGAAAGAGCATGGCAAATCAAGAATTAAGAGTAGATTATGGACTGAACTCAAATTCAAGTTATTTCATGGAATAGTGGTTTACTTTTACTCCTATGAGTCTCAGGTCATGCATCTGGAAAGTGAGGAAAATAATAGTACTTATCTCATAAGGTTAGTGTGGGTTTACATAATTTAGTAAAAAGCATTTTACATTTAACATGGTGCCTTGAGAAAGTAAGCATGTAAGAAATGGCAGATTATGTATTATTCTCTGGGTGTTATGATGGGATGTGGTTTGTCCCCACCAAAACTCATGCTGAGGTTTGAACCCCTTGTGTGGCAGTGCTGGGAGGTGTGGCCTAGTGGGAGGTGTCTGGGTCATGGAGGCACTGCCCTCATCAATAGATTAATTCCTTCTCAAGGTTGTGAGTGAGTTATTGCTCTTGTGAGACTGGATTAGTTCTAGCAGAAATGGAATCTTTCCCTAAACTGCAGAATGTCATAAAGGGAGTTTCCTCCTCATGTCTGATCCCTCTTCACATCTGTCCACTTCTCCTTTGACCTTCTACTATAGTACAAGACAGGAGAAAAGCCCGCACCAGAAGCTAAGTAGATGCTGGTGCCATGCCCTTGAACTTCCCAGCCAGCAGAAGTATGACTAAATGAACCTCTTTTCTTTATAAATTACTCACTATCAGGTATTTTCTTAGAGCAACACAAAATGGACTAAGACACTGGGGGAACTTATTTGGTATTTCTAATTTTATTTTCAAACAATTTTATTTTGCTCATTGTCTCCATGGTGGTGGCAGATGAAAAAGTGCAAAACTGAGACAATTGCAGCACAGGACTTGTGAGTCATAGGCCTCTTTATTATGGTCAAAAGAAAATGAGTTGACTAATAATTAAAGAAAAAGGCAAGGAGAAATGAAATGCATATATAGTTTTAGAAATAAGCTTGTGTTTGCCAGTATAGAAAGTATCTGTGGAAGACTCTGAGGATATATAGGTGTGATTATATTTGTTCTTTAGGATCTATGAGATTTAGTTTTATAGTAAATAGAAAAAGAGCTCACTGGAGGCTGGGGATATGGTTGATCATCTATGATTCGGGGGGATATGATCATTAACATTCATCATTATTAGTCCTTAAAAGAACTACTAGGTGGTCGTATTTATCATCAAATAAAACTTTTACATAAAAATAATAGTCACTAAATATTTTTCTTGATTGTCTGCTTTCTACTTTTAGATTTTAAAGCAGAAATATTTTGAATTTTCATATGATATAAATGTTATAGGAGATAGGGACTACCTTGTTTTCTAATCCCACTCATTTTTAACAGTTACTATTTTCAAATTAATCTGAATTTATATTATTGAATTTGATTTAGCCAAATAAATTATATTAACAGGACTTAAAATGTATCAAAAATAATAGATCATTTTATTTATAGAAGACATACAAATTTACAAGTGATTGTAAAAGGAAAAAAATTCTTTCTTCTTTCTTTCTTTCTTTCTTGCTTTCTTTCTTTCTCTCGACAGGGTCTGCTCTGTTGCACAGGCTTGAGTAAGTGGTCATAGCTCACTGAGACTTCAAACTCCTGGTCTCCAGTGATCCTCTGGCCTTAGCTACAGGCATGCCTCTACACTTGGCTAATTATTTTTCTTTTTGGTAGAGACAAGGTCTTTCTATGTTGCCCGGGCTGGTCTCAAACTCCTGGCCTGAAACATTCCTCCCTCCTTAGCCTCCCAAAGTCCTGGGACTATAGGCATGAGCCACTGCACCCAGCCAGGAGAAAAAAATATTTTCTGTGGACTAGGTATAAACTTTCATTAAAGAAAAATGTAAGTTAGTGGATGATGAAAGAGAAACCTGAGAAAAACAATAGACTGTGACACATCATCTGTGTTGCTGGGTCATGTCACAGTCTGAAACCAAAACATGGTGGCATGATTTATTTTAGTGCCCAGGTTATGAGTGTTATAATACTGTTGGTCTTTTTAAAGCATGCACCGATAGTGAAGACCAACCCCACACTGCTGGGGAGATTTGGAACGGGGGCATTGATGAATGTGCTCTATACAAATGTTTGGAGAATGGAAGCATTATTCCTATAGAACCTGACTGTGATGAAGAGCCCACTCCAGTTTGTGAACGAGAAGCTGAAGTTGTCATGGGCATCATTGATAAATGGACCTGCTGTTCAAAGGGAGTTTGTGGTATGTATGCAGAAACCTTATAGTCAATTGATTCCACAAAATATGTTGATGTTCTTTGTGAAAAAGCAGAGCATATATAATGATTTGTATTTTTAAAATGTGCCCTAAATGTCATTTTCTCAATGTAAGTTTTGTTTCATTACAATTTTGTCGAATAAACATGAAAAACTGGCTATTCACAGTTAATAACACTCAACAAAACATGAGAAAAGGAAAGATCTTGAAATCATTGATTTACGAGTCAAGGGTGAAAGATAATGATCGAAAAACCTCAAAGCTGCTGCATTTTCACAGATGGTCCATTTTGTTAGCTGAATGGGTTAATTGCAGTGTAAAAACATGCAGAATGAGAGTCATATCTCTGCTTCGAGTTCCCTGTTTTGAGTTGGCAGACATTTCTCTGTTTTGAGTTGGCAAATTTTAGTTGTGTTCACTAATATTTTAACAATTTTTCTTATTTATAGGATGTGACATGACTTTGTGTGAAACTACCATCCCAACATGTACGAATAGTCAAAAATTGATTGTTGGCCACAGTCCTCTTTCTTGCTGTCCACAGTACAAATGTGGTAAGTAATCAATATTGAAAATTAAGAACGAAGTTCACTATTTATTTGGAACAGTGAATTAGATTCTCATTCTTTGTGTCTCCAAGACAATGATTTATTAAAAAAGATTGTGGAGCTGTTTGCTAATTTTTAAAATCTGGTACATATCATATATATGTATATATATACGATTAATAACTTTAAAATAAGTTATTTGTTTCTAAATTCAAAGAGGAGTAAACACAATGTGGTTATTTTATCATCTCAGGCTATACAAATTTTCTAATATCATTGTGTTTCTGCAGAATGTGACCCATCGAAATGCCCCAGTATTTCAATACCAGAATGCAGAGAAGACCAATTCATGATTCAAGTTCAACAGGAAGAACCTTGTTGTTTTTCCCCTCTTTGTGGTGAGTATTCTAGAGACAATTTCTTGGAAGAAGAGAGAAGATCTAGGGAAAAATCCCTTCTTTTACGTGAATTTTATGGGACTGATGGTAACCAATATTCTGATGTTATAGGAATTCAACTGAATGAGAACTGTCATAAAGAAAGTATGACATTTTAAATGACTAGACAATTATGATAAATACCTTCCCCATCAACAAAAACTGTATCTATCAGTCCAAATATAACCAAGATATTTGAATCAAGTTTTTTCCAAAATAAGGCCAATACCTAATTTTTTTGAAGAAAAATTTAGCACTGGCTTTCCTTGAAGAACCAACTTGAATAATAGGCTCTGCTAAGACTTTATAGGACATCTTTAAAACTTTATGTTCTGTATATCATGTATAAGCTATCATGACCTCAAAAAATAATAGTAGAAACAGTGTCTGGAAAATGACTGGAGCTAAATATTCTGCCTGGCGAGCTGAACATTGAAATGGAAAGAATTCTCTAGTTTTTTTTTTCAAATGAATTATTATAGCAAAGATTGCTTGGTAATTAATATAGGTTTCAGAAGTAATCAAAACACTTTCTTTGTATCAGTTAAGATTCATTGACTGCAAGTGGCACAACTGATTTATTCTGGCTAGCTTTAGCACAACCCGTTATTGGAAGAATCTGGGGAAGTAGGATCAAAACAAAGCAGGACAGTCAAGCCCCAGGAAGGAGAGAAATCACCTGCTCTAGGTAGAGGTCACTAATGATTGAGCCAACTTCATTTTTTTTCTTCAGTTGTCGTGTCTCGATATATGACTCAAACTCCATCCAAAGGGATTCTGATTACTTCTAAGTTTCTACAGAGTGGCCTCCTGATGTGAGGCATCTTTAAAGATCACTCCAAAATCATGTGGGTGGTGCATTTCTTCAAGGTCATTCAGAGAATAGTTATCAAAGTTGAAATGGCATGCTGAAACAGCCCAAAAGAACAAATGCCTACTACATTTTCATCCCTAAATGCAAGTAATCAATGAGAGAGAATTAAGAAAACATAAATAAATAAATAAATAAAATTTTGATCATAATAAGAACAAATTACCTAGGAAATCTGAATGTTGTACTTTTCTGGTAAGATGATGTTCTATATGTCACTGTGCTTGGAAAGCATAGTGCAATATACTCAGATAGTATTATCGTTTTTGTGGCCAAATAAGGAGATACACCTTATTTTTCTTTTACTATTTTCTTAAACAAAATTTGATTTGTGCGTGATAATTTAAACTCATATTATAATTCATCATTTTTAGCTCAGCTTTGACTGTTGGCTTTTTGTTTCACCTTAGTTTGTGAATCTTGCACTGAACCTGTTCCAATATGTAATGATGGGGAATTTCTTACAGTAGATCTTAATAGCACACACTTCTGTTGTCCTCAGTATTACTGTGGTAAGTGTATATTAACTATTTAAAAATATTTCCATGTGTCCAATGTTTAAGAAGCCCAGTGCATCTTAGTTGACTATTACATCAGACCCATTTTCAAAGTTTTTCACTTGATGAGCTGTCCTAGCACCAGTACTCTTTTGTACCTGTTTATGTGTCAATTGTTTTATCTTCACCAACACATGGCAATCTGGTGGTGGGAGAGGTAGCACTTGGGAAATCTTAATCCATGCATTAATGGCAGTGAACTAAATGGTAGGTAATGAGAAATGGCAGTTCTATAAAATTTATCTTTACCCATCTAATTTTTCTTTTTAGTATGTGAGCCAAACCTTTGTCCTATGCCATTACTCAGCTGTGCAGAAGATATGAATCTTGTGAAAAAAAATGTATCTGGCCAATGTTGCCCAACATGGCATTGTGGTAACTAATTTTCATATTTTAAGGTTTTATTATAATGTTAATTATTTTGAGCAATGTAAATATGTTGATTTTTGCCTTTTAGAATGTAACTGTGAAAACCTTGTTATGCCAACTTGTGAAGTGGTAAGAACACATATTTTGATTGACTTGTCATATTTATTTAAATCTGTTTATTCTTCCTTTATCTCTCTCATTTCTAAATTCTTCTCAGAGTTAATAAAATTATCTATATCAAATTGTATTCAAGTAGATTAAAATAATGTGCTCTGATATTAGGAAATAGCCAATAATTTATATTTTACTTGAGATGGGAAAGTACAATACGTTATTTTTTTAACTGGTAATAGAATCTACTAGTCATATCTATTTAAGTTTACTGGTATTAAACTGAAGCAAAATATTGAAAAAATTATCTTAATATTGAGTGTTGTCTCTAATGATTCTTTAAGAAAGTGCACTAATAATGCATCTGTTGTAGAGGAGAAGGGAATCTTAAACAGAACTGCCAGTATCTTCTTAACAGTTATCTACAAACATGTAAACCTTATAGAAATTTCAAAGATTTAATTTTTAGAAATAACAAGGATAACTCTGGTGTCACTTATTTAATCACTAAATGTATCCCGTGGTGCTTAACAAGTCTTTGTTTTCTTTAAATATTTATATTCATGATATGCTGATAAGGCTTCAGAAAGATAATGTATTCCTGGCCCTATTTGTTAGAGAAGACGTGTTTTATTTTGCAAAGATATTTAACTTTGTTTTCCTTCTCAAACAATATGTACACTTAGAGAATTTATTCAGAATCTCCAGTTCAAAGCTATGTTATGAAGAACGAATGAGGTACTTTTTAAAGTAACAGAACCCCTCCTAGGATGCCACTGTTTTATTTAAAAAGCATTAATCCAACATTTTCGTTAATGATGCTCTCATTTATGGTTTACAGAGGATGTTTAAACATTACAAATAACTCTCATAATAATTCTCTCATTTGATTATTTTGTGGGGACACTATATATGCATCTACACAAGAGTAGAATTATAATGCCATGTATTTCTCTAGTTCCTCACAGTTACGTAACATATTCAGTATACTATCTTATTGAATCTTTACCAAGTCAGTACTTTATCTCATTTTATAAGTGAGAAATTTGAGGTCCAAGAGAATAAATTGTTGACTGAGATTTTCAGGATTCCAACCAAGGATTGCTTTTTATGTGTGCATGTTTGTGTATTCTTTATTCTTTCTGCTCTGCCTTAACTCTTTCAATTCCCTTAGAAAATGTAGCCAAGGCACAAATTGAAACAAGAATGAAAGAGAATGTGAGACTGCTTTGTTTCTACCTTTCTCTAGCTGTGGCTCACTTCTCTCATTTGAAACATAAAAATAATAGCAATACCTTATCATAGGTGGTAAATAAATTAATATAATTTAAATGCTTAGTGTCTGACATATAGGAAGGGCTCAATCAGTATTACTTATATGTATTATTTTTTGGAACATTAAAACTTAAATTTCCCTGTTTTTTTTTTCCTTTACAAGTTAGACCTATTCGTTTTCTACTTTCTGTCTTTTCTAGGACACATAGGTTTTCTAAAGGCAAACTGGAAGCACTATACAATCTTTGTGTTTAATTTAATTTAATTTAATTTAATTGCCTATTTTTAAGATTGAGAAAGATTGCATGTATTTATTGTATACGACACGTTATTTTAAAATATGTATACATTATGGAATAGCTAAATTGAGTTAATTAACACATGTATTACCTCACAACATCATTTTATTTTTGTGGTGAGAACACAGAAGCTATTCCCTTAGCAATTTTTAAAAATACAATACATTGTTACTAACAATAGTCATTATGTTTATAATAGATTTCTTGAACTTATTTCTCCTATCTAACTGAAATTGTGCATCCTTTGGCCAACGCATCCTCTAACCTTACTCCCCTACCCGCAAGCTTGGTAACCACCATTCTATTCCCTACCTTCTATGAGTTCAACTTTTTAAGATTCTGCATATAAATGAGATCATATGTTCTTTGTCTTTCTGTGCTTGACTAATTTCATTTAACATAATGTCCTCCAGGTTCATCCATGACGTCTCAAATGACAAGAATTTCTTCTTTTCTTAAGGCTATATGGTATTGCATTGTGTATATATACCATATATTCTTTATCTATTCATCCTTTGATGGACACTTGGGTTGATTCCATATATTGCTATTGCGAATAGTGCTGCAGTAAACATGAGAGTGCAGGTATCTTTACAATATAGTCATTCTATTTCCTTTGGATATATACCCAGTAGTGGAATTGCTAGATCATATAGTAATTCTATTTTTAATTTTTTGAGGAACATACATACTATTTTTCATAGTGACTATACTAATTTACATTCCCACCAACAGCGTGCAGGGGTGCTTTATCTGCATCTTCACCAACACTTGCTATCTTTTGTCTTTTTCATAGTAACCATTCTAACAGATGTGAGGTGATATTTCATTGTGTTTTTAATTTGCATATCCCAGATTATTAATATTAAGCAGTTTAAAATATACTTGTTGGCCATTTATATGTTTTGTAAAATGCCTATTCAAGCCTTTGCCTATTTTAAAAATCAGGTTATTTGTTTTTGTTTTTTTTGATATTAAAGTGTTTGAGTTCTTTATGTATTTTGGATATTAACCCATTTTAGATGTATAGTTTGCAAATATATTCTCTTACTCTGTAGGTTGTCTCTTCACGCTGTTGATTGTTTCCTTTGCTGTGCAGAAGCTTTTTAGCTTGCTGTACTCCCATTTGCCTATTTTTCTTTTGTTGTCTATACATTTGGGTTCATATCCAAAAAATCATTGCTGAGACCAATATCCTGGAGCTTTTCCTCTATATTTTCTTCTAGTGGTTTTATAGTTTCAAGCATTACAGTTAAGTCTTTAATCCTCTTGGAGTTGATTTTTGTATGTTGATTTTGTATGTTGTGTGAGATGAGGGTCTAATATAATTTGTCTGCATGTGGATATCCAATTTTTCCAACATCATTTATTAAACAGACTATCCTTTTCCTACTGTTCATTCTTGGTAACTTTGTCAAAAATTAATTGGCTGTAATGCATGGATCAATTTCTGGGTTCTCTATTCTGTTTTATTGGTTTATGTGTCTGCTTTTACATTGGTACCATGCTGTTTTGATTACTGTAGCTTTGTAGTACATTTTGAAGTCAGGTAGCATGATGCTGCCAGCTGTGTTCCTTTTGCTCAAGATTGCTTTGGCTATTTGGGGTTTTTTATGGTTTCAAATAATTTTGAGGATTGTTTTATCTATTTCTGTAAAAAATGTCATCAGAATTTTGACAAGGTTTGCATTGAATCTGTAGAGCAATTTGGGTAGTATAGATATCTTAACAATAAAATTTGGGGAGCACATTAAAACTTAATTTCTTAAATTACTTTGTTATAATTTGTTACAAATTAAACATGATGCTCAGAATGTTAATCACATTATACAGATCATTGTGAAGAAGTTTCTAGAGCTGGTGACCATCAAGAAAAGCTTGGAAGAACGTGATAGGTTAAAAATAATGGATGAAAGCAGTTGAACTATTCCAGGCAGGGGCTACTAGAAACAGAAGTAAATTCACAAAGGTATGAGGTAATAGATGTATGCAGAAAGAGCTAATTGAAGTAAGAATGAGAGATAAAAATGTATACAAATTGTTATATTTGGGGAGGGTGTTATTTTTTATTTTTATTTTCTAGAGACAGAGTCTGGCTCTGTTACTTAGGCTGAAATGCAGTGGCACAATCATAGCTCACTGCAGCCTTGAACTCCTGAGCTCAAGTGATTCTATCACCTTGGACTCTCAAAGTGCTAGTATTACAGGTATGAGTCACTGCACTTGGCCAGGAGGGCTTTAAAGGCAAGGCTGAGGAATTCAGTTCTGATTTATTCATTTATTATTTTCATTTATTTATTCAACCAACATTTGTTGATGATTAATTATGGGCAGTCATCATGCTAGACACTTGAAAAAGCACAATCCTACCCTGAGGAGCTTCGTGCAAATTTCGTATGATAGAAGAGGAAAGAGTTGTGCATAGGATGAAAATTATGACGAAAATGGTGTTTGAGGGAGATGTTTCTATTAGTGCATAGCAGAATATGGCAATAAAACATTAGAGGGCAGGAGATCAGCAAAGATACTGGTATAGCTATTCATGTATAAACATATTGGATATTGTGAAGTCAGTGTTAATTTAGGAGGGCAAAATGAAAGACGTTGGCCATTTGTAACATTGAACAAATGTGTTGAGGAGGGAAGAGGGAAGAGAGAGAGAGGGATAGAAAGCTAGAGAGAGAGGGAGGAAGAGGGAGAGAGAGATCTTAAAAAGCTTTAAGGTTTCAAGTCTTGCACACCAACAGTCCAAGATTACTAGGTCCTTGGACAAACATTCCAATGGCCAGAGGAGCAGCTGAGAGTAGATGTCCCGGTATTTGACTTGTAATCAACCTCATTCAGAGCTCCTTTTTTTTGGCCTGGAAAAAGTGACATAGCATCTTGAGTCATTTCAATAACTTCAAATGTAACAAGAAAATCCTGGCCTTTCTTCCTATGGGATTTTATACTTCCTTTGTTCTAGACCCTTTGAAGTTTTTTGGGGTAGAGGTCTCTATGTTCATTCATTAACCTTGGTCTTATTGTGACCATAACTGTATTTTTTTTCCTAGTGGATTTCTACCATTCTCCACTTTCTCTTTTCTTGTGTTTTCCTTCCCCAGCACTTGTGCTAGATGCTGGCCCATCTAACTTATTTCCAGTCCGACTCTCGATGTCTGAATATTAATTATGAATCATATTTTGACATTCACTATTCCAAGCATTTATTTAATGATTATTATATTGTTAGCACTCTGCCAGACACACAGAACATAACTAGTAGCTTGAATATCTTTGAACATCTTACCCAAATATATATAACCCTCTATCCATGATGATTTGGTTTTAACATTCATGGTTCTACACAGGCATTTATCTGACTTATTGTTCCTGGTACTCACTCTAAATAATGGTTAATGTTGTTTCAGTGACTAAGGTGATTTTTAAAAATATCACATTAATTTATTCACGTAGACAAATGTATCTCAACCTAAAAAGAGTATTTTAGGCCTTTACAATTTTTTTTAAATAATAGCTTTATTGAAATAAATTTACCTAACATACAATACAACCATTTAAAGTGTACAGTTCAATGGCTTTTAGTATATTCACTGAGTTGCACAACCATCAACACAATCAATTTTAGAAGAATTTCACCAGTTAAAAAAGAAACCCTGTTTCTATCAGTAGTCATTCCTCATTTCTCTCCAAACTCTTCTGCCCTCAGAAATCTCTACTCTACTTTCTGTCTCTTTGTGTATTTCTGTTCTTGGTATTTCCTATAAAGATAATCATATATGTGATCTTTTGTGTCTGACTCTTTTTACTTAGCATGTTTTCAAAGTTAATCCATGTTGTTGCACGTGTCACAACTTCATTTCTTTTTATTGTTAATAATAGTCCATCATATGGATATACCTTGACATTTATCCAAATAAAATATACAGATGACCAATAGCACATGAGAAGATGTTTAACATCATTAAGTATCACTTAAATACAAATCAGAACTATAGTGAGATATCACTGCACATCTTGCCCAAATATACATAACCCTCCATGTATATTAACCCATTATATTAACCCACTAAAAAGACCAAAAAAAAAAAAAATACATTTGCAAGGATGTGGAGAAATGGAAACCCTTATACACTACTGATGGCAATGAAAAATGGTGCAGCTGCTTTGGAAACCACCTTGGCTATTACTCAGAAAGTTAAATGTAGAGTTACTATGTAACCCAACAATTTCACTCCTAAATATATACTGATGAGAAATGAAAACATATGTCGACATAAAAACTTATACTTGAATGTTCATAGCAGCACTCTTCATGATAGCTCAAAGTGGAAGCAGCCTAAAGTGATTTTGCTGCAGACTTTAAAGGAGAGGAATGATCATTTGGGAGTAAAAATTACCATATTTTTTGAGGTAATATTTAATATTGGTAGAGCAATCAAAGAGGCATTTCCTCTTGGTCAAATTGGCTACTTAGAATAAAAACATAATTGAATATGTGGATAAGGCCTCAAAGGATATGATTATAAAAGGATAGATTTAAGCCTAAGCTTAAGGAAGCAGAGTTAACATTATGGCTTTAACTATTAAAAAACAGGTGTATATGTTACCTAAAAGAGTTAATGTGAGCCTAATGCCATCTTTTTAAAATCTTTGGAGTAGTCATGCACTGGGAGAATTTGATTTATTTTTTAGCTACATTATTCTAACATTTATTTCAAGTCCCATTGGTATTGTCTAATGACTAAAGTCCTAAAACATCAAATGAATTAATGTTCATAAAACTACTTTACAACTTATAAGGCTCATGAAAAGCAAGAAATTATTAGCTTATGAGGAAAAGTGCCTTTTATATGAATGTATTGGAATCATTTATTTGTGTCAAGAATCAAATTCATTTTATTACTAATGTCATGTGAAAATTAAATGCATCCAAAAAAAGTTGATGCTTAAAATACCATTCTTGAAACTTTAAGCCTGGTCCTGTATTTGGTGGGAAGAATCTCTGTCAGTCCTGACAGGGCAAAGTTTGAGCATCTGTCATAGTAACAATGTACTAACAGCAAAAGGCTCTGTAGCACTTTCTGTGTGTCAGCCCTATTCCAAACTCTTTACATATATTGATCCATTTATTTCTCTCAACAATCCTAAGAGGTAGGCAGTATTAACCACTATACTATTAACCACTGCTATTAACCACTATACTATACTCATTCATTGCTGCTGTATATGCTATAGCAGCTTTGTGCAGATGCAGACATCAGAGCTCCGAGCTGCCTCCATAGAGCAAATTGAGAACATTTCCAGAAGCAAAGTTCCCAGGGTTGGCAAATGTTATCTTTGATTGCCCTACAGAAGCTCAGAATCAAACAATATGATTTTAAAGTATCTGGCTGTGTGATAAGGAACTTACTTATTAGATGTTATCACTGAGTATGTATGTGTATGTGTGTGTGTATATATATATTAATTGTTATATAATAAGCTAAATGATAAGTAATAGTCATATATTTCCAATAGGGAGAATTTACTACAATAGACCATAACTTCCAGAGTGATTGTGGATGCATACAGTATCTCTGTGGTAATTATGTCTTTTATAACTTTTACATTATAAATAAATAATATTGGCATCTGTTTTTCATTATTAATAAGTTAAAAATCTGATTTTTTGAGACACATATTATACATTTTAAGCCATTTTCCAGTATTTGAGTATTAAAATATATTTTATGTTTTGATTTCTTCTTTTGTAGTATCTCTAAATGTTCTGAGACCTGGATTACAGGACAGAAATATAAATATTTTTTCAGAAGCCTCGGATTACTTTAAAGTTGATATTAGGCTCTTTTCGATATGTTTAGATTTAATTAAAAATATAGACATCTAAAGAGTATGAAGTTTTGTACACTATGCTATTATTATTAATTTATTTTTATTAAGACAGGGTCTTGGTTTGTCACCCAGGCTGGAGTGCAGTGACCCTATCCTAGCCCACTGCAGCCTCGAACTTCTGGGCTCAAGCAATACTTCTACCTCAACTGGTAGTACAGACATGCACCACCACACCCAGCATTTTTTTTTTTTTTTTTCTGAGAGTTGAGGTCTTGCTATGTTCCTCAGGCTGGTCTGAAACTTCTGGTCTCTAGCAATCCTCTTGCCTCAGCCTCACAAAGCACTGGGATTATAAGTGTGAGCAACTGTGCCTGGCCAAGATCTCATATTCCAAACTTGCTATAAAATATAGCTTTTGGAGGAAGTTCAATCAGTAAACAGCAGTTGCTTTTACAGATAAACTTTTATTTTATGTTAAGGAATAGTGTACTACATTAATTATTAAGTAAACTATTGGGTTATTAACAATATGTAAATATGAAGATCTTTATTAGTTTTGAAAAATTGGCACATCACAACATAAACATAGACTCAAATATAAGTTCCAATGATGGATTGGCGAAAAATTCAATAGTATATTTTCTTATTGACCATTTTTTCTCTTCTTAGAAAAGGATGATGTGTGTGTATTTCAAGAAGTATCAGTATTGAATCCTGGACAATCCATGATAAAGTATTTGGAAGGGGACTTTTGTTATACAATAGAGTGTCTGGAAGAAAAAGATAACCATACAGGCTTTCACACTCTGAATTTTACACTGGTGAATTGTTCAAAAAAATGTGATGTTGTAAGTATTCTTTATAAGTCATTCTGGTGAGAGTTAATGTATTAAAAAATGGCAGAACTATAGAATAAAACAGTGACTACTCCATTAATTGAAAATATACACTGTATAGTTATTTAATAGTCTACTATTTTGTAATATATCTATAAAACATACACTTTCACTTTCCTGTGTATGATCTTGAACTTCAGGAGTCTTATTATCTACAGCTTGCCATATTGCCTTACTAGAGGTTGTTAGACCTGCTTGATGAATTTAGCTGTCAGAAGTAAAGGTTAACATCTATCTCACTTCTAATATAACCATATAAAGTCAATTATTGTTGGAAGTTTCTCATATTCAGCCTTAGAAATTCTTACAGTTGTCTGGAGAGAGCTTCTAGTTATGTTTGGAAGAAATAATTCTCCCCAAATAATTCATTAAAATATTGATATGGTGTCACTAATCTAATATATCATTATTGTATACAGCACCAGGTATACGCTCCATCCCAAAGTGATTATGATTGTTGTGGTACCTGCAGAAATGTATCCTGTAAATTTCATATGGAAAATGGAACATCAGTTATATATGCGGTATGTTTCATGGAAAGTAACACTGCTATTTCTTGAAGGAGGTGTTATTGAGTAGTAAGTTCAGAAAATGTCACACACACACACACACACAGCACTGCATACAATAAACACAGTACACTTATAGCACACAAGACACAGTTACATTTCTTACATTGTAAAGTATCTGATAATTTATGTTGTAAAGAAAAATGCTTCACTTATGTCTCAAACGTACTGTATTATAGATCTTTACTCCTTTTTTAATAGATGTAAGAAATAGACTTTGAGAAATTCTGATTGTGAAGGGAAGGAACAATTAATGTTTTTATGTGACAGCAATTTTTGTTTTCAGATAAATTAAATATTACTGTTCCTTGAATTTGAATATGTATAGATCTTTTCTAATTGAAGTTCATAGAAGACCTTAAGCTATACATAAAATTAAAATCTAGAGACAAGAAAGTAGGTTCATTAGAATTCTTTACTGATCTGTAAGACATCTTCAAGCCAAAGTTTGACTATTACTATTATTTTGTTTTGCAAATTCCAAAAATAAAATTTTATCTCTTAAAGCAAATTAACAGAGATATCAACAGATTAGGATAAATATAATCTATCACAGGTTCATCCATGTCCCTATGAAGGATGAACCTGGAAAACAACATTCTCAGCAAACTGACACAAGAACACAAAATCAAACACCACATGTTCTCACTCATAGGCGGGTGTTGAACAAGGAGAACACATGGACACAGGGAGGGGAGCACTATACACGGGGGTCTGTTGGAGGGGAGGGGGGATAGCAGGGGGGTGGGGAGTTGGGGAGCGATAGCATGGGGAGAAATGCCAGATATAGGTGAAGAGGAGGGAGGCAGCAAATCATACTGCCACGTATGCACCTATGCAACAACTTTGCATGTTTTTCACATGTACCCCAAAACCTAAAATGCAATAAAAAAAAAAATTAAAAAAAAATATATATATAATCTATCACAGAGATAAAATTCTTTGAAAAGACAATTGACATTTTTCTAGCCAATATATATTATGTACAAAAATACACTTGATATGGTGAGTACGTAGTGTCAAGGAAAAAAAAAATATATGTATATGTATGTAAACACACACATATGCTTTTATTATGTACAAATAAGTATTGGTTTCTTCACCCTTTCTTTTTAAAAATAAATACTTCATTTGGCTGCAAATGAAGAGTCGATTTATAAATTCAACTCATGAATTTCTCAGCTTTGACAAAGTTAAATATGCAAACAAAATAGAAATACGTATTTTTTAAAATGCAAAGGAAAATACCTGAATCCAATGAACTTATTATGTTTAAAAGTATCCAAGAGCAGCTGAGTGTGGTGACTCACTCCTGTAATCCCAGCACTTTGGGAGGCTGAGGCAGGTGGATCATGAGGTCAAGAAATTGAGACCATCCTGGTCAACATGTGATACCCCATCTCTACTAAAAATACAAAAATTAGCCAGGCATGGTGGCATATGTCTGTAATCCCAGCCACTCAGGAGGATGAGGCAGGAGAATCATTTGAACCAGAGAGTCGGAGGTTGCAGTGAGCCTGAGCCGAGATCACGCCACTGCACTCCACCCTGGTGACAGAGGGAGACGCTGTCAAAAAAAAAAAAAAAAAATTATAACCAAGAGCATGTAATGTAAGGTTTCATGTCCTTAAAGTGCCTTCTCCTTTCCCAAACTGTCTTCATTACTGCTTAAAATCCTTTAAGATTATATCTACATATTGGTCTAATACTTGAGTAAACAGAAAAGCCCATGTTTTACCAGGTTAATGGTTGACTATTCAGAGCATGCTTATACTTCCTTTAAGTGCTTTCAAGAGTGCAGCAGTTACTGTTCATCTGAAAATAACCACAAAGTGTCAACATCCTGATTCAGAACAGAGGGTAGATGTTTGAATCATGAATAGTAGTAAGGATGGAGTGACAATAAAAAGCCTTATGATTCAAAGTGTTTGCCTGTACAGAATGAAGTCAATTTGTCCAGCAGCACAGAAAGTTACTTGAGATTCAGAAAATGTAGCCCTCTTCATCATAGCTGGCGACCTGGTCTGATGTACCAATTTATCAAAAGAATGGCCTTAATTAGTTTATGGTAAAATCTATGATAAATTGAGAAGGCCTAGAACAACACTCCCCCAACCCTGGCTAACCTTCTTAAAATAAAGTAGAATAAAATGAAAAAGAGACATATTTTCCATCAAATTTTCCTTTTTGCCTAAGTAATGCTGACATTAACTACTATTATTTTTTTAAATGTCAGTTATAAAATAAAAATATAGATTAACAATTATTTCATCTGACTTTACTTTAAAAATTCTGAAATCAGAACTGAAACAGTTACTATATTTAAATATTTCTTGAAAGAATACAGATAAATTTTGAAATGATGTAAGGTATGCACAATTAGATTCACAAACCAATAAACACTGTCATTTAAATATGTCTTTAACTTTTTGGCAATAAGGGAGTAGCAGGAAGAATAAACACATCTCAAGAAAGGAGGTATATAAGTAATATGATTTGTTGTTTTATAATTAGTGAGGAAATATTAGAGCAAGACCTTTGACACTTAGTTAAATTAGATAATTTTGTCGTAGAAACAGATACCTATTTGCTTCTTCACTCTCTATTATTTTGTTTCACATTTACCTCTCAGTTCTAGTATGAAACCTAGCATATACAAATACACCATAGATGTGTATGTATTTTTATCATTTTAGGTAAGTACACATCATACATATATATGTATTTTTAATCATTTTAGATAAATTTAGGGTCATTTTCAGTTGGAACATTTTGTGTCACAAGAAGCCTCTGCATCTTGATTTGACTTTTTATTCAGTAGAGTAGAATATATTGTACTTAAGAAATACAGCAGATTTTAATATGCTAAACAGTAACTTTCTTTTTGATTTTTAGGAAGGGAGTACTTGGCACTACAATTGCACCACATATGAATGTATTAAAACTGATGAAGGGGCAATAATTCTGAACTACACTATGGTCTGTCCCCCTTTTAATGAGACTGAATGCAAAATGGTTTGTACTTTGTTATAGCTAAGAAAATTTAGTATTATATAGTTTAGAAAATATACATTAATATTTTCTAAGGTCATATTTACATTGTGGCATATACATTGTGGTGCATATGTTATTTTCATGACTAAATAAAAGCTCTGTTTTATTTTTTTGAGTTTGAAATTTTGAGTTATATATGGTGTTCCAGATCATTTTGACTGTCTTTGAATAGATACTCTGCAATTTTTGGGTTTTTAATGTATAGATCCAAAGATTATTGAAAAATCATTTGGTCAGCAGTCTTGGCCTTCCCTTTAATATGGATTAATAAGCTAAGGAATCAGAGCTTGGCCAATTTTCTTTCTTAAACAGCAAGATTTATGATGTCATTCAGGGTTAACGCGTGCTGGCCTATATTATGTTTGCCTTAGCTTTTCTGGTCACAGTCCACCGAAATATTTAGTATAAGTCACAACATTGCCTATTCTTAAGTTTTGCTCTATCAATTTTCCTATTCTCTCAGAGGAGAGTTTACTGGGAGAGTAGATTTATGAACATGATCTAGTTTTTAGTTTTCAAGATTTTTGTAGCTTTATTTATTTAGACAATAATATTCCTAATAAAAGTAAGTTTTGTTCTATCATATAGAGAAATAGTACAGTCTAGTCTAACTGAATTTTTTTTCAGGATGTACCTTTCCAATGATGATGGCTGACTGACTAGCTAGGTATTATAACATGTACTAAAGTCGCAGAATTTTAGCTCTGGAAAAAAACTTGGCCATTATCATATTTAACAGACTAATATTTATAGAGTAGATCATTCTCTTATTTCAATTGCACTTAGCAGGTTGCTAAAGCAATTAGCAATTCTTGTAAGAATTTCGTCTTAGACAAGTGTCCTCTGAGGAAGGAAATATTTGTAAATAATAAAATATTAAATAAAAAGATGTGCCATTTTAACATTCAGTTATATTCAGAAACTCAAGTCAAATAGAATTAGTTTAGGTTATTTCAAGAAGTTGAAAATATATAATGGTCATTAGTTAGAATAGCTGTTATTATTTTGTTTTAGTAAAAATATTTTGTGACATTTAAAGTGTTCTTTTAATTAAAATAATTCTTTTACACTCTTTTCCATAGTGCCAATGTATTAATAATATAATTTTAAACAACATGTCTATTCCAGATTTTATAAACAAAGAAATTCTTATTAGTAATAATTAAATTCCAATTATTTTTTTATAAAGGTTTGTGATATTTAATAAAAGTTTTAGAAAAGTTAGTTTTATTTTCTAGTATAAGAGAACATGGATGAACTCCTTATTCTTTAACTTTATTCCATTTTTCTCTTTCTAGAATGAAGGGATTGTGAAGCTTTATAATGAAGGCTGCTGCAAGATCTGTAAGTGACAGCATAGTCCATGCATTTACTTCATAGATTAGTTTTAATTGCTCATAGTGATTATGGTTTTTCCTCACAAAATTCAATTCCTATGATGCAAAGAGAAAAACAAATTTTATAAAGTATATTGCTTAAAGGTTTTTGAATCTTGTGGTTAATAATTTTGTGATTTAATCTTTAACTTCTGGAGTGTAAATTAAGTGTTTTTGTTTAGATTAATTTTGATTTAAATATTATTTTTTTTATTGTGGCATATCCTGAAAGGTATTTCATTAGATTTCAATATATTTAAAATTTAAAAGTGTCTTGTGATCATATTTGTTTGAATCATGGTGAACTTACAGAAACAAGTAGATTATAGTTAGAATGGCATTGTGACTCCAAAGACAACATATGGGGTGCAGTATTTTTCAAACCTGTTTGAACAAGTGTATAGCTTTGTACAATAAATATGGGATAATATCATTTTAGTAAATTGTATTTTTATCCCTTTCATAAAATTCCTATAATTATTTTCATAATTAAAGTTATCTGAATGCAATATATTTTTTATTAGCTTAAATTATAAGGTTTATCTCATAGTATTTTTTTTTTTTTGAGATGGAGTCTCTCTCTGTTACCAGGCTGGAGTGCAGTGGTGCAATCTCTGCTCACTGCCTCCTCTGCCTCCTGGGTTCAAACAGTTCTCCTGCCTCAGCCTCCAGAGTAGCTGGAACTGCAGGTGTGCACCAGCATGCCCAGCTCATTTTTTATATTTTTAGTAGAGATGGGGTTTTACCATGTTGACCAGGATGGTATTGATCGCTTGACCTCGTGATCTGCCCACCTCAGCCTCCCAAGGTGCTGGGATTGCAGGCGTGAGCCACCATGCCCGGCCAATTATTATTATTATTATTATTATTATTATTATTATTATTTTGAGACAGAGTCTTGCTCTGTTGCCCAGGCTGGTGTGTAGTGGAACAATCTCAGCCCACTGCAACCTCTGCCTCCTGGGTTCAAGAAATTTTCATGCCTCAGCCTCCTGAGTAGCTGGAATAACAAGTATACACACCACCACACCTGCTAATTTTCGTATTTTTAGTAGACATGAGGTCTCTGTGTTGGCCAGGATGGTCAAACTCCTGGCCTCAAGTGATCTGCCCACCTCAGCCTCCCAATGTGCTGGGATTACTATTTCATAGTACTTTTGAATAATTTTAAAAAATGAAATAGAATAGAGGGTTATCCATGAAACCATATTTATTTTTTCCTTCTAAAGTGTTTATAAGTTTATCTCAATATAAAAATAGGAATTTTGAGAAAATTGGCATAGACAGTAATTTTAAAATTTAGAGAGGCCTTTAGGAAAGGGGAACAACAAAGTTCAATTTAATAATACCATGCTATTGGGTCGGATTCTTAGATACGAATGGGCATTCGTATCCCCTAAATCCAATGAAATAGGTTCTGATATTATCTTGATTTTCAGCTTAGTGGGGTTAAATAATTTGTCTAAGTCATACCTCTTATGAGTGGTAAGGCTGGAAATCTACTGCGGGCCTGATTTCACATCCTGCTTCTTAACACTTCATGGTATTCTGGAACACTACCAGGACAAGTTTTAGGAAAGGGCAGAGGCTGAAGGAGGAGCTCTGCTGAAATGGCAGGGCTAGAACGACTGAACTTTTATTTACATAATGTGTAAAAAGCCAAATTCAATGCACACATACACACTTACAACAAGCAAAAAAGTCCAACATAGGATGGCCTGACATCTAATTTGTTGTTGTATTAGTTTGCAGGGCTGCTGTAACAAACCAAAAAGTGGTTGGAAATAGAAATGTATTGTTCCACAGTTATGGAGATTAGAACTCCAAAACCAAGATGTCAGCAGGATTGGTTCCTTGGAGAGACTGTGAAAGAGATCTGCTCCAAACCTCTTTACTTGGCACGTAGATGGCCATCTTCATGCTCACATGGTGTTTTCTCTTTATGTGTGTCTGCCTCTAAATTTCCCCATTTTATATGAACATCAGGAATATTGAATTAAAACCCCTAATGAGCTCATTTTGGCTCAGTTATCACTGCAAAGATCTTGTGTCCAAATAACATCACATTCTACGGTACACAGGCATTTTTAAAAGACACAATTCAACCCATGATAATTATATTGCTAAGACTTTGGGGGTAGTATAATATCACCTATATATTTTTAATTACTAAGGCTTTAATTAGATCTACACTGATTAAAAATATTCTGTTCATTAGAAATAAGCAAGTTTTCATTCATATTCTCTAAATCAAATATAAACTAAGATGTATCAAATAGTCATTGTATCAGGGACTCAAAGAATAAAATTTAGCTTTAGAATATGAGGAAATTTAAGATTTCACTTTTTTTCCCATCTTCTTCTTCAGAGTCTAGACTCTTCCTTAAGTAAGAGATGCAGGAATAGAGTCACATGGCAATGTTAAGGTCCTGGCCTCTGTATCCCCATGTTAATTATTAGAGAAGTGAGTACATTTATGTTATCTCAGGGCAGACAGGGGAACAGCTTTGTGACTGATCATATGAATGACCACTATTGCCTGCCACACATTGATGCTCTATTAAGCACATTGTTGACAGGACCACAACTAATCCTTACAACAGTCTGGTAGGCAGTATGTTTTCCCTACAGATGAGAACTAGAAGGTTCAGAGAGAAGCTGATCATACTAATCAATAATAAATTTAGGCCTGTCCAGTATCTGGGCCCAGGATCTTTCAACTCTGCTAAGTTCTTTGAAGTTGCAGAATAATAACAAGCCACTTCAGTTTCCCTCATCTAACGTGAAATGACTCATGATGTAGTTCCTGCTGGCATATTAGAAAACCCTTTTCTGCTGCCTTTACTATCTGAAGACTAGCCCGTGTTCTATAGAGTGTGGAGGTTGGATATAATCACAGTCTCTGTTGAATAAAATGTTACAATAAAGTTTTTGAGAAATGAATTAGAAATGCCTCTTGGTACCAGCTAACAATAAATTAATACTGTCCCAGTTTCATTTACTGAATGAATTAACTTGTTGGGTTTTTATTGAGTGCCTACATCATGAAGATCTTTTTAGCCACTGGGACCATAATAGTGAATGAAGCAATATGTGCATGGAGAATGTTCATTATCAGGAAGGGAAAGAAACAACGAACTCATAAATATATTCTAATATGTCAGGCAGTGATGAGTGGTATGAAGAAAAATAATGTAGCATGAAAGGAATGGAGAGTGAGAGGAACTGGATTGCTACCTTAAGTGGCAGCTTAGAAAATGCCTTGGTGATGAGTTGTCATTTGAGTAGAGAGTGAGTGTCCTTGGGAAGCCACCCAGATGGTGGAGTGTTCAAAGTGGAGGAAATACTAAAATGTGGCTATTGCACAGAAAGTAAGAGGAGGAAGGTGATAGAAAGAAGAGGGTGAATCATCTTATTAGGTCATAGTAAAGATGAATTGTGCTTGAATATTCTTTATTCATGAACTTACATAAGAATGGAAGAGCCAAGGAAATAATCACTGAGTGAAAGCACCATAAGGGACAGAACAGCTTGCACTCAACCAACAGCACTGAGCCTTGGCTCACACTATGAGCAAGAGGTCAGTGAAAAGAGATAGAACAAGCATAGGCGACTGAGGAGGAGCCATGAGTGAGACAGGATGAAAACCAAAGCCGGTGAGCTCTGGAAGCCAAGTGTGGAAGGTGCATTTAGGAAGACAGAGTGATGGACTGGGTCTAATGCTGCTGAGAAGTCAAATAGGTTGAGAACTGAGAGATGATCTTGAAATTCAGCAATTTGGAGTTAAAGAGTGACCTTGAGAAGGACAGTAATGCTTCAGTCAATCTTAGCTACCACCTCTCCTTCAACCAGAGTAGCTTAATCTTTATTTTACATGTTAAGATTGTTTTAAATTAGGATTTCATGGCTAAATTTATTTGAAAATTGGGATATAAGTTCACTCTTTTGTAAGTAAGGAAACTCAGCAGGATGATTCAGTGACTTTTCTAAAGTGACAAGTCAAGTTTGGAATAGAAAGGACCTTGGTTTTTGCATCTTGATTCAGGGATTACATCCACTATCATACATCATTAAATATAGATGCTTGCATGTTATAGCAAGTGATAATCCACCACACATACAGACACATATTAAGATATAATGAATGTGTACAAAGTGTTTTCATTTGAAATTACAAAAGACCATTTCAGAGCCATAAAATCAAGTATGACTCATCCGTACATTTCAATATAGTTGATAAATGATTCAACTATATTGAAAGTTTGCATTATTTTAATGTCCATTAAGAATTAAAAGTTTGCATTATTTTAATGTCCATTAAGAAAGTGTGGTTTTAAATCTCTCAATTTTTATTTTAGAATCAATGTATATATGTAGTTATGCATTAATTATGTATGCATATATTTATTTATACACTCGATGGTTCATTTCAAAAATTATTTTAAACATATATGCCACACAGAGGTTGATGTTAGCATTATTACATGTGTGGAATATTTCTGATTTCTAATTATGTTAGTTATTCTAAGACAAGAAGATAAAAAGTGGAAATCAGTAAGTGTAAAGCCAGAAAATATGACTTAAAAGGTAAAATATAAGATTCAGAAGGCAAAAATAAATATTGCATATAAAAATGTAAGAGGGAAGTTTTAACTGTAAATATATTCATATGTTTAATTTAATTAAGAAACAATTTAACATGGGCCTTTTGATGAATAAACACATTTTATATTTTATCAGGCAAACGAGAAGAAAGAATATGCCAGAGAGTGATTATTAAATCAATCATAAGGAAACAGGACTGTATGAGCCAAAGCCCTGTAAGTGGAAAAATGTCATTTGCTACATAAATGGCACACATCTTTTTAGAAAGTATATGTGTTACAGAATGAGTAAGTTTGCAAGCCAACAAAATGCCACCACCTACAATATTTAACTGAAATTATTCCTACATTCTAATATTACAATTTTCTGTTTATGAAGAAGTATAAATTATTCTTAGCATAATCAACAGTTCTGAATGATAATTGCAATCGGGAGGGATAGAAATTGAATCTAAATGTATTTGACTACATGTTGTCTTCACTCTGCAATTTTACTCAGCAAAAAGAGTCCTGCTTCTAGCTTTGCCTCTTTTAATATGACCTGTTCAATTCTACAGTCTACTTGAGCCATGATATAACACAGGTTACAATAAATTAACTATATTGTGATTAACATATTCCATATTTGTGTGTGTATATATATATAAATATATATGTCAAGTTATGTGTGCACATTTAACTTGGAGTTATGTCAACACTGCTATGTTGAGCATTGCCATGGAATATCCCTTTGACTGTATGAATGATATTTCATTTATTGTTTTTCACAATCTTCCAACATGCAGAAGCTTGAGGGTTAGAGTGATGAGGAAGAAAGCTTTTCATCTGATTTTCTTAGTGGAATCAAATAATAACCAGTACTTTTAAAAGTATAAGACTTTTTTTCTCATTGTCTCTTCTTACAGATAAATTTTGCATCTTGTGATGGCAAATGCCCATCAGCTACCATATATAACGTCAATATTGAAAGTCACCTAAGATTCTGCAAGTGTTGTCGTGAAAATGGAATACGAAACTTGACTGTGCCTCTGTATTGCTCAGGAAACGGCACTGAAATCATGTACACTCTCCAGGAACCCATAGACTGCACCTGCCAGTGGAATTAAACTCTTGGGTTCCAAGAACTCTATACAATGTCATAATGTCAAATAGAGTTAACTTTTATCACTATTACTTAGGCACGTGGCAGATTTATGCTGTTTAACAATACTGTATTTTTCAGACTTGGAATATGGAAATTTAGCAATTGGTACAAAATATATACACAGTTTCAATAACAAAATTAGATTTATTGCTTTACTCTATTTTAGAAAATCAAATGACTAAGTTGTTCAGCTGATATGCTGTTAGGTATTTAATTGCAACCTGGTGCAGATACGGTATACTCTCATCGATTGAAAGGTTATTTTGCAAAATTCCTTCAATTTCACTCAATAGCTCTTTTTTTCTTAATTTTCAAAGTCTGCCATAGCTATGCTATCTAAATTAAGATACCTTTTAATCTGTACTCCTCAGTCTGGTAAATATGATCAGTTAAAATTGGCATCTAGATAGCAATAAAAAGTGATAAGCCTAGAGACAGATAATAGAATATTTAAAACCTGAATGGTTATTAGGGAAGTCATTATAAATTGCCCACATTTTGCAGCTGTAACAGATAACCAGAGAAGCTGTGTGACTCGTACCAATTTATTCAGTGTAACAATATAGTAAATTCATGTTAACAGTTGGATTGCATTCTAGGTCTCTCTTATTCCAGTACTATGTCACTTTTAAAATCCTCAACAGTGTATGGTAAGAGTATATCACAGAATACTTCATTCTTAAAGAGTAAGCATTATATAGAATTAAGTATTTTAAGTTCAACATGTTTGAAAAATACCCCCCATACACTGTTATTCTAGTAGTAAGGAAGAGGAAAATACAGCATCATTTGCTAAGTAGAGAAGAGAGATCTTGAACTTTTATTTTTTATATCATTAAAACTGCTATTAAAAGTGTTGTCAGTATTTAACATTTAGTTACTCTTTTTAACATTTAATCTTGAAGATGTACTTGCATACTGTTGAAATTGAGTGCTATTTTGCTGTTAATGCTGCTGCTTTGCCTATGAAGAATGAAATAAATTTATCTGAATGTATTAATAACTTTAAAATGGAATGCTGCACTTTTAAAATATGGTAGATTATTGACATTTGCAAGAAGAATGTCTTGAGGTCTTTGGAAATCCCCAAATTCTTTGCCACCTATAATTAAAAATTGTCCAAATTTTCTCCTTGGTATAAAGGAATGAATGCCCTACATCAAGTGAAGTCAGTCGTCAATAAGAGAACAGTAAAGTCGCACTGCAAAGCAGATACTGGGCCTCAAGGGTGGGCCTAGGCTTGAGATACATGATGTGCTTTCACATACTAATATTTTCATTTCAAAATCATGCTTCCCCAAAATATTGCAACTTACTAAATATTTTGGATCCCTAGGGTTATTTAAATGTGTGTGAAAAAATTAACATTGCATCTGCAAATCCCAGTGTTTACTGTATATGAAACTGATTTATCCTGCTTGTGCTTAATATAAATGTTCATGAGATGTTAACATTTCAATATTCTATGATTCCAGTTAACATATATAATTAAATGATTTTGTAAAAATATATTAATATTTCACTTAAGAGAAAATGTCATATATCTCGAATAGAAGTACCTAATGTTGTATATTGTCTATTGCTCATTTTTTACTTTCATTTTCTGTAAAATATTTGTTATTACATGAAAAATATTAAGTAATCTTTAAACCCATTTGTGGAGAAAGGGGAAACATTCTCCTAGAACTTTGTAAGCATTCAACAAATATAACAAATATGCATTTAGGGCCTACATATGCCAGGCACTATTATAAACTCTGGGGACACAGGCAAAACTAAACAGACACAGTCCTAACCCCCATGTTACATAGAGTCTAGTAAGACAGCAGGCCTTAAATAGCCATACATATGAGAAAGTCCAGAAGGAGATCCCAAAACTTATTAGAATGTGGCATATATGATAAAGATGGCCCTGAAATCAGCAGAGGGGTGCAAGTTGGTTCTCAATAAATGGTGTTTGGATAATTGGATGGTTACTTAGACAGAGAAAATTTGAATTCTTACATCCATTGACACTAGGATAACCTCCAAATGAATCAGAGATTTAAATGTTCAAAAACAAAAGAAAACAACATAGGAATTATAAAAGGAAATGGGAAAGAAATCTTAGACTGGGGAGAGCGATTCTAATTGTGACTCATTATCCAGCTACCCCAAATAAATGATTGATAAATTTAACAGTAAGAAAACTGAAAGCAGACAAATTATGCTTAGAAAAAAAAAAGTCAAAAAAAGGTAAAACCAAATATTTGTGGCACATCACTGACATAGTCTAATCTTCTTGTATATAAAGCACTCCTGAAAAAAAATCACAAAAGGAAAAAAATTAACAACCTAATAGAAAAATGAGCCATAGATATAAACTGATAGTTGAAAGAAAAAGAAGTTAGACTAGTTGATTCTTTAACAAAAAAGATAACTGAGCACACTTTTAATTAATAAAATATTTCATATTCAGTATACACCAAAATTCAATTTCTCACCTATGAAACTGGTAAAATTTCTCAAGTTTAATGATACTTTTATTTTTTAAGGCTCTGGGAAGATAGGCATTCTCACATGTCCTTGATGATAACACAAAGTTGTAGAAATCCTAGGGAAAACCTAGCAATGCTTTTTGGTTTGACCAAACTCTCTAGAATATATATCCTATACAAACACCTGTACAAATACAAAATGGTATTTTTGAAGGTTATTAATTACAGCATTGTTTGTAATAGAAAAGAACCAACAATAGTTGAATAAGGTATGTTAATCCACATATGTAATACTATACATCTGTGAAGAAAGAATGAAAAAGAAATGTATATTTGGTGTGAGATGATTTCTAAAACATATTTTTAAATTGAATAAAGTATTGAAATCTAGAACAGCATATTAAAATGCTAGGTGTTAAAAATTAAAAAGGGCTCAAACAAGAAAATATAATCATTTTTACATAGGAAGTAAACAATGAGCTAATAAAATGACACAAACCAGTGGTGGAGGTGGATCAGGGTAGATGAAAATTGGGATGGAAATGACACTTTTCCATGTATATCTTAATATACGTTTTGATTTTTGAATTATGAATGTATTGCATTTCAAATATTTAAATTAGATATAAATATATACTAATATAAATAAATGAACACTTCTAAGTCATGATACATGCTGCAAGGGAAGAGTAGAGGTTGCTGAGACAGTGACATAGCAAAATTTAATTTGGGTTGGTGTAGAGAGCCAGAGTAGCCCACCCCCTCTAGGGGGATCAGCAGCAAGGCTGCTGTGAACTTTGGGTGAACTCCAGAGAAGTGAAACCATAATAGGGGAATGTGTATGTCTTGGAGAAGAGCAGTTGGACCTAGCAAAAGATAACCAGCTTACACTGACCTTGCTGCAAGATAGTTGTTAGCTGAGGTATGTTAACTGAAGTATGAGAATTATAACCACAGGCTGTTCTGGGTAACTGCACCCTCCCTCTGCTATGTGCTTTGTGAACATATAAAATAAAGTACTCTGAGGCAGGATGGGGCCGAAGAGACTGACACCATCAGCTTTTTGGACTGCCTGGCCCACCTTTATATATCTATCTGTATATCTTTCTTTATCCCCTGCCATTCCCTCTTATGTCTTTGAACCCTTGTGCAGCATGGGATGCAGCACACGCCAGAGATTGGGTGAAAAGTAAAGAGAGCCCTCTGAGAAATTGACGTGTAAGTTGAGACCTGAAGGACGAGTGTGAGTCAACCAATAAAGCATTTCCAAGAGAAGAGAACAGCATGTATTAAGGTATTTTGAGAAGAAAGGACAAAGGCTGATCAGGGAACTGATAGAATTTTATTTGTTTGTTTGTTTTGGGTAATGGGGAATGTGATATAGAATGAGGCTGGTGAGATGAACTGGGAAGCCAAGCAATAAACAAAAAGGCTGGTATGATGCTATTGCTATAGAATAAGTGAGAAATGGCAGTGACAGTGCAGTTGGGAGAAATGTACTATACAAGATATATTTCAGAGGAAGAAACATACTATATAAGATATAAGTCAAGGACTTGGTAATCATTATGATACAGAAAAGTGTTTTGAGAATGTTTCTGAGTTTGATCAGCAGCTGAATGAATGGAGAACAGAAACCTTGAACAGAAAGGTGAATTTTAGGGGTGAGATGGGGAACATTTAGAATCCAATTCTGAGCATGTTGATATGGCTGATTAGACAACTGAGTGCCGTTATCAGAACATGACTATTTCTATTGGTTTGGTGCTCAAAAAACATCTTTGTTGAAGTATTTTTAGGATTTGTTAATATATAAATTGTATGAAACTATGAGAATAGACAAAGTTAGCTAGGGCAAGAGTATACAGTGAGTGGAAAATACGATTTAACATTGAGTCTCGAAGACCTCTTACATCTAAGGACTCATATAGAAAAAGAATGGCCAGGGAAAAGGACTGAGAAAGAATGGCCATAGATGTTGAAGTAAAGTCTGGAACCTTGATGGAAGTCATAGAGCTAAGGGAATACAGGGCTTTACAATGGACTGTAGTTACAGTCTGTCAAATGATGAGTCACTGAATTTATGAAAGAAGAACTGGAGTTTCTTATGGACAAAAGCGTAGTGAAGTGGGTTGAAAGGGGATTGTTAGGTGACAAATTGTTCTTGATGCATGCACCCCTCCACTTCTGCTCATGTAGAGATTGACTTATGCTCATGTTTCTGCAGTTGGTGGTGCTGGATCTGCTTCTGCTTCCACCTTCATGGAAGATTCTTCCCACCATACTGTGGACACAGGAACAGCACTGCACATGTGTAGCTGACACAGTCCCCACCATGGGCCTCCTCACCTTCCTTTGATCACTGCTCAGTCTACTTCTGTGGAGGAAGGACTCCATCCCTGCCTAGTGTCTGCCATGGGAGCTCTGGCTTCCACCACTACTTCTGGAAAAAGTCACGTGCCCTCATGAATGCCTTGCTGAGCTGGATAATGCAGCTGGAAAGAGCAGAGGAGTTAATACCCTATGGGGTGAACTCTGACCGAGGCATGACAGGCCCAGAAGTCAGCCAGTGAATTGCTCACCATCGTTCCTCACTCCCGGCAATCTTTCCAAGATGTAGGGGTTCCATTTGGCCTTTCCAGGTATGTCTGTGTGAGTTGTGGCCTGCAGTATAACAATCTGCCTTGTACTTGCTTTTGATCCTCTCCTGCCTCATCTCACTTTCCTTAAGTTACTTCCTCCCAGTCTTCCCCAACTCAGGCTCTATTTCAACCTCTATGGCCATTCTTTCTCAGTTTTCCTGGCCATTCACAGCTCTTAACACCGCATGTGTGTGTTGTGTGTACATATACATAAGTATATACTTCCTGATAGGCTCAGAAATAAACATTTAAACTACAAGATGCAAATGTTTGCTTTTTAAATCAATAAAGACTTTTAACTGTACACTCTGTCATGTTGGGAGGGAGAATAGTAAAAAACAGACTCTCGTGTATTGATTGTAGAAAGTAAAAACAAAATAGCCACACAAATAATTTATTTTGAATATTTGGTTATTTATTTTTTCCTTTCTCTCTGCCTCTCCTGATCTTGAACATACATTTCTGTAATTTTTAAATTCGTAAAAATTCTTATATTCTTGTGCACTTTTCTGCAGCAGAAATTTTATATGCTATATAGTAGTCCATTAAGTGAATATCACAATTGATTTAGCCAGTCTATTAATGGACATTTAATTTGTTTCTATTTTTTCATTTTATAAATCCTTAAGTGTGAAGTGGAATTGAAGGATCAAATGGTATCAACATGTGAAGAATTTCTTTTCCTGTTGCCAAATTTGTCTTCCATAACTGGTGAATCAACTTTTGCTCCCACAAACACTATTTATGAGTTTGTTTCCTTTATCCCTTATCATCATCAATATTATATAGTAACAGATGAACTCACTGATATGATAAGCAAAAAATGTCAGCTCATATGATGATATTAGTATATGTATCTGAGCTTGCCATTGAATTGAAACCTTTTTACATATTTATTATAGTTGTTCTTTTGTCTATTTTTCCTTTGTGTATTTTCTTACTTGGTAATTTTAAGCTATGCCCTAGAAGAACAAACAGTTTTGGAAACTTTAACTTACCTAACACTACCTTTTAAAGGTTATATTACAATGAATGTAACCTAGGAATTTTGATTCCATTTTTAAAAGTTAAATTATTAACAAAATAAAACCTGTCATTCATGTTAGTTTTAAGAGGTGAATCCAAATTAATTATTAATTTATCAATTCAATGAAGCTGAAAAGGAGAAGAGAAAGGCAGTCTCTTGAGTTGCTATGCCTAACAGGAGAAAAGAGGCTCTTAATAGGAACTGTAAGGTTTTTGAGGGTTTTTTTTTAGACAATTACCATGCAAAGTTTTATGCTTAATGTTCACATTACACAGAAAATAACACTAAATATTTGAAATCCAGATATATCAACTAATTAAAATTGATATATTGTGAAGATTTGTGGTTATGATATTGTTGACCAAAAACAGCAAAATTCTGTGAAATGTTTAAAGAGATTTATTCTGTTTATCTTGAGCCAGTTGACTATGGCCCAAAGAATAGTCTCCAGAGGTCCTAAGAAAGTGTGCCTAACATAGTCAGGTTACAGTTTGATTTGATACCTTTTAGGGAGACACAAGCAAAGACACAAATTAATACATGGGATATATATGTTGGTTTGGCCTAAAGAGGCAGGATACATTGAAGGTGTGGGTCTTACAGATCATAGGTAGATTCAAAGATTTTCTGATTGGCAGTTGGTTGAAAGAACTAAGTTCTATCTAAAGACTTGAAGTCAGTAGAAAGAAATGCTTGAGTTAAAATAATGGCGGTTGTAGAGACCAAGTCCTTGTTATGTAGATGAAGCCTCCAGGTTATAGCTTTCAGAGACAGTAGATAATAAATGTCTTCTTTCAGACCTTAAAAAAGTGTCAGGGCCAGGTGTGGTGGCTCATGCCTGTAATCCCAGCACTTTGGGAGGCCAAGGCGGGTGGATAGCAAGGTTAAGAGATTGAGACCATCCTGGCCAACATGGTGAAACCCTGTCTCTACTAAAAATACAAAAATTAGCTGGGCGTGGTGGTGCATGCCTGGAATCCAAGCTACTCAGGAGGCTGAGGCAGGATAATCGCTTGAACCCGGGAGGCAGAGGTTGCAGTGAGCTCAGATTGTGCCACTCACTGTACTCTACCCTGGGCAACAGAACGAGACACCATCTTAAAAAAAAAAATGTTAGACTCTCATTTAATCTCTCCTAGATCTGGGAAAGACCTAGAAAGAGAAGGAGATTCTCTATAAATGCAAATTTACCCCACAAGAGAAGACTTTGCAGGACCATTTCACAATATGTCAAAGACATATATTTTGGGGTAAGATTTACTTTTATTTCCTTTAGGGTATGCTATCTGTCATGTGATGCTATACCAGACTAAGATTGGAATTTGGTATCTTATTGCCACACAGAGTCTGTTTTGTCAGTCTTATGGTCTTCATTTCAATGTTAATGCCGGTCAGTTGTACCTAAAGTCCAAAAGGCAGGAGGTATAATGAGACTTGCATGATCTCCTTTCACACTGTGGCCAGGAATTCAGTTTTTTAGATTTCTCTGTGGTCCCCTTTGCCCAGAGGAGATCTGTCCAGTTGTTTTAGGGGTGCCTTAGGATTTTATTTTTGTTTTACAACATATAGACTCAGATAATTTCAAAATAGAGAATAAGTATCATTGACCAAACTCAAGTGGGATAGGATTTATATTTGTGCTAATATTCCCAGACAGGATTGCTGTGAATGGTTGTACAGTTTGGGCATTGTATAAAAGTGCTTATCTTACATAAGAAAGGTAGTGCTGAATTATAGATCAGGCTCCTCAAGCCAAGACATGTACCTTGACAAGGGGCTGTTTCTACCCAGAGGAAGGAAAGTCTTTTTTTCTTTGCATAAAGATGAAGTCATGGTCCTCTTGTTTGGGGCTACATCTTCCCAGAGGGAAGAGCCTGTTTTTTATAATTTCTGCAGTTAGAAGCAGGAGGCTTTTCCTAGGTCACCCACCAGACACTATGCGTTTTCCTAAGATATCTGCCATGAGAAGGCACCAGGTGGTAATTTGTACAAAAGTTAGCTACTGTTGTGTTACTAGCCTTCATAGTTTTCTAATAAAGTCTTATAAATGGCTGTAGCTCTTGGAATCTTGTCTTTTCATTGCATCTTTGTGGGGGGAAAGAAACTTCTTAGAATTTATTCACTAACAGCTGCTAATGAGAAAGTTTTAAATGTCTAGCTAAAGATAAAATTTTATTATTATATTACAAAAAATGTCATCTATTTAAAAAATACAGCATTTACAGAAATTTAGGGATAGATAAAAGTGTAGAAAACTATGTTTTTTATTAAAGAATATATAATTTAAATTTTTCTGCCTTAACCATATGTATTTTATATCTATATTTAATTATATCTGTCTATATTAATGTTTTCTATTAAAAGCCATATATGCATGCACATAGACACACAAACACATAAATAGGCTCAGTATATGTGAATTAGCTATAACCCTTACTGTCAGGCTAATGTCACCATTTCTGAATTGTTATGTTTGTTTTGTTTCTTGGTTGCTTGATATGTAACATCAAGTAATTTTTCTCTGGAAAGGCACATGGATTGTATATTCTAAGGTTTTGTTCATAGTATAGCATGACAGCTAAGGTCTGAGGTTCTCAGATCAAATAGGTACAACGTCAAATCTTTATACAATTATTTGTGACTCTAAATAAATTGAACAATTTTATACTTCATATTTTTTCAAATGTCCTATAGAAATAGTGTCAGGCTAATGAGAATAACATATGTAAAGCATTTAGTAGAACTTTAAGCACATAGAAAGAACTTGATATATATATTCTCTTTTATTTTATGTATATATATTAGCTGGTTATAAAAATTTGAGGTCATAGTTACTTTCAAAAAAGTAGACATTGCTTCACTGTGTTTGGGCATTTAGTATTGCAAAATAAAAGTCTGGTTCCAGCTGATATTTGGTTCCATTATAGATATTTTACTTTGTCTCCTAAATTGTTGCTTATTGAAAATTTCCTTCAAGGTTTGAATTCGACAATATTGTGAAAATATGGATGGTTATAGTTCTCTATCCATTGATATTCCTTAAGACATTTGAAGTCTTTTAATCTTCACGCAGTCTTTTTCTAAATACATAAAATGTATTATATTATTAGTATGTTTTATTTGATATGCTTTCATTTCAGTTAATCTCATTTTATATTCAGAAATATTATATGTATGTTGTTTATCTTTCATACCTTTGACATTTTCTCATATTTCATCTGTCTTTTTGTTCTGTATAATTGTAGAGGTTTTCAAGTTTTCCTTCCATAGTACCAATTCATATTTACTCTACTTCGGTTAGTGTAGATTATAATTATGTGAATGCAGAATTTTTAGTTTACTTGCATTAATTTTTTTATCTGATGTCATTTTGATATCATCAAATTTTGTAACCTCAGGTTGTTTTATATCTATACCAAACTGCTGTTTCCTCTAAATATTTTTCTACATGTCTTTTGCACCCTGTAAAGAAAACCAAACTCTCTTGTATTTTGTTCCCACATTTTCCAACATGGTACTTATACTAATTTGTCTGTTATTCCTCTGAAGTTTTAGGATGCTATTCCCTTTCCTTTTCTTTGCAGTCATATTCCATAGGTTATATGGCTTATTTTCATGTCATTTTGGCTGTTTATTAATGATTAGGGTATATGGGTTACCCTTGGTTATACTCTATTACCACTTGAGGAATTTTGAATATTATTCTCACATCTCCAAGTATAGGGCAGGATGATAAAGTTGATTTATATTTCATTTCCATATTTTAACTAGCATTTCTCTTTTGTAAAGAGGTGGCCACTTTTCCAAACTCTATCATGCTTCTCCAATATCCTGAATTGTCAAAATATAGGGGAAGTTCCAGTTTCCGTTATGCACAACTACTGTTTTTGGTTTTTGTTTTTCCTGACTCGAAAATCTACCATGTTTGTCTCTAATCTTCCATGTTTGTCTTTCTAATCTACCATATTTTAGCTAGCATTTCTCTTTTATACAGAGGTGGCCACTTTTCCAAACTGTATTCATGCTTCTCCAATATCCTGAATTGTCAAAATATAGGGGAAGTTCCAGTTTCCGTTATGCACAACTACCGTTTTCAGTTTTTGTTATTCCTGATTCTTTCTAATCTACCATGTTTGTCTCATGGTCACCAACTAATAAAATATAGTGAGCTAGAATCTGTTGATTTCTGGGAGCTGTTTTTTCTGAATAAAAATAGAAAGCCACGGAGATAGTTGGAGTGAGAGAAACTTTAGCTACTTTTAGACATACAGTTGTGTAACAATGTGGTCCCTGATCAGTTTCTGGTAGGTATAGATCTCAAAACTCTGAGTTCAAGAATTGGAAATATAAGATATGTTAGCTATCTCTTTTCACTTTTGTTGGTTTACTTTTTTTCTATTTTACAGATTTTCTTCTGAACTCAATTTTATTCTGTTGCATAATTTTACTTGTGATTTTGTTTTTGTTTTTTTCTATTTTTCTTTTTCTTCAATGTTTAGAGAAACATTAGTCAGGTATACATTAAGGAGTACTGTCATGCACACTTGAAGACACAAACATTTTTCTGATATCAAAAATTTGGAAACAACTTAAATATTCCACAATTCTATTTTTTGGTTATTGTTATATAAATTGTGACATTTATAACTTGGATTATTATGCCTAATTCAAAATCATATTTTAAAAAATTATTTACTGACACAAAATGTTTTATGAAAAAACAAGATATATATAATTGGATTATTCCAGTCTTGTTAAAAATAAGATATATATACATTGCACAGAAAATATTTTGGGAAGAAATACATGAATATGTTCAACATTGGCTATCTTGGGCTGGTGGTATTTTGGGTGAATTTCTGTATTTTTTACTTGTATATATATTCAGAATTCTCTTCAATAAGCAAGTGTTTATTTTGAATCTAAGAAAATTAGATTTTGTTTTGCTTTGTTTTATTTGTAAAGAGAGAGTGAGGTTCTTAGAAAATAGTGATTTTGGCCAAAGGTTAAAAAACTGAAATTACTTCAAGACATACATTTTACTATTTAAGCAATACATAAACAATTCTGATTAAAAAAACTTTTTTTAGTATTAGCCATTTTGAGTAATACCAACTTCAAACAAGTATTTCTAACATTTTTCAGAAGAGAAAAAAAAATTGGCTAGCTTGAGCAGAGGAGGCTGAATTGTAATTTATGTGGAATTTGTAACTCATATTTGAAGATAATAATGTTTGTTTGTATTTAAAAGAGAAACTCCCACTTCCCCTTTAAAATCTGCCATGATCATAATTGTTTTGCTTGACTTAAGAATAAGAAAATATTGGAAAAGGTCACTGTTTATATCTATCATGGCATAAATCTGAGCATATTCAGCAACTTGATTTTGGCTAAAATAACATGCATGGTCTGCACAACTATGTGGCATACCAAGTTGAAATAGAACATTGTGCTTTCTCCTCATCTGTGATGAACATTTATTTTTTAGTTCTTTATTTTCAAGAGAAGAACTATATGATTTGTAATTTATATAGTATACTTTTTTGCACTCCAAGTCTTATCACTTGTTTTATTATAGAACAGCACAAATTTTGAAAATCAACTATCAACATCGTACAAAACATCCATAAAATTGTGCAAAGGAGTCTTAAGGAAATAAGCTGACCTATAATATTAGGATAATAAATATGTAATCAAATACATGAGACTTATTTGATATTAAAATTAGTATATTAAAATCTATATCTATATCTATGTATAATATACTTGTGTTTTTTTGAGACAAGTTCTCGTATTGTCACTCAGGCTGGGGTTCAGCCTGCATGCCCCACTGCAGCCTTGACCTCTCAGGTTCAAGCAATCCTCCCACCTCAGCTTCCTGAGCAGCTGGGACCTCAGGCACATGCTATCATGCCCAGCTAATTTTTTTGTGGAGATGAGGTTTTGTCATATTTCCCAGACTGGTCTCAAACTCCTGGGCTCAAGTGATCTGCCCATCTCAGCCTCCCAAAGTTTTGGGACTACAGGTGTGAGCCACCACGCCCGACAAAATCAACAATTAGGAAATTATTTCTAACTGTATAATGAGTACATAGGCTATATACATATTAAAGTGTTATGCTAAAAGTAGTGCCAGAATGCATCTAGTTATAGTTATATTCATTTTCTTGCTCCAACAGCAGCTGGTTTAATTATATGAAAGAAGAGGAAACTAATTACTTAATCAGTAAGGAGAGATTCTATTGCTCTTCATGTGATTAGTGGTAAGGAGACCAGTCTCTAGAAGTAGACTGAGTTCAAATCCCTATGATGTCATACGTACTTACCCGGGGGAGGTAGTAGTAGTTGTAGCATGAATTCACTCCAAGAGATGCCCTTCAAATAATTTGATATAAATATTTCCTTCTAACAATAACCAAACTTAAGATAGGCAGGAGAGAATGAAATGTGGGGACTTGCATGCATTAATCTCTGTTTCTCGTGCTCTGCCAGTTTCGTTCTTTCCCACTGCATTGCAGGCTGCACCATGGGCAACTGCAAATTTGCATGCGGCCCTTTACCTTTGAGGCAAGAACCTTATGTATTTGCCAACAAAAAGAAGAGAACATCTATCTCTGAGCTCTATTTCAAAGAATCCAGTGCAATGACTGGCCAATCACAGTAACTGTGAGTGTGTATTAGTTTTTCATTGCTGTGAAACAAATTACCACAAATTTAGTTGCTTAAAACAAAACACATTTATGATCTCAGTTTCTGGGGCTTAGGAGTTTGAATGTAGGTTAGCTGGGTTCTCTGCTCATGGTCTGTCTTACAGGCTGAAACTGAGTTGTTGGCTCGTTCTGTAGTTTCATCTCAGGTTTGGAATCTTCCTCTTCCAGGCTCATTCACGTTGCTGGCAGAAATAAGTTCCTTGTGAATGTAGGAGTGACATCCCCATTTTTTGTGAAGGCTGTCAGCTGGGGCACACTCTCAGCTACTGGAGGCCATGCTCATGTGCTAACCACTTGGCCCTCTGACATCTTGGCAACTGACTTCTCCAAAGCCAGCAGAAGAACCCCTCTCTTGTTCTGCTGCAATGAAGTCTTACATAACGTAACATAATCATGGAAGTGACTATTCCATCAAATTCATTGGTCTTACCCACCCTCACAGGAAAAGAATTATATACAGTGTGAGAACCAGAGGGTGGGAATCTTAGGTGTCATCCTAGATTTTTGCTTATCATAGGGGCTAGAGATTTGCCCTTGGACAAGTCAGAGTCATTGCCCATTCCTGTAACCTCACAGAGCTCTCTTATCCTCTACTCTGCTCTTCTTTTTCTCTGACATTTCAAAGTGTAAGGATAATGGATCTTCTCCCCTGGATATAAAGCCTTTGCAGTTAGGGTTTTGCTGTCCTTTTGTCCCTGTTCCTGCATCCAAGATACTTTCTTCATCAGAATTTCTCAGTGTTTGCTGAACTGAATTCATTAATTACGCATGTTAAATGTGCTGATAATCTCTTTCAGAAATAAATTCCCACCTATCCTGGCATATGCCTTAAAAAAATCTATCAAGAAAGCTATAAATGAACCAGAGCTCTGAATTACTTCACAAGCTCCAACTTAGACATAAAAACTCTTTTTGTTTAGTCCCAATTTTTAACATGATATTTGAATTTTAACTTATGACAATGAATATAGAAAAGTCCAAATATTTATCTTGGATTTTGAAGTGAAGTCACTTTATTAAATATACCATATTCATTCAAAGTAAATTAATTTGGATTAATTTGGTTGATTGAATATCTTTCATAAAAGATCTGTTGTAATAAAAATAATACTGTGTAAATGAACATGCTAGAAAAATAATACCATAAATTTTTAGGAAATTTTACATTGTAGAAAAGGCCAAGCCTAGTTATAGAACTAAAATAAATAAATAAATAGATAAACCTTTTGGCATCATGTTTAAGAAACCAAATACAGATGAATAATGCTGCTAACCCATCTTTCATTTTCTTTCTCTTATAGTTCATGCCACCAAAGTAAAGCTTATGAATTTTATAGCAGCAATGGCTTTTCCTTAAATAGTGATAGAAATCTGGCTAATTTTGAAATGTATTACAGATTATGAAAGTGTTATTTTTGTGACAAATTTTTGAGTCAAGTGTTTTCTTTAAAGGACAGTAAAAAAGACTTGCAAGAACAGGAAGTACAATGAGACCAGGAAAGACAAAAAGCTGTACCGTTGTTTTTTTCCAGGTTTAAAGAAGGATGTTTTAATGCTAGTCTTCAATTCTTAAGTATGATTTCATTTTAACCTCACAAAAGTTCAGTTTTCCACACTCCAGAATGTGATGGATCTTGGCTTCTCTAAAAAGTAAAGCATCAAGAAAGAAAAATCCTTATGGATATTGCCAAGAACTCTGAAAAGGACTCTGTGTTCAAAGCAAAACCATACTTGTTAATGGCAGGTTACAGTAATCTTGTAAATCATGGATGATTTTTTTCAGAGTGATATGACTTATGTTAAAGTTTATATTTGCTTTTCCAAAAACATTTTAAATATTTTGCAAAGGTTTAAGTCTCAATGGCACCTAAAAACAAGGAGATGGACAATTTTATAATATATCTTCATCAAGTATTCTAGAAACATTCATTAAGGGCCTACTATGTAAGATATTGATTAGGCTCTATGAGTTATAGGAAGATCAGTAGGATACAAGTCTTCCCTTCAGGAAGTGTACTGCCTGGTAGGGATAATAAGATACCTACAAATAATTATATACAATGTAGGATTTCATGAGTGATAATGAGAGGCACTAAATGTCACAGAAGCACAGAAGAAGGGGATATGAACTAAGAGATTCCTAGTAAAGGTTTCAGGAAAAAGATGAAATAGAAGGGAAACTATTGAAGATGTATAAAGTGAGCTGAAAATGTTCGTGGAGGACTTCAATGGGCAGAATAAGGAATTAGGGAGGCTAAGGAGCCATTGAAGATATTGTGAGCAAGAAAGTAACATTATCAGAATTGACCATTAGGAAGATTAATCTATAGATAGTTGAAAATGGATTAGAGTGAGGGGAAAGCTAGAGATGGAGACAACTGTTTACAGATCAGTCTAATAAGAAGGGATGACAGGCATCCAGATTAAAGAGAAAGAGGGCCCGAATTTAGGTAGTAACAACAGGAACAAAGAGGAGCTAAAGTTGTGTACAGTATTAGAGTATACAACACTCACTAGAATGTAAGCTCCATGAAGACAAGAACCAATCACAGGTGCTGCTAGATCCTCAGTATTTAGTACTGTGCTTGACACACAGTATGCATTCAATTAATTGACATGTTAAAATTTCTTTTTACTTCATTATTCATATTTTATTATTAAATTAATATTATTTTAATTGACAAATCATAATTGTTTAATTTTAGGGTACAATAGCTGCATATAATATGAAACAATTAAATCAAGCTATTAATCAATATATATTTTCTAATTTTTAATTTGGGCACACAGTAGCTATATATATAGGGTATATGAGATATTTTGATATAGGCATGTAATATGTAACAATCACATCAGAATAAATGGAGCATACAGCATCTCAAGCATTTACCCTCTGTGTTACAAATGATCCTGTTATACTCTTTTAGTTATTTAAAAATGTACAGTTAAATTATTACTGACTATAGTCACCCTGTTGTGCTATCAAATCCCAGATCTTATTCATTCTTTCTATTTTTTTGTACCCATTAATCATCCCCAGTTCCCTCCACCCTCTCCACTACCCTTCCTAGCCTCTGATAACGACCCTTCTACTCTCTATTTCCATGAGTTTAATTGTTTTGATTTTTCGATCCTACAAATAAGTGAGAACATGCAGTTTGTCTTTTTGTCCCTGGCTTATTTCACTTAATGTAATGACCTCCAGTTCCATCCATGCTGTTGCAAATGACAGGATTTTATTCTTTGTATGGCTGCATAGTACTCCATGTAACATTTTCTTTATCCATTCATCTGTTGACAGACACTTGGGCTGCTTTCAAATCTTTTGAATGGTGTTACAGTAAACAAAGGAATGCAAATATCTCTTTTCTTTCTTTTGGGTATATACTTAGGAGTGGGATTGCTGGATCATATGGTAGCTCTATTTTTACCTTTTGAGGAACCTCCAAACTGTTCTCCATTGTGGTTGTACTAATTTACATTCCCACCAACAGTGTACAAGCGTTTCCTATTCACCACATTCCTGCCAACATTTGCCATTCGAATAAAAGCCATTTCAACCAGGGTGAGATGCTATCTCATGGTGTTTTTTATTTGGATTTCTCTGATCAGTGACATTGAGCACCTTTTTGTGTGACTTTTTGCCATTTGTAGATCTTCTTTTGAGAAATGTCTATTCAGATTTTTTTGTCCATTTTCAAATCAGATTATTTGTTTTTTATCCTAAAGAGATGTTTGAGCTCCTTATATATTCTAGTTACTTTAATCCCTTGTTAGATGGATAGTTTGCATATATTTTCTCCCATTGTGTGGGTTATCACTTCATTTTGTTAATTGTTTCCTTTGCTGTGCAGAACTTTTTTAACTTGATGTGATCCTATTTGTCCATTTTTACTTTAGTTTCTCTGCTTGTGGGATACATAAGAAATCTTTGCCCAGTCCAATGTCTGAGAGAGTTTCTCCAATTTTTTCTTTGAGTATTTTCATAGTTTGAGATCTTAGATTTAAGTATTTAATCCTTTTTTATTAGATTATTTTACATGGTGAGAAATAGGGGTCTAGTTTCATTCTTTTGCCTATGGACATTCAGTTGTCTTAGCACCAGTTGTTGAAGAGATTATCCTTTCCCCAGTGTGTGTTCCTGGCACCTTAGTCAAAAATGAGTTCACTATAGATGTATGGATTTGTTTCTGGGTTCTCTCTTCTGTTCCATTTGGTCTATGTGTCTGTTTTTATGTTGATACCATGCTGTTTAGGTTACCATAGCTCTGTAGTATAATTTGAAGTCAGGTAACATGACTCCTCTGATTTTGTTCTTTTTGCTCAGGATAGCTTTGGCTATTCTGGGTCTTCTGTGGTGCTGTACAAATGTTAGGGTTTTTTTTTTTTTTTCTTTCAACTTCTGTGAAGAATATTATTATTTTGATAGAGAGTGCACTAAATTTGTAGATTGCTTTGGGTGGTATGAACTTTTTAACAATATTGATTCTTACCATTCATGAACATGGAATATCTTTCCATTTTTTGGTGTCTTCTTTTTTCATCAATGCTATATATTTATGTATTTTTTTCATTGATGCTTTTTTTCATTAATGTTTTCATTGTAGAGTTCCTTCACTTCTTTGGTTAATTTCTAGGTATTTAATATTAATTGTAGCATTTGTATATCAGATTACCTTCTTGATTTATTTTTCAGATTGTTTGCTGTTGGCATATAGAAATGCTACTGATTTTTGTATTTTGATTTTGTGTCTAGGAACTTTACTGAATTTGTTTATCAGTTCAAATAGATTTTTTGGTGGAGTCTTTAGGTGTTTCCAAATATAAGACCAAGTCATCTGCAAATAAGGATAATTTGACTTTTTCCATTCCAACTTGGATGGCTTTTATTTCTTTCTCTTGTTGCACTAGCTAAGACTTCCAGTACTATGTTCAGTAACAGTGGTAAAGTGGACATCCTTGTTGTGTTCTGGATCTTAGAGGGAAGGCTTTCTATTTCTCCCAATTCTGTATGATACCAACTGTGGGTCTGTCGTATATGGCTTTTTACTATGTTGAAATATGTTTCTTCTATCTCCAGTTTATTGAGGGATTTTATCATAAAGAGATGTTAAATTTTATCATCAGTTTTTCAGTCTCAATTAAATGATCTTATGGTTTTTGTCTTTCATTCTGTTGATAGGATGTATCACACTGATTGATTTGCATGTGTTGTACCATCATCCCTGGGATAAATCCCTCTTGTTCATGATGAATAATCATTTTAATGTGTTGTTGGATTCAGTTTGCTAGTATTTTGTTGAGGATTTTTGCATCAGTGTTTATCAGGGATATTGACTGACAGTTTTCTTTGTTCTTTTATTTTTCATTTTTATTTTTATGTTTTTCAAGACAGAGTCTTGCTCTGTTTCCCAGGCTGGAGTAGTGGTGCAATCTTGGCTCACTGCAACCTCTGCCTCCTGGGTTCAAATAATTCTACTGCATCAGCCTCCCTAGGAGCTGGGATTACAGATGCGCACCACCACACCTGGCTAATTTTTGTATTTTTAGTAGAGATGGTATTTCCCCATGTTGGCCAGGCTGGTCTCAAACTCCTGACCTTGAGTGATCCATCTGCCTTGGCCTCTCAAAGTGCTGGGATTACAAGCATGAGCTTCTGCACCTGGCCCAGTTTTCTTTTTCAAATACATCTTTGTCTGATTTTGGTATCAGTGTAATACTGGCCTTGTAGAATGAATTTGGAAGGATTCCTTTCCTATGTTTTTTGGAATAGTTTGAGTAGGATTGGTATTAGTTCTTTAAATGTTTGGTAAAATTTAGCAGTGAAACTATCAGTTCATGGGCTTTTCTTTTCTATGTCAAGAGACTTTTTATTACAGCTTCAATCTCATTACTTGTTACTGGCCTATTCAGGTTTTAGATTTCTTCATGTTTCAATCTTGGTAGATTCCCAAGCCTGGGAATCTCCTGGTCTGTGGGCAATAAAAATCCGTCTGGAAATGTGGTGTCCACCCACTCTCTGCGCTTTCACTCGGACCTGCAATCCTGAGCTGCTCCTAACACAGATTATTATAACAGTATAGTTGTGATTTGTAAACTACTCATGTCTTAAGGAGAAAGACAAAAAGATGAATGGATCAAAAATAATAGCTACAATAACTTCAAGACATAGGCAATACAATTGAGATATAAATAGAAACAACAAAAAGTTAAAAAGCAGGGAGACAAAACTAAGGTGTAGAGTTTTTACTGGTTTCTTTTTGCTTATTTGTTAGTGTGTTTATCCAGTCAGTGTTAAGCTGTTGTGATGGTTAATACTGTCAACTTGATTGGATTGAAGGATACAAAGTATGAATCCTTGGTGTGTCTGTGAGGGTGCTGTCAAAAGAGATAAACATTTGAGTCAGTGGTCTGGGGAAGGAAGATCCACCCTTAATCTGGTGGGTACAATCTAATCAGCTGCTAACGAATATAAAGCTGGCAGAAATACATGAAAAGGAGATGATGGGCCTAGTCTCCCAGCTACATCTTTCTCCTGTGCTGGATCCTTCCTACCCTCGAACATCAGACTCCAAGTTCTTCAGTTTTGGGACTCGGACTGGCTCTCCTTGCTCCTCAGCTTGCACACAGCCTATTTTGGGACCTTGTGATCATGTGAGTTAATACTTAATAAACTTCCCTTTATACAAAAATAGCCAGATGTGGTGGTGGGCACCTGTAGTCGCAGCTACTTGGGAGGCTGAGGCAGGAGAATCACTTGAACCTGGGAGGCAGAGATTGCAGAGAGCCGAGACCATGCCACTGACTCCAGCCTGGGTGACAGAGCAAGACTCCATATAAAATAAAATAAAATAAAATAAAATAACAAACTAGAAAAGGAAGAGCAAACAAAACCCAAAGTTAATAGAAGAAAATAAATAATAAAGATCAGAGCAGGAATAAATGAAATGAAGAAAACAATACAAAAGATCAAGAAAATGAGAAATTGGTTTTTTGAAAAGATAAATGAAATTGACACACCTTTAGCCAGACTAAGAAAAAAATAAAAAAGAGAAGAAAATGCAGACATTACAACCAATACCACAGAAATCAAAGGATCATTAGAGGCTACTCTGAATAACTACATGCCAATATATTAGAAAACCTAGAAAAAATTGATAAATTCTTAGACTCATTTATGAACAGATACTTTACAAAAGAAGACATACATGAAGCCAACAAACATATGAAAAAATGCTCATCATCACTGGTCATTAGAGAAATGCAAATCAAAACTACATTGAGATACCATCTCACGCCAGTTAGAGCGGCGATCATTAAAAAATCTGGAGACAACAGATGCTGGAGAGGATGTGGAGAAATAGGAACACTTTTACACTGCTGGTGGGAGTCTAAATTAGTTCTACCATTGTGGAAGACAGTGTGGTGATTCCTCAAGGATCTAGAAATAGAAATTCCATTTGACCCAGCAATCCCATTACTGGGTATATATCCAAAGGATTATAAATCGTTCTACTATAAGGACACATGCACATGAATGTTCATTGCAGCACAGTTTACAATAGCAAAGACCTGGAACCAACCCAAATGCCCATCAATGATAGACTGGACAGGGAAAATTTGGCACATATACACCATGGAATATTATGCAGCCATCAAAAACGATGAGTTCATGTCCTTTGTAGGGACATGGATGAACCCGGAAACCATCATTCTCAGCAAACTGACACAAGAACACAAAATCAAACACCGCATGTTCTTACTCATAGACGGGTGTTGAACAATGAGAACACATGGACACAGGGAGGGTAACACTATACACTGGGGTCTGTTGGGGGGAAATAGGGGAGGGACAGTGGGGGGTGGGGAGTTGGGGAGAGATAGCATGGGGAGAAATGCCACATATAGGTGAAGGGGAGGAAGGCAGAAAATCACACTGCCACGTATGCACCTATGCAACAATCTTGCATGTTCTTCACATGTACCCCAAAACCTAAAATGCAATTTAAAAAAAAGAAAAAAAATAATAATAATCTGTGTTTTTCTGTGTACTTATCACTAGTGAGTTTGGTTCCTTTGGATGATTTCCTTTTTTTTTTTTGTTTCATTTTGTTTTTATTTTACTTTAGGTTCTGGGGTACGTGTGCAGATCATGCAGGATTGTTGCATAGGTACATACATGGCAAGGTGGTTTGCTGCCTCCATCTCTCCATCACCTATATCTGGCATTTCTCTCCATGTTATCCCTCCCCAACCTCCCCACCTTTGGATGATTTCTTATTGCTCATTAACATCCTGTTTTTCCATATTGAAGAACTCCCTTTAGCATTTCTTGTAAATGTAAACAGGTCTAGTGCTGATGAAATTCCTCAGCTTTTGTTTATCTGGGAAGGTACTTTTATTTCCCTCAGGCCTGAAAGATATTTTCACGAGATATAGTATCCTAGGGTGAAAGTTTTTTTCTTCAGCACTTTGAACATTTCGTGTCACTCTCTCTTGACCTGTAAGGTTTCTGCCGAAAAGTCTCCTGCTAGATATATCGGGGTTCCATTGTATGTTGTTTCTTTTCTTTTGCTGCTTTTAGGATCCTTTATTTATCCTTCATCTTTGGGAGTTTGATTATTTGTAAGTTGAACTCCCAAAGGTCATCATTAAACTATTAAATACCTTGAGGTAGTCTTCTTTGTGTTAAATCTGCTTGGCATGCAATAACGTTCTTATACTTGAATATTGGTATCTTTAACTAGGTTTGGGAAGTTCTCTGTTATACCTTTGAATAAATGTTTTACTCCTATTTCTCTCTCTACATACTATTTAAGGTCAATAATTCTTATTTTACTTTAAGGCCATTTAAGTCTTAGATTCCCTTTCCAGGATATTTTCTAGATCCAGCAGGTATGTTTAATTGATTTTAATTCTTTTTCCTTTTGTCTCCTCTGTGTATTTTCAAAAAGCCTGTCTTCAAGCTTGCTAATTGTGCCTCATCAATTCCACTGGTGCAAGACTCTGATGCACTCTTCAGTATATCATTATATTTTTCAGCTTAAGAATTTCTGCTTGATTCTTTATCATTATTTAAATTTCTTTGTTAAACTTATCTGATAGGATTCTGAATTCTGTCTTTCTGTTATCTTGAATTTCTTTGAGTATACTCAAAACATCTATTTTTAATTATCTGTCTGCAAGGTCACATATCTCTGTCTCTCTGGGATTGGGCCTGGTGCCTGATGTAGTTCATTTGGTGAGGTCATGTTCTTCTGCATGGTTTTAATGCTTGTGGGTGTTAGGAGAGTTAGGTAGGTATTGTAGTCTTCACAGTCTGGACTTATTTGTACCTGTCCTTCTTGGAAAGGCTTTCCAGGTATTCAAAGAGACTTGGGTGTTATGATCTAAGTTGTTGGTCATTGCAACCATATCTGGATTAGGGGTTACTGTAAGCCCTGTAACACTGTGGTTCTTGGACACTTATAGAGATACCACTTGGTGATCTTGGATAAGATCCAGAAGAATTCTCTGGCTTATCAGGCTGAGACACTTGTTCTTTTACCTTACTTTCCCCCAAATAGAACCTTTCTCTCTCTGTACTGAGCTGCCTGGAGCTGGGGAGGGAAGACACAAGCACCCCTGTTGTCATCACAACTGGGACTACTCTGGGTAAGACCTGAAGCCAGCATAGCACTGAGTCTTGCCAAGGCCCTCTGTAACCACTACCTGGCTACTGCCTATGTTTGCTCAAGGCCCTGGGGCTCTACAATCAGCAGGCACAAAGCCATCCAGGTTTGTATCCTTCTCTTAAGGGTGGTAAGTTCCCCTGGACCCCAGACAGGTCCAGAGATACTGACTAGAAAATAGGCCTGAAGTTGGAAAATCCACCTGGTGGTGGTTCTACTGCAGCTGAGCTGGCACTGAAACTACAAGACAAAATTGTTCCCACTCTTTCCTCCCCCTTTCCTTAGGCAGAAGAATCTCTCCCCTTGTCCACCACTACCACAGGCCCATAGGGAGTACTGCCAGTGTTACCACCACAGTTCACTTAAGGCCCAAGGGCTCCTCAGTCAGCTTATGGTGAATGCTGACAGGCCTAGGACTCGCCATTCAGGGCAGTGGGCTCCCCTCTGGTCAGGGGAGGTTCCAGAGATGCCATCCAAAAGCCAAGCCTTAGGCCGGGTGTGGTGGCTTATGCCTGTAATTCCAGCACTTTGGGAGGCCGAGGTGGGTGGATCATGTGAAGTCAGGAGTTCGATACTAGCCTGGCCAACATAGTGAAACTCCATCTCCACCAAAAATATATAAATTAGCCATGTGTGCTAGCTGGTGGTAGATGACTGTAATCCCAGCTATTCAGAAGGCTGAGACAGGAGAATTGCTTGAATCAGGAGGCGGAGGTTGCAGTGAGTTGAGATCATGCCATTGCACTCTAGTCTAGGCAACAAGAGTGAAACTCCACCTCAAAAAAAAAAAAAAAAAAAAAAGCCAAGGCTTGGAATTGGAGATTCCAATGCTCTTCTTGACTGTAGCTGAGCTGGTATCTAAGCTGATTTTTTGTTCTTATGAAGGTGCTTTTTATGTACATAGTTGTTAAATTTGGTATTCCTGTTGGGAGGATGATCAGTGGAGGCTTCTATTTGGCCATTTTGCTTGGTCTCTTCTCTCAAATTAATTAATATTTTTGAATACATAAATGATGGGAAGTTGAATATGAGAAAAGAGGTAGGTATTGTACTTACTTGTATATTTGTCACATTTCTGCCAGCAATGTGGTTTTGAAGACATATCCACCCAACAGCTGGTGAAGATATGGGCTTTATTTATATAATAACAGATATATAATTGAGACTCCAAGCAACATATTTAATAATAGAGAGTTCACATCATATGATAGTAGTTGCCTCCATTATTGCCTAAATGGCTTTTATCTATGCTTCTCCATCTGGCAAATAAATTATTTTCCTTAGGAATAAACATGTTGAAATTCATTAAAAATATAATTTTTTTTCTTCTTGAAAGTGAAAACCCATAATTCTCTTAAATTTTCCACTTAATTTCTCTATACTTAATTTATTAGGGCCTAATAAAAGGGTAAGGCAGGAACAATGCCACATTATTTCAAAGGACATCTCTTCAGCAAGGAAAACATTTTGCAGGAAACCCTATTGATTAGCTTGCTACCTACTTTATTGACCTAATAGAGATACTGATGTAAACAACAGTTGATGATAATGTTATGAAGGCTACATATTTAAAATAACATTGTTTACACAGCAAATGAGAGATAGAAGGCCATATTGAAAATAGATACCTATTATCCAATCTACTTGATGGATTTTGAATTTGATCATATTTCTCAAAGCCTAGAAGCCAATTCAATAGTGATAAGATCATTTTGTGGTGTAATTGCCTTGACATCTTCTACTCATTTTATTTTTATTTTTATTTTTTGAGACAGGATCTTACTCTGTCACCCCAGCTGGAGTGCAGTGGCATGATCATGGCTCACTATAGCTTCAACCTCCTGGGCTCAAGTAATCCTCCCCTCTCAGCCTCCCAAGTAGTTGGGACCACAGGCGCACACCACCATTTTATCTTTTAAAATTACAGAGATGGGTTTGTAGAGATGGGGTTTCGCCATGTTACCCAGGTTGGTCTCCAACTCCTGGGCTCAAGTGATCTGATCCACCTGTCTTGGCCTCCTAAAGTGCTGGGATTACAGGCACAAGCCACCATGCTTGGCCAATACCTTCTACTTGTAAAGGCTCAAAATATATGCAGAATCCCCAGGAATGAAAATAAAACAAATATAGTTCACATCTATAACTATGCTTGAATTAATAATGGTCCTTGCCATCATGGAGTTCCTAATCTAGCTGAGGACATAAATGTATAAAAAGTAAATTTGTATGCTACAATATAAACAAAGATCTACAGAGATGTAAATGTTTATGGCCTGTTACTTCATTGAAAGTACATATAAGTCAGGGTGCCAAGGAGGAGAGGAGAGAGTTGAGGTTGAAAAGTGAATTTGGTGAGAGGTACATTATAGACAACAAAGATTCACAACTCCATGCGTGATTATATAGTATCGTGTGTATTTCAGGAAGATCACACTGGCTAGCAGTGTGTAAGAGAGATTGGGAGTATCAAACAAGGAGACATAATCCAAGTGTTAGTGTATTAGCAGTAGCTGCAGTGAACCAATGCTGGTTGTCTTTCAATTAAGTATTTATGCTCTACTAAGCACTCTTCAAGCTTACTCTTCACCACAACAAAATTTCCAAAGAGATGCTTAGCTCATAAAGGGAGCCACAGGATCTGCACTGAGGTACAAACTCCTAAACATGATACGTGTTTTCTAGACAGAGAGAGCAAGAGCACACATGCATGCGTGTGTGTGTGTGTGTGTGTGTGAGAGAGAGAGAGAGAGAGAGAGATTTAAAGTTTTCAATTAAGTCTGTGATAGTAGTAATAATGAAGAATTAATCAGCCTAAGAGGCAGTTTACAGGTGGAATCAAAGAGATTTGGAGGATAAAGTGGCATTGGGTGGTGAGAAAGGCTCTGAGAATGAAGAGGTGGTGATTTTCATTTGATTGTTTGGGTGAAGGATCCTTTCCTCAGAAAATGGGCTGGAAAAGGAAGTTACAAATTTAGGTTTGAAAATATGGTTTTGAATCACTTGTAGTGACATCCAGATGGAGATACCCATTTTGGAGCTATAAATACTTCTCTGAAGCCATGGAAAGACGTGAAATCCAAGACGGAATGATTGGAAATCTTGAATATGGTTGAAATTACAAAAGCAAATGAAATAGCCTACAGTTAAGGAAGGCACCACGGGTGAACTCAGTTTTTGCTGGCAATGTCAGAGGACACAGTGATGCAGATTAAGCAAGTGGAAGCACCAGGGAAGGGAGATGTCAGGGAAGCTGAGATCTCCGGGTTCACTCAACATTGTCAAATGCTGCAGAACACACACACACAGACACACACACACACACACACACACGTTAATAAGGAGCAGGGCTTCATACAAAGCCACATATTTTATCTTAAGCCAAAACTAGGCTATTCACAGCCATATAGTCGACTTCTGCTTTTTATTTTGTTTTGTTTTGTTTTGTTTTTAAATGAGATGCCAATGTTTCCCACTCGCGTTCTCCTTCATCGCCCTTCCCTTTCCTCCCTTCTTCCATGCAGAATGCAATTCTCCTCCACATTTCAATGTTTTGGGACTTGCCTCTCACTCCTCTCCCTTCTCAAGGCTGCCTGTCTGTCTCCATGGAAACCATCGCTTAATTAACCCAACACAGGGAGAGGGCATCACTGGCCCAAATGAAAGCCGCCAGAGCAGCTGTAGCAAGAGCTGGAGCAAAGAGAGAGAAGGAGGCTAAAAGGAGGCAGGCTGCGAGGTGGGCTGTAGCGCAGGCAGGAATCCTGGGCAGCTTAGGCCGCCGCACTCCAAGCAGCGCCAGCATCTCCCGGACCAATTGCCCCGGCACGCGAAACTAACAAAGCACAGGCGCCGGGCGCCTGCAGGTCGGAGGCTGGGGCCAGACGTGGGTCAGGGCGGGTTGCAGGAGTTCCGCGGCACCTGAGACTACTCGACCGGGCATCCCCTGCACTTTGACTTCTTCCAGGTGTCTGCTCTTTCCTTCTTTCTCCAGTAGTCTAATTATTGTTTAAACCTCCTTTGGTTTATCCTCTGCCTGTCTCTCCCCATTTCAAAAATTGGCGCTTTTTGACTCTAAAACAGTGCGCGTTAGGGCAGGGGGTCTTTACGCACACCCAGGGCAAACACAGTGACTCACAGAATTGAATTTGAGTGGGCTTTTGGACTTAAAGAGCAGGCATTCAGGAGCTTTCCACTTTCGCGTTTTTATTATGGCACACAGCCTTCAAAATTTTAGTTTACGCTTAGGTTTAAGGAGGAAATTAATATCACAGCCCTAGGGATAGAACACTTACCTCAGGCTGCTTGGCAAAATGGGCAAGGTTAAAGCTTTGTAGTTTTGTGGAAAAGTCTGGATTTAATTATTAGGCATTTATTTTTAACTGGGTTGCATTTTATCTGAGTTGAACACCTGCTTAATAAGAACTAAACAGGATTCTATAGGAAGAAACTTGCTTTAGAGTGAGCTTTAAGGAGCTTTAAAATTGATCCTGGGGAACTGTTTACTATTAAAATGGTATTTTCAGTTTTAAAAACATATATAAAATACAAGAGTATTCTTTTATTCTTTGTATCTTAAGTTGAATATAAAACTTTTTAGGTCCTCGGGTCTCCATGTTCCTATGAAATGCTAGGCAAGCTTTTTAGAGGAATATATTTAAAAAATAAATTGAGTTCAAACGAATATTGAACGTTTTTTCTATTTAAGTTTCAGTTTCATCAGCAGTATTTTGAAATATTTTTCATTATGATGGTGTAATTTTAAAATGTGAGGAATTAGTTCCAAAGCAGCAGCAGTTGCGTAGGTGTTCTAGATTTCCATTAATTGAGGTTAAATACTTTCACACAATGAGATGTAATTTTGTCTAATTGCCTGGTAATTCATTTTATTTCTAACACCTCCTTTATACTTAATTAAAGCAGTTTCTAGAAACAAGTTGTTATTTGTTGGAAAGTACCAATGTTTCCAATTTTATTTAGTGGAAAAATTATGCAGCACTCACTTATTAATGCCTTAACAGTTAATTGGATGAGCAGTCACTCTAAATTGAAAAGACGTGACATTAAAATGATATACCTACACTCCATTTAAAGAATGTCCAATAGTTTAGTTTTGAAGTTAAAAATATACGTATTCAACTGAACTGAATACACTTTACTTTCCAGATGGAGAAATTAATTATTCTACTGCTCTGGTTACAATATGTTGTTAAGGTAAGACATTTTTGAGTGCACCCTCTTTGGAATAATTAGCTAATGGGCAGGATGTGATTGCATTGAGTCTATCATTCTGGAAAATGAAGAGTATATTGAAGTGAAATAATGCTAAATATCAGATACAGAAAGAAAAAAATTTCTTTTCTAGGTGTCACTCACATATGTATTTTTATTGCTTAAAAATTGTGTCTGGGATGATCACAGAGATAAGTCAGAATCTAGAAAAAAGACAGGGTATAATAGCGCATTTCAGGGTTGTTTTTGGTAGGAATTTTGATATATATATATATATATATATTTTACTCTCCTGAGAGTTGAAGTCTTTTTTGTCATTGAGGGAGAGTTAAGGGTCCCTGAACCTGTGGTCTATCTTACTTTGTTTGCTAATATTTTCATTATGTATAAATGAAATAAGGGTCTAAAATAACTCAGTGTCAAACATTTTGTACCCACATGTATTTTCTTTGCAAATGTGTTGTCAAGAATGTCTGCAAGATAATTCCATTTTGTAGACATTATCACCAATGTTCACAATTGGAATTCCAGGAGGATTTGCTGTGTTTTTCCTATGACTTTGAGTCTCTTCCCCTTCCCTGACCCCAGGGACACATGTTTCCTAGTTAGAGAGACATGGATCTTAAATTTCCATGCTCTTATTTTATTTGCTTTACATTTTCAAAGTTATAATTATAAATAAAGTAACAGTAATTCATGTGTAGACACTGACACCACTGAAATGTTTTAAAATTATAATTTGGTGTATTTTAGGTGTCATTTAAATAAATCTGTTTATAAAAGAACAATGAAGAATACATTTTTATTGTTTTTTACAGTTTCTTCTCATTTCCATTTTAGATCTCAAAAAATTTTCATTATATACCAATGAATAAGCAAACAACAGAAGTTTTCATTGAGTGGGATGAATTTCCTAAGGGAGGAAATCCTGAATTTTATTTTTTAAAATATCAACTTGTTAATGATTTTGCTCGAAAAGTAAGAAATCTTTTCTTGGTTCTGATAACAAGTAAGAGTAATGTAAATCTGTTGTTACCAAATGCCACATGATAAATAAGATCCTAATAGTTATCAGGGTTTCTTATTTTATTAATATATAAAATGCTAGCATTTTATGAAATATCTTCAATAAGTAGTTGATCAAACTAATATTTAACTTTTTCATAGGAATGACTGTCTTTTTAGAATTTATATACCAAAGGAGAGTAATTATTTAAAAAATAATATCTTTTATATGGAAATAAACATTTCATGTATATGTTTATATTCTGTATTGAAAAACCACTTCTTATGAAGGAGATATACAAAAGTTAAACTTTTAATTAATGTGAGTGGCATAGAGATAATGTTCAATAAACATTTCTTAAGCAGATAAATCTAATTATTTACAGAATGTAAAAAGTATTCTCACAGACTCACAAAGGCGTCAGAAATTAATAACAGTAGAGAAAAATGAAGACTATCACATCATTTTACAGTCCGTGAGATATGGACAAATTTTAAGTGAAAAGTCATTTCAAACTCGTAAGTAACATATATGTTGATCAATTATGTCAACTATATTATCTATTATAAAAGGTAAAATTTTCATTACCAGATAATTTGAATTTTACAGTATTTAACAGGTATATAATGGTACTGTAAAATTATAATAGTATTATTTTTATATAATATAAATCTCAGAATTTCTGAAACAAAGGTAAGAAATTAGTTTTCAGTTTTGGTATTTTATGTGTACTAGTATGAATGGATAGGTATAGTGGAGATTTTAAGTGTTATCCAGATTATGTAAAAAATATAATGTGGTTCTGTAATCTAATTCATTCATTCTATATAGAGTAGAAGAAACTCCCATATAGTCTAGAAAATATTTTATGGGTAGATAATATGTTTTCCCATCTTGTAATCTTGTAACTGTGTTTCATTCAATTTTCTTTGAATCTGTACTAATTATTCTCCCTGACTTTTTAGGTGGAATCTCAACTAGCAATATTAAAACAATAGCAACAAGCACAAGTGTTTCTTTTAACTGGAGTATGCCCTTTACCAAAGACATATCAGTGTCAATATCTTTTAATAATTCTTCACAAGTTATGCAAAATAATGTCATGGTTTATGAGTGGGGTAATTTAAAACCTGCATCTTTATATGCTTTCACATTTGAATTCAAACAGTTACACTTGGATTTCATAAATATATTTCAGAGACTGGATGTTCAAGTTGAAACAGGTATAGACACATTTGATTCATCATTAATTATATATTTATTATGTATTTTGTAGATAAGTTGGCAGTTGTGTTGTTCTTTTTGAAAGTGATTAATCACTGCAGACTGCTTATAAACAAAATTAGCATAGTCTCCTTTTTTTGACTGTATCATTCTGGTATCTGACTGATTATTGAACAAGCTGGACTTAGGAGAGTAATGGTAGAAACCAACTTACCAACTTTATTTTCTTCCCAGCACTTCCTTCAAACTGTACCAAGTGGGTCTCTTTTTCTTAACTCTGACAATGGGTCATACAAATTCCATAGCATTTTAGGTTACTTTAATGAATCAACAAACAGTAGGATTTTCAGGTATTAAAAGATCCATTGCAATATATTACAAACACACTAATCTTTCATCTCATTTAAAGCTTCTCTATTACTACTCATCTATGATCAGACCTGAGCAAAATTAGGAAAAGTTTCGGGGAAAGGTGAATGTGTTCCATTTTGGGGGTCTTCCTAGTTTCATGTCTTTCCTCCACAGGTGGGAACAGGTAGAAGGGGACAGAATCAGATAGCTGATGAGGGCAAGACACTCTTTGTGACAGTCTGGAAGTCCCATTTTAATATCCCCTACAGGAATAATAAAAAAGACACAATATATTGTACAAGTGAAGTATAGAAACACTCAAATAGTAAGAAAAAATACAATAAGGTAATTAAGTATCCTATCTCCTGTGGGGATAAAAAAGATGAAGATCTTCAGAAGATCCTTCTCACATATTCCGACTATGTTGGGTTGAGGCACTGGTAGAGTATCAGTGTGAATTGATGTGCAGTATCTTCTCTGAACAGGCTGCCATTTTCTCCAGTCTTTCTGTGGTGCATAATCTGTGGTGCATGAAAGCTAAGTAGCATTCCAGCTTTTTCTGGAAGGTAAACACTTTCAAAGTCAAGTATCAGAGAGCAGAATTCTTAGCAAGCGTTGGGTCTAGTACTCCAAAATAAAAAGAAACCTGAAATATGATAAAAAGTTTGCTACCAGTACAAAAATAAGGGAAAGGAAAGGCAACCTAAAGTAAGGTTTTCCTTAGAAAAACATCTGTGTTTTAAAAAAATTTTAATGAAGTTATAATTGGACAATAATTCTGTGTAATTCTTCAAGCTATTTTAAAAACTGTTAATTGGTGGTAATTCATTTGCTACTTGATTAATAAACACAGCTTTAGTATTTTTATTGGCTTGAGAGTACTATAGGGAAGGTGTACACTTAATACTATGAGGTTTTCATAATTAATTTGTATACATATTAATATAATTATGAAATGTTATATTACTGAATTCATCTTTAAGAGGACGTTTTTCTTGTGGTAGGATCATGTCCACAAGGATGGGCAGCATTAAAAAATAACTGTTATAGAATTAGCAAGGAAAGAAAGCCATGGAATATAGCCCAGCAACATTGTGAGTTATCCTTAAGTTCTGCACACCTTGTGGATATAAAAAATAAAGAGGAAAAAAATTTTGTATTTTCATATCTCAGGTCAAACAATCAAGTAATAATATGGATTGGTCTTAATGATATGAAGGTCAGTAAATATAAAGAAATACATATATTGTGACGAATGAAACTTTATTATCTACATTCATGCATTGTTTATTCATTAATTTCTTCCTTTATTAATTCAATGCAGTTTCTCTTTCTATAGGTACTCCATTTTAATATACTTTATAGGCATCTTTTTTTAAACCTAATTTTGTTTTAATTTTGGTATTCCCCAGACCATATCTAAGTTCATTTGAATGATCTCATCCATTTCTTCACTCAATTTACCACCTAAACCAATTATTCCTAAATTCCTTATCTAGTCTACTTTCCTTTTATGAGTCCGGGCATATATCTAATTTTCTTCTGATTATTCCTCTGGTACTTCTTGCAGACACTGTAACATTGCCAAGACTGAACTTGCATTCTCCCTCCAATCAAACCGGTTTCACTTCCTTTATTTTTCACCTCTGCGAACAGTACAATTATATGAACCCCCAAGACATGAAAAATGTTTTCCATTTTCTTCTTTTTACTCCACACATAAGACTTGTGAAGCTCAGTTTACTAAAAGCAATACAGAAAGATCTGGTGATTTTATTTAACACTAGTGAAATAACACCTTGGAATGTCTCATGAAACTTCATTTGGTCAGCATTTTATAGAAAATCCCAAGACCTAACATAGTCATCTCTGTCTAGTCTGTGTTTTCTTCTTGATGATCCATTGGCTTTTATTTCCTGGCACTCAAAGATAAATCTATTCTCTATGAGATATCCTTATCTATAGTGATCTCAGGCGGAACCTACCAATTTGATACCAACTTTCCTGTGGAGCTTTGCATAAGCTTGGGAAAACCTCTAGGAATCTTTAACTGCATTTAAAAGTTATTCTTTTGAGTTTTCTTTATCTTTTAATAGGCAAAGAATAAAGTTCTAATAAAGATCCTTTGAAGCCCAATTCATCTTAGACATCTCAGATTCTCTCTCTCAGTATGTCAGTCTCTTTTGTAAGTAGGCGCCTTAATGTGTATATAGTGTTTCCTACTGTTAGCATAATATATCAGGAAATTGGGGCACAGGGAGATTCAGTTGCCTATATGGACATGCATCAGATGCTACCCTTAACCACAATATTTTGAGATTGACATCAAAGTTACCTGCTACATCATTATCCCATGGTAGGTTCAGAAAATAATCAATCCTTTAAGTAAATCTGTGCTGAGTAAGTGCAAATTTGTTACTGGACTTCAAGGATAAAGAGTGTGTCTTATTCAGCATTCCATTCCTAGTTTCAAATTGGGATTTGGTACTTAGCAAGAACCTAATGAATGAAAGATTAATAGTCTCTTTCTTCCATTTTGGGAGGCCTGCGTAGGTAACGTTTATTTAGTTCTCACAACCTTATAGTTGTCAGGTGCTATCATTATTCCCATTTTATACAAGGAAAATAGAACTTAGAGATCCTGGGGCACATAATTTATCAATGCCCATTCCAGGCCTTGAACCTGTATCTGTCTGACCAACTCTCATGCCCTAATCTTACTGTCTCTGATCCTATGCCTCTTTTTAAACTGTAGCAATATATATGCAATAAAGCAGACTTTTATGGCATTTCTTCATTGTGTTAGGTGGAATTTGAATGTACCATTTTAAAAGCTCTTTAAAATGTCCAGAGGAAACAGGTCTCTTTAATTCTCATCCATACAGCTAGTTTGGCGCTGTGCTTGATTTTTTGGGGATGGTCTGATAACTAAAATATAGACATAGTGTCTGTTTTCATAGTGCTCATTATCTCTATAAGTACTACATTTATTTTTTAAGGAGCTGTTATGTGTTTGGTGTATTACAAACATACTCTCTAAACCTATTGAAAATGATGCAAAGTAGTCATAATTATTTCCATTGCACAGGTGGGAAAGTTTAGTTTCTAAGATTAGTAGTTGCCCAAGAGTAGATAATAAGTGGCAGAAATATTAGGATGCAGGAGAATTGGGTCAAAGCTTATACCTTTCTTTTTCACTACCCCTTTCAAGGAGGGTAGATATGTGACTATCTAGAGAGGTATTTATTACTTGTGAAAATTGGGTTGGTGACATACACCAAGGACATCCTTTAGCAGGAAGGTATCAACAGCCTCTCCTGATGCATGTAATTTATTTGATGATTTGAAATGAAATAACTAAGATTTAATGAATAATTTCTCTGTGCCTCATTGTGTTGAGCCTTTGAATGTACTGCCTCTTTAACATTACAACAACCGTAAGATATATGTTCTATTATTATACTTATTTTACAGATGAGAAAATAGAGGCTTATTGTGAGATTTGCAATTTGCCTGAAGATATATGACTAATGAGTGAATGAAAGTGAACTCTGTCTCTAGCGTCTTCTTCTTTTTTCTTTTTAATTTTTTTTGACATGGGTCTTGCTCTGTCCCCTAGGCTGAAGTGCAGTGGCTGAAGCAGAGATCACTGCAGCCTTAAACTCCTGGCCTTAAGTAATCTTTCTGCCTCAGCCTCCCAAGTAGCTGGGATTACAGGCATGAGCGACTGGCCTGGCTTCAGCTACTTTATCATGAAGGAAATCTACATAAAAATATTAAGGGGTTGATGATTTTAAAATCTTAGAAAATTTTATAATACAGTTGTGACTAATTAAAATTTTCAAATACACATATTTAAAATGCAGTGATTGAAGATAACGTACTTTTCCTTTTAATTGGCTTAATTTTTTCATTTTATTACAGAAAGATCTTCTTACATGGGCAGATGGATCATCTTTTTGCCTTAAGAAAAATGAAATCTTTTCTTTTTCATTGCTAGCCAAGAATGAAACACATTGCTACATTTTACAGCAAAATCTAACTGGATCAAACTATTTCTTTACAAGATTTTTCTGTCATGTTCCATTGCTATATATTTGTGAATATGAATGTAATTATTTTTATTACTTTTTTATATTCATGTATCTTTGTATTATTTTTTATTTATTTCATTATTTTCATTATAGAATTATAATTTCTAATTAAAAATCATTCTCTTTTCTATTTTTTCAGTACCTTCTCTGCAAGAAAGCTTTTTGTTTTATCTAAAGGATGTCAGAACAACAGAAGTTGTATTTAGTTGGAATAATTTGAATTTTTGGAATAATTTGAATAAGTGGGTGAAGTTGGGATATAAGATTATCATTAAATATTCTTTAGATTATACAAGAGAACAACATTTTGAAAGCATGCCCCCAAATACTACAGAAAAAGCAATTACCCAACTGTTCCCTGGTCACATTTATAGATTTTTACTCTTTGCAATAAATGAATGGGAGGCAAAGACTACTTTAAGTCCAATATTCACTGTAGAAACACGTAAGTTACAAGACATCTGAAAATATAATTTTTTAAAAATTTAATACTGTCATTGGCAGATATTTTATGAAGGTCTGGTATTTTCTCATATAACTCTGAACCCACTTCTATATTTGATGATTTTAGGCTGGGTGTGGTGGCTCATGCCAGCACTTCAGGAGACTGAGGTGGGTGGATTGCCTGAGGTCAGGCGTTCGAGACCAGCCTGCCTAACATGGTGAAACCCTGTCTCTACTAAAAATACAAAAATTAACCAGGGATGGTACTGCACGCCTGTAGACCCAGCTGCTTGGGAGGCTGAACCAGGAGGCAGAGGTTGCAGTGAGCCAAGATTGCACTACTGCACTCCAGCCTGGGTGACAGAGCAAGACTGTCTTAAAAAAAAAAATTATTTTAATTTACAATGAATCTGTTTATGTGTTGGTTTTTCTGTCAAACTACAAACCCCAGGAGGAAAGAAACTATGTCTTATTTGTTTTATAGTACCAGCTAGACTAGTGCCTACCTCATAGGAGATGATCAATAAATTTTTATGGAACTGAATTTCCAATATTATGGAATTTTCAATTTTATGGAGCTGAGAGCAGGAAAGGAACAGCTGTGTATCCCTATCTTTAGTAGGCTCACACTGGAGAGAATTGGTAAATAAAAATAAAAGTAAACAAAACTATACAGCAAAATAATAATCTAAATATCCAACAAGTAGTGCATTTAATAAATACTGACTTGGATTCATACAGTAGATGACTGGAGAAGACTCATGAAAAGGAGAGGCTTAGAGTCAAACTTGAAGGAATAAAAAGCATGTTGTGAGCAGAGATAAGAATTTGTGGAAGAAGACTTGTGCAGATTGACAAGAGAATTTACTTGGGTGTGAGGGTAAAATCAGCGTGGGAGGTAGATGGTGCCAGATTTGGGAATGCCAGGGGTGTCTGTCTCAGATACTTGGATTTGACCTTAGAAGCAATGGAAATCCATTAAGATTATAGTTTCTAACATTTGTTTTACATTTTACAAAGCACTTTCAATGGATTATCTCATTCAGTCCTTGCCTCAACCCTGGGAGTAGCTATATAGAAATGAGAAAACTAAAATTCCGGAATGTTAAGTAAACTGACTAGAGTGACATGCTTTGTTAAGCAACCAAGCCACACAAGAACCCAGATCGTCTTATTGTAACTCTTGAGCTGTTGCTCCTAGAGAAAGAATCAATAATGTGTCAGCACATATATATTGAGGAATGGGGGATGAATATAGGTTTGAGGCCATGTGCAAGGTACTATATTAAGAAAAGTAATCTGGAAGCATTCATTAGGACAATCACTGGCACTGGATGAAATGGTTAGAGTAGGGAAACATTTCTGTAAGAGGATGAGTGCCTGTGTAGCAGTGATAATGAGAATGAAGGGTGAATAACATAAAGTCTCTGCCCTCTAATCTGACAAGGCAGAAGAGGTAATATAATGTGTGATCACTGAATGCCATACTTGCCGTTTTGGTGGTAAGGATAGTAATATAATTATTGAACAACAGCATGTGTCAAACACTGTGCCGAGTGTTTTATATTCTTCATCTCATTTAATCTTCACGAAAGCTTTATGAGGTAACTACTGAGAGAATTCCTGTTTTACAGTCGAAGAAGGTAAGTAATTTTCTCAGGGAGTGAAACTTGAAAGTGGAAGAGCCAGGACTGAAACCCAATTTTTGTTTCCTTTCCAAGCTAGAGTATTTGGAAATACTGAAAATTGAGAGATTATTCTGCCAAATCATGTCACTAATACAATGTATTTTTTGGATGTTTTTATCTCCCAGGCCCTTTATCAGCCCAAAATTTCAGAGTTACACATGTTACCCCAACAGAAATATTTTTACACTGGGATCCTCCAGAGCCTATATTTTTTCATCATTACCTTGTTACTATTTTGGATGTTGAAAACAATACATCAGAAGAGGTGTTTGTTGAGAAACACAACACAGCAACAATAATTGGAGATCTCAAGCCTTTTCATCATTATCTAGTATATCTATTCAGTGTAGCAGAGAGAGGAACTTTAAGTTGTTTGAAAAAACCACTTTCAGTCATTACAGGTAAGCATGGCTGCATGTTGCCTTTTACTCAAAAACATCTAAACTGATAGTTTCTGTTTCTATTTCACTGTTATGCAATATTTCCATATAACAAACCTGCACACTTACCCCAAAATCTAAAATGATAATAAAAAGAAATAGTATAAACTGCATATTTCAAAATATAATTTTGCTGATATTTTACTATGTTAATTTTTCACAAGTACAAATAAAGTTGAACATGTTTTTGAATGTTGAATCACAATTCTAAGCATGTATTCAAAATACTAAATTTATTTAGATTTATATGAATTATTTAATTATTCCAATCTGCATTTTTTTCCTACCAGTCCCAGAAGACATATTCTTTGTCATAGCCTTAGGTGGAAAATACATTTATCTTTATTTATCATAAGATAAACAAATTATCACGTGAATATTAGTTCACCAAGTTCTTTTTAGTAACACTAGACCCAATGAACAGGTCTGCATATTTTAATCAGTTGTACTTGGTTCTTTATTTTCTTACACAGTGTAATGTGTTGACCTCTGGGGGGCAGTCTCATCCTAGCATTTTGACAAATGTATTTCTACCCTCCTCTTAACCTCCACAGAGCAGTTTTTGAATCCTTGACTGGAACATAATCATTAAAGTAATCGATTGTTTAATTAATAATTCTATTTATTCCCTAAAATATAAAAGTATTTTTAAAAAGATAAAACATTTTGTTACAAGACAATGCAAAGCTAAGCACATTTTGGCAGTATATCCTTGTAAGTGTAGTGTGTGTTGTTTGTGTCTGTGTATTTGTCATGCTGTTGCAAAGTTCTTTGGAATTTCAACAGCCAAAATTAAAACACCCTAGGGCTGAGGTAGATAGAATGGAAAATCTTCATGTGCACAGCCATAGATTAATTAACTTTCCTATACTTATTGGGAATATTTAAGATTCTTTGAAAATAATAACAATAATAGATACAATTTAATGCTTACTAAAAGCCAGTGCTTAACATACAAGTATTCAGTATTGCAAATTCTAGTAAAAATATTTTTCCTATTGGATACTAGGTAGCAGATGTTTTCTCTTCCCCAAGCTCAGACAAAGTATCCTTCCATTGGCGAATGCTTGTTTGGTTGGGTCATTCACACTTTAGGAAGGCACTTTCATTTTTAATTGACAGATGGACTAGGAGGGTTTTTCACATATATATTAATTTTGAAGTCGACTTAAAATCTTCTAGGACATATATGTATTTATTTCATAAAAGGTACAATGTGAGTCTGCACTATTAATTTTTTGGGTCATCTACTGTGTATATTTACTGTAAGCTGATAAACCAGTGCACGTCCAGGATTTAGTAATCCAGTGTTCCTTTACTCTCTTAAGCTTGAGGCAATATTCTTTTTTCCATTCGTTATTCACTCAATGAATTATTTTTCAGTATCAAGAATTGAGTTAGGCACTAGAGATACAAAGATGAAGAAGACCTAGTCTCAGTAGATTTATACACTAATGAAATGAGACAAATAAGTTAACAATGATAGTGCTGCATTATAATTGCCATTATAGCAGTTATGCTCTGGATACTATAGGAACGTAGAGAGAAATCAATTAGCCCAAATTCAGGGTGCGGATGGTCATGGGTAAGTGATGTGCTTTAACATAAAGGAGTAGAAATTAGCCAGCAGGTGGCAGTAGGGAGGCAGAAGGATGCTGCAAGTAGAACAAACGGAATGTGCCTAGGCAAAGGCCAGAGAAGAAGCATTTCTAAGCAGACCTAGAAAAGCTAGAGGAGGCTTTTTTCTTTTTAAATTTATTTATTATACTTTAAGCTCTGGGGTACTTGTGCAGATCATACAGGTTTGTTATATAGGTATACATGTGCCATGGTGGTGGTTGCCTGCATCCATAGCCCCATCATCTACATTAGGTAGTTCTCCGAATGCTATCCCTCCCCAAGACCCCCATCCCCTGCTATTCCTTCCCTGGCCACAGGACCTGGTGTGTGATGTTCCCCTCCCTGTGTCCGTGTGTTCTCATTGTTCAACACCCACTTATAAGTGAGAGCATGCGGCATTTGGTTTTCTGTTCTTGTGTCAGTTTGCTGAGAATGATGGTTTCCAGTTTCATCCATGTCCCTGCAAAGGACATGAACTCATCCTTTTGTATGGCTGCATAGTATTCCATGGTCTATATGTGTCACATTTTTTTTTTTTAATCCAGTCTATCATTGATGGGCATTTGGGTTGGTTCCAAGTCTTTGCTATTGTGAACAGTGCTAAAATAAACATATATGTGCATGTGTCTTTATAATAGAGTGATTTATAATACTTTGGGTATATACCCAGTAATGGGATTGCTGGGTCAAATGGTATTTCTATTTCTAGATCCTGAGGAATTTCCACACTGTCTTCTACAATGGTTGAACTAATTTACACTCCCACCAACAGTATAAAAGTATTCCTATTTCTCCACGTCCTCCCCAGCATCTGTTGTCTTGTGATTTTTTTAATGATTGCCATTCTAACTGGTGTGAGGTGGTATCGCAATGTGATTTTGATTTGCATTTCTCTAATGAGTAATGGTGATGAGCTTTTGTTCATGTTTGTTGGCTGCATAAGTGTCTTCTTTTGAAAAGTGTCTGTTTATATCCTTTGCCCACTTTTTGATGGGGTTGTTTGTTTTTTCTTGTAAATTTGTTTTTAAGTTCTCTGTAGATTCTGGATATTAGCCCTTTGTCAGATGGGTAGATTGCAAAACTTTTGCCCCATTCTGTTGGTTGCCAGTTCACTCTAGACATTGACATTTGAACATTAGGAATGGCTGGAGAACAGAGGGGCTAGAAAACGTAAGCTAGGCACAGAATACAAATACCCTTGATACATACTCTGTAGTATATATTATTTGGTAACACTGAACCTTTAGGGGACATGGAGCCTTTTGAAAATGTAAAATAATTTAAGTCTTTCTTATAAAAATGTAAATGTATGCACAGACAATTCTGTAAGCAAATTTAGCGCTATCATAGACCAACAAATCCCAGCATTTCCTGAGTCTCTGCTTATATGTGGCATTCAGTAGACTACGTCTAAGTCCTCCATTGTAGTAAATGTTTAAATAGCTTTTTAGGTTTTGCAAGTATATAAGAATAATTTTCTGAAGTTGTTTCACCCTAGTATCTTATTGGGTAGTTTTTCTAATTGGATTACTCCTGCATTTTCTGATAATTTCACATAAATAATTAATTTAAACATCAGCTATAATTTTGTGAAATTAAGTTATGAGATGAACAGACTAAGGGGTCCACACAGAGTATCTTCCTGAGAAGTTAAAATGTGATATTAAATTGCACTGATAAAGAAGTCAACTTTAAAACAGATAAAAGTTCAAATTATAGTTTCTGCAAACTATAAAAGTCAGAGAATTCTTTAAAGATTTTTTAAGTAAAACGACTAAAAAGTTTAAAATTACATAAGTATCCTTAGAGACATGAACTAATGATTATTATAGCTGAGAACTATTAAAAGATCAGGAAAAACACAATAGACAAAACTATAAGGAAAGCATTTACAATTTCCAGAAAACTGTATGGTAGCAAAATATCAGAAGGCTTGGTATTCAATAAATAAGCTGTGCAAGGAGACAAGCTGAGGTATCATCTTCAGTTATTATTATAGAGTATCAAGAACATTCTCCAGTTATATTTTGCATGAACAGTGAGCATAACCTGTAATTTCCTATTTCTAATAAATATCATACCTTAAAAAAATCAGAAAAGTAATATTTAAAGTTGCAAATATTTTATAATAAATACAAGTTCTGAAATTTTAAAGACATCTATATGTCGATGACTCAAAAAGTTATGTATCTATATAACTTTATATAAAGCCTAGACCTTTGTCCCAAACTCCACATTCAAACATCTGTCTATGCGTTATTGCTTATTTGGATATCTGTGAGATGTTTTAAATTTAACATGTCCAAAACTGAACTCCGGTGTTTCCACCCAAATCTGTAGTTGTTTAATGGAAAGCTTTGCAGTTGTTCTTGACTCTTCTGTTTCTCTCACAACCCATTCCCAACCTGTCAGGAAATCTTGGTGGTTCTATCTTCAAAATAAATCCAGACTCACACTACATCTCCCACCTTCTGCCTGCTCCGTTTCTACCACTGGCCCTCCCTGTAATCTGTTATTAATGTCGCTGCCCAAGTGAGTTTTTTTTTTCTTTCTTTCTTTTTTTTCTTGAGACAGAGTCTTGCTCTGTTACCAGGCTGGAGTACAGTGGCATGATCTCGCCTCGCTGCAACATCCGCCTCCTGGGTTCAAGCGATTCTCCTGTCTCAGCCTCTCGAATAGCTGAGACTACAGGCATATGCCACCATGCCCAGCTAATTTTTGTATTTTTTTTTTTTTTTTTTTTTTGTAGAGACGGGGTTTTACCATGTTGGCCAGGTTGGTCTTGATCTCTTGACTTCGTGATCCGCCCCCCTCGGCCTCCCAAAGTGCTGGGATTACAGGCATGAGCTACTGTGCCCAGCCTCAAGTGAGTCTTAAAAATTGGGAATGATCACACCTCTGCATATAGTTCACTAGTTGCTACCCATTTTACTTGGAGCAAAAGCCTTTGAGGCCTTGCACGAACTGGCTTTCTATTTGCCTCTGACCTCATCTTATTCTCTCCTTCATTCATTCTAGCTTTCCTTTTGCCCCTGAACACATCTGGTAAGCTAGCACTTTAGGGATTTTACTTAGCTGTTTCTTCAGCTTTAATACTCTTCTTCCAGAAATATGGATTTCTAACTTTCCGAACTCCTTCAACTTTTTGCTGAAAACCCCATCTTTTGAAAAACATCTGCCCTCAGATCCCTACTTAATACCACAACTTCCTCCTTAAAGCCACCACGCTCTCCATCTCCCTCATCCCAGTTTACTTTTTATTTTTTCTGTAGCACTTATGACTTCTGAAGTTCTCTATGACAGATGTATTTATTGTTATTTTCTATTTCACCTATTAGAATATGTACTCCATAAGGACAAGGATCTTTACTTTTTACTGATTTTACTGATGTACTCTACATGCCTAGAAGAGTGCCTGGCACTTGGTAAAACATGAATAGTCTCAAAAATGGGAACATGACTCTGATGGCACTCTGAAAAACATGAAGAATTTGTCGAACACTTGAGGATTATGTTTCTGTTTTCCTTTGATTTGTAATGTTTATTTTTAATCATTTTAATAAATTTTGCATAGTAATAAGATATACTTGTCTCTAAACTTGACTGCTTTTCAAGACATGGTGACATAAGAAATTGTATAATTTACTTTGAACACTAATATTGAATTATTTTTATTCAATAGTATGAATAATGCTAACTAATAAGCTAAGGTGTGTGTATCTATTTATTTGTTTACTTAAGGTATTAATCCACCTAAGAAAGTTTATGTAAAACCTGAAGATGTGGGAGAAGACAGTATAATTCTTCAGTGGGAACCTTCACAAGATGACTGTGAGATCTACATTCAAATTAAATCCATATCGGATCCAAGTGAAGACACGAAGTTTTTTATGAAGGATGCTAATGGAGTCAAGATTGATAATTTAATCCCTGGAAGGACATATGGCATTGGAGTGGCCACAGTGATTAATGGAAACTTGAGTGAGCTGGTAACTATTCAACAAACTCTAAGTGAGAATCAGATACTTTTTGTTCTTATGAGATACTTACTGAATTGAGGATATTGTAAAATGCTCCCTGATACACCCCTCCAGTAGCTGGTTGTATCTTTTTAAGTAGATTTTGGTGTGCTTTATTTAATGATAGACTCAGAACCTGAAGCAATTTGCATCCTTTTGTTTTTCCTGAAAATGCTTCATGCTTGTCTGAAGGCAGCATTGCCTTGTGATTAATAATTTGACTTCTGAGCCACAGAGCATAGGTTTGAATCTGGGTCCCACTGTTTGAATAACTCTGGGCAATGAATTCAACCTGTTTATTCCTTCATTTCTGTATTCGTGAAATGAAGAAAATAATAGTATGTATTTCATGGGATTATTCTAAGAATAGCTAATGTGATAAATATAAGGACTGAGAATAGTGCCATACACCTAGTTATATGCATATAATTATTATTATATTCACAAAGACATGTCCTTATATTAAAGCACATTGAAAAAAATGTTAACAGTATAAAAGGCTTGGAATGAAACTAAAAATGTTTCTGGCTGGCTGTGGTGGCTCACGCCTGTAATCTCAGCACTTTGGGAGGCTGAGGCAGGTAGATCACCTGAGGTTGGGAGTTCGAGAACAGCCTGGCCAACATGGTAAAACCTGTCTCTGCTAAAAATCCAAAAATTAGCCTGACATGGTGGTGCACATCTGTAATCCTAGCTACTCAGGAGACTGAGGCAGGAAAATCGTTTGAACCTGGGAGGTGGAGATTGCAGTGAGCCAAGATCACGCCATTGCACTCCAGCCTGGGTGACAGAGGGAAACTCTGTCATAAATAAATAAATAATGTTTCCATGTTTTTTCTTAAATATGATTAATTAACTCAAGTAATCATTAAGCAGTTACTAGGGAGGGAGAAAAAATATTATTTGTAAATTGAATACATTAATACAATAAATATTTGTAGATTGTGATAAATACTAGGAGGAGAAAAGGAAAGTGATGCAATAGAGAGTAGTTGAAAATGGATGGTGGGTTCTACTGTAAATGGGCTGCAATGGAAGGAAGTTAAATTTGAATGGAGGCCAAAGGATAAGAAGGAGCTGGCATGGGGCAGGATAGAGAAAGGGTACTCCAGGCATGAACACAAGCATAAAGAATGCAAGACAGGAAAAGAGCTTAGTGCATTTAAGAACAAAAGAGGAGTGTATGTGGTGCATCTAATCAGGAGGGAGAAAAGTAGAAAGAAATGATCTTAGAAAGGCACCCAGGGGTGAGATCACATAGATCCAGCAGGCTATGCTTTTGAGTTTGTTCTGAGGGAAATGGGAGCCATAAGGGTCTTATGCAGGAGAGTGACAATCTGACCTATGTTTCAAAAATTTCCCTCTTGCCATATATAAAGAATGAATTATAAAGCAGCAAGGCTGAAAGCCGAGGAACTAGGTAGGATGATATTACAGAAACCCAGGTAAAAGATTATGGTAATCCAGGGTAGGGACAGTGCAGAAGGAAAGGAGGAGACATATTTTATTGTGTGGAAGCAGGAAGTCCAAAATGGGCTGCTTTTGATGAAAGAAGAAGGGGAGAAACTTAGGCTTTTGACTTGAGCAATTTGGGTACTTGGTGATGACACTGAGGAAGAGAAAATTATTGGATTTTACAGGCATTCTAGCTAACAATAAAGGCAGCGTGATTGAAAAAATAAGAATCGGTCCAAAAAATTACACCATGATTAATATCCACACTCAACCAGCACTGTGTCTTCCTATTTAACCATCCAAAGACTAAAACTAAATGTACATGTGGAACTTCCATGCTTAAATTTCTAAGAAAACCTTCCTAAAGATAATTATAATATGAAATAGTTATAAAAGAGAAGACTAAGAAAGAGATTTCGTGCCTATAAAACAACCCACTAAATACTTATTGTCATAGCAGAAGGAGTAAACTGTGAAGATGGAAAATGATTTTTCTTCTTATCTCATTTTTTAGCAGTCTGAGGTTAGAGAATATCCCCATATCATCCCGGGGTCTGTTTTATCTCTCAAAAAATTTGAGATATTGAATACATTATTTCTAAATTTCCTTCCAGATCAAAATCAAAAGCCTTATAATTCTTTGCCTCTAGGATACTTAGCATATTTCAATCCATCTGCCATCTAAAATATAAACTTGTTTTACCTCTCTTTTTAGAGCTCTTGTGAAATCTTGTTCAGCCCCATATCTCCAGCCTAAATAGAGTTTCTAGCTCTATGTAATTCAACTATTTGTTTTTCAAACTGGTATTCAACATGGATGCAAATTCTATGAAGAATAATAGCATTTTGGGGTTTGTAGTTAGGACAGAGATCTTGTCAATGCTCTCATGGGATATATAATTCCCAGCACAGTATCTCTGGTCATTCAGGGCTCTGTAATTCATTTCCAAAATTTTCCCTATCATGGACCTAGTCTGCTCTCTAGAGCATGACAAAGCAAGTCCACTCTATGGTTCACATGGCAGGCTGCAAATGTTTAGAGACATCCATAAGGTGTTCCTGGTTCCTATATTTTCTTTCCTTCTGGGTAATTATCTTTAGTTCCTTCAAACACTCTACTATTTCTCATGGGTGTTCTATTCAATTCCTAGGCTGGCGATCAGATTTAGCATCACCAGATTACATATCAGGCAGTATTTTTATTGCCTCAAAATCCTAAAGCAAATATTAATCTGTCCCAAGGTGCATAGGAACAAGTTTTTTGCGTGTATTAATTCAACAGGTATTTATTGATAAACATAATTTACCACATTATATTTCTCTTTCTGCCCTATACTTTGAAATAGTCAAGCAAGAGACGCATTTGCCTTTTATGAGCATGTAGAAGACAATAAAATTTACACATACATTTTCTTCCCTTTCCCCTTTGAAACTTATCTGTCTGTGCCTCTCTCTAATTTGTCCTGAACATAACCAGCAGAACTTGATCTTTAGCTATGACTGTGCACCTCAACTATAAAATATGCCCTTGGGAAGAAGGCAGTGCTTATGAGCATGGACCATGGAATCAAATTGCCTGGCTTTAAATTCCAGCTCCATGATATAGCAGCTTCTTACATCCTTTGCAAAGTCACTCAAGCTCTTTGGTCCTCAGCTTCTTTCTCTCTAAAATGGGAATAATAATAATCCTATCTGTTTTATGAAGGTAATGTAACCAAATGAGCACTATGAGAGTATTGTGATTTTTATTTCTCAGTAGGAATGGAGTGGTCGCCTTGGGGAGCGATGGTCATGAATAGTGGAAGTAAAGCCATTTCAGCAGTCTGTGTGATGTATCTTTGTTGAAGAAATTAACTATACCCGGGTTTTCTTGAGGGAAAAAGAAATATTGGAGAGCTGGTGTTTGAGTTCCTTTTTTTCCTCTCTTGCTATAGGAGAATAAATTGTGTGATAGGATCATCCCTCAGATTGCCTTCTACCTTGCCTATAATAAAAGCCTTTGAATTTGGCCTAGTTCGGTTCATTTCATATTGAAAAAAACCCTTATATAGCCCCTGATCTTACCACTTCTTTTGATAAAGCTTTTGCAGGACAAGGAATAAGGATAGAAGTCACAGTCCAGAGGTAGAAACCTGCAGAAAGTCCCCAATATCCGACAATATATTTCTTTTATTCTTTTGTTTTCTGAAATCTTTTCTCATATGATTTTTTTCTAGGTCAGGACATATTTTTTAAGACAGGACAAAACTCTGTCCTCTTCTACACCTTTCCAGCCTTGGTGACTCTCAATAGTCTCATGTATTACCCAGTTTGGCTTATTTCCTGGACAGGTGGAATTGATGGAAAACCCCATGCTTACCTACTAGAGGGGGTGACATTAATTTTATAGACTTTTAGAACCTACATTAGACCATGCCTATTTAAAGTCTCTTCTCATTTTAGAAAATGTCTTCAGTGTCCAAGAACGTGGAAGTGAATTGGTTCTGTGATTATACTCATCATTCATTTCTCATCCCAAGACCTTTTAATTCCTGCTTAAGTCAGACGTGGAAGCTTTCATAGATCATTGCAGACAAATTCAGATGTATTAGTTGTGTGTGGGATGTTACTTTTATTTTGGAAAAGTCAAGAGTAACTTGACTTTTGTAACTGAAGTCGATTTTGGTGTGCTTTATTTAATGGTATCCTCAGAACCTGGAGCAATTTGCTGTGCAGAATTTAAAGAGAAAACCCACAGAAAATATTGGTGATGATGGAAAAATAAAAGTTAAAATAATATAACTGGAGAAGGAAAACTATGATACAAGTGCGTTGAAACCCAGTAGTACACCATATGGAACTGGTTATGGTTCATTTATTGAACATTTCCTCATCACCAGCGAGAATGGAAAAGGCAAAAAGTGCAAGTTACAGCTCAGAAAAATTTGTGGAGCTATTGCATTGATTTTATGTTCTAGAATTCTCGTTATAGGTGTATGTGGACATTATTTCATAAAGTACTGGCTCTGGGAAAAGTAGCAGAATAACATTATCAAGTATTTTTACAGTAACTTGGAACAACTTCCATTGCATCAAACCAGATGTCACAAATAAAACTGAAAAGGAAAGCCCATCTAATTATGCTCTGTAGGGAAAAAAATCTTTTTCAGAATGTATATTTTAGCAGAAGATATCTTTTTGGGAAATACAGGCTTAAGGAAATACTGGATGCTATCCCAATAATCCACAAATAGAATTGAAATTAAAATTGACCTGAGGCAGAAATAATGTGATTAGAAATTATCTCAAATTTTAAATCTACTTTAAATATCACAGTGGAGAACTGAGGTACAATCAAAATCTTTAGCAGAGGTCAAGGAGAGTGTAAAATGTAAATAAATCCTTCCTCCAAACTGTTGCCAAAAATGTGTTTCTAAAAATGAAATTACATGCCTGATGAAAATCCCTGTTGCCTCCAGGGTACAGTCTGACCTCCATAGCATGGCATGCCAAGCCCCTTACAGACAGCATTCAGCGCTTGCATGCCCAGTCTCATTCCTCCCACGCAGCCCATCTTGTAACCACCCAGAGTGCCTGCTGCATGCTTGACACTATGCTAAGTACTTTATATATGAATGCAATTTTTTAAATTTAAATTTTTATTTTTTCGAGACAGTCTTACTTATCTCCAGGCTGGAGTGCAGTGGTGCAATCTCAGCTCACTGCAATCTCCGCCTTCCTGGGTTCAAGAGATTCTCCTGTCTCAGACTCCCAAGGAGCATGCTACCACACCCAGCTAATTTTTGTATTTTTACTAGAGATGGGGTTTCACCATGTTGGCTAGGATGGTCTCGATCTCCTGACCTTGTGGTCCGCCTGTTTCAGCCTCCCAAAGTGCTGGGATTACAGATGTGAGCCACTGCGCCTGGCCTATGAATGCAATTTCTTATGTAATCAGCACAGTGATTCTGCAACGTAGATGCTAGTCTCCTTCCCATTGTAGAGAAGAAGACCAAGGCACAGAGTGGCTAAGTAACTTGCCAAAGAAAACCCTGCTATTAAAGAGTTAAAAGAACTTTGTATTCCTCAAACACATGGCAATGTCCCTTTTGGTTTCTATTCCTTGTCCATGATTTTCTTTATTCCTGGAATTCATTCATTACTCCCTTTTCCTCTTCACACATACTGTTTCTGGTAATCTTGTACTTTCAAGAGTCAGATAAAATATCTTCAACTCTGGAAAGCCTTCCCCAAAGGTCTCTGCTAAAATTGGTGATTTCCTTCTCTGTTCTAAGCAACTTTTTATTCATGTCACTAGCTCAGCTCTGACTGTTTGAGATTCTAGTTAATAATCTATGAATCTCTTTCCTGAGATTGAGAACTCTTTGAAAGCAAGAACCTGGCCTTATTTACTTTATTTGAGCACTAATCCTTGTATATAGGTTCTCAAAAACATTTACTTAGCAAATCACACTGCCACATATGCACCTGTGCAACAATCTTACATGTTCTTCACATGTACCCCAAAACCTAAAATGCAATAAAAAAATTTTTAAATAAAAGTTTCAAATTAAAATATTTCCAAAAAAAAGGTAAAAAATAATGAAAAAAATCTCAGATTGGTGTTTCTTGAGATCTTTATTGATAATCAATAAATGAAAGTTAATTATGTGCTTCTAGTATATATGTATGTATTGTCTGTCAGAATATCTACCTTATTTCTCTATCTAATGCTACTATAGTAAACATAAGTTTAATGTATAAACATTTAATATTCTTACAAATTCTGGAATGTGCTAGATAAAATGCAGAGAAATATGACTGACATTTTAAAAGTACTAATTTTAAATCTCGTTTTTATATTTCAGAGTCAAAACCAGTCTGGATTGTTATCCCCTATGAAAGTCATAGTACCTCTGTAATCTTATTTGTTCAAATGTCCAATGTTGGAGTGTTTGATGGCATACATATTGTAATTGAAGGAGGGCCAAATGTCACCATGCCTTTACACCATGATAATAAAGTAACTGTTGACAATTTAACCCCAGGCACAGAATATAATTTTTGTTTCCATTATCAATGGGACTAAATTAAGTGATATGCATTATGTCCCTGCAGTAAAAACTTGTAAGTATTTTAAGGCTTGCAAAGCTTTTTCTTGATTTCAATTTTGTGTACTATTTCAAATGAATAGTCTACACTTAGTTTAATGCAATCATTTTCAAAGATCTTTTAAGATAATTTTAAATGCCTCACTATTGAGCCAGATCTTTCACTGCCTGTGTACAGGTAGAGCTAACTCTATGTGAAGTTGAAACTCTGTGAAGAATTTTTTTTATCTGTCCTTTTACAGAAAGAAATGCTTGCATTTTAACTAAAACTTTAAATGACTTAATTGAAGAGTGAGGAATGTGACTAATTTTAAGCCAATTATGAGAACAAGATTATATTTTTTGAGTCTAGGAGAGCTGATGATATCTTAGAGCACATGATCTAAGACTGTGCTTGCTATTCCCATACTGAAATTTGTCTGGAAAAAAACTGCATATTTTCCTAAGCTTTTTGAATATTTAAAATTAATTCTTGTTACTAGATATATGTGCTGTGTATTTGTTTATATAAAAAGTTGCATTTTTAGAGTCGTATTGATTTATTTTCTCTTTAAGTCACTTAAAAATTCTGCATATATTAACATTGAACATTTGGAACACAATTTCTCTAAAATGTCCATCTGCTGTATGGAAATAAATAATGAAAAGTAATAAATGCCATGCAAACAAAAATCACATGGAGTCCTAAAAACATAATTCTGACTTATAACATGTCCAGTTTTCTCATTATTTGCTTTTTCTGTCTCTCTATATAGCCACCTACATCATTAGGCTACCATGTATGTTTTCCCCACAAGTTGTAACCTTTCCATTTCTGTTTAAATTCAACTTGTCTATAAAATATTCCCAAACTGATGTCAGAAATCACATTATTTTGATAGCATTTTAGCGTATTTATAATCATTTCAATACCTGTTTATATTTTATTTTTGCTTTCAATTTCTATGTACTTTTAATGTCTGTATTCTCTTCCTCTCTTCCTTACTTTTTAAGTCATTATGGGCTGCAGTCTTTATATTTGACAGTTCTTTTCTTTAAACAAAATTACTACATTATCTAAATACATCAATATTGTGATATCAATCAGCAAACTAAATCAATATATAAGATGATAGTTTAAAGCTGCCATTTTCCTCACTTTCTGAAATAATGTTTTTCTTATGCTAGATTAAATCTTTAAAATGGGAAAAATAAACATTAACATTCATCAGATACAATTTATTGTTAGCTTCAGCAAATATTTGATACAAAAGGAATTCTTTCACTTCCTTATCTAAATTCCTATTTCTTTCTCTGTTGTGTTTTCAGCTTATGCTAATAGTTTGGGAAGTTTTACTCTCTTTTTGTTTATTTGCATATTGTGTGTTTTCTTCAGTGAATTTGTTCCTATGTAATATTTTTTTTTTGCTGCAGAATCAAAATTAGCTGTATGTGATGGTGTTTACAATGGCTTTCAGTATTGGAACTGATTACCATATTTTACAAACTGTCATTGTATGTGTAAACAACTATTTTTAATTAGAATAGAAGTATAGATTAATTAAAAAACGATGGTTCTTTTTGACATTGTGCTTTTTATTCCCTTTTAAGGGATAAGTTAAAAACCCAATTAGGAAATTTTCAAGAGGAATTTAAGTGTGTTGTATGTTTGGGTAGGTCTGGAAGCACCACTGAATATCCATGAAGGCAAAGTTATAGACTCGTCTATAGAAATTCTCTGGAATCGAGCTGATGGGAATTTTCAGCATTATGAGATCATATGCATAAACTGTGCTGCTGCTTTCATGGTACGTTATAAATGGCTCTTGGAGGAATTAAACTTGAATTTTTCATGCTGAAACCAACATCACTGCATTTTTACACTGTATAGTAGTGAAACTAAATAATTCCCAATTGTGTTCTATTGTAGAGCTTTTCTTAAATACGTACATGATAATGTATTTTTTTGGATTGATAGGTTCAGAAGGTAGTTCCAGAAACAGCAACATTCTCTAACCTGGATCCTGCCACAGTGTACATCTTTTCAATTTGGACTGAAAAAGAAGGTTTTAAGGACAGAACTCCTAACAGAAAAGAAGTACAGACAGGTACAGCCTATGTAGCACCAGAGGTGTTTCTTTCATGTTCAAACATGTCCTTGGTCCTTTAGGGGAAGATTTAGTAAGTAGTTCATTCTTTTCAGGTTTTCTTTATGGGTAGTGTTTCTTGTATCTTTTATTTTTTCCCTACTATGGGTTATCACAACATCCTTTTAGTATGTATTGTCAGGTGATAGCATTGCTAACTGCTTATGGTCTGGCCAGAGTTTCCATTTGTGATTTAATGTCCCCATTTTTCCGTTAGGCCGACAATGAAGTGCCACCTTGCCAGGACAAACAGTTTATTCTCATGGTAGTCATATGAAATAAAGGATGACTGGAAAGTAAGCATGCAAATGTATAAGCTGTCATATCTAGTAAAGTAAAATTGTCAGCTATTCTACTAAACTATTTTAGTATTCTTCACACTGATGCAATGGGTACCTTGGTTTATATATTTAGAACCTGGCCATGTCTGATATTCTTTTACTGTAATAGCAAAGAATGAGATTGAGAGAGAATATCTTCACAATTTTATTCCTTTCTCATATATGGAAGAATTTTAAAGAGGAAACAATATGCCCATTATATACTATTTAACTTTTTTCCTCAGGAAAGAAGGGAAGCATTTCATAGTTAGATTGGAATTAACTTTCCTACTAATTAACCTCAGCACTCTTTGGTATTTAATTAGGATGAGTCCTAAAAATAATTAAATATTTCTGAAATCGGTGGTTATACAAGGCTAAGATATGATCTATTTCCTGCATTTTAGAGGCCAGGGACATTTTGAGTACAATACTACTGGGACACATTTTGTGCACTTAAAGCACACATGTATTTTATTTGAAAGTTTAAAGTAATTCTGGCTGTTTTTAAACAGTACTTTTAATTTCCCGTATCTATCAGGTAGAATAAAAGGAGGTCATTATCCTCAGCAAACTAACACAGGAACAGAAAACCAAACACTGCATGTTCTCACTTATAAGTGGGAGCTGACCAATGAGAACACATGGACACAGGGAGGCGAACAACACATTACTGGGTCTGCCAAGGGGACAGGGGGAAAGAGAGTATCAGGATACATAACTAATACTTGTGGGGCTGAATATCTAGGTGATGGATTGAGAGGTGCAGCAAACCACCATGGCACATGTTTACCTGTGTAACAAACCTGCACGTCCTATACATGTATTCCGGAACTTAAAATAAAATAAAATATTTTGGAAAAAAGAGTGCCTTGGTTATCCTCAGGGTTTGCACAGAGTATATTCCTGAGAGTGGTTCAGTGCTGGCAGGTGCTTTGTGCTATAGAAAATGTTATCTTACTGTCTGTTTTAAATGATATAGCCCCGAGTGCAGCTGAATTTATGAAGCACAGCAGAGACCCAAATGCAGTAACTGTTAGCTGGCCTTCAACTAGAAGTCTTCTGGTTGGATACATTATTTCAATATCCAGTAAAAACTTAACAAAAGAAGAAATTCTGCCTTCCACTAAAAGGTATGAAAATATTGAAAAGAAATTATGTCAAGTTACATGGAACACAAAATTAGCATTTTATATATGTTTTAGAAGACTGTCTTAATGGGTCTATATAAACAGAAATTAGAAAATTTTACAAGACAAATTTTGGACTCCAGTGTGATCGGAATAACTAAGTCTGACATATTGTAACAAATTATTTCTGAAAATAAATAATAATTAATTCAGAATATTATATGTGTATGTATGATATACACTTTTTTGACTTAAAATTTCTCTGTGAAGAAATATATGATTTTTAATTAACTATTTGTGCTTAAGCATAGCAAATTATTTCCATGACAGATATTTTTAAAATGAAACATAAAAATTTTTCTGCAGGTGAGAAAATGGAGTTCTCCACATGTGTCTGAGCTAAATGTTTTAATGTGTCACTTTTCTTTAACCTGTAGGACATTCACATTTAATAGCCTTTCTCCAGGGACCAACATTTTAATTAGTATTATGTCTAACAAGGGATTGAAAAGAAGCCATCCTCCTGTCCTCATGGTTAGCAATTGTAAGTTCATTTTATATTTAATTAACTTTTCATGGGCAAAAAGAGGAAAGAAATAGTTGTATTTAAGGTCAATGCCTAATTAGAAATTAATGACTAGAAAGTGGTTTATGATATGCTGGAAGAGAAGGAGCACTGCATTTATAGGGAGAATGTCTGAGATATATTCCTGTCTCAATCACTTATTAGTTATGTTACCTTAGGCAAAACAACTATGTTCTCACTTAGGAAATCAGAATAATTATTACTACCTAGGTGAAATAACCTGTTGCTAAAATGAAATGTGAAACTCTTCATGAAAGTGTAAAGTACTCTAAAGCCCTAAGGTTTAATTGTCATGAAATAACATTTTTCTAGTATGTGGACTCTATTACCATTTTATGAAAATAAACTTGGGGTATGAAAAAATAGACTTTTTTGAATTTTTAAATTAAAAATACTCTTTTGATTGAATTATTTGCATTCTGTTTGCCTTTTCTGACCTTATTAGTATAACTTGACATATATGCTTGCTCTGAACATAAGTAGCTATTTCAGAGAGTCCTTTTACTTGTGGGGCCCAGACCCCATAAAGTGTGCTCAATACCAAGGTCCTCTTAGTTATGAGAGGAGGCTTCATCTCAGAAGTTGCCTTGTGAAGGAAGGGAGGCACTTAAAAATGCAGCAATGGTCAAATCAATTCCTTGAAAATAAACTAAAAAATTTGAGGGATGATTATACACAAGTGTGGTATTATGTACTTCAATCACTGTATCAGATCTCTGCATGCTACCCAAAATTAGGTTAAGACTCAGAGGTGTCCATAACTCATCATTGAAGGCGAGATTTTAACCCAGGTATCTGAAGCTGATATGACCCTACTCCCTCTCATAAAGACCATTCAAAGAAACATCAGAAATAGATGAGAAAAATTTTCAATTTAAAAAAAAGGGTAGCTCATAATTGTGTTATCAGTGAAAGCTTAGTTTCTACTTAGATTTGGGTATTGTCATTCTCACTGTCACCAACATCATCACCATTGTCATCATCACGTTGATTGCATCACATTGAGAGCCTTTTTATCAGGTACTCTGCTAAGCATTTTCTATGTTGTTTTATATCACTCAATTCTGAATGACAACCTTTATTCTACCAATCATAATGAGATGTATACTCTTTACATGTTTTTCAAATGAAACAAGGCTTAGAGAATTTCAGTCACTTATACAAGATGGCAGAAATTTGAACTCACATTTCTCTAACATCAAATTCTGTCCTTGAAACCATTGTGCTTCAGTGGAAAGGCCACTATGTTATAGAAATGACTAATTCTACCCATTGTAGCTCTGTGACTTTGTGAAAATCATCTTCTGTTTGCACTGCAAGTTCCTTATTTGTAACCTGGGGCTAATAATAATACTTTCCATAGTTTGTAATGTTGTTGCCTTTTTAACTATGTTGTTTTTAAACAAGGCTGGTAACCTTTTTTAATGTTTCCCATATTGCAATCTGTCTTTTGTCTTCTATAGTATATTATTAATATTTTCGTCTTTTTAGTTACCTTCATTTATTTGCAATCCCCCTCAAGTCAATTTGGAAGTAAATGAAATATTAATAAATGTACAAAATAGAGTTAAACATATTATTGAATACTAAATTCCAGCTGGAAGGGAATGTGCATTATAGAAAAATTGAATATAAAGGAGTATGAGTCAGTGACTCAGGTTTGAATCTGCCACAGGGATGAATTCTAACAAACTTAAATTAATATGTAAGTAGGGACAAAAACATCCCATTCAAAATTTGAATTTTAAAGGTGAAATTATTTTAATAAGATGTTAATATTACACTTTGTCTAGTTGAGGAAAGAAATACAATAGTTTAATTTGAAATATAGGTTTGAAATAGAGACATGCTACCAATTAGGAAAATAAGTTTCTAGAACCATCTCAGGTAAAGTGGTTACAGGGAAAAAGAATGTGAACTTAAGGAGGGGGAAATATTTTTTTCTTTATGCAGTATATAAATAATAAGTAAACAATACCGGTTGTTAAGAACTTAAAATTGGATTCTGCTATAAGAAAAATAAATGTGAAAATCCATAATTTTATTATTGGAAGAAGATTTCCAGAAAATTCTGTTTTCTCTTTCCTCGTAGAGATAGAAAGCCTGGACTTGGGATAAATAGCTTGCACATGGTCACATAGTGCTAAAATTGACTGGAGATGCCTAGGTTTTATGTCTCATATGTAGTACTCTTCAAAGTCAAGGTTATTGGTTCAGCCTAGATAACATAATGGTAGAAATGTCTTTTAAAAGAGTCCCATTGTCTTATTTCATTTCTTTAGATCCAGACCCATCAGATTTGTTTATTTTGGGCCAAGAAGGAAACACGACATATTTGTCTTGGAAATTACCACAAGGAGGCTTTGAAAAGTTTCAGGTAAAGAACATTGCTGCTCTCATACCATCTTGATGTTTATTCAGGTCTTCATTTCACTCCTTCTTTTTGTCTTTCATCTTGCATTAATGGTTTTAGAAATTATTGTGCCACTTCGTTAATGTAGGATTTCTCCCCCAAGTTATTCTTGTATGTACTTCTTTAAAAGTACAGAGTTGTTATCGAAAGTTTTTAAATATGTGTAAAACTGATACCTGATTTTCAAGGAGTCTGGGTTTTTGGTGGGCATAAACAAGTACATATGTAGTACCAAGCAAGTGAATAAGAGTGGTGGTACTGGAGGATAATGCTCCTGTGACAGCACTGGCTGGCACAAAGACTCCAGAAGTCACAGCCGAGTGATGTGCCACACACTCTTTCAGTCCAATCCCAGAGATTTAATTGGATGGAGACTTTCAGTCTAGATAGCGAGAGGGTAAGATGTGAGCCACTTTCCAACTGTGCCTGTTATTAATCAGGTAAATATGTACATTTTCATTGCTTTTCTGTTAATGATGTAAGCTGGCAGTGGGCATGAGGATGAACTATGCCCACTCGCATCTTATGGTTTGCAAATGGAAATGCTTCTAGTATAATATTATTGATTGGTAGTCTGTGGGAATAATCAATGTTTCTATTGATAAGAGATGGTAACTTTAGTTGCAAATAACAGAAAACAACCTAAAATGGTTTAAGCAATAAAGAAAAAAAATATTTATACAAGAGTCCCTTATGAAGACCAAGAGCAAGAACATAACTGGATGTTAGAAAGAATTGGAATCAGCTCTTTTAAGATTATTGAGAACCCAAGGATTATTTTCTTTTTGTCTGTTTACTTCTTTCTGCTTATTGGCCTTATTTATTTATTTTTTTCTGAAGACCAACTTTTTCTGCTGAGCAATCCATGTGGTGAGTAGAAGAATCCCATACACAACTCCCAAGCACAAATGGGCACCAAGAAAGATGATTTCTCCCTAAGTTCCCAAACAAGAGAATGGAATGTGATTATCCCAGGTTGGAATAGGAAGCCAATCCAGATCCAGTGAAACAAAACAAATGAAGCTGGCCACTTTATTATCATGTTTAGCATTTAAGATTTGAAGAAATTAGTAGCAGGAAGCCTTTTTTTTTTTAAATGAATGAGGGTAATATATATGCCTTTACACTTAGTTGAATGATTTTGAGAATGAAACAAATTAATTCAACAAATTCAACATTCAAATTAAAAAAATTCATTGCTTCAATAATTTCTTGTCCTCATGGGGTTTATATTCTAGAGAACTAGAAGAGGTTAGATCAAGCTTGTAAGTATCTTTATTCTTGGGAAGAGCACATAACTCTCTTTCCCTAAAACCAAAAGAAAGGGAGTACTATGTGTTAAAGATCCGAATGATTCATCAATGTAAATTTCAAAAGGGAACAATTTTAAACAAATACAGTCTTCAGTCACCAAGTATCATCAATTCTGCTACTTCGGTGTAAATTCCATTTGACTCTGCAGGGTCCTCAGAACACCAAACTCTGGAAAAATTCTCTAACAGTGTAAAATAATGGGGTCTGTTTAGCATGTAAGGCCATTAAAGTCTATATTATAGAGAACATAAAGACACACATATCTTAAATTTTTACTAAATTCACATATATTAACTTCAATCAATTTTTTTCAGAAGAATTTAGCTCTTAGTGATATACTTGCATGCAATATTCTGGTAATAAATTTGATAATATGAGTTTCTTTACAAAACAGAGATCCTATTTGTTTTGCCCAGCATTCTGAGAGTTCAAAAGATAAGGCACGTTTATTAGTATGGACAAACTGAAATTCATTTGAACACCAAATATTTGTTCTAATGAGTAATTCTCTGAAAGTATTAGATTGCTGGCTTTCTTTTCATGAGTGATGGGAGTGCAAAGAGATTTATATCCTTTAAAAGAAGCTCAGAACTGGCTGGAGGCAATGGCTCATGCCTGTAATACCTACACTTTGGGAGGCTGAGGCAGGCAGATCACCTGAGGTCAGGAGTTTGAGACTAGCCTGGCTAACCTGGCTAAACCCTGTCTCTACTAAAAATACAGAAAAAAAAAAAATTAACTTGGTGTGGTGGTGGGTACCTGTAATCCCAGCTACTCAGGAAGCTGAAGCAGGAGAATCACTTGAACCCAGGAGGTGGAGGTTGCAGTGAACCTAGATCGTGCCACTGCACTCCAGCCTGGGCCTGGGAATCAAGAGCGAAACTCCCTCTCAAAAAAAAGAATCTCAGAACTGTAACGGAACTGAAGGTATAGTCTATTCCTAGCATGAAGATAAACATTGGCTTGCATATTTAAGAGCTAAAAGAACTCATTGTGAATTTAGAAAATATCGAGTAGTTAACATAGAATATTTATGTAATTTTGCCATTCCTTTTTTAATGCCTTTCAGCTGTTTTTTAATGAATCCTGAATATGTTTTTATTATAAGCAGCACTGTCCAATAGAAATACTGTATTAAGTGAACCACAAAAGTGAGTCATAGGTACAATTTAAAATTTCTAGTAGAAATAGTTTAAAAAGTAAAAAAGTGAAATTAATTATAGTAGTATATTTTATTTACCTCAATATATTCAAAATATTAACATGTAAGCAGTATAAAAAGCATGAATGAGATATTTTTATATCAGTTTTTTATACGAATTCTCCAAAGTCTAGTGTCTGTTTTATACTTAGAACACATCTCAATTGAGACTAAGCACATTTTAAATACTCAATAGACACAGGTGGCAAGTGACTATCATATTGAACAGCATAGTTACAGAGAGTGACTATTGTCATCTGGATTAAATTATAAAGTGGAAGAATGGCAAAAATTGGCCCATCAGTGTCCAGCTCAAATCCCACTTCCTCCTAGATGCCTCTCTGATCCCAGCTGCAGGGAATGACATTTTCATACACAGAGCTTTTTATGAAACTTCCCTTTGACTTTTTCTGTGTTACTTTTAACATGCTGTCTTTGATTGTTATTATTGATGCACAAGTGCCAGCATCCCTATGCCATTTCCTTGAGGAATCTTTTAGTTTTTCTTAAGAGTGGAGTTCCAAAGTTACTATACTATGTACTGAATAAAGTAGTATTTACTTTTGTTTGTTCACAGTTTCTTCCTTCCAGACCTCACATGGTAGCCTTCTAATGCTAAGCAATCTTATATACTTGTGTACGTTCAGTTTATCGATTCTTTTACAAGGTGTAGTAGGCAGTATAGTATAATCGCCTTGGAATTCCTTGCTTTGAATTCTGTCTTCACTCCCTATTCTGAGACCTTGGGCAAATTTTTATCCTCTTTGGTTCTAGTCCTTCGTCTGTCAAATGAAGATTATTTTTATTATTCAACAAAATTGCTGTGAGAATTCAATGAGATAATGCACTTGGCAAACGCTCTGACATGCGAATTCCATGTTGTCAGATGGTTTGTCTACTTTGATCACTGTTATATACTATTACTGAGACCAATGTCTAATGCATAGAAGGAATCAATAAACATTTTGGTGAATAAAAGGTTGAATTTTTAGCTTTCCTTTGTTCTTCAATCACTTGCTCAGTTGTCTTTGATTCCTCCTATTCACTTATCCATCTATCTCTGAGCTATTTTGGCCATTTCTACCTCTGAAACAGCTTCTGAATGTGTTCATTTTTCTACATCTCCTCTGCACTCCTCTTGTCATAGTCACTATCCTTTCTTACCAAGATCAGCAGCCTAGATGATGGATGATAGCATTTCCCCTCTTAACTGGTTTCTCTGTTTCCATTTGTGATTTCCTTACAATTCGTGTAACATTGGTTGAACATCCTCTAGTGAATTTTCACTGCTCTTCAAATAAAATCTATACTTGCCATAGTTTCCAAGACCTCACCTGATTGGATTTTTATCTAACTATCCAACTCACTCAGTTACTGTGTCTCAATCATATCTATCTCTCCTCCTCATACATGGCAAGCACATCCCCACTACAGGGTTTTAGCGCTTGACATTCACTTTACGTGAGCATCTTGCCTCCAGTTTTGGTTAACCTTTTTCTGGCATTGAGTTCTCAGCTCAAATATCATCTCCTCATTTCCTTCCCTGATTACCAAATCTAAATAAAGCCCCTCTAAGTAGTCACTCTATTATTTAGCTGAGTTATCACATTCATTTGTTTATTTAGTTGCTTGTTATCGGGTGCCACAGGAGGAAGGTAACTTTCCTACAATCAGAAGCCCTTTCTCTATTGTTTACACAATATCCCTAGTAACAAAATAATGTTAACCCCCTTTAATAGATGTTCAATAAATGATGAGTAAATAATACTTTATATACCTGGTGTTTCCGTATATGCTTGGAGTGATTATGGAGAGAACATATCAATACTGAATATAGTTATCAGAAAAGGGTGGAACTTGAGATGACCTTTTAATAACAGGTATGATTCATGTTCATGGAAAAGAGGTGAGGATATTCTATACCAGCAAGGTCACAAAGTCAGGAATTAGCATTCTATTTGTTGTTTGTAAATGTCATTCAATGATAGGGGCATCCTGAATAATAAATCACTCATGAAAAATTTCATCCTTTCCAGAATGATTCAGTTGATTCCTATATTCGGTATAGGTATTCCGTAGTGAAAAGCCTAAGCATTTTTAATATTAATTGTAAAAAATTTACATTTCTTAACCTTGCCTGTCTGTTCTAATTCTTATAGTTTGAAGCAAATGCCAAATGAAATGACCTTCTATGGGGTTAACTGAGGCCATAAAATCATTTGTTGTCAGTTAAATATATAGCCATACAATTACTTTTAACTCTATATGAGCACATTTTTTCAGAGGTGCAAATATGTATGTTGCTAAGTGAAACCGATTTTAAGGAAACATATTAATATTTAAGGTTCAGAATATTATTATTGACCACATTATATCACTAATGGTTATCTGAGTCTTTCTCGGCCAATGAGATTATTTGTTAAATTTTAATGAATTAGGCAACAGTATCCTGGTTGCTTAGCAAAGTGCACTTGCATAATTGGGATCATTTCTCTAATCATTTAAAATTAATCATCACATGCCTCTAAACTATGCTTTAAAAGTATAAATAAAGTACAAATTACATTTCTATTAGGCATGTGTATTCTATGTAATTTTTGGAGGGGATAATCCTCTATTTTTTGAATTGCATTTTTAAAAATTTAGTCAAATACTTTTATCATTAGATCACTACAGTTTCTTTTCCTTCTATCCTTCAGTAATGTCTTAATGTGACTATGCGTGAATTTAGCACTTCATTAAGATTATATTCTACTATGATTGCATGGTATTTTCTTCTACCATCCTTTGTCATATCAGGAGTTCTCAGCATTCTACACACTCCATGTGTCAGACAAGGAAGGTAATTATCAGTGACACCTTATGAATCAATAAGCAATGGTATGCTTCTAGACCTCAGGATTATCATCTTCATTAATGAAGCACTTTTCCCACAAGATAGTGATAACTATGTCTGCTTAGGAAATTTGTTTTACATCTATAATAGATGTTTTTCAAAACATAATAAAGTTAAAATAACTTATAAAATTGATGTATTTTTCTTTCCATTCTACAAACATGAAGTCTGGAGTGAAGACGAATAAAGATTGTTATAAGTAGCTTTTAATGGATTTAAAAAATCTCCAGGGTATTGGAATGATCAGATTATGCCACTGAAAATTTCTAAAGGCAATGCTCACTCTCAGAGCTTTAATAAATAATTGATAGACTTGGCCTAGGTTATGATGAAAGATGGGCCAGAAAGAAGTGTGAATTTATCATTTATTCACTAATTTATACCGCTAGAACTTGGAGTGCCATTTCTATTCCAGGTGTCTATTATTGCCGTTCTCTCTCATATTGTTTTTTACTACTCCCCTGACTATACTGACTGGCTTTTGCTGACATCTGTTTAACAGTTCTTCAAACACTAGCTCTCTCCTGTGTCACATATGTGAGTTCTCTGGAGGACGTTGGGGTTATTTCCTATTGCCTGTTTCCTTGACGTGGCAGACCCAGCTCTGGATCAACATTTGTAACTCCTATTAGCTCTTTCCTCTGGCATCGTATCTTACTGAGTTTTGCAGCTAGGTCTGCTTGCACAGTGACCAGCCTTCTTGGGTGGGGTGATGGTAAGATGATCCAAGCTTGATCACTCTCTGCGGTCATACTTGACCCGTGGGAGACTCTGGCATTTTTTGTTCAGGCAAAGGTAGTTGTACAAATTGCTCCATAGAAACACTTTGTTTGTTCTGCTTTCTGTTTCTACTTTCCTTTTTCTTAGTAAGGAATAGGGGCAGAGCAGGAAATCTGCCTAAGTACCTGTCCAGTTGAGAGATGTCAATCCCTCTAGCAGGCACTCTAGATTTATGGTAGTGATACACATGGGGCCCTCCTCATTTAGCTGGAGTCAGAATGTGTGCAGAAGCACCCTATTTCCCATTCTCTGGGCAGCCAAAGAAAAACCATGATATTCTCTGCTAGGCCAGAAACTTGGGACTCCATGGATTTTTTTTTCCTTCTCTTCCTATAGTCTTCTGTTACGGAGTTGAGAGAGTACATAGTAAGTACTATCCATAATGATTAACTATCTCTAAAATATATTTTTACATAATTTTTTTTGTTTCAGATGTGCAGAAGAGTAGCTCCTACTCATTATGTAATATATCTATTATATGCATATACATTTAAAATCAGTATTTCTGTTTTTATGTGTGTATGTGTGTATATATATAGGCATGTATATGAAATTTAAAAGCATTTGGAGACTATTGGTCTTTTAGTGCATAAACTTCTAAGACAATCCACTATGCTTATTACTCTGTGAACTTCACTGAGTTATTCTGCCTCTACTAGCCCATAATTACTCCTTAGTGAACATAGGAAGGATCATAACATCTACCTTGCAGTAGTAATTACTGTAAATATGATTATTACAGAGTTAGTGCTTTTTAAACTTTGGAAAATATAAATTTACCTTTCTCTTTCCCTAGATATCCTACTGCCTGCCACCCAGAAAGGAAAAGCTGATTAAGGTCATTGTTCGTGGCAACAAAGCCAAAGTAAAAAATTTGACTCTGGGTGTGTACTACACGTTTCAAGTGAAGACAGTTGAAAGCAACGATTACAGCGTATCTGTAATGAAAAAAGTGCCTACAAGTAAGGAAAGATCATAAGCAGTATTAGTTTTTTAGTTCTGTAGCACTTGAAAGTGTCTTGACTAAACATGATTATAGTTGTTTTAAGACATAAAAGCTGATAAATGATGATGATCTGTGGTTAAGAGAACTCAAAAAATATGTAAAATTTAAAAAAGTATTTGTATATCTAGATATATTGAGAGCTATACAGAGTTTTAAAAAACAATCTGAAGCCAAAGTATGCATATATGTGTTTATGTACATATTGTCATATATGTTACATACATGGAATACATATGTGTACACATGTATATATATTATGCCATAATAAGAAGAAAACACAATTCATTTTCTACTGACTTGAGAGTTGATAAACAGAGTACTTCTATTTTCTCTTTCCCGAAGTTTGTAAATTTATTGTAAATTGGTTTTGTAATGTTTTTGGGTGCAGTGAACTAATAGTATTCTTTATCAACAGTTCTCGTGAAAATTTGAGAGGTTGCCTCTCTGTGGAGACTAAATGATAATGCAAGTAGCAGCATTAGTTCCATTGATGAACAGATTGAAAATTCAGCAATATAGGAATGGTAAAAACTTTGATGTAACAAGAAGAGCCGCGTTTGGAAGTGCCCTTATTCCTAGCCCTCACTCCCTCTCTAACTTATTCTCTTTCATCTTCATTCAGCATCTAGCTATCTGCTTGGTGGTGGCTAACACAATTCTGATTATGTCATATAAGGATATGTATGGCTACAAGCTCTCAAGAGGCACAAATCTAAAGCGATGACTTTATTACAAGTCATTTATGATTGACTAAGGAAAGATATTTGGGAACTAGGGAGAATATTGTTGTTCCACTTAGATTAAAACCCATATGTAATGTCTTATTTCTCTGTTCGCAGAGATAAACATATAGAATGTTATACATGAGTAAATTAAAGGACTGTTACATAGATATTTAAATTATAATATTAATCATGTTTTTTTTACTAATAGATGTGTAATTTCTATTTACTTATAATTTACCTTTTCATTAGAACTATCTAGGATTTATGGCTTAACCTTGAAAGCTGCGTATACTTCTTCAAATTTAATGTGGAATACAACAGAGACCAACTTTACTCATTATAAGGTTTATATATCAAACAGAACATTTGCAAAAGATTATCTTATTTGGAAAATGGTGACTGAACACACAGTTACAGATGTGACTGCTCGTGGAATATATAACATCACGGTACACAGAATAAGAGACAAACTTGGAGGATCTGGCACATTTACCAGGGTTGTTGCAGGTATGCAAATTCTCTTTAGTGTTTAAGATAGTCACATTTCTGTTATATATTGTATTGTTGAAGATAAAATTTCAATAGAGTTTTTTGAAATTTGAAAACTTACCCTCTATAGACTATTTCAGAGGATGAAAGTACTCATTTTTGTGGGCTGTTCTGCAGACTTTTTTTTTTCAAGATGAAGTTTCGCTCTTGTTGTCCAGGCTGGAGTGCAATGACACGATCTCGGCTCACTGCAACCTCTGCCTTCTGGATTCAAGCAATTCTCCTGTCTCAGGCTCCCGAGTAGCTGAGACTTCAGGTGCACCCCATGACACCCAGCTAATTTTTAGAAGAGATGGGGTTTCACCATGTTGGTCAGGCTGGTATTGAACTCCTGACCTCAGGTGATCCTCCCGCTTCAGCCTTCCAAAGTGCTGGGATTATAGGCATGAGCCACTGCACCTGGCCTGTTCTACAGATTTTTGAGATAACGTGAAATATAAATAGGATAAACATTATCTGACACATAGTAATCAATAAATGAAGTTAATATTATATTCAGTTTCACATCGAATTAGAGATAGCTAGTGGAATTATGTGGTATATTTGGGGATCATCTATTCTAAAAATTTGTTCTTTGTCTTTGACATTCTAATATGTGTTATATACATGAAAAAGCACAGTCTTGTGATATCCACAGGATAGTAAAGAATACAAGCATGGAAACACATGTAGTATAAGTCAATGTGACAGGGTAAGCAATGGATGTCCAAAGTTATTGTGGTTGCATAGAAGAGAAAAAGATTAGCTCTATGGCCTCAATGGAGAAAGCTCTTTGGGGCTCGTAACATCTGTAAAAGGATTAGGAATTTGCTAATCAGATTGAGAGCATATGGGGTGCATGGAAAGGAGGACTCACGGAGGTAGGGAACAGCCCATGCAAAATTATGAATGTGTAAATGAATATGGTATATTTTTAGAACTATAAGCAATTCAATATTGAAAGAGTTTGTTGTTTTTTTAATATATAAAGAGAATAAAATCCTATCCTGAATAATTTAGAGAGTAATTTTTAAATTCAAAGAAAGCTGTGAAGTCCATGAATGTTTTAAATTTTTCAAAAAAGAACAAGATTGCATGAGTAACACATGGGAATTACTCTTAAGTGATCTTTAAGGCTATGGATTAGACAAATGACCCAAAGATCCCAGACATATGTTGATAACTCAGGGTATGGGTATTTATTATTTGGCTGTCAACACTTTCTTAGTTTCCTGTTTTTGCTATAGCAAATTATCACAAGATAGTGGCTTAAAACAACTCAATTTTATTATCTCATAGTTCTGTAGGTCATAAGTCCAATGTACTTTTCTCTGGTTGAATCAAGTTACTAGTAGGGCTGTGTTTCTTTTTGTAGGCTCTAGGAGAGAATAATTTCCTTGCTTATTCAAGTAGTTTACAAAATTCAATTCTTTGTGGTTGTAGAATGAGGTAATTATTTCCATGGTGGCTGTTAGCTGACAGTTGTTTCCAGTTTTTAGATGACACCTCATTCCTTGATTTGTGATCCTTTTCTTGCCTCCAACAAAGGAGGGTTGGCTGCCACTCAGGCTTCAAATTCCCTGTCTTTCCCCACATCATATGTGACTCTTCTGCCTTCCTCTTTTACTTTTTTGGGCTGGCATGATGAGATTGGGCCTACCTGGATAATCCAGGTTGATCTCTGTTTATGGTTTTTAATCTTAATTCCATCTGAAAAGTGCCTTTTGCCATGTAACACAACATAGTCACAGTCCCAGGGTTTAGCATTTGGGCATCTTTTGTGGGGTTGGGCATTATTCTGCTTAACACATGTGCTATTATTCTCCTAAATGTGATATATATGTGATAATGCAAAATAAGGAATGAGTTTAGAATTCATATGCCAGCTTTACTCCAGGATTTGACACTGATTAGCTGAGTACTCCTGGGTAAGTTACCTCATGTCTTCGGGTATCAAGTTTCTGAGAAATTTAAATTAGATGACCTCTGAGATTCTTTTTGGCTCTTAAACATTCTATTAACACTTTGCACATTTTTGTTCTATTTATACAATCTATGACTTACAATGCTTTAACTTATGATTTTTCTACTTTACAATGATGCAATGCAATATGTATTCAGTACACTCCTCAACTTACATTGGAGTTACATCCGATAAACCCATCATAAGTGGAAAGTTTATCTATTTTGATGGGCATATAACCCCACTGTAAGTTGAGGAACATCTGTCTATATTAAATAGATACTATACATCTCACCTATTCCTAAAAAGCAAATATGTTAAATCATGTGTCAAATGTCTTTTTCTATAGAGTATTATGAAAGGTAAAGTATATGATCAAACACATTAAAATGAGACCCATTCTAGAAGTTCTAGTCTGTGGCAGGGTTTCTCAACCTCACCACTATTGACATTTTGGGCTGAGTGATTCTCTGTTGTGAGGATATGTCTTGTTAATTGTAGGATGTTTAGCAGCACCCCGGCCTCAACTCACTAGATGCTGGTAGGATCCTCCCAATTGAGCCAATCAAAGTTTTTTTAGAAAATTGCAACCCAAGTGCCCATCGACGATAGACTGGACAAGGAAAATGTGGCACATATACGCCATAGAATACTATACAGCCATAAAAAATGATGAGTTCATGTCCTTTGTAGGGACATGGATAAATCTGGAAACCATCATTCTCAGCAAACTGACACAAGAACAGAAAATCAAACACCGCATGTTCCCACTCATAGGTAGGTGTTGAACAATGAGAACATAGGGAGGGGAGCATCACACACTGGGGTCTTCTGAGGGGGGCAAAGGAGGGACATCAGATGGGTGGGGAGGTTGGGGAGGGATAACATGGGGATAAATGACAGATGTAGGTGATGGTGGGGATGGAGGCAGCAAAGCACATTGCCATGTGTGTACCTATGCAACAGTCCTGCATTATCTGCACATGTACCCCAGAACCTAAAGTACAACTAAGTAAAAAAGTCAAAAAACAAAAACAAAAAAAGAAAATTGCTACAGGCCCCCCAAAAATTTGTTAGAAAATTGTTACAGGTCCTCCAAATTACAACTAGTGGTAAACGCAGATATATTTGGTTAGATACAAAGATCAAATAGATCATTGAGCAAAGATTGAAGGAAAAATATAAAAAATCATTTTGTTTATACACAGGCAAAGGAAAGAGTATGGTTAGTGTGATGGCAGGATTTGCTCACTTAGAGAAAATTTTGTCAGAAGAAAAAGTGACCAAGGTGGTATCAATATCAGGAAAGTTTCATAAAATATACAGAATATTTGTTTTCATTTTACTTAAAGAGCACTTATGAAATAGTAAGAACTTGATGTTCTGGTTGCCTAGTCTGGTTTAGGTGATGGTTTTGAGAGATTATAGGTAAGTAATTGAAGTCCCTGTTAGAATAGCACACTGACTTGAGAGATGAGTATAATAAAAGGAAATGGGAAAAGACGGTAATCCAAGTTCCCTGGTGGAGGTCTCCAGAGCAGAAAAACATCTTGCTGTTTTAGTTTTTATAAAGAGAAGAATGGTGATGATGGAGCAATACTGGGGGGATCCATTTTGAGCAAAGCACTGACTGAGTAGATGTGAGGAAGGGGCTAAGCTAAGAAATAAAAAACAGGTTAACAAAATGGCTTGACTAAGAGATGACCAGGACTTTTAGAGAAAAATAGTGGAAATAGCAATTGACTATTAAGCATAGCTTACATTTAGTACTTATTTCTTACTATGTTCAAGGCAGTCTTCTAAGCACTTCACATGTATTATTTTATTCTCACAACAACGTGGAAGGTGTTATTATCTCCATATAGATGAGGCCAGTGAGATACAGAGATGTTAACTATTTCACCTAAAGTCTTGTTTATATGGCAGAGTCAGGATTTGAACCCAGTAATCCAACTCTAGGACCTGTGCCCAGTGTCTGTGTTAAAAATAGATTTTTATGCCCTGGTAGCATCCAGTATAATGCTGACTTTTTGGAGGATGTTTATTTTATTTATAATTTATTTCTAGCCTATTTCTAAAATATGAGGAAGGTACAGGCACTTGATAAATATATATTGCCCTGGCATTGGACATACTTAGACTGAATCCCTTAAACCTAAATTAGAGGTCACTTTAAATGATAATCTTAGGCTTGAAAGAAAATTATAGATCATCTAACTTTGTAGTTGAATCTATTCTAAAATATTAATTCATTCATTTAGGATTTTAAAACCTGCTGAACAGTTATTTGTAAGCCACTGTGTGAAAGTCAGAGGAGCACACAGTTACTATAGTGATTAAAACTCGAAGACTTTGCCCCTGGGTCTAAATCCTGCCTCTGCCATTTACCTGTTAGCTATGAGACTTGGTGGAGTCACTTAAATTCTTTCTTCCTCAGTTTTCTCATTTTTAAATGTCGATAGTAGTATTTACAGTGTTGTTGCAAGTGTTACATGAAACAATATATGAAAGTGCTAAGCACAGTGCATATATCACAAACTTACTAGGATTTAGTTCTTTTTATTTTGTATGTCTGCTGCTTGAATATCTCATTATCTGTCATAGTATATAGTATGTCCAACCTATAATTTAATCACAGAAAAATTAAAATGTGAGATTCCAAACTTATTAGATACAGTGTTAGTGCAGAGAAAACATAAAGTTAACGATGGTGATAAAGCTTTTAAAGTCTTAGCATTTTATTTAAAAATATCTGCCCACTGGAGTCTTGCTTTCTTGATACCATTTTGATAGGTCTAACTCTTTTTGAATGTTCTGAGATATGTAAGATTTTGTATATATTGGATGTCTTCCCAACTCTATTAAGCTATTTTCTGTGTAGACACAGACCATAGGATCATATTTCTCAGCTTCTCAAAATAAAATTTAGGTGAACTCATTGAAATGCCAAAGGAAATTTTAGGTAAATTCACTGAAATGCCAAAGGAAAATTTAAGAGATGCTATAGTGAGAGCTGTGCTATCTAACATGTAGTGATTCGCAGTATGTGACTATTTAATCTGGGAACATGCCAAGTCCAAATTCAGAGGTACTGTAAGTTTAAAATATATGTGAAATTTCAAAGAGTTACTATCAAAAAATTAATATAACCACCTCAATAATTTTATGGTAATTACATGGTAATAATGCTTTTAATATGTTGGGTTAAATAAAATACCTTATTACAATTCTTACATGTTCCTTTTTACTTTTTAAATGTGGCTACTAGAAAATTCAAAATTACATTGTGGGCTCACTTTATGGTTTTATTGCACAGTGGTGCTTTAGAGAATTACAAGATATATTAGCATATCTGAGGCTTCAAAATACCCTGCAATAAAGAAAGCTGCTTAAGAAGAACTTATTTGACAAAGTGTTTTGATTACAGAACATCTATTAAGCTCTAATCATACAGAGTTCTGAGGATTAATTTTTAGAAAATTACTGTCTGGAAGAAACATCTAATTAAACCTAGAATTCTTTTTGCTAGCCCTAATTAAATTGAATATGAAGTATTTTTTTTTCCTCTTAAAACTCCAAACATTTCCACTTCATGATGTGATTTTTATTGGTTAGTAAGAATTAGGTCGAGAACAGTATTTTTGTTTTTTAGTTTCCTATCTTTTGAGAGATTAAATTCCATGGAAAATAAATTATATATTTATTATAGAGTCTATTTTCAGTTAATTGAATCTTCTAGCTCTTAACCAGAAAGCTGCACTCTTCCATAATGATTTAAGCATTGCTGTGGCTCCTCTACCTTTTTCTGAGCCAAGCTTCCCTCCTTTTGGCCCAGACTGCCATGATTTTTTACTAATTAGCTTCCTACTGCCATTTTTACCTCACTCCAATTTATATACCACATTTCAAAATTATATTTTTCAAAAAAAACAAGCCCTGATGCTTTATGCTTTCCTGCTTAAAATTCTTCAGCGGCTTCCCATTGAATTTAGGTAATAAAAACCTTAAAATCTCTAGTATGACCTACATGATCATCAGTCTGTTCCCCTTTCTTATTTGATCACAGGAACTCAGTCTGGCTTTTCTCAGTTACTCCAGTTCTTTTTCAATTCCAGGACTTCCATACACTCTGCTATTTGGAAAGGACTTTACCAAACTCTCGTGAAGATTCCAGGCCTTCCCTCTTGATCAGATTGGTAATTGTCCAGACCAATATATTCTTCCTTCTCTTGGTGAGACACATTTCATTCCTAGCCAAGGGTCATTCAGTATGTAATATTAAACCACAGTCCAGGAAACCACATCGTTTTGCCACCATCCCAGTAACTAGCGCTTCACTTCTCATGTCTTCCTTTTCCTTCCAAAGTCTTATTCCATGTCTTCATTAGTTTCTTGTCTAAGACTTCATAGATACTACTTACTTTCTGGGGTTCCTGAAGAAATAATATTAACCTTCACACAAATCAGTAAATGTGAGTAGTAATTGGTTAGACTGATCAGTCATGGTAAATTTTTTTCTATTTCAATGTAGCAGGTGAGGAGAATCAAGCTGTTTTCTCTCAATCTTGAGAATATAGAAGGCATAGGTCTGAAAAAGAAATTCTACCCATCACAACCTGGGTATTTTTCTGAGCTTTTTTTTTTTTTTTTTTTGCCTTGGGTTTACAGTATTCCTAGAGTTACCAGAAAACTGTAGTGGACAATTTGCAGGTTATACCAAGAGAATGCTTGGAACTTTGAGAATGTTGGAGTAAACATTAATCAACTGATAATAAGCTTTGAGTATGGTGGACAACGTTATGTTATAGTCATTAGAAGAACTTTCAAAGGAGATAAAGAAAAAGTATTTCAAAAACATTCTCCCTTGAAACACCAAGAAAGTGACCTATTATGTTAAGATTTCTGTTATATGCTATGTGCTCTATCAATTTTGTTAGAAAACACACATTTTATTTTCTTATATCCATTTTCAAATCATCTCTGGCAGTGGGGTTTTAAAATGATAAATGAAGTTCAAACTTAATTCCAGCCTCCTTTCTCTTAGAAACAGTGTTAGATTGAATCTGCATCAGGTATGTTTTTACATGCTTGGCTTCATAATCTGTCTTCCTCTCCCTATATTGTTTGTCTGGAATCTTCACTAAAGATAAGGCAGAGTGCAAACTTGACTCATTGGCAACCAATCAGAAGAACTTTATGTGAAAACTCCCTTCAAGGAGATACAGGCAGCATAAACAAAATTTTTGAAAAAGTAGAAGCAAACATAGAAAAATATGGTTGAAATGGCTAAAACAATTGATACTTATTTTATAACTATATTTCATTTCTGATATGAAAACTTTTCTTTAGAGAAGCATCTAACCAAATATTTATCAGATCAGCACTATAGGAAGGGAAAAAGACATTAAAAATTTTAAAAAGATACAATAAAAATATTTATCAGAAATACTCTCCCTTAAAAAAATCTGGAGGACATGGTGAAACCCCGTCTCTACTAAAAATACAAAAAATTAGCTGGGCATGGTGGCACATGCCTGTAATCCCAGCTACTCAGGAGGCTGAGGCAGGAGAATTGCCTGAACCCAGGAGGCGGAGGTTGCGGTGAGCCGAGATCGCGCCATTGCACTCCAGCCTGGGTAACAAGAGCAAAACTCCGTCTCAAAAAAAAAAAAAAAAAATTTGGAGGATATTGCTTATATATTTTTGCAATGATCTTCTGTTTGGTAAATTTCCAAGTAATTGGATAAATAGTTTATATTTACTTTGTTTTAAAAATGATTAAAAATTTTTTTTGTTGTACTTTAGGTTCTGGGGTACATGTGCAGATCATGCAGGATTGTTGCAGAGGCACATACATGGCAATGTGGTTTGCTGCCTCCATCCCCCAGTCACTATATCTGGTATTTCTCCCTATGTTATCCCTCCCCTACCCTCTGCTGTCCCTCCCTTAGTCCCCGAAACAGACCCCAGTGTGTGATGCTCCCCTCACTGTGTCCATGTGTTCTCATTGTTCAACACCCACTTATGAGTGAGAACCTGCAGTGTTTGATTTTCTGTTCTTGTGTCAGTTTGCTGAGAATAATAGTTTTAAAGCTTTCAAAAACAATCTGGTCAACCAACAGATTTTGGCATATAAGAAATATTCCAGAAAGAGAAAATTAATTGTTATGTTATTTCTGATAGTTACACCTAAAACTAGATATTGTTAAACATTTACATGCCTAACACCCAAGTATTGTTAAAGATCATTTATTGTACTCAGTGATTTTTAACAACATGATTATTTTGGAACTTGAAACTTATACTATTGATTTTCTTTTCTTTCTTTTTTTTTTTTTTGAAACTTTAGGAGAATAACTTTATTTTAAACCTCTATTTTTCAATATCAGAACCAGAACAACCTAGGAAACTTAAAGCCTTCAATATTTCCACACATTCCTTTTCTCTGCACTGGAGACTACCCTCTGGTCATGAGGAAAGATATCAAGTGGATCTTGTTCCTGACAGTGGCTTTGTTACTATCAGAGATCTTGGAGGTGGAGAATATCAGGTATAGTTTTCATTATCGTACTTGCTGAGCCTACTTGTATTTATATTTTGGTCCTAATAGAATAGTTCTTTATGAAAATCCACTAAAAAAACTTACTTCTTGTTGGGTTTTTGAAAGCATAAGTTGAAGACAAAAACATTGATGTCAAATTGATGAGAGTAAGTTTCAGCATCGGTGGACTGTTACCTTAGCAACATCTATGCTGCTTTTTTTTTTTTAAGTTCACCCTGAACCTACAGCCAGTCATCCAAGGGTTCATGAATAGTTTAACAAAGAAAAGGCAGAGCTATTGAGTAATACGGGCTCATTAATTGTGTACTTGCCAGAAGGATCTGTCTTTAAATCATTAATGCAGGCAACATTTCTCTCTAGAGCCATCAGTGTGATTCTACTGCCTGAAAAATGTAATAAAGATGGATTTTCCTATCATTTTTCTTTTACTTTTTATTGGGACTTCAGAGACACAGGTATTTCGTATATACTCTTTAAAAGCAAGTGTTAAACCATGGGCTGTATATTTCTCAGGACTTGAATTTGTTCCTTGTGACAGTGAACTAGGATAAATAGAAATGCTGACTTAGGCTGTGATAATGCAGTATGTTTTATATGTTTTTATTTTAAAGTTATTTGGTAAGTAGTTATATAACAAATCTGTATTTTACAATAATATGAAACATTGTGATGTTATAAACAGTGCAGAGTTACATGGTGAAGTGTTATTTTTTTTATAGTGTTAGATTTATTTTAGCTTTCTTGCTTTCCAGAAAGAATTTTAATGCAATTATTTGTTTGTGGTGTTCTAGGTTGATGTTTCCAATGTTGTTCCTGGGACTAGGTACGATACAACCATCTCTTCAATTTCTGCTACAACATACAGCTCACCTGTTAGCAGAACAGCGACAACAAATGTAACAAGTGAGTATATGTTTTAAATTAGTTTTTAAGTAAAGTATTTGGAGTCAGTATAATTCTACTGGATGGAAATACTTATATTGGCAACATGTACATTAAATTCATGAAAACTGTGTAGAATAATTAAGGCAAAATGGAAGCTTAAGAAAGTCATCTGCCTAGAACCTGCATTCTGCTGTTTCTTCAGCTTCCTTTACTTTCAAAGTGCAATAATAATTACTCTATACTTGTTTGGGAAATAGATCAGAGAGACTGTTAATGCTAACATTTGAATAATAGAGAACCATGAAAATAAACTGGCTACATTTCCTCAGGAAGGATTATTCCATTTGTAAGATTGTTCTTGTTAGTTTTTCTGTGTAAGCCTTGAGTTAAGTGAATTTCTTTTAAAAATGATTTGGCACCAAAAGTGTATTTGGCATGTAGTATTTAGTAGCATTCCATTTTTTTACATTCTTATGAAAGAATGTTTTTGGTATTTCCCATAGCATTTTTTTTTTTTATAGTAGCAGAGCTCTAGGGAGTATAAACATATTGTTCTTTGGAAACTTCAAATTTTACATTTGTAAATACTGTTATTATGTGTTTTTTTGTGAAAATACCATAATTATTTGAGCTTTTAACAAAATGAGTTTTTAAAAAATAGAACCAGGACCTCCAGTCTTCCTAGCTGGGGAAAGAGTCGGATCTGCTGGGATTCTTCTGTCTTGGAATACACCACCTAATCCAAATGGAAGAATTATATCCTATATTGTCAAATATAAGGAAGTTTGTCCATGGATGCAAGCAGTATATACACAAGTTAGTGCAAAGCCAGACAGTCTGGAAGTTCTTCTCACTAATCTTAATCCTGGAACAACATATGAAATTAAGGTAATTATTTTGTATATGACTACTTAGTATTGAAACATTTCATTCATTTAAAAAGCGTTAACAGGTTTTTCCCACCTTGTCAAGGCTTTACGCTAAATACAGTCCATGACTGATGAACAAGGGTCAGAGTCATGGCCTCACACCCACCTGGGATTTTAAAACTTGGTAAAATATTATTGTCTCTTTTAATTTTTATGTATATTTATATGTTACCTATTTTATTTTTCTATGAATATTATTGTATTTATATATATACATGTGTGAATCTAATATAATACTCTAGAAAATAAAAATTATGTAAAGTTAAAGAAGGAAAAGTTAAATGCAAACAAGAAGGCGGGGTAGTTTGAATGTAGATATGTAAACCATAGGATGTTACACAGTTATTAAAAATTGACTTGCAAATTTTATTCTCCAATTTCCTAGGAACCAAAGTAAAAAGAGAAATGAATCTGTTCTACTATTTATGTATGAAAATTATATAATAATTGCATAGGGGAGCTCAAGTATTTTCTTTTCTTTTTTTTGGTGCTTTAGATTGGAAAGAAAGTCTTCATTGAAGGATTAATAGCTGCAGGACTGGATTTTGTAAACTTCTTTCCATAACAGCTAAGGGTAAAATAATAAAACCAAACTTAGTAAAAATAATTTTTCCAGGTGTTGAGATATTATGGTGTAAGAACAGGGCCTTGATCTATATATAAAATTTAGACTCCAAAGAAATATCTTGTTTTTTTAAAAAAAATTTATTTTTGATTTAGGGGGTATGTGTGCAGGTTTGCTACATGGGTATATTGCGTAATGGTGGGGTTTGGGCTTCTAGTGTACCTGTCACCCAAATAGAAATCATTGTGCCCAATAGGTAATTTTTCAATCTTCACCCTGTCCGATCCTCCCCATTTTTGAAATCTCCGGTGTTTATTATTTCCATTATTATGCCCATGTGTACTCATTTTTAGCTCCCACTTGTGAGAATGTATGTTATTTGATTTTCTGTTTTTGAGTTATTTCACTTAGGACATGTTCTCCAGCTCCATACATGTTGCTGAAAAGAACATGATTTTGTTTTTTTATACCTGCATAGTATACTATGGTGTATATACATCCCACTTTCTTTATCCAATCAAACATTGATGGATACTTAGATTGATTCCATGACCTTCCTATTGTGAATAGTGCTGTGATAAACATGAGTGATGGTGTCTTTGTGACACCATGTTTTCTTTCTTTCCTTTTTTTTTTTTTTTTGAGACAGAGTCTCACTCTGTCACCCAGGGTGGAGTGCAGTGGCACAATCTCAGCTCACTGCAACCTCTGCCTCCCGGGTTCAAGAGATTCTCCTGTCTCAGCCTCCCAAGTAGCTGGGATTACAGGCGCCCGACACCATGCCCTGCTAATTTTTTGTATTTTTACCATGTTTTCCTTTCTTTTGGATAGATACATAGTAGTGGGATTGCTGGGTTGAATGGTAGGTCTAGTTTTAGGTCTGCAAATTCTCCATACTGTTTCTCATAGAGGTTACATTTCCAGCAATAGCGTATTAGTGTTTCCTTTTCTCTGCATCCGCACTGCCATCTGTTTTTTTTTTTTTTTTTTGACTTTTTGATAATAGCCATTCTGACTGGTATAAAATGATGTCTCATTGTGGTTTTAATTTACATTTCTTTGATAATTCTTAATGTTGAGCATTTTTAATATACTTATTGACCACTTGTATGTCTTCTTTTGAGAAATGTGTGTTTATGTTTTTTGCCCACTTTTTAATGGGATTTTTCTCTTTGTTGTATTGTTTGCATTCCTTATAGATTCTGGATATCTATCCTTTGTTGAAGGCATAATTTGCACATATTTTCTCCCATTCTGTAGATTCTCTATTTACTCCGTTAATTATTTCCTTTGCTGCGCAGAAGCTTTTTAATTTAATTAAGTCCCATTTAAGTCTATTTTAGTTTTTGTTGCATTTGCTTTTGATGTCTCAGTCATAAATTGTCTAGTCCAATGTCCAGAAGAGATTCACCTAGTTTTTCTTCTAGGATTTTTATAGTTTCCAGTTTTATATTTAAGTCCTTAATCCAGCATGAATTAATTTTTGTGTGTGGTGAGATATAGGGATCCAGTTTTATTCTTTTGGATATGGCCAGCCAGTTTCCCCAGCACCATTTATTGAACAGATATCCTTTCCTCATTTTTTATTTTTGTCAACTTTATCGAAGATCAGTTGGTTATACGTATGTGGTTTTATTTCTGGGTTCTCTATTCTCTTCCATTAATGTATATGTGTATTTTTGTACCAGTATTGTGCTATTTTAGTTACTATAGCTTTGCAGTATAATTTGAAGTCAGATAATGTGATGGCTCCAGATTTGTTCTTTTGCTTAGGATTGCTCTTATAATTGGGCTCTTTTTTGGTTTCATATGAACTTTAGTATTGCTGTTCTAATTCTGAGAAAAATGACATTGGTAATTTCATAAGAATTGTGTTGAATCTGTAGACTTCTTTGGGTGGTATGGTGTGTTAATTCTTCCAATCCATGATCATGGGATGTTTTTCCATTTGTTTGTGTCATCTATAGTTTATTTCATGAGTGTTTTGTAGTTCTCTCTGTAGAGATTTTCACCTCCTTGGTAAAATGTATTCCTAGATCTTTTATTTTTTGTGTGTGGCTATTGTAAATAGATTTAATTCTTGATTTCATTCTCAGTCTGAATATTATTGGTGTATAGAAATGCTAGTTATTTTTGTACACTGAATTTATATCCCGAAACTTCACTGGAAGTTGTTTATCAAGTCTATTATTTTGAAATAGTCTTTAGGGTTTTCTAGATATACAATTATGTCATCAGTGAGCAAGGATAGTATGGCTTCGTGTTTTTCAATTTGGATGCGTTTTATTTCTTTCTCTTGCTTGATTGCTCTGGATAGGCCTTCCAGTACTGTGTTGAATAGGAGTACTGACGGTAAACATCCTACTTTTGTTCTATTTCTTAGGGGGAATGCTTTCACCTTTCTCAATTCAGTATCATGTTGGCTGTGGGTTTGTCATATTATGGCTCTTATTATTTTGACATATGTTCCTTTGATGCCTAGTTTGTTGAGGGTTTTTATCATGAAAGGATATTGGATTTTATCAAATGCTTTTTCTACATCTGTTGCGATAATCATATGACTAACAGGGTTGGGAGAAAAATATTGAAAAAAACTTTAAGTTTAATAAAAAAGTAGAATATTTTTACTTACAAAACTCATAAAGGCTAAATTACTTAATTTAAACTTAATTTATTTTCTGAAAAAGTCACTAAGCTAAAGCTTTTAAAAACAATTTTTGCTATCTCTGCACATTGTACTTTATAGAGTGTCTTTATAAATTATCTTTGATACTTTATGAAATAGACAACTTGGTCAATTATTTTGAAAACTTTAGCTTAGTGACTTTTTTCAAAAATAAATTGTTTAAATTAAACAGTTTTGCCTTTATAAGTGAAAATATTTAATCTTTAAATTAAACTTGTAGTTAACTTTTGATTTTTCTTCCAACCTTGTCGTATATACATATCTGTTGTTGTCATTTTGGATATTGGTTTGAACATTTCTAAAGAGCCACTTTTGCTAAGAATCATGAACTCAATTAGTTACTTTCAACAAATAGTTCTTGGACATTTACTATGTCTTTTGCATTTATAAAAATGTTTAGTCCTTTATGTAATTAATATGCAAAATTTAACATCATCTTCTTTGAATACTACAGAAAGATGAGCTTATAAAAAGCAGGGCTAAATTAGTTAGGCCATAGGAAAATGCTTCCAGTTAAGGGATATCTATGACATTTCCAAGGGATGATAAAGAATACAAATATCTTCCGGATCCTCCCTCAACATAACATTAATATCTTCTTTAGGCCTTGAAAATAATTAAATATGGAGAAGAAAATATACAAAACCTGTGTAAATATGAGATCTTATATGACTGAGATGTTCTTCCTAGAGGATAAGAAATATTGGGAGAGATTTTGCCAGGAAGTTTTTCCTTACTGGAACTATGCCTATTTGAAGAATTAAGAACATGATCAGAACTAGAAAGCAAATACTAATAGTATGGTTCCCACAGTGAGAAAAGAAAGAAACAAATTCTGACCCATGTAGAAGTCAAAATAGACTATTGATGACTATTTTATGAAGAAAATATAGCTTAAAGAATAGGCAACCTTTTTCTGACATCTGAGTATCATATAATATAGGTATTTTGTGTCAACATGCACATACTCAGATTATTAATATGTCAATATATGCTATTGGGGATAATTAAAAATTTTTAATGTGCTATAAGAAACTATTGCTGATAGGAAGGTGATTTAGTCAGCCTAGTTCTGTTTAGATCTATTTTTATGGAGCTTGAATCTTTATTCCTTTGAATTCTGTTATTAAAGGTCTATTGGGAAGCCCTTAGTCTCTGTTTCATCCCACATTTTATAAATCGTTGTGTGACCTTTACTCTGTTCAAATAAATGTTAGCTATTGCAGAATTCCAAAGGGTATTTGGCATGGTACATTTGATATCTTCAGTATAAGTCATGCTATGGGGAAAATCCTGTTGAGTATTTTACATATGCTATTTCATTTACTCCTCAGCATAATCCTATAACATAGATACATTACTATTCCCATTTTAAAGACAAGAAAAATGTTACTTACAACAGTTAAGTAAATTGCTTGAAGCTACTTATCTGGGAATTGGTGGAGCTACAGTTAAGCCAAGTTATGATTCCAGTCATGGCATTTACAAAAGCTTGAGTCTTAATTTCATTTATGACACTTTCTCCGTCTGTTCTAATCTATTGAAAGAGATTATTGAAATCAAATTTTTTTATCTTTAAAATTCTAGAATTTTTAGTTTAAATTATTAATTAAATATACTTATTTTTAAAACAGTTTTTTGAGTATTTATTTGCCTGATTAGATTGTGAACTCTAAATTAAGGTACTGTATACGTAGTCTCTTGCATTTGTTACAGAAATAACTGTAGCATCTTTTATGTAGTGGATATAGTAGAGAAAGACTGAGCTTTTGAAATAAACCCAAGTGTGACTGGATTCTTGTTTTACCATTTATTCCTTTGTGACTTTGGGCAAGATATTTGACCTCTCTCCACCAGTTTTCTCATCTATAAAATTTTGACAATAATACTTTATATATTAATTATATGGATAGCTCCATATTTACCTTGTTTCATGCGAGTATTAAAAAAGTATCTTTGGCATTTATCTTATGGGTAAGTCAAAGTTGTTTTTTAAATTTTAGATTCTCTTTTTTCAGGGAATAAAACATTTGAACACAATCCTTTTGGTTTGTTCTAGGTTGCTGCTGAAAACAGTGCTGGTATCGGAGTGTTTAGTGATCCATTTCTCTTCCAAACTGCAGAAAGTGGTAATTTTCCTGTCATTTATTTTAAATTGACCTAGTCATGAGTTTTTGTCATTTAAAATAAATAAGAATATAGGCTGGGTGCAGTGGCTCAGGCCTGTAATCCCAGAACTTTGGGAGGCCGAAGTGGGCGGATCACCAGGTCAAGAGATCGAGACCATCCTGAACAACATGGTGAAAACTCGTCTCTACTAAAAATTCAAAAGTTAGCTGGGTGTGGTGGCATGCACCTGTAGTCCCAGCTACTTGGGAGGCTGAGGCAGGATAATCACTTAAAACTGGAGACAGAGGTTGCAGTCAGCCAAGATTGTGCCATGGCACTCCAGCCTGGCGACAGAGTGAGACTTCGTAAAAAAAAAATATGTGTGTGTGTGTGTGTGTGTGTGTGTGTGTGTATAAACTGACACTAAAATACATACAATTCTCATAGTATGACCACTCGATTAGTTTTAGAGTTCTTTGGTATAGCTAATTTATTCATTGAAATATGTATTATGCTTTCTGGTTATAAGAGTAGTAAATGTTATCTTACAAAACTTTGAAAAAACAAGAATAAAAAAAAATGAAAATTATCCATAGACTTATGAAAAACTCTTTTATCATTTTCGTGCATTTCTGGCTGGTCTATTTCCCCCATTAATATATATCTATGAGACTACACATTAACAAAAATAAGCTTGTGCTATGTATGCAAGTTTATATCCTGCCTTTTCCTTTTAACATTAAGTCATAAGCATGTTATGAAATAGACTTTTGGAAACATAGATTTTAATGGTTATTATATTATTCCATAACATTTAGTCATTACCAAACCAATTTAAGATACCTCCGTTCTTCCGGTGGCATAGAGGAAAAATCTTCATGTCACCTGTGGCTCTTTTCTCTCGCAGTACACATCTAATCTATCAGTAAATCTTACCAGCACAATTATCAAAGTGTATTTTGAATCTCACCCTCATTGCTAACATCCCATCCAACATTATTCCCAATAATAGTTGCATTTTGTTTTATTTTTATTAGAATGCAGTGTCCTGAACTCCCTTAATTCCTACCTTATACTACTGATATATAGACCTCCTCCCAAAGATCTTTGTAATTTATGTGACTATTATTTATAAATTATATTTTAGCATTTTTCTGTATAGTGTAAACTGAAATGCTAGTTATTTGGCATCTTAATATTAGGCATCTTTATTATCACTTATTTTTTTATCTCCGATGTTTTGTTTTGTATTGATTTCTTTCAAAAGTGACTTTTCGCATTCATTTTTTATTCTGAAGGATCTTGGTGTTTTACTCGATCAGTTTTACATACATTACCATGAAGTTAATGGCCATAATTTCTTCTAATTTGAGCTTCGTATTGGTTTCATGCCAACTAAAACAGAACTCAGATTATTATTGTTATTACTCTATATAATCAATAAGATAGAAAAGCATAATGAAATTCTGAAGAAAGTTGATTTTGAGGGTTTTAAAAATTTTAAATACAATAATAACAATCAGTTGGAGGGTATCACTTGATATTAGGCCCTAGGCATTTATAAACATTCCAGAAATGTGCTTTTTGGTGAAAATGGTTAGACAGTTGATTCAATTTGCTACTTTTTTCACATCTAATGAAACAGCTTTATTCCAAAATATTTGAGGAAATAAAAAACTTATCCCAACTTTTTTGTATACTCACAAACAACTATCGATTGAATTTTTTTTCATATTTATTTGAAGTATTTCATCAATGCATGTATTAGCCCAGTTATCCTAAAATAAAGTTGATTTGCCCCAACTCCAGTTTTTCATTTTAGGCAAAGGTCAATTAAATATATTTATAAAAGTCTTACACTAATAGATTTTATGCAGTGTATTGTATATTTAATTTCATATACCGTGAAATTATATAAATGCAATTCTAAGTTTTATAACGAGATTTTTTCCTTCTCAATCCTTCTCTTCCCCAGCTCCAGGAAAAGTGGTGAATCTCACAGTTGAGGCCTACAACTCTTCAGCAGTAAACCTGATTTGGTATTTACCTCGGCAACCAAATGGCAAAATTACCAGCTTCAAGATTAGTGTCAAGCATGCCAGGAGTGGAATAGTAGTGAAAGATGTCTCCATCAGAGTAGAGGACATTTTGACTGGGAAATTTCCAGAATGCAATGTAAGTATCACACAACACTTTCTATGTCTTGAAAATCTTAGATAAACGTATTTTCACACTTCTAGCATCTAGATACTGCATTTTTACTCAATTTTTATTAGTTATTTGATTACTTACGGTATCATGTTATACACAAAGTTTTATTAATTATTTGATTACTTACAGTATTATGCTATACACAATTGGCCTTATTCAGGTAGAATATAGGAAAGGTTTGAGAATTCAAGAGTGAGAGATTAAAATCATTAGGGAGTTCTAAAAAGACTTCATAAAAGGAGTAGCATTTGTGATACACCATGGAGCAGGGACAGAGAGAGATAGTGTGATGGGGGCATTCCAGGTGGAGGAGACTTTGCAAAGCCCTGAGGTGGAAAAGTATAAGATATAATTGGAGAAAATATTTTACTTCCACGTGGCAGCAGGGAAGAGTACATGTAGGGTAATAGTCGAGGTCAAATTTGCGGAGGTAGATTGTTTTTGTTGTACATATCTTTGGTAAAGAATTTGTTATTACTCTGGTCATTGATAATAAACCTCATAATAGTAATGCTTTACTACATAATAAGCATCATAATTTATTATATGATAAGCATAATGCTTTTCCTAAAATCATCTTTGCAATCTTTGCATTGTTATTAATGGAAAAACTGTCACAGTTATTTTTGTTGTAAATACTTTATAAAAGTCTAAAAATATTTTTTAAATTAGGATATATTTCTAACACATACACACACCTAACACGTGAGCTAGTGGCATGTTAGTACTTTAGAGTACTTATGAGAAAAAATGATCATTAACAGTAAGAAAGTGGCATATACTTGAACATTCACAAAAGTAAAATTATTTCAGCTCTTTGGCTCTTGCACTGTTAACAAGTAGCTTAAAAATTCTTACAAATAATTTTGCTATAGTTTTACCTTTATTTTAAGCTACTTGAAATTCTATTCATAAAGACTAAGGTACAAGGAATATGATAAATACATTCTCTTCTAAAACTGCAGACATAATGGGTACAATTAATATCTAGCCAATTTGTCCATAACTTGCATATTATATGTGTATATATAGCATAAAAGAAAAAGAAATGAATGATATATTCTCATTCTCATGTTCACCAAGAAATACAACATAATTTCTTCATTGATATTATTTTACTTACTAGGAGAATAGTGAATCTTTTTTATGGAGTACAGCCAGCCCTTCTCCAACTCTTGGTAGAGTTACACCTCCATTGCGTACCACGTATTCATCAAGCATGATGGCACAGAATAAGATCAGCTCTGTGTGGAAAGAGCCTATCAGTTTTGTAGTGACACACTTGAGACCTTATACGACGTATCTTTTTGAAGTTTCAGCAATTACAACTGAAGCAGGTTATATTGATAGTACGATTGTCAGAACACCAGAATCAGGTATGGTTCACTTTTTGTATATAAAAAGATTTAAATTATTTAGAGAATAATGTTTTATTTTATTCATATAGATATTTATTTTTAATCTTCCTTACCTTTCAGTAACTTTTTTCCTTAATAATATACCATAGGCATCCCATCTGGGGTTCCTTCAAATTTCTATACTCTTTTATATTATAGTACAAATAAGTATTTAAAAGGAGAAAGAAGATTTGAAAGAAACAATTCTTGAGCTACTGACCATGATCCTAATACAAGCTTATATCATTTATAATCTCAGCAATTTTTTGTAATCATCTTTGCTGTTCTAAATCATTGATAATTGTCTACACCCTTCTCTCACTGTTATTGCCATTATCAAAAGCGAAGATACCTGCAGTAGCAGAACGAGCATGTGATTAACATTTCAGTATCAGATACAAGCAGTAGCTAAAATATATACCGATTTATATCCTATTTGCACTACGGTTTCGTCATCTGAAAAATAGAGACAGTAATAGTATCTTCCTTATGGTGGCAGTGTTAAAATTAAATGAGAATAATTAGATATTATTATTACTACTAAATTTTATGAGAACATATTTTCTGGTAAGGTATTCATATATTTAATTATGGTACTATATCAATATTCATGTAAATATATGTATTTATTTATATATTTGATATATTTATAAAATTTCATGGATATTGATATAGTCTCATTATACATAGGTATGTATTATATGCATGATACATAACTGATATTAGATATATCATAACATAATATCAGGCATTAGGTTGTAATTGCTAATTTCTGAAGTTATTGAAAATTATTGATAGGGTAATTTCACTAAAGCATGTTTTTTTCTAAAAACATAGCTGTTTGCTTCATTTTTCATTTCATATAAGTTTGAAGTGTTTTGTTAATTTAAATATCATCTTTGAATTATATCATTTTCTTCTTCCATACTCCTTATACAATAAAAAAATAATTTCATGAGGGTCATACAAGGTGAAATTTGGTAGACAATAATTTTGTTTTGAAAAATATTTGGAATTGTTTTATTTCAAATAAAGAAAGAATAAACTTCTATGAAAAACTGAGTAGTTTAAAATGTCATTATTATTTTTATATGTTACCATACTACATTTGAATCCTCCAACTGTAGGTTATAAATTTCTTCTTAGAACAAAATACAAATATTGATACAAAAAGTAAAAATTATTGTCAATCTTTGAGGGCTATTTTCTTGAAACTTCTACCTGCGTTAATAAGAGAGAAGGTGTTTATCAAGCCAGATATCCAGTCTTTGTTGCAATATATATATGTATATATATAAATGCAGGTATTAAATGTTTCAGGACAATGTAACTTGACAATAAATATATTACAATGAATAGTAGCGTGAAACTTGCACAGTGCAATAATATAGAGCATTAAATAAAATCAGTAATTGTTACAAATAAATTTATCTGATAATCCAGCATGTGTTATTCACGAGTTTCAATTATATTCCATTTTTTTCTTTTTTAAGTTAAAAAACTCTGCTTTTAAGTGTGGTATTTTATTTTCTTTCTCTGACTTTGTGTTTTATTATGTGTATTTAATATGTTGCTCTTTCATTTTAAATATATTATGTATTTATTTTCTATACTCATTTTAGTACCTGAAGGACCACCACAAAACTGTGTAACAGGCAACATCACAGGAAAGTCCTTTTCAATTTTATGGGACCCACCAACTATAGTAACAGGGAAATTTAGTTATAGAGTTGAACTATATGGACCTTCAGGTAAGTCTTAATTGGTTTTATGTTTGCCTTTTGGAGTAAGAATCATAAAATATGTTACCAATATCAAACTCTTTTTAAAAATATCAGACTCTTTTTAAAAGACCCCAAGATTGAAGCAAACAAAAGGAAAGTCATAAGGAAGGTGAGGTCCTTTGATTTTTTAATTTAAAATCATAAATGAGGATAAGAATGACAAAACACTATTCATGTTCCACATTTCATGTGAAGCACATGAAAAAACTAGTGATAGCTCCTCAAGACAAGTGTTAGTGGAGATACATATCTTCAAATATTTGAACAAGACCTTGGCTTACATTCATCAAGAACAATGGACTTTTAAATCAGATTTCTATTCACTGCTAGGAACCCATTTTTTAAAAATAATTATAAACAGCTGTCTAATAATAACATGGAAAATCTCTGTGTCTTCTGCTCTATTTTGCTGTGTACCTAAAACTGCTTTAAAAAAGAAAATGTATTAAAATTTTTGGGCAGTGTTATGAAGTGGCAAGTTCTCCATCTTTGTAAGGAAGCAAGACCTGGGCATCCACTTTTCAGAGACATTTTGAGAGGTTCAAATATTATATTATTATGTAATATAATAATAATATAATATTTTATGTAAAGTCTAATATAATATTTATGTGAATTATGTAAAGTCTAAGATTCTCTCCTGATTGAGATCCTATGGTTCTATGAAAGAAATTTAATTCTAACAATGATTAAATGACATAAAGCCACATAGTATCATTTATTTGGGAGCATCAAAAAAGATACAAAGTTCCAACTATTTTATTTTGCAATTTCTGTGGTATTAATCACTCATCACCATCATGAGTAACCTTTGCCTTTCATCCCTAAGTAACTCATGCTCTTAAAATTCTGAGTTTTTTTTTTACTTCCTGAAAAAGATAATTGCCTCCACTCACCCATCCAGTACACAGAAACAGACATGGATACACAGCTACATCTTTTCTATCGATATTATTGTTCAGTATTTATCTGAGGTACTCTTTCATTTGTGAGGTTGGCTGATAAATCAAGTGAGAGGCATTTAGCAACGATTACATTTAGCAACATGGGAGTGATCACATGCTTCCAGTATAGTGGAGCATGTAGGGTAAATACCTAACTGAATTAGTTTAAGAGTAAATGGGAGAAGATTGCTGGAACAGTGGCTGTAGAAACTCGTTTGAGCTTAGCTGCAAAGCAAACAGTGAACAGAGAGTAAGGGTGGGGATAAGTGGAGTCAACAGGTTTCTTTTCAGTAAGAACATATAAAGCATGTTTGTTTGCTGATGGAAATGAGGAAAATAAGGAAAATGTTAATGATGTAGGAAAAAGGAGAATTACAGGAAAGGTGTCTGTGTAAGCAGAAGGTGAGATCTTTTGCTCCAATGTAGCGATTGGTTTGAAATAAGAATACAGATAATTTGTCCACAGTAACAGATAATTTGTCCATAATTTGTTCTTATACATTACAAGGCAGAGTATATGGGTATAGTTGCTGGTAAATATATAGTTGTGTTGGTGGGAGCCTGTGGCAAATATTTTCTAATTGGTTTACTTTTTTTAGTGTAATGGGAAGCAAGACCATTAGCTGGGAGTGAAGATAGGGCAGAAGATATTAGAGGTCTGAGCAGAGAAGAGTAAGTGTAAAAAAATCATCCAGAAGAGTAGAGTGATTGGACCATTGACTATGTAAGTTGAGTAAGATTCCAGGCACCAGGTAGGGCTCATTTGAGGTTTGGCTACAAATAAAGTGATATCAGTTAATGGTTTTGTGAGGTTCTCCAGCTCCCTTCAAGAAGAGAAGGGCAAGGGATTGGAGGCCTGTGTAAGGCAGTGATTATAATTGAAATTAACACCAAAGCTGGATAAAGAGTGGAAATCAAGTGGTGAGGGGTCAAATAAAACAAAAATAAAATAGGTGATTAAATAAATGGATTGTTGATTTCAGTGAATTTAAAGAATTATCAGTTTAGGATTCTAGAGGAAATGTAAAGGACGTAGGAAAAAGTGGTTATAAAAAGGTGCATGAAACTGACATTCTTAATGATATGCAGTAATTGGTGTTAGTAATGTTAAGCTATGATCTTGAGGGAGTGGCTGAAATTTTAGAAAACTAGATTATTTAAGGAAATATCTAAGTAATTTAAGGGTTATCTCTCAGGATATTAAAATCAGCACAAATTAAGATGGTAGCCTTGAACCAAAAGCTAAACCATGGGAGTAAATGACCCTTGGGTTAGTAGATTACAGCTATGAGGGCTAGTGGATGTCATTGGTAACATAGAGTTTAAAGCTATGGGCTTTTATAAGGAGGGAGGGAGATTAGTGAATAAAATGGAGCAATGAGGTGCAAGGACAACACCTACCACACTGAAAGGCCTGGTTACTTGAGAGCTGTGTGGCAAAAATAGACTGCCACCATTTGAGGTGGCTGTAGGGGAACAAAAGCAGCGTTCTTAGGAAAGAGCCAGTTTGCAGTTAGAGCAAGAAGGTAAAGGAGACATTCAAAGCAAAGTTGAAGATTTAAAGAATTGTGGTGACAGACTAAGGAATTTTGTTCAGAAGCTAAACTAGAAATATTTCCTAAAAATATCCTCTTAAGAAGATAATGACATTATTTAGCATTTTAATTGAATAAATTTGAGTATGAAATCTGGTCGCTTTTGAAATTGACAAAATTTGATGTATCCCCTTTCAATATGTCAAAAATAACATGGTAATTCAAAAGGGCTCTATGATTAAATAAAAATAATTTTAAGCACTGGAACATTTTCATGTTCTTTCATTTATTTTCTTTAAATTGATATCAATGTACTACTAAGCCACATGTTTAAAATATATCTAGTTTTGATATTATAATAACAAATTTTAGTGCACAACTTAACACTTGAATTGTTGTCTTGGTTCTGTACTTAAATATGAAAATTATTGCATGCTTGATAAAAAATAATCCATAGGTATCTTCTACTTTTCTAGGTCGCATTTTGGATAACACCACAAAAGACCTTAAGTATGCATTCACTAACCTAACACCATTTACAATGTATGACATCTATATTGCGGCTGAAACCAGTGCAGGGATTGGACCCAAGTCAAATCTTTCAGTATTCACTCCACCAGATGGTAAGAACATAGGGAATGAATGAAATATTTTTGGTATGCTTATGAACGTCATTAAATAGTAAAACATGATATTAGAAACAGTTTGTTTTATATTTACTTAAATCATGTTATTTCCTTATTAAATTACTACCTAATTCATTCTGAACATGTGTTCTCCAGAACATTAAACTCATAGCATGCTTCATAATAATAGGGACCCAAGATCAGGCAAGGTTAGGAAATATCATATATAGTATTGGCCTGTTAGAGATTCACAATAAAATTTAGCATAACCTCAAGAAGTTGTAAGATAAACACATTTAGTATTGTTTAACTACATTTTTTAATGTGGAATCTATATTTTTCTCACAAACTATTATTCAGAGGAATTCCTATATTCCCAATGCTTACAACAAAATATGTTTATAATCAAAACGGTATTTTAAGCGAGTGAAGATTCTGAGTGGATGCATGATACAGATTTACCAGCATGTACTGAAATTATGAAAATAGTATTTTTCTTCAATAAACTTCCTTATATGTATTCATTAAATATCATTGTTTTAGGTGAACTATACTTTAAAAAAAAAAGTTTCCATACTGTTTCACAACATATTTTTCTGGCCTACACTGAACTTGCTAAATGTCTTCATTTCTACTTAGGGATTGTAATTATGGACAAAAATTAACAGTAACTACTTATAACACATTAACATTTGGAAAAGTTTCCAGCCCTCATTTGTGTGGTAGCTAACATACAGTAACTTATAAATGAAATATACACATCTGTACACACACACACACACACACACACACACACACACACACACACACACACATGGAGACATGCTGGTCATACATTCATCATTCAAGTATTTGACCATTAGAGGGCAGTAAGTATTAGGAAATTTTGTACTTCTCCCCTTTAAAGAGACAACCATTGATATTTTGTTGGAAGAACATAAATGTTATGTTTTATCTATTTCAGATGAAAATTCTAAGATATATATAGTTTCAGTATACATATAACAAAGTTATACATACTCATAAGGAAAATATTTTTTGTATTAAAATTTTACCATTTTGTTTCTATCAGAAGAACCTTAGCATTGTATAGCTTCTCCCTTAAATCTTAAATTTTCTTCCATCTTCCCCATAAAAACTGCTCTTAAACATTTCCTAGGAAGCTAAGAAGATTTATGGATACTTTCAAATAAAGCAGAGTCCTTGATTTTGGTCTTAATAGAGTTTTCTCAACCAACTCAATGTACCCACTGATTTCTATTCTTGTTGTACAATTAAATAAATCCTGAAATTTTGTCCTCTTTCAAGACCAGCTGACTTTGGGGCTTCTAAATAGAATCCACAACTCAATAAATAAATTTTTTATTGTCATCATTATTGGACTATGGCATTTGACAAAAATAGAGAAATAGACAATGCATATGCCATGTACAATGCCATGTTATTTGTCTTGGATATATTTTAAATTTTATTTGCCTTAATTTCTACATTTTTTATCCACAGAAGTAGAATTTTATGGTCATTGTTCAATATATTTCACAAGGCCTGTTTTTCACACCAAATCATTTCAAGTAGATGACTCCATTTGCCCTGTATAAAAGGCAATTTTTCTTGAGTTTCATTCTTTTATCTTCCTGAGCCACTGCCTCTATAGACCACACCCTGGTGGCTCTTAGAGGGGTCTCCTGGCAACTAGTGGGCTCCACCAAAGGCAGGGTTGGCATGGTTCTTATATCCTCATGTCAGCCTTCGTCCATGAAGTCCTCGGGATAGTTCAGCCTCAGGAGCTGCTTCAATGGAACACTCTGGCAAATGCAGTAAATGTAGCTTTCTGCTTCTGATACCACTACTTATTCCTGATTCCACTATTTAAAACTTTGAAATAAATGGATCTTTAAACTATATAAGAACAAACTAATAACCATTAGAACTATCTACTTTCAATTAAAAAATGGTTTCTTAATTTTAGATTATCCTTTTAATTTATTAATACAACAGGGTTCTTAGTATTCTAATTAAAGTTACTTAATTTATTTTCCTCTCCATATTTAAAAGCAGTCTATTGTCTACTTAAAAATAATTAGGACTAGCTTGCTTCTTTTAAATTACCTTTTAAAACAATCGGTGCTCTTATAAATCTTTGGATACTCATAGGAGAATGTTACATTGACCTCTTATGGAGAATGTTTTGTGCTATTACATTACAGTGGAGTTGATTTCATTACCACTAGGGATGTTATGGTCGATAGTCTACTTTGAAAGAAAATCAGCATCCTATTGTTTTAGCAGTTATCTTATATATTTCCTAAGGCATCTATATGTCCCTTAATATTTTGATGAGTAGATTTCTACATAGGCATGAAAATAGATGATTTTGGAAAAAAAAGATAATAATCTCCAAGGCTATAAAATATCATAGAATTGCCTATTCCAAAATCAGATAATGCTGATGGATGCAACATAGGCATTCTTCTAATTTGTGTGAAGGGTAAAAAAAAAAGAAAGCAAACTTTAATGCTTCAATATTGTCTAATAACTTTTCTGTCAGGGTGGTTTAGCATGACAATTTCTTAAAAGCAGACAAATTTCCGAGACTCTTGTTTACTCTCTCTTAAAAGACATAGGAGTGAAGACATTTGTCCTGAGTGATTTGAACTTGTTAATCTCTGCAAATAGTAGTAAAATCTTTGTAAGAAAATCACCGAGAACCTGCCAACTTTGTGTTTTCAGGATTTGCAATGGCTTTAATTTTTAATATAGGCTTTCAAAATGTACTTCTGAAGAAAGTTTAATTTGCTAGATAATGGCAAAAATGATCTTAATGTATTTCTTTTACCTCAATGCTGTTTGTCTCTATTTTATTTCTTCTCATAGTTTTTCATTTGAACACCTCAAACCATTTGGAATATATTTTAATAAATCATATGCTACTAGGTTTCTAAAGTATTAGTAAAATTTAAACCCGAGAGTGATTCTTAGGTAGTCCATGTATGTAACACCTTCAAAATTAAAATTATTTTGGCATTATCTAGAAAATTCACCATTGAGCATTAATTTTGAAGTTGGAAACAAATGACATTGAGGTAAAGAAAATATGGGATTTTTTTAACCAAATGTCTAACATTTCTCATTTATTAGTAAAATTTGTAAATGTATTGAGTTGAGAATGACTCTTAGGTAGTCCCTGTGGACAACACCTTCAAAACTGATGCTGAATCATATGATTACCTTGTGTGTTTGATTTTCTTTAGTTAATTTTGTATCAATATTAAAGGAGTCTTCTCTAGTTTCCTCATAAGAATTTGTGGCCTAACAGACAAAGTATCTTTTTAAAGACAAGACATAATGCTGTCTACTCCATTTCCTTTATCCCCCAAGCTTTTTATAAATGAGGAATAAAAGATAAGTTTATAGTCACTATCTTTATGCAAGTTTGAGATACATTTTTAAGGTAATATAGAACAACTTAATCTCTACCTGGATTGTAATTTTTGGCATTAAGTATCATGGGACAATACTTACTAAGTTATATTGAAAAATATATTCTACTTAAAAGATAAATAGTGTCTGCTACTACTCTTGGGTTTTACTAGAAAACAAAAGACAGTAATATATATATATTGCTCTACTGTCCTGCATAATATTTGATATCTAACATATTAATATGTTATATTGACTTGAACTGATCATCTCACTTATTTTTCAATAGGCAGGGTTTAGTTGCCTGATTCGTATGATCAGTGTAGTCATTAAGCTGTTTTTTTTTTCAGTTCAGATTCTACAGCAGTTCAAATTAAATGGAAAAAATGCCAGATCTCTTCTGTGACTTACATTATGCAATTCAGATTAATATTTTGTCTGCATAGAGACTGTAAAATAAAATTTTAAAGAAAGATGGAATGGGAGCTTTGCTATTTAAATAGTCATGCTATTTTACACCACACAATTAATTGGAAAGTTTCTCCACCCTTGAAAAATGCATATTGGTAAATATGATAATACAAACATTAACTCTAGGTACAATATATTTTAATGAAAGAAAACTCATAGAAGAGGTGACCTGTGCAAAGGTTTTAGCTGTTTTAATTTCTTTCTCTGTCCTCAATTGTCTAGAACAGTGATCATATGAAGAATGCTCACTGTGTTGAATGATGAATGAATGACTCAACAATTGTCACAATATATAGAGAGTCTTTACAGGTTACTTCACGAAGACAAAGGAAACGCTAATCTATTGGATGAAAACTTCATACAGTTATAGTTTACTATAAAGCCAACTTAAGCATAATTATGTTTGCTCGTTATAAATGACATATATAGGAGTTTTAAAATTATTTTTCAATTCCTTTCTTTTGTCTTAAAAAGGAAGGAGGTCAGTTTTCTTTTCTGTTAAGACTATATGTCTATCTTCTAATTAGAATTTGCCAAACCTATACCATTGCCAGATAGCTTAGGGAAATTAATTTAAAGTCTAACAACAATCTGATCATAAGAGATCATAATTTTATGTCATTTTCTCTTTCTTAAAAGTTTTGGAAATTTTTGAAATTTTCTTGAACTTTTTCTTCCTTATAGCAACCTGTAGAGTAAGAGGAAAGCTATAATTACACTCATTTTATAGATAAGGAAAGTAGGGACTGGAGGGATGAATTAGCTATTCATGAACACACATTGAACTATAAATAAAAATGGTCAAAAGGCCAGGGCATGTTTATTTTTGGCCCATTACTCCTGTGAAACTAGGAAGTTCCCTAGATGTCACTCTTGGTGACTTTATAGCTAGATGTTTCTTTAAATTCTTGGTGCTTTATTTTAAACCAATTGTTAGTTTGTTCCCATTTCTCTTTACCATTGGAATGAGTGAGGGCACCTGAAATTTGAAAATAACATGATTATTTTAAAAATATCAGAAAAAATCAACTCTTCAAACAATTTCATGTAATAAATTAAAACACAGTCTAATTTAACTTACCAACTACATTTCATTGCATTCAGAGTCTTCAGGATATTATTTTTCAATCTGTTGTTATAATTTTTATGAAACCATCAAGATTTCAATTGGGCATTAATCATCTCCAAATAGGCAGATTCTCAAGGAAATTATTTTTATTAATTAACTTGTTTCAACCAAATGTTATGACTTTTATTTTGGAAAATTATTCATTATTGTGTTCCTTATTTACATTTTGAGAATGTTTATAAATTTAAATATCCCATGTATTTAAAGACATATTTAATTTTTAGTAAAACAAATTGTTTTTGTCTATTTTCTTTCTCTCTCTCTCTCCTTTTTTTTTTTGAGATGGAGTCTCACTCTTTCTCCCATTCTCCCAGGCTGGAGTGCAGTGGTGCTATCTCCACTCACTGCAACCTCCACCTCCTGGGTTCAAGCAATTCTCCTGCCTCAGCCTCTCAAGTAGCTGGGATTACAGGGACACACCACCATGCTTGGCTAATTTTTGTATTTTTAGTAGAGATGGGATTTCTATGTTGGTCAGGCTGGTCTCAAACTTCTGATCTCACGTGATCTGCCCACCTTGGCCTCCCAAAGTGCTAGGATTACAGGCATGAACCACCACTCCCGGCCTCGTCTATTTTCTATAGAATTGTTTATATATCTTAAATTATGAGCTAAGAATTTAGGCACTTTTTCACTTGAAAATGTATTTTTCAATTCCCCCTTTATTCTTTTCTTTCTTTAGTTCCCGGGGCAGTGTTTGATTTACAGCTTGCAGAGGTAGAAGCCACACAAATAAGAATTACTTGGAAGAAACCACGACAACCAAATGGAATTATTAACCAATACCGAGTGAAAGTGCTAGTTCCAGAGACAGGAATAATATTGGAAAATACCTTGCTCACAGGAAAGAATGAGGTATTGCATTTTTATTTCACTTATTGGTGAGCCCTTTCTGCTTGGTTCGGTTCTGGCTCGGAGAGTTTGGAAGATTTGCTAGCACTCACACATAAAATATTTGACAACTTATTAATACAAAGTAAAGTAAATTTGGGGCATGTTGATAATCTACCTAGATCATGTTTAATTTTTGGTCTTATATTATTAAAGTGCTATTATTCTTTTTCACCATATGAAAAATGTTAATTGTGCAATTAAACAGAACTAAAGGTATTTTTCGTAAGTTAATATTGTTATTCTAAATTAGTTAATGAATTATTTGGAAACTCTTGTTAGGATTTAAGTACTCTTTCAAAGGCTGTGCTTGCAATTTAGAACAGTTGCCAGTGAAAGGCACAGTAATTTCTGTAGCTGTTGTTGACAAATTTTCTGTTCTATTTGGTCTTGGGAAGCTAAATTTCAGAGCTGCCTTTTTTTTTTTTTTTAAAGTACATTTGATTAAGAAATCACATTACTAAATAAAGAAATTTAAGTTATTTCATAGGTTTTTTTTTTTTTTTTTTTTTTCTGAGTCGGAGTTTCGCTCTTATTACCCAGGCTGGAGTACAATGGCGCGATCTCGGCTCACCGCAACCTCTGCCTCCTGCGTTCAAACAATTCTCCTGCCTCAGCCTCCCGAGTAGCCGGGACTACAGGTGCACGCCACCATGCCCAGCTAATTTTTTTTTTGTATTTTTAGTAGAGACGGGATTTCACCATGTTGACCAGGATGGTCTCGATCTCTTGACCTCGTGATCCACCCGCCTCGGCCTCCCAAAGTGCTGGGATTATAGGCGTGAGCCACCGCGCCCAGCCATTTCATAGGTTTAAAGTTAGAGGACCAGGATCTTTAGGCAATGTGCTTGCTTCTATTCACACTGAAAGTCTCGTTTTTTCCCTTTTGTTTCTGTTAGGAAGTACAGGCAGCACTGATTTTTTTTTTCACTGTCTTTGTTCACCTCACCTCATCAATTGTTCACCTGTGAGACCCTTTCGACCTCCAGGCTAGTCATGTCCAGATACTGGCTGCTCCCTTGTACACTCAAAGAATAAACATCCTTAGGACCAGTGCAGCAATCACTGGGCCTTAAAGACAAACGTGATAGTTATTCAGCACCTGGCATCTGCTGTTTTGTTTCAGAATTGCTGCTGATTCTACCTGTGCTATTATTTTTCCCCACAATGCTGTCTCTCTATTTCTAGTCCCAGCCCTCCTCTATTTCTGGCACTTACCTGTACATGACAATTGACCTTACCATGTGCTCAATGCACTCTGGCCACCCAGGACTTATCACTCCAAGTTGCTTACCATCTTCAACCCAGGCTTAAATTTTAATCCTATGTTGATTCCTTTCCTCAGTGCAAAAGGTGTTGAATTATGCTTTCTGTGATACTCTAGTTGACAACTCAGGCAAAGGGCAAAAGCTTAACCCTTTGCTCCTGCTGAGAAGGTCTTAAATTAGATACTGAGCTTTCTTAAGACCACATGACAGGTTTTCTACTTCTGCTAATGACATCTAATGACATCTATTGAATGGGCGGCCACACGTGTTTTTCTACGAGGTTAAGAGGTTCTAGAAAGACTTTTTTTTTTTTTTTTTTTTTTTTTTTTTTTTAAATTCTGTCTCTATCTGGTCTGGAATTCTGGTCACACAGTAGACAGAACATGAGCTTTGGAGAAATACAAATTTGGATTTAAATTATGATTTTGTCTCTCACTAGGCTATACAGCAAGTGGTTAAGAGTCTGCCATTGCTACCTGTATAACTCTGGGAAAGTTGGCCTGAACTGTTTGAACATCAGTTTCTTCTTCTTTAAGATAGTGATTCTAGGTCCTTATAACAAAGGGTTAATAATGAGGATTTAATGGGTTAATGTGTGTAAAGAGCTTAGAACTGCACCTGGCATATAGTGAGTGCTGCACTAAATAGTTGTGACCTATTATGAACATTAATCTTGGCATAGGATCATCCACCTTAGTTGCCACCCAATATTTCTTCTCTTATCCTCTCTCAATAAAAGGAGGCATATGCTTGTTTTTATTTCTCTGATTATATTTTTATTTATTAGATCAGACTCATTTCTGATATTTCTGCTTCCCCATGTAATTGGTGTTTGGGTTCACCTTTCAGGAGATTGATGTGGGGAGACCAATATGACAGAAGCTTAAAATCCAAATGGTCCTGGGTTCTTGGCCTGGCTCTGCCATGTTCTAGGTCTATGACTCTGGACAAACCAACTTTTGGAGATTTGGTGCCTTCATTCTTATAATGGGGCTTATATAGCCACCTTATAGGGTTGGGAGTAAATGACATAAGAAAGACAACTTGTGGTTTAGTGTGTTCTTCATTTGCTATTCCTTTCTTTGACCTTGGTTCCTCTCTCAGGATAAGGACTCTCTTTTCCCATTTCTATTGATCTTCTGAAAACGTAGCCTCCATTCCCCATCTCAAGAACTCTTAAAATCCTTGAAAACTTGTTAGAAGTCACCAGTGACCTCCCCAGTGTCCAATACAAGGATTAACATTTTTTTTTTGAGATGGAGTCTCCCTCTGTCACCCAGGCTGGAGTGCAGTGGCACAATCTCAGCTCACTGCAACCTCCACATCCTGGGTTCAAGCAATTCTTCTGCCTCAGCCTCCTGAGGAGCTGGGACTACGGGTACATGCCGCCACACCCGGCTAATTTTTTGTATTTTAGTAGAGATGGGGTTTCACCGTGTTGCGCAGGCTGGTAGTGAACTCCTAAACCCAGGCAATCCACCTGCCTCAGCCTCCCAAAGTGCTGGGATTACAGGTGTGAACCACTGGGCTCAGCCAGATTAAATATTTTTAACCACCCTTGTGTTCTTATCTGCTTCAAAATCCATCCCTATGTCCCCCCTTTTCAGCTTTTGACAGTATTTTTCCTTAATACTTTCTACACTTTTATGTACTGTGACATTGCAATCTTTTGGCTTTGTACAATTAAAAATGGAGAAAGTTAAAAAAGCTAACTCTCTATTTTCTAACTTTTTAGTAAAGATATTCCACAGAGCTTTGGTTTCAGCTTTCTCATAACATTTTCTTTTGATTACCTCACAGTTTCAATCACTGCGTCCTATTTGTCTGACTTTTCTGCCTTGCTTTCTACTCTGATCCTTCTCTCTGACACTCTGGATTCCTAGTTGCAGCCATTCGTGGGAAGGTTCTGCCAGGGCTCATTACATCTAAATTAACTTCTCCCCATAAAACAAAACAGAAATCTTCTCTGAGCTAATAGGACCTGGTTCATGATGGGAAGGAAGATGTGACATTGGAATGAGGACAGAGATCTTGGGACAGTGACAGTGACCTGTGCAGGCCCCCACAGGACACACAGGAAGGTCTGTCCAGACAATTACTAGTTTCAGTGTGTCCAAAATAAGGCCTAAAGAGAAACTGACTTGAAATCTCAGTACCTGGGTTTAGAATTTTCGAATTCCTCTGACTGGACGTAACACAGATCTCCGACATGAAGGTCATTGTCTAAGAAACCATGGTATAGAAGGCTTTGAAAGTGAGCACTATGGCATTGATATATATATCTGGTTTGTCTTTTTGGATAGTGGAACCATTATTCTCTCTGTCATGAAGGCTTGAAACCTTGGAGTCCCTTCTGACATAGATCCTACTTAGCATTCATTAGCCACTTAATGTTAAGGTCAGTTATTTCTACATCCAGAATGTGACTTGCCTGTCTTTTTTTTATTCCTGTGTCTCCCACTTCAGCTCAGGATCACACAGTCTCTTGCCTGGGCTACTATTATCTCACTATATTAGTTTTCCATTGTTCTGTAACAATTTTCCACAAACTTAACAGCTTTGAACAATTCATACTTATTATCTCACAGTTTCTTTGGGTCTGAAATCTAGAAACAGCTTAGATGGGTTCTCCTTTTAGAGTCTCATAAGCCTGCAATTAAGGGACTAGCTGAGCTGTGCTCTCATCTGGAGGCTTGAGTAGAGAAGAATCCATTTCCAGCCTCACTCAGTTATTTGGCAGATTTTATTTCCTTTTGACTGTAGAACTGAGTGCGCTGGATTCTTGCTGGCTCTTGGCTGGAGACAAGCACCTCAGTTTTTTTCCCATGTGGCCTTTTTCTTTTTTTCTTTTTTTAGATTTTTGCAGATTTTCACTTTAAAAATCACTTTTTAATATTTTGTTATCATTTCTTTTTTTTTATTGCATTTTAGGTTTTGGGGTACACGTGAAGAACATGCAAGATTGTTGCATAGGTGCATATGTGGCAGTGTGATTTGCTGCCTTCCTCCCCTTCACCTATATGTGGTGTTTCTCCTCATGCTATGTCTCCCCAACTCCCCACCCCGCACTGTCCCTCCCCTATTTCCCCCCAACAGACCCCAGTGTATACTGCTCCCCTCCCTGTGTCCATGTGTTCTCATTGATCAACACCCGCCTTTTTCAACAAGGTCATTTACTTCATCAATCCAGTAAGCAGGGTCTATATAATGTGATCATGGGAGAGACATGCTATTCCCTTTGCCTTATTCTATTGGTTAGATACAAATCATAGGTCTCAACTAACTCAAGAGGAGATTTTTACAAAGCAGAAACAACAGGAGGTGGGGATAGTGGGTATCTACCCGAGAGACTCTGTAATACGCTCCCCCAGCCTACTATTTTATATTTCAAACATCTATTAGAGCAATCCTTCCAGATTTAAGTATATTATTTACATTATGAAAGTAACCTAATAAGAATCGATAACAGATGACAAAGATGTATATGTATTTAAGTAACCTAGCTCTTCACTATCATTGCAGAAAATCAATAGATTCTAAAATAAATGAGTGTTAACAGAGTAGTATAAGTGTATTATTTAGTATTTTAGAAGTAAACATCATAAGAACTGAAAACAAGAGTGGTTTAAAGTGTTGCTTCTGGGAAGTAAGAAGTAAGGAGGGCATAAACAGAATTGTTATTTTCATTATAAACCATTCATCATCATTTTTTGTAGCCATGTACATATATCATGATGATTAAACTTAAAAATATATTATAATATAACCCTTCTATGTTAGGCATCGTTTTATCTCATTACCCTTACTGAAATTTTTTTCAAGTGGCTCCTATGATCTGTTTCTGAATAAATATGGATTATTTAAACAAGCTAAAATATGTATAAGATTTTACTTTCAATATTTAAATAAATATTTGAAAAATACATTAGCAAATTGAGACTCAAGGTTTGAACTCTTTTATTTCAACTTCCATATATATATATATATATATGAATCTCATTCCTAATAAATGATATGAATCCAACCTTAGCTAAGATATTTGATCAACTACTATAAGATAGCTACCACTGCAAACATAACTCCTATCCTATAAGCTTTGAAGTATTCTTTGTTATGGCCCCAGAAGCATCTATATTTCTTAAGTAACTATGAAAGTTTAGGTACTCTGTTAGGCACAGAAATCTACAGATGATTAAGAAACTACACTGTTCTTTATTTTGAACTGAAATATTTGTCTTGTAGTGTTCATCAGTTGGTCCTAACTCTCCTCTCTAGACCAACACAGTAGTCTATATTAAAATATAGAAGGATTTCTTAAGAATAAATCAAACATTTCATTAATTCGATTTAGCAGACCTCCAGTGAGCCTAGGTGATAGATATAATAGGGTTTTTAAGAAAATAAAATCACATTTGCTATAATGAAAATTATTACATGTAAAATCAAGTTGGTTTATTCAGGTGGATTAGGAATTTAACTCTGAGACTCCTAATTCTTTCACATAAATTCCAAGAATTCCTGGGCAGCATATGCAAGGCCTTTCATGTTGACAAATTGTGACATTCTCTAACTCAATGGTTCTCAACCAGGGGCAATTTTGCTCTCCAAGAGACATTTGTTAATCTCTGAAGACATTTTCATTGTCACAACTGAGGTATTTGGGGACCAGGGAAGCTGCTAAACATCCTGCAGTGTATAGGACAGTCCCCACAACAGAAAATTATCTAATTCAAAATGTCAATAGTGCTGAGATTGAGAACCTTGTATTAAGTCAGTGAGTCGTTAATTTTTATGTGTTGCAGTGGACTTTTTTCTCTCCTATTTCTTTCATTTCTACTACTGCTTCTCTCTGCACCTTCCCATTACTCTCTTAAAATCCAAATTCTTTCCTATCAATTTTGCTTTTAATATTATTACTCTTTTTCATTAGAAAAACCTAATTAACATCTAATCTAATGTCTTTTTTTTAGAGGTTAAGTTTGAGAAATATTCACGACACGACACACTTAGCAATAACATTCTGGGTTGTTACAAAGCTAATGTTCAAATTATTGCGCTAGTTGTGGAGGGTTTTTCTAATGTCAGAATACGAGAATTTGGGAACTATTCACATAGTTAAAAGCATTCAGGTCAACTCTCACTTTGAAATGGCAGTTTGTCAGCAGAGATGCTTAACATATGTAATTGATGGGATGCTATGGTTTAACTCTCAATAATTTGTCTGACATGGGATAGAAAATATTGAGAGATTTAATGCAAAACCATGGTTCAGGGGGAATTTCTTTGTACTACTACCTCTCTATAGTTCATTCTACAGTGCTTTGTGCACAGTAGATTTTCAAAGGGTGACTGATTGATAGTGGAAACAGCTGTGTGGTTTGGGCATCGTGTATTGACTGCACACCAGAGCTTCTCTGAGTTATGTGCTTGTGATTCCTGCCCTCCCTAATTTCCCTGTGGAGGCAGCACTGAAGTGAGCTGTGTAAGATAGAAGACTTTTACTTTATCCCATACAAGGACATAGGAACAAACCCATATAGAGTTCCCTATCCATAGTTCTTTATCACAACTTTTCAAAAGTAGTTTTTATGGTAAACCTGCTGCTTTTCATGACAACACTTTTCTGGCTAGAGTTGCAACAAGATTTAGACAATTGCATTTTGTAAATATTTGGAGGACTGAAGATGTTTTTGACTTCGTTTCTCTGTTCTTTTATTTTTCAGAAGAGTTAGTATTTAAGTAACTTGCCTTTGTAGATAGTTAACTGAACTCCCATAAAATTTCTTGCTTTACTGAACTTACTTCTGAACATCTACTTTTCTTTCTTTTTCTTCTTCTTTTTTTTTTTTTTTTTATAAATTCTAAGTGCTTTGATGTTCCTAAGGCCTAGAAAACCTGTTTTTGGCTCTCTGAGTGAAGACAACTCCAAAACATCTAAAATAATTAAAAGACAGATAAGCCAAAATTTATAAACAACTGAAACCTGTATTATGAATTAATTTTAAATTAAGGGTAAAAGAGCATGAAATTGATAATGCATAGAATAATTTTTTTAAAAGAAGGGGTTTGGTGGTAAGTTTTGAAGCAGAACTTGAAAAAGAATTAGTAAAAGAGAGTAGATTTTTCAGTATATTCTTTTTCCAAAACTATGTTATTTTGGAAAATTTCACACAGGTTTAAAAGTAGAGAAAAGAGTCTAATAAGCCTCTATATACCTACCACCTGGATTCAGTAATCATCAACAGGTTACCATTCTTGCCTCAATTTTTTTTATAAATTCCAGACTTAACATCATTTTGTTCCTGTATACCTAAGCACGACTCTCTAAAAAATCATGGACATTTCAATCCACAAAATAATGCCATGACCACAATGAACAAAATTCCTAATATCATCCTGGTATCGTTTAATACCTAGATCACATTCAGATTTCCTGATTATCTTCAAATCCTATATTGATTAGGTATATTCTAATTAGACTCCAAACAAAGTTCACACATTGTACTTCTCTGTTAAGTTTCTTAAAGCAACATTTTCTTTGATTAATATGTATTTCCAAAGTCAACATTCTATACAAATATCCAGTATTATTTGGCCAAAACACCTTTACCCCATTTTGTTTCAATCAATTATGCTAGTAGGAATGGAGAACGGAGAATCATCTCACTAGTTCAACAAAAACCTCTATCGTATTCATCCATAACCTGTTCCTGATGTTTTCTCCTCAGTATTTGCCATTTTGGTGAACTTGACATGTGTGAATTACATTATAGGATCTAGGAACAATTACAGTTACTTTAAATATTCCTTAGGTCCAGAGTCTTGGGCAGGTATGACATGAATCCAGTGTGAAAACTATTAATATTACCATGGAGTTTTATTCTGGTATGTAACTTCACTCTGTTATAAACTACTATCATTGATGTATATCAAGCAGGCATGTAGACCTCTCACACATGGTATACAAATGAGGTTAGGTAATTAGAGAAGCAAAACACATCTAATTCATCAGTATGCCTAGAACACTTCCCATTTGAGGGTGAGCAGTTACAATATTTCAGTCATGAAACCTTTGCATGAGGATGCCTTATCTTACCAAAAAGAAACTGATTCAAGTCAGAAACAAAATCTGTTTCTTTCCAAAATACGGTATTGTTCTCTTAGGATATACAGTGATCACAATGTGTTACAATGATGCAGGGTATTGGTAGCTGGAGAATGAAATTTTGGAATCCAAAGAAGACAGTGGTCATGGAAATATGTTATCTTTTATAACAACATGATTCCAAAGTTATAAGTTTTTTAAACTAATATTTGATTTAAGTCATGAAGTGTAACTGTCACAGTCTTTTTTAAATATCTACTTTTAATTACAGTATATAAATGACCTCATGGTTCCAGAAATTGTGAACGTAGTAGAGCCAATGGTAGGATTATATGAGGGTTCAGCAGAGATGTCATCTGACCTTCACTCACTTGCTACATTTATATATAACAATCATCCAGATAATAACTTTCCTGCAAGGAATAGAGTTGAAGACCAGAATTCACCAGTTGGTAGGTAGAATTTTGATTTTCTATAATGTGCGTTTAAACCACCAGTGCTAGCTAGCACAGAAATGAACCTTAGCTTAGAGTTCAGACGTATTATTAATGGTCCATGGGCTGGAGTCGAATTTTTTTTTTTAGCTGTCGGAAAACCTCATGCAACAAATGGAAATGCCACACAGGCAGAAGCTGGCCCCTCCTAACCCATTTGACCTTCTTCCTGGAGAAAGTAGCACCCTAGAGTCTCTAGCCAAGCTGCATAGACAATCAGTTATTACAGTTGCCAAAGCAGGTGTGATGGGAAGGGATTAACATATCTTCAAATCATTTGCAGGCCTCACACTCTCTACAGCTTTTGACTAATAGGTTTTCAAATGTCACTAAAGGTAAATAGGTCAGAAAGTTACAACTCTAGTGCATGGTGTGATAAACAGGTGTAGGTGACCCCAACGATGTGGTGATGTCATTAGTGTATACACTTGCTCTTCAGTGTCAGTGGCTTTTACAGTTTCTAAAAGGAGAATGCCATATATGGCAAATTAAAAATACTCAGGTGACACATATTATCTCTCTAGTTTTTCTAAAATGTTAAATGAGAAGAACATTTTATTTTATTACCTTTTCTCTAATTTGGTATTTGTCCCATTCCAAATTAAAAGTGTTATGTTATTCTATTTATGGTAGAATTAGTAAAAAATATCACATTACATTCAATATATGTTTGTATTTCATTTACGGATCCATTTTTCTTGTGCAAAGATGACTGGAGGGCAACACTGAAAATTAAGAGGCCCATGATTCCTGATGTAGATGTTCCCTTAAATACTTCAAGTTTGGCCTAATTGCTACTTAAGAGTTTTGGAAACTCAAGTTCTAAATAAAGTGAAAATCTAATATTTGAAATCCTTCTTCTGGGATATTTATTTGTCAGTTACCAAAGCATACTTGCTTTAGAGAATTATTTGGTTTAATGAATGTATGAATGTATGGTGAAATTTGAGTCCAAATAAAACTTTTTATTTCTTTAACTCTTGTACCAAAACCTGGTACTGATTTATAATATTTAATTATATATTATTGGTACTGATTTATAATATTTAATTATATAATTGCCTACTCTTTCTTTTTAGAAAACATTCCTAACAAGTTCTTTAAGTTATGCTTTCTTAAAAACACTAATGTCATGTTTCAGAGTAATGTATAAAAACTAGCAAAATTATGAGCACAAAATGTTTATGGATATTATTGGGAGGTACTCAGAAATTCATATTAATATTCAATATAATCTCTAAAATTAATGCTTTTATGTTTACTATTATTACACATCTACCTTTAATATAAGTGTTCATGGAGAAATTAATTAATAAGGGGAAATCAGGTTTCAGATTTTTCTGTCTAAGGAAAAAATAATTTTGATTGCGAAGCCAAACACCTTTCTTTTTTTCTCTTTTTACTGAATTCAAATAGCAACTACAAGGAATCAGTATGTTACTGACATTGCTGCTGAACAGCTGTCTTATGTTGTCAGGAGACTTGTACCTTTCACTGAGCACATGATTAGTGTATCTGCTTTCACCATCATGGGAGAAGGACCACCAACAGTTCTCAGTGTTAGGACACGTGAGCAAGGTAAGGATGTATTTCCTTTGAAACAATTACCTGTAAATATTTCTGTTGAACACTGTGATACTTTATCTTTTCATTCACATGTTCATTCTTCTTTTTAAGTGCCAAGCTCCATTAATATTATAAACTATAAAAATATTAGTTCTTCATCTATTTTGTTATATTGGGATCCTCCGGAATATCCCAATGGAAAGATAACTCACTATACAATTTATGCAATGGAACTGGATACCAATAGAGCATTCCAGATAACTACTATAGATAACAGCTTTCTCATAACAGGTAGAAAACAACTTTTTTTTTTTTTTTTGGTTGTTGTTACTGTTTGTTTTACATTTCTATTCTGATGGAAAATATTCATCTCCCTGTGCCTTAAATACTACAGAACACATGCTATGTCATTTTATATTTTGTTGTTTTGTGCCGCCATGAATATCTTTTTAAAATACTTGCATACATAACTTGATTAAATGTGTTTTACTTTAACTATATTTACCCACAGATAAGTAGAAAGTATCAGATCACAAGCTTCATAGAAATTTACTTAACTCAAGGAATATTATATATGGTAAATTAAAATAACTCGTTATTGAAGAGTAGAATGAATGAATGTAAACATCAGCTGAAGTAATTCTGCTGACATGGTATTTGTGCCAAGTCAACTATATCCCCTGCAGTGTGCCAAAAATTATTTTTCACCTTTAAATTATTGCCTTAATATTTTAGGAAACAACTTGAAATCACCAACATGGAAAGTCCTATAAGCCCAAGAATTTCGGGAGACTGCAATTATTTGGAAGCTGATATAGATATCTAGTACCTCAAATAAATTATTCTCACTGGCCTTATATTAAATGGCACCGATCTCAAGGATATTATTTTAAGGACAGTAAACAGTCTGTCTATTGTACTTGTAGGGTTAAAGAAATACACAAAATACAAAATGAGAGTGGCAGCATCAACCCATGTTGGAGAAAGTTCTTTGTCTGAAGAAAATGACATATTTGTGATAACTCCTGAAGATGGTAAGAATATCAGTTACAGTTTTAATTTTTTTAAAAAAGTGGTTGTACATGCTCACTGCTTTAATTCATGCCATCTCTAGGGTCTAAAGCAACAATCATGAATAAAAATACAGGTACTGAGCTGGGTGTGGTGGCTCATGCCTGTAATCTCAGCACTGTGGGAGGCTGAGCCAGGCAGATCACCTGAGATCAGGAGTTCAAGATCAGCCTGGCAAACATGGTAAAACTCCATCCCTACAAAAATACGAAAATTAGCCAGGCGTATTGTCATGTGCCTGTAATCCCAGCTACTTGGGAGACTGAGTATATATATATATATATATGTACTGAAAATTTTCTTTTCTTCCCCTAGAACCAGAATCATCACCTCAAGATGTTGAAGTAATTGATGTTACCGCAAATGAAATAAAGTTGAAGTGGTCACCACCTGAAAAGCCCAATGGGATCATTATTGCTTATGAGGTGCTATATAAAAATATAGATACTTTATATATGAAGAACACATCAACAACAGACATAATTTTAAGAAACTTAAGACCTTACACCCTCTATAACATTTCTGTACGGTCTTATACCAGATTTGGTCATGGCAATCAGTTATCTTCTTTACTCTCTGTAAGGACTTCGGAGACAGGTGAGTTTTTGTTTTGCTTTGTTTGTTTAATAGTACATAGTGATATAGTAAGCATAGCTGACAATTGCCATGTTGTATACATAACCTAAAATCCCTCATTATTTTGTTTTGTATAATCCAGAAATTAATTTTCTTTTTCTGGCAAAAGTACAGGTAAAGGTTATTATACAAATTTTTAAAGTCAGATTTATATAAGGGAATGCCTAATTAAAATCTGTGAATTTTCAAATGAAAAGACCTTGAGAAACCGAGGATTCTTTCAATGTACCTATAAATTTTAGGTTAAATGGCTACTTGCTTTCAAATGAAGTAAAAGCAAAGACCTACTCATAGGAATAGATTCTTAGATTCTGATGAGGTATCTATATAGATAGTGGTGCAGAGTGGGAGCACAAAAATGGCATGCCTGGAGAAGGCTTATGGAGGAGACAGCATTTGGCCTGGATCTTAATGAGGATGGTGGAATGGGCAGAAGGATGTTATAGAGCAGGGGTCCCCAACCTTTTTGGCACTGGGGACAAGTTTCATGGAAGACAGTTTTTCCCTGGACTGGGGAGAGAAGGGGGGATGGTTTTGGGATGATTCAAGTATATTACATTTATTGTGCACTTAATTTCTATTATTATTGCATTGTATTATATAATGAAATACAACTCACCATAATGTAGAATCAGTGCGAGCCCTGAGCTTGTTTTCCTGCAACTAGTCCCATCTGGGGGGTAATAGGAGACAATGACAGATCATCCAGCATTAAATTCTCATAAGAAGCACACAACCTAGATCCCTTGCATGGGCAATTCACAATAGGATTTGCATTCCTATGAAAATCTAATGTCGACACTCATTTGACAGGAGGCAGAGCTCAGGCAGTAATGTAAGCGATAGGTAGTGACTGTAAATACAGAAGCTTTATGCCGCTCAACTCCTGCTGTGTGGCACAGTTCCTAACAGGCCACTGGCTGGTACTAGTCCTTGGCCCTGGGATTGGGAACCCCTGTTATAGAGGTTGCTGGATGGGTTGGGAGAGGATATCCCATCTAAAGGAAATAATACAAGCAAGGAATTACTTGTGTTTTAGTTTCAGTGAAACTAGAGTAAGACAGTTTGTCTGATAATCTTATTTTATTGTTTATATTATGTTACAATTATATATAGGTAGCATAACTATTAGGACAATTCTACAATGTATTTTGAGAATTGATAACTAAATGTAAAGTTAACATTTTATTTGTACATTTAAAAGAATAAATATTTACTGACTTGCTACTGGTGGAACCACATGAAATTACCATTTTTATAGGTCACAAATGGCCAAATATCAGTAATTTCATATGATTCAGTCAGATATTATATATGAATGTCTGTCTTGACCTTGAGGATCTAGAAATCTAGTAAACTAGCTTACTTTTGAAAAAAAGTTCCTGTTGAGACTATTCGCAGAAATGAATACCATGAGATGATACAAAAGAGCCCATAGATAATGGCAATAGTTGAAATTGCAGGAAGAAGAAAGTAATTTTACATGATCAAGAGCCTTAAAATGACACTTAATTGATATTAAAACATATATTGCCATGTTTCCTTGCTTTTATAGGTATTGTACCTAAAATAAGTATTTTTGAGAAAAACGCCTGCTCTTTAATGACTCAGTTTTATTTTGCAGTGGGTCAAGGAAATAAAACATGAATATTTTCAGCACCTATTAAGTATCATGGGCCCTGCTAATGGGTTTCACACAAACCGTCTTTTTAAAATTCTAAACCAAAACAATACATTATTGCTAACTTCACGGAAAACTGAGTATAATGAAAAACTGAGTGTTTGAGGGGTTCATTCATTCAAAAAATATGCCAGGCTCTACTGGGGATAAGCAGTGTAGAAGAAAAGGAGGATTTCCTTTCCTCCTTAAGTTTTATTAGTTGGTGGGTGTTTAATTGCCTAATGTCACCAGCTGGAAAGTGATGAGTTGGAATTAGAATCCAAATCTATCTGACTGTAAAATCCATTTTCTTTTCACAGTGCATGCTGTTTTGGAAGTAATCAATAAAGCTGGTAAATTGTAAACCATATCTAAGATCTTTCTGTTCATTGTTACAGTGATATTTTGTTGTTAGGCTTCTGCCCAGCATGGAAGGAAAGTAATAACTTTGAAAGATTCTGTTGTGATATGAAAGAATAGCCATTTTTATGAATGCTTATCAAGTATTTTGTTTAACTGGCCACAGCATCAAAAACACCTTATTTTAATAATGAATGATAAAGGATTTTTTTTTTTGCTTTCTGTTTATTACATGTGTATAATTTTTTACTTAGTATTGAAAATGTAATCTTGGTTTCTGTTGTATTATCTGTTTGTATGAGTTTAATTCCAGGGAAGGGACAATAAGCTTTAAGTGAATATAAATTTTTAGATATAGTTTAAAATGCAAATTTTAATTTTGGAAAGTATCTTAGAAAACATGCAGAACCCTTTATTTTTTAGGTGAGGAGACCTAGGACCTTTTGGGTAAAAGGACTCATAAATCATAGGACATGAGAAATAAAATTGGGGCTATAGGCCTTCTGACCCCCATTATGAGTCTCATTTAATAGGCTCCTGAGATGGCTAAAAAAAAGTAAAGAGAAGGGGAAACCATCTTATCCATGGTTCCCTAGCCAGGCCTAACAATAAGAGAATAGGGTTTAGGGTTGGGCGCAGTGGCTCACGCCCGTAATCCCAGCACTTTGGGAGGCTAAGGCAGATAGATCATGAGATCGGGAGTTCAAGACCAGTCTGGTCAAGATGGTGAAACCCTGTCTCTCTTAAAAATACAAAAAAATTAGCTGGGCGTGGTGGCAGGTGCCTGTAATCCCAGTTACTTGGGAGACTGAGGCAGAGAAATGCTTGAACCTGGGAAGTAGAGGTTGCAGTGAGCCTAGATTGCACCATTGCACGCCAGCCTGGAGACAGAGTGAGATTCCGTCTTGAGGGGAAAAAAAAGAGTATAGGGTTTAATATCTTACTTTCTGCCCTAAGTTAGGATAATCTCAAGGTCTGTGCACTTTCCACCTGGATGAAAATGGAAGACAATGGAATCTACATTAGTGAGTTTTCCTAGATTATGTTTGTTACTATTAAACCACCAACTTTAGCTCCTCTGGCAAAAGAGGAAACTACAATGCTAAATTGGTTCTCAAGTGTTATTTGAAGCAAGATGAGCTCAAGAGAAACTATTTTTCTGTGTTTAGGCTCAAAATAATCTTATTAAATAACAGTAATTATAACTTCTATTCATGTAAAAATATATGGACCCACTCTTCAATATTATTTCATGAGAAATTGAGTGATGTGTTGACTCAGTGATGTGTTAATGTTACTAATTACAAATAGGAGTAAATTATTTGGTTAAATGCCTTACTTTTTTAAGAGAAAGAGTTTGCTAATGCTTGGAAGTAAACCACCACTCTTGTGTTCAAGCAGGAAAGATCAATATAAGATTGATTCTGTGTGTGTGTGTGTGTGTATTTGTGTGTATCTCTGTGTGTGTTTTAATCATAGAATGTGCAGTTTTCCAACAAACTTAAGATTTGCTTTTATTTTCTCATACTTAGGGTGCAATAATCATAAATACAACTTTGAGAATTTCCCATACAAATTACTTTTTTGGTGATGTATACATATTCCCTTTCCTTTTTAAGACATAACTATCTTTACAGTAAGCCTTTAACACTTTATCTGTGTTGCACTTTATCAGTGCAACAACCACGAGTGAATAATAACTTAGATGTTGATCAAAACTTATGAGGTGTAGAACCTCATACATTTATTTGTGTTAATGAATAACATTTTAAAATGTGTCTGCCTACATTAAAGCTGTATATGCCAAACAATAGGCTTTTGCAGATTCAAGGTAACTTCCCTTTTTACTATCATCATGGACTATATATTTTTTTGTCTTAGAATTTTAATAGGTTCAGCTTATTCCAACTGATTATAATCTCAGTTGTCTACTTTATAAAATATTTCTACAATTGGGGTACACTCTATGTCATTTCAGAAAATTCTAAGTGCATCATCACTCTTCACAATCAGTAAGTCATTGAATCCGTCTTGCTTTATCTACCTGATGATCCAGCAATAGTTATTCCCTAAGGTAAATGGATAAAAATGCAAAGGATATCAGCCTTGAGTGAGGAATGCATATTTACACACTGACTACTGGTGGTAGGCAGACAAGTCCAGAGGGAAAACTTAAATCTAATGGGAAATTTTCAAAATCAGAAGTTACATTGAGCTATAAAATTCAAGCATAGCATCATGAATTCTCCTTTTGTAATTAAAGAGTTTTTCAACTCAATCTTATATCTGTTCCTTACCTTTGAGTTTCTTTCTTGTTTTTAATATACTCTGTATTATATTAAGTGTATTTGTTCATTCACTGAACAGATTTTGTGGATTCCATATCATGTTCTACCACTGTACTAGATAGTATAGCTATAGCAGTAAACAAGACACAATCAATCTCTACCTAGTGAATTGTCTAGTGAAAGTTGATAATAGACAATTAGAAAATTAGAAATTAGAAAATAAATCAGTAAACAAATTTGTGATTTTTGGTAGTCGTAAGCTCTACTAGGTGAAAAATATCAAGGATAGAAGAGAGAAAATTAGAGTAGTGAGTGGGCTATTTGATATGGAGAACTGAGGAAATGGAGAACTGAGGAAAAGCCACACTGAGAGGTTATATTTACCCAGAGATATTAATGAGGTATAGGATTAAATAAGAAGAGAATAAGGATGAAAAGTGTTCCAGAGGAAGAATAACAATTGCCAACTTCTTGTACAGGAAAAAAACTGTGGAGTTGGGGCAGAGCAGGGCATTTTTGTCACTTGAACAGTGTGAGTTGGGGTAGAGAATTTGCAGATGAGGAGAGAGCAGCGGTGGATCATGAGATTCTTGGGTGCCATTCTAGGAACTTTGGAGTTTAATTTTAATGAGGAGCTTTTGGAGAGTTATGAAATAGGAACATTATATAATTTACAATTTTAGAAGATTGCTGCTGAATATGTTAGATGTTGAAGTAAAGAGAACAATCAAGATAAACTACTAGATTTTTGGTCTGAGCCTCTGGGCGAGTGGTGGTACCATTTACTTAGATGGGGAATTTCAGGTTAGGGGTCAATATGGAGAGCATCCAGGAGTTCTGTTTGGAACATATTTGAAATATCCAAGTGCCATTATGAAGGCAATTAAATAAATATGTTTAAAACTCAGGGGAAAGATCCATAGCTGAATTTATAATTTGGAGCCTCACCATGTCTTTGGTATTCAGTCAAGAGATGAGGATAAAGTCACATCACTGGAGAATAGGTGGAGATGTTAAGAAGCTTACAGCTATGTCGTGGGTAATATGACACGTAGACTTTGAGAAGAACTAATCAAGGACAAAGCGAAGTCACCGGATATAGAAGAAAAACTATAATGTTTTCAAAGCTAAGTGAATAAAGATTTTCAAACAGAAGCAATTTATTCCCTATGTCAAATGCTACTGAAAAGTAAAGTAAGATGGTGCATACAATTGATTAGTCTTTAGCAAGAATGAAGCTCACTGGTGACTTTACAGGAGTAGGTTTAACGGAAAAAAAATGGAGAAAAATGAAGTGAAATTAATAGAGGATGATAGGCAATACAATTGCAGAAAATGAGGAATGGCAAATTTTGAGGAATTTTGATATGAAGTGGAGAGTAGACTTGAGTAATAGCTGAAGGAGTAAGTGCTATCAAAAAAAGACTTTATAAAAACCATAATGTATATTACAGTGTATGTGTGTTCACATGTATCACTGACTAACTTTAAGTGTAAAGTCTCTGAATAGGCAGAAGGAATAAAATCCAGTGCAGATCTGGAAGGATAGAGCTTGGAAAGGAAGAAAGAGGGAAGGCATTTAAAAAAATTTGAGGTTGAATGATGATGTAGTTCTTTTCTCAGTGTTTTTGTTTTTGCAATATAATGAGAAGCAAGTTTATTAGCTTCAAATAAAGAGCGGGAGGGCATATCAGAGTATGTGAAAAGAAAAGATGATGGAAACACACTTTAAAGAGTGGTAGACTGAATTAACTAAAATAAAAACATTGGCTATCAGGAAATGAAAAGGATCCATTTGAGATTTGAGATTATAAATTTAAGTGGGACCAGTTAGCATGGAATGGTGTTTTATTCAGCTATTACACTGGGTATGTGAAGCCAGCAGAGTTTTGTTTAACTCCAATTGTAATTTTGCCAGCAAAGTTAAATAGAAACAATAGGAATTGATGGATACTGTTAGGAGGTGATTACAGTGACTGTGGACTCTAGCCTGAGTATGTAGGGAAATGAAGACATAAGAGAGGTGATGCACAGTGAAGATTTGATGAGGGTCAAAGAATTGTTGGATTCAAAGTACAAGGGTCCGTAAGCTGGAAAAATAGGAGCTGGTTGTCAAAGAGAGGAATAATGGCAGTTATTGATAATGACAAAGTCTTAGGTGTTGCCATGAAAGCCAGTGAAATAAGGTGAGATAAAGTAAGGTTGGAGAAAAGATTATTGGAATTATAGAGATAAAAGAATATAGAGTCCAGGGAACTGGATAGATCATTTGCATGGATCTTGACATTTCTGAGGGGTAGGGAAGAAGTCAGTCATCAAAGTGTTAGATAGCATCTTTAAGATGTTCAGAGAAGTGACAGAGTTATTACCAGTTGTCTGTCTTAAAGAGGGGTAGCACGTGATGGTATTTAATGGAATGGGGCTTCAAAGGATCTGTGGTTCTTGAGGAAGAAAAAAGGAGTAAGAAATGCAACTATCCAACTGCTAGGCCCTATTGTTAGTGGGATTGTGGGAGAAAAACAAACATGATACCCAAGAAGGCTAAATTGTAGTATTGATCAGCAGGTCCAAGATGTCACTTAAAGCCAGAAAGTTAAGAAAGCATTCAGGGTAGTTGTTGAGGATTTTTTTCAATGTAATAGGTTGGCCTGGGAAAACACTAGAGAAGATTTAGGGTGTTTAGGATAGAAAGGATAGTGGAATTATATCGCTACATCAAAGTATGCGTTGAATTGCAATCCTTTCAAAGTTTTAAAATTATGAATATTCTTCAATTAGTTTTTCCTATTAAGTATGCCTTGGCACAATAACCCAATAACTGGTAACAATCGATGGGAGGGACACTATTTCTACACTTTTAAGACTTCTGAATTTTATTTCTCTACTAAATTTATAATTAGTAGTTATTATATCCATTCCATTTAGAATATTAATTAAAAAGTTTAATTTCTTTCATTTGAAATAAAAGAGTCTTATAACAGGACTCTTGAATGGCAATAATATTTACATATTTAGTTTATATTGTTTAACACTCAAGTTAATTATTTATGTTATTGTTCTATGTACTCAATTTTTAAACCATTATCTTGACTACTCTGATCTTTTTTGTGGTAAATAGTTTTCTACCTAAAGTGCATTGTCTACAATTTCATTTATTTAGGTTGTGTTGATGGCGTTATCCCTTAGTTTTTTTTTATTGTCTGAATATTTTTGGTTTGCTACTGTTTATTTTTCTGGGTATGGAATTCCAGTTGTTTTTGAGTTGATGTTGATTGTCAGTCTAATTGTCATTCCTATGTAGATGATTTGTTTTCTTTCTTGTACTGTCAAGATAGTTTCTTCTTTGGTATTCTATATTTTCACAATGATATATCTAAATATGGTTTAACAAAATTTCTGCTTGGGATTTACTGAAATTCTTTGATTTGATGTTTGATATCTTTGAATAATTTTGATAAGCCTCAGCGATTATCTCTTTAAATATCTCTTCGTTTTCTCTATTATTTTAGACCCCCTTTCAGATAGATATCATCTATCAACTGCCATTTTATCTTTTCCATAACTGTCTTCTTTGAGCTGCATTCTTGATAATTTCTTTAATACTATCATCATTTTCACTAAAGTTCTCTTCTTCTCTATCTAATCTGCTCTTTAATACCTCAAGATAATTTTAAATTTAGCTATTTTGTTCTGTTCCAGAAGGTCTATCTTGTTTTCTTTAAAACTTGGTTGGTTATTTAATATTATTTACCATTATCTAAATAATTATTTGTCCATATTTTAAAGTATGTTTGATTTCTTGAAACATATTAAACATTTCTATGTTAATATCTGGATTCTCAAAATCTGACTACTGTGTATGTGTGTGTTTTTTTTCCTTTTCTTTGCTGACTTTCACTATTGATATCTGATTTGCTTGTATGTTTAGTGATTTTATCAGTGAGCTTATCATATTCTTTGAAACTTTAGCTGTGAGAAATTTATGTGGTTTATGTTGAAGTTGAGTTCCTCCAGTAAGGATTTATATTTACTTCTTCTAGTTGCTTAAGAGTACTAGCAGCTCAGAATTACAGTTTTATTTTAACTTAAATTCTAAAGTGGAGGTTTCTCCAGGGTATGTATAGGTATCATAGATTCAGTCCACATATGCTCACGGGATAGGCTTATAATTCCAAACCAGCATAATTTTTATTTCTTTTCTACCTCTCCACCCAGAGGTGTGGCAAGAGAGAGAGAAAAAAGTTTCCTTTCTGTCCTCTCTGCATGGTGAGTTTATTTCTCTCTCCTCATTCCCTGAAAATGAATGCACCACATTGCACAAGACCAGGAGTTACCACTCACATAGACTTCTATGGCACATACAGAAGAATCTAAAGTATCCCCTAGATTGTTCAATATAAAAACCCTGGTTAAAGTTGCATTCTTTTGGGGTTTCACGTCTTTCTGCAGGGATATATCGCTCATCTTTCAGCAGGCCCCAGGGGTTTTTAGTCTTTCTCTGGCACACTACACAGATGTTACTGTACAAATGCAAAGGTACCAGGATTAACCAATCTACTACAAGGCAAAACTGGCTTTAGTACCAGCTTCCTTCTCACTATTTCTGTCTTACATTTTGTTTGTTTATTTGTTTTACTATGACTTTTTCTGGCCAGCCATCACTGAATTATAACTTCCTTGTCAGTACCTCAATTTCTTAAAGAAAATTTATTTTAATGTTATACAGTTTTCATTATTTTAAGTAAGATATTCACTCAGTTTAAGGTATCTGTTCCAATATTTTACCAGAATTAGAATCTCATATATAGTTTTGTACTCAGATATACATAGAAAACTATTTTACACATGATGTGTTCAATATAAAAATGTTGTTAGATACAGAAAAGTAGTGTTTTAGTTAATGATATCCCATATTCCTGGGAGTCGGTTTTGCTGCCAGGTCATAATATGCAACCTCACATCTAGGAGGGGCTCCTTGCCTTGTCATAGACCTTATTGTCAACCAACACTAACCTACTGATCTTTTTTCATATTATTATTAATGAGGGGCAAAATAAAGTTTTAAGTTTTTTAAAATTCTCTTTCTTGCGTCTGTGTGTTCTGCAGTGCAAGAAAGGTTCATATAGTCCCAAGTATTTTAGTGAACATATCATCTTATTTATTCTGTGGAATTGTAGTAGCATTTTCTTTTGAATGACAATGTTTCTTATACAGCTGTAAGTACTATAATTTATCTACACCTTATTTCATTTAGGATGTTTATTACAATTATATTCTCGTTAATGTTCACATGTAAATAACCTAGTGTACTTCAGTGACAATTTCATAGATTTTTAGAATAAAATTGTTTTGTGTATCTATGTTTTTATTTCTTTCAGTGCCTGATAGTGCACCAGAAAATATCACTTACAAAAATATTTCTTCTGGAGAGATTGAGCTATCATTCCTTCCCCCAAGTAGTCCCAATGGAATCATACAAAAATATACAATTTATCTCAAGAGAAGTAATGGAAATGAAGAAAGAACTATAAATACAACCTCTTTAACCCAAAACATTAAAGGTAAAAGAACAAATCTAATATTGTATACTTGCATTTATAATGACAGAGTAGCCACAAATATTAGCTTAATGTTAGTAGTTTGATATCATTTTCATGCAGGGTATTACAATTTTGTCTTTTTGGTTAAATAAACTAGGAGTTTATTGTAAGTCACATGAAAGAATATTGTAGGTCTGTTCTTTTCTCCATTATCCTAAGTCATTTTGTCTTCATGAATAGGAGCTACTATTGCCAAAGAATGATTTTCACTTATTTTTTATTTTTCGGAAGATTGTTGTGTTGAGAACCATTTCATAGTTTGCCTCTCGCATATTATTAAGGGATATTTTGTAAGTTTCAACTTACCTATTTTATTTCTATTTAGGACTGAAGAAATATAGCCGATATATCATTGAGGTGTCTGCTAGTACACTCAAAGGTGAAGGAGTTCGGAGTGCACCCATAAGTATACTGACTGAGGAAGATGGTAAATACAATAGTGGATATCGATATACTTTGATTCTATAACATTTCAAGAAACATACATGTAGAATGAAACAATATAAAAACTTATCTAGTCATGGGTATCAGTTATGTACCATGCCAGAATTATACAGAGATTTCATTGTCATGGTGTAAAAGAAGCTAGCAACGTCAGATTTACAATCAGTAAAATCAGGCAAAAATGCTTTTTATTTTTCTGAAGTCATCAGTACTCTGTAAAAAAAAAAAAAGTCAATCATGTTTTTCCAAGGGAATTTTTAAGGCTAAAAATTTTGTTTGAATGATTTGAACATTAACTGATATATGTCATGACTGTGTTTTTCAACTTTCACATTTTTAAGAATAGCCATTACATGAGCTTTGAAGTAGATTATGTTTATGTCAATGTTCAGCACTTTTTATAATGATATTAAGGATTAACTTGTTAATGAGATCGGGCTATTCTACAGGTTCTCTACTTAATTGGACAAGATGCTATTCCCCAATGTTAATAGCTTTTGTATTGAATATTTAAACATACCTTTCCCCAACCCCCAAAAAATCACCTTTACTACTGAGACCACTTTATATTGGTACCTTACCAAGTTAGGCATATATTATGCTAAGAAAATAATTTTTAAATGATATATTTGGGATTAGGATTTGCATTTTATGTTTTATACCTTGTATATTTTGAGAAAATTTTTTTTTCTGTAAAAGGAATTTCTATTTCCATGAAAGGTAGACCTGGAAATACCATAAATGTTTGTGGAGTTCCTTTCTCTTTCCCTTTCCCTTTCCCTTTCCTTTCTTCTCCATCTTCAAGCTAGGCCACAGCCTGTGAATGTTAAGCATCTAGAATCATTCACCAGGGCAGAATGTGCATTAGACACTGCTAGGAGGAGAGACTTTTCTCTGTGCTGCTCTCTTTCTATTCAAAATAATAAAGTCTTCAAATCCCTCCTCTCTGTTTGCAAAATAATAAAGTCTTCAAATCCCTCCTCTCTCTTTGAAAAATAATAAATTCTTCAAATCCCTCCTCTCTCCATGTTTTTACCTCTACCAAAGAATTTTACCAAAAGATCTTGGCTAGGGTTCTTTGGGTTGCCCCGGTTTCTAAGTGTGATGCCTCCGTGGGTTAGTCTTCTTTAATCATTGCATCTACTTACTATGCTTGCTTTTAAACTTACCTGTCAAATTCCATCAAACTTACCTGTCCAAATTCTCATATTTTTCATAAATAGATTCTCTTTTCTCTCAAAGTAAAAATTATCTTAATTTAAATCAGTTCTTCCAAATGGCTCAATGATTAAAAACTAGAAAAGAAGGTTAGTGTTCTTTTCTATCTTACATAATATCTAAGATGATATGTAGTAAAAATAGCAATGCCTTTCTGAAAATAGTACCCATTTCTTTATAATTAGTCTAATAAAAAGTCCTAATGGTGAGAATTTGAGATCTTATGTGATGAAATCAGACCAGTAATGAACATATGTTGTGAGCAGGCAGAGCTTTTACCACTTAAGTCAAGAATTTCAAAGCATGTTGTGCATCTGAATTATTAGGGCTGTTAAAAATATGCTTCCTCAAGGTAAAGTTCCATCTAAATTCTTGGCAAAGTCATATAATTTCTAAGGAACAGGGTAAAGAACAAGACTCCCTTGTTGAAAATTACAGAAAATTGAGAATGGATGAAGAACTGAGAAAATTTGTGTAATTGGGAATTAGGAACTCCTTGCCCTCATGAAGCTTGCAGTTAGTACAAGATACCTAAATTTAACAAATGTGTGGACAAATAATTTTTAGGATTTTAATTACTGGTATAAATGATCCCCCAAATTATTCCCCAGGACAAAAGAAGAACCTAAGCTACTCTGGGGTATGAGGTCAAGAGTAGCTGTGGAAGTTATGTCAAAGCTGTGACCTGAAAATGAATAAAGAGGGAGGGTGAGAGACAGGAAAGATGAGGTCAGGCAGAGAGGTGAGAGATTTGTGAAGTTCATCCTTAGCTACCTTGAGATGCTCTGAGATGACAAATTCAATGCATTGCAAAAGTTCTAATTTTCCCATTTTCAATTTTGTTAGATTATATTTTAGAATACATATGCCATAATATTTTAGAATTCATGTGCCAAAATGATTAAAACTTAGTCTGTTACAGTGGATGTGCAGTGACTGTTTTTAGGTAGACATGTTATTACATTTACTTAGCAGTAAAATGTTTTACATTAAAAAGAAAATATTCAGGGATCTACTGCAGGTTAGCTTTTAAAGACATCAAGCTTTATCTGATATTCCACAGAAGCATCTTAAAGCATGTTATAAAGTAGAAATAGTTAGTTGCACCATATTAGTTTCTCAGTGCTGTTTTTGATTGAAGTCCTTTTTGTAAACAGTAAACAGATTTTACAAGGATGTTGGGAAAAATATTTATACGTTTTGCTTTGACAAATGACAGAGAATTTTTACAGATAGTTTTTATCTTGGGAAAGAGACATCTGTAATTGATGTATACATTCCTATGATAATCAATATTTGATAGCATTTTTATTGTAGTGCCAGTGAAAATAACAAAATGAAAATACCAAATAAAGCTATTATTATTGTTCCTTATAACTTGTCTTATAAACTTTTTCTGCTCAATAATTTTTCTTTGAAAATTATTATTAGTAAAATAATGAAAACATGCACACATGGGAACACATACAATTATAGCTGAAATTATTCAGAGAATCAAAAAGAAATGGAAGAAATTCAGGTAGCATTCTGCCAAATTATTGGAAATAGTGATCTGTACATGAACTGTATATCCATTGACATTGTTTAAAGATGTAAACAAATTCTCAGAATTTCTATTTGCTACTATGAGTTCACATTCCATACTTAACTATAACAATGAACCAAATTTTAGTGTTTTACTATTTTCATGTAAAAAATTGTATTCCATTATTCTAAGACAATACTGTGCTGTTACAGAGCAGCTGAGAAATGCCATTCTAAATATTTTACCTCAGTGGAAATATGAAGTTGGCTAACTAGTTTGCAGTAATGTTTTTACTGCTTATTCAATGCAGAATAGCAAATGTATTTGTACTTTACGCTATTACAGCAGAGTTACAAGTAGATTCCAAACTATTTTCTTATTTATGTGCTACATTGGTATTTCCTTTGTAAACCATTCAATTTTGAAAACTGAGTGAACAAAGTTTAATATTATTTTACTTTTTAATGACACAATGGAGATTGAGGAATGTAGTTTTCATTTGTGAGGTCAGTCATTTTAACTGCTTTCCCAATGTTATGCTTATCACTTTCCCAACTTCTTAGATGTGTGATTTTTTTTCCCACCTCTTTTTATTGCCTAGGGATCTCTTTTACTGTATATTTATTCACCCCAATAAAGTTTTTATTTTTATTAGAGGATGACAGTTGACCAAGATGTACTTGAACAGTAGGTAAGTCACTGTGACATACCCCTTGTTCTACTTTCTCATGGAATATTTTTTTCCACTGAATCACAGAAACAGATGTTCTAACACCACCATGCAAAATCTTCCTTTATCATCTCATTTTGAAAGTAAACATTCTCTTGTGCTTCTGGAGAAAAGTACTGAACCTAATTCCTTTACGAGAAAGTTTATAATAAAAATTGTTTGCATTTCCATATTAACTTTTTCTTATATATGTTTAATAAAATGCATTATTCTATATCCTAACTTTTCAGCTCCTGATTCTCCCCCTCAAGACTTCTCTGTAAAACAGTTGTCTGGTGTCACGGTGAAGTTGTCATGGCAACCACCTCTGGAGCCAAATGGAATTATCCTTTATTACACAGTTTATGTCTGGTAATAATTTTTTTTGGAAATAGTTCTGAGAACAGATATTAATCTGTAACATAATAGGAATGTAGTTTTTAAATTTCAGAATGTGGTGCTACATTAGGAACATGATTGTTAATAGGCTAGTTAATATGTTTTTATTAGGAAACAAGTTTTTCCCATACTATGTAGTGGTTCAATCATGGTCAGATGAAATAATTTTGCAATTAAAACAAAAAAATTAAGTATTACGCATAATTATACTAAATTTCCACTCTTAAGAGCCATTGACAAATCAACTTGTATGAATGTAAGCATACAGTTTTAAACTTCTGAAGTTTTACACAGTACTCTCATTTTACTGTCTTTTTAAGTGTCCCTTGAGCAGAGTAATTTTAAGAAACATTTAAAATAGATACTTTTAAAGAAACCTGTTATTTAAAGTGAATTTTTCCTTGAAATGTAAACAATGTATTTTGTTTCTAATCACCGTTACCCTGATAACCTGTTTATCCTTCAATCGTAAAAAAGATGAAATCTTACAGCGCATCTCATGTTAGTTAACATACCTATACTACCTCATGAGAACTCTGTAGACTGAAATCTTCACTTTGCTGTAATGTAAATCCTCTTTGGAGATTTTCACCAATTAGGTAACACATTATCTAGTGGATTTCATATAATTCAACTCAGAAAATACAATTTACACAATATTTTATAAAATGTAGCCATTTCCTTTTATATTTCTGAATTGGAAGGGCCAGCATTGAGGAAGAGGCTACGATGTTTTAAAGAAGTCTACTCTTCTTCTCTTTCTTAAATTAAGATTTTTCTTTCACTAATTCCCCTTTAATCTCTTTGCCTATTTCTCTTTAAGACTATAGTTTTTGTGTTCTTCGTTGCCTGATTCCTAGTCACTTTACCTAGTCATGATGAAACTGGGAGTGTCATGACTTCCAGTTAGTGAAAAGGAAGCAGTGGGAAGAAGGTAACCATTCCTTTTCATTACCCTATCTATTTATTCACTCATTCATTCATTGAACAATATTGATAGAGTACTTATATACTCATGAACAAGACTTACATGAGACCCACATAATACCCTTGCACTCAAGAGTCTTGTATCTCCTACACTCCAAGGAGATAACTGGATTATGTACCCATAAACAAGCAAATAAGGAAACATCAGGGGAAGGAGGTCTACTTTTGACGGGATGCTTCAGGAAGTTCTCTTTGAAGAAGTGGTATTGAGCTGTGATCCAGTTGACAAGAAAGAGCTTCTTGCTATGTAAACATTTGCAGGGTAGAACTTTCAAGAAGGAGAGAATATCAACTGCACAGGCTCTGTGGGGAAACACAACTTGTTACTTTAAAGACCAGAGAGGAGGTCAATGTTGCTGGGGATTAGAGAACCAGAGGAGGGGAACAGTGGGGCAGAAAATAAAGTTCAGGAGTCAAGCCATGGTAAGGATTTTGTTTTCATTTTAATTATAATGGGAGTTCATAGATATGTGAAGCACTGTAGATTCCCTACAGAGAATGAATTGTCAGGGGCAAAACTGTTAGCAGGGATACTAGGCTATTTTAGTAGATTGAGAAAGAGATGATAGTGACAATAGAGAGGAGAAGTGGGCAGCTTTGAGCTACATTTGGGAAGAAAAACTAACAGGACTTAATGATGGATTGGTTGTGTGCATAAGAAAAAGAGAGGAATCAAAGATGACTTCTAGATTTTTGAATCAAAGGTGATTACTACTAGATTTTGATGCCATTTACTAAGTTAGAAAAAAAAATTAAATGGAACAGGTTAATTAAGTGAGAATCAAGATTTTTCTGGCTGAGATTTTCAGCACTGCATTATGAGAATAATTGTGTTCCATACAGTGATCATGCTTCCCTTCCTAGAGCTTCCTTGTATTTCTGGCATAATGTATGGCACACCTAGACAGAAACACATGTGGTTGGATAGCATTTTAAGAGATGCTGTTTACCCAGTTTTTCTGTGTGTGTGTATGAACTCCCACGTCCATGGGAGCCTCCTATTCTAGGAACTTTTTTTTAGCTATAACTTTAGTTGTCTATTTATAATTCCAAAATGTCTAAAGGTACCAGGATTTGTTAGGAAAAAGCAATGACAATGTACATTACACCACCTCTTAAGAATATAGCATAGCTAGGCCGGGCGCGGTGGCTCAAGCCTGTAATCCCAGCACTTTGGGAGGCCGAGGCGGGTGGATCACGAGGTCAAGAGATCGAGACCATCCTGGTCAACATGGTGAAACCCCGTCTCTACTAATACAAAAAATTAGCTGGGCATGGTGGCGCGTGCCTGTAATCCCAGCTACTCAGGAGGCTGAAGCAGGAGAATTGCCTGAACCCAGGAGGCGGAGGTTGCGGTGAGCCGAGATCGCGCCATTGCACTCCAGCCTGGGTAATGAGCGAAACTCCGTCTCAAAAAAAAAAAAAAAAAAAAAAAAAAAAAAAAAAAAAAAAAAAAAAAAAAAAAAAAAAAAGAATATAGCATAGCTCAAATTTTATATGCTGTAATTCTGATGTCTTATAGAACATGACCTTTTATTTTCTGTAACTGGTTCTTTTTGCTTTTTGCAATGATGCTGGGGTTGATGAGAGCACTGATTTGAGGTAACCCATTCATTTCTCATTTCCTCTGGGTTTAATTCAGTCTCTTTTGGGTAAATATTCAATCAATTCAAAGTTTAACTCTTCAGTTGTACTTTTTCTTTCATCCTTCGAGAAGTATCCTTATCTCTCATTTTCTGAGGCAGTCTGGGTATAGGGGAAGCCCAATGAAAGTGGGGTGAGGGAATCTCAAATCTGTGATACTGAAACAGGAAAAGTTCCCTTGTCTTGCTCACAGGGTGCGTGATGGGGGTGTGGCTGGCTTCTCTGGTGCCCTGAGGCTCACACCTCTAGGGGGAGCATGCAGACGGGCAGGTTGTGGGGCTCCGACCCCACGGCAGTCTCTAGGGGTGAATGTTTACAGTTGAAGCCCCAGTAGGGTGTGTTACAGGATGATGCTCTTTCAGTTTAACCATCCCTAGGCAGCTTGTGTTAGCTCAGTTAGACCCCTGCCTTATCGCAAGAACAGAGTGCTTTCTGTATCTTGGGGTGTCTTGCCTTGGAGTTCCAGAAGAATTGGATCACACGTGAGCTTGGAGAATAAGTGCACGGTTTTATTAAGTGGAAGTAACTCTCAGCTGATGGGGAAGCCAGAAAGGAAATGGAGTGGGAAAATGGTTTTCCCTGGAGTCTGGCCACTCAGCAGCAGGCTCTCTCCTCCGTTCTCCCCGGCCGAACTCTGCCTCGTTCCGCTGGCTGATGGCCTGCGGGCCTGCGGCGCCTGTCGGTGTGTGCTCTTATGTCGCTGTGCTCCTCTCGACGTCCAGCGGCTGTTCTGTGTCTTCTTCCGCCTACGTGTTCCTGTCAACCTCCAGCCGCTTGTGTGTGTGCCCACTAGGGTCTTGGGGTTTTTATAGGCACAGGATGGGGGCGTGGTGGGCCCGGGTGGTGTTGGGAAATGCAACATTTAGGCAGGAAAACTGAAATGCCTGTCCTCACCTAGGTCCGTGGGCACAGGCCTGGGGGTGGAGTCTTAGCCAGTGACCCGTCCTTCTCTACCCAGCACTTCCCTGCCCCCTCCCATGTCAATGTTGTGAAACACCTCACCTGACCTTTTTTTTGGAATCATTCTGGCACAAACTTGCAGTCACAGCTGCTAGCTTCAAGGTTCCTATTTTCTGTTTTATCCTTGGTCCAATCTCAAGGCTTATTCTAGTCCCCTGGTTCCCTTAGCATGTCTGTCTTGACTCTCAGGTAGCTAGATACTCCCATGTGATTTCTCTGCACCAATCTGCAGTGTGAAGGATTTGAGAAAAGTACTTCCACACCGTTCTCTAACCCAGGATGATCTGCTAGAGGAGCCCTTCTATCTTGCTGGAAACAAAGGTTTTCTAAATGGCTTGTTACGTTTATCTCCATCCTGAGAGCAAAAGTCTTTTTTACACTGGGATTTCCCTCCCCAATCTATTCGAGTATTTTCACCACTCAAACCTTACCCTAAGTTCTTGGGACACTCCAGTGTGATAACTTTGCCCTTTTATTTCTCTCACTCTTACTTCGTAGCGTGAATTTCTTTTCTTTTTTCTTTCTTTTTTTTTCACTGATGGAAATTTCCTTCTCCCATATAATCTTTCCTTTCTACACCTCAAGGGTCTTAATTTAATTGAAAAACTTAATTATAAAACTCTGTGGTCTCAAATAATCCAGGATTGACTCTTGATGTGTAAATGGAATGTAGAAAACACTTTTCCCTCACTAAAACTTGGCTTTATTTTACACACACACACACACACACACACACACACACACAATCTCTCTCTCTTTCTCTCTCTCTCTCTGCTGTAAGATCTACTTTGTTCATTGCTGTATTTAGAAGAGACTGTTACCTGACACATAATTGAAACTTAATTAATATTTGTTGACTGGATGAATGAAGAGTATGTTTTAATTTAGAAACTGTATATATAGATAGATAGATAAAATACATATTGTACATAAAAATATATAATATATATTCTTTTTTTTACTGATGGAAATATATATATTATATATATTTTATATAATAAGTATATTTTAATATATAATATATTGTGTATTTTATACATTTTTTTATATATAATAAATATAATATATATAATATAATATATAAAAAATGTATAATATATATAAAAATATATAAAAATATGTATTTATATATATTTATATATTATATATAAAATATATAATGTATATTTATTTATATAATACAATTTATTTATATATATTTATTTATATAAATTTATATAAATTTATGTATTTATTTTTATATATTCATTTATATAAATTTATATATATTTATATTTTTTATTATATATTATAAATATATGTATTTATAAATAAATATATATAATAAATACATACTTTTATGTATATGTGTTTTATATATACATAGAATGTTTTTAGGTAAATATATATTTTACATATTCATAAAAACATTTAGTATATGTTATATAATATATAAAATTATATGTTATATAATATATAAATGCATATTATACATAAATATATATCATATATATTTATTATATATTTATATATAAATATATATTAATGTACATAATAAATATATATATTTATTATTTATATATAAATATATAATATATAAAATACATATTATACATAAAATATTATATATTATATATATTTATTATATATTTATATATAAATATATATATTAATATAAATAATAAATATATGTTTATATTATATATTTATAATATAAATAATAAATATAAATAATGTAATATATTTATATCATAATATAAATATATATTGTATATTATAATATATATAATCATAATATAATATATAAATATATAGATAATTATATATAAGATACTATAATTATATACTATAATATATATAATTGTATATTATATAAATAACATATATAAATAATTATATATTATATAAATAATATATAGAAATAATTATTATATATAAATAAATATATAATATATTATAATTATATATATTATATATTTATAATATATAAATAATATTCATAATATAAATATTCATAATATAAATAATGAATATAAATAATATATATAATATAAATATATATAATATTTTATGTATAATATGTATTTTATATATTATATAGCATATAACATATGTTTTTATGTTTTTATGAATATGTAAAATATGTATTTACCTAAAAATATTTTATGTATATATAAAACACATATACATAAAAGTATGTATTTAGTATATATTATATATATAAGTATGTTATATATTATATTTAAAATATATCTGTTATATAATATATTAAATATAATATTATCTATAATATATGTTATATATACTTTTATATGTTATATATCATATAATTATTTATTATGTGCTATACATATATACATTATATAATTATTATTATATATATGTATTTTTTCTCATTGCATTTCTGCCATGAGAATAATGATGCTTTTTCGGGTATAAATAACTCAATGGAATAGAATAAGATTACATAAAGATACAACAAAAAAGGAGAAAGACCTTTATATATTCAAGAATATTATCCATAATATATATGTGTGTGTGTGTGTGTGTGTGTGTATATATATATGATAAGGAAATGTACACAGATAATATTTAAATTTCAGCATCGTCTTACAAAGATGCTTGGTGGAAGCTTTAGGCTTTAGTATCTTACTAAGATACTCAGTCGGAAATAGCCCTGTAAGGTATATAAGTGTAGCTAAGGGAATGGTCATAATTCTGGATTCCCTCATTAGTGATCACTAATCTTTTTGGGGAACTGTTACCATAATCAGGTTTAATATGGGGAGAAGAGGCAGGTATCATAATGTAATACATATGGGTTTTTAGTCAATGAGACATGGGTTTGAACCTTGGCACTGTCACTGAGTTATCTTTGGCTCCTGTAAAGTTCTGAATAAATGGTAGCTACCATTATTAGCAGGATTCCTGTTTCTGGAGTCCATAGTTCTCTCATAATTCTCAGTTGCCATTATTTCAGCTGCTCCCAAATTCTTATAAAACATTTATTTGAGTATTTCCTTTTTTTTGAAAAGGGGTCTAACTCTGTTGCCTAGGCTGGAGTGCAATGGCACCATCTTGGCTCACTGCAAACTCTGCCTCCTGGGTTCAAGTGATTCTCCTCCCTCAACCTTCCGAGTAGATGGGATTACAGGCACCCATCACCATGCCTGGCTCTAGTTTTGTTTGTTTATTTTGTTTTTTTGTATTTTTTGCTAGATACAGGGTTTTGCCATGTTGGCCAGGCTGGTCTTGAACTCCTGACCTCAGGTGATTTTCCCACCTTGGCCTCCCAAAGTGCTTGGATTAAAGGTGTGAGCCACTGCACCTGGCCGAATATTTCCTTTTTTTAGTGTCTTCAAAATGCAGACTTACTATTATGTTTGTTATATTGGGTGACTTTTTTCTTTATCATGAATATTTCTTGACAAAATAGCTCATGAGGGTTAATGTATAACCATTTTATATCCATTACTGTATGACTCACATTTGGTTTATAGATGATATGTTCAGAAATATGTTTTAATCCATTGCATTTTAAAATGATTTTTCCTTCTGAAGTTTACTTTGCAAAATAACTTTTATCATTTGTCAAGATGGTAAACTAGCACTTTTCCCCTCAGTTGTTGATAAATAACACATATTTTTCAAATGATACACAGTGTTTGAATTCCTAGGGCAATCACCATTAAATAAATGGATTTCTATGGGAGCACTGACACTGTCAGCTTACTCTTTTCATACATTTTAAGTTGAGGCATGATGTTCTAGTAGAACTTATTTATTTACTGTATTCTTGAATTCAGCTTGAAATTGTTTAGCACTTTTGCTTCTATATGTGTCAATGAAATTTAATAGTAGTTTTCTTCTTTGTTTAGCAAACTTCTAAGAGAATATACCCTATAGAGTATAGCTAAAATACTAAGGACTGAAAGTGATGCTGAAAATTCCAGCTTATATGCAAATCTTGACCCTGAAATGTTTCTCAATTTTGTTAGTAGTAACACTTGCCAAATAATATATTAGGAAGTCAAAATAATTCTAATGCAGCTCTTTACTAAATGTCACTGTTCAAATAACTCCCCCAGTAACATAAAAGCTTACCTTTGTAAATGGCCTTCTGAATCCTAAAAAAGTATACCTACTGTAGTTTCTTCAAGTTTTCTAAAAGATTTTCACCAGGTTAAAAATGACCTCATGGTTACTGCCTATAATATAGATTAATAATCAGAATGCAAAGGGGGCCATTTCAGATTTTCTGAAGTTATGTCTCATTTTGGAATGAAAGTGGTAAAGATAGATCTGTGAGTTAGGAGAGTATCTCAGTGGAGGCAGTGTATGAAGGCAGCAGGAATGACTGTCAAGAGTTTGACAAGTAGCATTATAGACATGGAATATTGAGCCTAGGTTGGGAAGATGAAAGAAAGAAATACAGATAGATGGAGCGGTAGAGCACATGAATGCTCTTTAGGGCTTAATATGAGGTTTCTAGTGGGATGACCAATGTTCTTACCAGTGTTCTATCTCAGCTGTTTCCTGATAGTCATTTTTCTGAGTCACTCTGAAGCTTGAGTGCCAAGGTTACAACCAGTTCTGCCCATGATCGCTCATGCTTTGCAAATGGCTCATCAATTAAGAATTGTCAGTGTTAAAAAAAGTGAGTAGATATCTCATAAAACTTCAGTTTCTTTTGTTTCTTATAAAAATCAGAACACTTTTGCCATATTTCCTGTGCCAAAAAATCAGCAGAGTTGAGTGATGGCTATCTTTTATTTGAAGCATTTGCTTTGTCGTTTACTGTGGTTCCCACCACAACCTATTATTTTATTTTAATTTAAAGAAAATTTTGTAGGTACATAGTAGGTTTATTTATTCATGGGGTACATGACATACTTTGGTACAGGCTTGTAACAAGTAATAATAACATTATGGAAATGGGGTATCCATCCCCTCCAGCATTTGTCCTTAATGTTATAAACAATCCAATTATACTCTTATTTATTTATTTATTATTTATTATACTTTAAGTTCTGGGGTACATGTGCAGATCGTACAAGTTTGTTACATAGGTATACACGTGCCATGGTGGTGGTTGATGCATCCATTGCCCCATCATTTACATTAGGTATTTTTCCTAATGCTATCCCTCCCCAATCTTTCTAGCCCCTGCTATTCCTCCCCTAGCCCCCCATCCCCCAGGCCTCAATGTGTGATGTTTCCCTCCCTGTGTCCATGTGTTCTCATTGTTCAACACCCACTTATAAGTGAGAGCATGTGGTGTTTGGTTTTCTGTTCTTGTGTCAGTTTGCTGAGAATGATGGTTTCCAGCTTTATCCATGTCCCCGCAAAAGACATGAACCTATCCTTTTTTATGGCTACATAGTATTCCATACTGTACATTTGCCACATTTTCTTTATCCAGTCTATCTTGATGGGCATTTGGCTTGGTTCCTGTTGGTGAGAGTATAAATTAATTCAAGCACTGTGGAAGACAGTGTGATGATTCCTCAAGGATCTAGAAATAGAAATACCATTTGACCCAGCAATTCCATTACTCGGTATATACCCAAAGGATTATAAATCGTTCTATTATAAGGACACATGCACACGTATGTTTATTGTGGCACTGTTTACAATAGCGAAGACTTGTATCCAATTATACTCTTTTAGTTATTTTATAATGTACATCTAAATTATTTATTATAGTCGCCCTGTTGCACTATCAAATACTAGATCATGTTCATTCTATTTTTTTATATGCATTACCCATCTCCACTTTCCCCACCCCTCCTCACTACCCTTCCTAGCCTCTGGTAACCATCCTTCTACTCTCTATCACCATAAGTTCAATTGTTTTGATATTTAGCATCCACAAATAAGTTAGAATACTGAAGTTTGTCTTCTTGTGCCTTACTTATTTCACTTAACACAATGACCATGATGGCATCTCATTCTTTTTTATTGCTGCATAGTGCTCCATTGTGTATAGATGTACCACATTTTCTTTATCAAGTCATCTGCTGATGACATTTAGGTTGCTTCCAAATCTTTCCTATTGTAAAGAGTACTGCAGCAAACATGGGAGTGCAGATATCTCTTCCATATACTTATTTCCTTTCTTTTGGGTATATACCCAGCAGCAGGATTGCTAGATTGTTTATTAGCCTCATTTTTGGTTTGTAGAGAAACCTCCAGACTGTTCTTCATAGTGATTTTACTAATTTGCATTCCCACCAACAGCGTACAAGGGTTCCCTTTTCTCCACATTCTCTCCAGCATTTGTTATTGTCTGTCTTTTGGATAAGAACTATTTTAACTGGGGTGAGATGGTATCTCATTGTAGTTTTGACTTGCATTTCTCTGGTGATCAATGATGTTGAACACCTTTTCATATGCCTATTTGACAATTGTTTGTCATATTTTCAGAAATGTCTATTCAAATATTTTGTCCATTTTTGATTGGATTATTAGTTTCTTTCCTGTAGAGTTGTTTGAGCTCCTTATGCATTCTGGTTATTAATTCCTTGTCAGATTGATAATTTGCTAATATTTTCTCTTATTCTGTGGGTTATCTCTTCTCTTTGTTGATTGTTTCCTTTGCTGTGAAGCTCTTTAACTTGATGTGATCTCATTTGTCCATTTTTGCTCTGGTTGACTATGTTTGTGGAGTATTACTCAATAAATTTTTACCCAGACCAATATCCTGGAGATAGAGTTTTCTTGCAATAGTTTCATAGTTTGAGGTCTTATATTTAAGTCTTTAATCTATTTTGATTTAATTTTTATGTATGGTGAAAGATGGAGCTCAAATTTCATTCTTCTGCATATGGATATCCAGTTTTCCCAGCACCATTTATTGAAGAGACTGTCCTTTCTCCAATGTATGTTCTTGGCATCTTTGTTGAGAATGAGTTCATTGTAAGTATGTGAACTTGTTTCTGGGTTCTCTGTTCTGTTCCATTGGTCTATGTGTCTGTTTTTATGCCAGTACCGTACTGTTTTGGTCACTATAACTACGTAGTATAGTTTGAAGACAGTTAATGTTATTCCTCCTGTTTTGTTCTTTTTGCTTAGGATAGCTTTGGCTATTCTTGGTATTTCATGGTTCCATATAAATTTTAGGATTTTTTTTCTATTTCTATGAAGAATGTCTTTAGTATTTTATAAGAGATTACATTGCATATGTAGATTGCTTAGAGTTGTATGGATATTTTAACAATATTGAGTCTTCTACCCCATTAACATCGAATAGCCTTTCATTTTTTGGTGTCCTCTTCACCTTTTTTTTCATCTGTGTTTTATAGTTTTTATTATAGGGAACTTTCACTTCTTGCCACTAAACCCTATTTTAAACCAAACTTTTTAGTTATTTATTTTATTTATCTGAATCTTGAGTTATTAACAGTTGATTTAGGGAATCTTCTCATCAAGTTTTTGAAATGCAGAGAGCTGGGAGATATTTTGATTTATTTGCATGATAGACTTGGGGAACAAAATGTCACAGAAACCTGAAGAAAATAAATCAAGAAAAGTGCTACTAACTTAAAAAAATCACACAATCTAAAAATTTAGAAAGGAGACTTTATTTGTAATAAAGGATCACAGTCTGCAAGGTGGCCATTTCTCAGGTTAGTAAGTGCGCCTCCAGCAAAGACCAGAAATGGGCACTTTGAAGGAGGAGAAATCAGGGTAGGAGCTTTATGCTCAAAGGGTTAGCTAAACATACATATTCAACCTGCTACAGGAGGAGCTATGAGTATTCAGGAAGGTGGTCCTGACATGTGTATTGAAAAAGCATGTATGTAGCAAATGATCCATGTTCACTTTGGGGTGGAGACTTCACATTTAAATGTTTACAGTGAGGTCCTATACATCAAAGTGCTTTTTCAGGACACAAAGTCATTCAAATGCACAGCCTCTGTAAATTAACCAGAACCAGTCCTTGGTCAGTGGTCTTACCAGGAAAAAGTTATTGAAATCAGTCTCTTGTCCAGTTAAAGCTGTAATTATGGCTTGTGGAACAGGGGGTCAGTTAGTCACTATCTGGTGATAAGCTACAATTGTTTTAATATTGCTTATCTTGAGGCCAGTGCTTGTTTAACTGCTAGAGAAAAATAAAAACCTATGGAAGTTAGAACATAGTTTAAGTGTATATTTTGGGCAGGGGAGGGATGGTTGGGTGCATGACGTAACCTTTGCCTAACACGGCCATATGTTATGTTTATAATTTAGTATCTTATTGCCACAAAGAGTCTGTTCTTCAGTCTCATGGTCTCTATTTGATATGGTTTGCCTGTGTCCCCACCCAAATCTCATCTCATCTTGAATTGTAGCTCCCATAATTCCCCCATGTTGTAGGAGGGACAGGTAGGAGATAATTGTACTGGGAGGGTGGTTTCCCCCATACTGTTCTTGTGGTAGTGAATAAGTCTGGCCAGATCCAATGGTTTTATAAGAGTTTTCCCCTTTGGTTTGGCTTTCATCCTCTCTTGCCTGACACCATTAATAGATGCCTTTCACCTTCTGCCATTATTGTGAGGCTTCCTTAGCCACGTGGAACTGTGAGTCCCTTAAACCTTGGGTATATCTTTATTAACAGCATGAAAATGGACTAATGCACAATTTTAGCATTAATATAGGTCAGTTGTTGTGTCTAACAGTAAATGGTGGGTGGTATATTGAAGTGTGTCATGGCCAGAAACTCTGTTGTTTTTTTTAAGGTTCAGTTGGTTGACAGGCATAGGATTTTATTTTTAGTTTACAGTGTATTGGTTACCATTTTGAGACAAATGTTTTTTATATATTTTTTCTTTTTTCGAAAATCCTACAAAGCAAAGAAAATTATCCCCATTTTATTGTTGTGGAAATATTCTTGATGAGATTAAAGTCAAAGGTAAAATTACAGAGCTAAGGATGACAGAATCAGAATTCACACCCAGATCTGTGTTACTCTCAAATTATGCTCTTACCAAACCGGTAGGAATATGTGTTATGATTAATTAGCCTTGAGTCTAAAAACAGTGCATTTATAGGATTATAGAAGTCTAAATTTGATAACAGCATGTGTAAAAAGGATTTAGGGAGTTATAACAAAAGTAAGCTTATTGCATCAACTCATATGGGATATTTCTACCAAAAAAAAAGTCATTGGCTTAATATTGGTCTGTGTTCATTGATGGACTGTATCTGTTATGACAGAATGATAATTGCACTGTTTCATGAGTCAAACCAGTTGGATTACTGGTTAGTACAGTTTGAATAACATATGGACAGAGTAGATCTTGTTCAGGAAGAAGTGATGAGGATGGTGGAAATCCTCAGAATCAGGACATATGAGGAACTATTAAAAGAAAGGAACAGGTCAAGATTAGTAATAGTCAAGATTATTTTAGTTTCAAGTACTGGACTCATTCTAAATTGGCTTAAGCAAAAGTGGCAATATATTGATACATGTAGCTGAAATGTCCAAGCATATACTAGCTGGATGTGAGAGTTCAAATAATTTTATCAGGTGTGGTTAATAGCAAGAAGCTTGGTGTGGTCAACAATGAGATGGCCTTTGCATCTTGTGTGTAATGGCACAGGAGAAAAGTGAGAGTAGATAAAGATGGAGAGGTGGTTAGGCCATATACATTGAATCCTGAAGCCAGAATAAGAAGTTAGAATTTTATTGCGAGTGTAATGGAAAGCCCATGGAATGTTTTCTCCAGGAGTGTGATCATGCATCTTTAGGTACATGGTTTAAATAAAATTTTATAATTCTGTGTAATACTAATAGCCATATTCTCTCTCTTTCTCTCACTCTCGGCTCTCTCTCCGTGTGTGTGTGTGCGTGCACGTTTGTGTGTTTCTATTTATAAGAAGTACATTTATTATTGAATTGCTTTAGTTCTCCCTTCCTAAATAATGTTGATATGATAAAAAACAATGGATGTATACTACTGGTTATTATGATAATAAATACTAGACCCACTGAAAAGTTCAGTTCCCCTTCTGTAAATCTCATAACGTTTGTATTTTCTTGTTTAATAAGGATCTTCCTGCCTTTTGGTAAGGTCTAGCAATGTAGGAACTGTACTTTATCACAAGTCAGTAACTCAGTGCCTGGCATATGGTAAGCATTCTAAACAAGTTTTAAAAGAGAGCATGAACATTCTAGAAGAGAAACCACATGGACATATTTTATAATATTTTATAATGTTTAAAATTACAATTTTAATATAACCTTTCTAATGCTATAGATTCCCACAGTTCTATACCCCATCCTATCTGTGCTTTCTCTGGTATATGGATCTTCACATGAGAATAAAAATCTCTGGAGAGAGGGTATGAATTTTAACCCAGAATTGTCCCTCTCAGAGAAGCAGTTGTTTAAGGAAAGGATGATTGCAGAGACTAGATTTGGAAGCTAAAGCTTTGGTTGAAAGAAACTAAGTTGGATAACTAGTTCTGTACATTGAAATTCCAGAAACTTTCAGAAGGTTCAACTGGACATATTAGTCCAAAGACTATTAGTGTGGTTTTTGTGTGGTAAATAGAATTATGTAAGTATAGAATTGGAAAGTAATAAGAATTTCCCCCCCAAAAAATATAGTAAGGTGAAGGTGATTTCACTGAAAATTAAGATCAAATGTATAATGTATATGGCTTTCTGTAGCTTCTGCTTGATGAAAGGCAAGAATAGTAAATCTAGAGGTTTTCCAGTCCTTCAAGTCTTCCATAAGCAACACTTTCCACAGCTTTTTAGAGTAACTGAAGAACAGACAGTTCGAAATTATATTCTTTGGGGAGGACTAAGAGTAACCATATTCTAAACTTGTGGTAAGACAAGTACCATGTGTTTAAAATTTTTTTTAAAAGAGGGGCTAATGTTAATACTATTTGGTTATATTTAAGATTCCTAACCAGGACCTTCTCTAAGAAATGAAAAGTAATTTTTTTTTAAACCCTTATTATGAGAAATTAATGTGGTGATCAGGTATTTGGACCTACTGAAGAAAAAATGAAAGAAAATGGCTTTAATAAAGTGGAATGGCACTGATTTACTGAAAAAAAATTAAGTATTTTTTTCCAACCTTTCCAGCTTTATGATTGTAAATTAAAAGACTTTACTAAAATTCAGTCCACCACTGATTATATTTTAAAGCTTGCTATAGATTAATCACTTTGTATCACCTTAGCTTTTTTCAGAAAACATTTTTGTTTCTATTACACTTGGCAAACTTTCAGTAGAAATGCCATCTTTCTTATTTCTTGACTAAATGTGTTAAAAGACTTTCATTTGTAAGATTAATTTTATGATTATATTTATAGAACCTATAACCTTTTAAATTTTGCAGTAGAAAAATGTTTCGAAAATATTATACTGTCGAAACCATGTCAAGTAATTTTTAACTTTGTATTCATTTAAACACAATTTAATTTAGGCCAAAGTTATTTGATTCATTATTATGCTATACTGTTATTATTCACAGAAATTGACTCTTTCAAAATAAAAATTGTGTACCAATATTTAATTCATGATGCTTTAAAGTATTAAATATTATGCTTTGCCCTCTCTTTGTACAAAATTGATAAGTACTCAAGCAGACAGGGAAGAAAGCATGAGTAATTATTCTCTTATTATCATTAATGATTATGTATAATTAATAAATTCCATACGTATAGAAACTAAATTAAAAATTTACAAAACAGAAAAGTAAAACTAGTAAGTAATTTAAAATATAGAGTTAGAAAAGAAATGGGGAGATTGATCCAGAAAAAGGAGAAAAACCACATTTAATGTAATGTTAGGAATGACAAGGAAACATAACAACAAATATTTAAAAATTAAGAGAAACCTGTAATCCCAGCACTTCAGGAGTTTGAGGTAGACAGATGGCTTGATCCCAGGAGTTTGAGACCAGTGTGGGCACCATAACTACAGATACCTAAAATAAGAAATATCTGTAATTCCAGCACTTTGGGAGGCCAAGGTGGGCAGATGGCCTGAACCCAGGAGTTTGAGGCCAGCCTGGGCACCATACTGAGACCCATCTCTAGAAAAAATACAAAAAATAACCAGCTGTGGTAACATATGCCTGTAGTCACAGCTATTCCGGAGGCTGAGATGGGAGGATCACCCAGGCCCAGCGTTGGGGCCATCGAGACTGCAGTGAGCTGTGATCACACCACTGCACTCAGCCTGGGTGACAGAGTGAAACCCTGTCTCAAAAAGAGACAGATAGGCCAGGCACTGTGGCTCATGCCTGTAATCCCAGCTCTCAGGGAGGCAGAGGCAGGAGGATAACTTAGCCCAGGAGTTCAAGACCTGCCTGGGCAATATAGCGAGACCCCATTCTCCACAAAAAGGAAAAAAACAAAAAGACAAAAAAAGAAAAAGTAAGTGTAACTTCCCTCAAAAAGAGACAGATAGGTACATAGATAGATAGATAGATGGATAATGGGATATTTAAAATAAACTTATGACAATAAATTTCAAACAGATGAAATCATAAACTTCTAGTAAGATATAACTTATATACTTTGTAATAAAAATATCTGAATATTTTATAAGCTTTAAAGGAGAGAAATGAGTAGTTAATAATTGCATGTTCCTCCAATAGCCCATTTTCTGAAGTATTTTACTCAAATTTTGGAGCCCTAATGGGATGATAACTATGTGGCTATAAACCCTTTGAAGCCAGAGGTTACATCTTTTTCACCTTCATACATCCATCACAGAATGTAATAACTTATATTTTAGACCCTCAATAAATATTTGTTGAAGTAATGAAAGGAAGAAAAAATGTTCATTTAAAAGTCTTGTTTTTCTAATCTCACTAATCTTTGAGCACCCTTGGGAAGTCATTTTACATATTTTTGATCAGTTTCCTTTCCTGTTGTCCTGGGAAATTTTCACAAATCATCCCTATTTTCAAGCCCTTTGCTAAACCTCACTCACCTCATTCAAAGCAGACAAACCCAGCTTCCATTCTAAACTTAAAACTGAGGTGACTATCTCAAAAATTTGACTAATTCAAATTCTTGCTTCCAGAATCCATCAACTCACTTAACATCCATTCTCAGAGGATGAAATCTCTCTTTTTCAGTTCAAGTGCAATCCCTCCTCCTGCCTCTGGATCTTAATTCCTTGGGTCTGCTCTAAAGCTATCTATGGATTATTAGTGTATGCTTCCTCAGCTTCAAACTCATTCTCTTGAGTGGCTTTTTCCTTTAATCTTTCAAATTTGTCTTTCCTACCAAAGGCAAACAAGCAAAACAAAGCCAAACCAAACCAAACTAACTTAGCCAGTCAACCATATGATGACAATAAGAACAATAACAACAAATGAATACACTACTTTGACTCAGACTATCTCTGAGATTCTAGAACAGCTTTAGGAATGTGCTAGTGTTTATGCCTTGCTAGTTTGGGCTTATTTAATACACAATCACCAACTACTGATGCTATCAAGTTGTGTAGAGTAATTATCCTAAAGTACAACATAGAAGAATAGTTTCCTCATATAACGGGAAAATTAGTGACTATCACTGGTTCATATGAGGAAAAAAAAAACCTAATAAAGAGTGAAGTAAGTGAATGTTCACATTCTTCATTTTGGAAGTTCCATTTAGTGAGTAAAAGGAATAATCTAGAATATTTAGATAATAACTGATTAAAGTTTTGAAAATAAAGTCACAAAAATGAACAGGGATGATGTATCATCAGGGTAGATTACCACATGGAATAAAATATCAAAAGATGAAGATTAAAATTAAAACTCAGACTTTTCAAAGAGTCTCAAACCTTGCCTAGAGAACCGTACATATTCATGCCTCTTCTCTTCTTCTCCCACCTCTCTCAACTCCCTATCCTACTCTCAAAGTTTACAACTAGCTTTCTAGTGAACGATTCCTGAATCTTTGGGGCCATGCCTTATCTCCTTTTTTTATACTTTGGTCACAACTAATTTCTTTGCTCATTGGTTTCGTTGTTGTTTAATTTTAGCTACAAAGGGAAAAAGTTATTGTCCTTATTCTTAAGGAAGTCACATTGTTATTAGTGAATTGCTTTAGAATTATTTACTGCTTTATCTCTCTATTTTGAGGATAGGGGCTGTATCTTACTCATACGATGCCTGGAGTAGTGCCTGAGACAAAGTAGATGCTAATTAAATTTTGTTGGATTTTGTTAAATATTGATTTTGTACATATCATCTCTAAATTCAAAGAGAGTGGGAAAGTTATCTTTGCTTGTACGGTCTAAAGAATGGTGTCTAAAGAACTCAGACTAATAATGTTTTTATTTAAAAGACTAAAAGAAAATATTTAAAACCCATAAATAAGTTTTTTTGTTTGTTTGTTTTGATGGATCATAAATGACCAACAAACATGCAAGAAGACATTCTGTCTCACTTACAGCCAGGAATGGCTAATTAAAATCTAGCTAAAAATCTGTTAAAATCTAACTATATTAATTATATCCAGAGATTTATGTAAGTTTGTCAAAATGAGTACTCTTACACATTGTTGGTATGATTCTAAATAATTATAATTATCATAACTTAAAATTTGATACAGTAATCATTTTGGAGTAGTAATTTTAAAATTTTACAAAGTATTCAAACCATTTGAATCAAGAAAGACACAATTTGTATCCCGGTGTAGTGTTGTTGCATGCCTGTAGTCTCAGCTACTCTGAAGGAAGGATGAGGTGGCAGGATACTTTGAGCCCAGGATTGAAGTCTAGCCTGGGCAACATAACAAGACCTTGTCTCTAAAAAATTTTTTTTAATTAAAACAATTTAAACAAGAATCACACAATTTAATGGGTAGAAATAAAAGTACTATTATGAAAAAAAACTTCTTTAAGGATAACTACAGCATCGTTGTTAGCAACAGCTAAAGAAATAGAGAAACAACCTGAAAGTTAATTCATAGAATGACTAGATAACTATGATATATCCAAATTATGCAACTATGAAAATATGTTATACATCATTGGTGTTAACATCATAAAAGAAAAAATCAAGATATAGAACATATGCTTTTATAAATGAAAATAAAATATTATAATGGAATACATGATAATTCTATTACAATATTTTTAAGCTAATAAGAATAAAAAAGATTTTAAAACTAAGCCAACTAAAAGCAAGAGTATCAACTTATTATAGCAGTGTCAAAGATGAATTTCCTACAAATGGGTGGGAATGAACACTTTGAGCTTTAGGATTGCTCTGAAGATTGCTCCTTTGAGATTAGAGAGCTCACGCCTCAGCACAGAGATTTATGTGTTATCTCCAATTCGGTAACAGCTACTAAGAGTAAGGAAAATGGAGTTAGAGCCTTGGTTACAGTTCACTTCTGTCTCCTTTCTTTTCCTTTTAGTTGTCAGTTTTATAACACATCATCTCTTACATACTTCATATATTCGGAATTGTTTTAATTAATATTCATGCTATCATATTTTTCTAACTTATTCATTAAAATATCAGCCACAATCCTAAATTCCAAAAAGAAAAAAACCCTAAGCAGACAAGACATCTGAAAAAATTTTTGTTAGCTCAATTTTGTCTCTGAGAATAAACCAGGCTAGATGTAGAAACTCTATCTATATATGCAAACTGAAGTGAACTATTACATTTTTATTAATATAATTTATAACAACTAGCTTCTTTTTACTAAACTATTCGAGATAAAATTTATTTTTGATATGTGTTTCCAAGGTAATTGCCTTGATTCTGTATTATCTATGGAACATAATCTGAGTTTTTTATAGTTGGTAGATACTTAGGTACAAGATTTTGGTGTGAAAATCAGGGCAAGAAGGTAGTGATGCAGGGTAGCAGATAACATTGAAATATGTTATTGAAAATAATTTTTAAAATCAATTTAATGCAGTTTGATTACTTTAGCTAATTGCAAAACTTTTTAATTTTATTTTTGTTTTTTTTTTTTTTGAGACACAGTTTTGCTCTGTTGCCCAGGCTGGAGTGCTATGGGATGATCTCAGCTCACTGCAGCCTCCGCCTCCTGGGCTCAAGCAATTCTCATGCCTCAGCCTCCTGAAAGCTGGGTCCACCGGTGTGCCCACTGCCCACCATGCAGGGCTAATTTTTATATTTTTAGTGGAGATGGGGTTTCGCCATGTTGCCCAGGCTGGCCTCAAATTCCTGGTCTCAAGTAATCCACCCTCCTCAGCCTCCCAAGCCTCCCAAAATGCTGGCATTACAGGAATGAGCCACCACACTCAGCCTAATTGCATTGTTTTAGAGATCCACATTGGATTAGCATTTCTGTAGTGTCCTGATGACCTGTGACCAATGATAAGAGTATGGGTGATTTCTATGACAAGTCATCTTTTTTGGCGACTAATAGCCACAATATTAAGAGTTGTAAAAGCCCATCTCCTCTGGTCTCAATGAAGTCAAACAAAGCTCTCCTGACTGCTTCTGAAAAAGGATGTCAAATCAAACTGTTTCAAATTGCTGAATAGCCTGGCTAATCCTGCCTGTCTCCAATTGCATACTCTGAATCCATATTTTTCTCACTGTGGTAAGCTTTCCAACTATTTTTCAGATAACAGTACTTATATTTGGAATAAATTGGTGCTTCTGTGGTAGTAAAACCATGACTGAAATGTATCTCTGTAGATATCTTTAATTCACTTAAAATCTATTATTCTTCCTAATGATTCAAGTCTTCAAATGTTTCAATGGTAAAGAAAGAGATTTTCTATTCAGGGGGAATATGCATTTACTTCTTCAGTGCCGTGTGTGTCTAAGGAAGAAAAATATGAGATTACAGGAGACATACACTTTTTCTGTATTACTGATCATATTCCCATATCTAAATTATTTAATTTTATTGTTCCTAAAATCTAAATTTTAAAACAATGTACATTTTTCAACACCATGATATACATGTTCATTTTTTGGGTTTAAATATTAATCTATATCCAATTCAAACTGTGAAAACTGAACATGACTGTAATAAAATAGTGTTATATTTTGTTCTTTAGACTCTTTTTATCCCCTTTTGGGATTTTGGTACTTAGCTGGAGAGTTCTGAGTCAATATTTATTTGATTTGTTTTTTTTCTGAAGTGAGATTTTAAATACTTTAAAGATTTTTATTGAGTGAGATATGAGCTATATATTCTTCTTTCCTGGATGATATACATACATTGTTTTCAAACTCATTTCTATTAAATAAGTACAGGGGAGCCCACAACCTTGTTATTTTACATACCACTATTTAAATATTTGGTATGTATTTATTTGTGTTGGCCTGAAGTAAATGTTACTTTTGTACAATATTTGAAAGATAGGCTTATTTTATAAATTAATAGTTCAAATAAGATTTTGCAAGCATTTGAAATGAACAAATATTTGGACAACTAAAATATCAGTGGGAAAGGGAATATCGTAATTACTTTAGTACATAATGGTCCTGGATATCCATTAAAATTGGTCCAAGGAAACTCTAATTATGAACATCATATTAACATTTGATCTAATTACCGAATATAATTGAAAGCAAAATAAATTAATTCACTAAAGTATTCTGAAATTTACTCTGTTCAGTGTTTCAGGATAATAAACACCTTTATTCTATTAATCTAGATAAATAAATTTTGATATATTAGTGTTATTTACTTTATGTCAATATGCTCAAAAAGTATATGTTAAATTTTAGAATTCAATTATACAGATAATATTCTTTTTTATCTCAGGAATGGATCATTATTAAAAACTATTAATATAACTGAAACATCATTGGAGTTATCAGATTTGGATTATAATGTTGAATACAGTGCCTATGTAACAGCTAGCACCAGATTTGGTGATGGGAAAACAAGAAGCAATATCAGTAACTTTCGAACACCAGAGGGAGGTGAGCAAATGATGCATACCAATATATTAAAATAATGTTTTTTTGTTTTATTAAAAAAGAATATCCTGCCCTCCCAAAAATACAAATATACAAATGTATGATTAAGTCTAATATTCATCATCAGTTGGATGAAAAATTGCATTTTGATCACTTTTTAGCTGTGAGATGTTGAGAAAATTAATCTCTGTGTGTCTCAATTTCCCATTGGTAATGTGGAAACAGTATCATTCTACTTTACAGGGTTCTTCTGAAGATTACATAGTTTATATTTTTAAATGCACTTAGCACAGAACTTACTTGACATATGGAATTTTATGTGTTTATTAAATGAAACAACATAAAATGCATGAATCATTTGTCTATGACCCTTATTATTCAATATAAAAATTCAAAGCTATATTAGAATTTCAAATTATGTATTTTATATTGGAAACCTGTTATAATATTGTTATTGTATCCAGAGCAGTGGACAGGTTTTAGAACAGGAATAGTATTTTATGAGTAAGAAATCCATCTGTCTTCAAATTGAATATGCTTATAATAAAGTATTAGAGGGCTGACCCAATGTATTTTATGGATTTCGTTTCTGACATCTAAATAGATGTTATTTCTAATTCAAGCTTGTATGAAAAACAATTTTTATCACTTTGATTTATAAACTATAGGTAAAATTCAGGACATTTCAGACATTACTTGTAGCCACAAATACAGTAATTTGTTCAATTATTTGTTTTATAGCACCAAGTGATCCTCCCAAAGATGTTTATTATGTAAACCTCAGTTCTTCATCAATAATTCTTTTCTGGACACCTCCTTCAAAACCTAATGGGATTATACAATATTACTCTGTTTATTACAGAAATACTTCAGGTACTTTCATGCAGGTAAGAATTAAATTTTCTCCTAGTTCTTTATTAATATCCTTAAGTTTTATTAATAATACAGACTTGTCACAGTAAACAAATTGTTTACCTTACAGTGATAATTATGTACAGATGTATTTTATAAAACTCCCATTGACATAGAAAAACTGTGGTATAGATATGTCAGATACATTTAAGCTCTCCTTACACACACACACATTTCTATATAAGCTTTGTATGTATTAACAACAGTGAATCTGAATCTGCCAGCTACTTAAAATTCTGTTCATAAAGATGGCCCTCAATTATACTTCCTCCAAGAAGTGTTCTCTAAAGTGTTGATGATGTCATTTATCCTGAAAGTTATTTATTGGCTAATTTTTTTTACATTTGCTTGTACACAATATAAATAATTTTAGTGTTGAGATGTGTTTGCGTGTTTTTATTTAATTGTTAATTGGAGGAGTTATTATAACAATACTATAATGGTAGCTATTTTTTAATATCAGATGCAATGAAGACCACTCAGAATGTTGTTATTTAACTTGCCATAGATACAGTTGTAGGCTTGCACAGTTTGTAGGTGGGCACTCTCTAGGATGTGAATGATGATAGCTATGAAAATAGCTAAAATGCATTTACTGTGAAGAAACATTTTCAATTTTTTAGCAGAGTTATATTATTTTTCCAAATTAGATGCTTCACAGAACTCTAACATATGAAAAGGATAATTGGAGTGATATGATCGAATCAAAGATGCAGAGAGCTAGAATATAATTTGAAAAACAGGAATTTAGAAGTGCTGCAGTGTACAGAATATACAGAATATATCCTTTAGTGGTAGAAATTATTGACTGCATATTTGTCACTAGGTGATTCTTAATTCTTTATATCCTTTTAAATAAAAGAACAAGAAAGATAAGTCTTACAACTTTTGAGTTGCTTAAACCCATTTGTTACTGACAGCCTAAATTTAGTCACTAGTTAGTTCTCCCGAGTAACAACCTCTGGGATTAAGCCTTTAATGCAGCTATAGTGAATGTAGGCTATTGAAGAGGGCAAGAGCAGAACTTTGTAAGCTATCTCAGGACTAACCTAGAAGAGAGAAAGATGAAGTCCAGAAGGTGATTTAGTGTTTACATTCTGTCCTAGAAGAGTAGGGTTGTATATGTTTATTTCAAATTTGATGCAACAAGAAAATTACTTTATTAAAGACATGTAGATATGGTTATAGATGTATTAAAAGACATGTAGACATAGTTATAGATATAATTATAATTCAAGATTTCTCAACAAATGCCTTAAGAGCAGAAGGAGAAAGGACGGTCTAGTTTTCTACTCTGTACGTCATGCAGTTTTTGCTTTTTGTTTTGTTCTCTTTAGGGAAGAGAAATAGGGCCTAGAGAGTCAGTTTATTTTTTACCAAAATGTTGTTTACAATTGTAACAATAGTCGTTATACCAATAGAAGATATTCAAATTGGAGGTTTTTCCTCTTATACATTTAAAAAGCATTTGTACAATTGTTCCAGTAGTTCTAAATTTTAGCAATGATTTTGTCTCTGTACAATTTACTTATGGCTTATATGTGATTTATATTTTGGTTCTCTTTGTCCACATCTAAATAATAAAGCATAAGTATCAAACTTTGGTTCCAACATGATCTTCTAAACCTACTTATTCAAACCTGGGTATGTAATATGATCCAATTTGCAATTCATCTGTCTTAGAACATGTTATCTTTTATTAAATAATCTTAAGAATGCTTTTAAGTGTGACAGCTGCAAGAAGGCACAGGCTAATGATGTTAAAACATTTCAGAAGTATAGTCTCATATTGCTTGAAGTTTATCCATGCTTTAACTTATTCCTAAAGTTAATGTTAAAAATATCATCAATATCTTCATTACCTAATTTTCTATTTCAAATTAGTAGAAGAAATCCTCAAAATGAGAATTATTTACCAGAATAGGTGTATAGCCTTTTATTCGTTCCTTATCATCTTTCTCCTTCCTACAGAACTTTGTAGAATACGTCATGCATGGTATATCATGTTCTGTCTCCTATTCCAGATAACTGCTGCTTCTCTTAGTTCCCTTATGCCACGATAAGCATCTTGAAGAGACAGAATTGTGTAACATTTTTCTTTTCATCTCTTAAAGTCCCCTGGAACTATATCTTACATAGGTTTAATGCTCAATAAATATTTTAATTGAAAGATTATTTAAAAAATTATAATAGGCCAACATCACTTTTAGTACATAGTCATAATTTTGGAGCACCTGAGTATGTAGCGAAGTCATCTTTCCTTCTTCTTATCTTGGATAATTTAACCTCTTTGTTACTATTTGGCAAACCGTATCGTTCTTCCTTCAGTTGTTGCACATTGTATTTTGTACAGCATATTAACTTTTCTACTTTTTAATTTTTACCCATTTATGTTTCCTTAGTGTGCCTGGCATAATGTTTTCTATTTTAAAAAGTGCTAAGTGAATGTTAGTTGATTGGTCAAATTTGAAAAGGTTTTACTAAATACATTCTGGCTATATTTATATAAACAAAAGAATAAGCCTTAATTAGATAATTTGTGCCAAAAGACAATTTTTGAGCAAAAATAAACAGATGAATAAAAGAATCATCTGGATAATTGATCTAATGTTACAAATTTGTTAGATGTCTATGCACATTAAGTCACCCACTCAGCAGGAATGACTTCTGGATGATTCAGATAATTGGTTATGTATTAGTCATCAAGGTCATAGGTAATCAGAATAAATTCTATAACAAAAATTAAATTTACATCAAAAAGCTATGTTAATATTTTTAAGTGGTGCTTTGTATAAGCCAGTTGTTCCATGTGTAAAGCAGATGTATTGGAAAGTACAAAAGTTAATGGATTATATTTTGTGTGAGATTGCTATATTACTTTAACTTGTGTATTCTTATGTAAATCACCACAAAATTGAAGTAAATCTTTTATTGCACTATGTTTTTCCTCTGAATACTGGCAAAAGAACCGTAAAATTTTGCTGAAGTTAATTTGTTGATACATTTTAGAACCATTCTTACTATAAATTTAGTCAAATTGCTTATCCTGTATTCATTTAAATGAAACTAATTACCATTTTTTTTTGTTGTGTGCTAGACATGGTATTAATGGGTTTATGTGCTTCATGTCATCTAATCCTCAAAAGTTGTCTGTGAAGTGGAGATGATTATTTCCATTTTACAGTTGAGGGAAGAGAAGCTTTGAGATTAGATGATTTATCCAGGGATACCCTGCCAGAATTTGAATGCAGGTCTATAGGACTTAAATGGCTTCATGTGGATTGGAATGATTCAGATTACTCTGTGCAGATGGAAATTATAAAATTATTCATATGTTTAAGTCTCCTTTTATTTCAGAATTAGTTTTATTTGACTGTGTGTTTTATTTTTAAAATTTGATAGAAAAGAAAATGATTGTATAAATGCCTTAATAATTTTTTTAAAGCCTTGAGAAAAAAATGTAATTAGGAGTCAGGCAAGAAAATTTAAAACTTTCTCTTACTCTGTACATCAGAGAGTACATCAATCTGCCATCCCTTTGCTTCTCACAGTTGTAGGAAAAAAAAAAAAGAACCCACTAAATGTGAATAATAATAGCTATTCGAGTTCATAAAGAGGTAAACACATTCATAATTCCTTCATCACAAATGGAAAGAAACAAAACTAAAATTTTATAATACTCCCAAACTTGTTTAAAATTAGCTAATGGTTTGAAAAATACTTGCATGTTTTTATAAGGAAAAGTGACACTGATCAGCACAGTTGTAGCATTTCCATTTGGCCACTTGACCTTCTTCATTGTTAGCATAGAGTTTTTACTCTTTGCTTTTTTATGTATTGGTTTTGCAATAAAAACTACCATCTATTTCTCTTTTAGTACAAACATATTTCCAGTTTAATTATTGTAATAAAAAATATTCTATGTTGATTTTCCTTAAACAATTAACATATTGAAATAATGAGACAATCAATTCATGGATAAATTATTTTGAAATGTTCATGCATACTAAAAAAATACATTCTGAACAATGAAAGCGATATGTTTATTTTTCAGAATTTTACACTCCAGGAAGTAACCAATGACTTTGACAATATGACTGTATCCGCAATAATAGATAAACTGGCAATATTCAGCTACTATACATTTTGGTTAACAGCAAGTACTTCAGTTGGAAATGGGAATAAAAGCAGTGACATAGTTGAAGTATACACAGATCAAGACAGTATGTAAACAAAAAACACTTATTAATCTTTAATATGATTAATTTAAAACATTATTTTAGGAACTTTTTCTATTTGTTTGAATTTGTAATAAAATCTTTTATTTAGACACATTCATTATAGGAGTTTGAAAATTCAATTAATAGTCTTATAACACCATTACAGTAATAGCCTCTTCTGTTCAAGAAAACTGTTAACATCCATTCATGAAAATTCTATTCATTTTATTGCTTCAAAAGATGTCATGGCCATCCAGTTATGGGCACAAAAAGTACTGCATACATGGATGAAATTTCCAATAGTTAATTTACTTATCCATTTTCTTTAAGGACTTAAACTCTCTAGCAACTTGTTTTCTTTTCAGACTTTGAATCTACATAGGACTCTGCAGCACTTCTGTTCTTACTGTGTTTATGACTAATATATCCAGAATATATATATTTTTAATTCCAGAAGTTTTTCGCATGCATCTTCTGAAGAATCCTATTATATTGAGTATTCAGAAAACTGTAATGATTGAAGCTCTTGATGTGTTTTAGGTTTCAACTTTCAGAATACAATGATAAGTGGATCATTGCCTATTTTTCTTGTAGTTTTTTTTTGTCATCACTTTGCTTGTTTATTTTCAAAGACTAGTCCCTGATATTGAGAAATGGTAGTGACCTAAACTTCTGGAGTAAAACTCCATGTTTATTTTCTGAAAGCCATAAATAGATTCTTTAAGCATGAGAAGTGAATGCTTGCTTTGTTGTTGGAACAATCTTTCAAATTGTTGACAAGTTGGTCAACATAAAAAGATATGATAAATGTGTGGAAATATGTATTTTGGGAATCATATAGTGTAATATATGATCAATACCATTTCAGGCATTTTTAAATGCAGATCTTTCCCAGGGTTTTTACCAACCTATACTATTTTATCAGTTATAATTTCCACACCATGAGTAATAAGCACTTGCTATGTACTACTCCAAAGGTGGATGTCAAATTTATATTAATATAGTTTAATATCATAATACAACTTATATCTGAGAATTAGGACTTGTGTAACTAGAGTAACTGTTTAATATACAAATGTGAGTTGGTAGCCTGATGACTGGAGAAATTTTGAGACTAGATATTGGGAAAGCTTTTAGTGTTAATTCTTCTGGCTACCCACATGACCTTGGAGAAGTCACTTAATGGCTCTGAGCTTTAGTTTCCTCATATGTGCAACATGGGTAATATTTAGAAGAAATAAACTAAAAATATGGTTGAGATAATATAAATTATCAAAATACTTAAAACAGTATGCATACACAAATTATGCCAACACATACACACATTATGCACACACATGCACACACACAATCTCCACGTAGTAGGGAAAAAACTACAAGAATATTATAGAAACAATTTCCATACATATTAAAGATGACAGAGTTTATTTTGAATGATTTTTAAAGTAATTATTTAGAAGGTATTCTATAATAGGTGAATGTTTGCCACATCTGTATTTAAATAATTTAGGTGCTGATGATGTAATAGATGCCATTTCAACAATTAGTAACTCAGTTTGTGAATTTAGATTCTGTTTAGGGTGACTGATGATTTTTGTATTTTGCCCATTACCTATCATAGTACCTGAAGGGCTTGTTGGAAACCTAACTTATGAATCCATTTCGTCAACTGCAATAAATGTAAGCTGGGTCCCACCGGCTCAACCAAACGGTCTAGTCTTCTACTATGTTTCACTGAACTTACAGCAGACTCCTCGCCATGTGAGACCACCTCTAGTTACATATGAGAGAAGCATATATTTTGATCATCTGGAAAAATACACTGATTATATATTAAAAATTACTCCATCAACAGAAAAGGGATTCTCTGATACCTATACTGCCCAGCTATACATCAAAACTGAAGAAGATGGTAGGCTAGACACTTTTATTGCCTATTAAGCAGATTGTTGTTGTTCTTTTCATTTACATTGCTTTCTGATAGGAAACAGTATTCAATTATATTGATTCTGTTTGATCTCAAGTAATTAGCCTTTCCATAAATACAATGTTTCTTAAAATAAGAAAATCAAATCCCATTGTGATTGAAGCTTCTTTTTTAAATGCGGATTCACTTTTGTTTCATTTAATATTCTCTTTTTCTTTTATAGTCCCAGAAACTTCACCAATAATCAACACTTTTAAAAACCTTTCCTCTACCTCAGTTCTCTTATCATGGGATCCCCCAGTAAAGCCAAATGGTGCAATAATAAGTTATGATTTAACTTTACAAGGACCAAATGAAAATTATTCTTTCATTACTTCTGATAATTACATAATACTGGAAGAGCTTTCACCATTTACATTATATAGCTTTTTTGCTGCTGCAAGAACTATAAAAGGACTTGGTCCTTCCAGTATTCTTTTCTTTTACACAGATGAGTCAGGTAAGCCGGAATCCACATTTCTTCAAACAATTTCACTGTTGCAGCGCCCGCGCTTTCTTTTTAAGGAACAGCATGGAAAATGAAAGGATATCTGATTGTTTGTTTGTAACAGCCTTACCATTATATTTACTTTCTTGAATCTTTTTTTTTTTGTTTTCAATTTAAGCTTCAGAATTTTCTGTTCTGCTTAAAGCTACTTTGGAACTACTGCGTCCAAATACAAATTATAATTAGTTATGATATTTATTTCTGAAATTAAAATATGATCATTTTATTAATCTTTTTAAACTAGTGTCTTCAAGAAAGTAATTCGTGGTGCTATTGTTATGTTAAAAGTTTTATGAATGTTAGTTTCATCGTGTGTTTTCCTGCAGTGCCTTTAGCACCTCCACAAAATTTGACTTTAATCAACTATACTTCAGACTTTGTATGGCTAAAATGGAGCCCAAGTCCTCTTCCAGGCGGTATTGTTAAAGTATATAGTTTTAAAATTCATGAACATGAAACTGACACTATATTTTTTAAGGTAGGTTGATTATAACAGTATATGTTTATTTTAAAAATTTAGAAATGGAATTAAAATCTTTTGCCATATAGGAAGAAAATGGCCTACTAAATTAAACAATGACTATTTTTTAAAAAATTTATTTCCTACAATTTAAGGATGCCATGGAAAACACAAGAAAGCGTTTGCCAGATATATAAACTGAATACTTCATAGAGCAATGTACTTAGATTTGTAAATTCTAGATATCTACAATTTAAGAAACAATTGCAAACAATTATCGTTTGTTAATGCTGGAAAGGGTACAGTAATTTTTTTCTGGCTTACAAATCTGTTATAAAATGTATTTCTATCTATTGTTACCAGCAGTAACAAGGGAATCTTTTTAACCTTTTAGAAAGTATTAATATTCATACTGGACTTCTGGTCATCTTTCCCGATAGCATATGATCCTACAATAATTGGTCTTCTAAGATATATCCTTATCCTTATTTTTTTTAATTTTCAAGAGTAATTCATTTGCAACACTAACTACATTTTCCTTCCTCCATTTTTGGAATCCAGAATTAGTGAAAAATATTCACAAAACTGATGTAACAGAGTCTCAAATATGTATCTGTGATTTCTAGCACTTAATTGCCAAAATGTAATTAACAAGCATTTGTTTAAGAAAATTTTCTTATTTCTTTCCCAAAGGCAAATGAAGTCCTGGAATGTTCTTATTTAGTTACAGCAAGAAGAGTACAAAAAATCTGCAGTAAATGTTTTACTCAATGTTATGAGTATTACAATTTATGACTATGGTAAATCATTGTTATAGCATGTGTAGCTTACAAATTGAATGGTAAAAATCAAAAGCATACATTAACTTTATATCATCAGGAACAATGACTTTCTTTCTGGAAACGAAGATATTACTCTAAAACCTGATAGTTTGAGTATAATTTGAATCATATTACTCCATAAATGTGGAATTTGTTTCCCAGAAGTGTGAAATTATATTAAATGACATGAAGCCTCTTGCCCTTTAATATCTATCCCTGGTTTAATCTGAACATTTTTCCGTTTTTTATTTGCTTTGTCTGTATGGATCACTGGGAGATAGATATCAAAAGGGAAAAAATAATCCTTTTCTTAGAGTAATTGGATACCCTGGATTGTTGTGTATGTATATTAAAGTATGAATGTCTATATATGATCTTATCTCCTCAGAATGGTAATCTCTAACTCTCTTAGCATAGTGGTGAAGCAAGGGCTCTGACTTCAAATTACCTGACTCAGATTCTGTCTTTGAAACTTACTGTGTTTCAGTGGAAACATTGCTTACCTCTTAATGCAAAATGGGAGTTACAAAGATGTATACATTTGAAACTGAGGATTATAAAGGAAAATCTACATAGAGCATTTCGAACAATTCCAAGCATGTGATAAACATGTTAGCTATTGTTGCTGTAGGTGTACATAGTTTTTAAAAGAACAAAAAAATCTGTCCAACATTTTAATAGCACTAAGCATGAAATGACAATATGCCATTATGTGAATATGAGAATAGCTTATATTCTCAGTTTTGTAAACAGGTTTTCTCAATAGAAGCACATCTTTAATATTTCACTAGTAGCAAAAATACAATCTTTATGCCATTCAGTATTAAATATATCATTTGAGATGGGCAGTTTTATGTTTTAAAATCTACTACCTCATGTTAACTCCTTTTTACGTCTATTTTGTCTTTCATCAATTTTCATAATCTTATTTTCTTTCAAATTCCTTTAAATGTACTCTCATGCCATCTTTTTCCCTTTCTCAGCATCTGGTTACTGTATGTTTTTTCCTCTTTCTGTTTAGCTTTCTCCCCTAGTGTGTTTATTTTCCTTTCTTTTTCATCCACCCTGATACCCTGACAGTAACAATTTATATTATTTTCTCTGTTTTTATATTCTTTTTCTTCTTTCAAGTTAGATGTGCATTTGTGGAGGTACAATAATGCTAGCACCACTTCAAATGTTACTGCAATCCCGGTCAATCCACTGTAGTCCACACATAGTGAAATCAGTAGGTAACGAGTCACTCACACATGCTGAAAGAAATTATTTAGTACAAAGTTCTATTAAAATAGGTTTTTAAATATTCATCACTCATGTCTCCCTTTTTGACAACATACTCTTGTATAAATTTGTTTACTCTCCCATAAATTACTCTCTTATTATTATGACCTCTCGGGTTCAGTTGTTTCTCTGGTTATTAGCCCTTTCTAACCAAAATCATAGTTTGCTTGTTTTGTGTTTAATTTTTTTCTCATTCAGTAATTGTAGATTTCTCTAGTTAATATAAAAATTCCTTGATGGCAGGGACCATGATGTATACGTATCTATAATCTTCAGATTATCTTATAGTATGATTTGTAAATAGTAAGCAGAAAAGAATGACTGAAATAAAGAGATTCAGTAAGTCCCAGTAAGTCAATGAATTCCTAGAGATTATTTTAAAATAGGATCCTAATTGTAAATTCCCCAAGAGTTAATATTCTTATTAAATTTCTGTTACTGAAATGTTTAATAAATAATCAATATTGCTTATATTTGTCAGATATAATGTAAGATTCTTACACTTATACCAAATAAGAGATTATCTTCTCTGTCCATAATGATAATTGATTAATCTTAATTGCTTTCTTGGTTAGGACAATTATCTGTGAATGAAAACTTTGTACTTAATGAGAATTTTTTCTATAAGAAATCATATTCCTCCTTAAGCAACTATGATACTCTTTTGTTCCTTTTCTTATTTCTCGAAAAAATTGTGTCAAATTAGAAACTTAGGAATTGGATGGGAAAACTCCCAATTTAAGCTTCATGGAAGCTAGATATTTTAAACTTATTATTCACTGCTTTATTGCCAGTGTCTACATACAATAGCTGAAGAATAAATTTAATTTACACAGGAATGCTGTGGGTATTAAAGATGAATTTAGATGAGTTCAGAAAAATCAAGTATCTTTGACCACCCACAAGTTGGATTTAAATTGCAAACTGTAATTATAGCAGATTGAAAAAAAAAGATTATATAATTCCAGGTAAAAATCAGGAAAACAAAGTGAAAACAAAACACTCTGTTTTTTAAAAAAAGGCAATTATAGGCCAGGCATGGTAGCTCACACTTGTAATCCCAGCACTTTGGGAGGCTGAGGCTGGCGGATCACCTGAGGTCAGGAGTTCAAAACCAGCCTGGTCAACATGGCTAAACCTTGTCTCTACTAAAAGTTACAAAAATTAGCCAGGCATGGTGGTGGGCACCTATAATCACAGCTACTCAGGAGGCTGAGGCAGGGAGAACTGCTTGAACCTAGGAGGTGGAGGTTGCAGTGAGAGGAGATTGTGCCACTGCACTCTAGCCTAGGGGACAAAGCAAGACTCCGGTTCAAAAAAAAAAAAAGAAAAAAAAGGTGTAAAAAAGGCAATGATGAGGTTCTTCAGGGCAAAGAGGGTGCCCAATTCATCCTTGCATCATAAGCTGAGCACACTCTATAGCATTAAAAAATGCTAGTATTTATTACAATTTAAAATATCAATTCTTATTAAATTATTTATTAAATAGAGAAGGAATAACTTCAATGAAAATATTCCAGTGATGAACAAATTTTTGATGATTCATTGGAACTAATAAATTTTTTTTCTGCTTTTCAGAATATATCAGGTTTTCAAACTGAAGCCAAACTTGTTGGACTGGAACCAGTCAGCACCTACTCTATCAGTGTATCTGCCTTCACCAAAGTCGGAAATGGCAATCAATTTAGTAATGTAGTAAAATTCACAACCCAAGAATCAGGTTAGATGCAGTTTTTGAGCCTAAAATATTTCATTTTATATTTAACACCTTTCCCTTTTTTTTCCTCAGTTTATATGATAAAGTGTCATTACTTAAGAGTCTATTCAAAGGGAAATTGCATTTCAGTGCTTTATGTTTGAAATAATATGCTGTATGTGTGTTTGTACATATATATTTGCACATTGTTTTTTCTTTTGAACTGAAGAAGTTGAAATTAAAAAGTAGTTTAGGAACAAAATAGCCTTCTAGATATCTGTGAAAATTATCTAATTCTTAGAACTATTTGAGACAGCTGGCGAAAAAGGGAGAAATGAACCAGCAGTCACTTTTAACAGGCTGATTTATATTCTTAAGAAACAACATATATACTTTTCTTTTAAGAAGATGAGTTGTGACATTTGGAGAGCAAGAGCCATTGCACAAACCCTCTATGCTCCTGTCATCTCGTCTTTCCCATGTGGAGGACACTGTTAAATATCACTGACCTAATTCATCAATAGCGTACCTGCTGTGTCACACATGTATACATGACATACCTTGCCTTTGTGTGTACACTGAATAGTTTTTAGTTATGACTTATTTAATGTTGGCTTAGAAATGTACTTCTCCTTTTCTCAACTGGACCATACATTTAAACGTACCTCTTCTTAATTTTTTTTTTTTTTTTACTTCTGTCAACGTTTATTGAATGAGCACAAGATCTCATTCTAGTCATTTCTTCTTAGCAGCTCTGGATGCACTTCCTGGTATTTTAGTAAATCTCAAAATTGAGATCGTAGACCACTGACTGCTAAATTAACCATTTTTGCATTAATTTATGACTACCCTTGACTTTTTTTCCCATAACATTCCTGCAAGACAGGCAAAATAAATAGCATTTATAGTGGATAAAAGTACATGCAGTGATTGTCTGGGTTTGAATTTGAGCCCCATGACCTTCTAGCTGTACAATCTTGGCAAAGGCTCATGACTCTCTGAGCCTCTGTGTCCTTAACTGAAAAGAAGCACACATTAGCAGTAGCCATCTCATAAGGTAGTTGTCAAAAATATTTGAAAAGATCCACATAAAGCACTTCATAGAGTATTAGATACTCAGTAAATGCCCCCTAAATATTACTATTGCCAACATTCCCATGTTACAGATGAAAAAGCCATGATTCAGGCAGATTAGATGAAAAAGACCTTGAGAACATTGGTGAAGAACCTGACTAGAACATTGGCCTTCTGACTTCTAGTGAAGAGTGGACATGACTATAGGAAATGCAGGTTGTAAATGAGTGATAGAATATAAAAATGTTCAACCCATAAATTAAAAAAAATTAACAATATTTGTATATGAGGGTAATAAGAATCAAGGCTAATCTTGTTAGAAAGTGCTCTGTTAACCGATAAATATTTTTGTCAGTAAGATAAAATTGTACCACAACATATTATACTCTGATTAGTTAAATAAATAAAATTTTCACCTTTAAGTGTTATAATATTACTGGTTAATTTTTTGTTTTGAGGTTCACAAAATCAGGAAAATAGATATTCATAAAATCTGGATTTATAAGCTAAAGTTCGGCAAATTGTCATCTATTTTGTGTTAACTTATTTTATAAAAATGTTTATGATTTTGAAAACAAGGAAGTGAATAGTTAATAATATTTAATTGCTAGATCCCTTGATCAGCCCAGAAATTATCTTTTAAAAAATTTTAAATGCAACACCTTCCCTAAGTAGTCCCCTTTGGTACTGGTGTCTTTATCTTACAGAAGAAGAAAAGTTTATAATAGCTCAGTTTAGAGCCAGGTAGAGCAGTATAGGCAGGTGAGAGATCACCTGAGTATTCTTTAAAGCATTATGTTTTACATAATGGCAGCAAGTTATTTTCTTTCAATTTTCATTGTTTGTAATCCACAAATTGACTATGTCCCAATTCTTCTTCTACCATTATGTTTTACTCTGACAAGAAAAGTTATTCTACTAATACCAACTTTAGGGGACATTAGCTAATTGGACATTTCGTGGGAAGTAATCAGTCTCTCTAATGTGCAGTCACTTTGGTGGGCTGAGATATTGTTCTTTAACTAGGTCTACCAGATATAGTGGATCTCTGAGAAATTGGGTTACTTTCAAGTAAATTCAGAGAGGCTCCAGAAAATAAGACTGAGACTCCTTAAATCTTCCTCCCAATGATGTCTATGAAAGGTACTTACTTAAAGATGAGATCTTCATGATTCTTCCAAAGAAGCCATCCCAGTAAAAAAGCATTACCTTTAAATTAGTTAGGGGTTTCTAAGTTCTGTGAAGCCCAGATTTGTCACATTAGGGAGGCACCTGCATATATGTTTTGTATAAAAATGTCCCATAGTATTGCTAAGATTGTTCCTTTCTGATTAGGAGAGCAGTTATCAAACACTGCCTGGGCCTCGGCTTGAGGCTACACATTTGCTTCTGAGCTTTTGAGGATGTGATTGGTGCTTGGACCTGGAAGATATTCAATGACTGGTTCAATATTGTAAGGATTAATAAAATAGCAGGAAAAAACAAGTCAACAGCCTTTTGATTCAGTCTATGTTAATGACTTTTTAAGCACACATTGAAAAGTTGATATATTAAATACTTTTCTAGTTCTACTTCTAAATACAGTTTTATCTAGTTATCACATAATTTAATCAATTATCTACTTACATGTATATACATTTTAACTTTGGGCATATGTTTATCTCTTAAGTTCCAGATGTTGTACAGAATATGCAGTGTATAGCAACTAGCTGGCAGTCAGTTTTAGTGAAATGGGATCCACCCAAAAAGGCAAATGGAATAATTACGCATTATATGATAACAGTTGAAAGAAATTCTACAAAAGTCTCTCCCCAAGATCACGTTTATACTTTCATAAAACTTCTTGCCGATACCTCATATGTCTTTAAAGTAAGAGCTTCAACCTCAGCTGGTGACGGTGATGAAAGAACATGCCACGTCAGCACACTACCTGAAACAGGTAATTAACGTGAAACAGGTAACTAATGTGAAACCTTTAATTATTTGTGGATTGTGTCAATACCACCTGCAAACTGTATAGCATATTTATCTAAAGATATAAAGCACAATTAAAAATACGACACAGGCTGTTTTATCCCATGTGTTGCTTGAGTACCAGCTGTGTACTACCTTGACCCTTCTCCAAAATGCTGGGAGATTGAGGGAGGAAAAAAAGAGAGAGAATCTGCTTTACTAGTATTTCCACAAATATAAAACCTTGACTTACTAAATTATGCTTAACCATGATTTGAAAGAAGGAATAAACATGTAAACCTTTCATGTATATCTTGTTTTGTCTTAATTGTTTTTATGTAAATCTAGATGTTTCCCTGAACTATATGGTTGAGGTATATCAGACTCATTTCCATATATTTTTCCCCTTTATACCAGCCTTTGTCTTTCATGCTAGTTGAATAAAATATCCAGGTTGTTAAGCTTTAGTTCACAAGAAGAAACTCTCACCATCCCTAGAAGTGCTCTAGCTATGTCATAATATCCTTCATCCTATTTTCTTCCATATTCTACCTGCTTACATAGATTAAAACCTGATTCTTTTCTGATAACACAGTGTCTAACGGGCACTGTGGATATTGGCATAATTGTTAACTTCTGGCACATCCAAACCCTTTATCTTGGAAACGTCTTTCAACCTGTCTCTCCCTTGGAAATCCTCATTGCCTAATTTTACTTCATGTTTCTACCCTTGAGACTGTATACCTAGAACATCAAGACATAGTCTGCCTTCTTTCTGATTTCAGCATCTAACTCAGCATCCTTTCCTTCTCATTCTTCCAGTGCAACATTTTTTCAGACTATAGTCTTTCCCTTTCCAGGATGGAACAGTTACATTTCAACACCACCATCTCTTGCTCCTTAGATCTCATACCTTGTCATTGTGACTTATCCTCCAGGAAGAGTCCTCACTCTGAGAAGACCACATTGTTTTTTTTTTTTTTTTCCAAGATGCTGGCTGCTAAATATTTCTAAGAAAAAAATAGAAATGATTCTACTTTGTTTGTCTATAAATTCATCATCCTTAATTGTCCCATCTACTCCACAGGCTTCTATGTATCTGTTGTTTTTACACCATAGGAAATAGGTTCATAGAAATACTCTCCATTCCGTATGAAAATTGTTCTCTTTCCAAACCTAGTCTGTTCGCCCATCATCCATATTTATTGTTATTTTACTAATAATATCAGCTATATTGATATGCCCTCCTTCCATCAAAAAAATTTACCCATGTCTTTATTCATGCCCTCCACATATATTCTCTTAAGATGTCCTTGCCTTACTCTTTCAGGGATCTAGCTGTTCATTTTCATTTTAATATTATGTTGTCTCTAGAACATTACTCCATCAATTTATTCCAATCTCTCCTGCATTTATCCTCTTTTTCTTGCACATCCACTCAAATTGTTGAATGTTTATTTTGAGACAGAGTCTTTCTGTCACTGGGCTGGAATGCAGTGGTGCAATCTCAGCTCACTGCGACCTCTGCAACCTCTGCCTCCCAGGTTCAAGTGATTCTCCTGCCTCAGCCCAGTAGCTGGGACTACAGGTGCACACCACCACACCCAGCTAATTTTTTGTATTTTTAGTACAGACAGAGTTTCACCATGTTGGCCTGGATGGTCTCAATCTCTTGGCCTTATGATCTACCTGTCTTGGCCTGCCAAAGTGCTGGGATTACAGGTGTGAGGCAGTGTACCCGGCCAAATTGTTGAAAAATTTCAACTGAAGAACTGGTTGGAGTATCAGTGGAATTTGTGTTACATGAAATCACTGCCTTTTTCTCAGTTTTCTGTGCCTCTTCTTGACAATCCATTGGACCCCAGGCCTCATAGTTTTATGTAATTCCTTACTCCATTTCTTCTACATACAATCAGGTCTTATCAATTCAATTTCTAATATGGCTCTGCAATTTGCCCCTTCTCCACCATGTCCACCACCATTGTATATTAGAGGAACCTTGTTGCTTCCTGTAATAACATCCTAACTAGCCTTATCACCCACACTACTTTAGCGTAGTCATAAGTCTCATCTTTCCACCACTCACTTAATTGAATTGGTTCTAACATACAATTTAGACCATTTATGCATTGGCAGTTATCTGAACAATAAAGGTTAGACATGTCAAGTTGGGTACCTGAAGCACAGAAGTAATAATGAAAGTCACCGTGTGGAGGAGATGGGCTAGAATACCCCAAATGTTTTACTCATTCTCATTGTCTAGAAAATATCCTAGAATTCATCACTAATTAGAATTTGGTTTCTTTCTAACTTTTTTATTCTTATATACTTTTATTGTATCTTCTCCTTCTCATATAGCTGATGTCTCCAGCTAAACTTCATTTATTTAGCACACAATTTCACTATTTCAGTATTTTAACTCAGAAAACATTTATGAAGCATCTACTATGAACTAATAATTGACTAGGTTCTCTTCTTTAAACATATTCAACGCTGTTTCATCATCAGCTTGCTTTGCTTCCCTTAGCTGTATTATTATTTTCCCTTTCTATAACACATAAAATCTTATTCATTTTTAAAAGCCCAGCTTAAATGTGCCTTCTTTATTAAAGCCTTTAATGGCATTTCTGGACTTCATCCCAGACTTGCTGACTCATAGCCTCAATGAGTGAAGCTTAAGAATCCATACACTTCAGAATCTCTCTAGGTAATTCTGATATTCTGTAAGTATTGGAGAGTACTGAAGTAGATTACCAGGAACTTTTGAGGACAAGCAAACACTGTCAGAAAGGTCCATCAAGGGATGACAGGTGTTTTCCCTGTGGGTGGCCAGCACATCATTGCTATGTGGAGTCTGTGAGAAGAAAAAAAGTTCAAATGCAGGCAGGTGGTCTGCATCAGGGTGGTCTAGCACCAGGTAAAATGGTCTTGGATCATTGGACAGGAGCTGAGTCTTTGAGAATTGGCAAATAAAATACAGGACAATGTATCTGAAATAAATGAGAGATTCAGGAACAAGGCAGAAGATATTAGGTTGGTGCAAAAGTTACTGTGTTTTTTGCCATTAAAAGTAATATTGAGTACACTGGTACTCAATGTGGCAGCTTAGACACAGGAATGAAGCAGGAATTCAGTTAATAGAACTGAGACACATGATCCAAATAGCAATGTGCACCTGATATAGAGCCACCTGCATTTAAGGTCCAGGTCTTTGCTAAGAAAAAAAAAAAATCTAATTGGAAAATTGAATTCTGTCTTAACTCAGGATTAAAAGGCTACATATGTGTAGACTGAAGGGATTCTAAATCAAAGAATTAGACAGTTACTAAACATATTGTACTATGAACTATGTACTTTCCTACGACTGAGGACCATTACTTCTCAAAGCTTGAATTCTGCATCAGAATGTGCGGCATTATGGCACTGTTTTAGACTTATGGAATCAGAATTTGGGAATTAGATCTTTGTTGAAACAAGACATGTGAATAATACAGTGCTGAATTTGGGAACCACTCATTTCCATTGTAAACTCTTTGCTTGTAGGAACCATGTCTTATTTGTCTTTGTTTTACTCACAGTTCCTAGCAGAAAGCCTTGGGCTTTTTGAATTGTAGGCATTCAAATGTTTGTAGAAGAAAGAAATGAATTGTTTTCTTCTAAAATTCATTATTTTTCATAAGGGTTTTTATTCCATTGCAATGTATTATTTCCATATTCCCATCAGGCAAAATTATAAATATTTTCCCTTGTATAAATATAAAAATTAAGGAGAGTCATTTATATAAAACAGGAGTATTATTTTTATATAAAATATTTATATAAAATATTAAATTTAAATTAAGGAGAATCATTTATATAAAACATGATATTCAAAAATATTTTGATTTTTATCTTTAAAATTGTTTTGCATTTAGTATGTAATTATTTTTATGATTACAATATTTATTAGCTAATTAATTTCATTTTATATGGGTTCACATGAATTGTTTGTTGATAAGAGATTTGTAAAAACTGGGAATTTGTTGTTCAGATTGGAAACAGTTTTACAGCCCGTTGCATACTTCTAATTTATGTGGTCTAAGATTAGTCACAGTGTATAGCCAGCTCTGAGTCACTGACTCTGTACTTATTTTTGACATAAAGTGAAATCAAATTTGGCTCATTCTCTCACTGCCTAGTGTCTGACCTTAACATTCCTTCCAGGGATTATTGGGTATTTTTTTCAATGTAAACTTGGTCATATCTGGATGCAGCTAAACATGTATCATGACAATTGAATTTATTAGGAGATTAGTGTTTGATGTCTAAGCTGGTTCCATTGTCACAGTCAGATACGTTGGAACAGGGCCGTAAAGTTGAAGCCCTCCAAACTTGATTCTACATTTTAACAGCATTTTATGCCCAAATATATCATATATACCAATAAAAAGAATACAACAAGTCCATGTGCATGAAGTACTTAACTTTTGGAACTTGAATTGATTCAAAATGCACTTATCTATATTACTATTAAAACTTAGCATGACATGGATGGACTTGGAGGACAGTATGTTAAATGAAATAAGCCAGGCACCGAAAGACAGACTTCACAGGTTCTCACTCATTTGTGGCAGCTAAAAACTAAAACAATTGAACTCATGGAGATAGAGTGTAGAATGATGGCTACTGGAGACTGGAAAAGGTAGGAGGGTGCAGAGGGGTAGGAAAAGTGGGGATGATTAAGGTACAAAAACACAGATAGAATGAATAGGGTCTAGTGTTTGATAGCACAACAGGGTGACTAGTCAGTAATTTCTTTTACATTAAAAAATAACTAAAAGAGTATAATTAGAATTTTTGTGAAACAAGGAAATGATAAATGCCTGAGGTGACGGATACCTCATTTACCCTGATGTGATTATTATGCAGTGTATTCCTGGATCAAAATATCTTAATTACTCTGTAAATATCTATACCTACTATGTACCCATAAAAATTTAAAATTTAAAATTTAAAAACAGTTAAATCTAGTAAATGTTTGGATTAAATATTTGGTTTCAAAAACTTCGTCTTTTGTGGAAGATAATTTTATAGTTTGGGTTAATTCAGAGCTCTTCCAAGTTCCATACTTTAGAATCAAAAGAGAAAAATAAAGTACTTCCTTATTTTTGCACTTCAGATGCGAAAACTTAATTTAGGAAAAGTAAAATGTGCATTTGTAGTTTTTAGGGGTGTTCTTTTCTGCAGTGATTTCTTTATTAGCTTTTCCTCCAATGGAAGGTATCAGGCATATAAAGTGATCCACTGGAAATCCACTAAGCTTGCAAATATATTAATGCTACGTTATGATTGACTTGGATTGTATTCAATTTAATTATTGATATCATCATCATCATCATCATTATTTTAGAGATAAGAGCTCACTGTATCACCCAGGCTGTAGGGCAGTGGCATTATCTCAGCCCACTGAAGCCTCAATCTTTTGGGTTCAAGTGATCCTCCTACCTCAGCCTCCTGAGTAGCTAGGACTACAGGTGTGCACCACCATGCCCAGCTAATGTTTTTGTTTGTTTGAGACAGGGTCCCACTCTCTTGCCCAGGCTGGAGTGAAGTGGCACTATCTTAGCTCATTGCAGCCTCCACTTCCCAGGTTCAAGCAATTCTCATGCCTCAGTCTCCCAAGTATCTATGATCATAGGTGTGTGCCACCACACCTGGCTAATTTTTGCATTTTTAGTAGAGACAGGGTTTTGCCATGTTGGACAGGCTGTGTCTGGAACTCCTGACTTCACGTGATCTTCTGCCTTGACCTCCCAAATTGCTGGGATTATAAGCATGAGCCACCGCTCCCAGCCTGCCCAGCTAATTTTTTATTTATTTTTGTAGAGATAGTCTCACTATGTTGCACAGGCTGGTCTCAAACTCCTCCTTCTGCTTCAGCCTCCCAAAGCGTTGGGATTACAGGCATGAGCCACAGCAGCCAACCTAGTTTATTTGTTAAATAAAATATTTATATCTTTTATAAGAATTTATAAAATGCGTATATGCCATTTAATAGATTGAATGTGGTCAGTAAAAGTGCTTCCCTTCCATGTCTACAAATTACTGCACTAAATCAAAACTTCACTTTTCCTTTGTATCCTATTTACATAGCTTACCTCGAAAATTGCATGATTCTGGTTTCTTTTAAGCAAGTGAATTAAAACATTCAATTTACCAGTGGGTAATCAATAAAAGCACAAAAAGTATTATAGTTGCCTGTCACAAATCAGAAGGAAATAACTATTAGTATATCTAATTGAAATTCAGGTGTTGTATAAAATATGTTTTTTATAGACTTAATTATTAAATAAAATATTTTTCTTAAGAGTGAACATCAGATGAGGAATGTCTTTCTACATTTCTTGTAGTGCAGTGGACAGTTAACCAATATATAATTATTCACTGCTTGCTATGTTCAGGTTCTGGGTTTAGGGTTCAAGACCCAAGTTTGAGTGCCAGGTGGCATTGGGGATCTCTGCCCTACACATCCAAATAACTCCATTATTATAATAAAAATATATACAATACACATAAAACAATTAAACACAAACCTACATAATATGTTGGTCAATTTTGTGGCTTGAAGATTTTTTTTTTTGACAGAGTCTCATTCTGTTGTCCAGGCTGGAGTACAGTGGCACAATCTTGGCTCACTGCAACCTCCGCCTCCTGGGTTCAAGTGATTCTCATGCCTCAGCCTCTTGAGTAGCTAGGACTACAGGCCTGTGCCACCACACTGAGCTAATTGTATTTTTGGTAGATACCGGGTTTTGCCATTTTGGCCAAGCTGATCTCAAACTCCTGACCTCAGGTGATCTCCCCATCTCAGCCTCCCAAAGTGCTGGGATTACAGGCATGAGCCACCATGCCTGGCCTTGAAGATTTAATTAAATAAAAATTCAGGAGAAAAAGATTTTATTGAGGCTTTTTTGAAGGGTGAAATATGAATTGGATGTTGCTTATTGATAGCTTCAAAATTGCTTTCTATTAGAAGTTAAGAACCAATAATCTAATTGGAAGAGGATGATATAACACATATTTGTCTTGAACCTTGAATTTCATAGAAAAGTACACTAACGTTTACTTAGATTATCTGATATATAGCAATAAAAGTCAAGTTTTCTAAATGTTCTTTTAGGTTTATCCTCAGTATGAGGATAAACAATTGGCTATGAAAAAATGCCAATTGTACCTATCAAAGAACATTCCTCTTTTACTGGAAATAACTTGGATGGTGAGGTTAAGGAGATCAAGGAGATTATGGGTTGGCTAAAGCACTCATGGCAAGCCACCCTGTGATACCCTCACTATTCATGAAAATAGATTAGTAGATAGAGGAGAATAAATAGGAATTTCAAGATACAGCAAGAGAAAACACGTAGTAGAGAAAGGAAGTACAAGGGGTTAGGCCGAGATAGAAGCTTGACTAGAGCTTTATTAGAGAGTGTAGGCGGGAAGGTTGAAAAACTGAAGTAGACCCCACTTTCTCTGCTCTTAGTTTGGTGTGACTGTCCCAGAAGTTTGAATCTGTTATAATAGAAAATCAGGAACTTGTGCTAAATTTAGAGAAGAAAACAACACAAGTAATTCTAAAAACAGTGATTGTTTTTGACCATTTTCCTGAACACTGCAGAAGTGACTTTAAATGGAGAAGGATTTGTTCATTACATATTTACTAAGCCTCCTAAGTCATAAAGAATAAAATCTCCAGTCATTTCAATGGTCCATAACACCCTTCTTTTCAATCCAGTATTTTCTTCCCTAGTTATCTGTCACTTCTCTTATCTTGAAATTTATCCTCAAATGCTGAGTCTTCTAATTTGCAATTCAACATCCTTCCTCCCAGCTAGAATTTTCCATCCTCCTTTTCTGCTTTACTTTTCTCTGTTGGATATATTATAGGTACCATTATCTGTGGGTCTGTTCTCACTATAATGTATGCTGCATGGGGACAGAGATCTTTCTTTGTTCAAAACTATTTTCAGTGCCCAGAAAAGTATCTAGCATACAGTGATAATAAGTATATTATTATAAATGAATGAATCGATCAATGTACAGTCCGAGAAGAATGATAGGCATACAGCAAACACCAAGTATGCAAATGCTGGATGTCTTAAATAGAAACCTGCAGTCACAAAACTATTTTTAAACAATTATATATTAAAACATGAGAAAGGCATGTCTTGAAGAATATATTTTCTAATTAAACATTTTAAAGATAGCTGTAGATTCAAATGTAGTTATGAGAAATAATACAGAGAAATCCTGTGTATCCTTTATCCGTTTTCTTCCAGTGGTAACATCTCTCAAGTAGTGACATCTTGCAAAACTGTACACAACTAGTATATCAGATAGAGAACATTTCCATCAGAATATTTACTCCTGTTGCCTTCTCATAGACCCAATTCCTGCTCACCATCCTGGCAACTCTCCTCATTCTGACCCCCTGGATACCACTAATCTGTTCTCCATTTTCTATAATTTTGTCATTTTAACAATGTTTTATAAGCAGAATTATAAAATATATAACCTTTTTTACCCAGAAAAATTAACAGGATAACAGGACATTCAACCAAGTTTTTTTCTGTGTAGCAATCTTTAAGTCTCGCTCTGTCATCCAGTCTGGAGCGCAGTGGTGCAATCTTGGCTCTCTGCAACCTCCACCTCCCAGGTTCAAGTGATTCTCCTCCCTCAGCCTCCCAAGTACCTGGGACTACAGGCACACACCACCATGTCCAGCTAATTTTTGTATTTTTAGTAGAGACGAAGTTTCACCATGTTGGCCAGGTCAGTCTCGAACTTCTGAACTCAGGCAATCTGCCTGCCTCGGCCTCCCAAAGTGCTGGGATTATAGGGGTGAGCCACCGCACCAGGCATTTTTTTTTTTTTTTTGGTATGGATGTACCACAGTTCCATTAATCATTCACTGGTGGAAGGACATGTGGGTTGTGTTCATTTTGTGGCTATTAGAAATAAAGCTTCTATAAACACATGTGCACAGTTTTTGTAGGAACACAAATTTTCCTATGTCTAGGATACATACTGAGGAGCACATTGCTGGGTCAAATGGTAGTTGCATGTTAAGTTTTTTTTAAGAAACTGACAACCTGTTTCCCAAATGAGTTGTACCCTTTTAAAGTCACACCAACAATGTATGAGCCATCCAGTCTCACGCATAGGTGTGTAATGATATTTATCATTCTGGTTATAACTTGTGTTTCCCTGATGGCTAACGTTCAATAGCTAATTGAATATATTTTTTCATGTGCTTATTTACCAACTATATATCCTCTTCCATGAAATGGTTATTCATTACTTTTGCCCATTTCCTCATTGGATTGTTTTGTTTATTGTTGAGTTTGGGGAAATTTTTAATATATTCTAGCTACTTATTTTTGTTAGATATATGGTTTGCAAATGTTTTCTCCTAAGCTGTAGCTTATCTTTTCATACTTCTAGTAGGGTCTTTTACAGAGAAAAACTTTTTAATTTTGATGCAGTCCTATTTATCAATTTTTTCTTTTAAAAAAATTGTGATTATGGATGTCTAATTACTGTAGCACCACTTGTTGAAAGAGCTATCTTTCCTCCATTGAATTGCTTTTTCTTTTGAAGCTTAGTATGTTGCTTGAAACTATGCTTGTTAATACTGCATAATGAAAATGTGCAAAGAATAATGTTGTGATTTAAGTTAGATTACGTTAGCTTTAAATTAATTATGTTCATTAATAAAAACTCTTTAGATTTAAATATTCCAGAATATTTCTTAGCTTTCTGATTGAAACAACCATCAGTGAATATTACCTTACTTTAGAAGGTATTGATAGATATTTGAATTAAATTCAATTTTTCAAAATAACTCCTAATTTGAAAAATATATTCTATCTTGAAACTAAAAAATATTTAACACTCCCCTCCCCTGTCCCCTCCCCTCCCTTCCTCTCCTTTCCTCTTCCTTCCTCTCTCCTCTCCTCTCCTCTCCACATTTTGTAAAATGTGGTCCTGAATAAGTCACAATATAAAAATAAATGCACACTTAACTTCCGCTTCCTCCAACCCAGAGGCTACTTTCTGTTCCTCAACCTTGAAACAAGGTGAAGAACAGTTCTTAAGCAATTTTGGGCAGGGCGTTGCCAAAACAGGATTCAAGCAGCCACATGTGCACACCTCTTTAAAAAATTTTAGGAAATGAGAGCAAAGAAGCCAGGTTTCATTTTTGGTGACTAATACAAAGGTGAAGTGACTTTTCCCAAGTTAAGAGTGCCACTGGGATGTGGCCCAGCCACATGCTTACCTATGCTATGCTTCCCAGAAAACCCTCATGCTCTGCTCCAGGAAAGGCCTTTTTCCTTTGGAGGTTCAGTGTCTTGGGAGCGCTTTGATTTTGTCGAAGAAATGAGCAGAGATTCCCTGTGGGTAGTTTAAGGCTTGGAGTCTTGGTATTTTTCTGACACTGTTGAGCAAAGTCCGTGTATCAAATGATCTGCTTCTAGTTTGTTTAAATTCTTCATAACATTTGTAGACCTAACATGGCAAACCTTCATTATTTAATCATAATAACACCTACTATACATTCTAACTTCTGATTCATTTTCTGTGCCTGGAAATAGTCTCTGTGTTTAACAATAATACCTGCATGTAAAACAATCCACTGTTATATGGCCACAAAATATTAATGATCTTCTGAAGACCAAGAAAACATTTTTAACTATAGTTGTTGCACAGAAATTCTCACCCAGAACCCCTCAATTAAATAGTTTAAGACACACATACACACAACCCGGATACTCCTACACACACTTTCTATGGAATTGTGTTTGGTGAAACTCTTCATTTGTTAGGAACCACAGAAGTTATATTTTGCTAAACAGCTGCTCCAGGTTGTTCTTCTTTAGAAAACATATAATTATAGGATACCCCAGGTGTTTTTTCTTTGTAAAATATATCACTATAGGATACCCTGTTTATTGCATGAGAGAAAAGAAAAATACGACGTGATAACCAAAGAATTTCAAGGGCTTTAAGTTGTATAAAAATGGACCTTTAAACATGGTTAATTGTTCTGAGGATGCAAAGTTGGAGCTGAAATATTATATCAAGCCATTGCAAAAAGTGTACCACAGCTATCTCTTGAGGTCAAATCTGGTACCTGAAATGCAGAAAAGCTTCAAGAAACATTGCTGGTTGGCCTTCTGCCACATGACCGTATGATCTGATCACATGTAAGTTTCACAAAAGATTTATATTTCTTTGCTAGTTTGATGTTGAGGATTTGCTCATAATCCTCCCTAATTTTATCTTCTTAGTCCTTTAAGAGACACATAGTATCCCAAATTGTCAGAGAGGAAATACGAGCTTGGTTCTTCTTTATCCAGGAGAGACCTGAAAAATTAGGTAGTGTGAGTACTGCAGAGTGAGGCAGATTTTCCAAAGTACTAACTTTGTTCTAATTAAGAACAACTTATAGTGGTCTCTGCTGCTGGTAATGATTATCTTCTTTTATGTTCTGAAAAATCTGCTCCTGCTGGAAGATGCTGCTCACTGCCAGGTGGGATGGGCTTTAGTAGAGAAGGTGGGGTCTGTATCTGAAGCAGAGGCGGCAGAGTTGCCAAGACTAGGGTCGGGCAGAAGGCACAGTGCTGTAGCTTTGGAAAACCATGGCTTAGCAGTGCCACCTCCATCTCCATGGTTCACTCCAGGGTCACCCACTGGTCATGCCGTGCTGTTGAGGGGCAGAGACCTGGAGCAGACACTGAGATGGCTGCCTGCACAACCACTGGCTTCTCAGTGAGCCTCAAAAGCCAGGCCATTTTCCCATACCTCATTGAGTTATTATTATTATTATACTTTAAGTTCTGGGGTACATGTGCAGAATGTGCAGGTTTGTTACATAGGTATACATGTGCCATGGTGGTTTGCTGCATCCATCACCCTGTCATCTACATTAGGTATTTCTCCTAATGCTATCCCTCTCCTAACCCCCTACCCCACAACAGGCCCCAGTGTATGATGTTCCCCTCCCTGTGTCCATGTGTTCTCATTGTTCAACACCTACTTATGAGTGAGAACATGTGGTGTTTGGTTTTCTTTTCTTCTGTCAGTTTGCTGAGAATGATGGTTTCCAGCTTTATCCATGTCTCTGCAAAAGACATAAACTCATCCTTTTTTATGGCTGCATAGTATTCCATGGTGTACATGTGCCACATTTTGTTTATCCAGTCTATCACTGATGGGCATTTGGGTTGGTTCCAAGTCCTTGCTATTGTGAACAGTGCTGCAATAAACATACGTGTGCATGTGTCTTTATAACAGAATGATTTATAATCCTTTGGGTATATACACAGTAATGGGATTGCTGGGTCAAATGGTATTTCTATTTCTAGATCCTTGAGGAATCACCACACCTTAAACTTCATATGAAACCAAAAAAGAGCCTGCATAGCCAAGACAACCCTAAGCAAAAAAAAAAATAAACAAAAAACAAAACAAAACAAAAAAAAAACAAAGCTGGAGGCATCCAGCTCATTGAGTTTAAGGAACTTTTTGGAGATTGCTTGAGATTTTCTACATAGACAGTCATGTCATTTGTAAAAAGAGAGAGTTTTATTTCTTTCTTTCTCATCTGTATTCCTTTTATTTGTTTTTCCTGTCTTACTGCACTGACTAGAACTTTAGCTCAATGTTGAATAAGAGCAGTGAAAGGGGACACCTTTTCCTTGTTCCTGATCTTGGAGGAAAGCATTCAATTCTTTCACCATTGTTTAGGTTAGGTTAGCTGTAGGTTCCTCTTTATCAAGTTGAGGAAATTACTCTTTACTTCTATTTTTCTGAGAATTTTTATCTTAAATGAGTGTTAAATTTTGTCAAATTCTTTTTTTTTTTTTGCATTGATTGATAACATTCATGCAGTTTTTCATCTTTGGCTTGTTAATAAGGTGAATTACATGGATTGATTTTCTAATATTGAACCAGCCTTGAGTTTCTTACACTACTTGGCCATGATGTTTATGTTCCTACCCCATGGGTGTTGATGTATGTGCATGTGATTTCTATTTGATTATATTTTGTTATGGATTTCTGCATCTATATTTTTGAAAAATACTGGTCCATAGTTTGCTTTTTTTTGCAGTGCCTTTATCTAGTTACTGTTTAAGAGTAATACTATCTTTGTGAAATGAAACTCTTCTAATTTCTGGAACAGATTGTATAGAAATGGTATTCATTATTCTTTAAACAGTTGGGACTATTTTCCAGTGAAACTATCTGAGCTTAGAGATCTCTTTTTGGAGAATTTTAAAATTACATTTATATGCTCTCAGGATGCAAAGTTTGAGCTGAAATGTACTATCAAACAACTTAGAAAAAGTAGACTTCTAGATAATTCACAGGTTGAAAAGGAAGTCTTAAAAGAATTTTTTAAATACATCAAACTGAATATGCTAAAATATATTGAATCAAAATGAAAATTCAACATATCAAAATTTGTGAGACTCAGTGAAAACACAGAAATTTATAGCACTAAGTGCATATATTAAAAAAGAGAAAATAGATCAATAATCTAAGTTCCATTCACAAAAAAAAAGCCTAGAGAAAGAAAAGAGAATCCACACCATGCAGAAGGAAAGAAATAATAAAAAGCAGAAATCAATGAAATGTAAAACAGAAAAACTAGGAAAAATCAATGAAACACAAGCTTGTTCTTTGAAACATTAAATAAAATTGAAAATCTCTAGCAAGTCTGACAAAGAAAAAAAGAGAACATTCAAGAATGAAACAAGTGCAGACACTGCAGACATAAGAAACAAATAAGTGAATACAGCCAAACAACTCTATAAGTTAAATTTTATATATCCAATGAAATGTACTGATTCTTCAAAAAACACAGCTACTATAATATATACTGTAATGTGAAGTAGGTAATTTGAATGTTTTGAATAGTTGAATAAAATTAATACTATATGTATTAAAGACATTAAGTTTATAATAGTTTCTTTCTTTGTTTGGGCTGCTATAATACCATAAACTGGATGACCTATAACAACAAAAATTTATTTCTCATAGTCTAGAAGCTGGGAAGTCCAATATCAGGGCACCAACATATTCAGTGCTTGGTTAGGGCCTGTTTTTGGGTTCATAGATGGTTCTTTCTTGTTGTGTCCTCATATGGCAGAAGGGATAAGGCAGCTCTCTGCAGCCTGTTTCATAAGGCCCTAATCCCACTCATGAGAGCAGAACCCTTATAACCTAATTACCTCTCAAAGGCCCTATATCCTAATATCATTACACTGGCATTTAACTTTCAACACATGAATTTGGGGGTGATGCAAATATTCAGACCATAGAGGTTTCCTTTTATACCACTCTAGTAGAGAAAGGGAAAAGTACATCTCTGTTATTGCCAGGTAGAGGTAGAAATTTGGGTTTTTCACTTGGGCTTTGTTATAACCAAGGAGAGGACTTCTCACTGCTGCTGGGTTAGCTGGGGAGTTTTGGCTCCCCACTGAGCCTCCACTGGGATCACCCTGGTTGGGAGGAGGAGTGATATCTTATCACTGCTCTCCACGTTTTCCACTGACATTATGGTGTAAGGCTCTTCTTACCGCTGGAGTGGGTGAAAATCTTGGCTCCTTATTTTGCTGTCTCTGATATCATGGTGTCTTGTATGGTTGGATACCTCATTACTGCTTAGAGAGGGAAGAAGACTAGGTTCTGTATTCATCAGTATGGAAAAGAATAAGATCATAGTTTTTTTTTGTTGTTGTACTTTTTTTTTTAGTAGACTGTAGCAGTTATTGTCTGAAAATTTTCTCTCTTGCTAGACTGAACTGTTTTATGCTTTTTTTTAATTTTTAATTTTAGTTAGAGCAGATTTTTATGAGGCTCTTTTTGGTCAGCTGGTTGGTGTTTCCAGATTGCTGGTTTCTGGGATATATGAGTCAAAAAGAAAACCCAAGGAATTCACCACTATGTTATTTTTTGAGTCGTGGCCTCTCTAGCTGTCCTGCCTTCTTAACTCTACCTTTCAATCTCCTTTCATTTAATTGTGAATTTAATGTCCATGGTTTTTAAGTACATAGTGAGAGGAGTGGGAAGAGTACATCAACTTCATCTTCCTTGAAGCAAAAGTTCATCCATGGGTTTATTTTGAATGTCAAGCATGACACTTTTTATCCATCTATTCAAGATCAAGTATTAAACACATATTAAGTACCGTGGTAGAAACTGAGATGACTGTGATGAGGTGAATGTATTTCCTGCACTATTAAAGTTTAGAATTATATAATTTTAGACTTCCATTGAATCTCAAAGATAACTTCATTTAATCATTTCATTTTGCAGACATGGGAAATGAAGTACACAGCTTAAGTATTTGTTGAGTTTTCTATAATTAGTTATTTGCAAAACTATTATTAGTCCAGAATTCTTTCTACTATTTTGTTCCCTCACCTTAGAAATTCAATACATCATTGTGTTAATTGGAATTACAGAAGTTTCTTCCATTATTTCACAATGTCTAAGTAGAGACATTGTGAAGTGAAGAAATGTACTTTCATTATAAGAATTTCTTCATTAACATGTATAAATACATTTATAATGTGAGTATATACATACTTTTGTCCAAAAATGGATTTAAAATTCAGGAAAACTAAATTTCTATGATCAAATTTGTGCTTAGTCTATAAAACTAAAAATATTGTGAGTTAACGTAATAAGATCTGTAAAATACTGAGGCCATTCTGGGAAATGTTCAAAGTTCCTAGACTCATATCACATTTTTTATCTTGGATCAGTTCCAAAAGTGTAATGTTTGCTATTTTGAAATTGTCTTAGGCATCAAATTCCAAATTATAAATTTAAAAGTTCTTTAAATGTAATTCCTTTTATAAAAAATGAATTTAGGTTACTCTGCATAATTCTCCTTGACCCTATCGATGCTTTAATACCTCTCATTAAGTGGACTCCAGACTGCCACTCTTTGCTTCATCCAGGCTCCAGCTAAAGCCAGCTGTTCTTTGAGCAGTGTTTTTATTAACTTATTTAGGAACTGGTGCATATCTTATTACCCTATTTTCCATTCCTGTCCTATGCAGCTGTAGTTGATACTTTTCATAACAGCCTTTACATATCAACCTCTTTCCCAATTTTTTTCTTATTCTCTTTTACTTCCCTTTTTAAGTAAATTAAGCATGTGTGTGCATGCAAAAGCCCACTTCTTTCTGGTAACCGTATTACTTGAAAGTTTCAGGAATGTGCCTGTTGTTTGTCTGAGATTATAAATGTCATGGAAAAACTTTTACTAATGCTGTAAACATTCAAAAATGTAGAATATATGAATTTTAATAGCAAAATTTCTCAAATGTTGCATTTAAGAAATTAATTTAGACTTAATTTAAAACAATGCATGTTAATACAAAGAAAAAGATTTGAACAGATAGAAGACTGTACAAAATATTATTAACTTCTACTTAGTGAATTTCAAAGATTACAAGTTTTGTGGCATATGAAAATACAAGTTTGAGGAGAGAGCTATTTTATAAATATAAGTCATGCATAAGTTGCAGCCACTATAAGATTAAATACTTTCAAAACTCAAAGGTAAAAGTAGCATTTTTTAGTATATTAATAAGTCATCATTTCACTTTGAATTTTTACTACCTACTCACTACAACCTTCAATAAATCACCCATTGGTTCTATGCCTAGATACCTTTTTACCAAGAATTACTATTTGAAAAGAAAATTATATTAGAAATATTATAAATCCTATTCCATATGAATTGCAATAATAAAATCTATACTAATTAAAAAATACATTAAAAATTTATAGCCCAGGCTGGGCGTGGTGGCTCAAGCCTGTAATCCCAGCACTTTGGGAGGGCAAGGCAGGCTGATCACTTGAGGTCAGGAGTTTGAGACCAGCCTGGCCAACATGGAAAAACCCCATCTTTACTAAAAATATAAAAGTTAGCCTGGTGTGGTGGCAGGTGCCTGTAGTCCCAGCTACTTGGGAGGCTGAGACAGAATTGCTTGAACCTAGGAGGCAGAGGTTGCAATGAACCGAGATCATGCCATTGCACTCCAGCCTGGCTGATAAAGCGAGACTCCATCTTAAAAAGAAAGAAAGAAAGAAAGAAAAAATATATATATATATACACACACACACATATATATACACACATATATGTGTATATATATGGGAATATATATACAAATATGTACATATATATACATATATATATGGGAATATATATATGTGTATATATATATTTTTTCCTATTTCCTATTTCCTGTTTTTTCCTATTTCCTATTGGGCTACTATTTTATATATATACATATATATACACATATATATATACAATAGTAGCCCAAGAGGTTCATTACTAATTCAATTAACACTACTTTAGTGTTTTCATTTTTTATTTTTTCTATTTTTTTGAGACAGGATATCACTCTGTCATGCAGGCTGGATATACAGTGGCACGATCACAGCTCACTGCAGCTTCAACCTTTTGGGCTCAAGTGATCCTCCTGCCTCAGTCTCCAGAGTAGCTGGGACTATAGGCATATGCCACCAGACCTGGCTAATTTTTAAAATTTTTGTTGAGACAAGATCTCACTATGTTGCCTAGGCTGGTCTCGAACCCCTCAACTCAAGCAATCCTCTTGCCTTGGCCTCACAAATGCTGAGATTATAGGCATGAGCCACTGTGACTGGCCTACTTTAATACTTTTTAAAAATCTAGATTACATTTTTGTAATTTTCTTAAAACACACTACATTAATGATATTTGTTGTGCATGAGAGGTCTAGCATTTTTAAAGTTTGGTCTTGAAATTTAAAACAAAATTTGACTGGGCACTGTGGCTCATGCCTGTAATCCCAGCACTTTGGGAGGCCGAGGCATGTGGATCATGAGGTTAGGAGATAGAGACCATCCTGGCCAACATGGTGAAGCCCTATCTCTACTAAAAATACAAAAATTAGCTGGGTGTGGTGATGCATGCCTGTAGTCCCAGCTACTAGGGAGCCTGAGGCAGGAGAATCACTTGAACCCTGGAGGCAGAGGTTGCAGTGAGCTGAGACCACACCACTGCACTCCGGCTTGAGCGACAGAGCGAGACTCCATCTCAAAAAAAGCCAAAAAACAAAAAACAAAATTTGTATTTAGGTTGTTATCAAAGAAATAATTAGCTGTGTAAAACACCTTGAAAGTTGTGTGTGTACCTTAAAAGCTAAATAGGATGCTCTTGTCAGAAGCACTATTAGGAATTTTGTCTGCAGATTAAACAGGTACCAAACAATAGTTGAAAGTAGTTGGTGACATACTTGGGCTAATCATTGCTAAGACTTCCTTTCTAGTATGGATATAAGGGAAATACAGCAAAGTTCATAATTGTTTTTCTATTAAAATTCTAGATTTATAAGATACTATCTAGAAAATACTAATGTCACTTTGGGAGGCTGAGGCAGGTGGATCATGAGGTCAAGAGATTGAGACCATCCCGGTCAACATGGTGAAACCCCGTCTCTACTAAAAATACAAAAAATTAGCTGGGCACGGTGGTGCGTGCCTGTAATCCCAGCTACTGAGGAGGCTGAGGCAGGAGAATTGCCTGAACCCAGGAGGCGGAGGTTGCAGTGAGCCGAGATCGCGCCATTGCACTCCAGCTTGGGTAACAAGAGCGAAACTCTGTCTCAAAAAAAAAGGAAAAAAAAAGAAAATACTAATGTCTATTACTTTTAATTTCTGTATACATGTATAACTTGTGGTGACTTATTTTGAGTATTATTGGTACATTTTTATGGGAAAGCGTTTTTCATGTATTTAATATTTTCTACTGATGGGAAATGTATATGCAGTAACATGTACAGAACTTGTGTACAATTCATTGAATTTTGACAAGGACATACACCCATGTCACCACCATTCAGTCAACATATAGAGCATTTCCGTCCCCCATAGAAAGTTCCCTTTTCCATCCATTCCCAAAGGCAACTGCTGCCCTAATTTCAATCAACATAGATTAGTTTCACTTTCTTAAGCTATATGATTCTCTTATGCTAGGTGGCCCATTTCTCTCAGCATAACTGTTGCTACAGTTTTATTAATTTGTTCTGTTAGTATTGAGTCATTTTCCATCACATGAATATACTATTATTAGTGTGTCTGTTTTCTTTTGATGGACATATGTATTGTTTCTAATTATTAGGAATGAAACTGCTATAGATATTTTTGTACAAATCTTTTTTCTGTAATTACTGGGTCATAGGCGAGGTATGTGTTTAATTGTTCAAGAAACTGATGGTTTTCTAAAGTAGTTGTACTATATGAAATACATACCCAACAGCACTGAATAAGAGTTCTAATTACATCTCAGTCTCAGCAGAATTTGGTGTTATAACATTAGTCATTTTAGGTGACATAAAAAAGTATACAGTTTGTTGTAATTTTAATTTGCACTTTTCTGATGATTCATTATGTTGGATACTTTCCTATGATTATTGGCCATTCATATACAGACAATCCTTGCTTTACATAGTAGTATAGGACTAAAAAGATTATAGAAACTGAATGTGTGCAAAGTAATCTTAATAATCAATGTGGAAAATTATGATTGTTCTGTGACCTTCAAAACTTTTTGTTACAAAATTCAAAACTCTTACTGTCAATTATAAATGTATGTAAAAATGAGAAACTAATACAATCAATATTTAGTATACTGATTTAAAACATTAGAAACAGAATTTTGTATAAAAACTTATCAAGAATTTTTTTTTCACTGTTTAGCTTATGTTATAGAGAGGGCATCTTTTCTATGTTTCAGTGAATTGTTACACTCCTTTCAAGGTTTAGATCAGTTTCCAATATTTTATCCTTTGCACTTTCAATATTCTGACATATCTGCAAGAGTTCCCATACTGTGATTTTGTTGTTGTTGTTGCTGCTATTTTTTACTTCCTTCAGGACATCATCCTCCATCCAATTTATCAGAACTACTTGCTCTAATTTCTGTCCTTGGTGGTCTTCACTAAGTTGTCCTGGCTGCGTATCTAAAGTTTCTTGAACAGTAGTGTCAACATTCCCACGGTCAGCCATTTGTTCTAAAACTCAGTATACATTAGTTTCAAACTTCATTTCCAGCACTCTCACTTCTGTTGCTCTGCTACCATCTTTTTTAGCCAATATGTGTCATATGAGTTCATTGCTGGGTGACAAGGAGGCACATAGTTATACAATTTGCTGCCTGTGCAAGAACTGAATAACAAATGAGCAATGACCAATCAATGACAGACTTTGAACAAAGTGATGTGATGTGTCACTGATTATAATGTGCATATGTTATTTATGTAATGATTTTTTGGATGAAAGAGCTAGAAGCAAAGTTTTCATATAAAATTTCTCATAGAAATTATAAAATTTCTCAAAATTTCTTGAATTTGTTACAATTCAAACCCTGTTTTACAAAGACAGGTGTTATTTAACTAAACCATAGTGACAAAAATTCAATAACTAACCCATAGTAACAAAACCATAGTAACAAAAATGCAAAAATTTACTGCATTTCTCTCTTGAATTGTTTGCCTTTTAATATTGAGTAATAGTAGTTCTTTATATATTTTGGATACAATTCTTTTTTACTTTTTAGAAAATTTGATTTTTTTATTATACTTTAAGTTCTGTGATACATGTGCAGAAAGTGCAAATTTGTTACATAGGTATACGTGCCCCATGGTAGTTTACTGCACCCATTAACCCATCATCTACATCAGGTATTTCTCCTAATGCTATCCCTCCCCTACCCTCCCACCCGCTGACAGGCCCAGTGTGTGATGTTCTCCTTCCTGTGTCCATGTGTCTCACTGTTCAACTCCCACTTATGAGTGAGAACATGCGGTGTTTGGTTTTCTGTTCTTGTGTTAGTTTGCTGAGAATTATGGTTTCCAGCTTCATCCATGTCCCTACAAATGACATGAACTCATCCTTTTTTATGTCTGCATAGTATTCCATGGTGTATATGTGTCACATCATTTTGTTTATTCAGTCTATCATTGATGGACATTTGGGTTGGTTCCAAGTCTTTGCTATTGTGAATAGTGCTGCAGTAAACATACATGTGCATATGTCTTCTTAGTAGAATGATTTGTAATCCTTTGGGTATATACCCAGTAATGAGATTTCTGGCTCAAATGGGATTTCTGGTTCTAGATCCTTGAGGAATCACCACACTGTCTTCCACATTGGTTGAACTTATTTACACTCCTACCAACAGTGTAAGTGTTCCTATTTCTTCACATCTTCTCCAGCCTCTTTTGTTTCCTGACTTTTTAATGATTGCCATTCTAACTGGTGTGAGATGGTATCTCATTGTGGTTTTGATTTGCATTTCTCTAGTATATGTTTGTTGGCCGGATAAATGTCTCCTTTTGAGAAGTGTCTGTTCATATCCTTTACCCACTTTTTGATGGGGTTGTGTTTCTTGTAAATTTAAGTTCGTTGTAGATTCTGGATATTAGCCTTTTGTCAGATGGATAGATTGCAAAAATTTTCTCCCATTCTGTAGGTTGTCTGTTCACTCTGAAGACACTTTCTTCTGCTGTGCAGAAGCTGTTTAGTTTAATTAGATCCCATTTGTCAATTTTGGCTTTTGTTGCCATTGCTTTTGGTGTTATAGTCATGAAATGTTTGCCCATACCTGTGTCCTGAATGTTATTGCCTAGGTTTTCTTCTAGAGTTTGTATGGTTTTAGGTCTTATGTTTAAGTATTTAATCCATCTTGAGTTAATTTTTGTATAAAATGTAAGGAAGGGGTCCAGTTTCAGTTTTCTGTATATGGCTAGCTCGTTTTCCCAACCTGACTTATTAAACAGGGAATCCTTTCCCCATTGCTTGTTTTTGTCATGTTTGTCAAAGATCAGATGGTTGCAGATGTGTGCCATTATTTCTGATGCCTCTGTTCTGGTCCATTGTTCTATATCTGTTTTGGCACCAGTACCATGCTGTTCTGGTTACTGTAGTCTTGCAGTATAGTTTCAAGTCAGGTAGTGTGATGTCAACTTTATTCTTTTTGCTTAAGATTGTCCTGGCTATATGGGCTCTTTTTTGGTTCCATATGAAATTTAAGGTAGTTTTTCCCTAATTCTGTAAAGAAAGTCAATGGTAACTTGATAGGGTATATATAGCAATGAATCTATAAATTACAGAGTCACCCAGGCTAGAGTGCAAATGGCATGATCTGAGCTCACTGCAACCTCTACCTCCCGGGTTCAAGTGATTTTCTTGCCTCAGTCTCCTGAGTAGCTGGAATTATAGGTGCATGCTACCACAACTGGCTAATTTTTGTGTTTTTAGTATAGCCAGGGTTTCAGCATGTTGGTCAGGCTGGTCTTGAACTCCTGACCTCATGATCCACTTGCCTCAGCCTCCCAACATACTTGGATTACAGGCAGGAGTCACTGTGCCTGGCCTACTATACTTTATTAGATATATGTATAACAATTATTATCTTCTAGTCAATAGCTTGACTTTCTGTTTTCTTAACGGCACCTATGCATAAGCAGATGATTTTAATTTTGCTGAAATCTAAATTAGCAACTTTTAAGCTCATTTTGGTACATTTTGTACCCTAACTCGAGATTGTGAAGAATTATCTGTTTTTTTTTCTAGAAATGCTATAGTTTTAGCTTATACATTTGTATTTTTGATTCATCTTGAATTGTGGGTGTGTAGTATGAGAAGTGATTCAAAGTTCATTTTTTCATACATTTATCAAAACATTTAATAACTATTTTTAAAATACTTTTATTTCCTCATTTGAATGGCCTTGATAGTTTTGTCAATCACTTGACCCTATGAGCTTGAATATATTTTCAGAATATATTTTCTTCCATTGATTTATTTATCTGTGATTATAATAAAACCAAACTGTGTTGATAACTGTAGCTTTATTATAATTCTTGAAATAAGTTTGTGTAAGTTCTACAAATGTGTTCTTTTTTCAAAATTGTTTTGGCTACTTTTGGTCTTTGCATGTCCGTATAAACTTTTAAATTATAATGGTCTTATTAATTTTTACAAAAATGCCTGTGGCATTTTTATTGGGGTTGCATCAGATCTATACATGAGTTTGGGGAGAACTGACATCTTATCAATAATTTATTAATGAATATGTTATTATTTCTTCATTTTTAAAATCATTTGTTTCTTACAGCAATGTTTTGTGGTTTTAAGTAAATGGATTTTACATACCTTTTGTCAAAATTATTTGCAAGTATTTAATTTTTTAATGTTATTCTAAATAGAATTGATTTTAGTCATTAGTTTGATGCAAAATAAAGAAATATAATAAATGTTCATTTTGACATTGTATCCTATGACTTTGCTAAATTTACTTCTTAATTCTAGAAGGTTAAAAATTTTTTAAAGAATGTTCTATATTAAAAATATTGCCTTTCAATATTAAAGGTATTTTTATCTCTTTCTTAATTCAATGACTTTTTTGTTTGTTTTGCCTCATGGCACTGGTTAGACTCTCCAGTACAGTGTTAAACAGAAGTGATAAAAGCCAATATCCTTGTGTTGTTCCCAGTTTCAGGGAGAAGGATTAGTTTTTCACCATTTTACATGATATTGGCTGTAGACTTTCTGTAAGTACCCTTTATTAAATTGAGAAAATTCTTTTATTTGTAGTTTGGTATGAGTATTTATTCTGAATGGTTGTTCAATTTTGCCACTTGATTCCGCATTTAAGGTAATTATTTCCTTTTTCTCTTTTATTATTTTACTGTGACAAGTTACTTGGTTTATTTTTGAATGTTAAATTAAATTTACATTCCTGATTAAAACACACTTGATGAGATGCATTATTCTACTATATATGGCTGGATTTGATTTAGTAACATTTTGCTTAGGATTGTTGTATTTTTGTTCGGAATAGGTATTGGTCTATAATTTTCTTTCATTAAAATATTTTTTCTCAGATATTTACATCAAAGTTATACCACCCTAATATAAGTAGTTGTAGAATGCTTTTTCCTTCTTTATTTTCACAGATATTGTTTCATCCTAAACTATTTGATAGAATTCACTGGTGAAACCCTCTGAACCTGGAGTTTTCTATTATAGCAGTTTGTTTTTTTATTACTTTGACTTCTTTAATAAATACAGAACTATTCATACTTTGTTTTTTTAAAAAAATTTTACTTTAAGTTTTAGGATACATGTGCAGAATGTGCAGGTTTGTTACATAGGTATATATGTGCCATGGTGGTTTGCTGCACCTATTAACCCATCATACTTTCTATATTATTTTATGTAAGTTATGTTTCCAAGAAACTTGACCATTTTATTTAAAATGTTGAATTAATTGGCTCAACGTTTTTTGGAATCTGCAGTGATATTCTTTGTTTTATTCATGATGTGAGTTATGTTTTCTTTCTTTTTATATATCTTAATAAGTATCTATATAACCAACTTTTATATTGGTTAATGTTCTCTATTGTTTGTTTGTTTCCTATTACATCAATTTCTGATCATTAAGATTTTCTTGCTTCTAAATATTTTACCGTAATGTTCTATGTATTAGTTCCATGTGATTAATATCAGAACATCTGTATCATTACCACTTTTCAGCCTAATCATTCTAACACTTATTGAGAAGGAAATGATAAAATATTTAACTATGATTATGGGTTAATTTCTTTCAATTCTATCCAGTTTGCTTCATGTACTTTCAGTAAAAAAACGAAAAAGATTTTTACTAAAAACATGCATATTTGTGATTGTTATATTTTCCTAATTAACTAATCCCTTAATCACTTTAAACTATCCCTTTTATCTTTGGGGACACTCCTTGTATTAAAGCTTTTTTGTCTGTTATTAATATAGCATATGTTCTTTTGTTTTTAGTTTGCATAATATATATTTTTCTATCCTTACTTTTGAATTATTTGTATTGTATTTAAACTGTGTCTGGTGGATACAAAGTACATCTCTTGTGAACAACATATAATCAGGTCTTTAATCCTGTCTGACAACCTCTGATTTTTAAATGGATTATTTAATTCATTTAGATTTAAAGTTATTATTAATTTGGTTGACTTTGGATCTACCATTTTCTTTTTGTTTTCTGTATATCCTGTCTCTTATTTTTAGTTCCTTTGTTCTTGCATTCTTTCTTGCATTCTATTGAGTTAACTATATATTTTTAGCATTATATTTTAATTCCTCTATTGGACTTTTAGCAATGTTTCTTTGTACAAGGGACTACAATATGATTCCTTGGCTTATTATAACTGCTTAATTTATGTAACTGAGAATAAAATACAAGAACTTCGCAAAAGTATTCCCATGTACTTCTCTGTAGTTTGTGCCATTATTGTTATATTTGTTGTACTTACTGTTAACAAATATAACAATATAACAATAAACAAGTACAACAAATATAACAATAATGGCAAAAACTACAGAGTTATAAGTATTTAACACAAACTACAAGTTATAAGTACTCAACAACTTGACAGCTGTATATATTAATGTGTGTGTGTGTGTGTGTGTGTGTGTGTGTGTGTACACTGGGTTTTTCAGCTGTTGCTTTCTCCTGTGCTTCTTGGATTCTCCATCATGTACACATAATTAAAATATTAGGCAAGGATTTAAGGGTAGTTTAGTCCCAAACTTTGGGTCTAAGTTTTCTGTTTCCAACTACTTTAGCAGCCTCATACTTTATTCTCTGACACCTCGAGCCAATAGCTATGTTTTTTTTTTTTTACTTTTCCAAGTTCATACAAGTTATCTGCTGAATAGTTTGATATAAGCTATCACCAAATCAGAGTTCCCCAAACTGGAATGTTTGTTACAAATTCTTAGCTGCTTTTGCAAAACTTTTGCCCAAAATGTGAATCTGAGCTCCTTTCATGATTATTATAAAGATGACTAGTCACACTGAACACTTTAGTGTATAATAGCCTTAATGACACTTGGTGATGGGTACACAGAAGAGGAGTTTATATTGCAATAATATATATGGCTTTAAATTGATTATTAGACATGTTTATTCTTAAAAATCTTTTGAGCCAGGTGTGGTGGCTCACACCTGTAATCAAGAGCCTTAAAGGCTGATGTGGGAGGATTACTTGAGCCCAGGATTTAGAGAACAGCCTTGGCAACATAGTGAGATCCCATTAATACAAAACATTTTAAAAGATTAGCCTAGAGTGGTGATGTGTTCCTGTAGTCCCAGGAGGCTGAGGCAAAGGACTGCTTAAGCCCAGATGTTTAACATTACAGTGAGCTGTGATGGCACCATTGCACTCCAGTCTGGGCAACAGAATGGCACCCTCACACCTGTAATCCCAGAACTTTGAAAGGCTGTGGTGGGTGGATCATCAGGTAAGGAGTTTGAGACCAGCCTGGCCAACATAATGAAACCCTGTCTTTACTAAATATACAAAATTAGCCGGGCATGGTGGTGGGCATCTGTAATTCCAGCTACTCAGGAGGCTGAGGCGGGAGAATTTCTTGAAACCAGGAGGCAGAGGTTGTAATGAGTTGAGATCACACCATTGTACTCCAGCCTGGGCGACAAGAGTGAAACTCTGTCTTAAAAAAAAAGAAAAAAAAAACTTTTGCCAATCAGAGAGTTTTCTTTTGGTTTCTTTATACCGAAGCCCATGTCCCCAATCTCACACTATTCTTTGAACCTTTCTTCTCTATTGATTGTTTCTTCTTCCATTTCTTCCTTCTCTCTCACTTTCTCACGTGGGATCCCTGAAAAATCCCAATTCTTTATTCTTTCTTCTGGATATTTTCCCAAAGCTTAGATTCAGCATTCCTCGTGTGTATTTTAATTGATAAGTTTTTATTTACAGCCACAGTTGTTGTTTTTTTTTTAATGGAGTCTTGCTCTGTCACCCAGGCTGGGGAGTACAGTGGCACATTCTCAGCTTACTGCAACCTCCTTCTCCTGGGTTCAAGTGATTCTCCTGCCTCAGCCTCCTGAGTACCCAGTGAAGGAGGAACTACAGGGACCAACCACCACACCCAGCTAATTTTTATATTTTTAGTAGAAACAGGGTTTCACCATGTTGGGTAGGCTAGTCTCGAACTTCTGACCTCAGGAGATCCACCCACTTTGGCCTCCTAAAGTGTTAGGATTATAGAGGCATGAGCCACCGCATTTAGCTTGCCGCCATTTTTAGAAGAGAAAAAAAGTTGCTGTAAGTAACATTCAATTATATTCAACATTTGGTGGAACTTGTGTTTTTGAAATCTGTCCATCCATCCATCCATCCATTGATTTGTTCACTTGTTCACATTTTTGCTAAGCAAATATCAATGTGTGCCAGGCATTGTATGCTTATCTGTTTCTTCTGACCTTCTTTTCCTATTGTACTTCACTGTACATTAACTATGGATATAGACTCAATTCTTCATCTCTGGTGTTTTGATAATATGAGTACTCCTTTCAAATATTCATTCACTCTCATGATTTCAATTACTTATAGATACAGATATTCTCCCAAATTCATTTCACCTGACCTGTTATGCTAACACAATCCTCTCCTGTGACAACTCTATTTATCCTGCTAACAAGATATGAAACTAACATTTTATTTCCTCATACTCATCCGTGGGTAAATCTCCACAAACTAGTATGTCTTTCTAATTTCTTCATCACTCTCAATGGTTCAATTTAGTCTCGAGGTGTTATAGAAGTGATCTTAATAGATAATTAAGTCTGCTTTCTAATTACTCGTCTAAGAACTGTTTCAGATAAACTATGTAAAATCAAAGTTGTTATTTTTGATATTCTCATGAGATGACTTACTGCATGCAGCTGTCAAAACTAATGAATCTATAAATCAGGCCAACTAATTTTGCCTTTGTATTGGTCTGTCCTCACACTGCTATGAAGAAATACCTGAGACTGGGTAATTTATAATGGAAAGAGGTTTAATTGACTCACAGTTCAGCATGGCTGGGGAGGCCTCAGGAAACTTACAATCATGGCAGAAAGGGAAGCAAACACCTCCTTCTTCACATGACAGCAACAAGGAGAAGTATAAATGCCCAGTGAAGGGGGAAGCCCCTTATAAAACCATCAGATCTCATGAGAACTAACTCACTAACACGAGAACAGAATGGGGGAACCACCCCCATGATTCAATCATCTCTACTTGGTCCTCCCCACGACACAAGGGGATTATGGGAATTACAGTTCAAGATGAGATTTGGGTGAGGACACAGCCAAACCATATTAGCCTCCAAACAGCGTATGTATAACTATATGTATAACTTTTTTTATTTGTAATGGTCTCTAAAAAATGACTTTTTCTTCAGAAGTTTTATTGAAATTTTTTTAAAGGTAAGTGTTTAACAATACATGGTTTAAAGACTAAAACTATTACAGCTATGGTTTATAGAATGTTGGGCCTGAATTATCCAACTATACATACATTGTAACAGATACAAAACAATTTTAAAATATGTTACTCCTATTTCATGCAAATTGAATACATTTATATTGTAAGATTATTTAATTTGGCACATTAGTATGAATGTGTCAGTCCATATTCTCAGCTTTGTAGTAGCATTCAAAATCACATTTGTGTTTCATCACTTGATAAATACTCCATAATTTTCTGAATTAAGCCAGGCTACCAGAGAGAGATGTACATGAACTGTATACTTACAGCCTCTGAAGAAATAGTTTGACTAAAACATATTTGAGAATTATTCCACCTACCTACTCTGAGTGACATTGTAAGAATGGGAAAAATTAAACATACTTAGTATTTACCAGTGTGGATGTTGGTGCAGACATTGCTTATTAAATTATGGTATCCTCTTTATAGGGTTTTTCAGAAGAAATGTATCTTTGATTTCAGTACCAGAGTTTATTGTACTTTTTGTTCATTTAATTTACCTTTATTTGTAGTAACAAAGATGTATAATCTTGATTTTCCCTTTATTTATTTGTTATGAAGAGTCAAATGTATAATTTACTTCTAAGAAGTCTAAAGTATGTATTTTGTCAGTTAACCCGATTCCTGGGTTCATTCCATTTGCTTTACCCGTATTTTCTCTGTGCTCAATATATCATCACGTTCTGTCAATATTTCTTTGCATTTTTCTTTAGCTCTAGTCCTAATGATTCTTAACCTACCAGATCATTGTAATCTATGTTGCACTTTTTATGTAAAGTATCTAACCAGTTTTTATCAAATTTGCCTATTCCTAACAAGTGATATGAAGACTCAGACTTTTCTTTAAGTTTACATGTCTCTGTCAGTTGTTTCTCTATTGCCTACTGTAGTCTAAACTGCCTACCTAAACTACTTTCAAACTTTTACTGCCTTTCAGTAACACCAAACCTGATAATCCCCGACACTTTTTTCTTATTACTGCCCTAGTTAGACTATTTTACTTCAGCCTAAGATACTTTCCAGTCCTTGACAAACATTTTGTTGCCATTTAAATATCTCTCTCCAAACTCAACCTACTTGAACATTTTTTCTTTCACATCTTCACTAATCCTCATTCGTTCCTACAAATTACAGCTCCCTGATCTTCTTTTTCCTGTTGCCTTTACCTCTTTGTAGTTATTTCCATTAACTAAAATATTTTTCATCTATGTGTGAAAAGGTGCTTATACTTTGACTTGTAACCTGTCCACATCATTCAATGTGAATGTACAATAAATGCTATTGACTAAATTCAGCTTAGTTCAAAATTTATATCTGGTATGCTGAAATTTACTTTGCACTTGACTTTGAAGGTATTTAAATTTTTACATTAACTTATACTATGTTAGTGTTAGCAAATTGTATTTTTATTTGTATAGGTTTAAATTATATATCTGTATGATGTGTTTCTAAAAGGATAGATTATTTAAAACTTTTAGAGACAAAAATATTCTTAATAAATTTGGGAAGATTGGATTGATAATTTTGTATGTTTTATAAATATAATTCATAAATATAACTTTTCAGACATCTGTTTTGCTTAAAAGAGAGTACATCTGTTCCTGAGAATAAAAATATATAGTCATAAATAAAGAACTTAAACTTGGTCATCCAAGTTAGTGTACTTATCCAGGTCAATGAGAAGTCAATACAAACTACCTTCACAATCCTATCAGGAAAGTTTGGCAGTTTCTAATAATTGATATTCAGAAGTTTACAGAGTTAAATTTTATACACATTTTCATCTTCTAAGTAGAATTTACCAAATAGTCACTAAAAACTCTCATGCATTTAAACCTATAACAAATATTGCTTATTTAGATCTACAGGCCCTAATTTCAACTGTGATGAAAGTATTTTACTGATAAGAATAATTTATGAATAAAAATGTAATTTACTGAGTACCTTGGCAGTTAATGTTGATCGCTTCATCACAGTTCAGTCATGTTTAGAAAATCTAAGCAAGCTGTGTGATTACTCCAGGAAGCATGGAATGATGTGTTCAAATTAGTACCATCTGTGGACAGAAAAAGTTTGAGGTTTTTAGTCATTCTTAAAGAATGGAAATCTGATTCTCCATGCTGAAATGAGTGTAATCCTTTTTGTATCTGTAATTCAATAGGGCAGTTGCCTTGAAATAGTCTGGTTCAACACACAGTTCATCAAAGAGAAGATACTGGATATAAATGAGGGTTACTACTGGTCACTTATGAATACTTCTGAGGTAGTCTTGTTTAAAAATTTGTCTATAAGTTATACAATATATTTGGCCTCAGATCAGATTCATTTCTGGTTTATCTTTCTAAATACATTTGAGTAAAAATGTGGACTAGATTTTGTACCACGAGGAAACAGAAGGCTGTTTCAATGAACCATCACTTATTTCCACAGTCAGCAAACACTTACTGAGTGACAGTATGTTCTAGTGTCCCATCACTGCCTGTCATATACTAGGAGGTTGAAAGTGTCGTTATGCTTCCCATAGGCAGGTTACAAATAACTCTTGCTGGGATTTTTGTGGTTTTCTTTTCAATACCTTTTTTTCTCTGGAAACTTAATTGGAGAATACTAGAGTCTGCAAATTAATATTAATCTGCTGAAAATTTTTACTATGTAGCAAAATTTGTTAGTAACAAACACTAGCTATCCTAAAATCTGAACATCGGAGGAAAAAATAGTTGGTCATAGTCATCCCTCCAGTTGGAATCACGAAAGGGCAGCCTCCTCTGCCTTCTGTAGTTCAATAGCTAGTGAATATTTTCCTCCCACTTCCAGGAGTTTAGCAAACTCTAGGGAAAGAAAATTGAAACATGGGAAAGGTGACCAGTGGTAGATCTAAAAATAAATAAATAAATAAAATAAGGAAAATATTTGAACCATACTTCCTGATTCTCACGGGGAAAGAGCAGAGTGTAAGATTTTAATGAAATATAAAACTTTTCAAGGCCAGGCCCCATGGAGCATCCCTGTGATCCCAGCCCTCTGGGAGACTGAGGCAGATGGATCAGTTGAGCCCAAGAGTTCAAGATGAGCCTGAGTAAAATGGCAAAACTCCATCTCCACAAAAAGTACAAAATCAGCTGAGTGTGATGGCACACACCTGTGGTTCCAACTACCCAAGAGTCTGGGTTGGGAGGATCACATGAGCCTGGGAAGTTGAGGTTGCAATGAGCCATGATTATGCCACTGCACTCCAGCCTTGGCAACAGAGTGAGACTCTGTCTCAAGAAAAAAAAAAAAAGTAAAAATTTCTACATAGCAAAAACTATTACCAGCAAAATAAAAAGGCAAATAACAGATTTGGAAAATATATCTTCATCAAGTATCACAAAAAGTTTATATTAAAGGCTTAAATAAATAAATAGCAAAGCCATCTACCCAACAGAAAAAATAGTAAAGAATACAAATGATAGTTTATAGAAAAGTAAATTAAAGCGAGAGAAGTACAAATAAGCTTCACATTGAAATATAATTTTCCCCTCTGAAACTTTTACTGCATACTCTGTTGGCAAGTGTGTTGGGAACAGACACTCTCATGTATGTTGACAGGAGTAGATATTGATAAAACCTTTTTGGAATGTGATGTAGCAATGCTACAAATATGCATATATTTTACCTAGCAATGATTATCCTACAGATTTACTCACATATACCTGTGGAATATGAAAGCATAGGCTTATGCATTACGGCTTTTTATTGCACATATTGGACACAGCTCAATATCCTTTCATAGGGCCTGATAAAATCAAATTTGATATATCTATTTCAATGTGCTTACTCTATACAACTCAAAACACTAAAAGAAAAGGCAAAACATATCCAAAACATATATATAGTGACCCTAAATCCCAGTTTCCAGACAGTCTGGGTTTATGCTTGTTGTCCTGGCATTCCAACCAATAGACATTGCACCTGTCTGTATAACAAATAATTTGCTGCAATGGAGTGAATGTTTATATCCCCTGCAAAATTTATTTGTTGAGATCCCAACTCCCTGAGTGATGGTATTGGAAGGTAAGGCCTTTGAGAGGTAATTAGGACATGAGGGTAGAGCCCTCATGAATGGGATTAATGCCCTTAAACAAAGACTGCAGAGAGCTCTTTTGCCCTCTTTCTGCTATACAAGGACACAGCAAGAAGCCAGAAGTCTGGAACCAGGAGGCTGGTTCTTACCTGAACTCCACCATGCTGGCACCCTGATCTCTGACTTTCAGTTTCAGAAGGGTGAGAAATAAATTTCTATTGTTTGCAAATCACTCAGTCTATAGTAAGTTGCTACAGCAGCCCAAACTAACTAAGACAGTCACTCTAGGTATACTCTTTGGAAGTACGGGAAGGGACTGGCATGAGGAAGGGAGTGGAATATGAGTTCAGATGAAGAGAAAGGGAAAGTTGCACTTCAGCCTGTGCAACAGAGTGAGACCTTGTCTGAAAAAGAAAATTAAGTATCCCACTGTACTTCAGATAAAGCTAAAAATCATACATTTGATTTAAAGGCTCAGTGTGATGTGATTCCACCTACGTCACCTACTTTCTCTCTTCCAATTTGTCTCCTTATAGATTCAGCAGCCTTCATTAATTGTTTTCAATGTGTGATGCTCTCTTCTTCTTCAGAGTCTTAACATAAAAAAAAAATCTGATATTTTTTTATCTGTGAAGCTTCTTCTTATCCTTCAGATCTCTAATTAAATTATCCTTCATCAGGAAAGCTAAATAAAGTCCCCTGTTACAACCTCAATTCATTTGCTCACATTCAAAAAATATTTATTGAATCACTATTTTGTTTCATGCAGTAGTCTGGACTCTGAGAGACACAATCTGATATGTACATTGACATTTTATGTGTATATAACCTATAAATAAACATATTTTGGATCATTTTAAAATATTTTTATTGCGATGGTTGCAGAAGCAAAACTTTTCTCAATTTTTTATATAGAATGTTGGGGTGATGTGGAGGTGAAAGTAGATTAGACCACTTTGGGGTAGGTTTTCAGTGCGGAGCTAAGATTTATAGGAATATAAATATCAGTTCAAAATAATGCAGGCTGTACAAACAAATAGAGCTATCTGAAAATAAATTTTAAAATAAACTCCCCTTGAGATGTTGAGTTTCTCCTTGCTCTATATATGTAAGCAGAGGCTGGGTAAGTAGTGACAGCTCATTTTGTAGGGGGAGATTGTATTGCTCTTCTATTGCTGTGTAACAAATTTTCACAAACTTCATGGCTTCAAACAATACCAGTTTATTAGCTCATAGTTTTATAGGTCAGAGGTCCAGGGTATGCTGTGCCTAGGTTCTCTACTTAGTCTCACAAGTTAAAGTCAAGTTGTTTGTCAACATTTTCTCGTGTAACTTAGAGTCCTCTCCCAATTTCACATGGTTATGGCAGAATTTAGTTCCTTGCAGTCATTGGACTGAGAGCCCCTTTCCTGGCTGGCTTTTAGCTAAGGGCTGCTCTCAGCTCCTAAAGATGTTCTGTGTTCTTTATCATGCAGCTCCCTCCTTCTTCAAAGCCAGCAATGGAGAAATTTTTGTAAATTTAATCCATCTCTTTAAATCTTGGACTTCCTTTTCTGCAAACAGCCAAAAATACTATTTTGCTTTTAGAGGGCTCAGGTTATAAGGTCAGGTCCATTGAATAGTTCTCTATTTTAAAGTAAACTGATTACAATTCTTAGTTATAGCAGCAACGTAGCTTTCCATCTGTACCTAGATCAGGGTTTGGTTGAGTAAGTGGAAGAATCTCTTTGTACAGGGACTGGGAATCTTGAGGGGTATCTGCAGACACAAAGGTCAGACAAAGAGACAAGCTGACCAAGATAATCTCTCAATTTCAAATTCTGAGATTCTGTGATTTTCTCATTTATTTGCCTGTTCTTACGGATTCAATCACCAAAATATATCTTTAAAACTTCTGTCCTGTTGCTATTATCTAATTTTGTCTTTCCTGGACAAATCAAATAGTCTCTGAATTTCTCCCTTTTCCTGTTTTGCAGTTACCAGACTGGACTTGATAAAATGTACCTCTGGACATACTGTGACTTTTTTTTTATAGCTTTCCATTGCCTGACAAGCTATCTATAGTGTCTTCTGACACAGTAAGTCCCCAAACTATTGTGCAGCCTTTCTGTTATTGCCAGCATGAATTATAAGCTGCAATTAAACTTGTCTTAGCTCACTCTCTCTTCTATGATCTCCACTTTTACAATCAGTGAAATTCCATCTCACATACCATCTCTTCTCTAAAAGCATTTTCTGCACACCCAAGTCAATCAAATGTATCTGATTATGTTTGAATATTTTGAAAATGTATCTTATGTTCAGATGATCCAAGTTCAAATTTAGTGACTGAGGGATTTGAAAAAATTATGAAAATTCTACTTTTTAGCCAATTCTAAAACTTCTTCCTCTATAAATGTACATTTTTTCTAAAGATAGTGTTTTCTCTAATTGCTTTTCTTCATGATAGGTAAAAGTAAAACAGAATGTGTTGTAAATAGTGTGACAAATGCTCTGTCTTACTACTACTTTTAATGTTAATGTTCAATTAAATATAATAAGATTTGATAATAAATATTAATATTTAAAAACAAAGTAATTGAATCTGATCATAAGACTTTAAGTAATCTAATAACTGTTTTCTATTGCTTTATAACTTCTCTTATGTTTTGGTAAATATATATATATGTATATATATACGTATATATGTAGTATATAAGCAGTAGATACATAAGTAATTAGATAGAAATTTAAGATGAAATCCAAAATTGTAACTGAAGTCCAGACCTCTCTACAGAATCCAGACTCAAGCACCTATCTAGTATTTGATATCTCCTTCTGGGTGTCTGAGAGGAATTTCAAACTTAACCTACTCAAAAGAAACTGTTAATCTTCCTCCCCAAAGCTTATCTTTCTCACAATCACCAGTATCTTGGTTAATAGTGACTTCATCTTTTTATTTGCTCAATCCAAAAACCTTAGGGCATTTTTTGTCCCTCTCTTTCTCTGATATTTTACATACCGCACATCGGCAAACCCTGTCAGCTCTCCTTCACATTATATTCAGGATTTGAACGTTTCTCTTCCCTTCTGCCGCTACCACCTTGGACCAGGCTGCCGTGATCTCTTGTGTTGACAGTGCAGTTGCCTGCTAATTACTCTCCTTGTTTCCAGCCTTGTTACCTTTCAGTCTGTTCCAAACACAGTAGCTAGAGTGATTCTGTGAAAGAGAGAGCCTGTCACTTCTCTGGTCAGATTAAAGCCATGACAATGTCCTCTAGTGTCAAATACTGGTAGCTTCTACCAGCACTCAGGCCTTCTTGTTATTCTCCAAATATACCAGGCATGCCTCCAACTGTACAGTTTCCTCTGCTGCAAATTTCTCTTTCTGAACTATTCACATGGGTAGGTTCCCTACCTACATATGGAACTTAGTATCTTCTAATTTCTTCTCTGACTACCTAATTTAAATTTTCAATATCCCTGAAACTCTCCTTATTCCCATTCTTTTTTTCTCCATAACACTGATCATCATCCAAAACACTATACAGTTGGCCCTCCGAATTCATGTGTTCTGCTCCCATAGATTCAATCCACTACAGATGAAAAATATACAAAACCAAAATGTATCTGTACCCAACATGTCCGGACATTTGTTTCTTGGCATTAATCCCTAAACAGTACAACTATTTATAGAGCATTTACATTGTGTTAGGTATTATAAATAACCTAGAGATTATTTGAATTATATGAGATGTGCATAATTTATATGTAAATACCATACCATTTTATATAAGGAACTTTAACATCTTCTGATTTTGTTCTCTGTGGAAGTTCTGGGAACCAGTCCCCTGCAGATACCAAAGGTGACTATGTACAATACTTATTTATACTTTTATTGTTTATAGCTCCCCTGAATGTAAACCTCTTAGAGGCAGGAATTTTTGTCTGTGTTGTTCATTGTATTTTCAGCACCTACAATCCCACCTGTACATATATGATGTTCTTAGATATTTATTGAATGTTGAATTAATGTATCTGTAGAGATCAATGAGTTTTCTAAATATGTATTAGTTTTCTTATTTTTAAATGTGAATATAAACTACAGTTTGCATTAATTATGTAATTTTCACATGTCATCATTTTTATTCTCTTTATCTCCATCTTCTTAACAAGGGTCCTTGAAGATACACAAAGAAAGGCATGGTTGAGAAAATTTCCAATACCACTTATTTCATTGCTCTTTCATATTTCTAACCATAACATGCTTATATTACTTGCCCAATAAACTGCCTCTTGAAAACAGGACATGAATTCCTACCACCAGGCTCAGAGCCTGACACATGATATGCATTTGGCAAACCAGTAGTTAGTATGAAAGCAAACAAATGACTCCAAGTAGGATCATGTGTTAATTCTAAATATACATGAGATAAAACTTTAAAAAGATGAATTACATGCATTAAAATTGTCAGTAATATTGTTTATTTAAAATGGTTTTATAATCAACATTTAGCAGATATAAGATATGCTTATGTTTATTTAGACATTTAAATACACAAATATCTTCCCTTGGAACCTAATATTACAAACACATACCATACCTAGGGAAGTACTTAGGATGACATGAACTTACAGTTTTCCTTTGCCAAAGTTTGTTTATATAAGCCACTTATGATTAAATTTGGGAGCAAAATTAGGAATTAATAAATTACAATTATTTTGTCCTCTACCTTTTTAAAATGGTGATCTCAGAAGCATCACTTTAAGGTTCTTCTCATTAAGTGTGGGGATAATTAATCTAAGTGCTGTAGTAATTTGACAGATCTCTACTAGGTGCTCCATAATAGAATTCTATTCTTTCTTCTGTTTATAAAGTGTTCGGTAATTCTAACTGCTTTTAATTTTTTCCTTTAATTTTTAGTTCCCAGTGTTCCCACAAATATTGCTTTTTCTGATGTTCAGTCAACGAGTGCAACATTGACATGGATAAGACCTGATACTATCTTTGGCTACTTTCAAAATTACAAAATTACCACTCAACTTCGTGCTCAAAAATGCAAAGAATGGGAATCCGAAGAATGTGTTGAATATCAAAAAACTCAATACCTCTATGAAGCTAACTTAACTGAAGAGACAGTATATGGATTAAAGAAATTTAGATGGTATAGATTTCAAGTGGCCGCCAGCACCAATGCTGGCTATGGCAATGCTTCAAATTGGATTTCTACACAGACTCTGCCTGGCCGTGAGTATTGTTCTGACATATACATACTGATTTCTGTTATATTCTATATGTCTATAAATTATGCTTTATGCTTAATCCAATTATGTGTAAAATCACTGAACATAGAAATAACTGAGGACACTAACATATATAACATGTTTATTTTTAATTAATTGAAACCCAATGAGAAATTCAATGTTAATCATTATTAGGGCTTTTCTCAAACTCCCAAAGTTGTGCCAAGGTCCCAGAGTCTCATGTTGCAACATTGCATTGTGGGAGGCTTCTCTGATGGTCTACCATTAAGCCATACTGATTATCATCTAATGCCTTTGACCCATGCCCACATTTTTCCTTCATATTTGGAGGCTCTGCTGCTTTTAAGCTTGACTTTACAACCTTTTCAGTGACTTCAAACTTATATACACACACGTGTGACCATGGTAACCCTGATTGATCTGTCTGCAAGTAGTTTTTCAGCTTGCGTTTTTCAACTGCACAAAATCCTGAGGCAAAGAAATATCAAGTGTTTAACTCCCAGCTTGAGATAGGAAGACGAAAAAAATACAGAGGAAAACTACATATGCTCAAAATTATTTTACCATATAAACATCTTTCAGGACTTTAAATGCTTTTCGATTCAAACTACTCAATGTATGGGTAAAGATTACTCTTGCAACCTAGGTTTTGTGTTTATAACTAACTGGTTGCCCTGCTTGCTTAGATAGTATCAGTAACCATAATTAAGTAAATACATTTCTATTCCTTATCCTGAACTCTGTCTACATAGAATTGTGATGGTTTCTATGCAACATAAATAAGTTGCAAATCAAGTCCTACAAACTAGAGCTCTGGGGAATGGCTGCATTCTCTGAAATGCCATTTCTGCCCCAGCTCTCCAGAGCACATTTCAGGTTTGCTAGGTCACCCGTCCCATATAAGCCCTCCAGTTATGGACCTTATGTTATCATCTTCCTGTCTTGACTGAGACTCTTAGAAGGTGATTCCTTTCAAATCCAAATCACATTTTCTTAAACATTTTGATACTTATTAGTAAAGTAGTATACCTACACACACACACACACACACACACACACACACACACACACACACATACACACAGATTTTCAGTGACAAATACCATGTTAGGCACTTACAGACAGTGAAATAAACTTTGATCTAGAGGCTTTGTTTTCTAGGCCACCAATTGTGTCTCTTATTACAATTTCCCAGAGTATCTGGCACAATGTTTGTAATAGTAAATGTCCAATAAATGTTTGTTAATGTAATTCAGCATTTGAGGTAGAACTCTGACAACAGTCTGTGACACAATTGTCCAACCCTTTCTATCTTTGGCACTTTGACACTTGGTTTCTGTAAGGTCTGCCCTTCTGGTTTTTATCCTGCCTTCTTAGTAGCTTTTTCTCAGTCCTCTTTGCTGAATTATTCTCAGCAAATAATTCTAACTGTAAGCATTGGAGAGACCAGAGAGCTATACTTGGCCCTTTCTATTCTTTATCAACATACAACCCCAAGGAGATTTTACCTTAAGTACCTTTATTCTGGTCTATGGCTTTGAAGTCTACTTACATCCTGATTATTCTCAAATCCTGTTTCCAGTCCCGAATGCTGCCTACAACTCCAGATCAGTGTATCTACCTTATCAACTAATCACTGGGCATGTGTGTTGAATATAATTATCTAAATTAGCATGACCAAACACCAAACCTTCTCATATCATTATTTATCTGTTGCAGAAAACGAAAATCTAGGCACTGTTCCTTTTCTCCTCAATCCTACCAATGATTCATTTCAACCACAACATCTAAACAAATCCCTCCATTTGTATTACTATTACATTAGTCCAATCCTTCATTACTGCTCCCACAGCACTAGCCTCCCTAGCCTCCTACACTGCCAGACCAGTCTTTTTCAGTCTAAAGCAGATGATGACACTTTCTTGCTTATAGCTATCCAATGAACTCCCATGGCTTTTAGAATAAACTTTACATTTCTTTTTTTTTTTTTTTTTTTTTTGAGACGAAGTTTCACTCTTGTTACCCAGGCTGGAGTGCAATGGCGCGATCTCGGCTCACCGCAACCTCCGCCTCCTGGATTCAGGCAATTCTCCTGCCTCAGCCTCCTGAGTAGCTGGGATTACAGGCATGCGCCATCATGCCTAGCTAATTTTTTTTTTGTATTTTTAGTAGAGACGGGGTTTCACCATGTTGACCAGGATGGTCTCGATCTGTTGACCTCGTGATCCACCCGCCTCGGAACTTTACATTTTTTAACATAGTTAACAAGCCGTATATGACCTGGCTCTTACCTTAAACTTTAACATTATTTATATCACTTTCCGCCTTACCATTGTCTTCCACTCACACTAGACTTTTTTGTTGCTTACACAAAATAAATTCTTAGAACGTATACCTTTGCATTCCATTTCTTTTAATTAGAATGTTCTACCACCTTCTTCACATTAGCAGATTCTTATGACATAGATCGCTACTTAAATGATGCCTGCTCACAATGAATGAATTTCCCTGACCACTCAATCTAAAAATAGCCTTGCAGTAATCTTCTACAATATTATTTTATTTTAATGAACATTTATAATTATATGATCATTTTTATTTACTTGTGTTTAGGGTCTGCCTTGATCATTGCTGTTGCCTTTTTCTTTCTTTCTTTTTCTTTCTTCTCTTTTCTTCTTTCTTTCTTTCTTTTTTCTTTCTCTCTCTCTCCTTCTTCCTCCCTCCCTCTCTTTCTTTCCTTCCTCTTTCTTTCTTTCTTCTTTTTTTCTCTTTCTTCCTCCTCCCCCTCTCTCTTTCTTATCTCTTTCTTTCTTTCTTTCCTTCCTTCCTTTCTTTTTTCTTTTTCTTTCTGTCTTTCTTCTTTCTTTCTTTCTCTTTCTTTCTTCCTTTCTTTCATCTTTCTTTCTTTTTCTCTCTTTGTCTTTTTTTGTATGTGTGACAGAATCTCACTCCTTCACCCAGGCTGGAGTGCAGGGACACAATCACAGTTCACTACAGCCTCTACCTCCTGGGCTCAAGCAATCCTTCCACCTCAGACTCCCAAGTAGCCGAGACTACAAGCACATGCCACTGTGCCTTGCTAATTTTTTAAAAAAAATTTTGATAGAAATGAGGTCTCACTATGTTGCCCAAACTGGTCTTGAACTCTTGGGCTCAAGTGACCCTCTTGCCCTGGCCTCCCAAACTGCTGAGATTACAGGCGTGAGCCACCATGCCATGCATATTTTCTTATTGTCTAGAATAATTCCCAGTACTAGTAGATACTCTATAAACATTCCCTGAATGAGGGAAATTTGATTGAATAAGTTTTAGTGAGTAGGACAAAATAGATAGTTTTCCAGTGCAGGTGATGATAAGGATATGATGCTATAACAAAGAAAGCAAAAATATGGAAAAAATTCAGTTTACTTTGGGGTTAGTTAATAGGTATGATTATTTTGAACCTTCAAATTTTGTCAAGAAATAGCTATTCTAATATAACTAGAAAACAGAAATAAGTAAGTGCTCAGAGATTAGAACCAAATACATTAGCAGCCTAGAGCTGGCTTGTGGACAGCTGATTCATAACCTTTGGTTAAAACATGCCTGTGCCTTTGTGCCTGCTGCCACTAAGGGTTCCCATTCTGAGTATCTCACTTGGGGAGTACCTGCTTCTAATTACTGCATTGAGCCAGGAAGTGAACTTTTTAAATGCATAGTCTCTTGCAAGCACACTTGACACTATTACAAAAGATGTTTAATTAGCATAAAACAACATATAACATGATCAGTTCAGAAGTTGGTAAATGAAACTGAAAAGTTGGATTTCTAAATAATCCTACATTCTCAAGTCTTTCCATTTGAATGTCATTCTTTCCACCCTATTTCCTTCACTTCTTACCCACTTTTGAGGTCTATGGCCATATTTTATTTCCAGGGAACACAGGGAAAATGGACTTTCTACCACTGTGCTTAGGAGAGAAAGGTGAAAAGATTTATCTTTTTCAACTGTGTGATAACATTTGATTGCATTTGCAAAATTCATAGCTTTTCAACTGTGTTGTATGTGGATGAGGATAATTGTTTAAGTTTTGACAATGAGTTGGTTACTCTTCTTTTAGTTTCAAGAATGGAGGAATTTTTTGCTTCCAAAGGAAGAGAAGACATTTTACTAATGATAAATATTGCACATTTGAATTTCCACATTTCATAATTATACATCAAAATAAAAGTTCTACTTCTTATATTAAGTCAGGAAGAGATAATTTGAGATTACATTTGATACAAAAGACAAAAACCCACTGCATATATTATTGCAACATAATATATATGGTGAAGTAACAGAATAAAAGAAATTAGAACAGTTAAGTAACAAAAGTCTTGAAGAGCAATAATACTTTTCATATTAAAAATAAGGCATTCATAGATGTTGCTTCTGCATGCCAAAGTTGAAAATATGGGCATTTTGCAAACTCAAAAAATCTAGATGAAGAAAATTAATGTTTTGTATTATTTATAATTGACTCAAAAAAGTGGTATGGGTCACCTGGTAGCTCATGTCTGTAATCCCACCACTTTGGGAGGCTGACGTGGGCAGATCGTTTGAGGTCAGGAATTTGAAACCAGCCTGGCCAACCTGGCCAACCTGGTAAAGCCCTGTCTCTTCTATAAATACAAAAACAATTAGCTGGGTATGGTGGTGCATACCTGCAACCCCAGCTACTTGGAAGGCTTTGAGGCAGGAGAAACGCTTGAACTCAGGAGGTGGAGATTGCAATAAGCTGAGATTACACCACTGCCCTCTAGCCTGGGTGACAAAGCCAGACTCCATCTCAAAAAAAAAAAAAAAAATGTGGTATGTTGTTTCATGATAGAGGATAAAATAACAACTTTTTCTCTGAGTTACAGAAAAGACTAAACAACAATATGAAATAGTACAAAATAACTATTTCAGAGAACTGTATTTTATTCTAATAACATCAAGTTGTATTCGAGCACTTAGTAATATAACATCTTGTCAAAACCTGGAGCTTCTCCATAAAGAGCTATTGATTAATGGCTAGTTTGAAATTAAATTGTTTAAAATGTGAGTAACTCAATTAAGAGACCACTAGTTTTAATAATAAATATTATAAAAGGTTCTACAGTGGATTATAGAATCAGAAAATATGTTATAATTAATTATCTGAGCCCATAAAGAAGAGCATCAAAACTGAGGATCAGGGAGCAAAGTCAGAATGCAAGCTGAGAATTAAATTGGATTACCATATGAATCTGAATATACACCTGTAAAACTGAATAAATAAGGGAAATAATATTCAACCAATTTAAGCTAACCATTCTTTCTCTCACATACTCTTACCTAGATCATTGAAGTCAAATTGCTTTTGTCCTTAAATAATCATATAATAGCCATATTTCTACTGCATGCTGAGTGTTATGGATACAAATATAAGCATGAAAATTTAAAAAATAGTAGAAATATTTAACTTGAAACATTAGTCCTGAAAATTATTTTACTCATCTATTTTTCTGATTAACCTTAAAGTCAAAAGCAGTTTCAGTGGTGTGTGTATATATGTGGTGGTGATGTAAAGTCAAAAGCTGTTAAATGCCTCTGTGGTGCACAAGAGATACTTAATGCTGAGGAAATGTACAACTTAAAAGGAGTGTGGGTGTGAAATTAGTACAGAACAAAATGAAACAAAATGGGAGTCTCATAATGTGCATCTCCTATAGACCACCAAGACTGGAAGACAGAAAGAAAGGAAAATTCCTGGGGTAGCACTTAGGTTGTGAAAACCACAGGATACCATACTCATGAGGAATTTTAACTACCCAAACATCTGTTAGGTTAAAAAAAATTCAGCAAAACATGCCTCATCAAAGAAGTTTCCAAGGAATGCAACTTTATGATCTAAAAAGAAGAAAAACCAAATAGCGGGCAAAGTACACTTTAACATTATTTAAAATTAGAAATTGTTAATGTGTTAACTATATATTCAGTTGTTTTCCTTAGTTTCTTCTAAACTGTGTAATGCACTTATGTGATAAATTTATAGTTACAGAGATATAAATTATCATTTTTATAAAGAAGGAATTATATAATGGTGAGAAAATAAATAGATACTTCAAGACATTTAGATGCTCATTTGGTGGCAAAGTACAGTTTTAGGGTAAGCTTTATCTTGCTGCCACTAGAGAAAATAAATATCATTTATTCTAGACATGATGGTTGCACTTCTGCAAAATTAGTTAGATGCTGTTGAGAGTCTTCTAAATTAGTTACCCAGGACTCCATAATGGGTAATTCAAGACAACATCTCTGTCCTCTAGACCTGCATACTGAAGTTATTGGTATGACCACTTAGGTTCCCATAGACATCTCAAACTCCATATTGCCACCTTCCCCTGCAATCCTTTTGCTTTCCTTGTGTTCCTTGTCTCAGTTTACTGCACCACTATTCATATAGTGTTTCAAACTAGTTATCTAGAAATTATTTTTAGTTCTTTTTACCTATTCTCATCTCCCATGAGGCAAAATCTGAGTCCTATTGTATTTATCTTCTAAATATCTCTTGTATTTATTTTTCTTTACAAGTATCTCTAAGTCCAGACTTTTACATTTATCTCCTAATTGATTACAAAAGAGATCTAAATGGCCTTTTTGCCCTCATTTTCTACCATTCACTTCAATTCAGCATTTCAATACACCTATCTGACCATGTTGTTCCTCTGCTGAAAATCTTTAATCATTTTCTATATGCCTGCATGTTAAAACCATACTCACTAGTAAAGCTCTATAACTTCATTTATAATTTGGCTTATATTCCTCATTTATAATTTGGCTTATATTCCTATAACTTCATTTATAATTTGGCTTGTATTCCTTCATTTATAATTTGACTTATATTCCTTATAAGCCTTCATTTATAATTTGGCTTATATTCTTCATAGAGAAAGAACATACACTATTCTTTCTCCTTTATGGTCCAGATCTTTGCTATTCTTTCTTACTGTCCTTTCTTTCCTCTTCTTTTGGTGACCAGCTACCTTTTTGATATGTTTTTAGATATCTCTTTGGAGAAGCCTTTCAGAAATCCTTTTTTCCAGTCCCACCTCCCAAAACGTGTTTCTCAACAAATGAGCATGTTGCGTCATTGTTATTTTTCTCTTTCTTTCTTTTGCGGGACTTTGAGTTCTTTAAAAGCAGAAATAGCTAGCTGCACATGTCTTATGTACCTTTCTGTCCCCTGTGCCTACTTTTAATCTAAGATTTGTTATGAATATTGAAGAAAGGCATTTGGCTTTAATGTGAAAGTATTTCAGGGTCAAAATTCTCCATATTTTAAAATAGTTCATACTGATTTTCTTCAGTTTTTTTTTTTTTTCTTTTTTTGGTTTAAAACTTGTCTTTCAAATACTTGCATTGTAATTGCCAAAATTAAAATTCTCCTGGCCAGTTGCTTTTCATGTTTGACATATTCTGCTTCTTTTATTTCATAAAACAAGTCTATTTTATTTTGTTGATCATTTTGTGATTTTCTCTTTCATTAATTAACATAAGAAATATGAATTATTGCATATAGGAAATATTACTATTGCATATATTGCATATGGAAAATATGAATAATTAGATATAGGAAAGAATTATTGCATTTAGAAAGATTTCAAACAGTGAAGGAAAATAGTAAATGCCCATTTCAGAATAGATTGAGGAAGCTTTAAAAAAAATCTAAATGGATAACCGAGATAATGAGCTGGTATTAAATATGTATAGTGAGACAGAATTATAATAGGTTGATGGTCCGTGAAAGAACAAAGGGAAAGAACAATGTTTAAATTTGGAATGCCAAGTGATTACAAAGAAGAGATATATGGCTGAAATCATAATTGAAAGGAAATGATAGAAAGCATATAACATTAAAATATCTAATAATATATTCAACTATATATTTAATGCCAAAAGACCTTATGCCAGGTTATGAAGCAAATTTTCTAGAATTTAAATAAAAATATTTGTTCTTGAAATTCTGTTTACATAAGCAAGTAGAAAGTTGCACTAAAATTCAAAAAAAGGAAAGTTTAAGGATTGTCACTTTTTAAAAAAAAATCATCAATATTTTAGAAAGTCTGATTTTCGTAAAGGAAAAAGGGGAGGGAATTTTGTCCCCATTTTTAGCTTAGCGGCTTTTTATCTTTTTAAACTTCAAATTAATTCTCCTATTTTCTCTGAGATCTCAAACTAAATTTCATGTTGAATTGAATTAACTTTTACTCTTCTGAGAATCTTCTTTATCTTCATTCAACAGGATGTGTGAAGTAGGTATAATGCATTGTGAGTTTTGGTCTTTAACCTCAGTTGTAAGTTTTACCTCAGCATTAGGCCCTAGGTCAGCAAAATTTCAGCTCCCATTTCTTCTGCATTTACTAAGAAGCAGGGAAAATTCTGATTTAACTATGAAAATTCCAAATTCTAGAACATCCTAGGATGTCTATGTATGGTGTCTTGGTCACTTTTTGTTCGTGCCTAGTAACTGAATTGAGACACCTAGGCTGCACAGTTAAGAGTATTAGCAATGACTTAACTTACTGGGTGTTTGCTATATGCTGGTACTATTCTAAGAACTTAAAACACTGATTCATTCATGAGTCTTCATTTCTAGCACAGAACCTGCACTCTTAGATCTTGACTAGAATTTGAGCAAAGCCTCAGGGTGGTAGAAAAGTATCAAGAGATGGAGAGGTACTAACTGTGATCATATAGAGAAGCTAGCCAACTGTCCAATCATCTCCAAAACAAACTGAGTGAGAATTTTAACACATACCTCAAAATTATGCTTTTAAAGTTTCTGATACCCTTGATTTTTACTTTTCTTTAATGATATCCTAGATATTTCTTTTACCCCAATTATACCTGCATATAGATGATAGGAGAATAAAATAGCAACATTTATCCTGGCCCTAAGACTCCATTTTGGTGATGGCCTTACCTGAATTATTCCAGGTTGCTCCAATGCAGAGCTTCATGGTAACATGGAAATGGTGATATTTTATGCTTTAATGGAATGTGCTGAACTGTAATTATTCTAGAAACTTAGGGAATGGGAGGCAGTGAGTAGAAAGAATCCTCTTCAAAGTTTATCCAGAATTAAAATAGAATGAAAGGTAGAAGGAGACCAGTCTGTGGAGTATTTGATGGCTTGATACAGGTCTCCCATGGTGATTACCAGTTCCCAAACTTCCTTTATATCTACTTCTTTAAACTTCCAGAAGGAATAATTCAATCCTCTTTTCCACCCTTGTTTCTAATGTTGTAGTCATTGGTCATCTAACCTGAAGAGCAGTGTCACTATTTTTTCAAATGGCATATCGACATTGTAGAGCAGCAATTCTTAAACTTGAACACAGTCATTGCAACAGCTGGAGGACTGTTAATTGCTGAGCCCTACACTCAGGGTTTCTGATTCAGTAAGTCTGAGGTAGTGACTCAGAAATTGCTTTTCTATGGCTTCCTTAGTGATGTTGATGCTGCTGGTTTGGAGACACATTTTGAGAACCACTGTTGTAAAAAGTTGTTTTATAAACATGATGTTATTTTCAGAAAATATGTATCATCTGATTCTAAAGTAATAGTAGTAATTAGAATATTTTCATTTTTACCTGGCATGGCCAGTATTGAAACTGAGAGGTTTTCTTTGTATTTTTTTCCAACTTAAGCCAGTCAGAAATTAGTCAGAAAATAACTCATTTAAGCATCAAATAAGATGATTATACAATGAAGTCTAATATTGTGAACATCCATGAATCATTCTTAGTCCTCATGAATCTAATCTGACAAATTCTTAGACCTGCTGTATCTGTAACACCATTGTGCTATACCGTCTGCAGTACCACCTTGCTGTTAGAAAATCTAATTTAAAAACACAATTAACATCTCATAAAATGGTAGAAAATGTTTTCTATACCAACAGTGGTGTTGCATTTTGGCCAGTGAAATCACTGGCTCTAGGAGAACATCCAAACTACAGAAGGATAGTCATTTATCAAAGTGTTTAAACCAGTAACAGGAATATGTCCTGAGATACTCTAGCTGTGTGGAAATACGATAAATCCAATTGTAGAGCTTCTTCAGGGTCCTTGGTGCCCTGAATTGTCTAAGACACAGGAATCCACCGGCCAGTTGGATTTCTTCTAATCCTGAGAGACATCTAACACTTGGTGCTAATTTGTCCAGGTGTGCTGAATCAAAGTCAACTTGTAGTCCTTGAAATCATTAATATTTGTGTAGCTGAGAAACAACAGAGCCCTTCATTTAGTGATGACAGTCACTAGAAATCTGGTGGCCCAGTGTACCAAATTCTGAAACAAAAATACCCTGAATGGTAAGCCCTTTTAATAAATTTTATACTGAACTTAAATTCATGTGTTCTTATTGTTCAACACCCACTAATGAGTGAGAACATGTGGTGGTTGGACCTAATGTAGATGACAGGGGGATGGATGAAGCAAACCACCATGGGATGTGCATACCTATGTAACAATCCTGAATGATCTGTACATGTACCCCAGAACTTAAAATATAATTTTAAAAAATTCAAATAGTTGTATAGTAAATTTAAATTCCAGGTATATAGAGCTGAAGTTTTCTGTTTTGTGAGTTGCTGTCAAACCATTTATTCATTTATGTTTATTGTTTTAGGAAAGTCATCATAACAAGGTACACTAAAAACCATAGAGTATTTTCTATAATATTTTCCACTATTAAGTTAGACTTAGAGGGATCTGCAGATGGCAAAATTACTAATAAGTCTTAGAATGTGCTTATTCTAAAAGTATAGTATTAGACACACTAAAACTTGTTGGTTCTTAATCAAAGTGGCATGGACGGGGGCATTCAAACTTTTATATGGACTAGTCAAAATGATGGTCTATCCAGACTCACCTTTCAGCTAACACACTTAGCATCAAGACACAGATGGATGGGAAAGATGACCCTGACCCACATAAGACCCACATTCCTGTGCAAGGATAGAAGCATGATAATCAGGAAATGATGGTTGTTAGTTACAGAAAATGCATTATGGTGAAAACCAGGGGGAAAGTGCTTATGAGAGGAAGTGATTGGATTATGGGGAATGAGAGAATAAGGATAGATCATTCCTACTGAGTAAATTGCTGTGATTTATAAGAGAAAGGGTATAGTGATATCTTGGCCCATTACTGACTAGATTCATTTCACAAACAATCCTAAATCAGAATGTGACAGTTTATGGGGAGACAAACAAAGTCTCCCAAAAATGCTTGTAAGTTACTCAGTTTTTAAACTGGCATATTTTCAACTCCTCATACCTTTGCAACCATCAGCTCCCTTTATTTTTGTAGCTGGGAGTGTAATTTTGTAGCCACCCTTCTGTGACACTAGTCATAGTTTACTATATGCTATGATAAAAGAGAAAATACTGAATATATTTTATTATATGTTTTGGGAATTTTGTTAAATTTTATAAGAAAGTTGCCTAAATTAATTTTTATATGTATATAAGTATATTATAATATTGGATAATAAAATAATTAGATGCTGTTTTATAATAGATGGGCATTTTGGTATTCTAAATATTTCTCTAAAATTACCTATGAATTAAATAGTTCTCTTTCATTGCTCCAGACAGGTGAAACATATATTGTTATATATTATATATTTTTATATATTCAGTTATATATGTTTTTTATTTTTTAGTTTGGATTTAGGAGCTCTAATTCTTCAAAAATACAAGTTGGCAAAATATATTCTAAAGGAAATTTTTGACAAAGGATTCAACACAGGAAACTTGTGTAACAAGACAGGCAATTTTATCAAGAATTTTACTGAAAATGCAAACATTGTTTAGAGTGATTGTTACTTTTTAAAAAAAAGGAAGAAGGAAGGGAAAATGATTTTGGGAAAAGCTCAAGAAATGGCATTAAAGCATAACTCAGCAAGGGGCTAAATACCTTGCTGTTTTATAATGACTGATCAGTGCAAAGAACTTAAAACATTTAGTAGTATGGGTGATTATATGTGTTGTCATGAATGATCTTTCAATGTCACTTTCTCTTAGCTCTGCTTGGGGTCACAGAGACTCCCTGATGAGGGCTTTAATTGCTAGTATTAAAGGAATAATTGTAGGGTTGACCTTTTATTGTGAAAGAAGAGAAGTTAAAGCAAAGCATTATATGGCTTTCTGAGTGGGCATACAGACATACTCACAAGCCAAAGTTTTCCCTGGGAAAAGGTTTTGCACTTTGTCTTCAGTGAGACCCCAAAAAGCCACTATGGAGCAGAGATACAGAAATATTTCCAGATATGTCTGGGTGCAGTGGCTCACGTCTGTAATTCCAGCACTTTAGGAGGCCAAGGTGGGCGGATCACCTGAGGACGGGAGTTCGAGACCAGCCTGACTAACATGGAGAAACTTCACCTCTACTAAAAATACAAAATTAGCCAGGCATTGGTGGTTCACACCTGTTATCCCAGGTACTCAGGAGGCTGAAGCAGGAGAATCGCTTCAACCTAGGAGGTAGAGGTTGCAATGAGCCAAGATCGTGCCATTGTACTCCAGCCTGGGCAACACAAGCAAAACTCTGTAAGAAGGAAGGAAGGGAGGAAGAGAGGGAGGGAGGGAAGGAGAGAGGGAGGAAGGAGAGAGAGAGAGGGAAAGAAAGAGAGAGAGAAAGGGAAAGAAAGTGAAAGTGAAAGCGAAAGGGAAAGGGAAAGGAAGGGAAAGGGAAAGGAAGGGAAATGAAAGGAAAGGAAAAGAAATATTTCCAGATACAAGCTACCACAGAAAAATCTCACAACTTTCTAAGTCACAGAAAATTAACAATAAAGTTTTCATGATGTCTGGGCAACAATAACGTGCCACTCCACTTTCTTAATAGAACGAGTTAGGTTGAAAAGTATGATCCCAACAGCATCAAGTAGTCGATGTTATAGAGGTACATGAATCAAATAGATTCTGGAGATGATCTTTCCTTTTTTGATGTAATTAATTTTAGCCCATCTTTCTGGTATGAGTTATATTCCAGGGATCACAATCTATCACAGCCCCTTTTACTTCATGGCATTTATCTTTTTGTTCCCAATAGCCATCCTTACAAAAAAGACATTAACGTTGGTCTTAGAAGCCCTACATAATCTGGCCATCATTTCTTCTTGGATTCTCATTCCAACTCACTGGGCTTCAGCTTCACTGTTGTCCTTGTTACTCTTAAGACATACCAGACAAAATCCTGCCTCAGGGTCTTCGTGCTAGCCATTCTCCTCCTGGACACTCTTCTTCCAAGCATCCAAACAGTATTCCCTCACCTCCTTCAAATACTTGTTTAAATGTTATCTGCTTAGTGAGGCATATCCTGACCACTATATTTAAAATAGTAGCACTCTTAAACATCCTCATGCCCATTACCTTGTCTCATTTTTCACCATGGTGCATAATACTTCCTAACATGGTATATAATTTACTTGCATAGTATATATTTATTCATTTATATTTTTCTAATATATATTGTTTGTCTCCCTCCATTAAAATAGAAGTTCCATGGTCTTTGTCTCTTTGGTTCTCTTCTCTATTTCCAGCACTTCCAAAGTGCCTGGCATGTCGTAGGTGTTCAGTAAACTGTTGTTCAATGAAAAGGGTTAAAGAGTAGAAGCTTTATGGATGGATCCAAAGTTACCTGGATCATTTGTATGAGCCTTTTGTCTTCCTAGTGCCTAGCACATAGTAAGTACTTAATAAATATTTATTCATTCAGTGAATGCATAAATTTATTCTCAAAGCCAACTAAACATTTGGTTATAAATAAAGACAAGGGGACTCTAAAATATTTTCTTATTTTATACCACTTGAAATGTGTGGCCTGTCAGAAAATTGTTCCTCTCCACACTGGTTCTTCTTACAGAGCTGGAAGTCAAATTTTGCAAAAACATTAGTAATAAAGGAGCCTTAATATATTTATACATAGCTCATATCCCATCCCCTTTTATAGAGTTAGAGGCAGAAGAGAGGTCACTGAAACCCACAAAACGTATTTACATTTTTCAAAGCAATTAATTATGCTGATGGCAGGAGACCTCTTATAGCTCTCTCTGTTATGTGTAATTACCTAAATAAATTAGGCTACATTTTGAGGTGGTTTTCCTAGGGCCATAAAACTAGCAGTAAAAAGAATACAAATGTCTGGTTTTGCAGAGTATGTGTATGTTTCCTTGATACCTTAGTTGTTGGAGAAACTGTGCACCCAGTTCTCCTAGATCAGCACCTCCTAGCTCATCAAATCCCTGAATCCTGGAGCATCCTTTCTTCACCCTCTCCCCTGGATGCTTTCCTGGCAATATAAAACTGGATCTTTGAGCAAGGGGTGTCAGTGAAACTCAGATTATTGCACAAGTTTCAGAAGTACAAATAAGGAGAGTATCTTTGTCACTCCAAAGGTATTTGTTCACTGAAACTTCCTTATATGTATTTGCTAGATTTCTGTATAGTTACATTCAAGTACTATTATTAAAATATGTCAATGCTATCGTTAAAATATTCTTTGGATTGAGTTGTGCACCTAAATTCCATAGACATAATGCTATATTCCTAAGGAATAGATTGCAAATATCAATTACTTATTCATAGTTTAAAGATTGTCACCACCATTAACCTCTTGGTCTGTTTTACCCTGCTATAAGAAAATATTAGACACTTGGTAATTTGTAAGAAGAGATTTTTGTTTTCTCATTGTTCTGGAAGCTCGGAGGTCCAAGATGAAGGTGTAGACAGGTTTGATTATCTGGTAAGGGTTGTGCCTTCTGGAGGGGAGGAATACGTGTCCTCACAGGGTGGAAAGCAGAAGGGCAAGATATCCAAATGCTTCGTTAAGCCTCTCTTAGAAGGACCTTAATCCCATTCACCATGGGAGGCATTATCATGACGTATTCACCTCTTATAGGCCCTACCTCTTCATACCAGCACACTGGCCATTGCATTTCAACATCTTAATTTTGGTGGAGACACATTCAAATGATAACAATATCTTATACCTATCTGGTATTGAAATAAACCTGTTGGCTCTCTTCAGAGCATGTGATTCACTTGAACCAGATATACTACCCATATTTATACCATCCCAACTTGTAAGAAATTATCTGAAATTTAAAAACAAAAACAACTTTCTGCATTCTGATTCTATTTGCCTCATTCCAGGCTCATCTTTCCAGTTGCCAGATAGGTATCTCAGACTTCTTGAGGTTCTCAAACTTAATGAATATGAATCCAAATTTATAATTTCCTACCATAGTCTTACCCCACCAAAATCAGTATATGTTCCTGAATGTACCGTTGTGAACTGTCAAAATTCACCTAGCATTAATGCGTGAGTTAGCTTTTACTACTTTCTCTATCTCAATTTGCACTCACATTGAATTATTCCCAGAGTTCTTTTTATTAATTTTTCTGTAGTGACTCTAGGTTTCATTTCCTCCTATCTATCCCTTCTGTCACTATTCTTATTTTGGCTCTCATGTCTAACTTGGCTTTTTGGAAAAACCTTATCTAAACTCAGTGTGCTTCAGAGAACTTACCTTTTTCATAACTACCTGAGTTGTCTACCTAAATCAATGGAAAAATAATTCCTTTCTCAAAAACCTCAGTAGAATCCCACTATTTAAAGAATAAACTCCAAATTCTTGAACATAACAATCAAGTACTCCCTAGCTTAATTCCTAAATTACTACTTGGGCTTGCTCATTCTTATTCCTCCATAAATACTGGTCTCTCTATGATAGCTCTGTTTCTTAGATTTAGGGATTCTGAATTTTTTTTGTACCATAAATCCCTTTGGAAATCTGGTGAAGTTTATTGACTCCTTCCTAGGGTAATATATGTTTTTTTACTTGTAAAATAATAACATTATAAAGATAAGCAGTTCTACAGCAATATAACTCTGTCTATGCATCCTGTTGTTTATGTTTTTGTGGCTTTTCTATGACCCTTCCTTATCATAGAAGTACCCCAACCCTGCTTTTATGGTAATTGAAATCCTTCTCATCTATCAAAGCCTAGTCCAATTCTCACCTTTACTGTGCATCTTTACCTTGCCTCCCTGCCCCATCTGTATCATCAATTTGCTCTCTCATTGTAGATTGTGTGTTGTGTATTTACATTTGTCCCTTATCTTTATCCTTTGTGATATCTTATTAATTGACAACAATGTGCCAAATACTGAACTAGCCACTTTTACATATTTTGTTTTCATAATCCCCTTTAAAGTACTATCAAATATTCATATGATGGAGAAACTGAGGTCCAGACATTTTGGTGTTTGACCAAGATCATACAACTTCTACTCTTGCTAGATAATGAATTATTTGAAGAAAGTAATATTTTATCTTTCTGGTTATATCTTCTCAGGATCTGTGGGATAGTACTTACTCAGTAATGTTTGCCCATATGTATTTAAAAACTGAAAATATTGGAAAATACTTATCTCCCAATATTTAATATCATTAGAATTGACTAGGGGCCCTGGGAGGACAGAGGAGTGGGCAGCAGTGTTCTTAGGTTAATGTCTGTGTGAAATTAACTGTTGCTAAATCTTTCCCTGCATATTATTATCTCTCCTAATTCCTAGTGGCTTCACAAATTGAAATTATACACATAAGAGTTTTCAACAGAAACATTTTTAAGATATTGTTTTGTATTACTGAATCACAAATTAGGACAATAACAAATAACAAATATTACAATAAATTAGAATAGAATAACAGAATAACAAATTAGGACAAATTAAGAAAGTAGAACAAATCAAATAATTTAGTTGGAATCATAAGGAATTCAGGAAGTATTTGAAGATTATACTTCTAATAGATCAGAACAGTTGAATAACCCATTTCATATTCTCCACCCTCAGTGAAAACAATAAACTCAACTCAATTTACATTTGTAAGATAACATATGTATAATTTCGTTATACCAGTTTTAATTTTCAGCTGTGCTCCTCTATATCTCTGTAGTTAAATATGTTTCTGCAAGAGTTTTCTTAAAACAGCATTGCTAGATTAACTGTTTTAAAAGAAAAATATTTATTTATTTAAAAAGGTTTACTTAAGAAATGATAATACTTTCCTTTCAAAATATTAAGTTTTAAAATAACGTACTTATGATTTTAATTAATTATTTTTTCATTCGGAAGTCATTCACATAGAGTAACTAATTTTAAAGAATTAGATCTTTTTATTTTCTAATGCCTTTAGCACTTTATGATTTATATAAGTTAATGTAAAATTAATTCATTATGACTATCCATTTTTCATGGTCTTTTCTATTATTGTACTGTAACAAGTACTAATTCTAATGTAGCGAGATAATTGATTTTCTATTGTCATAGCTCCAGATGGTCCTCCTGAAAATGTTCATGTAGTAGCAACATCACCTTTTAGCATCAGCATAAGCTGGAGTGAACCTGCTGTCATTACTGGACCAACATATTATCTGATTGATGTCAAATCGGTAAGGCATGTCTTACCTTCTATAAGAGTCGGTATAAAATGGTTAAGAATACAAGTTTTAGAACCAGAGTACTTGAATTTGAATCTTGGCTCTGTTAGACACTAGGAAAATTACTTCACTTGTTTGTGTTTCAATGTCTACATCTGTAAAATAAAGATTAATAATAGTAAACAGGGTACAGAGATTCTATAAGGACTGAATCAGTTAGCATGCATAAAGAACTTAGAACATAACCTGACACATGGTAAATGCTCAATAAATATAAAATATTAGTAACATTATTATTATATTTATTATCAGAGTTTAGAATATACATATACACATATATATGTATATATACACATATAAATGGTTACATTGGTGGTAATGCAAATATCTGGTTTACAGCACAGTGGAAAGTGATTCATAATACAAAATGAGAAAAGAGAAGTCATTAGGAGAAATGTCTCCCAGATAAAATAACATCAGAGCTAAGGCTTGAAAAATAAGTGAAACAGAACATGAAAGGGAAATGGGAATAGAGGTGTAAAAGAGTAAGCCTCATTCAAGAAAAATCAAGTTGTTTGGCAATCCTGGGTCATAGCATTAAAAAAAAAAAGAAAGTTCTAAGAGATGAGGCTAGATCCAGAGGCCAACTAATGTTACAGAGTTAGGGTTTTATGTTAAGGGCAGTGGGATGCCGATTGGTGATACAGATTTCTACTGTATAGAATAGGTATGGTTGCAGAGTAGAGGATAGTTTGGGAGCAGTATGGGGAGTGCAAAATCAGGCAAGGAGACAGGAAACCATTAACGGGCAAGGAAAGAGAACAGAAGAAATGTAGCAAGAGAACAGAATGAAAAATAATCTAAATCTATAGAATTTGGTGAAAATCAACTAACTGATGATGGTGAGTGAGAAGGATCGTTAAGGATGATTGTAAGCTATATGACAGAAGATTATGAGGAGGAACAGATTTGTAGAAGAAAAGAGTGAATTCAGTATCAGACACACTAAGTTTGAAATATCTGGGAGTTCTTCAGGTCAATAAACCCATTGGCAGTATTAAATACGGATCTGGAGCTCAGGAGAGAAGTTCTGGATTTGCAGATTTGGGTAATGTTAGTATTTAGAAGATAGTCAAAATTATAGGAGTGAAGGAGATTTACTGTGGAATGTGCAAAGTAAGATGACAACTTGAGGATAGCATCCTGGGGAATACAAACATTTAAATAAGAGGGCACTGAAAAGACTGCATGAGAGTTGATAGCCATTCGATGGTAACCCAGGCATGAAAATCAAACCCTTCATGTAAGACAGGATGCTCAATGATGTCGACAATGCAGAACTGTTAGCCAGGATAAGGATTGAAAATATTTTCTTTGCACCCAGCTCGGGTTTTGCTGGGCTTGATGAGCATGGTTTCCTAGTAACATCTTATGCATTATATAGAAAACTTACAGTGAATTTTCCTTTCTCTTTGCCTCTGTCTCTTGTCTAACTTTATAATTATTATGTCTTTGTAGTATTTCTTAAATGAAGACATAATACTTCTATCTCAAAAGACCTGTCATCATTAAAACAAAATTTAAAGAATTATTGATGCATTTGTTCTTACATTCAGTCTTCACTTTCTATTCTTTTTGTAGAGCATATTTGTGAAGATTTTAGTATGTAATTAGCCAAAAATAATTAGCATGAATGATGAAGGCCTCGAGAATATGCATTAAAAACAAATTATAAAATGATAAACCTTTACTCTGTCAAATGAAAGGCACTTTATTAATGAAAATAATTCTCCCTTGGAAATTCTGCTTAAAGGAAGAAAAAAAAACATATTAAGAAATGATTTTTGTAATCTCATTCTTGTAGCCTTCTTGCTAAGTTTTAAAATGAGCAAGGGAAAGAGTAGAATGGGAAGATAATGAATATTTTAATTACATAATTTATACAAGTTACATGCTGCCTCTTCCTATGCATTATCATATTATATGTTATCTAACAACATTTTGATATAAACATTATTACCTTCATTTTGCATAAAAGCAATCTGAGGCACAGAGAAGGTGAATAACTTCTCACAGAGCTAAGACTTGGCTAAAACTAACAGACAATGGTTTAACAGGAGAAAAGGAAGGTCAGTAAATAGCAAATAAAATTGGCAAACATAAATATAACCTCACCAAATCACCAATCAACAAGAGTAAGAACAACAATAGCAAGAACAGAGTCAGGCAGAACCTAGTAATTCAGTTTCTTTAGGATTCTCGGAACAAAGTGGAGGCATTTCCTTCCTTCCTTCCTTCCTTCCTTCCTTCCTTCCTTCCTTCCTTCCTTCCTTCCTTCCTTCCTTCCTTCCTCACACATTTTAAAATACATCCAATGTACCAGAACTATGCTAGATGCTGGATATGTAGAAGTGAACAACTCAGATAAAGCATGTTTGCAGCTCATTTCATTAATATGTAATTATCAACATTCAAGAATCATTGGTTTCCAGACTAAGGAAGAATACATTTCATTGCACTTAGGACTTATTGTACAGCCTGTCTTATGCAAAATATTAGCCACAGGGGCTAAAACTCTTAACTTTAAAAATTTAAACAAAAGTTGTCAATCTTAATAAAGATATATTATTTAAAAACTTTATAAAATGTAAATATCATCCTAGATGATTATGCTGGAAATTAATGCATTATAGTCATTTTCATTGTTCCTTTTATTGTTTCACTTAACAAGTTGTTATTGAGTAGCTTCTGTTCATCAAGACAAGGATGAAAAACAAAGCTCTGCTGTCAAGTACGTCACACCCTAGTGGTACACACTGGAATATAAACAGCAAATTATGCTAATTATAGAGTTTGAGGTATAAAGTTTTGTGGGAAATACAAGCTAACAAAGTAGTTAAAGTTCCTGTTATGGGGGACATAGGATATAAAGGAGACTTCACAGAGCAGGTTAAATATGTTCTGGGACTTGACGAATGAATAGGGTGCACCAGGTGGGAAAGGGTGGAGACAGAATAGGAAGAGAAGAAAAAATAGGAAGTGGGGCAGGAATAGGAGAGCCAGAGTCTAATTACTGATACTTTATATAAAGTCACACTTCAAAAATGTTGAAAGACATTTTATAATAATAGATTATCAAGTATAATATGAGCAAACAAATTTGGAATTGATTGAAGGAAAATGAGGAGTCAAAAAGACTTGATTTCAATCCTGGGTAAGTGGACAAGTAATAGTTAACAACAACAAAGGTGGAGTAGGTTTAATAAAGAAAGATAATGATCTTTTGTACTGCCAAATTTGAGGACCGAGAATTCCTTTCAGATTTTGTTAAGTATTTTTAAATATATAATATATCATATGTATGTCATGTCATATTTTTATGGCTTGATATTTGTTATCTATTGTTTTAATGGAAGGCATTAGAAGAGTATAATTTATAAATAGTTCAATTTATAAGATCAAACCCAGTGAGCCTGTGGCAGTGTAGAATGCTGTGGACTCTTGAAAGACCTGGACTCAAATCCTACCGCTGCTACTAAGTAATCCCGAGGAAGTAACCTCAACTCTATAAAATCAGAATTCAAACAGCTGTAATAGATAAGCAACATGAACCAGTAGTCAAAGTGAAGCCAATTGAGTGGGGCTCCAATGAATGGGACCCATGGCCCCTTTACAGGGGTTGACAGTTACTCATTTCCACATCTCTAGGTATTTTTTCAGCATGAAATTCAACCTGGTCTTAAGGAAAATTCCAAAAGGCATATTTTTATGTGATATTTAAATGTTGACAACTAGTTAAATACACACTTCCTGCCAGTGGTACATATTCCTGATCAAGAGGATTCCTATGCTAATTTGTTTTTCTGCCCTTTTAGAGAAGTGGGGCATTTCCATCCACTGGGAATAATCTATTTGACTGTTTGCAACAATAGTATTATTTATATCAGCCTCTTGCTATGTTTCTTCTTTTATTTTTCATAGCAACATCTTTTAGAAAAAAAAATCTTTGAGTTAATTTCATTTATATTACCTCTGAAGACATCTCTAAAAATTAGTTTCCAGGACAACATTTTCAATATAGGTATACCATATGCAAATCAATAAATGTGTTTCACCATATTATCAATAAAAAATGTTCTTAGCAAACAGCATTAAAAGGACACATTGAACCAACCAAACAAATAAAAAATCTTTTAAAGTTATGAGGGAGGGTCAAGTTGAAAATGAAGTTAATAGTCTTTACTGTGTATAAAACCTGATTTTAAATGTTTCAATTCAGGTACCTGAGAGTAGTATGCATGATAGGATTTTGAATTTTCTCATGGTTATCTTGGGAAAAGCCCTTCTACTTAGTGCTAGCAAGTTTAGCTATGCTTAATATCTGGAGTCAATAGGCCAGAACCTCCATAAAGGACAGACTATGTTTGAACAAATCATATAGCTACATTTCATATGCCTAAAGACACTCATTTATGCACGTTAATAATTAGGACATCCACAATTAATTGAGTTATCCAGTGCTATGCATAGTGCTAAATCAGAGTTTTTCAAACTGCAGCCATCATTAGAATTTTTAAATGAATTGGAATAAAATTAAAAAGAGCAGAAAAGATCAAAGTTTATTTCAGAAAGATGGTGTATTTCTGAAAAATGTATTACAAGCAAGGTGTACATATGTTTTATATCTATCTATCTGTCTTGTCTTCTGAATTATGTTACAAAGAGTGTTTCCTTTTGTGGGTAATGGTGAAAAAATATTGAAATCTATGTTCCAGCTATTTTAGACCTATCCTTTCTAAATCTTAATGGAACACTGTAAATATTTGTTATTAGCCCAATTTTACATTCACTGAAAGACCAGACTGTATAGGTGGTTTCTCAAATACTACAGAGCTATAAGTGGCCAATTTGGGATTTGAACCTTGTGTGATTAGGTACCAAAACCTCTATACTTCTACAAATATTGGAGTCAAAAGCAGAGTTTCACTGACTGCAAAGATGATTTTTGCTTATTCATTTAATGGGTTGGTTAATCATGCTTGGCTCGTTGAGTTTGTTTTCTTTTACTTTCAACTATTAAGATAATTAATAATTAGTAAACTGTTATAATAGTACTTCAGATTTCCCAGGGCAATCTGATGGCAAAATAAATAAATAAATAAATAAAAATCTTGGCTAGATAAATACATCTCATGTAGCTTTGTATTATTATATTTTGGTGATTTGGATATCAAGTGCTGCTTCCTTAATTTTTACTTATATTTTTCTATAGGTAGATAATGATTTATTTAATATATCCTTCATCAAGTCAAATGAAGAAAATAAAACCATAGAAATTAAAGATTTAGAAATATTCACAAGATATTCTGTAGTGATCACTGCGTTTACTGGGAACATAAGTGCTGCATATGTAGAAGGGAAGTCAAGTGCTGAAGTGATTGTTACTACTTTAGAATCAGGTAAGGAGAATTTCTCATCCTTGCTAAAAATTGACTGAGACTTAGCTCACCTTCTTACAGTTCCTCACGCTCCACCCAAAAAGAATATATATTATGAGAAGTTTTTAAAGCATATAAACAACAACAAAAAATTAACGACTCTCTGCAATTGACAAAAAGGAAGCTTTCTATTTACATTTTTGAGGTAACAATGAGTTATGTAGAATATTCAATTCTTCTAAGTACAGAAACAAAATAAAGGTATGTAATTTGTATTTCTTTGCACTTATTTAATCTGCTAGTTGTTTCAGAAATTGAGTACACTTACCTAAGAGATATTTCCAACTGTCTATATCCAATAACACTTCAACTAAAATTCTATTTCAATTATTTCTGTCTCATTATTTGAATGAATATTAAACTCACAATATTCTATGAGTGTTAAATAATCTGGAATTCAAAAGTAGAATCCAGCTCACATTTATCATAGGTATTGTCTTCACTTAGTCAAGTAATATATGTCTTATTATATGACTCTTTAATAAATGTCAGAATCCACACAGATTTCCTCAAGTTCTTATGAACAGGGTCTGAATGAATAATAAAGTTGTAACCTATAAGAATTAAATTTGGAAAGTCAACATCCCAGAACTTGCTTGCCCATCCTCCTTCAGACTCCTGATGTTCTTTGCCACCAGATATATCATTTGAAAGAGCAGATGAAGGGATGTGTTGCTATAGTTTATTTGTTGCTATCTGTAAGGTAAGTATAGGAGGTAAAATTTTTTTACAGCTAGTTTTTTTGTTACATTATATTCTCTATGCATTTTGTCTGTAAAGTTATTGTTCTAAATTACACGGTAAATTTTAACATCAGCATCCTAAAATTCCATTTGTTCCTACTTGGCTACCAAGTATCACAGATGTCTGTTTTCTGATTATGTTTTTACTTCTCCTCCATCCCTTCTACCTGTGAGCAAAGTTATCATGAATGTACTCACATTTATACCATAAAGCATTGTTTGTCAGATCTTAATGTGCTATCTCTTTCAAGACTATCACAATTTAATACATTTTTACTAAATCTCAAAGAGTAGAATTTTACATGTATAACCAAAAATTTGGGGGGTAGGAAGTTCTTTACAACATTGAAAGACTTCCTTTGCTTATGTTACTTAAAATCACATCCTAAATTTAGAGAAACATCTCATTAAAAGAAAATATGTTTATGATATAGCATAAAAATGTAGAGTAACAAATGCAAAAATATGTCTCTTGAACCAAATTAACCTTTTCATTTTTCCATTTAAAATGAGATATTTGGCACAATAGCATATTTATCTGCTTCTCTCTCCTTTTTTCTTTGATGTTTATTTATTTACTTTTTTGCAAGATAATAAAGCTTGAAAATCTGAACTGTTGACAGCCAAATATTACACTTCTTCATGGAAAATTTTTACTTAGTATGGAATAATATAACTATTTCAAGTTGATCAAAATAGATATAATCATTCAGTCAGTCATTTATATAAGGAACACTAATTATGTAATGCAGCAAGAAGTGGCTCCTATATTCATAAAATAAGTTTATCATCATGCATATTTTTAATAATGTAGTGATGCTTAGCTTGTCATATGTTAAGGTATTTCATTTATCCAAAATAAACTAAGATATTTATATTATATAAAGAACTCTAAAACCCAGCAATTTTAAAAAATCCAATTAGAAAATTAGCAGAAGACATGAACAGACATTTCACCACAAAGGAGACATGGTTGGTAAATAAAAACATAACAACATAACTTTTCAACACCATTGGCCATTAGGAAAAATGCAAATTAAAACCACAATAAGATATCACTGTCCATGTACTAGGACAGATAAGATAATAATTTAAAATATGGCGATAATACTGAATGCTGGCAAGGATGTAGAAAGACCGTACTTCTCATATATTGCTGGTAGGAATGTAAAGTGGAATAGCCACAGTGGAAAATAGTTTTTCAGTCACTTATAAAACTAAACAAAAACTTACTGTGTGACCCAGCAATCACACTCTTGGTCATTGATCACAGAGAATTGAAAAATTATGTTCATACAAACTTCTGTGCATGAAGGTTGATTGCAATTTTATTAGTAATAACAAAAACGGGAAACAACCCAAATGTTTTTCTATGATTAAACAAACTATGCTACATTTACAAAATGGAACTCTATTCAGCAGTAAAAAGAATTAACTATTGATACATACAGTATCCACTTTGATGGACCTCGAGGCCATTATGCTATTGTCATTTTCAAAATGACAAAACTATACAGAGGAAGAGTTATTAGTGTTGTGAGGAAGCATATGCTGGAAATAAAAGAGGATATTAGGAGGGAGTTTCTTTAGGGTGATGAAATAGTTTTAAAGTATCTTGTTTATGGTGGTGGTCACAGGAATTTATACATAAAACAAAATTGCATAAAACCATAGACAAAAACATGGAAAGTGGTGAAATTGAGATAAGGTCTGTAGTGTTAACAGTATTGTACCAATATCAGTTTCCTGGTTTGATATTAAACTTCAGTTACATAAGCTGTTACCACTCAGGAAAAATGGGAGAAAGTTAAATGCGACTGTATGTCCTGTTTTTACCACTTCTTGTGACTCTAAATTATCATGCCATTGCACTCCAACCGGGGTGACAAAGAGAGACCCTGTCTCAAAAAACAAAACAAAAAAAAGATTAAAATGTCATAGAAACACATTCTGCATAAAATTAAGTGCATATAAAAGGCAAAATAAACAAACTGCATCACTATTATGGTTGCTGTGAATTACAGATGTCAATGATTCTATGATATATCAGCCATTTTTCTAGTTTTCATAGTTTATATGGTTTAAATAATTTGTGGAATATTCTTTAAAAACAGAAGTTTGAAACAAATAAATTTATGTGGAGATAAAAAGGAACACAATTAAAAATAAGAATTGTTAAATATTTTGTTTTAGCCCCAAAGGACCCACCTAACAACATGACATTTCAGAAGATACCAGATGAAGTTACAAAATTTCAATTAACATTTCTTCCTCCTTCTCAACCTAATGGAAATATCCAAGTATATCAAGCTCTGGTTTACCGAGAAGATGATCCTACTGCTGTCCAGATTCACAACCTCAGTATTATACAGAAAACCAACACATCTGTCACTGCAATGCTAGAAGGACTAAAAGGTGGACATACATACAATATCAGTGTAAGCATCCATGGATTTAGTTAATTACCCAAATGACAATGTCCATTTATGAACTTGGCATTTGAAAATATTGGAGTTTGTGTACACATTACATCTCCCATATCTTTTTGTGAGATTGTTTGACGTCAACAAAAATAAATTTTGAGAACTGAAATTGCCTATTTTGTTATTATACAAATACTATTAAAATTAAAATGCATAAATAACCAAGAAGTTTGTACCATAATAGTAGAAACTCAGAAATAAAAGAAAGAAAATGCACATTAAAAGTAAAAGAACAGTGATATATAAAGAGATAATTCTGCCCGAAAGAAAACTATGTGTGATTGTAAAATTTAAATGGAAAAGCAAATTTTAAGGGCAAAGGACAGAAATAATTGTTTACATGTTTGAAATTCTCATGTATTTTAACCAAGTATTACTAAAAGTTAATAGCATTTTATATCTTAATTCTAAATTACCTGTATCTGGACATAAATGTATTCATGAGTTCCTATACATACACACAGACATATACACACACAATTTGTTATATTCTTCGTCTACTTTTAGATCATCTTGGAATTTTCAAATAAAATTATATGATTCAGAAAAACCATCTTCTAAGAAACAGAATTTACATTGTTAATGTACTGACCTACTGAATCAAAATCTGCATATTTGCATTTAACCAGGTTTGCAAATGACTTCTTTGCACACTGCAATTTCAGAGGCACTGCCCAAACTTTTCGCTTATTATTTCACTTAAATGTTAGATTGTAACATAAAGAAATAAAAATAGTGGACCATACGATAACATCTCTTTTTGTCTTTCATACTTCTTTTTTTTTGAATTTACAAACTCAAATATTTTCTTTAGACATTTTTAAGCCACATTTTATGGTATTTGTTTATCATATGTACTACATCATGTATGTTGTAATATTAATTCAATAAAAATATTTACAAAGTATCTATAGTGTGGAAGGGTGGCCCACAAATGTATAAAAAATTAATTCCAATAAATGTTTTAGATACTGAATTGGGTTTATTGAGTACAATAAAATATGCCAAGAACATAGCCTTTGTTAAATATAGCAAGATAAAGTGAATAAAAGAAGATTCTGTGTCTACAGCTTCCTTAGCACAAAGTTAATTGAAAGGATTCACGTTTGTGTAAATCACCCTCTGTGTATACAAACAGAGATGTTTTATGTGTATATGCTGCATTATGCAGGTTATAGCGTCAGATACTTTGGGGCAGGGGTGAAGAAGGGCATAAAGGCCAACTTTCAGGGGGATGATTTAATACAGGAAAACTGGGAGGCTGAAGGAATAGGATTTCATCTCAGAGAGGGAAAAAAAGATGATCTTGAATATGGATTTAAAGAAGGCCAGAGTTAGCTAGCTACAGAGAGAAGGAACAGATGTTGGAGTAGATGAAGGGAGAGCATAGATATAGTGACTTCAGTGCTGTTCTTCCTGTGTTCACACTGAAACCACCGTCTGTCCAGGTCTCAGTGATAGGGCTGTTTAGATCACTCAGCCTTTGTTCTCAGCATTTAGTACCAGAACATCAGCTTTAAGAAATACTTCATTGTTAATGTTCTTCCTACGCATATTACATTTGAGTGCAAGAAAATATAATTAATAGACTACATGCAGTTGTTTTTAAATAATCATTTAAAATTACATGTAACCATAATCAATTATATATACACATAAACAATAACTTAAAAACAGTAACATATGCTTCTTTGTTTTAGGTTTATGCAGTCAATAGTGCTGGTGCAGGTCCAAAGGTTCCAATGAGAATAACCATGGATATCAAAGGTACATGCATGAACTACCTTCCTATGAAATGCTATCAATCTGTGATTATAATGTGAATTCTATACTTGAAATAGGATATAGACAAGCCTTCAAGTGATAAGTATGCATATAATAAACATATATTAAGTAATAATGTATGATTATTAAAGCTATAGTTAAAATGTTGAAATAATGATGTAAATTACCATGTTAAAGAGAATGTCTTTATTTTTTATTTCTTTAATATATTTTATATTTCTAAGTTTAAATTTTTAAAAGCAAACTTTATAGTCTGTTGTTTTATGTTTCTCTAAATTTTATTGAAAAGAAAATGTGTTTAAATTGCCTATCATTAGACTTTGACTAGGTCTAATTAGATTATTAGATTATTTGACTGATCTTTACCTTGGAAGTCAGATTATTTCAGTTAATCAAATAGTGTTTTTTGAACTACCATGTAGTTGGCTTTATAATTTTGATTATAAAGAAAGTCTATCAATTCATGATTCTGGCAGGTATTTTTTATAGAAAATATAACTAAAATTTGGGTCCCCCTTTTGAAAAAAAAAAAAAAAACCACACACAAAACCCAGAAAAGGTGATTAAGAGGAATTTAGGGCCATTCAGACAATCATGGTGCCCTCTCCTCCTGAGAGTGAAAATAAGCAGGTGATAGTTGTGCCATCTCTCTAAAAATGTGTAATAAAACCTTCAGAGAGGTTTTTAAAAGTGAAGTGGATGGACTTTTAGCAGAATTCTACCTGATATGTCTCTTTCTAAAGCAAAAAGTAACTTTTTTCAGTCTTTGGCAAATACAGCAGAGCACAGTGATTAAAAGTGACAGCATTAGGCTGGGTTTAGGGTCAAACTGCTGGATTGAATCATGGATTAGCCACTTGATATCTGTTTGACTTTGAGAAAGTTTCTTAACCTTTATAGGCCTACAAAATGGAGATAATACTAGTTCCTATCTCAAAGTTTGTTGTGAGGATTAAAAGAGAGTCTGAAAAAAACCCTTAAGACCTGAGCCTGGAAACTTGTACTATTAAGAATTTTAAAAAATCACTGTTGGATGAAACTGATACATTTTATCTTTTTGTCAATGGAGTATTTATACAATTGTGATCCTATTTGTGATTGTTTGATTTTAATTGATAAATTATGTACTTTGGGATGTACAAATGCATAAGGTCTTAAAAAACATCAATTACTTCACAAAATGACTTCACAAAGAATACCACGAATCATACCATCTTAATTTCTTTTCGTTATTCAGTGGCAGACATCTAGGTGTGCAGATAGCAATACATGCATCACTTTTATGCTTTAGTAAAACTTCCCATTTCAGATGCTTTTCCCATCCCCATACCAGGATGGTTAATCTTGACGTTTACTCCTTACCTAAGGCAGGCAGACTTATGACTTCTAGTCTAGAGAAGATATTTGAACATAGTGTTAGTGGTGGGGCCCTAGAGAAATTAATTTTTCTCTATTAATACACATGATTTTATTAATGATGTGGAATATTGAATTGGTAGTAGTCTCATGGAATTTGCATTGGACAGATAATATGAAGTCGGACAGTAATGTCCAATGCTGGTTTCCTCTAACAGGAAACCTTTACCTGGGGACTCCCCAGTGGCCTGACTGACAGTCTCAGGACTCCATGAAACCTGAGCCTCTTCCTACTGAATCCTGCCTTTCATCTTCCCTTTTACAGGTGTAATACTTGTGATCTGTGGCACTTGCTCTTTCTCTCTGTCCCTTAATTCTTCACAGATAATTCCCCCAATAAACCACTTACACATCCAATCTAATTTTAGCCTTTATTTCTTATAGTACCCAAACTGATACATTGAGTAAGAAATTTGCATTTGAATCTGATGCTCAAAAAAGAGTGAACTACAGAACTAAGTAAAAAAAAATTGATTCAAATGTTGATAGTTATCTTGATAACTATGTGACATAGGCTCTTTTCCTTATCTACAAAATGAAAACAATATTGCCAATTTTGTGGCATTATTGAGAAACGTTTAAAAAAGATTCTTAAAATTTTGGAAATTAAAATTTGGTTAAGTAACTTACTGATGTTCAGGCACTACATTCACACACACACACACACACACACATGCACACACACACACAGAAACAGAGAGAAACAGAGAGAGAGAGCTATAAGATTAAATGAAACAAGCAGAACTTCTATACATAAATTTTGGAGATATTTGTATGCATTGATTATAAATTATGAATTATCATGACTATTCTAGAAGTTATTCTGGTAATCTGTTAAGATTAAAAATATGTGTATCTTTTGTTCTAGAAATTCTGCTCTTAGGAATAGAAACAAAAGGATCAGTAAATAAAGCCCATTGTAAAACAAGGCTAGTTATTGTAGCACATGTTTAAAACTGGAGGAAAAGTGAATTCTCATCATCAGATGAATGGTTGAATAAATATGATGCAGCTGCACCGTGATATATAATATAGTCACTAAGAAGAATGAGCGCTGTACCTGGTCACTTGGAAACACTTAACCAAGTTATATTTAAGCAAAAAAGCAGTATGAGGGATAATTATAATACATACCATATTAGAAAAAGCAAACAGTGAGAAGAGTGTGTTGTGTATGACTATTTATGTATTTTTATATGATTATGTGAACATAGGAAAAAATATGGGAGGCTATCATCTAGATGTTTAGCATGGGTTAACTATGGTAGGGGTGCTAGTATGATTAGAACAGAAATTAGTGAACAACTAAAAGAAGCAAAAGAAACTACACCAAGATTATAGTAAGAAGTAAATGTATTTATGCATTTATAAAAATATATATGAGTGAGATCATATATAAATTGAATTTTAAAAGGTAAAGATGAGTCAGATGCCTGAAAATCATACCTGGGATCCATTATCTCAGGAAAGTCTCAAATATATAATTGTGCTTTCAGGACATAATAATTGCTAAGTATCTTCTTTCTCCAAACACAACTCTTTATGATTTGTTATTTATGTTTGTCATCACTTTATCTGTAAGTTATCTGCATGAAAGGAGAAAGGTTTTTTCTTCTCTTGATGAAACAAACATTGTAGTGATATTTCTTCTTTGTTTACAGCTCCAGCACGACCAAAAAGCAAACCAACCCCTATTTATGATGCCACAGGAAAACTGCTTGTAACTTCAACGACAATTACAATCAGAATGCCAATATGTTACTACAGTGATGATCATGGACCAATAAAAAATGTACAAGTGCTTGTGGCAGAAACAGGAGGTATCATCAAATGTCAATTTATCTTGTTAAATTGTCGAATGTAAATTGCTGAGTGCTAAGAACAATTTAGTTCAAATTAAGATTGACTCCCAGTTATCACACACCTCCTGAGATTAATAGGTTGTCAATATTATTATTAATGATACCAATCATTTATTTATAAATAAATACTCATTTATTTATTTTATTTATAAAACTTCTATAAATATTTATACCAATTATTTGTTTATTTTTATTTACCAAGCAAGGAAAGGCACAGTTAAAATATGTGATTCATTAATTTCATATACTAGTAGATAAACGTGTTTTGATTTTGGTAAGATGGAATCTTGATAGTGTCTTTGAAGGTATGGACGAGTGAGTTACTCTTGATTGAGGGATGTTCTTTCTCTATCCAAGAAATCATCCTTTATAATAGTTCCTGTAGATTCATGTAACAGAGAAGAACAGGGTTACCTGCCTATCCAGTTAAACCACTTGAATCATCTCTGGTGGTTTATAGAGTTGCTGATGTTGCATCCAGATTCCCCTTATACAATTATAAAAATACTGTTTATAAATGTGAAAATATGTTCATATGTTACTTGTAATTATTATCCTCTTTGTTTCTGAAAATAGCTCAGAATGATGGAAATGTAACAAAGTGGTATGACGCATATTTTAATAAAGCAAGACCATATTTTACAAATGAGGGCTTTCCTAACCCTCCATGTACAGAAGGAAAGACAAAGTTTAGTGGTAATGAAGAAATCTACATCATAGGTGCTGATAATGCATGCATGATTCCAGGCAATGAAGACAAAATTTGCAATGGACCACTGAAACCAAAAAAGCAATACTTGTAAGTATAGGTTGTATCTACCATGCTTTCCGTTAGCAAGCTAGTTAGTATCTTTCATCCATCCATCTGCCTATCCTTTCATCTTTTCAATAAGCACTGGACATCCACCATGTAGAGTGACCTGATTTTTCAGGCACTAGGAATGGAAAGATAGACCAAGCATTCTTCTTACATTCCATAAACATACAGTATTACAGGGGAAGCAGGCAACCTTAAGAGTAGTTATGATTTGATATAAGTTACATAAGAACAATATGAAAAATGTGCTATGGAGAACATTGGCGTATAGGAGAATTTAATTCTTTCTGTGGAAGACAATATGACTAATGTGTTTTTCATTTATTATTTTGCCATGCATGCTGATGTACAGGATTTTAGAAACACTGTCCTATCCTTTTATTTAACAGTGGCTTCCCTTTATGTCATTCATAACAATAACTCTCTGTTTTTTTATCTCATCAAACATCTGTGTGAGTGATAGAAATATTTAATTCTGCCTTTAATATTCAGCTTTTTGAAGCCCCTAAAAACCTAACATTTTAAAACCAATTTTGGCTTTATTAAATTATTTTCTAAATTGATTATTTTCCTTTTGAATCATTTTTATTATTTTTATATCATGACTACAATTTTTAAAAGAATCATCTTAATATTGTGTGATTTTCAAAATATAATTTTTACTTATAATTTTTTAAATGCAGGTGCTTTTATTTGTGCCTGTTAGTTAAAACATTATCAAATTCTTTACAAATGTCAAGCCAAGTTAACATTGGAAAAATTAGAGAAATTAGACAAATAAAAAGAATGCTTTATTATCTGTATTAAATGCAATTACTTCGGTTCAAATTCTAGGTTATTGCCTGAATATCTATTACAATTACGATAGTTATGAAAATGATATACTACCAAATATCATGTTTATTCATACATACAGTTTATCTATTTTGTATATTTGTTCTGAAAACAGACTGTTCATATAACAAATAAAATCATACAGTTTTTATAATTATTTCTTGAGTTATTCATAGGAAAAATCATATGATATGCAAAGTGTTGTTTTTTTCTTTTCTCTTTTATAGATTTAAATTTAGAGCTACAAATGTTATGGGACAATTTACTGACTCTGATTATTCTGACCCTGTTAAGACTTTAGGTAAGACATATTTTATAGTCATAATCTCAACATATTTATCAAAGTTGGAACATTTATTAGTGATGTTATTTATTTGGAACATTTGTTAGTAAATGTGTTAATCCGTGTCTAGATGTTCTTAAATACAAACTCATTTAAATGTTAATTAGCCTCTCTAATAGTATTTGTGGGTTTTTAAAATTTTTTATTTTAGGTGTGGGTGTACCTGTGGAGGTTTGTTACATAGAAAAACATGTGTTATGGAGGTTTGCTGTACATATTATTACATCACCTAGGTATTAAGCCCAGCACCCAATAGTTATCTTTTACGCTCTTCTCCCTCCTTTCACCCTCCCCCCTCAAGAAGACCCCAGTGTCTCTTATTTCCTTCTTTTTATTCTTAAGTGCTTATCATTTAGCTCCCATTTATAAGTGAGAATGCGTGGTATCTGGTCTGTCGTTCCTACATTAGTTTTCTAAGGATCATAGCCTGTAGCTCACTTCATGTTCCCACAAAAGACATGATCTTGTTCTTTTTTATGTCTGTATAATATTCCATGGTGTATATGTACCAAGACACATGCACACAAATGTTCATTGTAGAATTGTTCACAACAGTAAAGACATGGAATCAACCTAAATGCCCATTAATGACAGACTGGATTAAGAAAATCTAATAGTATTTGTAATCTTCCTTTAAAAGATGAATGTTCCATACATTCTAATCTGGGCATAGATTTTGTTAGGGTATTGATTCCATGCTGAGATTACTAACATTATACCAAATACATATTTCTTTGGTTATTTTAATATATAATCTTAAATATAAACTAATAAAAGAGAATTATGCTTATGGAAAATGTCCTTAAATAACCCTAAAAACTATACTCTTACAAGTGCTTTTTAATATAGTTATTTATTTTAAACAACTCTTTCATGACTTTCTTTCACTTATACCCATCTAAATCGGGCCTACATAAAACAGGAATGCAATTTAGTCAGATGTATGTATATATCATCATCATCTCATTATCACCATTGCCATAGTCATATCTAACATTAAATATTCTGTGCCTGACACGCTTCTAGCTCTTTGCACATATTCACTGGCAAACTCATCACAATTATCTGTTAAGCTATGTCAATGCTTCTCAGAGTGATTTTATACCCCAGGGGATATTTGGCAATGTCTGGGTCCATTTTTGTTTGCCACAACAGGATGGTGGTGGTGCTGGTGGTGCATGCTACTAGCATCTAGTGGGCAAAGATTAGGAATGTTGCCAAATTTCTGCAATGCACAAAACAGCCCATAATGTCAGTGGTCCTGAGGTTGAGAAACTCTGACTTAAGTTCTAATGTTCACTCCATTTTACAGATGAGGAAACCAACGCTCAGATTCTTTAAGCATTTAAATGTCTAGGCCACGATTCCAACATTACAGAACAGGAATTCATAACACTACGTTACAAATACAGGACTTAGACCTGGGTTCAAATCTTGGCTCTGCCACTTAAGAAAATAATTTAATTTCTATAAATCTGAGTTTCCTTTGTTGGGAAAATATTGATGAAAGTATCATCCTTGAGGGGTCGTTGAAGTTTTACATAAAACAACATATATAAAAATATTAATATTTTATAGTTAGTAAATTTTTAATGTTTAGTAGCTTTTTTGGATAGGTTACTATAAAATATTTTAGAAGTATCCTTATTTATGAGAAATTATTTCTCTAGAATTTCAACGAGAGTATCACAACATTCTATATTGTTTGCACCAGGCCCTCAAAAGCCCCAATGTATTCATCTGTAATACTTTAAGGAACTACATGAACAGGGTACCTCTGAGGTACCACTTGAGAATGTGAGACTTTGTGTGTTGCTCAGATCCTGGCGAGGTGTTGCTCAGATCCTGGCGAGGTGTTGCTCAGTGTATCTTGAACTGCTAATAGATTTCAGTGTGAGTTATGACTGAAGAAAGATTGTCCCACTATTTTTAGCTGGAAATTCTCATCAGGTTATGGAAATATTAATTGTATAAAAAGCCAGCCTCCACAGCCTCTACATAGTCAAGGAAACTTTGCATGTTGAAAAAAGAAAGAAGGGGCATGTAGTTTGCTACATAGATGTTTGTAGAGAAATAGCAAATACCTTTCTTTGGCTAAAGTGTTTGTTTCATTTCATTAAAATCATTGGTTGGATTAACTTTACCCAATAATTTCATCATTTTAAAGCTAGCTGATTAGTCTTGTGGTTTTGAAATTGTGTCAGGCGTTTCTGCATCTGATAGGTGAGTCCATCACACTCTGATGCCACTATAGTAAAATAAATGTCTTCTTGTCATCAACATAATTTCCTATAGGTTACAGCATTCAGAAGCCATCACTTCAGCTAAGTAGTTATCCTGGTGCATTTACCAATGGAAGGTAAAAAACCTAGACAAGACAGATAACTCATGTGTCTTAGGAGATAATATTTTATAGGAGCAGTGCTGAAAGGAGCTAGCCTTGCTGTGTAGTGAAATGTTATCTTTCATCAGTTACTGGCTTCATACAGATTACTGATGGGAAGGCAACATGTTCAGTCAGTTATCTGAGAGGCAAAGCTGAGGCATTCAGGGTAACAGAAATGAGAAAGACAAGCCATAAAAGCTGGGAGCCCCAAGCATTAGGAACCATGGTGCACAGGAGCATGAGTCCCTAGATTCTGCTAAATGGCTTCTCTCTGCCCAATGATGGCCTCATCCAGCACTATAGGTAATCTCAAGGAGCTCCTCAGTGATGGTCTTCTCTTTCTTCTTTCCACTCACAGTCAAGGTGGTGGAATACAACCATTAATTCTGGAATGTAGCAGAAATACATAGTTAGTTTTCTGATTCCTTCTTTGGAATTATAACCACTGCTGCCCCAGTCATTTAGGTATGAACCTTTGTGTGCTCTAGTAACAGGAGGAGTCTACAGTGGGTAAGAGATGTGTAATGAAGGACAGAGCACAGGATCCTGCCAAGGCTGGGGAAGGAGGGACTGGTGAAATGTAGACTGGACACAGTATACAGAAAGGCATTGGGCTGCTGAGGGATAGTGACAGCGAAGGGTCCTATGTATCTATTATCAAATTACTCAGAGTTCAGTATATTATTCATAAGCCAGTGACATAATGACGGTCATTCAGGTTGCTCCTTAGAGTGATCTTCCAGGGACTCTCTCCTGAGAGATAGCAGCTTTGTCATTGGCCTTTGCCCTACAATTCTTATTCTGAGTTGACCATATGGAGTTCTGCTATTTAGATAGACATTTATGTCTATCGATAAGGCACAATTATGCCTCTCAGAGACGTTATTATTTGGAGTTTAAAATTAGGGGCAAATACCATAGACTGATAAGCTTGCTTAGTTTGTAATCATTAGTTGTGGTGAAATGAGAATGCACCATTGGAGCAGAATTCCTCAATGACTAGCAAAGTAGCCCAGCCATTTTTCTGGTTAATGGATTTAACACCATCAGTTGCTGTTGTCACATTTGCATTCCACCAGACTATTGAATATCATGATTCTATGGAGATTAGAGTCACCTTGATAGTTCAGGCAACAAAGAAACTCCCCTAGAAGTGGTTCTGGTCCATTTGACATTTATAGAAGACTATAGATCAGGGAATGTTCAATCTTTCGGCTTTTCTGGGCCACACTGGAAGAAGAAGAATTGTCTTGGGCTACATGTAAAATACACCAACACTAACAATAGCTGATGAATAAAAAAAATCATAAAACCATATCATAATGTTTTAAGACAGTTTATGAATTTGTGTTGGGCCACATCCAAAGCTGTCCTGGGCCACATACAGCCCATGAGCTGCAAATTGGACAAGCTTGCCTTAGATTCAAAAGAGTTCTTACTAAAAGAACATTGGCCAAGGAAGAAACTCTAGAGGAACTCAAAAAGAAAGTTGACCAATTCGGCAGTGATCAGTGCAAGAATGGTTTCATGGCTGTGAGAATGAAGGCAGGCAAATAATAAAGTGCATTCATATAATACTCCTGGTGTCATCAGAAGATGACAAAGGGTGATCGAGTCCTTTTTTTCTCTCAAATATATCATGTGCTGGGATATATGAATCATTTGCTGCAGGCTAGGGACTCAAACATTCCTAGCAAGCCTGCTGAAGACATATGTGTGTATGTAATCCCAGACTACAGAGAGAGAAGTCTAGGTCCCTTGAAGGTCATCCACCCACCAGGGGATAAGCATTCATTCACTGGTATTTTGCACACCACAGGTAGTGATCACTAAGTGGAGTTGCCTATCTGTTGAAGCTTTAGGATTTAAGATCGTTTGTGAGGCTGTGTTTCCACATACCATTGTGGTAGCAATTATGCCTCTCAGAGATGTTATTATTTGGAGTTTAAAATTAGGGGCCAAAGAATCACCATAGACAGATAAACTTAAAAATGTTTAAGTTTAGTGAAAGAGGCTAACGAAAGTACAAGTGAGAGAGGGCTCGGTAGAGCTTCACTGGATGAATAAGTATGCATCTGTGGAAGAGCAGTTTGCATTTAAAGAAACCTTTATGGCCTGTAGGGATAAACAGGGAAGATAACATATGCATTATTTTAATCCTAAATAAATACTTAAACTTACTTGATTTTGTTTTTACTCAAGATTGAATATTGGCATTTTTATTAACAAAATTCACAAGAAACTTTAAACTTTTTGAAAAAATCCTCCTTGGGCACATCAGTTTATGGAAAATGCTTGTAGGCAATGTTTTGATTACAAGGTTTAATTATAGAGAAATCCTGTGATTTGAAAACCAGACACCCGTTTCTGTACCTTACAGGGCTCTCATTAAAGCTGAACATGATGAAACCTTAAACCCCATGGCAAAGGCACCCTGTGATTGTTTTCTTTTGTCATAATACTTCTCATTTAATTACTATGCTAACAATGAAAAGTTCCAATGTGCTCACTTAGATTCAGAAATAGGGAGTTGCTATGCATCTTTTCCATCCAAAGGATTACTTTTCCGAAGTCACCAGAGGAACAGAGGAACATTGTATTTTATAACGAGACAGTGGTAATGTGGTAGTGAACCTCACAGACTCTGTAGTCAAGACAGATCTATTTCAGGCAGTCTTAGTATATATCGAATTTATGAGATTGTGGGATAGTTACTTAACAAATTATTTTTAAGTTCTGAAATCTTATTTCTAAAATGAGAATATTAATACCCACTTCAGAAGCTAACTAGGAGATTATACCAGATGAATAAATGGATGAATGAATATGAAATGTTTGTTAATAAATATACCTGTCATTGTTTATATACCAAGTCTTGAAGGGGTTTTACATATAAACTCATGCATCTTCACAGCAACTCTGTAACACGATCTCCTATTTACATGTCCCCAATTTCTAGGTAAGAAATTTGAAACATTGTATTTTTTAGCAACTTGATCAAGGTTTTTAACCATCCCAAATGTGGTGGCAGAACCTGCCTTCAGACCCAGGCAGCGTGACCCCAGTCAGTGCTGTACTTGTAACCATTGCACACACTGCCTGCAAATCACTAAGTGCCCAAGTAGCTCCCAGTTTGTTACTATAGGTGATGTTTCTGCTCCCACATACTTCCTATCTTTGCTATACCATTTTCTCTTCTTGATATTTTTAATTATTTCTAGCTGCTCTCTTTTCTCACACTTTTGTCTTGGCCTTTGAGGTTAGCATTCACACATGAGCATGTGTTGTTTTTGTGTGCAAAGATATCGTTTCTTTTTATTTTTTTTAACACTGAATAATGTGACCTTTTCTTACACCCTGGTAAGCACTTTACTATCTACTTTCAAATTTTTGTCTGTCTATGTGGATGAAAATGACGTTCATCCCAATAGGGTGTTTTAATCTATATGTTTAAAATTTTATTGACTGTTGACAAATTATACATGTATATATTTATGGGGAACAGAATGATGCCATGATATATGTATACCATGTGCAATGATTGAACCAAGTTAATTAACAAATCCATCACCTCAAATACTTATCATTTATTCCTCCTAATTATATTTCTTGAATTATGAAATTGAGTAACTTTTTGTAAATTCTTCGTGCAGTGTTTGAGTATCCCAGGTGACTAGCACTGGGCCAAAAGAGAAGATGAACTCCCTATGCTTTAGTCCTGTTATAAGAACTCATTTTTTTGTAATAATAAGAAGAAGAAGAAGAAAGAGAAGGAGAAGGAGAAGAGGAAGGAAGAAAAGATTCTCCATTTTATATGCACCTATATCAGGAGCCAGGCATTGTACTATGAGCTTTATATCTCGTTGAATTTGAGCTTCTTCTTAGAGAATAGGCTTAAAAAGTTGGATACATATGCTGAATTTAAATAATGATAACTTCAGCCAGAAGGTGATACTTATGAAAAATTAGTGCTTTAGAATTATGATTTGCCAAATTATAGTAGTACAATTTATCATGCAAACAGAACAATTTAACATGATTTGTCACAGGATTTAAGTCTAGTCAGAAATGACTGTGCCTATTACAAAAAGAATCATGTTTATATTTTTAAGTAAAAGAATTCCATTTTCTAATTAAGGATTTGGAGAAGTGACTTCATTCTGTACTGTGAATGCTCTGTGAGTCCAAGCATAGCAGTGAATCAGAAAGTGTACTTGATAATCAGGGAACATTTTGTCCTCTCTTAGTGACACTTTTGTAATTCATGTGCCCAAAGGATTACATATTGTTTATTAATATATTATATGTCACTTCCTCACTTGGCTAGTCCTTTGAAATGGTAATCTAATCTGAAAACAAATTTTTGTGTGGTCTATGAGAACGTTTTTTTTCCCAGTGTTCTAAGGCCCAGTGATTCATTATTACCTGATAAAGAGCATTCTTTATTCATCTTCATGCCTCCTTTCCCAAGCATATCCAATTAGAGTCACCATGTAAAAATTCATAAATCAAACCATTTATATTTTAATGTATAAAAAAGTGTATCTAATATCCTTTATGTGATACATGCTGTTTTCCCATGTTTTAAATTTAGCCGGAGATTCTAGCAGACCATCAGGTGTTGATAACTGTTTTAAATTCAGTATTTATTCAAATCCACCATGCAGGATAGCCACAGGAACCCGTTCATATTGGTAATATTTTATTTGTACCAATACAGGACAAATAGATGAAGCATTAATACTTGCCTGTTTTACAGATAGATAACCTAGTTTGTCACTTGACTGTAATACTTTTTTCAGTGAAATTATAAATCATGTAACTTAAAACTGGTTACAATTATTAGTTGTTGTGCTTAAAAGAAATTACTAATAATTTTTATATTCTTATTTGGTTCATACCTGATCTTCAACCATGAACTCTTTTTCAAAATCAATATATTCGTTCATTAGTAAGTTTAGTAAGTATGTTTTTAACATTTACTATGTCCCCAGTACTTTTCTCAGAACGTGGAATAGTTTTGTATAAAATAAAAATCGCTGTACTCAAGGGGGCAGAGAATAAACAATAAGAATAATAAATAAGTTAATTATATGTTAAAAGAGGATAAGAGTTGTGGAGAAAAAAAGTAAAACAGAGTGAAGGAAGAGTGGGATATGGGATGGAGAGGCAGAAAATGCAGGGAGTTGTGTCTCTTTCCATTTTAAATAGGGTGCTGTGTTAGTCTGCTCAGGCTGCCATCACAAAATATAATAGTTGGGATGTCTTAAACAATAGTTTATTTTCTCACAGTTCCGAAGACTAGAAATCTAAAATCAAGATTCCTGCTCATTTGGTATTAGGTGAGGGCTCTCCTTCTGGCTTACAGATGGTCGCCTTCTTGCAATGTCCTCACATGGCCTTTCCTTGGTGCATGAATGAAGATGGAGAGAGTATGGTGTGGGGAGGAAGAGGGGAAAGGAATGAGTGACAGAGGAGGTGGGAGAGAATAAGCTCTCCGTGTCTCTTCTTATAAAGTCACTAATCGTATCAGATCAGGGCCCCACCCTTATGACCTCATTCAACTTTAATTAGTTTCTTACTCCAAATGCAGCCACACTGGAGATTAGGGTTTCAATATACTAATTTGGGGGAAACACATGTATACAGCCCATAACGGGTGTTTCAGCAAATCCTTAAAGGAAATGAAGTGGCTACCCAGGAGGCAGCAAATCACACTGCCATGAATGCACCTATGCAACAACTTTGCATGTTTTTCACATGTACCCCAAAACCTAAAATGCAATAAAAAAAAAAAAAAAAAGATATATCAAGGAATACAAAGGAATGCAAAGGCAGGCAGAGGAAGAAGCTGCTGCAAAAGTGCTGTGTCAAGAATGGTCATGTGTTATTCATCAATAAAGAGGCTAATCTAATTTGGCTCTCTAGGAGTGAGCAAGCAAGGTGGGGACTGGAAGGGAAATCAGAGGGGTAACAGGGGACCAGACAGTTAATGAAGGACCAGATCACACAGGCCATTGGAAGGACATTGGCTTTTTTCTGTGAGAGATGAGGAGGATTTTAAGCAGAGAAAAAATGTTTTAAAAGGATTGTCCTTGCTTGTATGTTGAAAATAGGTGGAATAAGTACAAAGGTGGATACAGGAAGACTTACCAAGGTTATAATTCATGCAAGACGGGATGGTGGCCTGGAACAGGGTACTAGCAGCAAAGGTGGAACAAAGTGAATGGAACATATAGAAGCAGAAAAAATAGTATCATGAACCCCCACAAACCTACTAACTAGATTTAATAAAAATTAATATTTTGCCACATTTGTTTTATTTAGGCATTTGTTCACTTATTTCTGAAGTAAAATAAAACCGAAAGCATATTCCACCCCTAAATACTTTAGTATGTTTCTCTAATAAGTACATTTTTATTATATTGCTGCAGTTAAACTTAACAATAAGTTATTGATATTATTTAAGCTACTTGTATATATGTTTTCAGATCACCCTTTGATTTTTTATAGTTAATTTATTTGAATCAGCATCCAAATAAGCATTTGCACATTATTTTTGATTGTTCTGTTTCTTCTATTTTTTTTTTGAAAGATTTTTCTTTTCTCCTTTCTTTTCCCCCATGCCATAGACCCACTGAAGCAATCAGATAAGTTGTCATGTAGGCAGCCCCATATTCTGGATCTGTCTGAATGCTTTCTTTTGATGTCCTTTAGTTTTTTTTTCTTTCCACCACTTTCTTATAGATTGGAAATAAGATCTAGAGGTTTGAGTATTCATGGTCAACATTTTTGTCAGAAGTACTTTATAGGTCTTGCTGACTAGATCAAAATACCTTCCATCAGGAAGTGTAGAATATCTGATTGTTACACGTGATGCTAAAATTGATCAGTAGGCTTGGTGGCAGCAGCAACAGCATGATCCTTCAGTGGAAAGTTGGTTTTTAACACTTATAACCAGCAAATAATCTATAGAGTGATATTTTGTCATCCTGCAAATGTCCAAATCCCAATTAACCTTCCTCCTAATCATTTTAGAATACATTTATGTTTGTTACTGAATCAACTATTTCACTAGAAATGCCAATCATTAATTTCTAATTTTATTACTCCTTTAACATTTATTTGACAAAATTCTCTTCTAATAACGATCTTTATTTTGTTGACTAGGGCTATTTTAAAAAATTCATAAAATACAGTTCATATAAGAAAGCCAGAAAAATATACATTTCAATTACAAATTAATTATGAATATTTACACCAAAGAGATGGTCTAGTTATAGCCAGTGTTTACAAATTAGTATTTTCTAACTATTAGGTACTAGGCATGATACCTGGATAATGAAATAACCTGCGCAACAAACCCCTGTGACACAAGTTTATCTATATAACCAACATTCACATGTGACCTCCAAATCTAAGACAAAAGTTTAAAAAAATCAGCATTCTTGTTATTTTATTTTATTAAATAATATTATTTTTTATTTCCAATCAATTTCTATTTTTATTCAATATAAGGCTTACATTCTTCCCTCTTTGGCCAGTAGGAGCCCGTTCAGTAGGATCGTTTGTTTCTTTTATACCAGTAGCCTTTTGTTAGCTTCCTAGATATCTAGCACCATTATATGTCTTGAATTTGTTTTGTTCCTTACTCCCACTTTGGAATTACCATCTTTCCAAGGTTCCCTGGTTTCTTTGGTGAAAACTACAAATATGTTGAAGATAGAGCCTACGGAATTTCCACGTGTGTTTTGGATGTGTTCTACGAAAGAAAGAGTCAAAGATGACTCCAGGGTTTTTGGCCTTAGCAGCTAGAGCAAGGGACCGTCCATCAACTGAGAAGTGGAAGGATACAGTTGAAAGGAGGGAAGTGTACGCATTCGATTTTGGACATACCGATTTTAACATTTTAAGCATACTTCTAAATAAGGATGTCTAGTAGGCAGTTAGAAATATTAAGTCTGAAGTTTGATAGATAAAATCTAAGTAGTCATCATGATATAGATGAAATTAAAACTGTGAGGCTAGATGAGCTCACACAGAGAGTGAGTTTAAGTAAAAAAACAAGATGACCTAGGACCAAGCCCCAAACTTAAAAAATACAGAATAAGAACAAACAAGTTGCTACATTTTACTAGTATTCTTCAGCAAAGAATATTTTCTTATGCCAAGAAATTTTTTTTTGGTAGTTTGGGATCCAAAATAGTATTCCATCCTAATATTTAATTATCATGTTATCCCTCTTCTCTAGGGGAAGGACTTTCAGAAAGAACTGTAGAGATCATTCTCTCTGTTACTTTGTGTATTCTTTCAATAATTCTCCTTGGAACAGCTATTTTTGCCTTTGCAAGGTAAGACTTATTTGTGCTTACATTCCAGGATACTTTATGGGCATTATATCAGTCACAGTCCAATCAAGAGACAGAAGCCACAACAGTTACTTGAATGGGAAACACTTTTACTTTTTATATATTTAATAGACAGATAAAAATGTATTTATCATGTACAATATGATACTTTAAAGTGTATATGCATTGTGGATTGACTAAATCTAGCCATAAAAAAGAAAGAAACCCTGCCATTTGAACAGAAGACATTTAATTTAAAGAATTGTTAACTAGAGAAATGGCTAACTACTAAACAGAGTAAAAGAGAAATCTAAGAGTTCACAAGTAGCAAGCACAATAAAGCAGCTACTTGCTTTAATTTGAAGGAGAGAGGACAGTAAAGGAACTAAGAACTAAAAGAAGTTGTCTCCCAAGATTTACATGGAATCACTGCTGCGAGCACATGCAACCTATCACCTATCAGTTAGCAAAGAAATATGACAGAGGGAAGGAGCTAGAGCTGTTCCGTAGAAGCTACCCATCTTTATTAGATGGTAGGCAGGCTGGAATTGGTAATAAAAGCATCCCATCCTTGCTGAATGGTGTAGGTGAGCTGGTACTACTTGGAATCATTCACCAATGGAATGGAAAGAACGTTCACTTCAGAGGCAACAAGAGCTCATCCAGGTGAATTGCTGGACTCTCAATGAGTAACAGTAATGCAGGACTGGATCCCAAAAGGGCAGGGTTTTCCTCTTCCTCTGCCTCACATGGCCACTCTAGTGCCCTCTATGGACAAAGCCTAACATTCTGCCAGCTGGCAAAGGAGAAATACAGGTTCCAGCTTCAAAATCAAAGAGCAGGGCAAAAAAGACGAGGTTTGGAGATAATGAAAGACAATAAAGTGAAAACACAAAAGCAGAAGCTTTCAGGCCATCTGTCTTTTAAAGTAATTTGTAACTCTAATAGGTTTAATTAAAAATATCTCAATCAGGTCTAAATATTAAAGTTTATACAGAAAGAAATCTTTTTACAATGAGAACACCACTTGTAAAATGTCCAGTTTCCTTATATAGTAGACCCCCTTCTTATGCTTACTTTATGAACATGTCTGAATTTTCCAACTATATCGTTCCATTCTCAGCATCAGCATCCTAATTCCGTTATTATTTATAGGACCTCATTGGAAATCTTACTTCTGACCTCAAAATCTAGCTTCATAAGTCAGATTGCCGAGTTATAGGGACCTTATGTTTGTAAAGATAACCCTTCTACCAATTTCCTAAATAGTTCAATAGACTATTTTTATTTCAACTGAAGAATGTAGTTCTGTATTCTAAATGCCATGTATCATGTTTCATCTTGACTCCTGTAAAGCATCATTTTAATAGATCGTTTGAAAGGTTCTTGAAAAAATATATTTTCTCTATACCCACATACTGTTCAAGATTTAGCCAGAATACAGTAAGAGAGTCGTCATTCTAGGTACTTTGAATGCTATACTGTATGAAATGTGGTCCTTTTCCCTAAGAAGTATGCACTGGCCACATTTATATAATTTCCCTGCTCTAAAATCTTCCCTGGCTTCTCATTTCTCTACAAGATGAACTCCTTATGTGAGCAGGAAATGGTCCTCCTTATTCCCTACAACTGCCCTACACACTAGCTAAAGGGATCTGTTCTCACCTGAACATTCCTTGGGCTTTTTATGCATTCTGCTTTTGTTCAGTCAATCTGAAATGTGCTTCCTCCTCCTTCTTATCCTGGAACATCCAAGTCAAATTCTACTTCTTTACTTCCTCTAAATAATAATAACTATAACTTATGTGACTAATCAGGTACTGTCTTATGATTTGTAATTTGAATCGTTTTTCTCTGTTTATGCTTTTTCTGCATTTAAATCTTGCCTCTCAACTAAATTGTAATGTCCTTGAGGGTAGGGAACATGTTTTATACTTTCTATATCATCCTTGATACCCAGCTCTTGAGAAATACTAAATATTTGAAGTGTAAAAGATGGCATAGCTAAACATTACTTTGTAATATGCCCTATTGTGTCATGGAGAAATAAGCATGTAAAGGGCTTAAGATGAAAAGAATCTGATTTGATTCTCAGATTCATGTGACTTTTATTTTGAACCTGAGTTTTCTGATTGTAAAGATAATATCTACTCACAACATTTTTAAAAAATTTAATAAGATAGTTTGAAAACAATTTTTACGTATTTTCACGCATGTAAAAATTTTCATATATGTGAAAACAATGGTGCATAATCTTTTAGCACTAGTATTGATAGCACTGAACTAGTTTCACTTTGGCATATTTCCTTTATGTGACAAATCAGTGAGATCGCTAGAGAGAAGAGAAACAAGATCACAGCATAAGTCTTCTTGGTTCTCTATTTTAAATGTACCTATGGCCCAGGCCTTCTATCAACTAATTCTTATTGAATTTGGAACTTCATCCCAGTAACTTATTAAAAAAAAAGAAAGTACAATAAGTTCTATGGAATTAAAACAAGAAAAAGAAGTTGAGTAGCTATAAATTTGCAACATATTCAGAGAGGTGATTTTAACCAAGAAATTATTTGTCTAAATGTCTTTACTTGAAAAGAAAACTAAACCTAATTTTATGTACTTTCTATGATACTCCCTTCTTGGACTTTACTGCACTCGTTTTAGAATTCGACAGAAGCAGAAAGAAGGTGGCACATACTCTCCTCGAGATGCAGAAATTATTGACACTAAATTCAAGCTGGATCAGCTCATTACAGTGGCAGACCTGGAACTGAAGGACGAGAGATTAACGCGGTGAGCACACTCCTCTGGGTGAACTGTGGTCCAGAGGGCCTGGAGCCATGACCCTATTCTGATCTATGCTTGTTGGAAGTGTTTGTGGGGCTCCAATTTACACAGGTCACAGAGATCTTCTTTCAAAGAGTGACCTCCGTCTTCTACACACTTCTCACTGGTGTTCGGAGAATCACTTAATCTTCCTAATATTTTGAGTTAAATATGAACTTCAGACTATAATGTTCAGTCAGGATTATTTTCCTGAGACAAATATTTTGCCACATTAAACCTTTGACATTATGTTTAATAATTCATTTCATATGATAGATTTTTACATTTAACTTTTCTGGAAGTGTTCACATTTTCAATCACAGGTTTAAATTAATTAAATTTATAATTACTTGATAATTTATGTCTATTTTTATAAAAGCCTTTTATAACTATTTTAGTGTAAAATTACATAAAAGTCTAAGTTGTATATATTTTTAAATTGCTTTGTATTTAAAAATAAACATAAAGTAAAAAGTTACCTTCAGAAGGAAAAGTTAAAACATGTGTACTAAGTGTGTTTCATTGTTACCTATTAGAAATAGTAAAGTACATAATTTTTAAGAAAAATAATTATAAATTCTTTTAAAAGTATTATAAATTATTTGAAATGTTGGCACATTATAAAACTTTGTCTATTAAGATAATTCATCAAATTCTTAAAAAAACTACCAGTAGGCTATTTTAGCAAGTTTATGTTTTTATACAATTCAATAATATGTAATGCTTATAAGCACAAAGTAATTGTTACCAGGTACTTGCACAGCCCTGTTAAAATTTTTTTAAAAATATTAATTTTGAAAATACAGCATCAAAGTTCTTGGACTTAAAAATAATTTTTCATTTGTAGTTGTCACTTATTAAAGTTGGACTTTTTCTAATAGATGGACTTTGCAAGTATATTTCCAGCCTATCTAAAAATATCTAACACGTGCTATAGAGGGAAGTGTCATCTGATAAGCAAGATCCTTCCAAATGCTACAAAATGAAGGTTATTCAATGTTATCACTAAATTGCAGGGAAATGTGCTTTCTTGGATATGAAAACTGACTTTTTAAACATTCGGATGTTGATCTTCATGTTCTAGTACAGTGGTCCTGTCCACAAATGGATAGTACTCCAAAGATTTAAATGTCAGATGATGTAAATTACCCAAGACATAGTTTTCTATATAAGAAATATTGGCCAGGTGTGGTGGCTCACGCCTGCAATCCCAGCACTTTGGGAGGCCAAGGTGGGCAGATCACCTGAGGTGGAAACCAGCCTGGCCAACATGGCAAAACCCCGTCGCTACTAAAAATACAAAAATAAGCTGGGTGCAGTGGTGGGCGCCTGTAATCCCAGCTACTCAGGAGAATGGCTTGAACCAGAAAGGCTGAGATTGCAGTGAGCCAAGATCATGCCATTGTACTCCAGCCTGGATGACAGAGCGAGACTTTGTCTCAAAAAAAAAAAAAAAAGAAAGTATTATGTGTTACCCAGTGTAACTCACCTAAGTAAAGCCATATCATAGGAACACAAGCACTGCTACTACTAGACTGTTTCTCAGTCCTTAAGGAATCATTCTGCACCATCAAAGAAAGTTTCTCCTCCTTTCCCCCTATGGGCCAAATGAATTGTAGTGGTATCCTCCCAGCCTCCTTTCTGCACACCATTCTCAATTCCTTGTGCCCCTCCTCAGGCCTGTGTGGCTCATCCCTTTCTTCTATACCTGAAAATGCACAAGGGATAAAATTCAAATCTCTCAGTGCAATTAATTTTAGCTATTTTAATAATATAGTTGAATCTGTTCATACTAAAATGTAAACTTCTAAGACCAACCCCATCCCCAACACTGGTAGGATATTTTCATTTTGTTAAAAAAAAACTTAGTTACCCCTGAAAAGTCCTTAATAAGTATATATTCAGGAAATAAAGTGAAAAAGCTGTTTGTTATATCATGTTTTTAAACAGACAAAAATGGAGAAAGTATTATTTATCAAAGAGGTTACATTCTAGGCAGACTGTGGTGAAATTCAATCCCCTAAGCACTAGGTATTTTCACAGCTTGTCCCTTTCTCGACTTCTGAACACTAAATACAGCCATTATAAAAAATTAGAAAAGGCTGAGTGTGGTGGCTCATGCCTGCAATCTCAGCACTTTGGGAGGCCGAGGAGGGTGGATAACCTGAGGTCAGGAGTTAGAAACCAGCCTGGCTAACATGTTGATAACCCAGCTCTATTAAAAATATAAAATTAGCCTGGCATGGTAGCATGAACCTATAGTCCCAGCTGCTCAGGAGGCTGAAGTAGAAGAATCGCTTGAACCAGGGAAGTGGAGGTTGCAGTGAGCTGAGATTGTGCCACTGCACTCCAGCCTGGGTGACAGAACGAGACTCTATCTCAAAAAAAAAAAAAAAAAATTATAAAGTTTTTTTTGTTTGTTTGGTTTTTTTTAACAATGACTGTGATGGCAGCTACAGAAAAGTTTCAGCTTATGGAAAATGTGGGCAAGGAATGTACAGATAACTATTAGTTATTTATAATTCAGGGTCTTCTTTATTTGACTTTCACTCCTCATTATTTATTTTTCTACTTCTATGTTTATTTATTTACATATTGCATTATTTGTAAAAGAATTTAAAAGTGAAATAATGTTTCAAATAATCTTTATTTTGTTACACACAGAGAATTAGTATATATTACCCCTAATAATAGCAAAATTGGAAATGCTAGTTTCCATGCTTTTCACTTTTTCACTTGTTTGTTGTGTTTCTGGTATTCACAATTGTTTGTAATTCCAGTGTCACATAATAACATGCTTTGCTGGACTTCTTACAGACATGCATTAAAATAACAATTAAGTGATTTGGGTATTAATTCTTCAGTACAGAGGTCTGTGCCCAGCTTTGCTATTTATGCACTATTTTTATGTTAATAAAGTCACTAAAACATTAGACAGTAAGACTAGAAAAATTAACTAATGGTCCTATAAATAGCTGCATGTACATATGATTGGGTTCTGTCATTTGGTGAAGTTCTAAAGCTCTTCACCTGTTTTGAGGTGTTTGAAGATCTAAATCCATTAAAAGTTAAACAGGGAACTGGTGGTAGATTCTAGGAGTGAGAATCAAGAAGTTTGAGTTAGCTCCCAAAATTGTTGGCAGACTTCCACCATATGTCTTTGTTATCTGCAGGAAAGAACTGCCATAATTTATCTTAAATCTACCGAGCTAATAGGCCAGGTGTGATGGCTCATGCCTGTAATCCCAGCACTTTTGGAGGCCTAGGTGGGTGAATTACCTGAGGTTAGGAGTTCAAGTCCAGCCTGGCCAACATGGTGAAACCCCATCTCTATTAAAAATACAAAAACTATCCAGGTGTGGTGGCGCATGCCTATAATCCCAGCTACTCAGGAGGATGAGGCAGGAGAATCACTTGAACCCAGGAGGTTGGAGGTTGCAGTGAGCCAAGATCACACCATTGCACTCCAGTCTGGGCAGGAAGAGCAAAACTCCATGTTAAAAAACAAACAAACAACTACCCAGCTAACATATGCTCTCTATGCTTTCTCTACTTGATTCTTAGGCATGTCCTGTTTATTCCAACTTGGCAGATAATTAATCAATAATTAATATATTAATAATTAAATTAATCAATTAAATAATAATCAATGATTAAAATATTAATTTTAGGAAGTTACCTAGTAGGCAAAAGTAAAACAAAAAACAAACATGGTGCTTGGTGCTAAGTCCTCTTGAAGATTTGTGGTTTCATATTTCAGATACTATTTAGCTATTTTATGCTCTCTGCCTGTATATTTACATTTTTAAAGCCCATTGTGTAATTTTTGTTATTTGTAAACTCTCGTTATTTAATTATGTTCCACTTTGTTTCACAAAACTTTTGAAAATGCCTTCTCTCTGTTTCTTCCCAAATGAAAGCAGAAGTCAAATAAAGATGTATTACTCTTTAATTCCATGAAAACATTCAGGGATATACTAAATTAATGTTTTAAATTCTCAATTGGAATTATAATTATATTATAATTATAATTCACAAAATTATTTACATTTTATGTTTAAGTTTAGATAACAAAAACTATATTTCTTTGAAAGAATATTTAATATTTTGGGCTTATCTGTTTCACACTTACCAAATTAGGAAATGATCCTTGGGTTTTGTTATTTAATAAACATACAGAACAACATTTTGTGATGGCTCCTGCAAAATACCACCAGGTAGCCTACTGAAGTTAGAAAGGTTTCAAGCTCTTATTGGCAAGATCAGCAGGCATAGATACGCATAGGTAAGACAGACTTGTATCTTTAAGATCACTGAGACTGACTCACCTTGTGGATTGTCTTTAACTAGTTTAACTGTAAAACAATTACCTTCCCATGAGAGTTACATCACTTATAATTAAATAACCTAACAGAATTTTCATAAGCTAAAGATGCTGTTTGCTAAATAAGCATTTTTTTTTACTACCTTCTTTCCACATTTAAGTCATGGAAGTTTTGTCTCCTATGTAGACTAAATCATAAAAGAATAGTAAAACAACATTAATCAACATCACTAATATTCTTACTTGACAGAAGCTCAGTTTCATCTAGACATCAATTATTTTTCAAAAATTTTACACACCTTTTCATACTGATTACCCTGACTATTTTAGTTGAGTGAATGTAATGGCACATTATTTTAAGCCTCAAAGCCCAATCCAATAATCACAAATAGAATTAAAATTCACAACAAAATAAAGCAAAAAATCTAGTGAGTTGGAACAATTTCTATTTTAAGAGAAACTTTCTTCAATAATTTTCTTTCTTCAATAACTTTAGAAGTATACATGTTAAATTGTTGTTAAATATATGGTTATGTCTTCAGAAAACCTACTGCTTAAAAGAAAATTCTACGTATGTACTTTGTAAACTGTAAACCAGAATACCTTTGGTATTGTTATTATTGTGATTTATATTTGTAAAATTGAATACTATCTCAGTCTACTTTAAAATATAGAGTTTGCTAACAAAATAATGGCTAGTGTTTATGAGCAACTACTATATGTTAAACTCTGCATGTAGTGATTTCACTTAACTCTTTCAACCATTAGTGGTAGGTTCTCCTATCCCCATTTTACAGATGGATTTTAAAAAAATGATGGTAGGACAGGCTTAAGTAAATGTCTAAGGTCATACACCTAATTAGGAGAACTACAAGCTAGCCCAGGTCTGTCTCTGAGGTATCAAGATGTGTGTGTGTGTGTGTGTGTGTGTGTGTGTGTGTGTGTGTGTGTGAAAAGCATACTAGAGAAGATCAATGTAAACTTTCTTAAATAGAAAAAGACCCATGGAATTCTTTCTCAGCAGCATTTTCTATGTTGAAAATGAGTCTAAGGAAAGAGGTAACTCTGAATTTCTTTGTTGTCTCATAATATGAAGCAAAGAAGTGATAGCATTTTAGTGTTGACTCAAACTTGCAGGAACTGGAAAACTTTCAGTAGTACAATTTTTATTTTGGCTTTAATAAGAATTCATAATATTTGACTGATATATGCAATTCTAATAGTTTACATTTTAAGTGTTTTAAGTTTTGATAAATCCTGGTCACTAATTTTACTTCTGTTCTAAACTTAAGCCATCTTTGCAAACAATGGCAAAAATTTGTAAATCCAGAATACACATTCTACACGTAAAATGAAGTTGGAGATACTTAATGCTCATGTTCTTGTGATAACAAATCAAAACTAATTCAGTGTGTTTGTATACTAAACAAATAATGAATCTTTACTTCCAGATATTCTTCATTTTTCTTTAGACGCAAGGAGATTTTTGTCATCCAGTAAGTTACTGTGGTAATGCAGAACTCTGCTGTGATTATTTTAATCTTGTCAGGTGGTGTGCTCTATATTTTAAAATACACAATATTGAACATCTTGTTGTTTAATGTGCTATTTTTCCAAAGCTACCCCAAAAAGCTATACTTTCTACTGACAATGTGTCCTTTATAATATTGCATGCTGTTGATAATGGTAAAGTTAATCTTATCAAAATGCACATTGACTCATAATGCGCATGTCCTGAGAATTTGCTGTGTTCCCATGCTGTGTAGGATTGATAGCAAATTAAGTTTTCACCTAGATTCCTGTACAGACTTCTTGTTCTGTTATTAACATGACACAAGAGCTGAGTTTTACATCTGGAGGGTGGAGACTATATTTACATTTCATATAAGCTCTTTTCTGCAACTGTAGGTGGTTAACCTGTAAGAACCAAAACAATGACATTTCTTGTTCTCTGACTCTCTGGTGCATACAAAGAATGGTATATTTCATGGAAACTTTATTTCTGCACTGTCCAGTTGGGAGCCAACTGTGCATTCTTTCAGGCACTCCCTTGATACTCAGAAATGCCATCTGTATCCTGGCACAAACATTTTTGGATACATTCTGAGAGTACCATAGCAGAATATCAGCACTAGCAGGGACCCCAGTAACTGATTGAGTGCCCCAAACATAATAAATCTCTTCATGCAAAGAATGTGAATGAAGGAATATGAATGGAGGCAGAGAATTAAAAAGGCATTTGATTTCAAAATCACACACTTTACTAAAGAAGAGTCTGTCTTCATGAGCTATAAGGCTGAATCGGGCCAAGGCTCCTCATATTCTAGTCAACCATGAATAGTACTCAGCATTATTAAAATAGAGGAAGCCCATTCTATTTCTACTCTAATCACATTTAGCATTTGGGAATATAAGTAACCTCGTTTTAACTTCAGATTAACTAGTTATCAAGTTCCCATTGACAGAATTAAGATACTTTTATGAAAATACATTTCCTTCAGAGGACCTGCTTGATGGGATTCAAACATTTGTCTAAGTAAGACACCGTTAAACTAAAGATTTAATTGATCACATTACACATAAAATATCCATTTTCAACCAGCACTCAAAGTTAAACCCTGGCCATTCCAGACTTAGAGGCAATTTGGTCGAGCAACTCTGCTGAATATCTTTCTTCATCTTCATAAAATATCCTTTACCTATTTCTTCTTCTTCTCTCTCTTTCTCTCTCTTTCTCCTTCCTCCCTGCCTTCCTCTTTGCCTCCCTCTCCTCTCTCCCTCCTTCCTTCCTTCCTCCTTTCCTTCCTTCCTTTCCTGCTTTCTTTCGCTTTCTTGCTTTATGCCATTAATATCTCAGAGAAAAAATGCCTTCATTTTTGCAGAACCCTCACTCTAACACCAATTTTCTTTCCTATAATCAGTGAATAGTACCCTGCTCAGTCAGAGCCTTTACCCTGACAGAGCTAAACTTAATCATTTGCTTTAGTCAGAAACTTTATAGAACACCTCTACATACATCATACCGTTTAAAGTGTATCTGTCTTGTTCCAAATCTAGTTTTCTGAGGTTGCTTCTAACATCTAACAGAGAAATGTTATTACCTGCCTGCCACCCTGGCTAATAGGCAGTAAGGCCTTCTTTTCAACTGGTGTAATGTCTTCGGTCTCCTATTCATTGAATCCTTGCTGAGAGCCCCATTCATCTCTTCACACAGCTTTGATCAGTCTCTTTCTCCTCCCTATCTACAACTTCTACCTCGTTGCCCTGATGTAGCTAAACAATTCCATGGTTTTCATTTAGAATACATGGTTGACAAAAGAAGACTTCTGGCAAGAACTTTTCTTCAAATGTGCTAATGTGGAGAGGCTTAGCAATAAGGAAAACTCCACTTCTCAGCTCTTTGACATCAGGAAGAATGTTGCATTCACTTCTCATCTAAAAGGTCATTTCATCTTGTAAATAAAAATAAATAACAATTGGGTATCACTCAAGTGCTAGGCACTGTTTTAGACACTGAGAATAGTGTGACCAGAAGGGAAGAGACATTGCCTCCAAAGAGCTATCTTTCAAATTTAATGCTCCTTTTAAACCGATTTGTCCTACACATATGAGGAGACATGTTGAGAAAGTAATACATTTCATTTACTATTTTTTTCCTGATTTAAAAAGTATTATATGGCCAGGTGCAGTGTCTCATGCCTGTAATCCCAGCACTTCAGGAGGCCAAGGTGGGTGGATCCCCTGAGGTCAGGAGTTTCAGACCAGCCAGGCCAACATGGAGAAACCCCGTCTCTACTGAAAATACAAAAATTAGTCGGACATAGTGGCAGGTGCCTGTAATCCCAGCTACTCAGGTGGGGCGAGAGAATCACTTGAACCTGGGAGGCAGAGATTTTGCAGTGAGCCAAGATTGTACCATTGCACTCCCGCCTGGGCAACAAGAGCAAGACTCCGTCTCAAGAAAAAAAAAAATTCTATTACTCACTTGTTCAAATGGCATGTTTCTCTTACAAAATTATAAAGTTTTAGAATCAGTTGTATAGTACCAACCATGGATTAGGATATTTTAAATTTATATTGAATTTATATTGGGTACCACATAAACATCAACGATTTGGTAAAAGAATAAAGAAGGATGTGAAAGAAGAAGACTTTCAAACCCAAAATAAAGAAAAATAATAGGAAATAACAAAAATTAAGGCATCTTTAAAAGCATTAAAGGAGATGCTTTGGATAATCGATAGATAATTGTAGATGTAGAAGTAATTTATGATTCATCAGTGACTTGATGAAATACATAAACTAAAAACTCACAGTATCATGCAAAACTTGGAAATATTAATATTTTACCAGAGAGCTAGATTCTTCAAAAATTTAATCTACCAGAGAGCTAGATTCTTCACAAATTTAATCTAAGTAGCAAGTACATGCTATGGGAAACAAATACATATTTTTACATCAATCAACAAATTTGAGATTTTTTTATTTTTAACCTAACATCACTGGTTAAGTAGAAAAAAAAAGGTTCTCAGTTTGTTCCATGCCACTGGTAGTGCTGGTTGAAGCTGCTCAGCTATAGGCTATCATCTGTGGCTCTCTATTAGGACTGTATTTTAATTCCCTGTAGATTTCAACTAATTGACCTTGAGGGAAAGCTGAGTCTCTGTGACAATATGGTCTTCAATCACCACTGCCAACATAAATAAATGCTTCCTTTCTAGATCCATCAAGAGTAATCTGAGTGGAATTTAAGTTTTTGATAGGCTTTAAAGGAATGAGTCCAGACGTGAAATAAGACCCTTTTCAACCAAAATATGTAGGATTTAAGACAGTTAAGATTCATGTAATAAAAAGTGTTTAACCCTTTCTGTTGGAAATTAGTCAGTTATCTTATTGAAATCTGGACAGTTCCCAAATTGACTTATCCAGCAATGAACTGAATATAGTCTGACAGTAACCTTCACTCTCATAAGTGAATGAGAATATCTTACCAGTCTAAAAATGTTTTCCATTTAACAGTTTTTTAAAAAGTTTTAAAAATGTTAATAGAAGATTTTTTATTTGAGTTTGTTTGAGTAGCTCCGTGGATCACTTCATTTGAAACTAGCACTACTGAAATACATTACTGATTTTCATGCACATCAATTTCTGTGAGATTTTGATGCTAATTTAACCAAACAGTTTTTCTCATTAGGAATTTAATTATACCTAATCAGTAATAAATTAGTGCATTTTCCTTATAGTATGTCCCATTTTCTTTTCTAATTCTCTGTATAAATTATTCAAATTCATATTTTGTTCTATATAAACATTAAAGTTTAAAACCTCAAAGAAAAATACAATTTAGAATGCAGCCAATACCTAAGGGATAAATACACCTATACAACATGAGGCTAAGAACCAAAGCAATGATAAGTATGCTACAGACAACAATGAAGAAGGAAGTATCTAATTTTTATTTGAAATAGGTAATTTATCTCAAAATGTCTTCTCAATTTGAGCATTCCTGATTAGGTATTTCAAGATTTCAACTCACAAATGATTGTGATGTAAGTACAGACTAGAAATTACATAAAAACTGGACCACTAGAAGCCTTATTTCTTATGTTATATAAACATAAATGTGAAGAACAGATTCTACAAAGTGATTAGGTTTAGATAAAGAAGAGTGATACAGAAGGAAATAAAACCAAAACAGATTCCACTTCTTTTTCTTAAAGTGTGTGCCTATTTATCAATTACTTGAGTAGACAAGAGCAATTTTATTGTTCATTTATTGAACTTCCTAACAAAGTGCACCTGTTAATTTATAATGTTAGGTGATCTAATATGGCTTTTGCTTAGACTCATATGCTTTTTGTTGATGAATCTATTGATCATATATATTTAAAACTTTGAGTTAGGATCTCTTGAGAATTCTCAGTTTCTTAATAATTTAGTGGGAAAATGTATTCAATTCAGATATTCTCTCACAATAAAACCAGAATATTCATATTTTGCTTTCTGTGTATCTTAATCTGAATTCACCCACAATTTTATATTTAACATGATTTATTTAATGTTTACTATGAATAATGTTATGAGGGACATCTAGTAAGCCAAGTGTTAATCCTGCCCCAACCCTCAAGTATATATGAACCCAAATGCTTGTATCCTTACTGCAGGGACTTATATAGTCATAGTATAACGTAGAAGATGATTTGTCCTTGGAAATTTGATTTTACAGAGAAAGGAAATTGTTTTTTTAGAAGAACAAGTAAGATTAATAGGATAGTTAACATTTGAATAAGGTATTACAGAATAAGTAAAATTTCCATTGTAGGAAAAATGTCTGGAATGGTATAAAATTGAGGGGGAGGGATATCTAGAGAATATCTGGAGTGCACATAGGATGTATGAAGGGGAGTTACAAGGAATAATGTCAGAAATGTAGGCATGGTTAGAAATTTTTTACATAATTATATGAAAACTGAATTATTATGGTCATTGTATTAGATATTTGTTTGGAATCTTGAATTGAGAACTAGAAATCCAGACTTGGATTGAAAATCTAGATATTCATGACCACTATATTTTAGCACAATATAGTTTATCCATCTTTGAGTACAATAAAGAGAATATTCTTTTGGAAATAATGGAAAAAATCCCTTCCTTATATCAGTATCAATTGTAGAACAGTATGGATAGGAGCAGCTTGAGTTAAAATAAACTAGAAATAGTAATTATAATACTAATGATAGTAACCAATACTTATGTATTGCTTACTAAAGCCAGAGACCTTGAAATCTTTTTACATATATGAACTTAATTTACATATATTTTCCAAACTAGGAAACTGAGGCACAGAAAAATTAAGTCTTGTACATGATAATATAACTAGTAATTGTTGGAGCAGGTATTCGAAATCAATACTGGCATCAGATTTAAAATAAGGCAAGAATTCACAAATATCCACCCAAACTCAATATAGCCAGTTATGGTTTAAAACTATCGTTAGGTGGACATCACAAAACACATATCATTATTATCCCTTTTGAGGGGTGAGGGAGCTGAGGTATTTATTCACCAACTCTGGTTAGTCATTGGTTGATGGCTGTTTCTGGGGACTCTCCAATGCTTCCAGCCTGCATGCAGGAGACACTCAGGGGAGAGTGGCAGGTGCTTGTAGTAGTAAACCATCTCCTTGCATGGGATTGCTGAGTACTTAGGCGATGTGGGTCAGGCACCAATGGTATCTGTACGAACTTTTAAAAATCTGAGTTTCACAGCACTTAATAAATTTGCAATGATGTGTTTCTGCAAATGTATATATATAGTTAGGGAGAGATTTTAAATGCAAAATGAATTAAGAATAGTGAAACAAAAGCAACTTTTGGTAAAGTTTTTCACTAAAAAGACATGGACTTAAAACAAAAAATATATATTTATTCAATTAATCATAACTCTGAACTGAAGAATGGAAGTTAACTAACATCTATTTTAGATTCTAGTTAACCCAGTAGAAATACTTTTTTTTAGTACCAGCTCAATTAATCCTCTAGGAAAAAGGAATCTCTCCACTATAGGGTGGCAGTCTCATTGTCCTTATATAGGTGGACCACGAGCCTGTCACTAAATCAGATATAGTGTGCTTAAATTTTATGAATCACAGTGGAATATTATTTTCTGTTGTTATGAAAATTATCTCCACACAGCTGAAGAGTTTCTATGTCCATGTGGTAGCAGGAAAATAGATCTTGCTAATCAAAACATCTCAGTCATTTATATCTTAAGTTCAGTTAATCAGAATTTGCTAAAAACAACCCTCTATTCTTTCCTATTTCTGAAGAAAAAGATAGCATTGGAGCATTGGGCAACAAGTTATCTTAAGTGAGCTAGATAGTATGTGCAGTTGTAGCCCATAGTTGTCTTTCTTTCTTGCTGGTCTCTGCTGAGGGGTAATTATTTTCAACAAAGATTGATTGTTGCTTCAGTCCCCACTGCATCTGTCACTATGTCAGAGATATTTCCAGGGCCTCCAATATTCAGACATTCTATTTTCCCTTCCCCACATCAAGGATTCTTCTCATTTGGTAGCCCTTTCGGCCATCTCCATATCCATCTAGAGTCAGGAATTCTTTCTTGCTTTCTTTAAATCACTCTAGGGTATTGTGAGGCACTCTTAAGCTTATTCACCAAGACTCTTTGTTACCAACTGCTACTTTGTCACTTAGATGCCCTGTTTGGTAATGGGATAGTCTACCACCTTATGTTTACCCTGAGAAGCTAGAAGATACAATATCTCCTTCTGCTTGGGGGCACTCATCATTAATTGAGAATTCTATCATTCTGCTTTGTTATACTTGCTTCAGCACTCCCATGTATTTCAACAATTCCAGTATTGTAATGAAATATACTTCCTTTTAACTCATGTTTCCTTCATCGAATACACCTCTTTTTGACCATTTTTATATGTATTATGCTATGTTTTTCAATCCAATTATTTTCTTTTATTCATTCTTCAAAAGACATAACTGCTTATAAAAATTCTTCAGTTAAAGAATATAGTAAAATCCCTAATATTATTTTAAATTTAAAACTTTGAAAAAGTCATATGTTCTTTACTTCCCTTCATTATATTTTGTGCCTTTTGTGTTTTTTGCAGTGCTAATTCATTGTGCATGACATAAATGTTATTAATGATACACTCATCTCTAAGTTTGTGTGTGTTGTGTAATCTAGTTGTTAAAAAATATTTCTGTTTCTTCAAAGTATAAATAATTTGGTCAATGATTTGTCACAAAAAAATAGGTCTAAACTATGGAAATAATTACAATTTGTTGTTTTTGTGTATTTATCCAAACTCACTCATTAAACAATACTAAGGCATTTTCATGGATTCATTCTGTCTGGTTCAGCACTTTCTATAGATAGAGGAAATATTTTTAAAATCCACATTAACTCTTTTAGACTACTAAATACCATGCAATATATTAAAAAGTGACCTATTTTTAATGTAGTATCCTAAGTGCCTAACATTTTCAGGCATTTATAATGACATTTATAATAACATTAATACCTTTTTGGCTGGAGGAAGAAGCTAAATTATTTGCCATGTTTGAGTCCAAATAGTATAATTTCAAAAAAATTAAATGAAATTTAAAATAATGATCACATATTAAAGGCATAGCACATTTAAAATAGTTTATTTATTATGATTTTCTGATTTTAATCTACACTTCTTTCAGAATTAGCCGTCCACTCTGACTCACAATGCATTTAACACAATCTCTATTGCAGGTTACTTAGTTATAGGAAATCCATCAAGTAAGTTTGTTAATATATTTTCTTCTTTTTGAATATTAAAGTTAGATGTACTGACTCAGTAGAACCTTAATGTGTGATTCACTTTTTGTACGTTTGTTGGAAAAACCTCCAAGCTGGATATAAATCATAAAAGCATGACTAATTGCATGGTAACTGGAGAAATGCTTTCTCTCTCTCTGGGGTGAAGCCTGCATGTCTGTATTTTAGCTTGGGAAGTAATACGGGGATATTTAAACTCCTTGGGGTTTAAAAACCATGTCATTATGAGAATGAGGTCACTGCAATATTTTATATCTTCTAAAACCTTGTAATGTATAAAATGTTTTCTGTCTGACAAAGAGGTATTATGTGCTTTAGGATTCAGTGATAACTTTATGCTCTTACATTTACTTGAAAAACTTTCTTCATTAAAGTGCTAAATCCTTCATTTAATGTCACTAAAATATTGAAGGAATTTTGTACCATGAATACAAAGAAAGTGAGCTTGAAGAGGAAAGGTTAACTTTATAAAACAGAGTGACTTTAAAAGGCTGTGTTATTTGTGGTTTTTGAGAGGTCCATTGTTCTTTAACTTGTTAACAGTGAAGCCAGTGCCAATGTTAAAGCGAACAAATACAATCTAACATGACCCCATTTTACACCTTTCTTTACTTGGAGGCCAATAAGCAAGAAATCCTTCCTGCAACACGTTGAAGAGCTTTGCACAAACAACAACCTAAAGTTTCAAGAAGAATTTTCGGTATGTTACTAGCAGTTGTCACAACATTGCAAGACCTCCAGTCGTTTCATGTGTCACATTTCATGTCCATTTTAAGCATGCAAGGCCATGAAGGACTCTGGCCTTGATAATCAATACCCAATTACCAGGTTGATTGTTTTGATAGTAATGTTACACTGGGCAGCCTCTGGTGCAACCTGATCAGAATTATTCACCTACTGTGTCAGGAAAGGTGCTCTTCTTCAGACCTCCCCTGTATTGGCAGCATGACCTTGTCTCTTCTTTGCTCTTTCATCCAGATGTAGATGCAAATATAGAATGATGCATTCATTAGTTTTTGTTTGTAATCAAGGTTTAGGTCAGACTATACAGGTAGTTTTATATTTAAGTCATTATTTTACATTTAGATACTAAATTATTTCATTTTATATTTACCTACTTGGTTTACATGTGTGATATAGATGAATGTGAGACCAGAACTCGATGCTTCCAGAAACTATAAATAAAAATTATTTCTAGAACTGTCCAAAAATTAAGAAAAAAAACAGATAAGTAATGTCCATGTTTTATAGGGACCTTTTAAATATTACTATGGAATAAATGCTGTATCATATAATGAAAATATATAAAATTAAGAATTTGTCACTTTAAATCTACTTAAAAGTTGGGAATAGTTTTATTGTTTTTAACATTCTGTATGTCTATATAATTGAAATTTTTTAAAAACATAAGGTAGATATAAAATCTGCAAGCTACTTTAAGATTTATAAGCATCTTTTCTAACTTAGACGATTTTTTTAAAAAAGACAGATTTCTAAATGCCACTAAAAACATTATTTCTATTTTATTTTTTTCCATGAACTTCCCAGTGTGTGAACTTCTGAAACAAAGAATAAAACAATCAGTTTAAATAATTCAGAATTATAATATTTCAGTCTCTTAGGGAATAATAACAGAAATAAGAAAAGATTAATTGCATTTCCTGCAGCCTTTTGGTTATGCTTCTTAAGTAATATTGGTCTGGACTTAACAAAATCGATGGTGCCATAAAATTCTTCCTAGCATTTAGACAGCAAGAACTCTCAATTTTTCAGGAGCAAAAGTGTAATTTCACTAGAATAAGAGCGAATATAATTACATTATGCATGACCAAGTAGATAAAAAGTTTTATTAGCAAAAACAGTTTCACATATACTACATGAGAAAGTTTCTAGTTTAACTTTTTTGAAGACCATAGTTTTAAGAACTTTTTAAAAATTGTATTTTTTTCTAATGCTTTATTGAGAATTTTTAAATGAAAATTATTAAATTACTATGTTCTAAACCTTTTAACTTAGGACATATTCACTGACAGCTTAAACATGCATAAGTTCCTACTATATGATAGGTATTGTATCTGGCACATTGATATATATTAATTCAACACTTACCAGCTAAGTGACTTTGGGAAAATTACTTAAACTCACTGTGCCTCAATATCTTTGTTTGTAAAATGATAATATCTGCTTTATTAAATTATGACTATAAAATGATTGAATATAAGCAATACTAAGAACAGTAGCTGGCACAAGTATTAGCTATTATGATGATAAATTTCTACCATGAAGAAGTTCGTATTATGGTAAGAACTGCAAATGTGGATAAAAATTGCAAATATACTGTATCATGATGAAGATAGGCATAAAGATTGAGGATAAAATCTGTTTGTATATCAGCCAGAAAAGACTTCATAAAAAAGGTGACTTTTGAGATGAACTTTAGGATGAGCAGAAATCCAATGAGAAGGTAAAGGGAAAAATGTGTTCCAGAGGGAAGAAAAGGATAAGAATGCAAAAGCAGCCTAACTCATCTGTGGTCCCACTAAAAAGAGAGGAAACAACAGGAGAAAGAGCTAAATAGGGAGATCTGTGGCCTTGTGCACCCTGATAAGCATAAGACTGCCCAGTATACCATTACCATCCAATCAACCTGGTGTTTGAGCATTGCTTAAAAAAGCCAGAGCTGCTTAAGTCTAAAAATGGAAACTTTTATGTGAAATAATTATAAAATATAAGTGCTCTTTCAGTCCATTTAAACTCACCTTTTTTCTCCCTTCTTTATGTATTTCCAAAACTTTGACACAAGGAAGCTGTTCTAGGACTCCTCATTGGGTTAAAAAATTGTTTTTTAAGCCTTTGGTGCCAACACATCAGAATTCAGATTTTATACCATTCCTGTCCCTTAATACATACCCGCATGTAAACAATTGTCCAGATTTTATTTTTGAGGAAAAATAAGGAAGGGAAACTTATCCAATTAAAAGAAATAATTGATGTTGGTGTTGAAAAATTGTTAAAACACACATCATTAGTGCTTTTTATGGAATTTGGTAAGTTGAGATTTCTAAAATGGATAACTGTAAATTTTATAAATGTAAATTTTAAGCTCAACAACATAATGAACATATTGTCTTATATCAGACTTTTTAATGATGCTTGCTTTGCCAAGAGCAAGGGAGATGGATGATATCATAATTTTTCATCAAATGTCAATAATAGATCTTCTTGACACTTCATCTGCATCTGATAATTCTTCATCACACCTTTGCATTCTATTATTGATTTAACAATGCCTACTGAGAACAGGAATTGACCTCTGGCATCTTCTCAAACTGACCAATGTTGTACCAATTAATAGGCATGAAATCACACTGCCTGAGGAGAAAAAACAAAAAATAAATCATTGAAATCCCTCTTCCTACTAAGTAGACATTAAAATATTAAACATTAGTGTGTACCCAATGAAACATTCGTAACATATGGAAAATGGTCACTGACATGATAGCCATAGCTTAAGCCTTCCCAAAGTGCAAAGAAATTATCTCAGAAAGGCCAATAGCCCAACTGACCAACTTTATTCAGGATATTTGTGGTGAAAGCTTAAGTAAACTCATTACTGTTAACTTCACCTTGTTTCCACAGTTACGATAGGTGCTTTTAATTTATTTTTTTTTAAGGTTTAGAACAAATAACTCTCTTTTAATTAGTAAAATTTCTTGTTTACCTCTGTTAAATGTCAACTTTGCAATGACTTTATTTTACAGGAATTACCAAAATTTCTTCAGGATCTTTCTTCAACTGATGCTGATCTGCCTTGGAATAGAGCAAAAAACCGCTTCCCAAACATAAAACCATGTATGTGCACTTGTTGGTTTTGGTTTAGCTAGGAAGTATTTTTAAACGACTACCATTTTAACTTTTTTTGTTGTTTCCTTAATATGTTTTATATTAATTGAATTATTATAATGTATTCTATTGGCAGCAACTATCAAATTATATTTCTTTCACATTGTTCATATTTATTTAAAGTTAGTATACATGGCTTTCAGTTTGTTCACACAAGTTCATTTATGCAGGTGCAAGAAACTGTAGACCTAATAGTTTCTTAGCTTTGTAATTTAACCCAAGTAACAAACCTGTTTAACATCTTCCTACAGACCTAGCATCAAATGCAAAGAGAAAATTTACACTTAGTTTTGTGCATTAGTTTCCCTTAAGAGCATAGCAGTGTTTCCTATGGAACATAAAAAAATGCATTGTAAAATATTCATTGAAGATCAGAGTAAATGTGCACTTACATGAATTAGTTTTACAAATGAAGCAGGATTGTGCTTCACTGTAGTAAACACAGCTTCATTTTTCTTTTTTTTTTTTTGTGGAGGGGAACTGAAATTGCCCAGTTTTTGGGGGGGAACTGAAACTGCCCAACATTTTTCAATCAATAAGAAAATAAAGCATTATTTCTTAAAGAATTAACAGTGATGTGAAAGGAAAATATGACATTTTTCTGTTACTAATAGGTATATATTTAATATTATATTTTTGAACATATCCCAATTATCAATATTCTGATTCAATGCATTTTACACTATGAAATTAAAATGTGATACTGTGATGTCCTGAAACAGTTTCAAAGTCTAGAGTTTTAAAATGTTCCCAATTTTAAAGATAATATGCACCTGTGTGTATATATATTTTTTCTATGCCTTTTAAAATGTATATTGGGGAAATTGCTATAGTTCTTAAAACTTGAGCTCTTCTTTCCAAAAAGACATAGACCTAGAGAAGGATGTAATCATGGGGTGTCAAATTGTAAAGGACATGCATAGGAAGAAACAGAACAAATTCTGATATTATGGAACTAGAGAATAACTTTCGAAGTTCACGAAGGAAACAAATTTAAGAAAACATGATATGGGTGTAGTAATCTACTAGAATCTGTTAATTTCTAAGAACTAGAATAGGATGAAAATACAAATAGCTTTAACCACCTAAATCCTTTCTGCAATAAAACAAATCATAAGTAAATGATTTTAAGAGCAAGATGACAAATAAGATTTTGTTTTAGGAAATAAACATTCATAATTCCCTCTCTCCTTCCCTCCGTCCCTCCCTCCCTCCCTTCCTTCCTTCCTTCCTTCCTTCCTGCCTTCTCTCCCTCCCTCCATCTTTCTTCTTTCTCTCCTTTCTTTCCTTCTCTTTCTTTTCTTTCTCTTTCTTTCTTTTTCTTTTTCTTCCTTCCTTCTTCCTTCTTTTTCTCTTCCTTCCTTCCTTTCTTCTCTTCCTCTCTCTCCTCTCTCCCCTTCCCCTCTACCCTCTCCCCCTCTCCTCCCCTTCCCCCTCCCCTTCCCCCTCCCCTTCCTCTTCCCCTCCCCCCCTTCCCCTTTGTCCTCTCTTCCCTTTCCCTTCCTTTCTTTCCTTTCTTCCTTTCTTTCTTTTTGGAGTTTTGCTTTTGTTGCCCAGGCTGGAGTGCAATGGCAAAATCTCGGCTCACTGCAACCTCCACCTCCTGAGTTCAAGCGATTCTCCAGTCTCAGCCTCCCAAGTAGCTGGGATTACAGGCACACACCACAATGCCTGGCTAATTTTGTGTTCTTAGTAGAGACGGGGTTTCACCATGTTGGTCAGGCTGGTTAAATTTCGAAGACTAGAACCTTTTATTCTTCCTTTTAAAGAGTTAACCTCGATTGGGTACAATGTAAGTTTAAAAGTTATGGACATTCCCTTTTTTTTTTTTTGAGACGGAGTCTTGCTATGTCGCCAGGCTGGAGTGCAGTGGCACGATCTCAGCTCACTGCAACCTCTGTCTCCCAGATTCAAGCGATTCCCCTGCCTCAGCCTTCTGAGTTGCTGGGACTACAGGCGTGCGCCACCACACCTGGCTAATTTTTTGTATTTCAGTAGAGACAGGGTTTAACTATGACCAGGATGGTCTCGATCTCCTGACCTCATGATTCGCCACCTCGACCTCCCAAAGTGCTGGGATTACAGGCCTGAGCCACCGCGTCCGACCCCATTCCCATGTTTTTATATTTATCTGCACCTAAATTTCATCCAAACTATTTCCTTCATGCTTATTTGGTGGTATTCTGTCAAAAAAAGATAATATAATCTGATTAAAGGACAGTTATTGTGGAATAATTAGTATTTTTTCCGTTGTATAGAATTAATGTATCATATATCAGTATGTATAAAGTAATTCAAATACGTCTAACTTATTTCCAAGGAGTGTCTAATTTGAAATATGTAAAATTTGATATATTAGAAAGTTTTTTTACAGTGTGACTTTTCAATCATTTATTAAGATGTCAGTCCATTATTATCTGGGTTCTCTTTATGACTACAAGAAATGATAGACAATTTTAACATATCACGAATAGGATGAGGAGAGAATAAGAGTGGTTGATGGAACTAAACAATCTTAAAATAATAAAAAGGACTGAGGAGTATGACTACCCCAATTTTCCATATTCAAATTAATAAGATTTCCTGGGTTACAAACCTGTTTCCCCACTAACTACATTAGTAACTCTGGACATATTATTCAATGGTCTGTACCCCATAAGAGTATTGTAAAAATTAGATGAAATAATGCTGTAGATCGCTTTGTCCAGTATTAGAACACAGGAAATACTCAACATATTAATTCTTATCTTATTGGTTAATAGATCACTTCCTTTTAAGAGCTGCTAACTTTCTGGGTGAATAAGATTAATTCATAGGCATTTAGGCTACTGTCTGGAGACAACAAGCCCAAGTCTCTAGCCTGGGTTAGAAACCAAGCTGTAAAGTCACAGCTACATCTATTCTATGGGCAAGTACACCTCTCTCTCTCTCTCTCTCACACACACACACACACACACACACAGACACGCATCACACACTAGAAACAAGCAAATAAGATGTTTAAACTAAGTAGATTCTCCTATTGTGCTTGCAGAGAACCCATAAAGCCAAAGAAAATTTATTTTCCCTTTAGAGATTGAATTCATTTTAATAGAATTTGAATTTTAGCTTGAGCCAGCGAAGTTAAGTGTATTGTTTCTCTCCCCTGAGTAATGGCGAAAGTAGAATGCCAAATATCACAGTATGTTTTTTAAGCTTATAACACTTTTAAGATACTAGAATTAGGAGAAAATACTTGCAGAAGAGTTTCCAAATCTCCATTTGACAGACAACTATGACCTTCAGAAATATTCCAACACCAGGAAGAAAAGCTTGGCTTGTTGTTGACTCAGATAGTTATAATGAGGTATATCTAGTGAATGGAGGCATAATGATTCTCTTCCTTAGTTACAGGACTAGTTACAATGTCATTAAAATAAATCATACAAAATTCCATAACTTTAGGACATAAATCATTTGCAGAAATGTGTTTAATCATTCCCATTTCTAACCATAACCACACTGGGCAAGCAATTGTAATTACTAACAATACAACTAATTCATTTTAACAAATTATGTGCTTAAGTTTTAAGAACACAAGAACATGTATTGAGTGCCTATTATAAGCTTTCATGTAAATTTTCTTCAAGAGGGTTATACAAAGTCTATGTTATAATGACATCTTATAGCTGAGGTAACCAAGGAACAGAGAAGCTAAGCAATTTACCCAAGGCTAAATGTATGGTAGGCAGGTCATCTGGAATTCAAACCCAATCCTTTTTACCCATTATTCCTCCTTGAAAACAAACAAAAACCTGTCAAAACAATTAGTAGTGGATATTTCATGTCATTTCCATGCTTAGTTAAAATCATTACTGGATATTTCAATTATAATATCAACTTGGTACTTTCTCAGGAAAAATAATTTCTGACATTTTTCTTTGAAGAAAAGTAATGAGTACAAGGTATCTAATTTTACTAGGTCTTAAAATATTCTAAAAAATAATAATTAGAAATCTGAAAGAAAGAATAGGCAGATAAATTAATGGAAAAGTATAAATGGTCTAGAGATATATCTAACTACCTAGAAAATAAAGTGGTGTTTTGAATCAGGGAGAAAAGATGAAATGTTAAAAAATTGATACTATTTGTTGTTCCAATGACAATGGATAAACAATAAAAGATATATCTATACCTCATTCCTCAAAAACAAGAACAAAAAAAGTCCCAATGGGCCAAAGTTTGAAATACTTAAAACCAGAAAAATCCATGAAATTTTCAGAAGAAACTATGATTGTAAAAATAATAATAATTTGGTATGATAAACAACTTTGACAAGTGGTACAAAATCTAGAAGCCAAAGTGAAAAATAATGAGAAATTTGATTGCATAATAATATAAATTTTTATATGGCAAAATTGATAGATAAAGTCAAGGACAAATGACAAACTAAAAAGAACATTTTAATTCATATGAATGACAGAAGGCTCTACGAAGAAGCCTTCTGTTTTTAGCATACTTTTTAAAAAAATTAAAATGAGAAAATGTGAAAGGCCATTAAAATGGTCAATAAACATAAGCAAAAAAGCTCAGTTTCTCTTGTATTTAAGGAAATCAAAATAAATATCATGAGACATTAATTTGTATCTGTCAAAATAACATAAATAAATTAAAATGTTTAATAATACCTTGTGATAGTGAAAGTAAGAGAAAACAATTTTTCAAACACTTTGGTTCAGAGTATTAATTCAGTTAGAGAACAATTTAGAAATATTTTTCAAAATTTGGAATGCATATATATAATTTAAAAATTGTACTACTAGTAATATAGTCTACAAATGTACTCCTACATATATGCAAAATTTTAATTATGTCTGTTCAGCATTTTATAATCACAAAGTGGATCATTTAAATAATAAAGGGTTAAATAAGTATGCTATTGTATATTCAAACAGTGAAATACTGTATAGTTTTTTTAAAATAATGAGCTACATATCTTTGTTTATGCTGATATGGAAAGATATATGTAAATAAAAATAACTATTTGAAGAACAGATTGTATATCACTCCATTTGTAGCTAAAGAAAATTAGAATGCAAAGAATATGTTTAGAAAATTCTGGAAATATATACAAGGACATATTAATGGTCATTGTCTCTGGGTAGTAGAAATGTGGGAGAAGAGATAACTTTTTAAATTTACTACCATCTGTGAAGTTGGCATGTTATATTATGAACTCCTTTGTATTACATTTAAAGTAAAAAAAAAAAATTAGTAACAATGTAAAAAGCCAATTAGCATTGATTCCTTATATTTTCTTCTAGATAATAATAACAGAGTAAAGCTGATAACTGATGCTGGTGTTCCAGGTTCGGATTATATTAATGCCAGCTATATTTCTGTAAGTTAATATTTTTATATATTTTATAATTGTATAAAACATAACTACTGAAACTGTGTTACCTTTTCAATTACTTAAAACAACAAATTCATCACAACTCCTATGGGCCTTAATATGCTAGCTATTTACAACCTCATATTTTACCCTCATTTTACAGATGGGGATATGGATATGCCTAATAGAGATACTAACTTATCAACAATTATTTCACCAGTTTGCGGCAGGTATTCAACTTCAGGCTACATATCCCTGTATCTTTCTACTAATTCATATATTTTGTTAATGTATTCTCCATCCACAATGAATTCTACCAATCTCTGTGAATTAAAAATGATAAATGGACAGTTATGTCCATATAATATAAAAATCGATTATGCAGCTCTTCCCTTCTAGATTCGCAGTCCTTCAAGGGGGTGATAACACTGTCAAGATCATAGTTACATTGAAATTTTGTATGCACCCAAGACCTCCACTTGGTTTGCACATTCATGGAATCTTAAAGAAGGAAGTGCCCTTAATATGACCATTCACCTTGGAACTGTATTCCTGTTAGCCTCTTCTAGCATTGATTCATTCACTTTTTCCTAAGTTGTGAACAATATAGGAAATCATTGTTCATTTCCTAAGAATCTGAACAATGATTCTATCTCTGAACAACTCTGTTTTACAGTTGTTGTTTCTGTGTTTTTTTTAAACCAAGTTATGTCCCTTTATCTTCTTACCCACTGACGTCATTCTAATGCATAGCAAGCTTAACCATCTTCATTACAGTGAATCTACAAATAGATGAAGATTCTCTCTTTTGCCCACACTCTCCAGAGGCTTTTTCTTATTCATGGGTCTTCTCACCCATACCTGCTATTTCCTTCAGTTCTATTAAGGCTCTTGTTATATGATGTTTCACCCTTTCCCCAACATCAAACATACCTGTGGTGTGTCCCAGTGCCTCCAAGCCTTTGTCAAGGATGAAAAAAAAGAATTCATTCTAAATTCTATATTGGTTGATAATTAATCTAAAATTACAATCATATATTGGATCCTATTGTCAAAGGAGTGAATAATGGGAGAATTTAAGACTTTTCAACCAGAGAAGTAAAGGAAAGTTTGGAGAAGCTAAGGTAGTCTTTAAATTTCATTCTATTTTTATGATAGAACTTTAAATATTTATTTAAAGAGTTATATGTATATCTTATGAGTTTACTATTATTGTAACATTTTATTCATTTATCAAATGATTGATTACCTTAAAAATGTAATTCTTCTGTAAACATTTTGGTGAAGTCTTATGCTTACTAATTTCCATTGTAATCTAAACTCTACAGCATGTTGAAGTTTTACTCGGATTTACAAAACGATGCATATGTGCATTTAGATATTTAAATTTAATCACCACTCTAATAATCAAATGCCATCAAGTAGAACAAGGACAACTGGTTATATCAGTGACCTATTGATTTGTATCATTTTTTATTTACCAATAAGTAGATACAAATCAACAGCTCATATTGTCTAATGTTCCATCAGGAATGACAGTATAGGATATGACTATAATTAAGAAGGAAACCAGACAATTTTAGTAGGTATAGCTGAACCACATAGATTATATAAGCAAAGTAATTTTCACAACCCCCTAGTGTCCCCTTTAAATATTATAGGTTGTCAGCAGACAGCTATGAGCAAATGACAATGCGATATGAGCAATAAACTAGGAAGCCTGAAGATACATATTCTGCTGTAATCAAGTGATGTTGTAATATAACAAATCTTACAACAAAGTCCCTATGACCCAATGTAATGATATGCATAATCATTGCTGAGCTGCATGGCAAGCAGGCTCAGATGGAAAGTACTTTACAAGAAGGCAGATTTCCATATTGGGGCTGGCAGTGTACTGTAGCACTCAGAGAAATCTCCTTTGCTTGGCATGCCAGGAACAAATGAGAATAGATATAGCAATGGTACTGTAATGGCCCTTACTTTCCACCTACATATTCACACGATCTTCACTTCATAAAGAATGTCTGATATCTCAATTTCCCCTACTCCCAAGTTTTGTTCTACAGCACCTCCAACTAAAAGTTCATAAACACTTGTATGAGGAGCAAAAGACAGAGGCCATCTATGAATGGATTCTCGGTTTCAATTTCTTTGGAAGCTATAGCAAAGGGAAGAGAGCTATAGAAGGTGGTAGGAAAGAAACAAAATAACTAGTGTTCAGATAGAAACATGAAAAACTGAAATCTGGGGAAGAGACAGAGGAGCACCAGCAGATAGTCTGAGGGACGTATGTTAAGACTGGGATATTCCAGCCCAGGGTTTGTAACTAGGTTAACATGCCAATGTGTGTTTTCCTCTGCCCTTGGCCATTCTCAGGAATGGTGCTCCCAGAGTTAGGACTTGGGAAGGCTGGAAGATTTTTGATGAAGGATAGACTGTGAAAGAGGTAGGAAGAAGTGATATTGCAGCCCCATAATCTGCCACCAACTGTACAAATGAGTTTAGAAATGTTTTCAAGAGAGTCAAAATTGAAAATACTATGATTTTAGGTATAAGAGGAAGACTCTGACGCCCCCAAATTATCTCTACTGTCAACTTGAGATGCCTGCAACTACTATAACTTGATGACAGCTTTTAACACAACTGGAGATTAAAGACTATCATGCAAATGGTTGCACTAACATCAGAAACATTAGATTTGTTCCCACGTTGATAGAGCATTATAATACTAAAGAATATTGTGTCCCTGAAAAAGTGAAATAAAAATATCTAGGAGATACATTTTATAAATCAAAAACAATTAATATGAATTGTCCTCTCCTCTTTGAGCTCTCCACAGTTTGTATATTTAGCATAGCCCTTGTCATATTCTAACTTGTAGTGATCTCATTTATTAATTGCCTTCTCTGTGTGAGGAAGAGCATAACGTACTGGGCACTATATGAGGGTGAACATGTGTATTTCCTCTTATCTAAGTACCATGTAAGGATGGAGATTCTGTCTTCATGATCTTACTATCAGTCGTTCAGTATGCATTGAGGAACCCTAAAACATATACATATAAAAACACAAACACACATGCATATTTATATGCATTATTTATAAGGATTTGCTAGACAGTTTGGGAGATATTAAGATGAAGTACCTCTGCTTTCAATGGCATTGTAATCATGTAAGATGAAAATATATATATATACACACACATATGTGTGTATCTATATATAAATATATTTGTATATGTGTAAAAGTTATATTTTTATGTGTATATATGTATATATGTTTATGTTTATATTCAATGTGTAATTCAGTGAATAATTAAAATATGATTTAGTAGCAATAAATAAAGTAGGGTTGATTATTTCTACTTTATCGATGTAGAAATTTCACTCAAGTTTCAGATCATACAGCTACAAAAATCAGAGAAGGAATTTGAACTCAGGTGCATTTGAACTCTGAAGCATATGTATTTACCCACCTAAATATAATCCTGTATATTTATAAATTATTTATAAATATTTAAACATATATACATTTTATACTTGTGTGTATAGATATGTATATGCATATATATATAAATTCTCCCACTATTCACTTTTTTAGCAATAGGATCCAATATATTATTGTAATTTTGGAATCATTATCAAACAATATGGAATATGGTGATATATTTGTTTATGCCTATATGTATACGTTTGTACGTAAACATATACATATGTGTATATGTACACACACATATGTACACATACACACAAATATATACATATAGGCATATGCAAATATATCACCATCAATGCCCAACACATTTTATTTAGCATAATAAAGCAATTGAGGGTGTTTGCTGGAGTAAATATAAACTGCACATTTTACATTTTTTTCCCTAAAGCTAAGCCTACTTACTTTCTTATATGAGTAAATGAAGAAAACTTGTTCAAGGACATTAATAGGCACTAAGATGTCATTATCTCCTATATAATATGGATAAACTTTAATATAAAAAATATGAATTTTTTGAAAGCTTTTACATTTATTGAGCACTTCAAAATTTTCAAAGCAATTTCACATTCCTTATTTTACAAACAGTCTTCAAAATGACTCTCTGAGATGTGCAATAAAATAATGATTATCTCTAATTTATAATTAGAAAACTGAAGATTAGCTAATTTAAGTAGCCTGCTCTACAGGGTACACTATTAGAAAGGAATAAAGTCAAAATGAGTGTTTTAGTCTCTAGACTACATTCTAGTCTCTAGACTACATTGTTTTCATTATTCATACTTACTGCCTTCTTCTATACAAATTTAATGAAATATCTTATCTTCACTAAACTTAATGCTAGAATTATTGAGAAGCTATGCAGATAATTTAGGTTTGCGCAATCCAATATTCAGAATAGTTAAATCTCAAAGGAAGAAAAAAGGGATTCATTGGTCTGACCTTCTTCATGTCATATGCTATTCAAAAACTAATTCCATCTGCATATACAAATTAACTGGATATAATTGAATAACTGCTGGATAAGATTAGAATAAAGTATAAAAATGTTGATTTGGAAACAATATTTAAATTGCTTTTTTAGCATGTAGTTCTACAACACCTGAGATGTAGTAGGCACTTAATAATTGTTGAGTTCATAAAAAGAGGATTATATTTAGGTGGGTAAGTACATATGCTTCAGAGTTCAAATGGACCTGACTTCAAATTCCTTCTCTGATTTTTGTAGCTGTATGACCTGAAACTTGAGTGAAGTTTCTACATTGATAAAGTGGAAATAATAACCAACTCTGCTTTATTCATTGCTACTAAATCATATTTCAGTTATTCACTGAATTACACATTGGAAGCACTTGATAAATACATGTTATTTTTATTGTTGTTGATGTTTCATGGTAGTAGATTCTACATTTTCCTGGCTGATAATCCAGAGGAAAATCTCTGAGTTAATTTAAGGACTACAATGAAAAGTGCCATTCATGGGTAAAGGTCATAATGAAAGTTGACATGTGGAATGAAACTCACATTTTGTTCCAGTTATCATAGAGCTTTAAAAAATCAGTAAACACTATATTCCAATTAAAGGACGAAAGTTCAGGCAAGAAGTTTTCTCTCAGAAAAAGTCAAAAGTTTGCACACACATATGCAAAGGTAGAAGCAGAAATAGTAAACAGAATTGACATACTTTCTTCATTTTCATAGGATGTAACGAAAATATCTCCAAAACACCTTTGGGCAAACATTTTACCCTGGTGCTTTACCATTTTATAAAATAAATTTGCTTTTACAGGAAGAAAACTTAAATGTGTCTTAGCTTCTTTACATGAGAATCAAGAGGGAAATGTGACCATATGAAGATATATTTAAATAACAGATGATACATAGATATATGTATTAAAAACAAATATAAAATAATATTTCAAATCCTGGAAAACTGAGATCATATAATGTTAGTTTTGTAAATAAGTGGTAATAAGATTTCACCACTTTATTTTCATAAATAAGTGGTAATATAGGAATAATCCCAATTATTTATATATGTGTGTATATATATAATATTATATGGTGCAGTATTTAGTATGTAATATGTGATATATAGTCTATATTACCCTGTGTGGAACCTTCTCCCTCCTTACAAGTACAGCCTTTCTGGCCTTGCTCACCAATGGGTCTGTATTCCCTTCCATATGTACTCAGCATAGAGAAGGGCTAAGTTGCCTCAGTCCTCAGTGCCACTTCCACATCATTCTCTATCCCTCTGCCCTAAAATTGCCAGCTTGAATTCATGTCGCCAAGCATAGGACACACTATTGCTCTTTTTGGAAGTTAACTACCATCCCCTAGGTCACTTTGTCTCATTTCTTAAAGATTTCACTTCAGGATCACTGCTCCTCTCTCCTCACCACTTCTGTCAAATTGTTGATGATGTCAAAATTCATGTAAAATATTGACCCAAAGCCCTGCCCATCACTTTCTGGACCTCTTCTCTTGCAGTGACTTGTCCTCCACTTGACCTCATCACTTTCTCCCATGTTCACAACCTAGACCTTTTCACCATCAAGAATTGTAGCCGCTCTATGAAATTAATTGCAGATATCTTACTATCTGTCCAAATCTTTCTTTCCAGATCACTAGACTTTGATAATTCTTCAACACTGCTCTGACCTACAGCCCTTTGATTAAATCAAATTTTCCATTTTTCCTGACCCAATCGAGACTACATTTTTTTTCGCTCAGTTTGAATTGCATGCTTATTTGTTTTCTTTCCTCTATTGTATATATTCTCAACTCTCAAATTTATCTTTTATAGTCTCAGTCTTTTGACAAATCCCCAAACTTGACTAAGTTAATACCCTCCATGGATTCTTCTCTGTGTTATTAAATGTGTCTTGGAGAAAAATTCATGACCACACCAAAATATCTCACTTTAAACTGACGGCCACTAACCTCAAAAACACAGCCTCCTAATCTATTCAAATCTCCCTTTCTTCTGGACTACTATTTTATTTATTCTTTCTCCTCTGGCCTCTAACACTGTATTCCTCATTTTCACCTACATCTGATGGCCTTGTTTATTATTTCACTGATAAAATGGCAGCAATTAAAACAGAACATCCACAAGGTCCCCTACCTATCTGCATCTGTGTCCTCATTCTCAGTCTTTCTCATGTGGCTGCCTATGAACTGTCCTAGCCCCTGATAACAGCCAACCCTACCAGTTGGACACTACATGACCTCTCCCTTTGCCTCTGAAGAACATGGGTTGAGGAATTCTTTCTGCATTATCAATTTTTCTCTTTTAGCAGCCAAACAAACCTATTGTAATTTCTTACATCATAAACATTGATTTTGCAGCTCCCTCTCTACTTCTCTATTGTTCTGTGTCTTATTTACATCAGAGCCCCTTGAAGAATTGTCAACACTTACTGTCTTCAATTCCCTTCTCTTATCTCTTCAGCACCCTCAAATAAGACTTGGATACTAAGCAAACACAAAACCAAACCAGCTATTTTCAAGGCCATCAATTAACTACTCAGAAAACTAGCCTCAAGTCTCAGTCCATAATTTATTTGACCTTTCAGCAGATCTAACTCTTTCATCTTAATCTCATCAGTTATATCTCATCTTTTAGATCTCCAGACATTGAAATAATTTAGAACTCTATACTTGAATTTACCATCTCCTTCCAAACTCATGTTCTTGGTGATTGTAAGAGTCAGTGTTCTCTAGAGGGACAGACCTAATAGGTTAGATGTATATATGAAGGAGAGTTTATTAAGGAGTGTTGACTCACACGTTCACAAAGTGAAGTCCCAAAATAGGCCATCTGCAAGCTGAGGAGCAAGGAAGCCAGTCCAAGTCCTGAAATCTCAAAATTAGGGAAGCTGACAGTGCAGCCTTCAGCCAAAGGCTCCTAGCAAATTACTGGTGTAAGTCCAAGAGTCCAAAAGCTGACATACGTGGAATCTGACGTTCGAGGGCAGGAAGCATCCAGCATGGGAGAAAGATGAAGGCCAGATGACTCTGCAAATCTGCCCTTTCCACTTTCTTCTGCCTGCTTTATTCCAGCAACTCTGGCAGCTGGTTAGATGGTGCCCACCCAGATTGAAGGTGGGTCTGCCTCTCCCAGTCCACTGACTCAAATGTTAATCTCCTTTGTCAATACCCTCACAGACATACCCAGAATCCACTGACTCAAATGTTAATCTCCTTTGTCAATACCCTCACAGACATACCCAGAAACAAAACTTTGCATCCTTCAATCAAATTAATGCTCAATATTAACCAACAAAATGATGTCATCCAATTTTCATGACTGTAAGCAAGAGATATGAGCTGATTACTTTCAAATTTATGTCTCTAGTTTGAACTTCTTTCTGCATTCTAAAGCCATATATCTAATTGCATTCGTGGCATTCCTATTTAAATATCTAATAGTGATATTCAAATGTGAAATGTCCAATGTAAGTTTTTTATTTTCTCTACAAATCTGTTCATACTAAAAGCTCAAAAGCACAGCCAATAAAAGCAAAAATAGACAAATGGGATTATATCAAACTAAAAATCATATGCGCAGCAAAGGAAACAGTCAACAGAATGAAGAGACAACCTGCAAAATGGAAAAAATATTTGCAAACTATTTATCCAACAAGGGATTAATATCCAAAATATAGCAGGAACTCAATAGCAGAAAAAAAAATCTAATTTAGAAATGGGCAAATGAACTGAATGAATATCTCTCAAAAGAAAACATACAAATGGCCAACAGGCCTATGAAAGAATGTTTGACATCACTAGTCATCAAGGAAATACAAATCAAAACCCCAATGAAATATCATCTTCCCCCATTTAGAATGGTTATTATCAACAAGACAAAAAATAACAAATGCCAGTGAGAATATAGAGAAAGTTGAATTATTATACACTATTTAATTTTCCTCAGAAAACTAAAATAGAACCATCATTATGATGCAGCAATCCCACTACCTGGTATATATCCAAAGGAAAGAAAATCAGTATGTCAAAGAGATGTCTATGCTTATGCAATAAGTGCTGCCACACTATTCACAATAGCCAAGATATAAAATCAACTTAAGTATTCATCAACAGATGAATGAATAAAGAAAATATGCTATATATACACAATGGAATACTATTTGGCTGTGAAAAAGAATGAAATCCTGTCATTTGTGGCAACATGGATGAGCTTTGAGAATATTATAATAATTGAAATAAGCCAGGAACAGAAAAATAAATACTGCACACTGAAAAAGTTGATCTCATAGAAGTAGAGAGTAAAAAGAGTAGTGATTAAAAGTTGGGAAAGGGAAGAGGAGAGAGTAAGAGGTTGGGTAAATGAATGCAAAATTACAGCTAGATAGGAGAAATAAATTTGAGTGTCTATAGCTCTCCAGTCCGGCTATAATTAACCACAATTTATTTCATATTTTCAAATAGCTAGAAGAGCAGATTTCAGGTGTTCCCAATACAAAGAAATGATAAATGTTTGAGGAGATGGATATGCTCGTTACCCTGGCCTAAGTATTACACATTGTATACATGTATCAAAATAGTCACACTGTATTCCATTAAAATGTACAATTATTTTTTTAAAATGTACAATTATTATGTGTCAAAAATAATAAGAAAAAATGATTAAAGACTGCTCATCCTGGAGTCTTCCTGTCTTCCTTTGAAGTCATTATTGATTTCTCTATTTCTCTCATACCTCATATCTAATCTCTTAGTAAATTCTGCTGGTTTTGCCTTCAAAATGTATCCAGGTCTTGTCACTTCTTACCATCTCCATTGATACCACCCATGCTACCAATATTTCTTGGCTGAATTGTTACAATAACCCTCTAACCTCCCTCCTTTCACCTTTTAAACTCCCATAGGTTGGTCTATGGAAACCATGTGAAACTGTTAAACCATATACTATGTTCAAAACCTTCCAGTGAATTTCTGTATAATTCAGAGTAAAACCAAAGTCTTATAATTACCTATTAGGACCTAAAGCACTACTTATCTTGCCTGCTCTTTCTGGCCATTTTCTGTTATTCTTCCCCCTCATTTACTCTACTCCAGCCACCTGCTGTTCTTACAACATTCCTGACATCCCTCTCCTTTAAGGTGGTCGGACTTGACTTTCCTTCTACCCACAATTCTTTTCCCCCAAATCCTGCAGACCTCACTTCCTTCCTTCTTCAACACTTTCTTCACATATCACCAGTGATATGTGAAACTTGGAGATGAACTTGGAGAACATTATTATAAGTGAAATAAGCCAGGAAGAGAAAAATAAATACTGCATGTTCTCATGAAGTATTTATTTTTTTCTGAATAGCCTATTTGTGAACAGCCTATTTTCTGAAAACTTTCTCTCATAGCCCTTACCACTTTTATAAATTCTATGTAATTTGTTTAATTAATAGACATTAATATACAATATCTGTTTCTCCTAACTATAAGATAAATGAGGGTAGGAATTTTACTGTCTTTAGTCAGTGATGAACCCCCAGCTCCTAAAACAGTGCCTGGAACATAATAGTCACTCACAAATATTGATTGAGTGGAGAATGTGCATATTTTAAAAATCTGTAAAGAAATCAACCAAAATGTTAATGGTCCTTCACTCTGGATAGCAATATTGTAGGTGAATTCTACTTTCTATTATATATTTTTCTAAATTTTCAAAATATTCTACATTTAACATATATTATTTTGAATAAGAAAAGATCCCTTACACTTTAACTATATATTTAGGTCTTTCGGCTGAGACTGGAAAGACAGGAAGCTGTAGTACACAGTGTATTTAAGAGACTCACGATTTTCTACAAGCAAATGTTCCTGGCTTGCACTGTAGTTTGGGAAAATCACCTAAAGGGCCTCCTCATTATTCTTTAAAGTAAAGTAAACTTGCTGGATTAGATTTTACAGTCCCTGGAAAATTTAAATATATATTATTTTTGTATATTACTATTCTCTGACTACTGAGATGATTTCAATATAAAAAAGTAAAATTTACCTCTTATTCCCTATTCCTTAAAGCATCTTCCTATTTCAAATAGATGTCATTCCATTACTACTTTTTAACTTATACATTACCTTTCTTTAAAAGAAATCCACAGATACTGCTCACAATTATATAAACTCAAGTGTCATGCTTTTATGTTCCAGGTAAATAGACCAAGTTTCAGAGCAATTTGATAAATATTCACAAGGATGTCATAATAGATTTGAGACAGATCTTCATCTATAAAATGAGTATAATATTGGTACTAATTCACAGTGCTTTTGTAAGAAATTTAATATAAGATGCTTAGCAAACTTTCTGCTACAAAGACTCAGACTCAAGACCTTATTAAGTTCTGTTATTATTGTAATTATTGTTATGTAGTCCTTAATGTTTTATTCAAAAGTTTGACATAAAATTTTAGAACCATTTGTTGTACAGTATATCAGATTGTGAAGATGAAGTTAGATGCTGGAAATTTTGAGTAAGGTTATCTAGTAATTAAGGTATTCTAAATATTAGGTAATTTTAAAACCAGCATATGTTTCATGCATTGATTGAAAACTAAAACATTATATCTACATACGTAGTGATGCAGTGTATGTAATTATATCTTTCTAGGGCTATTTATGTCCAAATGAATTTATTGCTACTCAAGGTCCACTACCAGGAACAGTTGGAGATTTTTGGAGAATGGTGTGGGAAACCAGAGCAAAAACATTAGTAATGCTAACACAGTGTTTTGAAAAAGGACGGGTAAGTTATTTGAAAATGTTTTCACCAATGTTATTTTACAATTGTGTTAACATATGTGTGAATATTTCATCTAATACTGTGATTCATCAATAATCTGGACATCTACAAAGCAATTTTAACTTAGTCACAATAACTGTGATATACATACATATCAATATAACAATGACTGTTATGACTGATGATTTTCTCTGAATGCAGATCAGATGCCATCAGTATTGGCCAGAGGACAACAAGCCAGTTACCGTCTTTGGAGATATAGTGATTACAAAGCTAATGGAGGATGTTCAAATAAATTGGACTATCAGGGATCTGAAAATTGAAAGGGTAAAAATTTTTAAAAGCGGGGGGGACAAGGGAACATGGTATAAAATATGAACGATTTAAATGCCTAAAATAAAACTAATTTCTAGAACTATCCCTTTCAAGGATACCTATATAGTTAACAATGCTTTTGTATTGTTTTCTAAGCAGAATTTTGAATTGATATCAAACTTTAGTATCAATGTCACTGTATTTGTTCCAGATCACTCTAGTTAAAGTCTGTATTAACCAATTAGCATCACATTCTTAGGCTGACAAGAGCAGAAAAAGGAGAGAAAATGACGAGATCACTGGCTTTATTTTGTTTCATGAAGAAACTGTAATATTTGACTTGAGATAGCAATTTCCCAAATCACTCATCTCTTAGTCCTAATAATTTGATTTTCTATTTAATCCAGATCCAATATAGAAAAGGTCGTATGGAATCTCACTTTATCAGTTTACATAAATACCTATACACAGAAGATGATATAAGAATCTTTATACTTTTCACATAACAGATTCTCAATACCTGTATGTATGGAATAATTTGTGAATGTGTTCATTTAAGTTTTGGATCAAAATTGTTTTAAAACCTATTATACTGAGTGCTACAAAATTATACTATATATGAATATTAATATTCTATATTAACATTTATTTACAAGCTTTCTAATTCTTTTCATTCATACTGAAAGGCAATTCTCTTTATTGTAACAATAAAAATCTCTCTTACAGGAAATAATGAAAACATTTGGTTTGGTAAACAGTCATTTTTAAAAGATCACCTTCAAAAACTGAGACAATTGCCTTCGACCTTCATTGTGGGACTTAAATAATTTTGTCATTCATTAATCTGTCCCTTTGTCTAGCATGGGGATTACATGACTGTTCGACAGTGTAACTTTACTGCCTGGCCAGAGCATGGGGTTCCTGAGAACAGTGCCCCTCTAATTCACTTTGTGAAGTTGGTTCGAGCAAGCAGAGCACATGACACCACACCTATGATTGTTCACTGCAGGTAAGAAAGCGATATTTTTAGAAACATCTATTAAATGCCAGAACTGGTCTTTGAACACATTGGTCTTTCTATTATTATAATTCCATTTTTTTAAATAAAATCTTCATGTAAATTTCTTCCAGCTTGCCATCTTCAGAGATTCCGCATTTAGCATTTCTAGACACATTGGGATAATTTATGTTTTCTGACATGATAGATCTAAATCAGTCTTGACTTGAGTCTCTTTCACAATTGGAGTTTGGAGATTAGAGGAAAATGTAGTATGAATTCTACTTAAATGAGATACTCAGAATAGGTAAATTTATAGAGACAGAAAATAGACTTGAGGTTACTAGTGAGGAGGGAGATGAAAAATTATTATGTAATGGGTACAGACCTTCTATTTGGAATGATGAAAAGTTCTGGAAATATATAGTGTTGATGTTTGCACAACATTGAGAATATACTTAATGCCACTGAATTGTACATGTAAAATAGTCAAAATGATAAATTCTCTGTTATTCATCTTTTACCACAATAAAAAGATTTTTTTAAAGTAACAATATCTTTTAATTTTTAAAAATTCTATTATACTTTAAGTTCTGGGGCAAATGTGAAGAATATGCAGGTTTGTTACAGTATACTATAATTATGTTGTTAAATACTGTATATTAGAAAAGATAAATTCATTCAATTTTTAAACTTTTATTTTAAAAAACCCAATATGTAATTTAAATTATTATGCATTTTCCATAAATTCTCTGGATTTTTAAAATTATAAGACTAATGCATAAATGCTTGCTCATTATAAAATATGTGAACAACGCTTATATTTATAAAACATGTAGAACAAAAGGTAAAAGCCTCATTTTTACCTTCTCAATTTAAAACCCCTCCTTACAGGTAAAAAGCTTAATATAATAGTATATACCAAAAATAGTATAACAATTTGCTTCTATAGTCAGTGGTTGATTTTATGCTGGCATCTTGATGATTAAAACCTTTGGCAGACAGTAGCTGCCTTCAGTTTCTCTGAATCATGCAAATATACTGCCATGGGCACTAAAAGAAAAGTACTTTCTCCTTTTTAGCCTCAAAAAGAGTAGTGTCTCCTCCTTTGTGATTTAACTAGATAACAGATAAGAAGAAAGTATGTTCATATTATTTATTATATTTTAATATCATTTGAAAACCATCTACTACATATTTATCTCTAACTTCAACTTTTCACCTTGACTTTAGACTTCTACATTGGACTTCCAATTCAACTTGACAGCCATTCAGACTAAAAAGTTCTAGAAATTCGATGTGTACAAAACAGAACACTTGACTCAATCTCCAAATTCACCCCTGCTCAGTTGTCCCTATCTTGGTAAACAGCAAGTCCCTTTCATTAGCCAAAAGTGCTAGAATCATCCTTGATTCTGCTTCCTCTCACATTCCACATCTAACCCACCAGCAAATACTCTGATCCCTGGCCACACTTCACCTCCTCACTGCACTCTCACCTCCCTGGTCTCCCCTGATTTGTGAACATTCAAAAATTCTCCCAACTCAGATCTCTTCTCATTTTGCTTCTTCTGGCTACCATGATCTTCTCCCTGATACCCACATGATGTGTTCTCTAATCTTATGCAAGTTTCTTTTCAAATATTACATTATCAGAGAAGTTTTCTCTGCTGACTCTATCCTACCCTATTACCCTCTATCTCCTTAACCTGTTTCTGTTTTTGTTTTTCTTCCGCCGTATGGCACTTCTTACCTGTTCTTTGCCTGTTAATTTATGTGCTGTTTTCCTCTAGAATATAAGCTCTACAAGTGCAGGGACTTTGCGTTGTTCACTGCTCTGCCCCAGGTGCTCAGAACAGTGTTTAACACTCAAAATATACTTAACAATTCAATGGCTGTGCGGAATATGTGTATACATGTTACTCTAATCTGTTTTATGTTGTAAGGCTCACAATTTCTTAGGTCAAATTATAGGAAATTGCCAATATTTAAATGTTTCTTACTACAGAACTATAAAAATGGCAGTTTTATGTGATTCAAAGTAATATTTATAAGACTAGATAAACTTTCAAAATTTTTTTCAGATTAATTTCCTCTATTAACCATTTAATTTCCTAGGGATCTTGTCTTTCAGACTATAGGAATTCTGACAGTAGGAATTTCTGAGTCAATCTTGGGAGGTTTATCAGTTAATAGTTTCTATGGAGCACATGCCAGTCTTTGAGTATTAATATAATTTCTTAAAAGGAAATAGTTTTTCAATTTTATTATCTATAGGAGGTAAAATAAATTCTAGAGAAAGAAAGTAAAAAGGACACTTGCAAGACTATTTTTCAAAATGATGCAAAGAAAATGCTTTATGAGCTAAATATTGAACATTTGTAATGTTTAGCATTTCTGCTGCTAACTGAAAATTTAGTCAATACAGAGTCTCTGGTATTAAGAATTTTCAATGATTTTTTAAAAATCTCTATTCTTCTCCAACAACACCCCCTAAAATATTAAGAAATAAGAGGGTAAGCTCCACTGATTAAAGAAAGAGAATCTCAAATATTTGATAGCATATTAATGATAATCATCTTGCTCTATTTAAACAGTTTTCGTAACTGTAAAAAAAAAATCCAAAGAATCTCCAAAGAAAGTCTGCCTCCAAGTAAGAGAAGAAACTGTTAGAATTTTTTGCTACTGTAGCTCATTATCTTTATCCCCATCAAAATGAACAACCTTTGCTGAATAATTTTCATGTAATTTTACTCTTCCTGCAGTGCCGGAGTTGGAAGAACTGGAGTTTTTATTGCACTGGACCATTTAACACAACATATAAATGACCATGATTTTGTGGATATATATGGACTAGTAGCTGAACTGAGAAGTGAAAGAATGTGCATGGTGCAGAATCTGGTAAGATATCTAAACCTGCACTGCATTCTAAAGTTCCAGAATTTCCACAGGGGAGGTCTTAGTGGCAGCAGTCTGGATGGACATGGGCTTGAAGCTGTATTTGCATGGTGGAAACTCTCTTTTCCTACATTATAAGCTTTTTGGGGAAATCCTGGGGAGGGCAGCTGATAGAAATTACAGGATAACTAATGCCCACGTGCCATAGTCACCCTGCAGCATTGTTACTGATGTCTCATCTTAACTCGTTATACTGATAGGTATGTAGGAAATAACTTATAAATTGATTTATCTTTATCATTTAGCAGCTTTGGGATCTCAAAAAATGAACTCAAGTCAATATCTTTTAATATCAATATCTTTTGAAAAGTTATATGAGAAAACAGTTTAAAATATTGATCATAATGAAGTTCTATGGATTTTGCTTCTCTATATGTATCCCTATTGCATACCAGTACTAATAATGAATATTGTAGCATGCTATCAACTCTTAACTGGGAATTTTTTGTTTGTTGTTTTGGCTCACACACAAAAAAATTTATAAAATGTATACAATTTTAATTTTTAAAATTGCATGGTATAATGGTAATGTGACTAAAAACCTCTACTGAGTGTCTACTGGGTACCAGGTGCTATACAAGACCCTTCACATGTATTATCTTATTTAATCCTGATTAAATTTTTGTTTGTAAGGCAGGGTGAGTAAAACCAATGAACAGACTAAATATTACTGGCTCTGCTTTACAAACAGGGAAGCACGTGTTCCAAGAAGTTAGATGATATTCCAAGATGATATTACTGATAAATTCCAGAGCCAGAATTCAAACCCTTGTCTGTATGACTACAATATGCATGATATTCCTATCTGTAGCTTTGGATTGGAATTTGTATGCTACACAAACAGAGATTTTCTTGCAATAAATGCACAGATCTGCTTTAACAATATTTTCCAGGTTACATTCTAGAAAGCATACATGGCATCAAAGTAGTTAAAGATTTGAGAAAATGAGTTCTCTGCTAAAATAAGTATGAGAAAGAAATTAAACTGATTTTTAAACACATAAATTTTTATGGCCTTAATGCTAATTTCACTGACCATTATGAAAACGGATCCCTATGGGCAACTTTTCTCAAACTTTGATGATTGTAGAGCTCTTCAATCCTTTTTGATCCAGACCTGTAATAGCATATCATGGAACATTAATCCTCCTTGGAAGATGCTGCTCTAGACCAGAGATATCCAAACTTTTTAGACAAAATTCCCTTTTAGGAAAGATGCTTGAGCTTCAACTCTAATACATATATATTTATCTTTAAATGCAGATTGTTTGGTTATGTAAATTGTAAACATAAATAAGTAATTGAAAAATGAGATAAATATCAAAGAAGCAATATTTTCAAAACCTTGCTCATTGCTCAGGCTTCTTATTATCATTAGGTATTTTCAAAAAAGAAAATATACACCTAGGACAAAATGCTTTTATTTTGATAGTGGTTTTAAGTTTATATTTTAAGTTTTTATGCTTTTTTAAAAAAGAGATCTAGCTTTTTGTCAGGTCTGATTACATTGTTGTTATGTTTACCTCATAGTATGACTACAAAAGTATTCTAGGAGCATGATGAAGGTGTCAGCCTTGCCAGTTTTTTGTCGTTCATTTGGGCTTGCATGATAAATATTATCATTAATTCATAGTCTCTTTGTAGGAATCTTCCTCAGATACTTTGATAATTAGGTAAACTAGGTAATATAATGCATATTTATTCCCTTATATACTGAGTTAACAAATGAGTTAAGTGTCACTCTTTCCCTGGGATACTTCAGAAATGGAATATTACACATGACCAGGGCCAGCCTCATGGTTATGCAACATGGGTAGTTTCACAGGTCCTCACATTTAAAAGGGCCCTGAAATTGGTTTAATGTTTGCTGTCACTATCTTGAAAAATCTTAAAATTACATTTTGAGGCAGGAACTTTCCATTTTGTAGTGGAACTTTGCATTTTGCATTCTCTCTAATCCAAGTTGGGCTGACAAATTAGGTAGCTGGTCTTTATCAATGGGTCTTATGAAGATTCTAATATCAATCCAATTAGTCACTATTAAAATTCAATTTCCTTCTCACTTTTAGTTAAAAATAAAGATAAATAGAAAGATAACACTTTCCTCCCATGTCCCTAGATGTACACATATACACTGGTGATCAATGCTCTCAATGAAATTAAGAGTTGGCTCTCTTGGATAGGATACAGGATGGAACTGATTGTTTCCTTCTAGAGTCTAGAGTCAATCTTCAAACAGCAAAAGTTGAAAAAACTTCCATGTTCTATGACTTTGTAAAACGAAATTCTGTAATGAGTGTGTTCAAGAATGTCTATTAATAATTTTACCCAATTTAGTAGTCAATATATGTTATAAACTTCATACATTATACTATTTAACCAGCCATAGTGAATTGTCACAGCTTGGGATGGGAGTTTGGGGTGGCGGGGGGTGAGGGGAGGTGTGATTAGAAAGAGAAGGTTTTTGAAGTCACAGAACTAAATTCAGAATACAGCTCTACTAATTGTTGGCTCTGTGACTTTGTTTAATTAAGCTCTCTGAGCTATTTCTCTTTTGTAAAATAGCCCTGTTACACTTTTCACAAACTTGTTATCAGTATTAAATAAGAGAAAGTTTGTAAGTCACCAACATGGTGCCCAGCATGCAGTAAATGTTCAATATGATTTTTCTGATTCTCTCCTTGCTGAAAAGCAGGTACTCGGAAGCCCTCTTTTATCTGTCTTAGTTCCCAGAAGTTAGGCTCTTTACTGTTTTTTCCCTGTGATGACAAACAGAGAAATGATCACACCTCGCCTCTAGTCCTTAAGCACCAGCATTGTCTTGCACAAGAGCAGTTTCTTGTTTTCTTTCCTGCACTCCAGAGTGATTGCAGTTTCTATGAAGAATGTTCCTGTCTTACAGCATATACTACAGCAGCCATGGGCGGCTGGGGGAAGGCAGCAACTTCAACAATATACTGCCACTAAAAGGCACTGAGGGGCATGGCCCTTGCCCAAGAGAAAGCTTTGATTTCTTTCACTCAAAAAATAATGCACTGGGGGCTGAGTGCGGTGGCTCATGCCTGTAATCCCAGCACTTTGGGAGGCTGAAGTGGGCAGATCACCAGAGGTCAGGAGTTCGAGACCAGCCTGACCAACATAGCAAAACTTCTCTACTAAAAATACAAAAATCAGCTGAGCGTGGTGGCATGTGCCCATAATCCTATCTACTCCAGAGGCTGAGTCAGGAGAATCGCTTGAAACCAGAGGCAGAGTTTGCAGTGAGCGGAGATTGCACCATTGCACTCCAGCCTGGGTGTCAGAGCAAGACTGTCTCAAACAACAACAACAACAACAACAACAAACAACAACAACAAAAACAATGCATTGTAGCCCCGGAAATTTGAAAGGCCTTTCTGAGAGAATGCTCTGTAGTGAGATAATATCCTAAGATACTCTTAATGCCTCACATAAGTGGAAATTTACTGATAGGAGCTCATATAGTGGAAGAAAAAAAAGTTAACATATTTTGGGTGCCCAGTTTTTTGCTGGGCATTTTACATATGTTAAATCCTTTAAATCTTACAACACAGGATTTATGACACACACTTCCACCACCAGATGAGGAAATTGTGCATCAGAAGAGTTTAATTCTAAAGGTAATATGGCTATCTAGGGCAGAAACTGGGATTAAACTTTTTTCACAACAGTACACTGCTTCCTTGGCAGTAACCCATAATGGCAGAGGGACCTTGGAACCTGTAGGACTGTCTCACGAAGCTCAGCCTGCTCTGCTGGCAAAGTTTACACCTATCATTCTTTCCAGTGGAGAAGATAAAATCAGGACAGTCAGAAGTTTCACACACCAAATGTGACTCAAATTCCAATGTGTTTATAAAAATAAGTAAATAAAATGCTAGAACTCATAAATTTAAATGATTTCCAAAAAGATTATATTGTGTCAACATATTTCTGCCAATAATATAATTCATTGTGTCATGTATGTTTGAAAGCACACCCTTGAAATTACCTTAAGAAGTAACTTTCTAGCAATCTCAATAGAAATTTTATTGCTTTATAACAACATTTCATTTCTTACCAAAACTGAATTCTATAAACTTGATCATCCACCTCATTTACAAAACTTGACACCTAATGACATTTGAATTTTCTCCAAATGACATCTGCTCTTAAACAGTAAAGATTGCCTACCTGTGAGAATTAAATGAGTCTAAATCAACAGACATTTATGATGCAACTACTATGTGCCACGCACTATTATAGGCAACCGGAACATAGCAGTGAATATGACAGAGTTCTGCCCTCATAGAACTGATGTTCCAGTAATGAGATGTTCATGGAAACATTTTGTAATCCACAAAGGAATAGATACTCATAATCATAACTAACAATTTCTGAAGACAATTAGAGGAGTTCCAAAAGGTTTGGTGGTATAGCAGCGATAGATATGAATATAACCTCTGAAGCTGATCACTTTTGAGAATGTTCTATTTAAATCACTGTCAATTTGAATATATGTCTTAAACATTTGGTGATATTCCTTCAAAGTCAGATATATCTGTTATGTACAAATGAGGGTGATTTAAAATGTACTTTTTTTTTTTTTAGCTTTAACTACTTTCAGTAAGGTCCAAACTCAGAGATGCTAGTAGGTTATTGAATTACATTGAAAAAATTTGAAGGATCCAAATGGTACTGAATTTAACCCAAACATTCAGATGCAGTGTTAGGAATCCTTGTCCAGCACCTGGATGTTTGGGCATTTCAATGACCCGCTGCCTTATATTTACAAAACAGGACCAAATACTTGACCTTAAGTAGGCCACATATCCAGGTGACTAACAGATTTGTTAAATATATTTTAAATGCACTGATGGTGTAAAGATATGCTCACTCACAGATTTCAAAAGTAAATTTAGTATTTGTATTCCAACAGCCATTCTAACAAGAAAATTGTAGGAGAAGTTACTCAATTAGATCTAACAGGAAAAAGGAAACTCATAAACAAATTTAAGTAATACAATTTTCTACTTCTTATAATCACAGCAAGAAAGAATATATTAACACTTGGTGTTTAGTGACAAGTGTTAGAAAAAAACTTGAAGCTTCAAGAGACCACAGGAATTTAGAAAGCCTCATATATGAAATGGTAAAAAATCATATATATACTATGATAAATTCTGTTTCTGTAACTTAGCTATTTATTTGATGAATTCAGTACTTCTTTTAGCTTTAACGGTATAACTCCCTGTATAAAACTCTTCATCCATCTATTTGTTTAACCATTCTGTCTCTGGTATCTAGGCACAGTATATCTTTTTACACCAGTGCATTCTGGATCTCTTATCAAATAAGGGAAGTAATCAGCCCATCTGTTTTGTTAACTATTCAGCACTTCAGAAGATGGACTCTTTGGACGCCATGGAAGGTAAACAGAAACAACAATATGCACCCAACTTACTAGTGTACCAACTACAGTAGGAACATAAATTTCAAAATAACCATAGGTTAAAAATGTTTAAGAAACTGGATTAGTGTACAGATCAGATTTTTTTTTAACTTCTCTGTAATCCAAGTTGGGCTAATAATATCCTTTCTGTCTGCATTATATTTTTATCATGAAACATTTAAATTTTGAACTTTTAACTTCAATACTCTCTTGTAACATGTTACTTTCTGTTATAGGTGATGTTGAGCTTGAATGGGAAGAAACCACTATGTAAATATTCAGATCAAAGGATACAATTGGAAGATACTTTTAAATTCCAGGGGCCAAAGTTACCCCCTCATTCTTCTGAATTAAAATGGGCAAACTTAAAGAAATATCGATGCTTCCCTAACTGTGCCTTTCCAAATGGATTGAACATTTTAAGACTAGTTCTAGAAAATAGCTAATTCAGAATAATTATTTGTTTTGTACAGAATAAATATTATGCATTTTAAATGCTTAAGAAAAGACATCCCATATGTTTTTTAAGTCCTTCATATTTTGGAACAAGCCAAACGAAAATTATTGTATTAGCATTAATGTTTCAATGTGAATTTTCCCTATGTATTGGATTTAATTTTGAACAAAAGTTATAAATGTTGATTCAGTAGTGTTGTTTTGGCTTCCAGGGTGTTGACGTTTCTTGTGGATAATTTCCAGGACTGTCATAATGATCTGTACTTCCATGTATGCCCCTGTGTTTTGAATCCTCTGTTTTATGAGTGCTGAGATATCATCTCGTGATCCCGAACAGCTGAACAGTAACCCCCTGACACTGCAGGGATTACTTAGCCTTTATACAACACACAGTAGCTCTTCAGGGACACTTAGGGCTATTTAATTTGCATTGTGATCTTCAGTTTGAAAAGCTAAAAAGAAAAATTAAAAGTGCAGTTGCACACATGAAGTTACAAAGTACCATTCTAGCTGACCTACATTTGTAAACTTTCAGGCACAAGTTTTACCCCTGTATTTTATATTCAAATATATAGTTAAATGTATCAGAGTATTCACCCATTAGATATATATTCAACATAATATTAACAATTCTGAAGAATTTTTTTCAGCAAAAATGTATCAACAGAGTAATAAGAACACATAGTGTGTTGCAAGCTTGTGAACCAATGATGTGCTGCTGTGGTGCCAACAGAGACTTCCAAATGGATTATATTAAATGGCCTTCATTTCATTTCCCAAGGTTGATTATCGAGCAGTATACTTGGTGGAACTGAAAACAAATTAACCATGTGTAGCGAATTTAAGATTTCTTTAAAGAAAATCTTTCAGCCTCCATCTTATTAAATAGTGACCATGTACTAAGTTTTGAATTATGTGAAGTTATTTTGTCATAGATTTCAATTAACAGTAATAAAAATAGTGTTAATTATTCTCTCTATGGTAACAATTATATCTTATGTTTATTTCTGCTGAATATACATATAAGAAATGTGATGGCCAATGAAATTGAATTTTAATGAATTATCTAGCAGCATAATTTCAGAACCTTCTATATAAATAAATATTTGATTTTGTATCTCATATTAAGACATAATAATTGTATTGATTCTCAAATATAATATATAAAATAAAGATTTACATATAAGTAAAATATGACATAATTTATGTAATATAATATAAATAATTAAGATATAATTATTTCTTAAGATATCCATAGATAGTAATTTTAATGTGAGATTTACTATCCAAGAAATTTAAGCCCTTAGTTTCACAGCCTCTGGAAAAGTGTAAAATTGGCTTCCCTTTTTTTCATGGCAAGGAGGTATAAATAAATACAATCCACTACTGTTCCAGCCAATAAGTTTATAGAAAGTAACTGAAAGCAATAAAAAATGATGATAACTCTAAAAGATTCACGTTGGGGTTATACATTCTTTAGTTTCTTTTATGTCAGTCATTGAAAATGTATGGCAAGCCAGTATGGGGCTTTGTATCATGAAAGACAGATAACACAGCCTGTGGGAAGTATTGTTGAGGTTACTTTTTAATGTATCAAATGATTTTAAAACACAATTCAATCTACAGGCCAGCCCACTTTCTATTATATCTGTATAAATCAGATGTGTAGAAGATAGAGTTTGACCCATTTACGCATACATATGTGCGTATATAAAACACAATTTGAATACTAAGTCTCTCTAACCATGCCTATCAAACTTTAATGTTTATACAGAATACCTGGGGATTGTGTTAAAATGCAGATTCTGCTTCGCTAAAAATAGAATAGTCCTGAGAGTCATTTCTAGCAAGTACTTGAGTTATAATATTGCTGCCTAATCTCAGGATATATGTTCAATAATGTATGACTCTCTAAAAGACATTAGTCAGGATCAGAACAATTTTAAATCTACCTGAAATTATTTAAAACACGTTTTAAAAAAGATTTAACTTCAATATAAAAAGAATTGCAACCATTTATAAAATACGCATAGCTAGCTATATCAAGACACTAACTAAAATTAAACTGAAACCCAGTTTCTTTTAATGATATTGTGAAAAAAGCAATTTATAGCCAGGCTCTATAGGTGGCTACGAAGTGCTAATTAAAATAATGAAGAACATCTGTAACATTTTTAGATCAGATTTGTCAAAATACATTGAAGCACGTGTACAATAAATGAGCAACATGTGTTTCATATGAACCAAATGAAACTGGAGCCTCTCAGAATGGCTTGCCAGAGACAAGAGCAGCTGTGGGTATCACCTCTACTTTCATTCTGCTTTAAAATGCCTCATTTTTTTCTTTCAGTTTATAGGTGAAATATATAATAAGTCTTTTGCAGAAAAACTAATTAAACCTTGACCTCTTCATAAAGGAGATGGTGATTCATTCCACATATTGAACCAAACACTAGATTTTAAAATGAAATTTAAGTTCAGCAAAGTATTGTATAAGTCCATGCCATTATTCTGATAATCACGTCAATTTTCATTAGCCAACCTTTAGAAAATTCAGTGAACTTTTATGAGAAACTTGGGACACAATGATTTGAAATTCTCAACTGAATTATATTTAAAAGTGAAAATATTTTTTAAAAGTTTATAAAGCAGAATGTTGGCAAAATAGCTTGTCTTCTTAGGACAAGCAATATTTCATGGTAAATGACTTTATAAATATGGATAGAGTTTCCATGTAGAATCAGTACTGGCACACCTACCAGCTCATGGAGATGTTCTGAGGAACAGAATAAATTACTTATAGGAAAATGTTTTGAAAAGTACAGTGAACCTTACAAAGTTAGGATAATCTTTTACCAAGACTTGTCAATGTTTAATGTTTATCAAAAAGATAATGCACCCCATTTTAAGATTGTATTGTACTTTGTGGGTATTAGTGTCATATTTGTATGTCTGTTTCACATGCACAGACTGAGGAGAAAATTATGGCAGCTATATTGACTTCTGGTAAGTAAAACTACTGATATTTACTAAGTAAAAAATTAAGTGCTTTTTCAATGAATTTTTGATTAAAATTAATATATAGACGTGTACACAAATAATATAAAATATAATTTGGAAAACAAGTTGAAAATTTTCATTTCAGAAGATTCAACTGGACGTTCTAAATCAGTATCTGAGATATTGTCCTCTGAAAATAAAACTCATTTAATAGAAGGTTTAATCTGTTAACAGGATTATGTTCCTAAAGTCACAAGCTTAAATTATTTTAATTTTACTAAAAGTATTGTTAGGTTGGGAAGTCATTTTAGTAAATTATAAACTTTTTAGAGTACTTTTACATCCATCATCCCTATTAATCCTTACAAAATCCTTTAAGATCGGCAGGGTCCTGTACTACAGGAAAGATAATGAAAGCTTAATTGCTGTGCCTGAAACCACATTTATTAGTAAAAGTTGAAGCTGAAATTCAAACTGAGTTTCTATGGCTCCTGGAAAGTACTCTTTCCATAACATTATGTCAGTCTCTATGTAAGTCAAATGACATGCTTTGAATAGAATAGTGTAAAATGCTCATGATAAAGAAAGGTTATAATCATCATATGTCCCAGTTCCCTACTAGCCAGTCAGAGATTTTCTGCTAATCATATGAAAATAAGTAACAGAAACCACAGATGATTTTAGAGGTAAATAAGCTCTTAGAATGAATTTAAAAGAGTAAAAATAATCTTGATAAATACAGTAATATTAAAGTAGAAATGTAAAAGAAGCAAAAAAATTAAAACATTAAAAATGAAAGAAAAAAGAACATTGAAATTTATAGGATAATGAAAATAAAGCTAAAAAAGAGAAGAGGTTGTCAAAGTCAAAAAAGCTCCATAGCATTTCTATATATATATAAAAATATATATATACACACATATAAAATGTGTGTGTATATATATATATAGTCAAATCCTATCAACTCCTTTACCCTACTAATAAGCAAAAGAAAGGGAAAGAATAAGAAAAGGATAGAAGAAACAGGACAAAAAAGAAAGCTAAAAGATATAAAAGAAAGAAAAATAAAAGAAATATTCTGTAATTCAATATTTGAATCTTTAAGGAGTGCTTGGCACTGTGCTGGAATCATAACACGAGTTGGCATTTTATCTCATTTAAACCTCATCTATGAGATTAACTCCACTAAAAGAGTAGGTAATGGAAGCATGGGGGGATGAGGAAGGTGCCCAAATTCTCACATAGAGTAATTGGTAGTATGGAATTCAAATCCAGGGCTATCTGGCTGAAGTTCAAGTTCCTTTCAAGGTATGTATCCATCCTTATTTTATGTTGAAAAGCAGCATGCAGAAGCCTGGGAATAAAGAAGCCTCAGGAAGACAGTTTTTTAATCCTATTTTGTTCTAATTTCCATTTCAAAACTTTTTAATATGTACATGGACTGTAGGGAATTTGGACATGTGAAAACAGCCTACATGGGTGAACTTTCAGATTAATTTGTCTTTCTAATATTCATTTTTTTCTTCTCTTATTAATTCATCTGATATAATTAAATTTGTATAAGTGTGTATTTTTAAAATCTGTAGCCAGATTGGATGGGTATCCCATCTGTATTTACTAATTTTGTGATTTGAGGCAAAAAGCAATAACCATTTTGTACCTCAATTTCCTCATTCCTAATATGGAGATAATTATAATATGTACCTCACATGTTTGTAGAGCAGTCTTAGTTCAGAGTAAACACTCAGTGGGGTTTGGATTGTAATATACATGATAATGAAGCGGCGTCATTTGTCTGAAGTAATACCCAAGGTCTGTTGTCTCACACCAAGGAAATCAAGGACGCTGACACACCAGGGTGAGGTTAAGAGCAGAAGTTTGACAGGCGAAAGAAAGAGAAAATCTCTGTTGCTACAGAGATTGGTCCTGGAGAAAATGGGTTGCCACTTCCATGATGAAGCGCAGGAGGTTTTATACATCAGCTTGAGGAGGTGGTGTTTGATTTACATAAGGCACAAAAGATTGGTTGGACCAGGTGTGCTATTTGCAAAGTACATAAAAATCTGGCCACCCCTACTCTAATCTTTTATTATGCAGATGTTTCTCTATCTGGCTGGCATCATGTTGCCTGCTTCTTTTACTGTACATGTGGTGACAAAGAAAAGGGAAGATGGAGCCTCCCTGTTGAACATGCCTGGCCCCCAGTAGCCTTCACCTATTGGAACAAATGCTGAAATTCACCTGTGCAAGCTTTCAGCCTGCTAATCTATGTCAGCAGCATGATTTTTCAGGCTGCTTTTGTTAGAAAAGAAATAATTTGGGGGCTGCTTTTTATTAAAAGGGAAACCTTGCTGAGGACTCATTTATCCTCCCTATCTGCCTAAATAATTTCTAACTCCTGTATCAATAATGGTAGTAGTTATGATTTTTTTCTGTAAGAATTCAAATATGCCAAAACTATGACCTATTGATTCACACAGCCACTTGAAATATATATAGAAAACAGAATTATTATCATAATGATTAGCTTCAAATTAGCCTAATGGTGATAGAGGGAATTATTCCTTAGTAGTTAGTGCAATTTCACATTCAACATTTTTCTTTTAACTTTAAAAACGGAAAAGAAAGTAAACATGATTATTGATTTTGAGGCATTTCTAACCTTATTCCTTATTACATAAACTACATTTTTCTAAAATTTCATCTTTATAATATTCAAATAAAGTTGTTTTCAACTACATTTTTCTCAAATTTCATCTTTATAATATTCAAATAAAGTTTCTTTCAAGTAAAAATAATTTTTTTAAAAAAGTATAGCACTTTGAAATTTAAATGAAATAAAATTTTGTTTTTTTTTTTTATATTTTCATTTCAAACCCATATATCTCTTTTTTTCTTTTCTTTTTTTTTTAATTGCATTTTAGGTTTTGGGGTACATGTGAAGAACATGCAAGATTGTTGCATAGGTGCATACGTGGCAGTGTAATTTGCTGCCTTCCTCCCCTTCACCTATATGTGGCATTTCTCCCCATGCTATCTCTCCCCAACTCCCCACCCCCCACTGTCCCTCCTCTATTTCCCCCCAACAGACCCCAGTGTATAGTGTTACCCTCCCTGTGTCCATGTGTTCTCATTGTTCAACACCCGCCTATGAGTGAGAACATGCGGTGTTTGATTTTATGTTCTTGTGTCAGTTTGCTGAGAATGATGGTTTCCAGGATGCGAACTCATCATTTCTGATGGCTGCATAATATTCCATGGTGTATATGTGCCACATTTTCCCTGTCCAGTCTATCATCTGTGGGCATTTGGGTTGGTTCCAGGTCTTTGCTATTGTAAACTGTGCTGCAGTGAACATTCGTGTGCATGTGTCCTTATAGTAGCACGATTTATAATCCTTTGGATACATACCCAGTAATGGGATTGCTGGGTCAAATGGAATTTCTATTTCTAGGTCCTTGAGTAATTGCCACACTGTCTTCCACAATGGTTCCATATATCTCTTTCTAAAAAAAAAAAGGTAGTTACAGTTTTAGGTAAAAATAAATGATTGAGTAGATGATTAATATAGCCTCAAAATACTGAACTATACCAAAGAAATTAAATATATTTATTACAAATTAAACATACTTCAAAAATAATATGTTGTAGATCAAGAAGATAAATTAATGATATGAAAATAAATAAATGAATTAGAAAATTTACACATTTGAACTAATATTTCTCTAGAGAGAAAAATTCCTATACCCTAAAAAAAGGACACATATTCTTTTGAAGTTCTCATGGATCAGTTGCAAAGAAGGACTGCTTCCTGTGTCACAAAGAAAGTTGAAAATAATTTCAGACTCAGTATCATACATAGCCATTTATCTGACTACAAGACAATTATGTAAAACATTTATAATAAAAATAATTTTAAGCTCCTATATTTGAAACTAAATTAATATATATCTAAATATCACACAAATTAATATGAAGAATCTCAATGAAAATTACATAACAGAACCGAATGACATCAAAGCACCTTTTATAATATTTTGGGAGATTCTGCTAAAGTAGTACATAAAGGGAAGCTTAGAGGCCTAAAATACACATCCTCAAATATAAACATATTAAGCATTTACTTGAGAAGCTGGAAAAAGTACAACAGATCTCATTTGTGACAACATTATGTGTGAGTTATCCAATGGCAAGAGAAAATATGGAATTGAAAGATAAAAAACACCTCTTTAAATGGAGAAAGAGACCACATCAATAGGGGTCAAGACTATACTATAAAACTATCAATTCAATCAATTTCTAAATTGGTTGAATCAGTTTCTAAATTCGAAACTTCAGAAAATTCTTAAATGAAATGTGAGTAGAGAACAACACCTAGGATTTCAACAGAAACTCTACAGAGGCTTCAGTAAACAAGACTCCCACAACAAAACTTTTTAAAAAGGATTTGAAACATCAAATTAAACTATATTACAATAAAAAAAACCCAGCCCTTTTAACATTAAACCAAGTAAATAGGTTTAAAAATGTAACGTTCACAATACTTGACATTCAGTTATAAATTACTAGGCAGGAAAAAGCAACCCGTAACCAGGAGAAGGATCTATTATTAGAAACACATATGTAAATAAGGGATAGAATTAGCAGACAAGAACTTTTAATATAGCTATTAAAATATGTTAACATGAGAAACAAATATAAATATTACTGGAAACTACAAACAATTAAAAAACTTATAAAACTAAAACCCATAATAGCTGATGTCAGAATGCTACTGGATGCAATTAAGAGCAAATTAGACACTAAAGAAGAAAAAAAAATCAGTAAATTCAAAGATCAGTCAATAGAAATTATCTAAACTGAAGCATAGAGCCAAAGCAGGCTGACAAAACAACAGAGATTCTCAGTAACCTGTGAGATCAATTCACATAGTTTATCATAAGTGTAATCAGAATTAAAGGAGGGCAGAAAAAATGTTTGAAGAAATAATGTCCAAATATTTCTTTTTGAAAAATATAAATCTATAGATTTAAGAATCTAAAAAAAATCTAGGCAGATTAATGCACAAGCATGCATACACACTATCATTACTCTCAATTCTGTACCCACAACAATTTCTGCATAAGCGTGTGTGTGTGCGCACACACACACACGCACACACACAACTATACCAAGGCGTATCGTAAGCACTTACTTACGTAATCAAGGCAAGTCACTGTTAAAGATAAAAAATTTTAAAGGCAACCAAGAAAACAGATACTTGTTCTGGGGATGAAAGAAAAGAAAATATTCTGGCTACTATACAGAAACAGTGCAAACTAACTGACAACAGAATGACATATTCAAAGTGCTGAAAGCACTTCCTCAAACTGACTAAAAGCAATTACAAAAAAGCTGGAGCTAATATTATACTCAGTGGTGAAATATTGAAGGCTTTCACCTCAACATCAAGAAAAATGCAAAGATGCCTGGTCTTACAACTTTTATTCAACATTCTCCTGGTGTTTCTAGCCACTATGATAAGCCAAGAAAAAGAAATAAATGGAATGTATTTTGTAAAGGAAGAAATAAAACTTGATGTGAGAAGAGAAAAATACATCATTTATGAGAAAAATCTTTAAAAATCTACAAATAAAAGCTATTAGATATAATGAGTAGCTATAAAAAAAGTCACGGGATATAAGGTCAAGATACAAAAATCTGTTTCTACACACTAGTAATGAATAACTGGAATATCGTAGTTAAAAATACCATTAACAGTAGCATCCAGGGGAGAGGGAGAGCATCAGGGTGAATAGCTAATGCATGAGAGGCTTAATACCTAGGTGATGGATTGATAGGTGTAGCAGACCACCATGGCACAGGCTTACCTATGTAACAAACATGAATTTCCTGCACAGATATCCCAAAATTTAAAATTAAATTAAATTAAATTTTTAAAATAGCATCCACAAACATAAAATGCTTAGGATAAATTTAACAAAATATGTACAAGATTAATATACTTAAAAGCCACTAAATATTCATGACAGGAATTAAGATTCAAATAAATTTCTCTAAAATTCATTTTCATAAATTCAAAACTCAATATTGTTATGATGCTAATTCTCTTCATATTTATTTATAGATTCAGTGAAACATCAGTAAAAAGTCCATAGGGCTTTTTTAAAGAAATTGATGAACTAGTTTTATAGTATATGTGGAGATGATGCAAAAGACCAGAGTGACTCAACAATTTAAAATAGAACACAGATGAAAGATTTACACTATAGATCTATAGATTTATTTACAGAAAAAAAGGTCCAAAAATAAACTTGCACACAGATGGCAAATTGGTTTTCAACAAAGATGATAAGGTAATTCAACAGGGAACATATAGTCTTTCCAAAAATAGTATTGGAACAACTAGATGTCTATATGAAAAATCATGAATCTTCACCTTTATACCACATAATATGCACAAAGATTAAATTGAAATGGATCTCAGACGTAAATGTAAAGGCTAAAACTATAAAGCTTATGGGGATAAAAGTAAGAAAAATTATTCATGAACTTTCAATAAGCAAAAGTTTCTTAGAATATAAACCAAAATAAAACATCAAGGTAAAACTTGATAAATTGTCCTTCATCAGAGTATAACTTCTTGCTCTTCAAAAGACACTATTAAGAAAATAAGGCCAGGCATGATGTCTCATGCCTATAATTCAAGTACTTTGGGAGGCCAAAGTGTGAGGGTCACTAGAGCCCAGAAATTCAAGACCAGTGTGGGCAACACAGGAAAACCCCCTCTACAAAAAATTTAGAAATTAGCCAGTTGTGGTGGCACATGCCTATGGTCCCAGCTACTGGACAGGCTGAGATGGGAGGATTGCTTTTTGAGCCCGAGAGGTCAAGGCTGCAGTGAGCTGTGATCATGCCTTTGCACTCCAGCCTGAGCAACAGAGTGAGACTCTGTCTCAAAAAACAAAAGAAAAAGGAAAATGAAAAGTCAAGCCACAGGCTGGAAGAATAGGAGATAATATTCACAATACATGTAATAGGATGCAAGTCCCAGTACTTATCTCCGGAATATATGTATATTTACAAAGTGTAACACACACACACACATACACACACACAGAGATAGCCAATATGTCAAATGATATTTAGCACCAATACAAAAGATGTTCAATACCATTAGGTATCAAGGAAATGCAAATTAAAATCATGAGATACCACTACACGCCCAGTGGGATGATTAAAATTAAAATTACCAAAATATCAAGTCATCGGTAAGGATTTGGAGCAGCTAGAACTGGAAGTATAAAATGGTATAATCACTGTGGAAAACAGTTTGTCAGTCTATCATAAAGTTAAACATATTACCATTATTACCATACTACCCAACAGTACCATTCCTAGTCATGTACCTAAGAGAAATTAAAATATACTTTCAGAAAAAAAGTTGTATTCATGTTCTTAGCAGCTTTATTCATAACGGACAAAAATAGAGGGTCCAAATGACCATCACCAGGAGTGGATAAACAAGTTGTGGTCTATTTGAACAATGAAATACAAATTGGCAATAAAATAGGAGTGAACTGCTAATACAAGGGCAGGGAGAATTCTCAAAAACCATATGCTAAGAGAAAGAAGACAGACACAAGAGATTACCCACTGTAAGAATCCATTCTATGAAGTTCTGGAATAGTTCAAACTAATCCATAGTGATAGAAATTGAATAAATGATGACTACTTGGAGTATGGTATATGTGGGGAATTGACTTCATAGACCAAAGGGAACATTTTGAGAATGATGAAAGTATTCTCTATCTTGAATGGACTGCTGTTTATACAGGCATATTCACGTGTAAAATGCCTACACTTGTATACACACAATGACTGCGTTGTATTTTATGTATGTTATAAACCAATACAATTTACTAAACAGAAGGATAATGACAAAGTAGTCTTGAAATATTTATATGCCATTTGTATAATGTTTTAAAAAGACAATAGGTAGTACTTTTTTTGTGGATGCATCCATTTTAGTGCAGATATAATATCACGGGAATGAATGAAGCTATAAAAAATTCACATCAGAATCTAATTGCGATTCTTGCCAAAAGAGAAAAAACAGAAAAGAAATTCACATCAATCAGGGTTTCCCCTGGCAAGGGAGGAATGCAGGTATGGAGATAGATTGTGAGGGAATCAGATTGGAATATGCAAGGGCTTCCAATGCATTTGTAAATTTTGTTTTAAAATTTGGAGCCTATCTGTCAACATTGTCAGATTTGCTAAAATTAAATAATGAGTAAAAAATATTTATTATATTATGCCTTATAGTTTTTTGTTTGGTGAATTTTATAATCAAAAATCACAGGTAAATTTTAAACTTTAATAATTTATGAAAATAAATGACATAAAGTGTTTATGGGTTATTTTCATAATAATAATAATCCAAGCTCTCCTGTATGAATAAGTACAATATCGAGAAAAATATTTACTTCTGTTATTTGCTTACTCCATTCCCAAAGCACTAACAATCAGTCTTTTAAACACTAAAAATAAAACCTGACATGCTCCAAGTTCTTTCCAAATAATTTATTATGTTCCTATTTACTTAGTGTTTATAACCTCGTGAACTGCCGTGAAAGATATGATGAATTCACTTGCCGGACTCTGCCACTGGAACACAGAGTTAGTTTCATCAATCTGAGTGTACTACATTCAGAAAGTTGGTGAATGGTAATAGGATAAGCACTGACTCCCTGGATTATTAAATCGGAAGTTTTATTTAGTTATGTGTTAAAGATTATGCTTAAAATTGTGATATGAATAATTGTGATACACATAAAATTGTTTTTACTTTTTATTTTATTTACTATAATTAATAATAACCTTCTTTATTGAATCATTACCATGTGCCAGGCACTCTTCTAAGGACTTTACAAATATTAATTCATTAACTTCATGACAATTCTTGAAAGTAGGTGCCATTATATGGCTTTTACAGATAGGGAAGCCAAAGCAAAAAGAGGTTAAATAAACTGCTCTAGATTATACATTAACTAAATGAAAGCCTAGGCTTGAATACAAGAAGTCTGGGTTCAGAACCTGTAGGGTTTGCCACATATCCTGCTCTGTTACATGGAGGCCACTAGATATATGATAATATTTCTGATCTTACCTACTTGGATGTAGTATATACACATTAACTCTATGCCCTCTCTCAAGAACAAAAGCTTCTGGATAGTATCTACAATAGCTATTTTATGCAAATTCAGTTACTCGTGTCACATAGTCAGTGATAGTGCCAGCCTTTGTGTTTGGGTATCCAGCACTATATTCTTTCTCTGATTCACTACCTCCTCCAATATACATTTGGTCCAAACCAAACTGTGTGGTTTGTTTGCTCCGACTCTGCACTTTGCCGCCAGATTTAAATCTCAAGCTCTGAAACTCTGAGCTTTAAATCTAAATTTCAGCAATGATCATTTCACTGATCTGTTCGGTAGCCCTTCGTTGACTTTTGAATTAAACTCACGTTTTACAAATACCTTTCCACAGTATTCTTTTGTTTCTAGAACTAGACCAAATTAGAATATTCGCTGCTTACTAAAACACATTCGACATGTTCCCAAATACCATGCTTCGGCTCCTACATTTCTCTCAATAACTAATACCTCTCTTAGAACATTTCTGAAGCCGTTTTTGCAGGTTCTTATCCACTGGCATTCTCCATTTACTAGATTGTCAACTATTTGTAAACAAGGACTACGTTTCTCATAATTTTATCCATGTAATGCTTAGATAACATCTTACACATCACAGAAACTCAAACAAATATATTCAATTGAAAATTTGCCGAGGCAGAAGTAAAATAATGTTGTCCGTGTGACAGTGTATTTTCCTACCAATTCACACATGCTAAAATATCCTTGCAGTCAAGGAACAAACAAACACCTCTGGATCAAAGATAAATGAAGGTGAAATAGCAGGGAAAACTGGCATACAGTGATTAATGTATCATTTGTTCAGGATTATCAGTTATCCAGAAAGTAACCAGGAAATTGATAGTGTGCAAAGAGCCTTTAAACAACCGAAGCTGACAAAAAGGAATTCTGTATAATTGGGCAATTTATTAAAAAGTAGTTTATCAACAGTCTTTTCTTATAGATACTTCAACAAACTTGGTTTTCCAGGTCACGGCAATCCAGAAACAGCAAAATTGATGGCTGATATACTTATTTTGTGCACACGCGCACACACACACACACACACACACACACCCCTTCTTATAAATAACACATATACCTTCAAAACCTAAAAATTTGGGACCATTTATTGAAATCCAACATATTTCAATAGCCACTGGATATAACAAAAATAAATATTACAACACCAGCCTCTGCATCTTTAAGAAAACATTTTTTTCTCTCTTTCGATTAATTTACTGTTTAAGGAGACAGAAATGGGTTTGACGTATTTTTTAAAAGATCTCATCAAAACTAATTAGACTACAAAGGTAGGGTAAGGCAGTTCCAGAAGAAAGCTGGAACAAGATATCCCACAGGGCTGAAACAGGTGGTAGAGATGGAGAGGCAGATCTGGACTCAGCTGCCAATGTGCACATTCATGGAGGCAGACACCAGGTCCAGAGAGTACAGTAACGAACAACAGGTGGTGAACCCAACTAGGACACATGAGAGTAGACTAGCAAGAGGTAGCATATCATAACAGGCAGGTGAAGCAAGGCGAAAGAGAATCCAGGAACTGGCACCATGCAGGTCCAAGTGGCAGGGAAGCAGGTCAGCAGGGAGCAAGATTCTACTTACCATCTAGACATAGTGGTGGCTCACTTCCTCAGGGTGATATGCAAAGTAGAGACCCAGATGGGTTTCAATGGCCCCTCATATCCTGATTATGAATATATAGATAAATACACACACACACACACACACACACATAAAAATACCCTTTGCAGTGCCTTAGAGTACTAAATAAATGGTAACTCAATGACTGAGTACATGAATGAATTTTTTTAATGTTTTAAGTAATTTAGACTACTAAAGAGATTTTAGAGGCAGAAAATCATCAAAATCAATACTAAAAATGTGTTACCACTAATCTAACCAAAGCAGTAATAAAGTATACAAAAATAACAGAAGTCAAAATTGCCGTTACATGCATACCTAGAAGATACAGATAAATAAACTGAAAAAATATATAAGTAATAAGAAATTCTCTAATTCAGGTGACTGCAAAATAAATATATAAAAACCATAAGCAACCAATTAACATGATTGAAAGACATAATGGGAAAAATTAGTTCACTGACAATGTCCAAACTATTATAAAATGTTGAGAGGGTAAACTTATGGTGCATTTCTGAAGAAAAGTATAAAATAGGGAAATGAAAATAAAATATTTTAAGTAAGAGAGGCCTATTATAAAGAACATCATTCTTCTCCAATTACTTCATAGGTTTAATGTGCTAATTTAAAAATCTTAATAGCATTTAATTGTTCCTAATTTGAAAAAAAAAAACTTGTTAAGTTCATCTAGAAGAATGAATAACTGAGAAATCAGTTTCAAAATTCTGAAGATTAAAATGATGAAAGGAAAACTGCCCTTTAATATTTTAAAATAGTTTATTGTCTAAACAAATTAAAAGTATGTTACTGAGATGAGAAGCAACCAAGACCTCAATGAAACATACAAGTTTTTCTAACACAGTCTGTGTTATAAGATTTCAATAGCAAGGAAATATTACCCACCAATGGAAAAATGATGGTAGGCAAATAAAATAATGGAATCAGGTAAGATATAACCTCATCACCAGAAACCAAAATGGATTATGGAGAAAATAAATCTTAGTATGTCCCAAGGCCTTGTTTCCTTTTAAAGTTCATAAATAATTTCACTCTTCTCAGGATAATAGCTCATCAACGTTTAATGTCCAATGAATCCTCCAACCCTAATGTTTAGACATTTACATTTTCTCCACAATTTATAAGAATTCAAAGATGTGTATCGAGAGACTAAACCTGAATTTTAGGACAATGGACTACTTTGAGTGACCTTACTTCCTGGTACAACACATTTAACAAAAATAGTCTATAATATAATCTGTTATAATTAGGAAGGACTTGTTAAAATAAAATGAAGACCAGGTCTGAAAAATTTCTAAGCAGACAAACCCAGTTAGCATTGAAAGTAACCTTAACCTTGCTTAGACTACAAATATAAGAAAAACAAGTTGGGACACTTATTGTAAATTCCAGAATCATTTAAAAAAATAAGTTCAACAAATCAAAAGCTGCCAGCAATGGAATAGACCAAATCTGACAACTGTGTAAGTGTAACCACTCTATTTTCAATTTCTTGTTTCCACATTAATTCTATAAAAGCCTTCCACTTGCATTTCTTCAGTAGAGCTCAAGACGTCCTTCAATTTGGTATTTCCCCAATTTATGCATCACTGATTGCTCAAATAAACTCCAAAATTTGTATTGTGTCTCAGTTTATATTTTAACAGTCCTTATTTGTATAACTGAATTTCCCAGGTAATTGAAGCTTATTATTAAGAGCAAGCTACCTGGTTTCCTGTTCCAACATCCTCATCTCTATATTTTAGAAGCAACTCAATCTAATCATAAAGCTCAGCCTCACTCTGGAAAGAATTTAGTCCTTATCCAGGAGAATATTATATTCCTTCAGTACTCTTAGATCAACATCAAGAAAATCTTGCTGTAAATGTAGTGCAGGCCTTGTTTCCCAGTCCTAGAAACTAAGATTCTGTCTTATTTACCAGATGCACTTCTTCTACTTGTACCTAAATTCCTGTTTGTATTTTATTTTCTTAAATATTTTATTTTATCATTACAAAATACAAAATTATTATATAATTTGTACAAATGACAGAAAAATCTAAAAAGGAAAATGAAATCATATCATGTTAAATTCTAGTACCAAAGGGTAGCTATTTTACAGTTTGGAGTAATGTTTTCAATCCTTTTCTTTCTGGTCATGGTCACTAAAAGAAATGCAAGATTTCATGAAGGTACCAGATAATTGGGGGATTTATGGCATTGGTTAGAAGTATAACCATTTTGCTTTTAAGACTTGGGCTTGAATTAAATGAAATTTATAAAAAATATTTAAGTGAATCCATTCAAAAATTGGCTATATTATTAAATTAGTTGAAATAAAAGGCTTGTTTTGCTGAATTTTTCATGATTATGGGTTCTTTTCTAAGAAAATGAATTACTATTTTTAAAATCATGTTTCATTAGTCTCATTTTTTTTCAACTTCCTCAATTTTTTTTCGAAATACTACACTTCATTTGTTATGGTAAACTATAAAGAAATATGTTACATGCTTACTTTAATGAACTGTATACGTACTGACTACAATCTAACTCCACCAAACAGGAACTTAGTACTTGATATTTTTTCCTTTTCTTTCTTTCTTTCTTTCCTTTTTTTTTTTTTATTTGAGACACAGTCTCTCTCTGTCACCAGGCTGGAATGCAGTGGTGCGATCTCGGCTCACTGCAACCTCTGCCTCCTGGGTTCAAGCCATTCTCCTGCCTCAGCCCGCAAGTAGCTGGGACTACAGGTGCTCACCACCATGCCTGGCTAATTTTTGTATTTTTAGTAGAGACGGGGTTTCACCACGTTGGCCAGAATGGTCTCGATCTCTTGACCTCGTGGTCCATCCACCTCAGCCTCCCAAAGTGCTGGGGTTACAGACGTGAGCGACGGTGCCCACCTTGATTTTTGAACAATATGCCATATAATCTAGCAGTAGACATTACAGTGATATAGAATACTTCATACTTTAGTATGTCAAGGTAGGTGGTAATACACCAAGAAAAGGTCATTATGTTAACTCTAAAGCAAATAAAATTATAATTTGAGATATACTTATGCAAATTTAATTCCAACAAAGAATTATTTATAAAACAACAATATGTGAGGCCAAGTGATCTATCCTAGCATTTCTTTTCTATATGTTTGCTTTCACTTTAAATGTACGATATGAAGATTTGGGGCTGATATTAACTCTCCTAGGGATATTGTGAACAGAGTTAATACACCTAAAGAACTTTAAATAATAACTGGCTCACAGTTAGTACTTAAATAGACTGATGTTTATCATCTCTATCACTGTATGAGAATTTAGACTTTACAGTAATTGAATTGCAGTTTTATTTCTTCTTGACATTGTATTCTAGAACCCATGTTTTAAAGTAGAACTTTATGTAAGAAAAGGAGTTGTATTACATAGAGTGGGTAAAGTGATTTATAATTTAAACGATACTTATTTCTACTAATGTAAAATCATTTAACTGTGTATTTGAGATAAATTTATGCTTACTAATAGCCAAGGTTCATTCCCATTTGAAATAAAAATAATTTTAGATGGGAAATTTCATTAATCTTCCTTTCATGTCTTTCATGTCATATATTAGAATTAGAGATGGGTTTTTAATCACTTGCTGACTTTTCTTTTATCTAACTTAAGTGCATTTATCAATCATTGAACATAAAATAGGTGTTGGGCATTGTGCTAGGCCAAAAGTTCTCAGCCGTGTCTGTACATTTTATTCATCTTCCGTTTCCCAGGTGATTCTATTGTGCAGCCAGGTTTAAGAACCATTAGGCTGGACACATTTAATCTCATCAAAATTTCTATAAGCATCTACAGAAATATTCTGGTTCAGTTGGGCTGCCATGGATCTCTGGAATTCAAATTTGAACAAGTTCCCCCAGGGATTATGATACAATTGATCACAGGATTATTACTTAAGAAAGCCTGAGTCCTGATTATGTCAATCGCACTATATAGTCTAATGTGATTATTTCACAGGCTTCTTATAAAGTATTTTACAAAATTATTTTAAGGTAAACTAAAATATTTGTGTTACTACAAATCAAAGGCTTTGTAAAGAAGAAACGTGAAGGATACAAAAAGATGATGAGATAAGGATTAGTTTTCCATGTGGGGTGCCATACTGCTCTGACTACCTTCAGGTACCTATCAAACTCTGAATCAGCAAGGTTTGGGAGGTGACAAGGTAGCAACACAGATTAGCTTCTGATGGCTCTTTTGTAGAGTGAGCAAAGGTAAAGTAACCACGTCTTGAGACCCTCACACTTATGAGGCCAGCTAGATGAAACAATGACTCATTGACACAGAGACCGAGGACATCAAAGATGGCCAGGTATGCAGGAGCAAGGTGACTAGGAACAAGCAGCCCACCACTGCTGTTAAAACACACAGTCAAAAAATAATCATACTCACCTATAGAACAATAGCATGAAGGTCTGATTGGTGTACTATAATTTGTTTGTGACAGCTAGACTTGTGTCTAAAGCTTAGCTATTTTAGCTGCAGAAAAAAAAAAAAGTGTTGTTACAAAGTGTATTTTGAGTAGAGAACTTTTGGTCCCATAAAGGTTTCAGGAACTTCTGCCCAAACAGAAGTTTTGGCAGAACTACTTTCAAAGACAGTAAATGAGCATTATGTCTTGTGCTGATTTAAATATGCACCTTTTGAGCAAAACACCATAAAATTTAAGCAAATATCAAATAGAAATAAAAATTTAAAATTCTAAGAAGAAAAATGCCATTTCAAAACATTCTCAGGCCTGGTGTGATGGCTCATGCCTGTAATCCCTGCACTTTAGGAGGCCAAGGTGGTCGGATCACATGAGGTTGGGAGTTCAAGACCAGCCTGACCAACATGAAGAAACCCTGTCTCTATTGAAAATACAAAAAACATAGCCAGCTGTAGTGGCACATGCCTGTAATTCCAGCTACTCAGGAGGCTGAGGCAGAAGAATTGCTTGAACCTGGGAAGTAGAGGTTGTGGTGAGCTGAGATCCCACCATTGCACTCCAGCCTGGGTGACAAAAGTGAAACTCCATCTCAAAAAACAATAATAATAATAACCTTCTTATAGATGAAAAAGGTTTTGACAATTATTATCACTTTTATTCATTCACTCACAAAAATTACGTAGTATCTATCTTAAAACAGATAGTCTTCTGTAATCTGTATTGATTATTGCATATTTCCTGCCCTATGTAATGGGTGGTATGAACAATAAGCACTATAAGGCAATGTGATAAATTTTAGGATATATGTAAGCATAGAATCAGATACTATAATCAGGACAAGCTATGAAAAGTGAATACACTTTGATGATTTACACTCCACAAATAGTCTTCTTATGAATATTTCCTTATAGACTGAATTTTGAAGTAGAAGAACTTAGGAAACAACATCAGGAACTTCCAAGCTTTTTGTGACTTATGTGCTTTGTCCACCAAATTTTATTCCCAAGGAAGCAAGTCACTAAAAAGGAGATGTAGTTTACCCTAAAGCCTTCTGTGTCAATGCAATATTTTAAGCATTTTAATTCCAGAGTACGCATTGATTTTCAAAACCCTGATTTTTAAAAGCTGATTTTGAAAGAAGTCTAATGGTCAATTCTGAACTCAGAATGGCTTCACAATCCCACTTTCCTCCTTACAGCTTTTCCCGCTCTTGCACACACTCTCCCTCTTCCTCCTCCTTATCACTCTCATTCTCTCTGTTTCTTTCTCCATTATTTGTCTTTAGAGACTATTCAAAGTCCCAGAGTCTCAGACCTTTATAAAGGTCTTGCTGTGCACTTCTGAAGGTAGATCTAAATTACTGCACCCTCAGAAAAATTGCATGCTAATCTTACAAGATTTTGTAAGATTGTGCTTCATTTTTTCCCTGTGGCTGAGGTTACTGCTATGATGATGTACTTATAAAACTCTTTAAGTAATTTATCACCACCAAAAACAGTATTACAGTATTATAATATATCCAAAAGCTGATTTTAATCATCACTTTGATCTTCAAAAGATAACTTATTCCATTGAGAAGTCTGGGATTTTCTTCAAAGTAGGGAAAAAATAAGCTTTTTGGTGAATTGACATGGATAAGATTAAAGAAAAATTTCTGCTATTAGAGATTTAGAAAACTATTTAGAATACCAAATCCTCAAAGAAGTAAATATAAAGTTTGGGAACATAAGAAGTCTAGATATTCTAGAATCATATACTTAAGATTAAAGAATTAATATCTGGAAATGACTTAGTTCTTTCTAAAAGGCAGCATAAGTTCTTAGTGCTATTGCATCATAACATAATTCAAAATCTAAAAGACTAAAGCACATTAACGAATCTGAACGAAGCAGTAAAAGGACATCAAAACAATCAAGCATCACTTATTACACTTATATCATTTTTAAGCATAGCAACCACAAAACAATTGCTGCCTTTTGGCAAGCCTCAAATATAAACATTTCCAGGAACAGCACAACAGACTGGTAAAGGGCAAAGCAACCCTTGATTCTTGCATTCTTTCTTTGTGATGTAATGATTCTTACTAACCCCAAACAAAAACTGACACACAAGAAAAGAGCATATTGTGCCATGGAAAAATCATACCACTGCACGGTCCAACTTTATTTTATTACAAAACAAATATTAGACACATCTGCAGTCATTCCTTATATTATTCATTTTATGCTCTTCAATCCTCAAAATGAGGGTGCTTTCCGATCATGAATAAAAATTTGCAAAGTCAAGCATATTTCACAAAGGAATACAATAATCATTATCGGTTACCCACAATCTGTTAGTGCTTCAGTCATGGCTGTGAAATGAGTGTACTCACACAGGTGTGCACACACGCCTACTAAATGAAAAAAAAAGATTTTCTGTAAGCAGTTTATAACTAGGGATCTATTGGATTTACTCAGGACAGGTGTATGAAAAGATTCAGGTCAGGAAAGGAGGCATTGGAATGGATTTATTGCTGTCATGACCATTAAGTCTTGATAGAGAGAACTAATTGATTTTGCTCTTTTCACTTTTTAAGAGGTCAAGCTAAAGTTCCCTTTTTGAGAGTGGGTAATGGAACAAGTGGCAAACTGAACTAAGGACTCTGTGACATATATTAGAATTCTGGTGTTATTTGGTCCTCTGAACACAGAAGGAATGTACAACAAAGAGCCATATCAGAAAAGTATGTAAAATCTTAAATTGCTACAACAGCTGAGCGCAGAGAATAGTTCTATTGAAAGAAAATTAATGAACAAGTGTCAAAATGGACAGTTGGTGTCAATTCCTAGAGGATTTGGATGTGAGAAGTGGAGTTGAGGAAACCATGTTAATAAGCACTTGTTTGCATGACAAGATCGTCGTACTTCACCAAATATCCATCATAGGAGTCATGCTTGTCACAGTTCACATTAAAGTGTTTCACAGAACAGAATGCTTTACTATGGGCCATGTAAGTGCCTTATTTTGTTGATCTCCAACAGCATATGATCATCTATTTTCTCGGAAACAAATTTAGAAAGGAATTTTACCCTCAGCCTATGTGGTAATTCTTGGACCAAACTGTGCCCATCATTTTGAGAAAGAAAAGACCCTTTCAAGCCCAAGCTAACTTATTGCTAAGTGAGTTTAAAATATGTTAACCAAGATGTTTTGTTTCAGCCTCTTTCAGTAGTAATCCCATTTAAAACGAAATTCTACTTTGTCAACTGACAGATGAGTAGAAATAAGTGTTTTTTAAATTTCCTTTGATTAAATCTCACTAAAAAAAGCTTAATTAACATGAATTGAAAATTTCAAGTGTATTCCATTTCTATCTTAGGAATACTTTATATGAAAGGTATTTCTTAATAAAGGCTTTCTTTATAAAGGCTTTCTTTATAAATGGCTTACATAAAAAAATTTGTTAAACTTCAATATAAATTATGTTAATAAACCAAATATAGTAAAAATAATTATATTGAAGTGTAATTTATTTGAGCAAATCTAAATAATGGGAGACTAAAAAAATTAAATTGCTCTTCCAAAATATCCTGGAATGTCTTTTTCCATGTGCTCCTTTGTAGAAATAGATAAGATCAGTATTGTTTTTATGTTTCTCTTTTATCTCCATCATCCACATTTACATTTAGCCTTCTCAATAGTTAAGACACCTCAATAATTTCAAGTGATCATAATATCCTCAAAACATGTCATGTCCAATCTGAAAAGACTTTCCTATCAATGAGCATTAAATGTGGCTAGCTGTTCAGAGGATCTGTTTATTGGTTCTAGACACCTTCTACCTGCTGAGATCCCTTGGTCATTTTCAATCCTAGTCCTTGTAACTACTATAAGTGGAGCACACTAATTGGGGGAAAGAGAAAGACAGGACATAAGAGTATTGCATAACTTAGTATTTGGAAAATGTTCATCTATTTTCTTGGAAACAAATTTAGAAAGGAATTCTACCCTCAGCCTACGTTGTAATTCTTGGACGAAACTGTGTCCATCATTTTGAGAAAGAAAAGACCCTTTCAAGCCCAAGTTCACTTATGATAGCCCTATAATGGTGCGCTAAATTATTCCATCTTTTTCCTTTTGCGTCTCACTGTGTGTTTTAAAACAATGAAACAGACCATGTGTTTTGAGCATCTTCATATGAACATCTATTTTGTGACCTCTGAGACAGACTGCCTGTATGTAGCAGTGAACATGGAAAATATCATTGTGTCATTATTTGCTAATGGGGAAATACGTAGGTCCAAATCTCAGCCATCAGCTGCCAACATGCCTCTTTTGGACATGCGACTGAAAAACTGACAAACAAACAAAAAAAGCAGAAGTTACCCTGAAGTTTCCCAAATAAACACTCAAAGCTCCTCTAAGGTAGGTAGTTCCTGGAAGATGATTGTTTTGGTCACTGTAAGGAGATTCAGAAGAAAAGCTTCTCTTTAATTATATGAATCACTGCCACATGAACCAGGTTTAAGTGTATAGCATGTGATCATGGGCAAATAGGTTAATTTCGCTTTGCTTTCTGTATTTTTAAAATGAAATCAATTATATAATATACTTGGTAAAGTATTGTGAAGATGTAATGAGATCATTTATTTAAAGTACTTCAACATATAAGGGCCTGCAACTTATTTTTTTTCAGAGTGGAATAATGTCTACAACTTTACAAAATAAAAAAGCTATATATTACTACTTTTTAATCTTTTTTCTTTGAAAGCACCAAGTCTTGAACATTATGTTGCTACAAAAGAAGCAGCTTAAATCTCACGATAGCATTATACTGAAATACAAGAAAGTGAAAAAAATCTATTTAGATGATTTAATGAAAAGGCCATATTAATATTGTAAAATTACACAGCCAGTCTTTTCTAATGTGACAACACCTAGCCCAAATCATAAAAAAATCAGGGAAAATAAAATTTAATATGATTAATTTTATACGACCAGTGACATGTTGAACATGTAATGCCTGTACTTTAAAAAGTTCCAGATTATATGCAATTTAAACACAGTATAACTTTTAACTTCTATCGCTCACTAAACTAAAAACGAACATGTATTGTCCACAGACAAAAATGTCTTGACTTTCAAAAAAAGTGTGACATATGTGCGTATATCTGATTAAACAACTTTTTTCTTCCAAACTGGTAGGGAAACTTTATGGAAAAAAATGTGTTTGTACAGTGGTGACTATTTGTCACAGTAGACCCTGACACAGGCATTAAAGCACCAAACATTCTGGGCAATATGTCATAACCAGCCAGTTGGAGGGCAGTAACAAAATACTTGGCTAACCATACTATACTAGAGACATTTGTTTATCTTAGCAAGCTAGTAACACCAAGCACCACTGTAACTGGGGTCATCTGAATATCATGATTCGTTTAATTTTTAAAAGCCTTAAACATCATAGGAAAACCATTCCATTAATTTTAGACATTTAAAATATTAGTTGTATGTAGTATCATAAAAATGTTCATATAATATTTTCATTGAAAAAGGCAATATACATGTAATGTTATACTGTACTTAAATTTAAATAAAAAGTATGTAACATGAAATTTATATTACATGATATTACATTATGTAAAATTTTGTTCATATAGAAAACAAAAAAGTAGGGTTCAATTTGTTGAGGTGACAAGGAGATGGATGATTTTTTTTCTTTAATCATAGCTGAAATAATACTAATTTGTATTGAATATTGTTTCTGTGCTAGACACTGTATGTTACATTTTATTGACTGTTTAAATCTTTAAAGCAATGTTATGAAGTAATGTGATTTTCATTTTATAGACTAATTAAAGCTTAGAAAAGTCATAAAACATGTTCAATGTCAAATGATTAGCAAGTATCAGAGCTGGGCCTAGTAGAACTTTGTCTAACATCCAACCCCATATGTATAATTACAGTAATTTCTTTAAAATTTATACTTTATATATCCTGCACTCTGTACATTGTTCTTATTTACTAACAGACGTATGCCAGTTTCTATGGGCTTTTTCTAGGAAATAGAGTGATTAACTCATTCTGACTTGACCAGGGTTTCCCTAGTTTTAGCACTGAAAATTTGGCCTCCTGGGTACCCGCTCAGTCCTAAGCAAACCTATGCCAGTTGGCCCCTCACCAGAAGGAATACTTAACCCGGAAAAAATTCAAATGGTTCCCAAATTTTACTCTTAAATTCAGAAATCTGAGTAAAAGCAGGGGGAGGGAGGTGCAGAATTATGAATAAGACTTCATTTTCTTGGGGAGAAAAGCATTCATTGTCACCTTCCCTGTAATTATGCCTAAGATTTAAGAAATGAACAGCAGCCTCCTTAAGTATCGTTTTGCAGCTCAGTACATAACTGAACACAGAGTTTTGGAATCGGGAGTGAGAGCAAAGAGCAAAAATGTGTTTCTTGAACTACCTGAAGAGCAGCCTCGCTGGTTCCTCCCTCGCTTGTTCTATCTAGACTAATTTCCTTGGTGCTCTTTTTAAAAGGGTGTTTCATGGTGGGCCTGGAAACCGAAGCCCTTCCTTATCTAGGTCCAGCCCCATTTCTATGCATAACTTCTCATGGCCACTTACTGAAGATTGCAGAGGATTCGCCTTTAGTATCTTTCCTTTTCCTCTGCTTGGTTTATGCCCCTCCCCCAGGTCCTCTGAAGTGACTCAAATGTTCTGGCGGTCTAAGTGCAAAACTATTTTTACCACAGTGTTTGGGAATCTCTGGGCACAAACTGTCTGCCGATTAGGTAAATTACAGGTGCAGAAGCTCATGTTACTCATTTAGCTGTCACAAATTGAAAGCACTAATCTGCCTCTTCTGAGTTTTGCCTTTCAGTCAGCGGGCTCCTCCTTTACCTTCTAGTCTTTATGGCTACTCTCTGCCCTTGCTAGGTGACCCTTCGCCCTGAGGGCTAGCCTCCGTTCTATTCACTCTCTTTGGCTCCTCTTTCTCTTCTCTCTCCTTTCTTCTACCCCATTTTCTTTCTTCTATTTTCATAGTTGAAAGAGTATAATCATGTTCAATCTGGCCCTCAGTTCTGGTTTTTCAGCTATGGCTCAATATGCTTTCTTTGAACCTGACTATGTAGCCAAATCCCCCAGCTCTTACCCACACAAATCTCTTCACTAGTCTCTGACACACATCTGTGTCTCTGTGTCTCTTTCTTCCCTGAGCTTCCTCTGACTTTCACCATCATCCTGATACTTTCCAAAAACTTGAACTTTGTTCCTTAGAAATATCACCACAATGTCTCAGGAACTTCTGTTCCCAAACCATCCATTTCTCCAGCTTCCTGTTTAGTAGGGACTTTATTGTCACACACCCTTACAGAACTACATTCCTTTCTTTCAAAGTTTCTAACTAGGTTATTCATTTGTGTGATTTTTAATTAGTATCTTTGTCCCCCAGTAAACTGGAAATTTAATGAGCGTATAAATACATTAAGCTCTGTTACTAGAGTGACTAGCTTCAATATTTTTACCTTGATTAACGCAAATAAATCCCCAAATTTATCAGCAACATCTTTCTCACCAAATCTAGGTTTTTCAATGAATTCACTATGACTCTTTCCATCCGAAGCTTTACAAATTGAGTAGAAGAAGGAGAATTCATATTTGTTGAGTACATATTCCACACCATGGGCTCAGCATATATTATTTTATTTAGTGCTAAAAGCAAGCCTATGATATATGTAATATACATGCTTTTCGTTCTCTAATGAAACTATGGCTAGAAACACATACTTAAGAATGGCTAGAACACGGATTCTTTCTCCAAAGCCCTCTTCTCTTTCTACCATATATGCAACCCTTCCAAAGACTCATAGCTAAAATCTACTGATATGAGCTAGCCATAATACATTTTCTCCAACTTCTTTCCACAGAAAAGAATTGGGAAACACTCAGCCTTTTTTTTTGTTTTTTTTTAGATGAAGGGAAAAAAGTCATTTATAAATGATTAAGCAGGAAGTAAGAACAATAGGGTGATAAACTACGTGAAAACTTCCAATTCTATCACTAACCTAGTTTCAGATTTTATGATGAATGAACTCCAGTTTCCTTGGAGTGATTTTAGTAATGATGATATGATTATTCCCTTATTATCATGTACTTTTTTCATAATTCAAAACAATTTGAACCATTTAAAGCTTGCCTCCAAGCTTTAAATAGTTGCAGTTTACGTAAACCTGATTTAACCACTTGCCAAGGTCTGTGTCTCCAAGTTCTACTGAGCAGTAATATAATTGCAATTACAGGCATCTCATATTTTGTAAACAGTTTGAGTTCCAAGAGTTCACTAGTTAGTAGTTTGGAATCAGTGCGTATTTTCCCATTGACCTAATCAAATAAAGGGTGTTTATTTCCCAAGCTTGCATTTCCTTATTTTCTCCTCCCACCTCCTGCCCTCAACCCTCAAAACAACAACAAAAAAGGGGGGAAAATCTGTTTAAACCAAGGTGAACACTCATACTAACTTTACTGGTCTGAGTTCTAGACCATGTTGGAAAAGGGGATTTATAATTTAATAAGGAACAATTCAATACGTGAAGGTTGAATTTACACCAATAAAAGCTACCCTTGCCTAAGAAGTTGCTCTTGATCAGCATCCCAAAGCTTTATGTACATTTTTTTTAAAAAAATAATTCTCTTTCTACATTTCTAAACTTGCTCTTTCTTCAGTGGTGACACTTGAATGAAAGAAACAGAAAAAGGAAAAGATGAACTTTCATATTTTTTAGCAGGCTTATGATGTGCAGGCTTTCTAATATCTATCTGATACCTCTTAAAATCAGTGACAAGTCTAAGAATGGTTATTCCTTAAATGTTATTTCTTTACCTGGGCTTCAAAATTGCTTGGTAGTGATATTTTTCTCCTCTGAAAATACTAATTCCAATAATAAAAGTACTTTTAGAGAGGATGCTACATTTTTCAAGTGGGTTTCACATTTGTAAAAATTTAATTTTTAGAACATCCTGTGAATATGGATGTCTTTTGTCATCATACCAATATTATGGATGAAACATCTGAGGACTTGAGATAGTAGGGTTGACTAAATCCTCACTGGCCTCAAAAGACTATAATCTAGGCCTTCTCTATCCCAATTCCAAGGCTATTTCTCCCATTTGGTCTGTTAATTTAACTCACCACTTTAGATTCAGACTCCATGAGAAGAGAGATTTTTTTTTAATGCTTTATCCTTAGCACCCAGGACACTATCTGGTACTTGGTAGATACCCAATAAATGCTGAATTTAAAAAATAGTCATTTTTATATTCATGATCTTAATGATTTTTATCATAATAATCTTAGTTCACTTTTCAAATTGTCTTCACATTTACAAGAGACAGCATAAAGTGTGGTTAAGAGCAGAAGCTAATTTTCTATAATAGACATTAGATTATACCTTGAGTTGCTGAAACTTTCAATCTGCAGTTTTGATTGCTGACTTGAGCAACCAAGAAACTGGTGAAAATAGAAAAAAAAAAAGTCACAGGAGATGTATTGCCTTCTTATAACTCTTCTCTCTGCTTCCTACCATTCCAAAAATCTAAGAATGGTTATTAAACTTGATAAAGAACAAAAACAGCCAAAAATGTCAAAACTTAACATCCTAAGTCTGTGGCTAAATAAAAACTGTAAAGAATCATCTTCTGGAAAAGGTGACTTAAGTCAAAAATTATTTAAATTATCTGACAGTTGATTTCCTGCATTATATTTGCTCTGTTCATTTTTTAAATTAAAGTCACAAAGATCACAGCTTATAATCATCACTCCTTGGGGTAGAGCAATAAGATTCTATGTTTCCATGTAGTTTTTCAGGCACTGACTATAAAGACCAAAACCAAGGTTGTCTGTCATCCCAAAGGCCACTTACAGATAGGAAGTCCTTCCAGAGCTCTAGGAGGAAAAGGGAAAGGAAAGGAAAGAACAACAAAACAGAGGGATGGAACTAAAAAAAAAACAACTCTCCAACAGCTATGCTTTATTTCATTCCTAGAAATGGGTGTTTGGCCTAACATGGCTTTATACTATAATTGATAACTACTGTTCACCAAGCAGCTATGTGCTATATGCTTCACATGCATGGTATTACTTGATTGAATCCTCAGCAAAACTCCATAAGGCAACCACTATTATCTTGAATACTCAAGATCTAGTACTTACTTATGGAGATATACATAGAAATTAACCTTAGTAGGACTTGAAGAGCATTCTTTGGAATCCAGGGCCCCTGCACTTCACCTTTGCATTGTACTGTATCCCAAAGAACAATACATGTGTCTACTGGATCATGGGCAAGCTGCAATGTAAAAAATGCTATTTCCTTGCCTGTGCCTTGGTTGCCACTTTTCTCACTTAAATCCCATCAAACAAATTATTTGGAGTCAATGCATAGTAAGAATGCAGTAGAAAAAGCAGTGAGCACACAGTGTGCAGAACTGGAGTCATAAGAGAGCTACCTTGGAGGGGGCCACAACTAAATGCTGAAATATCAAGTAGCTGTGGTGTGAGTCTTGTTTTCACTAAAACTATTTTTAAGGAGGAGTTATTACATGTATTGCAAACCCATCCTCTATCCCACCCCCTGCCTCATATGTAATACTGCTCCACAAATGGAAGGGTACAGAATTCAGATCCTTGTTGCCCCTCTCCCCAAAGGGAAAAAAAAGATAGTAAGGACAGTCTCTTTGGAAGGACCCAGAGAATCATTTCATCCAGTATTATGGGATGTGAGCACCCTTCAGCCACCCCCTCCAGCTCCCAAATCACCTTGCAGCCTTAGTAAAAGAGAGGAAAGAGATTTACCTGCTTCTATTGAGGCTGAAGCCTGAAAGTCATGTATAACCTTTGAAGGACTGTAATGGTTTTAATCACAGGAATAGCATCTTTTTGAGAGGCAGGAGAGAGAAAGGAGCTGAACCACTTTGCAAATATTAACCAGGCTATTTTGGAGCAATGGCTATTGCCTTTGAAATCTTTCATCATGGGTCTATACTTAGAATTCAGAGGAGCTCAGGGGGAGGAGAATAGGGCAATGTTAATCCCCAGTTGTTTTGAAGTTGTCCTGTAAGCAGGTTAGTATCTTAAATGCCCAAAATGGAAGCGTTCAATCCTTTGTTTAAATTATGTGATTCATTCTGTGTAAACTGGTCTGCACATAGATTGTCACAACACTCTGGGAGGTGACACTTCTCAGTTTTCTTTCAAACTAGATGTTCTAGAGAGCACTAGCTGCAATCACATTGGGAGACGGATGCTCCATGACAGCTAAAAGTTGGATTGAGTTTCAGGAGCTACTATATATAAAGCTGGGTCGACTTATGTCACTGGACTAATTAAATGCCATCTGGGTGGTTCCTCTGGGTTTTTGAGTCCATCACCCAGTTCAGATCGAGTCAGAGGCCAAGGAGGAGAACATGATGATGGACCTTTTTGAAACTGGCTCCTATTTCTTCTACTTGGATGGGGAAAATGTTACTCTGCAGCCATTAGAAGTGGCAGAAGGCTCTCCTTTGTATCCAGGGAGTGATGGTACCCTGTCTCCCTGCCAAGACCAAATGCCCCCGGAAGCAGGGAGCGACAGCAGCGGAGAGGAACATGTCCTGGCGCCCCCGGGCCTGCAGCCTCCCCACTGCCCCGGCCAGTGTCTGATCTGGGCTTGCAAGACCTGCAAGAGAAAATCTGCCCCCACTGACCGGCGAAAAGCCGCCACCCTGCGCGAAAGGAGGAGGCTAAAGAAAATCAACGAGGCCTTCGAGGCACTGAAGCGGCGGACTGTGGCCAACCCCAACCAGAGGCTGCCCAAGGTGGAGATTCTGCGGAGCGCCATCAGCTACATTGAGCGGCTGCAGGACCTGCTGCACCGGCTGGATCAGCAGGAGAAAATGCAGGAACTTGGGGTGGACGCCTTCAGCTACAGACCCAAGCAAGAAAATGTAAGCCTAGATGCTGCCGGGGCAGGGAAATGCAAAGGCTGTTTAAACGCCTTCCTCCGGGCCTTAACCTCCAGCTGCTTGGTCTTTTTTCCCTTCCCCCTTGCTCGCCCGCCCCTCCCGCTCCTTCTCTAATGAACCCCCAGTGACCCAAGAAGACCGGGTGCCTGCAATAGGCAGGAAACGCGTACCCGGCCCAAGGAAGCAGGAAACTCCCCCTACCCCCACACCCGGAACCGACGTTTCTTTCCTAATCTTCTGCTACCTTGGTTTTCCCTCCAGCTTGAGGGTGCGGATTTCCTGCGCACCTGCAGCTCCCAGTGGCCAAGTGTTTCCGATCATTCCAGGGGGCTCTTGATAACGGCTAAGGAAGGTAAAGCAAAAGAAAGGGCTCTGGGCCGCACCAGAGAAAATCCGGGAGGGGGATGGGATGCTCGGGCCGAGAGGGCTCGAAACGAGAGCTGGGACGCGCCCTGCACAAAGGGCGCTCTTTGCGCATAGGGAACAGGCCCTTCTGCGCCGCCAAAGCGGCCTCGCGTGGGGCGCGGAGTTGCTTCGTTTTCCTTCTTCGGGTACTCTGTTTGTGTGTTTGCTTTTTGCGCACAGGAGGAGCAAGTACAGATTCGTCAGCCTCGAGTAGCCTTCGATGTCTTTCTTCCATCGTGGACAGCATTTCCTCGGAGGAACGCAAACTCCCCTGCGTGGAGGAGGTGGTGGAGAAGTAACTGGGCCGGCGCTTGAGACCTTCTCCAGGCAGCAGGAAGATCCCAGCCACCCACCCACCCTTCCTGGCCTAATCCTTTAGATTAGGTCACGTTACATTAACATTTAGGAACCCAGACCGAAAAGCTGGTGAAAGGGAGGGAGACATATTCACAAAGAAACGTTTCAAAAACTGTTGTGCACGTTCAAATGAAAAAGCCTTTCGGCTTTGAGCTTTTATTTTTTTGGAACCGCGAGTGGCTTAGGTCTAGCCTCCTTACTATTTTTCTTGTTGTTTGGTTTTATAATACATTAACGTTTATTACGGTGATCCTTTTGTGCCATATTCAAAAGAAGTTCATTCCTGTCTAAAGTGGGAACGTTGCATTTAATGTTAGGGGTATTTAATGTATTTTTGTAAATAGTTTAGCACTTTCATTTTTTATGTAAACCTAAGAAATGTATTTTAAATGTGGAATGATGTATATAAAATGTGCGAGGATCCTGGAATTGTAATATTAAAAAGAAGTTTCTATATGAACAGAGTTGGGTCCTAATTTTGATGAAACGGGAAAAAATATGTTTGGAGGCATGTGTACAAAACTAAAGAGGAGCCCTATTTTAATTTAGATACCACACAAGCCCATTTATTTGGGTGTTTTCTTTAAGGCCAATTGAAAGGGAGGAAAATTGGTTTTCCTTAGTCTGAGTTAAACTGGATACTTTTCTACCTCCCGTATACCTCACACTTGTAATTGGAAGTGAATAGTGCCCAGAAGAAATCTGTCCTTTTTTTATCGTTTTCTTTCTGTTTTTACATTCCTATACCTGGAGGTCTGGGTGAGATTTACTTACCCAAAGTTAACAGTGGAATTTTCAATCTAGGAAAATTTGGTTGCAAGAAATTACCACATCAAAACTCCACTCATTTCCCGAAAAGATCTTCAGCGGATTTAGCCCCAATTGCATTCCTTCTTGGCCTTCCCAAGTCGCTCTTGTCCTGAAGTGTGGATCTGGAGTTCCCGGGGCTGCACTGGCCTGGGGACGGCTCTCTGGCCTCCTCCCCAGTTTTCTTGAACTAGACTGGTCCTTAGCAGACTGGAATATCCTTAGCAGACTGGAATATCCTCAAGGCCTCGTTTGGCTTGGGTTTGTTTTCCAAATACAAAAGATAAAAGAAATGGGCAATCTGTCTCTGGAGGTGGGGTAGGCTACTTTGAAGGGAGGGCTGCTTCAAGTGAGGGAAGGTTTCAATGGTTGAGGGCAAAAGACAACAACAACACACATGAAACCTCTTAGCCGGACCAAACAGCAAAGCCCCAGAGAGGCTTGAAGCCCCAGGAGCTCCTCACCATGCGGATTTTACAACGTGTGCCAGGTTTGTTTATCCTGTAACCTCGGGAAGAAACGACCACCAAGAAACACAGTGGGAAGTGAGGCAGAGGAGAGGAGGAAGCCATTTCTTTTGAATGGCGACTTCTCTCTTAGATTCTGTAAGTGGCACCTTCACTCCCTCCCCCCACCCCTGCTCTACCTTTCCTCCTCCTCCCCAACAGCTAGTCTTCAGTTCACAGGTGTGAAAATCAAATCGGATTCAGTATTTCCCAGCCCACCCTTTGCTTCCTAACCCTCTGAAGGCTGGACCTTCCTGTTGAGCACCTAAGTTCCAGATAACACCACAGACATCGCCCCCTGCAGGTACAGAGCTGTATCTTGCCCCCTTTTCCTCTCAGAAAAGAAGGCCTTTTCCTGGGGTGAATAGTCAAGGTTTTCTGGGTATATGGAAAATTCAGATTTCTTCTAAAATACATTTAAAATGCAGAAAGATTCACAGAGAAAGCTGACATTGATATACAATCTCTTTTAAAGGTTTGGGAGAGGCAGGTGGGAGATTTAGTGGATGCAAACTGCTGAGCCTGTGTGGGGTTGACTACCTAGATGGAATCCAGGCTGCCACTATCTAGGGCTACACTGCTCATTCTTAGTCCCGTTTCCTTCTGAGGTTGTGAAGATTCACTGAGATAACACATGTGATGTGCTTAACCAAAATGGCACAAAATAAACACTAGATACCAGCTCTCTTCTTCATTAGTCAAACTAAGACCCTTTTCTTCCATCAAAAGCCACAGTTTCTTCAGCCAGTGCTTGCTCTGGCTGGGGAAAGTATTGACAACAAGGAGAACAGAAGCAACATAAATGAGCCATTCTTAGGATTTAAATATTAACTCATAATCCTACAACAGATGAGAGAGGTACCGTTGTTGCTTTTACTTTACAGAAGATCCTTGGAACAGAGTTTCGTATACTTGGTAAGTACTGCATAGAGCCAGGATTCAGAGACAGGCAATTATCAATGCATTCAAGCCTGTGCTTTTAACTATCATGCTCTATGAAAGAGACTCCTTGGCACATTGGCAATTTCTTTCTTTCCTCCTTTTTTTTTTTCTTTTTAAGGGGTGGTGTGTCCCTGTTGCCCAGACTTGAACTCCTGGGCTCAAGTGATCCTCCAGCCTCAGCCTCCCAGGTAGCTGGGACTACAGGCTCATTCCACTGAGCCCAGGTTGCCTTAGGAAATTAATAAGCAACATTTTATGGTCTGTTGAATAATTTGGCTCTCCTTGACATTTGTTTTCCAAAAGCTCTTTCTTAAGAGTGGCCAGCTAGTGAACTCCAAATTATAGTAGTAACTTAAAAAAAAAAAGTGGTAAAGCATTTCAAATTATCCAACCAAAATGTGTGTGAATATGTCTGGGTAGTGTCTATGTCCATTAATTATGCTTATTAGAGACCGATAATGTTCTCCCTAAGACTCAATAGGGATTTTCCCTAAAATGTATATATGCACACTTACATTTTTAAAATTCAGATTTATTATGCAACACAAAATAATGTAACTGATTAGGTGAGCTCACTTAATTTATAATTTAGCATATATTTACAGTAAGATATGTGTTATAAATGGCTCAACAGCAGAATGCTTTTATTAATTCATGGACTTTACATGTTGATGGATTTTATTCAGTCTTTGCAAGCCAAATCCTCTCTATCTCTCTTAGCTGGGTAACTTGAGAAATTGTTTGGAATAAGTTTGCCTATAGAAGTCTCTTCATTAAATAAAGCAAATATTTCCCAAAGACTTGATGTGACCTCCACTGCTACAGATTACATGTTAGGCTTTTCAATGAAATCTTTGGTGTGTTTGCAATTAAAATGTTTTTGTTTGATATTAATGATGATAATCTTTACTGAGGCCAAAGCCAAAATAAACAGGACTGTGGAAGCAGAAAATCAAGACATAATAACTTGGTAAAGATAAGTAATTTGGGATTAAATTCAAGCCTCTTTCCAGAGGCAGGTATAAAATGATCAAGTAAAAAATAATGAGTGATTTTCTTTATTATACTGCTATAGAAATAATTTGTGGAAAAGCAAATGTCAGCTTTTCAAACCAACTTTAATGATCATACCTGGATCACTGAATTCCAAGCCTGAACACTGGAAATCCCCTTATGTCTAACAGTCTCGTTTATTTTTTCCAAACTCTTGCATATGTTTTGGGGGTGAAGGGAATGCTGGAATTTAGGGTTCCCAACTACTTTTGAAACTAGCAGAGAAATCTTGGGTTGCTGAAAGTGACCTCTATCCTTATTAAAACTTTTTTTTTTAACTAAAGTTAGAATTTACCCAGTTGTGTTTTTCTTCTTGTAATATTTTACCCCATTTAGTTATTTCAAAACCACTCTACCACAAACCATAGCTGGAATTTTTAAAACATTTTTGTTTAAACCTTGAATATCTCATTGCCTAATCCAATGCATTGATAAATTAGCAATAAGATAGTATTTTCTCAAAGAGCCAAAACACCAAGCTATTTCTCTGACAGGCCCCTCCAATCACTCCCTTAAATGATTAAATTTATAAAAAATGATACTCCATTCTAGAGGTTTCACTCTGAAAAAAGCAATTTTTTTGCAAGCCTAGTTCAGAGTCAGTCTGAGATGGAATGGCTATGCCATGTGCAGGAACAAAGATAACGCTGTAAGAACTGGCTACTTTCTGTACTCTCAAGGCTGCTAAATGTCCTTACTTAGGCCTTTGATCTCTCCTGGAAGTCCTCTAATTCAAGCAGAGGCCAATGTCTTCCTCAGCTGTCTTCACAAATTCTTCCAGCAGCTCTGGCAGGTACTAATGTGTTTACTTAGGTGTGCCTGATTCCCAGAGCTAATAGCAGTTTGCAATTGTTTAGCACATTGTGAAGTCATCTATAATACAAAAAATATCAAGAACAACTTCCTTAGTCTAGGAGTTGAGAAGGATCTGCAGGTAGGGGCAGAAGTGAATTGAAATGGATTTATCCTTCTACCCTTACTGACAGAGGCTCCTGAGTGACAGCATCTTTCTTCTATATGTATTTGGTATCTCCTTCTAAGAGAAGCATAGAGGATTTTCAACAATGCAGAATGCCTAGGGTGGGCAAAATTTACTAGAAGAGGAAGGTATGAGCATCATTTTGCTGGTGTGATCTGTCCATCAACACTAGTGTCTTGCCATAATGCTTAAACTAAAACAGATTTCACTTTAAAAAAAAATGTTGATGTTACTTAAAGGTCATTGCAATTAGAACCTGGTTAAAATTCTAAATTGCATGAAAATAAAATGATTTTTTCTCAGAATATAAAATGAAAAAATATAAATAAATAAATAAATAAATAATCTACTTCAACAGAACCTTAGTGAGTATCCATTTATAGCACCAGAGGTGACTGAGTTTTCTTCCCCTCATTTACCTACTGTTAGACTTCTCTGGCAGACAGGGTTGGAGTGTCATTTCCAACAACCTGTTTACATATGAAATAAATGTGAGTTTTCTCCGCATGCAAGAAATTCACTTCTCTGCAGAAATAGTAGAAAATTTATTTTCATTCTTTGTGTAAGGAGCAAAAGCCAATCTAGGCCAATTTTGAGTGCAAAAGGGTGCCCTGATTAGTAGATCTTTTTAAAAGCCATTTAAAAAACTTTTCCCATGCTTCCCTGTTCAACTCACTCAAAAAAATTATTTTTCTCTCTGTTTCTCACCCAGTTCTTTGTTTTCTCCTTCCAGGTATCCTCTCGGAAAAGAGCAGGGGACCGCTCCTGAATTGGGACTCCGTAGTAATCTTTGTGGTGCTGGCTGCCTACCTCCTTAGCTTACTGCTTTAAAAAAAATTTTTTTTTAATTCTTCTTAAAATTTCTTTCTTCTCTCGCTCCTGACAGCATCTTAAAAGTTGTTTCTTTTAAACTTTTTAAAAAGTTTTTGAACCTTTTAAAAAGTTTCTTGTTTCTTTTTACTTTGGTGCTCTGAGATCCTATTTTCAGCACTTGCGCCCCAAGGGCCCTCAACTCCGGACCCTGTTCCCCTGCTAGCAAGTCCCATTAAGCCGCCGGGCGCTCGCGTTTTCTCGGCTTCTTTAGTACCACTCGCTCGCGCCACTCCGGTAACTTTGTTTTGAGATCACCTTACCAAAGACAGCTCTAACCTCTGAGAACTATTACTGACAGAGAGTCCTGAGTGACAGCGTCTTCCCAGGCACAGGAGCCAGAGAAAGATGTTGAGGAGCCAGGAAAAGATGAGTAGCTAGCTTTTGCGAGTTTCTGCTCTGGAGCGCTAAGGAAGCGCACGGAGCCTAAATTAATTGAAGAAGAAAACAAACAAAATCACCTCTAAATAGAAGCTGTAATGACAGGATGCCTAGTTTCCAATCCTGTGTGACCTTGGGGCAAATTACCAAGTCCCTGGGGCTTGGGTTTACTTTCTTTCTACAGTGAGTCCAATAATAGTTCCCGCAGGGTGGTTTGGAGTATTAATTGTTAAGTTAATCTACGGAATGGGTTGAGAACAGGGCTCTGCAAATAAAAAGTTCTCAATAATTGTTAAAAGTATCTCACGCTGAGGAGCTTGAGTAGAAAACTTGTTAAGTGCTTTCAGAAATTAGCTGAAAGAAGAGCAGAAGTGCTCTAACTTTCACTCATACTTTAAAGACCAAATCACAAGTCTGAGCTAATCTGTGGATTCCATAGCCAAAAAAATTGAAAAGTGGTCATATGGCTGCTGATAGAAACTGTGGGACTTGGCTGAGAATTCCTGGGGGAGAATATCTACCCACTATTGTATTTCAGAGGTAGCAATGTGCTATGCATTTGCTGTGCATTTGAATGTTTCCACCAGCGTGGATGGCGTCTTAGATTCCACCTGGGTTCTTGAACTTGCCTCTTTTTATCTGGTGTAGCCCTGGATACAGTATTCATTTCAAAGGCATAGACTTGTTAATAGCCCTAAAAAAAGGTGCAGATGAATTTCCCACTGGTCAGGTGATTAAGCAGCCCATTGGTGTGAGAGGGAGCCTGATTTTCAGGAGGGATCTTTGTCTTAGGGATGACAGGACGGAAGAGAGGAGACAGCAATGGTGTGGCTAGCAAACCTTAGTAACTGACAGTGTCACTCTCCCATCTCGGTTTTCAAGGCCTTCACTTTAGAGAGAAGATCTCACCCTGAAAAGGTTGGTATTTCTCTGGCCCCTGCAGAGGCTGGATCAGTGAACAAGAGTTGCTTTAAGAACATAATACAAAGTTCCATTCACTGAAAGAAAATAAATAATAATAATAATAGGAAGGAAAACTCCCTCCTCCCAATAACTTTGGAGCCACAATATTTATTGAACTGGGTGACCCTATGTTGAGTTGAGAATACTCCTGCTTCTTTTAACGGGGCCACAAGACCTAGTCCAAAACCCCACATTAATTGTGTAGACCTTAAGTAATTGCTTTTCCTAAATATAAACAGCACCTCCCCAACCTAAGTAATCTGAAAGTGGATTAAGTGTGGTGGAGGATTGGTAAAAGCTGATTAATAGATTCATTCTCACTTAAATGACAACCCTCCCCTCTCGCCTTCTATCCATCCAAGTTCCAAAGACCCTGCTGCGCCTGCTTTTCTGGAAGGCTTTTGTCACTGAAGTGTGTGAAGTTACTCCTGGTTTGAGGAGTTGGAAATTTTACACGAGTCAAGGATTGCAGTGGCGGCAGCTGGGACGCATCTGTAACGGTGTTAGTTTGCCTGAAAGCAGAAAATTAGCAACCCTAAAGCCTAGCTTGGCTGTTTAGTCTGTAGAAATGACAGGGTGGAGCAGAAAGAGAGGGAGAAAGGAGACTCGCCCCTGGAAAGAGAGTTTGCCGTCTAAAACTGGAGTTCTTCCATTAGCAAATCTTAGAGACACTTTCAGTGCAGGTTTTTGGCCTGCTCAGGATATAGAGAAGTCCTGGAACGAAGGAGAAGGCACTCAACAAATACGTGCAGAAGAGGAAAAGGAAGGAAGCAAGGATGAAAGGAGTGTTTCTGGTCACCTGGCCCTCCTGTGCCCACCTCCTTTTAGATGAGCAGACATACAGGGAGAACTCTTGTCTTGGGAAAAGGAAACTCCCTCCCTAGCCTCAATAAGGTAGAGCCTACAATAAATGACAATTTGAGCAAAATTGTACTCATCTGAATCTATACAAAATAGATTTTATAAGGCAAAGCTTAGATTCACTCCATGATTGAAAATGTTACTTCAAGTTTTTGGCAACCCTTATTCAATCAAATTGCTGGGAAAAATTCTCAAGGTAATTGAAGTTCACGTAAAAGAGAAACAAACACCCCACAATCAGGTGATTCCTCATGCCCAGGATTGGGAGAGCAGGTTAGTTCTTGGTGCCAGCTGAAAGAGATTTCTATTTATTATTACTATTTTGAAATGTGCGTGCAATTGCAAAAAGTTTGACTGCCTTTGTTACTTCTGTATGAAACACTTCTTAAGTGATCCCTTGGTTTAGCTTATCTAGAGAGTGCAAGTGAGCAGGTTGGGGACCCGCTCCAGCCGCAGCAGAAATGCAGTAAAACCATTAGCGTCAAAAGGGGCAGCAGACAGCAAATTGTCCCTAAAGGGGGAGGTTTGTCCAGACAGCCCCCGCGGGGGTTGCGGTGGGATATGCTAATAGTGCCGGCCACTGGGACCGGCCTCCCTCCCGCAAGAATATATAAAGAACCCCAACCCCAGCTTGTCGACCCAGGCCAACAGGCGTCCGCCCTTGTTAATTACCGGAGCAACCGACCAGGGAGCTCCGCCCGGGATTTGCCTGTCCGTAGCGGCGCCAAGCTCCCTTTTCTCCCCATCCCTCTCGCTGCCGTCCAGGTGCACCGCCTGCGTCTCTGCAGGATGGACATGATGGACGGCTGCCAGTTCTCACCTTCTGAGTACTTCTACGACGGCTCCTGCATCCCATCCCCCGAGGGTGAATTTGGGGAGGAGTTCGAGCCGCGAGTGGCTGCCTTCGGGGCGCACAAAGCCGAGTTGCAGGGGTCAGACGAGGACGAGCACGTGCGAGCGCCTACCGGCCACCACCAGGCTGGTCACTGCCTCATGTGGGCCTGCAAAGCCTGCAAGAGGAAGTCCACCACCATGGATCGGAGGAAGGCAGCCACCATGCGCGAGCGGAGGCGCCTGAAGAAGGTCAACCAGGCTTTCGAAACCCTCAAGAGGTGCACCACGACCAACCCCAACCAGAGGCTGCCCAAGGTGGAGATCCTCAGAAATGCCATCCGCTACATCGAGAGCCTGCAGGAGTTGCTGAGAGAGCAGGTGGAGAACTACTACAGCCTGCCGGGACAGAGCTGCTCGGAGCCCACCAGCCCCACCTCCAACTGCTCTGATGGCATGGTAAGCAGTAGATCTGGTACCTGCTAGGCTGCCCTAATCTTTTCTAAAATCCTTACTCCTCATTTAAACCAGGTGCAACGGGAGAGTGGGGTGGAGACAGTTGCCGAGTTGCTTTAAAAGAGGGGTCCACTTTTAGAAAGACTCCCAAAACTGCTGCTGAACAAGATTTTAGTTTGACTTTCTAGCAAGTTCTAGGTGTACACTGTAATAAAGAGTTGGCATGGGAGATAGGTGGCTGTGAATGATTACTCAGATGTTTCCTCCATTCCTGAATTTATTTTCAAAATATGCCTTCTGTGGATCATGCCCTACACTCATATCTAAAGGCAAATTAAGTTTATAACTTAATGAAGAAATGGAAAGAAATACCCACATGGCCCCAGTTCCTACTCCTCTGAGGACTGGCTGAAATATGTTGATGCATTCTTTCTAGAGGGCGTTTGCTCCAAGGCTGCCAGGTTTTAATGTGTTTTTGCCCTGGGAAAGTGTTCTTTCCCTGAATTAGTGTGGCTTTCTTCTACTCCAATCCATTTTGCATGGTTAACCCAATGCACATTGCTGCTGAATTCCACCCCCTCTTCCCTTCGCTGCTGCTCTCCTCTTCTTCAAGCAGAGATTGACCTCAGTGCCCTAGGAATTTGGAGAGGGCTAGCCCTTCCTAAATCAAGGCAGTGGAGGTGATTGACAGTGGTTGGTTACAGAGCTGGTGGGCAAGCACAGCTTCACTGTTGGTCAGAACGTCTTTTGCCAAGACCTGAAAACAAACTTTTTTGTGTGTCTTGTATTATAGCCTGAATGTAACAGTCCTGTCTGGTCCAGAAAGAGCAGTACTTTTGACAGCATCTACTGTCCTGATGTATCAAATGGTAAGAATTGATAACTTCACAAGAGTTTAGAGACCAGTTCAACCTAACAATTGAGCGTGTAAAAGTCTGTTTTTCCTGATAGTATTGGGGAAGGGAATGGAAATGATGGTTCTTATTGGGAGGCTTTGACAAAACAAAATAAACACATCTTCTGCTCCAAATCCCCCTAGCAGACATGCACACACACACGCACACACACATGCATACACACTGTTGCTTGAAATATTATCAAGGGGCTTCCCCACTCCTCACCTCCACCCCACAGGAATTGCAAGATAATTGCTGCAAATTTCTAAGTTAGACTTTCTGTGACTACCTGACCTCTGGGTGTCAGAGGAGCTGACCTACAGTTTGAGGGGCAACATAAGCAAGTCTGTCTATCTAGGGCTAATTATTTTTTAATGCTTTCTCCTTGTATCCTTAGTATATGCCACAGATAAAAACTCCTTATCCAGCTTGGATTGCTTATCCAACATAGTGGACCGGATCACCTCCTCAGAGCAACCTGGGTTGCCTCTCCAGAATCCGGCCTCTCTCTCCCCAGTTGCCAGCACCGATTCACAGCCTGCAACTCCAGGGGCTTCTAGTTCCAGGCTTATCTATCATGTGCTATGAACTAATTTTCTGGTCTATATCACTTCTTCCAGGAGGGCCTAAAACACAGGAAGAAGAAGGCTTCAAAAAGTGCAAAACCAAGACAACATATATATAAAGAATTTCTTTTGAGTTGTAAATTTGTAAATACTATCTTGCCACTTTATAAAAAAGTGTATTTAACTAAAAAGTCATCATTGCAATTAATACTTTCTTCTTCATTCTCTTTGCTTTAGATATTAATACTTAGTTACAATAATACTATTTCTGATAGGGGGCAATTCATTGAGGGTATGTTGTTGCAATGCTTAACTTATATATATGTATATATATTATAAATATTGCTCATCAAAATGTCTCTGGTGTTTAGAGCTTTATTTTTGCTTTAAAACATTAAAACAGCTGAGAATCAGTTAAATGGAATTTTAAATATATTTAACTATTTCTTTTCTCTTTAATCCTTTAGTTATATTGTATTAAATAAAAAAATATAACAATACTGCCTAATGTATATATTTTGATCTTTTCTTGTGAGAAATGCATCTTTTAAATGTAAGCACAAAATAGTACTTTGTGGATAATTTCAAGATATAAGAAATTTTGGAAATTCCACCATAAATAAAATCTTTTACTACAAGAAATATTTTGGTTCATGATCTTTTAAAAGAACACCCCAATGGAATTAGTATTCGTTGACATGCAAATCTTTGTGTCTGGGTTGAAAATACTTAACAGTTGGCTTTTCAGATAAATCTTAATCTTTGCCATTTTCACGAACCTAGCTGAGGTCCTGTTGATGTCACAAACGAAAATGTCATATTTTTATTTTAAATATATTTCAAGTGAGCCTGCTAGATGAAACTCTTTCTTTATCTGAGAATCGTACCATATGCTATCAAGTCATTTGTGTGTGAAGGGAAGACTGAAGTTATTCAGGACAACAACACATGCTTTTTTTAAAAGAAGACTATGCAACATTACATCATTTTAATACCTACAGTACAATAGAAGGCATGAGTTAAATCATATTTACTTTTTCTATCTGTCTGAAAATATCTTGATACTATATACTAATATTGTCAATAAAATATTTAAAGGTATTGGACTGAATTATTTTTTATATTGCTGGAGTGCCAACATAAGAAAACTTACACAAATTATAGTGAAATGAGACAGACTGGAGATGTCTTCCTCCTTTTTACAGCCTCCTTTTTACAGCCTTTTAAATTTTATTGTATCAATCATATCATGTATGTGTGTGTGTGCATGTGTGTATGTGAAACAGATGTGTCTCTTATTCATCACCCTAAATTTCCTCTAGAAAGAACTGATATGAAAAAATTGAACAATTAAGTGGAAAATAGGTTGAGGCAATGTCTGGGATAATTCTCCCAAGTTTACCATTGAGAGAGACTTTTTGAAAAAGATATCCTTAAAGTATCTAAAGTAGCCATTCACAGAGGAAAAAAAAAAACATCAGTAATTGTTTCATTCTCTTATAGGTACATTAGTTTAAAATTCCTAAGGATTTGTGGTTACATATATTAATCAAAAAAAGCATACAGACTCTTTGCTAGAGCTTGGCAATGTTACTGTTCTCAGGAGGATTTCTCTTTCTCTCTGATGTGATTCACTTATGCTTATGCAGTCATGAAGCTTAAAGGAATGGAAATCATTCCATAAGGAAGGGAGACGGGATGAGTTGAAAAATATTATGGCCACTGTCACTCTGTTAGCCTCACGGCCTGACAGAGGATGCTGACTTTTAGCACACAGATAAAAGTCTTTACTTATGATTTGAGAGTGTCAGGATTTTACATGAAGAGAATTCAAGAGGGTATGATAGAGATCTGTGTATATTTCTGACATAAGTCTGGGTTATTCACTTTTGTTAGATACTGTGCTAGGTACATTTTCCCCTTTTGATACTTCCGTGGAGACATGGAGATTTGTTGTTTTTAATGGGATCAGAAAGAAAAAAATATTCAAATATGAATATAGTTTTTTAAACTTCAATTTTTAAACACATCGCCACATATTTTGTTTCATTTAATATTATAATTAAGCACAAAATATGAAATTTTTGGTTCAAGGGAATGAAAATCAAACTTTTCCAATCAAATCCCAATTGCTTTATAACTTTGCAAGCACACCTCATATTCTCAATGAATATTACAATGATAACTCAAAGTAGTGAATAGCCTTTTCAGTGGTCTGGATTTAATACAGGTGGTGGTCAATATACAATTTAAAACAATATTCTTCATTCCAGGTTACTCAATTAATCCCATTTTTAATGTACTAACATTGAAGGCTGATGTCTGCTCAGCACAGCACATCACTTGTAGTCATATATACTTCTTTTTAGTTAAGGGACTTTGGAAATTGGTTTTCCAATGGTTCAGATCCAGAAAAGTCTTCTTTTATTTAAAAAAGTAGAACAGCCTCAGCCTCCCAAAGTGCTGGAATTACAAGTGTGAGAAAAAAAAAAGTAGGAGAAATAAAGAAATGGAACTCACAAAAGACTGAAGTAAGGATGGGATTTTGTCATCTATAAATCTCCTTCAGAGAACAGTTAGGTCTCTGAGTTTGTATTAGCCCACTTCACCTCAGCTGTTTTCCATACAGCCAACCAACAATCAGATTTCTAAGAGCAACTAGGACAGTGTTCCCTTCCCTGTCTGCAAGTGTGATGGGGAAGAGGTTTTCAGTAAGCGAGAGTCAAAAGAGCCTCCTTTCATCTCATGGCTGCAAAATGCATGTTCCCTGAGTTGCATATGAAAACCAAGTCCAGGGAAGTAATGGAAATTTGTATGTGCTACGTGGAGGCAAGTTGTTATATATATATCCAGGTGTCCTATTTTCTTCTCCTTTGAAAGTTGCAAGTCAGATAAAATTAGTAGCCATATTGTACCCATAAATTCCCCTTTAAGATGGCATTCTTATGAATACTTACTCTGAGAGTGGTATTTTCTGAAATTCTCTCTTTAGGGGTATAACAGTTACTAAATTAAAGTGGTAATTTAATTCTCTGATTTGCAGAAGTGTTATTTCTGGGAATGATATTAGAATATGTCTCTGTAACCTCAGAAAAACCCTGCTTGAATGGCAAAGTACTCCTGAAAATATCACCACTGAATGTTCCTGCATTGTCACAAAATGCACGGGACATCACATTTGTTTCCTTTAAGAATTTTAATTGTACATATTTTAGTTGACTACTAAGTTGGTTTATGATATGATTATAATAGTGAACCCTAAAATTATTGTAGGGTCAAAATATTATAAAAAATATTATTTGTAAAGGGGAAAATAGCCAAATCCTATCTCTATTTATGGTACGAATTCACTTCATTACAGATTAATTAGAAAATAGCGATACAGCAGCAACTGGCAAGTATTGAGTGTTTGTCATTATGCACATGAGAAAACAGGCTTAAGGAGTTTAATAATTTGCCCAATGTATAGCTGACTATTTGGGCCTCTTTACAATATGTGTTCCGGGAGGCTCAGGCAGAAGTTACAAGACTTCTTGTGACGTAGCATTGGAAGTGCCAGAACATTATTCCTACTACATTATTCTGGTCAAGCAAGTGACTAAAGCCAGCCTAGAATAAAAAAGAAGCAAATTAAACTCCAGTTTTCAGGGAAGAAAATAGTAGTGAATTTGCATACATAGTTAATACTACCACAATGACTACTATATAGTTGCTGTCTCCATTTTCTCACCTTTTATCCATTCTACTGACTGTAATCAGGTTTCTACTTTTATGATTGTCCGTGATTGCTGATAACCTTTGAACCAGTGGACTATTCTAGTCCTGGGTGAAGCTTATCCCTATAGGTGAGATGTCTCCCTTGATCTTTAGTCCTATATATCCAACTGTCTTCTTAAAGTCTCTCATAAGTCTCAATGGCACCTCCAACTCAACGTATTTCAAATTAAACTCATCATCTTTCCCTTCTCTCCCTACTTCTAAACCTGGCTCACTTGCAGTGTTGACTCTCTCAGTGAATGACATTACCAGTTATTTAAACATGAAATTTGGGACATATTCCTGATATCTCAGTCTCTCTTACTCTTTTGTCTAATTCATTACAAAATCCTATGAATTTACTCTTTACTCTTAATTAAAACTATGGCTATATCATTTCAGGGATATCACAAGATCTTGTTAACCTGTCCCTCCATAATTACTTTAAATCTTCCACTTCTGGTGACAACATTCATATTTTTCTGTGGAGACTCTTCCTTTCCTCTTTTCAGGTCATGTTGTTCAGGTGGGATTCACAGTACCATCTGGCTATAGAAGTGAGCAAGTCATTCTTCTCTTCCTTGGCCTTAATGATTGTTTCATGGATTCACATATGACTCAAGGTGTTCAGTAAGTGTCAGTCCTGGGATATTTGTTGGAACCAGAGAAAAGGAAGTTCTCTTTCTGCTGGGGTGCTAATATATGAGAGTTTTTATCTCATATATCAGGCTGCCAGCTGTCATCTCACCCCCAAAAAAGTAGATCCTGCCTAAAAATAAAGCAATGTGGTAGAAAGCAGAGCTGTGATACAGATATTCCTGAAAACATCATTGAGCATCCAGATCCCCAAATGCCTGAATATTGGCTCTTGGCAACACTTTACAATTTAGGAGCCAACACATGGTCTTTTTTCTTAAACCAGCATGAGTGGGAATTTTCTTAACTGAAATAGAAATAATCTTGTATAACACTACTCTTTGATCTCTTCTGCCTATTGCAGCTAGAGCAATTGTCTCAGAATAGTCATCTGATTATGTCAACCATTCCATTTTCCCTCCCAGCTTATTGCATGCATGGTAACAAAACAGCAGGCTCATTAACATGACCCTCAAAGTTTTGTGTGTCAGACTCCTATCCACCTCTCCAGCATTATCTCTTTCTGGTCAAGTCTCTACTCTCTCCACTCCAGCCACAGAAGTGACTTTTATCAGTCATCATGTTCCCTTTTGCCAAAGAGGTTTTACACATTGAATTATCTCTGTCTACAACCTCTTCTCTCCTCTACTTCACCTAGTCAGTTCCCACTCATTTTTATACTGGCAGCTCAGGCATCAATTCTAAGGCAAGTTTTCCCTGAACTCTCTCACAATGTCAGGTACTCTTATTCTACACTCACAAAGTACCATGTATCTTTTCTCTGCGTCATGTCTCATCATTGAAGTTATGTATTAATTCTTGTGATTATTCACATTTGTTTCCTCCATTATGAGAGCAACAAGACCTGTCCTTTCCCAACTCTGTCGTACCCTGGATTACAGTAGAAAATATTTACAGTATATACATACACATAATACATATATGGATATATTATCCTACCATAGTAGGATAGATTATGTGTGTGTATATATGTGTGTGTATATATATATACACACACACAAAATGAAGTTAAGGAATTATATGAAGATTTTGAAAAAAGAGAGTACATTCCACAACAACAAATGCTTCAGCAATGCAAATTCATTTATTTTATATATATATATTTATATATATATAAATTCATTTATTTTATATATATTTTATATATAAATATATAAAATATATATTTTATATATATTTATTTATTTTATAAATATATAATATGTGTGTGTATATATATATGTGTGTGTGTGTGTGTGTGTGTGTGTGTGTGTGTATATATATGTATATATATATAACATCTTCCAAATGCTAATCTGCAGATTTTTCTTCAGGGGGCCATTCATATTTTTAAATGGCCAACTAAAGATTTCCTCCTTGATGTCAATCTCAACATGGACAGAACTGAATTCATCTTCTTCTTCTACACATTTTATTTTATCTTGTGGCATCATTTGATAAAATACCTGGAATTATTTTAGATTCCTCCCTTTCCTCAAAGCAATTAATTTAATTTGCCAGGAACATAATGCAAAAGGGAATGTGAAGGTAATAGTAGTAGCAATAAAAACAAAACTGTATTTCTTCAGTAAGCATGATTTTTCATACTGTAACATTTATAAAATCAGCCTGGGTTTTATGGTTTTTGCCTATATTTCATGGAATAGAACTCCTTTTTTATGCAAAAAATTGTTTCAAGTTGAACCTCTTATAATCAATGGGATTTTAGAGTCAAGGAAATGTGGTATTTATATTAAGAAAAGAAATATATAAAAGACATTTATAAACATTTCTTTTTTTTACTAGAACTGTGTTTGACATGTATTATTAATCTTGATCACTGGTTGATTTAAAAACTATTTCCATTAATAGAGTGACTACTATGTACCTGGAAATGTTTTCGGGTCTGATACGCATTATATATAAACAAGCATAAAAACAGCTCAAGGAATTGGGTATTACTGACACCAGGCTATTGCAAAGTAAGAGGTTACACATAGTGTGTGTAAGTAACATGATCAATTTACAAGTGGGGTTCTTATAAACTCTCCTATTACAGCTCGATGCAGCCACCAAAGTTCAGTGGAAACCCGAGGCAAAGAAAGTATTTTGAGCAAGTAACTAAGATTTTGAAAAGGGTGTGTTAGTATTCTGGTATTTTGGAATGAGGAGAGGATGGAGTCAGGACTAATTAAGAGGATTTTGTAATAGCTCATGAATAAGGTGATGTTCCACATCCCTTGATGAGTTGTCCAACACAAGGGGGACGCTCAGTGAAAGTTGATGACTGATTGAACCACTGAGGTTCTGTCTGCCTGATGCCAGACATCTGGATACGAAGTTTAAAATCCAGTCATCCAGATGTTAAGGTTACGTGATATGGCACCATCAAACATTTAGAAACTTTTAACTGATCGACTACCTTTTTTACTTTTCATCCATATGAATAGCATTGAGTTAACTCAGCTTGAGCATGTATCAATTACTATTCCTTTTTTTTTTAAACTAGGGAATGGCTAATCAGGTTGCCAATGCTGATAAGTCACTAAAAAAGGAATGGTGGTATGACAAACAGATAAATATGAAAATAAGCAAGAACATGTAAATAATAAAGAAAGTGAAAGTTTCATCTTATTAGAGATGCATTTTATAGGTTCTTTACTGTGGCTTCTCTTTATAGATGAATTTTCATTGGGTTGAGTGTTTCAATCTTACAGCATTACAATTCTCTATGTAACTATTTTTTTTTCACATCAAAGCTAATTCTGAAAATATTTCACAGACAATTAAATCTTAACACTTTCCTTCTGTTAGCACTTTGTGTGCTGGTTAAAATGTGATATAAAAAATGAAGCACTGTACTAGCATAATGAGGTCACTAAAAGTAAATATTCTTCTCTTGAATAACTATATTATATGTAATAATGTGTTTTAAGAATCCTAATTTTGATAAAACTATAGTGTTATAATCAATAATGGTGATAATGTAAAATAAATATATCTTTTTTTTTTTTTCAGTTGAGATCTCACCCTGTTGCCCAGGCTGGAGTGCAGTGTTGTGATCATGGCTCACTGTAGCCTCCATCTCTTGCACTCAAGCGATCTTTCCACCTCAGCCTCCCGAGTAGCTGAGACCACAGGACCATGCCACCATGCTCAGCTAATATCTTTATTTTTGAAAAATGAATCTCCAAATTAAAGTATATAAAATTTGAAAATAAGATCATTAATTTATCATTGAAGATAATGCTTTTTATTCAAACCAATTCTCTGTCCAGATGCTAAACTGACTTGTTACATGAAAATTCAAGTAAAACAACTAACTGGTTGTTTTATTTGCATGATGATAAAGAGATTGACTGTTTTGGGTTGTAATGTTTTTTTTCTTGAAGAAATTACTGATTTTTAAAGTTATTCTTTTGAATCATTTCTTTGTTTTTCTTTTATTATCTGAATAGGGATAATCGAAAAGGGGAAGATAAGCTATCTACACAGGGAAGTGATAAGGAGGATTGAGATGATTTCCTGGGTCACTAAACCCCATACTCCACTGCCTTTAGTTAGTAACACATTTTGAAGGGATAAAGTTTGTGAATAAAGACTATTAAAAGTATGGTTTTTATTTATTTGCCTTTTTTTCTATTTGTTTATGCATTCCCTGAATGCAGAACTGTTTCCTCAAACTTTAATACTTTTCTTGATTCTGACACAAAAAAGGACACAAAATAAGTGTTAATTGAATAAATTTTTGTATTCTCATATCAATTTATATACATGAGTAAAATCTCTATAGGGGGAATTTAAATTTCTTTCCATATCTACATGTAGATGAGAAAAGCTTTCCTGTTTTATGTGTTATAATCTCTTTTAGAAAGACAGGATATATGATATGAGTAGTCCCATACAAATTTAGAATCAATTGAACCTTAAAAAATGTGTTTCTTCCACAAGGACAACATTATTACAATCACAGTTAATAACAGAGTTAGAAATCGTTGCATTAAAAAGTTTGCTAACATTTGAATGGCAAAAATAATGTTTTAATAAAGTTGTATGAGGAATTTTGAAAGTCTTCAGGCTTGTTAGGTTGAAAGGATAAATGTCTTTAACATTGACATATTGCCAACTCAGAGCATCTAAAAGCCCTCTTTAAATTACATATAAACAAAAATCATTTCACCCACCTCTGGGCTGGAATGTGACAGCTGGTTAAAGTAAGCATAGCAACACTACACAACAATGTCAAACAGGATGAATGGCTTAACTAATCAAAAATAGAGCATCAAAGTAAAACTGCTCAAATTAGATTTCTGGCCAGGACAGAAAGGTTAACTGTTCTGTATTGATATAAAGTCCCTAGAATCCTTGATGACTGCAGGATTCATGTCAGTATTGTCAGTCAAATTCAGGATGTGATTTGACAACTTAAGAGTTTTTTTAATATCACACTGGGGGCTTTTTAAGGTCTTTTGATCCAACATGAAGAACGTAGAAGGCAATATGTATGACAGCTAAGAGAATAAGCTTTGAAGAGTGACCCTAGTCAAGTCACAAGTTCCTGTCTTATAAATTGACCAATCTACTTTCCCTCCTGCATGTAGAGTTCTCAATACCCACCTTCTCAAGATGTTTTTAGCATGAGTTGTATATAATATGTCCAAGCTCTGAAATCAGTTCCTAGTATATAGAATGCACACCGTACTTGGAGATAATTGTCTTTAATCTATTAATGATCAGCAGAATTTATATAAAATTCTGAGGGAAGAAGTTCTGAACAATATGCTCCCATATACTAAATTATTCTTAACCTAGGGATCTGAAAAATTGTTGGCTCAACTGATAGTCTGGTTTAATTTAAGATATTTGAGCAATGGTGACAGACTATCATAGCCAGAAGTTGTTGAGGCAAAACTAGAGAAAACAAACATACTAATTTTCCCTTTTTTTTGTTTCTGCCTAGCAATAAATACTTAATCAAAATTAAAAAGTTAATGGTTTCAAACTGTTTAACAAACTCTAGAATTTCTAAGCAGATACTAATGTTCGTATGGAAGTTTATAGATTGCTCTATTATTAAAGTTAATTAAATTATCTAAAATCATTATTCATTTTATTTTGGTTAATTTAAAGTTTTAATAAAATCTTATTTTAACACCAGAGATTATATCTTCTTTATCTCATTTGCCTTCTGAAATGTTGCCTTTATTTTCTTGGATTAATAACTGGAGATTCTATAATTTTAAAATATTTTCACAATAAAAACTCTGAAATATTAGTAAATATAGGAGCATATAATACATTAAGTATTACTGAAATTATTTTCTAGTGATTCTTAGAGAAAAATATCCAAGTTATAGTATGAAATCATGTACTAGTGACTGGTATAAGTGTTCTATAATCATAGTATTCTTCAATCCATCTGGATTCAAATGTCTACTCTAGCATAAATGACAAGATCATTTTTAATTCTTACTAGAGTGTGGTAGGCAAACCCATCCTTTTTAAAACTAATGTGTAACAAAATAGAGTGCTGCATCAAGACTTCTCACTCACTGAAGTTAAAATACGTAGGATTCTAATTGTTAGTCTAGTCCTCTCCAGTGGTTAATTATTAAAATTGTGGCTATTAAGTTTCATGTGTTATATTTACTGCGGCATTTGGAAACACTGACAAAGGGTTGAGCATCTCTGGTATGTCCATTCTAGGTTTGCTCACTGAGCCACATCACTTGCTGATAAGTTACATAAAAGACTTCTATTTTTATGGGGTTTTCTTTAGTACTTTATTTGCTTCCAGTAAATGTTCAGTGAAAAGTAATGACATTCTATAGGACTCTACGAATTTTCTCATGTAATACTTGTACTATTTATTCTCAGTTATCAACATTCAAAGAAATACAGAATACATTTGGATGAGGGAATTATATATTAATAACTGTCCCACTCTTTTTTATTTTTTAGTTTTTTCCAAGTTTTCTAAATGGATATTTTAATAATGGAAACAAAACATTTTCACAGAAATGTATATAAACTCTCTTTATATCAACATTTTCCAATCTGTAATTTCCTTTTCAGTTAGTCAACTTTTGAAAGCAGCCCTAATGTTTCACGTGCTGTTTGCACATGGGTACGGTGAATGTTATTAGATTTGACTGAAAGACAGAAAGATAAGCTGGGATAGAAGAGATATATAGAGGGCGGACATTGGGATGCTTACCAGACTTACTAAAATCCCACTGAAATCACATAGAACTCTGGCAAAAAGCTTTGTGAAAGCTAATTAGAGTGTATCGCTTTCCCCACTGCTCCAGTGATCACTCAGACCACCCCCTGTAGATTTGCTCTTCCCTGAAAATATTATTTATAATCAGACAATCTCTAAGAAAGACCATGCTAATTTAAAGACAGAAAAATATTAATTTCGATCACAGAAATTATTCCAAGTCTATTTTAAGGTCAAGAATAGGTACTGATGATTGTGACAATAACAACTCTGCTTCTCACTGGCTTTCCAATGGAACTATTAGATTACTGCAGTGTAATAACTTGTTTTAACCCCCTTTCCATAATTTTTATTATATTTTGCAATTATACAATGTCTCATTTATATATTCAAAAATCTAGTCAAAATTTAAATGTGGGATTGTTTTCTAGTCTTTGTTTTTTTCAGTGAACAGAGCCACCTCCTGAAAAAATAAACAGATACTTAATTTGGAGAACACATCAGAAGTTCTAGGAAGATATTAGTATTTTTCTGAAGGCTAGCAATGAATCACTTCTAAAGTTTTCATAATATCCACAAAAAAAAATGGTGCACACTTCATATGAATTTTTCTAATAGATTTACAGAAAAATTGTTTCTAATGAAAATGATGAGGCTGGGCATGGGAGCTCGTGTCTGTAATCACAACAATTAGGGAGGTCGAAGCAGGCAGATCATTTGAGTCCAGGAGTTCGAGACCAGCCTGGACAACATGGTGAAACCCCTTCTCTACTAAAAAATACAAAAAAACAACCAGGCAAGGTGGCACGCACCTGTAGTCCCAGCTATTCGGGAGACTGAGGCTGGAAGATCACTTGAGCCTGGATTGTTGAGGCTGGAGTAAGCTGAGATCATGCCTCTGCACCCCAGCCTGGACAACAAAGACAATGTATTTAAAAAAAAAAATCTCAGTGAATAAAATGTTTTGGTGGAACCCTGCTAAGTTAGAAAATTATAATATAGGAAATTGGTGTGAATGATATTTTGTGCTTCCATAGAAAATCTGGCCAGAGGAGAAACAGAGACAGAGAGTTTACCTGGAATACATTTCTCCATTGCTTCCCTCTCCATCCAATTTCTTTTCTAGTTTTTGCTCTTGTTTTTCTTATAGTGGCATATACCTTCATGTTTCAAATATCCTCCCAGAGAATTCTGAATGCCAAATAACTGTGAGTAATGCCTGTAATGCTTGCCTTCTAAAGAATTTAAGCTAGTCTGCATAGTTTATAGCTGATAAACTGGGAGTCAATCTTTCACTGCAATGATGTATTCACTGCACTAAGAACCATTTCCATTGTAAATTAATTCTTGAAATGTTGGATCATAAATGTCATCAGTATCATTACCTAGTCCACTCCCAGAAGCAGCGACTCTGTCAGTTTGCTGCAGGTGCTGGCTTCTAAAAGGAAGGTGCTCCAAACAAAATGCATTAAACCATGACTCCACTCTTAAGGGTAACTCCTTTCAAATGCCTTTTTACTTTATGCTGCTTGGCAGAGAGATTAATGGATGCCATTTCTGATATGCAACTGGCTTCAGGGTTTTTTCTGTACCCTTTCAGAAAGAGATACTCTTGAGTGCCTTTTGACAAATATATTTCTCAAATGTTCCTTCTTTAGAAGGCTACTCTAAATTTAGTCAGAATTCATTTTCTTATGCCTCTGTATAGAATCAATGGGCCTAAAATATAACAATTTATGCCTTTACTGAGTCAGTGTGTACAGAACTTGCTAGGAATTACATGAAGGATAAAATAATCAACAAAACAGGGCTAACCTTGAGGAGCTTAGGTTTCTGTACGGTGAGAAACAATCCTACCCTGATGAATCAAGAAGGAAATAATAAGGGAAACTGATTTCAGGTATCAGTTACTTAGGGCCCTCGTCACACATTTTGAGATGTTAACTAAAGTTTGAAGTAAGTTTATACACAGTTGGTGTTTTCTGGGGAACAAATGTTCTTGGGGAAATGAGAATAACATGAAAATATACATTCTGGAAGTATATTTTGTTGAAGAGTACAAAAACAGAATATTGATTCCACAATTGCCATGCATAACAGAAAGAAATTTTTAAAGTAGTTCATCTGTTTTTAGATGTTTTCTTCTTTTCAGACTTCTCAGATTGATTTAGTAGTGTGTGCATGAGATGGACCTACAGCTCAGCATGGATCAATCTGGTGAGAAACCTTAGGTTCAGCGAAAGAAAACTTATTTCTATAATCCATCTTCTGATTTTTGTAGTCAGAAAAAACTGGTAAGCGTCTTGCTCCTTAAAGAAGTCAGTGGGGATATGTGAAAATCCTTTCACCTGGAAGCAGATGTCTCATAAAGTAATTCTAAATTGGCCTCAATTAGTTTAAGACGGGGTGAAAAACTGTTGCCCCCTCAACTCCTGATATGTATTTATGGTCCTACAGCCAGAAGGACCTTAACTGCACTACTTTGTGTTAATAACAAGTATTTATTGAGCATCTACTTTGAGATAGTCACTGAGGTTATCTCTGGACCTGCATTATTTTACAGGTTGTGGAAACCAAGTCTCAGGTAAATTAGGGAGTCACAACAAATCTGAATAAGTAGTAACAAACAGACCATGCTGTTTGACTATACTGCAATCATTTTAGATTTCAAATAAAAAATGATAACTTACAAAAATTCATGTTTAAGTATAAAGCTAAAATTACCTGTATAAGTAATTTAGGAAGTAAGGCAATGATTTAAATGGATATTGGAAGACCTTAGAACTGAATGTTTTGTAGTATATTAAAATTTATAAGATACAAACTGTCAAGCACCATATTAGAAATCAATACTAAAATTTAATTAACTATTCATCCAAATTAAGAAATAATAAAAATAACAAAATAACAAGAAAAATCCAAATTACAATTTAGAACAAAAATAATAAAATATAAAATATAGGATAGATAAGCCTTTATTAATCAAGGTAAAACAGAAGTCACAAACATTTTAGAAATTAGAAAGCTGACAGTTTCGAATGTATTATGATTTTTAAAATAAGAGATTAATATGCAAAAAAAATCCCACGAAACCTAAAATTATATACAATACAGATACTTCCCTAAAACAATATAACTTTTAAAAACAGACAAAAAAAAAAAAAGAACTAGAAAACAAGAACAGTCTTATATCTTTAACAAAATTAAATCTATAGTTACAAATATCCTAATAAAGTGCCACATGCAGATAGTTTTAAGGACAAATTCTACTAAACCTTCAGTGTTACTTTTTTTTTTTTTTTTTTTTTTAATGAGAGAAAGAAAGAAAGAGAAAGAAAAAGGGGGAGAGAGAACAGGATTCTTGCTCTATTGCCCGGGCTGGAATGCAATCTAAAAATAGGTATTAAAAACCTCTTTTATGCCAATAATTGTGCTTAACAACGGAGACAGGAAGGAATAAGGGAAGAAAATAACAAACAAACAGCCAACCAATATTTCATTTAAGTCTGTGAAACACTATGCAAATGCTGAAGAATGATTTACTTCCAATTTTCCAATTATGTGGTCACTTTCAAAATAGGTGTAATGTGATACTGAGAAAAATGTATGTTCTGTGGACCTGGGGTGGAGAATTCTATAAATATTCACTAAGTTTACTTATTCCAGGTCTAAGTTCAAATCATAGATGTCCCTATGTCATTGATCCATCGAATATTAACATTGTGGTGTCAAAATCTCCCGCTATTACTGTTCGGGAGTCCAGGTCTCTTTATAAGTCATTAAGAACTTGTCTTATGTATCTGGGTCCTCCTGTATTGGGTTCATATATATTTATAATCATTAACTCCTGTTGTTGCATTGATCCTTTTACCATTATGTAATGTCCTTCTTTGTTTCTTTTAGTCTTTGTTACTATTAAAGTCTATTTTGTGAGAGATGAAAGTTACAACTCCTGTTTTGTTGTTTTTTTTTTTTTTGCTCTCCATTTAATTGGTGAATCTTCCTCCATCCCTTTGTTTTGAGTCTTTGTATGTCGTTGCTTGTGAAATAGATCTGGATACAGTGTACCGATGGGTTTTGACTTTTTATTCAATTTACCTGTCTGTGTCTTTGGTTGGGGCATTTAATCCATTTAAATTTAGAATTAATATTAATATTTGTGAGTTCAATATTGTCATTTAATGCTAGCTGGCTATTTTGCCCATTAGTTGATGTAGATTCTTCATTATAAAGATACTCTTTATGTTTTGGTAAGTTTTTGGGATGACTGATACTGGTTGTTCCTTTCTGTTTGTAGTGCTTCTTTCAGAAGCTCTTGTAAAGCAGGCCTGGTGGTGATGAAATCACTGAGTGCTTGCTTGTTTGCGAAAAATTTTCTTTTTCCTTCGCTTATAAAGCTTAGTTTGGCGGGATATGAGATTCTGGGTTGAAAAATCTTTTCTTTGAGGATATTGAATATTGACCCCCACTCTCTTCTAGTTTGTAGGGTTTCTGCTGAGAGATCTGCTGTGAGTCTGATAGGCTTCCCTTTATGGGTAACATGACCTTTCTCTCTAGCTGCCCTTAGAATTTTCTCCTTTATTTCAACCCTAGTGAATCTAGCGATTATGTGTCTTGGAGTTGCTCTACTTGAGAAATATCTTTGTGGTGTTCTCTGGATTAGCTGGAGTTGAGTATTGTCCTGCTTTACTAGATTAGGAAAGTTTTCCTGAATAATATCCTGAAGAATATTTTCCAACTTGGATTCATTCTCTTCATGACATTCAGGTATACCTATCAATTGTAAATTAGGTCTTTTCACATAGTCCCATATTTCTTGGAGACTTTGCTCATTCCTTTTTACTCTTTCTTCTCTAATCTTGTCTTCTCGTTTCATTTCATTAAGTTGGTCTCTGACCTCTGATATCCTTTCTTCTGCTTGATCAATTCGACTGTTAAAACCTGTGCATACTTCACAGAGTTCTCGTATTGTATTCTTCAGTTCCATTAATTCACTTATATTCCTCTCTAAATTGTCTATTCTTGTTAGAATTTCGTCAAACCTTTTTTCAAAGTTCTTAGTCTCTTTACATTGGGCTAGAACATATTCTTTTAGTTCACTAAAATTCCTTATTATTCACTTTCTGAAGACTAAATCTGTTAATGGAATGCACTCGTTCTCCATCAGGCCTCGTTCTCTTGTTGATGAGGAACTGTGATCACCTGTAGAAGGAGAGGCATTCTGATCTTGGGTATTCTCAGCCTTTTTATGCTGGTTTCTTCCCTTCATTGTGAGTTCATCCACCTGTCCTCTTTGTAATTACCTACTTTCAAATTAGGTCTCTGAGTGGACGTCCAACTTGTTGATTCCCAGTGCCGAAATCTGAGCAACCCACTGCGCTGGCCAAAACAACGGCATCAAGGTTCGTGGTGCTTTTCTGCCCGGGAATCTCCAGTCTGGCTTCCCTCTTGAGTCTCTTCTTCAATCAGGTAAATGGGCGACTCCGCCTTCCCGGAGCTCCAAACATCGATCAGTCCCGTTTACTCTGTACCAAGAACCACCACACTGGGGGGCCGGCAAAACTGCGACGCTGGCCACAAGAGTCACCCTGGCGACCCGTGGGGCTCCTCCGCTGGGAATCTTCCGGTCCGTGGGTAACAAAAATTTGTCTGAAAGTGTGGCGTCCTCTCGTTCTATGCGTTTTCTCTGGGAGCTACAATCCCGAGCTGCTAGTGATCAGCCATCTTGGATCTCTCTGCCTCATTGTTACATTTTTTTTTTTTCAAGACAGAGTCTTGCTCTTTCACCCAGGCTGGAGTAGAGTGGCACGATCTCGGCTCACTGCACCTCTGCCTTTGTGGTTCAAGCAATTCTCCTGTCTCAGCCTCTTGAGTAGCTGGGATTACAGGCACACACCACCACGCCCGGCTAATTTTTCTATTTTTAGTAGAGACGGGGTTTTGCCATGTTGGCCAAAGTGCTCTTGAACTTCTGACCTCAGGTGATCCACCTGCCTCTGCTTCCCAAAGTAATGGGATTACAGATGTGAGCCACCATGCCCAGTTTATATATTCTTTTATTTAATAGCAAAAGATTGGCCATTCTTAATTGTATTATGCAGTCATGAGATAATAGTATTACGAGAGAAGAAAACAATCACAGCAAGCTGTTCTTATTTATGAACATAGAGGCAAAATCCTAAACAAGGGGCTGTGTGAGGTGGCTCATGCCTGTAATGCCAGCAGTTTGGGAGAATGAGGCAGGTGGATCACAAGGTCAGGAGTTCAAGACCAGCCTGGCCAAAGTGGTGAAACCCTGTCTCTAAAAATAATAATAATAATAATAATAATAAAATCCTAAACAAATATTAGCAAACTAAATTCAAGTCGGATTTATCTCAAATAAGCAATTTTTTTACATTTACAAAAATTTATTAATTCAATACATAGAGATTAAAGTAGAAAAAAATCAAATGATTTTAATTAAAGGCATTAAAAACACCTTCTTTATCCTGATAAAGGTATTTACAAAAAACTCAAGAACAAGCAGATTATCAGAAGCATTCTTTTTCTTTTTTCTTTCTTTCTTTTTTTTTTTTTTTTTGAGACGTAATCTCCCTCTGTCACCAGGCTGGAGTACAGTGGTGTGATCTCAGCTCACTGCAACCTCTACCTCCTGGGTTCAAGTGATTCTCATGCCTCAGGCTCCCAAGTAGCTGGGATTGCAGGCTCACACCACCATTCCTGGCTCATTTTTGTATTTTCAGTAGAAACGGGGTTTCACCATGTTGGCCAGGATGGTCTCGATCTCTTGATCTCAGTGATTTGCTCGCCTCGGCCTCCCAAAGTGCTGGGATTACAGGCTTGCACCACCGAGCCCAGTCAGCATTCTCTTTTATATTACAAAAGAAGCTTATCTATCAGCACTGCTTTTATTCATAGCTGTATTTAATGTTCTAGCCATAGAAGCAAGGTAATGAAAAGAAATGGTATAAGAATTAGAAAACAAGAAACAAAATGGCCGTTACTTGCAGAAATACAATTGGCTGTGTAGAAAACTTAGGTGTTAACCAAATTATTAGAACTAATAAGAGTTTAAACAGCTTGTTAAATGTCAGCTCTGTATCTGAGAATTAATATGCATACAACAAAAATGTAATATGCTCATTTACAAGAGGAACAAAAAAATTAAAATCACCTAAGAATAAAGCCAATTAAAGTATTCCTGACATTTTTGAAGAAAATTATAAAACTTTATTGAAAGAAATTCAGGAATATCTAAATAAAAATACAGTTATACCATATCCATAAACAGAAAAATGTGAGGCTGGGTACAGTGGCTTGCTGGGGCTGGCAGATCACTTGGGATCAGGAATTCAAGACCAGCCTCACCAATATGGCAAAACCCTGTCTCCACTAAAAATACAAAAATTAGCCAGGTATGGTGGCCGGCACCTGTAATACCAGCTGCTAGGGAGACTGAGGCATGAGAATCACTTGAATCCGGGAGACAGAGGTTGCAATGAGAGATCATGCCTTTACACTCCAGCCTGGGCAACAGAATAAAATCCCATCTCAAAAAGAAAAATAAAAATGAGATATTTTAATCATGTTTCCAATTTTTATCACATTTAATCTCTAAATTCAATACAATTTCATTAAGGAATATGATGAACCAACTCTAACATTTACATGAGATATTAGAATTATTTCATCATAGTCAAAGACAAAAGATGGGGTTCCCTGTTCTACCAGACTTACTAAAAGATACAGTAATTAGAGAGTTTGACATTGGTTATGTGACAAATAGACCAGTAGGGCAGACAAAAACAATAGAACACCTCAAAAACAAATAGACCCACTTCTATGTGTACACTTTATTATAATGATGGCATCTGAAGTTCAATGGTAAAATTATAGGTCTTCAATAAATTATGTCTGGATTTTTTATTATTGGAGGAGAAGGGAAGGGAGGAGAAGGGAAAGGAATGGAAAGAAAGGGAAGGAAATGGAGGAAGGAGGAAAAGACAAGAAAAGTTCTACCTCCAAGTAGAATATAAATGTGAAAAACAAAACTTTTAAAAGAAAAAATAGAAGAATATCTTTGTGATGTTCAGGTAGTAACAGATTCTCACATAAGACATAAAGTAAAAAAACAAAAAAGATGATAAATTCTTCCACATTATAAATTTTAAGTTATGTTCATCAAGAGACATACTTTTTAAAAGTGAAAATACGAATGACAAGAAGGAAACAAGAAGATATTTACAATACATAACCAACAAAGGACTGTATTTTATATATGTTTATTACACATATATAATCTTTTCAAATCAAAAAAAAGAAAGGCAACAAATTAAAAAATAGGTAAAATATATAAAAAAGAAAATCACAAAAGAAGAAACTTAAAGGGCCAATAAACATGTATAAAGTTAGTCAATTTTAGCCAGTGCAGTGGCTCAAGTCTGTAATCCCAAAAATCTGGGAGACCGAGGTGGGTGGATTGCTTGAGCCCAGGAGTTTGAGACCAGCCTGGGCAACATAGGGAGACCCTAACTCTATTTACTAAATATTATAATCATAAAAGAAAGAGGAAAAAGGAAAGTTTCCCAACCTCATTTGAAATTAAGAAATTACAAATTAAAACTACAATTGGTATATTTTATTCATACTAGACTGGCAATCTATGCATGTAGCAAAATTGCATTTATATCCCATAAATTTATACAAAAAACACCTGACAACCTCAGGTGTTGGTAAGGATGTGGACTAATGGAAACTCTTCTACAATGCTACTGGGAGTATGAATTGGCACAAGCATTTGAGAGAATAATTTGGCCTTAACAAGTAATTTTGATGATGCACATAGCCTATGACAAACTAGAAACAGTTCAATGAATTGAATGATATTGATCCAAAAATCTTCTTCCATTTATATTTAGTTAGTAATGTGAACAAGATTTGTTGGTGCTTATTTTTATGGGAAAAAAAAAGTCGAATTGATCTAGACCCTGTCTTACTCTAGCTGTAAGTAATAGTCATCCTTGGATACATGAATTGTCTGGGAGGCCTCCCCTTCCCCCTCCAAAAAACTCTGTGTATTTTATTAAGAGATATTTCTAATATAAATTTTACTCTCTAGGTTTAACAATTATCAAAATGTATAACACGTTAGTTGATTTAATCAATTATGTACTACTATTAACTGTAAAATCTGAACTTACTTCTGAAGAAATTTTTAACACTTAGTAGTTTATAGTCAGAAGAAGTTTTATTTTTTAAATTTAAATAATATACATACTTTTTAAAAAAAGAAACAGAATCTTGCTCTGTTGCCCAGGCCGGAGTACAGTGCCATGATCATGACTCACTTCAGCCTTGAACTCCTGAGCTTAAGTGATCCTCTCGCCTCAGCCTTCAAATAGAAAGGACTACAGGTGTGCACCACAATGAATGGCTGATTTTTAAAATTTTTAGTTTGTAAAGATGAGGCCCTCCTGTGTTACCCAGGTTGGTCTCAAACCCCTGGGCTCAAGTGATCCTCCCACTTCAGTCTCCCAAAGCACTGGGATTACAGACATGAGTCACTGCACCTAAGCCTATATGTACTTTTGTTGCAGGTAATTATAATAGTGAGATCAATAAAATAAATTGAATCATAAAAATTGCATAAGATAATGTGGGTAAAACAAAATGGAAATACAAGTTTGAGAAAAAAAGGATATGTTCTAAAGTTAGTGTATTTTAAGTGGAATCAAAATGCAACTATCAGGCCATATGACGTGTACTAAGAGTAAGTATTATTTCTTAAAAATGTTATTTCAGTTATATACATATGGGTTTATGTGTGTGAGTATGGGTGGGTCTGTGTATGCATATTGAATCATGATGTAAAAATATTTTTCATTTGAGTAGCAGCAAAAATCGCCCTGACCCAGGTGATTCTGATGCAGCAATCCACATTTTGAGAACCTGGGGGCAGTAAGGGTGAAGGAGAAAATATCTAAGACTTTGGCTTCAAAAATACATTTTAATGTATAATAATTATATATATATGTATAAAATTATTTAAGAACTTGAAATACATAATAGGGAATCAAGACCTTAATGCTTGAGAAGGAATCAATAGCAAAGTATAAAGCTTTAGAAGGCTGTGCAGTGGAGACCATATTCAATAGCCAGAAGAACACCCAACTTTAGAAATGAACTCCAAGAAAAGAAACAAACACATGCAAATTCCACAGTAGTATGAGCTACCTTGATGGGGAGAGAAAGCCTACCTGATAAAGCAAATAGATCTGGCAAGTACAAAAGCAGAGACAGGAGAGTTGGGACTGAAACTGGGAGACTCAAACTACAAACAACTGATACAAATCTATCCCTTCACGTCTTACGTTAGGAACTTAGCACCCCTCGAGATAGAGCCCGAAGTGGGGATTCATATACAAGTGGTCTAGTAAAGTGTTCCCAAACAAATCTAATGCAGGAGTGAGCAACTCAGAACAAAGAAAAGAAGAAGCCAAGCAAGGGTGCAATTTCAGACTAAGCTCCAGTGTCAAGCTGATCCTATGGGACTGCAAATTACAGTTGAATCTTGAACAATGTGGGGAGTAGGGTACCAATCTTCCCACTCCATGAAGTTGAAAATTCCTATAACTTTTGACTTCTCCACAACATAACTACTAAAGCCTACTGTTGACTGGAAGCCATACTGATAACAAACAGTCAATTAACACATATTTTGGATGTTATATAAATTGTATACCATATTCTTACAATAAAATAAGCTAGAGAAAAAGAAAATGTTTTCAAGAAAACTATAACGAAGATAGAATATATTTACTATTCATTAAATGGAAGTGAGATCATCATAAACGTCTTCTTCCTCATTATCTTCATATTAAGTAGGCTGAAGAGGAGAAAGGGGAGGGGTTGGTCTTGCTGTCTCAGGGTTGGCAGAGATGGAGAGGGTGGAGGAGGTGAACAGGAGGCAGGAGAGACAGGCACACTCACTTGGTGTAACTTTTATTGAAAAAAATCCTCGTACTGTTCGAAGGTCACCTGTATATTTCAGAATGTGTCCTTACTAAGGGCAAAGGAACTGGGTTTTCATGTTTGAGGATCGAGTCAAAATCATTGCCTAAAGTATCCCTTGGGGAGATGTGACCCCCCAGAAATTTCTTATTCTCTATACTTGTAGACAAAGTGGCTCTAGCCAAGTTCAGCTTTCTCTGTGTAGAAACAAGACACACAAACCCTGGGGATGGGCACACAGAAAAGGAAAGATCAAAGGGGTCTAAGGGGACCTGTACAGAGCACAACGGCATCCACTATCCTTTAAAAGAGTTTTCTCACAAGAGGATGTTTTTGCAATAGAAAGAGACAGTTAGGGTAAAGTGAGCTTGATAAGAAAATATCCAGGGGCTTCTAGAACATTCAAAAAATAAAATCAATCCCTTTCACTCAATAAAATTATTTTTTAAAAATATGAAACCAGAACTAGAGCTAAAGTGTTTAGGGTTTATTATTCTAATTTGCTTCATTTTCTTTCCTAGAATAGGAATAGAATAACTTTGGCATGCCGGTGACATTACATAAGTATAACTTAATTAAATTGCACTTTATTAGCTGTAAGTGAAGGTACTTTTTGGGATAATTCAGAGGGCAAGGGGAGCATATGGGAAGAATAGATTTCTTGAATCAAGGCTGAGCCCATGCCACGATGATTCTTTCAGTGTGTTGACTCTATCTGTCTCTAGCTACATAAGAGGAAGACATCCAGGAAAAGTCTTAATAAAAGAAAACATCAGCACATAGAGGAGAAAAACACACACGGGGGCATTTTGGAGGGTGGAGGGTGGGAAGAGAGAGAGGATCAGGTAAAATAACTAAAGGGTACGAGGCTTAATACCTGGGTGATGAAATAATTTGTACAACAAACCCCCATGACACAAATTTACCTTTGTAACAAACCTGAACTTGTACTCCTGAACTTAATAGTTAAAAAAATTAGTTATAAAAATGAAATAAAATAAATGCAATAAAGAAGAATATGAAAGTAATAGTGTATATTAAACTAAATAACAGTTTGATTAAAAGGTGTAAAACTTTTCTTTGGAATTTTTTTTTTTTTTTTTTTTTTTTTTGGTAAAAGGTGGTCCTTCCTATCATGTATCAGCTAGAAATGCTTTTATATGAAAGTAACAAAACTCAACTTATAAAGGTTAAATAAATACGACTTAGTGGTTAGGCATAGATTTTGAAGATTTAGATCTTAGCTAGTAAGCTTGAGCAAATTACCTATTTTTTTCTGTTTAAGTGTTCTAATCTAACAAAAATAAAGATAATAATAGTATCTACTTTATATTTCATGGTGAGAATTACGATTACTACATGTAATGTATCTGAAATCTGTATGTATGTAAAAGAGTGCCTGCATTTTAGTAATATGTAAGTAAACAACTTAAAATTTGTTTTAGTTAAGAATGATATAAAAGTAATTTTACTGTCCTGAATTTTTGTTAATCTTTAGAAATAGTTGCCAAAGAAGACAGAATCTGTTTCTCTCGCAAACAACCCAGAATTTATTTGTAGGAGAGTGAGAAATTTATTCTGTGCTTATTCATTTATAGAAGTGGGACATTACACATTTTCTTTATGTTCTGCACCTTGTTTAAAACAAAATACAGACATCTTTCCATGTAAGCATATATAGGTCTCTAATGTTTTTAAAATATAACATAGCATTTCATCATACGACTATAGCGTCATTTATTTTACATGTCCACAGTGACAAACAGTTTGTTTACAACCAACACTGCAATGAGTATTCTTGTATGTGGATCTTTGGATATTTATATGAAAATATTTGGAAGGTAAAATTAAGAAAGAAAGCATTTGAAGTGGTCGTCCTCTATGTAGACCACAACAGTAAAGATTAAGAGATTCAGGAAGATCAAAAAAATGAAGGAAAGAATTAAAATTAGACATTTAAATATATCCCACATGATTTAGAACACTGTAGTTAAATTTAACTGTGTGTTAAAAACCGGGGTTGAATACTTTTAATTTAAATATTTAAAGTTAAATTTAAATACACAGGCAAAAATCCACTGTCAACAAGTTCTGCCTGTGTATACAGTGCTTTCCATCAGCTTTTTAGAGCTAAGCTCCTAAATATGAGCAGACAAGCAAGAATCAGCAGATGCACAGTGAAAAAAGTCAAAAAAAAATAGAAAATAAAATTTTGGAGAACATAGGAACTATGCAGAGAGAAGAAAACTTAAAAAATTACAAAAAATATTCTCAGATTCAATCAACAAATACTTGATAACCTGCTATGTGTTAGGCACTAGGGATTCAGCATTAAGTAGAACAGACAAAAAAACTCAGCCCTCACGATGCTTAGAAATTATTGTATTAGAAAAGAAGAAAGAATCTTGTGAATAAAGGGATATTTGGAAAACAAAAAGAGCTCATGTAAATTAAAAATATAATAACAATTAAATAATCAAAAGAAGAATTGAACAAGAAAGTTTAAAGAAAATAGAATAGAGAAAATAGCAGAGAAAGGATCGGACATTTTATTGGACTGGGCCAGGCAGTTTAACATAAACATAATGGGATTTCTAAAAAAGAAAAACAAAAACAGTGGAAAGGAATAATTCAAAAACATCATTAAAAATTCCCCAGTAATAAAAATTCAGAATTCTTCAGATCAAATCAATCTATTGAATGCCCATGAATATTGACCCAAACCAAATAACATCAGTATGCAATTTCAGAAAATTAAGGACAAAGAGAAGATTCTGAAATGTCCCAGAGAGAAGAACACAGATTTTATATACACAATCAAGATCGGAAAGACAACAGACATCTCAAGAATAATGTAAAAAGGTAGAAGACAGCAAAGTAACACTCTCAGAATTGTGAGTGAAAATTATACTTTCTATCTAGACTTTCTTTGATTAACTGTGAATGTGGAATAAGGACATTTTAAATAGATATGTACAGCTTCAAAAAATTATGTCTGTGCAATCTGTCTTTTAGAAAGTTACTGGAGGATGTGCTTTGTTAGTAGGAAGAATTTACAAAGAACAAGTTGTACAATCCATGAAACAGGAAATCAAACACAGGAAATGGAGATTTCAAGGGAATGGCTGTTCAGCTGGACAATCTGGAGCAAGACAGAATTCTCCACAAAGAACATCTTCAGGAAGATAAAGCTAAAGAATATCTTCCGCTTTTAGATGTATTGAGAAGACATTTACAAAACATGAGAGAGTTAGGGGAAAAATGAATGATGAACAAACAAAATCCACACAACAAACAAAACAAAAATTAATTCTTCAGAAAATAGAAAGTGCAGGAAAGGAAGAATAATTCATATTCTACATCGCCATTCTGAGTAGGACTTACAGAACTGAAAAGCTGGGAGTAATCTGAGGACAGGGCTGACATTATAGGCTAGTTGATTGATTTTATTTGCTTTTCTTTTTTAAAATTTGACTTTTCTTTAGATCAAGGCGTTACATGTGTATGTTTGTTATATGAGTATATTTTGTACTGCTGGGAATTGGGCTTCTAACGTACACATTACCCAAATAATGAGCATTGTACTTATAGGTAATTTTTCATCCCTTGCCATGCATCTTCCATTTTTGGAGTCCCCAGTGTCTATTATGTCTGTTATTTTCAACTTTATGTCCATGTGTCCCCATTGTTTAGCTCCTACTTATAAATGAGAACATGTGGCTCTAGCCAAAGATTTTGTCTTTGAATTTTAATTCAGGTGTTTGAGATTAGTTCTTCTTCCCTATGATACATTGGAAAGAGAACTGGACTAGGAGTTGTGACTTGCTTTGACAAATAAAATGTGGTATAAGTGATATTGCACAAATTTCTGAACCTAGAACTCAGGAAACCTTGCAGTTGTCACCTTTTCCTCTTTGTATCCCTGAGACTATCATGCTGTAAAGAAGCTCAACCAAGTCTTCTTGAGGATAAAAGACTACATAGACAGAGGGCCCAGTCATCGCAGCTGCCCTAGCTGGAACACAGCCACAGGAAGACATTCAAGTGAAACCAGAAGAAAAGCTGCCCACCAACCTACAGCATTGTGAAAAACAATAAAGCTGTTGTAAGCTACTAAACTTTGGTGTGTTAAGCTACTACATTTGGGGACAAAATACTGTGCAGCCAGGGATGATTGATAGTATATGGTTATTTATTTGTCTTTTTCAGTAGCATTCCTTCTCTCCCCAGTGCAGTATTATCAATCTTACCACCAATATTACTAGCTGCTCCTTTTCTGAATATGCTTTAAGTATTTCCATATATAGATCTGGGTTTTTTATTTTGGTTTGGTTTCATACACTTTTCTAACAAATATTTATTACCTATTATGGGTCAAGCTCTTTATACGTAAGATCTTGGTCTCTGGCTTCACCTCTTAGCATTACCACATTCCATCCCTAATTGCAATCATCCAATTGTAAAATTTGTCTCACCCCTCCTAGTCTTGATGACACTATTCTCTCTCTAGAATAATATTCCTTCCTTAACAGCCTAACAACTGCTTACCTAGACACATTGCAATTTTGCTATTCTCTTACAGAGTTTAAAATTTGCAATGTGGGATCCCCAGTCATGGGGTTTGATTATTTCTTATTCGGCACATTCAAAGCTCCTTTATTTTCATCTCCCTCTAAAATCTGCTTGACGCTGTGGTTCTGCACCAATTGGCAGAGCCTCCATTTTCTCCTGGGCACAAGCATAATGGCTGCTGTTCCTGCCTTTTTGTGTATTACTTTTCAGGGTTATGAAATCAGCATGCTAATGAGCGATTTGAAATGTTCTTTACATTTGTTCAGCTACAGAATCACCTTCGGCAAATTCATGAATTGACACTGCTGTGAAATTGAAGCTAGAGCTCCAGGACCCAGTGAAGTCCAATCCCTCTGCCATGTCCCAAAGACTTTGTCTTCCTGAAGGATTTAAATGTCCAAGATCTTTCTTGCCTCACATTTGTTATATTCTTTGTTTATTTCCTTTTGATATGCTCCTACTCCTTTGAGAAAACTTCAGTCCAACTTGTTACCTGATTCGTAAATTGCTCCCTTTCCTACTTCACACAGGTAGAACTAACAGTATTTGCTGGTTTTGAGTGTCTTGTTTTTTTCTTTTTCTTTCTGGCTCAGATTTTATATTATATTTATTGCATATTCTTTTAGAGTTTGTCTTGTCTGTGTCCATCATAGACAGAAACATCAGGTTTATGGAACTGCTTAAAGTTCCCACTATTCAAACAGATATCTTCAACTTTATTTCCCCAAGTTGAATAAACGTCCATCAGACAAACATTCAGATCAGGCAGAGCTCTATTACTGTTCTGGCCAGCTGGCCTTAGTATGTCATATCTTGTCCATGCCTTTCCATGCATTCACAATGTCAAAACTTCCTGAAACATATTACTTCAAGGCATAGGCAATCTCCGCAAGCCTGTCAATGGTAACTTTCAGCTTGAAAGTTCATCAAGTAATTTTTGAGTTTCTGTATTTATCTTCCTGGCTTTTCTTTCTCAAATAGGTGCAAATTTTCTATATTAAAGCAGATTAATATAGCTGTCCTATTCTTCAAAGGGTTTCCCTGTGTGCTCACTTTGACTCTGCAGCTTTCCTTGAACCACTGTTTGGTTCAAAGCCAGTAATTTCCTGAATTCTGCTCTTTGTGGAGCAGTAATTTTGACCCGCTCTTTAAGATCTTGCTTCTCTTCCTTGTTAGAAGTTATTGGACTTTAACTAACCTTTGTAAAACCAAAATAATTCTTCTATTTCATATAATCTCTTTAAAAGAAAGGAGATCTGGAATCATTTCTTTTGCTTTTTAAAAATATTCACTTATCATGGCCTTGAAGATCTAATATCATTGTCCCTTTTATATCTGTCTAGAATGTCTTCTATGATTTAAAAATTTTAGATTTTTTCTCTTCTTCCAGTTTAATTAATTACCCTCATTTATTTTTACTCTTTCCTTGCTCCTTTCTAAATGTATGACTGAAACCTATTTTTTCAAAGCATTTCTTGGTTTCTTGTTAATTGTGATTCCAAGAAACATAAAGAGGTCAGAACAGATGTCTTTAATTACGTCCGTGACCTTTCGCTTTGTAAAAGTCTTATTGAGTTGTTTGTCTACCACCAACCAATAAGAAGATGTATCCTTTATATAGCAAGGGACCATATAATATTTTTTCATAATTACCAGAATTGACCATTTGAACATGAGTAAAGTCATAGTTTAGTCCTCTAAAATTTAAGTCAAAACTTGTGTAGTAAACAAAGCCATGGCCATTTTGAGACCACATGGTGATGGTAGTAGGCTGGAGGCAGGGGTACATGAAAGAACATAGGACAAAGCACATGAGTCCAAGATGTCTGCTATTCCTTTATCAAGAATGCAGCTCAAAACCAGAAAAAGGAGCATGGAATTTCAAGCAGCTGATCTGGCACTGTCTGTTTAGGCCTGGCACTAATAATTTAAAGTTTGAAATTCACTAGTGAAGTCCATTTGGAAACACAACAGTCTGTGTAGTTCAAAGTCCCAAGCTGAAAGCTTGGCTGAAAAACACAGCATAAGCAGCAAATATTTTCCTCCCCACCCATGTTCAGAAAGAATGAATCCATTTTTCCGTCTCACTTGCAATGCCAAGGCAGAATTCAGTTGACAGTCGAGCTATAGCAGCTTGCATTGCAGAACCCAAGCAGCCGACATCTGTCAAGGCCATTATGGCATTACAGGTGCTGAGATAGAATCAATTGCCTGAGGACAAGGCTACCCTAAGCTGTGGTGACACGCCAGTGTCAAAATCTTCATAGCTTTGCATTCAACAAAACTCCAAATTCTAAAGCCACTCTCCTAAATCATGGAAGTTTAATGTCAACTATACAATCTAAAAAGCATGCTATGGAGTACAATTTTGACTATTACCTAGTTTTCAAAACTGAGCACTTGGGGCCAGGCATGGTGGCCCATGTAATCCCAGAACTTTGGGAGACCAAGGCAGGAGGATTGCTTAAGTTCGAGTTCAGGACTAGCCTGGACAACATAAGAAGATCCTGTCTCTACCAAAAAAAAAAAAAAAAAAAAAAAAAAAATTAGCTATCAGTAGTGGTGGCATGTGCCTGTGGTCCCAGCTACTTTGGAGACTGTGGTGGGAGAATTGCTTGAACCTAGGCGATTGAGGCTACCAGTGAGCCATGATCATCCACTGCACTCCAGCCTGGGCAATGGAACAAGACCCCATCTCTGAAAACAAAACAAAACAAAACAAAACAAACAAATAAAATCACTTAATCAGCTGCCACCAAAACGTCAATATATTACAAGTTCATTTATTACCAGAAGCCTAAGAGTAGGCCACAATAAATTCTCTGAAGGCAAGTTGATCCCAAAGTAAAGTGGTATGTGCTAGTTCCTGCCTCCTCCTTATGGACGAGGTAAGCCACTCCTTCTTTATAAGAGGGCTGGAATTTTATTCTAGGACAGTCAAATGACACTACTAGTTCTTAACCAGGGACAATTTTACCCCCCAGACATTTGTCAATGTCTAGAGAAATTTTTTTTGTCAAAATTGGAGACGTGTTACTGGAACTAGTGGGCAAGAGACAGGAACACTGCTAAACGTCCTACAATGCACAGGAAAGCGACTGCAGCGAAGAAGAATGATGAGACCCAATATATCAGTAGTGGCAAGGCTGAGAAACATGGTGCCGTGTTGAAATACTGTGTAAGAGTTGGGAAATAGTGTTTCTCTCTAACAGCTACTTTTCCCATCTCACCAAAACTACATGCTAGAGGGTAGAGAGGATACTCCATAAGGATATGAGTGCTAACAGGAAGGGAAAGGTGCTAGAAAACAAAATGATAAATGTCCTCTTCAAAATATATGTATATGTGTGTTGTTCCTGTACTTGGAGGTATTAAGAGTAACTGTTTACATGGCAGCATTTCAGATATTTTGATTCTAATATTTATTTTTGTATTTATATTTTAACTTTTTAACAAGGATTAATATTTCTATAGTGATGCATTTAAAAAGCAAATTGTTTTCTTTACTTGAGAATTTCACTCAAGTCAAGGGAAAGAGAATGTATCATAGGAGATGATTCTGAGTCTCAAAGACATTAGGGAGCATGTGTCTCCTGGTTGCCAATATTGCCAAAAGGTACTATTCAAATTCTGACAGTCCTGTTGAAAATAAAGAAGAATTTCTTATAATTATTATTATTCAAGAGACAGTAGAATTCTCACTGCTTTGCAGAATACAAAGGCGCATATGACTCTGCACATTTTTCATCACATTCCCTGGTGCCTGTATTCTCCTCTTTTGTATAGCATAACAGGGGAAGACAGAGTTGCTTGACTCTTACCGTATTATTAACTCTAAATCACATCTGAAATGGGAGCCCTGCAGGGAGAGTTTAGATAATGACACATCGAAGAAAGAACACAGCCTAAAAATATTTGGTTTAAAATCTCATTCTTGATGTGCCAGGTATTATTTTCTTTGACATACTTTTTTGCCTGCCTTTGCAAAACCATAATCAGAGTGACTTCCCACTCATATTCAATGGGGAAGAGAGTGGGGATTTTGTGACTCAGCCGACAAGTTATAGAAATTGAGAAAAATCAGTTAAAAGAACTCTAGAAAAATAAAACGTTACAGTAAAAAGAAAATTGTGATCATCCCACTAACTTCCCTATTTACAGAAACACGGAAACTGAAACCCCCAAAATCAAGTTATAATCTTAAGTGAAGATTACAATGCATGTTTATAGAAAAGCCAGATATCCTAACTCCTGGGCCATTTCTTTTCCATTCTGTGGTATTGTCTCATCTACTGCATCATCCTTTCATCAAGTATTTATTGACCATCCATTACAGGCCTTTTGGAAATTCAAAAATAAAACAGAGGACAATAGTTTGAATAAGGGGAAAAACTTGTATACAGATAATTAGAAGAACAGACACTAAGTAATACATGCAATAAAAAATAAAATCAGGCCAGGTGCAGTGGCTAACACCTGTAATCCTAGCACTTTGGGAGGCCAAGATGGGTGGATCACCTGAGGTCAGGAGTTCAAGACCAGCCTGGCAAAACATGTGAAACCCCATCTATACTGAAAATACAAAAATTGGCTGGGTATGGTGGCACACACCTATAGTCCCAGCTATTCAGGAGGCTGAGGCAGGAGAATCATCGCTTGAACCTAGAAGGCTGAGGTTTCAGCGAGCATGCCACTGCAGTCCAGCCTGGGTGACAGAGCGAGACTCCATCTCATAAATAAATATATAAATAAGTAAATATATAATCAGAGGAATAAAACTCAAATTCCTATAGAAACTAGACAGGTAATATAAACAAGTAAAAGAGGCTGTGTGGAATTTTTTTAATTAGTGAGGTTTGGGGCAAATAAGGGAATCCAAGGATTGTGCAACATCAGCTCTAGCTAATTGTCACCAGGAAATAATTAGGTTCATTTTTTTCCAAGGAAAACTGAGAATCTCAATTTATATGTAAAATGGTCATTTTTTAAACCTTCCTAATTGTGGATATATAATGTGGGGAAAGGGAAAAGTGACAAAGAGAAGAGAGAAAAGGGATAGATTATAATGATTATGAAAGGCTTTGGGGCTGAAACGAGCATCAAGGTAGAATGTCAAATGTTATGCAGGTTATGGCTGACCCTGTTTTGGCAATCCCTCTCCCTGTTATATTCCACGATGGTTTTCAGTTTGGTTTTAGTGTGATTTAACTAATGAGCTATCTATTTTGAATGTCTTTTCATTTTCTCAGTAACTGGCCTACTTTCTGACGCTCACAGGCTTTCTAAATACCCTGGGTGTTAGCACTTGCATTTGTCTTACAGATTGAGATGTGAAACATTTCTGCAGCTTTTGTGCCATCACTTTGAACCTTAGGTGGGCAGTGAATCTCTTTTGTGACAGGCTTGTATTGAAACTACAGAACAGATGGGAGTTGGCTGGAAATCATAAAGAACAGAGAGAAATCAGCCATGAATTACGATTGCCAAGAAATCCTGCAAAGTTATTTTGTATTAACTAGCATGGACTATATTGGAAGACTCAAAATACTGAAAGAATAATGGGGTTCATTGTCCTCTCCAAGGAGTAGTGAAAGCTTTTTGATAGATTCTAAGCACCTGTTTCTTTCTCCTAAGATAGAAGTAGACGATGATTTCCTTTCAGACACGGAGTGGCTGAGGACAGGGTGGGAAAATGGTTGGTACTCAGGTCCTTGTACTTTTCACAATCAAAGTTCCTGCACCACTAGAATGTGAAATGTTGTGCAGTATGCATAGAAAACATGGATTCTATATTTTAAGGTTCTAAAAATACAATATGTGTAGGAATAAATACTATTTCAGCCATCTATCAATGCAACAGAAAAGAGAAATTATAATAGTCTTAAGTCAAGGTAAGGAATTTAAAGAGTAATTTGTTATGGATGGTTATACTGTTTATCAATGGAGAAACCATACAACCATGGGGATAAATATGTATTGAGTACTTAATATATACTGGGTGTTGTCCACTTGCTGGAATTCACCAGATAAGTAATGTGGTTCCCAGCATATGCCATGATCTATTTTAGCTGCTCAGCCTTATAAGTGCTATTTCTTCTCTGTAAAATGTAATTACCTTCTATTCATTCTTCAGAGCTCAGCTTAAATGATATCTTCCCTAAGAAGCTTTTCCTGATCCTGCAAGACTAGATTAAGAGCTCTTCTATGCACTCTCATAAAACCCTGTGCACATCTCTATCATTGTCTTGGTCTTCCTATCTCTTTATCTAGACTGCAACATGAAGGTGGAGTTTTATTCAGTTTTATAGCCTCAATATTTTGCACAGTGCTTGGCATAGTGCACATACTCAATGAATGTTTGTTGCATGAATGAATGAAAGAGTGAATGAATGAATTTATAAATGGATGGATGAATGAATAAAATATAATCCAGAGTTCAAAGACAATCCACAGAATGGGAGAAAATATTTGCAAACTACCTCTCTGACAAGGGATTAATAACTGGAATGTATAAGAAGCCTCAAACAACTCTATAGGAAAAAACTCAAAAAATCCAATCAAAAAATGGGCCAAAGATTTGAGTAGACATGTCTCAAAAGAAGACATAAAAATGGAAAACAGGCATATAAAAAGCTGTTCAACATCACTGATCATCAGAGAAATGCAAATCAAAACTTCAATGAGGTATCATCTCACCCCAGTTAAAATGGCTTATATCCAAAAGACAGGCGATAACAAATGTTGGCGAGTACGTAGAGAAAAGGGAACCCTTGTACACTGTTGGTGGAAGTGTAAATTCGTATAGCCACCATGAAGAAGAGTTTGGAGTTTCCTCAAAAAAGCTAAAAATTGAGCTAACATTTGATCCAGCAATCCCACTGCTGGGTATATACCCAAAATAAAGGAAATCAGTATGTGGAAGAGTTATCATCACCCCTATGTTTGTTGCAGCACTGTTTATAATAGCTAAGACTTGGAAGCAACCTAAGTGTCCATAAACAGATTAATGTATAAAGAAAATGTGTCATATAATATATATATATACAACGGAGTACTATTGAGCCATAAGAAAGAATGAGATCCAGTCACTTGCAACAACATGGACGGAACTGGAGGGCATTACATTAAGTGAAATAAGCCAGGCACAGAAAGACAAATACCGCATTGTCTCACTCATTTGTGGGACCTAAAAATCAAAACAATTTAACTCATGAACATAGATTGTAGAAGAATGGCTACCAGAGGCTGGGAAGGGTAGTGGGAGGCCGAGGGGGAGGTAGGGATGATTAATGGGTTCACAAAAAAATAGAATGAATGAATAAGACCTACTATTTGATAGCACAATAAGGTAACTTTAGTCAATAATAACTTAATTGTACAGTTAAAAATAACTAAAAGGGTATAATTGGATTGCTTTTAACACACAGGGTAAATGCTTGAGGGGATGAATATCCTATTCTCCATGATGTGCCTATTTCACGTTGCATGTCTGTATCAAAATATCTCATGTACCCCATAAATACATACACCTACCGTGTACCCAAAAAATTTTTTTAAATACCTATTAGAGTCAGAGTTCAACCCCCTTGGATGAAGTCAGTCAGTTACACAGATAGAACTATATTTATTTCAGGCTGTGCTATTAACACACTTGTTAGTTTTGAGAATTAATAAACATTTATATATATATATTCCAGAATGGAATATAGAGGGAGTGACTTAATTATCTAAAGGAATGAGGAAGGACTTTACAGAGAAAATAAAAATATTTGTTGGGATTTTGAATATTCCTTCATTTAGTAAAGATTTCTTTGGGGTTCTAGTCCCTGGCATATACGTTTCTAGGTAGTGGAATTACAGTTCACAAAAAACGAACAAAGTCTCTGTGTTTACAGAGTAGGGTTAGAGAGCTTATGAACTAATACATATGTACATGCATACATACATAAAGGTAGGTATACATTTTACATTTTAGGTAATGATTAGTGCTATAATGAAAATACAACAGTATTATGAAAGATTATGAATAAAGGCGAAAATAGGTACATCTTTTCCAGGGTTTAGCTTAACCAAAACTCTTTAAAATTTTATTAACAGATTCTGGTCAACTCTCTAGCTTTCTGTTTACTCAGAGCTGTCTTGTGGAAGGCACAGTGCTCAGGTGGACAAAATCTTGAGTCATTTGCTGTTCCTTCTCCTCCCCACTTTGAACTTCCTGCCCTTTTCTACTCCACACTCAACAAGACTCCTTCCTTCTACTCATTTAGGCCTAAAATCAAACTACAAATCTATTAACAAACAGCCTGTATTCTTTTTGTCTCCCTAGCCAGATGATCAAAGAAGTATTTAAGGAAATAAAGAAGAAAATGGGGTATTTTTTTGGACTTAGTGTGTAAAGAATGGATTATTGGTGTGAGGGAATTAGCATACACAGAGGCAAAAATGTCTTTCTCCTGAATGGTAAACATAACAGTGAGCAAATGCTTTCTACACAGATATTTAATAAATCATTGGCTAGGCTGAGATGAATGGCAGTCCAGAATTCTGCAAGCCTACATAACCAATAATCACGAAATATAAATGGCAGTTAACCTAGAATGCACATTGTAATTTTTAAAATTTGTAATGGAAGCACTGAAGTGTCAATGGAGTTGTCAAAATTTTTTCTTTGATTAAATGTGAGCATATTCAATTCAAGCATTTTATAATTCATGCCTATAGGCACTGTGACAATGCTCTATAAAATCTCAAAATTCATTATGAAAACCATGGACACTTAATGAGTCAAATTCCACTTACATTTATTGCTTAGTAAGCTGTGCTCTTCAATTGCTATGTATAGTTTTTAGTTACTCAGACTAACAGCAAATCATATTTGTTGTCTAAAACATCACTGAGCATGAATTATAATATCCATTATTCTAGCTTCTGTATCATTAAGGCAAAAATCTAGTTTCATGGTAAACTTAACCATTAAATGCAGAACTTCTCAATACAACTTGCTGCTTCTAACTTAGATTTTGTAAGTGAAAAAACGAACTTTAAGAAATCTTCCCTGTTCCACTAGAATCCAATGACAAATTCTTTCAATCCTATTCAATTTGTTGATTCACTTAATTACTATGTATTACTATGTAATAAGGCATTGAGCTAATTTCTCAGATGCAATGAAATTTACTCTCTAATTAGAAAGATCTTAATCAGATAAGAATTACACAAATAGAAGTAAAATTACCAGTGAGGCAATGATTACAAAATGCCTTACAAGCCCATGACAGGTGCCTTTATATAGTTGGAGAGTTAGGAATGGCTTCCCTGAGGAAGAAATAAATAATCTGAAATTTAAGGGAATTAATTGCGTGGATGGAGTGTAGCTGGAGAATAGGAGTCGAGAAAAGAGTTTCTAGCAGAGAGAATTGCACACAAAGTTCCTTCACAGAACATGGGTTCAATCAAACAGACCAGTGTGGAAGAAGGAGGATTGTTCTGAGATGAAACCGGAGAGATGGGCTAAGGCCAGACCTTGCAGGATTTAAGTGGTCACTTTATATATTTGGGTCTTTATCTTAACAGGAATCTCTTGAAGAATCTGAAGTAGAAGAATAAAATATAGTCAGGCATAAGTCATATTTCCAATAAATGTTTGTAAAAGATGACTTATTTTGCATTTTAATAAGAATAAATAAAAATCTGCTTGTTGGGCTTAAATGTAGTATACGAGTTTTCCTACCAAAGTGTTCTTTGGCTTGTAAACATATTTTTCTCAATAGTTGAAGTTGTGAACATTCTTTCTCCATTTTTGAATAAGCATGAGGCACCTAACCCAATGAAAATAAACACCTGCTGTACCTCAAAGATGTAATTATACTTTGAAAAGTAAAGAAGTTCTGGGATATATTCATAAGGAGTAATATAACTCATAAAAATATTACATAATAAAAAATGTAACGGTTTATGTAACTTAGGGCCTAAACAATAAGAATGGAGTTGATGTGATTAAAAACCAGCAGAATGGGTGATTCCAGAGTACCCATTTTCCCCAATTATCATAAGGCTCACATTGACTCTCTGCATCCTTGAGAGTGTACAGAGCTGTTGCATATTGCCATGGGCAGACCAAAGACAACTCCTACCCTTGATGAAGACCTTGGCGAAGGCATCTGTAAGTAAGACCATCAGACATGCCGACTAGTAGTGAGCGGTAGCTAAACTAGTGAGAGAGACTGTTAATCCCTAGATATGTAGCCTATGCCTTCCGCCCCCATCTGAGGCTCTTGCTTACTCACAGATGTCCTTTAGCTTGTTGGTTTGGTTTGGGGTGTGTGTGTGTGTTCCCTCAGAATAAGTACAGAGCCTTTAGCTTGCTGGGGAAATTGAGAAGCTAAAGCTACTTAACTCATTTCATGTTTATTAAAAAAAAAAAAAAAGTGGGCTGAGTGTGGTAGCTCACGCCTGGAATCCCAGCACTTTAGGAGGCCTAGGCGGGCAGATCACTTGAGGTCAGGAGTCGGAGACCAGCCTGACCAACATGGTAAAACCTACTAAAAATACAAAAATTAGCTGGGTGTGGTGGTGGGTGCCTGTAATCCTCAGAAGGGTGAGGCAGGAGAATTTCCTGGACCCAGGAGATGGAGACTGAGCTGAGATTGTGCCACTGCACTCCATCCTGGTTGACAGCACGAGACTGTCTCAAAAACAAAGAAAAAAAAAGTGCAGCTTACTGTCAGTGCTCATTTAATTTTACATGAAGACACAGTGAATCTAACTGATTTTCAGTGTGAAAATAAAATATAAAAACCATTCTTGGAGTTATTTCTAAACAGAACTTGTCTTTAATTCTAATGTAAAAGAAATGTATATGATGATCAGTATTTAATAATAACTGTATTCAACAGTACATTAAAAGAGTCATTCACCATGATCAAGTGGGATTTATTCCTGGAATGAAAAGTTGGTTTAACGTAAATCGATAAATACAATTCATCATATTAATAGAATAAAGAAAAAAATGATTATCTCAAGTGATGAAGAAAAAGCATTTGATAAGAAAACAAATAACCCTAATTAAAAATGGACAAAGGACTTGAGTAGATATTTTTCAAAGGAAGACACAGAAATGGCCAACAGACATATTTTATAAGGGCTCTACATCTTTAGTCATCAAAGTCATTGCGGTTTCATTTTATTTTGTAAAATAAAACCACAATGAGATAAAACCTCAGACGGTTAGATTGGCTATTAAAAGAAGATGAAAGATAACAAGTGTTGGTGAGGATGTGGAGAAGAAGAAACCCTTATGTACACTATTGGTGGTATTGCAAACTAGTATAGCCATTTTGAAAAATAGTATGGAGGTTCCTCAATAATCTGAAAAATAGAATTACTATATGGCCAAGGATTCTCACTACTATTCACAATAGCTAAGATATGGAAACAACCTAAATGCCCATTAACAAATAAATAGATCAAAAATGTGATACACACACACACACACACACACACACAATGGAATATTATTCAGCCTTTAAAACAAAACAAAATTTTGTCATTTGTGACAATGTGGATGAACCTAGAGGACATTATTCTAAGCGAAATAATCCAGACATGGAGAAACAAATACCACTTGGTCTCACTTACATGAGGAATTGAAGAAAGTTGAACTCACAGAAGTGAAGAGTAAAACAATGGTTACTCGACACGGGGGGTTGGGATTAAATAGGGATAGAGGAGACACTGATCAACAGGTAAGATAGAACAATTAAATAGAAGGAATAATCTCTGCCATTGTATTCAATAATAAGGTGACCATAGTTATTAATAATGTATTGTATGTTTCAAAATAGCTGAAAGAGGTCGGGTGTGGAGGCACACGCCAGTAATTCCAACACTTTGGGAGGCCGACACGGGTGGATCATGAGGTCAGGAGTTCAAGACCAGCCTGACCAACATGATGAAACCCGTCTCTACTAAAAATACAAAAATTGGCCAGGAATGGCAGTGCGTGCCTGTAATCCCAGCTACTCAGGAGACTGAGGCAGGAGAATTGCTTGAACCCAAGGGGCAGAAGTTGCAGTGAGCCAAGATCACACCCCTGCGCTCTGGCCTGGGTGACAGAGAGAGACTCCATCTCAAAAAAAAAAAGAAAAAAAAATAGCTGAAAGACAGAATGCTAAATGTTCTCACCACAAGAAATAAATTTGCATTGATGGATGTGCTAATTACTGATTTGATCATTCCACAATGCATATGTATTTTGAAATATCACCTTGTAGCCTATAAATATATACAATTATTATTTGACAATTGAAAATAAAATAAAATAGAATTTTACATTAAAAAAACAAAGATTGGGTAGCAGATTGGATAGTATAACAGTAAAGAGACCAAGGGATTTATTGGAAAGACTGTGTAATTGATTGACTATTGGATGAGAGGAAGAAAAGAAAGATTTCAAAATGATTCCCATTTCTGATTCTGATGTTATTATGCACTGAAATAGGGAATATTTGTGTAGGAATTTCATCATTATTTTTGTTCTGGTTGTATGTTTGTAACTGTCCTCATCTAAATGAAATTCAGTCAGATAGTAGTATTCAACATTTCAATAGAAGCATGAATTGTGTTTTATGGGATCTACACTGTACATTTTTTGATTAATTTCAACTTCAGATAATAAGATGAATTGAATCCTGTTAGTACTTTAGATTACAGGGAATTACTAGATTAAAAAATATGCTTTAAAGCTTTAGGGTTCAGAAGTTTGTACTTTTCAAAGCATTGCTTAAACAAACAGGTAGTGGGAAAAGAAGAGAATAGAACCTGATAACATAAAATAAAACTCATAGCAATTTTTTTGTAGTTGACTGAGGTCAGTTTAGTTGAAGCATCTTGCAAGAGATAAAAACACATTTAAAATAAAATTTAAAAATGAATATCTCAAAGTATTAAAATTGAACTATTGTTGTTTTATACATTTGTGTGCCTTTATTATACCATCTATCACATTCTGCAGTAGACTGTAATTATTGCTGTTACATCTTCGTGTCTCCTACCCAATTATAATCACTTACTGGGCAGAGAGTGCCTCATTTTTCTTTGTTTGTTTCCCACTCACAACTCACACACTGCTTATATCTCAGTGTATGTTTGCTAAATTTACTGACCTTTTAAATTATTAATTTTAACTTCTGCTGAGGCAATTCTTGAATAGGCTGGATCCAAATGAGTTTTCCTGAGAATTAATACAAATGTGAACTTATATTTGATGAACTGGATTGTTAGACCTTGTAGGGCAAGAAAAAAACATTTTCTTTCCTACTCATCTTAGGCTCATTGGATGGAGTTTTGTAAGTCACACTGACAAAAGACAGTTTGTCAAGAGAAAAACATATTAATTTATTTACTGTAAGTTTCACATGACACATAAGCCTTCATAAGGAAATAAAGACCTGAAGAGACTGTTAATCTTGAATGGTTTTATTCTAGGTGTGATGAAGAGTGGAGAGTCATGGGAAAATTTGATAGCACAAGGAGATATCATAGGAGAGAGAGCTAAGTGTAGTAAAGCGGGGGACACTCAGCAAAGTCTGTTTTTTCCGATTTCTCCTGGCAGCTCATCTTCAGAGATCAGCATGCTCCTTTCCTCCAAGTACAGGGAGGGCACCTCTCACATGAGGGTCTCATGACTGCCTCAGGGGAAGCTGCGAGAGTCCTTCCTGCACCTGCTGTTTCTCAAATTCCTTCTGTTTAAAATAGTCAATATGCCAAGGCGGCATATTTTGGGATAGTGCTTTCTGAATCCTGTTAACCCTGAAGCATGGAAAAACTGCACTGACTTGCCTCTGAAGCGACATTCAAAGAATTTGCCATTTTCTTTTCTACCTATTTATTGTTTCCTATTCTTTTCATTGCTACTTTTCTGGCCCACTTATACACAAGGGGTGATAAGATGACTGTGTTTCACCATCTACTCCTGGTATTTGAAGAGTAACTTCTAGACAAGAAATGGTGACCAAACCGAGGCTTACATTTTGCCAATCTTACGTAAAAGGGAAAAACAAGCAAGAACAGTGCACAAATCATCTTCAATGTTTCTCAGTTCCTCTCTGCACATTACTCTTTCCTCCTTCCAACCCATTTAATTATTCAGCAAATATTTATTGAGTTTTTTAGGAAGTGGGAGCACACCAATGAATAAAACAGATTAAAATCTCTGCCCTTGTGAAATGTATAATCCAGAAGAGGGAAACAGACAATGAAAAATAAGCAGCACAGAAGAGAGAAAGAGAAGGGCTGGTGCAGGGTCAGATATAGACACAGATATGCATGTTGGAAGGTAATCAATACTGAGGAACAAAGGAAAATATTAAATAAATATGTAATATAGTAGGTCATACTGTGAAAACAAGACCCAAATGCAGTGTTGAAAGATCTACAAGAATTAGCCAAGCAGTTGTCTTGAAGAGGGTATTCTAAGTAGAGAGAAGAACTAGCTCAAATGCTCTAAGATAGACATGCCCAGTGTTCTTGAGAACCAGCTCAGAGGCCAATGTTGTTGGAGGGGAGTGAGCTAAGGGGGACTGGTAGGACAAGCGGCAGAGGAGTAAGAGAGCGCTAGAACTTAACAGGCTCTTAAAAGAATCTTCATTTTCGCTCTAAAGGGTCATTACAGGGTTCTGAGCGTAGGAGTGACAGTGACACAGTCTGACTTATGCTTTTAAAGGAGTTCGAGACCAGCTGCAGTGTTGAGGACAGATTGGGGTGGGATGGAGGGGAGGGGACCTGGAATCAGAAAGACCAGCAGGAAGTTATCACGGTGATTCAGGTGGGAGATGATGGCCAGGACTGAAATGACAGCAACAGAAGCAGTGCAAAGTACGCAGCTGCTATTTATTCCTTGAAGGTTGAGTCAACAGAATTTCCTAACAGGCTGGATGTGAGTATAAGAGAACATGTGGAGTAGGGGAATCACTCCACTGTGTATGGCTTAACAAGGGGCAGGGTGGAGCGGCCACGAATTAAGATGGGGGGTGCTTCCTGAATGTGGGAGCAGGGTGGTCAGGAGTTCAGTTTTGAATGTACTGGGCTTACACGTGTGTTCATCAGCTGAGATTGTACCTTCATACTTCTTAGTTGAGAAAGAGCTTGGAGACTACAGTAAATATGGTATTTGTCTGCCTAATCAATATTCTTTCCTTACAAATTAAGAAGTTCATTTGTAAAAACGATTCAATGAATTGCACAGGGATACACAGCATAATAATTGCCATGCATAGTTGTTTTTTTAAAGTACTGTCTGGGCATTAAATCACAGCCATGTTCAGAATCCTCTGGCCTGTTTAAGTGAAAACCTTCCAGGGTTAATAATTCCAGTCACTCACTCAGGAAAGGGCTTTTAAAAACCTGCCTTGTACCAGCATGGGGTTGGTCATGCCTGTAATCCCAGTACTTTGCAAAGCCAAGGTGGGCAGATCACTTGAGGTCAGGAGTTCGAGACCAGCCTGCCCCACATGGTGAAATCTGTTTCTACTAAAACCACAAAAATTAGCCAGGTGTGGTAGCTCATGCCTGTAATCCCAGCTACTGGGGAGGCTGAGGCAGGAGAATCTCTTGAAGTTAGGAGGTGAAGATTGCAGGGAGCCGAGATCATGCCACCGCACTCTAGCTTGGGCAAAGGAGAAAGACTTTGTTTCAGAAAAAATAATAATAATTTTATTATTAAAAATAGAAAATCTAAAACCTCCCTTGTAATGAAGACATACAACTAACACTCATTAAGAGGTCATATCATTCCAGACACATTGTTTCATTATCTCATTTAAGGGTCAAAACAGCCCCATGAGTTAGGTACTATAACTATTTTCCCCATTTTACAAAAGAGGTAAAGAAATCAGAGAGAGGTTAAGTGATTTGTTAATTAAGTAGTAAAGCTGAGATTTAAACCCAGCATTCTGAGCCTAAAGTTCTGCAATAGACCTTCACCCTTTCACTAAAGTATTCAAGTCCTATAAAAATGCAGTCCGTGCTTGAAAGGGCAGTTTGAAAGCTGGTTACTATGTCGTAATTGTGGTTGTGACAACAGGCGATAAGAGAAGAAGAGAGGAGCAAGCATATATATATATATATATATTTGGCACTCCAGGAAGTTGGAGGTGGATTACAGAACTGTGCAAGAGTTAAAGAACCGAGGAACAGAGATTACTACTAACACTTAGATTTCAAAGACGAATTTTCTTTTTTCTTTTCTTTCTTTTTTTTTTTTTTAAGACTCAGTCTCTCTCTTGTCCCCCAGGCTGAAGTGTAATGGGTGTGATCTTGGCTCACTGCAACCTCTGCCTCCTGTGTTCAAGCAGTTCTCCTGCCTCATCCAACCTCCTGAGTAGCTGGGATTACAGGCGCCTGCCACCATGACTGGCTAATTTTTGTATTTTTAGTAGAGATGGGGTTTCACCATGTTGGCCAGACTCTTCTGGAACTCCTGACTTCAGCTGATCTGCCCATCCTGGCCTCTGAAAGTGCTGGGATTACAGGCGTGAGCCACCGTGCCCAGCCCAAAGATGAATTTTCTAACTTAACTCTTATAACTTTTATAAGATGAAGTGATTCCTTTAAATGAAATTAAGTATATAACATGTTGGTCTTGTTAATTAAGAATAATTTGTTTAAAATTGCCTACAAACAATAATTTTATGCAACGATTTTATTGATTTTATCATTGACAGACTGGTATTTACTTTAAAATGTGCCAATGAGTAAACTGAGTCTTTATTGGCATTTATACACTAAGTTAAAGGAAAACCAACTTTTTTTTTTTTTTGAAAGCTTGCTTTGCTGTGAATAAAGAGAACTTCTAAGGAAGCCTGTGTTCATAGATTGTCATGATACTTGCAACCTTTACTTCCTTTAGATGTGTCAATTAATTCCAGGGAGTAGATGGTAAATTGGTACATCTTTCCATTAAGTAGGACTTGCTCACCTTTGAAGAGGGGAGACATCACCTCCTCCAAGTGATAGAGGGATGAGAAAATCTTTAAATATAGTCAGATGGAAAATGACTGAAATGTTTTGTTTTAACATATGCCTTCTAGTATTCTTTATTTTCAAAATGAAAAACCATTGTGTTTTTCATTTTATTTGCGGTAATTAATGCACTTCATTTGTTTTACTTTTGTGGTTTTTGACTTGTTCAATTGATTGAAGAGCCTTTCTTTCAAGGCATTTGTCTGCTCCCTGGTGGTTGCATAAAAAATTGCACCTCCAAGTGCTCAATGCGTTAAAAAAATAATCTTTCAAATTGGAATTCGGAAGTGTCTTACCTCACATTCTATAAGCAGGTGGATCCCACATTAAGTTAAATTATTGTCTCCTTAATGCAGTTGAGGTTTCAAATGTTTCTTTTATTATAAAATGTATACAGAGGAATTTCTATATGCTTACTTTCTGGTGTATGAAGCTATAGTATGAGAGGTCAGTTGTTAGGGAAAAAGAAGGAGGAAAGCAAGATTGGAAATTATTCCTGGAACCGCAAGAGTAAATTTGCTGGAGTGGTAAGATGAAAGTTTTCTTCTACTTCCTGTTTTTCCTCTCTCTGTCTTCACACACACATAAACACCCCCCAAGGAAAAGATAGGCTTGCCTAGAAAACTACTGCTTCAGTTTCTCCTCCACTTTTCCTCTCCTGTAAGTTAAGTAAGTCTCCAAGCCCATGAAAAATGTATGAACATCTGGCCTGGTGTGTATATCCCAGTACTTTGCGAGGCCTAGGCAGGAGGATTGCCTGAGTCCAGGAGTTCAAGACAAGCCTAGGCAACATAGTAAGACCGTGTTTCCACAAGAAAAAATTAAAAATGAGCCAGTCACAGTGGCCCTTGCCTGTAGACCCAGTTATTCGGGAGGCTGCAATGTGTGGTGAAGGATGTGTTAATTAATTTGATTGTGGTAATTATTACACAATGTGTATCTCAAATTGTCATGTTGGACACATTAATATATATAATTTTCGTTTGTCAATTATACCTTAGTAAAGCTGAGGAAGAAAAGGTAAGGCATTTTCATGTAATCTGTCCAGACCATTTTCCACTATGACTGGCTTTCCTCATACTTCCCCTTAGAATGGCCTTGGGCATTGTGACATGGGAACAAGGGGAAGTTGTGTTGAAGATATTCCGTTTTAATCGTAATTTAGAAAAACAGTTTGGAAAATTTCAATAGAGAAATTATGGAGTCTTGATGTAGATACATGTGAAGGATATTCTTTTGCCATTTTAAAATCTATTTACTAAAGAACCAAAACTCAAATTCAAATTAATGAAATATGAAAAGAAAAACCACAAGAATAAATGATAAAATCAATAGAAATTACTCTGATATCAAGAAGTAAATTGTAACAACCATGATGAAGTCAGATCATATCCAAAATAAATAATAACTCATTAAGAGGAAAAGATAAGTTTGAATGGGAGTAATGAATAGGCTCTTGACTTCACAGATAATACAATCAAAAGGAAACGTTTCACAGAGGCAAAGTGGGAAAAATGTAAATACCTTGCCAATTTAACAAGAAATACTCATAATACATCCTAACTACAGTAAGGACATCAATAACAAAGTGTTTAAAAATAATCATCAGTTCCCAGAGAATTCATATTAAATCGATAATACTGTGCAAAAATTGCCCTCAGAACCTGTGACTCATATGAACAGAACTGCATACGCCAGGCATGGTGGCTCACGCCTGTAATCCCAGCACTTTGGGATGTGTATCCTATAAGCACAGGAGTTCGAGAGCAGCCTGGGAAACATGGCAAAACCCTGTTTCTAGAAAAAAATTCAAAAATTAGCAGGGCATTGTGCTACATGTGTGTAGTCCCAGCTACCTGAGGTGAGGACCTGAGGTGGGAGCGTCACTTGAGCTTGGGAGGTAAACCTACATTGAGCTGTTACTGTACCCCTGCACTCCAGCCTGGGCAACAGAGCGGGACTCTGTCTCAAAAACAACAAAAAACTTGACAGAGATTTTCCCAAATTAGCCACAATCTGAAAAAATTAATTTGACATCCCCAATAATAAGTTATGAAATTAAAATAAATTATTCTGAACTACCAAATTAAAGAAAATTCATCAATCTAGAGGAAAGACTGAATTATCTTTCCATTCTCTCCATGGAAAACATTATAAAATCAATGTCATATCAAGAGACAATTTAGAGTATACAGCAAAAATATATATGTTAGGAAAAAGCATTATGACATTTTTAAGGTCGTTAATAAGTGAAATTGTGGATTTTTGCATTTGTCAACTTCTGAAAATTTCTAATTTCTTGATATTTCTATTCACATTCTAAATAAATATATTTACATCTTTATAATTTTTCTTAAAAACCTTTTTTTTCTGCCTCTCTCCAGATAAGCTTCCCCTCAACCCAAAATCTATCCCTATACACACCTCCACGGTAACTCTTAGCAACTGTGGGTCCCTTCTCAATTCTTACAAAGCATGGTCGCAGACATACACATTCACACACACACACACACACACACACACACACACACACACACTGTCAGTTGTGATTCAGTCTCATCTAAGGATAAAGCCTGGGTAATGGCTTTGCATTTGATTAACTAAAAGGCCACCCTTTTAACATTCCATCTCCAGGGTGAATTAATGTCTGTATCTTTAATGTAAGAGAGCTGCTTACACCTTTTAAACATGCTACTCTTCAAGTCTTTACCACAGTCATCCTGGAAAAGAGAAAAAAAAAAGTCTAAACAACCTTATAGCCTCAGTTTCATCTAATACCCCTCTCCTCAGCTTTCTGTAACTAAGTGACGATTCTCATTCAATTTACAGTGCTTACTGGGCTGCACTGAAATGGGATGTTAGTATTTCTCAAGATGTAAGTATTTCTTGTTAAAAAAAAAAAAAAAAAAAATACAGTTGCTGTTAGCACCAGAGGCACTGGACGAGAAAGATAAGCAAGCCACTGCTCTCTTATTTCTACATAGCAGGTTTGTATTTCGTGACAAAGGTAGCGTGTATTATTTTCTATGCCCAGAAATTCCTAATGGAAGTAGGTATGATAATGACATATTTTATACTGTGGTGTTGAAACCATTTCCACAGGGTTCACAGGAATTGTATGTCGAGCTCTGGACAGAAATATAGTTATAATTAAGCATTAATCAGGCTGCACTCTACTCCACTTCCTTGTTGTTAAAAGTCATGTAGCACTAGAAACTGGCCATTTGGATGCTCATTGTTCCACAGATAGAATTTCTGACATTTGGGTCATAGACTGTTTCAGAATTGATTTGCATGCCCACTGTTCCCACAGGGAGGATGTCTGACATGGGGGTCACAGACTGTTTAAGAAATAATTTGCATCCCCACTGTTCCTACAGACAGGATCTCTGTCATTAGAATCATAAGGCTTTTGTTTAAGGCTTTTGTTAAATTTTGTAAAATTTCTCATTTTGTGTGATTTCTATTCTCATTCTAAATAAATACTCACATTTATATCTTTGTAATTTTTCTTTAAGGCCTATTTCTGCTTCACTCAACATTGTTTTCCAGACCCCAAATTCCAGCAACCAGTTTGAAGATGCCCACAGAAGAATGAGATCAGCCTGAGAATACACCTTCTTCATTTCCCTGCCCCACGACTTCACTGTGCACTTTGCGACCGATCGACGATCTCCACGCTTCGGTCCACTCCAAAACTGTTAAAAATTTTTTCCTCAAATTATTCAGGGAGATGGATTGGAGGCTCCCTCCCATTTCCTTGTTCAGTGATCCTACAATTAAATCTCTTTCTCTGCTGCAACATCTCAGTGTATTAACTTCCTGTATGCATCAGGCAATGAGCCTATTACAGCTACAGTAGTCTATCCAATATAAAACTAGAAATAAAATTCTGTTAGTGCTATGTTGGGTATTATCCCGGCTCTAAAAGTATATTTGAAATGAGAATTGTAAATCCGAAAGCTTGTTTAAGTACAATAGGCAAATTTTACTGGAATATATAAATACGACAGGACTCTATTTATTGGCCTAACCAGTTTCTTTAGAAGGCTGGAAGAAGTAAACCTTTCTCTTAGAGTTTTGTATGCTTCTCTCGGTCCTGAATTAGGTATTTATCTAAATAGTATAGAATTCATGTCTGTAATTCAGGCGGTAAAGAAGAGTACTAAGGGGACTTGATTTAGTTTCAGACCCAGGAAACACTGCAAGAACTTTGATGTGCTGCATGTCCTGCAGTTGGGAGCTTGTGTTGATACTGGCAAGGAACCATATTATTGACTAGCTTTTCTTTGCACAGGCAATGAGAAGGATTAGCATATTGGCTTAATCAATTTTTAATGAAGGAAATATATACTAATGACCAAATATTTGATACTGCTGTTGCAGAAGAGCAAAATTTAAATTTACAAAAGGACAGAATTATTAGGAGAACTACTTTGAGAATTGGATTTTCTATGTAATCCTTTGTTTCCATCTTCTAACTGTCTCCTGGCTTTCTTCTTCAGTCTAGGATATGGATGAATAATTAAATGAGGATATATTTCAGATTTTTGTGTGTGTGGATTTTATACATAGCATTCAAGCACTGCTGATTCATCATGAATCGATTATACTTGGCTTGTGGGCTCAGTCTTTGATCATTTGCTCTTTTGGCTAACTAGCAAGATTAAGTAATTTGTCCTAAATCATGCTCTAAGATTTAAGACTTCATTAATAATGCACTAAAATTATATACATGCTACAAAAAGCAATTTTAGAGATTCTGTATTTCTCAAGACTGCTGGCTGCCTGTGACTTAACATAAGTTAGTTTATTGGCCCATAATGAATGGTAGAGTGGAGGGATATAGTGATTCTCTTTTTCCACATAAACCAAAGAAATATAGAATTTAAAACTTTGTGTTTCTAACACTGTAGAAAAGAACAGTTCACTCAGAGCTCTTAATATTTTAGGAACTAGAGATTCAATTTAGTAAAAATTACTAGGTCATCAATGTCACATTTGTTTGAATTGTGAAAAGATGCCTCCAGGCAGATGGATTGGAAAAAAAAATGACAACCAGCAAACACTCTCTGGGCAGATGAATTACAAAAGGCATCTATTTGGGTAAATAAATGATGAAAATCTAAAAAGACACTCTTTTAAACTGATAAACATCCCAAGGTCAACAAACCAGCCTGCCATTTACCCTCTTGGCTAGATGCATTTGTGAAGAGTACAGTCCCCAAAATCATGCAATTGATTTTGGAGAGTTCATCAGATTTTTCTAAATCTTGAATAAAGTATTACACTGGACTCTCTTTTTGATGTTGGAGGGCAACATCTGCTGGGCTCACAATGAAGCCATTAATTTTGTTATTACACCTCTCCCACACCATTTCCCACCCCTGGCAACTATATTGTACCACATGACCCCAAATTCCTGACCACAGTGGATTGGACACTGGACCTAAACTGGGCCAATCACAATTACTTCCCGGCAATTTGCGACTGTCACTGAAAGAAATCATAAGCCTCCTTAGAGGTGCAGCAGTGTGGGCAGCCTCCACACACAACACACAACATTAAAAAGCCACTATAGGCAAAGAAAGAATGAAGCAGACATAGAGGGAAGAGTGGGGAGAAGGTACACAGGGTGGAGATGACCCTCTGTTGTTCTGAAGGCCTTTTGGTCTGATACATACCGCTGTGTCCCCATCATAAATTCTCTTTTTCTTCTTTACCTAGGTTAAAGTGTTGCATTCATAATTCGTTTCAGGAGGACTGAGAACCAGACTTTATTCTGTTAGATCCCAAGATAACAAGGAAGAGGAAAAGGAAAGAGCCGCAGGTACTATTAAACCACAGTTACAATCACTGACATTTGAATCTTCCCACCAAACAACTTTACTATTCTGATTTACTTTCAACTCCCAGGGAGAGTTAGTATTAGGAGGAAGTACCTATCATCCATGATAATCCACCAGCCCTGGGGGTTTAGAAGGGAAAGCATGCAGGTCTCAGTGCTTGAGGCTAGGCTGATAGCTGAGCAGGGCTCCAGTTCGCCTTAATCTCACTCCTGTGGATACCTGCACCAGGGGCCTGAGCATTCTTGCAGATCTCTGCATAGGAAGCTGCCCTTAGGCGTTATTAAGGCGTGAAAGCAGCAAGAAAGAGCAGAATTAAACTGCTTGTCTCTAATGTATCCTTTTACTGCCCAGTGTGTTTTGCCCTAGGCTAGCCTTTTCTTCTCATTTCACCCTCCACACACCAGTCCAAGACAGCCTTTCTTCTCACAGGAATTATTGTTATTATTTCTTAAATTCTTTTTTTTTCTTCTCCATGGCTTTTCTAGAGGAATCCTAGCAGTGTGGGTTTATCAACTATTTTGGCAAGAGTCTGAATTTCATTGAATAGATTTTTGAATAAAAAATTATAAATAGAGAAAGTCTAGTAAATCTGCTAATAGAAAAACTGACTACGGCCGGGCGCGGTGGCTCAAGCCTGTAATCCCAGCACTTTGGGAGGCCGAGGCGGGTGGATCACGAGGTCAAGGGATCGAGACCATCCTGGTCAACATGGTGAAACCCCGTCTCTACTAATACAAAAAATTAGCTGGGCACGGTGGCGCGAGCCTGTAATCCCAGCTACTCAGGAGGCTGAGGCAGGAGAATTGCCTGAACCCAGGAGGCGGAGATTGCGGTGAGCCGAGATCGCGCCATTGCGCTCCAGCCTGGGTATCAAGAGCGAAACTCCGTCTCAAAAAAAAAAAAAAAGAAAAAAAAAAAAGAAAAACTGACTATGCCTTGTGGGAAAATTTTTTGTGTGTGACATTCCATTGTGTACCTGCCAGAGAAGAAAACAATTGGGCCTGTTACTCAAATTGTTAAATTTTAAAGCCGGCCCGTTGTTATGATTGGACTTTATTCCAATATAAGCACTTGCAAAAAGATGACATAAAATGAGAATATAATATAATGAGTATATATAATGGGTTTACTAAAGAATCTCTACACCCTTGGGGTATAAACAATATTTTGGATATTTTGTTTGTTTGTTTTTCTACAATCATTTGCATCAGTGTTTTCTTGAATTTCTCCTTGCAAGCCTTTTAAACAATATCATCTATAATTTTCTGGTTGCTTATGATTTTCAAAATTAAACCCAGTTCTATTTATTTAAAATTGAAACATTTTCATATTTGATCCAAAGTTCTTCTAACTCAAGCATACTAAATCAGTCCTGCTCAGTGTTGCCCATAAAATGTGTTAGTCTATGAATGGATTCCTAGTGGTCAGAGGCAAATTAAGTATTTAGATATATGTATAGTAATTTGACTTTTATGTAACTTCCAAGCCTATATAAGCCCCTTCTTAAACTCTAAGGCCCGATCACACGGGCCCAGTGGCACTTCTGAGACTGTCTTCCATGAATCCTGATAATCACAGGGAATTAGGATGTCGTGGAGATTTATTCCCATCATTTTCCCAAGCACCACATTTCCTTCAAGCTCTGTTGGTACAGAACCTGCTGGAGGCTTGGTGTCTTTGTTCATGTGTGCCCCCTTAGTGTCTTTGTTCATGTGTGCCCCCACACCTCAAGGGGTACATCTCAAAGCTCTCTGAAAAACTCGCTCATGACATTCAGCTGTAGAAGCAAGGGCACCTATGAGGAACTCAAGATTGCTACAGCTCAGTTTCATCTACCTGTGGAGTCAGTTTCCAGAGATGTTTCCTTATAGTCACCTCTTGTCCTGGTTTATTTTTGGTGCTATGACTGAATACCTGCTACATCTGGTGAGAACCTTATTGCTGGTGGGGCCCTTAGAGGCTCTGGGCCTTGGATGCAAGGCATCATGTGGCGATGAGCACATGAGGGAGAGGCAAAGTGGCTTTGATAATAAACTTAGTCACGTGATAAAACATTAATCCATTAACCCACCAATTTATTAATTCATGAATGGATTAATCCATTTGCAAGAGCAGGGCCCTTGACCCAATCATCACTTAAAGGCCTTACCTCTTAATATTGTTACATTAGGGATTAAGTTTCAACATGAGTTTTGGAGGAGACAAATATTCAAACCATAGCACCCCTACATTTTAAAAATCATATATATATAGTGTATGTTTATCTTTATATATATTTTATATCTAAAATATGTATATTTTGTGTATATTCCTGGGGTACATGAAAAATTTTGTTACATGTATCTGATACATAGTGATAAAGTCAGGGTATTCAGGGTGTCCATCACCTGAGTACAATACATTTTTGCTAAGTATGGTCATTCTATTGTGCGATCACACATAGAATTTATTCCATCTTAGCATATGTTTGTACCATTTAACCTACTTCTCTTCGCCCTACCCTCCTCTTCACCCTTCCTGGTCTCTGTTATCTATTTTTCTACTCTCTCCCTCCATGTGTTCAAATTATTTAGCTCCTACATATAAGTGAGAGCATACAATTTCTGTGTTTTTGTATCTGGCTTGTATTACTTAACATAATGTTCGTGAAGCTCATCCATGTTACCACATTTTTTATGGCTGAATAGTATTCCATTTTGTATATACATCACATTTTCTTTATCTAGTTATTTGCTGATGGTTGATTCCATATCTTTGCTATTTTGAATAGTGCTGCAATAAACATGCAGTATCCCTTTGATATATTGATTTCTTATCCTTTGGGTAGTCACCCAGTAGTGGAATTGCTGGATTAAATGGTAATTATGGGCCTGGCACTGTCACTTATGCCCATAATCCATAGAAATTTGGGAGGCCGAGGAGGGTGGATTGTTTGGGATCGGGAGTTCCAGACTAGCCTGGCCAACATGCAACATGGTAAATCTTTGTCTTCATTAAAAAAAAAAAAAAAAAAAAAAAATTAGCTCTACGTGGTGGTGTGTGCCTGTAATCCTAGCTACTCCAGAGGCTAAAGCAAAAGAATCACTTGAACTTGGGAATTGAATCTTGCAGTGAATCCAGATTGTGACACTGGACTCTAGCCTGGGCAACAGAGCAAGACTCTGTCTAAAAAAAAAAAAAGTAATTATTAGTTTTAAAAGAAATTTCCATACTGGTTTCCATAGTGGCTCTAATAGTTTACATTCTCACCAACAGTGTATAAGAGTTCTCTTTTACACATGGGCACAGGGAGGAGAACATCATACACTGGGGTATGTTGGGGAGTGGGGAGCTAGCGGAGGGACAGTGGGGGGCAGGGAGGTTGGGGAGGGATAACACTGGGAGAAACGCCTGGTGTAGGTGATGGGGGGATGGAGACAGCAAACCACCATGACATGTGTGTACCTATGCAACAGTACTGCAAGATCTGCACACGTACCTCAGAATTTAAAGTATAATAAAAAAGAAAAGAGTTCTCTTTTCTACTCATCCTTGCCAACATCTGTTATTTTTGTCTTTTTAATAAAGCTATTCTGACCGGGGTAAGATTATATTTCATTGTGATGTTAATGTACATTCTCTGATGATTAATCATGTAAATTATTGCTAGCTACTGGAAATGGGATTGCCATCTTGATTGAATATTTTTTCATTTACCTGTTGGCTATATGTATGTCTTCTTTGGAGAAGTAGCTATTCATGTCCTTTGTCCACATTTTAATGGGATTGTTTGTTTTCATCTTGAGTTGTTTGAGCTCCTTTTGTATTCTGGATCTCATTCCCTGCCAGATAAACAATTTGCAAATATTTTCTTTCGTTCAACAGGCTGTCTCTTCCCAGTGTTGATTATTTCTTTTGCTGTGCAGAATCTTTTTAATTTGATTAGTTCTCATTTATTTATTTTGTTTTGATTGCCTGTGCTTTTGAGGTCTTAGAAATTATTTGCCTGAGCCAATGTCCAGGAGAGTTTTCCCTAGATTTTCTTCTAGAATTTTTTATAGTTTCAGATCTTACATTTAAGTTTTTAGGACATTTTGAGTTGATTTTTTTATTTTTCCGAGTCTTGCTCTGTCACCCAGTCTGGAATGCAATGGCACTAACACGGCTCACTGCAACCTCCCCCTGCCGGGTGCAAGCAATGCTCCTGCCTCAGCTTCCCGAGTAGCTGGGACTACAGGCATATGCCACCATGCCCAGCTAATTGTTTGTGTTTTTAGTAGAGATGGAGTTTCACCATTATGGCCAGCTGGTCTCAAACTCCTGATCTCGTGATCAGCCCACTTAGGCCTCCTAGAGTGTGGGGATTACAGGCGTGAGCCACCATGCCCAGTCAATGTTGAATTTTTTATATGGTAAGAGACAGGGGTCAATTTTCATTCTTCTGCTAATTTTCCCAGCAGAGTATATTGAAGAGGGTGTGTTTATCCCAACATAAGTTCTGATCAGCTTTGTCAAAGATCAGTTAGTTGTAAATATGTGCCTTTATTTCTGGGTTATCTGTTCTGTTCCACTGGTCGATGTGTCTGTTGTTTTTTGTTTTGTTTTGTTTTGCTGAGACAGAGTCTCATTCTGTCACCCAACCTGGAGTGTAGTGGCACGATCTTGGCTCACTGCAACCTCTGCCTCCTGGGTTCAAGTGATTCTCCTGCTTCAGCCTCCTAAGTAGCTGAGATTACAGGCATGCACCATCACACCCAGCTAATTTTTTTGTATTTTTATTAGAGACGGGGTTTCACCATGTTGGCCAGGCTGTTCTTGAACTCCTGACCTCAAATGATCGGCCTGCCTCGGCCTCCCAAAGTACTGGGATTGCAGGAATGAGCCATGATGCCTGGCCCCTGATATGTCTATTATACCAGCATCATACTGTTTTTGGTGCTCTAGACTTGTAGTATATTTTAAAGTCAGGTAATGTGTGTTGCCTCCAGCTTTCTTGTTTTTGCTCAAGATTGTCTTCACTATTCAGGCAATTTTTTCAGTTCCATATGAATTTTAGGATTTTTTTTTTCTAATTCTGTGAGGAATGACCTTGTTCTTTTGATAGGGATTGCATTGAATCTGTAGATTGCTTTGGCAATATGGTCATTTTAACAACATTAATTCTTCTTTTTTTTTTAAGAGACAGGGTTTCACCATGTTGGTCAAGCTGGTCTCGAACTCCTGGCCTCAAGTGATCCACCCACTTCGGCCTCCCAAAGTTATTAATTCTTCTAATCTATGAGCATGGGATGTTTTTCCAGTTGTTTGTGTGATCTTTAATTTTTTCATCAGTGTTTTGTAGTTTTCTCTGTAGAGATATTTCACTTCCTTAGTTAAATGTATTTCTAGGTACTTTTCTTTTGTAGCTATTGTAAATGGGATTGCCTTCTTGATTTCTTTCTTGGCTAGATCATTATTGGTACATAGAAACACTATTGATTTTGTGTGCTGCAACTTTACTGAACTCATTTATTAAATCTAAAACTTTTTTTGGTGGGTTCTATAAGTTTTTCTAGATATAAGATCATATCATATTCTCATCAGCAAAGGGACAATTAGACTTCCTTTTTTTTTTTTTTCAGTGTAGATGCCTTCTATTTCTTCCTCTTTCCTGATTGTTCTGTTTAGGACTTCCAGTACTATGTTGAATAGGAGTGGTGAAAGTGGGCATCCTTATCTTGCTGCAGTGCTTAGATAAAAGGTTTTCAAGCTTCCCCAGTTGGTATGATGGGATGCTGTATATAACCTTTATTATTTGAGGTATGTTCCTTCTATGTATAGTTTGTGAGAGGATTTTTTTTTTTTTGACAGGGTCTCATTTTGTCAACCAGACTGGAGTGCAGTGGTGTGATCACAACTCACTGCAGCTTCTATCTCCCTGAGCTCAAGCAATCCTACCACCTCAATCTCCTGAGTAGCAGGAACACAGGCATGCTCTCACATACCAAGCTAAACTTTGTGTTGTACTTTTTGTAGAAATTAAATTCCTGGGTTAAAACAATCCACTTTTCTCAGCCTCCCAAAGTGCTGGGATTACATGTGTGAGCCACTACACTGGTGAGAACTTTTATCATGAAGAAATGTTGAATTTTATAAAATTTTTTTTTTTTGCATCTATTGAGATGATCATATGATGCATCACATTTACTTACTTGTGTATGTTAAACGATTCTTGTGTAAATCCCAACTAATTGTGGTATATTTTCTTTTTGATGTGCTGTTGGATTTGGTTTGCTAGTATTTTGCTGAGAATTTTTGCCTTTATGTTGATCAGGGATAGTGGCCTGTAGCTTTTTTTTTTTTTTTTTGGTTGTGTACTTTTCTGATTTGGGGATCAGGGTATTGCTGGCCTCATAGAACAAGTTGGGGAGAACTCCTTCTTCTTCAATTTTTGAAATAGTTTCAGAAGAATTGATATTAGTTTGTCTTTGTATGTAGGGTAGACTTCAGCTGTGAATCAACTGATCTTGGACATTTCTTTATTGGGAGACTTTATTACTGATTCAGTCTCATTACTTGTTATTGATCTCTTTGGGTTTTCTTTTTCTTTCTGATTCAGTCTTGGTAGGTTGTATGTTTCCAGGAACTTTATCCATTTCCCATATGTTTTCTAGTTTGTCAGAATATAGTTATTGATAATACTCTCTGATGACCTTTCATATATCTGTAGTATCTATTGTAATGCCTCCTTTTTCATTTCTGATTTGTTTATTTGGGTGTTTTCTCTTCTTCTTTTTTTTTTTTGTTTAGTTTGACTAGCAGTTTTTCAGTTTTGTTTATCTTTTCAATGAACCAACTTTTCATTGCATTGATCCTTTCCAGGTATTAAGCCTCTGTTTCATTTAGTTCTGTTCTGATCTGTTATTTCCTTTCTTCTGATAATTGGGGGTTTGGTTAGTTCTTCCATTTCTAGCTTCTTGAGGTGCATTGTTAGATTGTTAGTTGGTAATCTTTCTGCTTTTTTGATGTAGACATTTATTATTATAAACTCTTCCTAGCACTGCTTTTACTGTACCACACACATTCTGGTATGTTGTGTGTCCATTTTTATGTGTCTCAAGGAATTTTTTAATTTCCATCTTAATTTCTTTATTGACCCAATTGTCATTCAAGAGCATGTTGCTTAATTTTCTTGTATGTGTGTAGTTTCCAGAGTTCCTCTTCGTATTAATTTCTGGTTTTATTCCATTGTAATCTGAGAAGTTACTTGACATGATTTTAATTTTTAAAATTTGTTGAGACTGATTTTGTAGCCTAACATATGGTCTATCCTGGAGAACATTCCTTGTGCCAAGGAAAATAATGTATACTCTTCAGTTGTTGGATAGAATGTTCTGTAAACATCTGTTAGGTCCATTTGGTCTAAAGTTCAGTTTAAATCCAATGTTTCTTTGCTAATTTTCTTTCTAGATGCTAATGCTAAAGCTGAGAGTGGTGTACTGAATTTCCCACTGTAATTATACTGCAATCCATCTCTCTCTTTAGATCTAGTAACATTTAGTTTATGAATCTGGGTGATCCAGTGTTAACCCCACTACATTTTTCTGATTGTTTATCTTTAAGCTCCTCTCCCTCACATGGCTTGAGCTGGATAAGAGTAAAGGTGGAGATAGTAAAACCTCTTCCAAAAACATCATTTCTTACACATTTATTTCTCTGTTTATCTGATTATGGGGGAGGAAGGGTGCTTTGAATTGAGTGGGGCCAATGCTATTACTTCTAGATAGTATAGGGATATGGTTTGACTCTGTGTCCCCGCCCAAATCTTACCTCAAATTATAATCCCCATAATCCCTATGTGTCAAGGACAGGTCCAGGTGGAGGTAATTGGACCATGGGGTTGTTTTCTTCCATGCTCTTCCCATGATAGTGAGTGAGTTCTTATGAGATCTGATGGTTTTATAAGCATCTGGCATTTCCCCTGCACATACTCACTCTGCCCTGCTGTCCTGTGAAGAAGGTACCTGCTTCTCCTTTGCCTTCTGCCATGATTGTTAAGCTTCCTGAGGCCTTCTCAGCAATGTGGAACTATAAGACAAGTCAACGTCTTCCCTTTATCAATTGTCCAGCCTCAAGTATTTCTTCCTGGCAGAGTGAGAATAGAGTAATACAATGGCTTTCTTTAGATTATGGGACTATATGGTTAATTTCTATTTCATCTTCAAATCTTAGTTATAATTCTGGGCCAATAAAAACATATTACTCTCGTATGCAAACATGAGATCTTAAATAATATCTTATTATCTTTCCCTCAGTAGATTGCATTTGAATTGAAAGAAAAATGTTGAAACTATCCTATTAGTTGTCACATTCTACATAGCAGCTGGAAACCCAAGCAGTGACTCTGGTGGGTAGCTTAACTTCTAATAAGGAGCAACAGCCCAGGGTACAGGGAAGTCCTAACTTTGAACCCATCTAGTTTTCCTTTACTATTAGGAAACCCTGCCTAGACTTTCTATGCAGGTAGTCTTTTTCTCTGAAATAAAGGATGTCACAATAATTAAAATCTGTTAATATATGAAATTCTTAGAACAGTACTTGACACATAGTAAGTACAAATATACTGAATTCTTATAATTGCATGTTGCTTCAACATCCATTTTGAATATAAATGGTTAACTTTCCATATTCAGTGAGTCAATACATTTGGCTTTCTCATACCAGAGGCAGAGCTTAGTCACCCTTGACAGAGTTTTCAGTTCTCCACCTCTTCCTAATTTTTCAAGGTGTTTCATTCAGGTATCTGCCTCATCAAGTGTCTCCTGGTGACTACTTCCCTATGAGATAGTTACATTCAACTTACTTTAATTTCTTCACCCACTCTCACATACTGCATGGACTTTGTAGGTAGGCCATAGTGCCCACCTCTCAGTCACTGCAGGACTGCATGGACCTCCTGCCCACTTGCTCTTAAACTCACCAATTATGACTCCCCCCAGAAATCCACCTAGGAAATGGCCTGGACCCCAATAAAGGCTTTGGCTCACAGGTCCCTCACTCTTTCTCTCTTGCTCCCCACTTGACAGTTGAGTGTATGTGTACTGGATTCCCTTTTTCCTGTTAGTCCTGCAAAGTGTACTGCTCTCTCCTCTCTAGGGTATATGTAAGTAATAAAACTGATTCTATTATTACGTGTGATATGGTTTGGCTGTGTCCCTACCCAAATCTTACCTTGAATTGTAGCTCCCACAATTCCCCCATGTTGTGGGAAGGACCTGGTGGGAGGTAATTGAATCTTGGGGGTGGGTCTTTCTCATGCTCTTCTTGTGATAGTGAATAAGTCCCATGTGATCTGATGATTTTAAAAAGGGGAGTTTTCCTGCACAAGAAGCTCTCTCTTTGCCTGCTGCTGTCGATGTAGGACATGACTTGTTCCTCCTTGCCTTCCACCATGATTGTAATGCCTCCCCATCCATGTGGAACTGTCAGTGCATTAAACATCTATCCTGTATAAATTGCCCAGTCTTGGGGATGTCTTTATTAGCAGTGTGAAAATGAACTACTATACCGTGTGTTTTGTTGTGCTGCCTCTTCTGCGTCTCACACGGCCAACATAACAAACCTAACATCCTTTCCAGGCAGGGCTCTCCTACAGAGTGGCTATCTGGGTAGGAATAAACTATTCACAGGTCTGATGAGAGTCACAACGGCATCTGCCAGAAAAAACAAATTTCCTGTGAGAAGAATACCTGGTCTTCAGTAAGACACTTTGGCACTAGGCTGTAAGACAAGATCAAGAAGTATTCTGACAAAAGATAAAGGTCAGGATGAAAATCAAATTAGAGGAAAAAAAATACAACAATTCAATAAATGTTAGCTGTTAAGTATAGCTTTGTCTACTCAAAATACTTCTCTAATTATCTTATTTCAGTAAAATACTGCTGTAGATTGCAAAAGCAGCCTGATTTTCTGTTCCTCTGTGTATAAATCCCTTTTACAATGATCAAGAGATAAGAGACTTTTCCCCCAATTGCTGACTCTGGGCTGGGCTTATGACTTATTTTGGCCAATAGAATGTGATAGAAATGACATTATGCCTGTCTGAGCCTAACTTTCAGAAGGCGTTGTGGACTTTTCCTCCCTCTTGAGATTTTTTCCCTCTATCATGAGAACAAGCCTAAACTAGCTTACTGAGTGTAAACGACCATGGGGAAGAAAGCTGAGTCACTTCAATTGGAAGTCAGCCAACCCCAGAAACAGAGCTGCTCAGCTGATGGGCAATTGATTACAGGTACGTGGGGAAGCCCAGCCAGTCAAACCCAGTTAGCCCAGCTGAGTGCAGTCTAATTCGGTGACCTTCAGGATGAAGAACAAAATAAATGATTCTTATTTTAAGCCAAAATTTGGGAGCGCAATCCTCCTCTTGTTGATATCTATCACAATGCTATTATAGACTCTTTTTGTACTGTCAAAGCTCACTTAACTTTTAGCATTCATTTCAATTGGCATTTCATCTAAGAAGATTTTTCTAATTTCCTCAAGTGATGTGTTATCTCCCCTATAATTGAACCTCATTTTTATATTTGTGTCCCTTTTTAGTTTGTTTCGTAACTGGTTTTCTGTTAGAGGTGTTAGTGTCCTACTCATCTTGCTTTTCCTACAGCTAATCAGTGGACACCCAGGAGGTACAAGGATGTTACCCAGACCTGGCCAATTATGCTACCATTTCCCACAATAATCTCCTTAAGAAGTGAGCACCAGACCCAAGTCATTCAGAGACTGCCTGTAAGATATAGGTACTGAAGGAAAGAGTCTGGTTTTTCTTTTAGATGAAGAGCTATAAGAATAGAGGTCTGGTCCTGTAAGAGACTAGGAGAGGAACATACAAAGGAGAGAAAATGACTGCAGTGGGAGACAACAAGAGCCGTGAACAAAAAGGAGAAACAAGCAGCGCTCAGGAAGACAGAGGGGTAAGAAGAGGTAAGAATTTTATCAACACTGAGATACCGAGGCCTGGGTCTGTCCTGCTTTGGAACTAATTGATTCTCTCGCCTTTATTTTTTTTTCTTCTCAAGCTCAAGTGAGTTGTGAATGTCTTCCATGGAATAAGCAACCAAATATGTATTTACAGTAAAGCCATTTGGTGGGGGTGTTGGTTATTTAATATTAATATGGTTAATATTTGCATTAACCTCTACATTCCCCTGAGGATAAGAATAAGATCAGAACAACTGAGAGAATAAGAGATAAGGATGACCACTTTTATCTTTATATTATTTATCTCTTCTTTTTAAAAAACAATAATTAAGGCTCTTTTCTTTTTCAAAAGTGTGTGGTGTTGAGTTCTCAATCCAGATGAACTTTGTGAGTGAGCTACGGAGAACTGAGATAGGCCTCAAATAATCCAGCAGCCATTCTATAAAGTTGACAGGTGAAAGAAAATTCCTTTTAAGTAATATAAAGCACCCACTTAGCAGGTAATTACTAACTGAAGGAGAAGTTAAAATGACAAAGACACAAATGGGTCTACTACAAGACAAGCTAAGAAAAATGCTAAAGAGGGGGTACAAATAACAGACATCACAGTGGGGTTTGATGATGGAGTAGATAATGTCAGGTCTGAAAAAATAAGAAAAATCTTCTTGGAAGAGAATTTGAAATGGGCCTTTTAAGTTGGGGATTTTTTTTTTTTTTTTTCCTGAGGAATGAAAGAGGCATTTCAGGAATAATCAAAATCTAAGAAGAAAGAAAGTTTGGGACAGTTTCCAGGAATAGGTAGTAGTCAACTTGGACCGAAAGATTAATAAGGCTAGAAAAGCAGTGCCATTTAGAAGGGAAACACACATTTCAAACCATACTACTTCCTAATGTTAGTTAGCTTGTTAGCCTATCACCGAACTTTGCCCAGCTCCCCATCACACACACGTGAGCATGTGCGCGCGCGCGCGCGCACACACACACACACACACACACACACACACTCTACATTCTAAGCAAATACTTTGAAATTAGTGGTTCATAATCTGATGTAGTCATGGTAGATATTTTGTACCATAGAGCTGTGCTAGTTGTTAAGTTGAGCCTAAAGCTGCCTCCTTACAAATTTAAAATTCAGCCTAAAGTTTTCTCCATACAGTGAGCTGTAACCTAACCTAAATGGATATGTAAACACACTGTAATCTACTCTTGTGGCAATCATCAAATTCCATCTATTAAAACTGTGTTCAAATAGTGTACTGAGCTGTACACAATTTGGCTGTTCCTGTACCTCACTTCCATTTTCTGTATGTCATTTTCCTTTTCCTGCCCCTAAATCTTCTTCCACCACACAGCTGTGCTGGAGTCTCTCTAAGCCTCCTCTTCCTTGGGAGGCTGTTCAATTCCTGAATTATTCTTTATTCAATTAACCTGTCAAAGTTGATTTGTCTAAGGTTTTTCTTTTTACAGATGGTATCAGTAGTTGTATCCAAAGAAAAGCTTCCAGCAACCCCCAGGAGCACTGGGTGACCAAGCAAGGTACCTGCTGGGCCCATTGTGTTCATTGTTTTCTTGTACAACCCGGGATTATTGGTTAGTTCTCCCTTGAATTCTGACACCCCACAGACTTGTGTTTTGAGGCTCTCTGAGTTTGAGCAAATTTCTGATCCAAACTGGGTTGGAAGTTGCAACAGAAATTGGACTGGGCCCAGAACTGGATTGGTTCTGTTAATTAACTGGATTGGATCTAGTTGGAGGCCTTAGATGTCTGACTGGGTCAGAGAGAAACTGGAAGTAAACGGCTGTACTACAGGGGATGCAAACTTCAGCTATCAAAAGTTTGCAGAGATTTTTTACTTTTCTTGGGCATTTGGGTATGGAAAAATTGTTGGCTAAGTTGATCAAGGAGATCTGAGAGTCAAAGCCAAGATTTAGATTAAAAATGGGATCCTTAATTTCTTAAGAACTGAGTAATCTAACTTCTAGCTACGCCTACATTTCCACATAAAAAGTATTAGGCCCTCAAAGCAGTAAATGCTTATAGACATGGGAAAATCTTACTAAAGATAGTTTAAAATTAGAGTGGAACATTCCAAGTGAACAACACTATACTTTAAGAAGTGCATTTAAAAGTGAAGTCTCTCTAATTAGTCTCACCCAGGGATGAGACTTTTTTTTTTTTTTTTTTTTTTTTAACAAAAAAAGACTTTTGGTTAAAGGCAAATAAAAAGCTCCAACAACTAATTGATAAGAAAAGTGAAAACTGCTGATATTTTGGCTTAGTTATTGTGATGGTTAATACTGAGTATCAACTTGACTGGATTGTAGGATCCTCAGTGTGTCTGTGAGGTGCTGCCAAAGGAGATTAACATTTGAGTCAGTGGGCTGGGAAAGGCAGACTTACCCTTAATCTGGGTGGGCACCATCTAATCAGCTGCCAGAATGGCTATAATTTAAAGCAGACAGAAAAAACGTGGAAAGACTAGACCGGGCTAGCCTCCCAGCCTGCATCTTTCTCCCATGCTGGACCCTTCCTGCCCTTGAGCATTGGACTCCAGGTTCTTCAGTTTGGGGATGAACTGGCTTTCCTTGCTTCTCAGCTTGCAGATGGCCTATTGTGGTACCTTATGATCACGTGAGTTAATACTATAAGCTTACACACACACACACACATATATATACACATATATATATCCTATTAGTTTTGTCCCTCTAGAGACCCCTGACTAATAACTACTCCATCCCAAAGTTGAAAAGAAAGCTATCCTAGACATAGTCTGTACAAAAGGAAGATGCTTGTAAAGTAGACTTGCTTTTTTTTCAGATCTATCCATGCTGAGTTCAGGCATAGAGAATGCTTTCTTTGTCCTATTCCTTAATACATTCTACCCTGAACTCAGTAATTTTAGCTAAGAGAGAGTAGCTAAATTAAAAAGACCATCTATCAAACTAAAATACACCTATCTGGCACTTAACCAACTATCTTAAAAGACATTTGTAAAAGCAATTTACATCTATAAGGAAAATCTCCATATGTAAGAGCTCTGTGTACACTGTTTTACATTTACATAACAAGTCATACCTTTGTTTAAGTTGCTTTCTCACATCTTGCCTTAACTGAACTTTTACTTACACCAGTTTTTCCTTGGTTTGAGCAAATGGTACAATATTTAGGCCTAAAGTTTTAGCTCTGTGCTTTTGAAATACAAATCTTGTTTCATGTAAGAATTGTGGCTTTAGAAATGCAAATTTGTTGCCTAGTTAACAATTGCTCAGAACAATGAAACAGGTAATTGGAAGATTGATAGGCTGAATGGGGAGAAACCTCGTAGAGTCTGGCAGATGAGAATCCTTTATGAAAGCTGTAAGATCTGCTTCTGTCTGTGTTTGTACATCCATATACATTACGTGTATGTGATAATATTTGGTTAAAAAAAAGCTAGTTTAAAAAATTGTTGGTAAAATAGGAATGGCTTCAAAATTATCAAATATAATTCAGTACTGGTTTGATTTGACTGCGAGCTTATGTTTTTGGTTGAGGCTCTGGATTTGAGAGTCTGAGTAGGTGGCCATGGTGAGGCATGGAGACATGTTCTCAGTACCTAGACCAGCAGCTACAAGACAGAATCAGGCCCAGTATAGACCCTTTTTCCCTGCCCCAGCTTTGCCTCCTGGCTATTCTGGGAGGGGTTCCATCCTTCAGGCATTTTCTCCATGGCTCTGTCTTTTACCCTGACCTCAATATCTGGTATATAATACAGGACTCAGGCCCTGCCTTTCATAGTCCTCTTAGGTGCTATGTAGCGATTTGAACCTAGGGTAACTAGAAAAGACATTAGGTAGGACATTTGTGCCATAGTTTCAAAATTCTTTTCAGTAATTTAAAATTTTAAAGTCATATTTTGTTAAATTAAGTCATAGTCATAAAATGCCTGATTCATTTTTATATAAGGTAAAATACTAAAATATTAGTTATCGGCATGAGTTTAAGTCTATATACCTTGACATGTTATTTTTATATGGTATAGGAAAGCTAAATATATTTAGATCTGTTAACAATAATTTAGGAAAATGTCTAAAAAATTATAAACTTCTTTTTAATCTATAAATACTGATATAAAACAGTTCAAATTTTTTTCCTAGGATTTTCACTAGAAATTAGGGTTACTGAGAGTTAAAATTGTAGTTAATGTATGTAATTAAAACTATCAGATATTAAAAAAACACAATTCTTTATACAGAACATATAAACAAAAGCAGGATATGCTTTTGGTGAGAAAAGTTGTAAAAGGCATAAAAATGTGTGTTGACATAATTTCGTCTAGTATAGAAGTTTCTTAAAAATTTCAAATTGAATAAAAAAATAGGTAAAACTAAATGAATATAGAAAGTTAGGAAGACCAAGAAAATGTAAAACAAAAAAGGTGTATGAAAATCCTGTGGGGCTAAAAGATGACATCTGATAGATTTATAAGGTTTTATTAAAATTAGCTTTAGTGTTGATAATATACTAATTCAAAAGTAAAATTTGTTTTCCTCTTTTGAACAAAAATTTTATGTGATGTTAATATGTCAGCAAAATGTTTTCGTTCGCCTTTTGAGTAAAAAGCAAAAAACAAGAAACAGAGATGACAGAGAGAGACATATTCCATCTCATGCCATCTCTCTTGGGTCTTTTGTTTGGGAAACTGAGTCTTCTCTCAAAGAGTAAAGGTTTTTGCTTTTTTAAAGAAATCTTTGAATTACTATTTTGGCTACACGAATGATAATTATTTTACAGTGGCTTGTGATTATATTTTGGTTAAATGTTTTAAATCTCATATTTGACAGGCTTCCTAAAATCAAATTTCATCTTCAAAATTAAGCCTCTTTTTTTTTTGACCCTAAAGTCAGGATGCTACAGAAGGCCCCTACAGCATCCAAAGGCGAGAAAAATAGTACTATTTGATGTGTTAAATTATATGGGAAGCTTATCAAATAAGAAATGATGTCTAACCTTCTTTGAGTTGCATTTCATAAATGTTGTTAATATATATTCCAAAATTGTATGGGTCTCCTAAAATTCTGATATGTCTAGGTATATACTATCACTCATAATTATGGTTAGTATGTTAAATTATTGTAGGCCATGAAAATAACCAAATTTTCCTGTGGATTGTGTCCTTATGCCCATCTTCAGTCATTTCCACAGTTAATTGCTTAATTCTGATGCAGTTTCTGAAAACTTCACAAGCAAGCCAAATCCTAGAATATTGTGTTTTCAAGGAGGTTCATGAAAGGATAGAAAGGACACTGATAAGCCCTCTTGAATACAGGTTTCTGATAACTTCATGACCATATAATTTGAATGGGATAAAAATTCCTTTTATGATATCTTTTATAATAAACCAGTAAACTAAGTAGGTGTTTTCCTCAGTTTTGTGAACTATCCCAACAAATTAACTGAACTCCAGAAAGGGCTTGTGGGAACCTCTTTCTGCAGCCCGTTGAAGGACGGGTGACAACCTACTACTTGCAATTGGCATCTGAAGTAGGCTAAGTGCTGTGAGACTGAGCCCTCAGTCTGTGGAATCTACACCATCTCCAAGTAAATAATTTCAGAATTGAATTAAATTATAGGACATCCAGTTGATTCCTGCTTGGAGAACTGTTTGGAGGGGGGAAACTTTTACATTTGGTCACAGAAGTGTACTATGTTGAGTTTGAGACTAGAAACCCCCCCAAAAAAAAAAAAAAAAACAACAACAATTTGTCTTTTCCTTTACAGAATCTAACCCCTCAATACAATGACCCCATTGTGTGGTCAGGAATGGAGAAACCCAAGAAACTTAGCATCCCAATATTCAGGTGCCTTCAGCATCTAAAAATTCTTTTACATCCATGCTTTAAAAGAACTTAAAGTCATTTGATAATGAAAACAATAATTCCAGTTTGGTGTCTAATACTTTTACTTCCCAGCAGCATAATACCACTTTGGTCAGGTTGAACCACTGCACAATTTTGCAGCTTTTTCAGAAAAATAATGAAAACAATTGGAAAGACATGATGTACATGCAAATGGTGAGAAAGTGATACTATTGTCCAATGCTTCCCCATAAATATGTAAAATGTTCTTAGTTCATCTGCAAACTGTGTATTTATTATAAGCCCTTACATCAGAGATTTTGTTTCTTTCAGTTTTTGTAGCACCAAATAGACACAGTAGCTAACAAGAAATAATTCTGAGAAGTCACTGAAATATTTATCACGTGTCAGAAATTTTCTCCTCTGTACCTTTAACCATGTTCCTGGCTTCACATATTCTTCTTAAGAATAAGCTATAACATAAGATTGAGTTCTTATCCTGTTTTTACTACTGATGTGATTTGTTTTCCATGAATAATACTTTGTTAATATCTTTTATATATTACTTTACAATTTCCAAGTACTTTTATATACAGTGACTCACTTAGTGACTCATTCATTTTAACGTAATGGTGTTCCCCAAACCACAGATAATGATAGACACATGAGCTCTTGTGTCAGACTGCGTGAGTTCAAATCCCAGTTCCACCTGCTAGCTGTGTGACCGTGGACAAGTCACATAATATATCTGTGCTTCAGTTTTCTTATCTATAAAATGGAACCTATTGAATAGAGTTGTTGAAGGACTTTAATGAGATAGTCCACGAAAGCATTGAGCACAGTAGCTAGAAAATAGTAAGAGCTGAATAAATGTTACTTATGAATAAACTATTACTTACCTACCTCACTGGGGTATAACTATGGTTTATGGATAAAATAAGCAGCATTTTTGAGTGGTGTTTTTAGAAAAGCAGGCTCACATAAATCTGTGCAGGGAGTATTTCATGATTTCCATGGGGTGAGGGATTTTATTTTTTCTATCAGGTGTGAAGAGGACCCAATGGAAAGTAAATTCTCTAGTTATTGCTAGGGTAAATGTCGGAGAGTTTTTCACAGTAAGCTCCACGAGGGATTATGTCTGTCTTGTTTGCTGTTGCATTTCCAGAACCTAGCATGCACTAGGTACACAATAAATATTTGTTAAATGAGTAAACACATGGAAAAGTCTGAATAAGTATGTGATTAAATTTCAGCTTAGTACATTTTAGGAATCAAATATGAAAGGATAAGTGATCTTTTGAAAGTAGGAAAAGATTTAGGGATGGTGTCTTCAATTATTATAAATTTCTTAGAGAACAGTTGTTAATAAATATCCGGCCGGGCGCGGTGGCTCAAGCCTGTAATCCCAGCACTTTGGGAGGCCGAGGCGGGTGGATCACGAGGTCAAGAGATCGAGACCATCCTGGTCAACATGGTGAAACCCCGTCTCTACTAAAAATACAAAAAATTAGCTGGGCACAGTGGCACGTGCCTGTAATCCCAGCTACTCAGGAGGCTGAGGCAGGAGAATTGCCTGAACCCAGGAGGCGGAGGTTGCGGTGAGCCGAGATCGCGCCATTGCACTCCAGCCTGGGTAACGAGAGCACAATTCCGTCTCAAAAAAAAAAAAAATAAATAAATAAATAAATAAATATCAAAGGGGATAATATGCCTGATGATCATTTTATGTAAAAAATGAAGATATCATTTATAAAATTTTAAAATAGGGTTCTGTGTTTGAATCATTCCTGCCAAGTAATTCGGGAAGCTTGTATAAAGAACTAGAAAGGTAGGGTTCAAGTCAGTGTAAAATCTCTGTATCCCCATTGTTCCTTATCCACTGTTCAAATGTGCTCAAATCTTTGAAGCCTTTAAAGTAATAAAATTCCAAATTCATATATCTAAAAAGTTTTTATAAAGACTCAATTATTGTTCTAACCATGAAATTTAGAAATCATAGTGTCAATCAGTATAAGCTGGTAAAATTTGTGTGATTTTCGAAGGCAAAATCCATTTTTTTGGTCTATTCACTGATTAAATCATTTATTCATCCAACAAATATCGATTGAGTGCCTACGTTGTGCCAAGTAGTGGTAAAGGCAGTCACAGCCCTTCCTCTGTGGAGTCTTCCAGCTAGAGACAGATGAGATGGGTCAGACCACCCATATTTTGGAACATCTTTTCCATGTTGGCCTCCCTCAATCTTCAGAGCATTGAGTCCTATGTTGTCTAAAGCTGGTCTTATGAACAGGCTGTGTCTGTGTGACAAAAGCAAACCTAGCTAACAGATGAGAAATTCAGGCATTATTCACACATCCACACATATCTATAGATGTTTAAAATAATGTAGACAAAATATTCCACCTCTTGGAGTCCTACAGGCATAGTTGAGTAAAAGGAAATGAGATAAGATCAGTTTGATGTCACAGTTGAAAACTGCATTTGTAAATTTGTGTAATCCATCTCTAGCCAAGTTCTTCGGAGACAGCCTAAAATCCTTAAAAAGCCTCTGCATGCTAGATTTTGCATTTAGATCTTAGTATTGTCTTAAAAGATTGTTATTGTTCACATAAGTAGAGAATTCCCTATTGACTACATGATTGAGGAAGCACAAAAATCTGTTATTCTTTCCAAAGTCAATTGTAACTTAAGCTCATTATCTCCCTGCAGATGTTCTATTTCAAATGACAACAGAATCAGAATGTAAATGCTCCGTTGAAAAGGTTCGGAAACTCTTTTACTGAACTGTGCTCCATGTATTTGTCTTCAAAATCAGAGCAGGAAAAAGTTTAGAAAAATCTATGCCACTGGCCTGAAAAAGGGAAAAAACTAAAATTCACCAGGATTTTTGGTGATATCACAGCAGTTTTAAAAATTTTAGCTTTTAATACCTAACTTGTTTATTACATTAAATTGAGCTTCATGTCAGAGGAATGCAGGTTTTTATTTTAATATAATTTGGGACATGTCAGTGGCTCTAATATGATCATTAATAATGAAGATCATTAGTATAATACAAATTGTGGTGTTTTTTTTCCCTCTTCTTCTGGCTTCAGTGAAACCTAAGAGACCCACAAGCAGCTTAAGTCTTAGTGATGGCTACTTCTGATTAAAACTTTAGGAAAAGGCTTACATTTCAACCAACAAAATTTTACTGAAGGAAGCTGGTCATTTGTATATGAGACCACTCTCACGGGTAATCTATCCTCAGATGTCCTAGATGTGATGGATTGCCTCTTTAACAACCTGGCATATGTTTATCAGCACTTAACATTAAGTTAATGAAGCATAAAATACAAAGGCTTCTAGAAAACACAAATGTAAACTATCTTACCATTTGGTAGTTGTTTCTGTAACACCGTGACAATATTTGTATTGATGTGAAACCATATGATAACTTTAATATTGACCAAACACTTACGACTAAGTGAAAACATACTCACTCACCTTAAGCTCCAAATTTATACAATGTATTGAAATGTGTTGAAATGACCATTTCTCATTACAAGGGTTCAATGATTTCCCTTTATGAGAATCCTGTGGCATTGCCTGAACAGCTTTAATATATCTTTGTTAAATGATAACTAAAATATATGTTTTATTAAATTTTTCTTATAAAAATGTGAACTATCTCTTTCAAACTGAATAATACATCGTCTCCATTCATTCCCTTTCATCAGGCTTGTCTCTTTTGTAAATCTATTTTACATAACATTCAGGGTTCTCACTGCCCCACCCCACCTCCCCAGTTCTCTCTGGTAAAAAATAATATGTATTCAAGGATGGGAATCTATTACTACAGGGGGGCATTGTTGAAATTAGCGAACCTCCTAGTTTCCTTGCTGTTTTTCCTCTGGTGGGGGATGCACTGTGAAGAGCAGGGAAAACCTGGTATTGATAATACTATCACCCAACAGGGCATAATAAAATGTGCTGGGTAGGTTTGATTGGTTTTGTTTTATTTTCAAGAAGACAGTCTAAACTAGGTTCATATATTTGTATTTTGGGGGACTATCTGAAGTGTCAAATTATATTGTATCTAGGTGAATCAATTTCTGTGTTTGAGAAAAGGGAATATTCAAATACTTGCCTCCATTTTCCTGATCTATTTTGAATGTTTCAACTAAGCAATTATTCTTTTCTCAGTTACATTTCTGTGCTTAAGGTAGTTAAATGCCCAAATAATTATTGCTTCCTATTTATTTCATAAAGTAAAATCAGACTTAGTTGCCTAGATTTATCATAAACCAAAAATAATGACCTGTAGAGGTAGTTCTAACAGATTATTTTTCCAGTGAATGATATTTTCTGAAAGACAATATTCCATTGTCTATTTACCTACAGGAATATATATATATATATATATATATTTTTTTTTTTTTTCTCTAGAAGCAGCAGCATCTGCCATTCACAATATTGATATCACTGGTTTCCATCTGCCCAATTATAAGAGAAATAATATTTGTTTATCTGAGTGCCAAAAATATCTAGTTTATATTTAGGGAAATTGATCTAAACTTTGTATGACGTAATTATTTGAATATATATGCACATATAATTTAGTTTTGTAAAGCTAAGCTTTAAAATACGAAATATACTTCCATGACAGCACATCAGTGTCAGTAGAGTTTGGATTTCTTCAGTGTTTATCAATCAAAAAGTATAAAACTCAAAAAATATCCAGAGTGGGGTCATGTATATAACATAGAAGAATGGGTTCATGGGGCTAGGTTCTTTGCTAGTATTCTCTTACCAGATTCCTAACACTTGGTAAGAAAAGAACCTAAGTTGTAACAAATGCATTCTGATAATATATACTTTGTGGAATAAATATACATTATATTCTGTTGGAATTAATAATAATAGATATAAGCAACAATTAAATTAAAAACTACAGTGCTAGAGTTTCTATCCTTGCTTCTAACAAACTAAAAGTTAAGCTAAAATTGGTCCATTCTACTAATGCATAATAAAATTCGTGGAAACAAAAAGCCAATAGCTTCCAGGACCTGAAGAAAGTACAAATATAGTATGATACCCTGCGATTTTCAAGAGGAAAACAGAGGTTGAATTTGCAATTAACTGGAATTCCAATTCAGACAACGCAGCACTGTGGACTGTGGCACAGGTCAGGGTAAGGGGCAATGTGTAGGTTTCTGTTAAGTGGCAAAAATTTGAACTGATGCAGTTTGAATTACAGCCTAATGAGGGGTTTGCTAATATCTGGAAAAGCTATGGATCCAAGATTCACTTAATCTTGGCCCTGGTGATTTATTTAAAAGTCATAGACTTTATTCTTCTTATACTGTTTCAGTTTGCAGACTAGAAAACCTCTCCTTCTGCACACTGAGAATTCCCACTGCAGTGAATGGAAAGTTGATGTATGTAAAGCCCACGTGAGCAGTGGCGGTTCAAGCCCAGAGAAAGAAGGTGTCGAGTTGCCTTGGTAAAGAATTTATACACCATGTGTTCACAGCTTCTTGACAGGTATAATAATCAGTGTTGTCTTTTACTATGTGCTGGGATTCTGAAGCACGGTTTCAAATTTGTGACTATCGGATGTTTGATCAAGTAGCTTTCCCTCAAGGGCCTGAAAGGGAAAAAGAGTGAAGAGAAATCAGTGATTAGTATTCATTTGTCAACTACAATATGCTAAAAATATCAAAAGAGCATATGCTATGTGAGAACAGCAAGGATTATTTTGGGTGCTATCATTCATGCACCATCTTCCACATATGAAAAAATTCGTTTGATGTTTGCAAAGGAAGTAATTATCAAATGAGGATGGAAAAGCCACAGTTGTTCCCTAAAATGAAATAAAGAACACCAGTTTGGAAACATTTCAAATGTAAAACATTTCTTTCTTCCATTTCCAGATGATTCTATTTTTCTTCATGAAGGCAAAGAATAACTAACATTTATGTTATGACTCTTAGAACATTTAGTAGCGTTTTTGTTGAGGTACAGACCAGCAAAACCTCTCTCTGCTAGGCTGGAAGCACCAATTTTCCTTCTCTGAAATGGACATTAAATCTGTCTCTCCTCCTACAAGGTCAGCCTGACACCATGTGGAACGGAATAGGCAACTACCTATATGGTCAGATTTTGGGCAGCAGCCTTCCCAGTTACCTCCCCTCATACCTGCCACTCTTCCGCTCTTAGGGGGTCATTTCTTTCAGAGAGAACGGTGATTTTTTTCATCTTTGTTCTCAAAGCTGCAGATATTTTTATTTCAGTGAATGCCAAGCACCATATTGAAAACAGATTTTAACAAAATTGTTCTGTTTACTTTGCGTCAACACTCTCCAGCTGCTTGCTCTGCTTTATAGAGATGTGCCCAACCTCCCCTGGGGCCTACCAAGAGGATTGAAAACTGCATAAAGCCGTTGTGTTTCCTCAGCAGTCACCAATGAGATATTATATAACAACACACGGGCGTGAACATTTTACCTACTACGACATCACCACTCCTACTACTACTCCTACTACTAATGAAAATTTACTGAGTACTCACCAAGTGTCACATATTTTGCTAAGAGTTTTACATAATATTTTTCATATTTAGTGTCCACAACTGACCATTTTACTGAGTCTTAGATTGAATAACTTCCTAAACGTCACTTAGCTACAGAGTGACCAGAGATCTACACTGAGTTCTTTTTTTTTCTTCTTTGAGACAAAGTAAATTTTCGCTTCCTGGGATCAAACAATTCTCCTACCTCAGCTTCCTGAATAGCTGGGACTACAGGCGTGTGTCACCATCCTCAGCTAATTTTTGTATTTTTAGTAGAGATGGAGTTTTCCCATGTGGGCCAGTCTGGTCTCGAACTCCTGACCTCAAGTGATCCACCCTCCTTTGCCTCCCAAAGTGCTGGGATTACAGCCGTGAGCTACTACACTCAGCCTAAAGACTGAGTTCTTAATGAATTAAATGATCATATAACTACATGTCCTGAGGAAATGGGACTCAGAACAGGTAAATTTGGTAAGTCTTTGATCTCTTCATCTATCTAGGGCAGGAGTCAGCCTGAGAGATGTGCCAGCAGCTGAGAAAGCACAAGGCATTCAACATGTGGGTCACTGGGTCACTGACATACCTCTTGGAAAGAACCAGCTGCAACAAATGTTAATATTGTCCTCAGTCATGATTTACAATTTAACTCATTAGCAATTTATTTTTAACAAAAGCTTTTTTTCCAAATTAGTGTGAATCTCGTTGATCAAATTGCCTTACTAATTCTTTTTTTTTTTTTTTTAGGGATAGGGTCTCCCTATGTTGCCCAGGCTGCAGTGCAGTCGCTATTCACAGGAGCCATCCCACTACTGATCAGCACGGGAGTTTTGACCTGCTCCATTTCCGACCTGGGCCGGTTCACCTCTCCTTAGACAACCTGGTGGTCCCTCGCTTCCAGGAGGTCACCATATTGATGCCGAACTTAGTGCAGACACCCAATCGGCATAGCGTACCACAGCCCAGAACTCCTGGGCTCAAACGATCCTCCCACCTCAGCCTCCCGAGTAGCTGGGACTACAGGCACATGCCACCACGCCCATGTCTGGCTGCCTTATTAATTCTTAAAAGAGCCACCGTGGTAGGCAGAATAGTACCTCCTCATCCCCTAAATGTTAAGTCCACATCCTAATCTCCAGAACCTATAAATATGCTAGATTACATGGCAAAGGGAAATTAAGGTTGTAAATGAAATTAAGGTTGCTAATCAGTCTATGATAAAATAGAGAAATTATCCTGGATTGTTTAGTTGAACCCAATGTAATTAAAAGTGGAAGAGGGATGGGTCAAAGAAAAAAAATCACAAGGGAAATTTAAAGAATATTTTGAACCAAGTAAAAATAAAAAATAAAAATGTATTGACAAGTTGTGGGAACCAAAAGATAAATCATTTATGCCTCTTCCTTAGGAAACTAGAAAAAGGGCAAATTAAATCCAAAGTAAGCAGAAGAAAACAAATAATAAAAATTAATGCAAATTAATTTTTCATTAATAAAAATTAATGTGGAAGAAATCAATGAAATTGGAAATAGGAAATAGAGAAAATAAATGAAATCAAAAGCTGATTCTTTAAAAAGAGCAACAGAAACTAAGCATGGTGGTGCATGCCCGTAGTCCCAGCTACTCAGGACACTGAGATGGAAGGGTTACATAGCCCAGAAATTTAAGTCCAGCCTAGGCCACATAGTAAGACCCCCATCTTGAAAAAATAAAAAGACTGATAAAAATCAATAAACTTCTAGCCAGGCTAACAAAAAGGAAGAGAGGACACAAATTATTACCAATATTAGAAATGAAAGAGGTCACATCACTACAAATACCATGGACATTAAAAGGATAGTAAAAAAATATTATGAACAACTGTATATCCACCATTTTGATAACCTAGATGAAATGAACCAATTCCTTGAAAGACACAATCTGCCAAAACTCACATAAGAAGAAATAGACAATTGGAATAGGTCTATATTTATAAAAGAAATTGAATCAATAATTAGTAGCCTTCCAAAACAGAAAGCACCAGACCCTGATAGGCTCACTGGAAAATTCTACCAAAATTTAATAAATGTTATACTAACTGTCTATAATTGCTTTCAGAAGATAGAAGCAGAGGGAATACTTCGTAATTCTTTCTATATGGCCAGTATTATATTAATACCAAAGCCAGATGAAGACACTACAAGAAAAAAAACAAAAAACAAAAGCCACTCACGCCTGTAATCCCAGCACTTTGGGAGGCTGAGGCGGGCGGATCACGAGGTCAAGAGATCGAGACCATCCTGGCCAACATGGTGAAACTCCGTCTCTACTAAAAAAAACACAAAAATTAGCTGTGCATGATAGTGCGTGCCTGTAGTCCCAGCTACTCAGGAGGTTGAGGCAGGAGAATTGCTTGAATCCGGGAGGTGGAGGTTGCAGTGAGCCACTGCACTCTAGCCTGATGCCTGGCTACAGAGCGAGACTCTGTCTCAAAAAAAAGAAAAAAAACCTTACAGACCAATATCCTTCATGAACATAAATTTAAAAATCATCAACAAAAGTTAGCAAATCAAATCCAAAAAGATATAAAAATGTTAATGATCTTAACGTCCATTCATAAGAGATTATTGTATACTTAGCCAGAAAAACTACACAGATATTTAAAATGTAGACCTAAGTTTACTAATGTTAACTATATTTTTCATATTGTTCAATTTTAAAAAATCAGTTTATAATTTAGTATGCAAAATATGAGTGAAAATAAGCTTATATATATATAAACACATACATATAAACATACATATATAGAAATAACATGTCTGGAGAAAAAACCAACAGTGTGTACTAAAATGAAGTGAGATTATAGCTGAAAGGTTATTCTTTATACTTCTCTACTGTCTTAAAATTTTGCAATGAAAAAGTGTCACTTGCATATACAATAAACATCGAATGTAAATCAATAGAAGTAAATTAAATCAACAGCTTTACAAGCAACAAAAATGAAAGAGGGGGACAGAAAAGAGTGTTGTGATAAACACAGAGGTCAGAGAAATCAATATGAGAAGGATACACCCCTGCTGCTGGTTTTGAAGATGAAGCAAGGGGACCAGGACAAAATGAATCTTTCCCAGAGCCTCCTAAAGCCCAATAAAACTGTGTTAAACTTCTATCCTACAGAATAACAAGATATATTTTTAAAATTTTATATTTAATTGGCAAACAATAATTTGTGACGTGAAATGATTAAACCAGGTTAATTAGCACATTTTATCACCACATACACTTATTTTTGTGTGTGTGGTGGAAACATTAAAAATCTATTCCTTTAACAATTTTGAAGTAGACATTATTATTTAACTCATGATTCTGAGCAAGAGATCACTAAAGCTTATTTCTCCTGTCCAGTTGAAACTTTATACGTTTTGATCAACTTCTCTCCTTTCCCCATTCCCCATTTTTCCCTAACCTCTGGTAATCATCATTCTACTCTTTACTTCTATGAGTATAAATTTTTTTTTTTTTTTTGAGATGAAGTTTTGCTCTGTTGCCCAGACTAGACTGCAGTGGCGCAATCTCAACCCACTGCAACCTCCGCCTCCCAGGTTCAAGCACTTCTTCTGCCTCAGACTCTAGAGTAGCTGACACTACAGGCATAAGCCACCACGCCTGGCTAATTTTTGTATTTTTAGCAGAAATGTGGTTTCACCATATTGACCAGGCTGGTCTCGAACTCCTGACCTCATGATCCACCCGCCTTGGCCTCCCAAAGTGCTGGGATTACAGGCATGAGCCATGCACCCGGCTGAGTCTAACTTTTGTTGCCTATGACTTTGGGAACGTATCCAAGAAATCTTTGCCCAGACCAATGTTGTGGAGCATTTCTTCTATTTTCATCTAGTAGTTTCAGTTTCAAGTCTTACAGTTAAGTTTTCAATCCCTTTTAAGTTGGTTTTGTTATGGGGTGAGATAAGGGTCTAATTTCATTCTTCTGCTTTGGATATCCAGTTTTCCCAACACCATTGATTGAACAGATTTTTGTTTATCCATTGCCTGTTTTTGATACCTTCGTCAAAAATCAGTTGACTGTAAATATGTGGATTTATTTCTGGGTTCTCTAGCTTGTTCCATAGGTCTAAGTATCTGTCTTTATGTCAATAGCATGCTGTTTTTATTATCATAGCTTTATAATAGACCCTGAGGTCAGGTAGTGTGATGCCTTCAGCCTTGTTCTTTATGCCCAAAGTTGATTTGGCTATTTGATGTCTTTTGTGGTTCCATACAAATTTTGGGATTTTTCCTATTTCTGTGAAAAATGACATTGAAATTTTGATAGTAAGCGCATTGAATTCTACAGCATTACAGGAGGCAATACATTTGTGTATTCATCTTTGAGAATGAAGTACTTTGAAGTATGGGGTACAATTTTAAAGGTAATTGATAAGGATGATTTAGATAACTGCATGAGACTGAATCCCCAGACAGTTCACAAATGGGTCTATGAGGAAGGATCAGGGAAAGTAAGGGCAGGTTCCACTGAACAAAAGAGGCAGTGTGGTAATGTGAGTAAGAGCAAGAGGCTTTAAAGCCCATGTTCCTGGGTTTGAATCATGGTCCTATTATTTATTATAGTAGCTGTGAAATGTTATGTACATTTAAAAAAATCTCCTATATGTTTCAGTTTCCTACTTTATTTTAAAATTTTTAAAATTTTTAATTTTGCAGGTATATGATGTATATATTTATGTACATGAGATGTACAGGAATGCAATGTGTAATAATCACATCATGGAAAATGGAGTATGCATCCTCTTAAGTATCCTTTGTATTACAAACAATCCAATTATACTCATTTAGTTATTTAAAATGTACAGTTAAATTACTATTGACTATAGTCACCCTATTCTGCTGTCAAATACTAGGCCTTATGCATTCATTCTGTTTCTATACCTGTTAATCATCCCCACCCCACTCCCTACCCCTCCACTATCTTTCCTAGCCTCTGGTAACCATCCTTCTACCCTCTATCTCCATGAGTTCAATTGCTTTGATTTTTAGATCCCACAAATAAGTGAGAATATGTGATGTTTATTTTTCTGTGCTTGGCTTATTTCAGTTAATATAATGACCCTCATGTTGTTGCAAATTACTGAATTTTTTTTTTTCCTGAGTCAGAGTCATGATATGCCATCCAGGCTGGAGTGCAGTGGCATGAAATTGGCTCACTGCAACCTCGGCCTACTGTGTTCAAACGATTCTTGTGCCTCAGCCTCCGAAGTAGCTGGGATTATAGGCGTATGTCACCAGCCCTGGCTAATTTTTTTTTGTGTGTGTTTTTTTTTGTATTTTTACTAGAGATGGGATTTTGCCATGTTGGCCAGGCTGGTCTCAAACTCCTGGTCTCCAGTGATCCTCCCGCCTTGGCTTCCCAAAGTGTTGGGATTATAGGCGAGCCACCGTGCCTGGCATGAATCTCATTCTCTTTTTATGGCTGAATAGTAATCCATTGTGTATAAGTACCACATTTTTTTTATCCATTCATCTGACAGATTCATAGGTTGCTTCTAAATCTTGGCTAATGTGAACAGAGCTGCAACAAACATGATATTGCAGATATCTGCAGTGGGAACCTCCAAACTGTTCTTCATAGTGGTTGTACCAATTAGTTTACTACTTTAAAACAAGATTAAACATGGTACTTTATCCTCATAAGGCTAGTATGAAGATTAAGTAATATATATGAAGCACTTAAAGGAGTTCTTGGCACATGCTAATTGTTTAATAAGTGCTAGTCAACTTTATGATATTTCTGTCCAGTGTTCTGCTTGGAAACTCTGGGTTCCTTGCATTCAATTTTCTCAGAGTCATCCCTTGGAACCTGGTTTTCTCAGTGACTGGGCCGATAGTTTTGGTAGCAATTCCCTGGATTCGATCATCGGGATCATGCATGTGGTAATGCTAGAAGAAGGTAGAGAAGGGTTTCAATGGTAGGCAAAATAAAGAAAATGGGGGGTCATTAGATTAGGAGGAAAAAGAGATTTGGTGAGGCTACTGGCAAATGCCAGCAAATTTGTAAATCTGATAAGACACAGGCTGGTTTTGACTGGAATGAATTCTCCACCCTAGATCCAGCCATGGAGGTCAGGGACAAGATTTTGGTCTTGACTTCCTCTGAGTATTGATATCTTTAGAGATATTCCTCTTTATTCTTATTTTTATTTTTTTGAGAATCTTGGTGACATATGGGTATACATGGAGTCACAATAAAAAACTGAGATGCTTAAAGCTGAATAAATGTAATACTCTAATATGGTTTGACTGTGTCCCTACCCAAATCTCAACTTGAATTGTATCTCCCAGAATTCCCATGTGTTGTGAAAGGGACCCAGGGGAAGGTAATTGAATTATGGGGGCTGGTCTTTCCTGTGCTATTCTTGTTATAGTGAATAAGTCTCACGAGATTTGATGGGTTTATCAGGGGGTTCTGCTTTTGCTTCTTCCTCGTTTTTCTCCTGCCAAGACCATGTAAGAAGCGCCTTTCTGGTCAGGCATGGTGGCTCACACCTGTAATCCCAGCACTTTGGGAGGCTGAGGCGGGTGGATCACCTGAGGTCAGGAGTTTGAGACCAGCCTGATCAATATGGTGACACCCAGTCTCTACTAAAAATACAAAAATTAGCCGGGCATGGTGGCAGGGACCTGTAATCCCAGCTACTCAGGAGGCTGAGGCAGGAGAATTGCTTAAACCCAGGAGGAAGAGGTTGCAGTGAGCTGCGATTGTGCTACTGCACTCCAGCCTGGGCAACAGAGTAACATTCCACATTAAAAAAAAGAAAAGAAAAAAAGTACCTTTCTCCTCCCCTCAGCCATGATTCTGAGGCCTCCCCGGCCATGTGGAACTGTAAGTCCAATTAAACCTCTTTTTTGTTCCCAGTTTCGGGTATGTCTTTACCAGCAGTGTGAAAACAAACTAATACAACTCTTTCTCAAAAAAAGTGGGTATAGCATGAATAAAACCCTTATTTGTATTCTCTGTTTACATTTCTAGCATATTATTGTACAGGAATAATGTTTTTACATATTAGAAAATATAATTGATATCCTTCAATATTATCAAATATAGAAGGAGAAAAGACAATTGATTTTTACTTTAAGAGAGTTTACAATTCAAAGTAGGCATAAGAAAAAAATTTCTGCACAGTACTTGCACTAAATCTTCTTTCCATTTGTATTCACTGTTTACTATTGCTAGATGCTTTATAACTTTTACCATCTCAGACAAAAAACATATTATTTCTGATTTCGAGAGTAAAAATTGTATTTCATTTGATAAACAATAAGATAATGTCAGACCAGTATTTTGATTTTACTTGGTTTTTGCTTGACTGGTTAAATTTTTTAAAAACCTGAGGTGCTTAAAGTCAAATAGTTCAAATTAGCTTCAAACTTTTCTCAGAAGCAACTGTAGTAAGAGTTAGTGAGTGTGACAAATCCCACTTAGTCTTTAAAAATCAAATTAATTAAAATGTAATTAACAGCTAATGTAGGCCTCTTTGATGAAATTCACCATAAAATCCATGAATGACATGACTTGGTTATATTTTATTTGTACCTGAAATGGTCACTACAGTTTAACCTCAAGGGGCCATGATTGTATGTATTGCAAGTGCCATCTTGGCAGGTACAAATATAAATTTCGTGTTCACTTAAATAAAACTCTACTATATCTCATGCAAGAAAAAATATTGTTTGTATGATAAATGCTTTTTACTAAAAATGCTAGTCTGTGGTGATGAAACAACAGGCAATTTAATGAAGATGGAGATTTACTGAAGATGGATGGAACTGAGAAATGGAATTGAGTATACAGCCCAGTAAAGAATTCTGGCCAAGTTATATACTTTTAAAGATGATTGAATGAGCATAATCTTGGAACCCTTTAGTGAAACCTCAGAAGTCTGAATGGGAACACATTTCTTTCAAAATACTTGCACAATTTTGCTATGGACCATTGTGACAAATCAATTAGGATAATTGGTATAAGTCTATATTATCAAGGATGAGAGAAAAATGAATTAGCAAAAAGAAGGTAAATGTTTAAGAAATAATGAGTTGTCATTACTACAAAAAAAGACTTAAGAATTCTAAAAGTACAAATGTAAAGTGGCTTTACATTTGGAATGGATAACAGAGAAAAAGGATGTGAACAAAATGACTTGTTCTTGGTCTGTCTGTAGACCTCTATCTCAACTACATCATCCTAGACCAAGCCACCATATTTCCTGCCTGGACTACCATACATTAGCCTCCTAATTGGTCTCTGCTTCCACTCTCAGTCTGCAATAATCTATTTTCACAGCAGCCAGAGTAATCTTTTAAATAAATCAGACCATGTCACTGTGCTTAAAAACCTTTAGTGGCTTCCAGTGCAATAAAATCTAACTTCCCTCAGTGGCTCACAAAGCTCTCTGTGACCTGGTTTCCAGCTATCTCATTGACCCCATACCCACCGCCACTGTTCTTCTGACTCACTGTTCTCTAACTACCCAGGCTTTCTTTCTGTTCCTCAAACATGCCTGTCATGGAGCTACTGTATTGGCTATTTCTCTTTTTATTCTCTTTTCCTGGCTTCTTGTCATTCAGTCTCATCTGAAATGTTACCTCCTTTGACAGATCATCCCTGATCACCCAGTCAAGTTGCCACCTAATTGTTCTCCATTTAAACCCCCTCTTTTTACTCTGCAAAGTACTGGTCCCAATAAGATATTTTTATTTACTTATTTATTTGTTTATTAACTATCTCCTCCAACCAGAATGTAGGCATGAGAATAAAAACTTCACCTTATTCATACAATTTTTGCAGCTCATTAAACAGTGCCTCATTTATAACAGATTCAAATAAATATTTAATGTTCAATAAATGTATATTTTTAGGATAGAATGTAATTTTAGATAAATATACTAAAATGTGGTATATCTAATAAAAAATAGCAGGCTATAAAAGATAGAGATTGTTGAATTCTCAGGACTGTTGGAGGACAAATCCCATACCTTTTCCTCCCTTTTCTATGTAGCTTCTTCTTTTCATGAGTGTCACAAATAATTCAAAGTCTCATGTTATATCCAACGTTTCTGTCTGTGCAAATAGTAATCTAATACTGAATAATCTAAAACCACTATTACCGATGATCATTTTTCCAAGAACATTTGAAGCTCACTTCAAATACACATTTGCAGACATCATAGTGTAAAGGTATCTAACAATATGAACTGTCTTTTCCAAAGGATAGCAAGGAAAATTTATATAACTCGGAATATCTGATGTTGGCAGATAAAAACCTGGTAGAGTAAAAAGGAAAAGAATTTCATGTTTCTTGTAAATGCGGTTGTGGGAAATCCACTGAAGCTATTTTAGCCTCATATTTTCATCTAAAAATCTTTTTATTGATACTTGCCTTGAAGGTTTTTTTTTTCTTTTGAGTATTAGGGATAAAATGTGATAAGGGCTTAGGGCATAGTAGGTACTTCAAAGATGGGGTCTCAACATTTTTTCTTCAATTTTCTTGATAATATATAGCAAAACATGATTTAGTATTCTTTGTTACAAAGTGGAATTTAGAAAAAGGTAGGAGAATCTTAGACATATTTTATTTCCACTTTAAAACTTTTTTTTAGCTCTTAAAGTTTTATTTTTAATTGACAAATAATTTTATATATTTATAGATTATAATGTGATGTTTTAATACATGTATACATTGTGGAATGATCAAATGAGGCTAATTACAAAATTTTTTTACCACAATACTTATTGTTTCTTTGTGGTGACAATATTTACAATCCATTCCCTTAGCTATTTTGAAATATGCAATACAGTATTATTAACTATAATCACCAAGTTGTATAATAGATCATCTTAAACTTCCTTCTACCTAACTGAAACTCTGTACCCTTTGACTAACACCTTTTCCCTTTTCTTTGTCTACCTTCCTCCTCTCAGCCTCTGGAAACCAGATTCTACTCTCTACTTCTGTGAGTTCAGGTTTTTCAGATTCCACACATAGGTGAGATAACGTGGTATTTGTTTGTCCATACCTGGCTTATTTCACTTAGCATGATGTTCTCTAAGTCCATCCATGCTGACAAAAATGACAAAATTTTCTGCTTTTTAAAGACTAAATATTAAATGGCATTCTAGTGTGTGTGTGCGTGTGTGTGTGTGTGTGTGTGTGTGTGTAGGTGGATATAGATATCTATCACATACTTATCACATTTAAAAAATCAATTCATCCACTAATAGCACTTCAGTTGTTTTCATATCTTGGCTATTGTAATAATGCTGTACTGAACATGAGAGTGCAAACATCTCTTTGACATACTGATTTCAATTCCTTTGAATATCTCCGTAGAGGAAGAATTGCTGGATAACATGGTGATTCTATTTGTAGTTTTTGGAGGAACCTCCATATTGTCTGTCAAATTGGCTGCAGCAATTTATATTTCCACCAACAGTGTACAAGGGTTCTCATTTCTCCACATCCTCACTAGCATTTGTTATCTTTCATCTTTTTGGTAATAGCCAATTTAAAAGGTACGAGGTGATATCTCATTGTGGTTTTAATTTGCATTTCTCTGATGATTAGAGATGTTGAGCATTTTTTTATACAGCTATTGACCATTTGTATGTTAGACACACTTTAAAGGAGCATCCACAGAGAACTTCAGAATCTCTTAGAGCATGAACAGTGGCAGGTCTCAACTTCATTCTTTTCAGGGGAGCATTTTTCCAATAAATTGTATCTCAGTATTCTAACGGAGATCTTCTCACAGTCAGCACTATAAGGCTGTGCAGTTAATACGCTGTGTAAAGGTAACTGGCCAAGAGGGTGAGTGAGGTCTGGAATCCAGCTCACACTCTTCTCCTTAGGAACTGGGTTTGTACAGAGGCTGCATTTTCTTAATTTGTATAAAAGCATCCCAGAGCCTGTACTTGCCCCTTCCAAAGTATGTCATTTTCCAAATTATCTTACATTTGTGGAGAATATAGCTGAATGGCACATAAACTATCTTGTTTATATATTTTTAGATCACTGTCTTTTGTTTGATTTTGTTTGGATTATTTAAATCTAATAATTTTGTTTCTGCTAAGAAAACATATTTTAGAACTTATATATATATATACACACACATATAAATGTATATATTTATATGACTCCTTGTATAGAATAAGGCACTTCTTACCTATGACATGTGGTTTTGTTGTGTTTGTTGCTGCTGCTGCTGCTGCTGCTGCTGAATTAGCAGTTGCTGCTGCTGCCGACGCCTGGCTGTTCGTAGCTTCTCAAAGCGAGCCTCCATTTCTTCCAGAACTTTTGGGGTGTATCGTACCACTAGCTTGACGCTGTCTTTAGCAGCCTTGAGTAGTTCCACAGCTTTCTCATGGTGTTCTCCTTCCACACTCTGAAAAGACAACGACACTTCTTAAAGGGAAGAGCTTCAATGTTCCTCTACCCGAGAGACAAATCTGAAATTAGTATCATATTAAGAACCCAAAGTTTAAGATTTTAAGAAGGCATGGTAAATGAGTTATCTTACCATCATCATTAGTATTTGTTACATTGTGGCTAAACTATAAGCAGGTTAGGCTGCACTAGGTCACAGAATGGACTGCATGGGGATTCAGGTCAGAAGGGAGAAAAACAATGAAAACCTACATTATAATGCTAACATTAGGAATGAAATTTCCAAATTTCATCTGGAAGAGTAAATTCACTAGTCAACAAAATTGTGAAAAAAATTAAGACATAGTAACAAAGGGGAAATTTCTCTGATATTAAAATTTATTAAGAATCTACACTGATTAAAATGCTATCTTACTGTGGGTATAAAATATATAGTAGAACATAGCACAGAATCCAGAAGGAGAGTCATCACATGGAAAGCTTTATTTATTACAAATATGGACTTTAGACCAAAGGAGAAAAGGACTATTGACTAAATTAAATAATAATTAAATAATACAAAATAATGGAGACCCCATCTCATACACTATACTAAATATAACAGATTAATTAAAAATTTAAATGCAAAATAAAAACATAAAACAACTAAAATGAAAGAAAGGTGAACATTCATCACTTTTCAATAGAAAAGAAATTCTTAAGTAAAAATACCAAGGGAAAAATAACCACAAAATCAGATGTGCAAAACCTAAGTTTCTATGTCTCCAACACTGTAAAAAGGACAAATAAACCAGAAAAACGCTTTCAGTACATGACTGTCATATACTTAGTGGAAAAGGGTTTTCTTCTGGTTTATTTGCCCTTCCTCCTCCTCCTCCTCCTCCTCTTCCTTCTTTTTCTTCTCTCTCTCTTTTTTTTTTTTTTGGCACAGAATTTTGCTCTTGTTGCCCAGGCTGGGGTGCAATGGCATGATCTCAGCTCACTGCAACCTCTGCCTCCCGGGTTCAGGCAATTCTCCTGCCTTAGACTCTCAAGTAGCTGGGATTATAGGCGTGCAACACCACACCTGGCTAATTTTGTATTTTTAGTAGAGACGGGGTTTCACCATGTTGGCCAGGCTGGTCTCAAACTTCTGACCTCAAGTGATCCACCTGCCTCAGCCTCTCAAAGTGCTGGGAGTACAGGCATGAGCCACTGCACCTGTCCTGCCCTTCATTCTTCTAACAAGTCAATAAAGATCTAAGCACAATGAGCAGTTGACATGCATGGATAAAAAATAAAAAATATAAAATATAAATGGCCGATAAACTTCAGAAAAGATGTTCAGGCTTCCTAGTAATCACAGAAGTATAGACCAACACAAAATATTTCATTTTTAACTAAAAGTGATAAATATGTATTTTTAAATTTGGTGTACAGACAAGGATGTAGGAAAATTGGACTCAAACTGCTAATAGTTTAACAAAAACTGGTGCAACTTTTTTGGAGGGCATTAGTGTTATGCATTGAATAAGCCCTTATTATAAGTGAATAATTTTATATTCAGAAAAATTTATTAAGGATGTGATCAAATATGCACATACTGATAAGATAGATATGATAGAAAGCAAAAAATAAATCAATTCTTGGCTTTTGTGTTTCAAAGTAGTCTTTTGAACATCAGGGTGTAGACAATACTTGGAGAAACTGTTTCCTCTAGGTAAACACAAAGTTGCTTTTTCTGTCCTCTGAAGAGTCTCCAGATTGGGATGAGGGAGAAGCAAAAAAGAAGAAAGTTATAATTAGACTCTATAGGATCCTAAATAAGGAGACCCTGGCTCCTGCCCCTCTGAACTGATAACCAGGGCAGATGACAGAGCACTTCATTTACAGGACTGAACGGCCAAGGCCTTTTTTGCTTTGATCCTTGGGTAAAGTATAGAGAAAAAAATCACTGTGCAGTATGATAGATGGAGGCTGAGATAAGTTTAAAGACTGTAAGAAAACCTAAGAGTCACACTGAAGAGGCAGAGAAGGCCACCTCAATTGCTTGACACTACATTTTCACAATCCAAGCAGAAGGGAAACTCAAAATGGATATTAAATTGAGTTACAGAAAAATAAAAGAGGTGAAATCTTAAGCACACCTGAATTATATCTTTAGATTCATAATTTTGACTGCAGATTAGGAGACTTAAAGGATCATTTGATTATTGGCTTAGTTACTCAACTAAGATGTTTATTAAGCATTTATTCTATGAATTACAGTCTACTACATTTCTTGAGAAAACATGAAAGAAAGGTAAACTTTGATGGCATTGTACAATATAAACCCTATTTTCAGTATGTTTGTAATTTCTTTATAACTGGTCCCATGATGATTTGTTAATGCATAGAATTTTCCTTTGAAAGGAAAACCTGGTCATTTGGTTGTCTATATACCCTTCTCTAATTTCTTTTTAATATTAAAACTTACATGTTTGTATGTTTTAATAATAGCCGGGTGCGGTGGGTCACACCTGTAATCCCAGCACTTTGGGAGGCTGAGGCGGGTGGATTACCTGAGGCGGGGAGTTCAAGACCAGCCTGACCAACATGGAGAAACCCTGTCTCTACTACAAATACAAAATTAGCTGGGCATGGTGGCACATGCCTGTAATCCCATCTACTCGGGAGGTTGAGGCAGGAGAATCGCTTGAATCTGGGAGGCAGAGGTTGCAGTGAACTGAGATCATGCCATTGCACTCCAGCTTGGGCAACAAGAGCAAAACTCTGTCTCAAAATAATAATAGTAATACTAAAAATACTAAAAATAATGGTTCACCCATTTTCTAGGCCAGATGATAAGTATACTTCTTTGTGGCATTTGCTCTATTTGCTTTTATTTAATAGGCTTGGAGATTCTAGGCCAGACCTTTAGAGGCCCATTATGTCTGTTTTGGCACTGTGTCTACAATTCAGTTGCCACAGGAGGGCTGTGGTACTAACTGTGTGGGCAATTAGGCTCTCACTGCAGTAGTGAAAAGTTGAGAAAAATATGTCTGGCTGGTGCACCACATACCAGGCCCTGCAAAACCACCAAGATTATCCTCTTCCAATCCCTGGTCTGCCCTCTCCCACACAGTTAACAATGTCTCAAAAGCAGGCTCCACAGTTTTCAATTCCAGAAATTTTGCCTTCATGCTTTATCTTCAGTTTAGACAATGACTCAGATTCTCTTTAAGGCTCAACAGAATCAACAGGTCTCTTGGTTTGCCTCTACTGTCTTTCCCACCAAGACACAGAGCCACTATGAGTGATCTGGGCAGTGTCACAGTTCCTCATTTGTACTACTGAAATGCTTTGCTAAAATCCTGCAAATTATATAATTAGGCAGCTAAGAAGAAGTTTTAGATAGAGATTAAGAAATATAAGCATGCTTGTAAAATTTATTATTTCAAACACTCCTCAACTTTGCTTTATAATTATTTTCAGAAGAGTATCTTAATTCTTGTCTGTAGGATTGTTTTTGCAGCCTTTTTTCCCACTGGTTTTGCCTACTTTGTAAATACTTTTGAGTACATACACTTGTCTCCTTAACCTATTATTTATCTCTGGAATGCTTTCAGTCCTTCGGTATAACTTTGTAATGAGAATAAGGCAGTTTTCTCTTCTTTCTACTTTCCCTTTTAAGGTAAGAACAAGAAATCAGACCATCTTGCCACAGAAGTCTTGTTCTGTGAATAAAAAGAAGTCAAAAGATCTGCTCAGTTAGGGTATAAATGTTGATGTGTGAGCACTTCATAGATATTCCTTGAGCCCTGAAGGGTCAGCTTCTATTCTTGCTTTTGATTTAGTCTATTTCTCACTCTTAATGAAGGTATGCATCATACCTAGCTAAATATTTAAGCCATATTTTGAAATGTGATAGATTATTTGTAAGCAGTTAAGATATTTTTATCAAAGCTGTATATACAAGCACTCCTGATTCGGAGTTGTCTTTTATAAGAACTAGTGTAAGTTTGCGCAATCACTGAAAACTTGTAGCACCAGCTTTCTACATAGGCTGAGAATTGTGGGTCTTATGTGACTTTAGGAGTTGTAACAAGACTTCTTATTTTAAAATGAAACCCCTTCCTTTATTTAAAACCTAAAATTCTATATTTTAAGTTTTATTCCCTTGCTTTAAGAGTTTTGTTGTACCTATTGTATTAGCATAAATTAATTTAACAAGCCCTTGCAGTGGACATCTGGTAAAATTGAATTTTATTAAGAAGGTGAGGAGTGATGCGAAAAGCTTGAGGGTATAGTAGGTACCCAGGAAATATTTTGAACAAAGAGAAGTGTAGCCTAAAACAGAATAACCCCTAAAGAGAAACATTACCTACCTCACAATTGTGCCTAGGCTGGCCATGAGCATACATAAAATGAATTAAAATGGACTAGGAAGACTGGACATTCCCATCCTGAAAATGCTTCTATCTTTAGCTGATAAATCTTTTAACAATACACATAAAAATTAATATGAGGCCAGTCACAGTGTCTCATGCCTGTAATCCCCGCAATTTAGGAGGGTGAGGCAGGAGGATTGCTTGAGCCCAGGAGTTTGAGACCAGCCTGAGCAACATGGCAAGACTCCATCTCTACAAAGAATGTTTTTTTAAAAAATAGCTGGGCAGAGTGGCATGTGCCTGTGGTCCCAACAACTTGGGACACTGTACCAAGAGAATGACTTGAACCCACGAGGTCAGGGCTAGAGTGAACCATGTTTGTGTCATTGAACTCTAGCCTGGGCAACAGAGCGAGACTGTCTCAAAAATATATATATATATACACACACACACACTATTATATACATTAGTTATTACATACAATAGTTGTATTACCATAAATACAAGCTAATAAAATACTAAACTGATATAAAGCCATAGGAACTGGATCTCCTATAATGTTGCTATGCAAAGAAATATTGTTTCATCAGCAATCTCATATGGTAGTAAGCTCTAGGAAGCTTTCGAGTTAGTTAATTTGTCTTAAATTTAGCAAATCAATGGCTGGTAAATGAACCAAGGTTTTCCTGGAGTGCAATGGCACAGTCTTGGCTCACTGCAACCTCCACCTCCCGGGTTCAAGTGATTCTTGTGCCTCAGGCTCCTGAGTAACTGGGACTACAGGTGCCTGCCACCATGCCGAGCTACTTTTTGTATATTTAGTAAAGACAGGTTTTTGCCACATCATTGGCCAGGCTGATCTCAAACTCCTGGGCTCAAGTGATCCTCCTGCCTTGGCCTTGCAAAGTGCTGGGTTTACAGGCACGAGCCACTGCGCCCAGACTCAACCAAGTTTTAAACATGGCTGCATTCTGAACTTTCAATAGTTTTTCTATTTATACACACTGTGAAATATCAAAATGGCAGCTTATTTCTGGTATGCTCAATTTTCTGGTTAAGGATCATACCTTATAAGGGAGAATTTGAATTGCACTGCATATATTAATTTGCTCATGACATGTGCTCTCTCTCTCTCCCGCTTCCATAGGGAGTTAAATTTTGACCCTGGCTAGATCTCAGATGGAAGCAATGCCTGCCCTGGGAAGCAATTATGCTATCTGTGCACCATCAGTCATCAACTGGCCAAGATTTTAGGCAGTTTTTTCTCTGTGGGAATTACACAGACATCATTCCTGATCCAGTTTGCTGATGTGTAAGTTACTTAAACACTTTGTTAGACAAGAGTTGGCTAGACCTTGGGGTTATTCAAGGCATATCTACAGCCAGGTTTATGCATAGACTCCTAAATGACATCAGTCATTCCTTTAGAATAAAGGCCAAATAAGGTTATCAGGAGTAAAGTGCATCAAGGGTACTAGGTAATTATACCTTAGTGAATTAGATGGCTCAGAAAAACCGAAGATTATACCTAAAAAGACCCTTAGAAATAATCTAATTTATGTCCTTATATCTTAATACATAAGGAAACAGACACCAAGACTGGCTATGACTTACTCCATTTTATAAATCTGTTATTGGTAGGTCTGAATTAGATCTCAGTTTTTTTGATGACTGCTCTTTCGACAACCCCATGCTAATTTTCTAGCCTAAGTAATCCAGAAGTGAAATGCATGGAGTGTCATTTTTGTGTGATGCAAAACAATAGGAACCAATAGCAAGGAAAAGATCTGTCATCTTCTAGCTCAAGAGTATGAGCTGGAGTGAAGGAGCAGCGTGGGGCTACCTGAAGGGCTCACTATTACTAGGAATAGGGGGTTATGAGTCTCAACTTTGAAAAGGCCCAGCATAACCGAGCAAAGACCTACTCCATTTCCACAAAGATAACGATGACTATTTTTTCTTATGAAAGTTTTACTTTTGTTCCATGAAGGTCTTTTACTATCATTTTATTTTAAGAGTGTGCATGTTCATACATATAAATGTGTGTAAACATGCATGTGTGTATATGTATACCGTAGTTTTTATTGACCATTTGTTAAGTAAAAGGCTGTTTTCTGTGCATTATATCTAATCCTTTTGTCATAACTGTTAAAAAGGCAATGAAAAGGTTAAGAAATTTGTCCTAGGTCCCCAGTTAGTAAGTGGAAACTATCAAACTGCAATGAGCTTTATCTGTTTCCAGGATCTAGGCTCTTACCTATCAATCCTTAATCTTAAACAAAATAATAAAGAAAAAGTAAGTATCACATAGGCAGTTTTCCTTATTCATGGAGATGTTTAGGTCAGTTGCTCCTAAACCTTGATGTACATAGAAGTCAACTGAGGAACTTTTTAAATATAGACCTAGGCTGTTCCCAGGCTTGCCATATTAAGATCTGTAGCAATCTGACCTAGGAATATGTGAATACAAAACTCGGATCCAGCCAGCCAGTCTCTGACATGCAGATCTGTGTTTGGACACACTACTCTAAACCCAAATACAACTAACCAAAATAGTAAATCCCATCTGAAGGGTTTCTCTACAACCTTACTACAGAAACAAACGTTGGTTAGATGAGAGAAATCTTATGATTTTGCCTTGGTGTAGCTCTATAGTTGGCCTTTTTGATTATTAAAGAAAAGCGAGGTTGATTGGGTATTTAATTAAGAAAGAAATATCTTTGAATAGGCTATAGGATATACAATAATACCTCCTTATCCACAGTTTCAGTTACCCATGGTCAATCAAGTTCCAAAAATAGGTGAGGATAGCACAACTGGGATATTTTGAGAGAGAGGAGATGTCACATTCACATAACTTTGATTGTAGTACATTGTTATAACTGTTCTATTATTGTTGTTTACCTCTTATTGTGCCTCATTTATAAATTAAATCATCCTAAATATGTATGTACAGTAAAGAAAAAACACAGTATACATTATTCAGAAAAGAATTTTATGATGTTTTATCTTTCCCTTTTTTCAAATATGTTAATTTTCCTGGTTCTAAATATAGTCTTTTTTAATTAAGAAAAGTGGAAAATGTATTAAAAGTATCACATTTATCTCTTGGAAAATTTGCTAATGCTCTTCCATAGTACTTTGTTCTTGCTTTATGCTACTATCTATTACAAGTGCACTATAATTTATCAGTTCACCATCATTCTGTTGCCACTAGACTGTCCAAGGGCAGGATGAGTCTAATTTATTTATCTCTTTGTCCAGCATTTATTATAAACTCAATAAATACTTAGTCAAGGAATATAACATCAATATAAAATATGAAGTCTCATAGGCTAAGGAACCAGTACTGCCTGGGTTTGAATCTGAGCTTCCTCTCTTTCCAGCTCTGTGAACACAGACAAGATGCTTCATATTTCAAAGCTTCACTTCTTTTGTCTATAAATTGGACATCATAGTGTACTTGGTTTATAGGATTATTATGAGCATCAGATTTAACATACACAAAACATTTGGAACAGTGCCTGGAATTTACAAAGGGTCCAACAAATGTTAGTTCTTTGTTGAACTATTTTCTCGGTGATAGTGTTGCTTAGGGCTTCAAATGTTTACAGACAACAATAGCAACAATATGATTTTGCCTTTGATGTAGGCAGAAGTTTTCTTTATACTATTTGGGAATCAAAAGTTTATCAAGTAAATTAATAGTGTGTGGGGCTTGCTGGAAGAATGTTTAAAACTATTTAGGTAAATCCACTGCTGCTAATCATCCTCAAGTAACTTAGTGGCATCATTTCCATTCATACAATTGATATTCTAATTACAAATGATCATTAGTTATTCATGAAAACTGTTCCTCTCAGTCTCTCAACAGTGTCATGCTTTGTTAAGTGAAGAAGGAACCTGCAGGAGATTCACCTGATAGGAGCATGCATAATGTGAGGGACCTTGAGAGAGGAAAATCATCAAATAACTAAAACCACAGAAGAGCAAGGAGGTTAATGGGAAAAAAGTATATATAATTATACATGTTCTTATCCTGTGAGAGCAGTTATAAATATAAGAATTTTTGAAACATGAAAGTGGAGAAAGTAGAGTACTATCAGCAAGCCTGGGGGCAGAAAACTGAAAACGAGCAAAAAAGCTTTAGAAAAAGATCAGTGCCTTCTAGAAATCAGATATTCACAAACCTAACATTTGGTTGATCTCAGCCCACCTTTCAGATCTGGAGACTAAAATTGGAAACAAATGCAGCTACTACATCCTGGTGCGCTTTATAGTTATTGCTCGATCCTTGACATCTGGACCAAAAGGGGGGAAAAGTCCTGATGTTTATTGGGATGAAGATTAAAGACACACACACACACACACACACACACACACTCATACACACACAACCATCTTCAAGCATACAAATGTGAGCTTTGAAGGTCTGAAAACAGAACAAAGCTGCCTGGGAAAACATTCCTAAAAAATGATATTTTAAAATCGGTCTGCTAATTCTTGAGTGGTAGGTTTCAACCAGGAAGTAGAAATAACAGATAACACTTCTCAACTGTGACTCACACTGGTTTGTCTCTGAGATGAAGGCTATGCAGCCCCATGTTCTCCCAACCCATGACACTCTGTGACACTACATCCCCAATGAGCAAAGTCTTAGGAATGGAAACGTTCCTAAGCAGAGTGTTGTGACTGCTAATTCTCAATATTTGCCTCCAGGTCTGCATTGGTATAGGGGAACGTTGTGGAAGTGGTGATCACACCATCTGCTACATATCCAGCAAGAACTACCTCCCCAATATGCACCCCATTACAGTTCCATTTACAAAATACAAATACATCTTAGTCACTGAAATTTAGTGTGACTTCTTAATCAAACCATCAAAGCATTAACAGAGCCAGTGCCAGGGCAGAAAGTCCAGGGATTGGGGTCAGGAGGATCTGGGCTTGAATCTTAGATAAGTTGCTTATTAACAGTGTGACCTTTGGAAATGACCTCACCCCTCTCAGATAGGGACTATTCCAGTTTTAGCACTGAAAGTCCCAGGAACTGCATCAGGCCTGGGCAAACCAAGATAATAAGTCACCCAAGACTCAAGATGTTGCACATGTGCACAGAGCATAGTGGTGCCTGGTAAATTTTATTTATTTCTTTTTTTCAATTAAAAATACTTTATTGTTAAAAATGCTAATGATCATCTGCGCCATCAGTAAATCATAGTCGTTTTGCTGATGGAGGGTTTTGTCCTTATGTGGATGGCTGCTGACTGATCACAGTAGTGGTTTTTAAAGATTGGGGTGACTGGCAATTTCTGGGGGAGGTGCCTCAGGGCTGCAGGCTTTAGGGAGCCAGTGAGAGCCAGAAACAGGCAGAAGCCCCACTCCTTTCCAAATTGGAGGGGCGGGAGCTCCACCCTCCTGGGCTCAGCTGCAGTTGCCCAGCCGCAGGTGCATACCCAGGCATCTCTGCACTCTCAGGGACCCGAGAATCCCCTCTCCCCCTGCAGGCTCAGAAGTGCCCGCTCCTGCTGCCTGGCCTCTCAGCTCTGTGTGCCTGCTCAGATTTCAGAGCAAAGTTGAGGCCAAACCCAGGCACTGTTGCAACCTGGCCGAGCGTGTGTGCACTCACGGCAGTGCTGACAAGACAACCCCCTGACACGTCAGCCCCCTGTGGACTTTGGGCACTGATGAGCCCAAAGTATTAGTCTGTTTTCATGCTGCTAATAGAAAGATACCCGAGACTGGGTAATTTATAAAGGAAATAGGTTTAATTGACTCACAGTTACACATGGCTGGGGAGGCCTCACAATCGTGGCAGAAAGCAAGGAGGGAAAGCTACGTGGCAGCAGGCAGAGAGAATGAGAGCCAAATGAAAAGAGAAGCCGCTTATAAAACCATTAGATCTTGTGAGACTTATTCACTACCACAAAAACAATATGGGGTGTCTGGTGCAGTGGCTCATGCCTGTAATCCCAGCACTTTGGGATCCCCTGAGGCAGGTGGATCACTTGAGGTCAAGAGTTTGAGACCAGACTAGCCAATATAGTGAAACCCTGTCTCTATTGAAAATACAAAAATTAGCCGGGCATAGTGGTAGGTGCCCGTAATCCCAGCTAATCAGGAGCTTGAGACAGGAAAATTGCTTGAACTCAGGGGGTGGAGGTTGCAGTGAGCTGAGATTGTGCCTTTTCATTCCAGCCTGGGCAGAAGAGTGAAACTCCATCTCAAAAAAAAACAAGAACAATATGGGGGAAGTGCCCTCATGATTCATTTATCTCCCACTGGGTCCCTCCCACAACAAGTGAGCATTATGGGAGCTACAATTCAAGATGAGATTTGGGTGGGCACACAGTCAAACCGTATCAGGTAGGAAAGCAGAGGAGGTCTAAGGGTGGCTTGGCACAGGGCTCTAGGCATCCTTCAGCACAAAGAGCCAGGGTACCATGGGCATCATGGATGGAAGGTTAATGGTGGCAGGAGGCTGTGCAGTGGCTGGACTCCATGCTTGCTTGCTCACACACCCCTCACCACTCCATGCCTGGCTTGCTCCTGGTAGGCGTGGGATCCAGGCTGGTAGCACAAGCTGAGCACAATCTGCCAGGCGGAATGGGTAGAATGAGCCCAGCAGGTCTGAGCAAAATTTGGGCAAAGGCTCCACTGGACACAGAGGTTTCCAGCCAGAAAAGCTACACTCCAAGGATTCTGTGACACATGGAAATTAAATAACCTGCTCCTGAATGACTGTTGGGTCAACAATGAAATCAAGATGGAAATTTAAAAATCTTTGAACTGATTAATAATAGTGACACAACCTATCAAAGCCTCTGGCAGACAGCAAAAGTGGTGCTAAGAAGAAAGTTCATAGCATTGAATGCCTACATCAAAAAGTCTGAAAGAGCACAAACAGATAATCTAAGGCCAGACCTCACAGAACTGGAGAAACAAGAACAATCCAAACCCAAATCCAGCAGAGAAAATAAATGACTAAGATCAGAGCAGAACTAAATGAAATGAAGCAAAAAAAAAAAAAAAAACCCAAAAGATAAATAAGATAAATGAAACAAGAACCTGGTTCTTTGAAAAGACAAATAAAAATCATAGACCATTAGTGAGATTAACCAAAAAGAGAGAAGATCCAAATAAGCTCAATCAGAAATGAAACAGGAGATATTACAACTGATGCTACAGAAATACAAAAGATTGCCTAAGGCTACTATGAACACCTTTACACACATAAACTAGAAAACCTAGAAGAGATGGATAAATTCCTGGAAATGTACAACTTTCCTAGATTAAATCCAGAAGATACAGAATCTCTGAACAGACCAATAACTAACAAGCAATGAGATTGAAATGGTAATAAAAAATATTGCCAACAACAAAAAAAGGCCCAGGATCAGATGGATTCACAGCTGAATTCTATCAGACATTCAAAGAATTGGTACCAACCTTATTGACACTATTCCACAAGATAGAGAAAGAGGGCATACTTCCTAAATCATTCTATGAAGCCAGTATCACCTTAATACCAAAACCAGGAAAGGACATAACAAAAAAATAAAACTACAGACCAATATTCCTGATGAACATAAATGCAAAAATCTTTAACAAAATACTAGCTAACCAAATCCAACAACATGTCAAAAAGATAATCCACTATGATCAAGTGGGTTTCGTATCAGGGATGCAGGGATGGTTTAACATATGCAAGTCAATAAATGTGGTACACTACATAAACAGAAATAAAAACAAAAATCACATGATCAGTTCAATAGATGCAGAAAAAGCTCTTGAAATCCAGCATCCCTTTATGATTAAAACCCTCAGAAAAATCGGCATAGAAGGGCATACTTTAAGGTAATAAAAGCCATCTACAACAAACCCACAGCCAACATTATACTGAATGGGAAAAAGTTGAAAGCATTCCCTCTGAGAACTGGAAAAAGACAAGGATGCCCACTTTCACCAATTCTATTCAACATAATATTGAAAGTCCTTGCCAGAGCAATCAGACAAGAAAGAAAGAAAGGACATCTGAATCAGTCAAGAAGAACTCAAACTGCCACTCTTTGCTGACAATATGATTGTATACCTAGAAAACCCTAAATGTTATTTCTTTAATAATTTTTTTTAAAAAATCAACAGCCAGGAAGGGAAGGAATTTTATCAGAGAGTACATCATTGCCAGCATGAAGAAGGGGAAAAGAAGGAGAGATGTGAGTTATAAGAAAGGTTTGAAAGAGTTAGGTTTGAGGCCGGTTAAGTCACTTTTGCTCACTCTGCAATTCTGCCAAGACCCTAAGGGCAGACCTAGTGCCATGGGGCATTCTCTCCTTCTGCCACAGCAGAATCTCAGGGATGATTCAGCCTGGTTTAAAACGTGAAACTAGCTTAGAAAGAGTAGCCAGAATCAGGTGAAGACTTTAAAATGTTTATGAAGCAGTGCAGTGTACCTGGGTATTGACTGAGATCCCTCAGAATAAATAACAAGGCCCACCCTTCAGATGGTTTTCACTGATTTTTATGACAGGTAGGATGTTACATTGATGGAAACAGGGCTAAAGCTAACAGGTTGTATAAAAGATTCTGCAACCTAGAAAAAGGCTTAGCCTATAGGAAGTTTTTGGGAAATCGTACTCCCCTAAGCAAGGAATACATCATCCTATCTCCTCTACCAAGATGACAGCAAGTGTTATGTGGCAATGACATCTCCTATAATTCTGTCAATCAGAATAGAATTTTTTTCCCTTAGGTGTCTTACTCTAGTGAGTTCACAGAGATCATATTTTTTCAAGTAGTGTCATGGAGACAACAATAGTTTGCTGAAATTATTCAACTAAGCCCTTCAGAAGATACACTTTAAATATCTAGCCCATTTTATAATCCTAGAATCCCAGTCAATTTAATATAAAGCATCGGGGGAAACACAGCAAATCTAGGCAGAAGTTGTATGAGCCTGGCACTGTCAACTGTGTTTCTTATGAAATATAAAATGGCATGAACATTTATGTTGATGTATACCATGAATAATAAAACATTAGTAATACTCATAACATTTAATTTAATTGCAGAGATTCAACATTGCAGATGTTTTCTTGCAGGAGAACTCAAAATTTAAAGGCTATTTCAGGTTTACTGTCCAATATCGCTGTAGCTGTGCATATAAATATCTTTTCCAATTAAATGCACAACCACAAAATATTCTTTGCTTTTGTCACCATTGATTTATACTAAAATTTTTTGCTTATTTTAAATACTCTAACTGGCTCTAACCCTCTTCTCCAGTTCCTGTTATCACTAGTCATGCAGCCACCCAAGCTAGGCACTCCTGGGAACATGTTCCCTCAACCTACATCCAATTAACCACCAATACCGGTTGATATTCATGCATCAATCACCACAATCGCGTCTCATCCTCTCCTCCCTCTTATTTCTTATGATTTCTTGCCTGGATTTAAAAATATCTTCCAGCTTCTCTCTTTTCTAAGTGCTTCTCTCTATTCCAGTCAGAGTTGCTTGTTTTTGTTTTGTTTTGTTTTCTTTCTGTTGCCCAGGCTGGAGTGTGGTGGTATGATCTCATCTCACTGCAACCTCCGCCTCCTGAGTTCACGTGATTCTCCTGCCTCAGCCTCCCGAGTAGCTGAGACTACTGGTGTGTGCCACCATGCCTTGCTAATTTTTGTATTTTTAGTAGAGATGAGGTTTCACCATGTTGGCCAGGCTTGTCTTGAACTCCTGACCTCAGGTGATCCTCTGCATCGGTTTCCCAAAGTGCTGGGATTACAGGCATGAGCCACCACGCCTGGCCGAGTTGCTTGGTTTTTGCATGCTCTGGCTTAAAATCTATTGATGAGTAGAAAGAGCACAGCTATAATAGACACTGTCCTTGATTGCAGGGACCTTGCTACATTGATGGTTTATCCCTGATACCTAGCACAGTGCACAGTACTCATCCAATGTTTGTTTAGCTAACCTGAAGAGGGCTGACATTAATGCTTAGGTTGAAGATTACTGCTATAAGAAGGTTATTTCACTTCCTCTAGCCTCGGTTCCCATATATGCAAAATGGCATTAATAACATCTCCTTCATAGAAGTCATTTATGTTTAAATGGACTACTCATGTAAAGAGCCAAGTACTAAACCTGGCTCACAGAATGTAACCAATAAATGCATTACCCCATAAATAGTTTTCTAGAAATGAAATTGAAAATGTCCTATATCATGCAAAGCACTTCCCATGAACAGGCAAGTCCAATTCTATTTCTTAATATTAATCTTCAACATAGAAGCAACACCATGCTTTTGATTTTAGCAGGTGTTTTCATGTTTCTATAATCTCTCAGTTTTATTCTCTCAGTGTAGAATGTCCTTCTTCTACTCTGTTTTAATAAACCCCCACCCACCATTCAAAGCCCATTTCAAACAGTACTTATTCACTATTACATCATTTTCTTGCTTAGAAGAAATAGCAAGTACTTTACGATGGCTTACAAGGACTTTCACTCTTCACTTCCAGCTGGCCTCTACAACCTTATGTCTAATACTCTCCCCATCATTGATATTCAAATCATTCTGGGCTTTTTTGCTGTTGTTGTTCTTGCTTATACCTAGTTCATTCCTGCCAGAATTTTGTATGACTGGCTTCTTCACATAAAGTTCTCAGCTACAAGATGCTCAACTCTACTATCAGTAGGGAGATGCAGATTAAATCTAAAATGAGATCAAAATCCTTCATGTGTTTAAAAAAAGAATATATCGCCAAGGATTTGGTGACATTTATATCCTCATAAAACATGGAAGTATAAATTGATATAGGCTTTTTGGAAGTCGATTTGGTAACATCTATTAAAATAAAGTATATCCACATCTTCCTAACCTGGCTTGCACATATTAGTATCTACTTGAGAAAAATAGTTACTCATATACATGAAGATTTTCATTTAAGCAGTGCTCATAATAGCAAAACAAAATTAAACAAAAAAACCCATTTGGTTAACAAACTAAATGTCCATCAATAGGGGAATGGTTAAATTAGCCATATATAGAATATTATATAGAAGATTTAAGAGGTCTATGTATTGATGAGGCAAAATCTCCAAGAACTTATTAACCAAGAAAGCAAGTCATATATAATAAATATATATACATATAAATAGCAGCACATTTAAGAAAATCACTTATAATAATAGTAGCTTATATTCATTGAGTATTTACTAACACGTTTCAAGTACTTTAAATGTAGCAAAATAGTGAATTTTTATAACAACAGTGTGAATTATGTAATGTTATCATCCCAATTTCATAAATGAGGAAACTGAGCCATAGAAAGGTTAGGTTTCCATGGCCATAACACTAATGGGTAACATATCTGTGTCTGGAGGCTGACCTCTTAGTCACAGCCCTGTATTGTCTCAGATACTTGTATCTAAAAGTAAATAAATAAATGTGTGTGTGTGGGGGGGTGTGTGTGTGTAGCGTATGTGTGTGCTTGAATACAAAGAGAAATGTTTAGATGAGTGCTCACTACAATGGTGTTTCTACACATGGGGAAAGGATGGGACTGGAATGGATTGAGGAAAATGGTTAAAGGGACTTTTAAAAAAATCTGATTTTAGTCTTTTCATACTGAATTATTTGAAAAATTTCTAAGAAGGCATTTACATATTTCTTGTGTGTGTTTTAATACCATAGCTCAGTATCATCCTGTGAGGAAAATGAGGGGAAAGGTCATTCTAGAACAAACCGAAGAAGGTGGGACAAAGAATAATTTTGTTTAAATAGTACGTTCAGGCAGAGCTTTCAAGTAATTTGGGCAAAATAAGTCTCCCAAAACAAAAGTAAAAATCCCTATAACTGTAATTCTGTAATTGCCTGGGTAATTCAGGTGAAATGAAGGAATGTTAGCAAAATTACCTAAAAAATTACAGATGTAGAAGTATAGCCTGTGGGAGCTTCAAAACCCTAATCATAATGTAATGCTGATGAGATTCTGTTAGAACAATCATGACTGAATGGTTTTTCTTCCAGTATCATTAATTTGCTGAAACCCGAGTTTTCCTTTCCTATATTTCCTCCCAGTTGTTTATTTGTCGGGGCCAGCATATCAGTTATACAGTCTGGCAGATCATTCATGTTTTAATACATAGGCTATAAATCCATGTTTTCAAGGAATAATGTTCAACTGAAAAATGGTGAGGAAGGATTATAAAATACTTCTTGTTTAAAATTTTGCTTTTTATCTAATGGTTCCTGAGATTAAAAACAAACACACAAACAAACAAACTTGCAGTGATTTAAATCTTCATAGATGTGAGATTACACAGAGAGTAATCAGTTGACCTACGAATTTTTCTGAAAATGAAATGGCTTTGTCTTTCTTCTGTGGTACAATTATTGTTGATGTTCTCCCACCTCCCCAAATAACAGTGTGTCATAACAAAGAAACATCAACATTCTCTACATAATAAATCATAATGAGATCTGTGTTTTTCTCACTAAATATTAACTACATCCACATCTGGTTGCCCTGTCTTTAATTCTGACCACTTCTCAACCACTCTTCACATTGCAATCATAGTAATCATTCCAAAATATAAATTGGTCGTATAACTCTCATGCTTAAAATAATTGCATGTCCCCATACTGCAGATACAGGCCAAAGTCTTCAGCCTAGTGTGCCCCACCCTTTATGATCTGGCCCCTGCGTATATTTTCACCCTCATTTGCTAATCCATGAAGGTCCAAACAGGGGAACATGAAGTTTTCTCTTGTGTCTGGGGCCTTCCTTGTGATGGCTCTTTCACCCTCCTCACTGCCTCCATTTACCTGCCCATCACCTACTTGCCTATAGGAGCACTGTCTCTGCTCAATCCCTCTCCATCCCTGTTTGGGTAAGATGCTACCTTTATGGTATCCCATGGAGCCCCATACTTATTATTTAGAAAATAACCTATGTCACAAAGATAATCTGCTTCCCTCCTTATTTCTTCCCCATATCTGTAAGTGAAATAGGAGATATTGTATTTATTTTTTATTTTACCAGCGAGTAAGACAATGCCAGGCCCAATAACATTTTGCCAAATGAATTAATGAATAAATACTTGAGCTTTATGATGGTTAATGTTCATCAGTATTTTTTTTACTTAAATATGCTGCCACTTTTAATTAAAAAAAACTAATAATTTTATATTTAAATTAATGGATTGCTGCCTTGATTATGAACTAGCAATGATTACAAGCACTAACATTTATTTAGCACTTACATGTTCAGGAACTGTGTTATGCCATTTAAACACTAAAATAGAAAAACTAAGTCGTTTCTTATGTTATCATCTTTTAGCAATGAGAAAACTAAGGTTCAGATAAGTTAGCAAACTATTCACCAAACTCCACCACTTACACTGAGTTTATGCCACACAGGGATTTACTGAGAACTAAAGGGTGCAGTGCTCAGCAAATGCCTGGCCTAGAAGCCCTGGAAGGAAGTCTTTTCTGTTACTTTTGTTATCAATGTTGTTACTACACTTGGGGGTGCTTGCTTTATTTCTAAATTTAATGTCAGGGGATTTAAAAACTACCATTTTAACACAGTGGCATATATAATGGAATAGAAGATATATTTTTAAAAAGTTGAATTTTTTAATTAGAAAAAAATTTAAAAATTGAAATGGAAAGTGAGCTACTAACACTGAACTCATCTCCACCTCCTCTCTTCTCCACTCCACTCCAGTCTCACTGGCTTTAGATTGCTTCTCTCACATGCCAGTGCCCTTCCACCTTAAAGACTTGGCACTGGTGATGGTCACAGGAGAATGATCTGAATGTTCTTCCCTAGGTGTGGCTCATTCCCTTATCTCCTTTGATCTCCACCTTGAATATCACCCCCTACCTGAGGCTACTCTGACCAGCACCACACTCTCTCCTTTCCCTGCCATGGCATCCCCTAGCGTCCCCACACTATACTGATTCATTTTCTTAGCACTTGCCACCTCTAACACTATATGAGTTTACTTTTTTATTTTGCTCGTTGCTTATCTGCCATACTAGAATGTGAACTCCATAAAGGTAAGGACTTGTGTCGCTCTTTTTCTTCATTAAAGAATCCTGACTGCCTCAAATTGTACAATGTAGATGCTTAATAAATGCTTAATGAGTGACTGGCAAATGACTGTTAAGACTGCCCAAGCAGTGTTACATAACCTTGTTTGGCTGCACAGACGCTTTAGATACAAGTTCATGTATATTTTGTAAATTCATTCCCCTATCTAACATCTCTCAAACTAAGGCTTTGGTGGAATAACTGAGCAGTTAATCTATTACTGAAAGCAGATGAATGTGCTTGGATCTAGGCAAAGTAACACAACAAAGACAACTAAAGTTAAAAGTCTGACCCAAGGTCTCACATTCCCATAAATAATTGAGAGTGCATCAAGAGAATTTTAATGAATATATTTGGTTTGTTTTATTTACAAAATAAACATCCTAAAAGTTGCACATAATTAAATTATTGATCCTTTTCTAGAAAAGTAAACAAATTTGTTAGAGACCAAGGATACTAAGAGTGAATGGGCTTCTTTGTGAAACATCGCCAATATGTGCAAATATATATCCAATACAACTGAAAGAAAATATACTTTAAACAATTACAAATCCTGTCCCATAACATGATGTGTGGTCTGATAACCAACATCATGCAGCTTTGCATTATCCCTCCTGCCAATTTCATCTAATAAAATAGGACTCATGTGAAATGGTGTGTGCCCTGGGTTCCTCTGGTAATTGGCTGCATCTAAATTGCTATAACATAGGCAATGATATTTAAAGTTGGTCTTACATTGCCTAAGAGTGCATAGCAAAATAATAATTATCATGTAATTTAGATTTTCAAAATGTAAACAGATCATGGACACAAAAATAAGGGGAATTTCAGGATGAGTGGCTGTGCACTCTCTAGCCTGGTGGCCAGCCTCATTTCAGATCCATTGTAAAACTGAGATAGCATTCAGGTACCCTGCAGGTTTTGGTTACAGACTTTACCGAGTGGTCAAATAGATGCTGTGCCTTCTAGATTCAGGCAAAAGAGAAGAGTAATGAGGCTTCGGCATATTTCTGTTTATGAAATATTGCTTATCTGCCATACTAGAATGTGAACTCTATAAAGGTAGAAATATTGGCACAATATTTCTACAAATCACTCAAAGCTGAAGCTAAGACAATTATGAGTAATGCATCCATTTCAACTTATGAAAAACTTAACTTGGTGTTTCTAGGATAATTATATCGAAGTAAGCTCCCTTAGGGTATGATCTATGTTTTCTTTAAACCGTTCCTTTCCCAGAGCCAGGCAAGATAACATGGTTAATAAATCTTATGGGCAGTCTGACTGAAGACTTTAAAGTGATATTCTTACAGTAATGTTTGCCTGTAGAGAGAGTTAATAACAAATTTAACAATGGCAAGCTGTCAATTGCTTTGCCTTTGCCATCCATGGTAATTAGGATAAATTCTGGTGCTCCTCCACACAGAACATTCTACTGAGATCAAGTGTTAGATAAAATCTCTTTTCCAGAATGGTCCTCACTTATTGAATCAGAAGGAACCTGGATTTCCCATTTGAAGGTGGCCATTTCCTACCACCTTCAAATGGTAAGTCCAGGCTCCTTATGATGGCTTGTGGTAGCTTCTGTGAGATGGCTCCAGCCCATCCCTTCAACTCTACACTTTAGCTACAAACATGTTGATGTTATGACTTGGTAGAAATCCATTCTATTCATATTCACGGTATAGTGTACAATGTGTGCAGTTTTCAGATTTTAATATCGTAGCTACTATATGGTTTGCAACTGTTCTCATGAAAATGAACTAAATTTTGTTTAAGATAATGATTCTCAACCAAGAATAACTTTGTTTGTTAGGGGACAGTTGGTAAAGTCTGGGGACATTTTTATTGTCATGACTGGAGGAGAGGGTGTTACTGGCCAAGATAAACATACTACAATGCATAGAATAGCCGCCCCAAGAAAGAATTATCCCATTCAAAATATCAACAATTCCAAGGGTGAGAAATCCTGGTTGACAAATGTAATGGAAAAGTTTACATAATATAATTTTTAAGTGTTCTACTTTGAAATGTTTTCAGTTTGACAGAGCTCAGTTAATTAACTTGAAGTTTACATCTTGCAAAAGGCAAAACTAAATTAAAACCTATTCCCTTGTATACATTCACATGGCTGACCAACAGACAACACACCTGCCGAGTACTTAGCTGCTCACTCTCTCACCTGAACCATCTTTTCTCCTGTGTCAACAAGAGGCAAGATCCTTGCCAGAAACCTGAGAGTTCCTGGCAACTCCCTATTTTTTACCTTGCATATCCAATCAATCACCAGTTCTTGTTTATAGTCCCGTTACATTCAAAGTCATTTTTGAATCTTTTCCTTTCTTTCCAGCCAAATTGCCCTTCTTCCAGTTAAGACCTCCACCATGTTCCTCCAGAACTCCTAAGAATATCTTGGTTTATCTTCCACCTCCAGATTTTCCTCCATGCCTTCACACACCCTATGCCCACATGTTGGCAATTGCCAGAATAACTTATATAAATCCATGTCATTTGGCCATTTCCTACCACCTTCAAATGGTAAGTCCAGGCTCCTTTGATGGTTTATGGTGTCTTCCATGACATGGCTCCAGCCCATCCCTTCAACCCTTCTCTTCTGTTTCTGTAGATGTTGTCCTTCTGCCTAGAATGCCCTCCATCAACCGATTCATTCTAACATTTCCATAGATAACTACAATTTATCCTTTAAAATGCTTCTCATTATATATGATTTCCTCTACAAAGGCAGAAGGTGTTGTTTGTTTAAATTCTGAATTATCTGCCATGCTGTCCACAATACCAAATGGCAATAACTAGCTAGAATTGTTATGGGGCATTTCTCCTTTAGATTGCCATTGTTCCCTCTTGATTATCTCTGATCACTTATCTAATCTCCTTCTGTACCCTATAATAGACAAATTTAACCACTCCTACTTCATTGGAGAGCCCTTTGCAAAACCAAATTTAATACAGTGTCACGTTCCTTTGACTTTCAGAGGTAGAAGTTCAGAGACTGCCAAGAATTCTCAACTTTTCCGATGTCACGTTTTACCCGATTTCTGAGTACATAAGGACTACCACAGATTAGTTCAGTATAAAAAAGCTGAGTTGAGATGCAAGTGCTAGTGGTAAGGAAGGTTCAGGCTGATGCTAGATCAAATCTTGTGCACTACATATACAGACTTTGACTTCAGGATCTAAAGTCTCATTAAAGTCTCATGCTTTGGTTCATATTCAAACACACATACATATATACATATATATTTGAGATGGAGTCCCACTCTGTCACCCAGGCTGAAGTGCAATGGCTCAATCTCTGTTCACTGCAACCCCTGAATCCAGGTTTCAAGCACTTCTCTTGCCTCAGCCTCCCTAGTAGCTGGGATTGCAGGAGACCACTACCACACCTGGCTAATTTTTTTCATACTTTTAGTAGAGATGGGGTTTCACCATATTGGCCAGGCTGGTCACGAACTCCTGACCTCAGGTGATCCATCTGCCTCGGCCCCCCAAAGTGCTGGGATTTCAGGTGTGAGCAGCCGCACCCAGCCCAAACTTACATTAAAGCTTAAGGTATGCTATATCTTTACACAGTTATTGGTAATAATAGGCACCTGTACAAATAGAAAACATGACTTCTCTTGAAAAGTGATTTGGTGTCACTGAAGGGCAAGGTCAGTAATTTACATTTCGGAGTAAAGTTGGCTGTGGTAAAATTGGCAACTAATGATTTTCTTTTTTTTTTTTTTTTTTTTTTTTGAGACGGAGTTTCGCTCGTTACCCAGGCTGGAGTGCAATGGCGCGATCTCGGCTCACCGCAACCTCTGCCTCCTGGGTTCAGGCAATTCTCCTGCCTCAGCCTCCTGAGTAGCTGGGATTACAGGCACGCGCCACCGTGCCCAGCTAATTTTTTGTATTAGTAGAGACGGGGTTTCACCATGTTGACCAGGATGGTCTCGATCTCTTTACCTCGTGATCCACCCGCCTCGGCCTCCCAAAGTGCTGGGATTACAGGCTTGAGCCACCGCGCCTGGCCCAACTAATGATTTTCTATCTGCGAAAGTAGAGAAAGAAAACCAAGGAGGAAAGGCCTATGATCCAATGTGATGCATTTGGAAATTTATTGAAACAGCCCATGCCTCCTGGATGAACTTAGAAAGTTGTGGTTCTAATATCACAATTGCTGAGACATTGCATTTCCCATATCTGAGACTCAGCAACCAACATTTGAGTAAAAGATTGGTTATCTCACATGAACCTGTCAGCAATCACATGTGGCTTATGACATATAATCTGATTGCCATCTGTATTAGTGTCTTCTATTTTTGAGAATATAATTAAAAATAGAACAAGATAAAAATCCATTATGTAAAATTGTATAAACCCTCAGTCTTACCCTTGGCTTGCATTTCATTAGGTATACTCATGTAGCTGTGGCATATTAACAACATTCCAACCTTGCTTTAGGCTGGTGCCAAGTCTGCAGACCAGCATAAATAACTTAGAAGAATGTTCCTCCCAAGTTGGGCTTAAATTGAACCATTGGCTTTTCACTAATGTTTAAAGCAATAACTGGTAATTGGGCTTGGTGAGTTCCACAAAACATAAATAATGGTTTTTTGGACCAGCACAGGATTTCAAGACAAACACTCTATTCATTTGAGAAAAACCACACATTTCTCAGCTAGAACAGAAGAAGGATCATTACTTGGTTTACATATTTTGCTTTTGTAAATTAAGGAAACATGTTGCAATAGGAAACATGGAGAGATGCATCTGGAAGTCTGATGAAAGACTGTTTAATAATAATATACAGCAACAATGCTGTGTAATTGTGAAAATGTAAGTCTTATTTTTTTATTGCTGTATTTATTATTTCTCTTCTTTATCCCAATTGCTATTAGGAAAGGTAGACAGGACAGGTGTTGTTACTTCAGTCCTGCAGATATAAAGACACCAAAAATTTAAATGGCTTGCCCATAATCAGCCCACCAATGACATGGAATCAATTGCCTCTAAAATTAGAGTATTTAATGGGGGACTTTTATTGTCTCTTGAAGATAAACAAAAAGCAGAGGGAATGACTTAAACTGGGCAAAGAGTCTAACTCTATAGGAAGATAAAATAAGAAGAGACTATTATCTGATTTAAAGGAAAACAATTTATAGTTATTGGGTATTTAAAAGGTATCCAGCATAATGGCAGACAGTCTTAACGTACTTTCTCTTATTTAATCTTTGGATTAAACCTGTGAGCAAGATATTCCTGTTTTTGCTTTACATATGACAAAATAGAGTCTCAAAGAGTAAATAAACTTATTATGGTTAGAATAACCTTAACTCCTGAGAAATCATAAGAACTTGAAATTGAATGAGTCCCTTTTGAAATGTTGAAAGTATCAATTGACAATAAAGTAAAAGTTTCTAATTTTCATTAAAGGTAATGATAGAAAAAAAGAAAAATTGCCCTGAAGTTGTTATCATATGCAATATCCTTGTCAAGTGACTTAAGGGTACAGAAAGAAAATTTCAATACAAAATATAATAATAAGCTAACAGAAAAGTAGAATACATTTCATTTCATCGTAAACAGCCTCAGGATGTATTAGAAACTCTTGGCATATCATCAGACTTCAGAATTGATTTCAGATTCCTAATGCACCTAAAGTAAAATAAAAACTTTTGAGTACCAACTTTAAAACTCCATTGGTTGGCTCCCAATCAGTTCTTCAGCCTCATCTCATCCCACTGTCTTTACTTTAGTCACTTTGGGTTTTCAGCCACTCCTACATGGCAAGTCATGGACTTCCTTATCTCAAGACCTTCACACAAGCTCTTTCTTATGATAACAGACTCTTCTCCTTAATCTCAGTTTAAATGTCACCCTTCAAAGAGGCCATTTCTAACACTATTAAAAGTAGCCCCTGGCATGGCGGCTCAACATTTGTAATCCCAGCACTTTGGAAGGCCAAGACTGGTGGATTGCTCATGCTCAGGAGTTTAAGACCAGTTTGGGCAACATAGTGAAAACCCCTTTCTACCAAAAATACAAAAAATTAGCCAGGCGTAGTGGCACATGCCTGTGGCTGAGATGGAAGGATCGCTTGAGCCTGGGAGGCAGAGGTTGCAGTGAGCCAAGATCATGCCACTTCACTCCAGCCTGGGCCCATTCCTTAGCCCTGTAAACTTGTAAGCACTCTAGATTTATGATATTTGCACATTGTAGAAGGCTGGAGACACTCCCAAAGTTATTAATATCAGGTCCTAATCCCATGAACCTGTAAATGTTAGCATTTTTAGGAAAAGGGTCTTTTCAGATACAATTAGGTTAAGGATCTTGAGATGAGGCAATTACGCTGCATTATCTCAGTGGACCCAAAGAACTCACAAGTATCCTTATAGAGGAGGTGAGAGATTTGGCACAGAGAATAAGGTAATAATGTTACCATGGAGATAGAGATTGGAGTGAGGTGGCCACAAATCAAAGAATGCTGGAGTCACGAGAAGCTAGAGGAAGCAAGGAACAATTCTCCAATAGCACCTCTAGAGGGAGCACCGCCCTGTCGACGCCGTGGTTTGGAGCCAGTGAAACTGATTTGGGACTTTTGGCTTCCAGGGCTGTGAGATTTCTGTTGTTTAAAAACCACCGTGTGTGGCAATTTGTTATAGCGGCCATAGGAAACTAATACACACATACTGGAGTAAAAAAATCCTGTTACTGTGACCAATGTGGATCTGAACAAGATCATGGGGAGCGTTTCCCTTAGGCTGGGATAACTGGTGGATATGTTACATTTATATGTATGTATTTATCATCATCATCATCATAATGTCCTTACTCTCTACCAGATTATAACTCTTTCTGTTTTGTTTACAACTCCATATCGAGGGCTTAGCTCAGTAGCTGGCACATAATAATTGCTCTACAAATAATTGTTGAAAGAAAAGCATTGCTAAAATAACAACATAAACACAAGGAAAACACAAACAACAAATGGCAAAAATAACTATGAGAAAGACTGCACCAGTAACTAAACTGAATAGTCGAATACCCATTACCAGCAATCTAAATAGAGATTTAGGTCAGTCTGATCCCATGTGTGGGAATGCTTCCCTCATTTAGAGGCTTGTCCTTTAGCACTGACTAACTGTGGGTGTGTTCTGGCACCGATACACTTTCAGTCAGTTCGATCAGCACAATCTCGTGTATGCTTAAGACTCAAGTTGGTCTCTGAAGGAATGAGAGACCTGGTGCCTATTCTTGCAGGCTGAAATCACCGGGTGGGAATGTAGCTGTTCTAACCTGTGAGCTATTGTTACCTGTGCTATTCGGATAGCACGATATTTCCCTGTTCTGCTTTTTAAATTAAAAAATCTCTTATCGTGAGCCAACTCACAATGAAGGGGGCTAGAATACTGCCTGCTCAGTGTTGCAAAATATACCAGATCATGCCGCATTGTTTGTGCTTTTCTGAAAGTGACTGGGATAAAACAACATAATTATACTTCTCTTGGCTCCTTCACAAATGTGAGTGAACTGTCACATGATGTCATGCTGAGAACAAAAATTTTCAGCACTTAACTGAAATTTCAGCTTGCACTCCTATTTAATTATAACCCAAACAATCCCCCACTCAGAGAAAGGTAAAGCATCTGCTAACGACTTCTAGGAAGAGAGAGACTGTGAAAATAGCTTTACTTGAGGCCTCTTAGTTGGAATTAAGCCGGGGATCTTTACACCAGGCCTATGGGGAACTGAAGACTGAGGTTCTGCCCTTCCCCTCTCCATGCAAGCATGTTGTCCCCTCTAAGGGCCAAGTGGCTTTAGAGAGTGCTTGTGGACCAGGGTTGTTCAGTCAACCGGGCTATGCAAAGCACCTGGTGCAAAGTAGAACGATGCAGGTATGGAACAATTCAAACACATTCACCCAAACTCTTCACACATCTCCAATGGTGAATTTAGAGTACTGACCCATTTGAATTAGAGTAAATTCCTTTTCAAAACATTACTGTCTTTAGAAGTGGTTTTTAACTTTTCAAATGTCAAAGTCTCTTATGAGTAGTTAGGAAAAACAACTAATCTCTCTCCACCAAAAATTTACTTCTACAAACCCACAAAAGCTAAGAAACCTTGATCTTTTCTACATCATACATGAAAGTACTAATTTATTAATGGCTAAGATATTTATTTACCTTTAAATTATGATTAATAAGGCCAGACTGCCTGAGTTAGAATCTCCAGTTCTGCCATTTAGTAGCCTGTGAGCTCTTCCTCAGTTTCTTCATTTGTAAAATGGGACTGATGAATACCTACCACTGAGGATCATTACGGGTAATTAATGAACTCATTACGTAAAGTGCTTACAGCAGTGTCTGGCATTCAACAAATATTTATAGAGCTTTGACTATGTACAGGGACTGTTCTAAGAATGGGGATAAGGCAGTGAATACAAATGACTGCCATCATCAGAACATGCGTTTTATTATGGAACTTAAATCTTGCAGTGTAGTTCATAGCAATTAAAAAATATTTTTGTTTATGTTTTCTCTTTGTTCTGATAACAGATAAATAAGATCTTAATATAGATTTCCCCTCTGGGATGCTATAGATTCACAGAGCTCGAATCTACAGTTCTAATGTTTATTTCATCTTCATCCCACACCTGACAGCCATTCTGCATAAGTAATTTGGGCTGTGAGTACTTGCTTTTAACTTGGCAAAGGTATTTATGAAAAAAAAGCCAGACTATAGGAAAACAACAATTCATTCTGTCCCATCCCTAAACTTTTATTCATTCATCTGTCATGTTTAAAAATCAATTAGCAATCTGTATACACTGTATTGACAATTTTATTTAGGCTTAACTATAGAGCTAGGTAAATTCAGCTGCAATTTTTTCACTAATGGGGCTCTAAGACAATGTTTGCATTTCAGAAGGGAATGATGGCTTTTTTTCAGTATAACATATTTTTTAAGTCCTCATGCTTATATTTTATGTTTCTGTCCTTTTCTTTCCTGTTCCTCACCTGCCTCTCTCCCATCAGAACCAGTAGAATATCATCTTTTGGACTTTCTTGCTTTATAAGAAATATGAAATAATTATAGATTTATGGGAAGTAGAAAAGTAATGTATAGGGATATTGCATGCATCCTTTACCCAGCTTTCCCCAATATTAACATCTTACTAAATAATATTAAACCAGTAAATTGGAATTGGTACAATTCAGAGAGCTTACTCAGATTTCACTGGGATTTGTTTTTAACATAAGCAGTTATTATATTTGGTAAGCTTCAGTTGTGATTGCATTAAAGGTTAAAATCCACTTTGTCTCTCTCTCTCTGTCTCTCTGTCTGTCTCTCTCGTGTGTGTGTGTGTGTGTGTGTGCGTGTGCATTTGGAGGTGAGCCCATATGTGCTTTTGTGTGTATCTATTGGGTTATGTGTGTGATAGACACAGAGAGAGAGAGGGAGGAAACAGTCCTGGCCCTACTCTTTCATGAGACTGTTTTTCTGAGAAACAAATGAGAGAATATAAGGTACATACCATTAAAAATTCATAAACCACTAAATAAATAAAGCATATATTGTGTTAGATTTCTAATCTTTCCATTCAGGAAAAATGTCTTATGAATAGGTACACAGAGCATAGGTAGAGCCAACTCACCTACCTCAGAGTGTAAGGCGGAGTGTGTGTGTGTGTGTGTGTGTGTGTGTGTGTGTGTTGGTGGGGAAGGGTTAGATGGTACTCTCAGTAAAATCCGATTGGAAGACATAAAATCACATAGTCACAGACTTAGAAGGGACCTTGGGGCCAACCATTCCAACTCTACATGGTACGCATATTTTGAAATACTCTCGTCAGGTGGTATCCTACTCTTTGATTAAAACTGATGGGCACATTTTACCTTATTATTTAGTCTTTCTCCATTTAAAGAGCTCTAAGTGTTTAAAAGCTCTTTATTATAATAAGATGACTTCCCCATGACTTTTACACACTGGTCTTGGTTCTGCCATCTGGTGCCACATATAATGGATGGTAGCTGGAGACAGTCATCATTCCCCTAAATATTCTCTTCTCCACCCTAAACGACTCAATTCCTTCTTTAACATGTTCCTTATATCCAAGATTGCTCATCTCTGGATAAGCTTATTTTTCTTTGCAAGGATGGAATGAGGATTAGAGCACAATAGGGTGTGAGCTTAAGCCAAGGAGGCAGAGGTTACAGTGAGCTGAGATTGCACCACCGCACTTCAGCCTGGGTGACAGAGTGAGACCATGTCAAAAAAGAAAGAAAGAGAGAAAGAGAGAAAGGAAGGAAGGAAGGAAAAGAAAGAAGGAAGAAAGAAAGAAAGAGAAAGAAAGAAAGGAAGGAAAGAAGGAAGGAAGGAAGGAAAGAAAGAAAACAGTACACTCAAGAGCTGGACCAATCTCTTTCTGTGTTCTATGCAAGATATTTCTATGGGTGCCCCTACAATCACATTATTTTTTGTCCCCCTCCCTCAACTTGCTTTATATTCCTCTTGAAATCAACATTGAAATCCCCTAAGATTTTTTTCCCCAGGCTTTGGTATTTAGCTATTCCTCCCTGATTCTGCATATATGTAGCTAGTTTTTTGGGCACAGGAGTAGGACTTCATGAAGATTCTTATTAAAATAGGCCTATTGTACCATTCTATTGAGACTTTTTATATCCTGACTCTATCACTAAATATATTTACTGTTGCCACTGGCTCCACATTGACTGCAACCTTTATAAACAGTCCTTGAGTCCTTTCTTAAAATTGTTGAGAAAACACGTGAGCATAAAAGGGTGAAAAGGAGATCATTAGAAAGCTATAAATTCTTACTGTAACATTTTGACCTCCTATTAATGTTAAATTTTAATTCAGCATTCAGCTTTAAGGTTTCACTGAGAACTGACATAAGAAGTAGCCATACACAAAGGCCTTTGTATTTTCTGTGGAATTGTATTAGGTAATTCAATGTCTCATTTGTAACATTCCCAGGGGAAATTTCTCTTGGCACCTAGGGGTAGAGAAAAATTTTCTCTCCAAATGATAGTTGGGCTGGCATAAGTTTCCTTCTGTTTTGACTTCTAAGAAGCTAGGAGAAAAAAATCAATTGCTCCATTGCTGTATTTTGTCTTTATTTCTATTTATTGATTTTCTCCCTTCCCATCACACTTTATAACCTAACATTCCATGATGTTAACGGTTCTGTATTAACATATATATGTATATGTGTGTGTGCGTATATATATGTATGCATATATATATGCAGTATGCAGACTCATATCCTTTTTCTAAATGCAGGCAGAATATGAGACAAACAATCAAAGATAATCAGGACATCACATCAGATGTCTTTTCTGATGTTTAAATGTCCATGGAATAATTTCTTTACTTTTTCAATAGGACAGTTAGAAATTTTTTTCAGAGTACTTATACTAAAGTAGTTAAGGTTTTTTTAGACCTCCAAAGCACTTCCTTTCAAAATTTCTGAGTTTAGAATGGCATGTTCTAAAAATCTTCCATATTTAATCTCCTGAAATGGTGACTTATTTCAAGGTAGAAATATAAATCATTCCATCATTTGCTAAACTTTTCTTTTTTTGGCCTTTCCATTACAGAATAATTTTTTTTCACTAAATATTGTTACCTGCTTAGAATTATTTACACTGATGAAACTTCTGAACTCAGTGTTTGTTAAAAGCCCAGAGTTCTAGTATTGGATTAACTATTATTTGTGTGACTGTAAACAAGTCATTGGGTCATGAAGTCTCTAATTTACAGAAAACTGCTTTCTGATGAACACCTGGTATACATTAGGCATTGTTAAACATCACATAACTTACTTTTAAACAGTTTTAAATAGGTAGCTTACAATATATAGTTTGATTATGTGAATGTGTAATATTTTAACCTTCCACTTTAGGAGCTTAATAAACCAGTCTAGGGTAGTTAGCCAGGATTATATTGGAAAGGTAATACTCCAGAGGTGGCCACTATATGAGCAGCTTGTTGTACCTACTTCAAGGAACAAATGATGCTTTACTGATTAGCAAGAATATATCAGAAATGGGTTTTCTTTGGTGAACTTAGTGGCCCAGTAACTATCAAGGTAAATGTATAAATGGAACTTAATTGGTAAAATTAAAGGTTTAAATATATGCAGGATATTAAAATCTTGGAGACATTCGCCACCTTTGCATGAAGAGGATATAAAAACCTCAGGGAGGCCCATGGCCTACACCATATGATGAATGGCCAAAGTTTGATTACTAAACTACCTTATTTTCAGCTGTCAGTCTTAATAGGATTTCTGATTGTCTGATGCTGAATATAAAGGTAACAAAATCCTGGCCTGGAATGTCGTCTCATCTGCCTCAAGTGAACCTTTTTCTAACGTTATGATTAGAACACCTAAATGGACAGAGATCTGGAGTTTTATCAAATTTATGAAAGAGGTTGTGTGTCAAACACTGCCTTCTTGCTAATAAAAGTTTGCTAACATATGCCTATAAATGTAGCAGAATTTGCTGTAAGACTTACTTTTAACCTAAGTAGCAAAAGCAGTATCACGGGAGGTTGATAATGTTCACCAACTTCAACCTTCACCAGTAGCCACATTTACCTGTCAAAGGTTTATATGAGCAAATTGTCATATAAAAAGACATTTTGCCTCCCAACAGACATTTTGCCTTATTTTATTCTTCATCAGTGCCCTTCAAATTAGTACTATTCCCTTTTTTCAGATAAAGAAATTCAAGTTTAGGAGATAGTAATCCATAATTATATGAATATTGGGTGGTCGAACCTTGTATATTTGATTCCAGGTAAGGTAACTACCACCTCCCAGGTATAGCACAAGGTCATTGCAAGGAATGGGTGACTAATTATGAAATGCCTACAGTGTGTTCCTTGCAAATGTTTATGTTAAACAAAATCTGTTTAGCTCCCTTATAAGAAAGTTCAAAGTCAACCACATACTACATTTATTATATATATATATATTTATTGTTACTTTACACAATTATAATTACTGTTAATATATTATGAGTTGTTCTGTACTTTTCATACTGTTTTAAAATCTGTATCTTATTTGATTTATAAAGTATATTCAGAGGAATTGCAAGTTTATACTCTGGGGCATAAACCTCTGTGTGACATAATTGTGTGACCTAGTTCTAGAGTCCTCTACCAGAAAGTTTGACTCTGAAATTATCACTTGAAACATGCTTTGAAAAAGTCACAGTTATCTGAAGGTCAATAAAAAGCTTATCTCAAAACATTATTACATAGAAAAAAGTAAACAGTAATTAGAATGCTGAAGTGATATAAAACATTCATGGGGTGAGAGTTTTGACATACATTAGAGGACAGCAGAGTTGAAGGAATAGTTTTGGGTTCTATGAAACTACTAGTCAGTCCAAAAATAAAAAACAAACAAATAAAATTCAGGATATGAATACAGAAGAATTTCATTCCATAGTTACCAGTAAAATATCATGTTCCAATTGCATTTTATTTTGAATATTGTGTTCCAAGCCTAAATGAATCTGGCCCCAAATAACTGAAATCTGATTTATATATTAAAATTTTTAAGTTCAAAAAAAAAGATCTTAGGTTAATAGAAAGGTAAACATTGATATGTTTCTGTTTATATTTCTGAAATGTATGCTTTTAGATAATTTATGTTTAATATAAGTGGAAGTTATAAGGAGAAAATTATTCATTTCATAGGAAGCGATTTCTTTAGCAACTCATTATTATAAAGCGGAACTGATGGCATCTAGGGAATATAAGCTATGAGAAAATGTATTTTCATACTTTTAATTTAAATTGTTCTATATTTTAATTTACTCTAATTTTCTTTAAAAACAAAAGCATATATGATGCATAGGTAATTTAATCAAACTTTTTTGGGACAGGCTAATATGTTTTTATTATACTATAGCTGTAGATTTTGCTTCAAGAATTTTGAGTGCATTAGCCTTTTTCATATGTGTTTTATTATATTAACGCTAAGATTACCCTTAAAATGAAAAACCCACACACATTACAAAGTAAGTTGTTTTATCTTTATTCTTAAAATGTATGTATTTGCTTATAGTAACTTAGGATAAAAGTATCTTGAAATTACTGTTTTCTTGCAAATGTTACTTGCAACATTATGAGAAGAAATTCTGCTAGCTGGATTAATTTTCTGGGATGTTTTTTCAACTCATTGATATTTATCATAACTGAACATAATGAAATGAAACATAAAAAATAGATTATAGCTTTTATAGGCTTAATATCCATCAATGCTTAGAAAGCTGTTTAGACACAAAATTAATATTTCTTCTAGGATTTCAGCATTTACTTCGGTAATGGCAGGAAAAAAAAAAAAGAATGTGCTTAAGGAGAAAATCTCTGGTTCTTTTATAAACATACCACTCCGTTCACTGATAGCAGCTGATCTCCTCTTTTGAGGCCTCCGTGTCTTTCAGCCACCCCTCCAGGAATGATGCGAGAGATATAAATGGGGGAATTTTGCTCCTTTCCTCCCATCACATTAAAACCCAGGCCTTCATCAGTCTTTGGCAGTTCAACTACCCGAGGGTGGGAGTGGCCTTCACTAGCTGCAAAAGCTGCAACTGTTGCCTGAAAAAAAAAAAAAGATGGTCTTTTGGTAATAAAATGAGGGAAATAAGGCTAATCATATGCTTTGCAGTGGGTAGCGCAGGCAACTTTTCCTATTTTTATAGTATTCTCCTGTGAAAGAAAGAACACAAAAAGGAGAGGCCTTTCTTCATTTAGATGCCATCTATGATTTCTTTCTTTGGTAAAGCCCCACTCATCTATTTCCAGCTTCCTAGGGCTTATCTGGGATAACAAAATTTTCCTGTCTTCATAAAAATATTTTCCAGTTACCTTGGTTAGATGCAATTCTTCCTATTCCTGGATTCCAAATAACTTTGTTCATGTACTATCTACTATTATAAGTATTTTATACATATGTTATATGTATAACATGTACTATGAGCACCTTAAGAGCAGAGATGATGTCTTGCACTCTTTTGTATGACACACAGTCTAATCTGATGCTGGTGCTTGCAGATAAAAGTAAGTGTTATTTTTTTAAATAAATTAAAGAACACCTATATGTACATATACTTTTGAATATATATGTCATCTTGCTATTTGTCAACCCACAGGCTTAGCAAATTTAAGTTTTTTTAAAAAATTAAGGATGCCTTAAAAGGAATAAAAACTAAAATAACATAATAGATTCAAGCAGATTATTGTTAGTTTATGCCAATATTCCATATTATTATTTCATACTGAGAAATCTTATCTGGAACAGGATTTTTTTCTCTCTATATTATATATTAATATTTCAACTATTGTAACAAAATAGGTAATATGAACAGTCGATGGTTTTATACCTAGATATACAAAACATTATTTAATATAGACATAATTTGTTTTAAAATTCATGTACTAATTTCATTAAATAAGTTCAAGAAAACAACTTACCATTAGTTCCCACTAACCTCATAGAAATAAGATCAAAGCATTTAGGTAGTTTCTATCAAGAAAACATTCTCTGCCTGCTTCCTATTTTTCACTTTTATTAAGTCACCTTGACCACAGTTGATTAGATGCCTACTAAAAAGTGACTTACTCAACAATGTGAAAATATTTATTCCCAACTACTGTACATTCTTCTCCACACACAGCATTATCACATCAGTTTAGCATTATGCTACTGTCTGCATTTAAGTGAAACATAGTGAATGATATGAAAACAATGGCTTGTTTTTAGCTACATGCATTTGCTCATGCAAACCTTGTTGTCATGCATAGGTTTTAATGGCTGACATGGATGCAATGCAGACAGCCCAGAAACAACCAGAAAGGATTGTGCTATTGCAACATTATGCTGCTATCCTGCTGTTCTACATGAATAAGAAATGAGAATGGGAAAACACTACACAATTCACTTTCCCCTTAATTAAACCACGTAGGGATCATTTTTCTGTGTGTATTCCACTTCAGTACAAGCAAAGCATGACGTAATGATAATAACACCCTCTTTTTTCCCTGAGTTTAAACAAAACAAAACAAAATTAAAAAAAAAAAACTTACAAATCTACAGTGTTCAGTTACAGAGTAAAAACTAAAAAATCAAGAGAGAAACTAAACAAGCGTTGATGTAACACAAAAGAATTAAATAGAAAATTCTAATCATTTATTATTCAATGGTTATTTCTTATACAGTATTAGAAAGATAAAGTATTTTTAAAAGCAAGTCATGTTTCTGTTATGATATTTGTGTGTTTGTAAAAGAAGAGCTGCATCAGTGATTTTAGTTTAAAATCGATATTTCCTAATGGTCTATTTTCCTGATAATTTCACGATCCTATTGGTATAACATTTTTATTAGCAGGGTCTCTACAATCTCTGGATTTGAGTTTTTAAAGGGCAGATGTGGTCACCACCATAAACGGTGACAGGCCTTTTCTATAGGTCAATGCCACACCCTTCCACTGCTCCGCTGAATACATAGAAGAATACTAGATCAGTGAATGTCAGGTGAATTCTTTTCCTGTCTAATTGAAATCAAATCTTTAGACTGGTGCAAATAAATTTTCATGCACTGAATACAATACACGTTCTTTTGGATCAGAACAATGTATCAGAAAATCATATAGTATTTCATACAATGAACCAGTAGATTTGCTTGTGCCAAATGGACATTAAGTGAGTTTAATGAAATCATTCTCCTTTCTTAAGCTACAGAAGCAGCAGAAAAGTTCAATTTTCCATTAGGATTTTTACCTGAGAAGTAGTACTGGTTCTAGACTCTGGGCTGCCACTGATGTCTAAATTCTCTTACAGTGTACACACGAGAATACCTGAAACACACACGCGCACAATCAATTACTAGATAACTGGGGTCAAGTATATTTTTAAAGTTACTCAAGCCTTACCTTTGCTGTTGCCCTTGCACGGAATTCGGGACAGCCATTAACAGTTATCGTTTCATGCATATATTGATACACCTAAAATGTTCACATAAAAAGAAGAATGTGTAAGAACATTAAGAATAATAGTTCTTTTATTGCAGAAAGGAAATTATATTTTCAATGTGGGAAAAAACTTCTCTATTACAAAATGAAATAGGTCTGATGATTAGGAGTGTACCTAATAGCACTCTTTAAACAGCAGATATTTTTACTCATTGTGATTTTAGACACAATTACAGAAATCATTAAAATGTAGTAGAAAAAATTGTTTCTTCTAAACTGCAAGGGATGGGATTATAAAATCTTTGTATCCGTGTTAAAATAAATTGCTTCATCTTAAACAAACTAAAGTTAGAGAAAAAAAGCTTAAAGGACACCTTGAGGAAGATGTTTGGAAAAAAGTAACAAGGTTGAATGTGTTGGACTATATGTTCATTTTGGATTTAAAGAGTAAAAGTAAAAATGTATTGCATAATGCATAGCATTAAAAGTCCATTTGGTACTAGGCTAGAGTATTTTCGGGGAGTGATCCAATAGCTATTTCAGTAAAAAAGGAAAGAGGAAAACTATAATACAAGGTTTAAAGGATTTTTCTTTCTTTCTTTTTCTTTCTTTCTTTCTTTCTATTAATCTTATTTTACATGCTTAAGTCAAAAGTTAATTAAGTGAATTTAACATTTGATTAATTCACCCATTCAACAACTATTTATTGAGTGTCTGGAACTATTCTCTTCCCCACATTTTTGGCTGGCTCATCATTTCTCAAATTTTGTTGAATCTCCACTAATGCTGACTCATCTTTTCCAAGTGACATGGTTAGAAAGAAATTGACAAACTAGTCTGGACTAAAAAGGGAGCAGTACAACGCAGAATCTAACTTTTAGCTCTGAATCTCCACTTAACAATCATGTGGTATTCAATTTCTAAGGGAAATCTGAATGGGAACAAGAACAAGTTTTCAGGAGAGCATATGTGGAATCTGAGATATGTTACTGCAAATCCTCCAGGTTACCTGAACAGCTGCTAAACATACTTCCAGGTTATTTTCTTGGGAGTGCATCTTTTGTTTCACAAAGACAGCCTTTCCAAAAATAAATTCTACTTATTTGCTCTAACAGCCCATTTCAGAGGAGGATATTCCCTGCCCTGCTTCTCTTGTAATAAACTCTCTCAAATCTGACCCTTCATTCCACCCTAGCTCATTATTTCTTGCTGAAAGCATTGCATTAGTGTCTTAATTGGGTCTCCGTGCCATCAAACAAAATACACTTCAGTGATCATCAAGTACCTGTCTGACCATGTCCCTACTGTGCTCTTGGCTGGCTGCTGCCCTTACAGCAAAGGTGATAAGGGTAAATACCTACAGGAGTCAACCCCAGATATTAATGCAGAACCCAGCCTTCTCTCTAGTTCTATTTTCCTGTTTTCTTTCCTCCACCCCCACCATTCCCCAAACATATCGAACTCTCTAAGTTACCCAGGTCTCTGCATATCCCGTTTAATCTGCTAGGAATGCCCTTCCACCTGGCAGGCTCTTATTCATCCAAATTTAATATGATGATAAAAGGTCCAATTCAAATATTGTCTCCTCTATTAAATGATTTCTACCTCCCTCAAGCAAAGTGAGTCTCTCCTTCCACAGTTCCTGGCCAGCTGAATTTGTCTGAAGTTATTTTGATTAACATTGCCAGGGAAAGTGACTTTACCTGCATCCAAGGATGTTTATGAAGACGCTCATTTAGCAAATAATTGGAACATTGTCATCAGTTGATTAAAACAAAAGGTAATTTTGTAAGTACTGGAGATAAAGTACATACCTGTACCTAATAAACATCACAAATATAAGGATAATTAGCCTTAACACCCCAAATTGATTTTGAATTAAAAAGTGGGATATTCAAGGATCAAGACTGTGTAGTAGATAATTTTGCAGACTCTGGAGATGGCTTGGAAGCAAACCCTAGCTGTACCATTTAGTTGTATGATGTTTGTCAGTTACTTGATTTCTCTGATCCTCAATTTCCTCATTTTGAAAATGTGCCTTAAGATAGTATGTAACTTCTAGGTCTGAGGATTAAATAAGATAAGAACAGTTTGCCATGTGTAGTGTGGTTCCAAAAGTCAGCTATCATTGTTATACTGTTGTTGGTATGTGATGTTTCTCATCTTATTTGACCATGGATCTTTTGGGAAGAATCTTCTAGGATGAGCAGATCTCGAACACTCCTTACATAGAATTGATCAAGGGCTGCAGTTCTCAAATGGAGGGAATGTTGCCCTCCAGGAGACATTTGGCAACGTCTGGAGACATTTTTGGTTGTGATAAATGGGCAGGGGTGGGATGCTACTGCATCTAGCCTGTGGTGGCCAGGGATGCTGCTAAATTCCTACAGTGCACAGCGAAGCCTTACACAACAAAGAATTATCTGCCAAAATATCAACAGTGTTGAGGCTGAGAAATCCTGATCTAAGAAATTAAGCTATACATTTTCTTCTTAAATGCAATGATTAGTAAGCTGTAAAAACACACTTGCACAGCACTGAGCTCTTGTAAAACAGTCAATAAATATTTGTTGGAGTAAATTACCATAATTCTGGTGTATATTTAATGAGGCATCACCATGGGCTGAATGTAACACTAAGCATTTTATATCTATGAGCTCATTTATTCTCCCAGCTTATGATTTGGGCACTCTACACACAGAGACACTGAGTCTCAGTGGTAGCAACATACTGATGACCATGTGGCTAATTTGTTGCAGATTTGGTACACCAACTCATCTGTATCTGCCTTCATAATCTTTCCTCTTTCAACCATATCAGACTTTCTTACATTAAAACAGCATCAGATCACTACTATTTTGGCAGCATCAGTGTGCACAAAAACTTGAAGGTGTTACAAGCATTTTTGTATATTTTCAATAAAGGATTCTAGGTTTTATATAGTGGCTACCATTAAACAAATGATGGCTGCAAATATGCAATGCAACAATCCTGAAACCAATAAATTCATTAGTCCAGAGTGAAATATCATTTTAATCTTTTTTTATGATTATAATATATGAAGATTTAATGGAATGAATCCAATATTATTGCCAGTCTTTTTTTTTTTTTTTTTTCTACAAAACACAATAGATTCTGATTTGGTTTTCAAAAGTGAGTTAAAGAGGACATGATCTGGTTGCAGAGTCAGGTCAAATCCTGGAGATACTAATTCTGTTTCCATTAGCTGTGTCACCTTATGAACTTCCTTAGCCTCTCATTTCCTAAGGCACAAAATATATCCATGCCTATCTTACTTTTCAAGGACAATATTTAAAGTATTTGTAAAATTTTGAAGAAAGTTGTCATGGAAAGCCAAAGTATTTTACCAGATACCCTGAGAAAGTTCTTAAAGGGAAAAGTGAAAATAGTTGTATGTGCTTTAACAAGGGGTTGATAAGTGGGGCTTATTGTCTCCTGAATCCTTTGGGTCCCAGAATGTATGACAAACTCCAGCTACAGCATTTGTAAGCACATTTCATTGGTAAAATGGGTTTAGTTTTTAGTGTAGGTCAAATAATTGATAAACACTCATACAGGGTTTAACCTTATATTTCAGCATCAGTAATTTCCTAACCTTGAATAAATTACAGAGATTCAATAGCATTTTGCATATTTAGAATCTATTCCAAGTTACTGAAAATTGAAAAAGATAGATTAACTTTAAAAAGCAATAAAATTATAGTAAGTTGTTTCAGAAAGTTAATTTATTCATTTGTTTAACTAACATTCATTTAGGAGTAATTCTAGTCAATATGTTAGGCACCTGGGCTAAATTATGAAAGAAAAAAATAATGGTTGTTTTTAATTAATGTTTAAAATAACATTAATTTTCACCATAGAAAGGCTGTTCTTTTTTTAAGTGAATAATTTCCATTTTATTTTTCTTTATATTGAAATGAAGATAGAATACTATTTCTGGATGGAAATTTTATCACTGAGGGAATAATAAGTAAAAATGAAGTAAAAGCTTCACTTTATTTACCAAGTTTACATAAACAGGTCATGCAAACATTATCACAATATAAGCTTTACATTGTATAGTTCTTGATCTTGAAAACCCTAATTGGTACAGAAAGGTAGGTAAGGGATAATAAACCTATACTGTGAGTTTCTCATTCTGGATCTCCTTTCTATGTGACTTTAAGTAACCTACTATCAGTGTACCTTAGTTGTCTATTATATAAAAGCCTATATTCAAAGAGGCAATCAAAGAAGATAAAGTATGTGGCTTCAGAAACCATAACCCATTATTCTTATTATGCTTTTATTCTAATAGCTGCTATTATTTCTATTATTACTATTTTATATATATATACATAAGATACAGTTGGAAAAATGCCTTTAGAATTTAGTTGCTTAGCTAGCAGCAAGTTTTTAAAAACTTTGAATTTAAAGCTAGATTTTGATTGTTCTCTCTTCTAGTTTTATAGTAGAGGTTTATTGCCTTTTGTATTTGATGTTATTTAAAACTTTCTGCTGAGGCAGACACTAGACAGACTCATCTCACACAATCCCCAGTTTCAACCCCCTCTTCCCAGTATTGTCTGACCGTATGACCCAGTTCTGTCCAATGACAATTCAATTGGAAGCAGGTGAGAAGCTGCTGGGACAGTGTTGCTCTCATGGTGCTACACTTTTCCCTGTCTTCTACTTCTTGTTCTGTGTGCGGATATTATCAGCTGTAGTTGCAACCTTCAACTTCAGAGAGAAAGACCAAGGAAGTGTACAGATGTCAGTTCTGATTACATGGGACTCCTAAATGCATGCATACAGCTGCCTATCTCTGAATTTGTTATAATGAAGAAAAGCATTCTTGTTTAAGTCACTACAGTTGGACTTTCTGCTACTTTCAGCCAAAAAAGTTCCTGATTGCTATATTCCTCAAGTAAATGTTATACAGAACTATGCTGTCTTTAGGGTCTCTTTTCTTCTATTCCTTCCAATTCTGAAACTTATAATTTTGTTCATTAGAAGTTAGTGCAAATTTGTTCATATGAGGGCCTACAAACCAAGAAGATAGCCTAAATAATAGTTTAAAAAAAACAGAAATTCTTTGAAAAACACTGTTAAAAAATGAAAAGACAAGCCTACTGGCAGAAAATGTTTGCAAAACATGTATCTGATAAAGGCCTCATATCCAGAATCTATAAAGAACTGTCAAAAGCCAATAAGTAAACAACACAATTAAAAATGAGTGAAGTGTTTGAACAGGTACATTATCATGGAAGATGTATGGGAAGCAAATATGGAAAGATACTCAACATCATTAGTTACTTAGGAAAATTCAAATTAAAACCATACTTAGATACATCTATATACTTAATTAGAATGCGCAGGTTAAAAAAAACATACTTGACAATATCTACTGTAGGTGAGAATGCTGGAGAACTAAAAAAATTTTTTTTTCTTTTTTTGAGATGGAGTCACTCTATCATCCAGGCTGGAGTGCAGTGGCACTGTCTCGGCTCACTGCAACCTCTGCCTCCCAGATTCAAGCGATTCTGCTGCCTTAGACTCCTGAGTAGCTTACAGGCATCCACTACCATGCCAGGCTAATTTTTTTTTTGTATTTTTATTAGAGACAGGGTTTCAGCATGTTGGTCAGGCCGGTCTCGAACTCCTGACCTCAAGTGATCCGACTGCCTAGGCCTCCCAAAGTGCTGGGATTACAGACATGAGCCACTGTGCCCTGCTGAAGAACTAGAACTCTTGAACATGGCTAGTGGGAATACAAAATGGTACAGCCATTTGAGAAAATGGAATAACAGTTTCCTATAAGACTTAATCCATATTTACTGTAAGATCCAGTCATCTACTTCTAATTATGTATCCAAGATAAGTAAAAAGTTATATTCATAGAAAAACAATATGGAGGCTGGGCGTGGTGGCTCAGCCTGTAATCCCAGCACTTTGGGAGGCCGAGGCGGGTGGATCACGAGGTCAAGAGATTGAGACTATCCTGGTCAACATGGTGAAACCCCGTCTCTACTAAAGATACAAAAAATTGGCTGGGCACGGTGGCGCATGCCTGTAATCCCAGCTACTCAGGAGGCTGAGGCAGGAGAATTGCCTGAACCCAGGAGGCAGAAGTTGCGGTGAGCCGAGATCGCGCCATTGCACTCCAGCCTGGGTAACAGGAGCGAAACTCCAGTCTCAAAAAAAAAAAAAGAAAAACAATATGGAAATACTTGTAGCAACTTTATTCATAGTTGGCACAAACTTTTACACTGTTGGGAGTGTGCATTAGTTCAACCATTCTGGAAGACAGTGTGGCAATTCCTTAAGGATCTAGAACCAGAAAATTGCTGGGTATATACCCAAAGGATTATAAATCATTCTACTATAAAGACACATGCACACATATATTTATTGCAGCACTGTTCACAATAGCAAAGACTTGGAACCAATCCAAATGCCCATCAATGATAGACTGGATAAAGAAAATGTGGCACATATACACCATGGAATACTATGCAGCCATAAAAAAGGATGAGTTTGGCCGGGTGTGGTGGCTCTCACCTGTAAGCCTAGCACTTTGGGAGGCCGAGGTGGGCAGATCACAAGATCAAAGAGATCGAGACCATTCTGGCCAACATGGTGAAACCCCATCTCTACTAAAAATACAAAAATCAACTGGGCGTGGTGGCCCACACCTGTAGTCCCAGCTACTCAGAGGCTGAGGCAGAAGAATTGCATGAATCTGGGAGGCGGAGGTTGCAGTGAGCTGAGATTGCTGCCACTGCACTCCAGCCTGGCGGCAGAGCAGAGACTCAGTCTCAAGAAACAAAAACAAAAACAAAACAGATGAGTTCATGTCCTTTTCAGGGACATAGATGAAGCTGAAAACCATCATTCTCAGCAAACTAACACAAGAACAGAAAACTAAACACCACATGTTCTCACTCATAAGTAGGAGTTCAACAATGAGAACACATGGACACAGGGAGGGGAACATCACACACGGGGGCATGTTGAGGGGTAGGGAACTAGGGAGGGATAGCATTGGGAGAAATACCTAATGTAGGTGATGGGTTGATGGGTACAGCAAACCACCATGGCACGTGTATACCTATGTAACAGACCTGCACATTCTATACATGTATCCCAGAACTTAAAGTATAATGTTAAAAAAAGCAGAAAATATATTTAAGGGTTAGGAACACAGAAAATATTTTAAAGAGATAAAAATATTCAGAAACTTAATCATGATTTCAGAAGCTAAAAGTAAGGATTTGAAACATAAAGACATGTATCTCTAAGAATTTATTTCATACAATAAAAAGATGACATTCATCCTCATTCCACAAAGTTTATAAGCGTGGAAAACAGTAGATATATTTTAATGGATAAGAACATCTCTTTAAAACATAGGATGCTCCAGAGATTTTGTAGAGCCTCATTATAGATGGGTTGGTTACTAAAATGTCAATGGAATTACAATTAGCATCATATAAACCCTTGTCTATCAGTGACTGGAAAAAAAAAAGTAAACCCTTCAACAACGTTGTGAAAAATGAAAATGTCTTTTTTTTTTTTTTTTTTTTTTTTTAACAGCTATTAGGCCATGAATTCATAGGGAACAGACTCCAGCAGCTCGGGCTCCTTCCCACTGGTTCTCAGAAAGTGTGCTTCTCTGGGTGGAGCAGGCTGGCGCTTCACTTGAACCCAGGTACCTTTCTCTTTGGCTTCTTTCTTTTTCTGATCATTCTTCACGCGTTTCAGGAAGCGATCTCGGCCCTTAGAGTGCTTAACGTGCTCAATAGGCACATTAATTCTCTTGGCAAGAATCTTGCCCTTAACTTGTTCGTTTACAGCAATGCCAACAGCATGCTGGGGAACATGTAGACTCTTCCAGCTTTCCCACGGTAACACTTGTGGGGCATCCCTTTTTGAACAGTACCCATTCCCCTGATATTTATGATATCACCTTTCTTATAGATTCGTATATATGTGGCCAAAGGAACAACTCCATGTTTTCTAAAAGGCCTAGAGAACATAGATTGGGCGCTCTTTCCCTTTGTGTTCATCATTCTGACCAATTACTGGAAGATGGCAGTTCTGGCTGAAAGCATATGATTTTTCTTATAAAGCAAGTATGAATGGTTTTTTAATTTAAAAAATGTAAAAATTAAGATTAATATCTATACCTACCTATAGTTTTTAATGGATTTCTTTATTTTTCGGAAAAGAGTTGAATGAAGAAAAATTATTCGATGTGGTATCTGACTTTAAAATATTAAAAAAATCTTCATTACATTAAAAATATTTAGCTCCCTACATTGTTTTACAATTATAGGCTACCTGAGTAGTTGGGCAACATTCATACTATTAAACCATAGTGTATTTATCATAATATAATTAAAATACTGCAGGCTTTTTGAAAGCAGATTTTAGGCCAAGGGAGGTATCTAAAATGAATCTGTGGATCATTTGAGGCTCTAAGTTTAATTGCATTCAGTGGAATGGAGTCCATGCCTGCAAAATTAAGTGTCCTGATGTGAATGTGCATACTTGATATGACTAGAATAAAATAGAAATAGAACTTAAGTCATCAACAACTTGGTCTGCTTATTTTGGGATGTTTTGTGGAAATAACTGATCATCTACTAAGGAAGAGATGTTTTAAAAATATCTATTTATTGTCTTAAGTTTTCTTCTTTCATTTTGAAAAACTGGCAGCCACTTATAAATTTTAAATATCTAAAGCTATAGCTATCCATATATCTTTCATGTATCTTTTGTACATACTTTTGTAACTGTGGAAAATATTGTTTAAAACTGGTGTTAGAATTCCTATAAACTAAAAAATATAGGGTATGGAATTTACTGCATGGGGTCAGCCATTTTATGCAAAAAAAGAAAAAAAAATTAAATGGCAATGGCACAGACTGTTTACAAGTCATGTCTACTACAGTAAGATCATCAAAGGTCAAATCAATCCAGTGAAAATCCAAGAAGGATAGAATTTCCAGAATCTTATCTTTCTACATTTCTCTGCAGCCATCAACTTTGATGAAAACATGTCACCCGTCAGACAAGAAAAAATACTGACAGGTATGAAGAAGCAAAAGACAACATTTTTATTAGGCTGAAATGAGTTACAAAAGAGCATTCCACCATTAAAGCAGACATTTGATGGTATTACTGGTAAAATCAATGTGGCAAATTGGTTTTACCAGTTGACAAATTCTAGGAATAGGTCAAGGTCTTGGAGGGGAAGCATTCCTCCTAGGTTTAGTGGTGACTGTGCCATGTAAAATACTCTTTATGTGCTCAAGGAAGAAAAACAAATGAACTCTCCAGTTTTTAGTCACAAAGGATATAAAAGACCTTTGTTTAGGCTGTTAACTCCATTACTTTCATTGGTATTTTAAACCATGCTGATGCAGTGTAAAGTGCCTTTGGCTAGAAAGTGCTTCCTTTCGGCACTGAAGAAGAAACTTCAGGTAACACTCATTGATGTATCACTATTGGCTTCAAGAAACAAAATCAGCCTACCTCTAGAGCCTACTACTTCAATTGTATCCTGACAAGATGTATCTGACAGCCAAGTTATTAATAGGATGGCATTACTTATAACTAAAAACAAAACAAACAAAAAAACTCCACTGAATTTGAAGATTGAAAACAAATGTGATGCAAATGTGATACTTTAGATTAAAAACTTCTTGCCTAGTTGCACACATTTTAGCCTCTGCACACCCTCTTATTAGTTGCCCCAATATCCTTATGGAAGAAAGATGTGCTCATGTGATTGATCAGCACCCAGGAACTGTACAAGGCCATGGCTTTACTAGTGGTATTGATAGTGTCTCTAAAAGGTTAACTGCTGTGAGATATACCTTCTTCTTTTTCTGCATCCATGTCACAAGAACTTAGGTGGGGATACCTGCTTGGAGCCGATATAGCTAGTCTTCTCATTTTATATTCCACCTTCTAGGCCAAGCCAGATATCTTAGATTCAGAGATGAGTAAAAGAGATGGTTTAATTAGGCATCTGGGCCCAGGCTTCATTCTCCAATCTATATTTTATTAGAAAGAGCTTCACTAGAGAAAATCTGGGTGCTTTCCATGATGATAACAACAAAGTGGTGCTTTGTTTCCCAATTGATTATGGCCCTTATACCTGGCTTCCTTTGGTAATAATCCCTGAGAAGGAAGGACAGAATGCAGAAGAGGATTTGAGCACTGCTGGACCCTTGACTAGAATACCATTTTAATAGCACTGAAAACTGACGTCTATTTCTTACAGCCCACAAGCATATTTCTGAGCTCAGCTACGTGACTCAGACATTTTGCTTCAACGTGATACATGCCATTTATGATTTGCTTTAAAGGACATTAACTAGACTCCAGATATAGAACAGTCAAATTGAAATTGTTCATAATTTATGACCAATCTCATGTCTTAAAGCCAATTTCTGTGAAAATGGTATTACCAGATTGGAGAAAAATGTAGTCTTAAGTTGCAAGTCATCTCCAATGCTCAGATCAGATGAAGATGAGAAGCATTTTGGACACAGTGATGGTCTTAAATATCTAACCATCTGCATACCCAAGTTACAAAGAAACTGGGACTTTTTCTGAAATGTTCATAGATTAAGTTTAATGAGAAGGACACATGAGAAACATCTCCAACACTCTATCTCTTAAATGATGTGTAAAGGATGGGAAGACCCTCTAGGATGGTATTCTAGAAACACTTAACAGAGAGGATTAAATGTCTCCTTGTGTCTAACAGTAAATGGCACATCCTTTTGATTCTGGCTTTGAGGGAGCTCAGTAGGGAGGCATCAGGACTATAGGTACGTAATGTAGCACAGTCCTCAAAAGTCTCTACCAATTTTCAAGTGTCCAGAAGTTATTTATATCACTAGTTTTAAATGAATTAAGATGAGTATGCCACACACTTAATTTTCCAAAGTAAATAGTTCCAAAGTTAATACTTTGCTCATTTTTATTGTTTCAGAACTAATTATTCTATTATCTAAAAGCAGAATAATTAGTTGTGAAACTATGAAACTAAAGAATGACTCTAATTTTAAAGCTATGCTATTAACCTTTAATTTCACTACTTATTTTTATAATTGGTTTTTATTTCCGAGTGGTTCTTAACATATATAACTTTAATAAAGTAGTTCACATTAAATAAATTGTACAAATCGTTTAATAACATCAAGGAAAAAATGAGATCACAAATAGCAGGGTGTTTCTACAGTGTCCACATGGCAGGAGGCCAAGCCACCAGGAAGAAATTTATTTTTTTGTTGTTGTTCAAAATAATTCCCTTAAAGCAGCTGTTCCCTGTCTTGTCTTTGCTACACAGCAAGAGTCCCCTCTGTCAGGAAATGCCTGAGCAAAATTTGGGGAAGATGTCATTTCCAATTAGCATAGCACCATTCAAAGTGACTGAATTATCTTTATTTGCTTATTTTGGGTAAAATTCAAGCAAGGTTTGGGGCTTCAAATGTGCTTTATTTTTTACCGTTTGGATTATGTTCATGTGAAATTTTATGAAAGATTGCAAAGTGCTTAGATATTGGCTCAGAACACTTGAAATTTACTAGTGTACTTAAAAGTTTGTAAGGGTTGTAAAATAAGTTTTACTTCTTAAAATAGGTCTTTATCAGGTGAATACATCATCTAGGAACAATTAGGGATACATTGTCATTGTCATAAGAGTCATATCCACTAATCAAATGAACGCTGAGGAAAAAATTTAACTCAGTTAATAAGAGCCAACCTCACTATTCAGTTGATCGAATTAAAATTATTATAGCTAATAATAAGGTTGCCAGATGTAGCAATGAAAATACAAGATGCCCAATTGAACTAGAACTTCAGACAAACAAAGAATAAATTTCTAGCTTAAGTGTGTTCCATATAATATTTGACACACAGTTAATATTGCATCATAAATGAATTAAGGTTAAAAACAATACTAATAGTTTGGGAGGTGAGAGATGTTAACAACAGTGAGTATAATTAGGGAGCAAACAATATAATTTGATGATGGTGGGCTCAGAATGACAAAAGATAGGAAGAGGTCCAGTTTGATGGCATGGTAAAGTTCGTGGGTTAATGAGTTTGATTTCAGACAATGTTGTTTGAGTCATCTTGCGATCTCCAGCAGGAGATGTTGAGTAGACAGCTGAATATGTAGGTCTAAAGCTTACAGGAAAATTGTAGGCTATAAAATATAATTTGTGAGTTATTTCTTTAATTGGCAGAGGAAGCCTTTGTGTAAACTTTATCCTCTAGGAGAACCTGAGAATGAGAAAATGAAAGGATTTTGAGGGGCTCCAACATCTATGTATGTAATTTATAAGCCCAGCCTTAATCATATTGAACCTATTGAGCCAAGGCATCTTTAAAAAGATTAAATAACTCCCATTATGTGCCTTTTTAAATGGATGATATTTAGGGGAAAAGAAATACAATAAAACCCCAAACTTTTAAGAAATGATTTTAAAGTAAAAGTAATTCGGCCAGGCACAGTGGCTCACATCTGTAATCCCAGCACTTGGGGAGGCCAAGGCTGGTGGAGTTTGAGACCAGCCTGGCCAACATGGTGAAACCTCATCTCTACCAAAAATAGAAAAATTGGCTGGGCATGGTGGCAGGTGCCTGTAACCCCAGCTACTCAAGAGGCTGAGGCATGAGAATTGCTTGAACCCAGGAGGTGGAGGTTGCAGTGAGCAGAGATGGCACCACTGCACTCCAGCCTGGTGACAAGAGTGAAACTCTGTCTGAAAAAAAAACAATAATAATTCATATTCACTACAGAAAATAGGTACAACATACATATATATATATATGCAAGAAATTAAAATGATTTATAATTCCATACCAAAGGACAACCACTATTAACAATCTATGATATTTACTTTTAATCTGTTTATTAGTTTTTTTAAAATCAAGCCAATCGTTACATAGTTTTTATAATCTAATATTTTGTTTTGTTTTTCCAAAGTGACCTTTGGTATAATATCTTTTTAAAATTATTATTATACTTTAAGTTGGGGATACACGTGCAGAATGTGTAGGTAGGTCTGTTACATAGGTATACACGTACCATGGTGGTTTGCTGCACTCATCAACCTGTCATTTACATTAGGTATTTCTTCTAATGCTATCCCTCCCCTATTCCTCCAACCCCTGGTATCCCTCCCCTACACCCCTACCCCCAACAGGCCCTGGTGTGTGACGTTTCCTCCCTGTGTCCATGTGTTCTCATCGTTCAACTCCCACTTATGAGTGAGAACATGTGGTGTTTAGTTTTCTGTTCTTGTGTTAGTTTGCTGAGAAAGATGGTTTTCAGCTTCATCTATGATCCTGCAAAGGACATGAACTCATCCTTTTTTATGACTGCATAGTATTCCATGGTGTATATATGTCACATTTTCTTTATCCAGTCTATCATTGATGGACATTTGGGTTGGTTCCAACTCTTTGCTATTGTGAACAGTGCTGCAATAAACATACACGTGCATGTATCTTCATAGAAGAATAATTTATAATCCTTTGGGTATATACCCAGCAATGGAAATGCTGGGCCAAATGGTATTTCTGGTTCTAGATCCTTGAGGAATTGCCACACTGTTTTCCACAATGGTTGAACTAATCTACACTCCTACCAACAGTAGAAGAGTGTTTCTATTTCTCCACGTCCTCTCCAGGATCTGTTGTTTCCTGACTTTTTAATGGTCACCTGAGATAGTGTCTCATTGTGGTTTTGATCTGCATATTTAGTGCTCCCTTCAGGAGCTCTTGTAAGGCAGGCCTGGTGGTGACAAAATCTCTCAGCGTTTGCTTGTATGTAAAGAATTTTTATTTCTTCTTTGCTTATGAAGCTTAGTTTGGCTGGATATGAAATTCTGGGTTGAAAATTCTTTTCTTTAAGAATGTTGAATATTGGCCCCTACTTTCTTCTGGCTTATAGGCTTTCTGCAGAGAGATCCACTGTTAGTCTGATGGGCTTCCCTTTGTGGGTAACTCGACCTTTCTGTCTGGCTGCCCTTAACATTTTTTCTTTCATTTCAAACTTGGTGAATCTGATGATTATAATACTTGGGGTTGCTCTTCTTGAGGATTATCTTTATGGTGCTCTTTATTTCTTGAATTTGAATGTTGGCCTGTCTTGCTAGATTAGGGAAGTTTTCCTGGATAATATCCTGAAGAGTATTTTCCAACTTGGTTCCATTCTCCCCATCACTTTAAGGTACACTAATCATATGTAGGTTTGGTCTTTTCACATAGCCCCATATTTCTTGGAGCCTTTGTTTGTTTATTTTCATTCTTTTTTTTCTCTAATCTTGTCTTCATGCTTTATTTCATTAGGTTGATCTTCGATCTCTGATATCCTTTCTTCTGCTTGATCGATTCAGCTATTGATACTTGTGTATGCTTCACGAAGTTCTTGTGTTGTATTTTTCAGCTCCATCAGGTCATTTATGTTCTCCTCTAAACTGGTTAGTTTAGTTAGCAATTCCTCTAATCCTTTTTCAATGTTCTTACCTTCCTTGCATTGGGTTAGAACATGCTCCTTTAGCTTGGAGTAGATTGTTATTACCCACCTTCTGAAGCCTACTTCTTTCAGTTCATCAAATTCATTCTCTATCCAGTTTTGTTCCTTGTCGGTGAGGAGTTGTGAATCTTTGGTGGAGAAAAGGCTTTCTGGTTTTTAGAATTTTCAGCCTTTTTTCCCTGGTTTTTCCTCATCTTCATGGATTTATCTACCTTTGTTCTTTGATGTTGGTGACCCTCGGATGTGGTGTATTTGTGGATGTCCTTTTTGCTGATGTTGATGCCATTCCTTTCTGTTTGTTAGTTTTACTTCTAACAGTCAGGCCCCTCTGCTGCAGGTTTGCTGGAGTTTTCTGGAGGATCACCCCAGACCCTGTTTGCCTGAGTGTCACCAGCAGAGGCTGCAGAACAGCAAAGATTGCTGCCAGTTCCTTCCTCTGGAAGCTTCGTCCCAGAGAAGCACTTGCCAGATGCCAGCCGGAGCTCTCCAGTATAAAGTATCTCTCAACCCCCACTGGGAGGTATCTCCCAGTCAGGAGGCACAGGGTCAGGGACCCACTTGAGGAAGCAGGGACCCACTTGAGTGCTGTGGTGGGAGATCTGCTAGTCTCTTCAGAGCTGGCAGGCAGGAACATTTAAGTCTGCTGAAGCTGTGCCCACAGCCACCCTTTCCCCCAGGTGCTCTGTTCCAGGGAGATAGGAGTTTTATCTATAAGCCCCTGACTGGGGCTGCTGCCTTTCTTTCAGAGATGACCTATCCAGAGAGGAGGAATCTAGAGAGCTGTTTTCTTTATTTTTTATACTATTTGGAAATTATGACATTTGAATACATATTAATGCTCATTCTACTTAAAGCCTCATATTACGCCAATTTGGATACATAATTAATTTAATCAATCCTCTAATGAGGTGCTTTTTTGTTCTTACAATCTGTACTGCAACAAACAACCTTGAATATCTGTTTTATAAGTGTGAGAACATCTCTTTATGATAAATTCATTGAAGTAGATTACCGAGTCAAAAGAATATGCATTTCCAATGTTGATAGATATTGGTATATTGCCCCTTTGGTAGAGTTTTGGAAGCCCAATGTGTGCCAATAATAAGGGCAAGGGATGAACAAAGAAGCAAGCCACATTCCCCGTGGAGACACAATATGTGGCCCAAATGCCCATCAGTGGGTAAATGAATAAGCAAACTGTGGTATATCTATGTAAGGCACTGCCACTCAGCAATAAAACAAGTTATCTATTGGCTCATGCAACAACATAGGTAATCTCAAAATAAATCTTTTGAGTTAAAGAAACCAGACAAAAAAGCCTACACTATATAATCTTATATGTGTGTTTAAGTCATAGGAAAATTTTTAACAATTTTAGTGCTAGGTTCATGGAGAGTTGTACAATATTCTACCTACTGTCCACAATTTGTAGGAAGAAAATAAAGCAATGTCAAGTTAATCCTTCATAATCTGTTACTGCACAGATTGCAGGAGGTTTAGAATCATGTTCAATTCTGAAATAAAGCTTAGTATTTCAGAAAAATTAACATGAATGAAAGAATGGATGTGAGACAAGGCATTCAAATTACAACACAAAATGTTGCCAAACTCATAATCCAGATAGATGCCAACTACTCTGGCCTTTTCCTTTAGCAAAAGAATGACTGGAATAGCCTCAAGCATCAGTTACCATTCTGCAGGTGCACTGTCCAGCATCTGTCTGTTACCATAGAGATCACTTTCCTTTCCTGAAGAGGGAGTCTTTACAGACCCCTACAGTTAATTCGGGATAGTGAATGGATCATTTTAGCCTCTCAGTAATGCCGGCAGGAATCAAAGCCTTCAGAACCCAGGATAACTGGATAAACTGTACATCATTCTGGAACCCAGAACAACTGGATAAACTGTACAGGAGTGAATAGAGAGCTGAAGTTTTCAGGCTTTCATGCCTGTTGCAGATACTCTTGATGCTCAGCAGCAGTTTCATTTCTGACACACACTCTCTTCTGCCACCTCCTTCAGTACATCTTTGACTGTGGAAACGTAGTCTGAAAATGCTGTGTTTGCATTAAGTTTATTTAGAATGTTCTCTTCATCAGCTAACCTTGAGAGAACTGCCTCTTGTTCATGATACACAAACAGGTTCAAGTGCTCACATTTAGAGAAGGTTGTCTGTATCTGGTTTTTCACCCTATTTTTCACTTGTAAAGGTTTTCTATCCTGAGTGGCTCCTAATTTTCAAATGTTTACAACTTTCCTTTCCATAGACTTAATGTAGCTGCTGAGCCTCTTCTGGTGATGAGAGGCAGCTTTCTTTCTGGGTCTCAAGTGATGACTGGCCCTAGTGGTCAGGGGGCTGAGTACACAAGAAATGTCGCACCTCTAGGTCTTCCTCACAGAAAAGGGTCAGGATCCGATAGTGCTTTTTGCACAACACGTTGGTGTCTGCCTCTTCATTTTGTTCCCCGTAATGTGGAGCAGCTTGGCAGTTTCAGTTGTCCTTCCCAGCAGGGTGTTCCTCCTGCAATGCCCCTCTTGGCATTGGTGACACTAGACAGGCAAGGGAACCTGCCCTATAAATCCACCCAGCACTGCCAGATGGAGGAGTGACAGAAGTTGTATTCACATTTGATGGTGACGGGGTCACTCACGTAATCCCAACAGATGGGGCAGTTGGCTTTTGTCTGGAGTCCAGGGCTGCTACAACTGCCACTGTGCTGTGAATGAAGGTCTGGACTGAAGTGAGTTTTCTTCAGGAAGGTTTAGTTCCGCAGATACTTTGCAGTGAGAAGCCATGTCACTGTCCTTACTGTCCTTACTGTTTCCTTGTTTTAATTAGTCAGCATTGATGTCCCACTGGGCCACCTTGGTTGCAGAGTGAGGTGCCCAGAGGAGCTCTGTTCATAACCTGTAGGCAATCTCACATTAGCTGGGCAACTAGCTACCCCTGGCAGCCCAGAGGATATAAAACCAATCTAAGCAATTCTCTTGGTTAGAAAACAAACATGACTTAAAGATGACTCTAGTTCTTGGAGTAGGCAGCTCTGTGAGGCAGGTCTTTGAGAGTTGTCTCTGAAGCCAGTCTTGCACCAGATTGTATGTAATCTTGTTTTTCATTTAAAATATTGTGAACACTTTCCCCACTAATTAAATATTCTTTTACATTATTTTAAAGGAGCCATCATACTTCATCTTATAAATATAACCTTAATGCATTTATGAAAAGATGATTGAAAAATGAATAGCACTTTATGGATATACTGCCATAGTCTGAAAGTTTGTGTCCCCTCCAGAGTCATAGGTCAAAGTCCAGTCATCAATGTGATGGTATTAGAATTATTTAAAGACTTTTAAGATAATAGTTGTGTGACCTTCAAAATAGATCTCAAAATAGAGAAATAGATGATTTGGTTCTTCACCAAAGAAGTTACCAGATGGTTGAGGTTATAACCATCTCAACTATCACCAAGTCCTTCAGCTTATACTAACCCTATGGAGAGTGAGACACAATTTGATAATCTGTAAAGCTTGCAAAAAGAGTTTCATTACATTTCACAATTTCCAGGAATCCTGTAAAATTATGGATCTTAACCTTTTCTGTGATACAGCTGTATACCTAAGCCTGACCTCTTTTCTTGAATTGATTATATTGAAAATAAGGACTACTATTGATTTTTATTTGTAGTAATGTTGTATAAAGTCTCTGCAAAGACTGAATTAGCAAATACTGAAACATTGCTTCTAGAGAAAATGTATCATTAGGTTTCTCCGAATCTCTGGTTACATTTTCACCAACAGTGAATTCAAAATTCTTTTATGAATATTTTTTATTTAAAGACATCTTATTTAATACATATTGTTGATTCATTAACGTTGATCTCAAGGCCAACAGTGATATAATGCATGTCTGAATGAAGCTTATTTAACACATATTTTCTCTCTAAGGCATATCACCAACTTCTTGTACTGACAAACAGTAGATAGCACTTCAGCACTCTGGTAAGGGGCCATTTTAAACAGCAAAATCACCAAGAAAAGGCACAACAATGTGATGAATAGGGCACTAAATAGAAGAAAAAAAAGCCCACTTGATTACCAGTTGTATCAGGAAGGCAGAACTCTGCCTTGTTCATCCTCAGCTGGAAACTTGAGTGTATGCATTAGATGACTCAATTTTTTCTACAGAAAAAGAAGGTATAAAATTAAGGATTCCAGATTGGGCTTACCTTTACTAACACCATCCTGACTCACAAAATGCCAGACTACCCTCTTCACAGAGAGGAGTTTTCCATTACATCTTTTCTCACGTGTTCTGTTGCATTCAAGTTATGGTCAATGCACCACACTTGGCTCTGTATAATTAATGATGGATGTCAAGACTATAAAACAATCACTAGGTTCTGATTTGTAACCTAAGATGGGCTCTAGCTCTTATTCATGTGCAGCTTGGATAGAAAGAATGAAGAAGGAAAGGAAGGGGATTTTAAGGATGTTGACTTAAGGCTGACTTCTATTAGAGTCCTATTTCGAGTTCATTATTTCAAGGACTAAATAGACTCTCACAAATAATGATTTGGTTCTCCACTTTCTTGTAGATTAAAATAGGTAATTGAACCAGTAAATATGCATAATTAAACTTACCTTATTTATAAAGGTAGAGCCTAAATCAAGTTCTAACATTTGATCTACAAAAAGGCAGTCAACGTGTCGGCTTAAAGAAAAGAGAAAGAGAGCACATAATCACCTATCCAAAGGTGCATCTAAATTTAGCCAAGCTGCATTTAACCAAAGATTTTATTTGGCCTGAGTTATCCAGGTTTCCCAGGCCCCCTGACCTTCTATTCTGATGAGTGTTTAATTATACATCCTAATGGCCATCATGGCACTGTCATCCAAGAAGGAGAGAAAGAAAGCTCATAATGACCTCATTGGCAGTAACATGTGAAAAAATATCTTGATGTGGTCTACATGATGTGGCATTTTGACATAGTCCTCTTAACATAGAAAGGTAACTTTAAAGAATTTTTAAATGACCAAGCAATAGATACAACAGACATCTCTGGTCCTCATCTATCCTATACCGCATCTGGTGGTATGGCTTACGATGCTTAAGAATAGGGTAAGGGTCCGGGCGTGGTGTCTCACGCCTGTAATCTCAGCACTTTAGGGGGTCGAGGTTGGTGGATCACGAGGTCAAGAGAGCAAGACCACCCTGGCCAACATGGTGAAACCCCGTCTCTACTAAAAATACAAAAATTAGCCTGGCATGGTGGCATGAGCCTGAGGTCCCAGCTACTTGGGAGGCTGAGGCAGAAGAATCGCTTGAACCTAGGAGGCGGAGGTTGCAGTGAGCTGAGATTGCACCACTGCACTCCAGCCTGGTGACAGAGCAAGACTCCACCTCAAAAAAAAAAAAAAAAAAAATAGGGTAAGGACATTTCTTTTGCATGTAAGCTGGAAACTCTTTTTTAACAGCTAACTGATGAATGATGACTCTTTTTTTCTAAACAACATTCAAATGTTTCTTTGAAGAAAAGGCAGCAGCAAATATTCACTCAGTCCTCAAAATGTACCTGGAATTTTGTTTTTGCAAACATCTCACTGAATTGAGTGAAATTTCATGTATTTTTTAAAATAAAAAGATTTGTAAAACATTTATATAGATCGTATTTTGTTATTTATATCTATAGAAATTTCAAAAGACAAAGTTACATTCAGAAGTTTAAGGGCATAACACTTGTAGCCACTGTGATTGTTTCTGTGTTGAAATGAAATCAGCTGACCCAAACATAAGGCTTAAGATGACATGTCAAATCAATTCTGAGACTCAAGTCCCAAGGCTTAATCCCATTGCTCTAACCATCTCCACTCCACTTGGGATCTGCATAAGATTTTGTTAAAGTTGTTTCCATACCAAGATGAGAAAAAAAAAAAAAAATGAAATGAATCACTTTATTGATGTTAAAAAAAAAAAAAAAAAAACCAGCAAAAACATGGAGAAAATAATGGCTGTTTACATTTGCCATTTTAGGATGAAAGCATCTGAATTTTTTGTTTTGAAAAATGATTTTTTTTATTTGCCAGGAAGTAGACATGTGTTTTCATTAGGAACATTGTTGGAAAATCCCTGCAAAGAGAAACATCTGCATCATTATCACTACCGTCAGAAAAATTCCCTAGCATGCAAAGCAGTGAATGCGGCTTGTTTCAAGTAACAGAGACACTAACTCATTAAAAAGCCCAGACCTGAAAATGAACTAAACTTCATTTAACTTTTGGAAGTGATATGCCAGCTTTAATTACAGTATGGAAAAAGAAAGGTATCAAAATACAACTTTTTTTTTATGTGAAAAATATTTCATACGACATTTCTCTCTAAAAGGGAAAGTAGGTCAGTTTTATCAAAGTGAAAGAAGATGTGAATTTGAATTCATTATTAACCTGTCTTTGGGGATGACAAAAATCTGCCTTTGTGTTTCCATCACCTTCAAATTAAATCCTATAAAAATTTAAGTTAGTTTGTAAAGGGGGAAAAGGAAAGTTCAGAAAATTTTAATTAGGTTGAAGTGCTTCATTAGAACTTACCCTCAATCTGGTAAATGCTATCAATTCACGTAAATCCAAAGAATCTCTCAGACACTTACATTGCTCATTCATTTTTACTGGAGATAATTGTCAGCATAGCTCAGCATTAAGGAAAAACAGCCTTCTGATTCCATGCCTGTTTCAAAGTTTATGGTGTCTTCTTTATGTTCTTACTACCTACCTAAATGCATATTTTAAAAAGCCTTTCACTTAAAGAATAAGATTATGTAATCATATTTCTCATCTGTTAAGCAAGTTATCTTTGTGTATTATAAAATTAAATAAATTCTACACTGATATGACTTATGAAAGGCAAAGCCCATTCAACTGTCATGTAAAAAAACAGGTTGGTTTTTTAAACTGAGTGGCCTATCCTGCTGTTGGATAAGAATAAGGATGCCTACTTATATAATATCCATCCAGTTTTTATAATCTTACTAAAGGATGAAGAAGGAAATCAAGGCCTAAGTCTAATAACTGAGCAATGGAGAAGAGGAATGAGATTAACAATAGCTGTGAGAAATCAAGACGGTCTTCCATGAAGCTGGTAGTTTTCTCTAGCAGCTGTCATATTAGATCACAATGTAGTGTGATCACAAACATGGTCAGGAGTTACAGTGCCAAAATATCCACTTTGGGGCTGAAAGGTGACACAGATTCTCTGCAAGATGCTGGATGCAATGAATAGTGTTTTATGTGAGAAAAGACAGCCAGCTTCCCTCTGTATCTCAGATAAAGAAAAGGATTTAAGACATTGCTATGTGATCTGCAGAGGTAGATGATGATAAGTTCCCCTCCTCAAAATAAGTGGACATATAGCCTTTCAGAGGATAGAGAATGTTTCTTCTGTAAATTGGCTGAGTCAAAGAATTCTTGCCAGGATTCACAAGAAGCTGTCAGGGTTGTGGCCTATGTCTCCCATGTGAGTTTAAATCACTATGGATTTCTTAGATAGTTTCCTAAATTATAATTCATGGGTCTGACAAGAGGTAAGGTATTAGAGGGCCTTAATCAAGGATTCAGCAGTGGTGTTTTTAAAAGGGTGTGCATGTGTTGTGTGTGAGTGGAGGGATTTATAACAAGTGACAAAGATAACCAATCTTCCTCTCTTGAAATTAGATATAATAGAATCCAATGTTTGTTTCTGTTATGTAGACATATTCTTCAAAGACTAAATTTAATAAAGATGAAAGGAGTCTCCTTTAATGATTTTACATAAATTATACTACAGGTTATTTAATGGATACAAAGCTTTATCAAAGGAAATAATCAGTGAAACCACTCTATCAAAAATAGTAGGTACTTGATTATATTTGAATATAGTTCAAACTGATCGCTAAGTAATTGAGTTGGAGTTCCTTTTGAAAACTCTGAAAGCATTTTTGTTGGCTCTATTATACTCTTCTTAATATTTTTTCTGTCTTATTATCCAGGATACCTACTTGCACAAATAATGTTTACAGTCTGGATTTTCTTTTATAGTTTAAGTTCTGTTGTTTCAGTTGTGAAAAACTCAGATAGAAATAAAAATATAATCCAAAGTCACTCAAACCATATGGTTTCCAAATGTTGCTGCATAATGGAATCACCTGGGGATTCTTAAAATATAGTCATGTCTGGTTCCCACCCCAATATTCTGATCAAATTGCAATGGGCTGAGAGCTGACCATTGAGACTTTCAAAAACGCTCCAGGTGATTCTTATGTGCACAGTTTGGGAACCACTGGCTCAAACAATGAGAAAAACTAATAATATGAAAGTTCAAGGTAAAGCAAATCTAAGGAATTAGTTCAGAGACGATTTTTTTTTTTCATCAGAGACACCAGGTTTTTACACCTCTGACATTCTTAGAATGCCAGCTGTGTCTTTGGAGGCTTGTTCGCCTCACCATCCTCCAAAGGCTGCCCCAGTTTCAAAAACCATATACAGACAGGACAACACCCAGTAGAAAAGAGGGAATTACTGGTTCCCATGTCTCTTCTTTTTTTTATTTTTATTTTAGAGACAGAGTCTCGCTTTGTCAGTCACCCAGGCTGGAGTACAGCAATGCTGTCATAGTTCCCTGCAGCTTCCAAATCCTGGGCTCTGAGCACCCCCTTGCCTCAACCCCCAAGTTGCTGGGATTACAGGCATGTAACACTGTTCCCACATAATTTTTACATTTTTTGTAAGGACAGGGTCTTGCCATGTTGATCAGGCAGTCTTGAACTCCTGGCCTCAAGCAATCCTGCCGTTTCAGCCTCCCAAACTGTTCAGATTATAGATGAGAGCCACTGTGCCTACTCCCGTGTCTTTTTTTTTTTTTTTTTTTTTTTTGAGACGGAGTTTCGCTCTTGATACCCAGGCTGGAGTGCAATGGCGCGATCTCGGCTCACCGCAACCTCCGCCTCCTGGGTTCAGGCAATTCTCCTGCCTCAGCCTCCTGAGTAGCTGGGATTACAGACACGCGCCACCGTGCCCAGCTAATTTTTTGTATTAGTAGAGACGGGGTTTCACCATGTTGACCAGGATGGTCTCGATCTCTTGACCTCGTGATCCACCCGCCTCGGCCTCCCAAAGTGCTGGGATTACAGGCTTGAGCCACCGTCCCGTGTCTTTTTTAATAGCCATCATGTTTTCCTCAGAAACTCACCCTTGGACCTCCACTCATGCCCCATTATCTGGATCAGCATCACATCACCCCTCCTGACAAGGGAAATGAGACCATGACACCTGCCTTAGATTAAACCAGTCATATTTATCCACCTGCCAAAGATAGGGTCACCTGTTCCCTGAGTCAGGCAGGGGCTCAGAGGTGGGGGTATAAAGTTGAACAAAATCATTCTGCCAGTTAAGAGAGAAGTAAAGGAGAAGTAAAGTAGAAAGAAGTAAAGGAGACTGTAGCAACTCTGGAGTATCTGCTGTATTTCTTTTTTTCCATGTTCTAACAGATAGCTTTCAATCTACTTGGATAAGTTTTCTCTTATGGAAGACTTCTATGAATTTTCTTTTGACACCCTTTCTATATGAACACTATGCTCCTTAATAAGGAGACATCATGAAGATGTTCAGAGAACAGAGAAACCTCTGAACAGAGGTTCAGAGAAATGTCAACCATATATAACCCCATTCCTAGAGCATTCTGCTCTAGGGATTAAGGCCTTATAGTAAATTTCAATTGTTTACTTCGAAAAACGTTTTTCCCTCTTAAAAAAACGTTATTGTGGTAAGAGCCCAATATCACTAAACGTCAAGTATTTTCAACTTGTGCCTTGCTAGTAGTACTTGCAACTCATCTCCTTAATACACAGAAATATGAAGAAAAATTTCTGCTGTATTTATTATATCTTGTCAATATGACATACTAATATTTCAATTTTCATTCACGTACACTTCAGGTTTAGAGTCCACATGAAAATACTTCTCCTTGAAATGTTACACTGATAGCAAAGCAAACTGAGAGCTGGAAGCAGGTATTTCAGCTTCCTCTAGTGAAATAATGGAAGATTAGCAACTTGACTGCAGCTTGGTAGCACTTCTTTTTTGTGATAATGTTTAAGTCGTCTTCCCTAAGCATGTAATAATCATCATGAGAGGCCATCTGCCCGTACCAAGGTAATCATTCACAAAGTTCTTCCAGCATGCAGATGTTTGCATACCCAAGGATAAAGAGACAACTGTCCTGCTGGTAAAAGAGGAAAGAAACTGCAGGACTTAACTCTTTTCTTCACAGCTATGTGTTATGTGTCTTTTGATATAATTCAGGTCAAAGTTTTTGGGAAGTAATTAATTCAGAAACCAGGAATATTACCTGCTCAATTGCTCAGCAGACCCCATTGCTAAGCTTCAATTAACTGAAGATAAACTATCTAGCAGGTAAGATCACTAAAGGCCAGTACTTGCCTCTAGGCTGGTTTCAGGAGGGGCCCCTATCAGATATGACTGCTATCAGGTACCAAAACAGGATCACCCTCCAAGACATCCTAGAGAAGAGACTTTTCCAGTGTTAAAAGCTAGACCCACTGCATCTCAACTGCTCTGCAATTCATGCTTAAGAAAGAATGGATAAGAAGGCGATATGTTATCTAAACACATTGCCAACAAGAAGTTGCGAAGTGAAGGGAAGGTGAAGTTAAGGTGGCCTAAGTTTTGGCTAGGTAGAGAAAAGGCATTGGTATGTAGCACTTTAAACCAAAGCATCTCAATCTACTTTTTAAATTTTTATTTTTATTTTTTAGAGGTTGCGTGATGCAGTTCATCAGACAAATGAGCAGAATTCTATGCAGCTCAAGTGAACACTTTGTGGGAACACATGTTGATAGTTTAAGATGCATACATTTTCTGGTTACACAAAGATAGAGCATTTTCCTCATTCTGTAGTTGGGGGAGTTCTATGGACCTATGAACATGTTCTACCACTTCTAACTAACTCAAACTGCCTAGTTGGATTGCTTAGTTGTCTGGGGGTGGATTCATCTAAGGCAGAAGGCACTGCACTCCATCTGAGCACCACAGGAGAGGCTTGGCAAAGATCTGCAGAGGTGTGGGCAGAAAACCACGTCCATTGGCACCCTCTGACTTTATTTTTCTCACACCTCAGGAGACCTCAGAATAGACATATACTTAATTTAAAAACTGTTGGGAATCATTTCATGGAATAACATGTATTTTTGAGGATTCTAAGAAGTAGATGGCCAAAAATAGTATAGCTATTGTCAGAGATTTAAATGTCTATGTAACTACTGAGATCATAATTCAACCACATTATGCCTACGGTTCTTTTTTATTTTTTTCTTTTTTGCAAATGGCCTTCATTTTAGTCTAAGAGAAGGCAACCTTTGAATGCTCTAAACTCTGGCCCATTGGGTAATTGAACATGACTTATCTTAACAGTGTTTCATGGAAACCTATCATACAAAATACAAAATTATAGAGTCAGATACTTCTAGGAAGCATTTCTCATGAACTTTGGAGATCACGGAGAGAATGTTAGCCAGATGTTTTAAAGAATTGGAAACCATGACATATGAGGAAAGTTAAAGAAAAAAAAAGATATGGGATATTTACCTTAAGGAGAAAAAACTTGCTAGTTGCAAGGCTCTGGAAACTTCCCTGATTCCTAATAGATCTGGGGCCTTTTCTAGGATCTCAATGCACATGATCCTAGGAGAGGCCCCAGATCTACCTCCCTGTGATAGAGGCACAAAATGACAAAGAATATGTTAGGGGAAATCTTGTCCCATACTTAGCACAATTAGTGTTTCCATGCATATTATAAAAAGTTGGTCCTTCCTTAAAACACTGCCATTTGCCGGGAAATTTAATAATAAATGTTTAAATCTTAGATGAATACAAAATGAATGACTCCCCCAAAATGTGCATTAAATAATATTACTTGGTACCCTTGAGAATTTTCAGTTATTACTAATGTCAGTATACTCTCTCTTTCAATGGGAAGAAAGGTGAATTGTGCCAGTCCACATGATTAGAACTAATGGACATACAAATACTGGGCATGTCCTGGGAAAAGCATGGAGAACAAGAAGATGAACAGAAGTGGGGAGCACAGAGGTCACACCACCTCTGTTCTTATAACAACATGGAGGACTGAAGAAATGTTCCAAAGATACACTAAGTCATAATGACCATCACAAATACCTATTATGTTTGGCACCCTAATGTATGGATTATTGGGAGACCACGAAGGGATAGACAAAGTCTCTTGTAACCAGAAATTATAAACAGGAGAAAACTGTTGAGCCAAGACTATGGCCACATTATGTATAGTAGAGTCAAGCACATCAGAGTGCTCCTCCAGGTGCTAGCTGGAAATTGAAAGGTAATATTTCTTCACATAGGGAAAGATATTTTGTTGTACTATGGTAGGTACATTCACATTCACAAATTTTGGGCCAAATTTACTTTGTATGTGAAAAATTTAAATATAATATGTTTGTCTTATTTTAACAGCAAAGATTCTAAGGAATTATTTGTATACCTCAGGAAAAATACTCTCCCAGTAATTTGTATGCATCAATTATTTATATTGACCTCAGTCAATGCAAAATTCTGCGGTAATGGAAAAATCATTCAAATAGAAATGATCTAAGGCCCAAGGTCATAAAAGTAGTAACTGCTACATTTTTGAAGGAAACAGTATTAGACAAAATTAAGACATCTCAGGCTGAAAACAGTGCAGGAAATACACCAATCTAATTCAGCCTTTTTTCCTCTTTCAGTTACACTGGAGGATAAAAATGGGATGAGAGGTGGGAAAGAGAATGTATCAGTGGCTATTTTGTTTTAAAAGACCAGGTCAAAGGGGAGGTAATGGAAAAGAGTGGGTAATAGGAAATGTCCCTTGGAATTAGCATACAACATATAATGAGTGTATTTCCTAAGTAGCTTGTTACATTACAATAAAATTATGTACATTGAATTGCAGTGTCTGAAATAGTATCTGTAAAAGGTATTTCTCTATTAGGGAAGCAAGTCAACAAGCTTAATTATATTGCAACTGCTTTTAAATCAAATTAAATAGTTTTATGTATTCAAATTAGCTATTGCATTGAGGAAACCTACTTATCTTATGGTTTTTACTTAGTTGTCATTATGTATATCAATCCCAAACACACTGAAATATACTTCAATAAGCATGTTTTTCTAATCATTGTAAATATTGCTTTATCAAAAGAAAAACCATACTTTTAAACATCAGAACATTTGACAATGAATAAACAAAACAGCCAGATAGAGACTAATTTATAAATATTTTTCTTGTAAACTCGTTTTGAATTAAGCATTCATTGTAAAGCAACTTTCACAACTAAATATAAGTGTTTGATGGTCAAAATATTTCTAGAATCTTATAATAGACAAATGTAAACCTTTTTATCACTAGGGATTCAATGAGGAAAGCATTTTTTAACTTCTACGAAATGGAAATATTTTATAAAATATAAGTATATTAGTTGATATTTAAAGTATTTTTCTCACTGCTAGATCATTATGCCTATTTAGCTAATTAAAGATAGCATAAATGTTTTAATTTTTTTTAAAAGCTGTAGCTTAACAGAGTCCAATTTTCATTATATGGAAATTCAAATTGAGAAAAGTATATTTGTATAGTTACATGTTCAAATACTGGACACTTCCATTTTTTTTCTTTGCACCTGGCAATGAAAGTATTATAAAGCTATAATTGGAACAATAATCAATTTCATTTATTTTTATGCCATTGTGATTCAATCAACATTTAAAGTCAACTCTTTATTACCCAAGTTCATCATTCCTAAGATGAAAATTGGAATGTAAAGCATGATTCGGTGATCCTATTACTTGCAGTCCTTAAGTCATGGAGATCTTGAAAAATTCCTCCCTCAGCTATAATGATAAGCCAAAATTAATTATGGCAAACGAATATTCTAAATGAATCTTTTCCTCTTAACTATTGTTTGAATAATTGCTTATGCTTGACAAGATATTTTTCATGAAATATAAACAATGTGATTTGAATCACATTCATAATTGCAAACTCTTCAACCATAGTAATTAATAAATTACTGCCTTCTCATGGGACTATCTTCAAACATTTAAAATATTTATTATTGAGAAATTCTGTTGAGCTACTATAGTATATTCGTAATTTTCTAAGATCTTAAATTTCTTCCAACCTTGTCATTTGGCTGTTTTAATTTTTAGTTTTCATTGAAATATACTTGACAAAAATCTTTGTCACATTTGGAGGAAGGACATATTTTATAGCTTATTTAGGAAAGTCTAATTTACTCAGTTAATGTCCAGCATTCTCAATTCTCTCAACATGCTGTGGTAGTTGGCTCTATCCTGGACACAAAATAATTACTGCCCCATATATGAAGAGATCAAATGATTTCCAAAAAAATTTTCATTGAATCCAGTTGCAATTCACTTTCTGAAATACGGAGTCAACAATAACTGACAGCTAAGCAGGTGGTCATAGAAGAAAACTAGCAGAATATCCTTTTGATCAGATGCACTGTAAAGCAGAATTCTTTAATTTTGCTTGACTGCCAGTAAACTTCTCCACATTGTCTCCATGTGGGTTTATATATCTCAGAACAGTTATCCTCGAGTATTCTTTAGAAAGATGTGTGGGGCACTGTTCTCTTTATATGGCTGTGTGCCTGTTGATAGCCCAATTGGTAAGACCTGAAAATTGTGTAGGAAGATGTGTGAAGAAAATGTTAGGGAAATCAGTGAAAGGGAAATAACCTAATCTATTGGGTGTTCCAGGAAGGCTAATTCCCCTCTCCTTTCCTGACCTTAAAACAGAGGAACTAGTCAAGCACAGTGGCTTACACCTGTAATCTCAGCACTTTGGGAGGTAGAGGTGGTGAGTCACTTGAGCCCAGGAGTTCAAGACCAGCCTCAGCAGCATAGTGAGACCTTGTCTCTACAAACAATTTTTAAAAATAAGGCGGGACATGGTGGCAAAAGCCTGTAGTTCTAGCTACTCAGGAGGCTGAGTGAGGTAGGAGGACTGCTTGAGCCCAGGGGTTTGAGGCTGCAGTGAGCTATGATCACACCATTGCACTTCAGTCTGGGGAATAGAGGGGGACCTTGTCTCTAAAAAAAAAAAAAAAAAAAAAAGTAAATAAATAAAAGTAAAAATAAAACATTCTGATTTGAAATAAGAGAGAAATATCTTTGCGTTTAACACAGAAAATGTACACCTGTGGATTGTCAACAAGGTTATGTTTTTGTAAGCTATCTAGACCTCAATGATTTATCTGTCATTGATGCCACTGGTCACTAGCCCATCTCTTCAGAAGGAAGATTCAAAAGAGGAAGAGGGTATGTTATTGAATCTCTCACCTGGACTATTCTAAGGTAAATGGTTTCTTATATTTTTGTTATTGTTGGTTACTTATCTGATTTTTATGTTTGCTGCTTTTTTTTTTTAATAGTCCCTGAAACCCTGAAACACTAGGAAAGATGCCTCTTAAATTACTGCTGTTTTGCCTAACAACTGGTAGGGCTGGGTTCTGTAGCTGCACTTCTAGGTGCTAGCAAATAGGGAATAGGCAGCAAAGTACTCTTGGGCTGGACTTTAGGCAGTAGGATATGTCTGGGATGTCCTACTGTTGATCTATGGGAAATAGAAAATGTAGTTCAAAAGTTTCCAAGTATCAGGTTTAACAAAGCCTGGGAGTCACTTATATGATGAACATGTTGACATGGGAAAAGAAGGTAGTTTGGGATAACAAGATTACATGTCACAGATTTCTTTTCTCTCTACTTAAGAAAACAAGCTTTCTTCCTAACTCTGTGGCTATTGGTTGAAAATGATTTTTCTGGCTTTAGTGCTAACTTACTAAGAAAAGAACTATGGGCACATTTAAATAGACATGCATATTTGTGGTAGATCCAGAAATACATTTGCTAAAGTTTGGTCTTAAAAAATACTAAATTATTCCAGAAAGGGCTGAAATTTTCTGAAAATGTCATAACCGTTTTTATGAAATAATGCCAATTATACAATGATTAGTAACTACATTTTTTACATTGTTTCTTGAAAACTTGAATAACAAATATATGAGAAAATATAATACTAAAAGACAATATATCGTCTCGTGTTAACTGAGGCAAAGAAAGGACAAAAAGGTATACATTTTAAAAATCGTTGGCACAAATGGAACATATATGAATAGGGATTGTGGAGATGGGAATCATGGCGAAATTTTCCTACTTTAACTCATTACTGACAAGCATTAAAATAATGTTTCATTATTACCACATTCCAGAATGTTCTGTTTTAGCTTTTATCCATAACAAGTAAAACTAGAACTAGACTGTGACCTGGGAGATTTTGGTTCTGGTGCTAACTCAGGCACTAAGTACATTGAAAGACTACTTAAACTTTCTGCATCTTATTTTCTCATCCATAAAGTTACGTTTACAGTAGATCAAGGTGCCAAATGGATCAGTCTCAGATGTACCAACCCCCTTAATTTTTAATAAAAATATCTGCACATGTGCATTTTTTTTTCTGGAATAAAGAGCCCATAATTTTACCAGATCCACAAAGAAGTTCATGATTTCCCAAAGGCAAAGAAAGCACAGCACCCGGTGCTTTGTACAGTTCTTTTTAAACCTGTATACATTACCAACTTTTATACATGTACTATATGAAAACTCATATGTTACATATTTGCACATTCATAACAACATATATATATATTTATGCAAATACATAAAGAATCCTGAAAATTTGGCTCTAATTATAGATCACTTTTCAAGGGTGGAAGTCATTTTAATGTAAGATCTTATTCTGAACTAGAAATGTTAGCATTTTTTGTCTGTGATTTGTATGAGCTCAGAGTCCCATTTGATAGTTCAAGATTTATGAAAATCAGGGATGTGTTTATCTACGAATAAAAATGAGTCATTTTAAAGAATTCCCCATGCAACCAACAAATATTTATTATATGCTCATTATTTGGCTGATAACATGCTAATTTTCTGTTATTATTAAAATACACATTTTCTACCTTCAGCCTAGCTAGAAGGTAGATGACTATTACTTAAAACTTTAATTAGCTTTAATAAGAGAAACAGAGATCCACAAATTAAGGATTTAAAACCGTTCTAACTTTTTTTGAGAGCAGTAGGTTGTATTTTTTTATTATGATTATTTTGTTCCCCCTTTGGATCTCAGGTGCAAAGAATAGAATTGGAACCATCATAATCTTTAGTTTATGGCACATACTCATCATTGCACATTGATCCATGAGTGCCTTGGTTTTATTAACTTAATTCTACACACACACACACACACACACACACACACACACACACAGAGCAGGCAAGAGAGAGAGAGAGAGAGAGAGAGACAGAAACAGATTGAAATCTCCCACTGAAACAAAAGCTGCAATCACAAGTAGTTAGGATCAAAACTATGTGCCACCCCTTTTCCCCAAACTTATTCCCTTGGCTCTCCCAGATGAGTTAAACAAGACATTAATGAAGGGATGAGAACCCAGAAACAGATTACTATGTGGAGACTATGATGGATAATAAGGTGTCAGATCAGGAAAACTTCAGTAGGCAATAAAGGTAAATATCTTTTAGACACTGGGGTAGGGAAAGTTTTCTGAAGTGAGATATCCAAAGAGCATATTTTAAACAAGATCAATGTGAATATTTAAAATTAAGAAATTTATTCATGAAAGATACCCTAAAGAAAAGTTACAAAGGAGGAGAATGTATTCACTATATAAACCACCCAAAAATAACTACTAATAAGAACATATAAGAACATGTAAAAGCCCAAATTAGTAGAAAAACACATGAATGGATGTTTCACAGAAAAAGAAACACATATGGCCAAGAAGATATATTTAACAATTGACTGATCAAGTAAATACCAATGGTAACTGCAATGAGATCCCACTGCATTGTAGATTCCATTGGTGAAAATTTAAATGTCTCATATACAAGTGTTGGAGGTAATATGGACTCCACACTTATATATTGTTAGTGTATAAATTCGAGTAATCAAGTTTGAAAACTGTTTGGCATTGTCTCTTAAAGTTGAATATTCTTATACTTTATGACCCAGAAATTCCACATGTACACAAATATCCCAGAGAAGCCCTGGTCATCTTACCAGAGACACATGTATGTTAATAGTAGCACCTAACGTAATAGTGAAAATCTGGAAATAACTCAAATGCCCATAAATAAGAGAGAGTGATTTTATAAACTGTGATAGTCACACAATGAAATATCACACAGCAGCCAAAGCAAGTGAACCACATCAATGCAAAAATTATGGAATCTTAGCAGTATTATACTAAGTGAAAGAGAACATTCCCCAAATATTTCATCAGTATTGTTATCTCTTTATAACATTTTAAACAAATAACATTAAAATAAATATATTTTAGGAAAATATACTGCAATCAGACTATACACAAAGAAAAGCAAGGAAATAATGAAAAAAGATAATAGTGGTCAGTTTTCAGCTCTAAATCTGTATTTCCCTATGAGGGAAAAAAAGAAAGAAAGGAAGGAAGAAAGGAAGATAGGGAAGAAGAAAGGAAGGGAGCAAGCTAATAATCGCCTTGCATATATTTGAATTATGAATGATACTAAGTTCATTTCTTTTTACATGCAAATTACTCCCAGGGATAACAGCAAACTGGCTTTAAAATGTCAATTTGTAACTTAACATTCATTTTATGGCTTGTACAAATGAACTTCTCTCCATTTATGTTGGCAACATTGAAGCAAGAAAAGGTTAAACGACTTTGTTCACTGGGAGGAAAAAATAAATAAACAGTTGTCATCGTGGTGCCAAAAATAGAAGTTCTGCATCTACATGAAGAAAAACATAGATTGCTCTTCTGTGTTTTTCACAGAAAAAGTTATGTAACTGTAGATTCACAGAACTGGAAGGACCACGGGGGACAGACTACCTAGTGAAGCAGTGTTTCTCAACTGATATCATAGTCCCTTATTAATTAGTCTTTATTTGGATGTAAGAGAGAGGAGATATCATGGACACTTTAGAAAATTTAATGAAGTTTGTGAAGTTATCCCAAGAAAAATCCACTCATGTGTGTAAATGTTCATGCCATTTATTTTTATTTTTGCATTTGATATTGAGTTATTTTACATACTACAAAGAATTATGTGACTCATTTTTCTTATAAAAATTGATGACCTCTTTCTAAATGAAACAATAAATGCAAATTACTAACCAAATCATATTTTTAAAAAAGGAAAAATAGTGTCTGCTAAAAATAGTTTTCAATGAGAAGCCTATTTTATTTGGCTTAGTAAGAAGTTAAAATTTAGGTTACTCTGGGACACTCTGCCTATGGGATAACACTGCTGTGTCTATGGAGCAGCTTCCACAACCCCTCAAAAAAGGAAGAAGTTAAAATTTAGAGTGATCCGTCCTTTATATGAAAATGTTGGTGTTATTTTTAGGATCCAAACAATTTTTCATCTGTTTTAATAGCAGTATGTGCTAAAAGTTGCAGCTCGCATAGCTTTCAGTATCAAACAGAATTAAATTCCCTATCAGAGCAGAGTAGACTTTTGTCAAGACACCTGAGCTTTCTCCAAGACACATCAAGGTGAATTCAGTTTCTACAAAACCCTTTGTCCTCAAGTCAAATGAAATTAATTTTGCAAAGGTTGGTGTCAACAATGCAGCCTTTGTCAGCAAGGGAAGATGTTTGAATCCTTCTTTCGATTTTAAGCAGTTAAGCAGAAGTAACCTTTAAAAGAGTTTTGCAGTCTTTACAGATGTTTGTAGATCTTCTCCATGGATAAACTGACATGTCTTTCTCATTTTCAACTCCTTTGCCCTCACTAAAATCTTTCTTTCAGCACATTCATGTCAATGGAAAGGTCACAAGATTTTACTTCTAATTTCTTTCTCCGAAATGGCAGGTGTTTCCAGAGCCACCCTACTAGACCAGAAAATGTGAAATTGAAAGACTGACCTAGGCCGGGCATGGTGGCTCATGCTTGTAATCCAAGCACTTTGGAGGCCAAGGTGGGCGCATCACCTGAGGTCGGGAGTTCAAGACCAGCCTGACCAACATGGGGAAACCCCGTCTTTAAAATAAAAAAAAAAAAAAAAAAAAAAAGACTGACCTCATTTTTTTTTTTTTTTTTTTGGCCTAACATCTACAAGGAAGTCCATCCATGAATAAACCTCGCTTGTTAAATTGTTTTAAGATTCAGCTCTCCTTTACTTAAAAAATATATAAAATGAAATTTCTGACCCAAGTTTAGCCAAGTGCATTAAAACTTATCCTTTGGAAAGCCAAAAACCTTCTAATAGTAAAAAGAACACATTTTACTTCATTTCCAAATAAAAACTTTTGAAACTCTAGATTTCAGGCTATGGCTGAGAAATTATTAGGCTGCTTTTAACAGAGCCCACAAAACATCATTTTAGGATGATTGTCAGAGTATTTCACACAAATGCATGCTGATGGTGAAGCCAATATGTCTCTGTGACAAGTGGAACCTCTGTCTTCACCAGATTAATCAATCTGGATCTTACATCCAGAAACTCCGTAACTCCATATGCACTCCATATGTACTTGCAGTATCAAGATTTTTGTTCCATTAGTTTTGGTTGACAAAGAAACTCTTTACTGCTGAGAGGAGGCAGCACACACACACACACACACACACACACACACACAACATTCAGGTGAGAGATAAAACTCAGAGTTTTACTGAAACAATAATAGTTTTCACTCATTTGCATGCCGAATGGGAATGACACAGCTGTTATTTTCACCATAACTAGCTTTGAAATATTGGCAAAATATCGGAGTTCAAGAGTAGGTTCTATCAAATGAACAGAGGTGCTATTTTAATTTTTTTTTATTCTAAGCAACCCACCAGCTCAAGCATTTCTAGAATACTTGAATTGATAAGCTTTCTCCAGTTATTTGTGGTTTCTTTTGATTGGAAACATGTCAAAACTTTCATGTTAGGGCAAATATAAGTTTTGGTAAATTTCCATCCTTTTAAAATTGAACTTCTTCTCTAGGGGAAAAAAGTCTATATTGTGTGATTTATTTTCAGGATGCTCAGAAATAAGCTTTCTTGACTTCATCCTATCATTGGCAGGAAACTTATCACACAAGAAACAGTCTGGCTTTTGTGTCCCATCACATTTAGCAATGCAAATAAAATCAAAGGAAATGTAGGAGCCATCAGCTTTCTTTTCTCTGACATTTGCCAACTTAAGCTAAAGTTTAATGTGAACAGAAAGAGATATGCACAAACATAACGTCAGATGCATTTTCATTAATTCTGATGAATGCAATGCCATTCTAGACGTCGTTGTACAAGAACAATAACTTTGGGTGAAAATACATGCTACCCTGTCCATGTTTAAAGGAAAACATTAACATATTTTAAAACATTAAAAATGTGGCTGGAGCAGCTGCTGCCGAGTCCAGATCCCACTGCCGTGTGCCCCCGACGCCCGCCCTACGTGCATTCCTGGATCCTTTTGGCTCCAAGTCCAAAATGGCAACTCTCAAGGATCAGCTGATTCATAATCTTCTAAAGGAAGAACAGATCCCCCAGAATAAGATTACAGTTGTTGAGGTTGGTGCTGTTGGCATGGCCTGTGCCATCAGTATCTTAATGAAGGACTTGGCAGATGAACTTGCTCTTGTTAATGTCACAGAAGACAAACTGAAGGGAGAGATGATGGATCTCCAACATGGTAGCCTTTTCCTTAGAACACCAAAGATTGTCTCTGGCAAAGACTAAAATGTAACTGCAAACTCCAAGCTGGTCATTATTACGGCTGGGGCACATCAGCAAGAGAGAGAAAGCTGTCTTAATTTGGTCCAGCGTAACGTGAACATCTTTAAATTCATCATTCCTAATATTGTAAAATACAGCCCGAACTGCAAGTTGCTTATTGTTTCAAATCCAGTGGGTATCTTGACCTATGTGGCTTGGAAGATAAGTGGCTTTCCCAAAAACCATGTTATTGGAAGTGGTTGCAATCTGGATTCAGCCTGATTCCATTACCTGATGGGGGAAAGGCTGGGAGTTCACCCATTAAGCTGTCATGGTGGGTCCTTGGGGAACATGGAGATTCCAGTGTGCCTGTATGGAGTGGAGTGAATGTTGCTGGTGTCTCCCTGAAGACTGCACCCAGATTTAGGGACTGACACAGATAAGGAACAGTGGAAAGAGGTTCACAAGCAGGTTGGTTGAGAGTGCTTACGAGGTGATCAGACTCAAAGGCTACATGAGTAGTGAATCCTGGGCCATTGGACTCTCTGTGGCAGATTTGGCAGAGACTATAATGAAGAATCAGGCGGGTGCACCCGATTTCCACCATGTTTAAGGGTCTCTATGGAATAAAGGATGATGTCTTCCTCATGTTCCTTGCATTTTGGGACAGAATGGAATCTCAGACGTTGTAAAGGTGACTCTGACTCCTGAGGAAGAGGCCTGTTTGAACAAGAGTGCGGATACACTTTGGGGGATCCAAAAAGAGCTGCAATTTTAGTCTTCTGATGTCATACCATTTCACTGTCTAGGCTACAACAGGAATTTAGCTGGAGGTTGTGCATGTTGTCCTTTTTATCTGATCTGTGATTAAAGCAGCAATATTTTAAGATGGACTGGGAAAAACATCAATTCCAGAAGTTAGAAATAGGAATGGTTTGTAAAGTGCTACAGCTATATTCTGATGCTGGATGGTGGTAATCTTGTGTAGTCCTAAACTGGTTAGTGTGAAATAGTTCTGCCACCTCTGAGGCACCACTGCCAATGCTGCACATGCTGCAGTTGCCCCTTGAGCCAGAGAGATGTTCATTTGTTATATAACTTCCTGGCTCCTTCACTGAACATGCCTAGTCCAACATTTTTTTCCCAGTCAGTCACATCCTGGCATTCAGTGTTAGATCCAATATCGCATGTCTTGTTCCAAAGGATCTTATTTTGTGAACTATATATATCAATAGCATACATTACTGTACAATGTAAAAATACCTACATATAAACAATGCAACCAACTATCCAAGTGTTACACCAACTAAAACCCCCAATAAACCTTGAGCAGTGAAAAAAAATTAAAAATGTTGAAAGATTAAATGCATTAAAAAACAAAAAAAAGTATTTTATTATAAATAATTTTTGCACAAAAAGCAAAGAAAACAAAATAAAGCTAAGTTAAATATACATATGTTTGCTCTTAACTTACAACATAAAGTCTGTATATGATCTTTAACTAAAATACCCCTTTTCTAAAGTAATCTGAAATATACCATCTAATCTCTGCTGTTGTTATAGGAAGTTTCCTGTATTACAAATGAGCCTATTTGTAATATTTGTGTATATCTAGTTATCATTGGTTATCTGCATTCTTCCATTTTTCATCCAGTGTTCTGGCGTGGGTAATTCCCTTGCCCTTTATCCCATCAAATATTGGGTGGTAAATCTCATGATACACATGTCTTTTCTCTTTATGTGGCTAAATATCACCAAGTCCTTAACTTCTTGTCATCTGACAAGGTATCCAGATCTCTTCTTATGCTGGCTGTCTTTTCCTACAAGCACTACAATGTATTAACATTTATCTTAAAATTTGAAGCCATCTATTTAAAAGTTTTGCATTTTTTTGGATGTTCAAAAACTACAGTACTATTCTTCTTATTATTCTTAACTATATTTCTATTAGAACATATTAAAATTTTAGTTTTTTGTCCCTAAATACATCAAGATTTGTACCAGAATAGCTACCATTTCTTAATCATCAACTCCTCAGGCTATGCACTATATTAGTCAGGTATGCCATGTGCTATCTCATTTTATTTAATCTTTCTGACAATCCTATGAAGTTATTATTGTCTTATTTTATCTTAAAAACCAAGATCACAGAAATTAAGTAACTTGGCACTAGATTACATAATGAAGTGCTCAAACAAGGATGTGAATACAGATTTGTCACAATCCATTGTCAATATTGTTTTCTGTACTTTTCCATTATACTACAATAATCCATGATTCAGTATCAGCTTTACTTCCCTCCCTCCCTCCTTCCTTCATCCCTTCTCTTTTCTCTCTCCTTCTTTCTCTTACTTTTTTCTTCTTCCCTTCATTTTTTCTTTTCAACCTTCACTCTCACCCATTCTTTCTTCCTCCAATTCCTCTTTCTCCTATTATCCTTATTTTATCTCATGTTGTCACTAATGAGCCAAGTATGTATTTTCTTAGGGTAATTCTGAATCTACTTTGTGTCACCCAACCAATCATTGGCTCTCTCATAAAGCTGATTAAGTTTTCCTTCTGTGTTTTTATCCACAGAGTAGATTAAGACATTGATAGACATTAATTTGAAGAGCATCAAGAACAAAAACTTGTGTTATAATGCTACTTCTCATATGGTTGTGGAAATAGGGTGAAATAGCTCAATATATTATAATTATTGATGGTGGGTTAATGAATATAAATATACTAGTCTTGTGTGTTTTCTTAGATTCAGCTTATAGAAACTACCATGTCTCTTTCTATCTGTTATTCATTCCCTGACTTACCAAAACACTACACTTAGGGATAATTTGGGACCCTACTCATTAATAATGATAGCATCCATTGATTGTGTATTTGTTGGCTACAACACACTGTACTAGGTAGCTGTACATATACGATATTTAATTAGCAGGATCAGTGCAAGACTGGTGGTATTAGTTCATTATTTTAAACTAAAAAAATACGGTTTTAGAGAAGGCAAAAATAAGCAGCCAAGTTGGGATTCAAACTTTGGTCAATTTGGCCACAACACTCCTCTAAGGACTTTGCTCTGTCTCTGATCTGACAGAATGTCTCATGGTGACCTTTCCCACATATCCCTCTTGGGAGGCATTGTGGTGAAAATTACCAGTTATTTCAAAAAAATATTTCTCACTGGGGACCAGGAGCACTTGAACAGTAAACTGACAGACTACAAATGTTTCTCCTATCTTGATTATATCTTTAAGTTCATAAAACAAAAAAATCCCTTTATAAAGATATGGTGTAAGATTTAGATGGAGTGGTGGGGGATGGTGCCAGGAGTGGTGCTAGAGGGTTAATGAGCTCTAGCCTCAGAAATTAAATAATAAAATTAGGAGAATATGAAAGATAAACAAGAAGCAAATAAAATTTGTAACCCAAGTTTCTCAAAATTTTTAAAACTGTGAACTGCTTAATGGCCATAGGTACTTATATTGGTTACAAATTTCATATAATTTTTAAAAGACATATCACAGTTTACATATTTTTAAAAACATTAATTTTGTTTTATAGTAATTAAAGGATTGATATTGCTTATAACATTTTTCCAAAGTAAATTTGGTTTGATCATTGTGTATCATCAGTTGGGGAACCCTGGGTAATGCTGAGGTACAATTGTCTCTAAACCTTGGGGATTTAAAGTAACAAAGGTTTATTTCTTGCTCAGACTACCTGTTCATGAAAGGTTAGCTAGAGCCTATATTTTTGTATTTTCTCATTCTTAAACCAAGACTGACTGATAATTTCTCATATAAAACATTACTAGTTGCCTAGTAAAGGGAAGAGAACATGGCAAGTCTTTTACTTACTCAAAGGCTTCCATGAAGAAGTGGAACATATAGCTTCTGCCACTCACATGTGATTGGCTAAAGCAGTTATCATAACCACAGATAGCTTTAGAGAGGGTGGAGAAATTCAACTGTAGCATGTACAAAGAAGTAGAGAACTGGCCCAATTTTGAAATCCTATTATCACAAAATGACAGTCATTCCATGTAGGGTTGATTTGTTTTCTTACTCTATAGTTCTACTACTTTAGAAAATACTAACATTCAATTTGGTGATTGGCCAAAGAAGGCAGTTTTTGGTGATTATGACATTTTGTTCTGCATTTTTGCTTCAAACCTGCATATAGCAGTTATAAATGTGGGAGTAAGTCCTTACAACAGACCACTGTTAACAGCACATCACCCTCCAGGTCACTGAGCACATCATCCTGAAAAGCAGGAGAATGAATATTTTACACCTTGGAAGATGATGATAGTACATAGATAGCTATTTTTTTATTACTTTGTTGCCACAAGAATTTCTTTGTATTCTGTTGCAGAAATTAGATGTCTTCTTAAAATATGATCACTTATACATTTATTGATTTTTTTTCTCTGAGGCACAAAGAACATGAAGTTTTGCAGGGGCAAAGTCTAACTCTTGACAATTGAGCTATTTGCACTGCAATTCAGTTCTCTTACAGAATTCTCTTATTCAAAAATCAACATTTCATAATTATCATATTTCACCCCTATTTATAAGTTTAAATTAATCCAGATAATTAATAAAATGTGAAGCTAAAGCTTGAAGTCATTTGAAATTACAGAAATGATTTTACTGAGAATATCAGTACTACAAAATATTTATTTCACCTCTCATTCAAAAACTTGTGTAAATGTGCCCTTATCAGCCTGCACATCTCATTACAGAAAAGTAGTATCATGTGTCAGCCCATTTCTCTGCCATGTTCTCTAAAATCACTTGCACAGATTAGATGCAATTTAAATATTGATCAGGGCTCTTTAGAGATCCTCCAGCAACAAAACACAATTAAGAAAAGTATTGCTTACCACTATCTGTATTCTGTGAATAAAGATGTGTGAGGATTTGCATTCAAGTATAAGTTATTTCTTGATAGAGGAATGCCTTTCTTAGTTGTACATGTAGATGGTGTTCCTTTGGTACTGATCTCAGCATATAGTTTTCATGCTTTCTTATGGGTTATAGAAAAAAACAGTTAAGGGAACTTCTAATCTCTTTTAAGGCCATCTATTTTTAGTTAAAAAATAACATTTTATCAAACTCTTCTCTTCATATAGGTGCTGCATATACGTCAGGAGCTGATTCCGTGGTTTCATCCAAATGTAAAGCAAAATATGGAATTATTTCAACATATAATAATAGCTACTGTTACACTTATGTAAGACAATAAAAATATTTTGGCAAAAGCTTGTCCTGCTTTCTTTTTTAAGCATAATTTGTGTTTTACAATCTTGTTGGCAAAAGTGTGACCTGTATCTGCTTTTGCTCTGGTGAGTGCAACTAAGAATGATGTCACTGTCATTTTTTGGTCTTTTCTCTGTTTTGCATGACAACATTAATAACTTTCACAAGGAAAAGTATTAACTAGCAAATATTTTTGAGAAACTCAGATAACTACAAAAATTCTGAGCATTATTTGAATAAAAACCAAAACTTCAAAGTCCTTTTTTTTTTTTTTGCCAGTATTACAATCAGCACTCAAGATACCAGGAGAGGAAGTATTCTAGGCTCACTAAAATGTAACTTTAAGACATTTATTATCATACTTTATTGCTGCACTATTCTTGACTGGCATTTGGTTTCACCTGCCTGGCAACATGCATTCATATTTCATATTTTAATCGAAGAACTTTTCACTAATAAGATTCATAATACTATTCAGAATTGTTGTTTATATATTGCTATATTTCCCACAGTAAATGTAAATCAACACAATAAGAATAATAAAGAAAATTTCAAACTTAGCGAATAGAAACAACATCATACAAATGGCACGAAATGTTAGGCAAGATGAAATAATCTTTTACAATTCCTGAGTAACATGCATTGCCTTTAAGAACAAAATTATTATTAAGGACTTTGTTGTAAACATAAAATTAATCTTACTAGTTCAAATTTATAAAATGTAAGGTAGATAAATTACATCTTCTGCTTTCCTTGTAAAAATGTCAGTCTGTTTATAAATCAGTTATAGACGTCAATGGACTACCAATGATGCAAATACAATCTACCATAGGAAGAGTTTGTTAGATATATTTATAATGCCTATACAAAGCCCTCATGTTTATTTTCCTTTTCAATTTCATTCTCTTTTACCTTAGCAAACTCTAAAACGAAAGGCTACTGTGTTTATTTGAATGGATATCTATACCACATTTACATTTCCAGACCCAACTTCTTCCCCAATCTTCAGACTTAGATGCCTGTTAAACATCTCTACTTGGATATCTCAAAACCATTATCAACTTACTATGTCCATAACGGAGCTCTTGGATAGTCTTCTGCAAAACTAGTCCACCTTATTATAACATCATTCATTCAAGTGCTCAAGCCCAAACCTAAGATTCAATAGAGTTTTCTTTCTTTGACATCCCACTGTGCCATCTGTTTCATTAACAATTTCTGTTTACTTTGCACTCAAAAAATATATCTAGAATCATACAACTTCCCATTTTGCAGTGCTGCCACCTTTGTCCAAGTTGCTATCATCTCATCTCTCATTCAATCTATTCATTACTTTATCACTAGTCTCTCTTTGTTTCAACTTTTGTACTCACACTTGTAGTCTCATCATAGCATCCAGACAGACATTTTCAAAAACCAAATAAAATCAGGCCAGAACTCTCCAGGGGATTCCTATAATGCTTAGAATGAAATCCAATGTACTTACTATATGGCCTTCTAGGCCTATGTGTTCTGTTCTCCAGCTACCTCTAGGGAGCCTACCTTGCTAATTCTACTGCACACAGAGTAGCTTTTGGTTTTTGCACTTGTGATTTCTTCTGTCTGAAACACTATGACTCCTGACATTTGTATGACTGTTCCATTACTTTAAGTAGTTTTTGTTCCTGATCACATTAAATAATAGAGCTTCAACCTAGTCCCTCTAATCCTACTTTATTTCCCTCCAGTCTTGTCACTCTGATATTGTACTGTATAGTTATTTATCATAGTTTTCTGTCACTAGATTGTGAGTTCCATGGTGGTAGAGACTTTGAATTAATCATAAGCCATATACCCAGTGAGCAGAGGTATATATTTGATGTATCCTATCCTTTGGTTAGTTCTGTGGAGAGCAGAATGCTAAGACATAGAAAAGATGGTAGAGTCTCTAAAAAAGAAAAATCGGTCATCAGATTTCGGAGGAATGGCACTCAGTGAAGGAAGAAAACAGTGTATAGGCAATTTGGCCTTGGTCTACAGAGTGAACACAGGAGTGACAACTGTAACCAAGAAGACGCTCATATGGTTTTCAGATGTCTTATACCTTTCCCACTGAGGGGAAGCTAGTGGCAAAGAATCCATATGCTGAGAAATCTTCTTACAGCCTTCAATCAAATTTATACGTTAAAACTTGGAAACATTATTATGGTTATGTACTTAAGCTGTGTTCAATATTAACAAAAATTAAATAGTGAACACTTCACCTGACAAATTTAGCACAAGCACAGCATAAGTCAACAAATTCCAACAAAGGTCAAATTTTACATGCATTGCATGGGCACCAGTTTAAATCTGTAGTGAGAAGTTTTGTATGTCTCTACCTTGGTCTTTCCTGCACAGTAACTAAACTGGTATTGTTGAGGCAGAAGAGAATACATTAGCCACAGAGGAGCTGTAAAGAGAAGGGAGTGTGACACAAGCATGCATGAGAGGTGCCTGCCCTATGCTACAATAAACTCTCTTAATAGTCACTGGGTTCAACTGACTTTGGAGAGAAAAACAGTAGGTGATTCATCACTGAAGACTTTTGACAGGGAAAATGGATTTATGGACTTTAGGTTCTAACTAATGAATTATTACCTGGTTCCTGATGGGGAAGGAATAATGTGTTACCAAGTAAAACAACATAGCTTATAGATCTCAAGTGGCTTCTTCTAACCAACTAAATTCATTAGTTGAATGCTCAATCCTACCACAAGTCAATACAAAATTCAAATAGGCATTTCAACATACTTGTTTCACCTTAGTCTTCTTAAAACCATTAGTCAAGAAAGCATTACAAAGATTTGCTAGAAAGGCATACCAACCTATCTGTGTATTTTCCATTATTGCCTTAAACAGTAATGTTTAGTCAGTAGGAGGTTACTACTTCAGATTTATCTGGGGAAGAATTAGTTGGACGTTCTTCTTAGACAAACTCAGCCCCCATTAATGGTAACTATTTCTACCTGAATTTCCAGGTGGCTTCATGTGACCCCTAAATAGCATAGACTACATGCAACAATCACCTGCTAGGTAATTCCTTCACTGGTACCAGAAGATCAACATTTGGTTTTATGTGAATGTATAAATCCTGGCTGGATCTAATTTAGCAGACTGAATTATATTTTATCGTCTGTCCAGGGAGCTAAAAACAGAAAATTAAAATGTAGTTCCAATCTTAACAATTTCAACTGTTTGTGTAGAAAAAAAACATGTTTTCTACGCAGAAGACATATGGCTGAATTTAGTTATTAAAATTGTAGTGCCATACCTCTCGAATAGCTGTACAAAACTCACTCTGAAGCACTTTTTTGAGGGATTGTAGCTTGTGCACTGGTACTTCTCCAGATTCCTGTAGTTTTTCCAGTAATTCAATTGCTCTTGCAACATCTGAATGAAAAAAAATCAAAATAGAGAAACCTAGAATAAACTGTATCTCATCAGCAAAGTACCATTATTCCAATTGGATGATGACATTGAAAAGCAAGTGGAATTAAACTGCAAAATCAGGATTTATAATTCATAGCTTATTGGTCTCATTTTTTGGTAAAAGGTCATTTTAATTTGTGCCACACATTTGTTACTCCATACATCTTCTTTGATGGGATTTCATGTATGTTACGTGTGTCATACAAATGAGTCTGAATATTCTGTCAGTAAAGAAGAGCTGGAAACAAGTCTATTATTTATTCTGATAACTGCAACAACCAAACTAATTATGTCAATTTTACCTCTGAGATGCTTCTTTTCAGGTTGACCTTTCCTTTCTCATTTCATTTGTCACAGTGGCAACATTACATGTATTAGTATGATGAATGGATTGATGTGCATCTCCCCAGTTTGTCCATAAACTCCTTCAGGATGGGAACTTGTCTGGTTTGGTCACCATTGTATCCTCAGGGTATGGTATATTACAGTGAATAAAGTTAATGGAATCTTTCCATTTCACCGCCATTGCATTATTCCAGACCCTCGTCATCTCTCCTCGTCCAATTGGAATTATTTCTTCTCCTCCAGACTCTTCATGCAGTCCACAAAATTATCTTCCTAAAACAAAAGACTGATCATGCACCCACCTACCAGCCTTTAGAACCTACTACCAGCCTTTAGAACATTACTAAGCAATAGCAATTATTTTAAATGCTTCTCTTTCACTTGACAATTTCAAAGGTTAATGTATTGAGAAACGTATAGTCTTTATAGCCATAAACCTTAAAATTCCCTGGATTATTTCATATTGCCAAGAGAAAATAATACAATAAAAATCTATTTAAAAATTCTTATGGGTGATCTCTTCTACCCTTGTTGTTGCAATTAATAACTCACTGAAAAGCCAATTAAAATTTTATGTTATAGGGCATGAGGTTTTTGATTCCTAGGTGCCCAGCACCAGAAAGCGTCCTACATCCCTGCCATCAGCTTATAAATTTATCCATTTACCCATCCATCTAGTAATTTGAGTTTCTGTTATTAATGCTTCGGGCCAGCTTAACAAGAATATGATACTTGCTTTCAAAGCTTGCAATCTAATGAGAAAGAAATATAATAGCATAGCCACCTATAATAAAATTGTTAGCACTTCAGAATCTGGGAGGGGTTAGCATAGGTGTATGTATCTAACTGAATAAAATAACAAAAAGTGACTTTGAGGGAGACTGTTTTTGAAATAGTCATTTTGATTGCCAGTAGTGGGCCAAAGTAGCATAAATCATTAAATCAATGTGACACTTCCAGTTTCCAAGGTCTATCTTTCAGTACACAAACGGGAAGTCTACATAGTCAATTGGACAATGCCAGACACTCCCACAATCAATAAAGTACCTAGTTGAGATTTTATGCATTTCTAACTGCAAAAAATACTCTACCTAGGCTGTAGTAAGCCATGATTACACCACTGGACTCCAGCCTAGGAGACAAAGTGAGACCCTATCTCTAAAACAACAACAATAACAATTCCCCTAAAACTCACTCTTCTCTTCCTTTTTTTCCATATTTCCATTAATTACTTCCCCCAGACAAGCCATCCTCTCAAGCTAAACTATGGTGTCTTTCACACTCCCTCCTGCATGCAGATAGTCGGCAGGTGCGGTAGATTCTATATTGGAATTGCCTTTTGAAAAGAGCCCCTTCACTCTCAGGGAAGTCTTCATCATTTCTCACTTGCAGTACTGGAACATCTAACCTATCTCCTTTAAATTAGTCTTCTTTTTCAGTCCATCTGCCACATTGCTTCCACAGTAATGGCCTTGAATGGTAAACCTAATTATTATTTTCCTGCACATAAAACCTTCCCTGGCTTCCCACTCTCTACAGAGTAAAGTTCAGAGCACTTAGGGTTACATATAAGGACCTTAACAGCCAACTTCTCGCTCATCTCAGAACACCTCCTCCTGTCCATCCTACAGCTGGGCCATGGAAAATTTTCGCTATTTCTAGTACATGTCACAGAATTCCACACCTCTATGTCTTGGCACATATCATCCCCTGTCCCTGAAATGCAATTCATTTATTCACACAGTACTGCTAGCCTTTGGCTGTGTGCAGGAGACAGCCCTTTCTCTTGCTTCCATGGAACTCACAGGCTTAAGGGGAAGGGGTCATAGACATGCAATAAAGTTGGCGTGTTCTATAAATGAAGCACTATGGGCTTGTCTATGGATGTATAACAAAGACAGTTATCATCATCAAAGAAGTTAGGGACGATCTATTTGTGGAAATAACTGCTAAGCAGAGTCCTAGGTAGGAGGTGTAAGTGGAGAAAGAGGAAAGAATATTCAAGACAAAGGGAATAAATGCAGATCAAAGGCTTGCTAAGAGAGTGTGGGATATTCAAAGAAATGAAAGGCGTTTATTATAGCGAAAGCTGAAACAGGGCGAGAGTAGCAAGAGATAAGTGGAGAGAGAAATCACATCGTGGTGAGTGTTTAAGGCCATATAAGGGCAGACTTGGCTTAAAAATCATCTTCTCAACAATGTCTTCTCTGACTCTCCGAAGCAGCTTCAGTTGCTAACATGTCTGCATTTCTACAATTCTTTGTTCACCCATCTATTTTAATAGTCACTACCCGCTGTTTGCATGCACGTCTCCCTCCTTTATCTCCATGAATGTATACACTTCTTCAGATGTCAGGAACGAAATATCTTATTGCATTCACAGAATTCCATCGCTCTATGTCTTGGCACCTATCATCCCTGTTCCTGAAATGCAGAGTACCTAACAAATATTAAGTGTTTAATGCACATTTTTTGAATGAATGATGGATTAATTGATGAGACTGGCTCAGAAGTCAGATGTTAGATGTCTGTGTCTGCGTGGACCTATAACTTCTCGTGAATCTAGTCCAGATCAGCCTTGGTGAAGCCTTGCTTGGATCTGGGCTAGGAGAAAAAGGCAAGCCTAAATCTGCAGCCTGAAGAGTATTAGAGACGACACTGGGGAAAGTCCAGAAAAATTGAAAATGACACTAACCTGAATATTTAGTGGTTCTCAATCTGGGCTGTGCATTGAAATTATCTAGGGTGCATTTAGAAGCTATTAATGCCCGAGACCCATGCCAAACAAATGAAGCCAGAATCTGCAGAACAGTGGTTCTCAACCCTAACTGCGTATTAGAATCAACCGGAGAGCTTTAGAAAACACGAATGCCTCGGTCGGTTGCACCTGGAGAGTTTCTGATGTGATTGGCACAGAGTGTGGGGCTGAGCATGGGGCTTTTTAAAGTCCTTCAGGTGATGCTAAAGTGCAGCCAAGGTTGAGACCACTGCTCTAGTTCGCATGGGCATTTTTTAAAGCCACTATGTGATTCTAATATGAAGCTAGGTTTGAGAACCTCTGCTACAGATTATTGGTTCTAAACATGAATGTGTTTAAGAATCATCCAGAGTGCTTATTGAAATGCAGGTGCCTAATCCTCACCCCATTTGAGAGATGTTAATTCAGGAGATGTGAGAATGAGGCCCAGGAGTATGCCTTGTAAGCACATGCTCAAAGTGATTTTCTAATGGTTAGTTTACAGACCCCAGAGAGAGAAAAGTGAACGAAATGATTTTTTTTTTTTTTTAGATTTCTTTCATTCCAGAATTCCAGGAACTCTTGTACTCTCTATTACTCTTTAATACGGTGTGTAACATGGTACTGAATGGGATTCTTTGAGCAGTTTCAGAATTAGTCATAACAGCCCACAGATGACAGCAATTAGTGTTAAGGAGGTTGTTAGCAAAGGTGCTCATTGGAATCACCTGTGAAGTTTTTTACCTGACTACTACCCCAGATCAATTAACTCGAAATTTCTAGGAGTAGGATCTACTAAACAAGTTGTTGGTTTTTTAATTTCCTGTTTTTAGTTTCCACATGATTTCTAAGACCATCGAGAGCTGAGAAAAGTATTACTCAAAAAAGAGCCATCAAGGAAACCAGACATGTCTCCATTAAGACTTATAAAAGCTGAGCTGACCCTGTTATGGTCTGAGCTGACCACAGGCCTTTCCCAGTCCTTGTAAGAGGTCACTAGGAGATGAGAGAAAATTCAAGAATTGTTACATCATTAATTTGAGACAGTACTGGGTCTTTTGCTTCTCTTCCAACAACTAAGTAAAGAAGGTTCTGACACGAACAATTGTAGCTACTGGGTGTGCCTGAAAGAAGGGAGACTAGCATCTCTTTCCTGGTGGCATAGGCAATGAACTTGGTGACCCACTTGCCCTCTCTGTCTGAGCAGAGGGAGACAGCTGAAAAGCAGTGCCCACTGGAGCCTAAAGCATCTTGGGAGTACCCCTTAAACCATCTTGGGGTACCCCTTAAACATCTTGCAGGTACCCCTTAAACCATCTTGCAGGGACCCCTCCAAGGGAGTCTTGCAGTATAGTATCAGGGATACACAGCAGGTGGCAAAAGCCAAAGGAAGTCTGAAAACCAGAAGTGGGGGAGATCAAGTTCCTCCAGCCAGGCCTAGCCGTTCTGGAAACAAATAGGTGGGAGTAAGAAATGGACATGAGACTGGAGTTTTAAACAGAATTCTGATTCCCTTAAGTGCTGTAAGACTATCAGAAATCTGCAAGGCCAGGTTCTAGAAGGAAGCAAAGAACGCTTTGAGTCAGCAAAATACTTTTATTCTTAAATCTGTTGGAATAAAGTGTGTGTGGTTTATTTATAACAGTTTCCTTAAGGTTCTTGTTCAGAACCTCCTCATGCTTGTTTTATGAAACTCTTCTATCACATTTGATTAGTAACATAGAAGTTGCAGTTTACTAGTACAACCCAGATCAAGAGGAATATTAGATAAAGACTGGGGAGGCTGCCGGATAAGAACAACGAAAGCAAGAAAGATTTTTTTTTCCCTAGAACCTCCTCCTACTGTCTGCAACTCTGATGAATACCACTCTCTCGATGCATAAGGCAAATACTTGCATATTACACTTGCCCCTTTACCCTCCCTCATACTCCCCATTCCATTAATCCTTACTTCTAAAAGCAATAATAACTGTAGGAAACTTTTACTGAACATCTATGATGTCGGGGTCATTGTATGCTAAGAGCTTTGCATTTTTAACCCATTTTATCCTTATAACAATCCTTATAATGCAAATGAAATATTGAGACTTAGAGAGAGTTTAAATAATTCACTAACAAGTAGGAAATCTGGGTTTGGAGTCTAGATCTGAGTGATTCTAAACCCTGTGTCTATTATTTTTATTTCAATCATGGCTTTACTTTTAGAAGCTTTTTCTTTGACATTCTGTACTTCTACCACAGCTTTGTACTGCAGGCTTTCTTGGTCAGAGGCTGAGTTCTTAATCTTCCTCGCCTCAATAAAGATTCACCTTTATTCTATTTATCAGTATAACTCTCACAGGTAGCATTCAGTGATCATCAGAATCACCTGGAGAGTTTTTAAATGATAGCCTCGAGTGGTTCTTAGCCTTCGTTGCCCAGTCGAATTACCTGGGAGCCCTAAAAACACAGATACCTGGATCTTACTTCCCCATATATACCTGTATTTCTGACTTCCTTGCTCTGGGGAATGACCCAGGAATCAGGATTTTAAGGCACCAGTGATTATAATCTATAGTCATGTTGTGAATCACTGATGTCTAGCCCTGAGGTACACACTGGGAATTCTCATGTTACTTCTAGTACTAATTACTGTCAATGTTACTTATAGTACTAATTACTGTCACATATAGCATTTATTATGTCCTTGTTCTAAACATTTTACTTTTCTTAACAGCACTTCAAGGTAGGTACTATTATTATCCCTGTTTTGTAGAGGAGAAAACTGAGATCCATAGAGTTAAAATTACTTCTCCAAAGAAAGAACTTGTTAAGTAGTAGAGCTAGGATATGAATCTAAGCAAAATGGTGCTAGAATCTGGGGTCCATCTGAGATGTGGCTCAGGAATCCAAATACTTAAAATATTCCAGGAACTTGTTCTCTAAGCTAATCTGATCAACAAGTTCTTGCTTGAGGTTCTTAACTTTTAGTTAACATACAATTTTACCCCTGAACCATTTAGTAGTTTTCCCTTATCCTCGGGGAGTACATTCCAAGATTTCACAGCTAGTACTGAACTCAAATGTCATCTATCAAAATATGATTCTGTTCATATTTTCTACTCATAAATTTAATGCCTTTCCATTGTAACTAAGCACTTATCACACACTGTGGCCATAACTTGCAGTTTAAGGTACAACAGCTAAACTGGCATGAATTTCTTTTTCCTTTTTCACAATTTCATGGATAGAAGATTCATTCTTACAGTAGATCTTAGTGACCTCGGCATCTGACTTTTTTTTTCTTTCCATATTAAGTCGACCTGTTTCACCTTTTTTTTTTTTTTTTGCATTTTTTAAAATTTATTTTTATTTTATTTTATTTTTTTTTTATTGCATTTTAGGATTTGGGGTACATGTGAAAAACATGCAAGATTGTTGCATAGGTGCATACGTGGCAGTATGATTTGCTGCCTCCCTCCCCTTCACCTATATCTGGCATTTCTCCCCATGCTATCCCTCCCCAACTCCTCACCTTTTTTACTTAAAGGAAGCACTTTATGGGTTCTCTTTGGTATATCCGAATTGCCAGCATCACTGTTCTTGCACTTTGTGGCCATTATTAAGTAAAATAATAGTTGCTTGAACATAAGCACTGTGATACTGTGACAGTTGAGCTGGTAACTGAGAAGGCTCCTAAGTGGCTACTGTATGGATACGCCAGACAAAGGGAGAATTCAGGCAGAATGGAGTGTGATGGTGCAAGATTTTCATCATACTACTCATAATGGTGCACAATTTAAAATTTATGAATTGCTTATTTCTAGAATTTTCTATTTAATAATTTTGGATTGCGATTGACTGAGGGTAATTGAAAGTTTGGAAAGTGAAACTGCAGAAAGCAAAACTGCAGATAAGGGGATATTAAAAATTGAAACTTTTTTTAAAAAATAGAGGCAGTGTTTCAGTACTCGTCTCAGATGATCCTGATGCAGGAAGTGGTTCACAAATGCACTCTACAGGTCACTGAGTGTTTAATACATGGTCCAGAACAAAGTGAGTTAATGACCATCATTTATTCAGTGCCTACTTGTCTTACTTAGATCACCATGTAAAATCTTTACTATTATATCAAGAGATTACTATTATTTATACTACACAGTTAAAATAAAAACAACTAAGGCTTCAGAAAGATGAATCATCTGGCCCAAAGCTATATAGCTAACAAATGGAGAGGCCAGAATCCAAAACTAGCTGTGTTTGATTCCAGTGCCTGTGCTCTTATTTATTCCTCTAACCTGACACTGAAAAGGGATTCAAAATAAAATAATAAAGATATGGCAAACATATTTTTTAAATACAGCAACATAGACCATTGTGAGCTTGTGTAGATGGTCATAATACTGCAGAAAGTCTCAGGTTACATTATAGTATTACCAATATGTTTATATTGATAACACTGGATCATTGAAAGATGATCAAATCATCATCAATTACCTGACAGTGAAGTGCCACATTGTCAAAAGACTTCCTTCAAAATAGCTGGGACATTATAAACAAAACAAGAACAAAATATTGGAATTTAAAAATATTAGAATTTAAAAGGGACGAGCTTACTGTCATCTAGAAGAGTTCCATTATCATTTTTTCATTCTTTAATGATGAGTTTTGATTAACTCGATTGACGTTTAGACTGTGGAATTTGACTTATGACTCATCTAAAGCTGGAACTTGGATAATGATGCAGCTGGTTCATTTAAAGTTACTATTCACTAATACCACAAAATGTGCTGAGCACTCAAGCTAACAATATGAATTATCTATCTCAAAGCCATCCACAACCCTCTAATCCCTTGCCATCTTCTACTACAGAAACTGAAAAGAGAATGTGCTTCTTTTTCCAGATTCTACTGCAATTTTGCCAAGTTGTTTAAGTGTAAAATCACTGGGTATGGCTTCCAAGAAGGCCTTTGAAATGGACAAACTGCTGGCATGGGCCTTCAGCATTTTTGTCTTTGCGTTCTTCCTCTTTCCCCTTTCTTTTGACAGTTATAATGCCTTGAAGTGCCTTGGTGGTAAAACTCCCATTTTGTGATCACGAAGATGACTGCCATGTGCTAAGGATGGTGGAGAAGGAAGAAGGAAAGAACTGAGGCCTAATGTCCTCACTGAGCGGTTGTACTAGCCCTGAACTGTCCAACCCCATGATTCTTGTCTGTGAGAAAAGTATATGCTTCACTCTTTGGTTTTCTGTGGCTTTCAACAAATGCAAGCTAGCTGACATGGGAGCAGGTGACTTTAAAGGTGCTTTTCTAGGTTTCAGGGATAAGATTGATGCTATAGAGATACTGGAGTAACCTACAGTGGTCTTTTGATTAAGATAGTCATAGAAGCCACCCTGGGAAATGACCTTTGGACTGAGACTGGAAATGTCAGCCATATGAAGATCCAAAGGAGGAGCGTCCAGACAGGAGAGTAGAAAGGGCAGAGATAGATGTTAAAGTGCGGGAGTAAGCCTACATGTGGAAGGTCAGACAAAACCAGTGTCAGAGGAACACTGTAATCAATGCAATAAGCAAAATAACAGTGGTGTGCTAGTAAATAAATAACACTAGCTCTTCAAAACAAAAAAACAAAGACCAAAATTTGGTCCTGATTTGTAGCAGTTACAGATTTCTGTGGTATACATATTCCTACCACAGCCAATTTCAAGCTACCAATATGATATCAATGGCTTGAAAAACTCTTGAATATTTAGCAATCAGCTCTCACAAGCCAGAAAACACCAGTGCCAGTAAACTGTGGGATAGGGGACAAAGTGTGACAAGTAAATGGGAGTCAGATTTTGGACAAAGATTTTATTAGTGGATTAGATTTTTGTGGAATTGCCAGACAAAGCCATTCGAGAGTATTCAGCAGCAGAATGATGTGAATGATTCACATTTTATAAGCATCCCTATGAATGTTGTTTGGAATATCAATTATCATGGACCAAGGGTGTACGCAGGAAACTATTTAGAAAATAGGCTATGATAGTGGCCTTGGCAAGAGATGGTGGAAGCTTAGACTAGAATGGTGGCAGTGGGAATGACAAGACATGGCCAGCTTTAAAGTGCAGCTGGGTGGAAGAAGAATCAGTACCGTAAGGTCATGCACAGCTATATGTGGAAGAAGAATCAGTACCGTAAGGTCATGCACAGCTATATGATGAGGGTGTCCACAGAATGAATTTTAGGCAGAAAAATGATGTATTAGTGAACATAGTCATGTGTCTTAGCAGTGCTTCATAATTAGTTGTGGCTGTTGCCTTATCTACAAGTAGATAGTGTTAATAAATTTAATAAGTACCCAGAATAATGAGGTAGAAGAATCCTGAAGACAAAATTATTTTTAAAGAAAACAATAAGAGAGTAGCATTTTTTCCCATTATTCTCTTCATTTCTGTATGTGATTCCTAAATTTGGGTCAATAAGGGCTTATGTGAAATGCTTCATCAGTGCACCAAAGCAGTTGGAGAATATGAGTAAAGACCTGAAAGTTGGAGAGATGTGGGAACTATAAAATGTGGTAATATCAACTTTATATAGTTATTATGAGGTCTAAATGAAAATATAAGTATAAGCTGGGCACAGTGGCTAACATCTGTAATCCCAGCACTTTGGGAGGCCGAGATGGGTGGATCACGAGGTCAGAAGTTCAAGACCAGCCTGGCCAAGATGCTGAAAACCTGTCTCTACTAAAAATACAAAAATTAGCCTGGCGTGGTGTCATGTGCCTATAGTCCCAGATACTCGGGAGGCCGAGACAGAAGAATTGCTTGAAATCTGGTGGCAGAGGTAACAGTGAGCTCAGATCACACCACTGCACTCTAGCCTGGGCAACAGAGCAAGACTCTGTCTAAAAAAAAAAAAAGTATAATGAGATTTTAATATAATGTGCTTCCCATATGACCTATTTATGAGATCTGTGTCTTTTCCTAAACCTTTACTCCTGTGAGTTCTCACTTCCTGTTCTATTAGTGGCAATATTTGAAGAAAAATTGTAAAATTTTAGGAAACAAATTATGCAACTCAAATATCCTTTGGTACGATACTATATGTCCTCTTTTTAAAGACATATATTTGAGGAACCAAGGTTTAGGTAGAACAGATATAAACAACTATATCTAGCCATAGGTCAGTATTTCCTGCACAGTATTGTAGAAGTCCCCATTAAGAGTGCATTTTAGATAATACACATGAAATATTGATTTATTACTAGCTTTTTGAGGTGCCTAAAAATTTTACCAAATAATGCTCAGTTTAAAATCTAATACAGCAGCGCATATGTACCAACAACATAAGATAAATGGTAAGTAATACTTTGTACTTCTATCACTGTGATATGAAAGGAAACTGTCAATTTAGAAGTTACTAATGAGCCATGACAATCAATGTGTCCTGTACATCTGACACTCATCTCTGCTTTAATCTGCCAACAACTTGCCATGTTCCTTAAATGCAGACTAATTGGCAAAACCAAGGAAGAACCAGTTCAAGTTAAATGTGCTCAAATTTTTAAAATTTACTCATTATAATATTGAAAAAAATCCAACTTTATATTTATTATCAAAAACTAAATGATCATGGGATTTGGAACAACACTGAAGTGAATCACAAAAAAAGTCTGACAAGTAACTAGAGTCATGAATTTATGTAATGATAAAATCCTGGCATTGATTGCTCAAAGTGTTTGTCAAACGTACTTCAATGAAGGGAACAATATATGACACAAAATGAAAAACTACAGTTCTTAAAAGATTCTCTGAAAAAGAAGGTACTTATTTCATTTGCAATTGATTACTTACCCAATGAACAAATCTTTAAGTATACAAAACTTAAAATACAGCCTTCTTTAACAATTGCTGTTACATGGTTAAGGTGCGTAATGCATCCCCAGTTTCTCTAGAAACTATATTCAGCATTTTATCTTTGTCTTCTTTCCTTTTATTAAAAAAAATTTTTCTTATTTTCTTTCCCAAGTAGCTAAAACTGAAGTTTGATTTGCCTACCACTACCCAAGATGTCATGAAATCAAAAATTTAACCTTTCCTCCTGTTTCAGCCATTTTTTCCTCCTCTTTATTATATTTGATGTCTTTCCTTCTGTATTTTTACCTCACTTTTTTATTTAATCTTGCACTTATGTTTTTATATCATTGCAGTCAATTATAGCCTTATTCCTAATCACAGTAAAATTGGCTTATTTTTTCTTGTTTCCAAAACTGTAACGTTTTTGCATGTCTGAAGGAAGTTGAACAATCTACTGCCTGTACTCTTTATGCTAAATATTAGAGCACCTTTTCCTACTAATTTTAGTGTCCAGTATAGAATCCTGACAATTGTTGACACTTAAAAATTGTTCATAGGGGTTGGATGCAGTGGCTCATGCATGTAATCTCAGCACTTTCTGAGGCCAAGGCAGGTGTATCACTTGAGCCCAGGAGTTTGAGACCAGCCCAGCCAACATGGTGAAAACCCATTCTACTAAAAATACAAAAATTAGCCGGCATGGTGGCAGGTGCCTGTAATCCGAGCTACTCGGGAGGCTGAGGAGGGAGAATTGCCTGAACCTGGGAGGTAGAGGTTGCAGTGAGATGGAGGTTGCACTGTGCCACTGCACTCCAGCCTGGGTAACACAGAAAGACTATCTTAAAAAAAAATTGCTTCTTGAATAGAATTGATTGTATTAAATCAAACATTAAATATTGATTTATTATTTGCAAAATCAAAATATTGCAAATATTTTCTTCGATTCTATAGGTTATCTCTTTACTGTGTTGATAGTTTCTTCTGCTGTGCTGAAGTTTTTTAGGTTAATTAGGTCCCATTTGTCAGTTTTTGGTTTTGTTGCAATTGCTTTTGATATCTTTATCATGAAGTCTTTGCCAAGCCTACGTATATAAGATTATTTTCTAGGTTATCTTCCAGGGTTTTTAAAGTTTTAGGTCTCATATCTAAGCCTTTGGTCCATCTTAAGTTGATTTTTGTATGGCGTAAGAAAGGGGTCCAGTTGCAATCTTTATATGCCTAGCCAGTTATAACAGCACCATTTATTGAACAGAAAGTCCTTTCTCTATTGCTTGTTTTTGTCAGCTTTGTTGAAGATCAGATGGTTGTTGGTGTGCAGCATTATTTTTGGGCTCTCTATTCTGTTCCATTGGCCTATGTGTCTGTTTTTGTACCACTATCATGCTGTTTGGTTTCGACAGCCTTGTAGTATAGTTAGAAGTCAGGTACTGTGATGCCTCCAGCTTTGTGGCCTTTTTGTTTTTTGTTTTGCTTAGTATTGCCTTGGCTATTTGGGCTCTTTTTTGTTCCATGTGAATTTTAAAAATATCCTTTACTGATTTTGTGAAGAATGGTAGTTTGATAGGATAGAATTGAATCTGTAAATGGCTTTGGGCAGTATGGCCATTTTAACAACATTTAACTTTCTATCCATGAGCATGAAATGTTTTTCCATTAGTTTATGTCATCTCTGATTTCTTGGAGAAGTATTTTGTAATTCTGATTGTAAAAATCTGTTTGCATCCCTAGTTAGCTATATTTCTAGATATTTTATTCTTTTTGTGGCAATTGTAAATGAGATGACATTCTTGATTTGGCCCTCAGCTTGGATGTTGTTGGTGTGTGGAAATGTTACTGATTTTTGTACATTGATTCTGTTTTCTGAAACTTTGCTGAAGTTGTTTATCAGATCAAAGAGCTTTTGCACACATACTATGGGGTTTTCTAGGTATAGAAAATATAGTCCGCAAACAGGGATAGTTTGACTTCCTCTCTTCATAATTTGTATGCCTTTTTTTTCTCTTTTCTCATTGTTCTGGCTAATCTAGTACTATGGTGAGTAGGAGTGGTGAGAGGCCCTCTTTGTCTTGTTCTAATTTTCAAGGGGAATGCTTCCAGCTTTTGCCCATTCAGTATGATACAGGCTATGGGTTTTTCATAGATGGCTCTTATTATTTTGAAGTACGTTTCCTCAATGCCCAGTTTGTTGGAGGTTTTTTAACATGAAATGATATTTAATTTTATCAAAAGCCTTGTCTTCATCTATTGAGATGATCATATGGTTTGTGTTTTTAGTTCTGTTTATGTGGTGAATCACATTTATTGATTTGTGTACATTTGAACCAATCTTGCATCCAGGGATAAAGCCTATTTAATCGTGATGGATTAGCTTTTTGATGTGCCGCTGGATTTAGTTTGTGTACATTTTGTTGAGGATTTTTTCATCTATGTGTATTAAGGTTTTGGTCTGAAGTTTTCCTTTTTGTTGTTGTGTTTCTGCCAGGTTTTGGTATCAGAATGATGTAGTCCTCATAGAATGAGTTAGAGAGGAGTCCCTCCTTTTCATTTTTTTGGGAATAGCTTCAGTGGGAATGGTACCAGTTCTTCATGTGTCTGGGTGAATTTGGTCATGAATCCATCTGATGTTGTGCTTTTTCTGGTTGGTATGCTTTGTATTACTGATTAAACTTCAGAACTTTCTATTGGTCTGTTCAGGGATTCAATTTGTTCCTGGCTCAATCTTGGGAGGTTGTATATTTCTAGGAATTTATCCCTTTCCTCTAGGTTTTCTAGTTTGTGTGCATAGAGGTGTTCATAGTAGTCTCTGAGGGATTTTTGTATTCCTGTGGAGATGGTAGTAACATCCCCTTTGTCATTTCTAATTGTGTTTATTTGGATCTTCTCTGTTTTCTTATTTATTGGTCTAGGTAGTACTCTATCTTATTCATTCTTTTAATAAACAAGCTGAATTTGTTGATCTTTTGTCTGTTTTTTCATGTCTGAATTTCCTTCAGTTCAGTTCTGAATTTGGTTATTTCTTGTCTTCTGCTAGCTTTGGGGTTGGTTTGCTCTGGTTTCTTTAGTCACTCTAGGTGTGAGGTTAGGCTGTTAATTTGAGATCTTTCTAACTTTTTGATGTGGGTATTTAGCACTATAAAATTCTCTCTTAACACTGCTTTAGCTGTGTCCTAGAGATTCTGGTATGTTATATCTTTGTTCTCATTAGTTTCAAAGAATTTCTTGATTTCTGCCTTAATTTCATTGTTTACCTGAAAGTCATTAGGGATCAAGTTAATTCCCATGTAATTTTATGGTTTCAAACAATTTTCTTAGTATTGATTTCTATTTTTATTGTGCTGTGGTCTGAGAATGTGGTTGGTATGATGCTGGTTTTTTGAATTTGCTGAGGATTCTCTTATGGCTGATTGTGTAGTTGATTTTAGAGTATGTGTTATGTCTTGTAAGATTGTTGAATAGAATTGATTGTATTAAATAAAATTTTTATATTATATTTATATAAGTATTTGTATTCACTAGTTAACAACAATACTATGTCAAACTCTACTTGACAAGATTTAGAATTCCTATAAATAGGAATTCTAAGAAGATGAGGATTTGAGGAACTGTATCCCATCTTTTTATAATGATCAAATATAATCGTCTAAGTGAAGCAGAAAAGAACCAAAGGGTGTGACTTGAAAATAGACTGGAGTTCATTTTATTAGCACTCATGAAAATTTTTAGAGAAGTCATTTTTTAAGCTCTCTAGGGAAGATATTTTAAAGTACCTCATCCGAACTACAACAGTTTACATGCAGACACATTTTTTTAGAAAATGAATATGATAAGCACTTATCCACTACCCAATTAAGTACACTAGAAGTACACTGTAGGAATGAAATAAAACAACTATGTAACAGATTAGCAATACGATATAACTCAATAGTGCACTGCCAGCTTCCCATCCTGTCCATCCACACTGTTCGTTATTTACATTTCATCTATGACCTCAATTAACAGAGCTTCAAGTTTAACTTTAATTTAATTTGAAGTCTATGTATTTTACCTTTTCTTCCATAATTTCTTATCCGTTTAATGATCTCTCAAAAAGAGTTAAATAATTATTGTCTGGCATGTTAAAATGCAAGGCACAAAAATATGCCAATTGTAGTATTTCCATAGCTTAGTACATAAAAAAACAAACTACCTTTTATATTGGCAGTGTTCCACCCGTGCGCATTGTAAAAATTGAGAGTTTTTTTCCCTGTAATTATTATCAGTAAATCCCAGTTCCCTTTTATAGTGTTCAGGGAATTGGAAGAGAAAACCTATCAGGAAATTGCTGAGAAGACACCCCATCAAGTTGTCTGGGTGTTTTAGAGAGTTTGTTATAAAGAAACTACAAATTTAACTTTTCCTGTCCTCAAATACATCCTATGCTAGAAAACGGATGAATATTTTTATCTAAACTGACACTTTGATGTATAATTCCGCTGTGAAGCTCCTTAATAATGTTTCCTCTTTTAACTTATCACTACTATATCATACTGTCATCCATATTCTTAGTTACTTTAGGAGTTGTATGATGAGGTCAGTGTGGTGCTATCTATATCTTTAAGGGGTAATTAGAGGGCAAAGTGAAGCTTGATGTTTGCAGAAGTTGTTATGGTGAATAGTACATGTATTTTGTTGAGAACGTTATTACTACAAGGCAGTATAAAATATTATTTATAGTTAATTTTTATGTATAGTGAAAGGCAGGGGTCCAGCTTCAATCTTCTGCGTATGGTTAGCCAGTTATGCCAGAACCATTTATTGAAGAGGATGTCTTTCCCCCATTGCATGTTTTTGTCAGCCTTGTTGAAGATCAGACGATTATAGGTGTATGGCTTTATCTCTGAGTTTTCTATTCTGTTCCATTGGTCTATGTTTTTTTTTTTGTTTTTTGTTTTTTTTTTTGTACCAGTACCAAAATGTTTTGGTTAATGTGGCTTTATAGTATCGTTGAAATCAGGTGGTGTGATACCTCCAGCTTTGTTCTTTTTGCTTAAGATCATCACTTTGGCTATTGGGCAATTTTTTGGGGGGCTACATTTGCAGTTGAGAATAGTTTTTTTTCTAATTCTGTGAAGAATGTCCTTAGTAGTTTGAGACAAATAGAATTGAATGTGTAAATTGCTTTGGATATTATGGCCACTTTTATGATATTGACTCTTCCAATCCACAAGCATTGAATGCTTTTCCATTTATTAGTGTCATCTCTCATTTCTTGCAGCAGTGGTTTACAGTTCTCCTTGTTGAGATCTTTTACCTCCTTGGTTAGCTGTATTCCTAGGTATTTCATCTTCTTTGCATCTATAGTAAGTGGGATTGTGTTTTTGATTTCACTCTCAGTCTGGACATTGTTGGTATATAGAAAAGCTACTGATTTTTGTACATTGACTTTGTATCCTGAAACTTTACTTAAGTCATTTATGAGCTCTAGAAGACTTCTGGCAGTCTTTAGGGTTTTCTAGGTATAGAATCACATTGTCAGTGAAGATACTTCTTTTTCTATTTGGATGCCTTTTGTTTCTTTCTTTGGCCTGACTACTCTGGCTAGGACTTCCAGTACCATGTTGAGTAGGAGTAGTGAGGGTGGGTGATTTATCTTGTTCCAGTTCTCAAGAATGGTTTGAACTCTTGCCCATTCAGTATGATGTTGTTTGTGGGTTTGTCATAGATAGCTTTTATTATTTTGACGTACGCTTCTTCAATGTTAGTTGACTATACATTAAAGAAACGTACCTCAAAATAATAAAAGCTTATCTATAGACTAGACATGGAAGAAATGTACCTCAAAAACAAACAGACTAGACATGGAAGAAATGTACCTCAAAATAATCAAATTAAAAATTTATACATTATCAAAACATTTAAACATTAAAAACCGGGTGGAGTATTTTATTTTATAATAACAAAATAAGTTAACAACTGAGAGTTAAAAAAATAAATGTAAAGGGTACAAGTGCAATTTTACATGGAAATATTAAATAGTGGTGAAGTCTGGGCTTTTAGTATAGCTGTTGTCTGATTAATGTATGTTGTACCCATTAAGTACTTTTTCATCATCCACCCTCCTATCCTTTCAAGTCGCCTGTATCTATTATTCCACACTTATGTCCATGGGCACACATTATTTAACTCCCACTTATAAGTGAGAACATATGGTATTTGACTTTGTTTCTTAGTTGTTTCACTTAATGGCCTCCAGTTCCATCCATTCTGCTGCAAAAGACATGATTTCATTATTTTTTATGACTGAATAGTATTGCATGGTGTATATATATCCCATTATCTTTATCCAGTTTATTCACGGATGGACACTCAGGTTGATCTTTGCTATTGTGTGATAAACATATGATTGCAGGTATCTTTTTGTTATAAAGATTTTTTTTCTTCCTATTCGTAGATAACCAATAGTGGGATTTCTGGATCAAATGGTAGTTCTATTTTTAGTAAGAAATCTCTATACTGTTTTCCAAAGAAGTTGTAGTAAGTTACATTCCCATTAACAGTGTAAAAGTGTTCTGTTTTCTCTGCAGCCTCATCAACATCTGTCATTTATTGACTTTTTAATAACGGCCATTTTGATTGATATATGATATATTTCACTGTGGCTTTAGTATGTATTTATGTGATGATTAGTGATGTTGAGCATTTTGGGACTTTATAGAGTAAGTATAAATCTTAGTCCTGGACTTTAGATATTTTTCTATGTTTATAACAATCTTTTAAACTTTTTTCTATGTTGGCAAGACCATCACCACTTGTTTTTTCTAAAATTAAAATAAAAAGCTTATAAAGATAACTCAAAATAATGTAACTAAATTAAAATTTTGAGCTTAAATAAGAGTATATATTTACAAAATTTATTTATTTTTAATCAACAAATAAAAATTGTACACACACATTATATACAACCTGATGTTATGAAACATGCACATACTATGGAATGGCCAAACTGATCCAGTCAACACATGCATCACCTCACATACGAGTCATGTTTTTGTGGTGAGAACATTTAAAATCTACTCTCCTAGTGATTTTCAAGAATACAATACAATGTTACTAATTAAAGTCACCATGTTGTACAATACATGTCTTAAATTTATTTTTTGTATCTGAAATTTTGTATCCTTTGACCAAAATCTCCCTAGCCCCCACCTCCTAGTAACTACCATGATAGGCCCTGTTACTATGAGCTGAATTTGTTTTATTCTACACATAAGTGAGATTATGCAATATTTGTTTTTCTGTGTCTGGCTTAATTCCCTTAACATCATGTCTTTCAGATTCATCATGTTGTTGCAGTTGACAGGATTTCCTTATTTTTCAAGACTGAATGATACATGAAAATGTGGTATACATACACAACGGAATACAGGTAAAAAATCCCTAATCTGAAATTCTTGTGGCTAGAAGTGATTCAGATTTTAGATATTTTTCATTTTGGAATATTTACATATACATTATGAGATGTCTTGGGAGTGAAACTCAATTTTAAACATGAAATTTATTTATGTTTCACATATACCTATACATGAAGCTGAGGGTAATTTTATGCAATATTTTAAATAATTTTGTGCATTAAACAATGCTTGTGTACATGAGATCAGGTGTGGAAATTTTTATTCACTTTTTTTAATCAAAGATTCAGATAAAAGCAAGTAATAATAAGTAAATGAACATGAAGCAAAAATGCAGTGATGGTCTTGCCAATACTTCATGTTCATTTACTTATTATTACTTGCTTTTATCTGTATTCTTTCTTTATAGTTTTAGGGGTGTGTGTGTGTGTGTGTGTGCGCGCACGTAATGATCCTACATTGAGCCTACATTTTCTTCAGAATTCCAATCTAGTGACATGTGACACATTGCTTCTTTTGATATAGAGGAGAAAATTTCATTCTATGATTTAATTTTGGTATCTTCTTCAAAGTAAATGTTATTTATAATTTTTAAATTTCCAATGATTTTTTTTCTTTTTGAGACAGAGTATCACTGTCACCCAGGCTGGAATGCAGTGGCACGATCTCAGCTCACTGTAACCTCTGCCTCCCACGTTAAAGCAATTCTCCTGTCTCTGTCTCAGCCTCTCAAAGGATATGGTTTTAAGAAGATTATACTTTTGTACTTTATATTTTAATTTTGTTATATATGAGTCAGAGAAAATTACCAGTATTATTTCTCATTTTGGATTTTAATAGCATTTTTGTAGTTAAATATGGTAAATCATCCACAGATGTTTGAAAATAATAGATAATACAGACATAAACATATATGATATATATGCTAAAGCTTGTTGAATGATTTACTGAAGTATCAAACAGCCTTATTTTATCTCCTTGAGCTGACAAGTTTTGAGAAACTTGTTGAATTGCTAATTTTTCCCACTAACAGTTTTTGCCTCATACGCATGTATTTCAGAGCTATGGGGCTCTAGAGTCATAGTTGACTCTAGGTTTAGGATGGTCATGGCATCTTGGTAATGTTTCTCTAAGTTAAATATCATTCTGTCACATTTAATTTAGGCTTGAATCCTATTTTGACTGATATTTGAATATAATATTGCTATATTTTTCTGTTAATTTTTTCCTAGTATTTCATTTTCAATCTCTTTATTTTCAATCTTTCATTTTATGATTGTCTTTTATCACAGCAGCTTATTTTCTTGGTTTTCTCTGGTATTTATTTTCTAAAGCATATAATCAAATCATTCCATTAATTTTATGTTCTTGGGGATAATTTATTTTAGATAAGTTATTTCATAAAGATGGCTGTCCTCAAAGAGTTGGTATTTTTTTTGTTTTTATTTAATATTTGTACTTAAGATTTAGATTAAATTGCACACCTCCATAATAAAAATCAGTATTTTCACTCTCTCATCAGTAGATACAGTTTCTAATAATAAGAGGCTGTTTCCTGGACTAGGTGTGCAGGTGGCTAAAGAATGGAGTGTTCTGCGAGGAAAAATGAAGAGATGGTTTGTCACTGGGTGTGATCGCCCAGTCACTCCTGGCCTTTGAAAAGTGTCTGAGGATATTGCTATGCCTCTTTTCTCATCTCAGCTCTCACTCTACTATTTGCATGTCCTACTTCAGAGAAAATGCTGGGGCTTTAGGAACTAATGCTGCTGTTTCTCAGTATAAAGAAGTGAGAGAAGATAGAGTGGATTCACTTAGTGATTCCAATTCAGTTATCAAGTGTTTGAACCAAGACTCTTTTGTTTGGTGTCTCTGAGTTTATGGCTTTTCTGGCTTTCGTTGGGGGCAGGGGTTGCCTTGCATTTGCTTTCTCAGGTTCATGCTTTGGGGTTCCTTTCCTAAGAACCACACTTTGTGTCTGGCTCCTTTCTAATCACTCTGTCAGGACGCCATAGTGATTAGAAAGCAGCCAGACACAAAGAAGAAAACATTAGACGCCACGGCCTTCCTCAGGGTGCAGGGTGGGAGGACGTGAGGATTGAAAAACCACTTATGAGTTACTATGCTGATTACCGGGGTGAACAAATTATCTGTAAACCAAACCCCAGCAACACGCAATGTAGCCATGTAACAAACCTGTGTATGCATTCTTTGAATCTAAAATGAAAATTGTAAAAAAAACAAAACAAAAAAGAAAGGAGCTAGGAATGGGGAAGATGGGGAAGCTAAGCTTTAAGGACAGATAATTAGGAGGGAGTCTCAAACCTCAGACTTCCTGGCTCTAATTTCAATTCAGCATTTGCAAATTGTGTCTTTTCAGACAATTCAACCAACCTAAGTTTCATTTTCAGTGAAACAAGGATCATAATTGAACATACTTCACAGTGTGTGCTGTGTGTGTGTGTGCATGTGTGTGTGTTGAGGATTAAATAAGAGAGTACACGAAAATATTTAGCATTGTACCTGGCACACAGTAAATGCTTAATAAATGTTACCGTGAGTGATTATTACCATCATTTTCACTCATCAGTCTGATTTTATTGTGTGCTATCTTTCAGAAATTCTTCAAAATGTTTTGTGTTCAGTAACATCCTTCTTATCTCCAACACCTTTTAAAATTTATGATTTGCTTTATATCTTTTTGATGACTATGATGTTTGGAGTGGAAGCCAATAGAACACATATGCTTAATGTACTATCTTGATTCAAATCTTCCTTTCATTGTCATCCACTTACTCTGAAGTGCATTCTAATGTGGAAATAACAATGGACTTGGAAGTCAATAATCCTTGTTTCTTTTTTCTAGTCTTAAACTTGTTTTTTTTTTTTTTGAGACAGAGTCTCGTTCTGTCGCCCAGGCTGGAGTGCAGTGGCATGATCTCGGCTCACCACAACCTTCACCTCCCAGGTTCAAACGATTCTCCTGCCTCAGCCTCCTGAGTAGCGGGGACTACAGGCACGTGTCACCACGCCCAGTTAATTTCTATATTTTTAGTAGACACGGGGTTTCACCACGTTGGGCAGAATGGTCTCGATCTCTTGACCTCATTATCCGCCTGCCTCGGCCTCCCAAAGTGCTGGGATTACAGGCGTGAGCCACCAGGCCCAGCCAAATTTTTGAAATTTGTTTCATTTATCTCACCTTCAGCATCTTTATCTATAAAATGAGTGTTTGGACTAGTTTATCTTTTCTGGCTCTAAAGAAAAAATGGTCTGCCTAAAAGGAGAGTTCATTTATCAAGTGTGCTATTAAATTAATAGGACACAAAAAAGGCGATGGGAAAAAAGTGATAGCAAAGGTCAAGGTGTTCTAGGGAGAATGGATTCAATAAAGTATTACCCCAACATGGCTTTTTATAGGAGAATGGAAAATGAAGAACGCTTAAAGAATAGAAAGAAATAAAGAAGGTCCCTGTTTCAAGGTGAGCTAGTAATAAATATAAGAAAGTAAAAGAAAAATAATTCTTTAAAAATGTTCTAGACATACAGCCAAATTTAAATTCTTTTATGTGCCTGAAACTAATCAATCGGTATAGAATAGACGATTTAGAATAGCTTCAAATTGAAGCTGCCCCAATAGTAATCAAATCAGTACCAATAAATTTATAGATGAGCAAACCAAAACCAAGTAAGATAAAGTTATTGCTCATGATCTAAAAAATTGATTGTTTCTAAGTACTTAGTCTGAGGTTATCAGCGATGAGTCAGAACTAGGACAAAGGTACTCGGAATCCCAGACCATATCTTTTTCCGCTATACCACTCAATATTTAATTAAAAATGTCCAGACTTGCTTTTGTCCTTAGGTCTTCATTAAAAATAGCTTGCTGTATACACAAACGTGTACCAACCATAAGAATGATTCCAACTCTTGCTAAATCAATACTCACATATCTACTGTATCAATGTTAAATGTTTATGATATTCATATGTATTAGTAATAAGAGTTGTAATAAAATTTGACCCAGGGGAAAGAGTCATGAAAATGACCTAAATGAATGTTACATTTTAATATATGTAATTGTTTGGGAAGTATGTCTTATCAGAATTAAATATCTATACACATCTATTCATACTACAGATAGGTAAAATGTAAATAAAAGATGATAATCTTGTTTCTTATCAAAAAGTTATTAATTTTAGTAATATAGAGTTTGAAGTGACTTTGTGCTCCAAGCCTTACATTTTATATATTAAAAAACTGTGCTAAAGGACGTAATATGGTTTGCCTGAGGTTCTGATCACAGGGATAATTTGGGAAAGATGAGAGTTTATTATCGAGTAAAAAATAATTACTGGAGAGAGATGACTTAAGGTATTGAGACAAAAAGAAGGTATTGAGACTAATAAGAGAGCTTACTGATGCAAGAAGAGCCATTTCTATACTTTTCTGTCTTGAGAAACGATGCAGAATGAAGTTTACCATTTTATTTTATCTTATTTTACTTTAAGTTCTGGGGTACATGTGCAGATCTTGCAGGATTGTTACATAGGTATACACATGCCATGGTGGTTTGCTGCCTCCATCCCTCTGTCATCTACATTAGGTATTTCTCCTAATGTTATACCTCCCCAATCTCCCCACCCCGTTAGTCCTCCTCTAGCCCCCCAACCCCCAACAAACCCCAGTGTGTAATGTTACCCTTTCTGTGTCTATGTGTTGTCATTGTTCAACATCCACTTATGAGTGAGAATATGTGGTGTTTGGTTTTCTCTTCTTGTGTCAGTTTGCTGAGAATGATGGTTTCCAGCTTCATCCATGTCCCTGCAAAGGACATGAACTCATCCTTTTTTATGGTTGTGTAGTATTCTGTGGTGTATATGTGCAACATTTTCTTTACCCAGCCTATCTTTGATGGGCATTTGGGTTGGTCCCACATCTATGCTATTGTAAACAGTGCCAAAATAAATATACGTATGCATGTGTCTTTATAATAGATAGATTTATAATCCTTTGGGTATATACCCAGTAATGGGATTGCTGGGTCAAATGTATTTCTATTTCTAGATTCTTGAGGAATCACCACACTATCTTCCACAGTGGTTTAACTAATTTACACTCCCACCAACAATGTAAAGTTTACCTTTTTAAAGCTCATACACAAAATACGATATTTTAAAAAACAACATTCTAATAGGATTATCTCAGTGTAGTTGCAATTTGTTTTTTTCCCTAAATACTAATGATATTAGCTATCTTTTCATATGCTTATTTGCCATCTATATATCTTCTTTAGTGAAATATCTATTCAAATATTTTGTTCATTTTTTTAAAAAAGGTTACTTTCTTTTATCATTGAGTTTTAAGAGTAATTTATATATTCTGAATACAAATCCTTTATCAGACATGTTTTGAAAATATTTTCTCCTAGTCTTCTCCTTGTCTTTTAATATTCTTAATGTTATTTTTTGAAGACTAATGATTTTTAATTTATCATTCTTTTCTATTATGATAAATGCTTTTTATATTTAACCTAGGCAGTTCTGGACTAATCCAAGGTCTCAAAGATTTTCTCTTACGCTTTTTATTTTAAAATAATATCAGTTTAGGGCTTACATTTAGATTTTTGGCCCATTTTGAGTTAATTTTTGATTATAGTGTTAAGGATTGAGGTTTACTTTTTTGCATCGGTTATCCAATTTTTACAGTACCATTATTGAAAAAAACTAGCCTTTCCTCAGTGAATTTTCCTGGTACAGTTGTTGAATATCAATTGAGCAAATATTTGTGGGCCTGTTTCTGGACTGTATTCTATTTAATTGATCCTACATATCAATACTTATACCAAAAATCACACTGTGTTTTAATTACTGTATCTCAATAGTAAGTTTTGAAATGAAGTAGTAGCATGAACCTTCTCTGTCTTAGTCCATTGAGGCTGCTACTAAAAATACCATAGACAGGGTAATTTGTAAATCAGAAAATTATTTCTCTCAGTTCTGGAGTCTGGGATGTCAAAGATAAAGGTGCCGGGAGATTCAGTGTCTGGTGAAGGTCCACTTTCTCACAGACGGCACCTTCTGCTGTGTCCTCCCATGATAGAAGGGGCAAGGAAACCATATGGGACCTTTTTTTGTAAGGGCACTAATCCCATTCATGAGGGCTCCACCCTCGTAACTTAATCACATCCCCAAAGGCCTCACCTCCTAATACTATGGCCTTGGAAATTATTAATTTGACATACGAATTTTGAGTGAACACAATTATTTTTACCGTAACACCTTCCAACTTTGTTTTTCTCTTTCAATTCTGTTATTCTGTGTCCTCTGCATTTTTGTAAATTTTTCATCTAATATCAGTTTTTACCAAGAAAAGTGCCTGTTGTCATTTTAATTGAGATTGTCTTGCATCTGTGTATTAGGTTGGTGTGTAAGTAATTGCGCTTTTTGCCATTGTTTTTAATAATAATTTGGGAAAAACTGGTAACTCTACAATATTCAGTTTTCCAGTCCCTTGAACAATAACATATTATTTCATTTGTTCAAGTCTTTAATTTCTTTCAACAATGTTTTGTACTTTTAGTATAAAATTTTTACACATATTTTGTTAAATTTGACTCAATACTTTCCTGTTTTGGTGGTATGGTAAATAGTACTTTTTAAATTTAGTTTCCAATTGTTTATTATTATTATATAGAAATAAAACAGATATTATTAAGGTTATCTTATATTTTCTTCCATTACTAAAGTCACCTATTAGTTTTAGTAGCTTTATTGGCAGATCCTACAGGATTTTCTCCATGGACAATCATATTGTCTGTGAATAAAGGCAGTTTATTCCTTCCATTCAAATCTATATTACGTATTTCTCTTGTTTACCTTATTGTACTGACTAGGACCCCTTATAAACTGCTAAGTGGAAGTGATGAGAGCATACATCTTTGCCTTGTTCTTAATCTTAAGAGTAAAGAATTCAGCCTTTTACCATTAAGTATGACATCTACTACAGCTTTCTTGCAGAAACCCTTTATTGAGAGAGCTTTCTTTTATTTTTACTTTGCAAGGTGTTTTAAAATCATGAATAGATATGGAATTATTCAAATGCTTTTTCTACACCTATTGAGATGATGATACTGATTTTTGTTACAGTAAATTATTTGCATTGATTTAAAATGTTAAATCATTCTTACCTTCTGGGAATAAACTTGACTTGTCATAATACATTATGTTTTGTATGTATATTCTTTCTATGTATCTTTTGCTGGATTTGAGATGTTAAAATTGTGTTAGGCACTTGTACATTCATATCCATGAGAAATATTTATCTTACATTTATTTTCCTATACTGTGTTTATCTGGTTTGATCATTTCTTGGGGTAATTTTGTACAATTAAAATGGGAAAAGTGGTTCCTTTCTAGTATTTTCTGGAAAAGTTTGTGTTGAATTGGTAGTATTTCTTTCTTATATGCTTGGTGGAATTCACCAACCATCAAGGCAGGAATTATTCTCTGTAAAAATATGTTTAAGTACAAATTAATTTTTAAAAACAGATTCTATTTATTCCTTTGTTAAGTGAAAACACATGTCCAGAATATGGAAGAAATATTTTGGGGAAAGTTTGCCTTGCTCAATGCTATTCAGTACACGTGTTCACTGACTCTATAATCACAATTTAATCTTTACATATACGCAAATGTATCCAAAAAATGTTAAATGTGATTTTAAGGAGATGCTAGAAGATGCAATTTTGTCAATTATTATTAGTAGTAGTAGTAGTGGTAGTAGTTTTGGTGGGGAGAAGATGAGGTCTCACTATCCATGCTAAAGAAATCTTCCCACTTCAGGCTCTGGTAGCTGAGACAACAGATACACACCACTGAGCCTGGCTTGGAAATAAAAATTTGAAGGTTGGGTTGTAGACTCGAAGCATGAGGGGTTAATTTTAAAATTTATAAAGACATTTAATTATATGAAAAGAGATACAGCACCTTAATATTTGATTAAGTTACTTAAAATTTTCTTGCCAAATAAAAACAAATCTAATCCTGTAGATCACTAGATGTCCTGAAAATTGTACTTGTACCTTTTCTAGTTGGTAGATCATTAGGATCTAACTGACTCAAAACAAACAGGCAAATGCAATAAACTTGAAATGGCTTGTTCAACAAGGTTTTGAATTTATAGTAAATAGCTTGGTTTTGTTCCATTTGAGAGAAAATTAAATAAGCTTAGCTTTGTTTTAACTTTTGAACAAGTTAAGTAAGATCCCAGTACTTAATTTATATTTTTAAAATGCGAGACAAATTACTCATACATAAACAAAGTTAATTTGGAAGGCATTATTTTTCAATTGGTACTAACATGAACTATTCCTGTCATAATTTACTGAGTATTTTTATCTTATCTTTAATTATGCCTACACTGAATACCTTAACTCAGGTGCAAGTATTTCATCACATTTTATTAATGCTTTAAACATAGATATTTTTCTGTTATATTTACTAATAGATAAGAAAAAAATTAATAAGTCTTTCTTAGGAATACCTTCTCTTCTCTGGGCATCTCAGTGTCAACACTTATTAATGCATATATACAATGCAAGTGAAACAGGACATTATTATGCTGGTTTATCAAGCACCAATTCGGGGCAGACATTTTAATAATGGAATGTTAATTCAAATGCCAAAGAAGTTTGAAAGCAGTGACTGAGAAAAACACATTGTTTACCTGAAAATCATTGGTTATATAAAAGGCATTATGTTGTTCTCCTGCATGGAAGTTAGGGGAGCGAGATTTATAATACCTAATGTGATGATCACATTCAAGAAACAGTTGTAAGAATTAGATATAAAATCCATGTGCCCATTCTTATCATTAATCATAGATCTCCTTTTAAAAATACACTCTAGACTGGGTGCTATGGTTCATGCCTGTAATTCCAACACTGGGAGGCCAAGGTGGGTGGATCACTTGAGGTAGGGAGTTCAAGACAAGCCTGGCCAACATGGTGAAAACCTGTTGCTACAAAAGCTACAAAAATTAGCTGGATGTGGTGGCTCATGCCTGTAATCCCAGCTACTTGGGAGGCAGAGGCAAGAGAATCCCTTGAACTTGAACCCCTGAGGCAGAGGTTGCAGTAAGCTGCGATCGCGCCACTGAACTCCAGCCTGGGTGATAGAGTGAGAATCTGTCTCAAAAAAAAATCCACTCTATAGAAAATATATATTATACATATCTTAAAATAGGAAATATCTTAAAGGTTACCTATGCCAGTCTCCAGAAAAATGCAAGAAGAAATGCTATATATGAGCTCACCTCTATACCTGCATAAGCATTTTAGAAATTCTAAAACATTAATTTCATTCAAATAAAAAACAAGAACAAAATCCTCATGTTTCTTATTAAAAACATTCAGGATTTATTGTTTTTATTTGCAATTAAAATGTCAAATTCAAAAATTCACATGGCAGAGAGTGAGTTGAAAAAAGCACAGGTGCCTAATTCACAAGCTGCAAAAAAAACAGTATAAAGGTGACCATCTGGGGAAAGCTGGCTGACTTAATTTTCCTATGAGCTTACCGTCTGTTCCTTATTTCTCTTCTAGACTCCATATTCTGACCTTGAAAATGCATCCACATATTTTGCTACATGCTTTTCCTTCTAACCATAAATGCAGGTATTAAATTGGTCTAACTATGCAAAGGATATAATACAACAAAGGACATATTCTGTTGCCTTTGTTATAGTCTGTTTTCTGTTTGTTTTTTTTTTCTTTAAGTTTTGTTTCTGGTGATGATGCCTTTCAGCCTTTTAGCCATTCTATAAATTCCTATACTTTCCATGATACACCTGCAAGTGCAGCCAAGCACAGTTCTAAGAAACAAATGCTGCTTCTAGAAGGGTGGTTTACAAGGTGTATAAAGAAGTTAGATGTCGGAGAATGTGGAAAAGAGGAAATGAGAGCCTAGGATTGTGATCTTGATGTGTACACAATGGATTATGAGGCAATACCCACAGGAGAAAAGAGAAAGCTAAAACAGTGAGGAATTCCTGGCTTGTCAAAAATCACTGACTGCTCAAGTACCCCAAGTATGCCAGGATTTGAGAAGGAAGCATCACAGTTTACTGCCATAGTGAATAAATATGCTGAGTTTATATGGGTTTCTTTTTAATTCTCAGTTTGAACACTGAAAATAATGGTAGTCAAACAAAAAGTACTTACTTTCAAGTATTTGTTGCCAAAGCTTTTCTTTAAGTAGTCTTTTGTTCTATTCTGTATTTTTTTCTGAAAAAAATCTATAGCAATTACTTGTGTAATGTTGCTAATTCATGCTCTACTTACTTTGAGATTATCCTCTATCATTATATATTATTTGGTGTTTATGCCGAAACTTGCCTCTAACTCAGACCACTTTTCATACATCAGAGTCCCAATATGTTGTTGGTTGTTTCTCCTGCATTCTTAAAGCTCATTAAGTGCTGAGCTAAAATCATCAACTTTCTGGACCAACATGTTTCCTCTTTGACTTTCCTTTTCCTAATTTTCTCCTTGTATTAGTCAATAAAGCAAGTTGGCATCATGATCTATTTCTTCCTTTCATTCCCATAACTCTTCCTCAAGTTAAGGTCAGATCATCCAGATTGCTATAATAATATAGCCCAATATCCTCAAACTATTCCAAAGAATGATTGGCTTCCGTAAACAGAGTTTCACAGTCTGCATATTTCATACCACTTGGAGAGTCACAAAGTATACTGCAGCCTACAATAAAGAAACAGCTTAAACTTTGTTTAATCCAGTGTTTGGGAAATCCATTATTTTCTGATTTATTTTACCTTGAAACTTTTGTTCAAGGAGCATCGAATAACATCTCTCAGAGTAATGTTTATGAAGCATGAATCTTCCCCATAAATTCAATCTTGCAACCAATTGTCACATTAGTTAATAAATAGGCCATTCAGATTAGTTCACTTCCCTACTCAGAATTATCAAACACTCTCAATTTCCCATCAAAGAAAGCTTATTAATCTGCAACCTACATGTTTCATGTTAACTTTCATGACTTTCTTCATATTGGTAGCTGCCAAGATGTTAAGCTTAGCATCCATTATATTACAACTGCCCAGACTCATATCAAATAAATATGTACCATCACTTAGCAATGAATTAACTTTTCTCACAGAACTGTGAGACTATGGGCAATCTCTATTAATAGCTTCTAATAGCCAGGCACAGTGTCTCATGCGTGTAATCTCAGTACACCAGCAGGCTGAGGTGGGAGGATCACTTGAGCCCAGTAGCTTAAGACCAGCTTGGGCAACACAGTGAGACTCCGACTACAAAAATAAATATTTTAAAAATTAGCTGGGTGTGGTGGTAAGTATTTGTGGTCCTAGCTAGTCAGGAGGCTAAAGTGGACGAATCACTTGACCCTATTGCAACAAAAACAAAAACTGACAAGTGGAACCAAGTTAAACTCACGAGCTTCTGCACAGCAAGAGAAACCACCAAGGGAATAAACAGACAACTTACAGAATCGGAGAAAATATTTACAAACTGTATATTCGGCAAAGGTCTAATATCTAGAGTCTATAAGGAACTTAAATCAACAAGCAAAAAAAAAAAAAACCATTAAAAACTAGATAAAGGACATAAACAGACACTTCTCAATACATACAAGTGACTAATGAACATGAAAAAATGCTCATCATGACTAATCATCAGAGAAATGCAAATCAAAACCCCAATGAGATACCATCTCACACCAGTCAGAATGGCTTTTGTTAAAAAGTAAAATAATAATAATAATAACAGATATTGGCAAGGCAAGACTGCAGAGAAAAGGGAACATTTTTAAACCGTTAGTGGAAATGTAAAATAGTTCAGCTGTTCTGGAGATAGTTTGAGACTTCTCAAAGAACTAAGAGTTGAGTTACCATTCAACACAGCAATCCCATTACTGGGTATATATCCAAGAGAGAATAATTCATTCTACCAAAAAGACACATGCACTTTTATGTTCACCACAGCACTATTCACACCAGAAAATACATGGAATCAACCTAGTTGCCCATCCATGGTGGACTGGATAAAGAAAATAGGGTACATATATACTATTGAACACTATGTGGCCATGAAAAAGAACAAAATCGTGTGCTTTACAGCAACACGGATGCAGCTGGAAGCCATTATCCTAAGCAAACTAATGCAGAAACAGAAAACCAAATACCACATGTTCTCATTTATAAATGGTAAATATTGAGTACACACGGACATAAAGATGGGAACAACAGACAATTAGGAGTACAAGAGGGGCAAGAATAGACAAACTACCTATTGGCTACTATGATCACTACCGTCACCCAGATCATGTCTTTCTAACAAACCTGCACATATTCTCCCTGATTCTAAAATAAAAGTTGAGGGGAAAGAATATCCTGTTTAGTAGGGCTTCCAAATGTATCCAGAATTGACCACTTCTCATTATCTTTTCTGCTACTAACCTGATACCATCCACCACCACCTCTGACCTGAATTCCTTCAATAACTTTCTTACTCATCTCCCTGTCCAGTCTTTACTTTCTATGATCAACATAGCTGAGTGAGTTTATTCAAACACGAGTTGGATCACGTCACTACTCCACAAAACCCTTCCTGTGGCTTAGTATCTTAGAGTAAAAGCCAAAGTCTTTAAAATAGTAACCCTGAGCCTCATGCAGCCCCCCGTCCTCCTCTCTCTCTCTCTCGCTCTCACTCTCTCTCTCTCTCTCTCTCTCTGCTTGACTTCATTTCTTACTGTTCTTTCCCTTGTTCCCTCTGCTCCAGCTATACTGGGCTCATAGCTGTTCCTTCAACACTTTAGAACATTACTGTCTCAGAATATTTACATTTGCTGTTTCCTCTGACTGGGCCATGCTTCTCCAATTATCCTGCTTGTTAGCCCCTTGTCCCCACCTCACTAGAACAGAAGCTTCTTGAGAGTTGAGATTGTGTCTGTTGTATTCACTGCTGTAGCCCCAAGACCTAGAACAGCCGCTGAAATATATTGGGCCCTCAATAAGAATTTGTTGGGTGATAAGTGAATGCATTTACAAAAGGGTATACAGGTGCTTTAGAATTAAAAGCAGGAGGATCTAACCTAGGCTACAGGAATAGGAAAAGATTTCATGAGGATTTGGAAACTGAGTGCCAAGAAGACAGTAGGTATTTGCAGGAAAAGAGACGAAGAGGAAGGGAAGAGCTTTCCTGCAGAGAGAGCAACACATCCAGACTCTGAGGTTATTCTTACTTATTCAACAAATATTTGATAGACACCTACAACATAGCAGGCTGTGTTCTAGCATTTGGGATATCATAAGTAGAGGAAAGGCAATACAAAAATAAATATTGGCATATGGTCAGTTAATTAAAATGTTATAAAGACAAATTAAGCTGAGATAGAGAAAAAAGAATGATGGGAGTAGGGAAAAGACTATTTAGATATGACAGATAATAATTGTGGGGAGGTGACATTTGGGTAGAGATTGAATGAAGCTCAGGATAAGTTATTATCTGAGGAAAAAACATTTCTGGGCAAGACAACAGCAAATTCAAGAGGAGAAAGGTAGACTTACAAGTGGGAAAAATTCAAAAATACTTACAAAGTGATGAGAGGGCAAACAGGCAAAGGAACCATGGGCCCAATTGCACAAAACCCAGCAGGCCAGCCATATTAAGAATATTAGACAATGGGAAACCACTGAAGATTTGAATGCAAAGAATGGCCAGATCAATGTCTCAGGAAAATAAAAGCCAAACATAAACTGGCTGTTTCAATGCTTAACCCACAATAACTTCTCTTTAAGTTCAAAAGTCATCTCAGAAATAAGGCTATAGCATCAGTTTAAATGAAAATGCTGCTATTTTATTCTGTGAGTACATAAAAATGGTATCATAATTAAAACAATTTTTTTTTTTAACTTTAATATAAAATTTGATGCCATTTTATTTTTAAAAGTATCAGCATTCTTATATTTTTAAATAATCTTTTTTCAAATTTGCCTGTTATTATTTCAGTGTTATGCTCTTACTTTATAGTTTCCATTATTTTACAATACATACTTTTAATCATTATAACTATGCTTATTTTATAGTCTTTGACTTTTGTATCAAGATCTCTCCACTTTTCAAACATTCACATGTTGCTTTGTTGTGTGCAATGATTCACCCCATATTTTGGCTCCTCTTCTCATGCTTCTCATGATTTTTTTTTTTTTTTTGAGACAGAGTTTTACTCTTGTTGCCCAGGCTGAAGTGCAATGGATCTTGGCTCACCACAACCTCCGCCTCCCAGGTTCAAGTGATTTTCCTGCCTCAGCTTCCCAAGTAGCTGAGATTAACAGGCATGCACCACCACACCCAGCTAATTTTTTTTTTTTTTTTTTTTTTTTAAGTAAAGATGGGGTTTCTTCATGGTCAGGCTGGTCTCTAACTCCTGGTGACCTCAGGTGACACACCTGACTCGACCTCCCAAAGTGCTGGGATTACAGGTATGAGCCACCGCACCTGGCCCTCCTCATGTGTTTTTAATGTTTCACTGCAAGCACAGTTTTGGCAGGGACTGTTTCTTCTATGGGAAGCCAGTATAAATAAATGTTTAAGACCGCTATCTTTCATTTTATTATCTCCTGTGTACCTTGGCCCATAATTCACTTTATGTACATTTCTTTCTTTTTTCTTTTCTTTTTTCTGAGACATCATCTCCCGTGTCACCCAGGCTGAAGTGCAGTGGCACAATCACGTCTCACTGCAGCCTCGATCTCCCAGACATAAGTGATCCTCCCACCTCAGCCTTCCTAGTACCTGAGACTACAGGCATGCACCACCATGTCGCCTGGCTTATTTTATTATCTTTTTAAATTTTTAGTAGAGATGGGGTCTTGCCCAGGCTGGTCTTGAACTCCTGAGCTCCAGCAATCCTACCAGTGTTGGCCTCCCCAAGTATTGGGATTACAGGCGTGAGCCACCATGGCTGGCCTTATGTACATTCCTTGAAAGGTGGTTTCCTGACCCAAGTAGGTGGCATATATTCAGATCCCAAACTAGGTAATGCAGTTTGGCTTATGGGCATGATGTAACTCTTATGTCTTACCTCCAGTTCTGTATTGCCACCAGGCATGGGGCTGTCTGGGACCCCTTGCTCCCTTTTCATCTCCCTTCCTCTACTTCTACTAAAGTGTCAGCTCACACCTCTCCCATTCCAGCTTTCACTTTCCCTTTAATTTCTGACACTTGGAGAATATACTCCTTCATTTGCAATCTAAGCTACAGTTTTTTAATTGTTAAATTTTATCTGGCACTTCTCAATATTTGTAATGGAAGGGATTCTGTGTTAGCTCAGTCTATCATATTACAGACTCACTTAAATTAATCTCTAAATTGAATTTTAATTTGAAATATGAGCAACAACAGAAAATAGTTTGCATAACCAAATACAGTCATGGGTTACATAACAACATTTTAGTCAATGAGGAGCTGCATATATGACAGTGATCCCGTAAGATTATGATACTGTATTTTCGCTGTACCTTTTCTATATTCAGATACACAAATACTTATGATTGTGTTACAACTGCCTACAGTATTCAGTGTAGTCACAGCCTGTACAGCTTTGTAGCCTAGGAGCAATAGGCTATACCATATAGCCTAGGTGTGTAGTAGGCTATACTATCTAGGCTTTTAGAAATACATTCTATGATATTCCCACAATAAAAATCACTTAATGCTTCTTTTCTCTCAGAATGTATTTCCATTGTTAAGGAATGCTTGCTGGTAGTTGCTGAGATGTACAAATAAGCACCAAAAATTAACCACGCTGCAAAAGTGCTTTCTAAGTCTGTCTTCCCATCTGGAAACACAGCGTTTTATGCACCTAGGTGAGAATAACCTATAGCTTATATTGTATGAGTTAATGTTGCAGAACAGTAGTAGTAAAAGGGTGTAAAACACCTCCAAGTGAAGGTGGAAAGTGAACACAGGTTCCCTGACCTGTGGCAGAGCATGGGAAGAAGAGACACTGAGTGCTATCCAAATGGGAAAGAAAAATACAGCTAAAATGTTTAACAAATTCATTAAGGGCCAACTGTGGACAAGCATGAATACAGAACCTTTGAGAGTGGCAAGCACTCACAGATTTTTTTCCCCACAAAATTCCACTGGGTGCTTCCTAGAAAGAACAGATCAGGGTGAAAACCAAGAGGCAAAGACCCATTACAATGGGGAGAAGGATAAAAGCAAAAAAACCTCTACCCCTGGAATGGGGTCGGAAGGAGAGGGCAGGAAACAGTCCTAGTCCTGGAATCCTATGATAGTATCGGTATATTATTTTAGATTTCCTACCACTGGGAAGGGGCAGGGAACTCTCCCATACAAGACTCTCCATAGGCTGAATTCAGTCTGGCAGACCAAAGAAAGGCAGGATCCTGAGAAGGCCCTATGCTTGAGACCCAGACACATAGGGGCTTCCTAAGACTGAGGCTGGACCAGGACAACAGAGAAACACCTTTGGCTCCATCACCAAGCTCATTCAGTATCAAGTCACAAGCAACTGCAGTCTACCCCTGGCGGAAAGTAGAGGGCAAAGAGACAGAGTCCGTCTGTGACACGGGTGCACAGTGAAGACCTAAAGCCGAGAGTGGAGCACCTCAAATGGTTAAACTGAAAGTAAATATAAAATACAACTTCTCTTTTTATTTTTCTTCAATGCTTTATAAGCAGAGGCTAAAAAGTATTAGGCTCATATAGTAAATAGTTTAGGCTTGACAGACCAGTCAGTCTCCGTCCCAACTATTCAACTCTGCAGTTGTAGCAGGAAAGCAGCCACAGACAATTTGTAAGTAAATGAGCACAGCTATGCTCCAATAAACTTCACTTATAAACACTGAAATTTGAATTTAATATGATTTCCATGTGTCACAAAATATTCTTCTTTCAGATGTTTCTCAACTATTTAAATATGCAAAAGCCATTTTTAAGTCTCAAGACAGATTTGGTATCAGGGCTGTAGTTTGTGACCTCTGGGTTCAGGCAAAATTGGTAGTAAGAATTATGGGTTTACAGTATACATACAACAATAGCATAAAAGATGGAAGGGAGCAATGGGAAGTATATTGTTGGTTATAAGTGATATTATTTTAAGGAAGACTGTGTTAAATTAAGGACATATACTCTAAACCCTACGGCCACCATTACAAACAATAAAATAAAGACAGAGCAAAATAGGCAAAGACTCCCATCGACATTAGATCATTAAAGTATTATTTGAATATAAGATTATTGATTAGGGCTCTGTTATATTTGGAAAGTTTATAATTTACAAAGAGAAAATCTCATCTTGAAACATATTCAGGAGAAACTTACAAAATATACTTAATTAAATTATATTTTTTAAAGCTCTGAAAATAATGGAGAGTGATCCAGGAGAAGCAGTTTTGAAAACTTCTTAGTACATGAAAGATTTCCAAATGCAGAGAAGAAAAAAATAAATAAAACTAAGCAAAAAACAGGACCACCTTAATATGTACAATATTAAGTTGTAATATTGGCCAGATAATAATACCCAGTTCTTATATCCATGTACATCTATCTGGCCCGTGGCTAATCTGTTCAGCTACTTAGAACAGAGGATCGCTGAGGCGGTCATGTAATGATTGCTACATAGTCTGAGCACTGGCTGTGGTATGGTTTGAATGTGTCCCTACAAAATTCCTATGCTGCAACTTAATCACCTACGTGATGGTATTAGAAAGTAAGGACTCTGAGATATAATTAGGTCAAGAGGGCTCTGGCCATTAGGCTTCAGAGAGCTGCCTTGCCCCTTCTGCCATGTGAGGACACAGAAAGATGATGTCCCCTAAGAACCAGGAAAAACAGGCCCTAAACAGACATGGCTGGTACTTTGATTTTGGAATTCCCAGACTGCATAACCATAAGAAATTTACATATGTTGTTTGTAAGTGACCTAGTCTATGGTTTTTTATAATAGTAGCTCAAATAGACTAAGGCAGACTGCTGTAACAAAATGCCGTACACTGAGTGGCTTAAGCAACCGATGTTTATTTCTCATAGTTTTGGAGGCTGGCACTTCCAGTATCAGAGTGCCAGCAGATTCGGCCTGATGAGGGCCTTCTTCTGGTCACAAACAGCAGCCTTCTGGATCTGTCTTTACAAGTCAGGAGTGAGAGGGAGAGCAAGAGAGCATGAAGGGGGGGCGGGGGAGGGCATAAGGGAGCATCCTCTGCTCTCTTTCTCTTCTTAGAAGGCTAATAATCATATCATGGGGACCCCACCCTTCTGACTTCATGGGAACCTAATTACTTTCTAAAAGCCCACCTCAAGTACCATCACATTAGGGGTTAAGGCTTCAAAATATGCATTTGGAGGGAACAGAAACATCCAGCCTATAACATACACCCATCTTAACATTTTCCTATTGGTAGTTACCATTTGGATGCCAAACTGGCAATATTTGAAAAACGTGTGACATCAGAAGAAATTAATGTCTGCCTGGTCACAGAATATCTCATTCATCCAGAGGCATGTATCTGTCAAACTCAGCTAAGTCAAATAGGTCTGAGAAGCTGCAAGGATCCAAAATTTCTGTTTGAGTTGAGAAATAAGTCTCTCAGCATTCCCTCATTAATATAAATTAAATTCTACCACCTTATCTGTTTTATCTTCCATGCTTTCTTTACAAAAAGCCTATTTTCTAGAGAACATACACTGTAATGAAATAAGAAGGGAAAAATATCCTATGTTTAGGTTAAAAACGGTTAAAAATAAAAGTTTTGGCCTACAGGAGTAAGCGTCTGTTATCTGTAAGTTTACTTAGGTAGAACACTAGACAAATATAGCGTTACTTGGGCCACTGAAATCCATATTAAAACCTGAAGGTATGCATTTTAATGACGATGGATAAGAAGAGTCTGTTTATGTCTTTCAGGACATTTACAGCTAACATTAAAGGGGAAAAGATGTCATAATTCTCTCTTCATGCCTGAAATTCAGGGTCTGCTACATTCCCAAATGCCTTTCTCTCCTCTCACTTGGAGGCAAAGACTATAAGGAAAGAAGACTTGGGCACTATTACCACTTTTCACTCCCTTTGTGAGCCTGTCAATATTCCAGGTCCATATAAAGAAGTTTTGTCTGTGCATTACAGACCACTGAAAGGTAACCTGAATATCACAGTCATGATCCCTTTGTTCCCTAGCACAGACTGGGAAGAAGGAACTGAATATTGCTGGTACTTTCTTGTAATTTTATCTGAGATAGTTAATTTTAAGTGTCAATTTGACTGAATTAAAAGATACCCAGATACAGTAATCTCCACTTATCCTCAGCTTTGATTTCTGTGGTGTTGGTTACTTGCAGTCAATCTCAGTCCAAAAGTATTAAATGGAAAATTCCAGAAACGAGTGATTCATCTGTTTTAAATTGTGCTTTGCTCTGAGTAGCATGATGAAACCTCTTGCCTTCCGTCTCTGTCCTGGACATGAATCATCCCTTTGTTCTGGATACACTACCTGCCATTACTGTATAAGAAAAACATAGTATACAGAGGGTTCATTACGAACTTCGGCTTCAGGCAGCCCCTGGGGGTCTTGGCACATACCCGCTTGCATAAGGGGGAACACTACTGTAGTTGGTAAATCACTATTTCTTGTTATGTCTGTGAGGATGTTTCTGGAAGAGATTGGAATTTGAGTCAGTGAATTCAGTAGAGAAGATCCACCTTCACCTAATGTGGGTGGGCACTCTAGCCCAGATAAAACAAAAAGGCAGAAGGAAGGTGAACTTGTACTTTTTCTACCAGAGCTATAAAACCTTTCTTCTCTTGTCCTTGGACATCAGAACTGCAGTGTCTCTGGTTTCTGGACTCTGGAATTTACACCAGCAACCCCTTAGGGTTCTCAGGCTTTTGGTCTCAAACTGAGAGTTACACCACTGGCCTTCCTGGTTCTGAGGGTCTTCTCAGCCTCCATAGTGGTGTGAGCCAATTCCTCTAATAAATCCTCTCTCATAAACTTATAGCATATATCTTCCTGGTTCTGTGTCTCTGGAAAACCCTGCCTAATACGCTGTCTATGGATATTTTTGTCTTTTGTACTAAGAAATTAATAACCACTATTAATAAGCACAATCATTTATTCAGCATCTGCTATTTTTCAATAATTGTGCTGGACCTTAAAACTACATTGCTTAAATTGCTTTACCAACATTGATATGTAAGTTCCTTTTACAAGCATTGGACAAAGTTCTGTCCTTTTTTTCTCATACAACATACTCTTCTGGTGTGCCTCCTACCTGTCCGTTCTTTGAAGTCTTTGCAATTGTGCCTCAATTGTTTCTTACAAGTTCATGCTCCTCAGAGCTTGCTATAGACTCTACTACTGACCTATGCACTTGCTGTTGATAGTATAGTATAGTGGTTAAGCTTAAGTTCTCAAGAATCAACCTGTCTGAACTCCATTCCTCTTGAGCCTCTTTATGCCTCAATTCCCAATTCTTAAAAGTGCAAGTCGTGTTTTATATTTTGTTTGTTTTGAAGATTAATTGAAATGAAAGTGTATTTCCTTATCAGTTTGTTGTGAAGATTAACTAAAATGAAGCATGAAAAGTGCTAAGCACTATATCTGGCATGTAGTAAACATTCAGTGTATGTGAGCTGTTGGCATCCTACTCAAAATATGTTATCCCACATTATCTGCATAATACCTGTTGTCTTCCCTAGAATATTAGCTCTTTCCCTAGCCCTTGCCTTGGTACCCGGCACTTATTAGGCTATCATTTACTTTACCTTGAATGGCTAAGCAAAGGAAAAAATAATCAAATGTATCACCATGTAAACTGGGTGTCATGATTCCTATATTAAGGATGAAAGAATTACAGTGTGGAGAGAGCAGCAATACTCTTAAGCTTCCACAGAAGGTAAGTGGCAAAACTGCAACTCAAATCCACATGTGTCTAAATCTGAAGCCCATGCACTTTTCATTTATTGTGTTGGGGAAAATACACCCCTGGGGAGAACAAGTGTTGAATAATCAATAATTATTGAGCACTTACTATGGACCTGGTCATGTTCTACGCACTTGCATGTGTTTTCTCATTTGATATTTACGGCAGCCTTATAAGGCAGAGACTGTATTTATTTCCAGTTTTACAAAGGAAAACTAAAGTACAGAAAGGATAGCAACAGGTCAAGGTTATATGGCTAGGACGAAGCAGGGATAGACAGGGACTGAGACCCAGCCATCTGGATCCAAAGCTCACATCCCTAATTACCACGTTTGTCTCTCTCAGCATCACGTGATGCTTTGCAATTAAACAGAACTAAAAAAAAAAACAAAAGTTAAAAGTCACTTTTGGTTATATTGACCCAGTCAGTTACTTCGTACACATTCAATATCTGTATATGATTAGCTTATATTAGAAAAATAAGACAGCTCAACGTCCACATAAACTCTAATTTCTGTCCTAAACTATTACTGAATCTCAAAGTTCATCTGTAACAACTTTTACAAGTTGTCATTCAACTTTTGCCGTCCATTTCCACTAATACGATGAACATTAATTCCCAGAAGGCACTGCCTGAATCTAATTTTAAAAAGAATAAATGTCGAAATTTTTTTCTTGAATAAAAACGTCAGTTTATATCCTTCACTCATTTACCTAGTTTTATCCTCTAAAACTATGCAATATTTGAAAGACAAACCACTAATTTATTCAGCAAATGTTTGAGCACATATCTTTTAAGCACTGTGATAGGCAGAGTACAGAAAGATAAATATTAAAAAGCATGTTTTTAGGGTGACAGCCATGTGGAAGAAAATTTCAACCTCATGTGGTAAATGTTCTAATAGAATTATTTAAAATGTGTTAATTGAAGCATCAGGAAGTATGTGATTTGGGGAAACAGCGGGATGGCAAATTAGATGAGTATACAGGACAATTTTTATTTGGACCTCCAGGCATCTCCAAGTGCTCCCTGCTTCGGGAGATACCAAAATAAACTGAGCCCTTGCCTCTTCATATAGCCTGAAGGCAGCCAACATTCTCTGTTCTTGCCTCTTGGCAGGAGGGTGGAAGCACATGATGTTCAGGACTCAGCAAAGAAATAATTGTCATTGTTGGGTAGTTGCTATATGTCAGGCCTGTTCTATGTACTTTATACACATTAACTCATTTAAAACCAGCAACTGTATTGGGTCAGTGCTATTATAACTATTTTCCATTTTACAGATAAGAAAATCGAGGCTTATTCAAGTAACTTTGAGAGAAGTTGCAGAGCTATTAAATAGAAAAGCTTAGATTCAAACCCAGGCAGGATGGCCTCTGGAGTGTATGTTTTTAAATACAGAACGACATGACTTCCTAAACAATACAATATTCCAGAAATGACTTCAAGTGCAATAGAAACTTGAAGAAAATAGTATTAAAATGCCACTTTATCGTTTGCACATTATTTTGCTTTCCATTAGCTCATTTAATCCTCACGACAATCTTGTAAAATAGGCATTACTACCTGACTACCACCCTCTATCCATCTGTTCCATTCTCCTCTTTATTTTCTTTGTTCTAGTTACTGTTTGCTATTGCTTGCACCCTCCAAGAGGACCATCTTTTGCACTAGCTCTCTCCACTTCTCCAAGTGGCAAACTGAGACACTGCTAACTGTGAATTTGTTTTTCATCATAGCATGATTGTTTCTGCTGTAATGACACCTCCTTGGAGAGCCCTTCCAGAATCTTATGGTGGAATTTTCAGTTCTATTCCACAGTTTACTTTTATTCTCTGCACTTTGCCCTCTGGAATCATACTATTTGTTTACCTATTTTAATATTTTATCTGTTGACTTAACTAGAACAAAGCACCATCACTAGCAGAGAATCTGTCTATCTTGTTTACTTCTGTATCTCTCTTCCTAAATACAGAGTAAACATGACATACAGCAGACATTCAAAAGTATTATTTTAGCTTTTTTGTTCCTATTTTCATTCCTATTTTTAAAATTCCTTCTTTATTATAAATTAATTTTCCATCAATTTTTTAGCTTATTATTTGAATATAAGTGATTGATTTTTGGGACACTATTTGGAAAGAGGATCATTGATTTGTGTCTATGAGTGGTTGTATAACCTTAGCAAATTCACTAACATCATCTAATAGTTTTGTAGTTAATCATCTATCTGGAAATTATTATTTTGACAGGTTCTACTTAATATTTCGTTATTTATTGTTTATAACATTGGTTAAATCATTTTTGTGCTGTTTTTGATGTGAACAGAAATGTTCAATCTTTCACCTCTAAATATAATATTTCACATTGGCAGCATTTGATGCATAGTTTTATCAAGTTAAAGAAGTCCTCTATTTAGAGATTACTAAAAGGTTTTTAATCAGATATTAATGTTACCTTTCATCACATGCCTTATCAATATGATACGGTTTTTCTCCTTTAATTTGTTAGTATAAAGAGTTACAGTAAAATATTTTTAATGTTGAACTATCCTACCTTTTTGGACAGTAATGGTTCTCAACTAGATGAGACAGAACTGCCTTTAAAAAGGGATTGTGGAAATTAACTGGGTATTTTCAGTTAACACGGTGTGATTCAAGCTGGCATTTAGCTCCTGGAAACTAGGGATACTAAACCTCTTATATGACAAATAAACTTAGTGTCCTAACTACCAGTGGTGTCTCAGTTGAGAAACACTGCTAACTGTGAATTTGTTTTTCAAATGTTTTAAAACTTATTAACATGATTAATATGCCAATACAGTTATTCCAATATTTTAAAAATAACCCCTGCTAGGGTATGGTGTATTAATGTGTTTCTACATTATTAATATTAACTAGTTTTATATTTAATTTTCAAGAGAGTTTTTACAATATTTTGATAATTTAATTACATTGTTCATGGTGAATTTATTATCATGTTGGTGCAAAAGTAATTGCAGTCTTTGATATTACCTTCAATGGCAAAAACTTCAATTACTTTTGCACCAACCTAATAAATAAAAGTCCTCAATCTTTTTCAAATAAACTACTCTTAAACCAGACTGTTCCAGTCATATACCAGTACAATCAATATGCAATTAACATTCTAATTTGATTCAATCTAATGAATGAAGGCTACATCCATTTCCTCTAAATTTTCTCTCTTGTATTGTAACCTGCTGTTCAAGCTAGGAATAATTTTAGAATATTTGTATGGTTGGCCAAATTATTTGTTACTCCTCCTAGCTTAGTCATCTGTAAAGTTGATTAAAATATATTCTATAGTGTTCATCCAAAATACTTGTAATAGTGCTGAACAAGACCATGAACCAAACTTGCTTGGAGAAGTGTTTCAACCACTAGAAATACAACAGTGCAATCATCCACTTTATGTATTTCCACATTTTCTACAAGGCGTCTATAAGAGTTGTGGGATCATGAGTATATAATGAGACTATGCCATACGTCTGAAATTTGGCAAGATGTACTCTTAGTGATTTTCCACATAGTCTCTGGGATTACCATTTTCTTTTCTAAGTGCCAATATCTCATTCTTTTAAATAAATATATATATATATTTAAATATATATTATATTTAAATATATATATATAATATTTTAAAAATAAACACATGGTCCAGGAGGCAACAACAAATAGATCGCCCTGTAGTTTCCCAAAACATCTTTGTCATCTTTTTGGAAACCAGGTTATTTGTCCATCAGCAATTACTGCTCTTCTCCAATTTTCTTCAAAAATCACTTTTAGCAGTCCCTCAAATATATTCCCCATTTTTTTCATTATTATTAAATAGATCCAGCTGTGATTTCATGCTATTTTTCTCTATCTAACTTGGGGGTTTAAATCTTATGGCCATGTTGTGACTCCCATTATGCTATCTTTTTTAGTTAAAGGTAATCCTTTGATTAATTTAAAAATGGAAGATGTTATATTGAAATATAACTATCACCACACCGGACAAGGAAACCAAACTTGCACAACCAGTTAAACTTGGAGTAGCTACATTGTTTATAAGGAAAATTACCATCAATTTAAATTAGATGCCCTAGTTTTCTGTCCAAGACAGATAGATATTTGAGTATAACTACAAAATAAGTTTCAATCCCACATATTTTTTTTCAAGTGGTCTTTGGGTATATTTATTTTTATTGGACAAGTGTTCAAATTCAGCTAGTACATTACTTAGCAAAATTCAATCTTTTTTTAAAAAAAAGGTCTCCATCGAATAGACCAGAAGTAAAGCATGGATGAAATCAATATAATTTTTAAGGTTAAGTTCACATTTGGCAGTGCAGAGTGACTTCATGTTAAATCCATTTTGATTATTAGGACACAGTTCTGTCATTCATCTATTTGTGGTTTAAAAAATAAAAATGTGTACCTTATATGTATGTGTGTGGAGGAGGGCAATTCTATAGCAACTCCATTCACTTAAAAAACCTTTTCAGTTGTATTCTGACATTAGCTTGTCTGATTCAATTCAGAAGTTAAAACAGCAGGGTGAATGCAGACAACTGAATGAGGGCTATGACTATCAAAATCAACACCTCACATCCTTTCTTGGCCCTGGAGAGCACTACACTTGTTGTAGCCAGCTACATACGCACACAGGGGCAAACTGACATCCTAAGGTAGCCACTACTTTTGCATTATTTTAGGTTAGAGAGATTTTTTTGTTTTGTTTTGTTGCATTAAGAATAATCCATGACAGCTAAGTCTTGCTAAGCCAATTTTATTCATTCATTCACTCAATCAATCAACAAATATGAAGAGTGTGCCAACTATGTGCCACACAATGTGCTGGGTTCTACATAAACAAACCCAACATGGTCTCTGACCGGATGGAAAGTATATACTAACAGACAAATGTCTAAGAGATATGGTATTGTGCATATAACAGCATTTCTAATACCCAGGACACCTTCCTATTTGACAGTACTCCCTAGATGTTTTCTTTCTAAATAGGCAGGCTTTAGTTTTCTTACTAAATAGCTAGGCCTTAGTTTTGATCCCTGAAAAATAACACTCATAAGCAAGAGCATTAAATTCATTTGTTTGTTTGTTTGTTTATTTGTTTGTTTTTGAGATGGAGTTTTGATCTTGTTGCCCAGGCTGGAGTGCAATGGTGCCATCTTGGCTCACTGCAACCTTTGCCTCCTGGGTTCAAGCAATTCTCATGCCTCAGCCTCCTGAGTAGCAGGGATTACAGGCATGAGCCACCACGTCCAGCTAATTAGAGACGTGGTTTCTCCATGTTGGTCAGGCTGGTCTGGAACGCCTAACCTCAGGTGATCCACCCACCTCCACCTCCCAAAATGCTGGGATTACAGGCATGAGCCACCACGCCCAGCCTGCAAGAGCATTAATTTCATAACTGACAGGAGCACAACAAATACATCTCAGGGCTCAGATGGCTAACACACCAAACTAGAAGGGTTCACCAAATTTCTTTTTATTTTTCTGGAAGCTATATCATTAATTTCTGAATTTTTTTAAATGTTAAAACTATCCACAAAACTCTCCATAACTACAAGATATCTTTCTTTTTTGTAGCCAAAACTCTTTATATATAAATAAACTCTTTGTATATAAAACTCACTCCTGTAATTACAGCACAGAGGCCACGGCAGGAAGATCATCTGAGGTCAGGAGTTCAAGATTGGCCTGGCCAACAGGTTCCAGACCGGCCTGGCCATCTCTACTAAAAAATACAAAAAACAATCAGCTGGGCCTGGTGGTGTGTGCCTGTAGTTTCAGCTACTCAGCTACTCAGGAGGCTGAGGCAGAAGAATTGCTTAAATCTGGGAGGTGGAGGTTGCAGTGAGCCAAGATTACACCACCATACACATAGCCAGGGCAACAAGACTCTGTCATACACACACACACACACACACACACAAACACACACACACACGCAGCAAAACTACTGGAATGTTCTGTAACTATATAATGCAAAAGGAAACACTTATTGATTTACAAAGAAATAAAAAGTTAAATTATTTAAAAATATTTGCTGGAGCTCAGAGAAAATATGAGACAGCAAGCAAGCACTCACATGTTTGTACACTAAAACACATGTGGCTGCTGCTGTGGGTAGGATTTAGGGCAAGAAACAGAAAATATAGTCAGCCCTCCTTCTTCCCCTCCCCCGATCAAAACACCAGGGCATATATCTTAGAAACGATGTAAATACTAATTTAATTTTTATTTTCCATCTTCCTTAATCTCTCTCCATGTCAAATTAAAAAAAAAAAATAGGAGTAAGAGAAAGGGCAAACTCCTCTGGAATGTAAGCAAAAGCAATTTTCTGGCAAATACAGATTTTATAAAAACTGGTGAATAGAGCTGATTAGAAAAGCTATAGGCTGCCCAGGGCTTGAATTGGAAGATACATGAAGTAATAAGCTCTGCCTGACTTGAAAAGTGAAAAGGGAAAAGAGAAAAATTGTAATGTATCACAAATTCTATGAAAAGTGCGGCACCCATGGGATAGTTATTTGCATTCAATTTTTGTTCTTATGGTTTTTTTCCCCCATAAGGTTGAAATCCACAAAATAAAAGCTTTTAGTTTTATAGCAGATTTTTTAAAGAACAAAAGTTTGATTTGTTTTAAACGGAAAGCATGCTTGAATTTGTTTAATCAATATTTCAAATTACGACTTATTTTGGATGCCAAGAAATAAAGGTTTCCATTTACATTTTTGCAACTTGTCCAAAATGAATTTAACTCACAGAAAAGTTAGATGATTGTAATACCAACCTTGTATCTTATGTAAGCACTTAAATGCAGATTGGAAGGTACTAATCATGTCATAAGTAAGTATTAGAAATGTTTTAATTATTCATTTTTCTCCAAGAGTTGGTTTTCTATTATTCTTTCATAAGCCATGAGTATTCAAAAGCCATTTGGCTTAAAACTAGAGGGAAAGAGTCAGCAAAATAAAATTTGAAGAGTTCTTTTGTATTATCTTCTCTGACCTTGAGATGGAAAGTGAAGCAGAATTGGAGCTACTGGACTTTAGAAAGTCTCTAAAGCCATGCGGTCTTTAATACCTGAAGTATTTCTATGTTCTTTAATATCAATATGTCAGAGTACCAAGGATTGCATTCTGCTTTATTCTCTTAAGTTTAGCTGAAGGTCATTCCTGGCTTTACAGATTAAAATCTGTGCAAACTAACCTCTGATGTACAGAAGAGTTGCTATGAACATTTTAAAGTCTGGAAGAGAAGAATTCCACACTAATCTCCTTATTTGTATCTTCTCTTTGTCAAGAGGGCAAATTATATATACTACTTTCTTACCACTGTCTAACATAAAATATTGGACCTAAAATGAATAAATTTATTATGACCACTTGGATTCAACATGTAAATTTGTGCATACTGACACATAAATTACAGTTCTCAGTATATTTCTGAAAATCTAATTATAATATATGGTGTTTTAGTCTTGTAATACAAAGAAGCAAAAAGCTGATCTATAGATTTTCTTGGCATGTATAGTTAAATTTCTACCCCAGGATGCATAATTAATGTGTTATTATTTCTTGGTAATTTCAGTTTTTGATCACTTTCTTGGTTGTAGATGTATTAACTGAATGATAGCCAAGTTGTGACTGTGGACCTCCTTTTATGTATACTCTTCCCAGAATGCTTTTCCTAAGGATCTTATTAATCTATATACCAAAACACAGTTTAAATTTTGCTTTCTCAGTGAGCCTTCCTCAACCAATGCTAACCAAATGGGCTCTTCTCCATTATTCTCTATTCCAACCACATGTTTATTTTCTTCAGAGCACTTCAAATTTTCAACTAATCTGAAATTGTGAGTTACATAATCTGACCCCTGGCTACCAACGTCACACATCTCATTTTTCACATTCTTCCCTCTCTCATTTTTTCCCACTGACCTTCCTGGATGTTCACAGTGTGCTCAGGAGTTCCCCCTCCTGAGGACATTCCCCCAGGTATCTGCAAGTTTGCTTCCTCACTTTCTACAGGGCTCATCTCAAATGTCACAGACTCTGGAGGGTGTTCCTTTACCAACACATCTAAAACAGCAGCCCCCATTTATAGCACTCTCCTTTTCCCAGTTTTATTTCTTCTCCTTGGCCCTTGTAGTTGTATATGTATGTGTTCATTGTGTGACTCTCATTAGCATGCAAATGCCATTAGATTTTATTTATTTTGTTCATTAGCACTGGCACAGTGTATAAAACAATGTTTGGCATAAGTCTGGCACACAATACTTATTTGTTAAATTAATTAATTAATCCCTTGCTTATCATCCATTTCTCCCATTAGACTTATAAGGGCCATAAAAGCAGAAACTTTGTTTCTGGTATTCCTCTAGCATCTTGCATATAATATGTGATAAATGAATATTGAATGAATTAATAATTGCCTCGCTGTGTATTTTAATCTCCCCCTCCTAGTAAGTTCTAATAATTACCACAAAAAGTGGAATTATGTCTCTTTATCACACCAGTGTGTACCAATCCCACAATAGGGTCTGACTTATGACAGACGCTCATTAAGTGAAGGATATCAAGGACTGGGGCCAGAGTCAACAAGAACTTACAGTGACCATAGCCACCCAGAGGCCTTTACAAGGTTGATCTCAGGTCTTAATGGCAAAGTAAAAAGAGTTTTGGATAGGCACAGAGCCATGAAAATCTGAGATCACCTTGTTCATCCTTTTAGGGCCCAGCCTGGACTTTCAAAATGCTTACTCCCCAGAGCAGACCCAAGAAGTTAGGTGCAGACTTCTGAGTTTCTTACTTTCAGATGATCGTTCAAATTTGTAAAGCAGTAAATCTTAATTTCAATCCATAGCTTTGATTTGTTTGCTTAAAACGTTTGCCCTGAAGACTATATCCATGTATGATGTCAATGGGCAGCAAACAAAAATAATTCAATTTTAACATAAAATCTCCACTAAATAGTAGCGTAACCTTGAAAACATCTTATCACTTTTCCATGCTTTTTCATTTGTAAAATGAAAATACCAAAAAAGAACTAGCAGCTCTAAAATGATGGATTATATATTCAGATTCACTGGGATGCCCTTGGGAGATTTTGTCAAGCACCTCTTTTCTTCCTCTCCTTTGCCCACCTGCTGCAATTCCTCTTGGTTAAACATTACAGTTTTGGTGAGCTACTGCTACTGATGGGAATCCATCAAGTGTATAGGGGAAAGCTAGGTTGAGAACCTCTGGCCTATGTTATCACTATCATCCTTTCCACAGCCAAAATATTGTGAATCTATGAACTGCACCTCAGTTCACTAGCAAATCACTATATTTTAACATTGCTTAAGTTACTGCTATCCTGAGCTTACTGACACTAACTTAACATTAATTTTTTATTGTACTGTGAATCAGGGACTATGGCAGACACTTAAAATTCAAAGATGAATTTAGAAATTGTCTCTTCCCTCAAGGAGTTCCATCCAATAGGGAGAGAAATGCAACAGAGTATGATAAATGCTTTAATGGGGCCAAAGCAGCAAGTCAATTTAGAGCACATCAAAGGGTACCAAAGCAGCCTGGGAGAGAGGTGATCTGGAAAATCTCCCAGTAGGTGACCAAAAACTGAGTCTTAAATCTAATTAATTGAATTAGAGACTGCTAAAGCTGCAAAGTGTTAAGAGTCATCTAATTTAAACTCCTGATGTGGCACAGAGAGAAACTGATGTCCTAAAAGGCTGGTGTATCGAGAGTGAATATCAGAGTTGCAACTAGGACCCAGATATGTAATACTGGGCTGCGTCTTTTAAAATGCACCTTTTTTGAAGGGAAATTTTCAGAACCTTTTCTTTCATCAATTTAATCATGAAGGTAACCATATTTTAATAAGGTACAGAGAACAATATTTTATATATTGACTTTATGCTCAGTGGTGATGCCAATAACCCATCATCTCTTGGTTATAGATTTTGTGTGAGCTGCTGGTGAATTTTTTCAGACCCATCCACAGGCTAACGGTGCTTGCCTCCTGAGCTACTGCATGGACGTAATCACACTGTGAAGGACAAGTAGAGTTTGGCTGTGAGCAAGAACAAACTTTAAGAATAAATCTTAGTCCAATTAGCACCTCCTCTCAATAACTGACTGAGGCATCTAAGAGCTAAGGTAAAACCCAAACAGTGAAATATTTTTATCAGTAGTAGTAGTAGCAGTATATAAAATGACTCAGGTATGCAATCTTCTTGGAGTTTTTGCTCCTAAAGTAGTCACTTGATTTGGGATGTTTAACGACTGTGATTTTGTAATGGGACAATATAAGAGCTCATCACATTAAAACATAAATTCTTGGGAAGCCCATAGTCTCTGATAGCTTGCCATCTGTTTGGTTCTTACTGGCAATGGATTTATCCTGCTTAGTGCAGATGATGATATTGTGGGTAAAATCATGGATTATACAACGGGTTTCTGAGGTCTTTAACTACTGTTATTAATTTTGGCAGCTTGGAAATCACCTTTTTCTAATACAAAATCAATTACATTTTATTTTTCAACTCTTACCCTAAGAAAGGTTGCTATGGGCACCACATAGCATCTGTTCTGGCGCCAACAGATTGCGTTAAAGTCACCCACAGTCTCTCCAAATTAAAAACCTCAAACTGAGTTCACTGGCTTTGTCACTGTACTCCTAGCAGGATGCTCTTTTGCCTTGCCCCACCGTTCAGTTTAATCCTCTAGAAAGAAAATTCTTAGAGGTACAGCGGACTAAATCATTTTCGTCTGAGCACACCATTTCCAAATGGCCGCCCAGGGTCCTAAATCCGGCGGCTGCGGAGAGGGACTAGCGGGTGTCCTCCTCTGCAGAGCCGTGGGGCTACAGCGCCTTCAGCACTGGACGTTGGAAGCCGGGAAGGAAACCCACACACTCAGGGACAGGTATAACTCCGCACGGGTGCACCAGCGAGGCCCGGATCGCAGCAGAGGACTCCATCCCTGAGCTTGTGGCGGGGGGTGGGTCCTGGGGACGAAGCCAACACTTTCCCCACTGAAGTCAGAGAGCGGGACGTACTGGGTCGCAGGTCAGAAGTTGAATTTTAACCCGACGAGCGCTGTGCCCCCGCGCCTTCCGCAGCAGCCCGGACGCCGCGGTGGCACCGAGCTGGGAGAGGACGAGAGAGACTGGCGCGAGAGAAGCTGAGAGTTGCCACCGACCGGGAGCTGCCGGCGGCTGGAACAGGCGCGACCCTCGCCGCTTTCGAACGCGAAACCGGGGAGAGCCGGGCTCGGCTAACGAGGCTCAGCTGCCGGGGCTCGGCTCCCCGCGCTCTGCGTTGCCCTTTGGGCAGAGGGCAGCTCTCCGCCTGCAGCGGCCCCGCCGCTGTGCGTCCGGCCGCCCCGGGGTGCGCCCTGCCCGCCCCCCGAGCGGCCGCCCGGACTCCCGCAGGAGAACCGACCCTCGCCCTCCGGCGACAGGGCAAACTTCCTTCCTCCCGGGCCCCCGCGCCGCGCAGGCTGGCAGGCGGCTCCCTCGCCGGTCTCCTCTGGGCTCGCTCTGGCCGGCGAGCTTGCTCCCTGCCCCTCTCCAACCCCGAGCCCCGGGCGCCTAGCCGTCCCCGCGCAGCCGCTCCAACAAAGCCAGAGGCCCGGAGGCGACCCGGCGAGGGGCTGGGAGTGGCTGCGGGGACCCCAGAGCCCGCAGGAGGCGTCCTCTCGGAGGGGCGAGTCCAGTGTGAAGGGGCGGCGGGGACGTGGCGGGGAGAAAAGGGGAAGAAAGTGTCCTGCTCCCGGCGCAAACGCCTTCCAGGCTCGCCCTGGCTCCCCTTCTCTCCTTGCCGGAGCGCGTCCCGCGTCCCGGTGGGAATTGGCAGGGGCGGGGGGCGGGTGGGCGGCGGAGGGGAGAGCGGACCCGGTGGCCTGGCGGACGAGCCGCTTCCTTACCTCTGTCCAGGGTGAGCGGCTGGACCACTGTCAATGTCGCCATGTCTGCCGTGGGAGCCGAAGTGACGCTCGGCTTCAGCATCAGCAACCGCTTGTAGTGAGAAAAAAAGGAGGAGATAGATTGGGGGCGGGGGTGGAGAGGGAAGACGGAAAGGAGGGGGAGGAGGGGGAAGGAAGGTGGTGGTGGTGGTGGTGGAGAAGAAAGCTTGGGTGGGTTGGTAGCCAGATGGAGACGCAACTGTTCCGCGGCGGCAGTTCAGTTGCGGCGCGAGCTGAGCAGGTATCCGAGAGCGACTGCGTCGCCGGGCTCCGGAGGGAAGGCTCTGCCCTAGAACTTTGCTATTCCACCCCCAGGAGCGCTGGGTGGGTGTAGCTGGCGGGTTGCTCTCTTTCAACTTTCCACTCTAATAAAATGGTCAGAATATAGTTGTGTGTGTGTGTGTGCTTGTGTGTGTCGGGGAAGAGAGAGGATGGAAAGGAGATATGGGGGAGGGAGTAGGAGATGAGTTTTCTCAGATTAAGAGAAATTGCCAATCCAATAATTCCATCCCCTTTAGAGAGAAAATGCTACTGTCAGAAATGTTTGGGATGTAATTACACTTGCGGTTAATTTCTGTTGAAGTTTTTTGGAACGTTGACCTATAATTGTATATAAAGATAACTGACTTAAGGCGAGCGTTCCATCCATAAGATGTTCATTTAGGACCTGAGTATATTCCTGGTGAAAAAAATAAAAAAAGGCAAACCTCTTAAAAGTGTTTCAAAATAAAAAAAAATGTAGGTAAGTTTCTCTCACTACGTTTTCTATTTTTTTCAAGCCACTGTTAATACTTTACCAGTTCAGTAGGTGTAGCTCAAAAACAAGTAGGATGTTCAGATTTTCTCCGAATTTTTTACATACCACACCTCGTAAGCATGCCCTGCTCTCCGCCCTCCCTCCACCCAACAACAACAAAACTTTGCTCTTAATGTCCAAACTGATTTTGGTTTCATATTACTACGTTTGAAAAATATGTACCTATCACTTTTCATGTTGTTTTCTAACCAGTGGTTCAGAGATGCCACTTATTAATTAACATATATACCAGGAATTGAGATAGAAGAGTTACATTGCCTTGTGCCACGCCTTGATTTAGGAGTTCAATTTAGTCTCTGATTTCCTGTAGCCTGTAATGCAGCGGGAGATGATGTTATTAAAAGCCTGACTTTAGAGTCAGTTGATCAGGATTCAATTACTAGTGCCTTCAAATACTGGTGTGACCCCTTCGCCCCAAGAAACTGACTACTTTCACTATCTTGTCATTAGGAATTCATTTCCTGATTATGAAATCAACAAACATAAAGAAACCTTCTATAAGCTGAATAGGGGTGACTGTGGGTGCAGGATTGGAAATTACAAAGCTGCCTCCATCTTGTTCCCTGTGGCAGAGTTGAATTGTTAGAGCTAGCAATAAATTCTAAAAGGCAGCTACTGTTTCATAGCAAAATATTTGCATATAATTGATACCATTTTCTTCTGATTACAGATATGATTTCTGAAGGTCTTTTTCATTTTATGGTCTACAATTGAATTTTAAGGAGCAACATTTCACCAATAATTGGGAAAGTCAAAGATGATTGCCATATGTAGACTTAACAGACCCTAAAAACAAACCTAAAATAGTAGTTTGATATGCTACTTTTTATTTAGTATTTTAGAAAGAACGCTGATCTTGACATTTGAGTCTTAGTTACATGCTCTTTGGAAGTCACACAATCTCTCACTGAACCTTTTTCCTCCTTTGTCATACAATGGAAATAATATCATTCAATGTCATGGAGATTCTGTCATATGAGGAAACTAATTCTATCTTGCAGTCTCACTGAGCTTTGTGAGGGTCTGATAGACTTATACAAGTTGTGCTTTGAAAACGGTAAAGAATATTCAAAATTTATTTATGCAAGCATATATCCCATGGAACCATGTGGTAAGCTCTGTGCTAGGTGCTAACCATGCAAAGATTAATGAGATGGCCCCCTCTCTGCCCAGTCTTTTCTTGGGAGACAGCAAACCATAAACTTTTGTGCAATAAATACTCTAAACACTATGGAAAGTAAGTGCCCTTGGAGGCCAGAGGATGAAGAAACAACTCTGGTTTGTAACCATTATTCACATGCCCTGAGTTAAGCAACAGAAAGAAGTTGAGTTGAGCTCAATGATACCAGAGTGTGTTCTAAGCTTTTGCACAAAATTATTAAACCTCATTCAGTAACTGAGGATAAAAGAACATACAAATCCCTTGACTTCTAATGTAGCTATTTTATAACATCCTTTATTAAAGAACATGTATTTGAGCAGCTTGATGGATCAACCCAAAAGTCATAAATTGTACCTATTTCAACATAAATCCCTGATTGTGTTGTCAACGAAGCCCAAGTTTTTTGTCTTTTTGTTACCTGATGTATCCTCAGGACCAAACATTTCATAGCATATTTCTGGACTTATACCTTGAGCTTTCTATTTGAAAATTTGCTCTATCATTCTTTATCTGTGTTGAGTCTGTAGGGTTATTGTTGTTTTGTTTTTAAATAAAGATTAAAAGAAAAATTAAGAGGAAGCATAAATCACCATATATTCATCTCTTAATATTTTTAGTAGTGGAAAGTTCATTGCCTTTAGCTTATATCTACACAGGTATAGAAAATTAATAATAATTCATTGTCCATTAGAATTTGTTTTTATGAATAAATAATATCTCTCCTATAATATTTGTGAATTTCTTTTTGAGACATGCAGGGATACAATAAGAAGGTTTTCTTAACCTCTTCTTTTGTTTAGGTAGATGTGCTTATGCTTAAGTCTCATGAATAATTCCCTGGTCACTCCTGTACTAACCAGTGTTTCATCAAGGTCAATTATACTTGACCTAGTTACATGCCAGTTGCTTTGCTGTATATTAACCTGAGAATTGTTAAAACATTTGTAATTATACTTTTATCTTAGCTATTTGGTTACAAAATCACTACTCTTTCATAAAACAGTATGTAGAAACTGAGTTCAGTGGTAACTATATTTTCATGGAGTTAATTCAATAAATACTTATTGAGCACTTTTTATGTGCCAGACTTGGTGCTAGATTGATCTCTCTTTCCTTTCTTTCCAACCCAGAAAAGTAGGTATTTTTTATGCCATTTTGGAGATAAGTAAACTGAAGTTCACAGAGGTTACGCAACTGCAACTTGCTTAAGAATAGCAGCACCTGGCTTCATGATCCCCTGTGCTTTCCACTAAGAAACATCACACCCTGGTTTTTTGTTTTGTTTTGTGTTGTTTTTTTTTTTTTTTTTTGAGATGGAGTCTCATTCTGTTGCCCAGGCTGCAGTGCAGTGGTATGATCTTGGCTCACTGCAACCTCTGCCCCCTGGGTTCAAGCAATTCCTCTGTCTCAGCTTCCTGAGTAGCTGGGACTACAGGCACCCTTCAGCACTCCTGGATAATTTTTGTGTTTTTTGTGGAGGTGGGGTTTCATCATGTTGGTCAGGCTGGCCTCAAACTTTTGATCTCAAGTGATCCGACCACCTCAGCCTCACAAAGTGCTGGGATTACAGGCATGAGCCACCACACACAGCCTCATCGCACTCTCTATGTTCTTAAAGATTTAGTGATTTTATTTCAGAATTCCAGATGTGTGTATATATATGTATATAAAATCTTTTAAGAAATATATAAATATATATATTTATATATCAAGATATATATATTTTAAGAGATAAAAATGTATATATTTACCTATATATTAAAATACATTTTAATAATAAATATATTTGGTATATGTGAAATATATATTTATATATATTTAATACATATATATCTGATATATATTATATATATGTGATATATGTACACATACACACACACCTTTTCTCTCTCTTTTGTGTGTCTGTTGGCTTGAGACATACTCAAAGGGAGGAATGGATGAAGGAAAGTTAGATCAAAGGACAAAATAAATATGATTCTGGTTCCATTCTATATATTACATATAGGTTAGTATTCAAACAGACCTTAACATAGCTTTGAGTGATTTTGCTAATAACAGATTAATAAAATCACTCAAAGCTATGTTAAGGTCTGTTTCACTTAACTGAATCTTTTAAAATTATATGACAAAATCAAGAGATGGTTTGCATAGAGCATGAGCATATCAAGGAAATGTGTTTAGTTAGATTATAAATGAAGTATAAAGAGCACAGTTTCATATGAGAAAATAGAACCTTCAAACTGGAGTTCTTTCAGCCTGGGTGTTAGAAATTGTTTTTGACTGATTCAAGATAACATGTTATCTTTCTTAATTCACACAGCTTTGTCAAAATAGCATTAGATTAAGAGGAAGTGCCAACCAATACTTTGAAATTTAAATATTTATTTTTAAAACCATCACAGAGTGTTTTACTATATTTATTTATCTTTATATGTGTTTTTATAACTACTTATTTGTCTGTTCATTCAACAAACACTTAATATGCTGACTATATGCCAGGCATTATACTAGGCATTGTTCTCTCTTGGCTTATATCCTATAAGGAAGAGAAAGTCAATAAAGAAACAAACAAGAAAGAGAGAAATTAGTGACTAAATATTGTGCAAAGAATGAATAAATTGATGACTAAACTAGACCTAGAATAATGTCAGAATTACGAAAGACAGGGATGGGGAGAAGGGTCTTATAGGGAGCAGGAGAGAAAAGCTAGGGATGAGAGAGCAGGCATAGTGTGTATTTGGGTAAAATCAGCAGTTCATTTTGGAGTATAATGAAAAAACAGGCCTAAAGAGAGCTATTGAGATTTCAGTGGTGGAAGATAATATAATTAATGAACAGAAATACAATGAACCTTTCATTAATATCTTTGTGCCAATCATACAATAAAATGTACAAATACATACAATCTATGCTAAGAAAAATATTTGCATCACAGCATCTGCATTAAAAATTACTAGCATCAGAATAAAGAGTTTACTAATTTAGAGTTGGATGTTAGAAAACAGGATGAAATTAAAATGTTAGAATAAATTCTAATTATTTTTTATTTTCTCCAAAAGAAATAACACTTTTCTGTTTTCACAGTTGGAAGTTATGACTGATCTTTTAATAATGAAATTTAAATTCAAAGCTTAGCTTTTTATTTTTCTTTATGCATCCCAAACTTGTATTTACATCTCTTGGGAATATCTAGAAATACATGAAATACTACAAACTAATTTTTAAAAGTGAAAAAATCTCTTCTCACATTTGCTCAGGAGATGTTTCCAAACTATTAGAACTCATAAACTTTAACAATTTAAAAAACATCTTTATTACCATTGTCATCTAAACATTTAAAATATATTCAACGTTGAGTAAAAAGTTATGCTTTTGTCCAACAAATTAAGCACCTGCTAGATGCTAGGCACTATTGTGTGCCTGGAACTTAGTTTTGATGAAAAGAAACAGATAAAATACAAATTAGCCAACCAATCAGATAATCTTTGACACTGGTGAGCACCGTGAACATTGATGTGCTGAAGCCTATTCACACTGTATGTGAGACCCAATAATGTGCATTTTGTCTCAACATCACTTTCAGTTATATCACACCGGCATCTTCTGATTGACCATGGTGGCAGTTTTTAAACCACTGAGAGTGGTAAATACTGTATACCAATTTTTTTTTCTTCCTCTAGAAAGCCATTTGCTAAACATTTACCAGCATGCCACAAAGTACATGATGAAAATAAATTAGGATGTTGTGATGAAATATACAACAGGGAAAGAGTGTACTTTAGAGCGGTCAGGGAAAAAGTCACATTGTATTTAATAGAACATTTTTTAAAATAACAAATCTGCACTGCACTTGATGTGTATGTACTGACTAAGACACAGGACATGGGATGGAGTTAGAATTAGGAGACATTCGTATTTCTATGGAGTTTACAAAATAATTAGAAAATAAAAGCATAACATTAACCACAAAATGATATATCAATAATAAACAATGCTATAAATTTGTATGTGTTAAAGGCATACAGAAATAAAAAAGGCAAGTCTGGATTGTGATGACTTTCTGCGGGCAATTTATGTTGCCTTCCAGAAGAAACTTGGAAATATTTACTTTCTTGCATATAGGTAGGAGAACGTTTTACCTTTGAGCAGAGAGAGCTACTCTTTGCAACTTTGAATCAGAGGATTGCTAAGTAGACCAGGAACTTCTAAGGAATTTCACTGAAAACTAAAGAAAGAGGAAGGGCATGATGATTATAATAAAGTCTCATGTGGCTGAGGAATCTTACCATGTGAAGGGACAACACTGTCACTTGATACTTGGAAAGGACATTAATGATAGCTATGGCTTGTTTGTTTGGGACTTTAGCTTTATTTAAAACGGTTAAAATGGCTTTCTCTTGATGAACACTTCAATGTCTGACTTCTATTCCTTTAAATATAGCTTAACTTATTCCTTTCACCAGCATAATTTGTCTCTAATTTTGGTACTAGGGAATTAATTAAGGATATTGGGAAGAAACAGATGAACAGGCCATCTTCAAATTTTTCACATTCTTACACCGTACAGTAATTGAGGCTAGTAGCAGAATTTACTCTAAGTGTGCTGGAAAACATACATGTCAGTAATTAGCAAGTTTAAGAGCTAAATGCACCATTAGCATGGACAGCACATTCAGTAGAGGATTCCAAACTCTCTCTCGTGTTTATCCTCCAATGCTCTAATTTGAAGCAAAACTTACTATAATTTTTAGTTAGTTTATATTTAAATATGATCTTTCTGGGCCCATCCTAAAACATAAAGTGCCCTTTTCTCAAAACTAATTAGGGGGACCAAATTATGCCCTCTAAAACTGAGTTTCTTACTCTCAGCTTCTGTGGTTTCCTGGTCTTTCTGATCCTGGAGGGACTCTTACTCTCTTGCCCCTCAGGTGGGCCTCACTGACCCTGTAATCTCCTTATGCCATTCCCCAAGTCTGTGCCATTACACAAGGCAGATCTACTTTCTGAAATGCAGTATCTCTGAGAAGCTTCCTCTTTCAAAGATTTCTTAATTTTACTTCTTGCTTAAAGCATTTACTCACATAATAAATCCAACTGTGAGTTTATTGTAGTCTCTTAAGGATTTAACCAGAATGGGGGGAAATGAGAAAATTGAAGATGGTTTTAATTCTAAATTAGTATCTCAAGGCTCCTGTCACCCAGAATATTGCATAGATTAATTGCAGTAAACCAATCTGAATAAAAATTTTTATCTAGACCCCAAATCAAAAAAATCCCCAAAAAGTGGAGACAGCAAGAAAATCTCTGCCATCTTTATTGAGGTAAGATAAGCAAACAAACAATTCTATTAACTCTTTTATGTATCTTATATATTCTTTTTTTAACAAGAGTTTTTGCTTTGGAATTTTAAGCATAAGACAATGCACATGTCCAATAATTCAAAAGATATTGCAGAAACCCATTCAATCACAAGTCATCAATGTTAAGAAGGATTTTTTTGGTATATTTAATGCCATGCATATATATATATATTATATGAAATATACACACTGTATGTTATATGTGCATATATCTTTTTTAAATTCTAAGTAGAATTCTACTATACAACATATTTTGCATCTTTATTTTATTTTAGTGATATTTTCATTTCAATACATGTAGATCTATATAATTCTTTACTTCATAAAATTTCCTCAGAGTAGTCTCTCATAGGTATACTATCAGGTTGTTTCTAGGTTTTTGCTATCTCAAACAGGGCTATGAATGAAAATAAGTCTTCTTTATAGCATCTTTATAAGCATGAATTCCACTCAGTTATGTCCTTGTCATTTTGCATAATCCAGTAATAATGTGGCCATTTTCAATTTTGTGCTTCCAGATTATAATACCTGCGACTGCTTTTTAAAGGTATATGTAACATGGAATGACTATGTCTAGCTAATTAACCTATGTATTAACTACAATATCATCATTATAGTGGTGAGAACACTTTACATCCACTCTCTTCACACGTCAAGAATATATAGATTGCCAACTACAGTCATGCTGCACAGTAGAGCCACAATTGTTTCATTGAACAGTTTATTTCCACTAAACGAAATAATATAGGAACACAATGAAAACACAAAGAGATGTTTAAGTACTTTCATTTTCAAATAAAATGACATGTTGAATCATTAACTGAATAAAAAGCTAAGTACAACTTAAAACAATAAATACTATTCTTTCATTAAATTCTATGAGTAGTTAGTAATGCAAAGACTGCTTTAAAAGCCAGTGCATGTAGTGCTCTCTACTGGCCTTATCTTTATTACAACTACAATCAGTGCTGAATCTGCAGTTATATAGGGACCATAATGAAAATCTTCTATATTGCAACTAAAATCAGTGTCAAATTTGTAGTTATATGGGAACCATCATGAAAATCTTCTGTCTCTAAAGGCTAATAGCATTTTAATTTTAATTTCTTTTTGTTTTCTCATTTAGGGGTGTGTGTGTATATGTATGTGCATGCATAAGTATTCATTCTTGAACTTCTATACTGAAGTCACTAGTGAACTCTGCAAATAAGTTGCTGGCATACATCATCACAAATAATTATGTAACAAAGAGAAAATATAAAAAAGATGGATGTAGAACAATAACAAAACTGAAAACATTATGCCTTACATAAACTAATAGCAGCTACAATTCTTGCTTTTATTGTCTTGGAGAAAACAAGTGGAGGCCTCTCAGGAGCAGAATGGGTGAGTGTGTATATTTAGCAAATAATGGTGGACAGTGACCAACATCTTGCACTCTTTCTTTCCTTTCCTCCAACACTCCTTCCTTTCTGCACCATCTTCTAAACACTCCAGAAATCTTACTGGTGCTTTTTTAAAGCTTAGGAAAAAATTTTGGAGTGGTTATGAAAGACATTTGCTTCAGGAGAAAGAAAGAGACAGAGAGAGAGATATTCTTCATTTATTCTATAATTTCATGTCTAGATGATACTAAGTGCCACACACTGTGCTAAGCACTAAAAATTAAGCAGTTTTCAAAACCACCAATACTCAACTGTAATTATCGGTATTTGTGGGAATTATTCCTTGATTAAAATAAGTATAAATGTGATTGAGGAAAGTACATCATACAATGAGAAAGCCTATAGCTGGTGCATAAATCACTCTGAGGATTCAGAAAAGATATCTCCAAAGTGGTAACATTTATGATATAATGTGAAGAATAAATATTAGTTAACCAAGGAAAGATGAGGGTTGTAAAGAGCCTTCCAAGATCAGGTACCCTATGGGGTACCTTAGGCATGAAAGCACTTGGCCCTTCAAAAAAGCAGAAAGAAAAGTCAGTGTGGCTTAAGGAAACAGAACCAGAGGGTCTGCCAAGCCAAGGTAAAAATAATAGGTCTTGAAAGCCACATGAAGGATTTTGGATTTCATCCCAAGACAAATGGGAAGTTATGGGAGTAGTCTTAAACAGCGTAATAAGTGAAATAAAGAGATTTGTATTTTCTTTAATTATCTGAATGCAATGTGGAGCATGATCAGGGTGCAGGGAGCAGGTATTAATTAGAAGAGACCATTGAAAAGGCTATTCAGCAATACAGGTAAGAAAGTACGGTGGCTTGGACTATAAAGATGGAATTGAAATTTAATGAAGTGGATGTATCCCAGGACTGTTTGAAGGCTAACACCCATGGCCTTCGGTAAGATTTTATGCAAATGGTAAAGGAGATGATATATTTAAAATGCCTCCTAGACTTCTGACATGAATGAATGGATAAATAGTGGTAGGAAGTGTTAAAGGAAATATTGGGAAGGAAAGTTAGTTTTTAACTTATGAAGTTTGACACTGAAGTTTGACACCTTTGAGATATCAAAATAGTTATGTCATAATTGATGAACTATGAGTTTGTAGCTAAGAAAAGTCCTGAACTAGAGGTATAAACTTGGAAACCATTTTAATTATAATCAAAATTGTTAGAGTGCAGGAAACTACACAAAGAAAGACCACTGAATGAAGAGTGTCGTGAGAGGAAATCCTACACAAAGTTCATATAAAGGAAAAGGATCCAGGAAGGGAGACACAAGAGGTGGAAGGAAAACTAAGAGAGACTGATAACATACACAGCAAGAGAATACAAAAGAAATGGGCAATGGGTCACAAGCACTGCTGAGAGAATAAGAGCCAACCTGAACAAAGACCCTGGATTTAGTGACATAAGTAACAAGGCCTTGTACTGAGACCAAAGTACATCTGAGAAGAGTAGAGAGTATTAAAATAAATACTGCATAGAAATTTTTTCTATCTCTCTCTCTCTCTCTCTCTCTCTCTATATATATATATATATATATATATATATATACACACACATATATATTGCATAGAGTTAATAAAAGTAGATCGAGGCCCAGGTTTAATCAGTTTTTGAAGGATCTGCTTCACCTGAGTTGATTGATAATGCCTTGGCCATATGGATTCTTCTACTCCCAATTCTCTTAAATGCCAAAATATGGACTCTACAAGTAGCTTTGTGAATTACTCCTTTTAATATTCCTCAAAGTAAAGCATAACACTCTATAGTTTGGCTATGGCTTAGTGGCCTCAATTTCTCTGTAGAGCACTGAACTGATTTGGAGCAGATGATCTTTCCCATCATAACTGCTTGACTGAATAAACATGGATGGAGGAAACCCTCATGACTCTGGGAAACTTCCTGGCCAGGATTTTTCAATATGGCCATCATTTTTCTAAAACACTACGCTGCTAATTCTATATATTTTTTATGATTAATGTTTAGTATATGATGCTAGGCCTACTAAAATATTTGAAGCTGATTTTTACTTCTTTATTTCTATTTGATGTTACTTACTATGCACTCACAAATGCTAGCTCGGTCTGGTGCACACAGAGAGAAAACAACTCAAAGAAAAAAGACAGCCCTGATTGATCTATATATCATTGAACAAGCTGCATCATCTGAACGTGTTGCTCCAGAGTCAAGATAAAATATGAAAACATGTTTGAGCCACAATGTATGGTAATGATTATCAAATTTAACCAACAGTGGAAAATAAGACCCAGAGAGATTGTATCAACTGCCCCACTATTCCTAGCTGGTGAGGAACAGGACTCAGACTGGAAGCCAAGTTTCAACCAGTCCAGTGGCCTTTATATTACACTGTGCTATTACACTAGATTGTAAATTCCACAAGTAGAGAGACAGTGTTTTGTTTGCCACTGCATATTCATTGCTTGGTATTTAACTGATGCCCAATAAATATTTGTGAATAAAAGAATTAGAAGGCCAGTACAGTAGCTCACGTCTGTAATGCCAGCACTTGGGGTGGCTGAGGCAGGTAGTTAATTTGAGCCCAGGAGTTCAAAACCAGCCTGGACAACACGCTGAAACCCCATCTCTACAAAAAATACAAAAATTAGCTTGGCATGGTGATGCAGCCTGTAGTCCCAGCTACTTTGGGTGGGGGCCTGAGGCAGGAGGATTGCTTAAACCCAGGAAGTCAAGACTGCAGTGAGCTATGATCACACCACTGTACTCCAGCCTGGACAATAGAGCAAGATCCTGTCTCAATAAATAAATAAATGTAAGTAAAAGAACAAGTAAAAGAACCACACTGCCTAGCAAATAATCTTCACTTAAAATACATTTTACAATGGAAAATTAATTCAACGACAGTTATTAACTGCTCGCTTTGTACAAAATGTTTTATCTACTATGTTCTATGGAAACTCACAAGAAAAAAATAAATAAAATGTGGCCCCTGCCCTACAGGAACTTACAGTTATCACAATTCTCTGCAAAACAGGATAGGACATGGTAAGCACCACCATATATAAGACGTATGAACAAAGGATTACATGGAACATGGAAATCTTCATGAACATGGTGGCATTTATGCTGGATTTTTTAAAATAGAAGCGTTTTTAGGCGGAGGTAGGATTGAAAAACATTTCAGTTGAACTAAACAGAATGTCTAAATGGACAGAGCCAGGAAACAATGGTATGTGTTTTATTATTGAAACAGTCTACTTGTCTGGAACAGGGGAGGCATAAGGAACGTGGCAACCTTTGAAAAATAGAAAGAAGCTGGTAAGAAAGGGAAATGACAGGTACCATAGGGAGCTCTGAGAGTTACCTTAAGTTTAAAATTCATTCAGTCTAAAGCTTTTTGAGCAGGAAGGTAATAGGAGATCCTTCTTGCCATAGTGTATTAAAATTTATTATAGAAAAATGATCATGAGTTTTCAAGAGGTATAATTACAGAAAGTCAAAATTATTCACATCAACTAATGATATTCTATGTTAATATGAAGAGAACAGATTCATTTTCAGGTCACACAGACAGGCCCTCATATCAAACTACAGCTTGACTCATTGGCCAGATGGCTCTCCATACCATTTTCTTCAGTGTTTGCTATGGCAGAAATGAAAAAAGTATTACTTTTTTGAAGGTTTATAAGTCTGACTATAGAAAAGTTAATGGTATACAAAGGAAAAGTATGTTGTGGACTAAATGTGAAATTCTGAAAACTCATGTTTTTAACATCCCACACTTTTCCTAAAATGTCCCTTTATAAACCCCCAAATAACTGTATTCTTTTGTGAATTCCCTCTAATTGTAGTAGCTTATTTGATCCCCAGGTAGTATAAAAACATGATAACACCCGCCCATCAGTAAGAACATGCGGTGTTTGATTTTCTGTTCTTGTGTCAGTTTGCTGAGAATGATGGTTTCCAGGTTCATCCATGTCCCTACAAAGGACAAGAACAACTAGCGTAGGGACAGTGGGGGGTGGGGAATTGGGGAAGGATAACATGGGGAGAAATACCAGATATAGGTGATGGGGAGGAAGGCAGCAAACCACATTGCCATGTATGTACCTATGCAGCAATCTCGTATGTTCTTCACATGTACCCCAAAACCTAAAACACAATAAAAACAAAAAAAACATGGTAACAACTAAGACTCAAGGTGGCTTAAGTATTAACAGACTTGTAAATAAAGAACAACAGTGAAATAATGAAAAAAAGCGGGAGAGATTTTGACTGAATAGGATACAAACAAAATACTGGTACTACATCAGTGATGAGAGGCTCAATCCAGGAAGCTTTGGGGGAATTATTAAGGAGATCTCTTTATTTCTAGATGAGTTCCAAAATAATGATGATATATTCATTTGGCTGAAATGTTTTGAGAACAATGAACTAGATGAGGAGAGAGAATGGCTATGGAGATATAAATGATGGTGCATATACTGAGTCATTTATGTTAGTTCTGTTATAATTACCATTAATCCCACTTTTACAATGAGAGACAAAGCCTATAGAAAAGGGAAATATCATGAAACCTACAGAAATGACAGAATATTATCACATTGGAAGAATTATTTCCCCCTTACCTCAGGCCTTTATGTGGATAACATTGCCCCATAGATTTTTAGCATCATAATGTTTTCGTACATAATGACTGGCGTTTTGATTCAGACAACTGGGCATATAAGACAAAGATATGTGTAAGACAAATTTTAAACATATACATGGGATTTTTCTACAGTTATCATGTGGGATGTATGCACATGATATAATTCTTGAAACAGAGTATCTACATTTGATGTCAGTGGAGCTTTCACATTAATAAATGAGATAAAATATTTAGGGAATAAGAAAGATGGTAAATGAGCAGATTAACAATTTTGTGTTATGTGCAGCTCATAATTGTAGCTTTGTGAAGAGCTCCCACTGAGTCAATGGGAAGTGGGTGGAGGTTAGTGCCAGGTTAATTGTTGTATTCAACATCTATCAGGAGAAAAAGTGGAGATAAAATTGCAGCATTTATGTTTTTGACTTTCAATTTTCCTTCATTTCTATACTTGTTAGATTTTCTTCCCTTATTATTATTTATATCCCATGTCTGAATTTCTTTTCTTCCCCTGTCTCTTTGGTTTACTGAAGAAAATATTTCATAAAATCGACTTTAAAGGCATTTTAAAAAATAAAGAAAATGTCATTCATCTATTCATTTTCAATATAGAGTTGAAAACATAGTTCCATTGAAAACATTACCAAGTAATCTGATTGAAAAATAGATTTTGTAAGGAAAGAGGTATTTTACCAGATGTCTCTGTGGCATGCTTGGGATTGTCGTACACCAACAATGCTAAGCCTGCAGGTAATTTTAATTATCATCTCACAGGTAATTTTTCTTTTTTAGTAGCTTTCTAGCCCTTTGGGATTCACTCTTCTCAATGACTATAGATGTTTCTTCTGTGTAATGAAAGAACTTGAGACTTCAAATGTGCAGCTTCAAGAATTTGGCTTTCCAATTCTCTATGACTCTTCATCTTTGCAATGTGATTTAGAGTTGAGTTATAGTATAATCACATGTCAAGGGTACTATCATCCAACATTTCATCAACTCCAGGTTGAAGCTGTCTTTAAATTTGAGGCTTCAAATTACTATGCTATTTTTTTTTACTTCTTTCTTCATTCAGAAAATTAATGTTTATGTAAATAAAGTAACACCTGCATTTTACTACTGGTCTAATTTTACTTCTCACCTACTTATTCTTTTCTTTATGCTCCCCTTCAAATTTTCCACATCTATGTTTGCTTTTATTTTCATCCCTTTTATCAATGTTAATATTGCTTTTCCAAATTTTTACTTTACAAGACATTTCATTGCTAAATTTGGAAATAATTTACACAAATCCTGAGGGAATTAATAGCAAAAAGAAAAATGAAACAAACTTCTGTGAACTGTAAATTTTCATGTTTATTAAATGAAAAAAAATCATTTTAAAGAGGAATAAATAAAACTACTTTTGCTTTGTGCCTTCGCCTTCTGAAGAGAGCTCTGGAAAAAATGTCCATCAGATTACATATTTTATTGAATATTTTAGTGAAATGAACCTTCAAATTAAGTTAGTAAGCTTTTGGTATCATGCATGTGTTTAAAATTGCTGTTAAATGCTTATATCACAATTTGAGATTTTTGGGGAAAAAGTCTATTTTGATAAAATAATTATTTAAAATACTGGCTTAATTTTTATAAGTGTGAATACACTGTATGGCAGAGGAGAATATACAATTATATTTTTTCACAGACTTATTGGTGATTTTGAGAAATTTTTATTTTATCTCTATGGAAACCATGAGTCATTCGTTCATTTTCCTAGATATCCAAAATCCAAATTCATTTTAAAATTTAAAATTAATTAAAATATATTAGAATATCTTTCTGCAACTTGGTAACAACATTATCTCCATCACTTGAGATCTTCTCAGATGGGAATTACCTTATTGCATTGAGGGAATTATAAATGTGTTATTTTCAGAATGAGATAGATATCTCTTGAGCTTCTGTATCTTCTTGGTCTGAAATCCCTACATTTTAAAGAATTCATTTAGTAATATTCTGGTGTTGCTCATGATTTAGAAGTTTTCAGTTGGACACAATAACAATTGGTTATCAAACTACTGTCTAATTCTATTTGTATCTTTGGAACATTTAGATGTTAAAAATTCACGAATGCTTTTAAAGAAGATTTAAAATGTTAGAGTATAAAAATAGAATATAGACAACTGCAGTAGATCCCTCAGCTTGACAACAGATGAAAATTTTTAGAGCTAAACACATTATTTCTATTATCTAGCCATAAAAGGAAAGTATCATGATGACAAGTGCATTTATCAATTTAAACTAGATTCTCATAATCTTCACCTTGTACCAGAGTTTTTATCTGAGTTCTAAAATATAAAAATCAAGACACTTCTATCCATGTTAAATTTTTAAGTAATTTTAAGCAAAAGATGCAGTTCCATTGATTAATACATGGCACGTTTCTATGAGCTAAATAAATGCTGAGAAATGTGGAAGCACCTTACTCATTTAAAGGACATAAGCTGCACATGGATAAGGCCATGTTTTGGTTTTGTTTTGTCAACAAATCTGACATAGTGGTGAATGAATAATGAATAAATGGAAAGAAGTTAAGGGAAAGAGGAAAGGGACAAATGGATGAGTAATACAAATATATTTCTGTTTATCTTATATCTTAAATTTTATATACTAACTGCAATACAGTAAGCAGACTAGTGTTGCCTAAAAAAGTCTGAGCCCAAATGCATTCCTAAGTTATCTGTAATTAGCATATTCAAGCACCTTGTTAGGGATGACTGGCTTCTACTTACATTGCCTTTGCTTTGCAGCCTGTCTGGTATTTTGTAAATTACAGTGAGATTACTTCTAAAGGGTTAAACTCTCCAGTTATCTACTTAGGCAAAAATTGCCCTTGAAATCCCTTATACTACCTATAAAACTTGATTTTGGAGGTCTATACTTTTACATCATAATTTTTAAATGCATTAAAATTTGAAGAGTACTGAGCTAAACTTAAGACAAAACAAAGTCAAAACTCTGGGTAGTGACTGAGTGACCTATTGCTCAGTGACAGTATAGTTTAGAGGTTAAGAGTCCCTGCTTTGAAATCAGTGTGCTGACTCTGAATCTGAGATGTATGGCTCAGCAGCTGTGTGACCTTGACCAAATGACTTAATATCTCTTGATCCATTTCCACATCTGTAAAATCAGATTATAATTGTACCTATGGAATAGATTGTTGTGATAATCAAATGAGATAATCTGTGTAAATGGTTTGAAATGGGGTCTAGCATGTAGTGAAGTGTGTTTGCTATTCCTCCTGACTTTATGATAACTATAAAATTCCTAATAAAGAACAAATGATGGATAAGAATTATAAAATGTTTATTTGCCTGCAGAATATACTCCGTTCTATTTTCATAAATCGGCCTGTAAACTTAATGAACATAAACAAATAGTTTCCTGGGAATAGGTAAGGAGATAAATGTCACTGACACACAGTAGGTAACACTTACTAGATTTTAATCTAAATCTTGCTTGAGCAGATCGATGTGCATGTTACTCTTGGAAAAGATAGAAAGATTACCTTGGCTGCCTGTGTCCTATCTTTCCAGCCTGTCACTACCTTTGGAGGCCCTACTGAACATGAATCAGTCTTATGCTTTTAGGCATCAAATGCAGATTAAGTGAGAGTTACAGTCTAAGCCTGGCTCAGAAGTTAAATAGACCGTTAGTGTAACTCCTCATCCCTAAGACCTACCAAGTTAGTCCTCCTGAACAAATCTTTTTGGCTCATTGGCCAAAAAGCCTTTCCTATCATATTTCCTGGCCACAGTTCAACAGCATGTGCAATCCCAGTTAGAATCACCAAAGGAATGGTTCTTCCAGGTGCTCTGCCATGAGGCCCCCAGGTCCACTTTCACACGCACACACATGTGCAAACACACACACACACCCCTTTAATACCGCCACCTGTTTAAACTTTTACCCCTTTGTTACTATCATCTCAGAGTTCTTGCCTTTGCTTGAATAAGGGCAAGCTGTATCCCTTCCTACTGAAACAGTGGTGGCAGATGTATTCCTAATACGCCCAGTTATCTCATTAATTTAACCGATATTTATTCAGCATGGCAGCATGCCAGAGATTATGTGGTGGACCTAAGATATGAATAGGTGAACAACTTACACTGATTTCATGACACCTATTATCTAGCAGGGAAGAATGAATATTATGTTAATAAATATTTGCTGTTAATATATGACATTGATACAACTCTGCAGCTAACTTTTTTTTGTAGGATGGTTAGAACAAAGTACATCCTACATAAATATAAAATATTTGTGTGCATTCAAGTATATGTATATTTTAATTTGAGTGACAGGTATAGCCATTTGATAACCATTTTCCTCTGTTTTACTTTTCATTTGTGAAGGAGAGAGGATTGGGAAGAGTTTGATATTTTTCATTCATTTGTCTCATTTTACCAGTTGCTTTATCATCTTTTTGAAGTGAATCTTTCCGTTTTACTTTAAACTGGAAAATGAGGGAAACACTGTTTCACAAGCACTGTACCTTTGTACTATGTTTAAATAGAGATAACTATTTTTTCATCATCCTCATCTGAATATGAGTCAAGTTGCTAAGACATGAAACTGTTTTGGCCAAAGCTTATCATATGACTTATAAATATTTTGACATTTTATAATGTCACACAATGTTACTTTTTTTCCTGATGTTTTTCATTATTATAATGTAAAATAGAATTTCATAATTACAGAGATAATGATAGCTACATTGATTGAGGGTTTACTGTATGTGCAAGGTACACACAGGGTATTTATTAACATTATTTTATTTCATCTTTCCCGTACCTTTATGAAGCTATTGTTTTCTATTTACAGGTAAGGGAATTAGTACAGAGAGAGGCTAAGGAACATGATCACTTTCTCCAATGAGCCAGACCCCAAAGCTCAACATTCTTTTTTTCAAGAAACTATATTAAGAAACCCATCAGGGATCATAGCAGCTTTTTATTCATTGTTCAAAAGCTAACTCACCTATCACCATCCCAGTCTGTTCCTTGTTGAGAGTTCCCATATCAGTATTCAAGGTTGGCAATTGTTTAAATGCCAGCAGTTTACCTTATCACCAGGATTTGAACTTACATGACTACTTCTTTAAGTAAGATTCTAATACGGACAAAGCAGATAGAGACACCATAATTAAGACTATGAGGCTACAGATGGATTTATTTGATGTTACAATGTATTTATTTAAAAAATTAACACACTCAAAATGGTTTCTTTAGCTTTTCTCACAGTCATAAATAATTGACTATAAGAATTATCTAGTGGTTTAAATTCACCACATATATGGAAAGGAATGTTGTTTCTTTTTCTTTGAAATCTCTTTTCTTTATCTCTATGAACTATGCTTATCTTTAGCTTCTCTTGAGAAACCTTCAAGCATTCTCAAAACCAGAACCAATGTCTTAAAAAGTATTTGCATTTTACATTTGGCTATTTCAATTACTGTGAATGGCTCCCTTTAGTTTTCACTGTCTTTATGCTTTGTTATGTTATTTCAATGGCTTTGAAAAGAAAGCATTGAAAACAGCAAAAGACTATACACTTTAATCCTACCCAGCTCTTTATATCTTACTATTTCTTGCCTTGTTCTAAAGTAACTTTTAAAGTATTTTTGTTTTCTAAAATGATAGCTTTAAGTCAGTGTAAACCAGGAACATCTACATCATAACTCTAAGATGTCTGCAAACATTTCTTCATATAATCCCTGAGCTCCATATCTCCCCTACTTTATTTTTTATATTCTTTAAGAGAGATTTTACTTTGAAATGCCATTAATAAAACATTCTATTAATATATTAAGAGAAAATTTGCTGACTTGCACCCAAGATTATCTTTCCTGTAAACAATTCAAATGTATTATTCTATCCTTGAATTTTTTTATTATTATTTACTTATTTATTTATTTTGAGACAAGGTCTCACTCTGTCTCCCAGGCTGCAATATAGTGGCGTGATCATGGCTCACTGCATCCTTTATCTCCTGGGCTCAAGTGATCCTCACACCTTAACTGTGACTACAGGTTCCTGCCACCATGCCTGACTATTTTTCATATATTTTGTAGAAATAGGATTTCACCATATTGTCCAGGCTAGTCTCAAATTCCTGGGCTCAAGTGATCCAATTGCCTCAGCCTCTCAAAGTGATGGAATTACAAGCATGAGCTACTGTACCCAGCCCAAACATTTTTAAATAAAATTTTTATTGAAATATAATTCACACACCACAAAATTTTACCCATTTAAAGGGTGCAGCTGAGTGGCTTTAAGTATATTTACAAAGATTTACCACTGTCATTGGTATCTAATTTTGGAATATTTTCATCACCCTGAAAAGAAATACCATGCCCTTTAGCAGTCACTTCCTGTTCCTACTTCCCCTAACCCCTAAAAACCACTAATTTTTCTCTCTAGATTCATCTATTCTGTGCATTTATATAAATGGAATCATATAATATGTAATCTTGTACATATTACTTTGTTTATTTACTGTGATATTTTGAAGTTTAATCCATGTGGTAGCATATACCAGTACTTTATTCCTGTTTATAACCAAACAAAATTCCTTTGCCTTTTTAATTTAATTTAATTAACATTTATTTTTTGAGACAGAGTTTCACTCTGTCACCCAGGCTGGAGTGCAGCGGCACGATCTCAGCTCACTGCAGCCTCCGCCTCCCAGGTTCAAGTGATTCTCCTGCCTCAGCCTCCTGAGTAGATGGGACTACAGGCACCTGCCACCACGCCAGGCTAACTTGTTGTTGTACTTTTGGTAGAGATGGGCTTTTACCATGTTGGCCAGGCTGGTCTCAAACTCCTGATCTCAAGTGATCCACCCACCTCGATATCCCAAAGTGCTGGGATTACAGGCATGAGCCACCGTGCCCAGTCTCCTTTGCATTTTTAAAAACCATTCTTCAGTTGATGGAGCATATGTGGGTTGTCTCTACCTTTTGTATTACTATAAGTAATGCTGCTAAGAATATTCATGTATTTTTTGTTGTTTTTTTGTTTTGAGACAGGATCTCACTCTGTCACACAGGCTGGAGTGCAGTGGCACAATCATGGCTCACTGCAGACTCAATGTCTGGAGCTCAAGTGATCCCCCTACCTCAACCTCCTAAGTAGTTGGGACTATGCGTGAAGGCCACCATGCCTAGAGAGACAAAAGTCTCACTATGTTGCCCAGGCTGGTCTTGAACTAATGGATTCAAAGGATAGTGCCACCTTGGCCTCCCAAAGTGCTGGGATTACAGGTGTGAGCCACCACACTCCACCCATGTATGACTTTCTGTGTGACCATAGGTGTTCCCTTCTCTTGGGCAAATACCTAAAAATGCAATTGCTGAATCTCATGGTACAACTTGTTTTCCAACTGTAACTGCACCACTTTACAGTCTCATCAGCAATGTATGAGTGTTCCAGTTTGTTTTATTTTTATTTTCGTGTGTGTGTATGTGTGTGTGTGTGTGTGTGTGTGTGTGTTTTGTTTGTTTTTTGTTTTTTAGAGACAGAGTGTCTCTGTAACCCAGGCTGGAGTGCAATGTCACAATCTTGGCTCACTGCATTCTGGGTTCAAACGATTCTTGTGCCTCAGCCTCTGAGTAGTTGAGACTACAGGCATATGACATCATGCTCATTTTTTGTATTTTTGTAGAGAGAGTTTCACTGTGTTGGCCAGACTGGTCTCAAACTCCTGATCTTGAGTGAACTGCCTGCCTTGGCCTCCCAAAGTGCTAGGATTACACGCCCAGCCCAGTGTTCCAGTTTCTCACCTAGCCAACACTTGTTTTTGTCATTGTCTATTTATTTTAGCCATAGGAGTAGGTGTGAAGTGTTATCTCACTATGATTTTAATTTGTATTTTCCTAACAGCTAATGAGGTTGAGTATCTTTTCATATGCTTTCTGGCCATTTATATATCTTCTTCAGAAAAATTTATGTTCAAATATTCTATCTTTTTAAAAATAGATACTTACCTTTTATAAGAGTTCTTTGTATACTTGAATTCTCTTATTAAATATGTTATTTGCAAATATTTTTTCTATTCTGTTTTCTTTTGACTTTCTTGATGATATTCATTGAAACACAAAATTTTTAATTTTTATGTAGTTCAATTTATCTATTTTTTTATTTGTTGTATATACTTTTGGTTTTACATCTAAAAAAGCACTGCCTAATCGAAGATCACAGTGATTTGCCCCTACACTGTCTTGTAAAATATTTAAAGGTTAAACTCTTATATTTAGGTCTGTGTCCATACACATTTAATATTTGCATATGGTGTGAGGTGGGGGGCATGTCTTCATTCTTTATGTGAACTCCATGCTTAATATATTAAAGAACTGCTAAACTTTTGTCCAAAGTTGCTATACCACTTTACGATCTCACCAGAAATGTAAGAAGATTCCAGTTTCAGCACATCCTATCCAATACTTGTTACTGTCATTGTCTATTTATTACAGATGCAAAAGAACGAATACCCAGTTTTTCTAATACCATTTATTGAACAATTATTCTTTCCCATAGAACTGTCTTGGCACCCTTGTTGAAAATTAGTTGACCATAAGTGTAAAGGCTTCTTTCTGGAATTTTGCTCCTATTCCATTTATCCATATTTCTATGCTCATGCCAGTCCTATACTGTCTTGATTATTATGGCTTTGTAGTAAATTTTGAAATTGAAAAGTGTGCATTCTCCTCCTTTATTCTTTTTCAAGACTGTTTTATCTATTCTGGATCCCTTGCATTTCAATATGAATATTAGAATTGTAGGGGCCAATAAAGCTCTAAAGTTTTGCTGAAAAATCAACTCTTGAAAGGCAGATTAATAGTAGAAAAGGTATACAAATTTACTTAACATGTATACATAGGATCCTTCAGAATAAAGAACCAAAGATACAAGGGAAATTGTTTATTTTATGCTTAGGTTCAACAAAGTATAAACAGCTGTGTAGAAATGTGATTGGACAAAATGAGTTTGATCTGCTTTTTATAGACTCTGGGGAAATCCAGCAAGGTCTGTCTCTGCATTTCTCTTGGCCTCTCTAAGCACGTATTCCTTTCCTCTGAGTACAGGGCATTCTTCTCTGGAATGGAGGTTTTATGATCTGTAGTCAAACAAAGTAAGTCAGATAATTTCTTTACATCCAATTTTTGCAAAGAAAGGCAGATGAAAAATTAGAGTAATATTTATAGGTTTTGTGGTTTGTTTTGTGAAAGAGACACTAATTTCTATGACTAGTCTTGGGGAAGGATGGGACTGAGACTCATGAGGGCAGGAGAAGGTCAAGGAAAAACTTATTCTTCTGAGGCCACTGCTGAGGCCTTTATTTCAGGGTATTATTTTCTGAGCCTCAGTTTCTGCAAATAAGACAGCTGAGACTTTGATAAGAATTGCATTAAATCTATAAATCAATTTGGGAAGTATTGTCATTTGATAATATTAAGTGTTGCGATTCCTGAAGGTAAATGTCTTTGCATTTGTAGTTAAGTGAAGATATTTGGGCCTGAATTTTCCTGTGGAAAATATTCTAGTTGCTAATTAAATCTTTTCACTAGTTAGGTTCTATTCAGATTTTTTTCTTTAACTAGTATTGATAGTTTATGTATTTCTAGGATTTGTCCATTTCATCTATGCTATCTAATTTGTTAGCATTCCATTTCTTGAAATATTTCTTTTTAATCTTTTTTTTTATTTCCATGAGGTTGGTAGTTGTTTATTCCTGATTTTAGCATTAAATAATAACTTGAATCTTTTCCCATTTTTTCTTAGGCAATCCAGCTAAAATTTCTATTGATTCTGTTGATTTTTTTTCAAATTACCAGTTTTTGGGTTTGTTGATTTTGATGGCTGTTTTTCTATTCTCTCTTTCACTAATTTATATTCTAATATCAGTTTTTGTTTGTTTGCTTGTTTGTTTGTTTTTGACAGAGTTTTGCTCTTGTTGCCTAGTTTGGAGTGCAATCGCACAATCTTGGCTCACCACAACCTCTGCCTCCTGGGTTCAAGCGATTCTCCTGACTCAGCCTCCTGAGTAGCTGGGATTATAGGCATGTGCCACCACGTCCAGCTAATTTTGTATTTTTAGTAGAGATGGGGCTTCTCCATGTTGATCAGGCTGGTCTCCAACTCATGACCTCAGGTGATCCGCCCACCTCAGCCTTCCAAAATGCTGGGATTACAGGCATGAGCCACCACTCCCAGCCTGTAATTTAATCTATTATTTTTTCCTTCTTCTTGCTTTGAGTTTAACTTTCTGTTTTTTGGTTTCTTAAAATGAGAAGATGGGTTGAGACCTTCTTTTTTTTAAATAGACACTTACAGATATAAATGTACCTCTAACCACTATGTTAGCTGACTCCTGTAAGTTTTGGTATGTTGTGCTTTTGTTCTCATTCACCTCAAAGAAATTTCCCTTGGGATTTCTTCTTTAAGTCACTGGTTACTTAGAAATGTGTTGTTTATGTTCCTTTTATTTGTGGATTTTTCATTTCCTTTTGTTTTCTTCCTTCTGTTATCCTATTTCATTACAGTTGGAAAGCAAACTTTGTGTGGTTCCAATTCTTTTAAATATGCTGAGAGTTATTTTATGACATAACATGTAGTCTATACTGGAGAATGTTCTATTTATATTTGATAAAAGTGTGTATTCTGCTTTTACCAGGTTAAGTGTTCTATAGATGGTTATTAAATCCAGTTTGTTTGTAGTGCTTTTCAAGTCTTTTATTTTCTTGTTTTTCTGACTAGTTGTTCTATCCATTATTGAAAATTAGTATAGAAGTTATTGTACTTTTCAACTCCAGAATTTTATTTGGCCTTTTAAAATAATTTCTGTCTCTTCATTCATATTCTATTTGTTTTTTTTTCATTCTTCAAACATAATTATAATAGCTGATTTGAAGTCACTGTCTAGTAAGTCAAACATCTGACTTTCTTAGGGCCACTTTTTAACTGACTGCTTTTTTATGTGTTCAGGCCCTGCTTTCCTATTTGTGTGTTTTATAATTTTTCTAATTTAAAAAAACTAGACATGTAAAATAACATAACATTGTAATTTAGAAAACAAATAACTCCTCCCTACCCAGGGTTTGTTACTGTTGCCGTTTGTTGTCATTGTTTTTGTCATTGATGCTTGGCAAAGCAAAGAGCATTGCTTGTTTGATGACTTTCTTGGACTAATTTTGTAATGTCCTTATTCTTTGTTGTTGCAGACAGTGAAATTTTTTCTTAGTTAACTTCATGATCAGTTAATAATTACACAGAGATTTCCTTAGAGACTTTGAACCAATAAGTCTCCGAATCTTGGCCAAGCTATACTGTTTGTATTGTGTTGTACACCTTCAATATTCCATCACACATTTAAAACTCTGCCTTAGTCTCTACTTCCTGCTTAGAAAGAGCATCAACGTCAGCCAAATGTGACAGATTAGAGTTTTTACAGGTCATTGTTAGGTACATTCACATCCCTTCGTATGAACATGACTTTCTAGGTTTTTAAGAATATGTTGGGCCTTTTCAAATCCTCCAGTGGGCATCTCATTCCCTTTTTTCCTTCTAAAATTCTTAGTCTGCCTCTTGCTAGCTACCACTGCTATCACTCCCTCAACCTGCTGTAATGTTAAACAATTGCCATAGTTTAAGCAAGTATCCTAGAGACAAGACTCACACAGAGGGCCTTTTGAGTTAGGTCAAGTAAAGGCAAGCTGTAGGAATGGCGCTTTACCTAGAACCTGCTAGAAAAGTCCAACAGTAACATTTCTTAGGGGATGGCACTTTTAGGAAGCTTCAAACCCACTGTTTCTTCCATTGGCTGGTAGACTGCTGGTTGACAACTAACATAGTTGTAAGCCTGTTGGTTTTCAATGCTGCTATGGAATAGGAAAGAGGTTAATGGGAGTAGTGCAAGTTAAAATGTCACAAAGTTCATTGTTCTTACTGAGATTCAGCCATTTTTCTTGCATAAAAGCTGTGATTGTTGTAGCTCTTTGGTTAATTTTCAGTTTTTAAACAGTTGATTTTGTCTATCGTTGCCAGTTTTCTCATTGTTTTTATGGGTAACATTGTTTTATGACCTATTTTCAGGGTTTCTCATTCTGGAAGTGCAAATTCTCCTCGAATGTCTCAGTGCTTTATTAACAACTCAAAATGGATGAATTCTACTCTACATCATCTTTTCCACATTTTAATGATCTTAGCTCAATGAATAATCCCAATATTGATCAGACTTCATTAGCTAGAAACCTAGATGCTAATTTTTGCACCTGTTTCTGTTTCTCTCTTTTATTCCCCTACCCCATATTTAATCAATTACCAAGTCCAATGGATATTATTTCCAAAGTAACTCTCAAATCCATCCACCTTTTGGATTTCCAGGGAAAACATGATGGTTTACTTATTATCTGACTCCAGGATATAATAATAACCCTTTAACTAATCTCCTTGCATCCAGGCCAGCCCCATTAATCATTTATCCACATTGTAGACTACATTGACATTTTTTTAAATGCAAAAAATAGTCATCTTACTTTTGGTTAAAACTCTTAAATTCCTTTCTACCTCCTTAAGGAAAAGATAAACTTTCTTACTATGACTTTTAAAGCTCATGTATTGTCCAAACTATCTTTCACCTAAGATATTAGCACATATTATTCCCTCTCTCTGGAAAATTTTCCCTCTGCCCTTGGCTGAGTAAAGTTTTACTTACTCTTTATTTATATCTTGTGTGACTCCCTAGGAGATTTTTCCAATTCTCCAACTAAATCACACAGTATGATTAACCTGTTTTTCTTAGCAGTTATAGGAAGAGCAATTTCACGTTTGTTCATGTAATTATTTAATTAATAATATGGTTTCTTCTATAAGACTAGAAGCTCTGTGAAGGCAGAGACTCTTTCTGATTTTGCTTACAGTTGTATTCCCACAGCTATATCATAATAACTGATGCAAATTTTGTAATCAAGAAACATTTGCTAAGTGCTAAGGCTATAATGGGATGAGCAAAATCAATTCCTTCCCTTTAGCCGAGAAGTTAAACAGGATAACTATCAAGCAGTTAAAGAAATTGGTCTAAGTTTGTTTCTCCTTCACTATTTTACTCTTCATTGATAGAAATATTAATTGTTTTTTTTCCAAAGATCCAAACAACGATATCGCGCTAAAGCAAACATGAAGAATCTCTATGCTTCAATTTAATCAGTATAATCACATTTTGAAAATTATTTTGACAATTAAGTTCCTAATTGCACAATATTTAAGCATTAATATATAGCGCTTATAAGCTAATATGTATTTTCTATATAACAGATATTTTCTGATCTAGCATTATGGAATAGATAAGTGAAATCACTTGATTATCTTGAGTTGTTTGGGGACTAACGGTTTTTTAAAAAGTATTTTCAAGGCAAAGGAAAGGGGATTTTAAATATTTTTCTACTATATTGGGGAAAGCCTTTGATAACATTGATCTGTGGTTAACTATATTCTAAGTTAAGGCACAAAAATGTGTCTTTATGTGGAAATATCATCAGTCATCTAAATTAGGGGTCCCTCATCCCCAGGCCACAAACTGGTAGGGCCTGTTAGTAACCAGGACACACAGCAGGAGGTAGGTGGTGGGGAAGCTTTACCACCTGAGCTCCACCCCCCGTCAGATCAGTGGCAGCCTTAGATTCTCACAGGATCACAAACCCCATTGTGAACTGTGCATGTGAGAGACACAGGTGGCATGCTTCTTATGAGAATCTAACTAATGTCTGATGATCTGAGTGATCTGAGGTGGAACAGTTTTATCCAGAAATCATCCCACAAGTGGAATCCAATTCATGGAATAATTGCCTTCCATAAAACCAGTCCTTGGTGCCAAAAGGGTTGGGGACCGCTGATCTAAATGATTGACTTGCTTTCTTCTATTTGTATATATTTAAAAAGAGATTTCTTGAGGTTCAGCTTGGGGGTTTATCACTTTGCTTTTAGCATCAGAGACCAAGAGTGCCAATGACACCTTATTTTGACATGACCTGACACAGCCCTATTGTAATATCAGTTTCCCTTTTAAAAAGATTGCCATCGTGACTTAATTTGGCTTAGAACTGTCATTTTATAAATAAGTATGTTGTCATGGATTTAAAATGCTTCAGATGACAGTTTTAGATTTCTTCGCTTAACTTTTTAAACCATTCAAAGTTTAGCAATGTCTAGGATGAACTGCGTGCCGATTTTAGATTTTTTCTTGGCACAGAGTTGTCCTTGCTGTACATTTGCTACCTGGGGATAGCTCTATTTCTTAGGAAATATATTTTTAGTTTAGAGTATTTTTCTTTTCAAATGTAGAAAAAAATTGTTTTCTTTCTTACGCTGATTTTTTTCCTCCAAATATACAAATGAACTGCCATGCATTGTATTGCTCACTATAATTTCCCAGACATCGTGCTAACTCTCTTACTGCTTTTGGGTAGTTTCCAAAATACAATACTTGAATTAAATATGTTCCCAGAAGATTTTATCCTTTAACTGTGCCCTTCTTTCTTTTTTATACTACTATTATATAGAACATATGAATGACTTTATTATATTCAGACCATGACTGTTATTTCTTGCTATTTTTGTCTTTTCTACTTGAAATAGAGTTTTGTATTTCTCTAGCATTTCTGGGATAGGAGCCCATTAGTTGTAAATGCAAAAGCTTCAAAAGTTTTCAAATAAAACACTTAAGCACATAATATTATTGTAAGAGAATAAACATATTTGGAACTTATTTTAATCTGCTTTGTTAGATCTATGATGAAATAATTTCTACATCTGAATGTATAAGATAATGGTCATGAAATACAGTAACTTTTCAGGTGTTTTCTGCCAAATATAAAAATAAACTTATAATTTAAAATAGTTTTAGGTTTACAGAAAAATCATAAAAATAGTACAGAGACTTCATATATACCCCATGCCTAGTTTCTACTGTTACTAATATATTAGTATGATAACTTTGTTACAATAAATATGACAACAATATTGGCACATTATCACTCACTAAATTCATAATTTCTTCATATTTCTTTAGTTTTTACTTATAACCTTTTTCTGTCCAGGATTCCATCTAGGAAGCCACGTTACATTTAGTAGTTATGGCTGCTTAGCCTCCTCTTGGCTGTGACAGTTCCTCCAACTTTCCTAGTTTTTGATGACCTTGACAGTTTTGAGGAGTACTCGTCGAATATTTTGTAGAATGTCTCTCAGCTGAGATTTGTCCATTGGTTTTCTCATGATCATTCCTGTATCACATATTTTGTGGAGGAAGGCAAAGTACCAGTCTTATCACACAATATCAAGGGTATGTACTATCAGTCTGACTTATCACTGTTGTTAACGGGGATCGCCTGGCTGAGGTAGTGTTTGTCAGGTTTCTCCACTGTAAAGTTACTCTTTTTTCCTCTTTTCTGGCTCTACAAAATGCTCCAGGCTCATCTTGTGTCCCACTCATAAAATCAGCTATTTTCCCAAGGATCCCTGGTTTGTCTTTGGAAGAAAGTGAGTATGCGCAGCCCACACTTGAGGAGTGGATAGTTACGTTCCACCTCTTTGAGGGCAGCGTCTACATAAGTTACTTGGACTTCTTCTGCACTAGAGATTTGTTTGTTACCCTCTTATTTCTTTACTCAGTCATTTATTTATATCAGCATAGACTCATGGACATTAAACTTTAAGTTATAATTCAATACCATTTTAATTAGTTTATTTATTAATGTACTTGAATTGCTCTAGCCTTGGCCATTGGGAGCACTTTCATTTGTCTCCTTTATCTCGTTGACATATCTCTATTATTTGTTTTGTTTTTGTTTCTTAGCACTTCTTTACTTTCTGGCTGTACAAAATGCTCCAGGCTCATCTTGTATATTTTCTGTGCCAGCCATAAAATCAGCTGTTTTTCCAAGGAGTCCTGGTTTAGTTTATTGGAGAATGTTATTAGAAACCAAGATCACAGTACTAAGTGTTCTGCCATATTTTTTCAAACTAATGGAAGGGGACTGATCTTTCTTGAGCTTACACTATAACCTTAAGCAGAGGCCAGTAAATGTTTTCTGTAAAGGGCAAGAACATAAATACCTTAGGCTTTGCAGATACATGGTCACTGTTACAACTTCTAAACTGCTTTTGAAGTAAAAAAGAGCTATAGACAATATGTAAACAAATGGATGTGGCTGTGTGTTATCAAAACTATTTTCAAAAGTAGGTGATAGGCCAGGTTTGGTCCACATTCCATAATTTGCTGCCCTTGAGTGAAGGGTGTATATGTGGCTTGTGAGTACGTAAGTGAAGGAGAAAGTGCAAGGGAGAATGAAGGTGAGAGTTAGGGAGGAGGAAAGAGAAAGAGAGAGGGGAATAATCTTTAGAGAGGAAAAAGTTAGGGATTGATCTTAAGTGGTATGATTATAAAACTAGCGCTATTTTAATTCTGTTCCACTGTCTTTCAGTCCACAGCTCTTCAAATTATATTCTAGCAGTTCTCTGTATTATTTTTCCCAGCTTTCAGAAAATAGTAGACTATCTCATGTAGATTAATCAGATATTGTAAGTGGTACAACTGTAACAGTGATGCCAATTTTACATGCCATACCTGTTTATTGATCTTATTTATTTTTAGTCACATATTGTACAGTTATGTACTATAAATTGTCAATAAAAACAAGCTAGATTAATAAAACTAGATTCCTTGGCTTTTTAAAATAGTTTAATAAAACTAGCCAAGGAAGCTGTTCGATAAAGTATGCTGATGGAAAGAGTCATTCAAAATAAGGGCATTTTTCAGTTAACATTGTTCAAGACAAACTACAAATCTGCATAACTGTTTAATGAGAAGTCTTTTGTTTGCCAGCAGAAGCCAGTATATTGGGATGACAAGTTTAACAATAGTCCTCTCCAGAGTCTAAAAGAGGAGGACAATGAGAAAAGATGATATGACAATTAAAAGACAGAATCAAACCCTTAAAGAAAGAGAAGAATAAGAATCAGAAATTAAGAAACCCTAATGTGAATCATACTGATCTCTTATATCATTTACGTCAATTTCTGAGCCAGATACTTTCCCTTTATATCAGTTCTGTCTTTTCTGGATCATTTTTTGAACTATTCTTCAGTTTTAAGTCCTCATATTCACAAATTCTTCTGTGAATTTATAGTTCTGGATACTAAATTCATTAATCAAAGTTTCACTTACCAAGGCAGAACGACTGCTGAAAATAAACTTTGCTTCAGCTGTGAAACAAGGTTACCTGTGTAGTATATATTTTCTCCTTCAAACTGTTATAAGTCATGGGTAATCAATGCAGAGCTAGAAAAAAAATAAAGTATTAAAGGTAAATTACACAATGTTTCGAGACACGTTTGCTTTATGTAGGACATAACAGCTCTCCTATTATTGATTATACATTTATAATTGTTCAAAATCTATTCTCCAAAATACCAGTGAACTATCTTAGACTGGCCTCAAATGAACTAAATCTCTCCTCCCATCAGGTCATTGATCAGTGAAAGAACTAAACCTACAGTGGAGTATTTAGATGAAACACCAGTTCATGTAACTATTGACCATTCATTATATATACTTCTGGGCCAATGGCAAAGTCTGTGGGGAAAAGTATTAGAACAGTTAACTTGAAAAACAGGTAGGAAGGTTATATTGTTAGACTTTTTGGTCCTTGGGTAATGTTTCGGAGGACAATAATAGCAACAGTACTCTGATTAGTAACAGCAACAGCCATATCCATCAATCAGGAAAACAGAAACCACTCTAGATATTTCAACTGCAGAGGGATTTAGCGTAGGGAATTAGTTACGAAGTGGTTGGAAGGGCAGGGTGAACCAAAGAGTACAGGGGATTATTCATGGGTATGGAGTTTTTATGACTCCTGGCTGTAGCCCTGCCTTGCCACTTCTTGTCTGGAGGCTCTGCTCCTATTGGTATTGCAGTTTAGCGAGCACCTGGGAGCCACACTGCTGCTGAAAAGTTCATCCAACACTGCTGCTGTTTCTGTGCGGCCATCTCCAAAGGTAGGCAAAATAGTATCTCTCTTCCTCCTACTTTCTGGTCTCTGAACTTAACCAGCAAAGGAAATATAGTTTGCAGGCTATCATTCCTACAATTCAAGAGTGAACATAGGGGGTCAGAAATGGCACCTATGCCAAGAGAAAAATAAAAAGCAGGCAATATCACAGACACTATTTTAAGATAGATGATAGATACACATGCATTTACTTTTCATAACAACCCTGCATGGTAGATATGGCTTTACTCCTCTTTTACTGATGGGAAAACTGAAGAATAAAGAAGCTAGGTAATATGATCAAAATTGACATAGCTATTAAAAGGTGGCATTAGAATTTAAACCCAGGTCATATGATTCTAGAGTTCACACCTGCAGTCATTGAGATGTAAGACAGGCAAACCACAAAATTGGGGCTTAGCTGGGGAGTGTTCTTGGCTTCACCTAGAGAAGAATTAAAAGGCAAGCCTGGCGGTATTAAACAGGAACTTTTACTGAAGCATCAGTGTGCAGCAGCAGCAGGGAAGGACTGCCGCACAGCCGGGGAAGCCAGAGTAGCAGCTGAGAGGCAGTTCTGCACTTACACTTATATCCACCTTACATTATAGGCAAATTAAGCAGTAGTTTGTGAAGACATTTCTAGGAAGATGGTGGTAAGTTTCAGGTTTTGGGGTCATTACCATGGAAAGGGGTGGTAAGTTTTGGGTGCTGCCATGGTAATGGTAAACTGACATGGCAGGGTGGTGGGCATGTCTTATGGGGAGGAGCTTTCATCCAGGATCTGTTTTATCTAGTCTTCAGTTTGGTCTTGTGTTCAAGCTTCACCTCCTACCTCAATTATACTACAATTCAACAAGCATAGGTGCTCTGGGCCCTCATTCATATATCCAAAGGTAAAAGCCAGTCTTTTCCAGGGTCCCCTTCTAAATATTTCTGGTAAGCACCTCTCTAATTTTTATATGACCTGATCTTCATTTACCACTCCCATTGGCCAAGTTGAACCTATATGGCTCCTCTTTTTAATGCACCAAACTATGAACTGGTGTTAATAAGATAAAACACCAGTACATATAACTATTGACCATTCATGATATATGCTTCTGGGCCAAGGACATATAGATTTCCTTTCCTTGTCACCTTCCCTTAAGCCGCTGACTGCTGATACTATCACACCGGCCTCAATGTAAGGAAAAACACTGTGTCTCCCCTTTCTCTCCACGCCACAAGTGAATACCTCACCTAAACATGGAATGGACCCTTACTTTAATTTCATACAACACAGCTAAAGACAAGACTTGGCAGTATTCCACTAAAGCCTGGAGATATAGGAAGGTGATCAAAACACAGAATAAATTACAATTATCATGATATAAGGCTGCCTTGGGAGAGGACCAGTCCAGGCCCATTCTTGAAGAGTCCCAGTCACAGGGCACCTCCTGGCCTGGTTTCTGGCTCACCTCTATGTGGCTGGGGCCAGGTTACTCTTACCACAAAGAATGTTTTTAAGTCTGTCAGTTATCAGAACCCTGGCCTGCTACACAAGCCTCAGTTAAGAAAAGAGTCCTTTGCTCGCTTCAACTTAAGACTGAATTTCCCAGACTTTATTTCCTTTCCCTTGGTAAGAAAAAGTATTGAAAATCTGGAATGTAATATGATGACTGCATCTCCTTCTTGAGGCCTAAAAGAGCACTAACAGGTCTGCCCTGGGTTTATCTAATTCTCTAAGACTCTTCAGTTTCATTTGATATTCTGTTTACTATTGATAAAGTACCAGACTCTGTGCAGTAAGATATTAACCTTTAGAAGGCTGTTAAATTACAAATGATTTTTGTCTAGTTGAGATGCAAATAATTTCTATCTTATAAAAAAATAACCTTATAAAAAAATAACCTGAAAGGTTACTTGTTTTGGTCCTGGAGCACATTAAATAGTTTTGTATTTAATTTAGCAATGTAATTTCAGCATTTTTTCTCTTTCTGTAAATATACATACTTTGGTTTTTTCTGTACTCATTTGAACCAGTTTACCTTTGGTTTAATTCCTCATTAAGGTTTTTAACATGAGCTCTCTTTATGTTTTTTGAGTTACATTTTTATCTTTTAGAAAATTATACTTTGACAGTGTTTTTTTTTGTCACATGATTAATAAAAATGGAAAAGTGCACTTCCTTCTGAGCAAATATCACCACCAGGTTTACATCTGATATTTGTTGGGCCTGGAGACATTACAAATGCAGGTTCACATACAATATGACTAAATAGGTATAAGTTAGAAATCCAAATTTTAGGCCATTATGTGAGTATCATATACTCTTCTTCTTTAACAAGTATCCCTTTATAATGAACACATTGAAAAATATGTACTAAACTTTAGTAATTCTTCATTATTAAAGTCACAATATATTTTAAATGACCAAATTTAAATTATTATAACACATCTTGGCTGCTTCATTGAAAACAGTAAAGTATTTGTATGGTTAATAAGCAAAACATACATATATATTTATAAATCTTTATTTATTTTTAAAATGTTGTTTTTCTTGCATTCATGTCAACAAAGTTACTCATATATTGTTATAATCATGGCTTTCACATAATTTGTATTCTTTTGACAGTAAGCCAAAATTAGACAATCTTTTCTGAATCATCAGAATGCTTAGGGCTTGTTTTAATAACTTCATTTTGGAAAAAGTATCTGAAATTGTTAATAAAGCTATAAGGTAATATTTATATTTGGAGCTACTCTATAAAATATGTTCAAACATTGTAATAAGGGTGACATTTGAAAAATTATCACTTTACAGAAACTATCACATATTTAATTCAAGTATACAATTTTATATTACTTATATCAAGATTTTTACCCTCATAATGAATCATCTAAAACTATACATGTTTCTTCTTTCTAATTTTTCAATGCTAGAATAGTATAAAGAAAATCTAAAATAGAACTATTTGACTCAAATCTTCCTGCATTAAGACTATGCCTTATTTTATAATAGAAAGCATGCTTTACAGAAATTATTTTCAGCTTATTTGTATGTGAATCTTTTTCTTCATCATCACACAAATATTTTTATTTCTTTTATTTCTTCATATTTTATTAGAAAATCAGTTTTGTTGCAATTTTCTCATGCACTTTTAAAGTTTAAAAACAACATTTTCCCTAAATTTTTAAATAGTGTACCTTACCCTGTTAAGAATTGAAGTAGTCAACCTTAGATTTACTTACCTTTTTAAGTGTCTGCTGACATTATCAATGGCAAGCAACAGTTTATACCAAACAACTGCAGATAGTACGAACTCACGGTTGATTTTATTTCTTTCAAAGACCATAGTTCACTATTTTTGTTGTTATTGGCATCTAAAAGATTGTTTTAATATGTTTAGTACCCTATCCAATTATTTATAACAAGCCCAGTGGGGATTTTTGATACATGATAAACATATTCTGCAATTAAAGTTTATGCAGCAAATATACAATTTTGAGCACCACCTGTATAAAATTACAGGCAGATTAAAAATATTAATAAACATTGAATCCTCAAATTTTCTCCACAACATTATACAATTTTTATACTATTTCAAAGGCACAATCCCATACTTATACATAATGCATGAGATTCTCAGACCTACTATGAAATTTGTCAAGGAAGAATTCTGTGCTTAAGGTAGGTTCTTCATAATTTAAGCTTTCTGGGTCAAGGTATGAACTACTAATTTCATTTAACAAGATCATGGTTTGGTGTAATAGTTGGATAATGTATGAAATACAGAAATTCCACAAATTTCTTCCAAAACAGGACAAGAGCTTTAAGCATACCCTTTTCTCAGCACTTCTTCAGTTTAGGTTGGTTTCACTATTCACTCCTTATTTGAGAACTTTCTGTTGTTTTCCTTAATTCCTCTAGTGTATATTGTTTTAACAGCACATACTTAATATTTCCATAGTGTGTCTTAGAATGGTTATAATGTGGCATTTGGTATTTATTTTATGAAATCTGTCAAAAAATGTTTACATTGTTGGCATAGTTGAAGCCACATTTCTTTGTAAGAAGTCAAAATAAGTCCTTATGTAGCACAAAGAATGATTCTTTTTTTTTTAATTCTAGAAGTAACCCCTTATTTTTTAGAGATGCATTTAACACTATTTCATGAGCTTCCCTTGACTATTTTTTAACTAATTTAATGAAATGGAAAAAAAAATCATTTTTGAAACTTCAATTAAATCTTACTAAACATTTTTATGAAATATAACTATTTTGATTTCCAATATTCAGTGTCCAGCTTAGTACCCCTGTGAAGATTTGGTATCATACTTCACCCATGTTAGGTCTACTCAAGCACTATCCCATAGAAATGTAATGTGAGCCACATAAGTAATTTCGAAAAAAATGAAAAAAGTAAAAATAAGAGGTAAAATTTCGATGATATATTTTAGTCAACATGTCTAAAAGCAATGTCATTTCAACACAAACTCAATATAAGACATTATTAAGATCTATGCCATTCTTTTTTTCTTACAGTAAGTCTTCAGAATTCAGCATTTATTTTGTACCTACAGCACTTAGGGCCAGTCTCACTTCAAGTGTTCAATGGTCACATTGGCTAGCAGCTACCATATTGTAGAGTGTACATACAGACCAATGTGAGTTCAACTTTAGGAGAAATTTGAATGGTCTCATAAAATGTTGTTTAGCCTTCATTGGTGACTCACAAATGCTGCACATTTTGAAAGTACTGCTAAGGCTGCAAATTGGAACAGGGAGCAGGTAAATGGACACTCAGCACTCCTGGGAAATAGTATCTTGTTAGGCAAGACTCTTGTATGCCTAAGAAAAGGGAATCCACAAGTTACCTACTTTGTCTTTTCTCTTTCCTTTCACCACTCAAATTATCTCCTCCCTTGGCAATAGAGTCTGTCCCAACTTCAACAGCAGCATAACACATAAGCCTCCATACCTACCTACAGCAGTTGTCTTTGTTTTGACAAGAGATGTGAAGGAGTCCTTCTTGGGGCTTGACTAGTGTTTGTAATATGTAGAGCCCTCTTAAGTGCTGCACCCACCATTTAGTCCTGGTTAAAGCTGAGATAATCCTGGTCCTCAGTGTCAAAGGCTCTGCTTTTTATTTTCTGAGTAACTGTCCAAAGAAGAATATATGATCTTTACAAAAGCAAATACTTTGCTACTGCAGATCATCCTGCTGAACCATTTCTCTCTTTCTCTCTCTCTTTTTCTCTCTCTCTCTCTTTGTGTGTGTGTGTGTGTGAGAGAGAGAGAGAGAAAGAGAGAGAGAAGAGAGAGATATTTTTGACAAAGAAAAAAAACAAGTCTTCAGAAATAGAGCTGTTATAGCTCTGATTAAAAAGGACCAAGTAATTGTCCCAGTTTTCTTCAAGAACAGAAAACAAAAGGCAGAGCACTTGCTTAATTTGTGTGTAACGAAATTGCCTAATAAGATGCTCTATCTTTCCCAACAAAGCAAACTATTGAAATTCTGCCATTACTCTGAAATTCCTTTCCAGGCTCCTGTTTCCTAATTTTATCTGACCTCAGAATATAAAAACAGTGACATTTCAAAAAAATTATTTTTATTTTAAGTTCATGGTACATGGACAGGACGTGCAGGTTTGTTACATAGGTAAACGTGTCATGGTGGTTTGCTGCACCTATCAACCTAACATTATGCATTAGCTATTTTTCCTAACGCACTCCTTCCCTCTACCCCACCCCTTGAAAGGCCCCAGTGTGTGTTGTTCTTCTTCCTGTGTCCATATGTGCTCATCATTCAGCTCTCACTTATAAGTGAGAACATGTAGTGTTTGGGTTTCTGTTCCTGTGTTACTTTGCTTAGGTTAATGGCTTCAAGCTCCGTCCTTGTCCCTGAAAAGGACATGATCTCATTCCCTTTTATGACTGCATAGTATTCCATAGTGTTTATGTACCACATTTTCTTTATCTAGTTTATTACTGATGGATTTGGGTTGATTTCATGTCTTTGCTACTGTGAATAGTGCTGCAATGAACATATGTGTGTATGTATCTTTATAATAGAATGATTTATATACCTTTGAATTTAAAAGGAATTTAAACAAAGTGTACAAAAAAATAAAACACAACAATCCCTTAAAAAGATGGGCAAAGGACTTGAACAGACACTTTTCAAAAGAAGACATTCATGCAGCCAACAAACATGTAAACAAGCTCGACATCACTGATCATTAGAGAAATGCAAATCAAAACCACAATGCAATACCATCTCATGCCAGTCAGAATGGCAATTACTAAAAAGTCAAGAAACAAAAGATGCTGGTGAGGTTGTCGAGAAATAGGAAGGCTTTTACACTGTTGGTGGGAATGTAAATTACTTCAACCATTGTGGAAGACTATGTGGCAATTCCTTAAAGATATAGAACCAGAAATACCATCTGACCCAGCAATCCCATTAAGGCATATACCCAAAGGACACTTTTCAAAATTGATACCTAAAGTGGTTAATGAATATTTTTCCAAGTAGCTTATTTATTCACATAAGCATATTTTATACTGTGTTTGTTCATTTCACCACCGTTCTAGTTGCTAGGAGTAAATGCACACAATGCGTATTTTTGGTCTTTTAAAAGGATGCATGTTATTGTCTGGATTATTTAATTGTCCAAGTGAAAATATTTCTGAAGACAAAGTGACTTGGAAGAACAGAAGAAGAATCTATTGGTCAAGCAGGCATAGCATCCATTCCCAGTGCTATCTCTCCAGGGTAATAAGTATTAAATTCAGTTCCCCATGTTAATCTGCATTCATTTTCTGACTATGGATGACTTTGAAACCATGAAACCACAATTCTACTGGGGGCTGAACCCAGCTGAGAATCCCTTCTAAGAATATGCTAAAGCCATAGAAAAAAAAAATAAATTCAACCCACTTGCAGCCACATCTTTACAATTCCCACAACTGTCTCTATCATATAAAACTGCTGATTCTGATGGAAGGATCAAAGAATTACCTGTTGTTTCTGATAACTTGCATCATCACTCCTCTCTACTTATCGACAAAATGGTGAATTAAAAACAGCACAATTAATATTGAAGATAATAATACAATGACTTTTAGAAATTAATGCTAAGAATACAGTTTGTTAACTTCAGACAGCCATTGACTCAACTGTCCATAATTGTAATATAGGAAAGGAGGGTGTGGGTGTGTTTCTGGGTTTGGGCTCAATGGCTCAGAAAATACACCAGTGAATCCTGGACCATGAGGACTTACTAGAGTGTTCAAAAATAATGAACTCGAGAGGACAGTGAAGAGAAAAGAATCAACAGTATTTATTCTGATTTACCTAAACTAGAGGTATGGTAAATTAACTTTTTTTAAATAAAACATATTAATGAAATTTTATTTGTATTTAAAATAAAAATCATATTAAATGTTCATTCTATAGTTCCTGAAAAACAATGTTGGCTATGAATTATATATATATATATATATATATATATATATATATATATATATATATACACATACACACACACATTCTCTTTCAAGTAGCTCAAAGAATGTTCACATATATTATCCAATTTATCTTGATAATAGTCCCTATGAGATACAGAGGGGTTATTATTATCATCACCTCCTTAGAAATAGGGAATGGGAAGGAACAATAGGTTAAATTAATAGAGGCAACCATAAATTGATTTATAGCTTTGAAACCTCACAAAATAAAATCATGCTTAGTTTACCATTTATTTTAGAAATAATGGCTTCCCAAGTGTTTTAAAGGCATTATTTATCACCTTAGATTTTATCTGATAATTGTAAAATGTAGAGGTTTTTCAATTACCCTAGAAGCTCATATTTTATTTCTCGATATATAATCCACATAAGAAAATAATGCCTAAATGATATAAATAAATATTAATAGAATTTTGGTCAATAATTAACTGATGAAGAAAATTCAACAATTTCTACATATGCATAAGTACTTGAGGATTAATTTATGGATAAATGTCAAAAATGCAATTCACGTTTCCTGGTACAGCTTTACTATTCTAAACATACCTCACAAAATCACTCACTTATAAATGTGTCATACTGAAAGATTTCATGAGGATGTAAAATGGCTAATATACAATTCAGGTTACTTTTATAACCTTGGTTCAAATAAAAATATGGTGGGGGGGGATGTCCAAGATGTTTTAGTTACAAAAAGAGACAACAAAAACACAGACAATAAATTAGTCTCTAAACCTTGTCTGCTCTTGTAGGCAACCCTTAGGAATGGTTTAATTTATGTTCTAGCCTAAGGGGGTATGCCAGAGAGACTTTCACGTATGTTCCAGTATTTAGCTTTTCCTTTCATCTTCTACCAGTATGTACATTATCTTTTCTTTGCTAATCTTAGCATATACAAAGGGTTTTTGTTTTTTAATAGGAGGCAAGGTGATAGAATCTTTTTTGTGCTTTCTTTCCTCATTCTTCCTTCTCTTTTTTTTTTTTAAATAAAGAGGTTTTTTATGTATAATTCGAATATGATGAAAATGTAGGGTTCTTCATTCCTGAATATAGTTTCTAGAAGGGACTCTTGTCAATGTGCTTCTTTAGACCTTTAGGAGCAGGTATTTACTTCTCTTCTGAGGGTATGCACACTCCACTCCTGTACTCACAAACTGTATCTACAGCCATGGAACCACTGATGACCTGTTGGAAATTGAAGGGCACCTGGAATGAGGAAATACATGTAAAGTATCTAGCACATTGCCTGAGTAGCATATAAAAAGCACTGAATAAATCCTGGTTACCTTTTCTTTCCCTCTTTCAGATAACAGGTGTCAGCAAATCATTGTCCAGCTCGTGAAGTGTTATATGTATTAGCATGTGTGAGAAGCACATAGGGAGAATTTCTAATTTTCTGGGAGTTGAGGCTCACGAACTGCCCTTGCCAACAATGAGAGGCTCAAATCCACTGTATATTAAGGCTTGTTGACCATGTAACTGCACACTGTTAGTTTTTCTGAAGAGCTGTTTCGTTTGCTGTCAACACTGAGCAAATTGTCTTTGATTCTACAAGGCACTTGAGCTTCTTTTCATTGACTCTTTTTAAAATTTAGTTTTGATAACAAAAATTCTCCTTTTCATATCTGTCAATAAAAGCACTGTGGTAAGATGAGGATGTTTAGTGAATACAATGCTGATGACATTTTCAGATCTGCGGTGAATATGCTTTATATGTTTTCATGCCTAGAGCATCACTCAGAGCCAAAAGCAGAAAATCAGATGGTCCTGATTCATCACATTCCTTAACCCACACTGTTCTGATGCAAACTGTTTTGATTGGATTTGGACCAGGCTTGAATATTGGAGGTAGAAGATGGGGGTGCATGGAAAACCAGAGGGAGCTGATCAACTTCTCTGTAGTCAATTTGGTTTACAATTTGGTTTACTATTTGGTCCTTCACAAATTCACTAACATCTTTGAGAGCAGTTTTTTGTCTTCCGCTACTTTTGTTTCTGTTTTGTGCAGCACCTATTACAGTATGAACTCACCTGAAGAAGCCCACTAATATTTCTAATTCACACTAATAAGGTAAGGAGTCTTCCCTGAACACTCAATCTAAGGTGACACCCCCTACCCAAGCACTGCATAGCCCATCTTTCTATTATATTTCACTTGTTGCCATTATCACTTTCTGACATTTTCAGTTCATTTGGTTTCCTGTTTATTACCTGGTATCATGGAGATAAACAGGAAACCAAATGAACTGAAAATAAAACTGCCTGAACTATTAAAGATATGAAATAATATAAGTATTTACTGAATAAAGAAAGAAAGAAAGGAAAAGGTTTTTAAGGATTTCCTTTTCAGGAAAGTAATTACCACTGTCAGCCTGGTGTATTTAATTTAGTTTTGAACTATCAACACATCCCTGGAAAATAATGTAACAGCTCTGATCCTATCACACCCTTGGGTCCCCTGAAATAAGACAAGGAAAAGCAGAATAACTTAGCCTCCTAAAAATCTATGAGTGGTTCCAGCTAATCTTTAGTTCCATAAAGCTGAAGCCAATGGAACTCTAGAACGTATCAGATTTTAGGAGTTTGGCTGTAATTGAGTCAAATGCAGAATATGATGAACTAAACAAAATGCAATTGATAGCATTATTTTGGAGAGATAGAATAATTTTTTAGAAGGATGCTGAACTAAGGAAAAAGTTTTGCCATCATTAGAAACTACTTTTCATCAGGAGAAGAGTTAAAATAGTTAGAAATAAAGACTATTCTACTATTGGTTGCCATCCACTGTAAATCAACAATCTTCTAGATCAGGGGTCCCTAACCCTAGGCTGCATACCGGTACCAGTCCATGGCCTGTTAGGAACCTGGCTGTCTGGCAGGAGGTGAGCAGCGAGCCAGCGAGCATTACTGCTTAAGTTCTGCCTCTTGTCAGATCAGCATGGGCATGAGATTATCGTAGATGCACAAATGCTATTGTGAACTGCCATGCAAAGGATCTAGGTTGTGTACTCCTTAAGAGAATCTAACTAATGCCCAATGATCTAAGATGGAACAGTTTCATCCTGAAACCTCCCAACCAGCCCCCACAACCCCACAGATCTGAAACCAGGTTCTTGTGCCAAAAAGGTTGGGGATTGCTGTTCTAGATTATCACTTTTATACAGGACACGCAGCCTAAAAGCTCTTTCTTGTAATTTACATGCATAGTTGTTAATAAAGAATTTCTGTCAATATACTGAAAGAGAAGCTGACCAATAATGTGTGATCAGACTAAAACTCACTGCAGCAATGACCTGCATAGCCAAAGCAGTCAGCCTGATGAGAAATACACGTCTAGAAAAGTATTCTTCTTTGTTTGATCACAAAGAGGTTGATATAATAGGTTATTTCTTGGACTGAGAGGCCGAATGTCTGTTTCAGGTTCATGTGTCTAAAGAAAAAGTGTATTTGTATTATTCAAAATGGTCATATTCAGTATCATACAGGAGGTTATTTGCAGTAGTGAACACAAAAATGTTAGTCTTTTAAAATAATAATTATTCTTGTGTTGTACGTCACCAAGGGTTAGCCTTGAGCTCTGCACATGATGGTGACTCAAGGATCTAAACTGAAAGTAATTTCCTTAGTTTATCAATAAGGTCACTATTTCAACAACATGCTCCCCATTTGCCTTGGCAAGGAAGGAGAGCATGAACGTTTGTTCTTCCCTTTGAAATGCTTCTTTCAAAGCAGACAAAGAGACTCTCATCCCTGCTCCTTATACTTAATAGACATGTGTGGGTCACACAGGCATGCTTAACTTTAATAGAATATAGTTTCTTCTTGTTCATACAGTAAAGCTTTAGTTATGTCTGCTACAGCAGCTCTGAGTACGAAAAAAAGTGTTGCAATAGAAACTGAGTGCAGCGGGGTGTCATAATGCAAAAAGAGAAATTTTTTTAGCAGAAAATCTAGAGATACTGGCAGCAGAAAAATAAAATTAAAAAAATGGTGTGGTGGAGTCATTAAAAGGGAGCAGTGTCACCTCCACACCTCCATTCCTTTCCCTTCATTTATCTTCTTTTCATTTCTCCTTTTTCTTTCCTTTTTTCTCTCCCCCAGTATCTCATGCACACCACAAATAAAATGCTAAGGTCCCCCCACCAAACATCTGAATGGACCCCACCTCTCAACCAACAGCATTCCAAAATTAACCTAAAAACCTAGATCAGGCCATGATGGGAAGGAGAGGTCAGACATGCCTTACTATGTCCTTCTCCCTTTTGGAATTCAGGAAAACCCAACCAGCATTAACATCAACACAGACAGTAAGTCTGATAAGAGACATTTACAATCTATTCTCTCTGAAGCCTAGAGGCTTCATCTGCATGATAAAACCTTGGTTTCCACAACTCCTTATTATAACTCAGACATTCCTTTCTATTGATAACAACTCTTTCAACCAATTGCCAATCAGAACATTTCTAAATCTACTTATGATACGGAAGACCTCACCCTCAGCACCCCCAGGTTCAAGTTGTCCTGCCCTTCCGGACTGAACTAATGTAAATCTTACATGTATTGATTGATGTATTATGTCTCTCCAAAAGCAAGCTGCACCCCAGTCACCTTTGGGACATGTCATCAGGACCTCTTGAGGTTGTGTCATAAGTATGTTCTCAGCTTTGTCAAAATTAACTTTCTAAATTGATTGAGATCTGTCTCAGATACTTTTGGGTTTACACACAGGTGGGATAAGGATATTGCTAAGAACTTGGAGGTAAAGAGATAGTGTATTTTTAATACCTAATGATGTTACTCAGATCACAGATCTGGCTCCACTATCATCTCAGGTCCTTTTAGGTTTTGGGGTGATAATGACAAGGCACATTGATATGTACTAATTTTCAGGTTAAGAACATGAGGGCACTTTATTGCTTGCTGTCACTCAGGGTACAGAGTTTGGGCTGCTCTAATAGAAGAAGCAGGAATTAGAAATGTATTTCAACATTCTGTAAGTTCTCATTGTATCATTTTCTTCCTGTCAGTGAAGAGATGTATATTCATTGACTCATCATGGTAGCCAACAGAGCAGGCAAAAAGTGCGTGTGGCTCTCAAGCCATTCTCAAAAAGGGGGCAGTGCCTTTATCTTTTAAGCATTTGAGCTATTGAAAACATACGTCTCTGTCATCACCAGAGAGGCTCAGCTGGTTCACTTTACTTCTTCCCAGTCACATTTATTTAAATATAAACCCAAATGTACATCATCATAACAAACTACTTTCATTTTTTAGTCTAAAAGCTTTTTCAAGTTGGGTTTGGTGACCATCTCAACAGAATCTTCATCTATAAGCCATGCCTAAAATATTCACAGGCCAAAGGATGTGTAGCAGCCTATTCCTAGGCCAAAGGATGAGTACAAGCTGTATCTAAAAGAGTTTACTGTATAAAATGTAGAATGATATAAAATGAAATGTTGTAACAAAAAAATAAATAAAATTACAGTGTGCTAATTTCATATATTTGGATAATGCTTAGTAACAAAAGCACAAAAGTATAACTAACATTTTGATGAGCATTTCCTGTGTGCCAGGCTTTCTGTTGAATATTTTACATAGGCAGTCTTATTTAATCACCACAAGAAACTTATGACAGAGGTTCTGCTATTGTCCCCGAAGTGACAAGTGAGGAACTGAGAAATTAAGTAACTTTACCAAAAGTTGGAGACAGGACTATACTCTTTGATATTCATCGCAATATTTAGCCAACACAAATGCACAAGAAGTAATGAGAGTGGAGGTGAAGTTCTGTCTAAATCTCCCTGGAGAAATCAAATGAATAAAACTTTACAGAGAATGTGAGATTTTGAGGCAGGACTTGAGAACCATTAAGAGTTTACATATCCTATAAGCATTGTAAGCTGAGGGAAAAACATGCTAGGATAATATGAAGTTTAGAGGAAGTAAAGGAAACTAAGACTCAATAGGTTGAAAAGATCAAATTGCAAAGTTCATTTTGAGCCAAGCATAAGAGTATAATGATTGCATAATGTAGGTGATGGGGAAGTACTGAAGAATTATGAGCAAAGGTAGCTGTGTATTATTTGCTTATGAAAAAAATAATGCCCTGTGGCAATGGAAGATGGATTGGAATAATATGGAAGGGAACTGTGGTGGATCATGCCTATAATCCCAGCACTTTGGGAGGCTAAGTTGGGTGAATCATTTGAAGTCAGCAGTTCAAGACTAGCCTGGCTAACATGGTGAAATCCTGCCTCTACTAAAAGTACAAACATTAGCCTGGCATGGTGGCAGGTGCTTGTAGTCCCAGCTACTCAAGAGGCTGAGGCCTGAGAATTGCCTGAACCTGGGCAGCGGAGGTTGCAGTGAGCCAAAATCGCGCCACTGCATTCTAGTCTGGGTGACAGAGTGAGATTCTGTCTCAAAAAAAAAAATATGGAAGGGAACTATAGACTCTTTAACTATATTGCACAAATATAGGTCTCAGAATCAACTGGTATTTAAAAAAAAATGGCTTACAGAGCCACACAGACCTGGGTTTGGAAGCTAGTTGTACTATTAATACATAGTAACTCTGACTACTAGAATATTTTCGAACTTTTTTTAAAGTCTGTTTTTCTTTTCCATCAGTAAAATAGAAATGACCACAATACTTACCTTATAGAATTGTTTAATGATTTAATATAATGATTATACATCCTTAGCATAGTGCCTTAAACATACCATGCACTATAAACTGTCAGCTATTATTATTATGAAAATGTTCCTATAGTATTTAGAACACAGTTGGTTCTTGGGAATTGTTAGCCTTTGTGTGTACAGATGTCATCATCTTTATCAATCTACTTACCTATATACCTCAGTTATAGTACCAAAATGTATTGCAGAGAATGAATTAGACCACTGACAGGAAACAAAAAGAACAGAAAATAACCTTCTGTGAACTCTTTCTGCAAGGTAAATAATAGGAACCAAGATCTTTCTCTCTATATACCCTCTTACAAAGCCCCAATTCTCACAGAGGAAATCAGAGAAGGTCTCACATATTGTAGTACATAGGGAGACAGACATCTGATGAAATAAGAAGAAAATGTTATGGGCTGTGGTTTTTCAGGAAGTAGAAAGTAGAGCTCATTATGCCAAAGGCCCTAAGATAGTGGCCTCAGTAAAAAGCAAGAGTGAAAAAATTTCCCTCTTTTGTAAATATCTCAGATGAAGCTACAGCAATATCAAGGCAAGGGATATGGTAGTATGAGAAAGGAAAATAAATTTGGATAGCTTCCTATAATAGTTAATGTTTTAAAAAATCTCTTACATGTATGGATATAATTTTGATTCTATAATACTTAAAAAGATGTGTGTGGCATATATATAAAATTTACACATTAATTAGAAAAAAACAGAAACTCTCTAAGTGATCCAAGAAGGAAAATATTTAAAACAAGGAGCTAGAAGATTGGGAAGCCACTGGGTTTGTTGAAAGAGCAGAGATTGAGAAAAGCCACTGTAACTCTCAGGTCCACTGCGAGCTTTCTGAGAGTCAGGCAACTGCAGGAAACAGGAATTCACTGTGTGTTTATAGCTGTGTCTAGGCCAAAGGTAGATGATTTTTGGGAGAATTCCCAGAAGCTGTTTCAAAATTTCATATCTCCTGAAGCTCACATATATCCCACTGATGCCCCAAGAGCAATAAGACATTTTTAGCCTCTCTTAAGCTTTCTGTTTCTCACATGAGTGCCTTTCATTGGTAAATCTAGGCCACAATCCAGTTGACAAAGGAAAAACAGAATAGAAGAATCCCTAAATGGTGCTAACTTGCCAAGAGTCAGAGATAATTATGGAAAATAACTTTTATATTAATCTTGGTAGTATGTTATTGCACTGAAGATAAGACGTTCATTAAAATTTTAGCCTAGAGTGGTTTCTTTTGTCAACAAATTATGAAATTTATTTATAATGATATATGTACTTTCAGTATATTTGTTTACACATTATGTTAAACATATGCATACTTCATAGATGATTAGTATGCAAACAAATGTAGATATCAACTAGAATAGTCTTTTCAACAAATGGTGCTGGAACAAATGGATCTCCACATGCAGAAAAATGAAGTTAAACCTCCACCATTATTCAAAATGGATCAGAGACATAAATGTAATACATAAACTATAAAAGTTATCAGAAGAAAACATAAGAATAACTCTTCATGACTTTTGGATTAGGCAATGCTTTCTTAAATAGAACACAAAATGCACAAAGAAGTAGACAAATCCGTCCTCATCAAAACGAAAAACTTGGTTTCAAAAGAGAGCATTGATAAGGTGAAAAGGCCACACAAAGAATAGAGAAAATATTTACAAATTATATATCTGATAAATAACTTAATCCAGAATAATAAAGAACACTTATAACTCAACAATGGAAAGGTAAAAGTCCCAACCAAAGCACAAAAGATATAAATAGACATATTTGCAAAATAGAAACAGATAAAAATATGTACACATGAAAAAAGATTCAAATTAGTTATGAGGGAAATTGAATCAAAACCACAATGACATACCACATCACATATACTGGGATGTCTAAAATAAAAGACAGATACAGTCCGAGCATCTGTAATCTGAAATCACCAATTCTTCAAAATCTAAATGTTTTTGAGCACCAACATAATTTCACAGTGAAAAATTTCACACCTAACCTCATGTGATCAGTCACAGTCAAAATGCAAGTGCACGATACATAGATTATTCAGTATCCTCAAGAGGAAAATGAACTTCACAGCTGCCTTCAGCTGTAGTATATTTTTTCTACACCCAGTTTTCCCTAAGAAGCATGTCCACAAAAGGTAATAAAATGGCATATGTGCTAGCTGGACAAACCAATGACAGGTTCCCTATGATGCCCCAAGTGGAACCAAGACCTACATGTGTTACTCACAGTGGTTTTTTGTGTATTTTCTGCTCTGTATTATAAAGATGTTGTTGAAAATGTCAAAAAGGCCTGAAGACACCCCTATGGAAAACCGTGATAAGAAAAAGAGAGGGTATTTATGTTTATCTGTAGCACAGAAAGTCAAGCTGTTTGAGAAACTGAACAGCAGCATAAGTATGAAACATCTTACAGATGATTATGGTATTGAAATGACATATATAACATAGCCGTATGACCTAAAGAAAGAGAAGGATAAGCTGTTGAAATTCCAGGTTACGAGTGATGAACAGACATTAATGAAAAATAGAAAAACACTGCATAAAGCTAAAAATGAAGATCTTGATTGCATATTGGAAGTGTCGATCCACGAAATGTGAACACGTGTAATGGTACACTAATCATTAAACAAGAAAAAATCTATCGTGATAAACTGAAAATAGAAAAGAATTGTGAATATTCAAAAGGCTGGTAGAGGAAATTTAAGAAAAGACACAGCACTACCTTTTTAAAGATTTCAGATGATAAAGCCTCTGCTGATCACAAAGCAGCAGAGAAGTTCATTGACAAGTTTGCCAAGGTCATCAGTGATAAAAAAATCTGACTCAGGAACAAGCCTATAATGCTGAAGACACATCACTGCTTTGGCCTCCTTATACCAGAATGATATTGACTACAGCGATGAGACAGCCCCTACAAGAATTAAGGATCCCAAGGACAGAATAACCACGCTGGGATGTGCTCATACAGCAGTCACACATTCGTGTAAACTTGCTGTGATAGGCAAAATTTTTGCTATTTTCAAAGAGTGAGTGTCTTATCAGTCCACTGTTACACTAATAAAAAAGCATGGATCACCAGGGACATCTATTCTCATTAGTTTGACAAACATTTTGTACCTGAGGCTTGAGCTGATTGTGGGGAAGCTGGACTAGATAATGCCTGGAAGATTTTGTTATTTCTTAACAACTGTTCTGTTGATTTTCTAGCTGAAATTCTCATCAAAAATAATGTTTGTGCCAGGTCCTTTTCCCAAAGTGTGACTTCCTAATTCAGCCATGTGACCAGGGTATGCCTAGATCAATTAAGATTAAATATAAAAACGCTTTCTTGAACAGCCTGTTATCAGCAGTGAACTGAAGTATGAGTGTGGAAGGTTTTCATAAAGCATTTAGGATAAAGGATGCCATATCTGCTGTTGCCAAGGCTTGGACCACGGTGACTAAGGACACAGTTCTGCAGACCTGGCACAATCTCTGGTCTACAGGTACGTTCAGTGATAATGACAAATATGGTGGTGACTTTGAAAGATTCCACATGTCAAGTGAGAAAAAATGATGTCTGACCTCCTTACATATGTAAGCAAAGAAAATACCTTTAGAGTCCATCAGTAAGCTGGAAGAGGTGGATATTGAAGAGTTTTTAACATTGATAATGAAGCTCCAGTTGTTCATATGACCAACAGTGAAATAGCCAAAATTGTTCTGGATCAAGGTAACTGTGATAATAGAGATGATGAAGATGATGTTAACACTGCAAAAAAAGTGCCTATAGACAACATGGTGAAAATGTATGATGGGCGTATTGAAATAGTGCAGTGTGCATTCACAACAGAACATTAACTCCAGTTTGTAAAATCAAAGACAGACTTCTAAGATTAAAACTGTTGTTAATGAGGCAGATGACTTTGGAGGAAACATTTTAAAAAGCCATCCAGCAGAATGCCTCCTTACCCCTAGAGAACACACGTCCTGGTTCCTCAACTGCTTCTGATGTTCTCAGCTAAAAATAAAATGTACGACAATTTTATAATCAAAACACAGCACCGTAGGTGTAATCTGAAAGCCTGTTGTTGTTTGTTTTTTGTTCTTTAACAGCTGCTACAGGTATTCTGGTGATGCTGCTATGCTGCTTAGTACCCTGAATACATTATTTTTTCACTGTAATAATGTTATGTTATAAATTTTACTATGATGTACTTACGTGTGAATAAGTGTAAGAAAACGATTGCTTATATGTAGCATATAAATTCAGAATCAGAAATGATGGTGATCCCACACAACCACAGTTTATCCACATGGGTGTCTGAGATACATGCCTTTGCTTTCTGATGTTTCAGTGTACACAAACTTAGTTTCATGAATAAAATTATTTTGAAATATTGTATAAATTATCTTCAGGCTATGTGTACAAGATGTACATATAAATGAATTTTTGTGATGCGACTTGGGTTTCTTCCTGAAGATGTCTCACTATGTATATGCAAATATTTCAAAATCTGAAAAAATCCAAAATCTAAAACACTTTTGGTCTCAAGCATTTCAGATAACGGATTAGTATGTGGAGAAATTGGAATCCTTATAAACTGCTGATAAGATTAAAGTTCAGCAGAGTGCGGTGGTTCACACCTGTAATTCCAGCATTTTGGGAGGCTGGGGTGGTGCAATCCTGACTTGAGGTCAGAAGTTCCACACCAGCCTGGCCAAAGTGGTGAAACCCTGTCTCTACTAAAAATACAAAATTAGCCAGCTGTGGTGGCCAGTTCCTGTAATTACAGCTACTCAGGAGGCTAGGGCAGGAGAATCGCCTGAAGCCAGGAGGCAGGAATTGTGGTGAGCCAAGATCGTGCCATTGCTCTCCAGCCTGGGTGACAAGAGCAAAACTCCGTCTCAAAAGAAAAAAAATTTAAATAAAAAAATTTTAAAAAATAAAATAAAATGGTTCAACCATTTTGGAAAAGTTTAGCATTTTCCCAAAATGTTAACTATAGAGTTACCATATTATGTAGCAATTTCACTCTTAAGTATACACTCAAGACAATTAAAAACATATGCCCATGCAAAAACTTGCATATGAGTGTTTATGGCAGTATTATTCATAACAGTCAAGATGTGTAAACAACCCAAATATCAGGTGATGAACTGATAAGCAAAATATCATATATCTATGCAATATTATTTGTCCATAAAAACAAGTAGTGATACATGTTACAACATGAATGAACATTGAACATCATTGTAATGAATGAAACTAGACAAAAAGGCCATATAGTGAATGATTCCATTTGTGGGACATGTCCAGAATAGGTAAAATGATAGAAAAGAAAATAGACAATAGTTTTAGGGACTGAGTTAGGGGAAATGGGTAGTCAATACTATGGAGTTTCTTTTGGGTGTGATAAATATATTCTAAAACTTGGTGGTAATGGTTGTTCTAAAATTAGATAGTGGTAAATGTACTAAAAACTACTGAATTGTACACTTTAAATGGCTCAATTTTATGGTATGTGAATTATATCTCATAAAAAGCTATAATTTAAAAAAAAACAGAGCTGAAATCTGAAAAAAAAAAAACCCTAAGAAGAGAATGCTAGCAATTTAACCTTTTATGTTAACAAATATTTAGGATTATTATAAGCTATGAAATATAAAACAAACTATAAATATGAAATATAAAACAAACTATAAAATAATATATGAGGTCAATTATTTTAAATTTAAAGGTATATGAAATGAGAAGGGATTTAGAGTGGTTTATGATTTAAATGATAAATTACCCTATGGCCATGATCATTGTTGCTTTGCACTGTAACCAACATAGTGCCAATACATGTGAATGCCTGTACATACATTTTTCTGGTTTTTGTTGTTGTTGCTGTTGTTTGTTTGTTTTTCTGCAGCCTCAACCTCCATTAATTCTCCCACTTCAGTCTCCTGACTAGCTGGGACCACAGGCACTCACCATCATGCTCAGTTAATTTTTGTATTATTTGTAGAGACGGGGTTTTGCCATGTTTCCCGGGCTAGTCTCAACACTCCTGGGCTCAACTGACCCATCCACCTTGGCCTCCCAGAGTGTTGGAATCACAGGCATGAGTCACCACGCCCTGCTAATACATATTTTTAATTATACTTCTCTTTTAGTTTTAGCATTGCTATTTTAAGAACGTGTAATGGCTAACACTTAGCCTTAGTAAAACTAAAAATCTGGACATGTATTCTATTTTTTTGAAAGGTCTCACCAAGGTCCTCAGAATGGATTCTAAAATTTAAAAATCTGTTACATGTACATCATAATAAAGTAAAGATGAGGCAATAAAGATAAAGTAATACCATACAATAAAGATAATAAAGTGCAAATTTTAAGTTGCTAAAGGAATTAATAAATAATGTTAAATTAGAAGAAATTTGGAAGGAAATACGTTTTGTATTTATTACATTTTATCTAAGTGAAGAAAGCTAGTTTTAGAACCAGTGGTATCTTTCTAATTTATAACAGTGCATGAAGGTGACGAACATTACTAGGAGAGAATGATATTGAATTATTCAACAGAAATACTTCAGGTTTTTTCAGAACAATGAAACTAAGAAAACATAAAAATAAATAATTGGCATATTTGAGTTTTAAGTATCCAGATAAAGATGAATATTGGCAACATTTAGATTTCAAATAAGATCTATTACTTTCTTGGCATCAGCACTGTAGCAAAATGTTATTTTTCTAACGTACCAGTAATAAATACTTTAAGTACAGTGGATATTTTCCCTTTTATACTTGCTAATTTAAAAAGAAAATGAATGATAATAGAGTAACTTGTGAATAGATTGTCATAGTATTCTATATAATCATCACTTCTTTTTATTTTCTTTAGCTACACTTATGCATCATTTTCATGATATTTCTCTAAAATTCATTTTTATTTCTATGAACTCATCTTCTTTCCTCTATCCTATGATCTCATCTTGCTACCTCTTGTCATTTTATGTGTCTTTCAGCATAATACTCCTATTATATATTTTATTCATCTGCTTTGTTTCATAAATCTGCTTTTTAGATATAAAAATATTTTCCTTTCTCACCAAATGTTAAATCTTTCTTAAAACACCAATTCACACATATGAAAAATCTATAACCTGTCTTTGATATTAAGCCAATTAGAAAAGATTACTAGTAGCAGTTTTCTTTCACCTACCAAGGTTATTTTAATTTTCTACCTCTCCACAGGAATCTGTATCATCTCCCCAACCCACAGGATTTTGGGTTCACTACACTGATGATAACTTTTTAGGATCTGATGGCAAGAATCAATAAATATCTCAGATGCCTTGGTGTGACACATAATGTGCCAGATGGTGGGAAGTACTCCCCATTAAAATTTGGGTGCCTGCCACCATGGTGAAGTTTCTAAGTTACCAGTGGCCTATGCCACATTAACTCATTCTCTATACGGTGAAAATTAAGTTGCTATATTTTACACACCCCTGCCATTGAGAAAAAGTCCCCTTTAGAGTCTGCAGGCAACATGCATTCCCACCATTCCTACAGCCTGTACCTGTGACCTCATGGGAAGTTTTTTATAACCAACTGTAGGAGAAAGCCAAAAATTTGACTGGTTTACACATTAAAAATAGATTTGCCACATATAGGTGAAGGGGAGGAAGGCAGCAAATCACACTGCCACGTGTGCACCTATGCAACAATCTTGCATGTTCTTCACATGTACCCCAAAACCTAAAATGCAATTAAAAAAATAGATTTGCAACAAGTAAGAACTACACAACTATAACATAACAATTCCACTCACTGGGCTCCTAGAAGACAATAGGGGCAGAAACTTGAGCAGTGCACTTCAATGGTAATGGAAATAACTAGACATATGAATACATACCCATTAATGAATGGTCACAGTAGATTTCCTGAATAGTCATAAGCATGAAAAGAAACTGACTTGAGGATTAGTGACAAGGAAGTCAGAGGAAGAGGTAAATGGGAATTCAGCAAAAGACCTCTTGGGTCATTTCTTAGTGCAGAGATATTTGTATCTCATATATACACTGCCTTGCCACAGGGCATATACTGCAGAGATGTCTCGATAATCACATAGACAAGGTGACCTGCTCTGCGGATGTTGGAAGTCAGTCTGCATTAATGCTTTTTGTTTTTAGAGACAGGGTCTCACTCTGTTGCCCAGGCTGAAGTGCAGTGGCATGATTGTAGCTCAGTGTAGCCTCAAATTCCTGGGCTCGAGCAATCCTCCTACCTCAGCATCCTGAGTAGCTAGGACTATAGGGGCAAGAGTCACCATGCCTGACCTTTTTTTTTTTTTTTAAAGTTTTTTGTAGAGATGGGATCTTGCCATGTTGCCCAGGCTGGTCTTGAACTCCTGTCTTCAAGCAGTCCTCCCATCTCAGCCTCCCAAAGTACTGGATTATGGGCATGAGCCACCATGCCTGATAAATATCAGTCTTTTTCAACAACCACCCCAGTGTTTGTTCAATAAATCTAAGAACTAATTGTTCAATGCAGATCAAATGGAAATTATGCAAGAGTTAAACCATATGAGTGTAACCCTCTCCAAGGTTAACCTGGCTTGGAAAGTTGCTAAGAAATGAGTTTGCCAAGAGCTGAAATGAAAGCTGAGTCTCCAATATGGTACCATTCCCCAGGACCAGCCAGTCTTCTGGTGGCAAACTGATTACATTGGTTTTTTATGTCATACTTAGGGTACCAATTTGAAATCACTGAAATAGACACTGTGGGTAGGGATTTTCCTTCCCAGTCCCATAATATTCTGTCAGAAATATTATCCTTGGATTCACTGAATGCTTTACTTACAGTCTGTATTAATCTGTTCTCACACTGTTACAAAGAACTACCTGACACTGGGTAATTCATGAAAAAAAGAGGTTTATGTGACTCACAGTTCTGCAAGCTGTGCAGGAAGCACGGCTGGGAGGTCTCAGGAAACTTACAATTATGGCAGAGGGTGAAGGGGAAGCAAGCATGTCTTACCATGGTGGAGCAAGAGAGAGAGAGCAAAGGGGAAAGTGCTATACACTTTTTTTTTGAGACAGGGTCTTGCTCTGTCACTCAGGTTGGAGTGTAGGGGTGTGATCTCAGCTCACTGCAACCTCCATCTATTGAGCTCAAGCAATGCTCCCACCTTAGCCTCCCCAGTAGCTGGGACTACAGACAGGCGCCAGTACACCCAGCTAATTTTTGTAGAAATGGGGTTTTCTATGTTGCCCAGTCTGGTCTCAAACTCCTGGGCTCAAGCAATCTGCCTGCCTTGGCCTCCTAAACTGCTGGGATTATAGTCATGAGCCACTGTGCCCACCCATGCGACATACTTGTAAACAAACAGGTCTTGTGAGAACTCACTATCATGAGAACAGGAAGGGATAAATCTGCCCCCATGATCTAATCACCTCCCACTAGGTCCCTTTTTCGACATTGGGAATTATAACATGAGATTTGGGTGGGGACACAGAGTCAAACCATGTCACTGTCAAAGGATTCCAAATATTGTTTCTGACCGAGGAACTCATTTGCTGTGAGATTAGTGAGAGGATAAAGTAACACCATGAGAGTCAGTGATTTTAAAAGGTACCCCAACACCTTGAGGTACAGTGAGAACACCTAGGTCTGGAGCCAATGAGAGAAATAAGAGTGGATCTTCTTACTCTTAATATCCCACTTCCTGTCCCAACAACTTTGGGCTCCCATTCGTAAGGGAGTAATTCTTCTACCATGGAATAAAACTGAATGTCTATGCAACCAGAAGTTGAGATTGCCAGCGTACTATGTCACATAAATGAACTAACAGGCTAATCAGTGGTGTACTGAACAGTTTGGGGTAAATGATTCTGATTATTAAGGGAAAAGAATGTCACTGCTACACAATGGGGTGGAGTATGGAAACCTCTCACTGCTTTCATCTACAGTGGGAGAAATTAAGAGACAACTCAAACAACTGAATGCAGGTAGGATCACTAAAGTTTAGGGCATCCCACCAAGCAAAGAACCACAGCACCTTAGGTGCCAGCTGAGGACATAGAATAGTTACCAGAAAGGGAAGTTATTAGTATCAATTATTGCTTTATACCTAGAGGCAGGAATCACTATAGTACTCAGGCATGCTTTCTTCCTTGATTTGCTATGAATATATTTGTGTATATTAACTTACGTAATTTTTTTATATCAAGTATTTTGGTGGTGGAGAACCTGATAATTTACTGTTTAGGTTAAAGTTTATCAAAAAGGATTACTACTAAACTGGAAGGATATGTAACATTGCTAATTTGGGTAAAATAATATAGAATTTGTGATCTTTTCTTTGTGTTGAGAGAGAGTAAATTTCTTTTGAATAAAAAATAATTCCAATATGTTAGACTTGAGACTGTTGCGATTTTGTTGGTTTTTATGAGTTTAAATATAGGTAGAAAAGTTTATATGGATGCTAAATAGCCAGAGGCATAACTGCTGCATATTATTTCTTTAAGAGGAGCCAGCATGCACACATTTCTATTTCTGGCTGTCCTCAAATCGCAGTGACTAGAAACCTAGAAAACACATTTCCCAGAATCCCTTGCAACAGGTTTCCTGGTTAAGTCCACCAAGCAGAGGTTACAAGTCTGAAAAGTCAATGAAAAGCAGAAAGCATTATTCTTCATTCAGTGGGGAGATGTCTTAGACTTCAACAGATAGGATGTTTTGCAGCTCCTCCAGATCTCTGGAAATTATTCATCAGGTGCTATGGTGAGCTGAGATCCATGCTGGAGGCCTTCCTGTGATTCCTGTAACTTCCTAATCCTCTCATGGCTAGTGATGAAACTGAGTGTTCTTTATGATGGAGTAATAGCGAGTGTTCTTTATATGATTGCTGCTCCTCCAGCCCTTCCTATGCATTTTTAAATCACTGAGTTTCCTGTATTAAATTTATTCTTGCTTCAAATATCAGAGTTATTTTTTTTTTTTCTAATCAAACCCTGACTAATACCATGACATTGCTGAAACAAATCCTGAAAATTCTACATTTGGCAACACAATTTGATTTAGACTGCACTTTTTCAAAGAATTGATAGGTTGGCTCTTACCACACTGAGCGAAATCCTTAAACAGGCTTTACAGAATGAGTAATGAGAGAACACGATTGATTATTGAGGAAGATGTAAAACCTATGACACAGTGCACATATAATGGTGGTTCCCTAAGATTATAATGGAATAAAAAATTCCTATCGCTTACCACGTGGTAGCCATCCTAAGGTTGTGATACAACCTATTACCTTTCTATGTTTAGATGTACAAATATTTATCATTGTGTTACAATTGTCTACAGTATTCAGTACAGTCACATGCTGTATAGGTTTGCAGCCTTGGAGCCGTAGGCTATATTAGCATATAGTAGTAGGCCAAACTACTACACTCTATGATGTTTGCACAGTCAATGCCTAATGATGCTCTTCTCAAGACGTATCCTTGTCATTAAGTGGCACACTGTATTTTGAAATAGCATTTCTTGAGTGCTAGCTTGTGCTAGACTTTGTTCTGAGAACTTTATGCGCATTATTTTATTTGATCCTCACAACAAACCAGTGAGGGTGGCACGATTATTACTCCTATTTTAAGGATGTAAAACCAAAGATTTAGAGAGGGAACTTGTCTGACATAGCAGAGCTTGAAAATGGTGGAAACTACATCCACATCCAGGCATCCTCGCTCTACAGACCTTAGTCTTAAATACTGTAATGTGCTGCTTTGTAATACAATTTTAAAAGATCAATTCAAAGTTACACAATCAATAAAAGTGATTAAAATACATAATGCAGATGAACATAGGTCTTACATAAATTAAAATGTTTTCCTAGGCTTATTGTGTGACATGAATATTTTTTTGTCTCCTTTTGCGCACTCTTATTTCAACCACTGTTCTGGTTTTGGCTGTCTGTTAAAAAATAATGATGATGGCTATGTTAATAACTAACATTTATTGAGCAGATATTCATCAGGTACTGTCCTAAACACTTCACATATGTATTTCATCCATTCTTCACCATAATTGTATTATTGCTTACCCTTTACAGACTGGAAAGTTGAGGCTTAGGTGAGTAGGTGATTTGTTCATGCAGAAGACACTATAAAATTATAACCTCACCTCTTTGCTGCAGGCCTGTCACTCACCAGGTGACTGTGTTTAGGAAGCTGCCAGTCTAAGAAAACGCATTTATGTTCCTTGGAAAAAGCCCTGATCTCAGAAGGCATTGACAAAATTTAAATTTAAACTTCTCTCTCTTTTCTTCTATCTATAAATACCTTTGTGAAGACAAGCTCATGCCCAGGACCTAAATTAAACTAAAGTGACAAAGGAAATGAAGCCAGTAGCCTGCAAAAAAATCTACTTTCTGCTCTGTGACTAGTAGATTTTTATAGGACTCTATGCTTCTGGAGAAGAACTCTGGTTTATTTCCTGCATTTTGAAACTTTTATTCTCTTCATTTAAAAGAAGATGGAACTAACTAGGAAAAGGAGAGGCTGCATACATGTAAGGCAGAGTTTTGCAGATATCTTGATGTTTGAAGTAACCTGAAGGCATTTATTTGCCTTTTCATTACTATCTTTCCCAAGAGATAAGAACACCTAATTGGGGCTGGTGAGGAGCGAAAACCTGGACCTAAACCCTTTGAGGTTTCAGGCTCCAGAACTCTTAAGGGGAAAAGAGGATTAATAAAGCTTCTTATGTCAGCAGATTGACATACCACACGTTACCCAGTGCTTCAGTTTGATCTGCATTAAACACATCAGCTGGAGAACAGCCCTGTATCTGTTAGCTACCAGTCTTAGTGTGATCCAGATTCCATCGTTAGTAAACTTCTGAAAATCCTGTTGCTTCTTTCAGAGGCCCTTATCTGCCAGCTGCTTCACGTGTTCTCATAACACTTTATTACATTTTGTGGCACTTACCACATTTGTTGTTATATATTTGTAAAACTATTCATTTTATATTTGTCTTTCTCCTTTGCCTAGAGATTATGTTATATTGTAGATTAGAAAAGCTGGCTTTGTTGTAATTGTAAACTAACAATCAAAGGCTGTAAGCCACAAGAAAAAAAAAAAAGGCAGGGAGGGAACACTTTTTGAAGGAGGAAAACCAGTAAATGAAGCTTTGTGTTTTAGAACTTTGGTGGATATAAGTATGAGCAGAAAAATATAAAAATACCCTCAGGTTTAGAGAAGACTTTATTAATAATTCTAATTCTGTTGACACATGATTGTATGGTGTGGGAGCTATTAAACCATTGGGTCGAAACAAATTTAATATGGAGACATTAGCTACATATAGATTCAGTTACAGTGTAAAGAATCAAAAAATTTAGGCTTGGAAGTAAGCTTTTATTATTAAATAAATTTAAATATTAAAATATTTGACAATTTAAATAATAGTCAAATATTTTAATTTTGTAGGTGAAGAAGGTAGGTGTTCAACATCATACAGTTACTACTTTAAAAGCTGAAATTAAAGGTCTACATATTATCAACATCAGTACCCTTTCCAATGAATGGAAGACATTACTAAGTTTTATAAATTTACAACAGCCAGTGAATGCCCTCCATTACAAGCAATAGTTATGGACTGTGGTTTCTTTTAGCAGAAATAAAATGAACAGAACCATTTTAGGAATTTGTGAAAGAAAATCCCTATCAATTGACTTAACCAAATGGCAGACTTGGACCAAAACTCCACCAGCCTTCTAACTGCACTAAACTCTCATTCTTACTAGCAGATTGCAATGGCAGTGTGGGAAATGGGAATTAACATTGGCTCAGTGTATCGATTCCTTTAAAGGTCTGAGCAAATCCCTTTTTCCTATTACATGCTACAATAGGATGTAAAATTTGTCATTAATAATTTTATATTGTTTATATGTTCAAATTGTGATATTTTGGGCACATTTCATCAAATGAAATATAAAATATAATTTAATTTGTTTACTTTGCGGCTGCTAGAAAATTTAAAATTACATACAAGGCATATATTTGCAGCTCACATTGTGATTCTATTAACAGCCTTTGCCAAGGCACAGTAATGTGGGTAACTGGTAATGTCACTTTAGGGGAGCAAGTAATCAGACCCAATGTTTGAGGTAACACACCAAATCATGAATCTCTCGGGGGTATGTTTATATTGATACCTTCAGCCCGATTTTAAATAATATTACCTCCTCCTGTGTTAAATACCTTTAGAATTTATTTTCATCAATATTTCCACACATTTGGACACATAAGAACCAAAATTCTGAAATTCTTTGAGTCTGTGAGCCTTTAATTTAGAAACCATGTTGATATGGCTTCAGCTGGCAGTATAGAAACAATGAAGGATATGCCATCATTGGTTATGAAAGATACTGGCTTAATTTCCCAGATAACACTCATGTAAGGAAGTTGCAGTATTTTAAGCAAATGGGAAGGTGTTTCTTTGTCTAGCAATAGAAGTTTAGTGGGATTGAGGAATGAGGACATTTCAAGTCTTCCAAAATCTCTCTCATTTACCCATCTTTTTTGTGTCCTCACTCTCTCAGTCAATGCCATATATTTCATGTAAGAGAATTAGCAAGACCATGATATCAATGACATTATAATTTGGCAATCAAATTTTTGGTGTTTGGCTAGTTCAGCATCAATGCTGTAAGAGAAATATATATTTTTTAAGCTTTAGTTTTTAGTTTTTTAAGTACAGTAATAGAAAGTACCAGAGTTTCAGACTGTACTTCACATAGATGGTTTAGGGAAGTGCTGTTAATAGAAACAATATGAGCTGCAAATATGTGCCTTGTGTGCAATTTTAAATTTTCTAGTAGCTGCAATTAAAAAGTAAAAATAAAAAATTATCTTTTATATTTTATTTAATGAAATATACCCAAAATATTTTAATGTCAACATACAAGCAATATAAAATTATTAATGACAGACTTTACATCTTTTTTTTTTTTTTTAACGGAGTCTCACGCTGTCGCTAGGCTGGAGTGCAGTGGCGTGATCTGATCTTGGCTCACCACAACCTCTGCCTCCTGGGTTCAAGCGATTCCCCTGCCTCAGCCTCCCAAGTAGTTGGGACTACAGGCATGCACCACCACTCCCGGCTGATTTTTTTGTATATTAGTAGAGACGGGGGTTTCACCATGTTGACCAGGATGGTCTCGATCTCCTCACCTCGTGATCTGCCCAACTGCACCCGGCCCTCTTGTTGCCTAGCTGGACCCGATCTCAGCTCACCTCAACCTCCGCCTCCCGGGTTCAAGCAATTCTCCTGCCTCAGTCTCCCAAGTAGCTGGAATTAAAGGCATGTGCCACTATGCCTGGCTAATTTTGTATTTTTAGTAGAGATGGGGTTTCTCTATGTTGGTCAGGTTGATCTTGAACTCCCGACCTCAGGTGATCCTCCCTTTTTGGCCTTTCAAACTGCTGGGATTACAGGCGTAAGCCACCGTGCCTGGCATAAATCTTATTATTCTTAAGCACTAAGTCTTCAATATCCCTGGTATATTTAGCCATTTGGGACTAGGGGCTAGGACAGCATGGGTTTCATTCTCTTTCTAAGCTTTCTGGTATGACTATAAATAGCCACCTGTCTTACAGTCTTGAACTTTTCATGCCTTGCCTACGTTAGTTGCTAGATTTCCAACTGTTGATAATTACAGGAGATATTTATTTTCCTTCCGTACTTTTTAGGCAAGAATCCTCATTTCTCAAGTATCTACTGCCTACAGTCTATTCTCAAATACCAGTTTCTTCACCAGAGTTTTTGTAGTAAGCAGCACCACCAACTCTGGAGAAGTTAAACAGAAATTCTTTTCTGGATGAATAATAATTAGTTAAAAAATTCATAGGAAAGCTAAATATTCTGTCTGAGAAAATGAGCATGCATTGAAAGGTTAGGCATCAATGAACACAACCAAGGTCATGCTAAGGATACCATTCTCCGCACCTCTGCAAGACTCTCTCAATACTGCTATACTAGAGTCGATTGGACCTGCATCTTTGCATCACTACCTCGAGATTCAAAGTTGAAGCTGAAGCACTTCACTGGTCAAGCCTCATAACCTGGCAGCCAAGGGAGTCATGGAGAGGAGATATCTAGATGCTTCCAGTTCTGTAGTAGGAGGTAGAATTTTCTCATTACTTAAATCAAGGGAATTCTTTCCAAAAAAGATGGGTGGTAGGATATAAACTCGAAAAAGAAGTCAACGCTCCACTACAAAATCACTCAAGAAATAAATACAGTAGAACAAGTGCATTTCCATGTTTAAGGCAAATAATTTATAGTGTCACTAATGTGTTCAATAAAAACTAAGGGCCTACTGACTTCTTTAAAGAGAGAGTTTATTCTTTTTTGTGATTAAAATTATATTGCTACATGTTTTAAATTTCACAAAGTAGTATTTCTGGTTTAAATAAGCCAAATTTTAAAAGCCATAATCTTTCCTAAAATAATGAGAGTTAACCGTTTGATGTGGCTTTTTTCTGTGCGTGTGTGTGTGTGTGTGTGTGTGTGTGCGTGTGCGCTCCAGGGGTGATATTTTAGAAGTTTCTCTACCTGAATCGTTTTGAAATGGAAAAACAAATGAACAAACAAACAAAAAAACACTTCCATCAATTCTTTTTAAAAAATCTATACTATTTTTATCATGGAAGAATCTATAGAAATATAATACAATAAATCTAATAACAGTGACTGAGATTAAAAAGTTTTTGTTTTTTAATTGTGGTAAGAACAATTAACATAAAATTTACCATCTTAACAAATTTTTAAGTGCACAACATTGTTAACTAAAGAGACAGTATTGTACAGAGACTCCCTAATTTTGATATCAGTCTTAAAGTCCCTAAGCAAAGGAATGATTTAGTTCTTAGAACTGCTTAAACTGTAAATTAACATTTATGCTAATGTCAATGTCACTCTACTTGGATATAAAACACATTTTTTATTGCCATTTGTCATGTCATCATTTCAAGGGTCAGAAAAAATGATGTATATTATACTGTAATCTTGCCCATATTCCATTTTCTCTATATAATGAAATGTGAAAATGGCAAGATAGTTTAAATGAACTCTGTGGGATCAACGGACTGTGTAAAACCTTGACACAACCAACCAATAGAGCCTCTTAATCAAGAGGAATGTATGCAGGACATAACACAGCTGAATTCGGATCCAGCAGCTGGCAGACACAGAGCAACGAAGAACTAGGGAAATTTAAAAATGAGTTGTAAACTAATTTTGATTGACTCTAAATGGAGAATGGCACAAAGAAAATCAGGTGCTGACTCTTATTTCTGAGAAAATTCAGAAATAATAGATGGCAACGTAGAACAGTCAGATTTTAGATTTATCAAAAACATTTATTAAAGTTTTTGATAAGGACAATATCCTAGTCATAATGTAAAGGTAAGTCTAACTTTACAAAAAATCAACTATGATTTCATTTGTTCATTTTTCTCCTCCATACATTATAATTAACATTTGTATTAAGCACCTACTATGAACACGTACTGAACACCTAATATTAAGCCATATACCTAGGTGATTAATTCAACATCCGTATAATGATTTGAAATGCCAATTTTGTAAATGTGTCCCGGCTGATTATATTGGAAGCAATTTGATGTAATCAGCCAGCTAAGTAACTTATCTCCACCTGGCATATTGCTACTTTTTTCACCCTGCATCAGTCACTAGTGCCAAAATGAGCTATGACTCCAGCTGCTCTGGCAATGATGCCCCTACCTACTCAGTTATAGAGCACTTTGCTTCATTAGACACTGAGGAGCACTTTAAATAGTAGAGCAACCAACTATACTTAGGGTTATTTCCTAGAGTATTATACATACCATAAGATGGGGGGGGAGGGGGAAATCAATAGAGACAGACTGCCTTATATTTTTCATGCAGAGTATTCCTGGCAGTGAGAAGCAAGTCACAATGAGGATGACTGAATGAGACAGAGGAGCTCAGGGAAAACCGAAGCAACCTATTACTAGCACATTCGATTTTGTTTTCTAGTTTCTAGCATTTTGCTACTCTATACATCACATGTTCACCTCATCATTTCACTGAATTTAATATCTGCTTTGTGAACATGAATCCTGAGTACTAAGACTTCATTCTTATTTTATGTTTCAAGATTCTGCTAAATAGTATGCTCTACATAACTGTATACATATTATGAGGGATTCCAGAAACTCATAAACTTACTTTTGTTGGTGAATCATGTTAAGTGCTCTTGAAACTTACCTGAAAATTTTTATACACCTTCTTCTATAATGTCCACATCATTTAGGATTTTTTAAAAAAGTCATTCAACAAATATTTTCTAAGAACCTATTACATCCCAGAAACTCTTCTAGTATTAGTGATTAGAGCATGAACAAAGTCATGTAATATCTCTTATATTAAATTTACATCCACGTGGGGTGAGGCAGAAAATGAACAAATGAAATATAAAACATGAGAAGGTGGTAAGTGCTATAGGTCAAAATAAATCAGGCTAGTGAGTAGGGGACATTGGAGGTATACTGTTAAACAGGATGGCCAGGGAGGGTCTTGCCAAGAAGGTGACATTTAAGTAAAGACCTGAAAACAGAGAAGGATCAAATATTTTAGATAAGCAATCAAATTATTAATAAGAAAATGGATAACTGGGTTTATGTGGCTGGAGGTGAACTACATAAAAATGCATAAGGTAGGCATCATAGACATTACTAATTCAATAACCTCTGGGGTAGTTCTTTTGACGGAAATAATTAGCTTACTCTTAGAAGCAGATTACACACAGTGCCTATAAACGATTAATCAAGTAACAATGGGAGGTTAGAATAAAAACTGTGAAATATGGTGTGTTGAAACTTGCAACCAAAATATAGTGTTGGAACTTAACCAAGCAGAAAGTAGCAACTTTAAAAGTAATGATATATGATAGTTTGAAATATGCATTATTTTCTTTTTTGAAACAGGGTGTCACTTTGTTGCCCCAGGCTGGGGTGCAGTGGCATGGTCATAGCTTGCTGTAACTTCAAACATCTGGCCTCAAGCTATCTTCCCACCTCAGCCTCCCAAGTAGTTGATACTACAGGTGTGCTGACCATGCCTGGCTAATTTTTGTTATTTTTATTTTTTACAGATAGGATCTTGCTTGTTGCTCAGGTTGGACTTGAACCCCTGGCCTCAAGTGATACTCCTCCCTTGCCCTCCCAAAGTGTTGGGATTACAGGTATGAGACACAGCACTTGGCCTGGAGGAGATACTATGAAACTATGATGAATAATAAGCTTGCATGTAGAAAGCCACAGATTGATAAAGAGCGGGTCTTCTGTATTGATCATCATTTAACGCCTATTGCCAAAATCATGAAAAGTAGGAACCGGATAATACTTCTTTTAATTGAGATATTTTTTAACTTGCATTAATAAATATTAGTATTATTCCTCATTTTCTTTTTGATTGGAAGGCTTTTATTTTATATTTGAAAGCTAAAGGAGTATAAGACCCAAATTTTGATTTGATCATACCATACAAATTAATTGAATTAAACTTGTAAAATAAGTCACAGAAAAGTTCAGGAGGCTTATAAATAATTGATGAGTCTTTGGTTTAAAAAAGGGAGAGACTATTTCAGTGATTTACTTTTCTAAATATTGAAGATATTCAAATAGATGGCTTGCTGCGTTTTTCTTTGGATTCATTTTTTTTTTTTTTTGTCATTATTCTACAAAATGTCTTGTAATCCAGTTAATCACTGTTAGCACAATTCCCTAGACATAAACTCAATTTAACTTTTAAAATTTTAATCACACAACGAATAGACATAGGGCGCTTGAACATTAATTAACTTCAAAATAGATTAGTTGATGAAAACGTTTAATTTAACATTAACTTTAGTAGAGAGGAGATGCTATACAAAGTATATTTACACATTTCAATGAGCAGAGACTTTAGCAGAGAGAAAATATCCTTTCTGCCATAGCAGATTTAAATCACTATAAATATTTTACAATCTCAGTTTCAAAAAAAAAGATGTAGCAATGGCTTAGTTATTTGTCTTCCCATTGCTCTCTCATACAAAACTTCAAGGAAAATGGTGTGGGGGATGGAGAGATCACAAACTATATCTTAGATACATCAAATGTCATGTAAACTACCACAGAATAGAAAAATTGAAGATTTTTTCTATCATTTTCAAAGTAAACATACTTCTGAGATCAAATAAAGATTTCTCTCTCATTGATGCAAACTGCTTATGAATGTGGAATAAAAGAGCCTATGAATGTGATTAAAAATATCAATAAACTAATAACCTTCAATAATCATATAGTTATTCAATGCTGTTCACAGTAATTCAAGAATATATTGATATTTTAAAATGTTATTATATCATCAATATAGATGATATAATATATAGAAAAATATAGCAAATTCAATAAATAACCAAAAAGGCATATAATAAAATTTAATGTCTAGACTTGATGAATGAGGATAAAAATTAGGCAAATGTGATGTCATAGAAAGCTCAAGAAAGAAGGATTTCAATATCAGGTTTGGTATTGGTTACTTCTCTTCCCAGTGGAATACGATGAGAAGTTTTTTTAAAAAGCCACTTCATTCAGTAAGATGGAAATCACTGTGATGTTGATGAATGGAGTTTCATGGAATACTGGGAGTGGCAGGAAGCAAGAATGAGGAGTAGAAAGTCAGTAAGTACAGACAATCTTGTGGCATTTGACTATGAGACCAACAACATAAATAATTAGATTGTGTGGCAAACAATCCAATTTCTTTAGGACCCACTTTCAAATAACAAATTTAAAAGATTGTGCACTAGACTAGTGATTCTATTAGTTATAAAACTTGTCATTTCTTTCTTCAATTCATCAGTAGCTGAGCAGCTACAAGGTAGAAAGCATTGTACCAAAAGATTCCAAGAAGATCTAAATTCCATTCTATCTATAAAGAGTTTGTATTCTAGTTTTGGAAATTAAAATAGTTAAAATAAAGAATAGAAGATTTAGAGCTGCAATAAGTTTTTGTCCTGGCAAAAAAACACATAGCAGCAGTATATTTCCCATAATTGTTTCTTGAAGGCCACAATCTAAAGCTTATCCCAGCAAAATGCACACTGATGCTTTTAAAATTGTATTGTGTCTAGAATATAAAGGTTGGGATATTTAAATATGTTATAACATGATAATATGTAATGCCACTAAACAAAAGGCAATTATTTAAGCACTTTAGGCAGTAATAAAATGAAACTGTAAATCTTTCAAGGAAAAGTGTTGGTTATTCAGAATTCCTGTTTAGGTACCACAAGTCTCATTCCTTTGGTAAATATTGACCTAGTTTGAGTAAAATTTTTAGAGAGTGCAAGAAAATCAAAATCTTCAAACTTCAGAAAAAACAGAACTGGATTAAGAAAACAAAAACTGTGAGAGTAAAGTTGGAGAATGAAGTATTGATAGTTCAGATACATTGGTGCAAAACTGTTAATTATAAATATGGATTTTGAAAAATTATTTATTGAGTACCTTGTGTAAGGTACTATGATGTGAAATGGGAGAAATATATAAAGCAGGAAAAACAGCCTATCCAATCACATTTTGTAATCTAAAGTCTCATGCATTTCTTGTAGTATAGATCTCCGGGATGAATTATTTCAGTTTCGGCTTATCTGAAAAAATGACTTTATTGTTATCATTGAAAAATATTTTTGGTGGACATAGAATTCTGATTTCTTTTAGCACTTTAAAGATGTAATTCCATTTTCTTCATTTTTGTTCTGATGAGAAACAAGTTCACACAATTTATACTGCTGTTCGCTTGAATGTAATATATTTATTTTCCGTCTCGCTAGTTGAGATACTCTTTATCTTTGGTATTCACTGGAAATTTGATAATGATGTTCCTAGATGTACTGTTTTGTATTTTTCTGTGTGGAGTTAGCTGAGTTTCTTGTTTTTGACCAAATTTGTGAAAATTTTGAAAAATGTCTCCAATATTTATCTCTGCCCTATTCTTCTTATCTTCTTTTTGTAGAACTGCATTCACAGGTATGTCAGACCACTTAGTTCACAAGGCTATGTTCACTTTTTTACAATCATTTCCTCTTTCTTCAGATTGTATAATTTCAGTTGATCTATGTTCAAGTTCACGGGCCCATCTGTTGCCTCCAGTCTGCTTTTAAGCTCAATGAAATATATTTATTATAGTATCTTTAAAACCTGTCTTCTATTTTCAATATATTGGCCATTTCCAAGGATTTTCTGTTGAATTTTAAAATTTGTTGACAATGGGTCATATTTCGTTGCATCCTTGAAGTCTAGTACCTTTTGTTCCATGTTCGACATTGCGAGACAAAGTTGTAGGAACTATGCATTTTGTTATATTCCTCTAAAAGAGTTTATTTGTATTCTAACAGTTAAATTACTAGCCACTCTCCTTGAGTTTGTGGAGGCTTCTTTTAATAATTTGTTAAACTGTTTTAATATCTGAAACATATTCTTTCAGTGACTAATCTTTTGCTAAATCTAGCTGAAATATAGCGGGGACTGGCTGTAGGGAGGACAAATGCTCATGAATTGAAGAATATTAAAAATGTACATTCAAACTGAGAGAGAAGGGAAGAAAGAAAGCCTGCAGCTGTTCCATTGCCCATAGGATTAAACACATTCTCCTGAGATTGAGATACGTCATCCTTGGTATTCTTATCCCTGGGAAACTTAAACAGTTTTCTCATCCCTGTTATATTCTACCCAGCAGCAGAACCTAACTCATTGCAAGACTCAGAGTTTTGCCATGCTGTTTTCCACACCAGAGATACTCTTGTTGCTAATGTCTTTCAAACACTGTTCATATGTTATTCCCTCATCAAACTCAACCTAATTCTATCAAAGTTAAATCTTACACACCGAGATCTTCCACAATACTTTTAAAATATATCTTTATTACAGGTTTTAACTTATCTTATTAGTTTTGGAGCTTTTGGTGAGCATTAATTCATTTATTCAGCAACAACTACCGTGTGTACAATGCATCTGGCATAGTTCTGGGTTTTCAGGATGGAGGGATGAAAACAATAGAAACAAATTCTGACTGGGCACTGTGGCTTATGCCTGTAATTCAAGGCGTGGTTGGGAGGCTGAGGCGGTGGAGGAGGTATCATTTGAGGTCAGGTGCTCAAGACCAGCCTAGTCAACATTGGTAGAACCTATTTCTAAAAAAAAAGAAAAAAAAAAGTTGGATGTGTTGGCACACACCTATAGTCCCAGTTACTTGGGAGGCTGAGGTGGAATTATCGCTTGAGCTGGAGTTGGAGGATGCAGGGAGCTATGATGGTAACACAACACTCCTTCCTTGGTAACAGAGCCAGACCCTGTCTCCCCTCTCCAAAAAAAAAAAAAAAGAAGAAGAAGAAAAAGAAATGATTTCTGATCTCAATCTAGTGGATCATGTAGGCAGATCTTTTTGAGAAGAAGTACTAGCTAGTAGTTGAGGGTTATGAGAATGGACTTTGGAATTAGATTGCATTGTTTGAAGCCCATCTCTACTATTTCTGAGGTATGTATCCTTGAGCAAGTTACTTACACTCTCTGTGTTCCATTTTCACCACTTGCTAACTGTGGGTAACATTTTGTAGTTTTATTTTTTGTGAGGATAAAATGAGTTAAAGTGCGTAAAGCATTTAGAATGGTGCTTGGCATATAAAAACTCAATACATATTTGACATTACGATTTTTGTCTCTCCCACAGCTATATAATTTTTAAATATATAGCTGTATATATTTAAAACAGTTTGTAGGTGACAACTACAAACTGTTGAATGAATGAATGAATGAATGAGTATGCTTCTGGATTAAAAAATACACATCATATATCAACATTTTATATTGCTTCTCTCTTTTCTAACTATGTTTTGTAGTAGAAGCTCTGGTTAGGAAGTGTTACAAGTAGAAAACAGTTGAACTACATTTAATTTTGTTTGTTAATGTAATAACTGAATTGACCCCTTCTTTACTGCTATGGTCGTATTTGCTCATTTATTCTTTCAACAAAATTGTTTTTGTGCTCTTCCTTATTAAAAACTAAAATAATGTGACATTCTTTTACATAAGGAATTGACATACTATATGAGAAAGTGACATGTATTTAATTATATATAATAAAATCTAGTATACAATGAGTACATGAGTGAATTAAATGAATCACACATTTGAAAGTATACACAAACTACTTTAGTATACATTAATTTGAATAATATGAAATTACCACCATTTTTGTCTAGTCAAATGGCAATTTTATGCAGATTAAAATAACAGATAATAAAAAATATATTCCATGTATCAGAATACTGTGTCAGTTCAGAAGAGAGAAATCTTTCAACCAGGATGATCAAATAAGATGTTAGAAAAGTAGTCAATTAGAATAGATTTAAAGAAAAAGGTAGAATGGGAGCAAGTGGTTGAAAGCAGTGATTCACCAAATGTGTTTCCACAATTTTAAGTGAGCATAGGAAATAAAGACCAGAAAATAGCTAACCTGAAAAAATAATGGTCAGGTATTTTTGTTAAATAGTTATTTTCAAGAAAGGCAGTGGAAAGAGGGTTCTTGTGTTTGTATGCTGGATAACAGAACCTATCAGAAAAGACTGCAAAATTTGTAACTTTGCACAAAGGCTGTTGCCATCCTACACACACACACACACACGCGCGCACACACACACACACTTCTGCAAGGACATCTGCCCAGCAACTGGCTGTCCAAACTCTGACTGACATCACCCTTGTCATTGATTTTTGTAGCCAAGGATAATGATCTTAAAACAATAAGGTAACCCTCTTTTTTTTCCTTTAAAAACTTGTCTTTCTCTACCTCCCTGAAGCATGTAGTTTACTATGTGTATTCCATTGCAATGCTTTATTCTCCAATAAATATCTTTTCTTTTCAAAACAGTTATTTCATTTCATTTACTTTATTTTTCCCATAATATCTAACTTGCTGAACTTGTAGGTATTAAAAGGAGAAAATAGCACAAGGTAAAGTGTCTCCAACTAATGAAGTAAACATTCTTAAAAATTAGTTAATTTTACAGACCTAATAGTAATTTCAAACATCTAAGTATGTGTTCTGTGTGATAATATTTCCCACAGGAAAATTTCACTTAATATAACTTGTAAAAGTCCAAGTGATTAATCTGTTTTTTCAGCGTTGTGTTGCACAGCACTAAAATATTTTCTACTAAGTCAGCAAAATTAAATTTTATTTTCTTGATTTACTTAGAAAATTCATTTAATGAAATGTAACAGCATACATTTTCTTATAAAACACTTACAATGACTAACAAGCTTTATTGATCAATAATAAACACTGAATTTTAAAATAAGCAAAATACATAAACATCTGTTCAATAAAGAAAAAGCAATTGCTAATTTGCTTGCTTAAAGCAATTTATTTTTATTATTTTATTTTGTTTATAATTTCAACTTTTATTTTAGATTCAGAGGGTATGTGTGCAGGTTTGTCACATGGCTGTATTGCATCATGCTGAGATTTCCAGTACAAATGATCTTGTCACCCAGGTGTAGTGAGAATAGTACCCGACAGGTAGTTTTACAGCTCCTAACTCCTCTCCTCCTGTCCCCACTCCAGTAGTCCCCAGGGTCCGTTGTTCCCATCTTTATGTCTATGTGTACCCAACGTTTAGCTCCCATTTGTAAGTGAGAACGTGCGGCATTTGGTTGTCTGTTCCTATGTTAATTTGCTTAGAGTGATTACCTGCAGCTGTGTTCATGTTGCTGCAAAGGACACAATTTTGTTCTTTATATGGCTGCATGGTATTCCATGGTATATATGTACCACATTTTCTTTATCCAAGTTCATGTTTATGGGCACCTAAGTTACTTCTATGTCTTTGCTATTGTGAATAATGCTATGATGAACATATGAGTGCATGTCTTTTTGGTAGAATGATTTATTAATATTTTCCTTTGGCTATATACCCAGAAATGGGATTACTGGGTTGAATGGTATTTCAACTCTTAGTTTTTTGAGAAATTTCTAACTGCTTCCCACAGTGGCTAATGTATATTCCCACAAACAGTATATAAGTGTTTCAGTTTCTCCACAACCTTGCCAGCATCTGTTCTTTTTTAAATAATGGCCATTCTGACTGGTGTGAGATGGTGTCTCATCGTGATTTTGATTTGCTTTTCTCTGATGATTGGTGATGTTGACCATTTTTAAAATATGTTTGTTGGCTGCTTGTCTGTCTTCTTTTGAGAAGTATCTTCAGGTCCTTTGCTCACTTTTAATGGGATTTTCTTTGGTTTGTTAAATTCCTTATAGATTCTGGATATTAGGCCTTTGTTGGATGTATAGTTTACAAATATTTTCTCCCATTCTGTAGGTTATCTGTTTACATACATTTCAAGGAATCAGCTCTTTGTTCAAAATATTTCATTTAATGGGAAAATACCAGAACTTCAGGATACTCAATAGTGAAAGCACTGCATGAAATTAAAAACAGTGTGAATTTAAATGAATAATCCTCAGTAAAGTGTCATGCTTTAAAATAGAAGAATGTGAACACTAAAGATAAACTGTTTGCTGATATTTCTCACTTGAAGGACTGTGTTTATGGTTTCTTGAAATGGAAATTTCAATGATGTATATGTTATTTATGATAACTCTGCTTAGCTAAGGGAGAATTTTTAGTATATTTTTGTATTAATTGGTATGCCCTTAATACTAATAATACTATTTTTGTACCTGAACATAATGTGAAGATAAGCAAAATGCCTATTTATTTTTAAAAATAAATTCTATTATGTATACTTGAGATCGACAACATGATGTTATACAACATATGTGGATAATAAAATAGTTACTAAATACATGATATATTAATATCTCTCATATAGTTACTTTCTTGTGACAAGGGGCACTAAAATCAATGTATTTGACAAAAATTCTTAATGCTACACACTTTTATTAACTTTATCTTTATGTACATTTGATCTCTAAATTTGCTCATCCTACATATCTGCTACTTTGTGTTCTTTAATCTGCATCTCATTTCCTTTTCCCCCATACCTGCTCATAGTGACCACTATTTCCTTCTCTATCTCTGTGTATTTGACATTTTAAAATATATCTGTATCTATCTATCTAATCCATATCTATCTATCTATCTCATATATAAGTTAGATTATGCAATATTTTTCTTTCCGTGTCTGGTTAATTTCACTTACATAATGTGCTCCAGGTCCATCCATGTTTGTAGCAAATGGCAGGATCTCCTTTATTAGGCTGAATAATATTTTATTGTATATATACACACACACACATATATATATAGACATATATATATCACATTTTCTTTATCTTTTTCCCCCATCTATGAACATTTAGATTGTTGGCTATTGCAAATAATGCTGCAATGAATCGTAAGTGAAATACAAGGTGGTAATTTCATCTCTTTTGAGTATATATGAAGAAGAGAGATCACTGGGTCATATGACAGAGTGTTTTTGTTTGTTTGTTTTTTGAGACAGGGACTCTGTCACCCTGGCTGAATGTAGTGGCATGATTAAGGCTCACTGTAGCCTCAATCTCCCAGGCTCACGTGATTCTCCCACCTCAGCTTCCTGAGTAGCTGGGACCACAGGCGTATACCACCATGCCTACATAATTTTTTTTTCATTTTTAGTATATATAAGGCCTCTATGTGTTGCCCAGGCTACTCTTGAACTCCTGAGCCCAAGCTATCCTCCAGTCTTGGCATCTCAAAGTGTTGGGACTGCAGGTGTGAGCCACCACGCCCTGCCAGAGAGGTTTTCTTTTCTTTTTTTTTTTTTTGAGGCAGAGTTTCGCTCTGTTGTTGCCCAGGCTGAAGAGCAATGGTGCAATCTCGGCCCACCGCAACCTCTGCCTCTCAGGTTCAAGCGATTCTCCTGCCTCAGCCTCCTGAGTAGCTGGAATTACAGGCATGCACCACCACGCCCAGCTAATTTTACATTTTTAGCAGAGAAGGGGTTTCATCATGTTGGTCAGGCTGGTCTTGAACTCCCGACCTCAGGAGACCCACCTGCCTCGGCCTCCCAAAGGGCTAGGATTACAGGCATGAGCCACCACACCCGGCCCCGACAGTTTTATTTTTAATTGCTTTAGGAACCTTCATACTGTTTTTCATTACAACTGAACTAATCTACATTCCAAGAGCTCCCTTTTCTTCGCAGCTTGCCAACCTTTATTATCCCTTATTTTTAATTGCCATTGTTGTAGGTGTGAAGTGATATATTCTACTGGTTTTAATTTGCATTTCCCTGATTAGCGATGTTGAGCACCTTTTCATATATCTGTAGGTTAGGTTATTTTTGTAACTTTTTTGGAGAAATGTCAGTTCAGATCCTTTGCCCATTTAAAAATTGGGTTGCTTTTCTGCTATTGAGTTGTAAGATTTCTTCATAAATTTAGGATATTAACCATTATCAAATATGTGGCTTGCAAGTAATTTTTCCCAGTTCATATGTTACCTTTTCTTTCTGTTGCTCGTTTCCTTTGCTGTGCAGAATACTCATTTATTAAACAAAATGTCATATTACTGCTAACATAATGTGCTCTAAAGTAGTGATTCAAAAATTATCCCAGTGTGTCAACTAGTCTGAACACTGTTCCCTGTCCTAAAAAAAATATATATAAATAAAAGTGAATCTACTTGCTATTGGTGATTTTCGAACAAATTAATGAGACAACACCATGTTGATGTTTTGGAATCACCTTTAAACTGAGATTTAAGGGACCTTTTTTCACCACCTGGGCAATGATGAGATTGTCTTTATCAGATCTCAGGTTTCATGACACTAATGTTAGATTCACAAAGATTCTGAAACTACTGTAACAATGGCTTAATAGAAAACACAAATCTTATCTTTGCCAGAAGATAAGCTAGATGTCTTGTCTATTTCTTCTGTTTCTTTTGTGTCTCATAATTTATCCTCAGTCTGTACACATCTCTTGTATTTGGGAGAAAAAAATCTACACACATATAAAAGGTATTTGTTTAATTGAAAATCCATTTAAATACAGCAGAAAGGAGATGCAACTCTTCTCTGCATTTGAATAATTTATAACAAAGGATTAAAAACACCTCCTTCAACTTTGATCAAGATTGTTGTTTTTCCTTTGATCCCACTTACAAAATAAATATATTTGCACAGAATCAACTGTAAGCAAATCTGTGAAGAATTTATAGGAAGAGATCTTAGTGTGATACTAACATTTAATATTGGGCCCCATCTTCCACTGTCCTGATAACTTGTCTCACCAAGGCAGTTCTTTTTTCTCCCTATTACTGATTGGGACCGGTTCTCAACTGATTCTTCTCTACAGGGTAGCAGACAACAGTTTCAGGTATGATTCTAACTAGTGAGAAATACATGGATTTTTAATACTGAGGACCAAAAGAAATGAATACCTAGGTGTCAGAAATCTCAATATTATAGTATATTTAAGCAAAGTTTTCTTATGTCAGACCATCAAACAGATACGTACAGGAAAAACTGGTCATATACTTGTACTTTCATATTAAATTCTTACAGTTCTACTTCTTTGGGTTTTGGACACAAACTCATACTTTCATTGGCATAAGAAAACCAATGGTTTACAAGTTTTCAATTGTGGGTAAACAGTGACTGAGATCTAGAAAGAGGCCATTCAAGGGATATTTGTTGGTAAGAAGAAAAAGCATCTATCATGCTAACGTGAGCATAAACAGGAACGTAGCCAGGCAAAGAGAGGGGGAAAGAATCAAAATGCACAGGAGGTGCAGCCATCTGCTGAGCTGCAGCACAAGTACTTTGTATCTGGTATGTGAAACTTTGTCAACGCTTATCAAGATGTAACACATATCTGAGCACATTCAATTTACACTTGTGGAAAACTGCCCTTGTCTGAGCATGCATGCTTTCCATTTACTCCCTTACTAACCCCTCCAGTAACTTCCTGCCACCTCCAACAGTGCCCAAAACAAAGCTAAAAAGCAAAATCATCAATAGACCAACTAACAAAATTAGGCAGACTACTTTTATTTGCCTGTTTTGCCCATCACTTTATAGAATGGTAGAAAATGAAAAACCTTTTATTTAAATACTTAACAAATATAGCTTAGGTTGATTAGATAAGACAATAAAGTATTTGTAAGGCTAGTTTCAAGTAAGTAAAAATTTTAGTATAATTGTAAATGTTGGTTAATAAGTAAAAGATATCTAGGACATAATGAAGTATTAGAAGCCCAAATTTCCAAATATTTGATCTTTCTGTCTCTGTCTCACACACACCACACAAATATTTTCCAGAGATTATGTTTCACTTGGTACTATCTGTCTCTGTATTTGCATATTACAAAAAGATAATAAATGGGAGAAAAGAAAAGGTAGGAGAATGAAGTCTGAGTAAGCCCACAAGAAATAAACTGTTGGTTAGTTAAAACCTGGCACTAGAACAACAGCAGCAATGACAAATAACTGGAAATGTTAAGATAAATGAATATGATACAGAGACAGATAAAGGATCTAGTATGTTAAAGAAGTTTTGCCAATTTAATCATGTCTTTTCAAGTGAAATTCTTATTCTTAATAATTTTTCAATTAAAGATCCCATCAGGTTTTTGTTGCTTGGATGGGTAATTCAGAAAGAGCTAACCAAGATTTTTAGTAATTAAAAAAAAGTGTTGCATAAACATTAGGTGTCAAATATCGAAATATTATACCATAGACTTAATTGCCTTCTTTTCTGATTCAGTGAACTTTGATCCTTCTAACACTGAAATGAAAGAAGAAAAAATCATGCAAACCAAGAATATTTTTAAGTGATTTTTTAAACACCTAGAGTGATAGAGCTTATTTAACTATTTAACAGGATCTACAGAAGGCCTTGAGAACAATGGTTTTATAATGGAATGGTTTATGTGTTTAGTGTAGAAACCATATAATTGCAAACTATTTTCTTTAATTTGTATGTTGTTGACCTATTCAACCATACAACCAATTAAGAAACTAACATATGAGGGGAGGCGAGATGAATAATACAGTTTTAAAAACCATCAAAATTATTAGTAATCAAAATAGTTACTTCCACATATTTTGGCCCAAAATTAAAAAAATATATTAAACTCACTAGAAAGCAGTATAGTGTGATATTTAAGAACACAGACTTAGCATCAGACAAACCTTGGTTGAGTGTCAGTTCTGCACTTGCTTATGAAATAACCTTAAATTACTCGCTTAACCTCATCACACCCTAATCTACTAACTTGTGCTATACAGCTCTTCTGTGGCTTATACTGGCTGGCTATTGAAAGTGCCTGGCACATTGTAGCATCTTTTAAGAAGTATATAGCCAAGACCTTATTAGTTCTGAAAGAGATTTATTGGACAAAGGAGTAGGAGAAGGTGAGGGGAGTCTTCAGTCCGAAAAATTCAAGTTTGACACCTACAGAAGAGTGTGAAGGAAGAAGGATTGTGTTGAAAGAATCTCAAATTGCAGCACTGTCCCAAGAAAATTTTGATTAGGTTAACGGGGAGTCCTTAAGCTAAAGCCATCATCTTGCTGAAATGAGCTTGTCATGCTCGGAAGTTGGCTGAGAACAACAGGGAGCCTGACTGGTGCATTTTCATGGTTAACACATCATTGAGTGTACCATTGAAGAATAGGTATTTTTATGATTACTTGTTAAAATATTCATCACCGTTTTTAAGCATTGCTTTGTTCAAAGTACCTAACATACATCTATGATTCTACATATGCCCTTAGTCCTAACAAATCAATAGGCATGTTTATACCTTCTCCCCTACACTAATTCTATGATTAAAATTTTATATCATATTGTTGGTTCCACTGAAAAACAATTTTTAAAATAATTCTAGTCCTCCTCATTAACATTTTTCATTACATGTAATAATTTAAACTTTGCATATGTTGTTTGAATATCACACATAATTTTACATTTTCAAATTTTCCAATTATATAATTGGCATAATTATTTATTTTCATAAATACTACTCTAAAGCTATAGATTGTATACTCATAAAAATTCATAACTGAATGAATCTTGGAACTTATTTAGTCTGATCCTATCACACCATGTTTACAGATAAGGAAATTGAGGCTCAACATTATAAATGCCTTCACCAGTTACAGTGGACCAGGTAGCCTGAAGCCTGATTTAGTCCTGCCATTTCACCAATTTATGAATTAATTTCAATATCTTGTTAATATTTAAACTGTACATTTACATTACTTAAACATTATTTAACTATACTGTAAGAAATTCCATATTCTTCTAAAATTCAGATATATTTGCTAACATCTTAGTACTCATATATTAAAGTGTTCAGAATTTCTTTAAATATAGTTATATAAAGGATTAAATAACCAAAACCCAAATATTTTAGGTACAAGCTGCCAAAATCCAGATGGTTACCTGGTTTTGAATTTTTAGTGTTATGTTAGGATGTTTTGACATTATAAAGACAAGGAAAAACTCAATTTACTTTTATTCTGAAGTACATCTAAATCAACCACACTGATGACTGATTTATTGAAAGGATGTTGAGATGACTAATTGGTGACTATTTTGCAGTGGATGGACTAACATGAGAAAAAACATCTTTAATCCTTTCGAACATTCTACTAACTCTCTAACTTCAGTCACTGAGATTTTACTAGCAAACTTTATAGAAACAAACACTTAGAAGTTAGTTAAAAACACAAAGTACAAACAAAAACTCTTTAATTATGTGACTGTTGGTTACGGTTGATTGCTTCTGTGAAAGATATGAAAAATGGTCAAATATATCAACCATTTATGGTTAATCTATCCAATATCTTCAAAATAATTTATGTCCATAATTAACTTAATTTCTCATTGGTAATTGGGAGGTAAATAGGAATACTGAGAGTCTGGAGAAAGGTGATTACTTTCTCTCTAGGTTACTAATCTCTTTCCAGGTAATTACTAATCAGATTAGAACAGATGACTGGGAAAGAGATTGGAGATTACAACTAATACTGAGGGAAAACAATAAATAACAGGATAAATTTCTTAAGAAATAGAATTTACCTAAAGTGACATAATAAAAAGCAAAGTGTCTAAGCAGTCCTATATCTATTGAAGAAATTGAATCTATAATTTTAAATCTTTCATATTAAGATGGTAGAACTTGTGTTAAATGTTCTTATCACAAAATAGACAACACACACATACATACATACACACATACACAAAGGAACACAAGAAAACTTTGAAAGAGACGGATATTCTATTACCTTGAATGTGGGTTGGTTTTATGGGTATATGCATATGTACAAACTCATCAATTTGCATACATTAAATATGTGCAATTTCTTGTGTATTATACTTCAAACAAAGCTGTTTTAAAAATATATAAATAAATAAAAATCTTTAAAAAACTCCCTAGCCTTCATTGATGAATTCTTCTAAAAATATAAGGAAGAAACAATTATCAATCAAAAAAACAAGCATACTTCCAGGGCATATTAGAAGAGGAACTATTTACTACTGCATTTTATGAGGCCAGAATAAATCTGATACTAAAGCCTGACAAGGACAATATAAATTTTAGAATTTTAACTTTAAAATTGCTGGGATTTTGATTTGGATTGTGTTCAATCGATAGATCAATTTAACCTCCTGGGCTTAAGCAATCCTCCCACCTCAACTCTCTGAGTTGCTGGGACTGCAGGTGCGCACTACCATGCCCAGTTAATTTTCTGTTTTTTGTTTTGTTTTGTTTTTAGAAACGGGTTTTCACCATTTTGCCTAGGCTGGTGAGCTCCAGCAATCCACCTGCTCCTGAGCTCTGAAGCAATATTCGGCCTCCCAAAACACTGGGATTACAGGTGTGAGCCACTGTGCCCAGCCTAGGCAGAATTTTCAAATGAGCCCTAATGATTTACAACCTTGCATAATCTACTCTTGACTGAAGGCAGAACCTTCAACCTGCTTCTAACTGATAGAATATGGAAAAGGTGATGGGATATCACTGACATAATTATGCATTGTTGAGTGCTAAAGGTGAGGCGATTTTGCAGATATAATTAACTAATCTCAAATTAGTTGAAGCTAAATTAGGCAAAATGGTGATTGTCTGAGGCAAAACTGACTCATCAGGTGAATCCTTTAAATAGGGTTTTGATGGCAGAGAAGGAAGGCAGAAACTTTTCTGATCTTGAAGAAGCAAGTTACCATGAGTTCTACATGCTCCAGGAACAAACACTAACAACAGGACCATGAGCCTCAACTGAGACCCCAGACTCTGCCAACGATTTGATTGAAGGTTAGTGAGCCCTGGACAGAGAATCCAGATAAATTGTGCCCAGATTTCTGACTATGGAAACTGTGAGATAATGAGTGTGTTGTTTTGATTTCCTAAACGTGTGGTAATTTGTTGTGTGGCCACAGAAAATTAAAACACTATTTAAGATTTCAAACCTAACCCAAAGTTATAAGAAAATGCACAGGATTTATTTGAGTCAAAGACATACAAAAGAAAACATCGATTAAACTGGTTTTATGGTATTAAGATATACGTTCCACCAAGGGCAATATTATGAGAGTAAAAAGCCACTGACTAAAATAATTGCCTCACATATATACATCAGATAAGATAATTCATTTACAGCATATGTATCCTATTCAATAAATAGTCAATATGATTAAGTTAAGAAAATCAGCCAATAAAGAAAGACAGATCTCAATTTTATAAATGGGAAAAAGACAAAAACATTACAAAAAAAGAGGTGTCCAAAAAAAACACATGAAAACATGTACAATATTATTAGTCATCAGGGAAATACAAATTAAAGGTGTAACGATATAATGAGATATCATTGCACAGAATGTAGAATTGTTAAAATTACAACAAGGACAGGACAGCCTCGATGGCTCACACCTGTAATCCAAGCGCTTTGGGAGACTTGAGGCGGGTGGATCATTTGAGGTCAGGAGTTCGAGACCAGCCTGGCCAACATGGTGAAACCCCATCTCTACTAAAAACATAAAAATTAGCTGGGCATGGTGGCATGTTCTTGTAATCCCAGCTACTTGGGAGGTTGAGACAGGAGAATTGCTTGAGCCTGGGAGGAGAGATTGCAACGAGCCAAAATCACGCCACTGCACTCCAGTCTGGGGGACAGAGTGAGACCCTGTCTCAAAACAAAAAAAAACCAAAAAAAAAAAGTAAACTAAAAAAACAAGGACAATACTGTTTTTTTTTTTGCAACTTGCTTCTCTAAAATAACTTGAATATAGAGTCCCATTGAGATTCTTGATTTGCAACTGAGTTTGAGTTGGTAATGTAAGTCCTATTCTTTCCTTTTCTCTATATGTTTATATCTGCATTGGACATTACAGATATTAACTAGTTAGCCTATTGAGAGAAAATCTGTGTTTTCTCATGTTAACAACAGAAACTATGGTGTTCTTCAGTACAATGAAGCGAAGAATCAAACATGTTAGAGGAAGAAGCTCACGAATATCTTTTGATGAGACAATTCACTTATGTAATGTGTTATTTTCTTTGAAAAGATGTGAAGAAATTTTTATAGATATCATGTTCTGGGAACTGATTATGGCGCATCTGTATAAGAGCTCTTAGTTTTTTTGTTGGTAGTAATGCTGTTATTAATTTGCATTCTCTTTCACTTGTTTGCTTATAGAAAGAACATTAAAAAAAAAAAAAAGAATAAGTATAATGGCAGACTACTTCCATAGAGCAATGTCTTATTAAGGTGGTAGTCTATAAGGGTTGCTACTTGTGTGTTCTGCCCTCTCAAAGTGTAAGAATCTTAGCAAAAATTTCCATGGAACTCCCCATTTTCATAGGAGCCTCAAGTAACATTAGGAAGGGTTCTTTGATTAAAATTATGAGAAATTGAATGAGAATGATTCAACTGGCACTACAGATAAAAACATTTGCTACACAGTTAAGTGTAATTAAGTAACCAATTATAAATAATTCACTGATTTCCCATCCTCACTTCTAAAGCACTTGCTCAGTTCCTTAGACAAAAAGCTAGGGAACTGTGTCTGTGAAGTGTCTTTTTGGCCCTTGTCTAGCCTCTCCCCATCTCTATATGTTCCATTTCTCTCCAGTCCCACTAAGCTCTGATATAGTATTGCTTCCTTTTATAAGGACTCTTATTACTAATAGCAAAACTGCTAAGTCTGTGATATATTTTATCCTTTTTATGAACTTTGAGATTCTTACTCTTGGGTATAGCTGAGTGAGTCATTCATAGACATTTAACTTCATCTGGTACATTAAATTATATTTTTCAGGATCTTGAAACTGTGATTCAGAGACAGGTAGGCAGTCTTTGTATGTAAATTAATCTGAAGGTATAAACTCAGGAACAGTGAGGCTCCTGTGTATGGAAATTCATATCAATTGAAGAGCTCTAGATATACCATAGTAGGGGTGTGTGTGTGTGTGTGTGTGTGTGTGTGTGTGTGTGTGTGTGTATCTTAGGGAATAATATATTGATTCTTGTAGTGATTTATTCCAACTATAAAAATAACTTCTTCAAATGTAGATTGCTATAAAATGTAGGCTTACTCAAGGGTTCACAATAATGTGTGCTACTACATAAGGGAGTGTAAAAATCCTTCGTAAGTAACATCATCATTTTCAGGATTAAAAGAGTTCATACATGTAAAAGACTTAAAACAGTTTCTGACAAATAATAGACACTCAATAAATATTATCTAATATTATTATTATGGAAAGCTGGGTTGGTTGAAGTGACACAGAACCTCTTAAAAAAGAGATAAGGGGAAATGGAAATGACAAGACAGGGATAAAAGAGAAATGATGGTTCATTAGAATATGTGAAGATTTTGTCTTGCCAGTGCATGAGTGTTAGAAGAGTAGAAAATAGAACTGCACATGGCTCAGTACCTGAATAGGTAGTTGAATAACTAAGGGAGATTTCATCCCTTCAATTTTCTGAAATTTGCTTTAAAAAAAAAAAAAAAAAAAAAATCCCACTTTATTTTAATCCCTTTAAGTATTGAGCCAAAAATTGTTGCATTGGAAAGTGTATCAGGACCACTTGCACCTTGAGAAGTATGTGCGTTCCTTCAGTTCATTCAATGAAGTAGTTGGTGAAATTGCTGGACTGTATTTTACATTGACAGATCAACTGTTGCTGAATAGCTAGTTTATACATTGTTTCATGGGAAAAACGAAGGAAGATAATAACAAAGAATTGTTTGAACCAAGATAAATGATTTGGCTGTCTGTACAAGCCAAACTCAGGACATAAAATGACAATGATCTAATTCAGTTATGTAGAACAACTATCCTAGAATTTGTTTTCTAAGGTATAGCATATAATCTTGCCTTCTATATTTTAGTTTGTCTGCTAATAAAATAATAAAATAAAATGTAAATAAAGCAAGCATATTAGAATAAAAATACTATCTAACTTTTTATTTTTATTTATTCTTCAAGACAGAGTCTTGCACTGTCATCCAGGCTGGAGTGCAGTGGTGTGATCTTGGCTCACTGCAACCTCCGCCTTTCGGGCTTCAAAGTATTTTCCTCCCTCAGCCTCCTGAGTAGCTGGGATTACAGGCACCAGCCACCACGCCCAGCTGATATTTTGCGGTTTTAGTAGAGACGGGTTTCATTATGTTGGCCACGCTGGTCTTGATTTTATATAACTTTTATTGTGTCAGAATCTCTGCTAGGTGCATTACATGTGTTACCTCTTTCAATTCTTAAAAGGCAGTCTGCAGAGGACATTGATTTTGGCATCCCCAGCCATGATTTCTGTCTCTTCCCCCATTGAGAAGTCACTATGCAGTTTAAGACTGAACCTAATCTAGATGCACATTTTGGTCTAAACCAAAATAAGAATACTCCTTCCTATTCTTCTTTATGCCATACAACTTTTTGTTATTTAATTGAGACAGAGTCTCTTTCTGTTGCCTAAGCTAGAGTGCAGTGGTGCAGTCATAGTTTACTTCAGTCTTGAAATCCTGGGCTCAAGCGATCCTCCCACTTCAGTCTCCTGAGTAGCTAGGACTACAGGGATGCACCACCATGCCGACCAATTTTGTTTTTATTTTATTTTATTTTATTTTTGTAGAGACAGGGTCTGACTATGATGCCCAGCCTTGTCTCTAACTCTCGGCTTCAAGCAGTCCTCTCGACTCAATCTCCCAAAGCACTTGGATTACGGGATAACCTGTAGACATGTTTTTAAAGGTGGGCATATGCCTCTAGATAGTTAAATCTGGATGAAACCTGGGGCCTTGTATTTGATGGTTGAGGGAAGAGTAGGTCTCTTTTACTCTAAAAGGAATAGTGTGATATGGGGCTCACAGCTATCGCAGCCATTTGGCTTCCCCTTGGTGAGCCAGCATTGGCACAAAACCTTAAAAAAATGAAGCTGAGGCCATGATGAAAGCATTCTTGAAATTTCTGAACTCTATACTTACATGAGCCAACACATTTTTGTTATATTTGGTTTGAGTAGAATTCTGTGAAACTTATAACCAAGCATCCTAAATGAGTCATAGGCATATTCTTATCCCTACTACACACATGGAGAAAGCAAGATTCAGAAATGTTGTCATTGCCTAAGAAAATAAATCCTAGGACTAGGGGTTGGATTCTCTAAGTCTGAACTACAGGAGCCATGATGCTTAACTGACAAAGTAGATGGCCTTCCTTAAGGATAATAGGAAACATCATCGCTTTTACTATTAGCATATTCAAGGAATTTTAAGAAGAGTTTCTTATTATTTCTTTATCTAGTTGATAACATTTTGATGGTGAGTTTTTAAAATTTAATTTCTTTGGACAAAGTGAAAGAAAGGATTGAGACAATTATTTAGATGTTTTGAAATCTAAATACTTGGATTACTCTGTTTATAACAGGAATTTTGAAACCATGAATTATCACAATAATTGTTCCATATATCTAACTTGGAATCATTGTTGGGATCTTGAGTGTTTTCTATATTTGATGCACATTGAACAGTCTGCTTGAGGAGGTGTGGAAAGAGTATGAGTATAGGGAATTAAAGGTTGGAGATGTTTGGTTAAATTCAGGTACGTCCCTGAAGGGCTCTGTGATAGTGATCAGTCTATGAACTTCTCAGTATTTTCTTCTATAAAAAAATTACTTAATACTTTCTTCACCTGCTTGTTGAAGAAATGAAATGCGATAATAGATTCATGACTGTCAAAAAATAATAACACAATAAATGATATCTAAATCAAATCATAAAAAATATTTTGTAAGTTGTATACATTATGGGGTCTGTTAGAGTGCCCAAGATTTAAAAATTCTTCAAGCACTTGTGTTTCTTAAATGAATGATATTGGCAATATATTCATGCCTTCTCAACAACACAGAATAGCACTAAGAGCAAAGTGATGATTTTATTGGATACATTTGCATATTTTATCACCCTTAATAAAAAATTCCATGTTGATTTTCTTTTGTTGCATGGTTTATGGGAAGGAATATTGACCTCGTAATCATAGAACTTATAGAGTTTAAATCTTGACTCTGGCTCTTACTATCCATGCAAATTTAGCAAGTTGCTATCTTCTCTTGCATCATTTTCTGCAAAGAAAGAATAATTATTTTATTGTTCTGTGGAATAAAAGAGGGAATGACAATAGATAATTTCAACCACAATAACATAAATAATATGTAAAATGCCTTACATGAATTAGTAGTTACTTTGATGTTCATTTCTGTTGGTCCCTCTTGCCTATCTTCTCATTGTCACTAGACAACACATATGAGTATTCTTTTATGTATGGAGGAATAAGCAACTTTTAACTTAATCTCTTTAAAATCTGAGAAAATTGGGAAATCTAGAGAATGTCCCATTAGAAAGTGCTGAATATAGTTCAAAGTGAGATTTAAAACTGAATCAAACAGTACTTCCCGCTATGTTTCAGACAAGTTAATAAAATTCTTCTAAATACCATTGAAAGATATGCCTTCAGAAATCTCACCTGGCTTAAAAAATTCAGGGCCCTTTGGAAGTCTTTGTTTAATTTTTCTGCAAAATTTAAAACCAAGCTTTTCATGATCATTAGAATGCAAAGATTATAATTGCATGTTATTTTGCTGCATGTGCATGCTTATACACACACACACACACACACACACACACCCCACAGAAACCACATACAATATAACGTATCTAAATTATACAAAATCAACATCTTTTATTTATACATACATTAGAATTTTTGTCTTACAAGTATGAATAATTGCCTTAGTTCTTCATTTTTCACGTGCTTCAATCAACCTTAAATTTTATTCTTTTAAATTAACTTTTATTGCCATCGTAATAGACTAGGACTACATAATATATGTTAAATATGTTTTTAAAACTGCTTTATAATGCATTATCTTCACCAAGGTAAATTGTAGTTCTCTTTTAAACAGAAATGAAGATATGTGCAGAATGCTAATAAGTTAAATGTTTATTTTTATGGTGTCCTATTTCTATTACAAACAACAATGTTCTTGAGAAATAAAAGATCAGCAGAACAAAGCAATAGTCTAAAAGAAAAGTTGAGCAGGTGCAGAGTAATGCAGTATTCAGGACAGAGTAATGGCAACCTTTTCCTTTGGGCATTTGTGGTTTGTATATTAAGCATTAGTGCAGTGTCTGTGAGAGATTGACTTATACAAAGAACACCAAATTGGAAGTAAAGGCCCACTTAAAGGAGATGTATATTGGGTAGGGACTATTTATCATCTGTGCTCGTGACATCAGTTCTAACAAGGGACCATATTAGTATGCAGACGTTTGTGTTTTATTTCTTTTCCAGTTTTTGTTCTTGGAATGAGGTATCCCCATGAAACTCATTAAACCTCCTATTTCTGCAGCTGACACTCCACTCAGGCATGAATAATCTAAGGGGTAAACAGAATGTTGATGTAAATATGCAAGCATTTTTGATGAAACATAATAAGTAACTAAGAAACTGAAAGAGACTCATAAGCACGAAAAAGAACATTGTATTATTTTATTATGTGTAGTTACGGGAAACTCTAATCTGAGTTTTAAATGCTTGTTGAAATACATGTTAGAAATCCTTAAAATTGTTGAGTGCTCATACAGATGTAAGATAGCATTAATATAAATATTTAAAGAGGATAAGAAAATTCAAATAATTGTAAATAATTGTAAATTCTTTTCCTCAACCACCTTTAAAACAGTGTCTTACATACAAGGTAACAATGGGAGAAGGCGGCAGTATTTAACATATTTTGGGGGGTTATCTGGATATCACTCTGAAAGAAATAAGCAGGGATTCGCATATTTATGCAAACTCTGAAAGTGGACTCTCCACTCTGGATGAGTAATTGTGTATATATCTCAAGGAAACAAATTGAAAAAAATGACTTTGTAAAATGACAATTGGCACAACAAATAACACATCGCACTGGCAAAGATTAGTGATTCATGACACTCATAGGGAAGTAGAACTCATGCTTTGTTGGTGCTAGTGTCAATTTGAAAAATTCCTTAGCAGAACAATTTGGCAATAGCTGTAGAATTCGAAAATAAGCACACTCTTTACTTTAGTATCTCCATTTCTGGGTGCTGCCATAAAGATTCATGTGCTCATCTGAGATCCAGTGAAAAATTGGTTTCAATGTAGATGCTGACATGACAAAAATAAATAAAATCTATTCCTCATGGATTAAAGATTCAGAATTAAAAACCAAAGCTTTACCAAATGTTAAAAAAATGTATAGAACAATTATTTTTCTTATTGGGCAGAGAAAAGCAGAACAAATACCACAAGACATATATGAACACTTGTGGAAATATACCACATTAAAATTACAAGTTTTGTTTCAAAAAAGAGGATACTATCAACCAAAAGATGAATCTTAAAAAAATATGAAAATGCACAAGATACTGTTTTCCGATATATAAGAGATTATTGTAAAGCAATAAAGAAAGAAATTGAAATAAAATAAATCATATGAGCAGATAATTCACCAAAAAATGATTTGAAAATATATTTAAAATGCTAAATCTTTAAAATTTTCTTACTACATCAAATGATAAATATTTGAGGCATTTATCAAGGTATGAGGTATGAGGTATGGATATGCTATTGGCCTGATTTAGCCACTTAACAATGTATACATGTATCAAAATATCTCATTCTACCCTACTTATATATACAACTATTATTTGTCAACTAAAAATGAAATAAAAATTTTCAAAATAAAAAATGCTAAACCTCATTAATAATCACAGAGATAAAAATTTAAATAACATTTTGATACTATTTCACATTCAATAAATTGGCAAAATCGAAAGAGTCTGACAATTAAAATGTGAGTAGATACATGTAGAACTGTTAATTCTCCTAAGATATTAATATGAATGTGAACTAGCAACTAGCACAACCACTTTAGATAGCAATTTGGCAATATTTAGCAAACTTAAGATATGTGCACACTTTAATTAATTGCATTTCTAGGTATGTCCCTCAGTAAAAATCTAGTATATGTGCTGGAAGTTACAGATACAAAATATTCATGAGTATTTAAAAAAATAAGCACACTCTTTTATTTTTATTTACAAAATAAAATCTGATTAGCTTTTTAGTTGTCACCTTGTTTCTGAGTTTTTTCTAAATGTAATTTCATGTTGTATTTTTATTATGTATTTCTTAAGTCATTTTCTTGGTATCATTTAGTTCATTCTAAAATAGGTATAGTTTTGGTATTTATTTGTTTATTTCTCTATGTATGTAGATATGTATCATGTATGCATGTATGTATCTATGTATGTATGTGTCTAAAGCATGCCTTTTCTAGATTCCTTTCATTGCATGTGTATTTCACTTCTTATTCCACTTTTACTTATGAAATTCAAGGTTAATATTTTTGTCTTGTTTATTTTTATGTGAAATTCATGTTCCTGGACTTTTAAAAGGAGATTTGATTCAGATGGGTTTTCTAACTTCACAGAGCTGCCTCCTCTGTAGTTTCCTGTAGTAGCTGCAGTTCTGGGTTTTCCTGTCTCTCAGTGCTTTTCAGTGGACACCTGTTGGCTGTTTGGGTGCTCTTCTCTTCTCATATCCATCTGTGCCCTCGCTGCTTTGTTCTCTTTCCCCCTGTCTTGGCACCAACTATTACAAACACACAGATGCATGCACAGATCTTGTTGCTACTGCTGATTTGTCTTCCACTCGTCTATGTTTGTGTCTTTCAATATACCTTGTCACCTAGTATTTTAATAAAAATTGCCTGTGGATTTGGTTCTGTTAACTAAATGCTTTTTCTGATTTTATGTGAGGATTTGGGAAGATTCAAAAACTGAGCTGTCACTGAAGCCTTTGAAAATACCAACAATGGAAATATTCAGCAAAGAGGAACATGAATAAATTGTAATATACAACAAACTACCGCAATCTTTAAAATGAACTAACTAAATACACCTAAATCAACATGAAGAAGTTGTTTTAAGACGCTGGTCTTTAAATATCAATGTGACTGAGTAAATCATATAAACCTTTTCCATCTCTTACTTATTTCTTCTAGGAATAATTTAAAAGCAAAAATAAATTTTAAACAATATATGCATTCATTAGTTGCATAACAAACATAAAACTCAGCAGCTTAAAACAACAATCATTTATCATTGCTACCACATCTGAATGTTGGCCGGGCTCATCTGTGCAACTCTGCTTCAGGCTGTGGTGACTGTGACAGCTCTGCTTCTCTATTCATGTCTTTGTGTCACTTGAGGTAGTTATACTTCAGGTGTCGCTTATCCTGCCTGAACCAGCAAGCTGGCCAGGGCATGGTAATGTCAGAGGCTAAAAAATGAAAGTGTTAACTCAGAGGCTGTAGAGATCTAGACCTGGATCTGGCAGAGTGTCACTTCTACCCATATATCATTGGCAAAATCAAGTCACATAGCCAAACCCCAGGTCAATAATGCCTATGACAAGAGGGAGGACATGAGGACAGGTGAATAATGGGGATCAAAAATCTAATCTACCAAAACCTGCATACTCTATTTTTGGCAAATGAATGCTATAAAAATAACTCTCAGATTTAATATTTTATGTAAATCCTCCTAAAGTAATTGAGGTCAGACAAGAGCTTTGTGGAATAAATTGAATAAGAAACATAGTGGGTCCAGTGGCACTAGATCTCAGAAGGGGAAAAAAAATCCTGTAGGTCAGATTTATTCCCAACTTGTAACAGTCAGATCCTTTCTTCGCCACCATAGGTGTCAATAAATGCCCCCAAGTTCTCATTTAATTCTAAAGAGAAGTTGAGGCATAGCCTCAAAATAAATCACAGAAACAAGCCATAATTGCAGGAAGCACTTTGTCTCTATGGCAGCAGCAATGAAGCAATCTGTGATGTGTGAAAACCAGATAGCCTGCATTTCTAAAGAAGGGCAAAAAATTTTAACGAGTGAAGAATGCTTACCAGAAAAATGTATAATTATAATGCAGGTGAAAATTGTTACCTAAAAATTTTACCATACATTTTTAAAATAATAAAGTAGTGACCTATGTGAGGAATATTTAAAAAATTAGTAAAAAATCAACTAATGAATGTACTTACAATCTATTGTATTATAAAAAATTGCTAATAGTTTTTAAGTGTTCTCATCACACACACACAATGATAAATATGAGATAATCCATATGTTAATTTGCCTGATTTAGTCATTCTTCAATGTATATATATTTTAAAACATGTTGTACATGATAAACATAAAGAATTTGTATGGATCAACTTTAAAAAAAGACAAATAGTGCCAAAAATAAACATATAGTTTGTGGTGTGAGGTTTTCTAATGTTCTCTTGTCCAAGTAACTATTAAATATTTCCAAGTTTCAGAATAAATCTTCCTAAACCACACAAAATTTGAAAATAGTGTATTATGCTGAGATTATCATAGCAATAAAACTATAGCAATATAACTATATAAAAATTTTAAATTATAAATGCAAATGTCTTTTTATAAAAATAAATTCTTGTCTAGAATTGTTTTCTATTTTAATACTAAAAGTAAAATAAGTGGTAGAAAAAAGTATAACAAGAAACTATGAGAATGCTTTTTCAATAAGTATTCTTTGAAATCTTACAAAAATGAGTCTATTAAAATAATAAAGCTAAGATAAATATTTTATAATACATAGGATGAAATGTACATATTTATCTTCAAGTTATACCAATCTAGAAGATATTATTTCAGTTAGTAACTTTAAAATTGTTTTAAATTGTTATTCAAGTCATGTCACAAGCCCCAAAGCAAACATGACTTTCATGTTCATCATATATTTTTAAGAGACAAAAAAAAAAAGACATAAAAAATTAGAAGTCAAAAGACAGCAGAGCTCAAAATCAAAGTAGGGGAAAGAAAAAGATCATTTTAAGAATGTAGAATAAATGGAAAAAAACAAAAAGGAAATAGTAATCATTAAAAATAGAAATGAGAAAAATGAATGCTATAGAATAGAAATAGAGACCTATAAAGAGTAAAAAACAAATAATAGATATAGAGGCCCCAAGATATGGTTCATGATGGGAATCTCTGCAAAGAAGAAGTTAATGGATAGAAAAAAAAATTAAAAGTATAATTCAAAAAAACTTTCCTGAAATGAAGATTTGAAATCTACATACCATAAGGGCACACTCTGTGCCAGAAAAAATAACCAGGAGCAAACAATAATGAAATATACCAGTGTCCGAGCAAATCGACTGTACTGAAGTGATAAATCATCTTTGGGCTAACAGGCAAAAGGTCAAGTAATATATATAAATCTAGGCACCCAGAAGTTGTTATTGTTATAAATATCTAAATGCCAATTAGTGTAGCATCAACATTTGTAATGAAAAAAAGGAAAGAAACAAAACCATTAAAAGCAAACAAGAAAAAGACATTCATTCAAATACACTAGAGGAAAGCGATGTTTATTCAACATTTTAAGTCTTATTTGCTGACATATGGATTTTCTTATTTGTGGCTATGGATTTTCTTCTGAAATTTGTTTTATATATATGCCATAGGTTCCGATATGTAGTGTTTTTATTATTGTGGCTTTTAGACATTCAGCTCATTTGGTTTATAACTTGTCTTTGGCCAAGAGCTTTAAATGCTTTTTAATTTTAATATTTGGTAGGTAGAGGCTTTTGGTTTTCTAGTGTTATTTTCTGGGGTTACTATTTTCATTGCATTGTGATCAGACAATGTTGAGTGCAGTATTTCCACTTGGAGATATTCACTGAGTTTTTATTTATGTTATAGTATGTAGTCAATTTTATTATTTTCATAGTGCAGAGTTATATATCTATTTATACACATAGACATGAGCACATAGATACATATATAAATATACATACATAAAATATCTGTTATTAATGTTACTAGGTTTAATAGATCTAAATACATAAGGGAATTTAGTGATTTTTATTTTTGGTATCTCAAATCAATCAAAAAATATATAGATTATTTAGGAAATGGTATCAGACACAAGAACAGAAAATCAAACACCACATGTTCTCACTCATAGGTGGGTGTTGAACAATGAGAACACAGGGGCACAGGGAGGGGAGCATCACACACTGGGGTCTGTGGGGGGGGGAAATAGGGGAGGGACAGCAGGGGTGGGGAGTTGGGGGGGATAACATGGGGAGAAATGCCAGATATAGGTGATGGGGAGGAAGGCAGCAAACCACATTGCCATGTATGTACCTATGCAACAATCTTGCATGTTCTTCACACATACCCCAAAACCTAAAATGCAATAAAAAATATATATAATAAAAAAAGAAAATGGTGTCAGAACAACTAAAAAATGACAATGTTGGATCCATTCCTTATGTACTACATTATGATAAATTTCAAATAAATCAAAGATAAAATATATAAAAGATAAAAATTTAGAAGAAAATATGTAGAATTTCAGAATAAACTGCAATAGAAAAGATTGATGAGTTTGACTAAAATTAAAAATTAGAAAATTCTTTATAACAAAAAATATAAGAAAACTCAAAAGGCAAATGATTAAGTGATAAAAATATTTGTAGCTCACAATATTGACAAAGAGCTTATCATCTTAAGATGTAAGATTTTTCTAAACATGGTTATTTCAAAATCTAATAACCAAACCAAAAATAGGGCAAAATCTACAGAAAATAAAAATGGATCTTAAATATATGGAAAAATACTCAAGCTTGGTTATGATAGTAGGAAATACAGAGATAGATTTTTTTTTTTACCCTTCAAATGGGCAAAAATATTAAAGTTTAGTAATACAATAGAAGTATTAACGTATGTGGAAATGGGTATTCTGGCATATTTCTGTTGAGTGCAGAGCAATTTAGCAATATTAGTTACAATTTCACATATATATACCTGTTGAACTAGCAGTCTTATTTCTAAGAATTTGTCCTATAACTATAATCATGTAGGAAGCCCTTAATATGGGCCCATGATCCTGCCTCATTGGGGATTTTCACACCCTTGCATAATTTTATTCCCTTGAGTGGGTGTTAGACTTACTGACTTACTTCTAATGAGTAAACTATGGCAAAATCCATGAGATGTTGCTTCCAAGATTATGTTACCAAGAGTATGACTTGGTCACCCTCTTTTTGTATCTATCTATCTATCTATCTATCTATCTATCTATCTATCTATCTCTATTATCTGTTTACCATCTATCTGTCTATCACACCCCCCTCCCTCTGGCAGAATTATTGTTCTGGAAGAAGCAAACTCCCATGTTGTGAGCTTTCCTATGAGGAGATCCATCTGACACAGAAGTAAAATGTAAGACCACCAAGAGACAGTGAGAGACTAAGACTCTCAGTCCATTAACCTCCAAAGAACTGAATTTTGCCAAAATGACATGAATGAGCATGAAAGAAAATTCACCCCCAGTCAAATCTTCAGATGAGGACACAGGCTTGGTCAACTCCTAATTACACCCTTGTCAGAGTTATTGAGACACAAGAATCTACCTAAACTATGATTGAATTCTTGTCTCATAGAATTCATTATACTACAATAGCTAATTCATATGTGCAAAATTCTGTATATATTTTTTTATATACTGTTGCATTATTTGCAATTGCTAAAACACAGAAACAACCTAAATTTCTATCAGTAGAACAATAGTTAAATATGTTAGAATACATTTATAAGATGAAACATGATACTGCACTTAGAAAAAATAAGAATGTTCTTTATGCATTGATGTGAAAAGATAATCCACATATTATTAAGTTATAAAAGCAATGTACAGAACAGTGTATATAGCATTCTGCCATTTGTTTATGCATTTAAAACATTTCTGGAAGGATACACAAGAAACTAGTAACCATGGGTACCTATTTTGTGGGACTGAGGTGGGTGGAAACTGGGTGTCTAAAGTACAGAGGTAGGAGGAGGACTTTTAACTCTTATTTTTTGCTTACTGACTTTGAAACCATGTAAATAGATTAGCTATTCTACAAATTAGTTAATTGTTTAAATGCTTAAATGGAAAAATAAGTAAAATATATAACAGAAATGAACTTACAAACAAAACACAATGTTGAACAAGAAACAGAATACAATTGGATACATATATATCACATAGAATATAATTTGGTATATGTATGTCTATATACCACACAGAGTACAATTTGCTTTTCTTGTTCTTCTTAGATAATACAATTATATAACAAAAATACAATTTGCTTTTCTTACTGTTATATAAGCAAATATCAATGAATTACATATTATTGATTTGCCTGCCATTAAAGTATATATAAATGTCTTAATATATTAATAATTATATTTTCACATAAATATTATCTACCATCTGTCTCTATATATTGAATAAATATATATTCTATATATTTAATATATATTAAAATGATATTTTAATAGCAGGCAAATCAATATGTAATTTATTGATATTTGCTTATATAGTAATTATTCAAAAGTATTATGGAAATGATGCTAAATTTCAAATTTAGGTTCCTGATTATTTTTGGGAAAAGAAGGAGGTGAATAAGATTGGGAAAGGAGACTCAGGGAACTTCCACTATATTTTTCATATTTTTATTTTAAGTTAGGGCATATAGATTAAAAAAGTTCAGGCCAGGTGCAGTAGCATGCCCAGTACTTTGGGAAGCTGACATGGGAGGCTCCTTTGAGCCCAGGAATCTGAGGCTGCAGTGAGCTATGATCAAGCCACTGCACTCTAGCCTGAGCAGAGAGACCTCATCTCTAAACAAAAAACAAAAAAGAAAATACTCAAAGAAGAACAGATGTATGGATATGCTTAGTGATTTAAAGTAAAATTATTTTAGGAAAGTTATTTATATTTCATATTTTAATGGTATTAACATTATCTGTGATTCTATAAAAATCATATAACATTTAAAGGTGGCTATAAACTGAATAGTCATTGGACCTATTTAAGAGCATTCATACAAAGAAACATAAAAGCTCATGTAGCCATCTTCAATATTAGAGATTATGAAAGTAAAAATGCCATCATGATTAGGACCCATTCATTTTTAATTACTTTACCAAGGTAGTTTTATTTTATGTTCATAATAAGCAAATGACTCTATAATGTAGCTGAAGATCATTTAGGAAAAACAAAGCATTGTGAGTTTACTATAACAACAAAAACTAAACCAAACCAAGCCAAACAAAAAATTATAATATTTCAAGCAAAGCAGAACCAGTAAGTATATACACTCAAATGTGAGTAATTCTTATAGCATCAACTTAATAAAATCTGGGTATTTTTCTGGAAATCAGGTGTCTTCTTGTTCAACCTATTAACCCAGTATGAGAATAGTTTCTATAAGACCCCTGAAGGATGGTGTTTCAGTTTTTATTTTCTACCCAGTTGGTTCTAATTATGCCCTCTAGACTCTGCAGAGCACATTCAATTCCTCATTGTAAAAAGCCTTTCAAATATTTGAAAACTTGTTTAAAGTATCTTCTACAACTTCCATTTCAAAGCTATATATACATAATTCTTAACAATTATTTTGATTATAAGAAGCCCAGGTATTGATAAACTATTTTTTAAAGTGCTTCAGTTTGTCAAATTCTTTGTCAATTTGGTCCTCAAAATTCACTCTGTGACTACTCTACAGGTAGAATTTAGGAGTTAAAGAGTCAACTGCTTACAGGTATTAGAAAAATAAATCAGGCTTGGTGTAGGTCACAGTGAATTAGACTGCCTACCATTATTAAAAACAGTGCATTAGTCAGATTAACTGCTATAACAAACAATATCCAAATCGCAATCATTTAACACAATAAATGTCTATTTATTTTTATGTTACAATTAAGATTAGCATGGGAACTCTGCTCCACGTAATAGTTCAGGGATCCAGGCTCCTTCCACATAGTGCCCCTATCATCTATTATGGCTTTGAAGTCTTCCAACTATATCCTTTGTAGTCTGGCTTACAGTATCAGAAAGCGATTATTGGTCATCTTATAGGCGGTTTTTTAGTGGTCATTTCTCAAAGTGGCATACATACTTTTAACTGTATCTGACTGTATAATCAAACAACCATACCTAATGGCATACATACTTTTAACTATATCTGACTGTATAATCAAACAACCATACCTAATTTATCGGGAAATGTAATCTAGTTGTGTGCTCAGAAAGACAAAAAAAAAGATTCAGTAAATACGTAGCATTGCTCTTCTCCAAAGGATGACAGATACCAAGCTCAAAACTGTTAATAGCACATGGGAATGTTGGCTCAGTGTTTCCTATCTTTAAATTTTCAAGAGATACTGAAATTTTGTTTTCTTCATTAATGTGAGCTCTCCTAATTTTTAAGTGTTGACAACGAAGGTCTTTTAAAGACCTTGTGTGAGCCAAAAAATACATATGTGTCTGTAAACTAGATCCAGTCTGTAGACCAACAGTCTGTAAACTTTGGACATATTACAGTATTTTAAGAGTGAGCATTGAGGGGTGTCAAAGTTCAAGATCTCCTCTTTTGTGGAGTGCAGGTACACAATGTTCTAACACTGTGCGACCATGATAGTTGGAACTTATAAGAAGAGTTAGGGAGTGGTGCCACAGAAGCCAGAGTGAGGTGATATTTTTGTATACAGCAGTAGTCAACAAGGTCATGTCCAGTAAAGTAGAATGAGAACTCAAAAACCACTGGATCCCACAAATGAAAAGCAGAGGCCACCCACAACCCTAGTTAAGTTATGTTCCTTGTCCTCTTGAAACTTGCAGTGTAGTTCAAGAGAGGCTGCATACAAACAGAAGTGCCTTCAAAAGAATACAACCCACACTTTGGGAGGCTGAGGTGGGTAGATCACCTGAGGTCAGGAGTTTGAGATCAGCCTGACCAATACGGTGAAACCCTGTCTTTACTAAAAATACAAAAATTAGCTGGGCATGGTGGTGGGCACTTGTAATTCCAGCTGCTCAGGAGGCAGCAGGATTGCTTGAACCTGGGAGGTGAAGGTTGCAGTGAGATGAGATGGCGCCACTGTACTTCAGCCTGGGCAAGAGAACAAGACCCCGTCTCAAACAAACAAACAAACAAACAAAAACCCAGAATTTGTGGTATAGATTGAATACAACAAAATCCAGAAAGATAAATCATCATTCTGAGGTGTAGTAGTTAAGAAAAATCCTTGTGAGGTTGGCAAAACTTGAAGTAGGGCTTGGAGAATTTAATAATGGAGAATCTGAATATATTCACATTAAAAAGTAGATATGTCGTAATGAAAGAATGAACAGGAACTCTAAAAAGCTCAAATTAACCCTCAAGTTCTGTGTTGGGGAGACCAGCTCCCAATATATAAATGTGGGTTCAGTGTCTCTCAAAGTGATCGAATGGTCAGTGAAAAGAAAGACAAGGAAACATTTTTCCTTAAAGCTGGGCCCAGAGAAGACACCACATAATGCTACTCTGTCGATGTCTAAAAGTCCCCTGAACACCTCAGTTCTTTATTAAGCGCTTTCAATAGAGGAGGGGGAGTGAGGATACACAACAGAGTGAAAATGATCATACAAAAAGAATACATTTGCAAAACTGGTGCACAAAAATCACAACGTGGTATTATAAAAGCAGAACAAAGTAAAGATAACTTTCTGTGTGTCAGCATATAAACCATACACCTGAGCAAGAATAGAGGTTAAACATAAATGTATAATTATCAGCAAGAAATACTTTGGGCTCACAGCTGCAGGGGGAGCAGGATAGGACACAGGACAACCAGCCTGACCACAAAAACTGCAAGAGGAGGGGACTTCCACGCAGGCCTGGAGGAGCAGTGGGAGAAGAAAGACTTTTACATCCTTACCTCAACCACAGAGACAGACGCCCTTCATGCGTCTGTTTATAGGCTCTCCATAAGGGTCGCATTCCCTTTCCAGGGCCATAATTAATATGCCTTTCCTGGGAAAGGAATCTGGGTAATAAGCCTCTCCATTACATGTCCGTTTATAGGCTCTCTGCAACGAGAAGCTTATTACATGCTGTCATCTCTCCCCGGCAGTCAAGCTGTCTGGTTTGTCCCTTTCACAGAGTTCCTGTTTTTACCACAACAGCTCAGCAGAGCCAAAGTTACAAGTTACATCTCAGCAGAGCCAAAGTTACAAGCTACATTTTAACTTTTCATACTATTTTTTGTGTCCCCAAATATGATTAGAGCGTAACAAGTACAGTAAAGTAAATATCTCATCTCAGGCAAACTAAGATTAAGACAGCACAATAAACAAAATGTCAACCACAGTTTCTTCTCCTAATCTCAAATGTCTCGGATTTCACCAATCTTTCCAGAGGCTTGGGGCTGCTTGGTTACCTCCGAGGGGTCTGGCACGTTCACAGCAATTTTGCCTTAAGTAGCTTTCTGGATGACAGAAGCTGCTAATTATCTACCAGTCCCTATTCTTACTTTATTTTCCATTTTTAGTTGGGCACAGGCCTTGCTTGCCTTTATGTTTGACCATATGTCTAAATCCTAGCTAGTGGATATAAGGAGAAAAAGGTATTGGAACTCTCTGGAAATATTTTCAAATAGATCTCTCTCTCTCTCTCTCTCTCTTTCTCTCTCTCATTGCTGGTTAGAATGAGCACTTAACTGCTGAAGCTTCAGCAGCTATCTGGGACCTTGAGGTGGACTTTGGAATGACAGCCCCTTATAGCACAGCAGCAAGACTAAGGAGCCTGGGCTAGAAACATTTGGACCCCTTGAATGGGAGAAAGAAACAACTTTTCTCTTGTTTATGCCACAGTTACTCTGTGTGTTAATTGTTATTGTTTTCTTTTTCTTTGAGTTTTATTTATTTTTTTCTGTTTCTGGACATACGACTTTACCTCTCTGAACTGGAATATCCTTAAAAGTAGGGACATGAATTTGTTTAGTCCAAATGATAACTCTGTATTTTAGCATTTTGCATGCTACAGCAGAAAATTGTTTAAGTCTACCTGAGTAATTGTACCATGTCACAGATGACATTACCACATCTTAAGTAAAATGTAAAAGTTTAGGCATTTGTTTGGATGTTTTCAAATAGATATTTCTCTTGAGAAAATATGTGATGATATGCATCATACTTAGAATATATTATGATAGGAATTGGAATAGAAAAAGATTCCAATTCTGCTCATTCATTAATATCACACTGAAAACCAACAACTACATCATTAATGATGGCATTAAAATTTTTACAATCAGTTCTTTAAAATTGGTGATTAACACTAACATCCATGAAGTCAACATTTCCCAAAGTGAGTTCATCTGAATGCAAATCTTGATAAGAAACTAACAAAATATGCATACTGAGGTAAAATAATTGTTTATAGCACCTTTTTTGGAAATCAGCAAGTAATAATTGTATATGTTTACGGAGTACAATGTAATGTAATGTTTTGATATATGTTTGTAATGATTAAATCAAGCTATTATGAATAGTTTTATCTGTCAGATTTACCAAAACACATTATAAAAAGAAAAGCTCTGAGACATTTTAAATAAGCACATAAACAAAAACATTTATCTTTGTTGAATCAGTTATTTCTTTGACATATTTGAACATAATATTTTTCTTCAAAAGAGGGCTTGGGAAACAGTTCTAGGTGGTAGGCTTTTCCAGAATTCTTTCTTTATATCGGCTGCTCCTCTATTTAGGAAAGTAAAGAAAGCCCCAAGGTAACAGATAAGTTAAAGTTAGTTTGGCATTTCATGGCACATTCCACAAGAAAACGATAAACCACAGCTTGAGGTTCTCACAGGAAAATGAGAATGATCAGTGAGCTCCATTTAGACATTGGGCTGTGCTTCTTGGCGGCAAAGCTGAGTTTTGATTCAGAAGTACCATTATCGTATTATGAGCATGAATCAGGCATTTGACATAGGCCAGGGGCTTTATGTCTGGGGAGAGAGATTTTAAGAAGGGAATTTTTAGTGGTTGCTTCTAGGCCTTTTTTGGAGGGGTGGACGCTGTAAACCTTACAATCTTATATAGGCTATCATATATATATATATAATCAGTAAAAAATGGAAGCAAGAGACTAAAGTGAAAAAAAGTACAATAGAATACAAAAAAAAAAAAAACAGAAGCAGTTCATGCTTGGAAACACCTCCTATGTGATACAGTATAATTTTTTCGTTGTTTCAAATGTTTTGTCCATCAAGAGAACCGAAACTTTCCACAGGGACTAGGAGATACCATCTAGTGATTTTATGTAGTATTACTAGGAAAAAAGCTCTATTTTTCCCAATTGTAATATGTCTAAATATAAATTTTTTTGACATTTCAGTAATTGTTCCCAGGAAAACAGATTTTTTTCTTTAATTTCTTTTTAGCATTTCAGAAGATAGTCTAAAAGCTATTTTCATTATTTAAAACACCTCCACAGATTTGTAGTACCAAAGGAATGGAAAGAAAAATTGATACATATCAAAAATCATAAATCCATAAAGTTGCTGAGTGCAACACAGTTTTACGAGTGCCCTCAAAAATTAACATTAATATTTTTCATCTAGAAGTCATGATAGCTATCAAAAACTACAAAGGACCATGTTACAAACATGTGAATTTTAAATATATAGAACAGAGGGCGGGTTTTCATTTATTCAATTGCTTTACAAACAGGTTAATCCAATATCTGGTAAGATTTTTATTTTAATTTAATTTGCACTTATAATTCTCATTGCAGTATAATGTGTACTAAGAATACCTCACAGAATACCTTTGTAGACACATAATGATGACAATGTGGGATTACTGATTTAAAACTGCTCTTCCTGGGGAAGGCCCAGAAATCAGTAAGTGGCAAATAAAACATGAAACATTTGCTTAGAAACAATTTGTCAACTTTATGTTTCAAAATATGTAAATGATCATGTATAGATGTGTTTGCTAACAATTATCATTGAGGTATGTTGATAGGTAAAACATTGGATATATTGTGCAGGGAAAACAGAACATCTGTAGGAGGTGAGACATGAGGCTACCAATTTTGTTTTTTAGCCAAATTGAATTCCACTGCGTTGTTAATAACTTGACTAAGAGGTGACCATTTCTGTTTATTTTTGGAACCTGCACATTTTATGTGATTACAAAATGTAATAATGCATATGCAACTCAGAATGGAAAATACACTCAGCCATAGACCTGAGGGTTGTATTTTCAGTTTGGATTCAAACCCTCCTCAGTATTTCATGAAGACCTTGAACTTATGAACCCATGCTATTCTACATGGCAGGTTTAACATGTGCAATGTTTAATTGCTTTTCTGAGTAGCCACTTGGCCACTAATATTAATTTGTGTATACAGTTCAGAATATTCTATCTTGAAATCCAGCGTAGCATTTCATTTCAATCTACTGATTTAGTCCTCTAGAGAGGGCAGAGTCTATTAAATTTTCAAAGCTTCTCAGTGCTATTCCTGTGTCTAATAGAAATAGCCAATTGAAAATAACTACCATGTTTTCCCCAGGGATTCTAACTGTACCTTATTGCATAATGTTCATTTTCTGAGACATAATGTAATCATAATTAATTTTGAGCTTATTAAATTGCTCTACTGGTCTTTATGGATGATTATTTTTATGAGAATAAATCCTTAAAATTTCTAAAGAAACAATGAGGTCCTGCTTGTTACTGTCATACAGCTGCTGTTGTAAAATGCATTGCTTTCAGTAAGTGAGTTTCATAGGTGACACGTTGTTTCTTTAAGTATCAAACATGACATTTTTAAGAACATGTATTTTAGAGTCAACTATAGACCTGAGGTCTATATTTAAATTAACATTACAATTAATAAAAATAAAATGAAAATAAAATAAACATTTTACTTAAATAGTTGCCTACTTGCTTTCATAAAAAATATAGAGCTTATTCTTCCTCTTAATAATTTAGAGTCATTTTCATGACCACTAATTTTTGGCTTAGAATTAATATTATTGTTTTTCTATTTATCCCCTTACTGTTATTTAGTTATGGTGTAATATTTTACTTTGCCAGTGCATTGTTGAGCACATGGGAAGTTTTTAAATATTATGGAATGAATACATGAATTCTCTAATGAAGCTTTCAATTCTTCTCCTTTTAATTTGACATAATCCGCAAAATAAGATGTGTGATTGCCAAAAATGTGTATTTATTATATTGAATACTGAATCTAAGGCCCAGCCAATAAAGAAGATGCTCAAATCTTAAAATACTTATTCTTTTGTTGAGCCAGAACTTTTTTCCCTTCCAAAGTTCTCAGATTTGTTACAGGTGTTTAAGTTACCAAAGGTTGAAGTCACTACTGAATTAATTAGATTTCATTATCAATGAGAAAATGAAGTGGAAAATAATTGGGCAATACCAATATGTTAACAAATACAGGTTGAGTATCTCTTATCTGAAATGCTTGGGACAATAAGTGTTTTGGATTGCGCCTTTTTGGAGATGTTGGAATATTTATAGATACATAACGAGATATATTGGAGATGGAATTCAAGTCTAAATACAAAATTTGTTTACATCATATACACCTCATGTACATATCCTGAAGGTAATTTTACACAATGTTTTAAATAATTTTATGCATGCAGCTAGATTTGTGTATATCAGAAAGCAAAGGTGATACTGTCTCAGCCACCCATGTGAACAAGCTGTGATTGTTTGGCATCACCATAATTCCTGACTCTGAATTTGTATGTTACCCATAAGCAATCATTTTCTTGCACTTATTCACACATAAGTACTTAGTAGCAAAATAGTAATAATAATGGCATGCCACTCATACAATGAAAAAATAATGCGTTCAGGGTAAGTTAGCAGATAGTAACATTGCCAGAATATCTATATCAGCTGTTAGACAACAGCAACAACAAAGGTAAGGTTTTAGTTTCTACCTATAATGCTGTGTTTTGATTAAAATATTATTGTGCACTTGTTTTTTGTTTTTACATGAGAAGAAACATCAGAAGCAGTTGTGGGATCAGGAAGTGAGCCCTCTGGCATTGAGGTGGCATTCTTCTGGATAGTCTTTAAAAATGTTTCCTCCAGAGTCATCTGCCTTTTGACATTTTCGGCGATATCTTTACATCACAAAGCAGAGAATAAGCAAAAAACAAGCAAACAAAAACCACAATGAGTAAGGCACATAAGTCTTAGCCCCATGTGGGGTATGATGGGAAGGCTGTGGTTGCCATGTCTGTCCTGCACACATGCCATTTTATTATCTTTTGTGAGCATATTTGGCATGGAAAAGACTGGGTATGTGTAAAAAAAGGACATGGCAGCTGAAGGGGGATAGAAGGAGTTTTTCCTTAGGAGTAATAAATTGTGTGTTTGCACCGATGTTTTGACTACAGTCCATCACATGGGGTCAAGTATAACATTTTCCACTTGTAGTGTCACATCTGCACTCTAAATGTTTTGGATTTTGGAACATTTTGGATTTCAGATTTTCAGATTAGGCATACTCAAACTTATATGTGTTGCCTTGAGTGGTTACTATATTTACTCATTGTTAGATATAGACAAAATGTCACACATAAAAATTAAAATTTCTTTTCTTTCCACATATGAGGCTAGAATCAAGTTTAAATAATAGTTCCCTGAAAGGATAATGTTGCATATGTTGAAAACTGCAAGATTTGTGAGTATTCTGTTGGAAGGAGTTCAGGTTTCTTTATATATCACCAAACTGTTCTCTATGATTTTGTTCTTGTTGATATTTCTTGGGCTGAAATATATTGATACTTTGAATATATATGTATACACACATATATGTTCATAGATGCTATTATATCTATACTGTGGGAAACTGGGATGTATCTTTAGAACTCATTGTGTTTATATACTTGGAGTCATTATTTCCAGCCTCAATGATTTGATTAAGCTGGTGATAAATTAAATAATGATCAAAAACAAACAAACAAAAAGTAATATTAGATAATCATTTTTAGAAAATATCTGGGTGCTTTTGCAATGATCTTTTCATCTAGATTGTTGAATATTTTATAAAAATATAATTACATTGGGACAATTATTTCCATTTTTGTGTTTTTTCTTAGTTTTAGAATTTTTTGCTATAAAGTTTTGAAGAATTAATATTAAAATATGTTTTAATTATAATCTACAATTCTGATTGTAATATTGTTAATTTTATTTTATGATTCTTCCCGAAATTTTGAAATAATATGACATACAATTTAGAAATAGGTATATCTTTTTATGATTTTTAAATGGATATCAGTGAAATGTGTTTTATGAAGAGCAGCATAGACTTATTTGTGGTGCTGATGCAATCTCCAGTTGACAGGCTGTCTTGGATTTAGATGGCACCTGTCTAAAGGCTGGAAAGTTTTGTGGTCATAGAACCTCAAATTGTAGTCTGCAGCCTCCTGAATCTGAGGGTATTTTCTGTGGTTTTTACAATAGCTTGCTACACAAATTTTAAAATTTGTGCTGCATTCTGTATTCTGTGTGTGCTGAGTAGTAATTTTCTTATTAATAGTTTTAAATTCAACAACTAAAAATTCAAGACTTAGAAAAAAGAGGCATCAATTACCTATATGCTAAAGAGTGCTGGAGAGGCTACGATCCCCTCGAAGCTGATTACAGGGTAGACATACATCTCAGCCATTCTCCATTATTACCCTAGTTTCCACCTAACCCTCAAATCCACTTAAGCAGAAATCCAGGGAATAAGGAGAGTATTTCCAAATTGTGAATTACTAGGCCATGGAAAAGCAATGTGGATTTTCCCTTCTTTGCTTTAAGAGTGGGGACATAGTACTTACCAAATCCAAGATAGAAGGCCTCAAGAAGTATCATTCCCAGAAAACAGAAGCCAACACTGGTATCTTATTGCTCAGTTTAATGTTTCACATACAGCTAATGTGGTGATTTGTGCTTATCTGTGCAGAGGTGAGAGAATTAGAGAAATTATGAAAATAAATTGGATTTATTAAAAAATTTTCCAAGTATAGGCTGAATTTTTTTTTCTGGACCTAGCTTTCCTCCCTCCCTCCCTCCCTCTTTCTTTCTCTTTCTTTCTTTCTCTCTTTCCTTCTTTCTCTCTTTCTCTCTCTCTTTCTCTTTCTTTCTTTCTTTCTTTCTTTCTTTCTTTCTTTCTTTCTTCCTTTCTTTCTTTCTTTCTTCTTCAAATGGAGTCACTCTCTCGGTCATTCAACTTGCAGTGCAGTAGCATGATCTCGACTCACTACAGTCTCCACCTCCTGGGTTCAAGCGATATTCCTGTCTCAGCCTCCTGAGTAGCTGGGAGTACAGGTGCACATCATCATGCTTGACTAATTTTTGTATTTTTAGCAGAGACAGAGTTTTGCCATATTGGTAGGGTGGTCTTGAACTCCTGACCTCAGGTACTCCACCACCTCAGCTTCCCAAAGTGTTGGGTTTACAGGCATGAGCCACCATGCCCTGCCTTAGTTACTATTTTCAGTAATATAACACAATTTATTTAAATAATTTAAACATTTTATAAATGTTCTCAAAAATAACTTTAGAAGTAAAATTGTATTCGAAATTTATAAATATTTTTTCTTAGAAATAACTCTTTTAAGGGGATCAAAATATCCTAAAGAATTAGTTCAGCTATGCAGAGATGCATATTATTTAATGTCAGCATGCAACAAAGTCAGCATTAATTCCATTCCATTTTTCATTTTTATAGTTATACAGGTGAAAAAAATACTTTCAAAATATGCCTGTATTAATCACAATATTTTAATGTAATATCACTTAACTATTTGAGTCTTTGTATGTTATCAGCAAAAAATAACATAGTAATTTATAATAACGATTTTTAATAACATATTAATGGATAGCTCAATTAGATTGTCCTTTGATTTTTGTCAAAAGCAAAGAATTAAAAACCACTGATTCCCAAAAGAATCTATTACATAATAGTCAAAGTCATTTATTTCCTCCATATCTGGCAAGTATTTTGAAATGGCTTTACCAAGGTTTATCCATTGTCTTTAACTATTACTCTTTCACTAATATTACCTAGTTTAGCTGATGAAAACTAAGACTTATACAATATAGACTTCATCATGTGTCAGGCACTGTTGTTAAGACCTTTCTTTATTGGATTGCACCATATAAAATGAGTGTCTTTATTGGTCAAAAGTGGTTGAACAAAAATTTTATATAGTTTAACTTATATATTAATCATTTACTCTCACCATGATCTTATAAATAGGGACTATTACATTGCATTTTAAAGATGAAAATTGAAGCATGAGGAGGTGAAGTGACTTCCCCAGTATCTCTTGGCTAGAAAGTAATGAAGACAAGCATAAGAACCCAGGAAATGTGGCTTTGCTTTTTACCCTTATCGGCTAAACTAAGGCTGCCCCTCAAGGTACTCACAAAGATTTGGAAAAGTAAAATATTCTCAATTTGAAAATGTATTTTCCAATATAATGTTTCAATAATATGTTTTTATTTTGCCATGTGCTTAGGTAGACTTGATAAAAACTTTGGAGTTATAGATTTAACTAAACTTAACTACCATTAAACTTAATCAGTAAAGTCAGTTCTCATTATCAAACCAAAAAGCCATTACCAAAAAAACTTTCTGATAAGGAAAGTAACTTTATTTTTCTATTCAAATAAACAATTAATATTTATTTATTCATTTTTATTATGCTTTAGGTTTTGGGGTACATGTGTAGAATGTGCAGGTTTGTTACATAGGTATACATGTGCCATAGTGGTTTGCTGCACCCATCAAGCCATCATCTACATTAGGTATTTCTCCTAATGCTATTCCTCCCCTTGATCCCCACTCCCCAACAGGCCCAAGTGTTTAATGTTTCCCTCCCTATGTCCATATGTTCTCATTGTTCAACTCCCACCTGTGAGTGAGAACGTGGTGTTTGGTTTTCTGTTCTTGAATTAGTTTGCTGAGAATGATGGTTTTCAGCTTTATTCATGTCCCTGCAAAAGACATAAACTCATTCTTTTTTATGGTTGCATAGTATTCTATGGCATATATGTGCCACATTTTAAAAAATCCAGTCTATCATTGATGGACATTTGGGTTGGTTCCAAATCTTTGCTATTGTGAATAGTGCTGCAGTAAATAGGTGTATGCATGTGTTTTTATAGTAGAAATATTTATAATCCTTTGGATATATACTCAGTCAAATGATATTTCTAGTTCTATATCCTTGAGGAATCACCCCACAGTCTTCCACAATGATTGAACTTATTTTTACTTCCACCAACAGTGTAAAAGCATTACCATTTTTCCACATCCTCTCCAGCATCTGTTATTTCCTGACTTTTTAATGATCACCATTCTAACTGGTGTGAGATGGTATCTCATTGTGGTTTTGATTTGCATTTCTCTAATAACCAGTGATGATGAGCATTTTTTTCATGTTTGCTGGCCACATAAATATCTTCTTCAGTGTCTGTTCATATCCTTTGCCCATTTTTTGATGGGATTTTTTGTTTTCTTTCTTGTAATTTGGGTTTGGGTTCTTTGTAGATTCTGAATATTAGCATTTCATCAGATGGATAGATTCCAAACATTTTCTCCCATTCTGTAGGTTGCCTGTTCACTCTGATGATAGTTTTGTTTGCTCTGCAGAAGCTCTTTAGTTTAATGAGGTCCCATTTGTCAATTTTGGCTTTTCTTGCAATTGCTTATGGTGTTTTAGTCATGAAGTCTTTGCCCATGCCTATGTCCTAAATGGTATTGCCTAGGTTTTCTTCTTGGGTTTTTATTGTTTTAGGTCTTACATTTAAATCTCTAATCCATCTTGAATTGAGTTTTGTATAAGGTGTAAGGAAGGGGTCCAGTTTCAGTTTTCTGCATATGGCTAGTCAGTTTTCCCAACAACAGTTATTAAATATGGAATCCTTTCCCCATTGCTTTTTTTGTCAGGTTTGTCAAAGATCAGAGGGTTGTAGATGTATGGTGTTATTTCTGAGGCCTCTGTTCTGTTCCATTGGTCTAAATATTTGTTTTGGTACGAGTATCATGCTGTTTTGGTTACTTCAGCTTTGTAGTATAGTTTGAAGTCAGGTAGCATATGCCTCCAGCTTTGTTCTTTTTGCTTGTTTTGGCTATACAGGCTTTTTTTTGGTTCCATATGAAATTTAAAGTAGTTTTTTCCTTTTCTTTTTTTTTCATGGTTTATAATTTATTATACTCTAAGTTCTGAGGTACATGTGCAGACTGTGCAGGTTTATTACATAGGTATACACGTGCCATGGTGGTGGTTTACTGCATCCATTGCCCTGTCATCTACATAGGTATTTCTCCTAATGTTATCCTTCCCCAATACCCTCATCCCCTGCTATTCCTCCCCTACCCTCCCCCGACCCCCAATACCCCAGTGTGTGATGTTCCCCTCCCTGTATCCATGTGTTCTCATTTTTCAACACCCACTAATGAGTGAAAACATGCAGTGTTTGGTTTTCTGTTCTTTCTAATTGTGTGAAGAAAGTCAATGGTAGCTTGATGGGAATAGCATTGAATCTATGAATTACTTTGGGCAGTATGACCATTTTCACAATGTTGATTCTTCCTATCCATGAGCATGGAATGCTTTTCCATTTGTTTGTGTCCTCTCTTATTTCCTTGAGCAGTGGTTTGTAGTTCTCCTTGAAGAGAACTACATCCCTTGTAAGTTGTATTCTTAGGTGTTTTATTCTCTTTTTAGCAATTGCAAATGGGAGTTTGCTAATGATTTGGCTCTCTGTTTATCTATTATTGGTGTATAGGAATGCTTGTGATTTTTGCACATTGATTTTGTATATTGAGACTTTGCTGAAGTTGCTTATCAGCTTAAGGAGATTTTGGGCTGAGACGATGGGGTTTTCTAAATTCACAATCATGTCATCTGCAAACAGAGATAATTTGACTTCCTCTCTTACTATTTTCGGTCATTTCAAAAAATATTCAACTTATACTTAGAAGTATTAAGAAAACCGCTGAGAAGCAGAGTATGAAACATGTCTTGTAAGACACAGTCCTCTTAATTATCTTAGTTGAAAAGATTAATTCACCTAATTTTATAATAATTTAAGATAAAAATGTAAATCAGTATCTATTTCTCTCCACTTATTTTCTAATATACAATGAAATGTATAACTCGTATCATAAATCACTTATGAACCCAGCATAATTCTCTTATTAAATGTGTATGCATACCTCTTTCAAACTCTGATGCTTAGTTGATGGAGAATAATTAAACTAAAATAATGTATAAAATTATAACTTACTATACTAATTTTCTTAGCCATTATAATCAAACTTTTCTTGTGTATTTAAAGAAAGAGAAACTTCTCTATTATCCAAAATGAATTGGTCCAGCAGCTAGCATATATTTATATTTTGTTAATAAATTTAGAAAGTAGAGTCAATTTATAAGATGAGATAAGAAGATGATTAACAAATTAGGGGAAGTATTTCATGATATGACTTGATACAATAGATTGTTAACTTCCTTGTTACATAATATGTATGAAATCAGAAAGAAATTATAAAAATTTCACCCATGGGCTTTTTCCATGGATAGTTTTTGGTCATCTCAAAAAAATATTCAAATTATATTTAAAAAAATCTACTTCATTAATCTACACTGCTTCAACTCTTCAAAGCTTTTCTTTTCAGCTAATGTTCCAAGGATGAGTGTTGAGAATAGCTGAAGAGCATTGCTTACATTTAAATACATGAAAAGAGCTGTTTTCAGTACTCAAAAATTTTAATCATATGCTGTTGGCTTTCCTCTGTTGGAATTCTCTTGAAATTAACACATTCTTTAATAGTTGCAGGAAGATGGAGAAGTAAGGTTTTTAAATATTAATTATCAATCCCAATCTGTTTTAAATGCTTTTCCTTTACCTGTAACAGAAATATCTATCAGATAGGGAAAACACAACTCCTAAGATAGTTTATGTTTCCTTGGTTATCTATTAAAAGTGATTTGTTTTCTTAGACCAATATTTCATATTCTCTTTGTTTTACGTCTGAAGACGTTTTGAGGTGTGTGCCTTTCTTTCATAAAGTAGGATAATAGAGATAGGAAGAGAAAGGTGAAAGAAGAAAAACTACCTTAATTTATTCTGCAGATTCACTCTAAGATAGCTCAGTCTTAGAAAAAAAAATATGAAATTGAGTATATGGAAATTGATATCCTTAAAGCTATCTTTCTATTTTATTCCTTTTAAAGTTTGGCATGATAGGGATTTCCATACCTGAGTCTGAACACTGACAAAAGGGTATTGGAAAAGCAGGGATTGGATAATACTTAAACTCTTTTTTTACCCCACCAATTCAGATTTGTCAATAACCGGCTGAATAGATGCATGGATAGTTAGATAGAGATGCATGTATGTATTAAATGTTTTTGACTATCTGATAGATTCCTTTATAATCATGCAACTGCCTTGCAGTTTCAACATGTTTGTGTTTATGGTTTTATTAGTCCAAGATAAGAAGCTATGTTTGGTAGTTAATGGCAGTATTTTCCAATCTAGGGTCCTCACATTCTTGGTGATCCACAGATAACATCCTTAATTGTCTGCAATTTTTCATATCTGAGAAATCCTGGCTAATGGACATAGTCCATAAGAGCTCAGGCCATCAGAGCCAGTCTCATATGGGTCAAATTATAGCTTCTCCCCTTATTAGCTGTGGATCTTTGGGAAAGTTACCTTCCTCCTCTGAATCTGTTTTCTGATCTGTAAAATGAGAAATGCAGTATGAAATATTCACTTCCTTATATGTTGACTTAAGAGAAACATTTCATTCACCCATGAAAACCAGTAAGCCAAATATGCTACTTCAGAATAACAGAAACACCTGGTTATTCTGATGTTTGAGTTCTGGATATAATTAGTACAAATAAGGTATAATACTTCAAAACTAATTGTACTAGTTTTTCTAGCCATTGTGATAAATTTTTTTCTGTACAATTAAAGAAGGAGAAATTTTATGTTGCTAAAAGCTAATCAGCCCAGCAGCTAGCAAGTAATTTTGTTTTGTAATACAAAGTAGAAAATATATTCATTTCATCGGATGAATTTAGATGAGTATTAATTATAATTGGAATGCATATTTTATGATATGATTTCATAAAATGGGTTTTAACTACCAACATAGCTTTTCATTAAATCAGACTCCTTTGAAGCCTAAATTGTTCTTTTTCTATGATAAGAAATTGTCCAGTAGAAAAATATTAGCAGAGAATATGGAGTATGTGGGAGAAGAAATTATTATTAAGAATGAGAAAACATCATTTGAGTGTTTTATGGGATAACGGAAGAATATCGTGGCTCCATGGAAAGCATTGTATACTTTTAATTTAGACTCACATTTCTTGTTGTAAATATGCTGAAAACAATAAGTAGATTTCCTAGCAACATTCAGATCAAATTCATCTTTATTTAGATCAATTGGTACGTAATTAGTGATAATATTCAGCAATGTTGAGCATATTGTGTGGTAGCTAAGAGAGGAACGCATAGACAAGAAGTTTGGAGATTTTCTCATATCCTCTGTATTATTCAGGTTAGACTATCCATTGTAACAAATTCTTCCCAAATCTCAATGGCTTAAGACATTAAGATTTATTTCTCACTCTCACCTGGTCTGATATGGGCAGTGATGGACGCTACTCTTCAGGGTGGTTCAGGAATCTAGCTCCTCTCAAGTAGCTCTATGCTTTTTTAAAGTCCTAGAATCTTCCACTGGATTCTTGCAGACAGCAAACAGGAAGATAAAGGATCTGGAGGATTTCATTTAAGGGTTTAGGGGCCAGTCCCAGAGAGCACGTATCACTCAGACCCACATTAAATTGATCATACTCAAATTCATTGCTTCACCGCATGAGGAGCTGGAAATGTAGAATAGCACCACACCAAAAAAGAAAAAAACATAGACATTAGTGAAACACTGGTTAGGGTTTGGTCAATCTTCTATGGACATTCAGGAGATTTGGTTTAAATTCACAGATTTTCCTGATATGGACATGATATTATGTTTTACAAATGTTCTGTTGCATTCACTGTGTTTTTACTTAATCATAACTGATATTAATTCATTGATTCCTAACTCCATGACAATCTGAATAATTTTGTATACATGTTGACTTAATTCTACTGTTAAAACTTTGAGTTAATTATAACAAGAGCAATTAAGTAAGTGCCACCCGGTTAAATTGGAGTGCATTTAAATCCTCAGAAAAAGAAAGTCCACTGAGATTAAGTATAGCATTCCATAACATCCAAGTAAACAAGAATCAAAATTTATGTGTTAATATTAAAATACAATAAAATATTGTAATAAAGCTAAAATTTGTTCACAAGATGAATCTAGGAAATCATCTTGCAAACAAATTATTATATTTATGGGCAAAAATATATACATCTGATGATGACAAGATCTAATGATAAGGGACCTCCACTCAAACACTGCTAATATTATATGTTAACATCTTGAAAGGTGTCTGACACATAAATATTCTTTAGCTTTGTATTCTGTTATTTTACAAAATCTTAAAGTCTGGCCCATTGCTTTGTATTTTCAAAACACTCATATCAAAAACTTTCGGTTTCTTGTTCCCTTAAAATTCTAATATCTAATTAATTTTAACTGATTCTGCACTAAATACATTAGGGATTTAATTGTTTTGCTTCCACTTCTAATTATGTTATTCTTTTAAGAAGTTGGACAATGCAGCTGGTCAAAAATACTAATATTTGTTCATCAGCAGATCCATGATACCTGGAGTGGAGTTTTCGATTTTCAGCTCCTTCATAGTGAAATAAATCATAACTACATGTCTCAAACAGAAAAGTGCATGCTTTACCTGAGATTCAAATCCTAATTAGGCCACAAGAAACAAAACAACCCCATCAAAAAGTGGGCAAAGCATATGAACAGACACGTTTCAAAAGAAGACATTTATGCGGCCAACAAACATATGAAAAAAAGCTCATCATCACTGGTCATTAGAGAAACGCAAATCAAAGCCACAATGAGATACCATCTCATGCCAGTTAGAATAGTCATCATTAAAAAGTCAGGAAACAACAGATACTGGAGAGGATGTGAAGAAATAGGAACACTTTTACACTGTTGGTGGGAGTGTAAATTAGTTCAACCATTGTGGAAGACAGTGTGGTGATTCCTCAAGGATCTAGAACCAGAAATACCATTTGATCAAGCAATCCCACTACTGGGTATACCCAAAGGATTATAAATCATCCTACTACAAAGACTCATACACACATATGTTTATTGCAGCACTGTTCACAATAGCAAAGACTTGAAACCAACCGAAATGCCCATCAATGATACACTGGATTAAGAAAATGTGGCATATATATACCATGGAATACTATGCAGCCATAAAAAAGAATGAGTTCATGTCCTTTGCAGGGACATGGATAAAGCTGGAAACCATCATTCTCAGCAAACTAACATTGGAACAGAAAACCAACACTGAATGTTCTCACTCATAAGTGGGAGTTGAACAATGAGAACACATGGACATAGGGAGGGGAACGTCACACACTGGGGCGTGTCAGGGGTGAGGGGCTAGGGGAGGGATAGCATTAGGAGAAACACCTAATATAGATGACGGGTTGATGGGTGTAGCAAACCATTATAGCATATGTATAGCTATGTAACAAACCTGCACATGTATCCCAGTACTTAACATATAATAATAAAAAAACCTTCATATTGAAATAAAAAACAAACGGATTATTATGTCAATTTACCAAGGTTTTGTGAAACTTAATAATAATAATAATGAGCAATCAGCTCTTTATAAACATAAATATCAACACACAGTGTCCTGCTATTGCATCCTCCTTTGATGAGTGCCCTCAAAGTGTTGCTTTTTTTTGTCTTATTCAATAACTCATCCACTCGTCCACTTAGTAAGTCAGTTGGCAAATCAGATACAGTCACCAACAAACATTTATCATTACCTACTATGTAACAAACAGTATGAGCTAGCCATCATGGATAGGAAGGTAAGAGAGATCATAGAATTGCAATTTATTGGAGCAGAGAATGAAGTGTGATAATTACTATGGCAAAGGAAGAACATAGCATAGACACCTACTATACTTAGAAAATGTTTCTGGGCCAGTTGCAGCGGCACTTGCCTGTAATCCCAGCACTTTGAGAGACCAAGGCATAAGGATCACTTGAGCTCAAGGGTCTGAGACCAGCAAGGTAGCGAGACCTCATGTCTCTCTCTCTCTCTCTCTCTCTCTCTCTCTCTGTGTGTGTGTGTGTGTGTGTGTGTGTGTGTGTATACATACAGGTATGGTGATGTGCCTGTATTCCCAGTGAGCTGTGGCTGTGCGGCATCCAAGAGAGACCCTGTCAAATAAAAGAAAGAAGTAAAGAGAAGTAAAGAAAGAAAGAGTGGGGGGAGGCAGCAAGGTAGGAGGAAGGAAGGAAGGGAGGGAGGGAGGGAGGGAGGGAAGGAGGGAAGGAAAAAGGAAGGAAAGGCTTCCTGGAAGAAGCAAAGCACAAAGATATGAATGCTGAATAGTAATTAGAAAAGCAAATAAGAAAAGAATAGTCTAGAAAAATGAAGCAATGTGTGTAAGCAGAGGGTGTGGGAACCAGGCAAGAAGGAACCTGAAAGTCCAGCGGGCAACATGGGAATGTGGCAAGAGTGGAGGAAGGGAGCTAAAGAGAGGCTAGATCATGAAGGGCATAGTAAGAGGCTGAGAAATTTGAGGTTTATTTGGGTTGTGATGCATGAAAAAAATTTATTTTCCCAATTTCTCTTCTATCTCTGACACACATAGTTTATTTCTTAGGTCATAAGTTAGCATAAAGACTTATGTAAGTTTTCTCAATATACAATTGTGCTTCTCATGTCACTCCTTCCATTACTATATCTTTTGGAATACACATTCTGCATATTACTTTTAATTATACACTGCTGGGTTCAGTTTCCCTTCTTGTTGTACGTATCCAGCAGTGCAGTATCACAGCAGATACTGTTTTCACACTGACCATGGGGCTATCTGCAGCTTAAATTAATGTTATTACTTGCAGCTTCTGGACCATTCCATCTGTGTGTCTATTTTCTCAGCAACCCATGAAGACCCATTTCTCCCTTCCTTTCCCCAAGGCATGATGATGTTCTCTAAGTAAAATTCAATGAAGGGAGTAGTAATGTCCAGGAAACGATATTCATACACACATGTATATAGGCACATGCATTTAAAAACCTTCAATGACTTCCTGTTACTCTAAAAATAAATTCCATATTACTTTAGGTGGCTTAGAGATCACTGATAGGACCTTCTAAGTCCTGACTACTTCATCTGACTGTTACTAACCACTACATATGGTGAGGTGGGATGGGCAGGGAGAGAACAAAAAAGCAGAAGAGTGTTCCAGACAGAGGATGGAGTGTATGAAAACAGCTGGAGATGAAGATGAGAAAATCATACGCCCATTTGAATCACCAAAAAAAGACTAAAGCTATTTCCACATGCTCTTTTCTCTGTCTGGAACATGCTTCTGCCTCATTTCCTACTTGACCTCAGTCTACTCCTGTAGTCTTAGCTTAAAAATAATCAGAAATACCATTTGACCCAGCAATCCTATTACTGAGTATATACTCAATGAAATATAAATCATTCTATTATAAGGACACATGCACACATATGTTCATTGCAATACTATTCGCAATAGCAAAGACATGGAATCAACATAAATGCCTATCGATGATAGACTGGATTTTTAAAATATGGTACATATACACCATAGAATACTCTGCAGCCCTAGAGAGCATGTCCTTTTCAGGGACATGGTTGGAGCTGGAGGCCATTATCCTTAGCAAACTAGCACAGGAACAGAAAACCAAATACTGCATAATCTCACTTATAAGTGAGAGCTAAATGATGAGAACACATGGACACACAGAGGGGAAAAACCCACACTTGGGCCTTTTGGAAGGTGGAGGGTGGGAGGAGGGAGAGGATCAGAAAAAATAACAATGGGTACTAGGCTTAATACCTGAGTGATAAAATAATCTATACAAGAAACCCCCATGACACACATTAACCTATGTAACAAACCTGCACTTGTACCCCTGAAGTTAAAATAAAAGTTAAAAAAAAATCTCCACGAATCCTTCTTTGGCTTACCTCCATCCTCTACCCTTTTCAAGAATCATGACTGTGCTCCCATACTTCCATAGCACTTTCTTATAATTGATTGTTTAATTTTCTCTCCTTATGTAAGTTCCATGACAATTGTCTTGCTCCTATTCTATTCTTATTAGCTGCAGAATGTCTCAAATATAGCTGGTGCCTAATAAATACATGTTGAATGAATGAATGGAAATAACCACCTATTTAGTACTGACTGAATTACACACTGTGCCAAGCACTTTCTATAAATTATCTCATTTAGCCCTCCAGTAGCCATAGGCAGAATCACTGTTATTATTCCCATTTCACACATGAGGAAACTAAGCCTTGGAATGAAAAACTGGACCAACAGCGTATGGCTAATAAGCAACAGAGAAAGGACTAAAATCGAGAACTCAGCTTGAGTTCTTAAACTGTATATTATAATAATTTCTCCCTGGGCTTCACTGTTACATTTACCCTTTTGTCACTGATGTCTTGGGATCACGACATGTTAAGCCCACATTAAAGGCTTTTGTAGTGACTGAAGAAATTAATACAATCTTAAAATGTTTTTAAGTTTTCTTTCTTCATTTCCCTCTCCTCCTAGCTAATATTAACTTTACATGTTCAGTACCTCAAATTCTGTTAATGTGCCTCTACTATATGGTTAAAAGACGTCTTGTTTCACTTAGAGTTAAAATTTATGCTCTTCTCTTAGTAAGTCTTTTTGTTTGCATAATTGCATCTAATGCTAATGTTACTTTTTAAATCAATGTTCCATCACCAAAGGGAAATTTGAAGTGAGTTGTGCCATTTCTTTTGCAAGCTTCCTGATTATTATCTTTCTACCCTTAGATGATTACATGTATTTTTGAGAGGCAGAGGAAGATGATTGTCTACAAAATCCAAGTTTCCTAAATCCAGGTCTTGCATAAATTCTTGATAAAATTACCAAAAGTAAACTTGCAGTAATTTAGTTAAACATTTTAATGATTCTTTGTTGTTGGATTCATTATCATGTATATTATAATGTCTCTTAAATGTTACTTTTTAATAATATTTGTGAAGAAAAAAGTAGACTTGGAGGTTATCATAAAAATCACCAATAAAATGTAATCAGCATTCAGTTGTATCCAACAAAACCAAATCCCTAGAACAGATTTAATTTTATTGTTACTACAAAAGTCTTTACTTTGATTTATACAGTTATTTTAGCTTTCATAGAAATTAAGGAGTTTAGTTACATGTCTTGATTACTGCACAATTAAAATAATTGCTTTTCAACATTACCACAAATGCACATACAATGCTGAAGCTCAAAGTTATGTTTCTTCCATAGAATCTTATAATGTGCTACTATCGGTAGCACTGCTAAAGTCGAGGGGCATTACACATATGGCAGATAATAAAGAACTATGTAGAAGTAAACATTTGTCACTTTTCTATTACAGTTTATATAATCCTCAAAAATATAATGTTTATGTTTGAGAAGATTTTGCTGGATTTTTTAAAGCGAAAATTTTAATTTACTGATTTTGGTCTATGTATCATTCAAAACAGTATTGCTTACAGACCAAACTAAAAGTTTAATTCAATTCTTAAAGCTTCTAATCTCAGGAAGACAAAGTATAAAAGAGGTATCTGTTTAGCTGAGCATCTGCCTCTTCTATAGTCGTCTGTACAAGGTGGATTTTCGTTTCTGTTTAACATTTCCCTATTGCAGATAATTTATGGGAAAGACATGGTCTTGATGATAATATAAGAAGGCTATATTTTGGAAGGGAGGAGGAGGAGGAGAGAGAGAGATATCTTTCATAAGCAACTGATATTTTATCTAAGGTTAAGATCTTTCTTAGGCAGGCTCCACGCCCTGGGCCTAGAATAGCCATTGACTGTTCTCTAGTTTGTAAAATAATTAACTGTTATGACATTAAATGAGTGAGGGACAGTTGGTATCATTTGATCATATTAAAAATTTTTGTGTTTGTATAAGATTCAACCCACTCCTTAAAAAGTTCAAAATGGTGTTTGAGTGGAATGAATAGAGAATCTAGAAATAAAGCCACATACCTACAGCCAAGTGATCTTTGACAAACTTGACGAAAACACACACTAGGAAAAGGACCCTGTATTGGATAAATGGTGCTAGGAAAATTGGGAAGCCATATGAAGAAGAATGAAACTGGACCTCTTTCTTTCACCATATATAAAAATTAACTCGGGCCGGGCGCGGTGGCTCAAGCCTGTAATCCCAGCACTTTGGGAGGCCGAGGTGGGTGGATCACGAGGTCAAGAGATCGAGACCATCCTGGTCAACATGGTGAAACCCCGTCTCTACTAAAAATACAAAAAATTAGCTGGGAATAGTGGCGCATGCCTGTAATCCCAGCTACTTAGGAGGCTGAGGCAGGAGAATTGCCTGAACTCAGGAGGCGGAGGTTGCAGTGAGCCGAGATCGCGCCATTGCACTCCAGCCTGGGTAACAAGAGCAAAACTCTGTCTCAAAAAAAAAAAAAAAAAAAAAAAAAAAAAAAAAAAAAAAATTAACTCAAGATAGACTGAAACTTAAATGTAAAACCTGAAACTATAAAACTATGAGAAGAATTCCTAGGAAAAATTCTTTTGGACACTTACGTAGGCAACAAATTTATGACCAAGACTTCAAAAGCAAATGCAACAAAAATGAAGACAAATGGGACTTAATTAAACTAAAAAGTTTCTACACAGTAAAATAATCAACAGAGCAAATAGACAACCTGTTGAAGGGGAGAAAATATTTTCAAACGATGCATCTGAAAAAAGACTAATAACCAGAATCTATAAGGAACTCAAACAACTCTACAAAACAAACAAGATATAAACAGCCCCACTGAAGTGTGGGCAAAAGAAATGAACATATGTTGTGTGAAAGAGGACCAAAAAGCGTATGACAAAAATGCTCAACATCACTAATCATCAGAGAAATGCCAATTAAAATCACAATGTGATACCATCTTACACTAATCAGAATGACTATTATTAAAAAAGAAAAAAATGACAGATGTTGACAAGGATGTGGAGAAAAGTGAACACTTACACACTATTGGTGGGAATGTAAACAGTACAGTCTCTCTGGAAAACAGTATAGCGATTTCTCAAAGAACTAAAAATAGAACTACCATTTGATCCAGGAATCCCACTACTGCCTATATTCCCAAAGGAAAAACACATCACTGTATCAAAAAGATACCTGCATCTGTGTATTTATCACAGCACTATTCACAATAGCAAAGGTATGGAATCAAGCAGAATGTCTATGAGTGGATGACTGGACAAAGAAAGTGTGATATATGTGTATACATATACACATATATATAACATCATGGAATATTAGCCATGAAAAAAAGGAAGTTACAGCTTTTGTGCAACATGGATGGAACTGGAACCATTACCTTAAGTGAAACAACTCAGAAAGTCGAATACCACATTTTCTCACTTATAAGTGGGAGCTAAATAATGTATACATTGACACAGAGTAGAATAATAGACATTGGAGACTTGGAAGGGTGAGAGGGAGTTGATGGTGGAAGGAAGGTGAGAAATAACTTAATGGGCATAATACGCACTATTTGGGTGATGGTTACATTGAGAGTACAGACTTTGCCATTAGGTGGTATATCCATGTATCAAAATGACACTTGTACCCCCTAAATCTACAAAATAAAATACACTAAAAATCCTAATGTACCTTGAATTTTTGAACAAATGAATCATAGTACTAATTATAACTTACAAGAGGAGTCAATTAACAAGCAAGCTAGTAAAATAAATAGCATGTACAATAGAGAAAATTAATGAAAAAAGAGGGAGAGAGAAACCTGGGCACAGGGTAATTGTGCCATTATGTACAGTGGGCGCACTTTTAAATAGAGGAATCCAGGAAGGTCTCAGGGACAAAGTGACATTTGAGCAAAGACCTAAAATGTGTGAAAATTGAAGTCACGAGGATCTGACTTTTCTGTTAGAAAGAACAAGTCTGGAAATCTATAAGTAAATTTGGAGAAAACATTGTGTAATATCTATTTGTGACCTCACACATGGGTTTCAGTATATGTGGGTTTCACTCATTTGTACTGAGTTCTAACATAAGAATTGATAGTGGGAATATGAAGGGGGAAAGTTACATCCATTTTCATCTCATTTGGCTTTTCATGTTGTATTGCATACTTCATATATTTGAATATCAGTTTTTCAGTTGTAGCCCAAAAGATCCCCTTTGGACATGGCATAGTGCATTTCTGTGGAATATGTTTATTGTATTCACAAAAATGTACAATAAAAGTAACTCAAAAATAAAAAAAAGAAAATTTGACATGTAAAAAAGGCCATTACATAAGCTCACTGGAGAATTGGTCAGAATGGACTTGAAAGATGTTAAAGAAGTGAAAAAAGAAGAAATGAGACTGGTTCAGAAATAGACTGGCAGAGCCCAGTAATATCATTTGAAGTTCAAGATAAAAATTAACAATACCAAGAGATGACAAAAATAAAATTACAAAACAAATAACAGTTTTCTTGCTCTTTCTGATGTAATGAGTTAGTTTATAATGGCTGATAACAGTTTCAATGAGAATAAACAGTATAATGCTATAGACAAACTCTATATCCACATATAGTTGTAAGTACATACATGTAAAGGAAGAAATATATTCACACCAAGGTCTACACCTTAGTGTGAATTGTTTTCATCATGCCACTCTCTAGTTACTGAGGGTAGAGTGTAATAGTAGGTTTGGAGGTGTGGAAATAGGTCTACACCTTGGTGTGAATATGGTATCTGAAAATAGTATCTGAAGTTTTAAAAATGCAAGTGGCCTGGCTGTGGTGGCTCATGCCTGTAATCCCAGCACTTTGGGAGGCCGAGCCGAGTGGACCACCTGAGGTCTGGAGTTCAAGACCAGCCTGGCCAACATGGTGAAACCCCATCTCTACTAAAAATACAAAAATTAGCCAGATGCAGTGGAGCACAACTATAATCCCAGGTACTTGGGAGGCTGAGGTTGGAGAATCACTTGAATCCAGGAGGTGGAGTTTGCAATGAGCCAAGATCGTGCCACTGCGCTCCAGCCTAAAAGACAGAGTGAGACTTTGACTCAAAAAAAAAAAAGCCAAGTGCAAGCAAATAAAGAGATGTCAAATGAAATTTATATTTTTACTGGAAATTCTGAACATACTCTGGACCTCTTAATACAATTTACAAATTTCCCTTTTTAAAGCATGTATCCTAAGTAACTTGTAAATATTTGGTTGCTCAGTTCTAAGAACAGGCAAGAAATTGTATCAACAAGGAAAATATAAAGCTACCACAAGACATTTCTTATGTATTTAAGGTAATATTACAAGTATTTGCATTTCATACAGTGGTATTAGGAATATGAAACAGATACAGAAACAGGATAATTCTTTTGGAATTATCTCTGCAGAAGAATTAAAATCACCTTTTAATGATTTGGGTTATTTGATTAAAATATTAGTAATTTTTATTGAAAATATTTGCCTATGTTGTTCCCTACAGGTTTTTCCCAAACAGAAGTAACTAAATATGTATCTTAATTAAAAATAATTTTTAGTTGTTTGCTTTTTCAGAAATAAAAACAAAATTGGAGGAGGAATCTCATGTCTTATTTTATTTGGCTGCTAGAATGAACTGGAGTTGTAGAATGCCTTTCCATCTATTTGAATGTTATATGTTTAAAAATGATTCTTTCATCTGCATTTTTCTTCTTTTCTTTATTGCAGTTACTCTTTGGGAATTAAAAAAAAGGCTCAAAATAGGAGCTTACAATTTTATTCCTATGTGTGGTTTCATTTTAGACATTTTAAAATTACTTTCTAAGCCCTGAAAATCAGTGTATTTTCCAGAAATTCTTTGCTAAATCATAATAAATTTGCAATGTTTCTGCAGGGGCAAACTTCAGCTCAGCATGTACCTGCTGCAGAGATTAAGTACTTTATGCAAACCCTTCCACATATATTTGCTAAGTTTTCATAATGTTTGAGAAACCAGAAATATGGAGATTACAAGCAAACATTTTATTAGCTCTAATGCTTACTTATAGTTAGACATTTGGCTCTTAAAATATTTAGATGAAAATATAAATTGCGTGGCCAGCAGAATGCATTATTTTAAAATTGTGTACTGTTTACTTTGTCTTTAAATTGTGTACTATTTAACTACTTTCTCTTTCTCCTTTTCTCTCTCTCTCTCTCTGTTGAAAAGGTTAACCTCTACTAGTGATGACCAAACCCAGTAAAAATTATAAAGTGGGAAATACTGGGTTATAGGATCCTTATATCTTTTCTCTCTTTTAATTATAATTCCACTCTGTTCTTCTTTTGTTTTTCAGCATTTTTTCCTTGAGCATTAGTATTCTTTTTTTTCTTTTTTCTTTTGAGACAATCTCACTCTGTGGCCCAGGCTGGAGTGCAGTGGTATGATAATCAGCTCACTACAACCTCCACCTCCAAGGTTCAAGTGATTCTCCCACCTCAGCCTCCTGAGTAGCTGGGATTACAGGCGCAAACCACCACACCTGGCTAAGTTTTATATTTTTAGTAGAGACTGGGTTTGACCATGTTGGCCAGGCTGGTCTCGAACTCTGGACCTCAGGTAATCTGCCTGCCTTGACAGGCATTAAGAATTCTGACTCCAGTTTTCCCTTCTCCCTTCATGCTTTCTTGAGCAAATTTCCACACCTTTTTATTCTCTCTGATCTTTCTCTGCACCATCTCCATTATTTTGCTTTTCCATTTGCTAGAACACTTCCCTGAAATAATTTCATGAAGAAATCTGCTTACAATGTTTTAAAATGTCATCCTGAATAACATATTAATTATACCATTATGACATACAATGAAATAAATACTGTGCATTAGTAAACTGGAGTTTTAGCATGCTTAACCATTGAAAATACTGTGATTACTGTGTTCCCCAAATTAATTAAAAATAAAATTTTATTTTTTGAAATAATACAGAACTTATATGCATGCTTAAATTAAAATTATTTCTCTGGAATGTTCTGATTGACATTTAGGTACATTAATTTTCTGGGTTGAATTTTTGGGTTAGTTGGTTTTTCACAGGCTTGGCTGCTGTACTAAATTAGCTTGGCTTGCTATGGACCCAATGCTAAGCCGTTTACACATATTCGAACCTTGCAACAATCCTGTGAAGTAAGAATATCAGCCTTAGATTACAGATGCAGAAACTGCATTGCAAAACACTTAATTAACTTTCATTGTTTTCCCACTTAATAAGTGGCAGTACCATAATAAGATTCAACCTGAGACTTCATGGCTCGTGATTTTGTGATTTTAAGCTTTTCATATGCTTAATGATCAATTAACAGGCTCCTGGTGTCTTAATTTAAAGGCTAACAGTTTATCCTTAGGTTCTGACTTGCATTTGACACTATTTATCCTCACCTGTCTGGCTGTCTCCAATACAATCTTCCAGTTCTACTGACCTTGCTTGCTCTACCTGTACACTGAACGCTCTCCAAACCAAACCCCCTGCCTTTGCTGGATTGTATCTACACCTATGCTCTCCCTTTGGCCTAAAATGGAGCTTACAGTAACAATCTATTGTATAAAATTATGTTCAGAAGAAAAAATTATATACTGATAGGTCTGGAGAAAGTGGTTTCAGCTGGCAATATGAGGGGTCTAACTTTGCCTCAAACAATCTTGTAATCGATTCTTTGTTTTTAAGCTCTAAACTTCATACTTCATTCTGAACCTTCAGAGGAACCCAGCACGTCCAAAACTTGCAACATTCCCGATTCCTAAGGAGAAAATCCATTTTCTTCCTCCACAAGCTCCTCCTCCCCCTTTTAAGTCATATTCCACTGATTTTCTTCTTTCTATTCTTTCATTCGGTTTCTTCTCTTCTCCTGTTTTCTTTATCCTTGTAGGTTTTTACCACCACTACAGTCCTCTTTGATTCTCTTTCAGTGGAGCTTCTTTAAGGAGAAGAATGAATGTGGCTATTCAATTTGTCATATTTTATTGGAATTCTAAAATCTTTTTTTAAAAAGAAGATAATCAGCATGGTATAAATCGTGGACTTTGGAGTCAGATTCCCCTCCTTGTTCAAGTTGTGGCACAGAGATAAAATGATCATATTTGTACTGTATGCTGGAGTAAGTGACAGGCCTAGAGTGGGTTTTCCCCTACCCCTTCACCTTGAGGTGTCAGTAAATTGTATCACAGCACATCTTAATTCAAAAAATCTGGGCTTTGAAGTTCTGCGCATCCATGAAGTTTGAATCCTGACGTTTTCACTTGCTAGCTGCGTGGCCTCGGGCAAGTCATCTATCTCTATACTAGCTCCATCTGTAAACGAGGGATTATGGTTTACACTTGTTAATACTCTTATGAAAATCACAGGAACTAACATTTGTGTAAAGTGCCCAGCACAATGTGAGCACAAACTAGGTGCCAATAATGAAATCTCCAGTTCTGGAGAGGACCAAGACGTTGAATGGCTTTGTAACTTTCTCTGGATTTAAGTGGTATCTGTGTCTTTGGCCATCAGACATTATTTGATTTGAGACCTTCGGAAGGAATAAATTAGACTGAAGGTTTCAGGGCAAAGTCTAGTGCCTTGCCTCTCAGTGAAAAGGGAGGTGGTTATTTAAATCAATCTTCTCTGTTTTGTGTTAGACTTGCCCCTGTTCTGTTTAGCCTTTATCGCCACATTAGTCTTCTCCTACAGAATCATTTGTTTACAGCTTCTCAAGTTACGATCTTTCCCAAGGTCAGGGGCATGCCACTATTTCTCACCTCAGATGTGGAAATACGTATCTTTACATTTAAAACCGCAAATACTGTCACACCAAGACAGAATGTGTTTGGCATAATATTAAGGCAAACGATTGCATCTGAATCTCACTAAAGCATGAATAATAGCGGAGCTTGAAGAATGTTAAACCCTAGATAGTAATTTATACCACTTTTCTTTTTACATTTTCCTAGTTTCTTCTTTTCTTTACATTCATCTTTACTTAGCTCTTCCTTTTTATTTATTTATTTTTTTGGTTTTGCCTCGGTTTTGTTTTCTCATTAGAAAAAAAAAAAGTCACAGAAACTCCAAGCAACAAAGTAGAAGGGAGGAAATGCAACAAGTTCTATAAGTTATCTGCCTCTAGATACCACGCTGAGTCCAGTCAGCAGGTGAATCCCCATCCCGGTTACCTTCCCCGAGCTTCCCAATTTGGCTGGCCCAACCTCCTTCCACTCCTCCTACCCTCTCAGTGGTCAGGAAATCCCGGAGCGGTCCTTGCCCTGGAGCCGCTTGTGTTTTTAGTAACCAGGAACTGAGCTGATTTTTTAAAATAAATTTTTTAAAATAAAATAAATAAACAAAAAGGCCTTGAGCAATCAAGGGCCTTGCTGCAAGGCACCGGGTTGCTGGTTTCCTGCAGGCCAGAGGCGATGCCATCTCCACCAACGATCGTCCAAAGATTAAACCAGCCGCGTACAATTTGCTAGATTGAAAATTGGCAGCTGGGCCCTTGGCCTCCTCCTAGGAGTACTTGCGCGTTGAAATCAGGAGGACGTTCTGCAGTTTGAGCGCGCTTTCTCCGGGAAGGTAGCGGGGTTGAAAGTGCGCGCAGGGGTTTGGATTTCGTGGAGCAGCGCAACTGGCCTTCTGCAAGGGCGCTGTGACACCCCTCCCCGGGACCCCACTTCAGCCTGTTGCTTCTTCGGCTGCTCCAGGTCAGTTTTTCCCGGCGACTCTAGTGTGGCTTCCAAACTTCTGGGCTCCTGGCTCACTTCGGAACTTGTCCCCGCCTCCCACTAGCTTCGCTGGGGCCCCGGGAAGTTGCAGAAGCCACAGTTGTCGCCTAACGAGCACCCTCGGGGACCGCGGGTGGCCGGCGGCGATGAAACCGTCTTGGCTGCAATGTCGTAAAGTCACCGGCGCCGGGGGGCTCGGAGGGCCTTTGCCCGCGTCTTCTGCGGCCCGGGGAGCCGGTGCGGCCCGCAGGGCTTTCGTGGCCCCGGGTCCGCGGGGCGGCCTCGGGGCCCGGGGCTGCAGGGCGCTGTCCTCGGGCAGTGGCAGCGAGTACAAGACCCACTTCGCCGCCTCGGTGACGGACCCCGAGAGGTTCTGGGGCAAAGCTGCCGAGCAGATCAGCTGGTACAAGCCCTGGACCAAAACGCTGGAGAACAAACACTCGCCCTCCACCAGTTGGTGAGTGACTTCTGTGCCAACCCCAACCCCCATCCCGGGTAACTTTTTGGGCGCCAGGACCTTCCTGGGACCTGGAATCTGGGATTCTATCACGAAAGAAAATTGAAATTGGAGATGTGTTCAGACCCTTCAATTCGTGTTTCATTTCAGTTTCATAGTCGGCTCTCTTGCCTTCTCTTGAGAGACCCTGTTTCCTGTTGTGAACCCAGTGTCCCATAAACGGGAGATTTACCTGACTGGCAAGGCTCTGCTTGGCACTGGGAATGTTAAGAGGACTAAAAAAAGGTCCTGCCTCCAGGGACCGCACAGTCTAGTCCGGGAGACACGAGGTAAACAAAGCAAGTGGTGCAATAAACTAGAATTATAACTAAGTATCCTCACGTGGTGGGGAGGGAGGGTTGAGGAAAGACTTCAATAACATCACACCCTAGAAGGGGTTGAAAGGATGGGTAGGTCTTCTCAAAGTCGACAAGACCCTAATTATCAAAGTTCGAGAGGGGAACAACAGCTTGAAATGTGACTGAGACAGTGACTGGAAATGATTGTGTTGGTGGGAGAGGAAGTCGTGAGTCAGGGACTAGCTTGGGAAGGGATTTATGTACTGTGCCAAGTAGCTTGGACCAGATCTATAGGCCTGTTGGGTGTATGAAACTGCAGTACGGCGTACCCAGAAAGAATACAGATAGATATAGGCCAGGTGATGTTAGAAGTCCGTGGTAGAAGTAAAGTCTTCTACCTGGAGCTGGAATTATAACAAGGTATAAGCATTATTTTTGTGTTACAATAAACAGAGACACATTGTAGAATAAATATCAAGCTTGCTAGGATAGTGAGGCTGAAGCACAGTCAGTGGTAATCTCAGAGTGTGGCTCCTTATGTGTCTGTGCACTAAGGATGTGGTTGCTCTCATCTGCCAGCCATTAGAGAGAATGTTTCCTGTAAAAGTTTGAAAAATACTTCTCAGCAATGAGGTGAGGGGAATGACATGGTCAGGTTTGCAGTGGACGAATGGCTCTCTGGTCAGAGCAAGGAACCTAGAATGAAATTGGCAAGAACCTGTTCTGTCTCCACCATGCCCAGTCCTCTCATTAGTGTGTGGGGTGACATGGCGTTGCCTTTAGAATCTGAGCACCTTGCCCCTTCATTTCAATTATTTTTTTTGGTAGTATTTGATTGGTCCTCTTTTATGTGCCAGACAGTGAACAAGGCATTGGGTGTACAACAATGAGTAAAACCTACTCCCTGCTTTTTGGAAGTCATAAAGAAAAAAACATGGACTCTGGGGCCGGACTACCTGGGTTTGAGGTCTGCTTCTCACAGTTACTATGTGTTCACAAGCAAGTGACTTAATCTCTCTGTGCTTCACTTTCTGAAATGCAAATATGGAAATAATTAGAGGACTAACTGAGTAAAGGATGAAGACTATGTCTTTATACACTAGACCCTATAAATGTTAGAGGTGGAATAGCTCTCTCTGCATTCTCATACCATAATCATTTTAGGAGCAGGAAACCCTCCTAGTGTTTCTCAGATGAAAACACAGAGATTACTGCATCACTGTTTCTCAGAGCTCTGTGTACAAATATCTGTCATAAAATACGGTACTATTAATAATTTCATGTGGTCATCTCCATCATAAACTAATGTGCAGAGAATTCAGTTAAGAAGCGACAGGGATGTTCTAAATGAAAAACTGAGGGCCAGACCTAAGGCAGGGACAATAAGAACGGAGAAGAAAGGACAGATTGGAGTGATTCGAGAGGGCAATCGGGGATCAGCAAAGGCCCAGGAGAAAGCCTTGAACGTGGGTGTCAATATGCCCAGCAAGTAGAGCTTAAGACCTGGAGATTTCCTTTCCAATACCTTGCTCTTTCTCTGTAATATCTAGTTGCTTGTTTACATTTTCTGAAATTGTGTGTATAAGGTGTTACCTTTAATGAGAATTTTTGTGAAAGGGTCACTATATTTTTATAGGTTACTAACGTTTGATAACACTGTATCTGAATTTATCTTTTCAGTCTTGAACTCATGCAGCCAAATCTGTCTTATAGTAGCCCAGAAAATCAAAGTGAATACGTGATAAAGCTTTGACTCTATTTCAGCAGCGTGATTCAATTTTACCAAGAATTTTGGTCGGGTGAGCAGGGTTGGGAGGGAAGTAGAGGTAGGAGACCAATCTTAAACTTCCGTTAGTCAGTAGTTTCGATTCGAATCCATGACTGCATTGGATACCACAGTGAAGATGGCTGACTGGTTAGCAATTTTCTACAAAGCCAAACTCAAGGACAGAGTGAATTTTATTTTATTTTGTTTGGCTTTATCCCCAAGATCTAAGGCAGAGCTGGCATATAAGTTTTTAGAGTAAACTAACAGGATACATAGCTTTGCTGATTTTTGTTGCTATGAAACAAAACACCTCTTTGGGGGGTGATAAGTGAGTTTAGGCACAATTTGGTGTGAAGAAGCTTTACTTATTTTTTTGAAGCTGGGATCTGGAGAATGGAGATATTGATAGCCAAATGCTTAAGCAAAACAAGGCAAGATTGCTATAGCTAATTGTTCTCTCCTCTGTGGAGCTGGCATATGTGTAGTCACAGTCTCTGATGCCCTTTGGCTTCCCAGAGGCTAGAGGGATTCTTCATTATAAGCTTGTCTATTTGTTGTTCATAAAAGTAAACTCCCCTCAGAACCCACTGGCTTATCAAAAGCCTTAGCACATGAATAGTATTGCATATTAGCTTTCACAATGGCATAAGCTACCCACTATTTTCTGCATACGGTAATATAGATATGGAATAGAAATTTTTAAGGGTGATATATGGAAGGGAACTTTAATTATAGTGAATGACTCTATTAAATGCATTTCCAGTTCTGTAATTTCTGAGATCTTCAAAAAACATCCAAATTATGGGTAGGTGCTTTAGGGATTCATACATAATTGCCTCTCCTCACAGTTTGGTGGTTCCTGCATATTGTTAACACCTGGCTCTTTGGGTAATAAAGTCTCTATTAGAGAGACTGCAGCAGAGAACTGCAATCAGTAATTTCTTTAATCCTGGAACAACAAAGCGGGTGTTTCTGGTTATTTTCTCCTGATAGACATCCTGCTGCCTATCCTGAAATTGAAATCCAGCTGCCACTCTCTGAAGGATTAGTCAATTCACTTTTCTATTATGCATTGTAGTTGACTCTCTGGGCCATCAATTTATCTCTTTCTGTGGAAGTATTACAATCCAATTTTAGTCTACTTTTATTTAAACAACATTCAATGATAGTCTTCTCATATCCATTTGTTTAGAAATCAGTATGTATCAATAATGACTATAACCCCCCAAAAAGAAAAGACTAAATGCATTGTAGATTATTAGAAAATAACTTAAGCTTGAGTAACATTTCTGTAGTGGAAATAGTGTGGGTTTCTCAACATGCAGGATCTCAATTCCTTACTAGCTGAGATTAAGGTTATTTAATCCTGCCAAGTCTTAAAATAGCTTAAAAGAATTCAAGGACATTAATCATTCACCCACTACATGTACAGTAGAGAAAATGAAGGAGATAGTGAAGGAACCCACCACATAGCAGCATGGAAGACATACATTAAATTTTTACAAAAGAAACTAAAATTTTAGATTTGAGGGTACATGTGCAGATTTATTACGTGGACATATTGTGTGATGTTAATTTTGGGCTTCTGTTGAACTCATCACCCAGATAGTGAACACAGTACCTGGAAGGTTTTTGACCCTGGCCGCCCCCTTCCTTCCCCCATTTTGGAGTCCCCAGTGTTTATTGTTCCCATCTTTATATCTGTATGTCTCCAGTGTTTAGCTCCCACTTATAAGTGAGAACATGCATATTTGGTTTTCTACATGACAAACACTATTTAGAGTTGCAGTAGATGCTAGGAAATACAAGTTTTATTGGGGGATATAATATTGTCTTCTTTAGAAGGATCATGAGAGGGGTCTAGAGGAAATGATAAACTGAGATCAAAATGAGTAGGAATTAAACATGTGAGAAGTGGGGAGAAACATTCCAGGGAAAGAAAATAGCATAGGCAAAGGCCATGAGGTAGATATGTTTAGTAAGTTCCAGAAGCTTAAAGAAGGTTTATATGGTTGGGGCTTAAGAAATGGCAGAAAATTACCTTGAGATGGAAAGAGCAAGCCATATTGTGAGTGGTCATTTGGTTAGGATTTTTAAATTTTTTCCTGGCCCATAATACCTGTCACATAATGCATGACCAAAATATAAATTTCCTATTCTTCCTTCTGCATTGGGTCAATACAGGCTTAAGTTCAACCCTAGATCTGCTGCTTACCCTGGGAAAGCTTCAGTAACTTCATTTGAAAAGTTAGAATCATGATGGTATCTAAGGATTAAATTGGGTGAGGGGAAGCTTGTAAAGTGTCTAGGACTGTCCGTGACACATACAACTAGATATGATTATCTTTGGAATATGAAAGAAATATTACAATGAACTAATGTAGTCCAATAAGTTTTGGGGGAAAACTGATGGCATTTAAAGTGAATCTTAAAGTAGGACTTAGGCGGAAAGTCATTTCTGTGAAGGGAACAAGATGACAAAAACATAGAGGTAAGAAAAGCCAGGTGTCCTTAGAGGATAGTTATAGTAGACCAGTTGGCTTTCAGTGGCTTTTCTGAGTTGCTGGGACTTAACTTCAGAAAATAGTTTCAGCCTGGTTTTAGAAGGCTTGGAGTAGCAAGCTAAGGCATTTGCAATTACTTCTTAGGCTGCACGTCACAGCATGGCTGAAAGCCTGCAGATAGGCTTTGTTTGACCTGGATGTTTTGTTTGTTTAATTTGTTAGCATTTAAATATTGGAATATTTTATCTAAAAAAATCTAAATTTCCTGTAAAAATTCAGCTTTTGATCTTCTCTTTAAAGAAGAAAAAATGGAATATCTGTCAGCAATGGGTCAGTATTCCTGCAAAGCAACACTTGGCTGGAACTGAGGTGCTGCTGACCCTTTAAATGGTGCATGTGCCTGTTTGTTATTCAGGGTCCTCGGTCCTCATCACTATTGCATCATACTTTGCCTGTCCCAGCCATTAGCTTTTCCATTGTGAGCATTTTTGTTTGCAGTGCCCAGTAAGGCAGTAATGATCCCTGGAAACTTTAAGTTAACTAGATGATAGGTTGAAAGTATTATCAGAAACAGAGTTTGACTTCAGATTTTAAGATTTCTTGGTAGGTTGGGAAATGAGGGATATTGGGAAAACAGAGTAAGGAGGACATAAAATAATGTGACTAATTAACTAGGGTAATACCGGGAGGAATAGAAAGAGAGGAACTTCAGGAATGCAAATTAAATTAGACATAGTGACTTTTTGGCAGTGGGATGTAGGGAAGTAAAGACATTATGTTAACTGCAAGAATCTGAGTTAAATGTCCAGATGAGGAATTGATGGGCAATTAAAGCTATGAGGCTGAAAACTGGGAGAGAGCTTGATGTAGAATTATAGATTTTGGTATAAATCTTAAAGAGATGAGAGGTAGAAGCTTATGAAAGTTGAAGTGAAAGAGAGAACAAAAGGGAGGAGAAGAGAAAAATAGTAAGGACTGAACTTTGGGAAGAAATGGGAGGAAAACAAGTCTATGGAAATGGATGAGACATTCAAAGAAAGGAAAGGAAAGAGCAAGATATTTTAGCATCATGTATGGTAAAGGAGAGTAAAGATAAAAATAGTAGTCAAGGGTTCTAGAGATGTTTTGAGGCTATTGAGAATTGAAAAAAAAAAAAAAAATCTGTGACTCAGAGATCCTTAATGACCTACAATGATATGATATCAATGGTGAGATCAGAGCCAAAGCCAGAAAAGTGCATTACAGAGTGAACTGATATAGGCAAAAACATTCCATGAGGATATTAGACAGTGACAGGAAGATGAAACAGGATAATATATGGCGGTATGGTGGTACCTGGGTCAAGTAAAAGATAGTTTCTTCCTCATTCCTCCCTTCCTGTCCTCTTTTTAGGAAGAAATCTGTGCTTAAATGTGGAAGTGGAGAAATTGTGAAATAGGAATGAAGGGAATTTTGCTTGTTTTGAAACCTACTGCTCAACAGGATTCTTTGTTTTTGCAAGTTGACCTTTGTTATTTTTTTGCTTTAGGTACTGGAAGTTACTGGAAGAAACAGGATGGAAAATTCTCAAAATTGGAATAAAGAGTACTTAGTAGATCGGTTTGTTCTTTTTATATGCTACGGTGATTCTAGTGAGCTACACATTTGTTTGTCTGACAGAGGATAAGGAAGCAGTTGAAAAAGGAAGAGAGAATTAATATTTGTTGAGTCTTTTCTCTGAGCTATCAACTATACAATAGAGTCATGTGCTTCCATTTATTACTTCCCCAAATGGTGCAAAGTTAGCATTATCATGCCCTTTTTACATGTGAGGGAACTGAAGCTCAAGGCCACACAGCTAGTTTGTAGAGGATAGACTTGGGTTCGTAGTAGTAGCTCCAGTGGCTAAGCCCAGAATCTTCTCCTACAAATATTGAAGCAACTCTTTCAGAAGCCCAGTTGCCAAATCTTAGTAAATCTAAAGTAGACTTTTGGCCACTAAACTGAAGGAGACCAAAGAGATGTGAATTAAATGCAAGAGAGAGTTTCTGAACATTTTCACCGTAATTGACATTTTTGGGAACAAGAAAGAAGCCAGAATAGGATTTCAGGATTGAATGGTGGTAATGTGTCAGTATTAGTATCCTGAAGTTGATGTTTATAGTATGGTTCTCCAGAAGAATGGCCTTATTTGTAACAATTACATATTAAATTTTTCTAGGCTTCTTGGGTATCATGTCAGTAAATGTTTCAAAGGGAAAAAAATACTTTATCTTGTCATTGCAAATTTTCTGTGAGTTTGAGATTGCTTCAAAAGAAAATAAATAAAAATAGAATGGGGATTTTATGTATCCAGAAAGCAATTTAATCCCCCTATTGAACTTTGGCTCTTTGGCAAACAAATGCTCAGCTACGTTAAACTGTTTGGGAAATTTAGTTTTTGTCAGATATTTTTAAAGTTACATTTAATTCTGGTTTGAAGGTGAGAGGGTTATATAAAGAGGAAGAATTTTTTCTCCTTTTGACAAACTCTAAAGTAAATGAATTTATTCATAGCATTGTACACAGTACAGGTATATTTAAAATTTAAAATCATCATTATTTTATAGATATAAAAATATTTTAAGAAGGTATCTGGTCAGCATGAAAAATTGCCTGTTAAAAATAAGGTCTCAAAATAACCTCATCAAGAAAGACCAATTTTAAAAGATGGGCCTTATTTTATATTCTGAAGGTCAGCAGCTTGGTGCTGTGCCGTATCTAATTTTCTCAGCCTGTCACGCTGCTGAACCTTAAGGACAGAACAGAGTGAACTACAGGGATGCTGCAAATACATAAGCAAGGATGGATTGCCTGGCAAATGGCACAATCAGTGAACAATGGTAATTCAATCAGCTGTAACTTATCAACTACCAGGTGATGGGGGAAAATCCAAACTCTTACCACTTCCTGAAAAGTGGCTTACCTTTCTTTTGTTCATGCCATATAGTATTATTTGAGAGAAAAAAAAAATCCAGTGGTTGGAGTTATTTGCTTCTGCTGCTGCTTTTATTTTATTTTTTTTTTATTCTACTTTCATAAGCAACAAGCAGCAACTCCATGAAGGAGATCATTGTTTTCCATCGTGGTGTGACATTTGCAAAAAAAAAAAAAAGTGTGGGAGGCTAATGAATCTTTGCAATTATATATAGGAATGTAATAACTTATCTAAATTATAGTTTCAAGTATATGTGAATATGAAACTCCTTTAAACTGTGTGGATAGGGAACTTGTTATATTAAAGGTATTATATTTGCTTTTGTCAGTATTTTAGCTGAATGAGGTAAGGAACAGTGCATAGAAAGGAGTGATATTATTCTTTTTTTTTTTTTTTTTTTTTTTTTTTGAGACGGAGTTTCGCTCTTGTTACCCAGTCTGGAGCGCAATGGCGCGATCTCGGCTCACCGCAACCTCCGCCTCCTGGGTTCAGGCAATTCTCCTGCCTCAGCCTCCTGAGTAGCTGGGATTACAGGCACGCGCCACCATGCCCAGCTAATTTTTTGTATTAGTAGAGACGGGGTTTCACTATGTTGACCAGGATGGTCTCGATTTCTTGACCTCGTGATCCACCCGCCTCGGCCTCCCAAAGTGCTGGGATTACAGGCTTGAGCCACCGCGCCCGGCCAGGAGTGATATTATTCTTATAAGATCTTAGGAAAATTAAAGTTTGTGAATTTTGAGTTTGAAGGAGTCCGGTTGGAAATATGAAGATAATAAAAAAAGGAAGCTCTTTCAAATACTAAATTAGACAGGGATAGAGTTTAATTATATGGCTTTAATAATTTAAAACATTAATGGCCTTTAGAAGATAGAAACGCAATTAAAGTCCGTAGGTCTTTGACTTATGACCTGACTCTGGACAATAGGAATAGCTTCTCCTAAGGTGTTGATGCTAGAATAACAACACTTGCCAAGTATAATCTTTCAAGATGTCATTCCTAAGTGGATGCAGCAGTTAAGTAAAACAAAATTTGGGAAAATGAAGAAGAAAGAGAAGAGCAGGAGGAGGAGGAAGAAGAAAATGAATGCTTAGTTTCTACTGTAGACCTGGCCAGTATACATATCTGTAGAAAAATTTAGTAAGATTAAAAAAAAATTAGTCCCTCGATATTATTGACCATTTGCTAAATAACTTTAATGAGTGCATGGGAGCTTAGAAAAGTTCACTTTTGCACAAATCTCACTTTGCTTTTTTTCCACATTCTTTTATTTTCATGGACTTCCATTGATTTTTTCAATTGAGAGGTATTTTTCTCTAATAAACCACAAATACCTTGACTGTGCCTTCCTCTAACTCTCCCTCCTAACTCTCCCTCCTTAAGTCCAGATGAAGTTTGTCACTGTTATCAATGGAATTTGTTGAATACCCTAATTTTGGCAGTTGGGAGGGAAAAATGTTGAGAATCACGTGGAGATTGTTTTTCAGAGTTAAAACTCTATCTGTACTCTCATCTAGTGCCTGGAATAGTGCCTGGTCCATAGAAGTCATTCAATAAATATTGGATGAATGAACAAACTGATGGAGAAAACAAACTGATTTCTGGTTCAAAATCTTGGCTCTACTCTTTGAAAAGTACCTTGGTCCAAATGATTATAATATGGAAGAATTTATAAAATGCATACTGTGATGGGTATTACTATTTTTTATGTTGTTTCTTTTCTCATCCGTTCTTCTCTGTTTATATGTAGGAAGATGGTCTTCCCAACATGGACGTGGCTATGTGATTAGCTTTGGCCACTGCAATAAGAGGAGTAAGGCTTTTCACTTAGTTAATTGACAGAGCTTCAATTCTTAGTTCTTTCTCATCTGCCATGGCCATTGTGGAAGTACATGTAGAATAGAAGTAGTTTAGATTGCTGAGCAAAAATGTATAGGTGACAATGTTTTGAGGAGTCTGCCTGAATCCACAATGTTGGGGCATGAGTGAGAAATAAACATTGATTTTTTGCAAGTTAAGAGATTTTGCAATAGTTATTGTTTGGCGTAATCCAGTCGGTCCTTACTGATTCAGGGAGAAATAATAAATTTATATGACTGTTGGGATAATTTAGTGTGCTAAAGTACATAAATATTGTCAAGAGTATAATAAAACAGCCAACCTTTTTATTATCTGTTATAAAAACAACTGTTATCATGAAACACACTAACAGCTAACCTTTTTGTTGTCTCCATAGTATGAACTAGATATAATACTAAGTGCTTTAATTTATTTAATATTTATAACAACCATGTAAGGTAGGGCCAATTTTTATGCTTGTTTAAAGAGTTTGGAAATAGAGATACAGTTTCTTAAGAAACTTGCCTAAACTTATAAACCTAGTAAATAGCAGAGCTAAGATTTTAACCCAGGCAGGCTGAATTTAGCATCTGTGTTCCTAAATATATTCTATTGCTTGTTGATAATAGCCTCAATTAATTTTAGGTTTTCTTTATTTTTTAAACCCTTTTCCACTGAAACTGTTTTTTAAGTTTTGCTTTTTTTTTTTTTTAATTGTAAATAGTGATAGAAGAGTTTTTAAAATTTGGGTCTACATGTCCAAAACATTCTAGATATGGAATAAAAATAGCTGTTCTTTGAAAAAATAAACTTTTAATTTTTTATTGTGTATGACAATCCTAAAGGTGGGAGGAAGGGAGCTTTAAATGGCTTGACAGCTTTTAAAAAAATGTTTCCTGGACAGTAGAAAGCAATATTAATCTCTTCCTTAAAACCTGTTGGTTTTCTGGCTTAAGGAAAATCTATAATAACCACATTATTCATTGCTTGTAGTATGCTTTAATGTCATTTTTATAAGAACATGATATATATAGCCTAACTAATTTATCTAATTATGAACACTTGGAATTTTTTTCCTCCAACCTCTCAATAAAATAAAAAATAGGATTTCATTATATGTAAGTCACTGGTTTTATTTACTTTTAAATGCATTGATGTGTAGTATTTCTATTTGTTTTTCTTTCATTGTTTTTTATCTTGATCCTAATTCCCTTCTGCATTTTCAAGCGGAAGATATACAGGTGGGCAAACGTTGATAAATGGCATCTGTCAAGTGCAGAGATATATTTCTCAGAAACTGCATTGCATCTGGCTCTCTTAGTTCTAATAAGAATATCCCATTTTTTAGGAATCCAGTGCAAGGACAATTAGTTGTGTGTCTTTCGCCTATGTTATTCCACAGATGTTGCCAAACTTCGGAAAACAAGTGATCGAAAAATGTTAAATGCTTCCTTTGAGTGTTTATGGGATGAGTCAAACTATAATGAAATATGTGGAGAGTCTGTAATCGAATGAGAAGGAAACTCACACGTGATTATTCTCTAGCTTGTTACTGAGTCATTCCTTTCTGTAACCTGATGTATTATCGTCGATAATGGTGACAGTAATAACAACAATAGCAAAGACATAGTACTGTTGTTATAGTACTAATTATGAAGAATTTGATTTGTGTCAGGCCCTATGCTTTTAATCTTCCCAACAACTTTTATAATGTATTTTTATAACACTGTAAACAAATGCCCAGAAAGACAAGTGGCTTGTCTGAAGGCATACAGTGGGGGACTTAATGTTTTCAACCCAGTTGGTAACACTGTAGAGTCTAATTTCAGTTATAAATTGTAGCTATGTTCTCTACCTTCTGTTTTGCATAACAGAACCTGGAGAGTGAAAAAAACGTGAGAGCAATGTAGCATTCTTAAAATTGTTAATCAGGGATTTAACTTCCCTTTGCTTTATTTGTTCTCTGTTTCTGAGTGTCTTCCGCTCTCCTCTTAGAGGAATGTAAGTCCTCACTGTTTTCCAGAGCCAACTTGGACATGTCTTTTTGATTTCATCTCCTTTCAGTGTCTCTAAGGATTTTACCTTAAAATCTTTAGTGGTTCTTTCCTAAGAAGCAATCTTGTTTTCCTTTAAGTGAGTTTGGCAAAAATGCTCAATACTCATCTCCATTTTGTCACTACACATCTAGTGTGTAAGCTCACACTCTATTGATACTTATACCAACAAATTGGTAAGTCATCACTCAGTAATAGGACAGTAGGGTTCAGGTCTAAATTATATTCGTTATCTTCACAGTAGAATGCACAGAGCCTTCTGTATATCAGTTGAACTGATATTAAAACTTTAGCATACACAGATTTACCTTCTTAATCCATCTCCTACATCTGATTTTTTTGTGTAAATTGTGGGTAGATACTACCTGAGTCACTTATCCAATCAGAACCCCAAATAATCCACAAATCCTCTATCAAGGAACCAAAGAGTTTGAAGTTTTGTCATCAAGCTTTGAGTCTAAGTTTTATTTTGAGGCAGTTGGCTTCTGCTGCCTCTCCTTAACTCATTCATTGATCTTTATGCTGTAGTGGAGGATATTTTACAATCCAGGGGTTTCCATTTATCAAGACAAATACATATATACTGTAAGTAGGGAAATACCTAACCTATGTGGTACTGACCAAGTACAGTCATCCCTCAGTGTCTGCAGGGGATAGATTCCAGAATAGCACCCACTCCCTGCAGATACCAAAATCTGCAGATGCTCAAGTCCCTTGTATAAAATAGTGTAGTATCTGCATGTAACCTATGCACATGCCCTTGTATACTTAAAAGCATCTTTAGTTTACTTATAATACGTAAAACAATGTAAGCGCTACGTAAATAATTGGTATACTATATTTTTAAAATTTGTATTTTTTAATTATTTTAAATTAATCTTTCCCAAATATTTTTGATTCATGGTTGGTTGAATCTGTATATGTGGAACCTGTGGAAATGGAGGGCTGACTGTACCTATATGAGAATGAACTGGAAAAGTTGCCTCTTTGACACATTTCAGATTCCAAGGATTTCAGATTAAGAGTTGGGTTGATATTATGTTATCAGATTGTCATCTTTTAGTAACTATGTTAAAAAATTAAAATCACAGAATGAAAAAAGTGATTGTCAAAAAGTTTCTTATTAGAATCCATTTATATTATAAATTATGATAAAATTTTAATATGTTACTTAGTAAAAGCCTATCGATCTGTTAAAAACTTGAATTTTAGAAAAATATAACACTGATTTTATTATTTTGTTTTTAAAAAATATTTGGTCCCGACTGCTCAAGATCTCCTACATATGTCTAGCATAAGCATCTTTTTACTTCACTTGAATATTTCAACAGCTGTCTGAAATGTGATTTGTAATTACAGGCTTAGTAGACCTAACTTGATGAAATTTTCTCTTATCTTGGCTTACTTAATTTATAAAAAGATTAATTTTCATTTATAATTAGTAAAGATACCTTTAATAGGGAGGATTTTTTTAAAAACATTATTTCAAAGACACTATTTTATGGAAATAGTATAATACTGCTATTATATCAAAATCTCCTAAATTCTAAAAGATGATTTTACTCTAAGTGTGTATTCTATGTGTGTATGTTTGTGTGTGTTAAAGTGTTACTGGATTCAAAACATACTGGTACATAATAACATCACCTCTTACCATAGTTATTTAACTTCTTAAAAGCATGAGTTCTCAAGAATTTAGGGCAAGTTAAGTAACTTGATAATGCTCACTTGCCATGCAGAGATAGCAGATCTATGCTGAAAAACCAGATTTACTAGGCTTTAGAGTGTATCAGCTTCTCATCGTGTCATGTTTCCTGCCCAATTAATTCTATTTTATCCTCATAATACCAGTGTTACAGATTTAAAAAGTCAGGTGCATACATACATATATACATACACACATACGTTTGTTAGCCTTTTATATGTATACAAGTGGGTTTTATTTCGTTTTTAGTTCTGGAGTTTATTCATTTGTTAATGCATTTGTTTCTTCTTTATTTTGTTCATTCATCCAATATTTATTGAATGACTTCTATGGACCAGGCACTATTCCAGGCACTAGATGAGAGTACAGATAGAGTTTTAACTCTGAAAAACAATGTTGTACTTCAAGTGAGGAAGAAGAGCATTTTGCTTATAGTAAAATAGTATTCATTTTCCTGTTCAATAAAAGAGTAATAACAAGTGATATGGACTATCTAGTTATTTTCTGAAAATAAGAGTAATAAAATCCATTTTATTTTACAATCAGTTCTACTCTGAATTGCCTTTGATTGCTGAGGTGTGAAAAAGCAGAGTACATGGCATCTCATTTTGGTGAACAGTGGCCATTTTCTAACTAATGAATCTTTTAATAAATTAAAAAAAAAACAACTAATTTTAATTTTATCCCTTTGTGCAGCCTCTCATTTTTTGTTAGAAGTGATAACAAGCAGGAAGGCGAGGGAAAGACAAGTCAGAAAAGAGAAAATAAAGGTTTCCTTAGCACCAGCTAGATAATGAGTTCTTGGATAATTGAGCAGGCTGCACTGTATTCAAGTTTCAAATTATCAAAATGTTAATGGAAAATGCTTCATCTAGGAATGTGGTTGGTGATAGTGGGGTAATTGGCAAAGATATAACAAAGATGTAGTTTGTAACATAGTTCTCGGATTATTTTGAATATAAAGCTGGGAAAAAAGGGATACAAATTTTATGTTTTACTTAGCATTAAAGTTATGTCCAATGGTGTCTAGTGGGTGCAGTTGGATTTATCTTTGTGTATATGTTTATGTTATGTTTGTGTCTGTGTGTATGTGTGTGTGTTTCTTTTTTTTGGTGCAAGGTATAGGTTGGAGGTTAGATGTAATTTGATTATCAAGAAAGAGGTTTGATAAATGCAAGGTCTAGGACTGAGACTTATGTTTAAATTACTTTCATTGACATTTATTTATTCAGAAATAATTCTAGACCAGGTGCAGTGGGTCATGCCTGTAATCCTAGCACTTTGGGAGACCGAGGTAAGCAGATCATTTGAGGTCAGGAGTTCGAGAACATCCTGACCAACATGGTGAAACCCCGTCTCTACTTAAAAGTACAAAATTGTAGCCGAGTATGGTGTTGCATGCCTGTAGTCCCACCTACTCAGGAGGCTGAGGCAGGAGAATCGCTTGAACCTGGGAGGTGGAGGTTGCAGTGAGCTGAGATCACATCACTGCACTTCAGCCTGGACAATAGAGCAAGACTCTGTCCCCCTGCTCCCCCTGCCCACAAAATTCTGAAACAATTCTGATTAAAATTAAGGTTTATGCCTTTTTTCCCCCCACTGTAAAAGTAGATATTACTTTACATTTTATTGAGGTAAATACAGGAAAGCCAAATATCTTGTTATATTAGGTATATTTCCCTTCTTTTTTTAAATTATAGACTTATAAGAAGTTGCAAAAATAATACAAAGAGTTCATTTGTATCTATAACCCAGCTTCCCCCAGTAATAACATCTAACATAACTGTAGTACATTATTAAAATCAAAATTGTCATTGGCATAATGCAGTGAACTTAACTTGGATCTTATTCAGGTTCACCAGTTTTTGCATTTATTTGTTTATATTTTATGGGTAGATGTTATGCCTTTAAAAAATCAAGAATCTGTGTCAATCTATTTGACTCTCTGGATCTCTATTTCTGTTCTTATAAAAAAATAGAATTGTATTATCCATATTATTTGGTAGCTCATTTTTTTCACTTGTAAGAAGTGGTTTTTCCATTTTTTAATTCATGATTTTTATGTATACAGAATATTTTAACATATAGGGTGAATATAAAATTATTTCCTAATCCTTTTATATTATATTGGCATTTAGATGGTTTCTCTTTATTTGCTATTATAAATAGGCAGATAGACTTGCATCTTTGGGCTTGGCATTCCAAAGTTTTTTTCCTCTCTCTTTCTTTCTCTCTCCCTTTCTCTCTCTCTCTCTGTCTCTCTGTCTCTGTCTCTTTCTGTGCATGTGTTTGTATGTTTCTCTTTTCTTCCTTCTGCCAAATTCTTAGCACATTTCAATATATATTGTCAAGTCATTCTCCAAAAAATTAATAAATATTGCAAGTTTCTACTGTATTTTTCCTTATGAAATATTTGAAGAATAAATAATGATTTAGAGGACACTCAACACTGAATTTTGTGAAATCTTAATATTTTGTCACATTTATTTCAGATCTTTTTATCATAAGCAGTAAAACATTACAGACACAATTGATGTTCCCTGTGTATCTCTCCCTATTACATGGTATTTACCGAAACAATCTAAGAATAATTTACAAGGCTCAATGAAAATAAAAAATTCTTTCTGGACATTCTAAAATGATTGATTGTATTCCCCCTCTTTAATAAGAGCTTGTATTCAATATCTTTCCACAGACATGCGCTAAGTGTTGAGCAGAATTAGTTAATAAATATGCTCTCTGTCTTCTGGGAGCCTCTACTGTAGAGGAGCATGTCATCAGAACATTGCAGCATGTCATTTTGCATGTGTTATAACCTGAAAGAAAGAGAAATACATGGATAGTTAGATGAAGATGTAATATGAAAAAAAATGTATAGTCTTAAAGTCCTCAAGTTTAGAGAACATTAATTTCAATTCTTGTCTATTTCTCTCCTCTCTTTTTCCCATTTCTCCTTAACCAAAGTAACGTAACACACATCAGCTAGTTGGGTTCCTCCTTCCCTGAATGGTGCTGCTGCTGCTCTTTCCCTTTCTTCTCCTTTTCCTAATTTCCTTCTTTGTTCATCATTTCATTACTGTTATCATCAGTAATACATATTTCTGTTTTCTCCAACAAATAATAGCTGGCACAGGGAGAGTATACCCTCCCTTCCACTACCTCCGAGATCCCTAGCTAATTCTGAGGTTTCTTCAAAGTTATCTACTTGTGGCGCTGGGGGCATCCTGGATTGTAGGTCTGGTTTCTAGGAACCTGCTCTTGTTTGGAGTTTGGTTCTTTATAAGCTCATCGTGACATTTCTGATTTGGTTGATTGGGGATCACTGTTCCGAAGAGTGTCCCTAAGTGTTATCATAAAAAGGACTGACTGATGAAGCGTGCTTTCCTTTAAAAACTGTACTTTTAAGTTTATGTTAGTAGCACTGTATTTGATTTAAATATACTTATTCTTTGAAACCTAAATGTTTTTATCTTTTACTTTTGACTCTTAATTATCATTTTATATTTTCTACCTTTTTAGATTAAATCAAATCCTATTTCCCTTTACTTCTTTTTTCTCACTTTACTTCTTGGTTTTTCCTGCATTTTTGTCTAGAATACAAACAAACAAGATAAAATGTATCCTTAACTTCTTTGAATATACTGTCAGGCACGACTCACAACTGGAGAACCTTTAAGATAATTCATTCATGCCTTTTCTCTTCATTGACAGTGGATTCAGTTCAGATAACAGGTATTGATTTCCTGGAAGCTTTTCTTTCTATTCTTTTTCCTGTGGGCTGCATTTCTCACCACTGGCAGTTCACCTGATTTTTATCCAGGATGATCTGGCAGGGCTGAAGATGTCTGCATTGTCCTTTCATGTTGAGATGGGACAGTCTGGCTACAGATGGTGTGATGGGGCCAGATTCTGAGTATACATACTCATGTAGAAAGGATTGGTGGGACTAAGGAATGCCTCTGTCTTTGTGTCAGGTTTCTCTGTTAAAATAATTATCTGTGCTGTGGAGAGATGTGCTTTCCAAGTACTTTTACAAAAACAATATCCCTAGTGGTAAATTAACATAAGGCCATTATTCTGTTCCAAGTAAGCAATTACCCAATTTGGACAGTTTCCTGGAATAGTCAGTTGATACTTCCCGAAGCCAAGTATCTGTAATTTAGATGGAATATCACTGTATGAATAAAGCAAAGTGATGCCCTCTTAAAAATACTTAAAGCCTGCTCTGTTTCTGTGCAATAGTAGTCTTTGAGCAAGTCATTGTTTTTGCTGAGCACTGACCATTAACCTTATAAGACTCTTTATTTTCTTTGTGAATGTGTCAGGAGAGTATATTACATTTCACATTTATTCACACTTACAAGCTTTTATTTTAAAATAATTATTGAGTATATGTTGTGTGCCATTAATGAATTAGCACATAGTCCCTGTCTACAGAAAGCAGAGAGACTGAGAACACAAAATTACAGAAAAAACAACATGGATACTTAAAACCGGACATGCACTCATACCATTTTCTTTCTTTTTTTTATTAAAAAGTATACTTTTTTTAAAAGTATATACCTTAAAGTATACTTTAAGTTGAGGATACATGTGTAGAGCGTGCAGGTTTGTTGCATAGGTATACACGTGCCATGGTGGTTTGCTGCACCCATCAACCCATCATCTACATTAGGTATTTCTCCTAATGCTATCCCTCCCCTACCCCTCCACCCCCCAACAGGTCCTGGTGTGTAATGTTCCCCTCCCTGTGTCCATGTGTTCTCATTGTTCAATGAGAAGGGAGTGGAAAAGGTTTTCTTTAAAGGACCAGATTGAATATTTTTGGCTTTGCAGACCAGACCTGTTCCATTGCAGCCTCTCAGTCCTGCTATTGTAGAGCAAGAACTGCCACAGAGAATACACAAAAGCAATTGAGTGCTGCCGTGTTCCAATATCGTTTTCTTTGCACAGACACATAGTGGACCAGTTTGACATGTGAATTGGAGTCGGCTGACCCCAGCCCTAAAACTTTGGATTCTTTGGTATTAGTTTTTCTTACTTTTTTCCTGTTTGCCTCTAACATTTGCCTTTATAGTATTCCATATTTCTCAAACGCCTCCCTGTTTCCATCTTTGTTATCACAAACACTTCATTGTTTCAAAACTAAGTGATCACCATCCACTTGTGTCCTGCTCCTGCCCACCCTTCCCATGGCCAGACAGCTATGCCTTCCTAGCTTACCTTAGCCAGTCTTCTCATCTGTTAATCTGTGTCATAAGAGTAATTGTCTGATGGGGTTGTTGAAAGGAGCCAATGAAACGTGTATAACATTATGATCATGGAAGGCATGGAACACTCTCAAATTAACACAGAATAACTGAGTCTCAGAGCCTGACTGTCTGACACCTAATACCAGTGCATCACTCATTATATGTGGACCTCAGGTAGGAAACTTGTCTCTACCTCAGTTTCCCCATATGTAAAATGAGGATGATAGGATGTGGTAGGCCCTTGAATAACAGCATTTTGTTCAACTTTGTTTTGTTATAACACTGATGTGGAAAAAACAATTCTTGGGCAGGGCCACTGTCTGTGTGTGTTGTTCTCCCCATGTATGGGTTTGCATGTTCTCCCCATGTATGGGTAGGATTATTCTGGGCCCTCTGGTTTCCTTCCACATCCTAAGGATGTGCACATAATGTGAAATGGCATATCTAAATGGTCCCAGTCAGTGGTGTGTGCGTGTGTGTGTGTGTGTCTGTGCGCGCGTGCCCTGCGATAGGATGGTGTTCTCTCTGGGGCTGGTTCCTGCCCTGTGCCCTGAGTTGCTGAGATAGGCTTCAGCCACCCAGAACCCTGAGCTGAGTAATTAGGTAAATGATGCTCTTACTTGTTCTTATTTATCTTTCTTAAATATAATCACTGTGCTTAGTCATGCTTAGTTTGTACCTCTGTCAGAAAATTTGCCACATTTTGCTTCTTATCATAGTTATTGCAAACCAGTCTTCCTTTTGAGAGTGGAGATGTTCCCAATTATAATTTTTCCCTTTCCTTCACAGTCTCAGATCTAATCAACAGAAAATTATTATCAAATTTATTCAATGAAAACAGTTTTGAATAGAAAAATTATTATAGATAATATTTGGGATTCTAATCTGTTGTCTTATGAGATAATGAATTATTTTTGTAAAGATTATATATTCACAATTTTAGTATATAGACAATCAAATGTAGCCTTCATCTTTGAATTGTTTCCAATATATTGGCTTTGGGTTGATTTGACTTTAGAAAAAGAGCCTGAAGGGCTTTTGTTTTATTGTTTGTTTATAAATTATGATGAAGACCCATGTATATAGGAGGTCATCAAGGAAATAAATTGTAACGTCATTCTAAGAAGGAAGTTCATAACAGAAAGTAAATATAAACCTGAACTTTTTAGTTATTTAATAATAAATATATGCAAAGTGCAGAAATCAGTAACTGAGAACACAGACAAAGTTGCAACATTATGACTACTAAATATGGTTGTGTTGGAGGAAGCTTTCAAAACAGTTATTTCATTCAAAGTGCAATATGGCACTTTTTGAGAATTTCATATTATAGGCCACACTGTTAAAAATATATTAAGCTTTGTTCTTGGAATGAGAGAGGATAGTGGAATTGAGAGAAACATTTTAGATTTTACCAATTTAACTTTCTGTAGCTCGGTAACCCAATTTGCAGGTTAAAAGCTATCAGTTACTCTCTGAAGAAAAAGCCTATCATGTCCTCTGAAAGAAGACTTTTTTTTTAGTATCAGTCTTATTCGCTTTTATAATATTTTAAGAGTAAATACATATTTAAATTAAAAAGTTTTAGCTCTCAGAAAGGGGAAGGATGGAAATTAGCAGGGATGAAAAAATTGGTGGGAAGAAAAGAATCATGTGAACATTTGTTACCAGTCGCTTCTGGCACCCAGAGTTTAAGACCGTGGAGGACAGGTTCCCTACCTCTTAAAAACCCTTCAGACACCCACACACGTTCATTGACTTAGCTCAATGTATGAACCAAATACATGCCTCAGTCTCATTTATTTGATGAACAAGGCTACAGTCAAACATAGAATGGGCTGAAGTTAACATTAGGAAAAACAGAGCAGACTCGGGGTAGGCTAAGGTGAAGAAGAGAACAAATCAGATTCAAGCAAGATTCTTGCAAAGGGCTGAGTCTAGGCTTTTACGCTGGATGTGCATTAATAGGCATAATGAGGAAAAGGCAAAGAAAAATACAAAATTACCTCTTTATTTTTATTTTTTAATATGGGATCTTACCATGTTGCCCAGGCTGGAGTACAGTGGCTATTCATAGGTAGGATTGTAGGAGAAAATAGAAAATTATGTAAAATAAGAAGTCCAGAAGGAATTTTAAAAGCTATCTTCTTTACAAATCGCTCTGGGGAGGCCCTCAGCCCAGTCTCTGAGAGCTCAGATGATGAAGGTGCATCTTTGACTCCTTTAGAAGGACATCTAACATTTCTCTAGTGACTATTTATTTATAGGAGCCAAGATTCTTCTCATTTCATTTGCCCTGGAATGTATCCCTCTGCCTCTTAAATTATGAAATATGACAATTTCAATTTCTTTGAATTTGCCAAAACTGATAGATCTTAAGAATTTTATATCGGTCAGACTAGCCTAGGATATGCTGCAGAAATAACCCCCAAATCTTCCTAGTACATCATAGCCTGGGTATTTCTTGCTCATCCTACAAATTGATCCTGGGTTATTAGGAAGATATGTCCCAGGTCATCTATCCTCACTCAGAGATATAGGCTGATAGTACAGTGAACATTTGGGGTGTCATTGGCCTTTGTGTCAGGGAGGCAGGGAGAAGGATACTTGGTAAGCACCCACTGGCTCTTGGAGACTACTTTGCTTGCATTACTTCTCTTACGAGGCCCTGGGCCACAGAAAGTGACATGGCCATGCCTCATTTGAAGTAGGTATGAAAGTTCAATCTGACAAATGCCTGGAAGGAAGGCAACCAAAATCACGGTGGACATCAGGAATGATGATTGATAGCATATCTCTCTTTGTGATCTGAAGTTTCCATGTAGCCATTTATTATCGACTTTTCAGCTGTTTGAGGTTGATTCTGTTGAGAAAATAAAAGACAGAAGCAAAATTTTTATGGCCCAGATTTTAGTTTCATAAAACTGAGCTTGGATGTTGTAAGTGGAAGAAATGCTTCTTTTTACCAGAAGAAAAATTTTAAATTATATTTTTACTTAAATTTTTTATTTGATGGTAGTTATGCTGATTAAGTTGATGAGTTAGTTAAACCAAAAACCAAGCAAGCTAGACCATTAAAATTTATATTTATTAACTTAAAAATATTTAAATCACCCATTCAGTATATAAATACATGCTAAAATAACTCAAATAACACAGAAGTTTTATTGTATAAAAATAGACTATCCCTTTTCTATTACTGCCCTCCAATTTTTCTCTCACCCAGAATTTACCACTATTATTTTTAATGCATTTTTAAATATTTGTTTTGCATTTACAAAATACAAAACATAGATAAACACACAGGCAACTTACTCTGGCTGTGTAAAAAGCTAATTTTGAACATTGTTTCATATGTATCTATCACATACATATTGCATTCCTTTTAATGATGCAAAATATGTATTTAAACTCTTAGTAGATACTGATTATGAACTCTCCTAAATTGCCGAACAAATTTATTTGCTCACCAACATTATACAAGAATACTGTTTTCTCTTCACTCTCACTACAACTATGTATTTTTTTAATATCAATTCAGAGGGGCATATAATTTTAATGTTCATTTTCTTGACTAGTAGGTTGATCATCTTTTTTTATAGTTGTCATTTTTATTTTGTATTCATCAGTAGATATCATGTTGAAATTGATTGCCTATTAGATTTTTTAGTTTTTCCTTATTAACTAACAGAAACTCTTTAAATATTGCAAATATGTCTTTTCCTCATTAAATATGTTGAAAATATGCTCTCCCCATACCCTGGCTTTATGTTCTCTTCTATTTTATGCACGCACACACAAACACGGACACACATATTTGCATATATATACGCACATTTACATACATGCGCTCATCTGAGTGTCAAAATATAGGTAGTTGAGTGAAGTACATTTAAGAATCTGAATAAAGATCCTTTTTCACTTCTCAGTTAATGGAAGTTTTGATTACTAAAATCCTTCTTCCTATGATTGAGGAAGAAGAGGCAATGAGAGTAGGATTTCTAGACTTTCCGGAAGTCATAGATTCTTGTTGCACAAATGTTAAATCTTCTAAAAGATCCTCTATGGAGAAACTCCTCCTAAAAGATCCTCTATGGAGAAACTCCTCCTATCTCAGAAAGTTACACTCTAGACCCAGAAAAGTTTATGCGATGTGTGTGCATGTGCATAGGCGTGGGTGAGGGTGTGGGGAGGTTAAGTAGGGGAGGGTATGTGTGGCTTAATACTAGTAACCAAAGAAACCAAAATTAAAACTATGTTTCGCTTTTCAAATTGAAGGACATTGGCCAGGCGTGGTGGCTCACATCTGTAATCCCAGCATTTGGGGAAGCCAAGGCGGGCAGATCACAAGGTCAAAAAATTGAGACCATCCTGGCCCATCTCTACTAAAAATAAAAATTAAAAAAATTGCTGGACATGGTGGCCGCATGCCTGTAGTTCCACCTACTCAGGAGGCTAAGGCAGGAGAATCACTTGAACCCAGGAGGTGGAGGTTGCAGTGAGCCACAATTGCGTCCCTGCACTCTAGCCTGGGTAACAGAGCAACATTTCATCTAAAAAACAAAACAAAACAAAAAGCTGGAGAAGATTGAGAGTAATTTGTGTTGAGAGGAGTTAGATTTAGGGAGTGCTGATGATAATATAGATTAATTCAGTATTTCCAGAAAGCAATTTGATTATTCAATTTTAACGTGCACGCATGTGTTTGATTGTGGGAACCTAGCCTGCAAATGTAATTAGAAAACAGTGCGGCCAATATTTGTCTTCAAGAAACATCATCCTAGGATCATTTAAAATAATGACAATGTTGTAAAAGACAATTAGTAACAACACAGAAGTAATTTTATCATTGAATAGCCATTGAATGGAATATTATGCCATCATTACCATAATTTTTGAGAATTCCTCAGGCCTTAGGAAAAAACTCATAATGCAATCCTCAACACAGAGGCAAACTATTAAACTACATAATAAGTATGTTTGTATATAGAAAGAATAAAAAATACTCCAAAGTATATATTTTTTAGTATTTTTACAGTGAGCATTAGTTACTTTTATAATCTGGGGAGACAAACCATTTAAAACCTGCCCATGAATTTAGAGGAACGGTGGAGAGACAGCACATAGAAGGCATTCAATTGACCTTTACTGAAATGATTTGATTTAAAATTAGATAAGAAACTTGTCATAGTAGAATATCAAATCTTTGAGCTGGGAGGCTTCCTGCAGGTCACTTGGTCTAGTAAGCCACAGTAAGCAATCTCTAACTTAGCCAATTGATATTGGTAGATTCATTACCTGTAACTGCCTCTTGACTGTGCTGATTTGCTATCTCCTGCAGCAGTTCTGTGTCTGTAACATTGCCTGCAGATCCTTCCCCCATTTGGATCGTCATATTGCCTCCTCCATAAGTACTCTTATTTTTTTAAAAAAATTGTCTAAAGGTACTCTTTAAAAAGGAAATCCTAGGGTGTTAATATTTTCAATATTAAACTACTCTTAAAATTGCAGACAATTGAAAAAAAATCCAAGTTTAAGTTTTTTGAGTATTGCTTATAGAAGTAGTGTTGTTTGTTTAAGGGCTTGGTTCTGTAATTGGACTGCCATGAGCAAGTTACTGTTAGGAGTTTCCTTGTATGTAAAATGGGGTTAATAATTATATCTACTCAATAGGGAAAGGTTTTTAAAAATTAAATTTGTTAACAAACATGATATGAAGTCTTGTATTAAAGTAAAAGTTTGAAAAATGTTATTTAGAGACATCTGGTTTCAAAACAAGACAGAGAAAATATACTTCCTACTCATCTTGATAAATACAGTAAAAAACCTAGGACATTGTATATTTTTAAGTCTTAAGTCTTAAAGACTACAAGAAGGATATGACATTCTCTCCGCATTCAGGTAGATTACAGTGTAATGAAGCAAACATCAAAGTGGAGCAATATTGTAAGTTAAGCAGTGTGAAAATTATTATGGTGGAGATACCTACACGGGGCTTTTGAACTACTTGGGGAGGGTGGTGGTCAAGTGAAGGACAGCCACAGAAGTGGAAGCTGACTGAATTCAAGGAACTGCAAACTTTGTAATTCAGTACACCTGGAGTTGTGAAGTTGGATGAGTGGAAATGAAACAAAGTAGATCAATGGGTTTTGAATGTTACCTAGAGCAAGGGTCCCCAGCCCTAGAGCCATGGACTGGTACCAGTCCATTGCCGATTAGGAACTGGGCCACACAGCAGGAGGTGAGCGGCAGGAGAGTGAGCAAAGCTTCATCTGTATTTATAGCTGCTCCCCATCGCTCAGATTACTGCCTGAGCTCCAACTCCTGTCAGATCATGGGCAGCATTAGATTCTCATAGGAGTGCGAGCTCTATAGTGAACTGCGCATGTGAGGGATTTAGGTTGCATGCTCCTTATGAGTATCTAATGCCTGATGATGTGTCACTGTCTTCTATCAACCCAAGATGGAACTGTCTAGTTACAGGAAAACAAGCTCAGGGCTCCCACTGACTCTACGTGATGGTGAGTTGTATAATTATTTCATTATATGTTACAATGTAGTAATAATAGAAATAAAGTGCACAATAGATGTAATGCACTTGAATCATCCTGAAACCATTCCCTTTTCCCACCCCTGGTCCATGGAAAAATTGAACTTCATAAAACCAATCCCTGATGCCAAAAAGGTTGGGGACCACTAATCTAGAAATACATAGTTTCTATTTTTAACTTTATAGAAACCTATTAAATGATTTTGAGCACCATTTGAAATACTTTCATGGACATACTAATATTGACATTGAGCAAAGCCATTATAGCAGCATAGGGAGATGGCTTGAGTGAATGGGGTCAAGTCTAAAACAGGGAGATTAATCAGGATGTAGTCATTGTAATCAATGAGAGAACCAAACCATTATAGAGACAATAAAGGCAGATGTGGCATTACACATAAATGAATATGGAGAGTGAGGGTACAAATCTTACTTTGGAGTTTCTAATTCAGGCCACTGGATGCAACATATTTCCTTGAAATATAGAGAACAGGAGGAGCAGGCTTGTGGTTGGGATGGGGCTTTGGAAGTGGAAGTGGGGTGAAATGAGTATAGTATTAGGCATATTACTCTTTTTAAGTAAAGATGTCCGGCAGACTCTCAGCTATAAGGTATGGAGCTCAGAAAAGGAGGTTAGGGTTGGAGATAAAGGTGGAAGTTGAAACCAGAAGAGTGTAGACTTCACCCATGGAGAAACTGTAGCGTGAGCAAAGGGATGCATATGGAACGTGAGATATCACAGCCAATAAAAGATGAAGAAAACAAGATTCCACAAACATATTGAAAAAGAACTGTCAAAGAAGTAGGAGAAGAATAATGCAAATAAATGACAAAGTGAATTCTGTAGAATTGAGGGAAGCCCCTTTTTTGGGTACAATGTCATGAACATAATTGAATATTGATCACAAAGAATAGTAGAAGTCATAAAGGAAAAGATAATGATGTTATCAAGAGTATTCTAGCAATAAATAGTTCCCCTGTCAGAATTTTTTTTTTTTTCAGGAAGAAAGATAGACACAGATAGATTTTGTGGGAAATTCTATAAAACATCTTTCCTTATTTCTACCACAGAATGACAACTTTACCTTTTAGTGTGTTAGATACTGATGGCTGCAATTATACTGTATAACCAGGAACCAGAAAAATCTCTGTAGCACAAACTATTCAGAATTTATTTCCATGTGTCTGCAGGTTGTCAAGGTATCAGCAGATCTAGGTTGGAGGTGTTTGGGAGCATTGCTTCAATACATGAATCTAGCTGAAGTGGGCTCCCTGCTTCTTTTGGGCTCTATTTCCACCTGCAGGTGTTCATTCTTGGTGCCATGTTGAGGAGGGAGCAGTTATACCCTGGGAGGCTGTTCCTGGAGACGGTACTGGTGCAGAAGAGCTAGCCTCTGCTTGCATCATGTCTGCTGACCTTGCATGAGCCAAAGCAAGTACATGGATGAGCCCCAAATCAAGAGACATAGTTTCCACTCATGGAGGAAGGGTCAAGGGGAAGAGACAAAATACTTTTGCTAAGAGTAGGGCATTGGGAAGAGGTACTGCTTTTGAACAAACATGAGGTCAATCACATGGGAATTTAGAATCATGATATTAATTACTTCTGTGCTAGCTGTAGGCAGTCGAATGCGCTATTATTGAAATAGATAGGGTCATTTGACCCTGATTAAATGATTCTTCCTCCTGCTGCTTTCTGTGGCTATTATTTTTTAATGCTGCCACTATCTCTATAGCTACTTTTAATCCACTGCTTCATTTCACACAGGGCTCTTTGAGCAAATACCTGAAAGTGATACTCAGCTATTTAAAAAGAGCTTTTCTTCTTGCTTCAATATACTTTCCTGTTATTTTGCATTGTTACAGTATTTGGTAGTCTGACTTTGGAAGAAATGGACCATTACTTTACTTGCATATTTTATTCTAATCCCCATTTTACTAAAAACGTGGCATATATAAAGCCTTTTCTTTTGGAAAAATGAGTTATATTTCCTTAAACAGTTATTCCATGTATCTATATGATGTCTGTGTTTTCAAAGGAAAACATTGATCAATTAAGAGATGAAGAGCACTGAATTGCAAAGGTTTATAAAAATATTTTATATGAATGTCCCTTCTTTGTTCAAATTATGAAGCATTTCAAATGTGCAGAAAGATGATTATTTGTGAAATTGCAGGCTTCACATTTAACTGAAATAAAAAATACATATAGCTCTTTCAGAGAAGAAAAGAATTTTTCAGTAAGTTGGTCTATTTGTAGCAGGTACCAAAACTTCAGTCACACATCTGCCATTTGCCCTTTTGCAATCCCCAATGCCTCTCACTACACTTACATACAATTTATTTCATCTATGTAAAAAGGGTGACTTTTGTGATCTATACTCTAGTTTTATTCTAAGCAGTAAAATCCATAAAGTCATCAGCTGGAAGTGTGAGATATATATATATATATATATATATATATATATATATATATGGGGGGGAGAGAGAGAGAGAGAGAGGACATCAAAATACATATTTATTAAAATAAAAAAGTACACTGTGTACCATCTGAAATATCTAGTTTACAGATATCATTACCTGACATAGAATGCACTAGGAAACATTGTTTTAAGGCCAGCTCTATCAAACAAGAAATATAACTTAGTTAAGTGACAATATATTTTTAAAGCAATCATTCACTTTTACTTTTCAATTATTTTTCAGGTTTGTGGAAGGAATGCTTAATATTTGTTACAATGCCATTGATCGTCATATTGAAAATGGTAAAGGGGATAAGATTGCCATCATCTATGACAGTCCTGTTACAAACACTAAAGCAACCTTTACCTATAAAGAAGTTCTGGAGCAGGTAATATCATAAACTTTTTATATATATTGGAAATCATATAGAAATCACTTAAATAGCATACATTCTCATTGTACAGCCTTGAATTCTCTTAATGCATTGAAATATGTTGCCATGTTTTTCTTTTGATATGCACTGGAAATTAATACAGGTGTGTTAACTCATGTAGGCAGTTTTTATAGCCTTCAGTTTATGTTTTACAGTGCTAAATGATGCTAACGTTACAGGGAGAGAATGGCAAATTCTGAGAATATGTATCAATCTTCCTCTGATCTTTGCTCTTCATTCACATTACCATCACCTTTAGCTGCTCTCCAGATCTTGTATTTTTGAAAGAGTCCCTTAACTGCCTTTCCTGTCACTAGACTCTGCTCATGTTAGATGATCACCAGTGTTCTTCCTAAGAAACAACATGTTTCTCTCTATGCCACTTAAAAATGTATTTCTTTAAAAATGCTGTTATCCAGAGAGTAAAATCCAGATTGCTGTGGTGTCTAAGACACTTTGGAATCTGGTCATAGCATTCCTTCCAAGCTTCATTTTCCAAAATTCTTGGCCATGCACACAACCCTTTTTTTCACCCTGGATGTTCTGTTATTCCTTTAGACACTCCCAGGCCCTTTTGTATGTGTTCTTTGAATATGTTCATTCCTTTGGCTTATTTGCTCTTTTGAATTCTTTCCCATTTGTGTACTTCTTGGGTGGACCATGATATTAAGAGATGAGTTATTTTTCTCTTTTATTAACATTACGGTAGAAATAAGGTTTCAGAAGTAATTATAAAAAGTATTTGGGCATTGTGGACTGTGGGAAAGTTATTCAAACTGTGGAACTTAACTTATATATGATTTAAAGAGAAGTAATGGTGTAAGGCAGGGTTTCTCAACTTCGGCACTATCGATATTTTGGATCAGAAAATATTTTGTTGTGGGTGTTGCCATGTACGTGGCATGATATTTAGTAACATCCCTGCCTCCTTGATGCTGATAACACACCCCCACCTCCCTGAGTTGCAATGTCTGCACACATTGCTAATGTCCACCGAGTGGCAAGGTTGCCACTGGTTGGGAAGCAGAAGTTGAGCAGAGTCTGTCATGCTAGGGTTTGGAAGCATTTGCTTTGAAATGAAGGCTTTTAAAACTGCATTCTCTCCTTTCGCTTTTTGAACCCATTTAAGGGTTCCATTCCATTTTTAGAAAGTTTCATCAACTCTCCCTGACTCTTTGAAATTATATTCATTTGCATCAACAAGTTATTATTTTGCCTTGCAAGAAATTTCAAGGCACTCAGACAAAACCATTACCTTTCCAGTCCTGAGTTCTTGCAAATAAGAGAGAAAAGTTTACACCAGCTTGCTTAGGCTGGGCATCAGCCTGGTTGTAGCAACAAATTCCAATGGCAGCTGATTTAAACATAAAAAAAGAACTTATGAAAAGGGAATACTGAAGAGCCAGGCTTAGAAAAATGGTACACCCTAAGGGAGAAAGAGCAGTAACGAGGAGTTAAGAAGAACCCACAAATTGTCCAGTAACTTGACTCACTGCCTTGAGTCAATCTTCTAGACTGAAGGACAGAGTAGGAAAATCCATTGTGCTGAACCCTTATCAACTCCAGTGGGGATGGCACCAGGTTCAAGAGGCCAAAGAAGAGACCCAGAGCCAGCATACAAGACATGGAGTTTTACTGGGGCCTTACATACAGGGGAGAGTCCACTGGTGGCAGTCTGGGCAGAAGAACAGCACGACTTGCCAAAAGCATGCAGTTTATGTAGCATCTTCACTTAGCATGATCGCTGTAACAGTCTCCATCTGGCAACTTTCATGTAACCTAAAACAAAGGGCCTCGATCCTGGACTGGATAGGGCTGAGATATTCCTCAAAAATAAGGAATGGATTTGTGGATGGCCACTTCTGGATTTGTATTCTTTAGCTCAAAAGTCTGAACACGATCAGGTGTGACTGCTGTACAGGGTCTTTCTCAGGATATGGTCAAGTCAAGTCATCACTGTTGGGGCATCTACCATATAGCACCTAGTTGGCCAAACTTAGGTGACTTGCCTAAACAACCAGTCAAGCCAGAGCAATCAGGCAAGAAAAAGAAATAAAGGGTATTCAAATAGGAAAGGAGGAAGTCAAATTGTCTCTATTTGCAGATGACATGATTGTATATCTAGAAGACTCCATCGTCTCAGCCCAAAATCTCCTGAAACTGATAAGCAACTTCAACAAAGTCTCAGGATACAAAATCAATGTGCAAAAATCAAAAGCATTCCTATATACTAATAACAGACTTAAAGAGAGCCAAATCAAGAACAAACTGCCATTCACAATTGCTACCAAGAGAATAAAATACCTAGGAATACAACTAACAAGGAACATAAAGGACCTCTTCAAGGAGAACTACAAACCACTGCTCAATGAAATAAGAGAGGACACAAACAGATGGAGAAACATTCCATGTTCATGGTTAGGAAGAATCAATATCGTGAAAATGGCCATACTGCCCAAAGTAATTTACAGATTCAACACTATCCCCATCAAGCTACCCATGACCTTCTTCACAGAACTGGAAAAAACCACCTTAAACTTCATATAGAACCAAAAGAGAGCCCACATAGCCAAGTCAACTCTAAGCAAAAAGAACAAAGCGGGAGGCATCACACTACTGGACTTCAAACTATACTACAAGGCTACAGTAATCAAAACAGCATGGTACTGGTACCAAAACAGAGATCTAGACCAATAGAACAGAATAGAGACCTTGGAGGAAACATAACATATCTACAACCATCTGATCTTTGACAAACCTGACAAAAACAAGCAATGGGGAAAGGAGTCCCTGTTTAATAAATGGTGTTGGGAAAACTGGCTAGCCATGTGCAGAAAGCAGAAACTGGACCCCTTCCTGACACCTTACACTAAAATTAACTCCAGATGGATTAAAAATTTAAACATAAGACCTAACACCATAAAAACCATAGAAGAAAATCTAGGCAAAACCATTCAGGACATAGGTGTAGGCAAGGACTTCATGACCAAAACACCAAAAGCATTGGCAACAAAAACCGAAATAGACAAGTGGGACCTAATCAAACTCCAGAGCTTCTGCACGGCAAAAGAAACAGTCATTAGAGTGAATTAGCAACCAACAGAATGGGAAAAAATTTTTGCAGTCTACCCATCTGACAAAGAGCTGATATCCAGAATTTACAAAGAACTGAAACAGATTTACAAGAAAAAAACAAGCCCATTCAAGAGTGGGCAAAGGATATGAACAGACACTTTACAAAAGAAGACATACAGGAGGCCAACAAACATATGAAAAAATGCTCATCATCACTGGTCATTAGAGAAATGCAAATCAAAACTACATCGAGATACCATCTCAAGCCAGTTAGAATGGCGATCATTAAAAAATCTAGAGACAACAGATGCCGGAGAGGATATGGAGAAATAGGAACACTTTTACACTGTTGGTGGGAGTGTAAATTAGTTTAACCATTGTGGAAGACAGTGTGGCGATTCCTCAAGGACCTAGACATAGAAATTCCATTTGACCCAGCAATCTCATTACTGGATATATAACCAAAGGATTATAAATCATTCTATTATAAAGACACATGCACACGAATGTTCATTGCAGCACTGTTTACAATAGCAAAGACCTGGAACCAACCCAAATACCCATCAATGATAGACTGGACAGGGAAAATGTGGCACATATACACCATGGAATATTATGCAGCCATCAAAAACGATGAGTTGGTGTCCTTTGTAGGGACATGGATGAACCTGGAAACCATCATTCTCAGCAAACTGAACACAAGAACACAAAATCAAACACCACATGTTCTCACTCATAGGCGGGTGTTGAACAATGAGAACACATGGACACAGGGAGGGGAGCATCACACACTGGGGTCTGTTGGGGAGAAATAGGGGAGGGACAGCGGGGGGTGGGGAGTTGGGGAGAGATAGCATGGGGAGAAATGCCAGATATAGGTGAAGGTGGGGAAGGCAGCAATTCACACTGCCATGTGTGTACCTATGCAACAATCTTGCATGTTCTTCATATATACCCCAAAACCTAAAATGCAATAAAAAAAAACAACCAGTCAATGGGGAAGAAATCTCTTGTCCTCTTTTGATTTAATAGTAGGAACTGGGGCCCTGTCTCCCTCTAGGATGCAAACAAGGGGAATTTCAGTCTAATAAGAATGGAGTTCAAATGCTGGGCAGTGAAGCAAAAAAAAACAAACAAAAAACAAAAATAATGCTGCAAATATGTTGTTTGGTATTTTTTATCAGCCTGTAACTGAAAACTATATTTTTGGAATTAAGTATTCAGAAACAGATCTCACATTGGGAGTAAGAAAGGCACTCTGTTACCAAACGAGCTTGTTAATTCTTATGAGGCTGTGTTGTATTATAAGAGATAATGTCGATTTCCTGAAAACCTATTATAATCTATGTTTTGTTTTAGGATTGCATTTTCAGCTTTTAGAAGAGGTTTAATCTATGATTAAAAATTGTGCCTGTGATTTTGGCATATTGCTGCATTCTCATGACTATACTGGCAAATTTTTATTAGTATACAAATATGTAAGTTTATTTACATATTATAAAAATAGTACCTATATTCACATATTGAAGTTGATGCATAAACATCAGAGTCAAGGAAAAAGCTTTAGAGAAACATAAAATAAGACAAGTTGTTGCCATTCTCATTTTCTGTTGTTGGTTTTCAATTAATTAATTACATAAGTGTATATGACAATTATACATATATGTTTTGCTTAGAAGCTTTTCTGCTAACTCATCTCGATTTTCTAATATTGAGTGTGGACTTTCAAACCCTTTCAGTGTTTGTGCTGGTTCCCTGGTTTCAGTTTAGCCTGACATCAAAGTACATAAAAGGACTGTTTCTCTCACCTGCTGACAGCCTCTGATTCCCCAGGCTTTTCTTCTCTAAGGTACTAAAGGAAGAACTGTTAGGAAAGAGAGAGAAGCATTGTGTGCTGCTTTGATTACCTGCTTCTGATTCCCTGTGGCCTTTATTTTACTAAGTAGAGAAGACAGAGAAGGAAAGATTTAATGGATAAATCCATTGAGAACAAACATAAAGAAGTGCCTTTGTACATTACCTGTTTTACTCTCCCATGTTTCATTTCTACCGGAAGTTTCTGACTAGATAATACTTGATTAAGTTAGTTCGTATTTCTTATTTAATTAGTGAGCCAACACATTTTAGGCTACCTTGTCTTAGTAACATGGAAGATTTGAAAATTTTACAGAATGATTCAGAAGCAGAGGTTTTCTACAACTATCATCTTTTCTATAGATCTGAGAATATTTTAAATATCCCTTTATTAAGGTTTTTGTACAGAGATTTGGACCTAGTTCAGGATCCATCATTCATTCAATAAATATTTGTTTTGTATGCCAAACCCTGATAGGAATAAGATATACAAAATAAATGAAGCCATTTCTTATTGTCAAGGAGATAAGAAAACATGTGAACAGGCAATCTCAATATAACTGAATAAGGGTCATGATAGGGCTTAATGTTATATTCTGTAGGAACACATGTCAAGGCAGCCAAGTTAACCAGAGGTAAATAGAGTCTAGGGAGATTTCTGGAAGAATCAATGCCTAAAATAATCCTGATTGTCTACCCTCTGCTTGAAATAATTTTTCCTTCAGATATCTTGTGGTCTATGTTAACTGAATGTTCTGTTCTCAGTGAGATATTTTCTGACCATATTAAATATAAATGTTCCTTTCTGTACCACTTCATAAATTTATTTTTTCACTTTCTTTTTAAATTTAACATGATTACTCAGTATCATTCCTTATATTTTATTTATCTGTCTTCTTTAGTGTCATTTTCTCTTCTAGAATGTAAGTTCCATAAGGGCAGTGACTTTTTATTTGCAGAACAGTCCCTTGCATGTAGTGAATTGTTGTTGAATAAAGAATGAGTCAATGAAAGAATGAATAAATGAAATACTTTTTGAAATTTCTAAGTGAATCTAGCTTCCCTTATTGAAGAAATGTCTTAGATTTAAATTATATTAGTAATGGAATTGGATACTTTCCAAGTAAATTCCAATTCTATCTGTGAAGGATTTTAACTTATTTACATTCAGCTTGCTGGTTCAACATGAATATATCCTGCTTGGATTTCCCATACTTATAACTCAGAAGATCTGCATTATGGAAGACATGTATGTTTTCATGTATCCTTGCTCTTGTTAGCTCTTTTCAAGTTAGTTGTTGCCATATTAAGCCTCAGTGAAATAAAAGTTGTGTGTGAGAGTCTATTTATATGTGTATGTATATCATATATATATATAGCACAAGTCATTTTAAAGTATCATCCTATTTATTTTGACTACTAATTTTGTTTTGAATTTACTTCTGTGTGTGGCAAGTGTGCTGTATTTTTTATTTCAACAATTATGAATTTTTATGTATTCGCTAAATAAGAATGTGACCCCCGAAGGGCACTTGAGCAATTTTCATGAATACATGTATACTGGAAAAATTGACAAAACCAATTGTGTACTAAATTTTCCTGATTTAATTCAAACTATAAGTGCCTATTATCTTAACTAAAGGTAATTTTTTGAAATATAATTATGATAGTAGTTGTAATTATAAAGGTCAAATAATTTAGAGGAGAAAATTAGTCTGAAATCAAGGGCCATGTCCCATGATAATTCTTTCTCCCAACCCCTGCCCTCTGGGATATTTTCTTCAAAGACTGTATTCCATCTACTCAGACATATGTCAGAGTAAGATAATCTGACATTTCTTCATCTATCATATCAGTATTGCCTTAAGAAAACACGACACAAAAACCAGGATACACAGAAATTCAGCCCTGTCAATGGTTGTCTTGTTCAGGGGAAAGGATGCAGCAGCTTGTATTGTTTGTTTTCGTTCCTTAAATTTCCTAAATAAATAAACACTTCATTTATAGTATAGTCAGTGCCACTAACAAGTGCATCTCTGTGAGTTAAATTACCTTTCCATGCTTGGTAAATAGGGGAATGATGCTAGTATGAGATAGAAGTTGTCGTTCATGCATTTTTTTCCTAGGATGCAATTTTTTGAACTTTTATTGATATATACGTTCATATAGGAGAACAGATCACAAAAATAAATTTTGTTAGATTTTCACAAACAGAATATATCCATATAAGCAGACAAGCAGAGTATTTCCAGGCCCCCAGAAGCCCTTGTTATGTCTCTGTTTAGTCATTTCTTAGCCCCCACATGATTGCTATTCAGACATTTGAAGGTTTACCTGCTTTTGAGCTTTATACAAATTGAATAATACAGTGTACTTTTTGTGTCTGGATTTTTTCACTCAACTTGCTGTTGATGAGTTTCACTCATTTCATTGCAAGAGGTTGTAGTTTGGTTATTTGGGTAATGTCTGGTTTGGGGCTATTATAAATAATGTTGCTACGAATATGTTTGTATGCAAATTTCATTGACAATATTTATGCATTTGTGTTGGGGATATGCTTCTGAGTAAGATGAATTGTTTATAGGCTATGCACACATTGGACACAAGTAGATAGTGCCAAACAATTTTCCAGAGTTGTTGCACTAATTTATATTCCTATCTGTAGTGTATGAGAATACCAGCTGTCAACACTTGGTGTTGACAATTCCAGACCTTTCCAGTTTTGCCCTTTATGGTGAATGTGTAATGGTATTGCATTGTGATTTAAATTATTTTCCCCTAATGACAAATGAAGTTGAATTTCTTATCCTGTACTTAATGGTCATTTGTCTTTTATTTCATTTTATTTTATGTTTGCAGAGATGGTATCTTGCTGTATTTCAGGCTAGTCCCTGGGCTTAAGCAAGCCTTCTGCCTCAGCCTCCCAAAGTGTTGGAATTACAGATGTGAGCCTCCAGAAGTCTGGGAATTACAGGAGACTGATGATGATAAGAGAATGGTAGAAAGTGAGGTTAGGGGAGTATCCAGGAGTCAGATCATGTAGAACCTTGCAGGGCATGGTCAGACTGTATCTGATTCTAAGGATGATGGGAAGCTCCATATTGTCAAAGAAATCACTTTGGCATCTCTGAAGATGAAGTGACTGTAGTGAGTGAGTAAGATTGGAAACAGGGAGATGACAAAAGAATAGGCAACCCATAACTTAAATCCCCTTAGAACAGCAGTATTTATTTGCATGTGGGAAATGAAGGGATGGGATAGATACAGTCTGCGCCGTGAGATTCTGGAAGCTATTCTGCATATGTGCCTGGTCTTGGATCCCTGGTTGCATCCAGTGTGTTTGAAAGACATCTGATTGAGCCTATGATACAGCTGTTACCTGTAAATGCCCTGCTTCCCTTCCATGCTTTCAGGTCTTTTGTGACCATTCTAGGAAATTGTTTTTGTATAATTTTCAAGTAGAATTCTGGGAAAAGAAGATTATATGTTGTAGTACTTTAGTTCTCTTTCTTTTACACACACACATAGACTTTAAAGATGATTTTCATCATTAAACATTTACTTAATAATTGATACACTATCCCCCCTTCACCTAAATTTTTAAATGTTTGGTCAAAGGCTAAGCTGCTAAAATAAGGATGTACAGTAATATAGTGGCTTAAATTTTTTGAAAAATGTATTTCTCTTACATAATAATCTAAAGATGATGAGGTTTAGCTTGACATGACCCGGGATTATTAAATCTTATTGCACCTTCATCTTCTAGCTCATTGCCTTCATCTGCATCATTGAAGCTGAGTCAAAGACATGTATGACTCAACTCTTGGGAAGGTGGAGGAGGATATAGAGGAATGGACATGCTATTTTAATATCCACACAGAGAAATATCATATATGCCTTCCACACACATCCTATTTGCCCATCAGCTGCTAGGAAGGCTGGAAAAAGTAGCGTAGGTGGAGGGATCTTGATGGGGAGCTAGGAGTTCCTGCAACAAATACTCTTTCATTTCACAGGTAAAATAAATATCAGATCTTACATGTAAATAATTGTAACCTGTTAATGTCAATAAATCGCAAGTCCAGGGAAATAAATAATTGCTGAAAATGAAGTCTCGTGGGGGCATGCTAGAGATTAAGAACGAAGGCTTCAGTGATGTATTCCTCAGACACATACTAAATGCTTATTGTGTATTATTTATTGGATTAGACAGTGCGGTCATAAAGATGAAGTAAAACATGATTCTTGAATTTAAGGAGTTTATAGTTTGCCCAGTGAGAAATACACAAAAGCTATTGAATGTAGTGTGATAATGTAACAACAAAGCTTCCTACATTTTTAGCACGAACCAACCTGGCCACAGTAGTTCAGAGAAGGCTTCACTGTGGAAGTGACGTAGAAGCTGGGTCATGTAATAAAAATAGAAGTGTGTGCTCCATAGATACGTAACCTTTCCACAGGTGTTCCTTGAAGGTCTGAAGAAGATTTATCCAAGAGGTGGATTTGACATAGTTAAAAATGAAAATGTGTACCCCGAGGACAAAACTGACCGCTTTTGTTGGCTTAAGTTCTAGGCCAACAAGACCAATTAAGTAGGAAACAGTAAAGAAAGATCGTTGGTGAATAAAGGAAGGAGACAGAGGAGACAGGCAAAGTTTAGGAGGAAGAGAATAGAAGAAGAGTAAAAGTGTCCTTACAAGTGAGGTGAGGAGAACTGGTCACAAGGAACACTTGAACCTGTTATATAGCAGTGTAAGGACAGCTGAATGCATCAACAAATTTCTGTTTCTGACCTTTAAAAATTAACATATGAAACTATAACATCATGTGACCTAGAATAATTTTCATAACAAGTAGAGGATAAAGCTAACTAACTTAAATTGAAGGATACTGAGTGGCTAAAGAGACGCAAATTAATATTTTAGAACAACATTTTGAGTATATATGACAAAGTATTTTTCACATAAGATTTTTTGAAATAGATCAATATGTAGCTATGAAAAATGATGCCACTAAATTATTTTAATTCATTTGGAAGTTTTATGCTTATATTTGTGCACTGTGTAGATATATGTAATAGTTAAGTAAAATGAATTTGAATAAATCAATAAAGGTTGCATTCAGTAGAATTACTGTCAAGATTAGAGACCTTGGAGATACTGATTGTTGATTTTCTCATGCCATACTTGATTTAAAAGCATTTTATTTCCATTACAAAGCTGAATAATATGAGGTTTATCACGTATAGGTTTTATGGGAAATTTGATATATTTAAGAATATTTATCATGAATTCTTGGCACACATGATCTATGTTTGCTTTGCATATTAGTTACTAGCGTACACATTATATTTGTGAATTTTTCTTCTTTTTAAATGTGTATGACTCCTTTGGTTGAGTGAGGTAGATGTTTTTTAAACAGACCCAGCTATTGCAATGATCTCATGTCCTTGTACCATTTCTGGGATATTTAGCAAGTTCTCTATGAGACCTTCACATATATTGATTGGCTTTCGGGATATATTGATCAGTGAAACTGTAAAGGTTAACTGGAACATTGCCCAATGCTGGGAAGTGTGGTTGGTTTACCAGAGTGGTTGTCATGTTTTATGTACTGCCTGTAGAAGTGCTGGGGGTGTTTGTTTAATCAGAACTTTGATTAAATCATCACTGCAGAATTGATCTAAACAATTCAGCAGGATTCCTGTTGACATCTTTTGCATCTTTTATATTTTTCTTTAAGAGAAAACAGCCTCTAAGGAACCAAACTGGCATTTCTTTTTCATGAAATAGTGAGGCATATAAATGCTTTATAAAGACAAAACATTTTTACACACTTTTGGTATTGACTTAAATTATTTTTATTTTAAAGTATTATTAAGCCTAGGACTTAATGTCCTCTTTTTACAACTTAGTACATATATAAAGCCAAATCTGAGTCATAGACAGTCTAGGAACAAACCCACAAAGCCAATCAAGCACAATATGACAATATTAATTTAATATTGTGACTGATATTGTTTTGCTGGAGCTGAATGACTGATTGCAAAATGTGTTTGATGCTGTGACCCTGGGGCTTTGAGTTTGGTGACATGTTCCCGGTGGTACCTCAATTCTCTTGTCACATATTAGTAACTGAACTTTCATAGAGACTTCAATTTTGATTATACAATGTACCATAACCTTATCTGACCTTTACTTATTATGCATGAGATTACAAAAGTAAACACAAACACAGTGAAATTGCATGAGTGCTCAGATAATCCAGAGTATACTATATTACATTATTTAATTTATTTAGAGATAGAGTGTCACTCTATCACCCAGGCTGGAGTGCAGTGTCATGATCTTGGCTTACTGCAACCTCTGCCTCCTGGGTTTAAGCAATTCTCCTGCCTCAGCCTCCCAAGTACCTGGGACTACAGACACACACCACCGTGCCCAACTAATTTTTGTATTTTTAGTAGAGACGGGGTTTCACCATGTTGGCCAGGATGGCCTTGATCTCCTGACCTTGTGATCCTCTTGCCTTGGTCTCCCAAAGTGCTGGGATTACAGTCGTGAGCCACCGCACCTGGCCTATTATTTTTTTCATTATATCAAAATAAAAACACAAAGTAAAAAGATTCTCACAGAGAACTCATTGACCCTGAGACTATCTCCACAGACTCTACTTGGAGAAACACTACAATAAACAATTTATTAGATCAAGAGAAAAGGAATCTGGCCTTCATTAACAGTGTAAATTAATGTTCTTCAAAAAAATTCTTCGTTAGCCATTTAATGCATTGTATAGTCATAGTTTTAAAGTAGTAACTTTGTTTCACATTTTGCATATTGTATAAATGAATATGCAGGGCAGTTATCATACTATCATATGTTCACTGAAGGAATATAGCCTTATCTAGATGACTTACATATATTTGTGTTGAATTGAATACTCTTTATTAATAGAATATAGTAGATTCTATACCTTTTCAAGCACAAATTTGGAAAACTGTGTACATTAGTGGCAAAATTATGGTAGATTTTTCAGAATGCTTGTATAAATGTATGTGAATTCATAATTATGAAAAATTTCTTGTCTAATAGTCGAATTTTCTTCATTTTAGTCCAGGTGGATTATATATTTTTAAAATATAATAAAGCTTGCTTCAGAACTTGGAATATTTTCTTTGCAAATACTCTAGGAAATGTACAGAAAGTAATCAACTTTGAATTGTGCTATGTTTTAAAATCATTTGAAAACTCTTTAATAGGGATGTGTACTCTATTTCTCTATATATCTATGAATGGTACTTTTCTGAGTGGTGTTTGGGCTACAGTCTGACCACCCAACTGCTTGACATATAATATAGCTGAAATACAATGCATTAGCAGGGAAAAAAATAAAATCAATATTCTTGCAGTACTCATAACTAAAGGCGGGAAATAAATGAGTATGAATTAAAAATTATTGGAAATATTAGTGTTAGAGAAAAGCAGATTCAATTAAATATCTCCTGAGGTGGGATCAACTGATTCCTAGGGTGAGCAGTGGAGGGAAAGGGGCAATCATGGATATAGTTTCCAAAGGATGAAAGGAACACTTTGCAGATTTTGCAAGCTGGAAACAGATACATAAGAGGATCCTAAAGTTTTGCATTTTTGGTAGATAGAAGGTGAAGAAAGGATAGAGAATATATGTAAACTAGGGCTTATAACTTTTAAAGTGTCTATTTTAAACTTCTCGTATTCTTATATAGTACAATAAAACTACATTTCTTAGATAGTATGCATTTTTAGACACAATACCTATTTAAATACCACAGGTATTTTTTTCAACTTTTATTTTCTATTCGGGGGTACATGTGCAGGTTTATTACATGGATAAATTGTGTGTAGTTGAGGTTTGTTGTACAGATGATCCTGCTACTCCAGTAGTGAGCATAGTATCTGATAGGTTTTCAACCCCCGCCCCCCTCCCACCCTCCTCTCTCTAGTAGTCCCAGCGTCCAGTGTCTATCTTTCTCATCTCTATTTCCATGTGTACACAATGTTTAACTCCCACTTATAAGTGAGAACATGCCATATTTGGTTTTCTGCCTCCATGTTAATTTGCTTTGGATGGCGTTCAGCTGCATCCGTCTTGCTGCAAAAGACTTGGTCTTGTTCTTTTTTATGGCTGCGTAGTATTCTAGGGTGTATATGTACCACATTTTCTTTATCCAGTCTACCACTGGTGGGTATCTAGGTTGACTCCATGTTTGTGTTATTGTGAATAGGGCTGCAATGATGGAACATATGAGTCCATGTATATTTTTGGTAGAATGATTTATTTTCAACCAAATATTTATTTTCCTTTGAATATATATCCAGTAATAGTATTGCTGAGTCAAATGGTAGTTCCGTTTTTAAGTTGTTTGAGAAATCTCCAAAGCGCTTTCCACAGTGGCTGAACTAATTTACATTTCCACCAACTGTGTGTGTGTGTTCCCTCTGCTCCACAGCTCTACCAGCATCTGCTGCTTTTTGATTTTTTACTACTAGCCACTCTGACTGGTGTGAGATGGTATCTCATTGTGGTTTTGATTTGTATCTCTTTAAAGATTAGTTATGTTGAGCATTTTTTTTTGTATATTTTTTGGCCTCATGAAATACCATAGTTTTAAATGGTTTTGAAGATGCGTAGTCACTAGCTAAGGCTCCTTTCTGTGTTCATCTTTCTGTTATCTGGGTTGGGCTTTTTAGTTTAGCCAATAACTCGTCTCTTACCAGTATCCTCACTTCTCCTCCACTTTGTCGGTCCATTTCACTTCTGCGGCAAAACTCCAGACCTGGATCAATCCAATTTCTTACTAGCTTCATTCCTGTATCCAATATGTTGAATCCTGTTAAAGAAAAATCACATAACTACAAATATGGATTCAATATAAATTTATGGTCTCCAGTGTCCACTGGGACTTCAACGCTGCGTTTTTTTTCTTTAGCATTTCTCTAACAAGTTTTTCTTTTATCGTTCAGACTATTTTAAACTTTTGGCCTTCCCACCTCTGTCCCTCAAGCTTAACAGGGTACATTGATTCAAACCCAGGAATGATGATGAAAATTTTCTGTCACCAGAACTACAGACTTGCCTGAATCCATACCCATTGTTTTCTTTCCCTCCTTTTAAAATAGAAGCTAATCTTTTTTTTTGGTACTCTGGAGCCATTTTATCAATTCTTTTAAAGGCTCTTGTTCTGTTACCTCATCTAATGCCCATATCACTGCTGGCTCTTTATCTTAAAAATATTCGTAAGTGTTTCCACTACTGGCTGGTTTCTTACCTATTTTCCTTCACTGATTAACTTTGGGAAAAAGCCATTTTAACTTCCTTATCACACGCTAAACCAAAACCCTCTAAAATATGTCTCATTTAGCTAAGGTAATTAATACTTTCTTCTTATTAATTCCAATAGATGTTCAATATTTTACTTCCTCTCTTTATCATATCTAACATTTTTGTCCATTCTCTGACAGTCTTCACTTACTTCTGTATACCATTCTGCCCTCATTTTCCTTTCATTCCTCTGTCCATTTTGTCTAATTTTCCTTCTTAAATGCTTCTTATTTTGCCTGTTTCTTCACTTATAAGGCAACCTACTTATTCTAGGTTGCCTTCTCTTTCCACTTTACACATTCTTCCTGGGTGATTACATCTGCACCAATGGCTTTTTTTTTTCCCCCCGCGTATTTGATGGTTACTCCCAGTGCAACACTGGCTATTCTCAATTCTGTATCATCAGCCCGCACCTTTCTCCTGATGTTGAGATCATGTGCAGGGTTCCTGAGTAGATATCTATACATGGTTGTTCCACTAGCATCTCAAATTTAAACATGTCCAATGTGAATGGCATCACTTTCCAGTCATTTGCTAAAACCTACTGTTAGCTCATTCTTAATATTTCTCAAATACATTTATTTATTTTTATCCCTATTATGTAATAATTGAGTTTATGCAATAATCGTCACATTATTGATTCTTGTTTATGCAATAATCATTACATTTTAAGAATTTGGAAAGTACTTTTAAAGAGGATGAACATTTTTCAATTATTACACATTGTTCTTCAGGTTAAACTTAATGGGTGTAACAAGGCTCTGCATCATATCTGATATCGTTTCTTCATACCTTTCCGGTTCATCTCACAACCCTCTTCATCCTGAATGTTTGCTCTCTCTAGACTAAACTGCCTTTACTTTTTCAGCCAAATGGTGCGTGCCATGATGATTAGAGATTTTGGCAGAAACTTTCCAGTGCGTAAAAGCAGGAGGAAGTTACAATTACCCAATTATTAATGTCTAGAGTGGAGAGATGTTAAAATGGTAAAAAGTGGAGGCAATCCTTAATTATTCTTTGTCTTTTTGTTGCATGCACCCTACTCCTGTTGTGTGTTAATGACAGGCATCAATTACATATTCCATTCTTTTAGACCTTGGACTTCTCTTTGACGTGGAATTATTTTCTCTGTCCACAATGGCCTGTTACATAAGAACATTGTTTTAAAATTAAAAAGATATTTTTTATAAGATGTGATAAATTCTGATGATTTTCTTGTAAATTTTAGCATATTAAAGAAATGGAAGACAATATTCCCTATCAAGACTATGAGCACATATACATAGAGAAATACAGGCTTTAACTAATTTTCTATGACATTGTACTCTGAAAATCACAGTAGTCTCGACAGCAAAAAGATTATTGAAATATTGGTCATTTTGAGCTTGAACTAAAGGGATTAAATAATTTTGTATTTCACTTTGCTTGTGAATACATAGTCTGAAAATGACCAAATATTGATTGAAACCCACATGTGAAGAAACTCGTAATGAGAAAAATGATTATTCTGAGTAATGGTATTTATTCCTTCATTTGGAGAAAATTATTTGAGAAGAAATGTGCTAGTAAATATTTTCTGGACCACTGTCAGATAACTATTTTGAATGTAAGATAGCATTTTGTAATATTTTTTGAAAAATTTAATAAAATGCCATTCTTAAATATAAAATAAATATTCCTCTGTGTTTTAGATAAATAATACATTTTACTTGTGAATGTACATGTGATGTTTTTATCTTTGGAAGAAAGATTTTTCTAAATAGCATCTCTAACTTTCCTGCTTTCAAGAGACATATCTCAAATTAAATTGATTTAGCTTAGCATTATCTTAAATAAAAATTATTTCAATGCTGTATCTGATTAATTGTAACTGTCTAAAAATATTACATTACTAGAAACTTCTTATATGAAAATATTTATATTCCTAAAAATTCTCTTTCAAAAAAGATAGTTTTACTACCAGATCTTAAGCAGTTTTAGAATAATTGATTATTTTCATGAATATTTACCTGGATGTATAGTTAATGCATGACCAAAAGAGTAAGTTATTCATTATAGTTAAAATTTTAATCTTTTCAATCGCTGTCTGTATGTATACAAGTAAAACAGACTAAATGTGTATGTGTGTGTACATGAACACATGATTAATATAGTACATTTACAAGTAACGTACGGGTATTTTATATAACTATGAAAATTCTGCATCTTCTGAAGAACATTTATTTATAATTTTAGCAATGTTTCCTCAGATATTATGGTTGGTTTTTAAATTAGTTCTGTTTTTTGTTGATGTTTAGGCAAGGTTTTGCAGTGTAACATTGCTGCAGTTTGAAAATGTGCCTTCCCTTGTCTTCTTTTTCATGGAGTTTTCTTTGATGTGGTTTTGAAGTTGCCCATGATCAGTGTATTTTTGCTACAATTTGGACGCTAGGAGTATCCTTTTTCATACAAGCATAATTTTCCTTAGGTGAGAACACTTGCTGTTTTTGAAGCAAGTGCTAATTTGTCCTGTAGACCATGACTTTTGGCTAGTTTTGACCAGTCTTTATATTTGAGCTGTGAGCATTTGGTCACAAAATTATACTAACCCAAGGACTGGTTTTGAAAGATTTTCCAGAATGAATACATAAAATTTTTATTAATTTAGTTTTTATTATTCATATAAATATGTTTTCATTTTATAACTGAAATTTAAAGCTTTTACTTCTATCTGATGCATTATGTATTATGTTATATATAAACCAAATATGTATTCATCATTTTACAATATATAAATTTCTGTTGTTGCATTTTCTTATTTTACCATTATTATTCCTATATGTCATTTTTTTTTCCAGACTCTGAATTTCTTTGGTTTAAGGACCTACCATTTCTTTTTCATTTTTGTATCTGCAGACTTGACTTCAGTTTAGGACATACAGCAGATACTACATAAGTTGAATCAATGACAGGATATTTAGGTATGACTTTATATTACTACTAAAATGATTCAGATAATTTCTAGTGGGAAGAGTCACACATTGTTATATCTAAATAAACATATTCATTTAGTTTGCTCTAGGCTTCCTTCACAACTCAGTTATTCACACACTGGCAGTGTAGTATATCCTGCTAGCTGGCTCTGCTCCCCTGGGATCCATATTGCCCTTGGTGTCAGACTGAAAATCAATTTTAGTGGTCTATACTTGTATAAAGCCATTAAATTATTGACAAAAAACAATTTTAAGAAGGTGCAAAGATGAATGTGAATTGGATGAACGGCACATGGTTAACTTTTCTTAAGCTGAAAAAGTATTGATTGTAAACAATCTATGTTAAAATATTTTCCCTTTTGCTAATAATAGAAATTGTAACTAAGACATTTATGGTAGGATAAGAATATGTCATTGGATAAAAATAATATCTGTTTTTTCTTTGATAATTTTCCACCTGAAGTTGATAAAAACAAGGTGAACTCTGAAATAACATATCAAATGCCTTATGTATTGAAGTTTCAATAGCACTTCGAGTGGTTATGAACTCATATGTTTTCCTATACATTTTCTCATGCATATATATTTAGATTTACAAATTACAATGGAAAATTTTAGCAGAGTGACATTTAGCCCTGAAAACTACTGGAAAAGAAATTCGTACTATTGATTCCATAAACCTTTTGTCTGTAGACTAACTCTGGTGTGGTAATCAGGTTATCAAGACATTGAGGAGCAGCTGAAACAAGCAAGGCCAAATAGACGCCATCTAGTGGTTATACCGGCCTGGTGCAGCCTAATTTGATTAAAAATTATTTTCAGTGCAGTGGTTGACAACTCAGATGCCTACAGAAGTGGGTGCATGGGAGAAAAATCAGTTGTTGGTATATATCACACTTTCTATATGGTTAGGGAACTATAGTGTAAGCACATAACATAAAATAAACAAGATTGTAAAATAATATATTTTATACTCAGAATTTTAAAAAGGCAAGATATATGATAAATGCCCCTGTGAACAGTGAGTTGTATGGCAAACCACTAGACTGATCATCTGGTTCGATTGATTGCTGTTATTCAAGAACACAGGGCTGGTGTTGCTAGACTTTACAATTTTTCTAGAGAAACTAGAGATCTAGATTTGTTTATGAAAACTACTAAATTTAATATGTTGGTTCATTTTCTTAAAATGTGATATGGTCCCAACTTAAATACATCCTCGTCACATTTGGCTGTGGCCTACCATTTTGAGATCTTTGTTTCAAACAAGGTTTTGAATTTTTAAATCTCATGTCTTTCAGAGGACAGAAAAGTTGTGGGCATCTTCTACCAACACTGTAAAGTGAGACTGGAGTATTAAGTTACTGAATCATTGCTAGTTTGGACCTTGGTTGAATGTCATTTTTATTCAACAACTGGCACAATTCAGGATGCTGAAACCACAGCTTTGGATAAGGCTCACTCTTTGCCTTGGTCTTTCTCAGTGTGGTGCCTTAGATGAAGTGCCCAGTAATGTGATCATGGACAGTGGTCACTTTCTGCAGGGGTTGCACGCTGAGATATTGGGATATAACTTCCCAGTTTTTGTCTTGTTTTTGAGCTCCATATAGAACTCAAGTTTATGATTTTTATTACTTTGGTATATCTTTCTCATAACCTTCTGCTAGCAGCTTTGAAGTTCCTAAAACACAGCACTCAATTATAGAGTTTACAACACAAAGTAGAATAAAACACTGAAGTAGTTTTTTTTTTACTTTCTTTCCCCAGAGCCCTTAACCTTGACCACATCTTTCCCCATCTATACAGAGGAAGTGAATAAAGAGAAAAGAGAAAAATGGCTAGGATTCAGAATTCTTTAAACTTGTTCAGAAAGTAGGAGATACTAAAATGAAAGGAACCACATCTAGCTCTGTGGCCTAATTTCTTCTCCCAAGCCTCCTCTGTTCATTGTGTTGGATGGTCACATTCAAAGGCAAGCTATGGTCCTTCCAATTTCCCACCATGCCCCTACAGGCCCTTCAGCCCCCTGATCTGATTGACAACTGTCTTCTCACTTGTTTCTTCTCCAGGCCCCTGGTCTCCTTGCTGTTCCTTGATTACATCACATATGATCTCCTTTACCTCTTACATGTTTGTACGGCACTGTTGTTCTCTCTGCCTAAAATAGTACATTCATATACACATTTTTTCAGTCTCCTACATGTCTTACTAAACTGTTGCTTTCTTAGTTGCCTCTCAGCGAGGTTCCATTGAGAATTACATCCACCCCTTCCCCTGCCTTCCAAATCCTCTTTACTCTGCTCTACCTCCTTCCCCCATATGATTGAAGGTATTTTTACTATAATACATAATTTTCTTATTTATTATGTTTATTGCTTATTCTAAGTATTTCCTCTGCTAAAGTGTATGTAGCTGGAGGCTAGAGATTATCTTGTCTCATTTACTGATCGGATGTATCTGAAAACAGTGCCTGACATGTAATAGATACTTAATTTTTTTTTAAGTAAAAGAATGTTGAACTACTTATTCATTAAGGTCTGGGCATACTTCCCACAGCCCGTTATAATTGCCCATGGGAAGGATTCTTGCAATAAATTATATCATGTGTGGGCTTATGATCTGTTTTGTTTTTATTGCTAGAAAGTACAAAAACATGTTACAGGGAAGAGACATTTGCATGTTGAGGTCTCAGAAACACAAAACAGAACTGTGTATGTTTTATCCAAATACAGAGGGAAATCACTTTGTATAAGTAATTAGTGTAAAAAAAAAAAAACTATAAAAACATAATTGGCTTGAGGCAGTAGAAAGAGCAAAGAATATGAGGTCAGATGACCTGTGATCATGTCCTGTTACAGCATTTGCTAGTTCTATGACCTTGTTTAGCTATTTATTAGCTCTGAGCCTTAGTTACCTTTTCTTTAAAATGTAAATATAGTAGAATTTGTCTTATTTGCCCTTATTAGTGTTTAATGATAGGTTTTCTTTATCAATATATACTTGTTTCCTTTAACAGTTACCCAACATCTATCTAAATTGTAATTATTTTGTTTTCTGTTCACCTGATTCACCTTTTGCAATATATATAGGCTCTACAGGGGCGAGTCTGTGTCTTTCTTTTCTCAGTGTTGTGTTCCCAACTCTTGCATATCATGTCTGGCATATAATAGTTGCTCAGTAAAAATGTTGTGACATGAAGGGTTAAGCAATCTTAAGTCACCAAGTTTGCATGAAATAATAGTAGGTTGGTTTATAATCAATAATTATAACTGTTTTACTATCACCATCTAAAGCATTATCGTCGTCATGTACATGTTACTCAGGCTTCTTTAATCTACCACCGAGAGGGTGAGCCTCTTCTAGTATTACTGCCTTAAGTTAGAAGTTTAGTGAAATAATACAAAAAACACTTCACTGATCTAATGGTTTTGATATAGGTCTCCAAGCTGGCTGGTGTCTTTGTCAAGCATGGCATCAAGAAAGGTGACACTGTGGTTATCTACATGCCCATGATCCCACAGGCGATGTATACCATGCTGGCATGTGCAAGGATAGGTGCCATCCACAGTCTCATATTTGGGGGATTTGCTTCTAAAGAACTAAGTAGTCGCATTGATCATGTAAAGGTAAGTGCTTTATTTTGGGAAATCAAGCTGTGGTTACCTATAATTTAGTCATATTTATCTGTGGATAAATCATCTGAGAATGATCTATACTTGTTTGATCCTCCCTTCAGATGGGATGGTTGATAGATACTTTTTCTAGAAATCATTATATTAAATATCAAAAAGACACCGACATGCATATGTTTATTGCAGCTTAATTTACAATTTCAAAGATATGGAATCAACCTAAGTGACCATCAGCTGAAGAATGGATAAAGAAAATGTGATGTATATATATCATGAGTCTGTTTGAAATATCATTGAGGTATTTAAAACAGCACAGTGTCTGACATATAGTACTCATTTAACAATTTTTAACTTTTATTAATCTATGAATTTAGTGCAGCAGTTAGAAAAATTTTGACATAAATTGACCAGAGAGTAAATATTTTAGGCAGTATGAATGACGTGATCTCTATTGCACCTACTCAGCTTTGCTGTTATATATAGCACAGAAGCAGCCTTAGACAACACATACACGATAGGTATATATTTTTTAATAATATTTCACAGAAACAGGCTGTGTGCTGGGTTTGGCTCACAACCGTAGTTTGCAGACCCCTGATTTAGAGGAAGGAGCGTTTTCTTTCAGTCAGGGCAGCCAAAGAAGCCTTCCTAAAGGAGGTGAGATTTGAGTTAGATCTTGGCTAAGATTGAGCTAGTGGAAGAGAATGACATAGTAGGATCCAAAAAGGCTGAAAAAGATTCTGACTCAAGCAGTAGAGATAGGAGATGGTGAAATTCATTTGGAAGGACAGTAATGTACACTAATGTGACTAAAAGGTGAGAGAAGGTGAGCTTGCAAAGGCAGATTTTGTCTGAACTGGATTCTGTTAACCAGTAAGAGTTTTTGAACAGGTGAGTGCCATGTTTTAAGCAATGTTAAGAGGAGACATGTCTTGCAGTTTGTGTCGGAGTGAAGCTGGAAGCTGAAATAAAAACCACTGATAGGTGTTATGGGCAATATGAAGGGGAAAAAGGACTCTGGGAGGAAGGTCCTTATTGGAGTAAGAGATGGTTGACCTTTAGAGTTTTACAAGCTCAAGATGAGACATTCTTAATGGGAAGAGCTAATGTATACTGAATGCCCCCTGAGTACTAGGTATAGAGTGAGGCTTTGCATATCTCACTTTATCTTATAATAGGTTAGTTATTAAAATAAGAAAGCTGATTTTTGGACAAACCATCTCGGTCCTTTTTTTTTTTTTTTCTTTTAAACATGTTGCATTAGTGCTTATGAAGAAAATCTAGGGAAAAAATATCAGTCACTGACCTGCAAATAAAACTTTTTAAAATTGTGATAAGTTACAGGGGAATTACAATATGTAAAATAAATAAGGATTTACAAAACTTTTGGTATACCACTTAAGGAATTTTCATTGAAAACACACGTGCACACACACACATACACACCCCTAAGACTCTTTTGTTAAGGAGTTTATGCAATAAATGCTTTTATGGACAAGGCAATTGGGCAGGTCATGTGTAAAGAGAGAAGATGGAGATAGAGATATATATCTGAGATAGTGGGATAAAATTAGTGTGTAGTTGAATTAGGAATGATTTTGATGTCATGGTCTTCAAATAAATAGGCTAAAGAAAGTTTTAACAGAAGATGATGGAAATGTTGTATTCTGACAAGTCAATCTAGACTCAATAAAATCTCCAATAAGACTGTTAATAGAAATGTGAAAGGAATTATTTTTTCAGAGGAAGAGTCTAATTTTGACTTTATTAAATTATTGTAGCTTTGATATATTCTATATATGCTCTTAATTTGATATGTAGCTTGCTTTTGTTTATTCAGAATTCTAATTTTAGGGAATGCTATCTAGAGCTCTTTTTGTGAGTATTACAGATATTAAAATGTGAATTACATTCAGATGTCTGACCTTTAAAAATATAATAAAAGGAAACATACTTTTTGCTTTTTCTCTGCCTTTTTGTTTTAAGGCAGCTTGATATGGTGGAAGGAGGTTCTGCACCAGATAGAACTGGCCTCGTTTCTGCCTCCACCACTTGTAACCTAGGGCAAGCTATGTAACTGCACTGAGCCTCAGTTCCATGGATATTAAATTATATTCAAAAAGCTGACAGTACTATGTATGCATATATTTAGCACAATATAAACCTTTCCTAGATGAAATGTATTATAACTAGAAATCAGAATTCAGGAATATATGCAATACCTTGGGTCGATTAGCTGCCTTCTGAATAATTTATTTTCTATCTCTTTTGCTTTGGATTTCTTGGTGAAGAAACAATATACTTAAAAATATGAGGACTTCTTTTTCTGCAAATTAATGAGTTCCACAAATGTTTACTGAAAGCTCATGACATGCCAAGCACTGTGCCAGGTATAAGAAACACAAAAGTAAATGGCATCCGAACTTGGCCGTTTAGAGCTTACTGTGGGGTAAGCTCTAAACCAACACTGACTATAGTCAAACATTTGAGGCATGTCCAGAATATACTGAAGAAGAGGATTAACACAAGCTGTGGTTCCCTCCAGAAATACATTTTGGCTACACCTGTGTTTGTCCTGAAGAATGACTTATCAAGTTAGCGAGTTGTAAGGTAAATAGTATAAAGCGTATCTTTTTTTTCTGAGACAGAGTCTCACACTGTGGTCTGGCGCCTGGTCTGGAGTGCAGTGGTACCATCTTGTCTCACTGCAACCTCTGCCTCCCAGGTTCAAGCAGTTCTCCTGCCTCAGCCTCCCAAGTAGCTGGGATTACAGGTGCCCACCACCACGCCCAGCTAAATTTTTGTATTTTTAATAGAGACGGGGTTTCACTATGTTGGCCAGGCTGGTCTCAAGCTCCTGACCTTGTGATCTGCCTGCCTCTGCCTCCTAAAGTGCTAGGATTATAGTTATGAGCCACCGTGCCCAGCCTAAAGTGTATCTTAAGGACAGGGGCAGGTCTAGGTTTTGTGGGGCTTGGAACTTAAATCATTTGGGGACTTCTCTAAGAAAATAATATCTAATGTTTGGGGAATATGAGTATATATTAAGAATGAGAAAAAAATTAATACAAATTATTGGAGATTTGGGTCTTTTTTTTGCTGCTGTCTCTTTACGCATTTAGAACAGAAATATGTAGAAAATCTATGAAATGCCACTACAACCTCAGCAGCAGCCAAGTCTTACTGAGGCCTCTTAAAGGGCTTCAAGATTTGCATTTTACTAGTTCATGGCAAATCTACCTGACTTAATGAATTATTTGAAAGGAACTTATACACTTCATACCTATGAGTCAGAAATATCATTGAGTATGCAATTTTGAACAGGTAAGTGAGATTTATGTGAAAGTGGTTAAGTCTATAACAATTTAAAAGGGTTTGTTGGTTTACAGACCATTCAATAGAAAATGGACTCATTCAAATGTTTCTTTAGAAATGTCAAATTGCCAGTCTGCAGCTAAAATATTGTGATTACCTTAATTAATATTGTTAAAGCTTTCTCTCCATTATTCTTTTTTAATTGTAGCCCAAGGTGGTTGTTACAGCATCATTTGGCATTGAACCTGGAAGGAGGGTAGAGTACATACCACTTATAGAAGAAGCGCTAAAAATAGGACAACACAAACCAGACAAAATTCTCATTTATAATCGTCCAAATATGGTAATCTGAATATTGAATTTGATTCTTGCTTATGGTGATATGCTAAGGATGATTTTAGTTTTTACCATTTAAAAGAGACACTTGATTTATAAGCTATTTAGTATACTGCTGAATGTCATTGTTATTTCTAGGAAAAAATATAAAGAAGACTTACTGACTTCATGAAAATCTAGCTTAAAACCAAAAGACTAAAGCACAGAAACATGTGTGAGATTAATGAATTGGGTTATATGTATACTGTTATTGTTGTAAGTATTTTTATTAGCTCAGATTATAATAATTATAATGACAAGAATTGATTGCTTACTGTATGATTTTTAAGATAACTAATGAATATCTTTTCTTGGTAACTCTATTAATTACATGGTAATATTATTCCTATTTTAATGAAAGAGGACTCCAATGAACATGGAGATAAAGTAACATGCCCAGTTTGACAGTGCCAGAGTCAAGATTTGAATGCATGCACTATGACTGTATGCTTAATCCCTCAGCTGTCCTGACTCTTGGAGAGGTGTGATTAATTTGCATGCAAATATCTTCTTAAAATTTAGAAAAGAATTTGGCCAGAAATAGAACTATATTCAGTAAAACAAAACATGAATATTCTAAGGAGATAAATTATTCTGTGATCCATGAAGGAAGGGAAAACAGTATAATATATCAATGAATACAATTTACGGTACTTTTCCTGTAACTTTGACCTGATGATCACCCTACTTCTTCACCCAAGCAAATCTCTAGCTATTTATGATGAGACCAACTTGGGTTTCTAGCAGATCAATTTTTTTTTTTTTTTTTGCAGAAGTGAAATTGCAAGAGTGCAAAGAATCATGTGCAATTTGTAGAACTCTTGAGACGTTTTCTTTGAAAATACTTAAATGACAAGATCTGAGACAGAGTGTTAAAAATATGTCATTCTGATTACCACCTAGCAGTTCCCATTACCACATTAAATTCCTGTGTAGAGTTTTAGTAGTCTGTGGTTCATGAACTACTGCACTTAATGATTTTAATGTCCTTATGATCTTGAAGAAGAATTTTAAGTTTCTTTCGGATGACCACAAGCATTTTTTTTTTAAAGCTTCTTTGCTGTTTAAATCAGGAAATGCAAAATCAGCAACATAGAAGGCTTTGGGTAAGAAAAGATCGGAGGAATGGCAGGAACACACACATTATGTATGTATGTGTGAGTATGTGTGTGCTATTCACATTCACATGTAATTTTTACAGAAATATGATATACTAAGTTCTAGGCCCAATGCTAAGTACTTCCAAATACTTTTTTAAATTTAATTCTAACAAACCAATGAAACAGATGCTGTTACTCACCTTATTTTACAGATAAAGAAACTGAGTAATGGAGAGGTTATAGCCCAAAGTCATGGCTAATAAGTGGCAGAACCAGAATTTAAACTCCAGTTTAATGACTGTAACCAACAAGATATATGCTATGTCTTTCACTATAAACATGTTGGATATGGATATCAATGTTCCTTATTCAGATTTTTCTAATGCAAGTTAATGCAAGTCTCTTCTCTTTCTTTTTAATAGAGATAAACTGCCTGCTCCCTGCAATAACCACCTTGCTTTCTCTGCTTCTCTCTCTTTCTGCAGACCCTTTCCTCTATTTTGATATAGGTGAGGGCTATACAGGTCTCTTGTTCTTTCTATTAGACCTGCTGTTTAGACAGTAATTAAGCCCAGTGGACTGGCTTTGCTTTGAATTTAGAGAGACATGAATTATGAGGCTCAGTGGTGTGTCTTACTAACCAGGATTGCATTTTTATAAGAGGAGGTAAAAACTTGGCTGCCACACCTAAGCCTCAGGCAAGCAAAGATGGAATCAAAGGATAGAGCATCAATCACTCCTGGACTCTCCCAATACTGCCTTTTAAGAATTATAACAACTAGGAGAGATTTATCTATAGAAGTAAACGCATATATGTGAAAATATTTTTTTCTTTCTTCATTTATCAGATCTCCTTTGTCCATACCTCTGTTTCTTAGCCTGAAGAGTAACCAATTATTGAAGTCCTAATTTCATTAGAGGCCTATAAAGTTAGCAACCTGTAATTATTTTTGTGATCACTCAAATTATGTTTTTATTTTGCAGTGTGATGATTTTTATAGATCTCTGTGATGTCAAAAGCTTGGTTATTTGCAAATTTTTAGTTGCTTTTATTCATTGTATAAAAAGAAATGTAAACATATGATTTGGTCATAGTCAACTATTTTATTTATTTAAATGGCAGAGCCAGTACCTATCAGAGTGAGGCTGGATAAATCAGTTTGGCCTGAAACTTCAACTTGATAAAGGGTCTTCAATTCAGCTATAAATGTGTTTCTTCATACAGGTATCATATTCATATAGGCATCATATTTATAATATTAAAGTATTGGCAAATGTACCTATTTAAATATATAAACAATTTTTACTACCCTGATTAATTAATCAGCCTAGAAAATGGCAGTGTCTTGTTTTTTCTAAATTTTTCAGCCTTTGGGGTTATCTCAGGAATCACTTCCATGAAATGGTTACCTACATCTCTAGATAGTAAATCTCATTAATTTTCACTGAGTATTATATAACTTTGCTTGTGCTTGTGCTAAGATGTTTGCTAATTATAAACTTCCTGATGTGTGATCTTGAGCTCAGCTAACATTTAAGAAAATGACCAGACTTTTAATTGGCATTAACTCTACTTAAATAGCTATAATTCCCCATCAGAGTAACTTTTCCAAGAGCCACTTCCCTGCTTTTGACACGTCTGCCCATTCCATTGTCACTATTTTTAAGGAAGTCTGTCTACTTTCTTTAAAGGTGTATCGGTTTAACTCATGACTCTATTATCACAACGTTTACAACACAGAGCTGGTTCTTGAAACAAAAAAAGAAAACGAATACTTCTCCAACAATAATGAGTGACCTAGAAGGAGAAAAACTTGCATCATATTTTAGATATATTACAGACTCTGACTAAATTTCAAAACTGGATTTTAGTCTTCAAAAAGCAATAGTAGAATTCTTCCCTACTCCTGAAGAAGAATTACTGTTTTCTTATTTGGAAAGGTAGCTGTGGTATTACTCCTAAAGGCCACTGTATGAAGAGAAATTTTAATAGCTTAGTTGACACATCATTATAAAGATGACACTTCCAAAGTAAAAGAAATAGGCTATGAAAAATACAAATTAGTTTATAAAGTTGATAGTGTACATACATCTATAAAAACATGAAACCTTGTTAAGTCATGAGTGTTGGTGAAAACATTAGTCTACTGCATTAGACTGAATTTCTTAAGGATATCATTAGATTTAAATGAAACATGTCTTTTTGTCAGTTTAGTTGAAATGAAAACCACACTTTTGGACTTTTTATAAGCATTTATGTTAAATCATGAACTTTTTTGTCATAAATCTGATGTTTAGTGCCATATAGGCCTAGATTTTCAGCCAGATGCTCAGACTTAAGTAGATTTGGCTACTTTTTATTGTCTTGATTTCATCTCCTTATTACAGTACATATTCCTATATTTTTGCTGTGCAGGAGGCGGTTCCTTTGGCTCCAGGTCGTGACCTTGATTGGGATGAAGAGATGGCGAAAGCCCAATCACATGACTGTGTTCCTGTTCTTTCAGAACACCCACTGTACATTCTTTACACATCTGGCACAACGGGATTGCCTAAGGTACTCACTCTCTTAGGGATAACTAACTATAGCAGCAGATGTACTTGGCACCAAAAATGTTTGATCACTGACTGGAAATGTTTGCAGACTGTACTTTGAAGTTTAGACTGGTACTTCCTCTGCTTTCATTTTGTTTTTTTCCTGTCCTCAGTCTGGAGTGCAGTGGTGTGATCTCACCTGACACAGTTACTTTATATCTTAAAGAGATGTTATGCTTAATGCTAAATATAAAAAAATTACTATTTAACATCAAATATTTTGCTCTCATTTCTTCCAAAATCACCTCAAATGCCAGAAATATACAATTGCTTTAGTAGATGTTTGATTGAATATCAGTTGGTATTAACATTATATAAAAATATATTTTAAATGAAATATTTTGATTCTTTTAAATTGAGGTATAGGTTTCATGCAGTATAGAATTGATTTTCGATCTAGGGTAATTCAATTCTTTATTATAAATGTGAGTTTGAGAATTGGCCTCAGCAGTTTGAACAGAGGCAGTTTATCCAAAGTATTGAGCTATTTGATTTACAGCATGGAAGACACTCAAGGATTTTTAAACCTGTTTACCATGAAAGGTGTTTTTATAAAGCAAAGCTGAAAACATCAATATTCATAAATATGTCAAATATCAACAAATACTACTTTTGCCTGGTATCTCCAAATAACACTGTTTTCTCATAGACCCTTATAAAGGATAACAGTATCATTTTCCTTACTCATCTTTAATCCTTGGTTTAATATTCATCAAATCATAGAATTTTGGTAGGGGAAGAGATTTTCACAATCATTCTCATCCTTGAGAACAATGGCTTCTGTATTACCATTAGATTTCTGTAGCATCAGTGTTCTGAAAAATTCATCTCAATCATTTTTTTTTGAGAAGGAGTTTCGCTCTTGTTACCCAGGCTGGAATGCAATGGCGCGATCTCGGCTCACCGCAACCTCCGCCTCCTGGGTTCAGGCAATTCTCCTGCCTCAGCCTCCTGAGTAGCTGGGATTACAGGCACGCACCACCATGCCCAGCTAATTTTTTGTATTTTTAGTAAAGACGGGGTTTCACCATGTTGACCAGGATGGTCTCGATCTCTTGACCTCGTGATCCACCCTCCTCGGCCTCCCAAAGTGCTGGGATTACAGGCGTGAGCCACCGCGCCTGGCCCCTCAATCATTTTTAAATAGTGGTTCTATTAGATTAGATTAGCTTTTTGAAAGGAAATTTAAGATGTTCCATATAAACTTGGCTTGTGAAAAAGAACACTTTTGGTAGGAGAATATATTCTCTCTGAGGAAACAGGTCATATTTCAGTACATTTTGGTATACCATTATGCTTTGTACATAGTTGGTGCTCAATAAATCTTCATTGCATTCATACATGGATGCATACACATGAAGATATTTGTTTCATTGTAGAATTGGAGCCTTATAATTTTTGTTACAACTCTAGTGACTTGAAAAATATTTCTGCATATCAAAGTCTGGAAGATTTATTTATTAAAGCATTTCAAATAATCTGCTGGACACAATTCTCAACCTCCACTTTTTCCAATTCTGTATTGTATACTAGCCACCTGGAGTTCAACTGAACATTTGGCTATAAAATAAAAAGAGACTCGGCAAAGTTATGATCTAACATAAAAATATCAACATGAGAGAAAACTCGTGACCCTGAAAACATAGTATAACTTAATTTTTAAAAAATTACAGTTTCTTTAAAGCTTGAAGAAATCATAAAAACATTTGTGCTACCTCAAGACTTTAAGTCACTGAAATTGACTGTGACCTGGAGTAGAATCTTATGAAAGGGGCAGAAGAAAAGGTTTTCACACATTAAAAGCTGACTTGCCAGTGTAGTAGAAATAAAATAAAAGTAACACACAGAGGATTAGATTGAAAAATGGTTCCAAATAAGGAAGAACTATAGCTACTCCAGGTTTTTTCTGAGAGATTCTTTGCTAGATTCCTTTCAGTGCCTAAACGGAAGATCCTTTGATATCTCTATCATCCTCACTTTCCGCCTAATGTACCATCCTGAAGACAATTTATTTCAATAAATTTGAGTGTTTGGATTGTGTGGAGATTTTTGTACCCACATTAAATTTGACCCAATTTAACGTACACATACGTGCATTGAGTGCTCATTCTGTGCTAGAATAGATACAACTAAGAGTAAAGCACAGTCCTTCTAGTCTAGTGGGTATGAACACAGGTAATGCAAGACAGAATGTGGTCTTTTAGTTGGGAAGATAGGAGCCTACACACAATGGAGACAAATAAATTAGTTTTCAGGCTGTTTAATTAATTTGGGGCTTTACATAGGACAGTTCACTTCATAGGAGTCAGATTTTGTTCTAAGTTAGGAGTCTAAGACTTTGAATATAAGAACATATGAGGGTGCTTTTGAATATTTATTAAATAGAATCGAAGGATGGGTTGAGGCTAGGAAAACTAAAAGTTTTTAACATAACATGGTGTGTCTTCAGGACATTTCACATGAAGATGGCCAGTCAAGAGTAGGAAATGAGAGTCTGAGCTCAAGAGTTACACATATGGGGTTGAAGATAGACACATGTAGGTCATTGGGATGCAGGACTGGTGATTAAATTATGTGAGTGAGTGGGCTTTGCAAATTAACACATATAGAATGGCAAAGGAAGGTAGTTATCTCTTTAGGTTCCTCTTCCCTCCAGTGTACTTTAGAATTGAAATTGCTTTAAATTTTACATTACCAACAGAACTTTATGGCACTTCTTTTAACCTATATTATACATATTGGTTTTTATTTATTTACTTTTATAACAGTGAATATTATCTGAGGTCTTAGAATATACCTGATCCTTCTTTGGATCCACTGTAGCACTAACTTTGAAATTTGAGCCAAGTAGAGCCTCGGAATATTTGTTGAACATTCTCTTACTTCTTTAGTAAGTAAGCTTCTTGGATGCCTCCTTATTTGTACAATTCTTATTTCATTTTTCATAGATATATTCAGGATTAATAGAACCTAAAATCTTAATGTTAAAATCCACAGAATATAAGTACAAGAAAAATGAACACACATGCTTTAATGAAGCATTTAGATATAAATATCATGTCATCATATGATTCTCTGCCTCGATCCTTGATCTTCATGAAGAATAATAATGTGAGCTCATAAAACTGTTCTGCCTAAAATTGCTTGTTTCTCATAGACAAATATAAAATACACATAAGGCAGTCTGTTCTTTGGTTAGAATTTGTAGATATGTTTAGGACATATTTGCATATCAACATTTGCCAACCCTGGATTTGTCAGATTGCTGTATGACAGGTTAATCTGTTAGCTGCTGTAAATATTCCAGCAACCACATCTGAGTTGCTTTGGGTACATTTCTGTTTTGTTGTGGGTTTCTATTCTGTTTGGTGTGGGTGCCTCTATTTGAGATAGTTCAAAAATACTACATGATAAAAGAATCCCTCATCTGGATGAGATGTCCTTTCAGGTATAGGAGATTTAGTGATCATAATATTTATCTGGTTCAGTTTGATACCATAAAGGGATAGTGATAACAAAAAAAAAAAAAAAAAGAAAGAAAAGAAAGGAAAAAAGTTCAGTGTCAAAGGAGAACAGGGGGAAAGAGACCAAAAGGAAAAGACTGAAAGGAAAGCGTGATAAGAAAGTGGTAGATAAGGCCGTTTGTCCTGGTGTGCCCTACGTAGGTCATTTATGTAACTTTCACTTCTGTTTAAGTGACTTAATATTCCCTACCCTAGAAAAAACAGAGTAAAAGTCAAATAAACACGGTAGTGAACTTTTTTTGTTTGATCTGTGGTATGCTCTTGCAGTTAAAGGGCTGACCTGGTTGTACCTTTGCCCCTTATCTCACAGTTGTTCAGATTGATAAAAAAAAAAAAATACATAGCTGCCAAAGTATCCTCCACAGACATAGTTTCAGAGTCTTCTGAAAGCCTATAACAAGATATTTTATGTTTGATGAAAGATCCCAAATGGAAACATTTCATGCCTTCTAAGAAGATTCCAGATTTACTAAATTCTGCAAGTGTCAGATTTCTCCTGAATGAAAAGTATTTGTTAAAATAATTGTATCATTTACACATTTATACACTCAACTGTTAACTCATTTAGAGAGTCAACAAATGTATTAAATGCCTATTCTACACTAGAGACTGTGCCAAAGATACAAAGGTGTTGTCCTCACAGTGCTCAAAAGTGGTGGAGAAAGCACAGCACTAGGTGGGGACATCAGTTCTCTGATGAGGTTTCCAGGCATTGAGAGCTGTGAAAGAGCACCAGAGAGACTTTTGACACAAACAATAGGATGGCGGGAAGTTTCCCAGAAGACATGGTACTCTTGCAGTGTCTTGAAGTACTCCTGATGGAGACACTGGAGTTCATCAGGTTCAGAAAAGGGGTGGAGGCTTATTCTAGAAATAGGTGATGCCATCTGTCAGACCACTATCAAACCAAGGTTTATTGCTGATGCATTAGTTTTTTTAAACAATCAGAACCATTCATTTTATTTCTCTGATGGCTGCCATCATTTGGTGATGGGTTTGTTTTCTCAAGTTAAATATTTATTTTCCCCCTTTATTTTTTCTTAACTTCTCAGGCTGAATTGATACACACACACACACACACACACACAGAGATATATACATACATATACATAAACATACATATGTACACATACATGTATACGTGCATATATTTACATGTGTATGTGAATAGACATTTTACATATGTAAATATATATTTGCCTTGTATGATCATTTATTACAAAATAAATGATAGAGGGCCTTAATGTAGGAAATAGGAAGTTTTGTCATGTACTCCAAACTTTTCTGCTCTTAGTATTTTGAGATTTGCCTGTCAGATATTTAAAACCATTTTTAAAAAATACATTTTTACAAATGAATAATCCCAAATTCTTAATCTTACTGCACACTTCAGTCTTCCCTCCTCTTCTACAATACCTGTTATTGCAGTTGGATTTTTCTTTTTCAAGTTGTGGCAGCCAAAACTTCACACGACATTTATATCAACATGTTTTATGTTTTACTTCAATGGCCCCATTTATGGGAATCTGTGACTTTACTTGTCTTCAGAAGTAGCTCAGTAAGTTGGCAGTAATAAATAACTATCTGTGATAACTTTGTGGTCCCATTTCTGAGTAACTAATATTCAGCCTTTACTTTTACTTGCACTGATTAAATTTTTTAAGCCCCATAAACATTACAATTGTCCCCCCTCCCAAAAGACAGCACCATCACAGTGTTTCCATTCCTATTTCTGAGACAGGATTTGCTTTTATGTCTTTATTCAGGGCTCAGAGTGCTAGTCCCATCTGGATATTTTTCAAGTTCTCCAGAAATCTTTAAGAATTATGACTGATCCTACCAAAAGATCAGAACAGCAAATTAGCAGGTTACAGGGTTTTTCTTAGAATGTCTTAGATCATCGAATGACTTTCCTTTTTTTTTTTTTTTTGAGATGGAGTTTCGCTCTTGTTATCCAGGCTGGAGTGCAATGGTGCAATCTTGGCTCATCGCAACCTCCGCCTCCTGGGTTCAGGCAATTCTCCTGCCTCAGCCTCCTGAGTAGCTGGGATTACAGGCACGTGCCACCATGCCCAGCTAATTTTTTGTATTTTTAGTAGAGACAGGGTTTCACCATGTTGACCAGGATGGTCTCGATCTTTTGACCTCGTGATCCACCCGCCTCGGCCTCCCAAAGTGCTGTGATTACAGGATGACTTTACTTTTAAGGTAGATAGAGTATAAGTACATACAGAAGGTAATAATAGAGATTCAAAACTCTAAAATGCATCAGGTTTGTGTTTTAGGGGTAAGCACTGGTATTGTGTAGTTTTACCCTATATTCAGATATACTGTAAAAGTGCTATTTTTAGTTTCCAATTAATTTTGTTTACTTACAGTATAATGATTAATTTTTTTCAAGCATAATTTTTGTGTTTTCAGAGGCTGAATGGGATTTCTCTTTTGCACTTTAATCATTACCTGGAAAATGTGATTATAAACAGGAAACAAAAATGCTTTATCATTTTGTTTTTGTCACAAATTAATATTTATGCTAAAAGTAATTCTTTTGAAATGTAATCTTTGTAATTTTTGTATTTTCAAACCCCTTGTAAAAGATGAACCTGGAGAACATGAAACTATGCAGTTCTTTTTTCTACACCATATCAAATACTCAGAAATTTGAAACTGTATTATCCGAGCATTTGCAGAGGCAAGACCATATTGCAGATCTAGAGTCTAGATTAATAGATGGTAAAAAGATGTTTGAGTAAAATTTGTATACTCATTCTTAAAAAAACAAAAGTAAGTGGATATCAAAGACTAATGAAAAACATAAATTACAGTTTTTCTCTCTCCTTCTTCATTTTAATTGTTTTAAGGAGAATCTTTGATGGCAACCTCTAATTATTTTGACATTTATGCCTTTTGGCTGATAGGAGCACAGGGTAAAACAAAAAGCAATAATTGCTAGAGCTAAGGAAAGAATATTGTTAATGAGATATTAAATTTTAGTCTTTACAACTTTAAATGCTTTTTCATGCATGGTCTCATTTTTAAGTCATTTTTTTTTTTTTTTTTTTTTTTTTTGAGAAAGAGAGAGAATAGGAAGGAGAAAAAAGGAAGAGAAAGAGAGAGAGAGAATGGGGAGGAGGGAGAAGGAAAAGAAAGAGGGAGAGAGAATGGGAGTATTGCTTTCTTGCCCAGGCTAGAATGCTATTTAGTAATGGGTATTGAAAACCTCTTTTATACTGATAATTATACTTAATGATGTAATCAGGAAGGAGTAAGGGAAGAAGATAACAAACAAACAGCCAACCAATATTTAATTTAAACCTATGAAATGCTATGCGATTACTGAGGAGTGATTTACTTCCAATTATATAGTCACCTTTGGAATAGGTGTGAGGTGGTAATGTATGTTTTGTGTATTTGAAGTGGAGAGTACTATAAATATTTATTAAGTTTACTTGTTCCGGGTCTGAGTTCAAGTTCTGAATATCCTTGTTAATTTTCTATCTCGTTGATCTATAGAATCGTTAGCTCTTCTTGTTGCATTGATCCTTTTGCCATTATGTAATGTCATTCCTCGCCTCTTTTGATCTTTGTTGCTTTAAAGTCTACTTTATCAGAGGTGAGAATTGCATCTGCTGCTTTTTGTTTATTAGTTTATTTTTACTCTCTGTTCAATTGGTAAATCTTCCTCCTTCTCTCTGAGTCTTTGTGTATTGTTTCATGTAAGATGGGCCCGGATGCAGCATACCGATGGGTTTTGGCTTTTTATCCAATTAAAATATATGTAAGTTTAATACCAGCATTTGATGCTAGCTGGCTGTTTTGCCCATTAGTTGATGTGAATTTTTTATTGTGTTGAAGTTCTTTGCTTTTTGATATATTTTTGGAAAGGCTGATATTGGTTGTTCCTTTATATGTATAGTGCTTCTTTCAGAAGCTCTTGTAAAGCAGGCCTGGTGGTGGTGAACTCTCTAAGTACTTGTTTGTTCGCAAAAGATTTAATTTTTCCTTCGCACATAAAGCTTAGTTTGGCTGGATAGGAAATTCTGGGTTGAAAGTTCTTTTCTTTAAGGATGTTAAATATTGGTCCCCACTCTTTTCTGGCTTGTAGGGTTTCTGCTGAGAGATCTGCTGTAAGTCTGATAGGTTTCCCTTTATGGGTAACCTGAACTTTCTCTCTAGCTGCCCTTAGTATTTTCTCCTTCATTTCAATCCTAATAAATCTGGCGATTATGTGCCTTGGGGTTGGTCTTCTTGAAGAATATCTTTGTGGTGTTCTCTGTATTACCTGGAGTTGAATATTACCCTGCCTTGCCAGGTTGGGAAAATTTTCCTGAATGATATCCTGAAGAGTATTTTCCAACTTGGATTCATTCTCTTCATCACATTCAGGTACACCTATCAAACGTAAATTAGGTCTTTTCACATAGTCCCATATTTCCTGGAGACTTTGCTCATTCCTTTTCATCCTTTTTTCTGCATTCTTGTCTTCTCGTTTCATTTCACTGAGCTGGTCCTTGACTTCTGATATCCTTCCTTCCGCTTGATCAATTCGACTGTTTAAACTTGTGCATGCTTCGCGAAGTTCTCGTGTTGTGTTTTTCAGCTCCATCAATTCACTTATATTCTTCTCTAAATTGTCCATTCTCATTAACATTTCGTTAAACCTTTTTTCAAGGTTCTTAGTTTCTTTGCATTGGGTTAGAATAAGTTCTTTTAATTCACAGAAGTTTCTTATCACCCACGTTTGGAAACCTGCTTCTGTTATTGGAATACCGGTGTAATCTATTAAGCCTTGTTCCGTTACTGATGAGGAATTGCAATCCCCTGTAGAGGGAGAGGCATTCTGATTTTGAGTATTCTCTACCTTTTTACGCTGGTTTCTTCCCTTCATTATATATTTGTCCGTCTGTCGTCTTTATAATTACCGACTTTCTAACTGGGTCTCTGACGTCCAACTTGTTGATTCCCTGCGCCGAAATCTGAGCAATCCACTGAGCCGGCCAAAAGAGCGGTGTTAAGATTGATGGTGCTTTTCTGCCCGGGAATATCCGGACTCTGCACCAAGAACTGGCGTGCTAAGGCACCAGCAAAACCGCCACGCCGGCCACAAGAGTCGCCCTGGCGACCCGTGGAGCTCCTCCACTGGGAATCTCGTGGTCCGTGAGCAACTAATATTCGTCTGAAAGTGTGGCGTCCTCTCGTTCTTTGCGCTTTCACTGGGAGGTGCGTGCCCGAGCTGCTAAGCATCAGCCATCTTGGATCTCTCTCCTTTAAGTCATTTTTTTTGGTCAGACGGGTTTAAGTATTCACTAATTTACAGACACAGTGACAATGGTAAATGTCGTTTGAAGAAGTACTCATCTGAGAAGTAAATAGAAATTTGACAACTTATCCTTTAAATTTATCTTCCAGGTTTTACAACTGAATTACTATTCAGTTTTGTCTTCTCTCACCTTTTATTTCTTGTCATTTCTAGTCAATGCTGCTTACCCTCTATACCATATAATATAAACATTTACCTAGTTACAGTATTTAGAGTTATTGATAAAATGGGTTCTAAATGCAGGGGCGTGTAGGATGGAGAGAAAATTTTAAAATGATTTTAAGTGAAATTGTTACTGATACTAAGTCTCTCCATCTGTCATAACACATGGACAGCATATTGTCTACAAAAAACCTACTTTTTCTAGTCTGTAAAATGAATAGTTTTTATGAAGTGTTTGCAGATTGATTAATATCAGATTCGTCAATCTGTTGAGCCATAGGAAAATATCTTCTCAGTAGAACAAACTAGCAAAGTGCATCGAAGATAGGATAGGATACAGTGGGAAAGTAACTGTTTTGTTTACATAGGAAAGTGCATGTAAAGCCTGCTGGCAGGGGACTTAGGATTTCTAATGTTCCCATGGAGATCAAGAGGGCCAGCTGCATGCTAAACATGTCATACAACCTAGAAAATAACTCTCAAATACCAACAAAGCTGCATCTGATATTTGCTAAGAGACCAGGTGTTGTTATTGGTGAATAAAATAATGTTCTGAAACTTGTTACATATGTTTTATTAGTGGCACCCAAGGAGAGCAGCAATTTTAGTAACCAATGGAAAGTCAATTTCTGTTTCATTGCCCTGATTTGTGTATATGTATTAAGGTGCAGAACTATGCCAAAAAGCATAACTAATTGCACAGTTATTGATTAGATCCATGTTTACTTTTTTATAAAAAGCAATTATATTTTGTATAGAGCAGTTATTGTACTAAAACATGCTTCAAAATACATGTGAGTGAAATATACCTTGTATATTTTCGCAGGTGTTCACCTAATCATTCTGAGTATTCATGTGGTTAACTCTTACTGAGCCAATGATGATTAATGTTTTTAATGAAACAATAAATGAATGTAATTATTAAATTTACTATTAGTTCTTATTTATGGTGACATTTGTACCCAGTGTTCAATACTAATCTTGTATTGAGGTTGAATATATTCCCAGTGTTGGGGAAAGCTACTGGAAACTGATTTGTGAAAACTGTACTACAGTAAGGTAATGATCCATACTTTTCCCCAAAATGCAATATAAGAATCTTTTAACGTTAGATTCAACTAACTGGAATTCATCCCTAAGAGTTCTAGAATTCATAATTAAAGAATTCCTCAGCTTTAAAATATGCTTGCATGATCCCCAGTGAAGCATTTTAATGACATTCCAGTTAGAAGATGATTTTGTTTACTCTAAGCAGTCTATTATTATTTAATCATCTTAAGAAATACAGGTACTTCCCAGCACTTTGGGAGGCCGAGGCGGGTGGATCACGAGGTCAAGAGATCGAGACCATCCTGGTCAACATGGTGAAACCCCGTCTCTACTAAAAATACAAAAAATTAGCTGGGCACAGTGGCACGTGCCTGTAATCCCACCTACTCAGGAGGCTGAGGCAGGAGAATTTGCCTGAACCCAGGAGGCGGAGGTTGCGGTGAGCCGAGATCGCGCCATTGCACTCCAGCCTGGGTAACAAGAGCGAAACTCCGTCTCAAAAAAAAAAAAAAAAAAAAGAAATACAGGTACTTATGTTAGTCTGTATTTGAGGCATATAACTACATTTTACCTTTCTGTGCACTAATTTTTGTTCTGGAAATATATCTGAATATGTAGTGTTGATAATGTGTGGTACCATTAGAAAAGTTTGTATTGCAAGTGATACTGTGAAATCATGTTTTCTTTAGAAGACTAATAATGTTATGTGAGAATAGATTCTAAAAATGGCACTAATGAGGACAATTTATTTTATGTTGACTATTGAAAGACCCTCCGCAAAAAAGAATCAAAGATAATTTTATAAAAGCCAAAGTAATTTGGAGCTAATATTAAAATACTTTAAATCAGAAATTTTAAAGTGGATGCTATGAAGATAGTGTTTTCACACATTGTTTATTGATTTTTGCTTCACTTTTTCTCTCCTTAGGGTGTGGTTAGGCCCACTGGGGGATACGCCGTCATGCTAAACTGGTCAATGTCTTCTATATATGGACTTCAGCCTGGAGAGGTAATCGTGGTTTTAAATTTACATTACATGACATTTCTCTGAATAAAATATATGCATTTTATTATTTTATTTTTTAGGTGTGGTGGGCAGCTTCTGACTTAGGCTGGGTTGTTGGACATTCCTATATCTGCTATGGACCTCTTCTCCATGGGAACACAACAGTCTTATATGAGGTAATACAGTAAAATTAATACCACATAAAGATAATATTTATTTTATTAAAAATATTCATAAAGCAGTCCTGAATAGGATCAGAAAAAATTTGGGTGGGGACAGGGGACGTTATTGTATATTCTTCCAGTTAAAAATAGAATTCTGAAATAGAAAGGGCTATGTAGGAAATATTAGCCAGTTATTTCAATTTTGTTGAACAGTCAGAATTAAATTCTGAAGAACATACAATAACAAGCTTTGTATCTATCCCTTACAGATTTTTAGAAAGTATTGGCAAACTGATACTGATTTTAGAGTCCTAGAAAATAGTAATCATAAAACAAGCAATGTAGATTCCCCTTTTTGTGTTTTTATAAGATTAATGGATGTCCAAAGTCATGTTGTCTCAATTTTAACTGAATAATTTCCTTGGTTTCTAATAAAGCTCTCTGTATAAGGCATAGGTATATAGACTGACCAGATTTATAGCTGAATAAATAACTGTTTAAAAATTCAGATCCATATATCAGTGTCACCTAGGAATACGATTTCTGTGTGTATAGGAAATTTCCTTCATATGCCTATACCATTTAACTTTATCAATGTCTTGCATAAAGACTTAGAAAACATACCTATCAGATCTGTAAAAGATCAAAATCTTGGAGGGATAACTGATATGGTAGTTTGCTAAATTATTTAAAATGACCTTGGACTTTTGGGACAAATTTAACAAGATAGAAAAAAACGTAAATCTTTACAGTCTTATATTTAGATTAAAAAAATACAGAAATGAAAAAGGGAAAACTTGGGTTGGTTGCAGTTTATGTAGCTAAATCTCTGGGTATTAAAATGTCCATAACTTAAACATAAGCTGTTGGTAGAACTGCTATTTAAAAAATACTCACCATGTGCAGTGATATAATCTTACTTTACTCTTCCACATTTGAAAATTTGTATTCAGTTTAACTGAAAGGATAAAAAAAAATCACGAACTTACTAGAAAGCGTCTTTGAAAGAAGGGAATAGCATAAAAATAATGTATACAAGAAAGAGGTGGTCTGGGCATGGTGGCTCACGCCTGTAATACCAGCACTTTGGGAGGCCAAGGAGGGTGGATCACTTGAGGTCAGGAGTTTGAGAGCAGCGTGGCCAACATGGTGAAACCCTGTCTCTACTAAAAATATAAGAATTAGCCAGGCATGGTGGTGCGTGCCTGTAATCCCAGCTACTCAGGAGGCTGAGGTAGGAGAATCATGTGGACCCAGGAAGCAGAAGTTTAGCAGTGAGCCAAGCTCATGCCACTGAACTCCAGCCTGGGTGACAGAGTGAGACTCCATCTCAAAAAAAGAAAAAAATAGGTGAAGGAATTAGGAATGGCTAGTCTGACAAATAATACACTTAATGTGCAGATATTATATTTTGATATTTAAAAAGTTGCTACATATAAAGTATGTAGTCTTGTAATACAGAGTTACAGAGAGTTATATTTGGGGAATAATAGAGACAAATTTAAATGGTTGGCAGTAGAACAAACTGACGACTTCTCAAATATAACGCTCTCTTTCACATAAGTGTTCTGTCAATACCAGACAAGGATTGTGAAGTAGAGAATTTTATATGTAGGGTGTGGAGAATAGTATTATATGATTTTAAGTTAATTTGCACTCTTAAAATTCTGTAAGTCAATGAATTTGAAAACACAAGAGGCTATTCTCAATCTTTCTGGAATACTCCAGGCCTCATCATCACTTAAAGGCCATTTGTGTTCTTTGATTTTTAACTGGCTGGTTTTCTGTCTCTGAATGCTAAGAAATATTAAGGTAGACTTTGACACAAGTATTAAACCATCATATACTACTCTACATCTTTTATATCATGCTTTTATATCTTGCAGACTTGTATGCATTTTGGAATTCATATTCTATTCTACATCTTTTATATAGTACTTTTATGTCTATATGCATATAACATATATGTCTCTATGTCTTTATGCATTTAGGTATTTGTAATAATTAAAACAATCTTGACAAATAATTTCATACCATTGTCTTTGCAATATAATATCTTTTATTAAAATAATTTATCTTGAAGTAAACAGAATATCAACACTGAATAGTTTATTGAATTGTGGTACTGCTTCCACAAATATGACAAAGCCAAAAATGCCAACATATTTATGGTTATAAGTTCCAAGCTGTTTTAGAATTGATGTACACAAATGTTTTGTGCTATTTACCATGGGCGGCTATTATTTCTCAAGTTTATTTAAAACATGATATTAACACTATGATGGAGGGTTGTTTGTTTCTGTGTTGGAATGATTTGCTCAAGAAGAGTATAGATGCTCTATAAATATGTGTCGTGTGAATAATTGAATGAAATTAGCTACAATTTAAAACCTTTTCTCTGCACTCTGACTTGTTTTCTGCAACTTATAAAAGAGGCTTTATAAGTTGTAAATGTCTTTAACTTTCTCTGATCACAAAGCAGTCTTTTAGACCTTTGCTCACTTCTAGCTATGCCATCCTTATTTTCTTCTACACTAAGTTCCTTGAAAAAATATCCTGCCCACACTCCTGAACCTCATATTCTTCTAATTACTCCTCATCTCACTATAGTTTGATTTATGTTCACATCAGTTCATAGAAGCTACTGTAGCAGAGGTCACCAGTAACTTCGTAAGTGACAAAGTCAAAGGGCCTTCTTTAATCTGATTTTATTTTTTCTCTTACTGGAGTTCAGCCCTGCTGACCATTCCTTTTAGGTGATTCTCTCCTCTCTCTTGAGCTCCACGGTCCTTTGCTAATATTGATGCTGTTTCTTTTACCTGGTGTGAGTTTCCTCCTGTGTTTCCTTTCTTGGTTAACTTCTACTCTCTTTGTAGACTCTGCTTAGATGTCATCATCTCTTGAAAGTTTCTTCTCAGGATCTTAGGCTGTGTGCAGTGCCCCTTTCTGTGGTCCTGTTGCTTTCAAGCCTGTCTGTCACTGAGCTGGCCACACTGTACTGAAATGATCTGTTTACATCTAGAAGAGTGTAACTTCTAGAAGAGGATAAAAGCCAGTTTCACAGCATAGTGCATAGCACACACCACACAATTAATAAATACTTGTAGAACTGAATTAAACTCTACTCCTCATTTTCTTCCTTCGATCCTGACAGCTTGTTCTTCTTTTCTTCTGTTTCTTTCACTTTGGTCCTAAACATTAGGGTTTAGCCGGATCATAGTCTTAGCTCCATTTTCTTATTCTGCTTATGTTTTCTGGATAATCTCCAAGTAGTTATATTTGAGGATCATTTATTAAATCATGGCTCCTAAATCTGTTTACATCTGACTTTCCTGCTGAGCACTAACTTATTGTTAGACATCTCTGATTAGTCTGTACACATCTTATGCTCAAGATGACATGAACTGAGTTCTGTATCTTTACCCTACCCTGCAAACCATATTTTCTTCAGTGCACTCTGTGTTTCTGTTAATGTTACCTCCATTCATGCAGTAATCCAAACTGAGAATCTGCAAGTGATTCTTGAGTTCATTTTCCTTACCTCTCACACTCTATTGGTTTTTATATTTTGTTGAATCTACTTATTTAGTACTTATCAAAAGTGTCCTCTCTTTTCCATGACTCTTGACGTGTATTCAAGGCATATCATACGAAGCTGAATATGATATTCATATTCACAAATATGAATACACAAGCTCATACACAAATATGTTGGCTGATGTCCATTTTACATTTAGGCTTCTCTTATGATTTGTGCCTATACATTCCAGTTGCATATTTTAGGTTATCATTAGATATATTCCTCTCTTAATATTGATAAAGCAACAGACAGAAAATCAGCAAAGATGTAGAAAAACTTGACACCATCAACCAACAAGATTTAATTGACATTTATAGAATTCTATTCTCGACAGCATCAGAATATGCATTCTTTTTAAATGCCCACGGAATAATTACCAAGATAAACGAAAACCTGGGCCACAGAACAAACTTCAACCAATTTAAAAATATTTGGGTATTTGAACTCATGTGAAGTCTATTTTAAGACCACAGCATTTTCAAACTAAAAATTAATTATACTTAACAGGAAAATCTCCAAACAGTTGGAATCTAATCAATATGCTTCTAAATAAATAATCCATAGGTCAAATAGGAAAATCCAGGAAAACACACACACACACTCACACACACACGCATCTCTATGTGTATATATCTCAAACTGATTGAAAAAGAAAGTACATCATATACAATTTTGGGGGACACAGCTAAAGTAGAGCTGAGAGGGAAATTTATAGCACGAAATGGATACATTAGAAAAGAGAAAAACTCTCAAATCAAGAATATAAACTCCTTCCCAGCACTTTGAGAGGCCAAGGCGAGTGGATCACGAGGTCAAGAGATCGAGACCATCCTGGTCAACATGGTGAAACCCCGTCTCTACTAAAAATGCAAAAAATTAGCTGGGCATGGTGGCGCATGCCTGTAATCCCAGCTACTCAGGAGGCTGAGGCAGGAGAATTGCCTGAACCCAGGAGGTGGAGATTGCGGTGAGCTGAGATCGTGCCATTGCACTCCAGCCTGGGTAACGAAGAGCGAAACTCTGTCTCAAAAAAAAAACAAACAAAAAAAGAATATAAACTCCTATCTCAAGAACCTAGGATAAGAGGTGCAAAACATACCTAAAACCAGGAAGGAATAATAAAGATAAGAGCAGAAATCAATAATATTGAAAACATAAAAACAGAGAAAATCAATGAAATACAGAGCTAGTTCTTTGAAAAGATATATAAAATGAACAAACCTCTACAAGACTGACCACTGACCCCCCACCCCAAAAAAAAGAGAAACAGAAGTCACGAATTACCAATACCACACCTGAAACAGATATCATCAAAGACCCTGCAGACATAAAAAGGATAAAAAGGGAATACTATGAGAAACTCAACACACATAAATTTGACAACATAGATGAAGATGCAATGGACTAATTCCTCAAAAACTGTAAACAAATGAGAAATAAATTACTCGAATAGCCTTATTACTATTGAGAAAATCCAATATGTAATTAAGTAGACTCCCAATAAGAAATCTCCAGACACAAATAGTTTTACTGGAATGTTCTACCAACGTTTAAAATAGAAGAGGAGTCAGGGGTATTTGGTATTTCTGTATTCCATGTGCCATCTACCAATGTTTAAAGGAGAATCAACACCATTTCTGCACAATCTCTTTCAGAAAATAGAATGGGGGGAACACTTTCCTGTTCATTTAAGGAAGTTTGTATTGCCCTAATAACAAGTCAAATACAGAAAAAATAGTACTATAAGTGAAATGTCCTTCATAAACACATAGATACAAGAATTCTTGACAAAATACTAGTAAATATTTTGAATTCAACAATTCAACAACATGTAAAAAGAATTATACACTGTGACCAAGTGGAATTTATTCCAGAGGTGCAAGCCTGCTTCAATATCTCAAAATTAATCAAAGTAATCTACCATATTAATAGGTTAAAGAAAAACTATATAATCAATTGATGTAGAAAAAATTGTTTAATGAATTCAACATTTATTCATAATGAAGAACTATCCAAAAACTAGTAATTGAAAGAAACTTTCTCACAAAGAATGCCTATGAAAAAACCTGCTGCTAGTATCATACCTAATGATAAAAGCCTGATTGTTTCTCCCCTGTTGTTCAGAAACAAGGCAAGGATTTCCACTTTCACCCTCTATTCAACATATTTGTAGAAGTTCTAGCTGGTTTAATAAGGAAGTATAGGAAAACAAAAGACATACGCACCAGAAGGGAAGGAATAAAATTGTCTTTATTTGCCAATGGCATGGTCATTTGCATAGATAATTACAGAATACACACCACACACACACACACACACACACACACACACACACACACACACAAATCCCATAACTAATAAGTGGGTTTAACCCAGTCTCAGGATACAAGATAAACATATGAATATTCATTATGTTTCTATATATCAGCAATGGCCACATATGGGCATAAAGGGCATCATGAAGGATCCTTGTGGAGATGAACTGGTTTGTATCTTGACTGTATCAATATCCTGATTGTGATAACAAGTTACAGTTTTGCAGTTGATAACCCTGGGGAAAACTGGGTAAAGCTTATGTGGTATATCTCTGTATTTCTTGCAACTGCATATAAATCTGCTTATTTTCTTGATAATTACCACATTTTCAAACAAATTCATAAAACTAACTCATTAAACAACAAGAACAAAAATATTTAATCCCTTATCTCCTGGCAGCTTCAACATTCTCTTTCAGGGCTTGTCTACACTCTATAGCTCTAACAGCAATTGGAGAAGATTATAGAATAAGTTCCATATCTTAATCAGGAACTTACTCTGCAGTCTTCTCCAATTGCTGTCACCATCATTCCATAGCTACAGCTTTTCCTAGTATTCCCAGTCATCTCTACTTTTCAAAGCCAATGGCCATTTTCAGTCTTCATTGTACTTCTCAGCATCTGAAAGTGTTGGCCATTTGCTTCATCCTAATCATTCTCTTTCCTTCTAAGGTACGACAACCTCCTGTCTAATGTACAACATGCTCCTGTTTTCCTGCCGTTATTCTTATGCTAATTCCTGCCCCAGGAACATTGCCTGAAATATATGCCACTTGTCTGTTAGATCTCACTGGTGTCACTTCCTCAGGGAAGCCTTCCTTGAACTCTCTGATTAGGCCAAATCCCTTTATCGTAGTCTTTTGGCACACTGCATTTTCCCGGGTTTGTATAAAAGTTTCAGATTCATATTAGTCTTTGGGCTCCTTTGATGTGCTTGTTTGCCCCTCTTTTCTCTAACTCTACTAGGGAAGGAGTCATCTGTGTTTTTGTCCACCATCAATTCTCAGCTCCTTGCCTTAATGACACATATTCAGTATTTAATACATATTTGTTAAATCAAATGCCCAGATGATATCAGAAAGAAACATTGATTTATAGGTAAATAATTTTTTCCATCAGTGAGTAAGAGTGATTTAATTTTTCTCTTTTACAACTGGACTACATGAACAACTTATGTAAGACAGGCTATATGTTTTATAGACAGATATTTGATTTTATCAATGGAATTGGACATATTTAAATACGGAACACCTGTCCAGCTCAGTCAGTGAAGTATGAGATATTTAAAGTATGTAATTCTGGATGGAAAATTGGATCAGTTAGAATATGGAAACCAATTCTGAATAATTTAGTCTTTACTTTTGAGAGGAAGAAAATGAATGGTACTTCTTTAGAAATCTACACTGATTCCAATAGATCTAACCCTAACCATGTATGAACAAGAATAGATATCTGGTAGGATGGTTTTGCCAAAGAGAAGAGATAAAACACAAGCAATCTTTTCACCTAAGAATGCAATATATAAACAAATTTAGCAGCCTTCTGCATATGCACGCGCGTGTCTGTGTGCTGGCAAATGGTGATTATACAGAGATATGCTTCCTAGCCTCTCTCTTCTCTCCAGTATTTCTCCCCTTTACCAGACTGTCATCTGCAGAATCAAAATCCAACACTGTTCCTCCAGGGCAAATCGGTCTTTCTGGATCCTGCCTTTCTCCTTATCTTTGCTGTGTACTAGTGTGCAAAAGTGTGTGTTATACACATATTTCAATTTCATAATACAGTAAGCCCAGGCTTCCACAATGACAGTGGTGTGGTTAAGCAAGAAATGAGATTGCTGTTCCTTGGCTAGGGTATTACGTGGGTCTGAAATGGAATGTTAGTTGTTACTGTTTCTCCTTAAATCTGGCTTTAGGGTAAGCCATAAGCCAGTTGGTATAATTGGTCTTGATATAGCAGTTGTCATTTTTATGTAATAACAGTCTTTTTTTTCCCCTAGTCAAGGAGTATAAGTTTGCTCTTGTTTTACATGTGTTTGCATTTCACATATTGTATACATTCCAGCAGCAAGCCTTTTCAATAAATTCTTCAGTATGTTCACAAGATTAGTCAGGTCAGATGGCCATTTGTTAATAATTCAAGAATTAACTTTGAAAGTATATGTTATACTCTGCCTTCTCAGGCAATAAATTTAATTAGAGAAAGTTGAGGATTTAAAATTCTAAATTGTGGTACAGGAGTATGGTCACTGGACTAGAAGTATTAATATCTGTATTGTTATCTTGCTCTACCATTATGTACCTATATGACTTAAGCAAATTAATTAAACCTCTTTGGAAATTTATTTTTTGATCATTAAAATGAGGGGGTTGACACATACTCTCTCAATTTTCACTTCTGTGAATCTTCTTCACTTTAATTGGTTTTCTTTAGTAAATATATTATTTGGTAACTTATTTTTTAACTCTGGAATTTATTTCAATTTGTTTTCATAGTTAGGGAATCCTAATTCTTCAAATATGTTTATTGAAGAAAATTTTCACTTTAAATTAGTGAAAGCTTTTAGTATTTGAGAGGAAGCATACTAGTTAAGGCTGCCATGGTAGATTTCTGACACTTTTATTTATCAATCGTTTGGCCTCAAGCTGCTTTGCTGCTTTCTGCCTTAGTTTCTTCAACTATAAACATCAGTAGTAATAATATCTATGGCATTCAATTGGTAATCCGTGAAAAAAATCTTTAGAATAATTCCCAGGATATAAGGATATAATTATTCAAAAATACAAATATATTATTTCCCAGAATAGAATTCTAACATATAAACACTAAATATTAATTCCCCTGTAATCCAGTCACTTTAATGCTTGAATATTACTCCACATTTCTTCTTTCAAAGTCTGTTTGTCCTCATAACATGGAAGGAGTCAAATCAGAGCACCGGAGGCCGCTCCATTTGGAGCCCATTAATTCTCTTCTAAGCATCAAGAATAAAATAAATCGGCACACAGGGATGTGTCGATTCAGCTACTCCCAATAATGAAGAATGAGCAGAAGATGTAGAAAAAAACAGTGGTCTCTCCCCTTGCAGATCTGTCCTTTAAGCATAGGAGGTGTGAGTTAAATAAAAGTTAACTCAAAGGCTTTAATCAGTGAATAACACAGATAATTTTATGGCTTGCCATTACCAAGGATTTTAATATTTAACTTCTATTTTTTTCATCGGCATTATCATTACTAGTTATTCAACTTTGAATAAATGTTTAAAAACTGTATGTTATTCAGCTTGATAATCTCTTACTGAATGCTCTTTCCTTAAATTTGCAGACAGAAGGGAGAGTTTAGATAATCCTAATATCACAAGATCCTTGGGGTGTTGCTTTTCCAGCCAGAAGCCTCTGCAGCTGGTGGTGCCTTTGTCTGAGTTTTACTTAGGCCTGCTGGGCTGACTCTGCCCACTTGTCCTGGCAGGCTGTACTCAGCTTGTCCTACTGGCCTGGATCCCACGCCTGCCAAGGGCGAGCCAGGCACAAAATGATGAGGGGTATGTCAGTGAGCAAGCATGGGGTCCAGCCATTGCACACAGCCAGGCACACTGGCTGTTGAGGCTGGGTGGGCAGCTTCAGGAGCCACTATGGATCTGTGTCTAGACAAGGGGAATGTGGTGGTGCATAGAAGCTTGGAGACTCCAGAAACTGCAGAGCTCCAAAGAGGGTGTCACAGCCCTGGCTCGGGGAGCCCCCAAGTCTGGGTTGCCCAGGGGGCCACAGCTCTTCTCTCCTTCTCGTTACCTACAGCGTGGCAATCAGATACAGGGGCCTGTGTTTCAGCCCTGTTTGTGCTATAGCTCTTTCAGTCCAGTCATTCGGTGGGTCCAGAGTTCTTGTCTCATGTCAAGGATGCATGAGGTATGTAGACAGCTGGAGGGTAAGCAAGGCAAAGAGGTGCTTTATTGAGCAACAATACAGCTGTCAGGAGACACAAAGTGGGTAGCTCCTGTCTGCACGCAAGAGGAGACCTGGAAAGGGTAGCTCCTATCTGGAGGCAGGTCATCTCTAAGACTGTGCAGCCCTCAGCTAAGAGGAGACTCAGAGTGGGTAGCTACTATTCGCAGGTACATCATCCCATTGAATCTGTAGCCCTCAGTGGAAAGGAGATCGGAATGGGTACCTCCTATCTGCAGGCAAGCTGTCCCTCATCTCTGTTTGTCTGGCTGACTCTGGGGTTTTTATGGGTTTCAGAAGAAAAAAGTACATGCTGATTGGTCCATGAGCAGCCATGGATGGCCTGGAAAAAGTACCATAAGTTCTTACTCTGAGCCTGGGTCTCCACTCTGAACTGACAGCCCTGCCCTCCAGCTTCAGGCCATCACTGGCTTAAAGGTGCTGCTTCACTATGGACCTGCCCCTTTCTGCTCAGAAACCTGTCTGCTTCCTGCTGTCATCAACATGTTTGTCTGTGGCACCCTGGCTGTCCATGATGAGGGGCACCTGCAGGCCTGGGCTGAACAATCCTCAGCCCCCATTGCCCTCTCTCCTGTGGTCATTGGTGCCCAAAGTTCAGAGGGAGTCAAGGAGGCAGGATGCAGGCATGTCCGCAATGCCCTGAGCATGCACACACTTGGCTGTGCTGTGACATCACCTGGACAGGGCCACAACTTTGCTACAAAATCAGAGCAGGAGCCAGGAGCAGAGAGAGGCTATGCCGCAGGAGCAGACACTTCCAAGCCTGTGTGGGGAAGGGGGCTTCCTGGGCCTCCAAGAGCACAGAAATTCCTGGGTTCATAGCCATGGTTGGGTGACTGCAGGTGCACCCTGGAGGGCAGGGATCCCATCCCGCCAACTTGGAAAGGAGCCAGGCTTTCACCTGCTCCATGGAACATACAGCCCTGGCTGTGCCTCCCCTGCTGCAGCCATGTCTTCATAGCAGCCACTTTAGACAGGCATTGCTGCCACTATGAACTTTTCTTTATAGAGTGATTGGTTTAGAAATGAACTCTGTACTCTTTATATTTGTTTGAGAATCAAATGAAACAGCATATTTGAAAATAGTCCTAAATATTAAAAAATAACATTTTTATATAGTCATGTATTACATAATGACATTTTGGTCAATGATAGACCCTATATACATTGTGGTCCGATAAGCTAATGGAGCTGGAAATTTCCTATCATCATAATGTCACACAGTGCATTTCTCACATGTTTGTGATCGTATAAACAGACTTACTGTGCTTCCAGTCGTGTAAAAGTACAGCACATGCATTTATGTGCGGTACGTTAATACTTGATAACAAATGACTGTGACTGGTTTGTGTATTTAGTATAGTATATATTTTGTCTTTTTAAATTGTACTTTAGGTTCTGGAGTACATGTGCAGATCATGCAGGATTGTTGCATAGCTACATACGTGGCAAAGTGGTTTGCTGCCTCCATCCCCCCAGCACCTATATCTGGCATTCCTCCCCATGTTATCTCTCCTCAACTTCTCTTCCCCACTGCTGTCTCTCCCTGAGTCCTCTCCCAACAGACCCCAGTGTGTGATATTCCCCTCCCTCTGCTCATATGTTCTCATTGTTCAACCATCCTATGAGTGAGAAGATGCAGTATTTGGTTTTCTGTTCTTGTGTCAGTTTGCTGGGAATGATGGTTTCCTGATTCATCCATGTCCCTACCAAGGACACAAACTCATCCTCTTTTATGGCTGCATAGTATTCTGTGGTGTATATATGCCAAATTTTCTTTGTCCAATCTATCATCAATGGGCATTTGGGTTGGTTCCAGGTCTTTGCTGTTGTAAACAGTGCCACAATGAACATACATGTGCATGTGTCTTTATAATAGAACGATTTATAATCCTTTGGGTATAGACCCAGTAATGGGATTACTGGATCAAATGGAATTTCTATTTCTAAATCTTTGAGGAATTGCCACACTGTCTTCCATAATGGTTGAACTAGTTTACACTCCCACCAACAGTGTAAAAGTGTTCCTTTTTCTCTACATCCTCTCCAGCATGTTGTCTTCAGATTTTTTAATGATTGCCATTCTAACTGGCGTGAGGTGATATCTCAATGTGGTTTTGATTTACATTTCTCTAATAATACGTGATGATGAGCAGTTTTTCATACGTTTGTTGGCCTCATATATGTCTTCTTTTGAAAAGTGTTCATATCCTTCTCCCACTTTTGGATGGGTTTGTTTGTTTTTTTCTTGTACAGCTGTTTTAGTTCTTTGTGGATTCTGGATATTAGCCCTTTGTCAGATGGGTAGATTGCGAACATTTTTTCCCATACTATTGGTTGCTGGTTCTCTCTAATGATTGCTTCTTTTGCTGTACAGAAGCTCTGGAGTTTACTTAGGTCCCATTTGTCTATTTTGGCTTTTGTTGCCAATGCTTTTGGTGTTTTAGTGATGAAGTCCTTGCCTATGACTATGTCCTGAATGGTTTTGCTTAGGTTTTCTTTTAGGGTTTTTATGGTGTTAGGTCTTAGGCTTAAGTCTTTAATCCATCTGGAGTTAATTTTAGTGTAAGGTATCAGGAAGGGGTCCAGTTTCTGCTTTCTGCACACTGCTGGCCAGTTTTCCCAACACCATTTATTAAACAGGGAATCCTTTCCCCATTGCTTGTTTTTGACAGGTTTGTCAAAGATCAGATGGTTGTAGATGTGTGGCCTTGCCTCTGAGGCCTCTGTTCTGTTCCATTGATCTATATCTCTGTTTTGGTACCAGTACCATGCTGTTTTGATTACTGTAGCTTGGTAGTATAGTTTGCAATCAGGTAGCATGATGCCTCCGGCTTTGTTTTTTTTGCTTAGGATTGTCTTGGCTATGTGGGCTCTCTTTTGGTTCCATATGAAGTTAAGATAAGTAGCCATCATTCTGCTAACTAGTGTATTCAATTGGACACACCGTAGTCCTTTTCTCTCCCTTTGTGTGATGGAAAATAACATTTAAAAAACTAGTAACAGCGATCTACCTTTCTGTATATATAAAATGAGAAAAATGATGACTCAGTTATTACTCTGAATCAGGCTATATAATTTGATCTTCTCAATTGGAAAAGATTATAAAGCTGATGCTAGCATCTTTTAGATTTCTCCCATGACTAACTGTTCAAAAAAATTTATTTTTTCGTTTATTTTTTCTATGTGTGTGTTTTATGTTGGAGCTGGCAAGCTCAGTTATTGTCATAGCTTCATTAACAATATTTATTAATGTCTATTGTCAACTCCATATCATGCTAGAAGGTGATGGGGAAACAGAATAAATATCAGATATGGCCCTTTTATTAAAGGCTCTGACAATATAGTCAAGGAATTAAGATTAATGTAAAGAGCAGAAAGCAAATAAATCAAGACACATCTAAATAAACTCTTATACTGTGTAGAAGGTATGACAATTTCTTTGTAAACTACATGGAGTCATAACCTATGATAAATACTCTAAAATTTAACTTTTGCATGCTGGCTCAAAAATCTGCACTAGTTTTTAGAGGGAAGTTTGTGACTAGTAGACAGGGAGAACTTTGTGAATGAGACAATAAAAATTTATAACTATTATTGATGCAGTGTTGAGTGATCAGAACTCTTCTAAGCACTTTTTATACATGGTTTTAATTATAAGTACAAACTCATGATGGAGATAGCTGTAGAAACTAAGAATTAGAGATGGCAAATAAATTTACCAGTGACATAAGTGGGATGTTGCTGTGATATTTGAAACAAGCTTCCCTGGATCCAAAAGCAGGATTCCCTTGCCATAATCTGGAGAGGGACAATTGGGAAGCTGTTGTATAGTCCTGGATACATGGCCAGGACCAGAATATCAGTGATCAGAACATTGAGGAGAGGTTAGGGTGTCAGGTGGCTATGGTAAGAGATGAAAAGGGAGTTGAAAATGGCTCTGATGTCTTCAGCTCAGATAACCAATATAATGGCAGTTATCAACTGAAATACTGCAGTATAGGAGGAATAACTGGTGGAGAGGAAAGCAATGCTTTTGGTTTTGGTAATACTGAGTTTGAAGGTTGTACTGAGATATTTGTATGATATGGCAAAGTCATGATGGTTTGATCAGTTTGCTCAGGTACAGATTGAGAATGGAAACTTAGGAAATTCTTGAGGCTGAGGAAGAGAAACAATATAAATTGAGAGTTAAAAATTGGAACCAACAGGAGAATCAGAAAAGCATACTAAAGAGTGATGAGAAGGTTTTTCAGAGGATGGGGATCAGCAGTGCCAAGTGCTACAGAGAAAAGACTAATATGACAACCGAAGAGCACTTTGATGATCAGGGTGTCATTTGTCCCTTTTATGAATGTGAGCAAATTCATAGGAAAGTTTGTTGTGTTCATTTTTGGCATGGAGAAATCTGAACATGTTTGAAGATTGTTTGAGGCAAAGCTTTGGATGTTATGGAGGGCCCAGGTTTTGTGTAACCTCAGGTTGAATTGTAGTATGCATATGGAATAGCCACACCTCACTTTCTGGGCAGAAGTCTGGAAGTGTGATTAAGCAAGAACCCATTTCATTTCTTTGCTTACCGCAAAGTCTCATTAATCACAATGAATAAGAAAAACCTTAATTTGTCCCCCTAGTGCAGGATAGCAGAGTGACTGCACATCAGCATGAAATAACTCAGAGATGAAAACAGCTCTGCTAGAAGCCATGCTGTATGAGCTATACTAGGGGTAAATGCTCTCTGTTACTACTGAGAATGCTAAATATGTCAGAGTTCCTAATTTGCTCAGCACTGGGTCTGCAGAATTAGCAGTTTCAGTTCTCTGCTTCGTTTACTTGACATTAGTACTTCCAAAGGTAAGCTTTTTTTTTTTTTTTTTAAGTGGATTAGATAGACTCTTATCTGCTAGACAGAAGTAATGGCTTATTCACTGGGGGTTGGCTTCATTATAATACCCCATATTGTCAACTCCCAGAGCTAGGCAGAGACAAGAGAAAAATCAAACCAAAAGGATAGATCTAGATCATTTAGGATACACACCGTGCCCTAGTTTGTTTTATGCTGCGTAACAGAATGCAACAGACAGGGAGAAATTACATAGAACAAAAATTTATTTCTCACAGTTCTGTAGGCTATGACATTCAAGATCAGTGTGCTGGCACATTCCGTCTCTTGTTCTAAGATCGTGCCTTGTTTCTGTGTCCTCCAGAGAGGAGGAACAGTGTATCTTCACATGGCAGAAGAGCAGAAGGACAAGAGAGAACAAATCTACTCCCACAAAGCCTTTGTTTTATCAACATTTGTCCATTCATGAGAGCGGAGCCCTCCTAACCCAAACATCTTCTAAAAGGCCCCACCTTCCAACACTGTTGCACTGGGGATTAAATTTTCAACACGTGAAGTTTGGGAGGCATGTTTCAGACTGTAGCACACACATATATTGCAAAAAAAATAGATTTATATATATTTGTGTCCTGGAGCTTTAGCCATGGAGAAGTCTTACCTTCTCAGGTTTGGACACAGAGTTGTATCCTTAACTAAAGGAAGGAAAGACTCAAGCCTGAGGAATTGCACCTATGTGGGACCTACCACAAGGAGAAAGTGAAGAGAGATTTTCAGCATAGCAAACTGATAGAGAGTATTAATCTGAACCATGTGACATTGCTGATATTTGACTGGTTTGAATTACAAAAATGGTGATTCCATTTGATTAAAGTAATGGGAGGGGTGGGGAAAGAAGACAGGTTGGTTGGAGACCTCAGATTGACCAATAAATTGTTGGTTCTTTGAGAATATTTATAGCTCTTTAATAGAAGTGTGTTAAAAGGATAGTCTTGGCAATTTACCTATTTTGTGGAACAGAAAATGAACAGATGTTATGGTCTCCACATGTCCATTTGCAGTCTCGCTTCTTCCAACCTGTTTCTGAGACAAATAGAAAATCTTTGAGGAGCATTTTGTGTTTTGTGAGGCTTTCATATACTTTGATAATGTTTGTTTATAGACTCTTACTCAGAATCCCCTAGAAGCAACTTATCTCTTCTAGGGAAATGAACATATATACATACCTTAATTTAATTTCAGAATATCCATGAATTCCTCTGAATTTTGGGTCAGGAACTCCTTATGAAATTAACATAAAGAGTTAGCATAGTTAACTCTTTATGAAATTAACATAAAGAGTTAGCATAGTTAACTCTTTATGAAATTAACAGTCCTCTCAAGTAGTGATACAACCAACTAAAACACCAGATGAGAGTGATACTCTTTAAAGGTCTCTGGGCAACACAGAAAGAGCTTCTGGGTCAGAGCTAACACTTTTACCTTTGGAGAAAGGTCAGTTGTACTCAGGGTTCTATGTCCTATAAATCATGGTATTTTTGTCTAGTCTAGAGTCTGGTTTTCAGGGCAAGGAATAAAGAATTAAGGACAATGAAGCATTTGTCCCTAGTAATTTCCTCTGTATATAGTCATAATCAGATTTCAGTTATCATTATATTCACTTGTTAACACTTGGATGTAGCTCATTTATTTATAACAAATGGAGAACATAAGAAACAGCTAGTGTTACATTCTAGGCTCATCCATTAGGGCAATCAGACAGGTTGGTATTGAAAAATATCCTTGTCTGAGGTAGTACTGATGGAAGGACCATGCACCAGTTCTAAATCCTGGCTGCAGATTAGACTCACTTGGAGGGTGCACTTAAAACATAACAGTGCTCAGCCAAATCAAGGCCAAATGAATCAGAATCTCTGGAAGTGTTTGGTTCATTCAAAAGCATCCCAAGAAGTTCTACTGTACATTAAGGGTTAGTAACCACTGGATTACAGTAATATTAGATGGTGGTGTGAATAAGATGAAGAAAGGCAAAATGGCAGCCTGTCCTTACAGGTGAGGCTAATGGAATGATGGGACATCTCTAGCATGTAAGAATCAAGGAAGTCAGTCTGATCTGACTCCGATTGTATTCGTAAGTAAGTTTTCCATTCTTAAAGCGGAGTCTGCTATAACACAGAGTCCTTTGTCTGAGGCTCTTAAAGCATAGGGCAGTTATCCCAGTTGGCTTTAAAGCAACAATAATGTTTTGAAAATTGGAACAGAATAATGTGAGTTATAGAGAGGGGGGCATTGAGGAAGAAATGGCCCATTTTTTAAGAGATCCTACACTCTCTTTTTTCACATTTTAAAATTTACAAAAGAATAAACAGTGGAAACCTCACTATCCCTTGTTTCCAGCTTTACAATTTCTCTCCCTTGAAGGTTGTCAATATTATATGTTATAATAGTTAATTCATATATAAGCAATGTCTGTTTTTAATACAAATGGAATTATATAAACACTATGCATACTATTCTGCATTTTATTTTATTTTTACTAAATAGTATATTCTGGATAATTGCTTATGTCTTAAGAAGTTTTAAATTTAAATGTTGCTGTCCCAAGTACTCATCCCTTGATCAAGATACATGACCTATAGTAGGAACTCAACAAATGATATTTCCAGTTTTATCACTCTCCTGAAATAAACAAAATGACTACAGCACCTGTCTGCTGAAATAAAATTCGCTACTACTCGATAAAGGATGCTGCTAATATTGGGTCTTCACCTAAGAACTGCCGTGGAAACATGCCTTGGGTGACATTTCTCGAAAGGAGTGTTCAGAAAGAGACCAGATGTATTTCTAATCCTGCCACAAAAAAAGAGGCAAAACTGCAGCTGACTCAAAAATTTTTATGTCAGTGGCTGTGAAATCACAAGTAGCCTTGACCCCAAGCCTTGAAGAAATGGAATCATAGGATTAATAATAAAGCAATTGATTTTTTTTACTCAAAAATTTAACTCTAGTGCTTAATTATAACTTTATTTTGCTAAGTGGTTATATTTCACTGCTTTCCTGTGTTGAAAACCTAACCTCAGTAGAAAATATGTGAGAAGGTGAGACAGTAACTGGCTTTTGAACTGGGGACTTGTCATCTATAATACATAATAATGCGGTGAATCGTAACTGGTGGAAAATTATACATGGAAGTTAACATTAAGGCATTTTGGTGACTGTTTTGTTTTCTGTGCTTTATACCATTGTTGCCCACATTATAAATCTTGCTAATATTAGCAACTGAGGTTTTATAAATCTCTCTGGTAAAATTTTATAATTTGTCACAGCTGAAAGCTTAGAATTTTGGCTTCTTCATTGTAAAAATCCTTTTCTGCCTTTATTATCTAGGAAGCAACTAATAATGTGGACTTTAGTTTAGAAGAAAGGAATTAAATAAACAACTGGTAACCACATTGATTTGCACTTGAAGAACTTTAAAGTTGATATTTTTGGCTGCATTATTGCTTTTGGTGTATATGTTGTTTGTTTAAAATCCCTGCATTCTTAGAATCGTCTTGTTTTTAAATTGAATATTGTCTGGATTATTGCCCCTTACTGAAAACCAAGTTCTGGAATCAGTGTTATTTTCTTAAGGCAGCTCAGTATGCTGAGTGTCTTACTGACTACTTTTAGAAAGCATTGGGAGAGATTTTATTGCTTATGTGTTCATGCTTGTCTGTGTGTGTGTGCATGTGTATAAGGGAAGGAGAGAAGAATTTTAAGTAAAATCAATAAGCCACTGAGTCACTTTTATTTAGCTTTAATAATAAAAGATGCTTACAGGCTTTGCTTCAGTTTTCTAAAGCTACTAGTGGTGGTAGGTACTGAGAACATACATGTTCTCTGTTTATTACTGCACTCTTTCTGTTTATTGGACACAAATAGCTTGCAGCATCTATGTAATTTCTAATATCATTCCATACAAACACACACATACACACATCCATACTTATGAGAATATATGTTCCATTAAAATAGGACCTTATCTGGCTTATTCACAAAATTATTCCCAGAATATTTATTAAATAAATATGCCAGTGTTGCCCACTTTATTACCATTTGTTTGTATGTAAACAGTAGTTTCTGATGAAAGATCTGGTTCTGTGCTGCATTATATTATCTAAAGTGTTTACGTTATTCAGGACTTTATATTAATCATCAGGCTATTTTTGAAATGGATAATTTCTTTAATATCACAATTGTTTTAATTTGATACCAACTAGAATGTCTTCAGAAAGAAAAAAAGTAAAATATATAAATATTAAAGTAATTTTAAAATAGGAAAATATTTTATTCATAACATTGAATTATCTTCTAGGGCATAGACAGTAAAACACAAAGCAGTTGAACTTTTTTATGTTCAATTAACTTATGAAAGAACATTGTGAGATTTTGTGAATCACTTCTTTACTGTTCTAATAGTAATGCTACATTATCACAATTTTTATATTCTATAAGCATAAAATTGATGAAAATTAGTTTGGTACAGGATCAGACTTGCAGTGGAAGTTAAAATCCTATATTTTAAAAAGTATGGTGTAGTTTTTTACTAATACGTCATGCATTGCTTAACAGTGGAGATATGTTCTGAGAAATGTATCCTTAGGAGATTTTCTGTGTGTACATCATAGCATATACTTACACAAACCTAGTGGTATAGCCTACTACATAGCTAGGCTATATGGTACAGTCTATTGCTCCAAGGCTACAAACCTGTGCAACATGTTACTGTGTTGAATTCTGCAGGCAATTATAACACAGTGGTATTTATGTAGCTAAATGTATCTAAACGTATAAAAAGTACAGTAAAAATATGGTATCATGCCTGTAATCCCAGAACTTTGGGAGGCCAAGGCAGGCGGATTGCCTAAGGTCAGGAGTTCAAGACCAACCTGGCTAACGTGGTAAAACCCCATCTCTACTAAAAAGACAAAAATTAGCCAGGCATGGTGGCAGGTGCCTGTAATCCCAGCTACTCGGGAGGCTGAGGCAGAAGAATTGCTTGAACCCAGGAGGCAGAGGTTGCAATGAACTGAGATTGTATCACTGCACTCCAGTCTAGGTGACAGAGTGAGACGGCATCTCAAAAAAAAAAAAAAAGATGTTCCTAGTGATCCATACCTTTTTGTTAGCGCAACAATGGCCTGGTAAGACACTCTTTGAAAACAGCAGACAAAATTTTGCCTATCACAGCAAGTTTACACTGATGTGTGCCTGCTGTATGAGCAATCCCAGCACAGTTATTCTTTCCTTGAAATCCTTAATTCTTGTAGGGCCTGTCTCATCTGCTGTAGTCAGTGTCTTTCTGGTGCGTGACTGTAGTCTCAGCTACTTGGGTGGCTGAGGCAGGAAAATCGCTTCAACTGGGGAGGTGGAGGTTGTATGAGTCAAGATCACGCCACTGCACTCCAGCCTGCATGACAGAGTGAGACTCTGTCTCAAACACTAAAAGCCAAAAAAATATGGTATCATAATCATCTAAAACACTGCTATATGGCATAGGACTGTATTTCTAATATTTGATCTGCCCTTATTATTATTAAACATATGTAGTTGGAGACAGAGTAAAATACTGTGGCCTCTATGTAGGTGGTCTTACATGGTGTATCATTTTAATTATGATACTAAAATCACCCTTTAGTGAGTAATTATTTTCTCATGACACTGGCACTGTGGTGGAATTCAATTCTGATTGGCTACAAAGTATCTTTCTTCAGTGGAGGTTAAATTATCCTGCAGTATTATTTCAGTGCCTTTACCTTATTGAGAAAATATTGGTAAAATGATTTATTCTCATTTAGCAGGCAAGTAAATGGAAGCATAGTCAGGGTAAGTCAGTTGCACAAGGTCAGTTAATAAATCATTTTCATGTGGGTGAGATCACGTTACCGAAGTCACAGTCTAGAAATCAAGGGACTGATCAGTCCTGAGACATATCAAAAGAGTATAAAATGTTTACCTTGTTGGTTAGAAATAATAAAGTTGCAGACTCGTTTCAGACTGATGTACAAAAGGTTTCAAAATTTGTGAGTGAAATTATGTACATGTATTACCAAGTTATATTTTGCAGCTTTTTATATTATTTGCGTGTGTTGATTTGTATGAAGCAGTAATGAAATACATTGAAATAGTGCTTTGGATAGTTGTGATAATAGAAATAAATTTCCAGTTGCAACAAATACTTTTTTGGTATTAAAAGAGCATAATAGAAACCAGTAGAATATAAAACAGATTTAAATAGATTTTTTTAAGAAAAGAGGAACATAATTACACTAAAGAATATTAAAGACAACCATTTAAAAATAAAGTAGTGTCCAATCAATGATCTAATCAATGTGTATTGCCTCTAAATTATTGGACAACTATGCTATACTTCATTTATTATGCATTCCTTTTTCTAAATTAAAAAAAAATTACTAGTTCTAACTGTCAAGATATCAGTCATTCTTTTGTTATTTTCTGTTTGAGGACGTTGTTGAGTTTGCTACTAGCAAATCCTTTCCTCTTTTTTCTTTAGTTTAGTGTTTCCTACATGTGATTTCTAGAGCTTCATGGGAAACTGAGACAGAGAATTTAATTAGAGAGGTTTGGGAAATATTGGATACAGTTACCTATATCTTAGAAATTAGTAATGCATTTCAACCCTTTCAAGGTTTCGAGAAATGATCTAAGATTTAAAAAACCTATTGCCATTTGTTCACCCCCAAATTCCACAAAAGGGTTTGGCTGTGAAATGTGTGTGTGTGTGTGTGTGTGTGTGTGTGTGTGTATAGATATATAGATGTATGGATTATATATCTCACATAATATATATTAACATTCTGGGCATCTTTAGAAACACAGGAAGAGGTAGCAGTGATGAGGATTGATTAGGGAAAGAGGGAGGGGATGTGGCTTGGCCAAAATACATTTTATGAGTTAGAATGTTTGGAGAGTTACTGATTTAGTTCAGAATCTTGCCTGTTTTCCACTTTTTAGAAACATCAAATAAACCTTTCTTTTGTTTTCTGAATTGTATAGCTTGCCAGAATTGTTGGATTTTTATGCATGATTTTCCCCTGAACATATATAATGCTATTTTGAGTCTGGAAAACATGGACTGTGGCATATCTTATTGGATTATTTTTATTTCATAGGAGTTACTTTTCTTGGAGTGAGACATTTAACTGAAAAGGTCATTGCTCAGGAATCACTGCTTTTTCAGAATTTTCTGTTTTCTCAAATGTTTTGAGAAATACTGTTGTCACTTTTAATAGTGATCATGAAAAATAGAGTAAAGTTAAAAATTCATAAAAACTCCATTTAGTTTTTTTTTTTTGGCAAATACAAGAATGTTGTATGTTCTTAATTTGAATGTGATAGATATTTTCAATTCTTTAATTTTCAAAACTTGATAAAGAAAAAATTGTAATTTGAAAGCTTTTAGGATATTATAACGGCGCAAACAGCTTCTCTTATGCCTGGGTATTTGGTTTGCTTTATTTATGGCAGAACATGGAAATAGTTTAAAACTAAGATTTTTTGAAAACCCCATTTTATTAATATTGCTGTATTAAACGTATAACTATTGAACTGTCAGTGAAATATGAGACGTTTTACCCAGTGACATTTTAAATGAATCTCATTGTAGGGGAAGCCTGTGGGAACACCAGATGCTGGCGCTTATTTCCGTGTGCTTGCAGAGCATGGAGTAGCTGCCTTGTTTACAGCACCAACCGCAATTAGAGCAATCCGTCAACAGGACCCTGGGGCAGCCTTGGGGAAGCAGTATTCTCTGACAAGGTGAAGTTGGGATGCACAGGGTAAATGACATTAGAAACTGCAATCAAAATGAATAAGTGAATGTTATATTTTTTTCTGGTACTGCAATACTCTCATGGGAAGAGCCAAAAGATTCTGAGTGTTACTAAGAATAACTTGTCTAAATATAATTTTGAAATAGTTGGAATTTTAACTCCGCTTAGAGATTTTAAAATATTATATCATGTTAATTTCAGTTCAAATATTACCAAAATATTTCTTTTTTAAAATCACTCCTTATATTTTCCTTAAAAGATGAAATGCCAATTGTGACTTAAAATGCACAGATAGATGGATATAGATATACTAGCATCTGTCTTTTGAAAACAGAAGAATGGGCTAAATGAAGGGACAATATTTGAATTCATGTACACAGATAAAATGAGAAAATTATAGTCCAAATTAAATGTTAAAAAGTGAAGAACAAAAAGACTTAGGTAAGCACACAATAATAGTGGGAGACTTTAGCACCACACTGACAGTATTAAACAAATCATCGAAGCAGAAAACTCAGAATATTCATTCTTCTCATCTGCATATGGGAAATACTCTAAAAACCAACCATGTGCTCAGCCATAAAGCAATTCTCAACTAATTAAAAAAACATACCAGTGACAGGCCACAGTGAAATCAAAATAGAGAGTATATCAACAAGCTCTCTCAAAACCATACAATTACATGGAAATGAAACAATCTGCTTCTGGGTGACTTTCGGGTAAACAATGAAATTAAGGTAGAAATCAAGAAATCCTTTGAACTGAATGAAAACAAATGTACAACATACCAGAATCCTGGGTCATAGCTAAAGTAGTGTTAAGAGGAAACTTTATAGCAATAAATTCCCACAAAAAGTTAGAAAGATCTCAAATTAACAACCTAACATCACACCTAGAGGAACTAGAAAAACCAGAGCAAACCAACCTCAAAGCTAATAGAAGAAAAGAAATCACCCAAATTGGATCTAAACTGAAAAAAATTGAGATGCTAAAAAAAAATCATATGAAAGATCAGTAAAACCAAATGTTGAGTTTTTAAAGGATAAAGATTGATAGACCACTAGCTAGACTATTTAAAAAAGAGAGAAGATCAAATAAACAGAATCAGAAATGACAAAGGGGACATTAGCACTGACTCCACAGAAATGTAAAAAATCCTGAGACAATTACAAATACTTCTATGCACACAAGGTAGCAAACCTAGAAGAAATGGATAAATTTCTGAAAATATGCAATCTCTTAAGATTTAACCAAGAAGAAATTGAAACACATAACAGACCAATAAGGAGTCTCAAAACTGAATTAGTAATAAAAACCTACCAACCAGAAAAAGTCCTGGACCAGATGAATTCACAGGTGAATTCTACCAATATAAAGAAAAGCTGGTACCATTCCCACTGAAACTATTTCAGAAAGTTGAAGGGGACGGATTCCTCCCTAACTCAATCTATAAGGCAAGCATCATTCTGATACCAAACTCTGGCAGAGATGCAGTGAAAAAAAGGAAACTTGAGGTCAATATTCCTAATGAATATAGATGCAACAATTCTCAACAAAATATTAGCAAACCGAATCCAGTAGCACATAAAAAAGCTAATCCACCATGATCAAGTAGGCTTTACTCCTGGAATGCAAGGTTGGTTCAACATACATATGCAAATCAGTGAATGTGATTCATCACATAAACATAACTAAAAACAAAAGCTACATGATTATCTCAATGATGCAAAAATGATTTCAATAAAATTCAATATCCCTTCATTTTAAAACCCTCAACAAACTAGTCATCAAAGGAACATACCTCAAAATAGTAAGACTCATTATAACCAATCTACAGCCAATATTATACAGAACAGGCAAAAGCTGGATGGATTCCCCTTGTAAACCACAACAAGAGAAGGATATCTACTCTCACTACTCCTATTCAACATTGTTCTGGAAGTCCTTGCCAGATTAATCAGTCAGGAGAAAGAAAGAAAAACAGCATCCAGGAGGAAAAGAGGAAGTAAAACTCTCTCTCTTGGTAGATAATATGATTCTATACCCAGAAAACCCCATAGTCTCTGCCCAAAGGCTCCTAGATCTGATAAATAATTTCAGCAAAGTTTCAAGATACGAAATCAATGTACAAAAATAGGTAACATTTCTATACACCAATTATGTCCAGGCTGAGAGCCAAATAAAAAATGCAATTTTATTCACATTAGTGATTCAAAGAATAAAATACCTAGGAATACACCTAACCAGGGAGGTAAAAGAACTCTACAATTGGAATTACAGAACACTACTGAAAGAAATCAGTGAGCACACAAATTAATGAAAAAACATTCCATGCTCATGGTTAGGAAGAATCAATATTGTAAAAATAGCAATACTGCCTAAAGCAATTTACAGGTTCAATGTTATTTCTATCAAGTTACAGTGACATTTTTCACAGAAGTAGAAAAAAAGTATTCTAAAATTCATATGAAACAAAAAAGAGTTCAAATAGCCAAAGTAATTTGAAATAAAAAGGATAAAATCAGAGGCATTATACTACCCAACTTCAAACTATACTACAAGGCTACATTAACTAAAATGGCATAGTACTGGAACAGAAACAGACACATAGACCAGTGGAACAGCTTAGAGAACCCAGAAATAAAGTTGCAGATGTACAAACATCTAATCTTTGACAAAGTTAACAATAACGAGCAATTGGAAAAGGACTCCATTCAATAAATGGTGCTAGGATAAGTGTCTAGCCATATGCAGAAGATTAAAACTGGACCCCTTCCTTTCACTATATACAAAAATCGACTCATCATAAATTAAATACTTAAATATAAAACCTAAAACTATAAAAAACCTAGAAGAATACATAGGAAATACTATTCTGGACATAGGGCCTGGCAAAGATTTCATGATGAAAACTCTGAAAACAATTGCCACAAAAACAAAAACTGACAAGTGCAATTAAACTAAAAAGCTTCAGGACAGCAAAAGCAACTATCAATAGAGTAAACACACAACCTAGAGTATGGGAGATAATATTTGCCAACTATACATCTAGAATCTATAAGGAGTTTAAACAATTCAACAAACAAAAACCATTAAGGAATGGGCAAAGGACATTATATTAGTCAATTTTCCTATTGTATAAAGAAATACCTGAGACTGGATAATTTATAAAGAAAAGAGGTTTAACTGGTTTGTGGTTTTGCAGTCTACTTAGGAAGCATGATGCTAGTATCTGCTCAGCTTCTGAGGAAGCCTCAGGAAATTTGGCAAAGACATAGGATCGGCCTAAATGCCCATCAGTGGTGGACTAGATAAAGAAAATTTGGCACTTATACACTACAGAATACTACACAGCCATAAAAAGAATTTCATGGCCTTCACAGCAACATGGATGGAGGTGGAGACCATTATATTAAGCAAATTAACGCAGGAACAGAAAACCAAATAATCCATGTTTATCCTTCTAAGTGTGAGCTAAACATTGAGGATGTAGGAACACAAAGAAGGGAGCAAAAGACATCAGGGTCTACTTGAAGGTAGAGTGTGGAGGGTCAGGACCAAAAAGTACTTATCAGGTACTATGCTCATTACCTGGGTGACTCGATAATCTGTAAACCAAACCCTGAAACACACACCCATTTAACAAATCTGCACGTGCCCCCTGAACCTAAGATACAAGTTGAAAAAAAACAAAATGAAGAAAAATATTTTATTTTTGTTTGTAATAATGTGCTTTGAATAGTTTAGATATTTTTCTGCTGGTTTATGGACCTACTTTTTTTTTTTTTTTTTGAGACAGAGTCTTACTCTGTCTTCCAGACTGGAGTGCAGTGGCACGATCTTGGCTCACTGCAACCTCTGCCTCCCAGGTTCAAGTGATTCTCCTGCCTCAGCCTCCCAAGTAGTTGGGATTACAGGTACCTGCCACCATGCTTGGCTAACTTTTGTAATATTAGTAGAGACAGGGTTTCACCATGTTGGCCAGGCTGATCTCAAACTCTTGACCTCAGGTGATCTGCCTGCCTCACCTCCCAAAGTGCTGGGATTACAGGTATGAGCCACTGTGCCTGGCCATGGACCTACGTTTTTGTTTAATGTTATGCATAGTCAAAGATAATTATAGCAAGTTGCATCTTCAAGGCAAATGCCAATGTCAATCTCATTGAACCTCTTTGAATTAGTTTACTATCCTAAACTAAGATTTATAGTTTATTCAAGTCAAAAAGTGTGCTTGAATTAAGGTGGCATACATTGTTTAAGTGAAATGCCAGAGTATTTTAATTTTATGTTTCTGTGACCCAAGGGAATTAAAATAGATATTATGCCCTGAATCCCAGTGTCACTGACTGCCTGTGAACCATGTTAGACCCGGTATCAACAAAGGTCTCTTCAGCTAAGACTTCCTAGTGTTAGAAAGACAAGGACAGTAGGATCTCTAAAGCCCTGTGTCAATGTCACTACCACAAACTCCTGCAGCCAGGCCACTAAGGCATCTGCAGTCATCACGAACACTAATCTCAGCTGGAGAAGCTGTATGGAGACTACAACACTGCATTCACATAGTACCAGAACCACTGCACTCTGCCCAACTGTTTCCCACAGGCCCATCATCAGGTGAAAGTTTTCCCCTATGAAAGTCACTCTCTGACATTTGGAAGAGGAGAGTGTACCAGAAAATGCACAAGCATTAATGAGGGAATACCAGAAACATGAAAACACAATGGAACACAATGCCACTGAAGAAACATGAGAGTTTCCCAGTATCTGACCCCCAAATTTACAGAAGTTTATGTGTTTATTGAAAAGGAATTTAAAATAATGATCTTAAGAAAGCCAAGAGAGACAAAAGAGAATACAAGTAGACAATTCAATGAAATCAGAATAATTATTGAGCTCATGAATGAGAAATTTAACAAAGAAATAGATACTATAAAAAATAAGAAATCTTGGAGACAATTCAATCAATTAAGCAAAAAAAATTCAGTTGAGAGCTTTAATAAGTAGACTAGATAAAGCAGAAGAAAGAATCTGAACTTGAAAATCAGTCTTTTGAAATTATTCACAGGAAGAAATGAAAAAAGAATGGAGAAAGTGAAGACAGCTATGAGATTTATGGGACACCATTAAGTGAAGAAGTATTTGCATTATGTAATTTAAGAAGAGAAGAGACAGAGAAAGAAACTGAAGGCTTATTTAATGAAATAATTTTAAAAAATTTACAACTTACTAAGTCTTGGGAGAGATATGGATATTTGGATCCATAAAGCTCACAGATCCCAAAATAGATTAATCCAAAGAGGCACATTATAATCAAATTTTCAAAAGTCAAATACAGACAATTTTAAAAGCAACAAAGAAAAGCATCAAATTACATATAAGGGAGTTTCCATAGACCATTAGCAGATTTCTCAGTAGAAGCCTTGCAGGCCAGGGGCGAATGGCTTGGTGCTGAAAGGAATAAGAAAAACAAAAACAAAACTGCTAGCCAAGACATGCTGTCCTTCAGGGATGAAGGATAAATAAAGTGTTTCACAAATAAAAGCCTAAAGAACTCAATATTATTAGAACTACCTTATAAGAAATATTTAAGGAAGTCCTTCAAAGAGAAACAAAAGGATGACTATCCCTAACATGAATACATATGAAAGTGTAAAACTTTCTTCTAGAGGTAGTGATGGTTTAAAAATCATACATGCCCCTAGTATGAAGGTTAAAAGCCAGAATAAATAAATAGCCAATATGTTGGTTAGAAGCACATGATATAAAAAGATGCAAATTTGACATAAAACACAAATTGTGTATCAGGAGGAGCATAAAAATCTAGGGATTTTGTATGCAACAGAAGTTAAGTTTTTATCAGCTTAAAAGTGTGTATTGTTGTAACCAAACAGCTTAGCTTCAAACTGCCTTTAAAACCGTTTTTTCCTTTCTTTCTTTCCTCTTTTCTCCCCAGTCTCAGGATATAGTGTTGAGAGAAGCCACACACACATTTTCTAGAATATGCTGTGAACCTCCATTCCCTCTCCCTTTCCCACTTTATCCTCCTATGCCTTATGCACATTTATCTACCTAAATGCTTGTTAAATGCACATCATGCTCAGTTATCTGATCATACATTTTCGTAGAAGCCCCAGGACATGAATGCTGACACAGAACAGACACCTGCAGAATTCTCTCCCCATACAGGCCACCAAAAATCGTAACTAGCAAAGAGTCCAGCTGCTCACTTCTTGTAGAAAGAAGACAAAATAACAAGAATGAGGTATGATAAAAAGAGAGGAGACTTTATTATCCATGCTAGCAAGGGAAAGAGTGGAAATTATTTTTGAAGAATTCGACCCACTGTTCCTCTTGCTAGCCCAGATAATTAAATATCTTCTCTTTTTATCTATCATACTTCGTTCTTGTGATTTTGGCTTCTTTCTACAAGCGGCAAGCAGCCGGAGCCTTTACTGGTTACAAGATATTTTATGTAAACCTCATGGCAACTACGAAAGAAAACTCTACAGCAGATACACAAATGATAAAGTGAAAGGAATCAAAGCTTAGCACTACAGAAATTATCAAATAACAGAAGTAGACAAGAGAGGAAAAAATGAACAAATAACTACAAAATAACTTGAAGAGAAATAAAATTGCCATAGTAAGTTCTTATCAGTAATAACTTTGACTGTAAAAGGAGTTCATTCTCCAACCAAAATCACGTAGTTGCTGAATGAATTAAACAAGATCCACTGAAGTGACAAGACTTAAGGACAGACACAGGCTGAAATTAAAAAGATGGAAGGGGAAAGTCCATGTAAATGGTATCCGTAAGAGAGCAGGAGTGGCTATTCTTACATCTGATAAAATAGACTTCAAATCAAAAGTTGTCACAATAGACACAGAAGGTTATTCTTTAATGATAATGGGGTCATTCATTAAGATAACTCAACCATTCTAAATATGTATACACCCAATATTGGAGCAGCTAAATATATAAAGCAAATATTAATGAACATGAAAGGAGAAATAGAAATACAATATGGTACTTCAAAATCCCACTTTCAACAAATTTTCAATCAAAATTAATAAGGTGATACTGGACTTAAATTGAACTTTTGACAAAATTGCCCTAACAGACATTTATAATTGATACAAGTTAGAAAAGTATTATCTCTGTTTCCTATATTTTAAAGCCACAAGGGTTGTTTGAGTTTATTTTTATACCTCTGGTGCTTAGAATACAAATTTCAGTTTAGAAGGAAGTTTTTATTACATTGAGAAAGCAAATTGCAGCTGATAATAGAGAAATGGTTACTATCTTATTTGTGTATGTATGACTCAAGTTTACACAGGTAAGCCTGAAGCTACACAAATATGAATGTGTCCAAATCTGGAATGATTTTAGGTCCCCTAACAATGTAGAAAGCAGGAAAGCCAATTAGAAGGATGACATTATTGCTGAGCAAATTTGAGGACAGGATATCTCTAAAGGGAAGTAAATTATGTTCATTGGTTAGAAAACCTTATACTTTTTTATTTAGTATTTTTTGAATTTAGGGATATTCAGAGTATCTTTTCTGTAATATGCTTGATAAAAGATACTGAAAAGTATTGTTGAACAAACCTGAAAATTCAAATATTCTGACTGGCAGTTATCTTAAGAGAGGATCATTCTATTCAATTAAGAATGAAGCTGATTTGAAGCTAGACTCCTCCAATAATTGAAAGGGTTGGTTTCTTTCCAGTTAACCTGCATTATTAGGTATACCTCTTCACGTGTGCTAACTGAATGCATGCGTGTTTTACGTCACCTTTTTCCATTGTGAATTTTGAACTTCAATTTTCCTTTCCAAAGAAATTACTATGACTGAATTTACTATTTAATTTCCACGCCTGTCCATCAGCCACATAGTTTTTGCTCAGTTTCTCAGCTCTTCAATTACTGTTGCCAATTAGCAAGAGGAAAAGTAGTGAGATAATCAGGCTTATGTCCCTGTACATTTTTCTCTTTGGAGTTTTGATGTCTCAAGTGCTACTGCCTTTAGTTTTCTGATGTATTCAAAAGGTATTTCATTTTTATATTTTTTCCAGCTTGTCTGGTTATACTTGAGATGAGAGAGAGAGAGAGAGAGAGAGATAAATTGTTGGGCAAAATGCTAGTCAGCCTTTGACAGAGGAGTCAACTACGTGTGTAATATTAACACTAGCATCTTTATATTTTAAAAGCGAAGTCCAACGGGGAGCAAAAAGAAGAAAAGTGAATGTAGGGAAAATGGAGAGAACCACAGGAATATTGATGGCAAAAAATAATGATCTGTCATGTGAACCAGAAGTCGATGAGGCGTCACTGAAATAATCTATTTTTATTTAACATCAGCTGGCACAAGTGAATAGTAATTTTTGCTTGTTTGGTAGTTTATGGACCTTGAAGGAAATACTAACTTACATCTTCTTTGGTCCTCACTTTATTCCCTAATTCATCAGATTTTTATTTAGCTTTTTATTCATTTCTATTTTAGACTAAAATTAATTTCACAACACTATTATCTTTCCATTTCCCTTTTACTTAATTTTCAGCTTCATTTGAGTCTTGAGTTGTGCTCAATTTTACATAAAATTAAGGAGAGGTGCATAGGTCTCATGCCCATTATTTTTTTCTCCTCTCCTTTTTTTTCTATTTTGGATATTATTATTTAGTTTTTAGTATTACCGGTTTTAAAGCAGATAAACCTCTCCATGTGTTACCATCGTCAGAAATTATCTACATATTTAGTAGTCAATAGTAATCTGGGACAGCACTCTCCAATAAACTGATCTCTCCAATATGGTAGGTACATGTGACTATTAAACTCTTGAAATGGATTACTATTACTGAGAAATTGATACTGTGTTTTTTTAATTTTAACTAATTTAAATTTTAAATGGCCACATGTGTCTAGTAACTACTGTATTGTACAGTCAGATCTAGAACATATATAATTTACTTAGGTAAATTTACCCCAGATTACTTTACAAAAATGTCTAATTTGACATATTTACACAAAATATATTTTTGAATTTTCCAATGTAGGCACTTATTCCTTTGTATTATTAATAAAATAATGTCAAGGTTGTTAATGAGGAATTTAACTGTTGAAAAGGTTATACTATTCTTTTTTTTATTTCAAACCACTATACTTTCTTGAAATAATAATAAGATGCCTCATACCTAAGAAAACTATAAAATATAAATTTATACTAAGTTTTTTGCTTCAATTATCATGGTTGCAAAAATAGCAAATCACTTAATATAGTTTTGTTTACTTAAAGGAATTGGGAGTTAAATAATATTTGATTAAATACTTGGGAGATTTTATTTCATTAATTGTATCTTGTTCCTAAATTTTATTTAGATTTATATTCTATATTCATTAATACTATACAATTAGCAGTCTGTAATTGATAAAATAATATCTTTTTGACAGTTTGAGGAATTTTAATACAAAAATAAATGGTTAGTTTCTAGCATATTTTGGGGAAAGAAGTCATCTATATTACTTTGACATTTTTCTAAATCATTAATGATCTCACAATTTTTCCTTTGCATTAAATAAATACTAAAGTTATTTTAATGGAAATGGAAGGGATTTTCTAACTTTTGGAGAAGAAGCCACTTTTATCATCTGTTATGGAATATCGTACCTTTCAATTTATTAGTGTCAGCATGATGATTGCTATCATATGATATTTTTAAAAATCAGTAAACAAGTTTAGGAACAAAAGCAATAGGAATATACTGCAAAAACATAATAAATACTAAGTTAAAAATATATAATGGTGAAATTGCCATCAAATAAGAGCTCAGTGCTAATGCACGGTGTAGTATTATAATCAATTACTCAGATTAATTGTAGTTTATGTGGCAGAGGATGAGGGATAGCAAAAAAAAAAAAAATTACAACTTTCAAAAATGCTGGTAATATCAAGATATCAGCTGTCCCTTGCTTTGCTACAAATTCTGTATTTTAATTTTTTAATTGACAATGTTGTACATCATGTTATTTTTTAATTGTGCTTTAGGTTCTGGGGTACATGTGCAGATCATGCAGGATTGTTGCATAGGTACATACATGGCAAGGTGGTTTGCTGCCTCCATACCCCCCATCACCTATATCTGGCATTTCTCACCATATTATCTCTCCCAAACCTCCCCACCCCCTACTGTCCATCCCCTAGCCACCCCCCAACAGACCCCAGTGTGGGATGCTCCCCTCCCTGTGTCCATGTGTTCTCATTGTTCAACACCTGCCTATGAGTGAGAACATGTGGTGTTTGATTTTCTGTTCTTGTGTCAGTTTTCTGAGAATGATGGTTTCCAGATTCATCCATGTCCCTACAAGGGACACGAACTCATCATTATTTATGACTGCATAGTATTCCATGGTGTATATGTGCCGCATTTTCCTTGTCCAGTCTATCATCAATGGACATTCGGGTTGGTTCCAGGTCTTTGCTATTGTAAACAGTGCCAGAATGAACATATGTGTGCATGTGTCTTTGTAATAGAATGATTTATAATTCTTTGGATATATACCCAGTAATGGGATTGCTAGGTCAAATGGAATTTCTATTTCTAGATCCTCGAGAAGTCGCCACACTGTCTTCCACAATGGTTAAACTAATTTACACTCCCACAAACAGTTAAAAGTGTTCCTGTTTCTCCACATTCTCTCCAGCATCTATTGTCTCCAGATTTTTTTAATGATCGCCATTCTAACTGGTGAGAGATGGTATCTCAATGTGGTTTTGATTTGCATTTCTCTAATGACCAGTGATGATGAGCATTTTTTCATATGTTTGTTGGCCTCCTGTATGTCTTCTTTTGTAAAATGTCTGTTCATATCCTTTGCCCACTTTTGAATGGGTTTGTTTGTTTTTTTTCTTGTAAATCTGTTTTAGTTCTTTGTAGATTCTGGATATTAGCCCTTTGTCAGATGGGTAGATTGCAAAAATTTTTTCCCATTCTGTTGATTGCTGGTTCATTCTAATATTGCTTCTTTTGCTGTACAGAAGCTCTGGAGTTTAATTAGATCCCATTTGTCTATTTTGGCTTTTGTTGCCATTGCTTTTGGTGTTTTAGTCATGAAGTCCTTGCCTATGCCTATATCCTGAATGGTTTTGCTTAGGTTTTCTTCTAGGGTTTTTCTGGTGTTAGGTCTTATGTTTAAATCTTTATTCCATTTGGAGTTAATTTTATTGTAAGGTATCAGGAATGGTCCAGTTTCTGCTTTCTGCACATAGCTAGCCGGTTTTCCCAACACCATTTATTAAACAGGGATTCCTATCCCATTGCTTTTTTTTGCCAGGTTTGTCAAAGATCAGATGGCTGTAGATGTGCGATGTTGCCTCCAAGGCCTCTGTTCTGTTCCATTGGTCTATATCTCTGTTTTGGTACCAGTACCATGCTGTTTTGATTACTGTAGCCTTATAGTATAGTTTGAAGCCAGGTAGCGTGATGCCTCCAGCTTTGTTCTTTTTGCTTAGGATTGTCTTGGCTATGTGGGCTCTCTTTTGGTTCCATATGAAGTTTAAGGTGTTTTTTTACAGTTCTGTGAAGAAGGTCATTGGTAGCTTGATGGGGATAACACTGAATCTATAAATTACTTTAGGTAGTAGGGCCATTTTCACAGTATTGATTCTTCCTAACCATGAGCATGGAATGTTTTTCCATCTGTTTGTGTCCTCTCTCGTACATCATGTTTTTAATAGTGAATATTTTTGAAATTCTCAATCTCTAGTTTCATATATAAGCCAAAGACATGAGCATTTGAATCATCTAGAGTTCTCTAAACTAACTTATGGCCTAACAGGCATTAGAAATGTGATCTTTAATATCCGTAAAATTATTCATTTTGGTTGCTCTTTGCCTACACTGTTGAAATCAACCAAACCTATCCTTTTATACATTTTAATGTGTTATCTAAATGTATAATGTCTTCCATCACAGAAGTTTTCTAAAATATCAGAAAAGTGTTTGAATAAGATATGATTAAAAACGTGACCCTATTTTTCAGCCCTAGGATTATCAACATTAGGGCATTTATATTTTTCATTTGGGCTTGTTTTTACATAGCATTTAAAGTTATAGGTATATCAACCTCATTTTAAACATTAAAACTTTACACTAATCTTTGTTATACTTTAACCTACTTTTAATAATTTAATGTTTAAATAATTATTTCCTTCTGCTCTAACAGTCTTCTCAGATGAGGTCATTTTTCGACCATCAAATTTTAATCTCAAATTACAAATGTATATATTTGATTACTTAAATTTTATCTCAAATTGCAAATGTATATGTAATTCATCAAAAAGTATCTGCTTTTTTTCTAGTCTGCCTTTTATTCATTATCTTCCTTGTTCTCCCATTTTCATCCTTACTTTCTATCCTCCTTCCTTGTTCTCAAAGAATTAAAGATTACCCTAGCAGCCTTGCATACTTTTAGAGGGTACTCACAATAATTATTCAAATAAATTTTTAACAAAGACTAGTAATACATTATTTTCTACTCTGAAATTCAAAGTGATACTGCTGTGTCTATATCAGGACATGTACATTTTACCTTTGGCATTTATTGTGCTAAAGAGCTGCTCCTAGATAATTTTGATATGCAGTTGAGAAAAATACCAGTGGGCAGCTGCTCAAACATTATTTTTGACAGTGGATTGTACCATTATGTGAAGTCCTATAAAGATGCCAAATTATTAAACCAATCATATTCTAAATTTTGCAAATTGGTTGAGATGACAGTTTACTTATGAAAGCATTAAGTAATATATCATCTTAGCTGCATTCAGTGACACTTGCATACTCACACATGCACATGCACACAGATCCATGTCAGAATAAATTATCAGCTTCATGATTTGAGCAAGAATTCAGTGTATAGTATTAAATTTTTTCTTCATCCAGACCAGTGTAAGAGTTCTGTTGCTTCTTCAGAAAGTCATAGTCTACCTCTACACTGTCCCATAGGTAGCCTCTGGCCTCATGTGGCTATTTAACTCTTGAAATGTGGCAAGTCCAATTTGAGATTTGGTATTAAAAAAAGACTGGAAGATATCTCACCAGTAATTTTTATATTCATTGCATATTGAAATAATAACATTTTGGATATATGTATTTTAATACAATATATTATTAGAGCCAATTTGACTTTATTCTTATTTCTCTGAATGTGGCTCCTAGAAAATTTTAAACTACATATATTTCTTGGATTTGTGGCTCACATTATATGTCCATTGGACCATACCAATTGCATTAGCCCATTTTGCTTTGCTGTAAAGGAATACCTGAGGCTGGATAATTTATAAAGAAAAGAGGTTTATTTTGTCTCAGGTGTCTGCAGACTGTACAAGAAGCACGGTGCCAGATCTGGTTCTCGTGAGCCCTCCGAAAGCTTAGAATCGTGGTGGAAGGCTCAGGGAGAGCTGGCATCTATCATAGCGAGAGAGGAAGCAAGAAGGAGGAGCGGAGGTGCCTGGCTCTTTAAACCAGCTCTCATGTGAACAAGTAGAGTAAGTGAGAACTCACTTTTTACCATGGGGAAGGCACCAAGCCTCCCCACTAGGCCCCACCTTCAACATTGGGGATCACATTTCAACATGAGATGTGGAGGGAACAAATATCCAAACTATGTCACCAATTTAGTTCATCATCATGGCTCTAACTACATTATTGCAAAAAATAAAATGTAATAAGATAATTTTATTCTCCAAATATTTTTATATTCACAGATGATGATTTTTTTTTCCTCTCAGAAAATGAATGTGGAATAGCACATTGGATGTTTAACCACAATTTAACTAAAACCTCTTTTGATACCCTCATAGATCTAAGGGTATAGATAGCCTCTTCTATAGATGAAAATTACTATGAATAATTCTAGGTGGTTTCACTTCACATATAGATATTATTTATCAATGATTCATTTATATTCAAATTAATTATTTTATGTTTTCAATAGCTGTTTACAACCCTGATTCTTTGTAGGATAATGAAACTGTCACTTTTTTCTCACTATTGAGGTCAAATGCACCTTCAGGGCCAAGATTATCTGTAAAAGTTAGGGAAGATGTTAAAGTAAAATTGGTGATGTGAGAACTTAAAAAGTTTGTTCATTTGGTGGCCCATCTTCTGTTGACGTTCATGCTATCTCTTTGAGATACCCTCTCCCCACTCTTCAGACCTCCATTCAGCCACTTTAATCAACAAGTCACAGACATTATCTTTACTCTCCACTGCTATGGTCCTTGAGTGATTTTTAATACTGTTTTGAAAAGAATCCTTCTATCAAAATACTCTTGTTTCCCTCTGTGTCTTTCACTGTTAGACCCTCTTAGCTACCATAAAATCTATCATCCTTCAGAACAGACACGTTTTCAAGATCTCTAAGTTTGAGATTGCCTTCTCTCTACAATGACACCTATTTTTTCTCACCTTGCCTTCATTTTCATCAAACTTTTTCTTATGTGACTTCTAGTCTTTTACCTCACTATTGTATATTTCTTTTATTCTGGTTATTCCTGCCTTGCATTCTTATGTGACTTCTAGTCTTTTACCCCACTATTGTAGTTTTATTCTATTCTGATTATTCTTGCCTTACCTTCCCATAATTCCTGCCTACTTGGGAGTGTCCAGACGGCCTTTCCAGCATTGATTTCCCATCCCTTGTATCACACCCCAATCTGTGCTATTCCTGCTTAGGCTCCCAGGCCACTGATTGAGTCCATAAAAACCAACTGGCTGTTCTCAAGTCTTTTCACATTTATGTTGTGCTCCGAAAATATCCTAGAATACTTACTCCAGAATTTTGTTCCCTCTCTATTTCGACACTCTTAGAAACCAACATGCCTCCTCTTTTATTTAGAAGAATAAATCAAACTACAAAATGGGGTTAATTTTGCCAACTCCCCACCTCTGTGCTTTATCATTCTAAGCATCTAGAGATGTTTAAATACCTAAAAATTTTATGTACTTTGATTGGTCTTGGGGTTATAAAGATGTATGTTCCTAAGGCGCTTATAGTTCAATGTAGGAAATATACAAAAACGAAAGAATTCTAGAATGAGATACATGTTTATAGCAAAGACAGAAACAGAATGTTATTGGAACATTGGAGTGGAAATATTTGAATCTTCATGAATCTTTATGAAATGATATGAAAATTAAGGATATGGTATAATACGTTGTTCAGGATGAGTAGGCAGGTTTTTGTCAACTCTCTTACTTTGATAAATGAATTAACTCTTCACACACACACACACACACACACACACACACAGACACACACATACACACACACACACACTTGTTTTTTTTTAATAAACAAGCCATGAAAGCATTTCAAAATGGAAAAAAAGATCTATGCTCTCAATGAACCACTAATGGGGTCAGCACAATTCTATTTTTCTATTTCATTTTTTCCATTCTGTGGTATGGTACTTTCTGCAAAAGATGCTTATTCTCCTGCATCTATTAGTAACCTTGGATTCCTTTTGATTGAAGAACCTTTTTGACTTCCAAGGCCACAATGGCATTTACTTCTTTATCAGCTATCTATCCTATAAATGTCCTTGGAATAGGAAAAATATATACTTGAAATCAGAGTAATCTTTATCAGAGGAATTCACAAGAAGGAACAAATTCATATAAATATTTACTGCCTTAGCTGATACTTATGTATGTATATTTTGTGTATATCCTTACTTAGAATACAGCAATCAAATTTGGAGCCAAAATTAGCAGGGATAATGTCAAGGTGAAAGAGATTTTATCCTTGCTATTTCATGAACATGACAGATCTATTACAGAGATCAGCTCAATTGCTCTTTTAAAAACTGAAAAGCGGTGGCTGTGAATTCTACTTTTGAAGTATCTCATTCTAATTCTGTGATGTGTATTTGGTTACATCTGGGCCCAAACAAGAAATGCCTCTCATCATTATACTGTCTGATATATTGATTATATGGCTGTATTCCATCATGATATAATGACTGTGGTTATATTCAAGTGTTTTAAAAATATAAATGAAATTATTAAATTTATTTGCCAGGAATAATTTGAATTCACTGTCTCATATTCAGGTTCAAAACATTATTTGTGGCTGGAGAACGATGTGATATAGAGACCCTGGAATGGTCCAAAAGTGTCTTCAGAGTACCCGTCTTAGACCATTGGTGGCAAACTGGTGAGCATTTTCCTAGCATGTACGTAAGTATTAAATAAATGTCCCAAAACACTGCAGGGATTGGAGGAAACTTTTGAACTATGACCAGAAGATCAGGCACAAACTCAGGATTCAAGTGGTTCAGGTTTCAGGAAAAATAAGCAATTTTTTTATTGTTCTGTTATTAATAATGTCTTCACAAGTGACGTTGATGCCATCATTGTCTTGGTCCCTAGGTGTAAAGCACTAAAGACCTCTTTATCTTCTCTTTTTTTGTTTCCTATATCTGGTAAGTTACTAAGCCTCATATTTTCCTTTAAAGTACATTTTGGGTTCATCCCACCTTCAGTATTCCCATTGCCTTTGAACTGTGGCAGCTGCTTATCGTCTGTCCTGATTTAAAGTATCCTAATCACTCATCTCTGTTTTCTCTGCTTTTTTATACACCCTGTACACTGCTCCCAGAGTCCCTCTATGAAGCCTTATTCCTCGCATAGGACTCTTTGGCCACCTTCTATATTCTGTAAAATCTAATATATTCTACCTAGCATTCAAGGCAGAGAAATTTATTTTTCTTCAAAACAATCATCATTGCATATGTAATTTATTCATTTAATTTATTTTGGTTATTCTCTGTAGTCCTCTCACTAAGTGTTCTTGGGAAACAAATTTTCATATTAAATGGATTAACTATAAACTTTGGAATAAGCAGACAACTACCACAACAAGAACGCTTCTTCTTCTTTGGAGGGATGGCTGTATACATGACAGTGGGTACATTGTCTAGAAGCCATTTAGCTCCTCACCAAGTATAGAGATTTTAAACAGTTTGACTCACTGAAAGCAACTATGAGCCTTGGCAGTCCTACAACCTTCATAGATACATATTTTGGTTCAGTCCCAGTTAGTTCAATGAATTAGATCAGCATTTTTATATACATGTTGTCAGTATTCTCACCTTCTGTGCTTCTGGGGCAGAATATCCAATTTGGGTTAAAAATGAATCATTACTTCACAAAAAATCAGTTCTGATTATAAAAATGATTTTCATATAAAAGATTAACTTAATGACTAAACCTCAAATTCAGTGTTTGATATTTCTGAAATTTTTGATTCTGAGAAATTATACTTTTTATATTATGTCCTTGAATATTGTTCTTTAACAATATGTTTTCTGGCTGCGCATGGTGACTAACGCCTATAATTCCTGCACTTTGGGAGGCCAAGGCAGGCAGATCACTAGAGGTCAGGAGTTTGAGACCAGTCTGGCCAACGTGGTGAAACCCATCTCTACTTAAAATACAAAAAACTAGCTGGGCATGTTAGTGCATGCCTGTAATCCCAGCTACTCGGGAAGCTGAGGCAGGAGAATCACTTGAACCCGAGAGGCGGAGGTTTCAGTGAGCTGAGGTCCTGTCATTGCACTGAAGCCTGGGCAACAGAGCAAAATTCAGTCTCAAAAAAAAGTTTTCTCCTTTGAAATATGAAGTATAAAATGATCAGAGCAGAAGACACTTTCCTTACATTTTCCCTAGGATGAAAATCAGAAGGTTTCTATTCCCTCCAGTTTTATTTACTAAGGGGAAAATTGGGTACTACTTACTTAGACTCAGTTTTGTAACTATTTAGAAAATACCAAATATAAGACTGTTGAGAACAATGCTATGTGTAGAAATACATAAAAACAGGTGGAGAATTATTGCTTCTGCAAGAAGAATATTTACAGTATTTAAGTATTCCCATTAGCCAGGAAAGTTTTAATAGTTATTTTCTTGGTCATGAACTGGAAAATGTTTTATCACCTTTAAGATAATTTCCTTTATCTGGTCAAAATGGAGGAATTACTTCCCACATAAATGTGACCTGACACAAACGCTTGCAGAGGCGTTCTGTGTTTCCTTCTTCAAGGTGACTGTGCCGAAACTCAGTGAAGAAAGCCAGCACATTCAGAAATACAATTAGAAAATTCTTTTACTTTTTCTTATGGACACCTTTGTACATAATAGCATGTGTGGATGTATGTAGTTAGTGTAGTCAGGCTTGCAGAAAAGCTCACCGAAGCCTGCGACAAGCATATGAGGTCCCTGGTGATACTGAGTTTCATGAGAATTTGCAATTTTTCTTCAATGTATTATTCCAAGGGAATTAATAGCCATATTATGTCAGTGTGCTGACACTGTAATCAGGTTGGAGTGACTGTTAATTGCCATAGAAAATATGTGGATTTTACTGATGATATGACTGATTTTTTTCAATTTTCATTGTCCTCATCCCATTTGATTTTACAGCATTTGGTATTCTGTCCTGCTAAACTACACAAATACATTTGGATGGGTAGATAGATAGCTACTAGGTAGATCGCTAGATCATTTTGTGCTTTGTAAAATAATTTCAATATAGGTGAATCAGAGGTCAACTACTAACAGGAACGTAGTCAGGATCTCTACTCATTTGCATAAAAATCAATTTATCATGTTTAACGTTGTATGTCATGATAAGTAGTTACAAAATGATACTGAAGGGCTGGGCATGGTGGCTAATGCCTTTAATTCCAGCATTTTGGGAGGCCGAAGAGGGTGGATCACGAAGTCAGGAGTTCAAGACCCATCTGACCAACATGGTGAAACACCATCTCTGCTAAAAATACAAAAATTAGCCAGGCGTGGTGGTGCGTGCCTGTAATCCTAGCTACTCAGGAGGCTGAGTCAGGAGAATCGCTTGAACCCTGGAGGTGGAGGTTGCAGTGAGCTGAAATTGCACCACTGCACTCCAGCCTGGGCAGCAGAGTAAGACTCAAGCTCAAACACACACACACGAAGTTCAACATTTTCAACCATTCTTCCTTAAAGTGCTATCAAATTGGTGTTTGATTCCAAGGGAAAGGGCAAGTATGTTATGAGTTATTATGAACTCTTAACAAAACATCTGATATTTCTAGCGCATTCACGAGTTTCCTAGTTTTGTATTTCAAATAGGTGGTAGTGCATTTCTCCAAGACGTGTGCTAGTAAACACATGTTAATGTTTAAGAGAAGGTTAACTTTAACCAAAGAATTATTTCCTTTATTTCAAATTTCAGATTTTCTACAGAGTCCCCTTTTCTTGTTATTGACTTAGAAGCTGATATTTTTTACATACTTGTACACTTCTATGAACCTTTCATATAAATTCATATATGTACGATTTCATATGTATATGGATAACTCATGAAAGTTTGCTCTCTGATTACCTTGATATATGTGTACAAATGAGCTGCTTAGAAACTGAGATATGTAATTTGAAATGAGTAAGGGATATGTTAAGTAACTATAATGTGTGGATAAAAATTAATTAGTTCCTTTGACTTAAGTCGTAAGAAGGGACTCTGCAGTCAATTCATTTATATGACCATGTTTTATTAATCAGGGTTCTCCAGAGAGACAGAATTCATAGATAGAGATACAGATTTAAAAGAGCAGACTTGTTAGATAGATTGGCTGACTTGATTACGGAGGCTAAGAAGTCCTGTAACAGGCCATGTGAAAGCTGGAGACCCTGGAATTCTGGTAGTGTAGCTCAGTCCGAGTCCAGAAGCCTCAGAATCAGGGAAGTTAATGAATGGTGTCACTCTTAGTTCAAGACCGAAAGCTTGAGAACTCAGGGGGCCACTTGTATAAGTCCTGGACTCCAAAGAAGCGGGGAGCCTGGAGTTGTTGTCTACAGATAGAAAAAGAGTATTCCATCTTCAGCAGATGGATACTTCTTTCCTCTGTTCTTGTTCTTTCTGGTCCTGGCTGACTGGATAGTGCCCTCCCGCAATGAGGAAAGATCTTCTCATCTTGTGCTCTCAAACTTGTGCTTCTCATCTTGTGCTCTCACATGTTAGTCTCTTCTGGAAACATCTTCCCAAACACAATAAAAAATAATACTTTTCTAGGTTGCTAAGTATTTCTTAATACAGTCAAGTTGACACTTAAAATTAACCACCACACATTATTATTGTTACTCTCGTGCAATTTGTATTAATTAGTACCAACAGATTCTAGAGACTAGCATCCTTTTTTATTTCATTAATATAGTCATTCTTTGATATCTGATTTAAATAAAACCTAATATTCTAAATGGAGAGCTAGGCTGTGGAAAATACAAGAACAAATTAGCACCCTCCACCCCAATATGAATATTTTATTAAATTGTTGCTGTTCAGTACCACTGAAGCATGAAGCTCTTGCTTTAGAATATAATAATGTAAATATTTAATGTTCTTATGAAGGAAATTGGTCTTGTCAAGTTTAGAGAGGAGAGTTGTCTCTATTTGTTTCTAAATCTGTACAAAAGCCAAATTGTCATTCACCCAGATGTTTTATCTTCACAGTAACTCATCCATAAGAAGACTGAAAACATCTGGGTTATTGACTAAATTTTTTCATTTTCTTTTTTACCCAGAGATAGAGAAACAGAGGTGTTACAATCATAATTTAAAACTGGAAAATAAAGAAGATAATTGTTTCATTAAAACGTGGTAATTCATGTGCAAAAAAAAAAAGAACAGCCAAAACTTCACTGTCCTCAGCTGTACAATCCCCTATAACAATAAAACACTATATTGTTACAGAGGTCAGACAGGAAGCACAATTTTGGAAGAAAAGAACTGTCAGTGCAGTGCATGGTGGCCTTTGCAGGATTTTTTTTCTTGTGATTTAAGATGACTTCTTGTTTTTATGAGTAAATGAACTAGTACAGAAAAAGATTTGCTAAAGTTCAGAGACTTACTATTAAATCCTAAATACATTAGATCTGTTTTTTCCTTTCCTTCCTTTTCCTTCATTCCTCCCTCCTTCCCTCCCTCCCTTCCTCCTTTCGCTCCCTTCCCTCCCTCCCTTCCCCCTCACTCTCTTCTTCCTTTCTTTCCTCCTTACCTCTCTCTTCCATCCTTCTTCCCTCCCTCCCTTCCTTTATTTTGCTACAAGATATGGTACTGGTTTAGAAATGATTGTAACAAAACATCCTCGAGCCCCAATGTTTAATGTTATTTAATCCTAGGTAAAAACACTTTATTCTTTGTCCTGCTATCACTCAGGTACTTCATGACAGCTACAAAGATAGAATTTCAAGTGCCACAGTGGCTTTTATAAAGGACAACTTAGTGAAGGGTTTATTTCAATAGAATTCACTGGACACAGTGTGTATACTTACCACCAGAAGATCTAGAGCTTATATTGAAAGGGTTTCAAGTGTCCGGGTACTGATGACATAGTCTAAATGAGGTAATGAACACCAACTTGAGCAGCACTAGGTGATTTTATTGTTTGTTTTCATCATATTAATGGAAGATTCTTAGATAATTTTCGTAATTCTTAGATAATTTACAGAATTTTTTAAACTCTAAGGAAGAATTTCAGTGAAATTGAACTCTAAGGAATTTTAAGCTCTAAAGAATTTCAATGAAAAAACAGTAGTCATCTAATAAATTGAGACATTGGTGATGTTTGAAACTATTGATCTTACTTTATCTGCCTTGAGCCATCTTTGTTGAGTTCTTGTATCTTGGTATAATCTGAGTATTTCACTCCATACTTTATTGAACTGCTTTGGTTTAAATTGCAACTATAGTTCCGAAGTAACTATAGTCTATCTACAGCCTAACTCTTCTTCCATTGAGAAAGAATCTGATAATTTTAGATTTTGTTAAACTGGGCCCAGTGGCTACAGCAAACTTCAGTCATGTCAGCTCCTAAATCTAAACTATTGATTCTAAGGGTACACATACCCTAATACCATATTATTAAAAAGTTTTAAGGGCTACTTGGCATGATTTCTTATTTTTGCACAGCTTGGTAAGTTAATATTCCTGACAGCAGACAACTGAGACAAGACTTTTAACTACAGAAGTTGACTAGGCTGATCAAATTTAATCCTTATTAGTAGGAATGTGTGGAGAAAATTCATTAGCCCAGAAATTTTTTAAGACAGCAATACATTTTATTTCAAACATCAAAACCACAAAATAGAATAATTACTAAGAGTTCAATAACAGAGATCTCTGTGGGAAATGTTATAGGCACGACTACAGCCCTGTCTCATTCCTCCTAAGTAAACTCATTGTAAAACACTTAACTAGAAATTGAGGATTTGATAGGTAAGATATTAAAGTCTAAGTCAATTTTTTTCCCCCGATTGTCCTCTTCCATTGTTACTCTTGAATTCTCAGACATTTTTCTTTCATGTGTCCATGCTGATCTAGTGAATTGCAGAGAGATTTTAATCTGTCAGACTGTAGTTCTGAACATTTAGGCTATAATAGGGAATTTTATATCCCTGGAATCAGCATTGAAAACATTAGGCCTCTTGTTATTTCTTTTATTTTTAAAACATTTTACAACTGTGTGTTAGATGTGTGACTTTCTTCCTAAGTTACTTAGCTTGTGTACTGTGCAAAATCTTGTACATTTACTGCAAAATGCATTCCTAGGCATAAGTTGTAAAAGGCTCTATATGTTTGATGTGACAATGAAGAAAGTATATTATGGGTGACTTGAGGACTCCATCTTGAATTATTTAAAAATCTGTTTCCTATGGTTTGGGTGCCAATAGCCGTTAGCAAATATTCCTCTGGCTACAGATTGGGGAGCAGAATATTTCCATGTGCTATATCAAATGCTTCCTTCTGGATTTTGCTTTTAAACTACTTATTATTCTCTGCTTCTGTATTTTACCCAGTAATTTCTGAGTCTATCAAATTTGCGCTATGTTAGTAGAGTTTCTTTAAAGTACATGCCTGTGTTTCAAAGATAATCCATTGAACTAGTGTGAAATGCAAACTATAGAACTCAAAGAGCTGGATTGTACTGAACTGGCAAAACACAGCCCTATGAATGAGGTTGTCCGGGAGATACCCTAGGCTACTT